>NW_026577997.1:2840000-5680000 GCF_029603195.1 Condylostylus longicornis
CGTTGTTCATTCCAGCATAGATAAATTAAAGGGAACTATGCTCTTAGCCGAATTAAATTGGCACATTGCTGCTTTATCTTGGTTTTCCACAATTCATTTAAATAATTTGTGTGGCAAATGATTAGCTTAATTATTGAAATGCAATTTAAATAAATTTTTACTGTCACAATTTAAAAAATCAACACATTTTTCCCCCAAATGCCTCAAACAAAAAAGTATTCAAATAATTTCTTTAAAACTATTTCTAAAATAAAACTGAACAATAATTTCCAAAATATCAATGCTCTTTTTATTCTATTATGTACTTTGAAAAACTCACCGACTACACCATGAATATTCATAAATTCTTATATACGCTTTTGATTCAGAATAAGCTTTGTTAACATCAAACGTGTACAAATTCACAATAAAGAAGAATTCTATATAAAAGTCACAGTGTATATATATGTACATACATGTATGTATGAATGCAAAATAGCATGTGTCTGTAAAATTTTTATACAAAATTTCAATTATATTGCGCGTTCCTTTTGATATTTTATTCAAAGTGGAAGTAGAAAAATATGCGCGTTTAAATAATGGCTTTGAAAAAAAACTTTTGCTTCTCTTCCTGTACTTAAAATATTTTTTCTCGTTTTTTTTTGGTTTTCACCTAGACTTTATTTTTTGTGTTTTTATTTTTTTTTTTTTTTTTGAAAAGTCAACAAAAACTTAACAACACGTGTATTAAAAACAAGTTTTTTCTCTGATAGTTAGAACCATTAAAAATAATTTTTACATGACGCCCAGTGATATGCAATTTTTTTTCGATTTAAAGTTCTGTGGCACCCAAAATAAATTTGGATTTGGTTTCGATTGTAACGGAAGAAAAGAAACAAGTTATCAATCAAAAATTGTAGAGATTTTGGAGAGCTTTTTTATTATGTACCCGATAACCATATTGATGAATTTTTTCTAATGCCGCGACCGGTAACTTGCATCAGCTTCAATGAGTCAATTTGGTTCATTTTTAGAATTGATGCAGTCAAACTTTGTATTTACGCTATTAAGCATGAAATGTCTAGATTTTTGCGTTCTCAATTAAGGAACAGAGAGAAGGATGAATGAACATAACTAGATAAATTTGAGGATTTGATTCTAAGCAAGAATATGAGCATACTTTAAGGAGTTGCAAATATCTCTTTTTTTTTTGTACTGTTATGGACTTTCACTGTGATGAGGTATACTTGTAACTGTTATGAGCACAAACAACGTCATCTATGATAAAACTTTACACCACATACTCCAAATTACAGCGCAAACTTTGAGCAATACTGTTACTGAATTTTACTGTGATGAAGTATTATACCTGTTACTATCATTTAAATTTCATATTATAATAAAAGTTCAGTCACCTTCATGATATTTATTGTGTATGAAAAAAAATCAGTTAAAAACTTTTTTTTTCTATGCATAAATTGTGTGTATAAGTGTTTATGTTTGTTTCTATCTCTAGTAGAATAGGTATAGAATTATACTGTTATACAATATAGTTAAATAAAATTTCATAGACATTATTTTTTTTTCTATATGTAGAAAAAATATTTTAAAAGAACTTTTAAAATAAACATGAGAAAATAAAGTTTTAAGTTTTTCTTTAGTTTTTTTTTACATTTTTTGAAGGAAATAATTGCCATTATAATAGATTAATGACGGTAATTTACTGGGACTTGCCGTGCTTTTTTTTCCTTTCATTTTCCTTTACTATTGTAATACTTTTTTTTTTGATTATAATTAGTAATTAATGTCGCTATAGAATCTAAGTACATACTATAATATAAGTAATACTCATACTATGCTGTTTTGGTAATGATAACAGTTACTGTTGTTGCTCTTGTTGTTATTATACTCTTTTTCTCTCTGAAGTAAGCAAGGAATAACTTTATGAAAGTAAAGTTTTCTAGTGTTTTTCTTTTAGTTTTTACTTGTTATACTTGTTATAATTTTGTCACATACTATAATAATAGTTTCTTTTTTTACTTTTTCTTCCCCCTCTCTTATTATAATAACATATAATAGGAAGCTCTATATTATAACGCATACACAACATTGTTGATAACTTAAAATGAGATTTGATAATAAGATTAGAGTAATAATAAATGATGAGAGTATATAGAAAAAAAGTTGAGAACAAAATTAATCGTTTCTAATTAAGATAAGAGAATAAGCGAACGTATTATAAGAAAAGAAATTCTGACTGACTGATGTGGTGACGGATGGATGAGAGTGAAAAGGAGAAGTAATCGTAAAATGATAAATATGTTGAAAATAAATTTATCACATCAATATGTATTATTAAGTTGTGTGGTAAAAAGAGAGAGGGAAAAAAAGAGATTATTATTTTTAAAGAAAAAAAAAGTATATTAAATTTAAAATTTAATTATTATACAAACAAACACATAGACAGTAAGGGAATGAGGATGAACAAACAATGTATTTAACATATAAGGTAAGAAATGCGTTATTTGTGTTTTCTGAAAGTAATCGGATTCAATAGCAGAGATAGTGACTTAATAAGATATTTGATAAGAATATTAAATGAACGTAATTATGTTCATAAAATGCAAATACTACGAAGTTCACTCATTCTCTTGTATATGAGAGGTATATAAAATTTTTTTATGGTACAAAATCCAAAGATCAAAGATATTATTCAAAAATATAATAAATTGGTTGTTCTTCGAATTGATTAACCCCTTTTTTCAATTCACCTAGATATAAGGGTTAAAATTTTACGAATTTTTCGAATCAAGATTTCCGGCTAAACGGTAAGAGATCCGTGATTTTTAACGAAAATTTTGAAAGTTTAATTAAAGTAGTTTTTACACCGTTAATAAAAAAAAATGGTAACATTTTGTGAAAAATCTTAAAGATCTGGAGTTGTGATTTGCGGCTAAACGGTAAGAGATCCGTGATTTTTAACGGAATTTTTGAAAGTTTAACTAAAGAAGTTCTCACACCGTTAATATGAAAAATTGTAAGATTTTATGAAAAATGTCAAAGAATTGGAATGAAATATTCTAATTAAGCGGCAAATTTTTTCAAGTGAAATGATTTATTACGATCACGGTATCTAGCCACTTTGTATTAAAAATTTTATCTTGCTTGGTTTCGTGTAAAATTTTGTCTTGCTTGCTAGGTTTCTTGAAGACATAAATTAATTTCTTAAATTGCATACGTTTAGGAAATTTGTTTATCTTATATCGCATTTTCACTCTAAATTTATGATTACAAAAGTCACAATTTTACTCTTGAAACTCAACAACTTTTAAAAATATGTTGCTTTTCTAATAGTAATTGCATACTTATAGGATAATATTTATTAAGAAAATTTTCAGAGAAAAATTTCCCTTTATTTTCTATCAGTATAACATGACCCAGAAGTTAATGTGCGTAGCACAATATTAAAACCCATAAATTATGAAAAAAATCTCTATTTTCATATTGTTCAATTAATGGTGTAAAAGCAAGACATTTTACACTACGATTTGTGTTTTCATTTGAAAACTTCGTCATCCATGTTTCCGTAATTAATCATTTTTCAAAGCGCATAATATAAAATCAAGAGCTATTTTCATTCGTCATTATTAATAAAAAAAAAATCGCAAATTGCAATTCATAGAATATTTTTGTTATTGCTTCAGTTTCTTTCCAAAACAACAACTTTAATCCAATATTTATGAGTGCTTACATGAAAGTTATTATATTTCATAAACATTTTCAAAATAAAATTCCGAATTATTAAGAGTTTCAGATGTTTTGCGGTTTTGCAAATTCTTTTATATTGCACAAACAACCCATTTTAATTTAGTTTTTTCATTAATGCAAAATCTTCTTTGGAAAAAAAGTGCACACACAATATTCATGTGCATCCAGGATAAAGTATAAAGTCAATAAAGAATTATTTCCTGTTTCAGCATACAACATTTTTTTTTTCTAGAATTTTATAAAAGGGAGATGGCATAGAAAGGACGTGTGTATATTTCGTAGTTTGGTTTTATAATTAAATTTAAATCTTATTTTTATTATTTTTATTATTTTTCGTAACAGAGAAATAGAGATAGAAAAAAAAAGTAAAGTTTTATAGGAAAAAATAACTTAATCTCTTTTTGAGTAATGGCGTGTTATTGAAAACATGAAAGGATAATAAAAAAAGAAAATTTACTGTTTATATGTCATTTCCTTTATATATCATATTATATAACATACTTAATGGCTCCATCAACACTTAGACACACACCGATAAATATAATTTTATTATATCAACACATAATATGAGTAAGAAAGTTTTAGCAAGTTATCCAGAATGATCACATCGGAATTATTGTAGCTTTATTTAAAACAAATTTCATGTGTTAACTATGAGCCCATCAATTTAGTCAAAACATTGGTGCTATATTCGATGACAAATTCACTTCTAATCCAATGTTCAAGGGTTTAAATAAACCCAAATCAGTGAATAAACTCGATTGCACAACACGATGTCGTAAAGAATTCAATAATCCTTACATTTTTAAATTTTCGTATATGTAATTGGTTCGTTCAAATTTTGAATATGCTAGTCCAGCTCAGTACTTATTTGATTCAATTCTCAATATCACAAAATTAAGGCAATGAAAAAAAATTATCAGATTTGCATTGCGTATCAAGTTTTCTCAACGGACAATACCTCATTAATCATAGCCTGCTTATAGGAATCGAATTTTAAAAATCTAGAAGAATTTTTACAGATAACATTGTTATTTTGTTCAGTTTTCAATTTGTACTTATTATTTAAATTTATTCTGGCTTATTTGTTGATTATAGATCCAATATTAGGGTGTCAACGGGCCACAACCCTCACGATTCTATTGGAGGGCACTTATTGGAATTTTTTTCAGGAAATTATTTAAAACGATAATTAAGTTATTCTTGCTTAGAGTTACGTGCAATTTCAGTAGCTCAACATGGAAACAAACGATAACACTTTTATTGTTTCATAGTCTCAATTTATTACTTTATTATCTCTTTTTTTTCTGTTTTTTTTATTAAGAATTTTCTTTTGTTTCATTTTATTATAATGACGGACATTAATCTATGCGGTGGTATACAACACTGGAGGGAAGGGAACAAAAAATATTTTTATAATCCTTTTTTATTTCTATTCTATAAACTCTCTCTGTATATTTTTTTTTTGTTTCTGTAGATTAAAAATCCTTATCATTATTTCTAATATTCTTTTATTAACATGTGTGCGTGATTTTATTATAGGTTTTATTCCCTTCTTTTCATTTTCTTTGCCATATTAAATAAAAATAATAATTTAGTATTGTTGTTCTTGTTCTTCCTTTTTGCCTTATAAGAATGAAAAAATTTTCGCAATTTGTAGTGTAATTGCGAAAATGAAATTAATAGAAAATGTTATGAAATTAACAAACTGAAATAGGCTAAAAATGGAAATTCATATAGAAATTCCTGGAATATTCTTAAAATGTATGCAATATTAATGAGCATGTAACCATATGTAATGACAGTTATAATATATTTGTAATAGATTATAAATTAACTATTATTTAATTTTATTATTAGACCATTAATAAACTGATGAAAATTTAATTTTGTGGAAATTGTAAGATAAAAAAGGATTCCACGTGTAGAATCACGTATTTAGAATGAATATTAAATTTTGTTAAATCCAAATTACAATTAATTCCAAATAAGGAGCCTGTACGATTACCTAGCAGTAATTTATTAACTAACTGTTGTTAGTAAAAATCTCGAATTACGATTTCCGGCTAAACGGTAAGAGATAGGCAGTTTGAATTTTTGAAAATTTAATTAAAGCAGTTCTGACACCGTTAATATGAAAAATGGTAACATTTTATGAAAAATCTTAAAGATGTGGGATAGCGGTTTCCGGGTAAACGGTAAGAGATAGGCGGTTTTTAATAGAATTTTTGAAAATTTAATTAAAGTAATTGTTACACCGTTAATATGAAAAATGGTAACATTTTATGAAAAATCTTAAAGATGTGGGATAGCGGTTTCCGGGTAAACGGTAAGAGATAGGCGGTTTTTAACAGAATTTTTGAAAATTTAATTAAAGTAGTTGTTACACCGTTAATATGAAAAATGATAACATTTTATGAAAAATCTTAAAGATGTGGGATAGCGGTTTCCGGGTAAACGGTAAGAGATAGGCGGTTTTTAATGGAATTTTTGAAAATTTAATTAAAGTAATTGTTACACCGTTAATATGAAAAATGGTAACATTTTATGAAAAATCTTAAAGATGTGGGATAGCGGTTTCCGGGTAAACGGTAAGAGATAGGCGGTTTTTAACAGAATTTTTGAAAATTTAATTAAAGTAGTTGTTACACCATTAATATGAAAAATGGTAACATTTTATGAAAAATCTTAAAGATGTGGAGTAGCGGTTTCCGGCTAAACGGTAAGAGATAGGCGGTTTTAAACGGAATTTTTAAAATTTAATTTAAGTTTTTCTTACACCGTCAATATGAAAAATGGTAACATTTTATGAAAAATCTTCAAGATCTCGAATCGGGTTTTCAGGCTAAACGGTAAGAGATAGGCGGTTTTTAACCGAATTTTTGAAAATTTAATTAAGGTAGTTGTTACACCGTTAATATGAAAAAGGGTAACATTTTATGAAAAATCTTATAGATCTCGAATGGCAATTTTCGGCTAAAGGGTAAGATATGGGTGATTTTGAATGAAAAAATTCAACTCATGTTAATATGAAAAATCTTAATGTTATACGAAAAGTTTTTAGAATCCTTTAACATGAAAAAATTTGATAACATGAAAGCGAAAAAAATCTATTGTCCTTGTTCGTAATGCACCACTGAGTACGTCAGTATCCTTGTAATCAATTTCTATTTTAATTTCTGCTTTTATTTTCAAACAAACAAACAACACTCTTATAAAGAATTACCTTAACGAAAAAATTAAATCGCTTAGAGACTAATAATAAAATTTAAAATAAAAAAATAGAAAAATTGAATATCTTTTAATTTCTGTACTATAATAAAAATAAAGGACAAAAACGAGTGGAAAAAAAAATTCTTTTATATTTCCGATTTGCTTGTAAAAGAATGCTTCAATACGATGCGAATCTGCTGGAGAAATGATTCTAAGAACTTAATAATATTTTAATTGCACGCCATTAGTTTTATGACTGCCGTGCAAAGCTTGGCATTAAAATGTTGAATTTCTAATAAGAGCTAATATGACTTCTGATAATCATTGACTAAATTAGATTTCATCATGCGCTTTCAGAAATAATTGTTATTATTTTCTTAAGTTTCTCAATGGCTTGGTATTTCTTGTTCATCTTTGTTCAAATTTACAAGCAAGATGTTAAAAGCCTACCTACATGGCCACTCATGAATTAATCACCTAAAAATTCTCAGAAATTTGAGAGATCTCTGATTTTCTTTTATATTTCTTCTTTTTACTGTAAATTTACATCAGAAATTCGCGGATATTTGTTCTATAAAATGTTGATTTCATGTTGAATACAAAAATTCTAGATTATTGTGTCAAATAATTGAAATTTATTTTTCAAATGTTGCTTTTCTTGCTTTTTGTATTTGTTTGTTGTTAAAATGAAAAAAATCATTTAAATTCTTTAATTTATATTTTATTACAAGTTGTATATTGCATATGTTCAAGATGGTGACAAACAAGGTGCTAACATAATTTTTAGAAAATTTAAAATTTGGGGAGAAGCAAATAACAAATTTTATACAAGAATGTTTTCGAATTTTACAAATTGTGTAAATTAATTGTTTTATAAGTGGAAAAAGTCGTTAAAAACAAAAAAAAAACGCTGGACACAATTAAAATATTTGCCACGATTTACAAACACATAGATTTTTGTGTATTCACAGATTCAATTGCATTATTGTTGGCATTTCATTCACTGATAAATTTTGATTTAGTACAAAAATTTGGTGGTAAATCATTTGCAAGTATTGCGATTTAAATAAATTTAATCAGTAATATCAAAAATCTATTTACTCTTGTGTAATGGCAATTGATTAAAATCAAATGTTATGATTCGGATATCAGAAATTTATTAAACAAAATGTGCAGAAAATTTTATTAGAAAATTTGAATGAATTTAAATAAATTGCTTTTGTTAACACCTACAGATATTTTTAAATAATGAGGATTTCCAATTTCTAAATATTTTATGGGGATGACAGTGATTTTGAATTATGGATTCGTTATTTTGTATAATCAGGCCGTAATTTTAATTTTTTTCTCTATAATATTATTAGAATATTGTATGACTAAAGAAGATTTACAAGGAAACTGTTATCGCGACCGACATTTACAATAACTTTAATGGCCAAACAAAAACTTCCATTTAATCCAAACAAACAGGTCAGATAACATATGTCTGTACTCGTTGCTGAATCTCTGGGCTCTTCTTCATTCTTCTTATATAATGAACATAAAATGCAAAAAAAAATTTTCTTTCGAATGGTAGTGAGTTCATTGTGCCTCTGATTTACATAAAGCACTTCTTGTAATATTCCTTTTTGGGAAAGTATGCTTATTCTCCATCTTATTTGTACTTTCTCTCATTTCAAAAATTATCAAAATTTATTAAAGATTTTATGTCTCCTTAATTATTATCACTTTCTGTCTTTCATTTTATTTAGAAACTATGGCCCTTTCCCAGTATGTCAAAGATTTGACGATCATGTCAATCACGTCAATCGCTTGATTTAGCAAATAACAATCACCTGTAATTTGAGCAATTTTCAAACAAATCACTTATGCATTAGCCTTTAAAAACATGCGAAAAAAAAACTAAAATGACAATCAATTGCGTTAGCAACATATGTTGGGATTTATGACGCTAGCGTCATGTTGCCTTGGGATTCATGACTAACGTCAGTTGCATGCATTTGACATACTGGGAAAGGCCCTATTTCATATTGTTGTGACAGTAATTTATGGAGTAAGTAAATAAGATAACATGTATAATAGTTAAAGGTTAATGCTTCAATATAATAAAACAATTATTTTTCATTAAATTATGTTATCTTCAAATATTTCAAGTGTACAATTTAAATAGTAATATTTATATTAAACACACAATTGCTCACTTCAATTTACTATATCTGTTATATAAAATATTAAAATATTGTGGTAGATTTTAGTTTATGATTTCAAATAGCACAACATCCTGGTATACAAAAATAATTTATATAAATTCTTGTTTCTCTTTTATTTTTCCAACGGTGCACTTTTGCACCATTCAAAATGGTATTCTTCGGAAATGTACAAAATTTAATATATACCTATGTAAACATTTACATTTGAAATGTAAAATCAAAATAAATTTCTCAAATAAATTGTTATTTAAATTTATATTTAAAAGTGTAGCAACCATGTTATATACAAATTTCATTTTATATAATTATAAGTAAATAAATTGGTAGTTTACAAAATTTGGTTGTAATAAGAGGAGAATGAATCTCTTTGATATTCCTAAGTAAATATGTAGACATGAAAATATAATAATGCGACACATTTTGATTCGTAATGCAAATTACAGGATGTTGTTCAATATATATTATATATGCATTTATGTGAATGTGGAAAATTGTATAATTTTTTGGTTGAGAGTTTTAATCTATGATGGCATACATTGTGTACAAGTAAACAAATTAATATTACCATAAACCATAAAATTTATTTTAAATTACATATATTTAGTACAAGAGGATGCCAGTGCCAGTTAGATGTAGATGTAAGTGAATATATGCTTGCGTAATGCATTGTGCATGAGATGTTGTTTTACACATATATCAAATGTTTAATGATTCTATTTTGTCAGATTCAATGAATCAAGCAATTAGATTCGCATATTATTTAGTTTATACATATATATATTTGTATATAAGATATAAAAGGACATGAAAATAAATATGATAACAAACTGAACTAATTTTACATGATTTTAGGAATACTGATCCTATTTTTAATGATTCAAAATGTTATTCTGTTATAAAATTGTTTTATAATGTAAAAAATGCGAAATACCATAAGTATTTGTCTTTAAAATTTATTCGAAAATGTAACTTGAAAATACATCTCGATCTGGAAGGGTCTATCTTGTCACTCCCTCTTTTTTTAAGTGTTAAATAGTGTGGATATAACACACCCTGAAGACCTATTTAGTGATAAAATTGATTAAATTTGTAGACTCGTAGGGGTCGAATGCCAATTATGGAATTGTAATGCCAGAAAAAGCTACTTCTTCTATGAATGAAAAATTCATATTTTTCTGAATCGTGTATATAGATCTCCTTAATCTTAAAATGGAATTCACAAACACTGTCGTCCTCTGGGGCCAAAGTTCTGAGGGGTTTTCTCAGATGCTTTTTCAGCATCCACAGACCTCAGCGAATTCTCTTTTGGATTTTCCTCTTTATAGTGATTTTCCAAGACCATTTAAGGTAATAATCATCTAGAAGTTTTTTACGTTTCAAGAGGTCCGAACAAACATTTCACAGATCACAGCTTACGCTCTTAAAGTCACCTTTTTTGAAGTAACTCCCTTTTTTCAAATTTCTTGCGAACCGCCTTTTCTAAGTTGTTTCAAAATCGAACGCACATATCAATAAAGTATCATGCAGCCGATTCTGATTTGAATTTCTAACTTACGCCTACATGTATGCTAGGAATATAAACCAGTATTGTTGTTTTTTTCTGTCAAATACATATTATGTTGAATATACAAACTCAATTATTAGCAAAATATTACAACACCATTCGACTGTGTACATTTGTATTTTGAAATTGAAATTTTATTTCCCATATATGTATTAAGCATTACCTATGATAAATATATATATATACATATATCGGTATGAACATGTTGCAATAGGATCAAAATATATAATAAAAGTATTTTGACATTTAAGAGGATTTTAGAATATTATTTTTGAACATTACTTATACCTTGTTTAAAAATAGATCAGGGTAGGTTAATAAGTTCAACAAATAAGTTTTTGATATATTGAATATTTGCGTATGTATGTGTTTGTTTTACATTCAACTGCGGTAATACAGAAATTTCGTAGTGTCCTTTTTTTTGTTTAAAATTTTCAAGTCCTTTGCTATGAGATTTTCAATGTCTATTTTAAATTTTTGTAATTTAGGATAATACAGAATTTTCTTGGATTTTTAAGCAATTAAATACATTAGCAAATTTTAAATTTTTCGCATGTAAGGGAGAGTAAGCTCATTGCGAATAGTTCTAGTTTACTATAACTTTAGATTTTAAAACTACACAAACGATAGTGTCTTCGTTTATTGGATATTTCCAAAGTTTTAGAACTAAAAGGGTTTTTTCAAGAAAGCTGAAACGTAAAATAATTAAAGGCACTGGAACCATCAATTTAAATTGACTTTTTTCTCTCCACTTGTTTTTACAAATCTTTGTAATCACCCTATTCAATTTAATTTATATTATTTATTGATCTTTAGTTTTAAACATTATTTCAGATTATTTATCGTGTACTTTACTTTTGAAAATCCTTTTTACATAATATTATTTCGTATATAAATTATACTTGTTAATTTTAATGTATATTTTTACAATAATTTTCAAAGGATAAACCGATTATAGTTACAATTTTCGCATATAGCAAGTAATTTTTGCTATTAATGATATTAATAATTCTATATGAATGCTTTAAATAATAATTTCCAAAATTTCACATTTCCAATTGCAATTTCAATAATTTTCTCTATATTTTTTTTTAAATACAAAAGTAGTATAGTGAATTTTGCAACTGATAAATTATATTTCATTTTACTATTAAAAGAAAATAATGGATTTTACATTAAATTTTGAAATTTTTTTATTGTAAGTGGAAAATATAGAAATGTACTTTATCACTTTTTCCACATCAGTGAGTATAGTTAACATTGAAAATTTCGTTATAAGTTTTAGTATTAATTTTAAAATAGAAAATTTTTTAAAGAATATTAGTGAAAATGGATTATTTTAGGGTTTCAGTTAATATTATTTTTCTTGTAGTGTTTATATGCATTTTTTACGATATTAAAGACTCATTGATAACGATAAGGAATAAATTATATAATATTTGTTAGTAATTCGAAAATATTGGTTTTTGATGGCATTTTAATGTCTTACCACCAAAATATAATGATAAAGTCGAACATTAAAATGAGTCTTTTTTCTAGAATTGCAGAATTAAAACGAATAAAATCGGAAATACGAAGGATTTCTGATTCTTAGGAGTTTTTTTTCTATCTTTTTCTCATTACTTTTATAAAAATTTTGGAGTTTAAAGATTTTAAGACGACTTACCAATATTTCCAAAACTCTAGAACCGTTTTAAAAATTTATGCAATAAGAAAACAACTGGGCGGCCAAATTAATGGAGGATTTCTTGGAAAACTTAATGAGATTTAAGAAAAAAATTTGTTTCGTTTGCATTTTTAGAAGAGAGAGGAGGGGTAAGAACTGGAATGTGATATATGAGTCACTTCTCTTGTTTATTCCCATTTCTTCCTCAAATTTTTAAAAATTCAAACTAGAATTTCTTTTTTTTTCTGTTTTTGTAAAAGGATAATTTATTACATACGAGTATTATTTTCTATGAAATATTAAAGAAAATAAAGAAGAAAAATTTCCAATCAATTTGTACATTTTTTTAAATTTATACTCATACAAATTTAAATCTATAAATCCAGGCACACATATACATACACAATAATGTAATATGCATAAAGATACAATTATGCAAAATCAAAGGAAACAAAGTTTCACACTTTATAAAAAAAACAAAAACAAAAAAAAGGGAAATAGAAACAAATTAAAATAAAATAGAAAAAATACAAACAGGAAAAAAAAGTAAGAGTTTTTTACTTTAGTTTTTCTTGTTTTTTTTCTGCTCAAAGAATTTTTCAATTGGAAATTTCATATTTATGATAAATTGAAATCCTTTCATCTTGAAACGAAGAGAACAATCATATAGTGCGGAATAAAACAAGAGAAATAATGCAGAGAAAAAATACTTGAAAATTTCTGTTTCGTTACCTACACAAATCACTTATACTTTCTCATAAAATTCTTTCACATGTGATTCTCTCCCTTATATGGGTAAATTATTTAGCATGATTTGGATGCCTTTACATTAGGTTTAAAAATAATTTTAAAGTGTAAATTTCACACTCTTACTGTAGAAGCTCGCAAAAATAATACAAAAATTCGAAATGTTAAAAATGTTAAATTCCAAAAGTACTTGTTTTTTAAAATTTATTTGTAAAATTAGTGTGAAAATACATCTCGACCTGAAAGGATCTATTTTATCACTCTCTTCTCTTCTAAGTGTTAAACATTGTGAATATAGCGCATCCCAAAGACCTATTTAGTCATAAAATTGATTAAATTTCTAGACTCGTGGGGATCGAATGCCAATTATGAAATTGTAAAACCAGAAAAACCTACTTCTTCTACGAATGAAAAAATAATATTTTTCTGGAGCATGCATAGAGATCTCCTTTATCACTATATGGAATTCACAGATACTGTCGTCCTCTAGGGCCAACGTTCTGAGGCATTTTCTCAGTCGGTTTTTTGGTGTCCACAGACATTACTAATTCACAAGTCATCAACGTTTCCATACAGAGACGATTTGGAAGATACAATAATTTATGTTGTTAAAGTTAATATTATACTGCTTATTGTTATGATTTCTAAATATTTAAAAATTCGTACATAAATATTCGTACAAGTGATGTGTTCTACCGGAAAATAACAATTTATTCAATTTATTTGCAATATCATATTTTTTAAAAAATAATTGAAAATAATGAGAAACACACAACAGGTTCAATATTATTTAAAAATGGTACACAATAAAACCTTCATACAAATATTCCAATATTTTATGAACTTTTTTTTTCACTTTTGAAAGAAGTTTGAAGAATCCTTCAAATATCCTTTTGAAGTTTATAATATTTAAATTTATATAGCTAGTAAAAAAGTTTTTCTACAAAATTCTTATTTTATTTTCAACTCAATATTTTCAAACTTTTTTGTTTTTGCTCAATAAGGTATGAGAAATATTTTTCATGGTACTTGAAGTTTTTAAGTGTGAATTAAAATAATATGATATAGAAAAAAGAGAGTGTTAAGTTTTGTTTTTAAAGAAAATATTGTAATTTAAGAGTAATTTTAAGAGTAATTTTAAGAGTTTTATTTATAGTAAGTTTTATGAATATTTTTTTTTTGTTTTTTATTTGAAGTTCAATTAAATTAATTTTATATATTATTTAATATTATATTGGAGAAATGAAATGTACAAAGGTAATTGAGTGATGAGTCGTAATAAATTAATATGCATAATTACCCTCTCTAAAGCCTCGTAATTGAGTAATTCTATACTAATTCAAAATACCGTAATAATTACACTTTGTTTAAGGAAATTTTGTATATGAGCAATAGAATAAAATATATGAAAAAAATTCAGACTACTTCGTCTTACTCTTTTACTCTTAATACTTAATAATAAACTAAATATTTTGGCGATTTATGTGGGAGAGGAAATATGACGGGGAATATAAAAGTCGATTTGAATTCGAGAGAAGTAATTTGTAAATATTTTCTCACACTCTTTTACCAATACTCACTTTTTACGTTAAAAATTTATAGTTATTCAAATAATATTTTTCAGAATATTTTCTCTACCGTAATTTTCTACGATTTTATTTTAACATAATATTCTAAGAATGTTGTTAATTCACAGCTTTTGCATGAAAAAATTTAATTTCCTATAGTTGATAAAGTTAATAATTATTTCAAATACCGCATTTTCAGATTATGAAAAAAATTTTTCTCTTGACATTCTTTTATAGCAAATCCAAATTCATAAATTCTTTCATTTAATTTCTGTATTCTCTCTATACTATACTAAACATTTTTAATATTTAATGGGAAATGTGATGAAAAAATACATTTTAAATCATTCAAATATTGCAATATCTCGAAATAAAAACCAAAAATAAGTAAAATGAGCAAAAGAAAATTTTTATGTGCACAATTTTTTTTTTCCTTTTCTAAAATTCATAAGAATTTTTTTCGATGAAAGACTTTTGATGGATTCTTTACACATATATTCACACACATTTGATAATGATGATGATGACAACGTTAACGAAGAGAAAACGATACGAAGCAAGAGACAGGGTGAGAGAGGAAGAGAGAGAGAATAAAAAATGGGTTTTTCAATATTTTAATGGATTTTGAAGAGCGTCTTTTTTTAATATTTTTACAAAGAAAACAAGTAAGAAGGAAAGAAAAAATCACAAATGCAAAAAATAAATGAACAACTTTAAGTCCTACATATAAAGAAATGTAGGTTCTTATAATTTGTGTCATATACAACACGTACTTACAGCTGTTTGCATAATATTGGTGCAAGAATTTTACGTTTGTAAGTGCATATATTTATTATATTTTCGGGTAAAAAGCAAATTTTCTCTTACTTCACAATTATTTCAAACAGAAGAATTCTGTTATTGTTCGGCTTATTTTCGCTTTTATGCTCAATTATTATTATTATTCTTTTTTACTTTTACTGCTCCTGTAAGAATAATAAGCAGAAATCAGGCATTAAATTAAATAGCTATATTTGGAATTTTTTTTTTAAATTTAATCTTGATACTAATCTTTCTTTATACTATATATACGAGTGTATGAGTGAAATGGAATAAAATATTATTGTTAAATTCAGTTCCAAGAAAATTAATTGAAATATACGTAATATAAAGGAAAAAAAAATATTGTGTTTATTCAAGAAATATTGCGTAGATACTGAACAAACATATACATAGGTACTCAGTTTATTCAATATGTATAGTATGATTCATAACAACAATTTGTATAGCTCAAAGGTATTGAGAGAACAAAAATATAATATTCGTGAAATCAAAATAAACATTCATCATGTCATTCGATTCATAACATAAATATTTCGCAAAGATTCCAGAAGGAGTTGTTTTTATAAGAAATGTAGTTAGTTTTGGAATATCTTTTCTGCTAGTCTAACTTCTTGATTGGCAATGGAGAGTAGATCAAAATCAATAATTATTCGTTTTCCTCATTAAATTTCTAATTGCAGATTATTGACTGCATAAAGTGTGTTAACAATATGAGCATTAAAAAGTACATTAAATTTAAATTGAAAAAATTGCATATTTTTGGGCGACACATTAATTCATATGGTTGTTATTGAATTTTCCAGAATAAAAGTTGCTCATTTATGCTGTTTAAAATGAAATTTCTTAAAAATGATTTCCAATTAGGAATATTAGGTTTTCAATCGAGCCAACTCTAAAATTATGTCTTGAGACCTTGGAAAATTCACCGGAAATTTCCACTAAAATATATAAATGCTATACGTCAAATTTCTACTTTTATTATTTTGCATTAATTGCTGTTCTTCAAAAATGATCTCTGCTCTTTAAAAGATATTGAAAAGAGTTCAAAACATAAAAACTGTTCAATTCAAAAAATGTCAAAAATTTCTTAAGAATCAACTTAAAGTAAATTTTAAGTACTCATTTATTTGTTCTTTTACATAGGCCCAATGGCTTATGAAAAGTATTTAAATTTTTAATTTTATGACAATCATTTTTACATGAATAAAATCCCAAGTCAACTTACAATGTCAAATAATTTTTTTATTATCTAAAAATAAAATATTTATGTATTTAAGGTGATTTTGCTTTAATGTGATCTTTTGAACTTTACAATAATGATTTTATGACACTGTGTCACGCAACATTAAAAAATTCAAAACAAAAATAATAAAGAGAGAAAGAAATGAATTTTTTATTTCTAGAACAATTAAAAATAAATTTGAGATTATTACAAAAAAAAATTCACAATAGAAGATCAGATAAAATGTTAAGGTTACAATAACCAATTTAATATAATGATAACATTAGTGTGGGGTGTGAAATATTCAGAAAAGTTGATTTTTGAGAATTGTAAGAAAAAATTTTTTTAGACAGTTGAAAGACTGGGGTACCATTAACAGCAATTACGTAAACAGACAGCGTGGCGATAACGTAAACAGGTTTGGTTTTGCATTTCTGTTTAGTTAATTATGGGAATTACTTCTTAAAAGTTATCAAATGTAAATGATAATTGTCTAACAGTAGGCTTAAATATATTATTGTGCAGAAAACAGTAATCTCTGATAGGCTAAAAGTTGTCAGTAAAAATATGATATTGAAAAACAAATAAGATTAACGAGAACCATTACATTGATTGGATGAAATGACAAAAGATGAAGTGAGTACTTCCCTGAATTTGCTGAGTTTAAATGAGTAAATCAGTTCTTTGACCTATTGAGGGTACATTTACTTCTAGGAATAACACCAGAAATCCTTGTAAATAAAGAAATTTAAAAAAAGGACATAAAAAAAATTAAATTTTCCTCTTTTAATTAGAATTTGAGAGGAAAGCTATCCCTTTATAAAATTTAATAAAAATAATTTTGTAATTTGATGTAAACCATAATTTTATTCCCATTTAAAATATAAAATATAAAGAGACAAAAAATTAAACATTGAAGATTCAAAACAGAAATATAAAAACCATTAAATTTTCCACCTCAACCCCTACCTCTCGGCTCTTCTAGAATATTAAAAGGTCTTTTAATATCCCGAAATACACAATTAATAATAAACCGCAAAATTGTTTTTTTTTTTTTTGTTTTTATTAAAAAAAAATTTATCCTTCTTTTATAGTTTTGGTTGTTGTCATTTCACTTGTCATCCCTTTATTATCACAGCACAGCACCATTTAAATATGAAGAATAAAAAAAAAGAAAAAATGAAAACAATAATATTATTTTTATTTCATTTTAATTTCTTAATGCAAAATCCCTCGGGGTCATATTAAACGCAACATAATTTTTGATACACCAGTCAAATAGAATTTTAGCAAAATTTTCTTTTTTTTGTATTATAATTGTTCTGCTCTTACATGTTAACTGATATATAGATTTTAATAATGATTCAGAAACTTTTCTTGAATCGGTTTTGTGTCTAATTTTACAAAATTTTGTTAACCTCCGCTATAGAATCCACAATATCACTGAGCTTATTTAATGTCTCCTATATTTAACTAAAATATTCACCGAAACTAGCATTAGAATTAGCATTTTGCTTCCAGTGAATTGTCGACTTAGGTTTTTAACTCAGGAAGAGCAGAAATTTTACCACTTGTAAGGTGTATTCCAATCTTCGAAGGTAATTTGAAAAAATCATCTACTCATTGTTAGAAAGATGAATATTTTATTGAATGCACTTAAAATGGCCAAAATTACTAGAGCAAAAGTTATTGAAGAAAAGTAAATCCTTAATTTCCTTTTTATTTTTTGAAATATTTAGGCATAAAACGGCTCAGGCTCGTCCATTATCGAAATCATTACAAATTAACGAATGAAATTCTTTTACTTTCTATAAACCAAGAAAAATTTATTTGGAAAATTCCACCTCATTTGCTGTGCATATTTTATTTCCCTAAACAATTATGAATTTTATTTTATCATAAAGAAACACTCCTGAAATTTTCATTATTCGCTCTTATTTCTTATTGATCATTAAAAGAAATTATTTAACCATAAAATTTAAATTCTACGTATGTATAACAAATTTCTATATCTTAAAATATCTTTTATAATACTCATTTGTGCCTTCATAAATTTTGTATCTGGACAGCATATGCTCCTATGTGGGTCTAAAATACATTCACATATTATGTGAAATAAAGATATTTAAGAACACTTTGTTGTATTGTTTTTCCTTGTGCTGCTACTTGTATATTGAAATTATCAGATAAATTGTTACCCATATACAAGTATAACTGAAGAAAACCAATTTGATGTCATCATTATGTTAAGAAATTTTTTATTTGTGGTTTTATCAAATAAAATTCAACAACATTAGTGTAGAGAAAGCCACAAAATGAATAAAAATTTTAAAAGTATAGCGATAAACTGAAATTTATTTTCAGGAATTTTTACGATTCCATTTTATTTTATATACAAACCAATAATGATAAAAGCCTTACACAATGAGGTTATCATATAATAATTTGATATAGCACATATGATAAGTTGAAACTTAAATGATACTGTTACTTAAATTGCAGCATGTAGATTAGGAATGGAGAAGGAGATGATAACAAAGGTATTGAACATTACTGTGATTACCATTTCAACCATTGGATATTTCAACCATTGGATAAATTGAGCTCCGAGTATGAATTTGATTTTTGAAGGGAAATGAAGGTTTCTCATTTGAATTTAGAAATAAAAGACTCTTAAGATTGTCTCTAATAAACGCCTCCATTTTTTATGTGAATTCCCAAACTATTTCAATATGGCAACTATTTTCTAGCATTCAATCCGAAATTTTCTCCAAATGTTTGAGAAATTTCAAAATTAGCTTGAAGCGTTCAATCACTTGTACAAATCTGTGGTAAATAACAACAAGTGAACAAACAAATCTATAGAATTCTTTAAAAAAGGATAAAACACAAAAAAGGTATATGAGATTTCTCTTACTCGTACTTCGTTTCATTGTAATATGCGATAATCTTTGTATTGACTACTGTGTTTTTATTATTTTTCAATTTAAAAAAACGAAAAAATTTTCAGAACTCATCCATATGAATTTCTATCTTCATCTGATTTCTATTTTATTCTTAATCTATATCTCTAGCTAACAAAGAAGAACATTTCTTCTTTCTCTTTCGAATTGATCGGTATCTACTGTATGTACAATTGCGATTTCAATCGGAAAAAGCTGTGGAAAGACAAAAATCAAAGCATGTATAAATTTTACAGTTAAAGAAAATATTTTGAAAGCGTAAATATTTGCTCATACATGCATAACAATATTAACGTTATAACGGGATAATGGTATAATTCTCTCTATGTGTAGTTGATATCTCCAAAAAAAATTCTTTGGTGTTTTAACTTTGCCCCGTTATTTTTTTTTTTCACATTTGATTCAAATTATGGGAATTCTCGGGAATACTTAAAATTTTTCGTTTTTTATTTTATATTTTACTTTACTGTTATTACCGAAAAATAGGGGAAACATTTTTGTTTCTGATTTTGTTTTTGGTGCTTTTGATGCTTTTACGAATATTTTTAGGAAAAAGTAAGTATTCACCATATTTTTTTTTTGATTTTTCAAAATGGAAAAAGGCAAGAGTCGAAAATTGTACTCATAAAAACTGAAGATATAACATTGTATATTGCATACATTTAGGAGTTTTTAAGTTGAAAACAAAAATTTTACCAAATAAAACAAACATATAGGTACTATGGGTGTTATAAAAAGTAAAAAAAAAAAATGTATGTGAAAATTCAAGGGGCCAAAAAATTTTTATTTTGTTTTCCTACTACAGTTTTAGTTTGCTTGTTTTTGTTTTGGTTTTAATGCGTTTCCATAAAGATTATTTGAAGAAAGAAATGATTATTACATTTAGCTTTTAGCTTTTCACAATTATAGTACAGGAATAGTTTTAATCCTAAAATTGAAATCGGTTCATAAATAAGTTTTACGCATTTAAAATCTGAAATAAATTTTAATTTTGGCGTAAAACTTTCTTAGAACAAGTTCCATTAGCAATTTACAAACAATAAGTTACGTTTCTATGAGGAGTACGAATAAAATCTGAAATTCTGGAAAACTTTTGCTGCAAACTGATTTTCCACCCTAACCTTGACACACATTAACAAGAACCCGTCCAACAAAAAAACTTAACACATATATAAACACTTTAACATATTGTAAACGTGAGTAAATATGGTAACCATGTGAAAAGCAAAAATTTAATAGGCCAAATGATGCTTCGCGATTCTTTATTTTTGTTTTCATCAAAATTTACTCTTCAAACTTTTGCAATTTTTTCTTTACCCTATAAACAATACGCTTGTTGAGTAAAAGTGATATGTTGAAATTGTGAAAGAGAGAGAACATATACGGGCATTGTAAGAAAATATAAAAATAAAATAAAATATAAAATAAAAAATAAAATAAAAAAATCTTTAGGGAAAACTCATATTATCCTTAAATGCTTTTCTTGTTATATCCAAAAAATAAAGCTAATATTCAACAAAATGAATAAGTGTCTTAGCTTTAAGGGACTAAATGCGAATGTAGTAAGGATTGCAGCCGAAAATTCCGGAATAAAGAAAGAAATTTATAAAATTAAAAAATATTAGCTTTTAATAGGAATAATTTTAACCATATTCTGACAATTTTGTACAATAATATTCTCTGAGATATGATTGATATGCTGGCTATAATGAGTTGAAATTAAAGATATTATTACAATATTCCATTTTCCTCCGGACAGCTTTAAGAATCAAATTAATTCCAATAAAATTCAAATTTAGATTTGAGCTTAAGGCTCTTTGAAAAATTTTGTTGATTTTCCGTGGAAATGTATACTGTTCAGCATAAAAAACTTTTTATATAACATTTCACAAATCGTTTCCAGAGAAGCCCTGGAAGAATTTCGGATTGGAAAGGAAGCGTAAACATTTTTAGATTGAAATGAGGCGAATCCAAAAATTTTGCATGCTTTAAGGATACCATAATACTATTTCTACGTGATATATGGACAACTGCCCTCGAAAAATCTGAAATTTTCGGTAACACTCTGTGCACATATGTATACAACGATTACCATTGGTTTATACAGCAACATTCTTTATAACATTTTACACAATAATAACAGAAAAAAAACTAAGGATCAAAAAGTATTCTGTAATTGACTATGAGCAATTTCTGAGGGCAAATATAGGAAATAAAAAACGAAAAAACGAACACAAATGAAAAAAAAGCAGAAACGGAAAACCACAAAAAAATAAAACTGTAACTTTAAAAAAACAAGAAAATAAAAACGAATGTAAAAAAAAATTCTAACACCAATTTGGCTTAAGTTAGTATTTTTATAGCCATTAAAGCATATTGAACCATTAAACTGAGAAAACCAGAAACGCAAAACAGAACAGAGAAATCAAAATAAAAAAAAAAATGTAAATCGCTATAACGGAGATAAGAAGCTATGGCGATCATTTAATGGAATAAAAGATGCTTCTTTCTTCTTTTCTCTGCCATTCTTTCGCTATTTTTTCCCTTCTCGTTTTTTTTTATATTTTTATTTGCGGGAACATTTTTATTCGCTGAAAAAATGGCAAAAAAAACGAAAACAATATGAGAAAAGTTATTGAGATTTAAATTTTAATGTTAAAATTGAGGCAAGGAAACAGAAAAAAAAGCCAACATTTTTTTCCCTAATCTACATTCCTTCTTAAATATATTCCATTTTTGTTGATTCCTTTGCTTTATTCCAACAAAAAAAAGCAACAGCAATGGAAAAATTGTTAGGTAATTTATTGAGATTTAGAATTAGAAATTTGTTAGAAAATCTATTAGGCAAGTTGAAATTGGAAGGAATCGCAAAAATTTTTCTATTTTCATCAATGCCAAAAAAGAAAAGAAAAAAATCAATTCAGTAAGAAAAATTGTGGGAAATTTAATTATTTAACAAAAACAGAAAATAAAGACTAATAGAAAAAGTTTTCTACACCGTATAAAATTCGAATTAAAATTTATTAATTTCTTGCATATTTATAGGAGGAACAAAAATTTATTTAACTCATAAAGTGTGAACATAATGGCAAATAGAAAACTTTGGAGAGTTAAAAACGTAATCATTTGCCATATTCAGAATAAAATCTCATTTATTTTCCATGACGTGTACAACCAGCACAATAAACTGAATCCCGCATTTAAAAATTTAATATAACTGTAATTTAATCTAACAATTAAACCTAAGGTTAAGAATGTATTATCTAAATTATCGCCAACTTTTTCTAATAAAATCTAATAGAGAAACCTTTTTAAATTGTAAACTATGGCATAGCAGTGCGCGTTTACAACTTTCATTCTCCGATATTCTTTTTGAAATATAAAATTTTATGTGATATGTAAGTATAATGTATAGTCAGTCACTCCCCCCCGATAATTGTAATATAAATGCGATGTAGTAAAAATAATAACATTAAATCGTAAAATAACAAAGATCTAAGATCATATTTATTTTTATAGTTGGGGGCCCTTATCAAGAAGAGAAAAAAACAATCTTTTTTGCATCATAAAAGATTTAATAAATTTATTATCCATTATTGTTAGCTACTTACTATACAATAAGATATTTTTTGGTGTTGTTTGATCATATATTTTATTGCATGATATAGTCCAAAAAAGAAGTGATGACGGTAAAATGTGCGTAATCTAATATTTTTCTTTTATATAGTTACACATTTTATAGTTATATAGTTGTTATATATGAATTCAGTAATATTAACTTACACTGGGCGAAAAATAGCGCAAATTTAATTATTATTTATCAAAGAACAATATGTTGAAAGGTCATTTACAATAAGTTTATTATATAGCTATATAGCTATAATAATGGAGAAGTAAATTACGATAAAAACTGTTGGATATTAAGCGTAATATTAAAATCGGAAACAATGAAAAACGAAATCGTAAAATTTTAACAGTAAAAGTTCAATCAATAAAATCTCAGCCTAATTATGAATAATAATTTACAAATTTATGCGTTGTAAATAATTATTAATATTGTGAATGTAAATTAAAATACGTCATAAATAGAATTGTTAATATAAAAGCGCTCGTATATATTAGTATACATTACATTACTAATGTCACAATAAAATTAAAGCTCCTTATTAAATAGTTATCTGTTGAGTTGTCAAAATACTGATTTTTTTTAGAAATATCAGGCATAAATGTTGAGCAACATTTTCTTGCGAATTGTCAGAAATCAGGAGAATTGCAGAAGCTGCAATTTCAACAATCAATTTTTTTAAATACTGAAGAAATGGATATAGGTTTGAAATTCATACTAACAGCATCTGGACTCCCAAATTTTTTTAAAAACTGGTATAATTTCACTAAATTCAGGACAGTCTGGTACTTTTGCTTATACCGATTCTAGTAGTGACAAATTTACAATTTTCGTTATATGAGTCAGTTTGATGACACATCGTTAAATTGGATCTTGTCCATCAATCTCAGAATTCTTTTAAAAATTATATTAGAAAACTGCATTGACTGGGACTGCTTTTATCTTCACCTTCAATAATTTTCTTTTTGTTTGTATAGAAGGTATTAGTTGCCATGAAACTAGAATGTAGACTAAAACTAAACTATAAGTTTTAGTCTACCAACTAGAATTTATGATTTTTCCAAAATTTTGCGTGGAGTTCTCATAGTATTAGTAAAAAGTTCCTTGTTAACAAATTTCTAATATATCAGGTATCAATGTTATTAGGAAAAGGAATAGCATATTTCCATTTTAAATCAAAAATTAAAATAAAATTTCATTTACGACTTTTGCAATATACTCTTTGCATATTTTTTGCAACTTTTAAGTTTTAATTGCCTCATATTTTTGTCATCATATTATTTGAGTCTACATATCTATCTATAAAAATGAAAATCCAATATGTCTCTGTTATTTTAGAAATTACAATTTAAGTATATTAGTCTTGTATCTTGTATTTCTTAGTATCCTATTTTTTAAAGTTTTTCAAATAAAAAAAAATTTTCGTTTCAATTATAGTTATTTTATATATGTAGTTATTCATTATAAGTCTGCATTCCATATACATACAAGTACAATGGTCTGGGATAATATTTTTGACCTTTTGTAGGCTTTATAGTTAGAATGTTGAAATATTGTACAGCAAGACTACTGTGTATATGTAAATATCCGTTTTCCTTTTTTATTTTTTTTAATAGGATTTCATATATTTTCCGAAAAGATAAAAAAGAAACACAAATAGAACGAAATAAAGAACGAGACGTACAGAACAGGGTTTTAATTTTATAAACCAGTGAACTGAATTCATAAAATAAAATATGCACATTATATAATAGTTTTTTTCTGATTTGAAAATTTAAGGAAATTAGAAAAGTTCTATAATGTAGAAAATGATTGAGTAAATTATATTGGAATCAGGAATTTAAAATAAAGTTTAAAAAAAAATTGTTTTTGGCACAAAGAAAACAACATTTTGTATGTTGGTCCTTTGAAGCGAGTTGTTAAAATTTTGTTGTTTTTCCAAATTCTTATAACATTACCATACTGTCTATATTTTCATGATTTGCTTTGTATTTATTTATTCTCTTTGTTAAGAGCTACTGTTATTTAATTGGGACTAACATAGTTTATGTAAATATTATCCAAAATATTTCCTTTTATTAACAGGTCGTCTATTGCGAATAATTAAGTTTTTATAAATTCGACACTGCAAGTTCATATGTAATATGCTTTGCTTGAATGAAGGATGAGTAAAATTTTAAAAATATTAAAAATTTTGCTGCTAAAATTGAAACCCGAAAATGTAGTTTCAGGATAAGCACTGAAATGTTGGATATTACCGGGACTTAACCGTGAAAGACGAAGAAGAAGTATAGAAATCAGTAAAATATGTTCGAAAGAATTCCAACATTTTTCATGTATCACACTACTAGAATAGAATTGAAATTAAGAAAAATCGGGTACTTGTCGCACTTCTTTCATATCATCTGAAATTCAAGAAATTTCCAATCAATATTTTAACGTTAAGCAAATTAAATAAAGCCTTACTGAAAAACGGAATACTCCACAGATAATACAATATCAAATTCTTACTCCTATAATTTTTAAATTCATATTCCCGGCTTTATCTTCTATTTCGAAATTATTGAAATCTCTATAGTGTTGTTTATTTTTTTATATTTTGTGCAATTAATGCCTTGATTACTTTGGAAAATTTCTTTAAAAATTAAAATTTATTAAATTTGACAGAAAACAAAAAATTTTTTTTCATGAACTTTTTAATAAAATTCGCTATTCCGCGCTTCCAATAAAAAATAATAACAATAAGGAACCAAAAATATTATTTGTAATAATTTTTATATTTTAATGTCATGAGTAAGTTTTTTGTTTTCATTTTAACAATTTGGATGTGATAGACATGTCTTCCTTGCTCTTGCATTCATTTCCTGTTTTTCTCCTCATGCCTTTCTACTCTCTATTTTGTAGGCATTCTTATACAGGTATATCTTTTATTGTTCTCCCTTTCTCTTCATACACAAAGTAAACTCGATTCAATTTTATTTATTGGTTCTCTCTCCCCTCCCGCTTTATTGTTGTAGGTAATCAAAAGTTTTTGCTCCGCCATCGTGCTTTGTGTTACGCTCTTTCTTTTGGTACAAAATATAAAATTGAATTTGAAACCGCAATAAAAAAAAGGGAAAAGAAAATTGTAAAAATCGAAAAAATTTGAGTTGTGCAAGAAGTTCACAGGTGGAAATTTTTGGTATGCAATACGAATTTCATGTGAATGTTATGTAAATTTTTATAAATTTTGTTTTTCTTATTCCTTTATTTTTTCTTTTGGCATATAAAAGAAATTTTCATGTTCTTTTACATTACTGTTGTTACAGAAAATAATAATAATTCCAATTATTTTATTTTTTCCTGTTTTTTTTTAGAAATTACTCAATTTTTGTGCGTTCTTTTCGTAATGTGATCCTTGTAGCTTTTATGTTGCTCTATGGTTCTATTTGTAAATGTATATGTTGTTACTATATAGAATTTCGCTTTTCAATAATGCGAATTGAGCGCGCTTATATACCTATTAAAGGATTCGAAATTAAAGTGTATGTGCCGTACATTTTATATTTCTTCAATAATACGCACCCTACATATACATTTAAGCTAACCCCATTTGGAACTTAACCAATATGAGGTCAATCGACAGCATTTGAGGACGCACGACATTTCTTTCCTGCTCAAGTCTTCCAATTTTTGTGTAATTTAGGATATGAAAGGTTAGGTTATTTTTAAATTTTCGAATATTTTCTTCCTTGTATCTTCTGACTCGGCTTTAAGCGTTCTTGCGTTCTTATCGCAACTGTTATAAATTTAATTATTCTTAATTAAGTTCCTTTTATTTAAAAGATTGTAATTCAAAATGATTGTAATAGATTCCTATTCAAGTGTTCGTGATTTAGAATAATTTTATTACATAATATCAAAAAATTCTTACTTATTCAATTATCATATTCGAGAAACTACCATCATTGAGGTAGAAAGTGAGAGAATTTTAATAATTTATGGTTTTTATTAAATTAAGCTATTAAAAAATTTATTCAATTAAATTTCAAGGACAACATTAAAATATTCAAAATTTTGCGAATTATTACACTATATTTTATAATACATTTAAGTTGGCACGTTTATAACGATTTCCCTGACATTCAATTAATTTTCTTTACTATTTAGAATTTTTGACACAAGTGTGAAAGGTCCTTGTTAGAATTGCAATTAAATTTTCTTAAAATTTTTTAAGTAATTAGATTTGTAGATAACTGAAGAGAGTTATCTACAATCTAGAGAGTGATGAACTAGTCATGGTCCCACGTAATTAAATCTTGCAAAATTTTATATTTGACGTCCTTGTAATATTGATAATTTGATAAATAAAATTAGAATAAATTTAATCAAATTGTTTTTAACGCTTTAAAGGAATTAATCATTTCAAATATTATAAAATTTTATTTTTTTGAATTAATTGAATGTAAAATTAAATTTATTTTTATTAAGACTGCAATTTCAAATTCAAGTCATTAGGTAATTAATTATAGAAATATTACTTTTATTAAAAGTACTATTAATTAAAGTAATTTTTATTTTTTTTTAATTTAATAATTTACCGAGAAAAAAAGAGTTGATCTTATCAACTCTGTGATACCCGCACAAACTTGTTATTCTATGGGCGAAAATGGATATATCGTAGCTGACTATATGCAGGCAATAATTTTAGCTGCGCTGGCTTTGTCTTAAAAACGGTTACAAAAGGAGTGGTGAATTTATATACGTTCGGTATCAATGGGACGGATGAAGGAGCAGGCGGGCAAAGAAACGAACTGATGATTAAATCGACTCAGAATTTGATGTTGACTCAAAACATGCACCTATTTTTTAACGTTACAAACGGTAAGGTAATTTATAATACCTCTCGAATGAGTATAAAAGTTTGCAATTATGAGCAGATATTAAAAATATGTTTTAAGAGGGTGTTTAAATGTAATTTATTAATTTAATGTAATTTATTAATAATGGGATACTTGAAAATTTCATGGTTCAATTAATTATTTCATATAATCTCATTGAAATAAAGATTAAAAGTAACCTTAATATTTTGCTTATATATTTTCCACTTAAAGATTAATTTCACCTTTATAAGATGGCAATAATCATTCATTTCTATTTTAAGATTAATATTTTACTTGGAATACCTTTTAATTCAAATATCAAATATCAATAATAAAATGTCAATGAAATCAAAACGGATTAAAAGAAAAATTTAATTACTTTAGGAAATTGAATTCAAATAAGTTGAAAAGCATCTCTTCCATTAAATAATTCTAAAATTTTAGAATTTTCTGGTTGTAATGAAAAATTTAGTGTTCTTGAACATATTCTTTAACAAATACTTGGTGATTGCCATTGAATTTTCATAAAAGATTGTGTGTTTCCTACATGATGCTTCTATATAGCTATCCCTTCCAAGAAATACTATTTTCATGTATATTTGTAAATCATATTGTGTAAACTGCACATATTTTTAATATTTTCAATGCACACGTAAGCAAGGATATTCATTTTTTATGTGTGCTTCCAAACATTTAAGCATATGTAACGAAATTCAAGGGAAAGAGAAAACAAAGAAGAAAAATTCAATGACAACACTATATTGGCTTTTATGTTCGTAATTTATGATATATGCTATTTAATATGCCTTCTTGATCATAATCTAGAAATAATTATGTTTCAATGGTATTTTTTTATATTAGAAAAGGCATTATTCTTTAATAATCTAATTTTTGATTGGTAGCTATAAAATGAGAATTTATGATCATTTTTTTAAAATAATTTTAAATAAAATAAAGTGCATTTGAAGTACTGAAACAGATTTTACAAATTTTATTCAATGAAGAGTTTTTAAATTCTTTGGAATTGTGTGATAAAAAGATAACGGAGGTAGGTGTATATTTGGGTTTGAAATTTGTTTTAAATATTTTAAATGTTCCTTTTGTTTGAATGTTGCCGTAGGATGATAGTATAGGGTTTTGTGTGTCTATTTTCGTTTTAATGATTTTCGGCAGGAGGATATTGGGCTTTGTAATGAGTGTTATACTGAGACATTGTCTGATTGACGATTGCACAGGCCTCTGTGACGAAAAAGAAGATGTAATAGTACTCCTCTTTCTAATAAACAAAATTTATACTAGATCGAATGAGGACTTGAAGGAAAAGATCAAGTGGTACCACAACCTAATCTGAATTAGTCTTACCCTATAAGAAAACAGTGTTGCTTTTAAGGAGCTTCATTTCTATTTTCTATTTGCATTTTTTCATTTCCACGCGAATTTTTCCCCCATGTAGAATATTTTTTTCATATTTCCATTCTGTTATATTAAACAAATTCTATTGTTTTGCGAATAATTCACATTTTGTCATATTTAGTGACAGGATAATTATAATGATGATTGCACAATTTAACTGTTTTTGGTTAAAATATCCAACTCATATATAATTTTCATTTCTCTATTTATAATGATAAAGTGACCTATAAAATGTTTATATATTAAAATGACACCATCAACTACTTAAAATCACAAACCCATTAAGAAAATGCCTTCTGGTTATCATTCATTTGTATAATGTTTTTTTTATTGCTTTCGACTTTTTGGCTTTTAGATTCACTTTAAGCAATAAAAATGTTTTATTTTATCCAAAATACTTTATATATGTTGGTAGGATTATGTTTGCAATTAAAATATGGAAATTATTAGAGAAATTCACTCGTGTATCTCGGATATAAGAAGGAGCAGAAAAGTATAAAATAGTGTTGAAGCTGGAAAATTGTTTTTAATTAAAAATCTATTGTGAATAGTTATGGAATTCATTCGTTTTGTTGTTGCTTTTTGAATATTTTGTCTTTGCTAGTGTTGTTAGTTTGTATTGGTTAAAAATAATGAATTTTGCACAAGAAATGCATTTTTGATGGAAATTTAGTTCGAAACAATAAATTTTATGGTGTTAACAAAATAAAACTTAAGAGTCATACATTTTCCCTCTCCCGAATTTCTCCTCTAATTTTACTTGTTTGAACTCTAATCTTCAGTCTACAAATATAGGCTTACTTTAATCTTCCACTCTATAAATAGCCACGAATATTTTTTTCTTCAAATATGTTCTTTATGCTATACTTATATTAAAACCAAAAAAATCAGTCAAGATAATTTTATTTGCGTGTCTCTTTTAAGGTTAACACATCAAAATAAAAACCATACACTCTTAAATTATTTCTAACATTTGGGAAATCAAATATAATGCGTAACCATAAAGCATTGCGAAATTTTCTCTTTCTAAAAATTATGAAAATTCTACATTAATCTGACATATAATATGAAAAGGAAAGACCAAAATGAGTATAAAATAGAAAGAGGGAGAGGTGGAAGAGTAAGGTTTTCATAGTTATTTTTTAATGTTGAAGGATAATAGAAAAAAAAATTTTAGAAAAATGAAATTAAATTTTTTTTTCATATTTTTTTTAATGCAAATCTCATTTAATATATTTTTGTCTCCGCATATCCTAAAGGTATGTACAACGACGATATTTTAATGTAAATAAATAGATTGCGTGTTTTTGATGTCAAAAAAGAAAAGAAAAAAATCTAGGGAAAAAAACAAAGAAAGAGTGAAAAAGGATTCAACGATTTTGTTTCTCATTTTGTGTTTTTTTTTATTTTTTTTTATGCTTAGATTGTTAGTCTAGTTTCACAAATAATTTATTCTTACATGCAGGTATTGTGAATTTTGTATTAGATTAGTAAGATTCTCAAATATTTCTTTTTAAATTTTTCAAAAGTTGATAAGATTAAGGGTGAGATAAACATTTTATGGGGATTTGGAACGAACTGGGTGACAATATAATCGGTAACTTTGCAGGGAATTGCAGGTTTAGGAATCACCTTAGGAGGCTGGACTAAGAAAGTGAGGGCCCTTGCCAATTTTGTGGGAAATATGAGATATTAGTGCGTCTTTCGGCGATTGTAGGCCTTTACCCCTCGGACAAAGAAAAAAATTGGGAAAGTATGTACTCACTCCAGTGGAGTTACGGTCTGCCAGGCATTACAGGCTAACCGTTATTCTCATGTTCTTTCAAAACATTGGGCAAGATTTAATTTTCCTTATTATTTTCGGATTCAAAGAATTTTTACCTTTTAAGTAGGATCCCAGTAGACAGTCTCAATTCCCTTCGTATGCAAATTATTTTGTGTTTGTATATTGAAAGGTAAAGCATAAGAGAAAAAAACCTATCTTCAAAAAAAAAAGGGAATCCTTTTTCAAAAAGGATTATAAAGAAATATGTAGAATAAAAAAATTATATATGTTTATAGGTATAATATCTATATAACATTGAAAAGATTTAAAGGACAATGAAGATGATCACGATGATGACAATGATAGCTTATGATGTTCTCTTGGGTTTTTCCCGATTTTCTGTTTTATGTTTTTTTTTTTTCATTTTTTAAACCTTCATTTTTTACCCGTGATATTCATTAATTTTATTTGGTTGGTTATTGAATGAGATGAAAGTAGAAGAGAAAATAATAATTTATGCCATATTCCCCTTACTTCTTTTGAAATTTGGAATTCCGTGCATAGATTACTTATTTTGTTTGTGTGTAGTGTGAATGGGGTGTTATTGCTATTGAATTAACAAAAGTGTACATGATAGTCAGATTAGCAAAAGCTTCGGAATAAGCAGTTCGATTAAGAGAAATAAAATCATAAATATTCTTCCCAAGAATGTAAGAAAAGTCTGGTTTCTACAAAGAAATATATTTAAACATGATCTGGAAACTAATTAAATAATAAAAGAATTCTTTGGAATTCCAACAATCTCGGAAACAGTAGGCCAATTAATAGAATAGCTTGTATATTTCTTTTATGGATTCAAACCAAAAAGATGACAACACTGTTAAGTTTTAAACAAAATTATTCATAGTAATCAATTCACAGAATAAGCAAGATTCTAGAAGATTTTGTTATCAACGCGAGTTTTACTGACTTTCCTCTGCTTCATATTTTATCGTTGCATAAATAATAATAAGAGATTTCAAGATGATTTCAATATATTAAAAATATAAAAATTAAAATTAATTTGATAACAAGGATAAAATAGTGCTGTCATTTCATCGAATTCATTTTAATTTCAAAGGGTCAAAATCAGAAAATGAAAAAAAAGGAGAGAAAATGAGAAAATCCTTTTATTTTCTGATGATTTAGTAAGCGAATCTTGAGTTTTATTAAGTTCTTTAAGAAAAAAAATGGAATTTAATTACCATTAAAGCAACTAAATAAATTCCAGTTTCAATACCATTTAACAAAAAAAAATGATAAGAAAAACATTAATCCTTATTTAATCCTTCTTTTCTCCCAATATTATTTAAAATCCTTAAACAAAAAACCTTAATTCATTAATTAAAACAACAAACCAGTGTCCTTTTACTAAAATCAATTGAAATTAATCTCTGAATTGTTTTGCAATAAATGTGAAATTTTTTATTTTTAAATTATTGAAGGACCTTTTCTTATTTTGAAATTATTGAATAGCATCACACCAGTAAATCTTGTAGTATAATTAAAATATTCCATGTGGATTTTTCTTAAAAATTCTTCAATGTATATTTTAATTAATTTTTGATTATTAATTATTTAAACGCAATTTTCGAATGAAAATTAAAATTTACTTATAAGTGGAAAGAAAAAAAGAGGGATGAATTGTGCGTCAAATTAATTGAATGGAATACTTTAGGGGACTATTAATTGTAAATTAATTAAATAAGTCCAATAGAATTGATGAACTTCTTTTTAAATGTGCTAGATTTAATTTGAATTCGGGGAATAGTTACAAAAAAAAATATGATGTGGCATTAAAATTTGATTCAGTCAAAAATTTTTTACTTTAAATTGCAGGAATCGAAATTTTTTAGTATGAGGTGAAATTCGAATTGCAAATCTGTAAGTAGCAGAGTAGGGTCCTGAGATATTGTTTTCGTGCTTCACTTGTTCTGAAGCGTGCGGCTTTTACAAATTTTCATCGAACTCAATTTTCCTCATCAAACTCTATTTTGAGCCGATATTTTAATTTCTGTCCACGTTTTTCCAGTTATTGCGAATTCCTTTGCGACTGACAAACTCAATTTTAAACGTGGTATTCTTATGTCGCGCTACTGCGTACCGCGGCTTTCCCAATTAACAATTAATGCGCAATTAACACTCATTCTCTTCTTTTGATAGTTACTTCTATTGGTTCATGGCTCATAACCTCTCCGAGTTCCGTGTTTAATATGGGTCTAGTAGCAGATAACTCGTGCTTATTTGGCATTGCTTGCAGTTTCTCCATACCGTTTTCTTTTGGACTATATACTCGTAGCAGGACCGATTTAGCTTTACTATTAAATATTCTACAAGATCTTGAGGTAACCAATATCTAAATATTTATAATTTATAAGTAAACTGTGATTTAATAAACTGTTATGACACTAAATATTTAAATTAAATTCTAATAAATAAATCTTAACAAGGCAAAGAAATTAACAAATTAAAATTAAGCGTAAATTTAAATTCACAATCTGGTGCAATAATTTTTGTTCGAAAATATTTTTATTATTCCTTTATATAACTTGTAAATGTAATAAAAACGTGTTCACATTAAACCACAAAGAATTATTAACGGTAATTAATAGATTTAATTTAAATAATTATTTAATATGCAGAAATTTCATCGATTCTAGAAGAAATTGGGTTAAAGCAACCGGTGCTTAATAGATATTGTAGTACAGTTTCAATTTGAATCTTAATTTACTGGAAATATTCTCGTCTCAGTTCTCACGTCAAATGTCCTGTCGACTGAGATATTTAATTTAAAAAAAAAACCCAATATCAAAAAGCAACAAATACACAAAAAAAATTGCTTGCACAATTGGAATTTATTGACTTGTAGTTGGTTAACCGCAAATATGTTTTTCCTATTTGTAAATAGGGTGTCTAAGGAACTAATTTAATTTACTGTCCAAAAAATTTCTATTCTTGGCCAGGCATGTGCAGGCAACATTAAAATTAGGCAATTGTAAAATATCTCCACTATGTATAAGCATCTACGCTGCCTAAGTTTAAGGTATCTAGATCTACTATTGCACTGTATTTTTTAAGAACAAACCAAAAGAGAAGACATGATTATTACTTGTTCTTTCTATTGGTGTTGAATAGTGACGATGCCATTGTGATAATAGAGGACAATATGTGAGATATATTGTGATAATAGACGACATTTGCCAGTAATAGTAACAATGGAAGGTGATATGCTACTAATATTGTGACAATAGACAGTGTTGCAAGTAATAGTGATAATAGAAGGTGACATACCAGTAATATTATTACATAGGACGACGTTGTCGGGATAATACTAATTATTCGTAATACCTGACCATTTTAAGACACCCATTATTTTACGTCAAAAATAAAATAATCTGTTGAAATTTAAAAGAACACTAAACGAAGAATTCACTTTTGACACAAGAACTTCCAAGCAACTACTACATGATATTGCAGTGCATGTACTACACTATAAAACAAAACGATAAGTTCTGGTATTACAAAAATATTTCAATTAAAATTCAATGTTATTTTCATTGTGTTGCCATTAAATAATAAAATTAATTTTCATAAATTATAAATAAAAAAAATAAAAAGAAAAAAAATCAAAATTAAATAAATAAAAAATTTTAATTAAATATTTATTTATTGATTACGTAATGATGCAAAAGAAAATTGAAAAATGTTAAACGATGAAAAGTTGAATTAATTAATATTACAATTTTATAACAATTAATTTTACTGAATGTCAAATCAGAAAAAGAAATTAATTTATTTGTATTTTTAATAATTATTATTGAAAATTTAATAATTTTTTATTTACACAATTTACAACATTTTAAATCTTTTTTTTTTTTTGAAAAACCATGAATAAATTATCCTGTTTTTGTAAAATAATACGCACGTAACGAGTGACATTGAATTTTTTGAATTTTATTGAAAAAGATTGTTATTTAATTGCTTTAATTGTGGGGGTTTTAGTGTTTCATTCAGCCAAAAAACGCTTAAATATTTCCAAAATTTTCAGAAATTTTCATATCGTGCAATATTTTTTAGTTCCACGTACACAATACTTTCTAAAATTTCATCAAAAACGCTCTATCTCTCCTAGTTTAGCCAGAAAATGGAATTAAAAATTTTAATAATTTATCCAAAACTCAAGCTTGCTCAAATTCGCGATGAAAGTCATTATAAATTATACCGATATAATATATAATTTAAAATTTTCTGTTATGTACTCCTTTCGAATTCGATAGTAGCCTTCAAATCAAAAACTAAATAATTTTGTATTTGCCGGAGAAGCAATTTTAGTTCTAAGTCGACTGCATCGTATTTTCGTATATCGAGACTTGTATCGTTTTTTCAATTACTTAGCTTATTCAACAAGACTAAGTTCAAAAGTTTCCAAAAACCTTAACTCTAATACAATCTTAAAATAGTAAGGAGTCGGGATTTCTTTCGGCAATCAATGGCTTAATTCCGAAAGAGTTTGTTCATCAGGTTTAAATTTTCGATTTTTGTTAAAACATTTTAAAGAATGAAAATATCACACTTATTCAATATATCCAAATATTTTAAATAACCTTGGAAAAAATTTTTGGGATTTAATAAAAAATTTAATTACCAATTTTACGGACTTCATTTTCAATATGAGTATATGCCATTTTGCTCTATATTTGCAGTACTGATTAAATTAAGTGAAACGCATTTTCTTAAAAAATATTTTAAGGAAACCTTCAAATCTAAAATTAATTTTCTAATTCTAATATCTTTTGGAGCATACATATATAAGTTGTATTTTGAAATATCCGGCCAGTTTCCCGGGGCAACATGTCCATATTTATGACAAAATAGCAAAAAAAAAATAAAGAACAAAAACAAGTTTCCGTTTCAAACATTAAAAAATTTTGTTGACCCCATCCTCATTTCTTATTTGGGAAAAAACAAAAACAACATAAAAAAAGGAAGAATAAGTGATCAAGATCATCTCATTATAAGATAAAAATTTTCTTAAATTTGTCTTTATTCTCAAAGAATAAAATAAAAAGAAAAGAAATTCCTTTTTTTTTTTTTTTTTGAAAATCTTGTTCTTTTATCCTTAAAAAAAAATATTTTGGAAATTTATTTTCTTTTTTATTGTTACTGACAACTTTTGAATTTTATTATTATATCGGTCGTTCGGTCATTTATCAAAGAATAAGAAAATAAAAGAAGAGATCCAAATTCCTTTTCTTTCATGTTTTATGTTTTTTGGAAATTCTATGTAAAATTTATAGGGGTAAATAAGAGAAAATAAGTGGGAATTCTTTAGGAAACGCAAACTTTAACATATTCGTATTTATATGTATGCATTTATGTAGGTTCTAATAGTATGTAAGTATTATGAACTTGAATTACATAGAATTTAAAAAAAAACAGAGCAAAGTGTCTGAAATCAAAGTGATACTAAAAATTAAGTTCAATTTAAGATTTCCATAAAGTAAAATTGTCAAGATATTGTTTATAGATATTGCCAACGTATGGCATCATCTCGAATTGGCGATAGTGTCAAATGGTAGGTGGTGGTAAATGGTACGTCAAATGGTAGGTGGTGGATAGTGTCAGGGTACGTGATCGGAAACATGATTTGTACGTTAACTGATTTTGTAACATAACGTTAACCTTGATTATGGTGATTATTAAAATACAACCGTCATAATATTGTTTGTCTTTAACAAAATTTAACAAACAGCCAAAGAAAATCTGAGATGAGGTTGTTTACACAAATTTTCGAAAAGAATATCATTCTCTTTTAAGCTGAAACCCCCCAACATTCTGGTAGTAATGTTGGGGGGGGTTTGGTATACTTAAAAAAAATTTACAGAAACAGTGTCAAAACCCCTTATATTAGCAATAAATTTCAAATTTAAAACATTAGAAATTAATAAAAATTTAGAAGTATTTCGAATTGCTAAAAATATTTTGAGACCGCCTTTAAACCGTAGCTTAATACAAAATTGAATACAACGACACTGCATGGTCGGACAAACGTGAAGTTATAAATACAATATGTTGCGAATGGTTGCTGTATCCTGTAGGTGGAATGGTTGCCACATTCGTTTCTCTTAACATCCACAATACTGGTAATACTTATCGCTAAAAGTTTTTAAAAATAATCCAGAATTTTTTGGAAGCATGAATTGCTTTTCTTTGCATTTCGAAAACGAATTAAATTTTACACTTTAAAGAACGTTGTACATGATCAAAGTTTGCGGTTTTCTTTTTTTTTTTTAAAGGGAATCCTGCATAAAATTTCCTGATTTTCTTGAATTTCCCCCCGTTAATATTACGCGTGCTCTTTTCCAAGTATTAATATTATGCACGTGGGTTGAATTATTCAAATTTCAGTTCACAAGAAAAATATTCATAAAAATATAAGATAATAATAATTAAGATCTTTTTAAGTTATTTTAATAATTATCATATTTTTCTTGCAACTCATTAATTTTAAAAATCACACTTTTAATGTTTTGCATATTTACTAATTAAAAAACAACAAGATAATGGTTTTTTTTCACTAAAATTTTTAATTTCAAAGTGATTTTTTCTTCTCCAGAAGTTTTCATGTTTATTATGGCCGCACCAAGTTTTTTTTATTGTAATTAAAAAATTTATTCAACAAAAAATTTAGAGACTCGTGAGGAAATTCAAAATTTATTATGGATTTTGTTTGAAGTAAAAAAGTAATCAATTGAGTTTAAAAAAAAATTCTTAATTTTTAATATTACTCGTATTAAAAAATAATCTAATGTTTATGCGTCAACAAAAAATTCATTAAAAATTCATTGGTCTCTTCACAGTGTAGAAGAAACCAAAATTTTGTTTTCCTGTTTTTTTTATCACCGATTTATTTTTATAGACAGCCATTGGTTATGAACAGAGGAGCTTTAAAATTTTATTCAGAAACTTTTCAATGTAATTAGATTCAGTTATAAATTTGATTATTTGTTCAGAATGGGGGTAGGAAGAGTAAAAGCAAATGCGATTTTATTAAGAATTTCTAAATTTTGAGAAAAGTTAATGCATGTTGAAATATCCATATATTGGAGCCAGAAAAGCCTCTTAAAATTTTTAAATGAAGTTTTTCAAATATCTCAAAAAAACATTTTGCTACAGCTTAATATCATGTATTGGCGAAATCTGTGAGTTCTTTATACAAATATTAAGTTTTCTATCCTATCCGTGTTATCAACATTTTTACGATAATGAGTTAAATAATAATTATTCATAGCAGGAATTCTGTTTATTGTATACAGGATTTACAAACTTTGATATTATTAAAATGCATAATATTTCAATGGGGCCAAACACTTGAACACTTCTCATCATTTTTGACCTTTTATTTGCTCCCCAAATAAAAATAATTGCAAAAACATATTGCAAAATTACGATCATAAAAAATGCCAAAAGAAAAATGTTTTTCAATTTTGCTGTTTAAATTTTCCACTTGATCCTTGGAGTAGTAGGACGTACGTTGTTGTTGAACTTGTTATACATTTTATGTGCAAAAGTATTATGTATATTGTATATGCATATATATTGTCAATTTTATATATGTGTATAAAATATACATTTAATGAGAGAAATTTGGTTCATTAAAAGCATATTGTCTTCGCAATGTTGAAATTTTTTTTTTAGTATTCTATTCCCATTTGAATTTTATATTCAGAAGTACAATTTTCAATATGGTCGCAACAATATATTATTATTTTGAGTGTAAAGAGAGTATACAAGAAAAAATTAATTTAAAATGCACAGAAGTTTTCTTTTCATTACGTACTCCTCGCGGTAGCTTTTTTTTGGTCTTTTTTGTCAATCCATGAATTAAATTTGATGTGAACGTTATATTACCGATTTGTTTTGGAATACTTTCCTTTGTATTTGATGTATTTAATAATTTAGCAAGGCCTCTTTTACGTTTACCCTCCCTCTACTCCTGCACCAACCATGCCGCTTACAGTAAACACTCGGTTTCTTTTCTTTAAAAGAAACTCGGATACGGCTCCATTAATTCAAAGCGTTTAGTTGCCGACCAATCAGCACGCCATTTGATGGAATGTGATCGGATAACGAAAAGATTCACCTCTCTAGTTTCTTATGGAGTAAACAAAAATTCCTCCCTCAAATCATTCCTGTTGCTTGGCTTTGAGTTAAAATTTTTCATGATTATGGTACCGTTATTTTGAAAATTGTTAATGGGAAAGAAAGAAATAGCTCACCTGTAATATATCATGAGACTAGTAAGAAAACAAGTCCATGATATACTACAGGTAATTTTGTGATCCATTCTCGTGCGAGTACTTTAATTTTATCAAACGCCACTTATAGTTAAAGAAATTACTAATTTCATTCCTCTCTTATGAAGTTCTCCTTTATAGTTCTCATATTTAAGAGATGCTAATAATGACCTCAATAGAATTTTGCAATATTTGGAAACATAAAACGTTTTTGTTGGAAAATGCTTCAAAAATTAAAATGGTTACCCTTAAGGAAACTGATAATATTAGCGCCAGTTCAGAATTATAGTGAGATAGAGAACTATCGTATGCATGATCAACTAAACCGCAGAGGTTCAATAGACCTGATCTAACTAAAAGTGTAACGTAAGTACAGGATCACTTTTCCTTGTAATGCACCATAAGGTTTATACCTAAAATTTTGCTTTTTGTTTAAACTTAACACTAGTCTTCTTCTTGTCTTTCTCTGTTTTGAATGAACAACTCTCTTTGGTACCCAAAATTAGTTTGATTATACACAATTGTTTTGTTCACTTATTTATTTATTTACTTCTTTCTCTTGTCCTTATTACAGATAATTTAAATGCAATAGGTTTAATATTATAAAAATGTACTTTTAACTGTAAATCGAATGAATTTTAAAAATGTGAAAATAAAAGTTTATATATAGAATTTGAATGCTAATTTTCAATTACATTTTTAAGAGAACTTTTTGGTACTGTTATAGATATAGAATCATTTATTTTACACTTTCATTATTCCAAATAATGATGAAGAAATGTAAAAACAAAGAGAGAAAAAAAGATGGTCAGTGAATTCCTAAAATAGATTTATAGCTTTTATGTTTTATTGTTTTCTGTACCATTGGAATAGAATATTGTATATAAAATTGGAAAAATATTTATTGCACGAAATCGATTTAAGAATACGTGGTCGATAATAATAAGAGGTTGATACCCAGCCTATGATTTTTATTAAGAATTATTTTAAGTCACATTACATTGGAGGGATACCTAAGAATAATATATTTTCAATGGAAATCGATGAAAACTAAGCTTTAGATTTGCGATTTCTACTGTGATATCCCGACGAATTATCAGGGATTGCACCTAAGGTACTCACGCGTGACCTTGTGAGACTTAGCTTCTTTGCTACCGAGTTGAAGACAAGACGAAGGTGAGAACTACATACCGTGTAGAATATTAGCAGTACATTTAATATGCATATCTTTTGAGTTGACTTAATCCGTTAAACTCATACTTATGATAGAATAATTTAAAGAAAGTAAAGTGAAAAACGCAATGTTCCGAGTTGCCAGTGAGTCTAGTGAATTATAAATGATAAATTAATTTACGGGGCGTTTAACAAGAAAAACAACCAAATAAAACATAAATTTATTATAAGATTACATAAACAGAAGAGCTCCTATTTCTTCATTATTCAAATTTATTATGAAAATCCATTAACTTTACATTTAATATTTTAATTTAGATTACTTAAAAAGAAAAATATTAAAATATGCTTATGCCTTTTAAATTTTCATATAAAAGAATCTTTCACGGCTGAAGTTATAATGATAAATGATTTAGAAGAAACTTTTCTCTTTTAAATTCTTGTTAGCATAATAAAAGCTAAATTTCAATTAATTTTCAAAATAAACTTTTTTTGTTCAGTACTCTACTATCTTTTACTTAATTTTTATATGCCACTCTTCTCTTTATTATATGACATCATCTTCGTCTCAGGCTTCATAATATTGTAATATTTTTCCATCCAACTAACACAAGGTAAAAACGAATTTATTTAAAAGTTGTGTTCGGTTTCTCTTTTTCAATATGATTAGACAAATTTGAAATTGTCTAAGTTTTACAAATTATGTACACCTGTTTTTCCTCACAAAAAAATGTTAAATTTAATGAAAATTGATTGTATCATTAGAGAGTAAAAAAGCAAACAAAAATCTTGTTCAAGCTCTATAATACCCCCGTATTTAAAGAGAAATTTTCTTGTTTAAATAAATAAATCTAATTTAATGGCGTATAAAATTTAATTCAAAAAATATTCGCTTTTTTCTCAACTTTTTTGTATGTATATTGAACAGGAAAAGCGTAAAAGTTACACAGTGTAAATAAAATTTGACTGTAAACTTACTTAAGTAAATTTCTACCAACAATAAAAAATACAGAGTGTTCGAAATTTTTCAAGTTACTAATATTCCTAGATTACAATTGAATATTTCTTTAGGTTAACTAAGTTGACGCAACTACCGTAAAGTACACTTGGGCAAGATACGCCTTCAATTTAGCTTGGGCCAAATTGTTTAGCCGTAATACATACATATTGTTCTATTTACAATACATTGTTTTACTCTCTTACACAAAAAACTTTTATAAATCAGAGACCTTCTTTTAAGACCTTGCAATCCTTGAAATCTCGACTACTCTGCAGTAACGATTGCACTATGACTCGGAACCCAAATCAAATCAATTCTGAAATGTTGTGTCAGCACATTGACAAATAATTTACAACCTCGGACCCTTTTAAAAGTAGGAAGTTTCATCTTCCAACGCTTTTATCATTTAGCCTGACTATCTATGAAAACACTGATACACCGACATTATCAATATCACATTATCGACCAACCACAATAAAAGTTGGAAAAGTTCGTTTGGAAGACAAAACGAGATTGCCAGCTCAAATTGTTTGAAATAAACTTTTGCCTAAAACTGTGTTGTTTGGGTAGGAACGACTAATTGTCTAACATTTTGTTTGATAACAGGCATGAAAGAGTAGTATTTTTGCAATTCAAAAAGTTAATCCATGTCATTATTAAATTTGAGCACTCTGTTGCAACACGATTCGTGTTTTAACGCATTTTAAAAGTTTTCTTTAATAAAAATTCGTGCGTATATGTGTGCGAGTGGTGATAAATTTTTCATTTAATTTTCTTTTCACCCGCCTTAAACGTTGTCCTTTCGTATATTGTTTTTACTTTATGCGTTTATTCCTTTTAATATTATTGTTTTTCTAACCTTAACTTGAAGTGATTTTCATTATTTTCAAGTCAGAGAGTATTTTACGTATAGCTACATAACTTTATCCATTTTTAGGTTGTCACCCTTAAATGATTATTTTATGTGGTAATAAAAATTCAAATTTTTTAAAACCATAGCTTTATACAAAAGGATATTATTGTTTTAAAAGAAGTAAGAAATAAGAAGTAAATGTGAAAAAAAAATTTGAAATTATTTTAATTTTCAAAGAAATTTTCTCCATTAATTTTGTATGTATTTTCCAAATGTGATAGGTGTTTTAAATATCTGGATTCATACAATATGGTCGCTTTTAATAACTTGTTATAAATTATGGCAAAAAATTATGATATTTCGCAGTTAAAAAGTTTAGAAATTATTGCCGAAATAAAAAATTTTTTTCTTTGCTATGTGAAAAAAAATATATTTTTCAGATAGTTTTATGTGTAAAGGAAGAAGTCGTGTTGATGGAGGATGAGGTACTCAATAATGAGAATAAAACATACGTTTTGTCTCCTAAAACCTTATAATTTGATAAAACGTTGCTTATAAGGTGTTGTTCACGCGCTACCTTATTTTTATTTCCTTTAATATTAGATTAAAATTACCTTCTAATTTCTAATTTTCTTTTTTGACTTCACAAAACTAACACTTGAGTTCTATAACCTTGCAATACGAAGTTTTTCAATTTTATTTTCACTTTTCACATACTTTCAACCCGCCAGGGAATCGCGATTAATCACAAAAATTTTCACTGAAGATTTTAAAATTCGATTCTTTTATTCTGGTGTTAGTTAAAAATATTCGTATAGACCGAATTATGCAATATAAAAAACACAATCATTTAATTCAAAAATTCTTATCAGTTAGATTGCTGTGACTGCTGTTTCCAAAACTTTTTGACAAGTTAAAATTATCATATTAGAATTACTGACTTATTATTTTTGTTTTTTTATTGTTTTTACTATAACAAAATTTCTCAAGTCAAACTAAAAAAATTTACTCCACTTTAGTTAATTTCCATTGTATTTAACTTGTCAGTGTTTTTTTTGTTTTATTGATAATCTTTTATCCATTTTAATCTAATATTTTCAGGGATGTACAAAAGAACAGATTTCACTTTGAAAAATGAATTTTTCCATTCATGTACAAGAAATATAAATATATATGAGAGTATATGTGTGTGCGTGCAAATAATACTTGTTTGAATCATACCTGTACAATAAAATGTGTGATGCGGTATGAAAGAAGAAGTGTGTGGTATGAAAGAAGGAAGTGTGCGGTGTGAAAGCAGGAAAAAAGTTTAGATCAGTGGAATTTCATTTGAAAAACAAGAAAAAAACAAAAATTGGATTTTATTTTCATAAAAAAATAACAAGAAAATTTTCAAAAAATTTATTATCATCCTTCTTCTTTTTTCTTATTTGCTATTTCATTCATTCATCTATTTGAAAAATTCGAAAAGAAAAACTTTATTTTTCGTTATTGAAAGAATTTTTTACCATCAGGTTTTACCTTTTAAAGTGCAGTGGAATGTGTAAAATGAAACTCGGGAAGAATGGAATTTTATTTTAGAAAATTTTTTTCTTGTTTTTTGTTTTTCAGCTTGTTTATTGTACATTTATGCTTGAAATTTAAAATCCTTGTAGATTATAAAATAATTTATAATCAATTTTTTTGTTCTCGTATACACTGTTTTATTGTATACAGAGAACTTAGAATAAAGTTTGTTTTTATGAAAATAATAATGACCTGATTGGCATGATAATTAGTTCCATTACCGCAATGGTAGTTTTTGTAATTGTTGTAAGTTATAGTTTAATTTATATTTAGCAAGTCAAATCTTTATTAATTAGGACGGAAACTTTAACATTTTTATTGGAAAATTTTCAATTCAATTATGTTTCAAAACAGCGGAGATATTCTTTTAATCTTAACTCAAATTATGTCAAACTCGTAAGAATCATATTTAAAAAAAAAAAAAAAAAAACATAAAATATATGATGAGTACAATTTTTTGTATAATTCTAAATTGAAAACAAGACAAAAGTGATTTTTCGCAGTAAAATGTCAGAATTCATATAGAATACACCTATTTAAATACGATCGCCCAGAATAAATTGGAGCCTTCCACCGATAGTAAAATATCCAAAAATCCTATTTTACCGCTGGCGAATTTTTTTTGACATTATCTGCTTGGACGTGTATGTAACATTAGCAAAATACGAGTATTGTACAATCAATTTTGCCGTGCCGTCGATTTTTGACAATTAAAAAAATTTTATTTGTCAAAATTTTAGTTTTTATTGAATTCTAATTTTTTATTTCTTCTTTTTGCCAAATGTAAGTGCCAGTTAAAATGCTTATATTTTATTGATATTCAAAATGTTTTCTTTAGTCCTAATTTTTCGAAGAAATTATGGTTTTGACAGGTATTTACAAAAATTATGTAAAAATAAAATTTAACCTCAAATATCAAAAACTTTATATCTTCCTACGTGTAAAATAATTTTTTTTGTAAAAATGTAAAATTTTAAGATTTCAATAATATTTTTGAATATTTGCTAATTTGAATTCAAAATAAAAAAGAAGAAAGCCCAAATAATTGATTCAATTGACATGCTGACATTCACAATAGAAAAATAAGTTGAAGTTTCATAAAAAGTATGAATATTGTAGTGAATTTTTAACTCATCGTTGGACGTTGAATGAGAACACAAATTGTATGCTCCAGAATTTAAGACTCTATGGGAACTACTTCAGAATTAATAATTTCTAACTTCTCATTGAAGATTAATCAAATGACGTTATAGAAATCATACCAAGAAATTTCATTAAGTCAAAACCAGAAATAATTATTAAATTTAGTAAGCGTGGATGAATGACGATATTCTTTATTTACAAAAATATATATATATATTTTTTCTTTATTATGAATTACTTACGTGTTGATGTTGAGGACGACCTGACATCATCACTATATCATCCGCCACTGGTTGGAATATCGGCTGCCAGCTACTCCAGTATGCATCTGACTTTGTCCCGGAGCTTCAGCCTGTGGTGGGTTAATTAGAAGTAGCAAGTTACCACAAATAGCAACATATCATAACCAAAAAAAAAATCATGCACACGCAGACGTAAAATAAATAAAAACTAGTGCGATTGCAAAAAAAAAATTAAAATTGAGTTTAGCTGTAGTAAACAAAACATGAAGCATTGAAATAGGGTGCACCAAATGGTACATCACTATGCGGATATCTCATTTATTCACTCCTCTTCATCACATTCTGTTGATTGCTAGATGTGATATTGTAGTCTACGATTTCATTTGCATATGGCTGCCAGCTCCCACAGTTTCACATTGAAAATTCTTTTATTTATGAATACCAGGAATTTTTGAGTACCAGGTTTCACTCATATACAACAGTATTGGTCTGGCCGAGCGACTTCGATGAAGCCCACATTTTTCCAAATGCTGTAAGATAATACAAGAAAATTTCATTACAACAAAATGACATTAAAAATATTGTTTGCATGAGTTGTAGAAATTAAAAAAATATAAAAACTTGCATTCAATATAAATTTCACAATTCTGTTCAATAAATGAAAAATTAAGACATCACTTAATAAATTTTTTTTTATTATTAAAAAAACAAATACCAAAATAAAAATCACCTCTTCTATATGTAAATTTTATAATTTTTTTATAATGCTTGACAAGCAAGTGACAAAAGAATTGCTCCCTTTTTGAAAGGAATGTGACAGAATTTTTAATGTAGAATTAACATGAAACTGTATAATTTTCTATACCAAATCAATTCAAAAACACAATAAAAACAAAATAAGTACCAAGAACAACAGAAAGTGATTGAACTTGTAAAATTTATGTTTTTCTAAACACGAAATGGCTGAATGTAAGCGTGATAACAGACAATACTTTCTACGGTTAACCACACATAAAAAAAATTTCCATAATATTAAAAAGTGGTGTGTGTATACAATTTCGCTACAATACACAATACAAATAAAATATATGCATAAAATATGCATTAATACTTGAATTTATATATTCAAACAAAAAATAAGAGTGGGGAGAAAAGAGTGAAAAAGACAGGGAGGATGAGAAAAGTAGCAAGTCTAACTTTCAATCAAAACAAATCTCGCGAAATCATTTTGAAATTTTTTGCAATTCAAATTTATTATCAGAGATTTTTAAAATGTTGATTTTTCCATCTCAAAACAAACTGAAAATAAAAAAAAAGCAGGATTTCACTTTGATGGTTTATTTACGTTTTTAATTAAAAATTTGAAATATTTTGAAATTGAAAATAAAAAATGTTTGTGTCTTTTTTTTTTTAAACTACACTAGACACAAAAAAATGTATTTTTAGATTTATAACATTATACCATAAGTCTTATATGAGTTTGGATTAAAAAAACAAAAATGTTTTTCTTGTGAATTTAATTAAAATGTGGGAAATTGTAGTAGATAAGTTTCGTACCATCTATTTTACAAAATTCGGATTTCCGGCATCACAGTAAAGAGATTCTTTCAAAATTTTTATAACAATATTGAGGTAATGCTAATTCATGGTATAGCACAATTTAAATACATAACCTTCGATTCGATGTTCGATTTTTAAAAGGAACGAGTGAGGCAAGAGGAAATTTACCTCGGCTTAATAGAGACTTATTGTAGCCTCCCCCGCACTTACGGCTGTAATATTTCTGTTCAAAGTATAAAGCTGGAAATATTCCCCATAGGAATTGGACAGCGATTCCCGCATACTGTTGTACCTTAAATATCTTCACAGAATAGACGATGTTATAAATGAAACCAGTATATCAAAATATTGAGGATATTCTGCTAATATTCAAGTATTTTTGAATCAAAATTTATTTGATTTCCATATTCTGACAAAGTGAAACAAAGCGAAAATGATTTTAGATCACATGAGTAGATTTAATATAGAATCCTTATTAATTTTTCCATTACTTTTTGCAATTAAATATTAAACTAAAAATTATTTGGTTTTCACTAAAATTATTAAGTCTGAGTCTTTGACTTTTTCTTCATTTACTTTCTTTATTTGGAACAGTTCAACAGTAAATTTGCTGTATTTGAAATTTCATATTACGCAAAATAGTAAAAATATAATTTTTGCATATATTTGGGCAAATTATATTTACTTTCTATATTGTGTGCACTGTGCAGTGTTATTTTTTAATGGTAACTAAAGAAGTGTACTTAATTTATGGTAATTTGTTGGGGAAAATTTAAAATTTTATTAGCACTAGGGTATAATAGTGATGAAATTGCATGTCATTGCCAAATACATATGCAAACTATTTGATTCTAGATTGGCATTTTAATGTTATAGAAAAATGATAAATAAAAATTTTAAATATATGTGAAAATCTCGAAACCTCTTATGTAAATTTTAGTAAATTTATTTTTACTATTATTTTCGCAAATAAATAAAAAATTTTTTTTTGGGTTTATTTTGTTGTCAAATTTGCATTTCTTGAGCAAATAAATTGCATGTCCTTCAGAATGTGACATTAAACAACATAATATTTAAATTGTGCATATATGTTGTATAGTTTGATAAATTTTTCCCTTTGTTTTCACTTTGTGTAACTAAATTTATAAGATTTCTCTTTATATCTACCTAGTTTCTCTAAATATTTACTTAATTTTCATTTAAATGACAAATATTTTGCCCAATTAGATTATAAATAAATTCTATTTATGCTTGAAATGACAATTTAGTTATACAAACACAAACAAAAAGAAAAAATGAACACACAAATTGAAAATTTAGAAATAAAGACAAATTTCTGCATTCAATTTTCTAAAAGTATTTTAAAGAGAGGGCGGATTTTGAAAATTGTAATATTGGGAATGTGAAGTCAAGGGAATCAAATTGCATCTTTGTTTTTTTTTTCTCCACTACACCAGTAAGAGGTCCGGTGCTTGATATCTTAAATGTCCCAGTTACATGCGTTATTGAATTTTCTGCTAGATGGGTGATTAGTCTGCCGTAAATCAGATCGATTTTCAGATTTTCAACAAAATTCTTGCTTAAGAGGGAATAACCTTGGTCGAAGATCTGAAAAAATATTTTTTTGTTAATAAAAAGCCTGGCCTGCATATTTTGAACATAATGTTATGGGGATCTCTTTAAACCAGTTACTGAAATTTTTAAATTTGAGGACCGAATCTCTTATATCTTGTAAATTCTCTTAAAAATAACTGCATAAATTTAGTTTTGATTTCAATTTCTTATGAAAACCCCTGTAGTCTATTAAAAGGCTTTGTTTTCTTTGCATATTTTCCAAGGAAAAGTTTTTTTTTATTTAAAGAATTATTTGCTTAAATTATAAAATTTATTTTTTTATTTTAATTAGTAAATTTCGAATTTTTGGTTAAGGCAATTAAATAAAAAAGATTAAAAATTGACTTTTCCAATCTTAAATAAATAAAAAAGAAGAAAAAGCAAGTTCGAATTGAAATTTTTAGTAAAGGCTTACAAAAGAGCACATTATTTTTTAAAAATTATGGTAGAGTCAAAAATAAACAGTTAATTTTTACAGACGTTGGCATCTAAAGCGTGTACGCCAGACATTCAATGTTTACATTACAACAACAGTATTGCTCTCACTGTACGTGACCAACATTCAATTCACTTAAAAGATTCTAAAGTGTTTTATCTCTCAGTATAGACTCAAACCGTGTATAAACTAAAGCGTGCACGCGCACAAACTTAATGTATACAATACAAGAATAGTGGTACCACTCACTGTAAGTCACTCTATTCACCTGTTATTATATGCATTTTATTATATAGCATAGACTCAAACCGTTCATAAAATTTATTTTGACAGGCAGAATTTTTGACAAATTTTACTTAAAATATTTTTTTTTAAAACAAAAGATTATTAAATTATTTGTTTTTTTTATAATCTTCTTAATATTTTAGTATTTTCCTAAATAAAAACACAAAAATATTTTTTCTTTTTTATTATAAAAAAAAAACTTCCTTTTTGTAAGCAAATAGGTACAAATAAGCAAAAACGTTATTGTTGTTGATGTAAAGGGGTAAATATTAAGTGAGTACATATTTATTTATTTATTTCAAAAAAAAAAACTTGACTAGTTTAAAGTAAAGCTATAAATCTGTTACAGTTAAGAGTCAATTTAGAAAAAAAAATTTTTTTTTGTCTTACATGTAAATTAAATTGCAATCAACATGAGAAAAAAATAAATAAAATGTTTCTTTTTTAATATAAAAATGCAAACACGTAAGAATTTCATGTAGATATATATTTCAATGGTGGTGTATAGAAAACACGGTGTAAGTCCAAAAATTTGTATTTCACTGGCGTTTCAATCTAAGATATTAAAAATAATTCAGAGATTTGGAAATTCACCCAAAAATATTATTCGAGAATATTCAGCATATTTTCGAGTTTAAATTTAAATTCGGATATGAACTTCCATTCTTCCTTTTCGGCACTAACAAAGATGGCTGAATTCAATTTCACGTTGTTCATTAAATTGCGTTATGGAATTCAATCATTATGCGACTGAGCTTGTTAATTTTTAATTGAAATAAGTTCCTGATTGATCCTGACTTGAAAACTTCAATTTAACCAAAATTTGGCAAAATTTGAGTTAATCAGTTTTGGTAGAGAGCTACAGATTATTTGTATATTGTTAAAAAAATAAATAAATAATAAACAAGAAAGGATTTCTTTTATGAGAATTTTTATGATTTTCCTTTATGTTTAACTTAAAACATTTTCGGAAAGGAGAGAAAAATTAGGGGAAAAAAACGACTTCATTTTTGTTTCTTTCTAAATTTTTTAATTTTGGTTTTCTTGTTTTTTAAATAATTTATTTGTTTATTTTTTATTATCCTAAAATTTTATTTGGTTGGAAGTCATAAATCATTCTTTGTTTTTTGCTGTTTTTTCTTTAATTTTACATAACTTTAGAATAATTCGAAAAACAAGAAATAAAAAAGTAAAATTTTAAAGGTCATAAAAAAACATATTTTCCGAAAAATCTGAATACTTTCATGAATGTGTTGTGTTTTTAATTGAGTTTTAAGCAAAAAAAAAAATAATTTTCAATTTCATTATGTTGCAAAATTTTTTGGAAAATTTTCTAATTTCCTTAATAAAAAACAATTTTCTATTTGTGTTAAAGCATATTTTTCATCAGAAAGTATTCTTGAATTTATACCAAATTCAAGAATGGTAAATAGTATATTGCTAAAATTCTCTTAATCCTGTTTTATTGAGATCGCAGTTTGAATTGTTACTGAAACCAGGGTATTGAATCATAACTTTCACAATACGAGTATTTATTCATAATGGAACACAATTTCCTTAATTTAAAACTGGAAAGACGTAGATATAATATCAAGAATCTTTAATTTTCTTTAGAAAGAATTTACAACTCTCTACATTTTGAACACATTAAGTATTACAGTTCTTAAATTCACAATACTTTTCAAGAATAATTTCATTTAAAAATTCCATTTTAAAATTCATTATTAATGCATGCATCATTTTAATTTTATGACCAATTTTGAAATTTAAATTTTGTAATTTTAAATAGTGTTCATTAATTCAAGAAGAACTTTAATTAAAAGTATTGATTTCATAGACACTAACATTTTAATTATTTAACATCTTGAAATTATTTGAATAAATTATGCTAATTAAATTTGTATACAGTAATAGAAGTAATTTGGATTTTTTATTTGATAAAAAAATTCAAAACATAAAAAAGGTCTGTCTATTATGAAAGGAGTTTTTTAGTAGCTTATTGCATTGTTATGTCACGCATTTTTCACATACACACAGACATTTCTTGTTTTTTTGAATTTTTCTTAAAAAGTACTTTCCAGACAGACATTTTTGCTATTTTTAAGTATTTTTCGTAAAAAGTGCGTTCTAGACAGACATTTTTCTTATTTTTTACCATTTTTCGTAAGAAGTGCGTTCCAGGCAGAGATTTTTATTCCCCTAGCTAAATTAGTTCGAAATATTAATATATATATGAGCACAGAAATTAAAGTTCATTTGAATTTTAATTAAAACAAAGCACTTTAAATCCCAGCTCATAATGGTGAATTTTCAAAAAATTTGATTAATTAGAGAATAATTAAAGTAAAATCACACCAACAACCTTGAATGGAAGAATTAAAAATTTATTTTCAAAACCTTTTCATATATTCGAAACTATTGATTAATTATAAAAGCAGCCATACTTATATTTATTAAGGATTTATTAATTCACTACCTATTCTTAATTTAAAAATGAAGACTAACAAATTTATTCTTCAATCTATTTACGTTTCCAGCCTAAATTTTTCCTTTCTTGAGGGTGCGGATATGGAGTTCCAACACTATCATAAAGGTTTCTGTTTTAGTATCATCAATCTTACCTAAAATAACCTATTTAATTTCTTATATTAAATAAATTAAATTTTAAACAATTTATAAAGAATAGAACTAGGTATAAAATTTTTATAATTCAAAATTAAAACAAAATATATAAAAAAGATTTATTTATTTTTTTTATATTTAAATTCAAAATTAAATTTTTTTTCCTTTTCTTTATAATTCCAGGTGAGCAAAAACTTCAAATTAATAGCGACAAGGTCTCCAATAACGAAAATTAAAATTTAATTTTTCGGATTCTTTTCTTAAAAGCAAAATTAATTTTAAAGTTGTTGAAATAAAGAAGACAAATAAAATTTAATGAAAAATTTTAATAAAAAATTTAAAAAAAAAAAAATCGAAATATTAAACTCTTCACTTCAAGAAAATAAAAATAAAAGTTTGTTAAAAGTAAAAGCGTTGACTTTGTGTACCTACTGTTAGAAAAGACAAGTAAATGAAGAAAAATTTCACAAAAAAAAAAAAATTCTTTTTAATTTTGTTGAAGAGCTGAAATAAGTGCTTTTTAAGGTTTAATCGAACCTGAATTCTTTTTCGCTCCACAAATTTGCATCTATGGTATTAGAGTGAGGAATGTGTACAAAATGAACACAAGGTATTCAACCTAAGGAAATTAAATTAAATTATCGTTGAATAAAATTTAGCTTTATTTGGATTTTTTTTAATTATTCTTATTTCATACTTTTCTTTTCAAAGTTTTAAATATGAGTTTGAGACGTACAATATGGTTTTTGCATAATAATTATATATTCTAATAAAATTATGCTAGACAATAGAAAATTGGAAAGTATACTCCTATTGCAATATTTTCCAGGTCGAAATCCCTGAAATTTTATACTATATTCGGTTGGAGATTTAAGATTCAATAAATAAACATAAAATCCAACGTTTAAAACAAAAAATGTAAGGAAAAATAGATTTTATTATCCCATACACACTCGATATGTAAATTTTTAAATTAAGAAAAAATTGCATATTTTTAGGGGCATTATAAAGGTTTTTTTTTGTAATTTTTGAAATATTTTAATTAAAAAAATAAGAAAATATGTATTTTAAATAAAATTTTAGAAATATATGATCTTCTGTTTCTCTCAAAAACGTGTTGAAGATTTCATTATTAATGCTCTGCAAAAAAAATAATTTTATTCTAATTTAAAACCTCGTTAAATTTGTTTACATTGCTTTAATATTTGCTTAATTTTATCCGCAAATAGCAGAGAAATCTTGAAAATTTTTTAAATCTACATAAATTTTTATAATTTTGGTTTTTGTATTTTTTGGTTTTTGAATTAATTTTATAGTTGTAAAGCTTTTTTTTTGGTTTATTATTAACCATATTATTTATTACTTACACTATAATACGGGTAAAAATTGTTTATTGGCATTAATCCCTTTGGGCCTAAATAAATATTTTCTTTTTTATTTTTCATTTTCTTTCTTCATTTTATTTAAAAGAAAACCAAAGGGAAACTAAGATTTTTTTTTCACTTTTTTTTTATTAACACATTGTTGACCGGGAACGTCATATGACGTCTTTCGATAACGAAACGTTATTGACCGGCAACGTCATATGACGTTTTTCGATAAGCTAATGTAATTGGCGAAGGATTATACGTTCAAATTGTGGTTACTGTTTACCATTTGTATTCGTTACATTTACAATTGAAACTGTAAATGTATTATTGAAAAGTTCTCAGATTATGGAATGCTAGAGAATGGGTAAATGACCATTCTGCTGAATGTAGTCATGCAACTGATTCATCCGCCTCTGCTACTAAAAAAACCTCTCAGCAAGATCCTCCTTGCAGACTAAGCGGTAAAATAAATGAACATATCCCAGACAAAATAATTGCGAAAGGAGTAAAAAAAAAGGGCCTACAGGAGGTGTAAAGTCTGTTCCTCCAAAGGATTACGCAATGAAACTAGGTTCACTTGTAATCAGTGTGACGTTCCCCTCCACCCAGGTGCTCGCTTCACAGCCTATCATACTCTTAAAAAATATTAAAACATGAAATTTAATACAATGTGTGCAAAGTTCCTTATAAATATATTATGCAATAAAAAAGTTTCTAATAAATATATTATGTAAAAAAAAGTGTTGAGAATTTTCAATTTTTCCCAAAAATCGCCGGACACACGCGTTAGTTCTTATAAAAAACACCGGGTAAACAATGTGTTAAGATCCAAGAGAGTTAAAAGGGAAAATGATGAAGTCGTCCTTTTTAACATTTTGATAATTTTTGTTTTTCGGTTTTAACTTGGACGAAAGCAGAAAAATTCTTTTTTTTTGCTTTTTTTACTTTTATTGGTTTTTGTCTCTTATCCCAAGTGTCTTATTTATATCTTAACTATTTTTCTAAAAATACTGCAAGTAAGGAAAATTTTAACAGAAAATTGGAGGTTGCAAAATATTTTAAGATTATAGTAAATTTACTATATATTTCTTCTTTCAGTTTAGTACAACTTTAAAGGGAGTTTCAAAGCTTAAATTGGAATTGGTTATTAGAGTGAGAAAGATTATTGTAATAGTATATTATGCTCATTTATTTCATTTAAAAAAAAAATTAAATAATATAATTAGCGAGCTATTTATTGAACATAAGTGGTAATAAAATGAGAAATCTAAGAACATTTTTAAGTAAGTTGCGCTAATTATTATGCATTACAATCAATATAAATATATATTTGATTCCTAAATTCTAGCTATTAGATTTTGGTTTTGCGAGATAAAATCTCATACTATAAATCTCATGAATTTAATTTGGCAATTATTTGAACTTATTGAAATTTATTTAAGTTGAAATTGAATTCGAAGATTCGAAAGAAAATTAATTTAACAAAATAAAGCATTACTATTGTAATCATTCCTCAATTGAGTGCTTTAATTAAATTTTTTGTCATTTACAGAAATTTTTCAAGTAAACAAAATAATTACAATTCCCTAGCACTAGATACTATGTAGCTATATCGGGATAATATAGTCCTTTTCTATAATTAAAAGTATTTCTCAGTTTTCTCCTTTTTTCTTCTCACACAAATACAAACATTTTGCAAATTGCACACAGTACAACCACATACATACATACTTGTTTATTGTAAATAGAAAATTTTATTTTCATTAAGAAATCCTTAAGATATATTTAAGAAGAAAATTAATTTTATTGCTTTAGTATGTAATTTTTTATTTATAAAATTACATACACGAAAAATATGGGGTGATTCAGCAAAAACTTAGGAGTCGTATACAATCGGGTACATGATCGAAAATGAGTAAAATTTTTATTCGGAACATAATGTCATATTGAAACTACAAAGATTTCTACAAATTTCCAAGAATCTATCCGATCATATATAGCTTCTAACTTATTACTGAATCATCCTGTACACATACATACAGATATGCATAAATTTCTGAACATTTTACTGTTTAATTTTTTGTTTTGATTTTTTTTTATTGTATTTTTTTGCGTTTTAATATAGTTAGTAAAACTTTTTTTTTGTTTTTTTTTTGTTTTGATTATGTACACATACGCACAATCATTTGAATTTAATATTTGAAATAATGAGAAGAAGAAAATTAAAAGAAAATCAAAGAAAAATGAAAATGTTTTCTAATATTTTTGGAATTAATAAGAGTCCATCTTAATGGATCCTTTTATTCCAAGGATTCTTTCATATATATATTAATTAGAATTTCAGTATAACTAAAAATTAACAAACAAAGTGAAGAAAAATAAAATCTGATGTGGACAGCACAAAATCGACCAGAAATATATCGTCTAGTTTTGTGAATGTATTTCAGAAGACTAAGGATGTGCGTTTTAAGCATTTCTTTACATGTTTAACGATACCAGTAAGCTTTTAGTCAACATTCCTCGAAAAATCTAAATTAGTTCCTTAGTAAAGTTTCGTTTCGCACTATTCGAATTAACTGTAAGGTTCGCTCTGGCAAAAATTATAAAATCGGCTTCCAGTTCAGTTTCCTAGCACTGATCTTTTCAAAAAAAATTATATATTTTTTTTTAAATCTTATTCTAATTTCGAAGCCTGACATGCCTCAAAAGTTGAACAACCCCTGGCATACCCGAAATAAACTCTCGTATAAAATTTCTTTAAAATCGGTTCAGTTAAACTTGAGATACATGCGTTCACACACAGACAGACAGACAGACCGAAGACCGACATCTCTCTAAAAATATACCATTTCCGCTTCCCCACTATGAAAAAATGCGTTCCCATCGAAAGGTCGATATCTGAAATTTGGTGCGATCACACAACCTCCGTTATTGTATCGAATGCGGACGGTAAAAAAAATGGAATAAGAAATTTTAGAAACTTTAAATCTATAAAGCTAAATTAATGGATTAATAACAAGGATGAAATTGAGTCCTTTATTATTGGTTGTCCTCTCTGTTTTTCTCTATTTCCATATTCCATTTTCTTATTAAAATAATAATATGTTCGAAAAATAAAAATTATGTAAATGTGTTTTAAGTTGTATTTGACTCTTTCTTTTGTTTTTGTTGTTTTTATTCTTTTAATCTTTTAATGTGGTCCATATATGGCCTACACTAAAAATGTTAAATATTAAAAAGCTATAAATTTATAATGTGCTTTTTATATTTGTATGTGTATGTGGGTGATTTTCTACAAAATTTGGTAAAACATAATTTTACTTTCATTAGCAATGTTAAATATATACCATTAAGTACCATTATTGTGCTGCTATTCGGCGATTGCCTCAACAAAGTAAAGTTGTCGTTTAATTTCCAATTATTAATAACTAACTCTTAATTGCTTACAGCTTGACGACTCTTCTAAGTCCGGAAATGTTGAGTAGGTAAAATATCGAATCAGACCATTCGCAGAAAAAGTATCCTAGCAAGAGCATCATGATAGATTCAAAGATAAACTCAATTTAGTCGTAACTTTTCCAGATTGCCACATTAACTAATTAAATCATCAACCAGCTATTACTGTATTATTAGTTTGTTCGTAATTTCATACAACTACTGGATTTTTTAATTAACAAAAGTAAGGATTTCTAAGTATAAAAATAAAATTCAAGCGGGCCAATATTTACATTACAGGAATTTCAGAGAATTTATTAGAAAATTTTCTCATACTCAGAGAATAACTTAGACTTCTTTCTCTATAAAAATATGGAAATAAGGATTCCATAAGTTCTGTTTTTAATTTTTATTTTTAAGTTTTTAAATGGAAACCTTTTAGAATATCATAAATATTATTAACATAATTTTTTAGCAAATTAGTTTATAATATTATTCGTATAAAAGGAATATATGAATTAATTAATACAGGCTTTTAAAATAATTTTTGAATTTAATACCTTAATTTTGGAATAAGTGAAGGGAACTCTCTTTTTTTTTTTTTCTTGAAAATATTAAAACACCGACAGAGCGTGCAATAATAGTGATAATAGTGGGAAAGCGGTTTTTAAAATTAATTCACACTCATTAATTCTGTCTCGGTTCACATCATGGCTACATTAAAATTACATATTCATACTAGAGTGACCTGTACATCTTTTCATGAAATGATCAAATTTATTGTGTATAACTAAATTGCAAATCTTATAGAAAATTTGTTAAATGATATATTTTTGGTACACGTGAATTTATTTTGCGATAAGAATAGAAAAATGATTAAAATGCATTCCAATACACATATGTAAGAAATCAAGGAATAAAGGACATCATGTTGCTTTAAAGGAAATCATTATTTTTTTTTTTTACTTTCATTTACTTCTTACTATGACGCCATATCAACCCACATTGTTTTACGTTTTCTCTAAGTTATATGCTTTCTAAAATAAATATTAAGACTTGGAGAGTAGGAGAATTTCAATTTGGATTTTCCACATTATAAACGGGAATAAATTTAAGTACCAACAGTACCAATAATTTTCGAAGGAATTAGTCTACTTATATGTCTCCTTCTCATGCATCTATGAGGAGTCTAAGTTATACGTCCGCTAGCGCCGCGAGACCTCTAAAGGGATCATAACATTCGCACTTCTTTCATTTATAATTATTATTTACACAATTATTTTCTGATTTATAAACAAAACTCATACAAGTATTAAATTCATTCTGAAATTAATGTTATCTAAGTCCGATTATTTCTGAAAATTTGCCTTGTATTTAAAAAAAAAAAATTATTGCAAAAAACATTTATCTTGCATATCCTGAGGAGCATTTTCCTTAAAACTAAATATTGTAAAACATTCAAGATATTTGTTAAAAATGGAAGATATTTGTGATGAAAATACTTTTACATTAAAAGAAAACAGTTTGTTTAATTGTATTTTTTTCGTATTACATAATTCGTAGGCGTTCATTTTGTACAATTTATATATAAAAAAAAGAACCTTCGTCTTTAGTGGAATGATTAGAAAAAAATAAATATGTTGGAATTTTTTTAACGAATTCGAAAAAAGAATTTTTAATATTATCAATAAAATCCCCAAATATTTGTTTGATACAGGGAAAAAAATTTGATCTTACAATTAAAGACAAAAAAAAAAATGAGAAATGCTTTTAAGGAATTTTCATTGACGTCATCATCAGAAACATTAAATCCGAAAAATTTTTCAATTTCCTAACCTTACATTTAAAAGAAAAAAAACGTAAGCACGCATAATATTCAAGACTTTGTCTTTTATTTCTTTTCGAATTTCTTGTTCTTTTCGCTCTTTCGACTCCTTTTATTCCGTCATTTACCTGTTTTCTTTTGTCTCATAAACCTGTCTAAATTTGGTTTTTTTTTCTAATTTAAAGTGATTTTTCTTTCATTGTTTGATCGTTAAAAGTAAAAATGACATTAAGATTTTTTTTGTAAAGTTCTCACATTTTCTTTTCAGGATTCTAAAACAATTTTCTTATTTCTCATATTTTCCCTTTAATTCAAGGTTACTTAACATTTTCCGTCTTTGTTCTTGGTGTCTGCAGTGTTATTGTCGTGTATTTTAATTAAAAATGAAAATTAAAACGATAAGAAATTAAAAAACTAATTTTTTTTAAAGAATTTCTTTTTTAAATATCAAAAATTGAAAATATATTTCGCTTATTTTTAATTAAGAATTTTTCATTTATTAAGAAAATTATCTAATTCAGAAATCTCTACGTTAATATATTGTAATGGAATGGAAACAAAAGAAAAAATTATTAAGATTTTGATAGTTGCGTCTTAAGAGATTAAACAATTGAGCATTATGAAAACATGAGGCCCATACGACTGAAAATAAGATTTAAACCACAATCGACCCATCAACTCTTGTTAAATTTCAATTAACCTAGGGATTAACTTCAATAATTTAAATAAAAGCCTATTTCATGCATTAAATAAAACCTGCTCGTCCTTTGCAATAGAAATAAAATCAACATTAATATTGTTAAATGAAAATAAAATTTAAAATATTTAAAAATTTCCGTCCAAAATGTGAAAACTTTAATTTTTCTTAAAAATTTTGTTTTAATTTATTCAAAAAGTTTCAATGACTTAAAAGGCGGTTCACTCTCGCACCTATTAACTAATAAAATAGTTTTCTTCAAAAGTTATTCAAATAACTTATAAAAATTTTTTTGTTAAGATTAATTTTTGGATTAAGAATTTTGATGAGTTTTAGGAAGTTAGAAATTTAGATAATTTTTGTTGAATTAGAAAACTTTAAGAGAGATGATAGAAGTTTTCTCAAATTAAATTCTTGGGGTATAGATATTTGAAGCAAAACAGTAAAGCAACACTTAAGTCCACTATCCATTGGTCCCAGAAATAATCGCTGCAAAATTTTTTGATCGAGTTTAGTAGGATGAATTTGAGGTACTTAAACTTGGTTTGCCTGTATTTATAAAATACTTGATTATTTCAGTAAAATTTTAATTTTAAAATTACTAAAAATAGTTTTGCCAGAAGTATGTGAAGAAGTATGTGGAATAACTTAAAAATCTACATGTGTTACCTGATTCGTACAATTCTTACGAATTAAGGAGTAGGAAGAGCCCCTGACAGGGGTGTGCCTGTATCTAATTTTTATTATTATTTTTGGAATATGTTCTCAAATATGGTACAAGTTGAAGTCTTCTTTGGAAACTAACTAAAAAGAAATTTCAAATTATTTTGAAATTGAAATTGAAAATTTATTAAAATTTTTTATTACGTTTTTTCAACAAAAAAAAAAAAAAACAAAACAAAAAAAAGAAACAATCGAATTTCAATGTTTTTTCCAAAATGTTAAAGTGTTAATAAATTTCCGTTCTGTTACCAAAAAAAAAACAAGAAAAATTATAATGGTAAAATGACATTCAAGGAAACCATCAAATTCAAATCGTTATGCTATTTTCCATTTTCTCTAAAATTTTCTCATTTTTTTATTTTCTTCTCTTTCTTTTTTATTATTTCCCTCCTTTTTTTGTACACACTTATTCTATTAGATATTGAACAGTTTAATTTTCTATTTACTGTCTAAAGTATATACAAGAATAAAATAACAGTACAATGTTAAATATTTACTGTTAGAATGAAAATTTGAATATTTCTGTACATAGACGGCGTATATTCGTAAGGAAGCATTTGGGTATGAGTGTGTGTATGTATACGGATGTTTGTTAAGCTATAAAAAAATAAGTTGGAAATGGAATTATTAATAGATTTTTTTGACGCTTTCTTTATTTTTCATATACAATTGGTATCCTTTTTTCCTTAAAAATATCCTTTTTTTTATATAATTTTCAAATATACATAAAATTGTTTATTTTTTTCTCCTTTTTTATTTGTTTGTTTTTGTTTTATTTATGTATACATATATAAAAATATTTAAATTGTACTTTACAAAAATTGAAGTATATTAGATCAAAAGCATCTAAAATTGGTATAGGAAAGATTTAATAAAATGATGAAAAAAAAAATAAAAGTGGAAAAGGATATATAAATGAATGATGTGTTTATTTGTATATAAAGGAAGAAAACAAGTTCTTTGATTTTCCCTTTAAGATTTTTATTAGATGAAATTTATTTTTGTTGTTATTTGACATGGAGTAAAATTAGTCTTAAATATTTCATTGTTTTTGTCAACACCAACATTTTTAAGCTATTATAGTTGCGTCTTACTTTTTTCCTCCCTGGTATAATAAAAAATAAATTAATTTTTTTTGGAAATTTTATGTTCGGTTCACTTTATAAATACAATTGTATATGGGGAAACTCTTCTAGAAGCGAATAGTTTTTTAAGAAAATTACACTCTTTTTTACATATTCATGGGCTAATGTGTATTTCTTCAAATCTTTAAGAGATTTCCAAGAGTTCAAATTTAATCCGTTCAAATATTGAGCAAACTATTGGAAATTATGTGGACTTTACTGCATCTTCTTGTTTTTTCTGCTTAGATTCTAAATTATTGAAGGGAGATATAGGTAAAGGAACTTTCCTACTCCGACCCTTAAGCAAACTATGATTTATCGCAGCACTCCCAAATCTCACTTATTAACATATAAGTGTACCATGTACCAAAAGCAATCTAAAGAACTGCGTTGTCCTGTCCATACACGCATTGATCCGTTAACAATACTTCGTATCCACGACCACAGTTGCCGTGGGCCAATTTTTTCCCTGCTATATTATCACCAGCAAGAAGTCGATAAGTTGTTAGTCGAGTTTCCCACACAATGTAGAGGTGTTAGGGGGGCATCCTGCTGTTAGGTATTAAGAACCGAATTGGAATGAGGAAATACACCTCCCAGAAGGAACCCCTTTGAAAAAATATTCATAAACTTTTAACCTACACATTTAATAACTCTGCGAATTTTCATGGAATATTGTTACTAAAATTTTTAATTGAATTATGCAATTTTATCACTATTCTTCTAAATTAGTTTTCTAATAAAATTTGCATGTGTTTAAATTTTTAAAAAAATTACAATTTCTTCGGTAAAACATTTTATAATTAATTCAAATTTCTTTGTGATTTTGTTATGTGCTTCTCAAGAAAAATAATATTAAAAATTAAACAAATTAATTTTTAAAACATTTATCAAAAAATTAATTGTGTATGTTTTCTTATACATTTTGCCTTTAAAAATTAGTTATTTCGTGTTTATACATTATACGCCTACAATATTTTGTACAACACAATTAAAATCAAAGTGTTCAACTTTTTGAAAACTTTATCTACATACAGGATAGAGTTATTTATTTGATTTGATATTTGAATTTTAAACAATTTAGGTCACTTTGTAAAAAAAGGAAATAAAACTTTTTCCAAATATATTTAAAAAAAAAAAAAGGAACCATTTTAAAAAACTTCCCAATACCAATTATTTTTTTAAAGAAAAAGATAAGTATTTTTTAAGAAACAAATATTTATACTTGTTTTTTTATTTATTTATGCAAGTAAAGGAAAAACTTATTGCATTTGATTTTATTGCTATAAGCCTTTTCTATAAGGATATTTTAAAGGGTATTATTATTTTTCTGAAAATTTCGAAAAAAAATTTATGCATATAAAATGAACTTGTAACCGGATGTAACCTGTTGATATACCAAAAAAAAATTTACAATATATTGAATTTGGAAGGAGGATTCGATTTCTGCAAAGTTCTTTGCTTAAATTATACTGCAATAGCAGAATATTTATTAGCATTTTGTATGTGCATTTTGTAGGGCTCATTTGTAATCAGAGTAATGTAAAAATTTTAGTACAATAAATAAAATATATTTAAGGGGCGTTATTACCTTTGTTTGCAATTTTAAAATTAAAAAAGTTTTTCTTTTCTTTCTTTTTGTTATTTTTGATTAAACTTTAGTTGTATCCTTAAGAAATGTTTTTAATATTTTATTATCGATAAATGCTTATACTGTATACAAGTTCAATTTTGAAAAAAGTTTTGTCACAAACTTTGTATTAGAATAAAGTTTTTATTAGAAATATACAAGAGTAATTATTAAAATATAATTTAGTACTTAAGGGAAAATAAGTGTATAATAAAAGTTTTATTAAAGAAATATAATTAAAAGTGTGAGTAAACTTTGAACATATATTAATGGTGTTAAAAATTTTATGAAAATCCGTTATTTATATGGAAAATAAAAAAAAGTTCATAAATAATTTGTAAAGCTATATTTTGTAACCATTTCAGAAAAAATTTCGAAAATTTTTTAAAGAGAGCTGCAATGAAAATTATTTATTCTGTTGTTAATTAAAATTTGGATTAAAATATTTCTATGGGGGCGCCTAATTTTTCAAGTACCCTTACAACACGAATACATCTTTAAGGTTTTTCTTGTGTTAAATGAAATTTGTAATTTTCTGTTGAAATTTTCCTAAACACGGAAATCACATTTTCAATTTCAGATCATTTTAATTATTACAATTGATGGATAAAGACTACCAAATTTTTATTGTTTGGAAGCTTCCTTGAAGAAGTAAAATGAAAAAATTGCACTAAATATTAAGCTTTTATTTTAAAATTATAAAAACGCCGTGCCGGATAACTAAAAATTTTCGGAATTTTCGAGCATTTTTTCGGCATATTTCCACAGAATTCAACTCTTCGTAAATTTAAAAATAAAGAGTCAATTTCTATAGATAATAATACCAATTGTCATTATAGAACATTATAGAACTCTAAGTTATAGAACTAGGCTATTAAATTCTCACTTTTCCCTATATGGAATATAGTCAAGGAAACGAAAGTATTCCTCGAGATAAAATTAATTTGAAAATTTTAAAATAAAAAAACTCCTATAATTAAATAACTTCTTTACACACAACAATAATGACACAATTAAAATTTCTTAATATACATTAGATTTAAAATATGGCCATACTTAATATTATTGTCATATTTTCTTAGAACATTTAATTTAAATCTGGGTATATTTTAAACTAGTAATTAATTAAGTTGAAGCTTTAGTTGTTTTCTGTAATTGAATGCAAAAAATTGAAAACCATATAGGAAAGAAGAAATTTAAAACCCTATAGTATTTTCTAAAACACTTTGTATAAAAAAATTTTTCATTCATCTTCTTTATAATTCATGAGTGTATTTTAAGTATACATGTGAGTGCGGTCTCATATTCCCATTTATATTTTCATATTTTCTTAAATAATTAATTACATTATATAATTATTAACTTGATATTAATATGTCAGTCAGTTGGGTTTTTTTTTGTAACCTAATATAAGAAAATTTATTTACTCACCTCGAAGGATTTAAGGATTTTATTTTATTTTTTTTTATTTCTTTTTTCGGTTTCGTGTACTTTTATTTGTAAAATAAAACATGTTTGAGTAATAAGGTAATATACTTGTTCATTAAAGAACATAAGCTAATTAAGAGAAAACAAGTAAAAACGTTTCAGTCGGTATAAACCGATTGAATTATACCCTGCACCTTTCGTTATTGTGTAGCAATAACCTGTGAAATCATTCTATAGACACTTAACGGACATGTCTGACCTATAGTTGGACACCCGACTGCCAAGTTTCATGAATCTGACTTTATAATTTTTCCAAATATTTAAAATTAGCTTTTGGAGTTGTATGGCAAGTACCTGAACCTGTCAAGGAATTCCATCAAAACTTCACAAATATATGTGACCTATAACTCGACATACAACTGCCAAGTTTCATGAATCTGCCTTTATTATTTTTCCAAATATGTAAAATAAGCTTTTGGAGTTGTATTGCAAGTACCCGAACCTGTCAAGCAATTCCACTAAAACTTCACAAATATATCTGATCTATAATCGGACACAGAACTACCAAGTTTCATGAATCTGACTTTATTATTTTTCCAAATATTAAGAATTAGCTTTTAGACTTGTATGGGAGCTACTCGAACCTGTAAAGCAATTCCACCAAAACTTCAGAAATATATTTGACCCATAATTAGACACATGACTGCCAAGTTTCATGAATCTGACTTTATTATTTTTCCAAATATGTAAAATAAGCTTTTAGGGTTGTATGGCAAGTACCCGAACCTGTCAAGCAATTCCACTAAAACTTCACAAATATATCTGATCTATAATCGGACACAGAACTACCAAGTTTCATGAATCTGACTTTATTATTTTTCCAAATATTAAGAATTAGCTTTTAGACTTGTATGGGAGCTACTCGAACCTGTAAAGCAATTCCACCAAAACTTCAGAAATATATTTGACCCATAATTAGACACATGACTGCCAAGTTTCATGAATCTGACTTTATTATTTTTCCAAATATGTAAAATAAGCTTTTAGGGTTGTATGGCAAGTACCCGAACCTGTCAAGCAATTCCACTAAAACTTCACAAATATATTTGATCTATAATCGGACACACAACTGCCAAGTTTCATGAATCTGACTTTATTATTTTTCCAAATATTAAGAATAAGCTTTTAGACTTGTATGGGAACTACTCGAACCTGTCAAGCAATCGCACCAAAACTTTAGAAATATGTCTGACCTATAATTGGACACACGACTGCCAAGTCTCATGAATTTGACTTTATTATTTTTCCAAATATTTAAAATAAGCTTTTAGACTTGTATGGGAGCTACTCGAACCTGTCAAGCAATTCCACCAAAATTTCAGAAATATATTTGGTCTATAATTGGACACATGACTGCCAAGTTTCATGAATCTGACTTTATTATTTTTCCAAATATTTAAAATTAGCTTCTGGAGTTGTATGGCAGGTACCCGAACCTGTCAAGCAATTCCTCCAAAACTTCAGAAATATATTTGACCTATAATTGGACACATAACTGCCAAGTTTCATGAATCCGACTTTATTATTTTGCCGAATATAAAAAATTTGCTGTTGGAGTTGTATGGCAGCCACCCGAACCGGTGCAGCTATCCCATTAAAATTTTTAGAGCATGTGTAGAATATAATTGGACACATGTATACAAAATTTTATGTTTATAGCTTTATTAGTTTTTGAAATATTTAAAATAATTTCTTGGAGTTGTATGGCAGCTACCCGAACCCGTTGTCCGACTTAGTCCAATAACAATAGGGTTCGTCCTTGGCACAAAAGAAAAAACTTGTGAACGTTTGGTGTCGATTGCATTATTCGTTTTTGAGTTATCGTGCGATCGGACGGACGGACGGACGGACGGACGGACGGACGGACGGACGGACGGACGGACGGACGGACGGACGGACGGACGGACATGTCTAAATCGACGCAGAATTTTACGCTGAGCAAGAATATATATATATGTCCATACCGCAGATGACTCCTTCAAGTAGTTACAAACTCCATACCAAAGTTAATATACCCTTCACGAAGTGCAGGGTATAATAAAGGTATATACTCGTAGAGGCACAGTTATAGGGCTATGTGTATATAATAAAATTAAGTATTTTTAGAGAAATTAACAAGCTAAATATCATATGTGCGTTTGTTGAACATTTGTTTAATTTATATTATTTTGTATGTAAATAATAATGATTACATACGTGTTTACTAATTATATTATATAAATGTAATATAAATATGTTATGATGTATATAATACGAACAATATATGTTCAGAGTTTAAAAAAAAAGATAAAATAACTCCCTCTTTTGTAAACTCTCTTTTCCGCCTTCTCACCACTTGTTTATAAAACTATTAATTATTATTAATATATATTTTATTATCAATTATAAAATTAATATTAATAATAATTATTATTAATTATAAAATAAATATATATTAATATTATTATTAATATATATTTATTTTATATTTTATTATCAATTTTATCATATAACGTAATATGATAAAATTGATAATTAACAAATAATTTTATAAATTTCAGGTATGTAACCGATTCACCACCATGGATCTTTGGTGCCCCCCAACTACCTTGCGAGGTAAACCTAGAAATCTTCCTTCTGTGAATCCATACCTTAGCATCGAGGTCTCCCCTTACAGGTGCTATCACCATCCAGACTCAATTTTCGAAGGCGACTCGTGAACCTAACATTTCTACTTAGGAGACTCGTGAGGATGTTGCAACGCGACCTAAAAGGTCTATTGTGCACCCCACCCTCACTACGAGCCTCTCTTTCCCCACAGTGTCTATAAAACCTATCAATCCCTAGGCTCATTTTGCTTGGAAGTTTATTAAGCCTACAGTGTCCCTTCTAGGAACTCTTGAGAATGCTCACATATTTCCCCGGTATCCTTATGATTGCGACTGTCCCTCCACAGTTCCAGCCTTTTCTCCCCAGTTCATCTTTAAGCACCATACAGATTCTACTTGGTCTAATCCCGCAAAAGAACTCCAGCTCAACAAGACAAGAATTGGCCCCTCGTTTCGCCAGCGTATGTAACGAGAATCCAAAGCCCTTATGGCAACCTGACTGTCAGACATTACTGTAATACCGCACGCGCGGTAGCTTTTATCCATCTTTCTATAGTGTGTATTTCCGTTTGTATGATACTTTTTTTTCTAATCATATCACCCCTCGGCAGGTAAAACAGTGGAATACTCTAAGTGAGGGCCAACGATAGTTCTGTCGTTTCCAGGCGAAGTTCCAACCAACGGTAGGATATCTGCCGTTGATGCAATCGCGACGTCCAAATGCATTAGAATGACCTCCACTATCGCCGTTGGACAGGTCCCTCATGGCACCTGCAATGCATACGCGTGCCAATCTTTGCACTTCCAAGTTACCCTCTGTACTATACTATACAAAAGGCTTACGGGTATATTCAAAACCATTTGAACATCTTGATATTTTTTTAAGTAGGGGCATATTCATTAGAGGGTTAAAGATAAGGTTAATATCTGTTGTGACATTCTTGTACACAATGAATATATGAAGCAAAGCTAGATAAAATTCTCTTTATCTCAAAATTCATATGAATAACAAAATAACTACTTTCAAATAATTCTAACAATCTACTTCAAAATTATAGAGGGAAAATAATAATTATAAAACATACTAGCCACACAAAGAAAATGTATACATGGGTGTATATATAGATCTGGGTGTGCATCATATGTATATACAATGTCAACCCAAAGTACACAAAGAAAATACAAAATCACATTTTTTATTTACTCTTTTGGAGATTCCTTTAGGACTTTGCGATTTGAAATTTCCATTTTTTTATGCTTTTGTATTCAAATAATTTTCGAGTTAAACTCGTGATGCTTTTCCCTGAAATAATTATTAATTTGTTTGATCGTTTAGAACATTGAAAATGCGGGACTTTAACCCAATTTAAAAAGCACCTGGGTTTATTGTGTTTTATTGTATATTTATTATTAGATTCCGTGAAGGAAGGCACTAAAGTGATGTTTCGTAACAAGTACATTGTAACGTAAGCAAAAATTTTTCAAAACCCAATTTCCTGTAGACGGTTCCAAAAGACACGAATTAAAGACGGTCGCGTATCACTTCGTTCATCTTCCTTCTCTTCTGAGCTTTATGTCGGCCGCTTGTGATCTTGATGCCTGCATCTTGGCAATATTCAATCTTTTCCTTTCTTGAGCGTGTTTTTAGCACTTTTCCAAAATATTTTTGAAAAAAAGTGCTTATTAGTTTCACTCTGTCTGTCCGTCCGTCCGTCCGTCCATCCGTCTGTCCGTGTGTCTGTTTACAAAACTTCTACACCCTTGAAGATAGAAAGCTGAAATTTTGTACGTACATAGATCTTTACTAGAATTTTATTTCCGTAGAACAAAATTTTTATCTATCTCCCCCCCTCTAGAAGGTATATCCCTCAAAACCCTAAAAATGGCCTTTTTTAACTATTTGTTGCAAAGAAACCATAAGCATTTTTGAAATTTTGCAAACGCAAAAATGCAGCGGCTTGCTTTCCTTAGCGTGGTATACTATACTTGAACTTTAAAAGAACAAAATTGCCGTTAAAATTTACTGTTACATAAAATCCGTTTTTTTTTTTCAAATTTTTGATATCGTTTTTCTTCTAGACCCCAGCCTGTAGAAGCTTGAAATTTTAGGGGCTTTTAGACATTAATAAATATTTCATTTCGTTAGATGAAAATTTTTTTCCAACTCCACCCCCTCTCAAGTTATCACCCCTTGAAATTTTTAAAATTTGAATTTTTGACACCCTATATTTACGAAACCGCAAGCTTTTTCAAATGTCTATAAACGCAAAAAGTTAACGGTAAATTCCATGACATTAAAAAATATAATTATTTTTCTTAAATCACACATTTAAACCTTAAAATCGAGCATTATGTTAACCCCTCTTTATATTAATTTTTGCTCTATTTCAAATACTGCATAAATCGGTCATCCTAAATATATGCAATCCCAGAAATAGTTTTGTATATGAATGAAAAAAATTTTAATAGTGTGATAGGTATATATAGACTGTATTTAAAAACAGAATTTCCATTTGTTGAAGGGAAAAGTGCTACAATACAAACCATTGGTTTGACCCAACTTTATTCCTGATCATTAGACTTGTCAAATCCTATGGTCTTAGGCAGCTTCGAACTCCATAAACATTTAGTATTTGCTTTTTCCTCAACATCCTTTTCCGTATAGTTTTCCTACAGTTAAGTTTTTATAAATTTGCTTACGAATCTATTAAATAAAGTCCTAAAAAGCTGTCTACATGTTATCCTAAAGACAACAAAGCAAAATTTTTTACCTATTCTTCTTATTCCCTCCATTTTACTCCCTCTCTTTTCTTTCTTTTCCTTTCCTGAACAAATTATTATTATATTAGTTTCTATTTATTCAATGTTACTTTTTTTACCATTTTTTAGTTAATTCCCAAGTCAATTTTGTTTTGGCTTGACTTTAGATGTAAATAATCAAGCCTCGAAAGCATAAAACTAAAAAGATATTTTCCTTGAAATTCCAAATTAGCTTTTGAAAACAAAAGAACAACACAAAAAAATAATACAAAAAAAAAAGTTCCTTTCAAGGATATTAAGGAGGAAAAAAATAAAAAGAGAATTTATTAATACTTATTCAAAAACATAAAACACGAAAAAAAAAACAACAAAAACGATACAAGAGTATAGTTATGAAGGATATAAGAAAATCATGAAAGCAGAATAAAACATGAGAGAGCAATGAAATGAAAGAAAAAGAAATTTTTTATTTGATAAATGCTGTGTTAATTATAATTAACAAGAGAACATTAACTTTGAATCCTAAAAACTAAAAATGTAAATACTAAACTCTCTATATTATAGAGATAGAATTTTCTTTTATATAGAAATATATTGGTATGTATTGGTTTAGTTGGTGAAAAAGTAAAATGAAATAAGAATAAATTAATTATTGTGAAAAATTTATTAATATTGTTGTATATGGAATTCTCATTAACTCTTCTCAAATTTACCGATGTTTTCAAGCATAGTTCTTTCACTTTGTCGTGGAAAATTTCTATCCTAGCTAGAAACAGGATTTTGAAATGTAAAGTAATAGTGACTTTATCATTGTCTACTTCTGATTTCATAGTAAAATTTAATTACACACTAACATAAATTTTATTTTGTTCTTGGGAAAAACCATTAAAAGTTCTGCGACTTGAATTTATCGGTCATTCACTTAGGAAAAAAACCATAAACACAAAAAAATTTCTTCTATTCCCTAGAAGAGTATTAGCTAAAAACTATATATGACTCGAAAATTAGAGTGATAACAATTTTTAATATTCATAACCTATAAAATTATTCAATTAAGAAATGCAAATATTTCGTAATTGTTATAGAAGTACTCTGCAACTGTTCAAAGGCAGTAGAAAAAATAAAAGTAAAATAGGTTAAAAATAATAATTTCCAATTAAATTTCAATACTAATTAACTTTCATTTTACAAGATTTTAAATTAAATTATTCTTTATTAAAAAAAATCAGTAAAGAAAAATAAAGAAAGAACTGTCTCTTTTATAATTGATTTTTTTAATTCTTGATAATTAGATTTTATTATTATGAGATGAAACTGTTGCAAGGCTCAATTTTTCCTTAGATATTACTTAAACATAGTACATTGCTAATATTCATACTAAAGTGCATGTATATTCTTCGTTGAAAGAGTTTAGATCATTTAGGTGCTAATCAGTTAAATTACTTAATAAAATCCTAAAATATTGTTCACATCTGATGTAAATATGAAAAACCCTTAATTCAGAAGTTTAACTCTGGTGGTAAAAAAAATTAACGTGATTTTGTGAAGTAAACACAAAACAATATTGAGATTGTCGTTGATTGCCGGGGTTTTGGAAAATTATTTATTAAAAACAGTGGCGTTACAACAGTGTTGACGCGTTACTTTAAGTTAGTAAAGAATTTTTTAAGCTGACACATGCGTCTGGCTATTAATGCGATTTTAAATTAAAACAATTATCGGAATTAAATAATTTATAGTCACTTTTAGATTACTTGTACTCCATTGATCAAAGCTCATTTAAAATATAAATTTTCAGTGAATCGCTACACTGTCTTGTTTACACTGAATTTCAAAATTGAACTAATTTAGTCTAATAAGTCCTTGCTACCATTTTCAATTATTAAACATTCTTTTCATTTAATAAATTAATTTTCAATAATAATTTTCAAGAATAAAAAGGATTATTTTATATACGAAATGAAGTAAAATAAAAATATTAAAAGGCAATAAATGCTTGTTATCGGAACGAATTCACTTAAAAGCGTAGAACATTTTTGGGTGAAAACGTAAGCGAAAATAAATTAAAATTAAATTAAAATTATTTTTATACTTAAACTACCAACTTCTTTCTCAATTTTAATCCTTTCTAACTCTGTCCTTGTCAATAACGATTATAAATTATAAAATTATTACAGAAAAAAGAATTTTCTTAAAAAATAACTTTTTAATAAAAATTTTATAAAAAATATTTTTAAAAAAAAAACTTTTAACAAATTTAATATTAACGAATTTCGTATGGCTTTTAACATTTTTTTTTTTTCATTTTAAATTTTATTCAGTTACTCTGAACAAAAGAAGGTCTGCCCCCTTATATTAAAAATTATTAAGATTATTTGATTTTTTTTTTCTTTCGAAAGCCTTTCAATAATCCTATCAGTGAACGAGGTTTTTAAACTTGTTTTTTTCATTTCTTTAATTTTTTTTTTTAGTTATTTGATTTTAAATTTTTTCTTTTAATGCTTAAATCATGTGAGCGAATGCTATGTGCAACACAAGACAAATGTTTGTCTTCGCATATTTCACGGCATTATTTCAACCCTAACATTATCGGGGTAATAAAAGAATGCAAAAGGAACCCTAAACCGAATTTCTAGCATTTCTTAGAACACGCAATTGAGAATTTTACCAAGAGGACTTTTTACCCTAGAGATCAAGTCGACATAAAAGCTAATAATACTGTCATCAATACCACCGTAAACAGAACACAGTATCGAATTTGCACAACTTCATCAGATAATTCAGTAAATCAAGTTAAATTTCAACTCCACGTCAGAATCAATATCAACCAAATAAATAAAACAAAGAATATCTTAACCAAAATGTTAGTTCCAAATTTGCTAAACTGTTACCAAATATATTTCTAATGCCGCTAATCTGCACAAAATGCAAGAGGGAACGCCTTCAAGAAAAAGAGCCTCATAATCGTGAGCAGAACCAGAAACCACAAAAAATTCATCAAAATACGAAGTTGTTAGTAGGAAACTCCCAAAACAAAAAAATTGTGTAACAAATCAATCATATCAAAAATTGAACATACCTGGCTCGACAATAATTCAAAGTTTAACCCTTTTCGGTCAGGCCAAATCTTAAGAGCAATAACAGCCCAATATATAAAGTTTTCATATAAAGTACTCAAGATACAATTTTTTTTTGCTCTTCGAAATCGTTAAAACCGATTTTAATTTTACATATATATATTTTTTAATAAATCATTGTAAGATAATTTGCTACTTTTCTATAACCAAAAAAAAACTTCAATCTTTGTTATTTTTAACATACGCAACATTAATATCGATTTTGAATGACGCATCATAGAGAATTTTTATCATTGATTCTCTTGATTGATTTACACAAATAAATATAAAGAGAAAAAGCAAAAGAGCAAAAAAAAAAAAACGGAAAAGAGAAGAGGAATAAAGTAAAGCCACAAATTGGTTCACAATGATGCTTATGAATTGAAAAGAAACCATGATAAAGCATTGAGAAAGGGTATTTACATAATTGTGTGTGATCACATAAAAATTTTAAAACTGCTCTACTGTTTTGTTTTTGCTCTTGAATTTTTTGTTATCCTGTTAGTATTAAATTTTTTTTGTTTGTTTGAACAAATTTCAAGGTTATACGTATATGGAGAACCGAAATGGAAATGAGCTTATTGAAAACAGCAAAAAAAAATCTGATGTGGTCAGCACATAACCGACCGCATTGTGTGATGTCTAGTTGAGTGAAAGTGTTACAGAATATTAAAAAAATTTCTGTTAAATACTTCTTTCCAATTTTTAGGACATTGGTAAGCTTATAGTTAACATACCTAGAAAAACGTAAATTTGGCACTTAGTACAGTTTCGTTTTGTGCTACCCGAATTCCCTGAAATGCCCACCAGTTAATTTTGGTAATAACCAGAACTCAAATATCAAATTTCAAGAAATTCCATCAATTCGTTCCGTAGATATGGTGAAAAATGTGAAATCGGCCCGCAAATCAGTTTTCGAGCCCTGATCTTTCCAAAAAATTTACATATTCATTGTTTTAATACGAGGAATTCAAATATTAAATTTCAATGAAATCGGTTGATTATTTCTCTTTATATACACAAAAATGTATATTTGGCCCGTAGTAAACGTCTAGTTGCCGATGCCTGATTTGTTCCAAAAGCTAGAAATTTTCACGGACGGTCGAGCAAAGCTCATATATGAAATTTCAAGTAAATCGGTTGAATATGTTCTTCAAAATGTTCAAAAATGTAAAACAGGCCCGTTAAAAAGTGCAGTTCCTGAGGCCTGATATATACCAAAAGTTGATCGATCCGTGCCATGGTGGAAATAAACTTACATATAAAATTTCATCAAAATCGGTTCAGCCGAACTTGAGATACAAGCGTGCACACACAGACCGACAGACCGACAGGTTGCTAAAAATAGTTTATTTACACTTCCCTACTATGGAGAAGTACGTTCCCACCGAAAAATCGATATGCAAAATTTGTTGCCATCACATAACCTACCTATTGTTTACACAATACGGTCGGTAACAAAATAGTGAAACAGAAAATTTTGCTTTAAATTCTCATTGAATAAATCTGCTTAAAAAACAGACAATTCTTCTTGATTGAAAATTGTGGGCTTTCTTTCTTTCCATATTGTGGATCTTTTTTACCAATTTAAATTAAATGGCTAATACGATTTTTATAAATTGATAACAGAAAATTCTTTTTTTACGGAATTTTTATTATTTATGCATTGCCGATTTTAGCAATATCTAAAGAATGAAAAAAGGATAAAAAAAATTTAAATATGCATTAAAAATCAATTAAAATTTTGTTTTTTTTTTTCTGAATCTACGCTAATAAATTTGATTTAATTATTTTGCACTTAATATGATTTTGAAATTATTGATGTCTATTCTTTATACTAGAATATTGTTCTTAACTGCTATGCGAATAATCCCGTTTTTTTTCTTTTACATTCTTAATTAGAATTCTCAATTCTTGCTATGTTTTTCATGCTTTCATTTTCAATGGAATATAGATTTGAAAATTTTTATTCACGGTTTAACTTTAAATACACAAAAATTTAAGATAATATAGAAAATGTATTCGTTTAAATCGAAATTCTTTTGTATTCAGTGAATGTACGATGATTTTCGAAATGATTGAAAATTAAATGGGTTAAATGAATTGGAAAGGCTTATAGAATGACAGATTACAAGCTTTTGCAAATATACATATATAGGTTTTAACGTATTTCTAAATTTTATTGTTTATATGCAGTTAAAAGAACATAAAAACAATGACATTTAAATGAAATATAAAATGACATTACGATTTTATTTTAGAAAAAGAAAATACGACAGTTATATTAATCTAATCTTATATCCAAATGAAGTCGAAATGTCAATTGAGCATATTTTATGTTGACAATTAAAGAGAAAATAAAAATTGCGGGTATATTTATTAAAGAAAGAAAGAAAGCTAAAGCGATTTTGACAATTTCAAGTAGGTATACTTAAAATTTAAATGAAATTTAAAAAAAAAATTTTCTTCAATTCTCTTTTATTGTTAACCGGTAACATCTTTTGGGTCGGTTGTTACCTGACCGTTGTTTCGAACTTAACATAAACCTTGTACCTTTAGATTTACTTCTAAAAACTATTTTAAAGCTAAAACAAAAACTCAGAACTCTGTGCATCACCCTTTGTGACACTCAAAATTTGATTAAGTTCCCAATATTTCAAAAAAATTAACAAAAATTATGTTGAATTACAAAATAACATTATTAAATATAATTACGTACAAGGATATGAAATTTTATTCAGGGTAAATATAAAATTCATATAAACAAAATTTATTTTATATATTATACTGTTGCCTGTTTGCCTCAATGATTTTCACTGCACTCTCAAAATCATTATGACAAGAATCTGTTTTAATAAAATTTTCGTGTGCTGTTATTGTTTTCTCTTGCTCATTTCTAAATTTTAAACCTAAAGTAAAAAAAATTATTCATGTTTTTTTACCTAACGGTTGTTTTTACAAGGTCAAATTAGATATTAAAGGTTTCTGTAATAACATTAATTTAATTAAAAATTTAAAATTTTACTAATATTTTTTGCCCTGTTTTTTCTTTTTTTTATTTTTTTTAATATATTCATGAATTTATTTAACCAATTCCTTACATTATGGGTGTATGTATGGGAGAAAGTTGTTTAATAAAAATTAACGGTATGGATTATTTAATGTAAAAATATATTGTACATTATATTTTATAGTCGTAGGGAGGTATTAAGTCTGGGTTATGAAAAAAATTAACAAAACTTTGTATACAGTACAGCCTCCATAAACTTAATGATAACCATAAGTCAAGGGTGAAATGGACAGCAAACAATGGCCAACATACTGAACACAGAGATCGTCTGATTGAAGGTGCTTTTGTATTAGAAATATGCGACGTAATGCCGGAGTCTTGAAATTGTGGTCAGATTATAAAAGTAAATAATAAAAGTAAATGAGTCTACTAAAGATGAAAACATATGGAGGTTTTACTGTATTTCATTATAAAACAGATCTACATTGAAAAATCTTAATAACAAAAAAAAAGATAAGAAAAATACAAGAAAAAAAAGGGATAAAATTCATGGTTGAATTAAAATTTCTACTTTAATTTATTTTCAATTTTGTGATTTTTTCCTAAAATATATACAAGTTTAATAATTTATAAAAACAAAACAGAAATATAAAAAAAGGAAAATAAAAAAAAATAACAAAACAAAAATTTACATAAATGTACATTAAAAATGCGCATCATTTAAAAAAAAACGAATCCTTTTAAATAACGAAGAAACAAGAACTACCGAAAAAATAATAAAAAAAAAATCAAATTTCTTATTACATACATACAACAATAACAAACTTGTTGTTATTGCTTTTATTTAAAATCATATTGTTATTGAATATCATCATCGTCATCATTATAATCATTGTTATCAATATATGATTTTGGGTAATAATAACAGACAGGATATTAAGTTTTGTTCTTCGCTCCCCATCCTTCTTTTTGTTATTGTTATTACTGTTGCTATACTTTTATATTTGTTAGACTGAATTTTTGTATAAAATAATTAATTACATGTAAAGTATAGGGTTCGTGATATATTGAGGGCATAATATAAGTGAATGCCATTTTTGGTTCTATGATTTGAGAAAACAATCAGAAAAATTTTTTGGAATTTTAATTTTCCTTTAATTTACATTTAAAAATTAATTTTTATTTGCTACTATACTTGATTTATTTGGTTTAGGTAGATATTTCATAATATTTATTTAACAGCAATCTTTGCCTAAAAGTATGCATATAAATTTGTTTTACCCTCAAATTATGCAATTAAATTTTATTTTCAAATTTTTTTTGTATATAAATGCTCTTAAAGTGGATTTAAGTGATAACTTACGAATAAATAAAATATATTTCATTCACTGGGAGGTTTCTTTAGATATCATTTTTGCAACTTGTATTGAAATCAATTTATACATAAAGATTATTATACTTGAATTTATAGCGGAAGTCAAATATTTCGTCAAATTAAATAAGTTTCTTTAATGTCATCTGACATTCTTATAAGGCTATAAAAATCAATTCCTTTCTTGACATCACCTTATTGTTACACAGATCAACTACATAATATATAAAAAATTTCGAACAATATCTTCTTTTAATTTTCTACCAAATTTTTTTTTATATTGTACTTTATTTTTTTCTGGTTTTCATTAAATTTTCTTTATTCTTTATTATTGTTTTAAGCTTTTCAGTTTTTATATACGTACATAGATTTTCTTGTTGTATACAAATACGTAATGTTACTTTTTAATGTAATTTTATCCTTTTTCAGGAAAAAAAAATGTTATATATGTACAGTCTAACATAACGCACATCTTACACGGAAATGTATACAACAAAAATTTTGGAAATTGTTGTACTTATAAGTACACTCGTATACAAGGAATTTAATTATTTCGTTTTTTTTTCTTCTTTTGATTTTTCTTCTCTTACTTCTTGTATTTTTAATATTTTACGAATATATCCTTATGTTTCAATATTTTTAATACCGTCATTCAATGAAAACATGCTTTTTATATTTCTATTTATATACGTGTGAGATATATTATGCGTATATGTGAGATACGAGTATGTTATACAAGAGTTTTGATTCAAAAGAACGCCGGGATTTATGCTTCACATATAATGTTCATGTCAAAAATAAAAATAACTTTACATGCATATGTATGTACGTATATGCACACTGAATGTGCGAGCTTATTTCCAATTTAATATGTATGAGAAGTTTATGTATAAAATAAGAAATATTCTTTCTTCTCTTCACCTCTCTTTTCTTCTTTTATTTTTGTTGAATAATAAAAAATTTTGTTTTAATGTTTATTTTTTGGTTGGAAATAACATTTCCTATATTGCATGACACCTACATAAAAGTATTTTTTGTCATCGTGTACATACATGTATGCATGGAATGCTTCTTATATATTAAGTTTCATGACAATTATATTATACGTATATGTAAATTTATTAAAGACCGGAATAATTAAATGGCGTAAGGATAACGAAATAATAAAAAAAAAACAATAAAATAAAAAAAATAAGAAAAATCTTTCGAAATTTATTGAAATTAAATGTCGCTGTGTTAATTATATATGTATATCTATATATATCTACATATATATATCTATATATGCATATATATATATCTATATATGCATATATATATATATATATATATATATATATATATATATATATATATATATGCATATATATATATATATATATGAGAATTTCGGAGTATTAATAAATAAGAAAAGATTAAACAAATCAAATGTTTCGAAAAAGACAAAAAAAAAAAAATTTTAATCTAATACTATATAGTACGATACCTGATATTTACAAATTGCAGGAATTTCGAGAGAAAGTGTAATCATAACGAAGTAAAAACTTTTTCGAACACAGGAGACTGGGCTTTTAAAAGGGAGTAAACTATTACGTTTGAATTCTTTGAATACAATCATTGAATTCGATCTTTGGTCAGTTTCATTTGAATCAAACAAAATTAACAGAAATTAAATAATAACTTTGAATGAACTGCCAAAATTATTATTTAAAGAGATATTCTTATATTAGTCTGATATAGGTTTGATTCAATTTAAGATGCCTTTTTCAAATTCCTTGTTTCGAATTTCAATTCAGTATTCTTCGATTGACTCAACAAACCTTAAGAATTTCATAAAATATAAATTTTTAAAAAGTAACTATTTTTATAACTTCTTACACTTAATTCTATTATTTATTTTTTTTTTATTCTTGTGTCATTTTTGAATGATTCTTGTATAATTTTCAAGAACGAACAAACTTTATTATTGATTCGTGTATGTTTCTTATATGATTCGCAAGAACGAACAAACTTTATTAAGATATAAATTCAAAAATTATTTTATAAATCCTAACATTAATATTTAACAATTTAAAATAAGAACTCAATTTTTATTACACTTACTTTAACTTTATTTCTTGTCATACTTTCTCATCATACCTTAATAAGAGTATTACAAATAACTTAATAAAAACAATCAAGTACCTACATTTTATACTATGGTTACCTACCCCAATATTATGTATTGTTCGTTTAATTCTTGTAATATTATAATTTCATCAAATAAGAAGGTTGTACGAACATTAATAAAATATAGTTACAAAATACGAATAGAAAAATAGAACAGAAGTTCAGGGTATGAAGAGAAAATTTATGAAAAAGGATAGATGTAAGAGAAAACAACAGTAACAAAAAGATCAAAAATATTTTCCTATTCTTTTCCCTTAACATATATGTGCTTTCTTGTACGAATAATAAATCCGATGTAATTCTTTAAAATTTTATGCAAATAAAACAAATATTTTCATATTTTGTTTCATTTAATGTTAAGGATTAGTCTTACAATTTTAGAAGTTTGAGAACAATTTATGTACGAACAATATTATTATATAAAATACAATATCCTTTAATAAATGTTGGGTAATATAGAAACATTCATACATATACTTTATAGATACATATTTACAATGTTTTATTAAAAATTATCCCATAGGATTTAATTTTTGATTCGATACGATACACTCACAAACACACATCATATTAAATGTATCCAATTTTTCATTAGAATATATGTTTCTGATGATGTACAATATCTTTAAAATCTCATTGTTATAATAATAATATTGGCTTATATTGCATAAATTGCATAATATTATGTTGTACATGAAGGAGAATATCATTTGATACAACTCTTATTTTATTTTAAGGAACTATAGTGCTATACAGGGCGTTTCTTTTGTTTGAATATAATAATTGAATCAAACGTACCAAATAATCGAAATGTGTTAGCTTTGAATTTGAAACTTGAAACAAATTTGAATCACATGTGTTGCACACAGTTTGATTGCAAATTTATTTAAAAGTTTTAAATCTGTAGTTTTTCTTGAGAGAATTGAGAGCTTTAATTTACTATTGTTTGAAGTTAAGTTAGGTTAGAATGACGCGGTCTGCGAAGGGTACTGGTAGTTCTTTTAGGCCTGTTATAGGTGTTTTTTTTAGCCTTAAGATCAAGTGATGTGCGTTGGCATCACTCGCAATTATGAGACTTGCGCTGAGACCGTGCTTTCTCTACCACTTCAAGATTATTGGAAGGATGAACCGCTCAGAAATAGTAGGGCATGTATAAAAAAGGTTCATCAGGATATCCAGCCCCCAACCTCGAGACTGACTCCAGTCAAGTTTTTATTGCTATAAAGAGGCAACAAAAAAGTATTTAAATTACTTTCAGTTAGTATGCACAGCCTGACGTTTTCGCAGCTGTTGCTATTAAACAGCTCAAGTCGACCATCGCGGACTTCTTTTCTGAGATGGTACTCACAAGTACGAAAATTGTTGTTAGTTAAAATTATAAATGAAATTGAAATTTTTATTATTATTTTCTAAAAACACCATATATATGTGGGCTGATATTAATTTATTTTTTTTTTACATAATTTACAGAAAGTATGAATGTAGCCACAAATGTGTACCTCCTCGTAACATTTCATTTTTCCATAAAATATTGAAAAAGCTTTCTGGGATGTTGATTTTTTCATTCACTGTATGTCCATATGGCAAGCAAATCGTATGTTTTGTATAGAAAGAAATTAAAACTTTCATATTACGTAACATAATTTAAAATAACAGATGAGAAGTGAAACAAGAATTTAGTGCCTTTTAGTAAATTTGCAAATTTTTGAGAAAACCAAAGAGAAAACCAAATATTAAGGTTTCCGATGTCTGATTTATTTTATTTGTCAAAAAACATCAAAATTGTTGGGAATTTAAGAATTATAGCAGACTGAAAGTTATAATGAATTTAACCGTGACGTAAAACCACTGTCCCTTAAGCATCTAACGTCTCACCTAGAGCATTACATCAAGAAACCTGCTTGGGATCAATCAGTCTACATTTTCGCCGAGATAATGTCGGAGAACGGCTTGTTCACAAACGAGACGTTATTAATTCTGCATTTTCTTCCATGGGTTACCATTCTGTAAGGATTATCCAATCTTCTATGAATTTTTTTTTAAGAACGTGTTTCGAGTCAGTCTGCGCACAGGAACAATGCTTATGCTAAATCAAAGTCTTTTTAGATATTCCTTGAGTTTAGAATGCCTTGCAAAAACCATCACTTAAATGGTTCAATCCACTTTCGTTATAACTTGAAAACGATTTCGTTGGTAATATCACCAATTACCAAAGGCCTTAACGACTTAATAGCCTCAATTCTTCCTTTTTAATTTCAGTTCTAAGCTTTTCACAAACTCCGTGAGACTCAACTTTTCAACAAAGAACTCCGCACAATTCTAAATATTTCTAGGGAATGGAATTATAGAATTTAAGGTATACTCGTATAAATGTTATTCCATTCTTTATAGGTATAACAAACCAGTTGAGCAAATTTCTGTCATTAAGCAAAGAACTGATACTTAACCATATTTTTAGATGTATTGTGTTACTTGTTAAGTGTTTTGATTAGTTTTACTTGATATTTTATAAATTTTTGACACCGAAAGCAAATCAGCAAGAAAGCAATTAAAATTTCATTATTTCTTAGCTAAAATAAATACAATTTTCAATTTATCTTTGGATGTTTTCTATATTTTCCAAAGTTTTAAATTTTTTTTGGGTTTTTGATTGAACTTAATGAGTTCATTTAAATTTTTCAATTTTATAAGTTTCTAAGAAATTTTTACTTTCCTTTGGGAAATAGATTAATTTTTCAATAGAATTTGAAACCAATTAGTGCGTAAATTTGCAAAAATTGAATTGCAAATTAGTATGAAAAATGTTTTTTCAATTAAATTTTCATTTTTCAAAATTTTAACACTTGTTTGTTATACTAATTGATTTGCTTTTTTAATTGCATTTTCCAACTTTTATGACTTTAAATTGCATGCACTTTGAAATTTATAAAGAAGTGGAGAAGCAACTTTAAACTTAACTAAATTTAAGTTCTTTTTTACTAGATTTCATTTACATTTGTGCTCGACAGGAATTTCATATGTTGATATTCCATTATATCAGTTTAAATTTTAATTTATACACTCAGGACAAAGTGAAAGGAGTTTCCTAAATTTTTAATTTTGTTTTTCTGACCAGATGTTTTTTCTTTTTCAATTCATTTCATTCATTCATCCATTGAGAGCCACAATTTTCTTCCAGAAGCATAATTGAACCACTAGCCATAGTTTCTTTTTGACCTTTTTAATATTTTGTAAACTGCTTTCATATTTAATTTCATAAATTTTATACAATACGAATTGCTATGACGTTACCGTAAAAGACTTGAAAAGTATACAGGAAGAGAAAAGGAAGCTTTCATTCTTATTCAATTAAAAGTTTTACGGTGTAAACTAAAAAGTCCCTACTTTGCATTTTCATCACTATTCTGTACAATACAATTTTTTTCAATAATAAGAATTTTGTGCACGTTAAAGAAAATACTAAACTTATGTTAAACTTTAAAATTTTTATTTTCATAAAACAAAAAAAAAACTTTTCTTTTTTCCATTAGTGTATGTAAAATTACTGCTATAACACCTTCTATTTTTATATGTACACTTTTTATATTACTAATACTGTTCGTCAATTTTTTTGCAATTTATTAAGTTTGTAATTTAGTTTAGAACAACTATAAAATGAAAATTACTCTTTTTAAGTTCGGTTACTAAATCATAATTTCGAAATTATATTTACAGTTCAGAGATGGTATCTGATAGATGAGAAGCTTTAAACTATAGTTATTTTATAGCCTTGTATAATTTGGGAAATTCTCATATCAAAAGAAACTATGGGCAATGGAACACTTGTAGTCCGACCACGGTAGCTAGCCAAGGTTTCTTTTCACCAATCCATATCTCACATAGAGAATATGTATTACCTACTTTTCATCGTTCGAACAGAACCTATACAAAAAATTATTCGATTCGACTAGGTTGTGCAAAATATAATCTACCGCTAAGTACCAATGAAGAATAATAGTATGAACCCGACTTCGATCTATCCCGAACAGTTAAAATTTCCTTAAGCAAGATAGAACAAATATTTTCGCATGATGACGTTTCTGAGTAGCCTTTCAGTGAAGATTCAAATCCCATTCATTGTGGACATTGTCAGTCCGTAGAAGGAGATCCGAGTGAGATTCACTCAGATACCTTCTGAAATTTCGGAATTTCCAAATATTTTTTCGATTCTCACCACATTTCCTAATTTTAGGTTAGTTACTAGTTAAGATCCCTTCTTTATAATTCTTTCCTATTATTTTTTATTTTACTTTTCTTTGCACAATATTCACGTTCATTCATTGTAATCAAAATTAAATTTAATTTACTAAAAAAACTTTACAATAAAATAACAGCAAAAGCAAAAAAAAATGGACGACTTTTAAAAATAACTTTTCAAAATTTTGTTGTTAATTTTTAAATGGACATTTTTTTACTTTTTTTATTAATGGCCTCTCATACTCTTAAAAGTTTTTGCTGTTCTATTTTTCTTTTTTATATTTTTTTTTAATATAAAAAAAGAAATCCTGTAACTGTTAAAATAGGAAAAAGAAAATTACGTTAAATGTATATAAAATAAAAATTATAAGTACATAATATGGTTATTATAGGGACACTTGTTTCTTATATACATAAACATGTATATGTATAAGTACACGCAACTGTTCGCATTCTTCTAATTGTTATTTATAAATACTTTTTAAATGACTAGACGATTAAATTTATTAGTGTATTAGTGCATTATAATTGAAAACACAAAAAAAAAACAGCAATATTAACTTAAAAATTAAATAATTGAATTCGAAAATATCAAAAGTTTTTAAGAATGTAAATTAAATATTCTTTAAATTACTTAATTATTTGTTCATTCCAGTTATATAGGGAACATTTTTTTAAATTCTAGTAAAAATATTTCTTAAGAAAATTTGTAAAGAAAAATTTCACTTTTTTCAGCAAAATGTATGCAATTATTTTCATTTTGACAGTGAATTTCGAGGGAACTTGTTGAAAGTTGAACATGATATCACATTTTGGCATGTAGAGTTTTGGATTTAGTATTGATTTAAAGAACCATTCGAGTTTAAGTTCTTAAATAAAAATTATAAGCAGCTGCTGAATAATGCAAATAACGCTGTAGTTACTTGCGTATTCAATTCTTTATTATTGCTTTATTTTAGTATATAACTTGTTCCTAACACTGGTATCAACAAAGAAGAGCGACACTAAAGTTCACTGTAACTGTCTCGTGCATTTTTGTTTTTTTTTTTTTTGACTAAGCAGGAAACTGTGTAAGATTAACTTAAAACTTTGGAAATTTCATTTTAAGCAATAGTTAATTTTTTTTAGATTTAACCAATTATTCTGTAATACTCATGCATACCTTCGTATTCGATTCAAAAAATAAAAACTCCTACAATATTATTGCTATTTTCTCACTGTTATCTACCCTATTTTTTTAAAGAATATTGTAAATTATAAAGAAGAATGCAGCTATATATATAGATATTTTTTATTAATGTCTAGACTATAAACGGAGAATTCTTAATAATATTACACACACAACATATACATATACATTTGATACATTTGAGTATTCATTGATTTAACATTATGGGGAACAAACATAAAAGAGAAAATTAATAGATTAATGATAATGAGTGCAAGGAGAGAAGAAACAAAGTACAGTATTGTACTGTAACTGAAATCTTATGTTTGTGAAGAAAGATGGAGGAGGGGGGAAATTCATAAGCTCACATTGAACTTTTTTTTCGAGGTACCTACCATTGAAGATGACTTGTATTTTGTTCGTTTCACAGTATATATTGCAGTATCTTAAGAAAATGGAAGCGGCAGAAAACAATAAATTTGCTGCGGAGAAAAGTTCAAGATTATGAAGAATATACGGTTCAGTAAAATAAAGTTTATTTAATTTAATTAATATAAGAAATGAGATATTGAAAATAATTTTTTTAGCAAGTATATAACAAGAATTAAATATTGAACAAATTAAATGATTATCTGAAAAATTTACAAAAAATATTGAAAATTTCTGATTTTTCACTTTCTTCTTCCGCATTAACATTTCATTCTATGTGAGTTAAAATTCTAAAAGTGCAGACTCCCATTGCATAAATATTTTCATTAAAATTTTATTGAAATATTTGTATAAATTCAAAATTTTCTTAAATTATTTAAAATTCTTAAAGAAAAATGTAGATTAACAGTACACACAATAAATGTTTACTAATAATTTTCAATTATCCATTTTTTTTCTGCTCTTTGACATTACAACAAAAAAAATCATGTTCTAGATCAGTAATTTGAGCAAATATAAAAAAGACAAAAAAATTAAATCTAAAAAAAATTACCATGTCATTAAATTTGATCTTAAAAAATAGTTTTTACTATGGAAGAACAATAATCAAGGACATCGCATCAAAGAAAAATCAATGGACCAAAAATATCTAAACATTTTTATGATAACACAATTTGCTATTAAATTTTTGTCTATAAGGTCTTTACACATCAATGCATAGACAAGTATAAAGTTACATAGAAAAGAACAAAAGAAAATATTTATTAGGAAATAAACATACACACTGAAATAGAAAATATCATTTTTGACCATTTACATAATATTATAGGATTCATTATACAACCGTTAAGGACATTATTAACACTATTATGTTGTATACAAAAATAGAATGAAAGTGGCAAAATAAAATAATTTATTTTGTTTTGTTTGCTTTTCGCCTTGCTAGATGTTCGCCTTTTTCATAAAATTTTAATATCTCCGCATCATTTGTGTATAAAAAATTTTGTATAAACATAGAAAATATGCTATACTATGCAAAAATCACCACCAAAAGTAACTAAACAACACCAACTTCTGTCCCAACGATTTAATATTTCGGTATTTTCTTTTTCTATTTTATACAATAATTCCAAATTTCAGTTCAAATTCTAAATTTTAGTTCAAATACTCATGCAATGTAAAAATTTAAAAAACAAATTTTTTGCTTTTGTAATTTTTCATGTCCTTGAGCGATCATTAAGAAATCATTCTTGTTCTTCTCAACTTAAATGTGACACTTAAAGTATTCTTTTATGAATAACAAAAGACAACGAGACATTTTCTAGATATAAAACTAAGTAGTTAAATAATGGGTACTGCGAGGACTTGTAATACACCTTTTCTTCTATTTTTAATTTTTTAAATTTTCATTTTAACGGAAATTTACAGTTAATTAGGCGAAAAATTTTGAAACTGGGTTTGTATGTCTTCTAATAAAATGATAATGATTTTAATAGAATAACAAAGATATTTATAGTTCAATTGAATAACTTAATAAGTTATACAGCTCGAATAACTTAAGTGAAGAATTCACACATCTAGGCAAAGGATTAATATTCGTATGAACTCAACTATTTTCCGGTTGCATCCTAAAAATTTAAGCCGGGTTTATGAATTTCTTTATATACATTAAATTTGAAATTTAATTCTGTTTTCAATTACAATAACTTTATTTTCTCTATTTAATCTAATCAATAAATATCACCCATTCAATAAATATCAGTTCTAATTACGTACCCTTATTTAAGGTTTTTAATGTCAAAAAAATTATTTAATTTTTAAAAGTTTTTTCCTTTTATTTTCAAACACTAATTTTCAAACATTTTAATTACTATATAACTATATTTTTAAAAAAATAATTTTTTTTCTAAAAAAAACATGCACAAAAGTTGTTTCTAGAGACATCGAAAACTTTTAAGAAGTAAAATTTAAAATTCGTTATCAAAAATTAGTTTTCTTTTTAAATAAATGCGAATTTCTTGTTAAAAATATTTGTTAAAAAAAAAAGTTAAAAACTTTAAGTTCTAAACAACATAGAAAATCATTTTTAGCCTAAAGTTATGCAAAATATTCAAAATATTGCAGTTTTACACAAAAAATTTAAAAGACAAAGGAATTTCATTAACGATTTAAAATTTATGTATGTATATGTTTTTTATTTTAATTAAAAAATTGTATAGATAAATTACCCAAAAAAAAAATTCAAAATAAGAAAAAGCTTAACATTTTCTTAAAACATGAAAGGAAAACATAATTTTCAAAAATGAATTTTTAATTACTGGAAGACACAACCCGCTAACAAAATTTACGAGTATTCATAAAAAACTGAGTTTATGTACACATGAAGCATATCTTATGTAGTATGACTGATATTAAAGGGGATTCGATAGAGGCAATATAAAATGCGAACTTCCACCAATAGCTTCAAATCTGGAAAACCAAGAGCTGAATAGATTTTACTATTCAACTCTAGGAATCATTCATTTCATTTTGGTTTCTCACTCAAATCGAACTAAGGAATTACTAAACTATAACTTGTTTAAAATAATTACGCAATTACGATATTTTTATTACATTGTAGTACCCTACAGTTAGTTCATTTACCAATTTCAATTTGCTCATTTCCACATACGATTTTAGTTTAAAAGACCAAAAATTATTTAGAAAAAGAGACTCAAACTCTCATTAAAATGGAATTTTATCGTCGCTCTACACACAGATGTATGCATATACATATAGACATTATTATCATTGCAATTATATATTAAATATTTTATTATTTTTCATTTTAATTTTATTTTTTCCGATTCTTATATGAAAAATTTGAAAAAAAAAACTTTTTAAATTAAATTTTCATAATAAAGTTTTTTTTATAGTATACTCGCATATAAATTTCGTCATTTCATTAAGATAATAAAAGAGCAATTTTGTTTTTTAACTTTTTTTTTGTTAAATTTTAAAATATTTGCAAAAATTATATGCCAGTTTTGAAATAAAATTTAGTTTTCTTATACAGTATTTAATTTGATTTTAATTATTAAACATGTATAAAGGGAAATCATTTAACTATATTATAGAAGAGCAAATTCAGGATATAATACAGAAAATGAAAGAAGGGGAAACCGGGATACTCACAAGAGAGAGCCTTTAATTTATGTTTTTCACATAATATATGTACACTTGTACATATGTTTATGAATATATATAATGTTACATATTACATAAAATTTATTTAATTTGTTTTGCGGCAAAGAATTTCTTAAGGGAAAACATTATGATTATTTATTTTAACATTATGTTAAAATTATGTTAAATTAAAATAATTATGAGTTAAATATTCGAAATAATCATATTATATAATAAAAATGAAGGGCAGGATATAGAAAATGATGTTAAGAACTTCGTTTTTTAGTTAATGCTAATCAGAATATTAAAATAGATATAATCTAAATATGAATACTAATGAAAACTGAAACATAGTATTAGAAGAATTTAAAGATTGAATGTTAAATACATTCACCAAACAACAATCCTCAAGAAAAATTTTTTTGAGCAACTATGCTTTCGCCGAAAAAAATAAGATATTTGATCTCAACCAATGTCTCCAAAATAATGACTTCAAGAGTGATATCTGTTCCAAATTCATAAGAAAATGCTCTTCTTAGATTGCAAAACTAATTACAGGAATCCCTCGATATACGTCGTTTTTGGTTCCGGCCAAACACGACGTATATCAAAACAACGTATATCGAAAACCCATATAGAAAAAGTATGTTTTTTTACTAGAAAAATACTGATAAATACATAGTTGTACGTTTGCATATTTATTTAAAAATTCGTACATCTAATACATCATACCTTCGTAATTAATTATACATATAATATGTTCGTTTTTATGTAATAATAAGTCTTTAAGTTCACAAAATGTAAATATGTATGTTTTTATTTAGATACATACAACATAGTAACAAATGCAACAAAACATAAAATTAAAGCATAAACAAAACGAAATTAACAAAAAAAAATCTGATGTGGTCAGCACATAACCAACCGCATTGTGTATTGTCTAGTTAAATGAAAGTGTTACAGAATATTATAAAAATGTCTGTTCAATACTTTTTTCCAATTTTTAGGACATTAGTAAGCTTATAGTTAACATACCTAGAAAAATGTAAATTTGGCTCTTAGTAGAGTTTCGTTTTGTGCTACCCGAATTCCCTGAAATGCTCGCCAGTTAGTTTCGGTAACAACCAGAACTCAAATATCAAATTTCAAGAAATTCCATCAATTTCTTCTGTGTATATGGTGAAAAATGTAAAATCGGCCCGCAAATCAGTTCTCGAGCTCTGATCTTTCCAAAAAAGTTATATGTTCATTGCTTTAATATGAGGAATTCATATATTAAATTTTAATGAAATCGGTTGATTATTTCTCTTTATATACGCAAAAGTGTATGTTTGGCCCGTAGTAAACGTCTAGTTGCCGATGCCTGCTCTTTCCAAAAAATTTAGATGTTCATTGTTTTAATACGAGGAGTTCATATATTAAATTTCAATGATTTCTTCCAAACCATACGAATTTTTGCGGACGGTCGAGCTGAGCTTATATAAAAAATTTCAAGTAAATCGGTTGAATATTTTCTTCAAAATGTTCAAAAATGTAAAACAGGCCCGCTAAAAAGTGCAGTTCCCGAAGCCTGATATATACCAAAAGTTGATCGATCCGTGCCATGGTGGAAACAAACTTACATATAAAATTTCATCAAAATCGGTTCAGCCGAACTTGAGATACACGCGTGCACACACAGACCGACAGACGGACAGACCGACAGACCGACAGACCGACAGGTTGCTAAAAATAGTTTATTTACACTTCCCTACTATGGAGAAGTACGTTCCCACCGAAAACTCGATATGCAAAATTGTTGCCATCACATAACCTACCTATTGTTTACACAATACGGTCGGTAAAAATATAAATATATATCTATGTACTTTGTACATACATTATGCAAAATTCCAAAATTCAAATTCTCAACAATCTGAAATTCTCAAAAAAAAATTTCTCAACGACGTATATCAAATCTGAAACAACGTATATTAAGAACGAGGAACAAAAATCTCGCCGACGTATATCAAAACGACGTATATAGGGCCGACGTATATCGAGGGATTCCTGTATTAAAATTTCAGAAATTACTGTATACTAAATGCCTAATTTTATTAAACAATTTTGAAAAATTTTACTATCCCGCACTTACATGTCGCAGAAATGATGTATGCATACCCTGGCATGAGGAAACTAAAATAGTTTAATTGAATTACTTAATACCTTTATAATGTCAAAATTTAGCAACCTATTATTGTAATTTATTACAAAATACATTAGCGTATGTCAAAAATCAATCTAATTACATATTGTAAGCATACAATTTAATATATCAGAACATTTATTATTATAACGAAATACTTTTTTCTTTGCTGAAAAAAAAGCTTAAAATTTTAGAATCAAAACATATGTTATCAAAAATAGAACAAAAAATCAGAAAAAAAGATGCAAGAAAAAGAGGATTTTCAGTAATCTATCATGATTTTATTCCTATATCCTTTCCGTAATACAATTCTATATCGCAATACCATTTATATATCAAAAGTTGCGATTAAATAAAAATCATTGCAATGTACCGAATTCAATGAGAATAAATTTCTATATGCGAAGATTGCAATTCAATTCAATTCAACTTGAATTTAAAAACTATTAATTTTAAATTAAATTGTTTTATTTAAGATTTTCGAAATTTGTTACGACATCTGTCTGGTTGAAAAACTAAAGTTTCTGTAAATTGAAAAATCTACATAATTTTTTTTTAATAATCCAAACTAATTGTCTGTGCACTTAGCGCGCAAATCATACTAAACTACGAGGGTCACTATTTATATTTCGGGTCCTGGCAATACTAGTGCTGCCAGGTGCAATCTGACACTTCCATTGGAAAGTTTGACATTTTTTAGGACAACTTCACTCAGAACGTTTTGTCATTCGAGCGTGAATTGTTTTATTTACAGTGACTTGAAAAATTCATCTCGGTCAAAAAATGGAATTGTCCCGTGAAAATTTTCGTGCGATGATTTTTTACGATTTTCGGCGCGGATTATCGAGACAAGAGTGTCTCGATCAACTTGTTTCGGCTTTTGGTGATGAAGCACCATCAAAAACCGCTGGTACCAAGAGTTTGGTTTCGGACGCCGTTCGCTCCAGGATGAATTTCGTGAAGGTCGGCCAATTTCGGTCGTTTTGCCGGGAACCATCGATGCTGTGCGCGAAATGATAATGATGGACCGGCATGTGACATACTGTGAGATTGAGGCATCCTTGGGCATTAGTTCCACCAGCGTACATAAGATATTGCATGAACATCTTGCCGTTAAAAAGGTGTGTTGTCGATGGATCCCAAAAAATTTGACGATTGCACAAAAGAAGGCTCGTGTCGATTGGAGCAAAGAAATGTTGAAAAAATTCAATCGCCGTGCGTCAAAAGACGTATATAAGATAGTCACAGGTGATGAATCATGGATCTATGCATGGATCTATGCATATAAGCCCGAAACGAAACAGCAATCGACCGTATGGGTGTTCCAAGACGAGCCAAATCCAACAAAAGTTGTTCGTGGAAGAAGCACATCGAAGCAAATGATCGCGTTTTTTTTTGGTATAACCGGTAATGTGGCCACAGTACCTTTAGTGGAACGTAGGACGGTCAATTCTGAATGGTACACCACCATCTGTTTGCAGAAAGTTTTTGAAGAAATAAGGAAAACAAACAAACGCCGGCGAATCATTCTTCATCATGACAATGCAAGCTCTCACAAATCAGCTGAAACAATGGACTATTTGAGCACTCAAAATGTCGAATTGATGGGTCATCCGCCGTACAGTCCTGATTTAGCACCCAATGACTTCTTCTTATTCCCTCACATAAAAAAAAAATGCGTGGACAACGATTTTCAACACCTGAAGAAGCAGTCGATGCGTTCAAAAACCATGTTTTGGAGGTGTCTCAATCGGAGTGGAAAAAGTGCTACGAAAATTGGTTTCAGCGCATGCAAAAGTGTATTGATCTTCATGGGGAATATTTTGAAAAACAATAAAACCATTTCCAATGATAAATGTTTGTTTTTTATTGCTAGACCCGAAATATAAATAGTTACCCTCGTATAAGTGTAAAACTATCAGTGAAAGTCAAAAATCAATTGTTTCAGAAATTATTTGTGCTCTAGCATAAATGCTCTAAATTTTATTTATGTACCCACTTTTCATTAGTTTATAAATAATATTTTTTTAAATTCTCTTCAAGAGCTCAAGTTATTGAAAAAAAAAATTTTGAATAAATATTTTTGATTTTGTCTTTCAATTTCATTTCAACTCATAAATGGATATCATTTTATCCTCCCCCTAAAGTAAAATTACTTTAGTTACAAAAACTAAATCTTTTCTTTTTTTTGTATTAATTCTGGGACTAAATTTAACTTTATTTCAGCTTTTGTATCGCTTTTGTTCCTTTGTAATGCTTTTGTTTTACCATAAAATTATTCTTGTCTACCGTATATGTACACATAAACCTAAAAATCCTTAATTTTAAATGCTCACTGAGTCGAAACGAAATGATATCTACTTTTTCCCACATGTGGCTCATAATATTCGAAGATGAGAGAATATTTTGTATTACTTTTATTTTTACGTTTTTATTTTCTGTTACTTAGAAGATCCTTTTTTCAGACAGACTTACTTCTTACAAAGTAATGTCAATCTTTACAACATTTTACATTGAATAGAAGCGAATAACGTACATATCAGATACTATGATAAAAGCAAAACAAAAACGATAAAAAAAGTAAAATCATAACAAGTTGACAGAACGAAAGAGAAGCGCAATGAATTTGACAAAAAAAAAAAAACAAATGCGAAAAAATAAAATATTTTGTACAAAACCATAACAGTTACAATGAGAAAAAAAAATGAGTAGAAATCAGATATTTCATTGTTTTTTTGTATTTTTCAATATTGTTACTTTTTCAAAAACATGTATCGTATGGCACAAAAGATAATGGAAAATATAGTGAAGTACTTTTTCTAGTCAGGTACATTTAAATTAAGGGGTTCGTCGACATTTCTCCGCAATACACTACTCTTCCTACATCGAAGTACATAGTAAGGAACCACATCTCTCGCATAACTGTCCTGTTGTTTACATAACTAGTGAAGCCTTCAGTCGCAATACAATAACTTGTCATCTATCCTGCAAACCTGACGGCAAACCCTTCAGTCTAAAATACACTACTGTGATTCGACGCTCCGGTAGATATCTCTATACAAATTCCCTCGTTTAAATGGGAAATAATTGTTTAAATGGGAAAACCTCCAACCACATAGGTAATGCTCCCAGCACTTTCTCCTGAATTCTCTCCAAAAATGCTAGTATTTCAAAATTTATTTTATTTATTTGATTTTATAACCTGTTAAAAATAAAATGAGAAAGGTTATTTTAATTTTCTTAATTGATTGATCACTTTGGTTTCTTTTGAATCCAACGCTTTTCAACAATAAAAAAAAATCCTTTTACACAAACAATTGCTTTCAGTGTTTGGTGGAATAAAAATGTTGAAAATTATTTCAAAAATTTTTTTCTGCGGGAAATTATTATGAAACATTTTATTAATGTTGCTTTTTTCCACTTTCACACTTGCCTCATTTTAAAATATTTTAATACGTTTGTCTTTTTATTATTTTTAAAAAGTGGAGGTCTTTAACTCTTTTTGTTAATTTAGAAAATATTGAGTTGTTTACACTAAAGTGCTAATGTAGATGCGTATATATTTTACAACGGTTATGCGAAACTAATAAGTGGATCTAGAATTTCTTAAACTTTTAAATTTCAAGCCGAATCTACTTCATTGCAATTTCAACTTGACAATTTTAAAAACCAAAAGTTTTATTTAAAATTTAAAACCTCACAGTTTTACATGACATTCCAATATTGTTAACAAAGTCGATAGTAATCTGCAAATGGTTGGTTTGGAAGTACACACAACAATTTAAGTACGAAGTACCAATTCAAAAATCCAGATCTATTAACAAACTTACTTTTTAAAAGGATAATTTCTTTTTCATCATCAACCTTTTTCAAAATTAGTGGAGATGGTAACACTACTCTTTGATTTCTTATTATATAAATATTTTGTTTTTGTTCTGGACATTTAGCTCAGTTAATATATGAAATTTGATAGGTACACATTAAAAGCAGAAGAAAAGGATAAATTTCCGGTAATAAAGAATTCTCTATTAAAATTGTTCTATGATAAAAGCCATAAAAAAAAAAATTTCCAAAAAGAACCTTAAGAAATTCATAAAAATATTGAAAATTTCATTCAAAATTAAAATCAAAGGTCAACATAAGAAGGCTACTGAATTACCGAAGAAGAAAAACAAGAGGAAAATTGTTGCAAAATTTTTAAATGGCAATCAAAGGAGTTAAACAAAAAAAAGGAAAATAATGGAAAAATTTTTTTGCTCTAAATAACTTTTAAAAATAACAATTTATTTGCACACTCTCTCTCTCTCTCTCTCTCTATCTAGTTTTATTATAATTTTTTATGCTAAAAATCAATTTAAATTTAGTGATTTTTTTTTTCGTTTTTATTTAAAAATGGACTTGACAGTTTAATATTTCCCTCTTCACAATTGAACAAAAGAGAAAAGATGAAAATAAAGCTTCCGAGCAAAAAAAACAAACAAAAAGAATCAAAGCTGCTTTTGATTGAGGTAAGCAGAGAGCAAAACAACTAAATAATGCACTTTTTCTTTATAAAATTCTTTTGAAGTAATTTAGGAAAGATTTCCTGCAGTTTTTCTTTACTGCATTACTATTCTTTAAGAAAAAATTCTGCACATTTAAATTTTGAAATATGACAAATTTTTTTTTAATTGCATAGATTCTCATTTGAATATGTTCCAACTAAGAGTCTTCAGAAATTAATGGATTCAATATTCTTCTCTTTCGCGATTGGAAAATTTCCTTTATATAAATTATGTATAAAAATTAGGGCTTTTCTTAAGAGGAACTTATGAATGCTTATAACATAAATGTTTCTTATCCTAAAGATTAAAGGATGTAATCCGGGCCGACTGGCGGGACAGCTCACATAATAGACACTAGTGATAGCTGCCATCGTCCTAGCAAAAATAGGTATGAAACCAACTCGATGTACCCGATATATTTTTTCTGCTAAGCCCCCGGAGACCGGGATATTGAACTTAATTTGCCCATGTCAAGGACCTTTTTAATAATTGCATTTATGAATATCGGTTTATTATCCTCATTCATAACCGTTAATTTATTAATATATATAAATTTAAGTAGACACTTACCTCTTTTATTTATATCACGGCTTCCCCAGATGATGTGGTGGGCATTGGCGTCTCCTCTTATTATCAACTGGAAGTTTCTCCCTAAACAGTAGTCCTTCATATCAAACATAAATCCTTCAATTGTTCGTCTGGATTGGCAAAATTTCACGAGGTGTAGTATGAACATACAACAAACTCTGACCAGCCGCCTGGGGACTTCATCTTCACGAATGCAGCTACCTTATCCATTAAGTAGTAAGCTGGAATAAAAAGATATATTAGTCTTTTACTAAACAGGATACAGGCCATTATCGTACAATAACCTGCTTTTGTCTGTGGGCTTTTACCCTTTAGACGAACGCCCCCCATGGGACGTTTTTCCTTTTGGCCTTCCTTGTTTCCGTTCCGCTGGGGAAAATCCCAGCTTTAAAATGAGTTCCTTAAGATGACTTTTTTGGGAATATTGTTGCCATATAACGCAGCATGTTACATTCATCTCTAGGTTTTATTTTACTATTGACAATGGCACTCCAATCCCTGGTGTTTCGATTGTTGCATAAGACGATTATGCGTCCATTCCTTGGCGACGATGGAGTAAATTGGAATGCAAATGGGAAACTTTATCCATTTCATTAATGATAGCTACTTTTATTTTCCCCATCTGGACGCATTTCTTATTGCAAACTTTTTCCCAACAGGATATGTCTCTTTCTGGCGCGCCTTCAATACTCAATTCCTTTGTTAAATTGTTCCGACACTTACCTCTTTTATTTATATTACGGCTTCCCCAGATGATGTGGTTGGCATTGGCGTCTCCTCTTATTATCAACTGGAAGTTTCTCCCTCCACAGTAGTCCAATAAATCCTTCAATTGTTCGTCTGGATTGGCAAAATCTCACGAGGTGTAGTATGAGCATACAACAAACTCTGACCAGCCGCCTGGGGACTTCATCTTCACGAATGCAGCTACCTTATCGATTAAGTAGTAAGCTGGAATAAAAAGATATATTAGTCTTTTACTAAACCGGATGCTTTTGTCTGTGGGCTTTTACCCTTTAGAGAAGGCCCCCCATGGGACGTTTTTCCTTTTGGCCTTCCTTGTTTCCGTTCCGCTGGGGAAAATCCCAGCTTTAAAATGAGCTCCTTAAGATGACTTTTTTGGGAATATTGTTGCCATATAACGCAGCTATGTCCCTGGTGTCTCGATTGTTGCATAAGACGATTATGCGTCCATTCCTTGGCGACGATGGAGTAAATTGGAATGCAAATCGGAAACTTTATCCATTTCAATAATGATAGCTACTTTTATTTTCCCCATCTGGACGCATTTCTTATTGCAAACTTTTTCCCAACAGGATATGTCTCTTTCTGGCGCGCCTTCAATACTCAATTCCTTTGTTAAATTGTTCCGACACTTACCTCTTTTATTTATATTACGGCTTCCCCAGATGATGTGGTTGACATTGGCGTCTCCTCTTATTATCAACTGGAAGTTTCTCCCTCCACAGTAGTCCAATAAATCCTTCAATTGTTCGTCTGGATTGGCAAAATCTCACGAGGTGTAGTATGAGCATACAACAAACTCTGACCAGCCGCCTGGGGACTTCATCTTCACGAATGCAGCTACCTTATCGATTAAGTAGTAAGCTGGAATAAAAAGATATATTAGTCTTTTACTAAACAGGATGCTTTTGTCTGTGGGCTTTTACCCTTTAGAGAAGGCCCCCCATGGGACGTTTTTCCTTTTGGCCTTCCTTGTTTCCGTTCCGCTGGGGAAAATCCCAGCTTTAAAATGAGCTCCTTAAGATGACTTTTTTGGGAATATTGTTGCCATATAACGCAGCTATGTCCCTGGTGTCTCGATTGTTGCATAAGACGATTATGCGTCCATTCCTTGGCGACGATGGAGTAAATTGGAATGCAAATCGGAAACTTTATCCATTTCAATAATGATAGCTACTTTTATTTTCCCCATCTGGACGCATTTCTTATTGCAAACTTTCTCCCAACAGGATATGTCTCTTTCTGGCGCGCCTTCAATACTCAATTCCTTTGTTAAATTGTTCCGACACTTACCTCTTTTATTTATATTACGGCTTCCCAATTGTTCGTCTGGATTGGCAAAATCTCACGAGGTGTAGTATGAGCATACAACAAACTCTGACCAGCCGCCTGGGGACTTCATCTTCACGAATGCAGCTACCTTATCGATTAAGTAGTAAGCTGGAATAAAAAGATATATTAGTCTTTTACTAAACAGGATGCTTTTGTCTGTGGGCTTTTACCCTTTAGAGAAGGCCCCCCATGGGACGTTTTTCCTTTTGGCCTTCCTTGTTTCCGTTCCGCTGGGAAAAATCCCAGCTTTAAAATGAGCTCCTTAAGATGACTTTTTTGGGAATATTGTTGCCATATAACGCAGCTATGTCCCTGGTGTCTCGATTGTTGCATAAGACGATTATGCGTCCATTCCTTGGCGACGATGGAGTAAATTGGAATGCAAATCGGAAACTTTATCCATTTCATTAATGATAGCTACTTTTATTTTCCCCATCTGGACGCATTTCTTATTGCAAACTTTTTCCCAACAGGATATGTCTTTTTCTGGCGCGCCTTCAATACTCAATTCCTTTGTTAAATTGTTCCCGACACTTACCTCTTTTATTTATATTACGGCTTCCCCAAATGATGTGGTTGACATTGGCGTCTCCTCTTATTATCAACTGGAAGTTTCTCCCTCCACAGTAGTCCAATAAATCCTTCAATTGTTCGTCTGGATTAGCAAAATCTCACGAGGTGTAGTATGAGCATACGACAAACTCTGACCAGCCGCCTGGGGACTTCATCTTCACGAATGCAGCTACCTTATCGATTAAGTAGTAAGCTGGAATAAAAAGATATATTAGTCTTTAACTAAACAGGATGCTTTTGTCTGTGGGCTTTTACCCTTTAGAGAAGGCCCCCCATGGGGCGTTTTTCCTTTTGGCCTTCCTTGTTTCCGTTCCGCTGGGGAAAATCCCAGCTTTAAAATGAGCTCCTTAAGATGACTTTTTTGGGAATATTGTTGCCATATAACGCAGCTATCTCACATTCATCTCTAGGTTTTATTTTACTACTGACAATGGCACTCCAATCCCTGGTGTTTCGATTGTTGCATAAGACGATTATGCGTCCATTCCTTGGCGACGATGGAGTAAATTGGAATGCAAATCGGAAACTTTATCCATTTCATTCATGATAGCTACTTTTATTTTCCCCATCTGGACGCATTTCTTATTGCAAACTTTTTCCCAACAAGATATGTCTCTTTCTGGCGCGCCTTCAATACTCAATTCCTTTGTTAAATTGTACCGCAATAACTCAATTGCAAATATTTGCTTCTTCGTAAAACCAAAAACAATGTTCTTATTATTTTCCATAAATTGCAAGAGAGTACTTTCTTGCTTTATAACGACCCCTAGAAGAAAAACAAGAATTTAAATGCGATTAATTAATGATATGATATAAAAAAGGATAAAAAAAATATGCTAAAAAAACTAAAATTTAAATTTTTACTTAATAAAACTAAAAAAATAATTTTAATTTTAAGTTGTTTACTAAAACCATTTTAATTCTTTCATTCTTAATTTAAAAGCCTTATAGTAACTCATTAACATTATATACTGTTTCAAGCCAACCTACTTCACTTTTTATATCGATACATAGCTTATGCTCACTATTACAGAGTTGATTAGCTATACAGTTGTTCCTTTAAATCTTTAAATGGGGCAATTTTATATAAAAATTGGAAAGCCATTTCGATTTTTTATTCAATTTAAAATTCGGTTTTTTTTTTTTTTGTTGATGTGTTCTAATATTTCTGAATTATTCCGAACAAATAATAAATTTATCGAATTTATAGGGTTAGTAGACCAGATTTTTGTTATAAATTCGTTTTTCAAACGATTTTCTAATTTTCTTTTTCGCTTTCTGTTAGAAGGATTTTCAATTGCTCCCTGTTATAAAAAGAATTTAACAAATAACATTTTCATCGTTTTTCTTTTCACTTTTTGTTGTTTTAGAAGGAATTAAAGATGAAATGAAAAGATTTTGTGGTATATAAAATCTCCAATCGGATTTAAAAAAAAAAATTTTTGTCTCTAAATAAACTTGATTGTTGAGAATTATACTCGAACGGCACGCGGCATATTTAGAAAAAAAAAAAATTAAAAAAATATTTTTTTTCTCCTTCGCCTCCCAAATCAAAATTTATTTTTTGATTTATTACTGAAATCAAAATTTTATTTTCAAAACAAAAACAAATTTAAAAAATTTATTTATAAAATAAATGTGAATATTTAGCGAGAAATCAAAAAAACAAATAAAAATTTGGGTTACTAAACAATAATAAGATACGGGATATTTGCTATCTTGGGAAAAATTAATAACTAATCAGATTTCATGGAAAAAATATAAAGTTTAGGGAAGGGGGAAGGCTTCGAAACATTTGCTGTTAGAATTTAAAATTTTGATGCACTAAAGAAGAGAATTTCGGAGTAACTTCATCTTGGTAGCAGAATTGTGAAAAACTGGCCGCCACTAGGGATGATATTGAGAAGATATGTCTGGGGGACGGGGATAGTACTTTAAGAACTATCTCTTGTGCTTAGTCACTAGAAACAATAGGTCTAACTAACAACCAGTCTCACTGCATCTCAAAAATACTGTGTGTAACTGCGAGTAAATTCAGTTCTAATGTTTTTTTTTTGGATAACCGCTTTATACAATTTGCTCATAATTCAATTTTTTTGTTTTAGAGATGCATTTAAATGCTCACAATATTTTACTGTGATTAAAATTTCTAACAAAATTTTTACTAAATGTGCTGATTCAAAATGTATGCAAGTTATAGCAATTAAAATAAATATTTTAAGTGTTATAAGCGAAACAATAAATATATTCTAATGCTCACAAAGAAACTAAAACGACAGTTAAAATATTAGAAAAAATTCAGATTGGAAAAGCTTTATAATAATAATATATTTTTTTTTATAAATGTTCATATGTATAAACCTTGTACCATTAATACAAAAAAAAAATTGTATAGACATAGGCACGAGGATAATTTATGACAGAATAAAAAAAAATAAAACCGTATTGTTTTTAAATCTAAAGATAAGGGGGCCAAAAAATAATAATAAATTGATTTTTTTTTAGTCATTACCGTCATTTGAATATTTTTGTTTGCTGTTTTTGCTCTTGTTTGGAAATTAACTTAAAGCAAGTCAGAACTTTTTTTCTTCTTTTATAAGAGAGTCATTATCCTCGAATTCTCTTTTTAATAAATTCTTCATTTTATATCTTCTATTCCATTTTTTATTACATATATACGAAAATAATAAAAAAATTGTCATTTATTTTGTTTTATTTTAAGAAAAAATTCAATCACATCTTCACTTTTTATCATATTTATTTGTATATGTATATGTTTATAAGGATAACATTTAGCTTCAAGTAAAGTAATTATATCATTTATATTGTAAATTGTCGTCCAATCATTATTCTAAATGTCAATCATTGTATAATATTAAAAAATTTGCTCTTGACCTAATTTTTCAATACATAAAAAACAAGTCTCCAACTTAAGTACGGCTTAAGGATTTTATTATGACACATTAATGATCGTACTTGCTATTCTTATTTTACAAGTATATTATTCAATGTACTTTTTATTATTTTAATAATTTCGAAATTGATTATATAGTAGAAATTATTGTAATAAATAATGGTGGAAAATTTTTCAAAGGTTTATTCTTATACACTTATAGAAAGTTGAGTAGTTATAGGAATAGAAATTAAATTTTAAGAATTTTAGAATAAAAAACTATAAAAGAAATAGAATTATATTTGGAGTTTCGCAAAAAAAAAAAAAAAATAACGCCAGCTAATATTAGCAACTTTTTTTTTTATTATAATTATTAAATTTCATGGGACCACTAGGTTCTCATTGCAATAAAATTTAAGAATTTCAATATAAAAATCCGGAAATTTCGGTATAAGAATATTGGTTTTGTTTTTTTTACAGATTCTCCTCCATTCCCATTCCATTAAATTCCATTGCTCGACTTAATTCTATTTCAAATTCTTTGGCATCTTTATTGTACACAATAAATGTTACTGAATTTTGTTAAAAACACCTGATACCCCCTTTTAAATGTAAGGACATAAAAAAATGTATATTTTAAAGCAATTTTCTTATTACATTTTCAAGAGAGTTTTAAGTAACACTGAAAACTCTTGATGGTCTTTTAGTTGCATTATAATTTTAAACAAAACTCAATAAGGCCTCCTAACATTTATTTCTATACAGCTAACATTAAATTTTTTGATATTTCTTTAGAATAATACAATCTTAAAACAAAAAATTTTATTTATTTGTTAGAAAATTCCTGGCATATTCTACAATATATTCAATTTAAATTAATTTTATGACAAAACAAAAAGTGTTTCTATTCTGAGATTCACAAAGTTTTAGATATTTTTAAATAAACTCACATAAATATAGCAAAGTTTTCCTTTTTAAACTCATTTAAGAAAAATGCTGGAATGAGAAATAATTTTCCTTTTGAAAATTGCTTTGAATTCTTTCTCTACATACATTTGGTGCCATTATGTTGTACCATTAAAAAATAAAATTGAAAAATCTTAATTAATGGACAATTTTTATTGAAAAAAAAAAAAAAAACAATTTTCCTTTTACAATAATAAACGATAAATTTGTATTAAAAAGAAAAATATTTGTAATTAAATTAAATTAAAAACTTCCACCATTAAAATAAATATACATTCCAAATTCAGAAAGCATGTGGATTACATATAAAATTGAATGCCTGTATTTAAAGATTTTCGTTATAAATTTTATATTGAAATAAATTGTAAAACGATTAAAATTTTTATAATTCAAATTAATTTCAAAAGAAGCTTACGATATTTATCGGTTTTGCTTTTTCACTTAAATTATCTTGATTAATATAAAAAAAAGTAGTAAAATTTTTTAAATATCATGGATATTTCAGTTTATCTACGCCCTATGGTCATATCCTGAGCTATCAAAATTTCTTTAATTTTGAGCTTACTTTACTAAAGCTAATTTAAAACAAAAAATTATTGTAGAAACTAGATTTGCATTCATAGACTACTACAAGACTGACTCGCATTTTGAAGCAAACCGATTACTATTCTACTTAAAGTTCTATTAAAGTTTGATCCACAAACGCCAATGTGTTGAAAAGATTATAATTGTACAAGAATTTATTCAACCAATAAATTACTATAGCCTATTAATTGTTACAACAATTCTTAACATTTGACTAGATTCTTTTGATCTTTTATATTTTAAGGATTATTTCTATATATAAAACTTTATTAACGTTAAACACCAACATATTTTAATTTAATGTAAACTTAAAATACATTAATCTTCAAGAATTTCAATTATAATTTACCATTTTAACAATAATTAATGAAAATTTTTATTATATACAGAACAAAAAAATAAAAAAAAATCCTTTTACATAACTCTTTATACCGCTATTAATACAAAAAAAAATTAAGCTTCGATATAATCTGAACAATTTTTCCTTTTCATTTCTTTATTTTTATCCTTTAATCCTTATTGTACACTTTAAGCATTGTACACACATTTTTATACAGTTTGTGTTAAATATTTCATAGGATTTTTTTATTTTCTTTAATTTTTCAGGTGTTACGGAAACAAATTCTCAGTGGAAAATTTTTTTTGTTTCACAATTCTGCTTTTTGTTACTTACTTTTGTGCTCAGTTTGGTTTTTCACATTTAGTGGAACGAAAAAGAAATATTTACTGACCATTTTACCATAGAGTAAAATTAAAGTTGATCTGGAAAATCAGGAAAAGAAAAAAAACAAGAAAATTGAAAATAAAACAAAGAAAAAATTAAACGGTAAGTTAAGAAAGTTAACTGTAAAATTGTTGAATATATTAAAGAACAACGAACAACTATGAGAGTATATAAAATTAACCATTTACTTTTTTAAATGAGAGAAAATTTTCAATTGAAGTTAATTAAATAATTTAGTTTTTCTTTTTTTGTTCTTCTTATCAATTTTCATATCAACTATACTATACGCTAGCAATTATATTGTGTGTGTGCTTTTGTCTTTGTGTTCGAATCATTGACCAAAAAAAAAAAGATTATTCAATTAGGGGTCAATGATTATTCCATATTATAAATATTTTAAAATTCTTACAAAAATCTTTGCACTGGAATAATTTGAGAAAAAAAGGTATTCCTTGATTTTAACTTTTTGCTTAATTCAACTTTATTATTAAAAATCAAAAGTAAATTGCAGTCCTTGATTTGTGCAGTATTAAAATAGTCCAATCAAATACAATTGAAGAAGAGCAATTTAATTAAAAATAAGATTAGATGATTTCCTTTATTCTCTCTGAATTTCTAGAAAATTTTTGTTTATCGTGCCTACATGGTACCATATATAATTGCTAATTTTTTGAAATTGTCATACATTATAACATTATTCATGTCAAGCCCGAATTTTTGACATTGAAATACCTAAGGAAGCACATTCAATTTACTTGACGAAACACAAATGACAAATTCAATTACTTAACTATAATAGATTCCTATTCTAATCTACTCATCTAGTATAAATTTTTATATTTCATTGGAATAAAGATTTATAACTTTAACTATTAAGACCATTAACTTGAATCACTTCTATTCAGACACTACTATTTAGAAAAAAAATTAAATTGCGATGAAACAATTCTCATTTATACCAAATCCAAGCATAGAAAAATTCCTTACGTAAGATGTTTCTGCTACATATTTTTCTTATTTTTTTTGAATAATATAAAAATTTTCATATATAATCACTTTAGTGAAAATATTTAAAGAAAGAGATGCGAACACAATAAAAGAGAGAAAAAAATATATATTAACTTTCTGGTTTTTAATTTTATTCAGTAACTACCTTACAAATTGTTTTATTATACTGAAAAGACGCTAAATTGAGTACGATCCCCTTCAATAATACAAAAAAAAATAACTTAAATTGTAATTTTTTTTATATGCATACAAGTATGATGGTGTTACTTTATATATTATTAAGTATATAAAACCAAGGTTACCTGTTACTAGTTATTTGTAAATTATTATTAAAGATAAAATGACAGATTGAAGGATATGAATTGACAAAAAAGGATGAATATATCAAGTTGTAGCATGAGTTATTCCTCTTTTCTTCCTTTTATGAATGGAATTGAATGAACATGGACAAGAATTCAAGGATATTTTCATTCAATTTAAATATAATTGAATAGTTTTTTTTTAAACTTTTATCTTTTCCACCGTTTAGTATGTCTCTGTTCATCGTTTCTATGTAGCTACTTCTATGTCCTTACAATATGAAAACATTTATAAAAATTAAATTAAAATAATTTAAATACTGTTCAATGTAGTTTAGCATGAACATGTAATTATACCCTTGTGATGTTAAAAAACATGGATGATACTAAGATTCAGGGTGAAAATAAAATTAAATTATAAAAAAAATGCCAAAGGTAGTGGCTATTATACCCTAAATTAAAATAAATTTTAGAGCATTAGTTTAAAGACCAATAAAAATTAAAAAAATATCACTAAAATAATGTAAAATTTTGTTTCTTGTCACTGTTATTGAATAACTTATAAAACTAAATAATAAAACATATAATAGAAATCACATGCTTGTTATAACTTTTCAATTCTTATATTGCTACAATACTATCTTAAAAGGTCCCAAATCTCCAGAATTTAAAATATCTTTAAATATTTACAAATATTTTAGTGTAAGGCGTGATTTTTAAGAAATAAATCAACAGTGTTTTACAAATCATTCAATCTAAGTATAGGGTATATTGACAAAAAATACTATAACATTTTTTAGATATTTATTCCTTCGGAAATTGCAAGGTAATTTCAAATTTTTTTCTATTTCTTATTCAAGGTAAAATTAAGATGTTTTCTATATACATATTGAATGGACTATAATTGAATCTATATATACATTGAATCTATATACAAATTATGGACTGTATTATTATTCGGTTGGTAATGAAAATCTAATATCTTATGTAATTATGATGATTTCAAGGATACTTTGAATATATAATTATCATGTAAATTTATAAATTCTTGTGTAAATACACAGATTTACTTTACTACACTATTCATAGGATTGTAATGAATTTTTAGAATATATTTCATTTATACAAAAGAATTTATAAGAAGTAAATTTGGAAAGTCTGTTAAAACTAATAATAACAAATTTATTGAAATTGTTCGAAACTGTCATCCGATATTTTATATAACGACATTTAAAAACTTTATATAATAGCACCCCATTCGTATATGGCCACCGTAATTCTATCTTAAATATTTTAATAATCCACCAATGTGTCAACCAACAACAACTCTAATAAATCAATTTCATTTTTTCATTTTGGGCAATAATTCAATAACATGCTCTCTCCTGTCCTATTATTAATCCTGAATATATTTCGACATATTTTCTTATTTTTTGTGTATATTTCTTGCCACCTCATCAATTTATTCATTAGTTAATTCAGTACAAATTATATTGTATATAATTTTAAGGACATTTTTCATGCATTTCAAATATAGTTAATAAAAAAATACAATTCCTGAATGTTAAAAATATTTCATTTTCTTTTTGTTTGTTTATGATTTTGATTTTTCTTTATTTGTTTTTGCTATCCTATAAAATTATAAAATATGTTCCATTTTTACTATTCAAACATACAATATTTTTTATGTGGTGTGCTTTGGTCCGAAAATTTTTATTATACAGTGTTTGGTACATATAAACAATATTCGGCCTTTTTTTTACCCATAAAATTTTATTTTTGGTAGTTTACTAATTCTTTTGTATTTTTAGTTCCTGTATAGTCCCTGATTATCTTCATTTCAGTTAGAAAAATGGAAAAGAAAATCGAAAAAAAAAAACTTAAATAAGGTAATTGGTTTATTTTTTTCTTTGCCTCCATATTTTTATTATTGCTATTCTAACTTTATCATTTTTGTTTTTAGTTTTTATTGTAAAAACAAAAAAGGATTTGATAAAGGTTGAAATAAACTAAAATTTATTTGGTTTTCTCATTTTTATTTCATTTTCAATGTTCATTTTCTCACCTTAATCGAATTGGAAATTTTTTGTTGTTTTACGACAGTATTGCTTTCCCTCCAAAGAAAGTAATAATATATCAGGAAAAAAAAAACAATTGGATGGACACAGCAGGTCATTTTCCAATTAAATTTTACTTCAATAATTCTGGATTTTCAACTTTCTCCCTATTATTTCGATTCTTTTAATACTCAATTCGATTTTATCCTTATACAGGATATTTCTTTTTTTTTGGTTCTTAAATTGAACTGATTAAATCTTGGTGTATAAAACAAAAAAAAAAGTTAATAATCAGACTATGAGAAAAATAAGAAAATTTTTGAGATTAGAAGATTTGCAGATTTAAAAATAAATTGTATACTGAAAAGTGAAATTGTGCGAAAGGCTATCTTCCCATTTAAAGAAATTTGAAGTGAAAAAATATGAAATAAAGATTGGAAAATTTAAAGAGAAAATAAATAGAAAAAAAAAATTATGTTAAACTTTTTGAAATAATTGCCATAACAATTTACAATATGCTCGTGTACATGTACGTAGGTGTGCTCTCAATTTTGTTATTTATATAGAATCCTCTTTTTCATTTTCTTAATAAAAATTTTTTTAATTACCTACATAAAGTTACGAATATGAACCCGAAAGTATTTGTATTATTAAATTATAATTATATAAAATGATTTCATTTTAAACTGACTTCATGATACTTATTTTATTGACTTTAAAATGACTACAAGAAAATCTAAAATTGAGAATATTTCAATAATAAGTTTTATAATTTGAAGTTTTATAATTTGAAATTTAAGTTTTATAAATTGAATCAGTTAATTTGCTAATCTCTTGTAAGCGCTTTGAGTAATTCAAATATTCATTTTGAATTTTTTAATTTTGTTTATATGGTCATTAAATTATATTTATGTAAAATTAAAATTTAATTTCATTTTGCTAAAAAAATTCATTTGAATAATTATTTAAAAATAATAGATTTTAAAAATTAACAATGAATGAGCTTTCTAATCAAATTCATAATTTTTTTTATACAAATCTCAGATTTCAATTTTTCATAATATATGCATTTTGTACTTCATAAAATTCTTAATTTTAAAATAATTGAATAGTTTTATGCAACATTATCGTATTAAATTTAAATAAACAATTTTAATTCAAACAAAAATCATTTTCACTTCACTTACATAAATTAGATTTTAATCTTAAACTAAAGTTCTGTTAAGAAAAAAAATGAAGAATTACAACATGGAGTACTTAATTCTTAATAATGAAATTCTCTGATTTGGAATAAAATTCTTTTATAACACAAAACTAACGTATGTTCATATAATATATATTTAACATGTTGCATTTATAAGGACATCTAATAATATTGTACGTTATAAAGGAATTATCAATTAATTTTCTAAGTATAAGATTGTTTTAGTATTAAGGATATGAATATGTTAAGGATATACGTATAAGAAAATTAAGGATTTATTTTAATGAAAAATTTTATATGCGTATATAATTTTTAAATGCGTATATAATTTACTTATCTATCTTTGTTTTCTATAATATAATTGGAAAATGAATTTCTTAAGCAATGCATTTAATTAAAGAAATAATCGAAATTTTGTTTCTTAATTCATTATTTTTAATTCAATTATTTTGCGTAGATTTAATTAGTATTAAAATAGTAAATTCTGATTCTTATATAATTAAATTTTAGGATTATAATTATTTTTATTTTTAATACCAATTTCAATTTAATTACATAAATATTAAATTTTGTATTCAAAATTGAACAAATTTTAAAGTATATTTTACTTAATTTTAAATTTTATTCAATCTTTAATTTGTTTTTCAAATAAATTTCACCATAAATTAATCAAATTTTTAAATAATGAAATTTAAGATAATGGGGAAAATGCCGCCTATTTCCTGTTCAATTCTTTTTTTTCTTTTTATTACATTTGAATACTTTTAAGCTGATTTACTTTACTACCCTCAAGAAATTAATTCTCTTGTGAATAATTTTTACAAATTAGTATTGTGAATACATTATTATTATTTCATGTAAATATTATATATATATATATATGCATATATTAATTTAAATTCTTTTCCTGTACAATAAAATATTGCCCCTTATTAAAGATTATCACCATTAAAAAAACAAAAAACAGAATAACAAAAAGAACACAAAATGAAAATGCTGGGAAAATAATTTTTATATTGGAAAAAATAAAAAGGGAAAATAAAAGAAAAACATTTTAATTAAAATGACGCGCCGCTGAATAATTTATAAACGGAAAAAAAATAAAAAAAAAAGAGGAAAAAAATTTTTAAATTACGAATGTGGTTTTTTTTTGGTTAATAAAGAAGAATAACTGATTAAAAGAAAGCGAAAATTTTACTGGCAGCACATGCATAATTTTTTAAATTTTATTTTATGTACGGATAAAAATATTAAAAGCATTGTTTAAGTACGGTTTAATCCTTTGTTTGATTATAAGTTTTAAGCAATACAAAATATTAATTCAATTATATAGCAGTTTTAGTAGTCTTTTCTAAAGATATTTTTATTTTATAATTGAGAAATAGAATGTCTATTTCTAAGCCCCTTATTGTATGCCATTTATATATTGAGGATTAAAAGCTATGCCATTCTATTTGAAAAATCTCTATTAAACGGTATTTAACATATAAATTAATTACATTCATACATTTCCTTAAAAATTTTGTTAAATAGTTAATTTCTAAGCCTTTCTATTTCAAAACTTTTTTTGACAAGACTCTAATTATCGTAAACAATTTTTATTGAAAAATTCACATATATTTTGGTACATATGTATATTAGAATAATGACGATCATTAAAAGCACCCATGAAAAATATTTCCACTAAATCCTATTAAAAATTCTATTAATTCAATCTTTTGAGTAACATATATATTTATAAATTTTTATACAAATTAATATCACTCAATCCATACAAATTTTTGAACTGTCTAATTATTATAGTTATTAAAAATTATAAGCTCATTTTACTAATTTTAACATTTGGTTATCAAAAAAAAAAAAAAAAACATCTTAAATTTTATTATTCATATTTTTTTATAATTTGATATTTTTTATCTGAAATTAAATTAATTGAAAATAATTCTATCCTATAATATTTTAAATAAGCAGGACATTTTGCATTGTGCTGTTTCACTTATTTTTTGTTATTGTGGCATTGACACATCAATTATTTAAAATGCATGCAAAAAAAAGTATTTAATTTATGTAATATCGATTTACAAATGAGGTTGAAAAAAAAATTATTAATGTTGTATATTTTTGATATTTAAATAATATCAAAAATGCAATTTACACAGATACTTTGTATATTCTTATTTAATTTTTATTTTAGCATGTATTTTATGGCAAGTATTACAAATGTACACAAAAGCAAATATTTGAACAGATTCAAATTATATTTTTTTTATTCAATTTATTGTCTGTGAAATTGTGACAGATATTTAATATTAAATATAAAAAAAGAAATGAATAAAAAGAAAAAGGAAAATCAGTTTTTTGAAAAGAAGGTTTTGCATTTAAAAGTTTTTATTCTCGATCGTGTTATATAATTCAGAATTGATTTGAAGATAGTTGCTTTTCATTTGAATATATCATATGTATTGATTTTCACTTAAAATTGCTAAAGATTCGATGCTATATAGTACCAGTGCATTAGTATTTGATTATTGGCTAATAGGCTCTTCAACTATTATTTAAGAGCCTGTTAGTACTGAAATTTTTTTGAAATAATTCATAGCACTAATTGAAATAAATTGCTGAAATGCGATTCAGATTCATCTACTAGAGATACAAAAAAAATTATATGCATAACATTATAAATAATATCTGATTTGCTAACTAATTCTCTACAAATACAAACTATTAAATTTATCTGGGATAATCTCATTCGATGCAATCGTATAAACGAAATAATATTTTTACTTTTATAAAAATATTAGACCAGATCCTGCTAAATTGCTTAACTAAATTTTAACAAAGTAATTCAAAATTGAATTTACCTACTCTACTCTACCTACTAAAATATTTAATATTTTACCTATCTGGAACATTTCTGTTATCATAAAAAAACTTTTGTATACTAAATATTAAATTTATTTTTTAAACATTTCGAATTATGATCAATTATCATAAATAATTTTTTTTGTTTCAATTCAAATCCCTTACGTGCAATAAAGTTATGTGGTATTATTATAATAAAAATTGTAATGAATCCTTTATACATTATATGCCAGAATATTATTATTATTAAAGTAAAAATTATTATTATTACACTTTAAAAATTCAATATTTTTTGCATGATAATATGTGCTCTGCGATATATATTATGAAAAAAAATTTAATTTCCGAAATTATTATTAATAAAGAAAAATTTACACGTTATGTGCGTATAACGATTTTTTAATAAAAAGTACAATGAAATCGCGTTTTATTTATCACTTGAAAAGTAATATTTTAACACAAAATAAAATCGAAATATATGTATATATGTTGATTTTCCTGCATATAAGCTAACGAAGATAATGTAAATGTTTTTGGTAGAGTAAAAAATATCGGAATAATTTTTGTGGTACCGGAACAAGAGTAGCAAATTTGCAAATAATGACAAATTATTTATGCATATTGTAAAATGCGATGAAAAATTTCACACATCCAACTACATTTATAATTAATTAAAAAAAATTATATATATGAAATTATAATATGAAAGACAAATATTATAAATCTTGCAATAGTTCTCATACAAAATTTCTGTATTCCATAAAGTATATAATAAAAAATTAGGACAATACGGGAAATTTAATAAAATGAAAAATTGGCAAGTAGATTAAAATTTGTAAAGTCTCAAATAAACGACTAAACACCAACAAATTACAGAACCTACATGCGTTTTAGATTTCTTAAATAACTATTAAAAAATGTTAATTTAGTTATTTCTAATTTTAAATTAATAACATTCAATACTCTATTAAATAAAATATTAATTTTTCTACATACGTTTTCTGCGATGTTGAATCCTGATGTCTGGAACCTAAAAAGGAATAACAATGAAATACAAAATATAAAAATGAAGACAAAAAAATACTTACCCAAAATCCAAGTATTTTCCTAGTATATTGCTGATTTTATATTGAGATTTCTGATACTGTGATATTGGCTGTTAACTGTTAAGTTACATAGAAATGTTGCTTTTTGTACTTTGTAAAGTACCCAATTTATTTGTAATGAACAGCTGGGTTTCCATTTTTGTTGCCATGAACTGAAATACATAAGTATGCATGTAGTTTAAGATATTTTTTTGGAAAAAAATTAATATTTTTTATTAAGAGAAGAAAATGAATTAATATTTAATATTTTTGATCCAGAATTAAAGACAGAATAGGATAATAATTCTCATATTATGAGAGGAAGGATTGAAAGTAGTGAATTAGGAAAAATTTTAGGACTACTTGTTAGGGTATCTTTGTATTTTTGTATTTATATTTGTATTTTCTGAGGTACAGGAATTCAGATCTAAACATAGAATTAAAAAAATATCGTAAAAAAGATAGACAAACAAATTATATAAAACTTATTTAAATTTTCAAATTGTCTCAAATTTGCAATATGCCATTCGTTGTTTTTGTTACCAGACTACTACTATGACAACGAACAAGAAGAATTCTAAATAAACAAAATCTTTTTAATATTGAATGTGTACAAATGAGGTCCTTTTAATACAAACATAACTGGCTGGAAAATATATTATACACAGAACGAAAAATGAAAAAATTTATGAACTTATTTTTTGTTCTCTTTACGATTTTTTTTCAGATTCCATAAAAATTTTAAATGATACATTTTTGTTGTTGTTATTGCTTTTGTTATATTGTTGGAGAGTGGCTCTTTTTTTAAGGCAATAAAATAACAATGATTTTTTTTATTATTTATTTAGAAAACTTTAAGAATTGAGGAGCCTTTTAATTTTTATAAAGTTTTTTTGTTAATATTTTGTTTGTTTTTTTTTTTTCATTTTTATTTTTATATGAGAAATTTTGGCAAATTTAATTCATACGAAATAAAGTGAAGGAAAAAAATATATTTGCTCTTACTACATTCTTCATAAGTCCATAAAATGTTTGAAAAAATTGACTTGGTTTTTTATTTTGCAATAAAAAATACAAAATTTTTTAATAATTTGAAATTTATTGCTCTTAGTCAAAGTTTTTGTGATAAAATTTAATAATATTTTCGAAAAATTTACGAATATTTTAGGTAAAAAGTTTAAAAGAGGTTATAAGAAATGAAAAATTCCATTTGTTTTTGAATACTAAAGGCAATTTTCCGAATTATGGTTTTATATTTAGTATATTCAATGGAATATAATCAAATATTAAAGTTTATTTAAAAACTTTTGTATTATTATAATAAATTAAATTATTAAATGAGAAAAATGTTAATTAATTTATATTAGCAAAATTAAATTAAAATTTTCGGACAGATGCTTATTCCACAATATTTATGTACATAGATATGAAATAGTCAAATTTATGGTAATAAATTTAAACTATGAATAATATCGATTTTAATATTTTATGTCTAAAAATTTTGTATTTATCACCACATAAATTAATTTTTATTTTCCAGTTCAAATAATATTTCATATAAACACTTTGAAAGGCATTTGAAAACTTATCATTTCCGAATATATGTACATACATATTTATTATAAATTTTCTATTTTAAAAACAATTTATGATTAGTAAATTTTTTGATCTTAGTAGTACATATAATTTTTAGCAACCAATTTCCTTGCTTCAACCAATCGCATGCACATGAAAAATATTTGAAATTGAATAAATTTAACTGTGTGTATTCTTTAATAAAATTAAATTCAAATTACATTTAAACAAAATGGTATAAGCAACTGATGAATAAAAAGCATTTTCAATTTACCCATCTAAAAGAATTTCTAATTAAATGAATAAAAATTTTATTATAAATGCATAAATTTTAAATTTCAAAAATTTGCTCTATACTACTTATTAGTGAATAAATTTTTATATATCCGTTTTTATAATAATATGACATGATTATTACTTTAAATATTCACAAAAATTATTCAGTTGCACAGAGAAAAAGCGCCTACTAATGATTTTATAAAAAAATTTATTATGAACAAAAATTTGCAACTGCATACACACTCTTATTATATAATTAAATGATAGTGTAAATAATTTCCAATAAAACTGCGTGATGCAATAGCCCAATGCATCCATTCACATATAATAATAAATTAGCAATTATGTAAGTAATTAACAACTACCAACTATAAACGTAAATACCAAAACACACTATTCTATTTTTAGAGGAAAAATACATTTTTACTTTAGCCTTGTTTCCGAAATAAATGAGGATTCATTAATAATAAAATGCTTATGACAATAAAATAAATAGAGAGAATCACTACTTTTTAAAGTTTAATTAAAATATTACCATTTTTATTGTTTTTGTAATTACATATTATATAGAATGTATTATAAAATTTTTTTTTATATTTCACTTGAATTATTTTGTAATTATGCAATTTTAATTAAAAAAAAAAAAAAGATATTTAGAGCAGAACTTATATGATTATCTATTATAAAAATGGGAATGGAGTGGAACAAGTTTATTTAAATATTCACGCATAATTATTGTTATTAGCACTCAATTAAATAAAAAACACACAAATTTTTATATGGTGTATTTTTTTGTTTAATGAATTTTATGCTACACTTAGTTTAAAATATTAAAACGCAAGAAAGAATTTAAATTAAATTATAAATGATATTAACAGGAAAATTATAATTCAATTTTTAGACAATAAGATAATCGGTTGAATTTAAAATATTTCTAAAATTTTTGAATTAAAAATTCTGTAGGAATTTTGAATTTAATTTAAGTAGAAAATTAAATATTTAATATTTTTATATTTTATAGTTCAATAGAAATTAGATTTTATTCTAAATCAGATTCTAAATATTAAAGGTATTGAACTATTAAATATGAATTGCTATTAAATTACTTATTAATTATGATTTACCATAATTCACTGCTTCAAGATTCCTCAAAATATTTTGAATTCGCATTATTCCGAAAATTCGTTTAAAACCTCTTGTTTTCTTTTTCTTAAGGTGAAAAAGGCGTTTAAAGTTTTGTGAAATTTTCAAAATATTGACCTCTGAGAATTTCTGCAAGTGCTTTTTTATTCATTAATATCAATCAAAATGATTCTAAACGTTCTAGTTCAACCAGAACATCCAAAATAATTTTAAAATTCAATTTGAAATACAATCGCCATACTATTTTTCCAAACATAACTGGACTCAATCTATTACATGCTATAATATCTCTATTCCATATACTTTTCCATAATAATTTCATACTGTCCTCATTTGCATAAAGCATACTGCATCTTGCTCTTATATGATTATTACACTAAAATGAATAAAATAGTAAACTTTTATTAATTAAATAAATTTTTAATATATTGTAGTAACTAAAACTGTTAATTGGGCAGATAAGAAAGATATCAATAAAATTCATAATAAATTCCTTGACGTCAAATAAATTGAAAATTTATAGCAAGAGTTCCCATATATTATAAATTATCCTCATTTTAAATGATAATTATCTCATTTTTATTTAATTGCAAACATACTCATAAAACGTTCTTTTTATTTTTATAAACAGGTCCTTTTGACTATATATGTATGTGAACTTTTACATTTTTCATTTTAATAAAGTTTTTTTCATTTTTTTTTTGTCATATATTAAATATTAAAATGAAAATTAATTAAACTTCGAGTCTTATGTTAAGAGAATTAAGTTATGAATTAATTTAAATACTTTTACAATATAATTTTTTTTTTAGTTTAATATCTTCTTTTATCCATTAAAATAAATAAAAATAAAAAAAAAAAAAAGAAAGCAAAAATTTGGTATTCTTATTCCTTTTCCCCCTTTAAAAATTTTTGACTATAAACTTTAATAGGGGTTTTTAAAATAAAAATTATCCTTTATGAGTAATTTATAGAGAAAAAAGAATATCTTTTTTGCTTATAATTAAAATCATTATTAATTTTACAATAATTTGTAATATAAAATTTCAAATTTGACCATGTGAATTGTAAGATCTATCCAATTAAAATAATCGAATTATATGGAATTATTTTTTTTTATAAAATGGAATAGTTAAATATTGCACATATTGGTAATTGGGAATTTCATGAATAGGAAATTTTTTACCTCGTACCTTATGATTTTACAATAAAATTTTATTGTATCAAATTTATCAATGATTACCTTCAAGATCAATGAATTAAAAGTCAAATAAAAATATGAAGACCGAGATAATTCTGTTGAAAAAACTTTTAAAAATTCAACTGCTACCAACAATACTTGAAAATATTAATGATTTTAATTAATGAAAATATTTTAAGATTTAATTCTGAATTTAGTGATTATCCTATCGAAAATTACTAAAAATTTTGGCTCATTGTAAATTGTGCATTCTATTAGCGACAAAACTGAGCACTATTATCATTCAAATTGGACAACACTGAAAATATTTTCAGGTACCTACTTTAAGAATATAAAATTAATTTTTAGTAATTTTCACAAAAACGAAAAACGAAATTCTTAATAACAACATTTAAAAAACAAAATGACCTCATTTCTTTTATTGCCCTTATGCATTTAATTTAAAAATTTTTAATTATTTTTTACATACAATACAATATTTTATATATATAGTTGATTTCAATCAAAAAATTGCCCGTGCTTGTTTATATCATGCTTGTTATTAATTAAATTTAATATTTTTTATTATTCATAACACAAGTGAATTTCATAAAAGTATGTCCAAAAATATACTCGCATATAATATTAATGATAGGAAAGAGAACTGAAAGAGTTAATTTTGCCAAGAGCAAATTTTAAAAACAAAATAATTATTTTTAAGACCTTTACGTCCACATTCAAACAACAATATATTTAATCATCGATGTTCTGGAAATACATATATTAATTTTTGTATACGTGTGTATATATAAATTATATGCAATGTATGTTAACTTAAAAATTATTGAAAATACAATTATAGTAAGATGGTGAAAAATTAACAACAAAAATATGAAATTAAAAAAAATTACCTAAGGCTAATTTAAATGTCATTAATTTAGTGTACCTATATATATACTTCGAAATAGTGGTTCCATCATTCTATTGTACTTAATTTCACATGTCCAAAGTAACATTTCTTGACATGGTTTATTAAGCAGCACGTTTTTATGGGTAAAATTATAAAAAAAATTACAAATTCGTTTTAAATTTAACCAAGTATTAAATTTGAATTTAATTTTATTTGGAATACGTTTACCTAAAATCAGAGAATTCTTAGTCCTTGACCGACGAAGTGGTTGTACATTTTACACATTCAGCTTTTTCTTTACTAATTACACAATTTTAGTTTTGTTATCGTAAACTTACAGAGAAATTGAGAGAAAGATGTAATAATTGCTGTCACCTGGACGAATATGTTAAAAAAGTTCATTTTGTAAGACAAAAGTTAAGATTGGATTTAAATAAGTTTTAAGCTTATTTAAATTCAAAGAATTACAAATTACAATTTTATACCACAGAAAATATGTATAAAATAAATTTTTAAAAATCTTTTAATTTTTCCATGATTGTCATAATTTAATTTTCAATTCCTATAGGAAATTTCATTTAAAAAAAAAATAATTTTATACTCGTGTATTACAATTTATTTTTTTTTTCTTTTTTTGTCAAAAGGCATAAAATATTAAAAACATTTTAATTAAATAAAATTTAATTAATTATTGATTTTCAATCTCAAATGTTTATAACGATTTCTTATGTCCTTATAAGCATTTTCTACTCTTTTTTTTTTCGTTAGAGAAAAATTTTCATGAAAATCAATCCACTCGTTTCGAATAATCAATAATCAATTAAAATACCACAATTTTCAGTGATTTTCTTCGTGTTTTGTTTTTTTTTAAGGAGGAAAAAAATTTTATTTTTCCATTTTCGATTTTTCCCAAAAAAAAAAAAAAATTAAAATGTCGGGTAATACGGTAAAACATTTACAGTTCTTTAAACATTCAAGTTCCTCTCACTTTTTTCTATACACAAATAAAATTTTATAGTTTATGTTCTTTTTTTATACTCTTGCCAAGTTTTTTTGTTTTTGTGAAAATATCCCCTCTCCTCTTCTTTAACATTAAACCGTCCCGCATCTTTATGGTTTACTGTTATATTTTGTATTTGTATTTTATTCGTATAATTCAACTTTTTTACTTCAAATTGATTAATTTCTATCGTAATGGGTAAAATAACCAATTTTACCTTTTTCTTTTTTTAAGTTTATTTTTTTAAGGAAAATAATAAAAAAAAAATTTTTTTCGTTCCTTTACCTTTAACGAAATCATTTTATAACTATTTATATACATACAAACTACCGGATGAACGTACACCCTTGCATATATATAAAAGCATGTCTAAATCAAATGTATAGAAATGTGTACTCATATACATTTACATATATTAAAAACAAACACAAACAAAACAGAAATAAAAAAGTTTTAAGTGAAGTTAACAAGAAAATTGAAATTTGATTACGACTTTAATGGATTTCCCTACCTTAACCATCCAGTATATACCTTAACTACTGTATGGATTCTCAATAGGAATAAATTTTGTTCCTTGCCTTTTTTTATTATTAAACAATTACATGGTGTTTCAAAATAGTGGTCATTGATATTATCAAGAGTAGAGATGAAACTGTCAAAGTTAGAAGCCTCTAACTCTTACAATTCAACTAGAAAACGCCTATATCGATTACAAAAATTTTTACGCGTAACAAAATGCAAGTCTTTTACTGTTAATGCAGTACCTTACTGCAAGTAAGGTACTGTTTGCATATATGTTTGAAAAAATATAAGATTAAATCTATGATAAAGTGTAACGACTATTTACTCATAGACTGAAATTATCATAGACTTTACGTCAAAATTTAACAATTTGTTTCGAAAATTATAAGTAAAATAAAAATCAGCTGATACGTGCTCCAAACTTCCAAAAAAAAATAATCGCCACCGTCAGACAAATTCTGATATCAAACAGGCTTAACATATTTCAGCAGACTATATGTAAACAGTAACTTACAGTTTAATATGTTAAAGATTTTTAAAATCATAAAATAGCGAATTGTCCTAAGGAAAAAAAAAACTGCTGTACATCCTGTAAAAAAGTACTTAAATTATATTCTATACAAAAAAAAATATTTCTTTTTTGTGCTCCTAAAAACTTAATAAACATTTAAGGATTCAAAAATTTGTAAAATTGTGAAAATCTTAAAATCGAAAAAAAGCAAGCCAACTATAAAGAATAGAAGAGACACACGAATAGATTTGAGGTGAATGTAAGAGGAAGAAATAAAGTTAAAGAAATTATTTTTAAAATTTTCTCTTTTTTCTCTCTCTTTATTATTTTTACGTTTTTAACATAGACTTTATTGAACAAAGTGAATAAATCAATTTTAAGTTGTCGGTACAAATAATTGGTATAAATAGATTTCGATTCAAGAACAATCTTTATAAAAGCACGTAATTCTATGTACGTATGTATATGTTAACATAAGTACAGCGTATGTATTTATAAATTTGTCAATTTATACAACCACATACACATAAACTTATTTAAAATTTATTGTCACATTCTTCTTTCTTTCTTTAACGTTTTTATAAAAAGAAAATTACTTTAACAATTTTAATTTTTGCAAATAAAACTTTTAATTTTAATGACATGTTCTTTATTTTGAAAATTATTTCACTTAATGATGTTATTGTATAAGAACATTAACAGTTTTTTTATACTCTATATGTCACGTGTTATTTTTTCTTTTTAGCTCCCCCTGCTGCCTATATCTAAAATGCCAAATTAATAGCATTTTAAAACAATTCATGAAGAATGGTTTCGAAATTTTGGCGTATGTTTTACGTTTTTCTGTTTGATATAAAAAATAAATTAGTTTTTTTTTTTGTAAGAAAAATTTAATTGTACGTACAATGTTTTTTATGCTTTTTTTTTCAAATAATTTATAAAATTATGTTCAGACAATTTGTATAACACAAGAAATTTAATTGGTAGTTTATATTTGAGTACAAAACGGAATTAAAATTTGAAGAAATCAATTGAACTGCATTCTTGTCCCATCTGTCTTAATTTTTCTATGAAATTTATAAAGAATTTTCCCTCAATTCACAGTTAGTTAGTTTCTTTAGTAAGTTTCTTAGAGTTTTTCAAAAATAAAGAAAAAATTCAATTTAATTTTAATGCCAGTATTGTGACATATTAAAGTTTCGCACTTTTTTTATCCATTTTGACTAAGAATATTTGGTAATTTTAAATTTGCTGTAATGAATTTTAATAAATAATTCATTCCCTTTCAAAGGAACTTGAACTTAATTTTACAATTGCATAGACAAATTACAATAGGATCATTGGGTGCAAAAGAAAACTAAAAAAAATATTAAAAGCAAAATAATTTTTTTTAATGATTTCTTTTAATATCATTATTCTTAAAGAAAATGTACAATTGCACCTAAAAACAAAATAAAAAAAATTACAACAGAACGAATGTTACGAGCTCATAAAACACCAATTCCAGGTAGTGTAACCTTTATATGACCAATATTAAACATAGCAAAAAAATTAAACTACATAGGAAATAATAATATCCTTAGAAAAATTTTTCTTTTTCTGTGTAGTCTTTTTCTTTTACAATTCATTTTACTAAAATAAAATTTAGACGTATACACGTACACAAAAAAAAAAAAGATCCTTAATTTCTCAAATGAAATGGAACGAATACAAGAATTTTTGTTTTCATATTTCAATAAAGTTTTCTTCCTCCAATTCTTTCTCTCTCACTTATATCCTTCAGAATTCTAAGTATTTTACTCTGAAAGTTTATAATTCTGCAGTTATATTTAGCACGTCTAAATTGATATTTATGACTTCAAATAACATTTTTATTTTGTTTTCTTTTTTTTTGGTTCCTGAATAATAAAATTACCAAAAAGAAAACATGCATATATAAATTTGAAAGAGAAGGAAGTGAGGAGCGAAAGGAATATGAAATTCTTGAGAAAAAATCTTAAAATATAAAAGCATAACGAGAAACTGTAAAATCACAAGGATGAACGCTATAACATCATATATTTACACATGAAAAAAAAAGAGGAAATAAACCAAATAGTCAAATAGAATAAACAAGAAATAGGATGTTGCATACTAAAATATTATTATAGGATGATGAATGGCGTGATTTTTAAGTTTTCTTTAAGGAAAACTCACAAAGGAATATGTACGAACGAAATACACCTTCTTTCTTTGATAGTCAAGTTATAAAATTATGTCATATATTATGTGGTGTAAAGCAGAATTATCATAAATGTTAAATTTTAAAGATAATGAATACCAAATTGAAGATATTTGAATAAATTTTTGAGGTTTAATACTATGTAATATAGAATAATGCCGTTCCAAGATATTTTTATGGAAAATCTAATCATTATAAACGCGTGTTTCAAAAAAGAACTTTGCGCAAGACCGTCAACACTCCAAAGTTCAAACTGTGGAATTGAGAAAATAATATTAAACCCTACTAATACTTGAACTTTCAATCGGCATCTTGATTTCATTTGAGTTACATTTCATTTAGCATTTTATTTTCAGCTCATTTAAGTCAAAAATTTTTCATTTAATAAAATAAAGAACTTTCGAACATTCTCTTTGAACGCTATCTTTCTAGTTACACTAAATTTTAAATTCATATTCTAACTAATTACTGTCTAAATGATTCTTCCAAGAACACTGTCAATACAATGCTCTCAACGAACTCAATTTAATATTAAATTTCAAGCACATTTTATACTCATTTTCTCTGATTGCCTTTTTATATTTGTGTGTGACATTACTTTCAAAATAACTCCAAATTTTCTCAGTCAATATTTCTCCAAAAATAATATTTTACTTTTACATATACATAATATCATGTGTGTGCTGGCTGAGCATTTCCAGATAAGTTTTTTTCATATATGTAAGTATGTACAATATCTAATAAAAAAACTGTGATTGACGTCTAAGCAAAACACGTGCATCATGAATAGTATCCCATTTCCTCTTTAAACTAGAATAATGATTATTTTTTTTTCTGCTTTTATTTCAATTTTTCTTATGGGATCAAGATACTTGGTCTATTTTCTGGTACATTTAGATTTCGTACTCGTATAAAAATAAGCATAAAAACTTGTTGTAGAAAATAAATTTTTTTATATAATATTATCCTTATAGTAAACAACAGATATCCTTATAATATTTCTAATAGTATATAGAATTTGATTTTTATGATTTTGTATGCTGTTTTTACAATTTGTACAAGTATGTAAGTAATTCTAAATGTATATAATTGTTGATTTTAAGCAGATATTAGTCATATTTATCCAAATTATACTGAATCGAAAAAGGTACTTTTCAAGAAAATCTAAAGAAAACATGGAATTGAAAGTATTTTTATTGATCACAATCAAGATATAGAATATTTTAAAAATATTCTTCTAAAACCAAAAACTTTTATATTAAAAATATCAATCTTGTACTTATTTACTTCAAAGAAAAATTTTAATAGTCCTTAATACCAACAATAATAAGTTTTCTTTAATTTTCAATAATCTTTTGTACAAATTTTTAAGTACCTTTTATTTTATCTTCTTTTTTTTATTTTTTGGTTACTGACATTCTTAAAATATTGTAAATTGAAATGATGACAATATGACTGTATGACTTTTTGAAACTTCTATTTAATTTAATTAATTGTATTAGTTATTTAATTACATATATGTATTCATACATATATAAAACTACTAATATTAGATTGCATATAACAATAATAATAATAATAAGTAAGAAGGATAATAGTTATGTAAAGGACTCTAATTTGGGTCATGATATTCTGGTATAACTTTTAATTTTTTTTATTGTGAAATTGCTATTGAACTTTATGTTGTTCATGCAAGAATGTTGAAAAGTTACGTATATACTTACATACTTGTACATTTAAAATGCAATACAAATTAAATTAGAAGGGATGCACTTTTGGGACATGTTAAAATTTCAAAATAATTTATTGAAAATGACAATAGAGACAAGTAAAGTATTGGTCAGAATGAACATTACCTTAATAAAATAGAAAAAATTATTGTTCTATATTGATGTGAAATGTTGAATCATTTCATATAATAAAATACTTAGAATTCAATTTAATTCCAATTTTGATTAAAATTATTATTTTGAATTTAAAGGGATATTGAATATTTAATTAAAATTTAATAAAATGATGTAGTGAATAGAAGAAGCAATGAAATGTGTTTTCTAAATTGGAGATTAAAAGAAAATATGCATAATATTATTGAGAAGTACTACAAATTCGGGAACTGTGAAGGGCGAAAAAAAAAAAAAAAAAGGAAAAGAAAAAATTAAATTCTGTTTTCTCTCTCACATGTTTTCTTCAGTCATAGGATGACTGCCCTAGCGTCATAGGTGAAATGGTTTACGTCCAATATCACCAACTCTTATTGGTCTCATAATATAAGACATCCTACAGGCTCTTCACCCAAAATAGCTAGCTTAAATAATTGGGATGTGTATTCTTTTTTATCTCATCTTCACAAATGTTCAAATATTAATTTTAAAATAAATATCAAGACTAATATTGCTCATTTATGTCGATCACAAACCTTTAATTTGAACCTTGAATTATGAGATAAACAAAAATTTTAAAAAATTAATTGATACTTTTTATGAGAGTCCATTTAAATTTTGATGTGATGTACATTTTTGTAGCTGATATGAAAATCTTAAAACTTAATTTAATTACAATTTAAATTCAAAATTAATTACAAAATAATTTTATGATTTATATGGTATTAAAATTAAGTTAAATACACAGAAGCGAACTTTTTTCTCAAAAAATCCTTGAAAATTGAAATTTTGTACAGAAAAAAAAATCAGATTAAAATCAAATGGTGTAATTAAAAAAATATTTTTATGTTAAATTTTATTATGTGCCAAAAGTGCCCTTATTTCTTTTTTTTTTTTTTTTTTGTTATTTTCTTAGTCCTGTATTTATGCGAGTACTTAAAACTAAATTAAAACTCTATAAAAATCTTCAATTTGGAACACCTTTTATAACCATTATAATAATAATTTTATTAATGTGTGCCCCAATCCTCTCCCAAAAATTTTGAAAAAAAAATTTTATCCATTGAAATCCACACTATACCTACACTTTATGAAAATAATTATTTTTAAATTAGACTACATCCTCACTCACTATATATTCAAGCAAAATTAAAATTTAATACATATATATATATATGTATATATATATATAATTTGTATAGCTATAATGTAAATAAAGTACATAATTTTAAAAATCTTTTTCAAAAAAAGACACTAAATAATTGTACATTATACTTAATAAAATTTCCTATGCTATATACACTTTTATTATACATATTGTATGTATTTGTATAATTAAGTAAAAAAAAAAAATGAAAAATAATAATAAAACTTGTCGCCATCTGTTGTCTTAAAGATAAACTTCTCTTATATCATTATCAATATCACCATCATCGCATAATATTTATATTTTCAACAAAAGCAGTAAGAGTAAAAGTAGTATAACAGAATTCAATATTATAAAAATATCAACAGCTTTTTGTTTTTTTAAGTGACTTTATGGTATGGAACGAGTAGTAATAACACGATTGTGTTGGAACCTTTTCTCTTTATGTTTTATAATCCTTACAAAATTTTGTTTATATATTCTCTAAGTGCCTATGTATATTTAACTGTCTTTAAATTTACTGTAACAGGGAGTTTTAGTAATTTTGTATAGTATTCTTATTAAATTTTAAATTTTGTATAGTATTCTTAAATTTCTATGAATAACAAGTAGTTTTGAAATGAAAATTTATTTACCATTTGCACTATATTTTCCGATCAGCAAATTGCAGGCAAGTCGATCCCATATTTGTGTTTTAACCATTTGACTGTGACTTCTATTTTATTGCTACTATTAATTTCATTATGCATTAATCAATTCAGTACATCTATTTTTGCTAAAATTATTCAAATTTTTAATTTAAAATTTAAGAAAAATTGTTTTATACCTTTACAACAACGTGCTGATTTCGAACATTGTCGAATTAAAATACTTGAGTATTTAACAAACTTATTCAACGGAATAAGGAAAATGAAAATGGTATTAAAGCAAAATTACTCGCTCTACTGAAGATGTTTAAGTACACATATATTTTAGCATGTAAAACTAGTGCTATGTAATGAGGCCAATAAGTAAGTTTGTCAGAATTTTTTTTCCTATTTATTTTACTGCAATGAATTGCCATAATCCCGAAAACTTCTTTAAAACAAATTTTTTTCATCCTTTTTCATATTTTAAATTGTTAGTACTTCATTTCACTTCCTTTAGTTTTAATTTTGTTCAGCTCTTTCTTTTCCTAAAGATTCATGGCAAAATACATGTATTTGAATTTCTCCAATCTTTGAAGAATTTTTAGCAATCAAATTGAAATAACTTATTTCATTCGACTTTATCGCCAGGCACCTCCTAAATGTTTTGTTTCTTAGAAGAATATTATAATCCTTTCATAATATTCACTTGTATGAATATAAAATATCCTATATACTCTTAATCTTTTTGTACATTATATAGCAAGATAATGAGGACTCCCAAGAATGATAACATCAAAAGAACAGTCTTGTACACTATTGCAGTACTCCAAAAAAACGTAAACGGTGTACATTAAATATTTTTTTCCTTTTTTTTCTGCCAGAGATAAAAATGGATAATAACATGTTTTCTTGATTTTGTTTTAATTTTTTCTTCACTCTTGTATAATTGTTAATTGCACAGAAATTTGTAGTTGTAGCGAGTTTATTACAATCATGTACCATAGATTGTTCCAACGGATGTTTCTTTTAAGATTTTCTGTAAAATAAAATTACGTTAAAAGAGTTTTGTAAATAAAACAAAATTTTTTTTTAATGTTAGTCTGACATAAAAATTGAAATAAGGAAAAAGTGTAAAAAAAAAACGTGAATGAGGTGACATTTTGTATAAATGGAATTTTGTTAAAAATCATTTGTTGATCATGCGTATTCTAAACGTAACACAAGTCAAAGGAACGCAACTCTGTTAAATTAACGATTAAATTTTGATGTTTATTTTCAGTCAATTGCTGCAGCAATACAACAGTTGAGTACAGCAAATTGCCCGTATTTAAAATATGGAAATATTTATAAATTCATTACTAATGATTGACTGAGAACTGATTGTGCAATATATTCATAAAAATACTTCATTCAGGCTCGTAACTTCAATTTCTCTAATTAAACTTTATGCTTTCAGGAGGATTGGTTTACTGTAATTTACGGATTTTAACGCATCCCAGACTTCACGCTCCAATTATTACTAAGAATCTTTCTACCTTATAATGCGTTTTCTCTAAAAAATAACATTCACATACCCAATATTTTCCTGAATTATGTGTCATACATATCTTCACATTCAGTAATGTGAAAAGATGTATGACACCAGCGAATTACAGCAATCTGATCTAACATGGCATAGTGCAAAGCACGTGAATGAAATATGAAAGAAAGTTCTTCTGTATCTATCATTCGAAAATGTAGAAAATGGTAGTTACAGTACAGTTGCATTAATTGAGAAGTTTTCAAAGTCATTAAAATGCCTTTTAAAATATTTTAAACAATACAAAATTTTCCTTATATTCAACTACCTCTGAGTTTACACTTTCATCTGCATACAGAGCCATTTTAGAATATTGTGTCAGCAACTATTCCACCTTAAAAATACAAAATAAAAAAGATTATAACCCATTCCTTTCTTTTTTTATTTTTTTACTTAAAAAATTTCAAGGATACTCACTTTGAATGAATTAATTTATACACCATTATTATCTTCAACATCTTGTAAATAATAGCATTAGACAGCCATTTGCGCGTTTCATTCACAGAACAACAAAAAGCAAAGTAACACAAACACCAGCCAGACATCTAAAGGGAAAAAAAAAGAAAAATATGGGATATGAGAAATGGAAATGAATTTTGCTTTCATTTTTATTTTATGATTTACAGCTTCTAAGGAAAATATAATCTTAAAATGGAAAGCAAAAAGGCAAAAAGGTAAAAATACAAGTAAAACCAAAAAAAATCAGTAAATCCACGTTGAAAATATCCTTCACACGTACACTTTTAGAAAAAGTACAAACCTTATAAGTACGTTAAGTGGGACACATACAACATTTTCGCAAATAAAAAAAAAACATTGAAAACATTAAAATGATCGTAAAATTGAAAGAGAAAAGAAATTATTTTAAACAACACCTACAAAAAAATTAAAGCAAAAAAGTCATAAAATTTAAGATGCCAAATGTTTTGGTTAATATTCGGTATTTGATTAATGAAAAGCAGTAACATCTGATCAGAGAATCGTTAAGTCTTCCGGAAATCGGAAAATGAGGATCCAAGTTAGGTTTACCCTTCAAATATTTTCATAGCTTTGTCTTTATATAAACTATTTTAGTTTCACTCTTAATTTGCTTTCTTCCTTAAAAACTACTTTCAGACTTTTCATTACAATCTAAACGAAATTTCATTTATTCACAAAATTGGCTTGTTGATTTAATTCTTAATACACATAAAATGAGCACCAAAACTCAAAATATCCAAACAAAACGACGCATTTAAATTGATAAAAGTAAACAATGAATTGGTTATAAATGCTTGTGCCACATCCAATATACCTATTTACTATCCTTATGCTCGTGCTAACAATAATAATAACATTATTAGTGCAATTAGTTATAACAAATTTGTTGTAATAAATTCTAAAATAAAATAATTGAATTAATTGAAATATTGTCTTCTATATCATTTACAAAACTATTTTAAAACAAAACATATAATGAATGAATAAATTAAATACATATTATGCAAATAAACACTAAGTACATTTATAAACATATAAAAAGTCACATCTCCGTAAAGAAATAATTGAAAATTTTTGACTTAATTTTTATTCTATTTGTTATTCAAGTTTTGTTGAAATAATATTAATATATGGCTTCTAGTAAATAATATCAGCACTATGGTTATACATATAATAATTGTTGAATTCAAATTATTAATTCAATATTAATATGAGAAAATGCAATAATTTAAAAATTCAAATATAATAGAGGAAGAAGGTGAATTAATGGCAAAATTTTATTATAAAATCAATAGAAAATTGAATGCATTTTATTAACCCTTTCTTGGTTAAAGAAATTTAAATGGAGAAAAATGAATGTAGGTGCCGATTGGAATTGATTGTACTGTAAACTCGAATTTTAATATCATTCAAAATCCTTTGTAAAAATTTTATCAAATATTTGGTATAAGAGACCATAAGATTCACATCAAGTGGATCAATTCTTCTGCAACATTGTATTAAATTTCATTATATGTAGAACTCTATTGTGAATGATTATTCAAACTAACACGTGGAAGATGTTTATGAATTATAATATTTTAAAAGAGAAATGCACTAAACTTTGGCACAAAAAATACTACTGCCACAACAATTCAGTTCAAACTAATTTTCCATCAGTAATAAATAATGTAATTATTTTATTATTTACATAAGCTGATTTTCCGATTTCATATGATAACGAACCATATGCACTAAGGGGTAGTAGGTATATATAGAAAAAAAAATTAATTAGCTTTTGCTTTCAGGCAAATTTCAAATTGATATTGCCCAATGATAAGTACATATTACTATTCCTATCTATATACTACATAATATTATAGTCCTCGAGAAAATAATTGGAAAAATTTTACATATAAATGTATACAAATTTTATATAAAAAATTTTAAACTATACAGTAGCACTCTCTACGAATATACTTATAATATTTGAATTTTGAAATTATTAAATATTTACATTTTTATGATAATTGAATTTTTGTATCATATTTCTATCTAAATATAACAATAAAATTATTTTGAATATTAATAAAACTATTATTATACTATACCACAATATTGAAAAAACAAAATACTTAACTTTATATATGGGATATAATACATTTAATTATGTGGTATGACAATAACCTTTTGTTAATAAATGCAAAATTTAATTTATTTCTCGAAAAAAAATTGAAATAAAAAAAATATGAATATTTTAATAATATCTAAGTAATTAAAAAATTTATTAATTATTTAAGCATAAAATTCAAAAATTACTTATTTGTGCATAGACCTATGATACTTTGTCTAAAATAGAATTATTAAATTCTTAATTAAAATTGGTAGTTAAATTTGTTTTAATGAACAATAGAAATTTTTATTTTATTTTGAAAATAATGATTTTTATTTATAATAATTTTAAATATTAGATCTCATTAAATAATAAAATTTATTTCAATTTAATTGAATATTGTAAAGTAGGAATTGAATTTCGTTAAGTTAAAAATTTAAGAAAAAAATGAGAAAAATGACATTAAATAAAAAATCAAAAATTTTATATTATGAAAATCTTTTTATATATGAACATACATACATTTGAAATATTGCTGCTTTTTTCTATACTATCAGTCTAATATAGGGACCTATTCTGATTAATTACTAAGAGAAAATCACATTTATGCACAATACTGTGCAATATTCAAATAACAATGAAAAAATGATTTATTTAATTAACAGAAATCGGAAAATTTTAAATATTTTAAATCTATAAGAACTTTCACCATATCAACATATTTTTATTAGAATTTAAACAATACAATTTTAAAATTACTCTAATTCTCCAAATCCACAGCCGAATATCCTTGAGAGAATTCAACAAAATAAATTTAAAATTTTATACTCTAACGTGGTGGCTCATTTTCGGATGAAAAATTGATGCAAAAAAAGCAAAAAAAACTTTTTTAATTTATTGTACTTCTAAAATAGTTTAGACAATTTAATTTGAAAACTGAAAAAAAAATTTTAAACAATTTATTAGAAAAATTTAATTTCTTTTTTTGAATAAATTTATAAAAAAAAAAGTTTCAAAATTCAAATCCGTGCCGTCGTTAATAAAAATTTATTTCAAATATGACATATGAGAGTCGTTTGAATTAAAAAAAAAACTGCAAAAGGATGTACTTATTGAGCAAAACTTTAATGAATGAATAAAATTAATTATCTTGCTTTTTGGAAGGTTTTTATAAAATTGATAAAATTTAATTACAAATTTTCCAATTCGATATTTGCCACTAAGTTTACCAAATCTATTAAACTAAAAAGTCTTTTAAATCATAAAAGATAAAATAAAGTAAAATAAATATTAAAAATTAGTAGTTAAGCTATAAATAACACAAAAAATATATAAAGATGAATTTAATTATTTATGTCTGTACAAGTATCCTGCTATCCTGCCATTTCGATTATAAAATTTCAATTTAATTGTTTGCATTCTCTTTATTCTAGTAAAAAAATTTAAATTACAAATAACATGTAAACAATACAAAAATAGATTGAAAAAGATAAAAATAAACATGACAGTAAAATGAGCATCAATCAGCAATTTTATACTATTTCTCTCCCCATACGGGACACTTTACTTCTCATTTCAATACAATGCACCATAAAATGTCTTCTCTTGCCATTAAATTAAAAGAACAAAAGGAAATAGTATGAAAGATTTTGGACTGGGGGGTGTGATGAATGAAGATATGAAATGAGTAGTAAAATATTTCTTAAGTATGACTTATGACTTATGGAAATGGAGGCAATGTTTTCAAAGCGTCAGCAAGAAATATATTTGCTTTCTCATTCATTTCACTATAATATAGGTTGCCTTGATTGTACTTTTATCGTTGTCATGAAGAAATATTGTGTTCTTGTTCCTTGTATGTAATTGTATTTGTATTGTATCGAAAAAAAATTTTTAGCATTGTGAATTAGACGTTATTTTTTTTCTCACTGTTTTAATAGTGACTGTGACAGAAATTAATTCAAAATGAAATTTACTATTGTCATTGCAGCAATTTCTTTTTTTCTCTCTCTCTCATATTCATTACCATATTATATGAATAGATATTATGCATAGATATTACATTTTTATGTTAATATCATTATTATTATTATTGCCATAAGGTTTAGACATATTTCAAAGAATGTCGGTGCTTCTATGCAACTATATTGTTTACTATTAGGGTTTTTCTTTTCTCTCTTTTCTTTTTCTTCTTCACTTCAATGAATACAATATTTTTCTATATACGAGTATATCTAGAGTAGTTATTGCAAATATATTTATTTATAGCTCTCTTCCTCTTATTTCTGTATTCTTAATATATATTTTCTATATTATATTTCCACTTTTCTTTTTAAGAAATTCAATAAAATTCAATGTTTTCGACAGATAACAGTTTTTCATTCTTATTTTTTTTTTCTACTTGCAGAGCAATTTTTTCTTTTTTTTTTAGATAGAAAAATAAAAGAATTTCCATTTTTTATTTTCTAATTTTTTATGCATTCTATTGATAAATTTAATGAAATGTAAATTAGATTCTATATAAAAAAATTGTAATTTACTGCATGCAGTTATGATTTTTATTTCATTTAAATTTTATTTACTATGTTAGTACTTTTTTTCTGAATTTACATTAAATTTTTATTTAAAGAAAGAGTATATTACTATTTGCTCTTTTAAAGAAAATAAAAATTCTTTTTAAAATATGAAAATAAGTGTTATACACAGTGAATCAATTTAATTTTGATTTAATTAACTTGTTCGTTTTCGAAATTTAGAGAAAATTACTTTAAAAAATTTCAGAAAATTTGGTTTTTCTATAGCAAATCAGACGATATTTTTTATAATCTGTGTATATGGAACACAAAAAATGTGTTGAGAGAAAGGTAGAATAAGAAAAGTTATTTTCAAACTATTTTTATCTTTGAGTATACCGATATAATGTTTTTAATATTTGCTTGCTACTTTTAAGCTCATAAGAATCATAACTTATTTTATTTTTAAACTTACTTATTATTTATTGTAAACAAACATTTTTATCAAATTATATTTATTGAAATATAATATTTTAATATTATTAAAATTTTATTTCTTTGCAGTTTCAACGCATTGAAAAATAAACGTAAGTGAAAAATTTTTTTAATATGATATTCTTGACATTATAATCAAAATGCTTTAACTCAGATTATAAAAACATAATATGTAATTGAAATCAATTAAGGAAAAATATAAATTTGGCTTTATTATTACGAAAGCGTATTATAAAAGGGTAAAGTATTTTCTCGATTATGAAAATATCATTAAAGAAGATAAGAACAAAACCTATAGGTACACAAGAAAATTTAATCCCGAGTAGATTGTTTTCGAGCAATACTAAGTTACTATACAATGGGGCGGACTTATTAAAGTATCGAATCACTACTTATGTGATAGTGACTTTATTATCACTACTTATGTGATGTGACTTTATTATTGTGAACACAAACCAACTCATACAAATGTTTCGCGTCTAAAATAAAATTTTTGAAACTTTTACGACACATCACTATCCCTTAGTTAGTCGATACTCAGAATAAGTCCCAATAACTAAATTGAAATATGAGATTCAAATATATTCATAAAAGTTTTTATAACGCAAGGGGCAAAAAAATAAAATTCAAAAATCTTCATTTCAATCAATCGATTCTGTTTTTCGTAATCCCAAACTAGTTATCATTCAACATAATTAAACTCACAAAATTTATTTTAATAAACTTATATTAAAATAATAATATTTATGATATGAATTAATTTTTTTTCCAAAAATTTTAATGTCATTCAAGTTTACTTCAACTTTTTTTTTTTCCTTTTAATTTTGTTTTACCCTGAAAATCAGTAACAAAATAGCTGACAAAAAAAATTTATAACTTTTATTGTTAATTTTTTTCCAGCTCATTCAACTGAAATCAAAATTTTATGAAATTTGAATATTTTACAACATTAATTAAATTTCAATTTTAATTATATTTAAAAAACTTTTAATTTGTAAAAATTTTCCTTTTCTTTGTTTTATTTTACTACGCGAATCAAAAATTAAAGAAAAAAATAATAATATTATGTATTTTGTATTGATATTAAATTTATTCATTTATTGTCGCCAGGACATCAATTTTATTTCAACAGAAAAAATATAAAATGTACAAAAGTTGTCAAGTTGTTTTCATCTTTAGTGTGATAATAAATTTCAATCATTAAATTGATTTTAATTTTAAAGTTGATTTATTTTTATGTTAAATATTTTATATTTTATGTATAAAAGGAAAACTTTAGGAATAACATTAATTGAATAAGTACGAAAAGTATTTTTCACAGAAAAAAAAATGTAAACTTAAAGGACAACTAATTATTGAATTTGAAATCAGTTGAAATGGTTAAATTTCTGACTACTACCATAAGAATAAAATATTCTTTTAACAATTGCGCCTAAAAAATTGATTTAAAAATATATTTGCACCTACATATACCTTCGTAAATGTAAGAAGCGTCGAATCTACCATATATGCATACAAAGTAAGCAATTGCAATGAGCGCAGAAAAACAGAATCGTCATGAAACGAAGCAATTCACACACGCAAGAACGTCTTTTCTAGCTCTATGTAAATCAAAGATACCTGCTCAAATCTCAGTTTCCTTGGAAATTCAAAATTTTCTAATTAGAACTTCTAATTATAATACATAATACAAAATTGTAGAAATTTTCTGAGAAGAAAATTAATGCTTAACTTATTGCTTATTATATTTTTTTAAATTCGATAATGAAATTCAATTCATAACACAACTATAAAATAATATGGAAAAAAAAAAACAAAAAAGAAATTTCTGTTTTTTAAAAAGTTACCGCCTGAAGCTATGCAATTAACTGAAAACATTTTTTTTAATATTTCCTTTAATTTTTTGCAATATACCTAATTTAATTAAAATTTTTCCGAAAAAATATTTATTATGCGTTTTGAATATACATTTCTGTATGTACGTACATCCGTACGTACTTCTTTATTAAGAAGCATAAAAATTTTACGAATTTTTAAATATACAAAAAAATAAAATTTTTTTTATTTTTTTTTTTTTATTAAATTAATTACATTTTTTATACTTCATTTGGTTCTTTCATTAAAATGAACACTTGCAATTAAGTAATTGCATATTTTTCATTTGGGACCTATAGATGCAAAAGCTATAATTTTTATTTTGCTTTTGCATAATCTCTTTCTGCCCCTGCTATATTATAATGAATCCATAACACAAATTCTAATGTTTGTCAGAGAAAATATAACAAAAAAAAAATAATTTATTTCTCAAAGAATTATTTTTGTTGTTAACAACTACATAGTTGAAAATTTTTCCTAGAAAACAAAAAAGAAAATCTAGAATTTCTACTTTTTTTTTAAATAAAAAATTTGATTACTAAAACTAAAAAAGTTCAAAAGCTATTAGTATTAATATATGAACTGCACTATACTGCACCAATCGAAAAATATTTTCTAATTTTCATCAAAATTTCATGTGTGTGTGCGTTTGTTTCAAAAGAATATTTTTATTCAAAGGTTTTCATTTTTACTTTATACACAACCACACAATAAGGTTCAAAGGTTGAATAGTGTTTGAATTTTTTGTTTTCTTGCTCTTTTTTTTTAATTTTCAGAATATTTGACTTTTAGAGTGATTTAAGGAGAATAAGCATGTTTAGTGAAAAAAAGAAATATTTAGTACAATTTTAACATTTTTAAAACTTTTTAATATAAAATTTTTGCACTCAAGAAATAAAACCTACGTTTTCAAAAAGTTACTGGTTTCAATTGAATCCTGTCCTTATAAGTAAAAACTTCCATTTTAGCGGGAAAAATTAATAATTTAATAGCCGCTATTTAAAGTTTTTATATACTTTTCATTGATTTTAACCATCCCGCCTACTCATTATTAATATTATTATTTTTACTTCTAATACACGTTATGAACTGATTTCATTAAAATTACCTAATTTTCTTTTTCACTTTTTTTTTAATAAATAATTTAATTTAAAATTTCTTATTGTTCGCTTACTTTAAAAATTTAAATATTCGTAATAAATTTTTATTTTCACATTTTCTACGTTGTGTTATACCTAAAAAAAATACCTAAAAATTCCTAAAAGAAATATTTTATCCTTTTGATTCTAAAAGAAAAAAAAAACAAATTCAATTTTAGTTTTCATTCTTTTAGCGTTCTCCAGTCAAGAATTAATCGATTTGTTATTTAAAAAGAGAAAACAGACAGTGTTGCAAATAGTTTATTTGTATAAAATTATGCCATTAATGAAACGAAATTATATATTATGTAAAATTTCATTTAAAATTTGAAAAGAGTAAAAATCTAAACTTTGTAGTTAAAAATCTGTAAACGTTTTTCTCAAACTTATAACAGAAACTGAGTACCGTAAAACTTTTTCAGATGCGCTATATTGTTCTATTTCAAAAAATTGTTGCCCATCATTAAAAATTGATAAATAATTTTAAATTATTTAAAGGCTTCTGATCTTGACTAGAAAGTGAAGATGGAATGTTTCGAATAAAAAGTCATTGAATTCAAAGAGCCAATGATGTCAAAAAGTTACTGAAATCAAAAAGAATTTCATCTTACCCGCTTCATTTTGAATTTTATTTTTCGTTGATATGCATCGTTGATTTTTTGCCATTATTTACAACACTGATGAAAAACCTAAAATGAAAAAAAAATTTTGGGTCAAAATTAGCACATTTTTTTTAATTTTTGTTTTTATTTTTATTGTTCTTTTTTTTCTTTCCCTTTTAGCTTGTAATTCCTTATTGTTAATATGCATATCTATATATACATATATATACATATTAATGTATGTAATGTAGGTGAACAGAAAATATTTATGAAACAAAGATTTGCGGAAAGAAAAAAACGAAACATCAACATTTTATAAGCATTTTATTTTATTTACTTCACAAAAATAAACAAGAAACAAAACAAGTTTGAAAACGCCAAAATTGAAGCCAATAACAAAACCTGAATATCCTTTTATTAAATTTTATTATTATTGTTATTATTTTTATCATTATTATATTCATTTTCATCCTTCTTATACTATAAGGAAAGAATAATAATCGTTTTTAAGGGAAACGATTTACTTTCATATTTAAGGTAATTTAAAACAATTTTTCGTTGTTTTTACATAAAAATAAATTTTTTTGCTTTCTCCCTTTTTTTTTCTTGTTCATGAATGTTATCTGAATCTTATTCTTATATACATAATATACTAAAGGTCTAAATTGCAATTGTTTTGAATATTTATCTTATGTTTTTATATTATGGTTCCTGTACTCAAAGCTATAAGCCATGATATTACAGTTAATAAAGATCTATAATATTTACATTTAAAATAATAAGAAAAATTAAAAATAAAACTGAGAAAGAAAAAAAAATTAACTTCCGGCATCTCTTAATATACCCAATTATTATATATAAATAAAATGGATAACTTTGTGGTTTTTAAAATGATGGTCGCAAAAATTAATGTGTTGGTTTTTTTCATTTTGAATAAATGAAAATATCAATTGGTATTGGTATAACAGTTACAGAATTTTTAAATTTCTTTGTTTTATTCATGTAATCAACTCTTTCGTGTTTCGGTTATATTTATAACATTATTCTTTTGAAATTGAATCTTGAATTAATACATGAAATATTGTATTAAATCTTCTTTAATATGATTTTTTGTTCATTTAAATAATACAGATCTATATATAGAATAGAAAAGAATTCGAATTAAAGAATATTGTTACTCTTACACCTTTTCTATCATGAACACAAGTAGTAAATACCATGAAAATATTACGAATTGTTACTAACTTCTAAAACTATTTATTTTCAAGAATTTGTAACTAAACCAAAAACACCTCATTAAAATATTTCTCATAATAGCTATGCATATAACTTTAATTTTAATTTAAAATATAAAAATTTCTATTAGATCTATGCAAAAATATATATATACGAGTATGTGTATATTTCCGAATGTTAAAATATAATTTTAAATGCAAAGTTCATTAATTATACGAATTACTCAACGTCAAATTTTTAATTATTTCCTTAAACGCCCATAATACAACAAATATAAACTCCTTAGACCTTATTGAAGAATACTTGTATGAATGAAATTTAAACATAATTTTTTTATAAACGTATATATATGTATGTAAGTACGTGGAATGATTAAGAAAGTTCCGGTATGAAAATGTAATTATAATTGCAACTATATCAAGTTAGGATAAGAAAATCAAAAAACAAAATTGCTTACTCGTGTTATGTATAGGTTTCCAAGCACAGCGTTTAAAAATGAATTTTTAAAAATTAATTTGCATTAATCAGCACAAAATCTCAAATTGAATCCTTGTTTTAATAAAAGCTTCCCGACAATGGTCTTTATTGAATATTGAAGCAAATTCATTGTACTTTACTCAATATTAGTTGACTCAGTTTGTTTTTCATTGCAATATTTTCTAAATGAAACCTAAAAAGAAACAGGATTTAATTAATCAAAGATTTAAAATTACTAAAATTAAATATTTTTCACTAGGACAATAAAAAGATCAAACAATAATTGCGAAAATTCTAATTTTGTACAATTTTAAACATTTTATTAGAAGAAATTTAACCGTAGAGTTAGGCTGGTATATTCAAAACATTTACAATTCTTTTTCTCAACCGTAATTTGTGAAAATTAACAAAACTATAAAAAAAATATTCATAACCTATATAAACTTTCAGGATTAAAAAATAACATGAATATGGACCAAAAAACGGGAAGGTGGAAGTATTAAAGTTGGTATAAAAATTGGATTTTTTCCGGTCTTTTTTTTTTAATAAAAAACGAAATAATTGTTGAAACCGCACAAAAAAAACCTGTAATGGATAAAAATATCATCATGAGCAGCGCGCCATAATCATGTAAGCATCATAATCATCATCATTATCAGTATATCATTATAAACTTTTCATCATCACATGCATTGCTTCATGTACATATCTATATAAATACGTATGTATAAGTATGATGAAAGCGGAAATATTCAAGGAAATTACTTACGTTACCATAATATAATGTTATCTAAAAGTTTATTAAAAAAAAACAGAAAAAACTTTAGGTATTTCAAAAAAAAAAAAAAAAAAAACATTTTTAAAATCACGGTTTACAAAGTACTTATATCTATAATGGTAGTAGTATACTGTTATTATAATGAATGAATAAGAGAAAAATATGTTGATGCAGTTTTTACTCTATGTTGTAAAAAAATTAAATTTAATAAGGAACGTATACCATTATTGCTGCTATCCAAAATGCGGAAGAAAATATTCTCGTCAATATATGTACGTATTTCTTCCTCGTCATATGAATCGACGAAGGGACGAACCTTTCGATACATAGATAGGATTTTTGTGATTTGTATCGTCTACTTGAAAATGATTTAAACATAGGACTTTGAAAAATTTTGGCATTTCATGCCTAGCTACCATAGCTCTCTCCTGAGAAAGACCAGCACTTCAACATCAAGCAAATTCCGGCCTAATAACCTGTTTGAGTAAACACACAAAAACCTTAATATTCACAAATTTTTTCAACCGTACTTTGTTGGGCGTTCATAATAATTTATTGTAGAACGAATTTAAATAATATGTGAGTTTTAATGTACACACGAAAAATTTTATTTAGTGCTTTCCTCACATTTCTTCCTTAGTCCCTACTCCTCTCAAAAACAATCTATGCCTTTCACATAATATGAAAAAGCATTTGATACTATTCATGAACTGTAAATTACATCAACATTATATAATTTGATATACCTATCTATAGCGTTTTGGATGTCAAGGATAAGTTGAATGGCGTCATTTTTATACATCGTATACATTATAGGGAGTAAGGTTATACTAGTAAAAATTATTATTATAAAAATATTTTTTTTTTCACATACACACATTCTTTAATATTTTTTTTAATTTATATCATAAGTTCACCTACACTGCAGGTAATATTCTGTGCATTGCAAATTATTATTAAAAAATGAAAAGAGAAGTTTAAATTAAAGACAAAATCAGATTCACCAGAGATGATGGTCAGTTTTGCAATTTAATGATTTTTTTGCAGAGTTTCGTTGAATTTTTTTTTTTTACTTTATATCCTTTGAATTTTTTTCTTTTTCATTTTAATAAATGAATGTATGGTTAATGTAGTTCCTTTGAAGTAATTTTTTTTTTTATTTTTTTGGATATCACATTCATGTTTGTTTCAATGTTTGACAATATGAGTTGGTAATTTAATTCCACCATATATGCACATGTAATTAATTAAAATGGCTAATAGACCTTCTCAGATATAATTTTAATTCTTTAAAACTTTTTGTAATCTATTCAAAAGAATCCTTTCAATTATAATTAATTCGTTTATTTTATTGAAAGCCTTATATTTTTTCATTTATTTCCGGTTTTTTGATCGGATAATTGTGTAAAATGAAATTTCATATTGTGAAATATATTCATTTTTTGATGTGGAAAATTAAAAGCTATATTTTGTGGAATTAAACCTACATCGCAACTAACTAACACACTTAAAAAATATGTATTACTTTAAAAATGCCAAGAAACTTTAATTTGAAATTTCTCCTATTATTCGAAATATTGTTAAGAAAACTAAAATTTCCACCTAATCCAACAAAAAAGTCTATAAATTTGAACAATCCAAGCTAAAATCTTCCAATTTATTCTAGCTGTCTATCATAAAGTTATTAATCTATCTTTAATTCAAAAGTATATCTTATTACTTTTGAAATTTTTGAAATCTCTCATATACGAGTAACAATAACAATATTTATTAGTCAATTTTTAATGTTATCATAAGATAGAAACAAAAAGATTTTAGTTTTTTTTTTAGAAAATTTTTAATAGTAGTCTTCATTTTAATAAAATACGATCACCAACTTCATTAATTTTCTACTCAATTCCACAAGTCACACATTTTTTGTTTATTTTTGTTTAGAAAAATATTTTTTGAAAAATACTATTCTTAAGGAAATTTTTATGATTGCAATTTATATCATTTTGTACATCCTTAAGATCTTCTATATTATAGAAAAGAAAAAATTTAGAACTTTGAAATCGATAAAATAGTAAAAATTTCATATGGCTAAAATCGGAAGAAGAATAATAAAGAAATTTTAAGTTAAGAACCACTAAAAAAAATCCCTAACTAAAATATGACTAGAAGTTTTATATAGAAATAAATAAAAAGAGCAACTTTCAATACCGTTTACACTAGAGACTTAAGAAATATAATTGTTGTCATTTATAATATGGTAGTAAATATTACATCAAATTGAGATAAATATCTTAAAATTCTAGACAATCATATAAAAAAAAAACTAAACTCACCTTAAAAGAAATATCATTAGAATACTTTAAAAATGTCCTTATGATCTTAATCTCGATTGTATTCTATTTTATATAGATATAGCTTTTATGTTTTGCAATCATCCTTTATTCCTTATATTTTTAGTTGCTTGCCGATTTGAAGTTTTACTTTTTTTTTTGCCAAAATCATTTTATTGATCTACAAAATAATGATAGGATTTAAAGGCATTATTTAAAAAAATATATATATATAAATTTTCTATTCTTTTCTATTATTTTTAAAGGTTAAGTTAGATATAAATGAATGGAGACGAAAAACAACTGAGATTTTAAGCTTTTATCATAAATCAGTATTCGAAAATTCCATTAAAAAAAGAAGTATTTTTTTTTTTTTTGGACCAAATTGAAAAAGGTTCTTTCTATAAAATAGATCTAAGATATTAAAAAAACAAGATTACATAAAAAATTTTAAACAAAAAATAGAAAAAAATAATTTGCAAATTCTCACTGCCTGTTATTGGGATACAAATTATAACATTGTTTAAAACATCTAAGTTGAAATTCTGATTACCTTCAAAGACAAATGCAAAATATAATTTTTTTAAATGAATTATTTGTTTTAAAAATTTTAATAGAGAAAAATAATTTTTAAAACAGGAACGCGACTTGTCTCAGGTTCCTTTCAATTAAAATTTCTTAATCTCGCACTTATCGTAGGTAAGTAACTAAAAATAACATAATATCAAATTATAGTCGCCAGAATTTGTGTTTTTTAATTAACATCTGCAATTAAATATCATTTGAATAATTTTTTTCAAATAATTAATAATTTTTGTCACAAAATTCCGAACAAGTAAAAGCTAAAACTTTAGAACTAAGCACGATTCAACTTAATTAAATTTTTCTAGTTTATTTACCAGTTTAATCTATTAAGCCGAATTTGAATTTGCATAAAATAAAAACATTGGTATAATAGTTGCACACTTACAACAACAGAATTCTTGATTTGTGATATATTTTAAATTCTTTAATGAATCAGTCCATTTTCTTCATTTAAAACATAAAAGAATTATAAATGAATTTTCAAATTCTACATCATATTTTATTCTCATACATATATGTATGTAGGTACTAAAAATGTCCGGAACATACAAAATGTTGATTTTGATTATCTTGATATTACCAAATTGGTTGATTATATATTTAGCACATATTATGTATGTACTTACATATATTGATACCTGACCCTTTGAAAAAGGATAAAATAAAATATTTTACACACAAAATCCGTATAACAGACTAAAAGTAATAACAAAATTAAAATAATATGTTAGTAAACTTATTTTTTTTTTTTATTTAGCCAGCATTTTTTATTTTTCAAAAGTGAATTTATTAAATTATATATTAAATTTTTTTTTAGTGATAAACTCTCAGACAGTATAATGGATGAATCCTAAATTGATTTTTTTTATGTTATCTGTATTACATTTTAGCTTACATTTTCTTAAAAGAACAATAAAAAAAAATAGAAATTTAACAAAAAAAAAAAAACTTTAATAGAAGGTCATTTCGAATTCCAAAAGATTATTAAGAAAGAAAAATCTTTTAAATTTTTTTTGAATACCTATGTACCTACATACGAGTACTTATATAAAAAATTTTAAATATCTAACAAAATTTAAAGCAAATTTTTTCTTCTTTATAATAAAAAAAAATTAATTGAATTTTTCAATAGAGAAAAGGATAACATTTTTGCTTGAAATGAAATTAGCTTTTAATTTGATCAAAAGATGCACACATACATTATAAATTTTAAAAAAGGAAGAGTAAATCCTATTAGAAAAATAAATCATATAATCCTATTATACCTACTAATATTCCAGGAAATTAATTTTTTTTTCCTGTGATTTCAAGTTAGATGAATTGAACTAAGCATAAAATTTGTTAATTTTTATCAACTATTATATAACAATAAAAGATTATTATAAAAATCTACTTAAAGTATTTACAATATTAATTCAAAAAGTTGATCATTTAATTATGAAATCGGTTTGTAACGTTTTCAAATAATCTAAACTATTGAAATTTAATAGGAAAATTAAATATATTCATACATAAGTATGTGTACTATAAAGTAACTGTACTTTCTTTGCTCCTTTTCTTACGGGAAATTTTTTTGGTACTCCCAAAAATTTAATACAGAAATTTTTAAACCTTATAAGCAATAAGAAAATAACTGTATTCATCTGATTACGTAATTTTTTTTTTTTTTCAGTAAAAAATTATACTTAAAAATGGCTACCATTTTCATTAACTCATTGCTTTTCTAGAAGAATTTTCGCTAATCTGGCCCAATTTAGAAATATTGAATTTTATTTTGCGGAATATTTCAATTTACATTTAATATTTTGCAAAAAAAAATTCCAAGAGGAAAATCAATTTGAAAAAATTTCAATAAGTACATGTATTCTTGTATGTATATGCATACCTGCTTATTCCTTGGAAGCTCCAGTTCCATCCGGAAAAAATGCATCTATAATTTTGTATTATTGAATTTTATTACTTTTTAATATTTATTTTTAAATATTAATATCCTTTTTCAAATTTTTGAAAATTTTAAAATTTTTTACAGCTTGGCTTTTATCCGTCCATTTTGTATGCTTTCGCTTTGTGCTGTGCTTAAAAAAAAAAAAAAAATGGCAAAAAGTTACATCAGTAATACCAACCTTAAAAAAAAATTAAATCATATGTTGTCAAAATGATCGTTAAGCTTTAGGGATATTGGCTGATACTACACGTTTCAACTTTTTTCAACAAAATTTTTATTTTTGAATCTGTTCATCAAAAATTCATTCCTTTTGGTATATATGTATGTAAGTGTATTTGAAATAAAATTTTAAAAAGTAGGCGATTTTTTACATTTGAAAAAATATAATATGCATATTATATAATTTTCCTTTTTTCGTAATAAATAGTATCAGCGTTCAATTTTATTCAACTTTCCATTTTTGGAATTTTCTTCTAAATTAGTTTAGATAGGTAAAGAATTTAGCTTGTCGTACATACATACATATATTTTTTAATTCTCAATTTCTACAAATCAATCAAAAATTCAAATCTGTATTAAATCTGTACTTTTTAATAACGCACACAGTTTAAAAGACTGCGTGGAAAAGATTTTTGATCGAGTTCTCATATTAACCATCTCATATAAATTACGAATTTTTCAACAAAATTTTATTGGAATTGGAAACTTATTTTACTGGAGCTGAGCTTTAATATATGTAGTTGAAAAAAATGCACATATACATACATAAGTATATTCATACATAAGTATGTGTACTATAAAGTAACTGTACTTTCTTTGCTCCTTTCCTTACGTGATATTTTTTTGGTACTCCTAAAAATTTAATACAGAAATTTTTAAACCTTATAAGCAATAAGAAAATAACTGTATTCATCTGATTACGTAATTCTATATTTTTCAGTAAAAAATTATACTTAAAAATGTCCACCATTTTCATGAACTCATTGCTTTTCTAGAAGAATTTTCGCTAATCTGACCCAATTTAGAAATATTAAATTTTATTTTGCGGAATATTTCAATTTATCATTTAATATTTTGCAAAAAAAAAAAAATTCCAAGAGGAAAATCAATTTGGAAAAATTTCAATATGTACATGTATTCTTGTATGTATATGCATACCTGCTTATTCCTTGGAAGCTCCAGTTCCATCCGGAAAAAATGCATCTATAATTTTGTATTATTGAATTTTATTACTTTTTAATATTTATTTTTAAATATTAATATCCTTTTTCAAATTTTTGAAAATTTTAAAATTTTTTACAGCTTGGCTTTTATCCGTCCATTTTGTATGCTTTCGCTTTGTGCTGTGCTTAAAAAAAAAAAAAAAAATGGCAAAAAGTTACATCAGTAATACCAACCTTAAAAAAAAATTAAATCATATGTTGTCAAAATGATCGTTAAGCTTTAGAGATATTGGCTGATACTACACGTTTCAACTTTTTTCAACAAAATTTTTATTTTTGAATCTGTTCATCAAAAATTCATTCCTTTTTGTAGGTATGTATGTGTATTTGAAATAAAATTTTAAAAAGTAGGTGATTTTTTACATTTAAAAAAATATAATATGCATATTATATAATTTTTCTTTTTTCGTAATAAATAGTATCAGCGTTCAATTTTATTCAACTGTCCATTTTTGTAATTTTCTTCTAAATTAGTTTAGATAGGTAAAGAATTTAGCTTGTTGTACATATATTTTTTAATTCATAATTTCTATCAATCAATCTAAAATTCAAAATCTGTATAAAAAATTTATTATAATCATTCATACAAACAATATTTTTGTGTTGTTTTTCTGTTTGGTATAGCAATAAAAGAAAAAAAAAATAAGAAAAATTTTTCTTTGTTTAGCAGATTCAAATGTTCATCTCAAAGAATTTTTGATTTCAAAAAGAAGCATAAAATCCTATAATGTAATATACAAATGTATATGAAAGATAGAAACTTCATAACTACAAATATAGTGTATGTGAAAGAGCGACCAAACGTAGTATGAAAATTCAAATAATTAAAGGAAGACTCGTGTGTACTTACAGATTGATTCAAAAGGTATCGTGTAAACATAACTATTACACTATTTTTTTCCAGCTATTATTTTTTTCCGTGACTGAACAATTATTGCTTAAGTGCAGTTTCAGAAGAACTGACATTTGCTATTGAGTGTGTGTTTTTGCTTCAGCCTTCAGCCAGAAGTTCAATATTTTTTAACTCAAAAAATTGGATGAACGAACTGTCAAGTTATTTTAGTATTGCCTATGGGTTAGTAAAATGAAGGTTTCTGATTAGTTGAAAATTTTGTCCGTACGTCCGGACATTGAGTGGAAATCCGCCTTTAAAGTCGAAGCGACAAACTTCGATTCAAAAAAGATTATTTTTTTTAAATAGTAATGTAAACTGTAAAGTAATCAATTTATTTGAAATTATTTGGCGAAAAAAACCGTAGTCAAAATTATTGTAATTTTATTCGTACTTTAAAATCAATTTTAAAATAAAATAATTTTTCAAAATTATATTAATAAATGAAAGGTGGACTACTATAAAGGTATTTTATTGAATTTATTAGAATTTTTATTTGTCATTCCGTATTTTTTCTTTAACCATTTTCAAACAAAGTTTTACACAAATTTTTATTTTCGTTTTCACCTTCCCCTGTTTTAACTGTTGGAAAAATGAAAATTTTCATCGGAACCAGTTTTTTCATTTTACTACAACCATATATTTCCAGGGTTAGGAAAAGAAAGTGAAGGAACCAATCATTCTTTTTGTCTATTTTGTACATTAATCAAAAAAAATTAAGACAAGCAAATGCAATAAAAGAAAAGAAAGAAAATTTTCATTAGAAATAATTTTAATTTTCAAACAAGAAATGATTAATGATTATTGGGCGTCTTACCTTAATCAAAGTGCAAAGAAACTTTTTAGTTGATAAAAGTAAAGAAAAACAAAAAATTACTTTCAAAGTCTCTTGAAAAATGCTCATACCCTTAATATTTTCTCCTACATCACCGATTTTAACAATTATCCTGTATCCTAAAATAAAAAGAAAAGGTAAAAATAATAACCTTTTGAAAAATAAAACAAAAAAAGGTTGAAAAAAATTCAAAGCTAAGCAATTTTGCCAAAACATTTCTACAATTTCAATGTAAACTTTGAATTAAAAAAAAACAAGCATTTAAAATTAAAATGAGAAAGAATGAATTTTCGAATTTTAAATTTAAAAGAAGAGGAATGTTTTTTTGTTGACAGTGACATCGGCAGTCGTAATAATATTTGCTAATATTTTTTTTCGTATTCCGTAAAGATTTTTACCATGTAAGCTTTTACAAATTAAAATGTGTACTTTTACATAGCGAGAGTTCGCATAGAAAAATATGATTTTTTTTAATTAAAATATTAATCAAGTTGATTACAACAATACAATATGTACTGAGGTGGTACCCAAGGAAACCTAGAAAAATATTCAAATTCATAATATTTTCCTTAATCTTTTTAATTTCTCTATAGGAACCAAATAATTTGTAACTGAAATTCAGAGAAATACTACGTAATTTTCTTAATAAATAAATTTTATTTTTTTTTCGAAAAAATTATCGAATTAATTAATATTTGAAGTTCCTCACATACTCTTCATGATTCAAAAAAAAAAAAGGTTTAAGTCAAACCGCATGAAAAAAGGCTTAAGAAATATTATTAATGGTTAAAATTTTTTTTCCTATGATTCGGATTTTTCTTATGAGCCTTTCCAAAATATGAACTGAAGGATTAAAAGTTGAAAGATGACAATTTTGAATTTTTTTCACGTTTTAAAGAATTTGAAACATAACCTAAAACAACGCATTTGAATGGCGATGGCAATGATATATGTACGTGCGCGATACAAAGTCAAACGGTAGAAAAATAATTTAAGAGAACCATGGCTTAATTTCAACTACAAACCAAAAGCTATCCAATGGTGTTTTCAGTTTAGGTTGTTCAACAACACTACTCACAATATTTAAAAAACATTAGCCCTTTAAATTTTGTATGATGGTTACCAAATAAATAAAAATGAAATTAAACAACCCTTCTGTGAGTCTTCACCACTTGAGTATATATGCAAAAGATACAAAAAATACTCTAAAGGCAACCAACCATTCAAATTATTTTTAAAAAAAATTTTCTTTCATTTCCAGCTCATATTTAAAAATATGTTCTCCGATAAATGAGTTGGTGTGGTTATCATTCGCATTTTATATAAGCATATTTTTGGCGGTCAGTTATTGAAGTTTAAATTAAACTAATTTTAATATTTTTTATTTTTTATTATACTTCTATTTCTTATATTTCTTATACCCGCGGGATCTAAACAAAACCTTTTCGAAATAATTGGTAAAATTTAAGGAAAAACCCAAAAAAGAAATTTCAAATATGTACATATTTTTTTTTTTTCAAAGTTTTAACTTTATAAACGCAAAATTCCAAAAAAAAAAAGGAAAAATATAAATTATTATTTTACAGACCGCACAAGGACTAAGAGATCAAAGAATATGCTTTTTGTTACGCGAAAATATATTATATTTAGATTATATATATGTATATACATGTACATTTGGATGAAGATACAAGTACGTACATACACTATCCAAGGAGAAAAAATTATTTCCGGTCGACTGCGTTTATCGAATTTTTATGAAAAACAAAATATTTTCCATTCTTCCCCTTTTCTTTTTTATTTTTCTAATAAATTAATAAATTTTTTGGTTAACCGCGGTTAATACAAAAAAAAACGTCAGAAAGCAACTGTTAAAAAGGAAAATATGATAAAATTAAACATTGCCTTACAATTATTTATATAAAGACGAGAAAGTTTGAAGGCGGGTTTTCTATATTCCTTTCATTTTTTTTTCTTCTCTGCTTCTTTTTTTTCTGTGGAATTATTCTTTTTGAAAAAATTGACTGTTATTATTCTTTCCAAGTATTATTCCAGTGGGAAAATTAAAAGAAGGTTTAGACTGTAAAGCATTTGAATATAAGGTAGAGTTTTATTATGGTTTAATTTTGTTGGGATGTTCTGACGATTGTGTCAGCAAGATTCGATCTTGGTGCGAAGAGGCAACTTAAGTAAGACGAACTCGAAAACTGTGCCTATAACAGATACCACAATGACCGTATCTGGTAAAAAACTAAAATAGGATGTCAAAAGCTGGTATCTTAGCAGTGGCAATGTAAGGGGTAAGCTAAAACAGGTAAAAAAATAGCCAAAGAGGTCAAGATGAGAAGAAAAAGGGAGGCTTATAGAAGAAGAAATCCAACTTACTCATGACGGCTGGGATTTGGTGTTCAGAGCTCATGCTCGGTCTTCTCCAAGGCAGTGTGGCATTGTCTTGATACGCTAAATAAATTGGGTAGATGAAATCGGAATTCAATGTACTAAAAGTCGAAGCACTTTGGTGTAACAGGTAATGGTAACATGCGAAAAAGAGGACTAAAGCGTTTTATATGGGATTACCTCATAAAGAATTCTAGAACAGCTCTGAAAATAAGTTGAAAGAACGAGATCGTACTTATGAAGGGAGGCGGCAAAAAAGATAATGGTCAACTACAACCAGAAAAGCTAATACAAAATAATAGTAGGTTTTAATAAAGGCTTACTGAGGAGGTTAGACTAAGCTCTCTTAAGACTATCCTGAAAATAATTACATTGTGCATTAAATGAAAATGATTTACGGATTTCTCCAAATACCATTATTTTGAAAGTTTGCCATAAACTAACAGAAGCTGCAAAAACAAATCTAATTAAAACTATTTCCTTCACAAAAAAATAAGTACAAAAGTCTTACTGTCACCATTTGCTTTTTTTCCCCGCCAGAGAACTTTTTTGACTCAATTTGCTAAATTCTTTGATGGTTTTTTTCTTGTATACACAAATGAAAAAAACTTCAAAACATTTGTATTCACTGTTCAACCTTTTTTTTTTTCAATTACCATTGCCAATTGCAATTCTTGCGATTTTCTTGTCAAATTTTTCTATAATTTTTTACAAAAATCTTTTAAACTAAATATTTTTGTTTAAATTATAAATTAAGAAGAAAAAACAACGAAATAATTTTATGTAAGTATTTTGAAACTCTTTTCATTTCTTCTACGAAGGATAATAATTTATAAGAAATAAGAAATCAGCATTGTGCGAGGACACGACCAAAAAACAAAAAAAAAGAAAACAAATGGGAGAAAAGGAGTCAAATTAATATAATAGAAGTCTAATGAAGCTTTTGTTAAGAATTTTGTTTTGCGTCTTTTTTGTCATGATTTTTCTTATTCAATTGTTATACTTATGCTTTTATTTCTTGGAAATTTTCACAAAATATTACTGTCATGATCAATACCTTCTCAAAACTCATTTATTATAAATAAAAGATAGAAATGAGAATGCCAAAAAAAAAGGGAACCTTTGCAGTTACAGTGAGCAACAATTTAGTGCGCTTTTCAATGAAAAGCGAAATCGTTGTCTCGAAAAATTTCTATTATTCATTGGAAAACTAAATTTGAGAGGCACAAAGTATAAATGGCTCTTCTTATCACGCTACCAGTTTGTACTTTAAGATCCAGTTCGTAAGAAATGGAAGTGGTCAGAGTATTTTGTTTCCCCTCATTATAACATCTTTTGAAAATGTAACCCTTAAGCTACAAAAACCCATTATTTATAACAATTTCCTGGTCGCGTTGCATATTCTTCAATTTTCTCATCTACGACTAGTTTGCTGCATTTCAAGCGAACTAAAAGTAGCCTCAATGGCCATCTTATGTCTTGCAATCTTGTGTTTGCTTATTCTTTCCATAACTATCGCTAAAGACAACGAATTCGCAACATTAATTTATGATACTTTAAAAAATCAAAACACTAACACTGGCCAGATATTTACAATTCTACTGTTCATAAGTATACCAAAAACAAAATATTTACAAAACTTGATGTTACGATAGAGTCCAAGAAAAACAGAAAAACAGGCAAAAAAGTAAAAGTTTCCACTTAATTTTTCTTTTCTTTACTTACTTTAAGAAAATTTTTCACTCAAATTGACAGTACAAAAAAAAATAGTTCATAACCTTATATCCTGAAAAACTTTGGAGCCAAAATTCTTGACTACTTTCACTGACTTCTAAGAATTGAATACAACGCAGATGTACAAATGAAAAAAAAAGCAAAGAAAATTTTCTTTTGAAAAGGCAACAGATATTGCAAACACACAAGTGCCGCAGATGTACAATTTTCAATTCCCTTCCCATTCCTATTTACCATTCCATTCTATGTTTATACGAGTATCATTCCATTCTTCATTTTCATTCTTCTTAAAAATGTTTTGCTCCTTTGTTTCTCTTCTCAAATATTTTTTCTTATTTTGCTATTTTGTTATTCATTTTAGTGGCGCCAATATGATTAAAGACAGATAATACGACGCCACCATGGTGGTGTCAGTAACAAAATACACACGCTTGAAAATAATAATAAAGAAAAAAGAAATGAGAAAAAAAAAACAATCGGCAAGGACACATCGTACTACTGCTGTACCCTAATACAATAATACGATATTATTATAAATCAGAGTCCACATATATTATTAAATGATTTTCGTCTGACTTTATGGTCACAACACTTTGAAAAAAGTTGTGAATAAAAAAAATAAAGTACATATATAATTTTAAAGGATGCCTTAACAAAATTTTATATTGAATTTTATATTTGTTTTCTGTCTGTGTTTGTGAAAAAAAAATTGTAAAAGCATGGCATTGAAAAATTCATTGAGAAAGAAAGGAAAATATACGTAACTTTTTCATTCATATATCAAACTCCATTCTAAAATATTACTTCTGGAAGTGATTTATTTAAAGACGCATAAGCTTTTTCCCACATACGGCTTGATCTGCTTATATGTACGTATGCTTATGTTCTTTGTCTTCAGAATCTGTTATAATTCGTGTAAATTTAAAAAAATTCATGTACCTAGTGAACCACAAATTAAACTAAAGTGAATTCATGATTAGTTCAGTTGATTTTTAATTGTCCAAACAAAATACAAGCGATTTCTCCCAAATAGCCTAAAAATTTGTCGGAAAAAACCCAATTAATCATACGTTAATCCTCATATTCATCGATTAATTTCGATCAGATATGAAGCCCAAAAGAACAGGAAGGCTTTCGACAGAATTGAGATGCACCTAACGCTTTAACACAAGCAATCAACAAAAATGCTTTTGACACCGAATCGAGAAAGGCACGACCTGAGCTACACTTTAAAAAACCAGAATTCCTGTCAAACTAATATAAATTATAAAGGCGCTTTAACGCTAAACTCAGTTCTCCCAGCCAGACAACAGTAGGAGTCGGGCAAGGTTGCTCCCTTTCTCCGTTGCTACTCATCATTGTATTAGATACATGTATGAGAGAAGTATCATCACTACGGAATGGAATCACTTGACAGACCGCACATAAATTACACTACCTGGAATATGCCGATGAATTCGTTCTACTGACTTATTGACTTACGCATTGAGGATGTATCAGAACTGGAATATTTAGGTACGACAATAACAAAAGAGGGAGGAACAAATAAGGTCATAGAACGCAGTAATTCGAAAGTTAAATAATTTAAAATTCCAGGGTCGTGGGGCTGTTCCCCGTCTGTCATGTTGTGGATGTATACCATGATGGTAGTGCCGCTCCTAACTTATGGAGCAGTGGCATGGGCAAGAAGGGTGGCTCTTGGTACGGCTAGAAAGAACCTGGAACGATTGCAGAGACTCGCATGCGTCTGCATCACAATGAGAACTTGTCCAATGGCAGCAATGGAGGTGATTTTGGGACTAACCCCTTTGCACCTCGTTGTGCAGATTTTCAGGTTGGGGAGAAATTGAGCCGGAATAATCGGAGTGAGAGATCGAGGTCGTCTTGTAGAGGAGGTTCCGCTCCTATCGATGCCTCGGGACGACATGGTAAAGAGGTGCAGCTTCGAGAAAAATTTTGCTTCGTTGCTGAGTAACAGAAGGGACTGGGAACGTGACTTTACAAGTCGCCCAGTGGGAACGCACGCTATCAGATGGTACGCAGATGGGTCAAAGACCAGTATTGAAACGGGGGTATTTGGGCCAAGAACCAAATTCTCCGAACCTATGGGAACTTTTCCGAGTGTGTTTCGGGCTGAGTTGCACGCCATTGAAATGTGCATGCGGCTCAGCTTGGGTATCGTGGGCAGGAGATAATGATTATGTCGGATAGCCCGGCTGCGATCGGAGCGTTGAACTCGCTTTCAGTATCCTCCGCGGCAGTATGGGGCTGTCTTGAGAAGCTCAATGAGTTAGGCAGATGCAACCAGGTCATACTGTGTTGGCTGCCGGGCCATGTGGGCGTGGAAGGAAATGAGGCCGCTGATGCGTTTGCAAGGAAGAGGACAAACACACCTGTTCTGTGGCCGGAGCCCTTCTGCTGAATCGGACCACATTGGTCACGGCAGGCTTAGGGCACACCTCAGTCGGCTGAGCCTGGAAAATGAGGATACTTGCAGATTCTGTGGGGAGTATGGAGAGAACTCGGTGCACCTGCTGCAGGAGTGTGATGCTCTTGCTCATGGGAGTGGGGATGTGCTGGGGTGTTTGCTCTAACGGTGGCGGAGTTACAGTCTTCTGGTCCTAACAAGTTGCTTGAGTTCATCATGAGGGTGGGTCTCGGGCGTATGTTGTAGGGCATTCCCCGCACTCGGAAGGGGGCGCCTCCGTTGTACAAATCTACAAATCTACTCTCAATCCTTAATTTTGAGCCCTCCGTTACTGTTTTATTGTCACATATATATATATACACAAATAAACATCAACCATCATAAGAGAAAATTCGAATATATTCAAATCTTTTATTAATAATTATTTTCTACTTACGTTAAATACGAAAAAATTTATTTCAAAAAGAATAACTAAATAAAATTATTATTTTGAATTTTCCCATAACCATGGAAAGTATAAACTATTTATATAGTAAAAATGTTTACAACTTCAATAACTTCAACATAATTTAATTAAATGCGTAGTGTAATAGCAAAATAAACCTACTTTTTACAAAATATTATTGATAACATAAAAAAGAAAGAATGAGAACTTTTCCAGTGTCCTTGGACTCATATATGAAAAGAAAAACAAGAATGAGTGTTTGTTAACATTTTTGAAAATTGTTAAAAGTTGGAGGAGGATTTAACTAAATTCTAGTAATAAAAATATAAAATAAAATTTGTTTTGACATAGAAACCTAGATTATTTTTGAATAAATTTTGAAATTTTCATGATTTAATTTGTGATTATTATAAATAAGATTTTTTATTATGTTCGTTGCTAGTGTACATTATGGATTTCCTTGTCTTGAAATTCAGTTAAAATTTGCAAAATTGAAATTTCTCCCAAACTTGCCTCACTTCGTTATCAAAAGGAAAAGAGACATATAACTAATTTGAAATTCCCAAATTTTCCAATATCTTTCACCGACTGAAAACTAAAATTTAAAAATTTGTATACAATATGAGTACTAAAAGCAAATCGAACCCTATTAATCATAATTTCAAACAAATTCTTTTAACAATCACTCATATCTTTTTGACTCATATCATTCTTAACAATCACCCAATCTTCCAATTTACCAAATCAACATTAGAAAACTTCGTTGGATACTGCTGATTACGTAAAGAAATAAAGGATATTCTCCGTGAAAAAAAAATTATTTATTGATGAAAATAAAAAAAAAACCATGATGATTAATATTCCTCTCAACAAAAGGGTTAATAATTTAAAAATTAGTTACTTAGCTTCATTTTTAGTTCGGCTTAAATTAAAATCTGTTTTCTGTTTTTTTTTTCATTTTTTTCCGGTTTTGTTTTCAAATCACATAAAAATAATGAAAAATTTTCCAAAATAAAACCCTTTTAATCCGTTTTCCGTTAACTCTATATACATATATAAATGTACATGTATGTATATAAATGCTTTTCCTCAATATTACATGTTTAAGGGTACATCTGATTTGTTTTGGGGATTTTAAACAATTTCTACTTATTTTGTTCTTTCCATAAGAGAAAAACATCTGATGTGATCAGCACATAGCCGACCAGAAAGTGTAATGTTTAGTTTATCGAAAATGTTGCATGAGATTATGAAAATATTTTTAAAAACTTTCTTCAAATTTTAAGGAGCAAGCTTTTAGTTAATATACCTAAAAAATGTTGTTTTGGTTCTTAGAGGAAATTCACTTAATGGCATCCGAAACCCTGAAATTTTTTCTTCGTCAGTTACTTCCGACTATGCCCAATGCAGATTTTGTGGGGGTAGTAATGAAACTTCCGTGCACATCCTTTGTGACCACCCGCTACTGGTTATCCGTCGGCGCAATTGTTTTGGACAGGGTTTTCTAAGCGTTCGGGAACTGCTGTCCAACTCCTTTAGGGATGTCTCTGGATTCATACTTGGAACGGGGATATTGAATGAGGGGGGGAGGGGGGGGCAAAATAAGTCTCGAGTGGCTGCGGTGGCCCAGGAGATACTCCTACCCCGCTCGGTACTCTACTTCCGGTAAGAAAACAGAACTGAAATATTAAATTTCAATAAATTCTGTCAATTAGTTCCGTAGATATGGTAAAATCGGCTGTAGTTTGATTTCCAAGCCCAGATATTTCAGATTGACTGTTCAGATTGAATTTGCAGATTGATTATTTTAAAATCCTAAATTTAAAGATCAAATTTCAAGGAAGTTGGTTTCCTATTCTCTTTATATGTCCGACGCCTATTTCTCTTTATATGTCCGACAACTTTCTAAAAATAGTGCATTCTGACCGAAAACTTGACATCCAAAATTTAGTACCATCGCATAATCTCCCTTATTCAATTCAATGCGGTCGGTAAAAACGAGAACAAATGGAAAATAAATTTTATTCACGTGGAACACAAAGTCTCTTAAAGGCATAAAGATCGAGAGAGCCATTTTTAAAGTTCACCTTTTTTCATTTTTTTGTTTTCTTTTTCTAGTTTTGGATGATTCTCTTTTTTCGGCGAGGCAAATCAAGAAAAAAAAAACTAAATCAATTTTCCGTTTTTTGTTTGTTGTTCGTTCTTCTACTTTAATGTCCTAAAAGTACGTTTTGAAAATTTTAACATTTTTCTGCTGTAATGATGTTGTTGCTTCTACTATCTCAAAGGCAGGTAGAGTGCCTCTTATACCTATAAAAGGTATGTAAAAATTTTAGAACCTGTCTTCCTTTTTCCTTTATATTTATTTAACAAATTTTCATTTATTCACCTAAAAAAAGGAATAACAAGAAATCACCTAGGCGTTTTAAAAGAATTTTTCATATTTACGTAATAAGTCTTTAGTAGTACCTTCATAGTTCTTATATGTATTAAGGATAAAAGATTTAATAAAGAAAATATAAAAATAAAAGTATAAGTACAAAAATATTAGAAAAGGAACTTGGATAAAACTATTTTATACCGGTAAAACATATCCTTAAAATAAGTTTATTTTGCTGTATATAATACATACGATATAGTTAAAGTAATATGTGCTTAAAGAAATATCCTTATCAAATATATCCAACATAAGTCCTTCGTACATATTTTAGTTTATTTATATATAAAAAGATTATTGTATGACTCGACGTAAGTTCATGTATATATGTGTGTATGGATTCTATATATTTTTTAAAGTTGTATAAATAATAGAATGTATGTAAAGTAATACAATAAGATAAAGAAGATTTAAATTGTATATCCTTAATATTGTATATTTTTGTAGGTATAAAATTTTTGTTTGTATAAGCATATACGAGAAATCATGTGGAACGTTGAAGTCGAAATATAAAAAGAAAATTTACTAACCGTATTGTATACAATACAGAGAAAAATTAAGTCAAGTTTTCGGCAAAAAATGTTCTTCTTCATGCTGTGGAAGCGGAAATAAACAATTTTTGTATCTGAAGCTCGGTTGAAGTGAAAAATTCGTATATCTGAGATTAGCTGGTAAATGGGAGGGTTTGTTCAATATTCGTGAGCTGTTAGGTCTCAAGAATTGAACCTCAACTGTACAAACCAATAAAAATTCGGCAGGAGTTGTTGAAATTTCCGCAGTGGTAATAAAAAAATTTAAACAAAAGATAGGTAGTAGTACTATGAATTACATTAATCCTTCTATAAATCAAGGTAAGATGCCCGCCAACATCTTTAAAACCAACACGTTTGATTTATAAGAATGCGGATGTTATTATGGACCTCCACAGACCTATTTCGAAAAGAACAGTGTTAAGCAAATTGTTCCTGTGCTTTGTCAATAGGCTGGTGAATCTAAATACAAAAGGTTAAATAAATAACTTATATAACTATACAATTGGCGTGAACATACCGAAAAAATTCACAAGGAATGAAACTTAATTTTAATTAAAGATCTAATTAATATGAAATTAATTCTACATATTCACGTCATTGAAAATTTTCGAATACACACTACTACAACATTAATAAAAAGGTCAGGAACCCATAATGTAAATGTCCGAAGTAAAATTTTATTCATTTAGATAGAAAAAGAACCTCGCAATTTGGATCGGAAAGAACAATGTATAAAGCCATAAACTATATAATAATCTCCAATGCGATCTCAAAATTTTAAGCTTTCAATATTATTGATAAAATTTTTAATGCAAGGTGGTCTCTTCTACGTATAGAATAGGTATAGCTTTTTCATTCCAAAAGTATTTTTTTTTTCATATCTTAAAATTTTACGTTAAAAATGTCAATATAAGAAAAAGACATTAAAGTCATAACCAATGTCGTCATCAAATCATAAGCGTGATAGAGACCTGTAGCTTTTTTGACTTGAAAAAAAATTGTTCGAAGTTGGCACACCGGGTATACGTATACATATGCTTTTATGCAGAAACTTTTTTCTTAAATTCTTTTAAATTTTTTTTGTTAATGAAATTCTTACAAATGCTAAAGTAATGTTGTTCCTTCTTATAAGTTAATCTGGTCCTTATCCTTTTCTTATTTTCGAAAATATTTTCATTATATTTTCACGAAATGTTTAGAGGAGCAATATACATACATAGAATTTATTTTTATTTGTAATCAAACTCATTTCATGTATTTTATGATAATTGTATGAATTTAATTTTACCTATTTTCACCTCTTTATTGTAGCACTACTCCACGTACATAGATGCATACATACATTGAAGGTATAGAACATTTTCCTTGTATATACATACAGACATAATGATTTGGTTGGAAGCTTGAAGAAAATTGCAAAATAAATGGAAAAAGCTTCAATGAAATGGAAACTTTGACAAAAGGGAAAAAAACCTAATTAGAATAAATTGATTTTTTTTTTCGGATTTTCTTAAACACCTATACAGGGTGATAATTTTTAAATTAATTTTTAAATAAGAAATTCTTCTTTGGAAAATTTTGAAATATCATATTTTATATACTAATATAGATTTTGAAATTGAAAAAAGCGATAGCATCAGAATTAACTCTTTGGAATTTGAAAATTTTACATACAATCCACCCCTCCTTTACTCTCGATTCTTCACGAACTTTCACGAGTGGTAATAGATTTTGATTTTATTTCTCGCTTACCACGTAACATAAAGAAACTACATACATATTTTGAAATACTCTATTAAGCTACTTCCCCTTTTTACAATTACATAATAGGCCTCTTAAAGCACTAAAACCGCAAAACTTCCAAGATTTTCTTAAATTTCAAATATTTTGCATTCCAAAATTTATTAATATGCAAATAATAAAATTTTTCCAGAAACTCAAAATAATCTCTTCATATTTACAAATTCCTCCTTAATGCATATGTATGTATATGCAATTCCGATTCTGAAGCGATATGTATGTATGTTCATAAATTCAACACATATACAATTTCTATTAGTTAAATGATAACATCAATAAAGTAAAGAAAAAAATATAGATAGAAAACAAAAGAAATGAAAACAAGAGAAAATCAAACCAAAAAAATAAACGACCGCATAAAAGAATCGATTAGAATCTTTACGATTCAATGTTTTGATGATATCCTTGATATTATCATTAATAGTATTATTATCATTATTTACCGTTATTTAATGTAAAACCAAATCAAAAGATTTCGCATTTGATTTTGTTTTTATTTTATTCCACAATTATTTAACTAAGCGAATTGTTTTTCCTTTCTGTTATTGTTGCCATTTTCACATTCTCTTTCATAATATTTGAAATTCTTTATCTTCTATTTCGATGTCAATGGCAGTCCTTTTTCATCACACATTCTCTAATTTCTAATTTGAATCAATAATAATAATAAATGCGCCGAATAGAGATGGTAATAATATTGAAAATAACATGTTAGCATAATATGTACATAGATAAAACCAAAAACGAAATGAGTACATAGGGAACAAGAATGAGAAAATCTAACAACAATGTATTCACACATTAAACGCAACGCACGCCATTAAAAAGAGTAATCAAATAAGTTTTGTATTTTAAAAGAGAATGGAGACAATGAAAAACATACAAGTGTACGCGAATATTATTTTACACGCTTGCTTTACTTTGGTTTGAAAAATAATAACAAGGATAAGAATGACAAAAGAAAAAAAACATGTTCAAAAAGTTTAATAAAATGTGGAAAATCAGAAAAAATCTGTGTTTATATTTTTATAAATAAAATAAAATGTTAAACACAAAAAATGATAATAAGAAGAAGAGAGAAGAGATGACAAACAAAATCCTTGTTGTTTTTTTCTTTTTTTTTTGGATAATAGATAACCTTCAAATTATCTTATATTTTCGGTACAAATAATATGTCCTTGGAAAAGGATAAAACCGCAAGAAGTCAAAACTTTGTGGTTCTTAAATTTGTGTTTATAATTTTTCAATTTTGTATTTTTTTTTTTGTTTATTGTTATTTTCCATTTTTAGACATCCATACATACTTGTCCAATACACTAGGTCCTTTTTATATAATAATTTTTGGCATTAGAGATGCTTCTTTTATATTTTACTCCTGCCCCTGTTCCTTGTCATATTTTTACCCTGCATTAATTGAAAAAGTTTATTTTTTAATTTAAGCTGATCACTTTATTATTTAAGATTTAAAATTTTAGCTTTAATATTATAGGTAAAATTCAATTTCTTTGTTTTCATCTTAAAAATTAAATAAGTTATATTAATAAAAATATAAAAATTTTTTTACAATTTTTACAATTTTCTTTCTTATACTCGTATATTTATAACATTCAAAATTTTATATAAAGAAATGACCAAATATTTTTTTAAATATAGACCAGACATTTTTTTAGTAAATTATAGCAAATTACATGGTAGGTATAATAATTATTTCGGTATTGTAGATTGTAGACAGCAGGTTGGGGCAATGATGCGTTGCAACCTGAAAGATACGCTCGATAGTGGCCGCCACCTCGATTGTGATTGCCCAAAAGCCTTTTTGGTTGCTAAAGCGAATTTTTGAAGCTTCTGTGGACGTCACATTTCTGAAAAGGTCCTGTAATTTCCATAATAATTTTATTAAAAGAAGTGCAAAATTAAACAAATTTCAGAGATCTTTAACCAGTAAAAGAAATGCGCTGTATGCAAATAACATTTTAAAAAATAAAATTTAAAAGTCTATACGTGGTACAGTAATAAAATTCCATTTTCAGTCATTGAGTTTTCACAAAGTTCTATTGCATTCCATTTGTCTTTATGTTATATAAATTTTATGCATAATTTTTTAAACAAATAAATCACCTGTTGCATGCACAGTAACAATAGAAAATCATAAATATTATTTATATAACCATCCGATTAAATTTGCATTTTAATTATAAAATTTTTAAATATCTTTCATCCTTTGTATTTGAATATCTTTATAGAATATTGAAATATTTACTAGTGGATGCAGTTATTTACGATATAAAAGAATGATATGAATTAGGTTTATTGACTACTGAAAAAAAAATGAATTAAAATTGTCCTTTTTATTTTTATTAATATTAAATTTTTTTATTTTATTGTGAGAATTTAGAAATGTTATGAGAATTTTATTAAAATTTTATTAAAATAAAAAGAAAAAAAAATTTGTTTTTTCTAAAATTTGAGGGATTCACTTAATTTTTTTTTTATTTTTGTATCAAAATAATTGCTGTTCTATTGAATGAGTGCTCGTGTTATATTGTCTCCTATATGTTTTTGTTTTAAGGATAAAAATTTATTCATATATGAATTTAAATTTTGATTGGGTTAAAGGACATGATATCCCTTTTTTGTTTTGTTACTTCTTTTTTCTGTTTTGGTTTTTGTTTTATTTTATTTCATTCCATTCCATTTTTAATCCATGAGATTCAGATTTTGAATTTCAATTTTTTTTTGGAGTTTTGACAAATTGGGCTTTAGGTTCTTAAAATACAATTTTTTTTCTTGTTTTTTTTTTTTTTTTTTGGGTATATTTGTGAATAATGAGTATAATGTATGAGAACACACAGAGAAACCATTTCTGATGAATTTTATTAGATAGATATCGTATATAAATTTCAAACCTTTTTTGATTAGTAAGTACATATATGTATGTATATACTTTTAATATGGTTTGTTGAAGGATCTAAAAAATTAAATAGAAAAATGAAAATTGAAACAAATTTGATTTGTTAACTAAAAAAAAATTTTTTTTTTTAAATAAAAAAACAATTTAGAAATTATTTTTTACCCCAAAAAAAAAAAAAATTAAGCCACAAATTTATCATAAACCAACCATATATTATTTTTTTTCTTGTTTTTTTAAATTATATTTGAATATTTTAAGAATAATGTTGTGTATGGGTTGCTTTTAAGCAATACTTTTAAATAATTTGAAAATCACATTTCTTTATAAGTTTTGAAAATTTTCAGAAATTTTTGTAATATCAGAAGCATTTTTTTGTAAAAATTCATCAGAAGCCAATTGTGAGCGAGTATAAAAGATCTCCCACATCTACATATGTTCCAGCTTAAAACGAAAATCTGCTTTTCCAAGTTGTCATACATACCTACATATATGTACATATTTCTTAATTTACTCAGTTGTAGTGCAGTTGAGAAGCTCAAGATAACCCTTTCGTTTAATATTTTTCCTTGATTGACATTCTTTCCGCACCATGACATTGTACAATTTTATAAATAAAGCTACAAATCATATGGATTTTAACTTTGATTATATTAATGCAATATAATTGGACACTTCCTAAACCACCAACTTGACTTGTTGAGCATTAACGAAAGAATGAATTTATAATTAACGATTAGAAAAAAAATCTCATCATTAAATTGGCAAAACTTTAAAACTTCTCTCGATTTTCTCAATTTACCTACATACACACATCCATTTGTTATGATTTTTAATTTTATAATTCTAATTTTCTTAAAATATACAGTGATGATCAAAAATTACAATTTATGTATAATTTAGTATTTATTAAGAAAAATTAGTTATATAATATTAGATATAGAAGAAAGTAAAAATTAATTAGAGAATTTAAATAATTAGATAATATTAATTAGATAGGAGAAGAGTAAAAATTATTTAGTACTTAAACAGGTATTAACAGTGCTGCCGCTGTATTCATATTCTAATACGCTTCGTATATAAAAATTTTATACAACATTATGTACGTGCTGCCTTCTCTACAAAGTAATATGAACTATTTATTATATAATTTTATACATGCTTCGAAATTTTAAAGTTTTTTAGACTTAAAATAAATTTAGACACAAAATAAAACTTTTAATAATACGAATCAAAATTGTTTCTATAAAAAAGAAAATTAATATACTGAGCACAATGCTCGCAGACTGAAATACAATAATTTGCTTGTTCTTTTCCAAATTTTTAAATAGCATATACCTTAAAAGCCTTAGTTCAAATGAAATGAACAATCACGAAAAATTTGAAAATCTTATTTCATTGCACTGCTAATCAAGAGCAAATAATTCTTTTTTTTTTTTTTTTTTTTAATATTAAATTCCATTTCAAATATTTTATCCGAAGAAAATAATAAAAGTTTCATGGTCATGATCTTCACTTCAGATTTCGTTTTTTTTTCTCTCCATCCCTTAGAAAATAAACAAAAACATAAGTAAATTATTAAAAAAATATAGAAAAAACAGATGCCACATTAAGAAATAATGTTTTCACTTTCAAATAAAATTAGATATGTTTGCTTTTTTTACTTTGCCAAAAACACACAACAATAATCGCCTGACCCAACAGCATTACTATACCTATATTATTATCATCCATTACACTTGTGTAGAAAACGTTTTAGAGATTTTTTGTTTTGCTTTCAAATTTTTTTTTTTTTTTCAATTTTTTGTTTTTGATTTTCACTTTTTCAAATATTTTTAAAACACGTTTTCAAAATAAATACGTCATCGTAGTGCTTTTTTAACTGTCTGACAAAGTTTTTTTCTCTAAGGATTTAAGTTTTTTAGATGATGTCTGTTATTGATGTTGTAGATTGTTGGCGAAAATTTTGTAATTGCCATATTTGAAAATTAATAATATTTTGAACTTAACACATCTGACGTTTAAATAATATGCACAAGATCGCCAACTCTTAGCACTCTTTAGCTGAAAACAGAACAAGACTGATTTTCCGCGGCGATATGTCAAAATTCATATAGAAAAAAACAAAAATTTAAAAGGAACAGAATCAAGCCAAATTATCGCCGCGAAATGGACTAAATTCCTATTTTACCACTGGCGGCTTTTATTTTTACATAATCTCTTTTTTTATATATGTGTGACATTATATGTACAAATACTTAATAGTTGATTTCGCCGTTCCGCTGTTGTTCTGTATAAACGAAAACACTAACTAAAAAGAAGGGTATTATTTTCCCCTTCATTTATACATCTACTGCCATCAAATTTACGATAAAACTATTGCCAATATTAATAATTTCTGCTTGGCTAAATCATTATGCAGATTCTATGAGCGCGTTAAAGTATAATAAAAGCAAAGCTAAAAGAAACATTAAATTTTGCTTTTTTAAAATTCTTTTACATAAAATACTTTTTTTTATATCCTTAAAATATCCTCATATTTAAATTCACAAATTTTTTTTTTGAAAATTTTACGCTCTTCTGCAACTGTGAAAAAAAAAACAATTTAGATCTCTTTACATTCGCTTACTTTTTTTTTCATAGTTTACCACAATTTAATGGTAATCCGTGGTATTAAAGAAATTAAATGTTGAATATTTGTGCTCTTATTATGCTTTTGTTATAGATATTTAAGTATATTAAGAGCTTCGTGGAAATTAGGGCAAAAACGAAAAAAAAGAAATTTTTTTCCTTCAGGAAACATATAGGAAAATGAGAGGAAACAGAAAAAAAAAGATGAATTGTAAAAAAAAATTCACTGCAGATGAAAAAATGATTATCCCATTTTTGTTTTTTCAAAAATTAGGTGACAATTATGATTATCTTTTGAGAAAGAAATTATATTGAGTATGAAAAAAATTGAAAAAGAAAAAAAAACACTTTTATATTATGTGATTGCTATTTAAAACCTATTTCCCGAATTAGAGAGTAAATTTGCCGCAAAAAAACATTAGAAATATTAAAAAATTATTCTCTTTACCATATATTAATGGGAATTTCTTTTACATTTTATAGTTATTAAATAAAAATCCAATAAAAAATTCTTTGTTTTGTGATTATTTGATTTATAGTTAAAATATTTCTTTAAAATTTTAAATTATTATACTTACATTGCTTTTTATTTTCGTGACCTTTGAATAAATTAGGAAAAGCGATTTGATTTGTGGACGATATACCTTAAGAGGGAAATTAAATTTTTATATGTCAATAGTTTGACCGGAATTGCCATTAGACTTCTTACAAGACTCTGCAGACGGCGTCACCACATGTTCAAATTGGAGCCCATCCAACAAACATATACATTATAGAGAGTGTTAAAACATAGAATTTATTATTTCATAGGCAAACCAACTGATTATAATTACCCATTTACACCATACAATATGTCTCTATGGCTATACTGATTTTTGTATGGAGTGATTATGGAGCACCTGTTTGAATTTTCTTGACCTCTCAAGAATTGTTTCAGTGAATTTTTCCTAAACATAATTTTTATAGGCCACTTTTAAAGTCCCTAAAATTAAACTACACTGCTAAAACATATAGATATAACAAATTTTCTAAGAAATTAATAGATCATACGTAATTATTTTTCTAGGTCTAGATAATACTGTTAATCTCTTCTCAATAACTTATACCGACTCTTATTTTTCTCTAAATTTTTCTTAAATTTGTAATAAATTAGACTTAACAGCTTGTTTTAGTCCCAATCCCAAAAATCTATTATATAGATTATTTCAATTTAAATGAAAAATATTTTCTATATAGAAAAATTTAATCAAGAAATTTTCTTTAAAATTAATATTTAAAGTGATTATATAAAATACCAAATTTAATTTATCTTTCCAATTTTAACAAATTATTACAAAAAATAAAAATTATTAAATTAGGTTATTCTTTAGCAAAATAAATTTTCATTTAATTCTTTTTTTTTCTTCATAAAATTTCCATTTTATATAGCTACATACATACAAACATATTGTATATAATAATTATTTAATAGCATAGAATATTATGTAATACCTGTTATGGTACACTTATTATTTTATTCGATTTGTTTCGCTAGAAAAGAAAACAGCTTGCTTGCCATACACTTTTAAAAAATGAATTGTGCATTTTTAATGAATCAATAGATTTTAATTATTAATGAATTTTTTTTTGTATTATTTTATGAGAAATGAAAATAAATTAATGAAAAAAAAAACATTTTTATAGACTTAAAATTATATAAAAATTTATAAGGAGTTTGGAAGAAGAACAACAATACTGTAAATGACATTATGATAAATTGATATTTGTTTTTGCTTTTTTTAATAATGATGCTGATGCTCTCTCTAGAAAGAAATGACTATGAGTGCTTAGACTATTAATTTAATGAAAAGTACAGGAGAAAAGTAAAAAAAAAGTCAGATTTTCTTTTTATTTTTATTGTTTTTTTAAGAATATTAATGATATTTTCTCTTCTTCCATGTTAATTTGAAATATTATTTTAAAAAAATTTTATTCATATATAGGGTGGTCCCAGTCAAAGTGTTAAAGGTCTCGGCAGATAATTTGTTGTAGTCGTATGAATGAAGGGAACTTGAAATTCTAACTTCGAAATTGTTGAGACTAGAGTAAAATTGTGTTCGGAAACTTTTTCGTCAATTAATTCAAGTAATGGCTGCTTTAACACAAAATTTTAAATTGAAAAACTGAAAATTTTACAAAACACGGTAATTATCTCAAAAAAATCAGTTATTTTTTTTTTTTTCGATGTATATGGATGATGTCTATGACGCCATCCTCTTTGCTTTAACTTTCACGGTGCCGTTTTGCAGACAATATGATAATTTATATAAGTAATTTTTTCGATACTCTCCTTCCTATCCATACGATTTATTTCCTAAAATACTGTAAGAAACCACCTCCCGAGAACTTTAACGCTTTGACCGGACCACCCTTTATTAATTTACTTTAAAAAAAAATATGAAAAAAAAAATAACAGCTCTTAATTAACATAATGGTAGAGTCTAAAATTGTATTTGTGTTGTAGAAATTTTCAAAAAAAATTTATTGAAATAACTCTAAAAACAGTAAAAAAAAAAACTTGACACTTTTCCATATTAATTGTTCTGTTTTCGAAAAATTTTATTTTTACTAAAAAAATTCTTGTCTTATATAAATTAATTTTATCCGTAAAAAAATTGGATTTTGAAAAATTGAGTCATACACTGATAAAGTTCTTATTTTTTTAAATTATAAATCAAGTTACAGAATAAAATTTTCGAAACATTAGTGTAATGTTGGGCAATAAGTTAGTTTATCTTTTGAATAGAATTTCTAGCATTTAACAAGAACTAATAAAATTGACTCAGACAAGAGGAATTTTTTTAAGAAATTGGGATAAGAAGCTAGTATATTTTGTAAGCCAGTATTCCAGCTTATTTTTATGTAAAACGATAATTTTTCTAACTTAAATGAATTTTCGTGCAAAAACAAATGGCAATATTTTTAAATATTTGTACTAGAATACAAAATTATTTGTCATAAAATTTTAAACCAAATACTTAGAAAAGTAGAAACAAAATTCTTAAGATTTAAAAATGAAATCTTAGTCACTGTGTAGATTATTTTAATAAAAATATATTAATAATAAACTACCATCAGAAGTAAATTTTCTCCCACATTTTGTAATCAGTTTGAATTTTATTAATAAACTTTATACATAAAAAATATTAAATATTCTAATAATATACATGAAAAGAAAAATAAATGGAAAATTTTTTATATATAAAAATCTCAATTCAAGTTCTATACAAATCTCTTCAAAATGTCCACTTTCTCAAGGACTTTATTTCTATATTATTGAAATTTTATTAGATTTACAATTCTATATAATATGTAAGTACAATATTTATTTATGTAAGCGTGTACAGGACATGAAATCATTTTTTTATTGGTATATGTACTAATGAAAATCTCTTTTTCATATTCCGTTCTTTACCACTTAAATAATTTCATTTATTTTTTTTTAATATACATTTATATCTATGTACGTATAATTGTATGTACATATATATATATGAATATAATAACCACATTATATTTTCTTTCAAACTTATAAATCTAATATCTTTTACATAAAAATACAAATATATAGATGTATACAAAATTTATTATTATAGTGCTCCGGTGTTAAAGTTAAAAACCATCATATTGGTGTATGATGAAGAGATAAACCACAATAAGTTTAATATGGTAAAAGAAAATCAAAATACAAATGAAAAAAAAATTGTTTTCTTATGTTTTTATAAAACGTTTTATTATTATATCGATGGTGAAGTGCAAAAAACAAGCTAAGTAACAAAATTTTTTAAAATGCGTTTTTTTTTTTATACCAATACTAATTTCGACCGGTCTCTTTGTATGGTATTCAGAGATCCATCTATATTAGTTTCAAAAATCGGTGTGATTGAAATAGGTCAATTACAAGGTCGAATTAGAAATAAGAGGCCAATTTCATCTTAGAATATTTATATTACAAAACTTTTATATTGATGAAATAGAAATTTGCTAAGTACCTCAGTTGGTATTAGCAATTAATACCAATAGTTGGTATTAGCCATTTTATTAGTTGCTAAGTACATGACTATTTAAGCAAAAGCTCAAATTTTATTAAAAAAACTTATTTGAAGTCAAAAACTAATTTAAATAATTAGAACTAAAATCTAAATTAGAGAAAAACAAAGAATAAAAACTAAATTATATAGATTTATTCTAATTAAATAATTTCTTTTCACAAATTTGCAAACTATTGTTGTGCCTTCACCATCGACTAAGCAAAATAAATGTACATACATTAAAAATAAAAAAATCAACCAAATGTAGCTATGTAAAAAAAAAAAATTTGATGGTGATGATGATAATTTCTACTTTATATTCAATGTTATCCTTAAATAGAAACAAAAATTGGATAAACATAATTTGTTAGTATGGTATCACAATGTCAGATAGAATGTGTCATATTATAAAATTGAATATTATTTCGAATGTATGTACATATATACATATAAGGATAATAAATTGAAATGTAAAGATTTTTTTTCTCTTTTTTCTACTTTTTTCTATTTTATTTTTGACTTTTTGCAATTTTGTTTTTATATTTTTGTTATCCCTTTTGATTAACTCAATTGATTTTTATACATACATAAATACATATACAAGATATTAGAAAAATAAGAGAAAAAAAATCATATAATTTTTGATTTTTTTTTTTTCATTATTTATATTTATTATACATATATAGAATTGACTTAATAATAAAATACTTTTTGCAAATTTTGATTTGAAAATATACATATAAATATAAATTTATTATTTCAAAACCAAATAAATATTATCATAATTTTCTATAAATTTTGTTTATGATATTTTGATTTTTTTCATAGAAGTGGCTATTAAATTACGTGAATTTATTCATATAACAATCATATAAACCTTGAAATTGTATAAAAAGCAAAAAAATTATTGTAATTTTATTAAACACCTTATAGATTCATTTTGTGTGTTCAATTTTTGATTGGTTATAGAAAATTAAGCAATATTTATTAAATTTATAATAAATTTTTTTAATATTTATTTCTATTAATAATTTTAATTATTCAAGAAAGTTAAACGGAATTTAATGATTATATTTTTCACGAAATCTCATATTAACAAAATCTTTTCGCTTTACTAAATAATTTTTACTTTTATTAATTATTATTTTTCTATAATTATTTCTTGTAATTATAAATTTATTCTTTTGTTAATGCTTAAGAGGTCAAGTTCATGGTTTGAGAAATAATCAATTATTTTACATTAATATAATTAAAGTTAATAAAATCAGTATGATTTATAGTTTTATTTCTAAAATTGTAAAAATGTAGTGGTCTTGATGCGAATCAAGAAATGAAAAAAGCAATATCAATCAAGGAAAATGTTAAGCTTGAACTACCCAACTACATAATTTTGTTTCTTTGTAATAATAATTTCTAATTTATTACATTTTTTAAGTAAAATAAATATTATGTCTTAAAATAAATAATTTCTAATACATTGAGTATATTAGATTTTTGAATTTATCTTAAATTTTAAAGAATTAAATTTAATTTATATTATATTTTTATTTTATTTAAATATATAATTCAAACCAAGTTAGTATGCAAATTAAATTAAAATTTTACTCATGAATTTAATTTCATTTTCATTTCTTTATACGCCTAAAGTCATATATTGATTTTAATATCATACCGATACGGACAGGACACGACCATAAAAAATCCTAATATTAAAAAATTAAAAATTAATTTTCTTATTTAAAATGAAATTATTTTTCATAGGATTTTTAAAGAATTTTCTTCTCTAACAATCTATTATTAGAAAAAAAAAATAAAATAAAAATGTAAAAGTTGTGAGAGTATTCAATTGTAAAAAAAAAATTATTAATTTATCAAAACACAGGAGGAACAAAAATAAATAACAAATAAAAACAAAATGATTTATTAAAAATAAATAAACAGGACATGAAAAAAAAAAAAATGGAAATAAAAAATTAATTTTCTAGGTCCTTATATGAAATGCCTTATTTCAATAATAAACAAGAAAGAAAAAAAAGTATCAGAGATAGAGAAATTCTTCTACGTTATTTAATCATAATGACGCCTCTTTAATACGATTTTTTTTTTTTTCATTTTGACTTCCCTTCTGATTTATGATATTAAATGTATATATCACATACATATATGTATAAATGTAATTGCATAAAATGTAGAAGATTTAGATATTATCATTAAAGATAATTTATACTCATAAATAAAAAAAAAAATATTTTATATTATTCTTTATACGTGTATTTTCATTTCTATTCTCCATCAAAATGATATTATTGAGGTATTGGTAATAATATTCATTTGTTTTCATAAATTAAAACACGACATTAAGGAAAACAACATTAGAGTATGAAAAATAAAAATTCAAGGATCTTATAATGTGTGACAAAAACTTTTACAAAAAAAAATATTACTCCTACAATATGAAAAATATCTTGTTTGTGAAACAGTTCCCTAATAAATCATAAATATTTTATTCTGATTGCTATAGCAATTTTTTAAATTAATATACATATGTATATATGTATGTATACGCCTATAGATTATTTTATTTTGTATTTTCAATAAAAATGGTAATAATTTATTAAAAAGAATATTTTAATATATTAATATATTAAGATGTTATGTACATATAATAAACATTTTCTTTATATAAAAAGCGTGAAAAATAAAAAAAGAATTATCTTTGAATTTATAAAAATTTGAATAAAAATCATTAAAAAATTTGCAAATAATCTGAATTGAATTCTGAATCTTATATGTAAAACAATTTCTCATCTCGTTAAAATATTATTAAAAATCGTTTACACACTTCATTTACTCGGTCAATGTTATAATAGGCTTTTAACAGAAAAAAAAAATCAAAATCACTGCCATAACATCGCATTTACATACATATAAATATTTAGAACTGGAATCGATTAATAATAAATGTAAGTCTTATAAAATATCCTTATTTCTAAGCAATATTATATAATAATGTGCATGCAAAGGCTAACTCCTTTAATGGCAATGAATAGAGATATACATATATATTTATATAACAATTACTCAACTGTTAACATTAACATTTAAAATAATTTTAATATTTTCAAAGATTTCCAAATACTTTATGTTCTACGTACATTAATTATTGTCATAAAATATTAAATACATAAAAGTTTATTAATGATAAATATAATAATATGTAAATTGATACCCAAATATATACATAATTTTTTATTTCTTATTTACATTATATGTATATATATATATACAATATATATCATTGAATAACTTTGATTATTGAATTCTGAGAAAGGATATTTTAAATTGAATGCGTCTTAAAGGTTTTTTTTTTGTCAAGAAATATACTTTATATAATATGTACTTACATGGATATTATTTATGTAAATATTTATAAAAGATTTTTATATTTTTAATTCCATGTATATATCTACATACAAATTTCTTAGAATATTTTACATATATGTACTTATATACATATTATGTGTGTATCTATATAGGAGATAACTTTGAAAGAACAAAATAATAAATATTTATTATTTTGATTGATCTTTGAATATTAAAGATTTTTATTAAAGCATCCTTTTTATATATTGTATGTATATCAAAATATTTTTATAATTCCAAACAAATATTATGATATGTATTTACACAAAAACGTACATACATATATACATATATAATTGAATAAATTGATTTTACATATTTTTTTAAAAATCTTTCAATATAATTTCAAGGTTAAAAATATAATCAAAAGCCTAGTATAATAAAATATTTTTGAATGAATGATCAAAAATTCCTACATTAGTTAAAAATAGATATTAGAATTTTGAAAATACATATATGTATATAGAAGTATGATTAACCATGTTAAAATTAAAAATTTCAAATCAAATAAAAATAATTGTCTAAAACTTAAGATCAAATTGGTTATTAATTAAAATTTTAACCTTTATATTATTGTTTACATTTCTAGAATTAGATTTTATAACAATTTTTGTTCTTTAATTTTTACTTAAATTACATTTAATGAACAAATTCCTTATATCTTCATAAATATTATATTAAAATATTAATTAAATTAAAAATGTTTCATTAAATTTCAATTTTCAATATTGCAATACATGGAATATGCATTCCGGCATAAAATATAATTATAAAGCAGCCAGATAAAAATTTTTTGGTAAGAAAGGTTATCAACCTAAACCTAATATTAATAATTGGGAAATGTACTGAACATATGACTTTTCATTGAATTTCCATTGGTTATTAAAAATATAAATAACAAAACATTAGGAATAAAATTAATTATTGTAAATCAGAACTCAAAGGTGAAGATAACTCTGTTCATACATAATAATAACATACAAAATAGTGCTGTGTTTTAATAAGTTAGTTGTAAGAATATTCTGTGTGTCAAATAAATATAATTTTAAATATAAACTCTTAAATTATTATGCTTAAGTATAAAAATGAACTTAAATAAATCTTATTTTAATTGTTCACTATTAATTAGTCTATTAGTAATAAAATTTAAAAAATTAGTCCCCTTAGGGAAAATACGCATGTTTTTATCCCCTGCGTGTTTTGATAAATTTCTAATATTTTTAGCTGCAAAGATTTCCATATCCATTATTCAAATATTTATGAAATTTTCTTGGAAACATTTATGCATATGTCCTTTTTGTAGTACATCAAACCTAAAATTATATGAAAGAAAATTTTACTTTTTTCTTATTTTAACAAAAATAATTAATTTTTATTTATTTTATATTTTTTTGAAATATTCATCACACAAAAGATAAGACAAACTTTAGGTAGGCTTTAAAATTTATTACATATTTTTTAAAATATCATTCTGTATTTGCAATAATCGGCGGTATATCGGAATACAACGAAATTGAAAAACCAATTACTTTTTCATGTTGTTTTCTGTGTTCTTAATTTAAACGAACAGGTATAAACACATAAAACTATCATGAAATCAAAAAAAAATTTATATTGTGTTTCAGTGATTTACATTGAATTAATTTCGATTCGCTATACAAAATGATTGAGCACTTTATAAAATGCAGAAAGGGTAGAATTTTATATTGTCAAATCAAATATAATATTTCATTAATATTTACAAGTAATATTGAAGTAATACAACAGACAATGATTTATCTGAATATTAAAAAAAAATTATAAAATTTATTTGTTATCTTAACTAAAACTTTTATTGTAATTAAAAAATTTGCAAGACAATTCAATTTTTTAAGAAATATAAGTAAATGCAAGTAAAACTATTATAAAATATACTAAAACATTCACATACTGATAAAAATTAAGAAATGAAAATAAATCTTAAACTTAAGATATAACTTAGCGTATATTTTCTTATTTTCAATTATAAAATTTCTTTTCCTTCCAAAGCGTCTCCTACTAACTATTTAGCACTATACTAGACTATAATATTGATAATTCAATACTGACCTTAAAATTACTCTTAACATTAAAATTAAACCCTCTTTTACATAAATAATAGCGACATATTTACCCATAGTATTTTGAATGAAATATCTTTTTAAATACACATACATACAAATATTTTCTTGTCATATTCATATCAGAGTAGAAATAAGATGCGTTTGAACAAAAAATATAAAAAATATTCAAAATAAATAAAAAAAAAAAAAAGAAATTTTGTACCCTCAAATCAAAATGAAATTGTCTACTCAATCATTCAATCATTTAAAATGAATCGACAAATACGACAGTAAAATATACCGTTATTTTATACAGTTGTATATGCGTAATATATAAACAGTTATCTTTTTCTTTTGTAAATAAATAAATAAACAATAAAAAATGTATTTATTGATAAAGTTTTTTTTTTTCTTTTTCTTGTAAAGGACGAATGTTGTATTTGTGTTGTGCCTGTGCGACAATCATTAATTTTTTTTTACTTTTTCTTATTATTATTGTTTGTATTATTTCTGTTGTTGTTCTTCATCTTGTTTTTCTTGTTTTGGAATCAATTTAGTTTTGTTATAGTACAGTAAAAGTTCTCAATGCTGAAAATGTAAGGGCTCGAAATTTTTCTTCATTTCAAACAGTTTTCCATGATGTTCAAATTGAAAAATAATTATGTATTTTTGTTCAAAGATTAAGTTTGCAATCCTTTTTATCATTGTATCTAAAATAGAAACATTCAATAATGAGATTTCTGAAAGATATTTCACAATTTCCGGCATTGCCAGGTATGTATATGAAAAATACCAAAATATACAAATATTTCTTCCATGTGATTCCAGATAACTCCAATTTCCAGCTTTTACTTTTCTTCATATAAAATTTTTTTAGGGACAACAGAATTGCAAATTTTTCTGGGAAAAATTTGACTTTCCATCTTTGACAAGTTTTACTGTATACGGTCGTTTTTCCTCCACTTTTCCTGTTTTTTTTTTTTCAGTTTTTACTTTGATGATTTTGTTTTGTTGTTTTCAATTTTACGAATTTTACGAAAATCGATTGATCGAAATGATTACAGGTTGATTGATTGCCTGTTGATTAAAGAGAAAAATCATGTTAAAGCCAATGTAAATAATTGAAAAGATTCATAAAAACAAAATGAAAAATAAAATTGTATAGGTAGAAATAAAAAAAATGTAGAATTTTCTTCAGTGTAGAAAAAAAAATTGTCCTTTTTTTTTGTTATCATAAATTTTAATTTTTTACATTTTCGCTTTTTTTTTGTTATTTAATTTTTTCTTTTTTTTTGTAGGTCTCATTCTTCCCACCCTCTTCTATACCTTATTCTATATTATTATTTTCACTTACCGTGAAATATTTTGATATCGAAAGAATATAATTGAATTATTTTTTTTTTTAAGGCCCAGGATTTATTACACACGACTTTTGTTTCTTAAATCAATGCTTTTATATGTTGAAATGTCGTCATTTATCAATTTAAATTTATTTTGTAATTTTTTATTTGCAAAAATTTATATTGTTTTTTTTTTGTTTTAGTAAGAATTATTGTACCGATTCGTTATATTAAGTGTTTAATATTAAAAGGCAAATATAATTTTAGAAATATTATGAGTGATTTTTGTAAGAGTTTTCGATTTGATTTATGTTTAAATTATTAAACTTGAATTCCAGATAGGAATTAGAATGTTCTTTTAAAAAAAAATTAATTAAATTACATAAATATTTTAGTCTTCATTTTGATTTAAATTCAATTCACTATACAAGAAAGTCGATCGAAATTATTAATATTTAAGAAAAATTCTTCTACTTTATAGATGCTAGCAAGGGTTGACTTTGTTTCCTATTTTAAATGAATTTATCTCTTTTTTTTAAAAAAACGGACAACGGCTTGCGTTATGAAGCCACAGTGATAATTTTTTGAACTCACATCTTGTTTTATTATAATTAATATTACTTGATCCGGTTTTAATCATCCATAAGTTTGAACGGTGTCTAGTATTGTGACTGTGTGTTGTTCGTTTCCTTGTAAGAAATTTGTGTTTAAGGTTAGCCAACCAATTTCGAATTTTATATATTGAATGAATCCAAATGACAACAACCTATAAATAAAAAAAAAATTAAAGATTTCAGTAAAATGGAAAAAAAAAAATAATTTTTGCAATGTATTCCCGTTCACATCACTTAAATTTACTTGCTGAAAATATGAAAACTTTCCATATACCTAAAAATAATTAAAATTCAAATTATTTTTATAATCAACAGATTACAATATTAATATTTCACTTTACTTAACCATTAAATTGGAACATAAACTAATAAAACAAAAAGAATAAAAAATCGCATTAAATTAAAAAACAAACAACAAGAAATATTCAACTTAATTCAGGACATTGTTGATTTCATCAATGATTAAATATTTATTTAGAGTGTAATAATATAATTTTAAAATTTAAAAATAATAATATATGTATGTAATAAAAAATTTAATACTTTATAATCATCATATGCATTTACATATTATGAATATTCTTAAATATGCTCTTGAAAGGATACAACACGCATCCTTATCATCGATTCCATGGAACAAAAAATCAACATATAAAAAAAATAAACAGAAAAATGTGTATAAAACAAGAGAGAAAATACAAAAAATAAATTCTCATAAATATAATATTCCCAATCTCATGTCCTTTTTGCATATTACCAAAAGTAAAAATGAAAAGATAAAAATTATATAATTTTTGTGCTAAATAAGCATAACGTATACTTTTCAGTTTCCATTTTATGCTTAAAACCAACCCCTAAAGGAAGAAAAATCAACACAATGTCCATTTTTTTTTTTTTTTGATTGTATTATTAGGGGTAGTCAAACCCTTTTTTTTTTCTTATATCCTTTTCATTTCTTTTTTTTTTTACAATCATGTACAATATTTGTCGTTTCAGTTTTCTTAATGTTATTTATTTTGTTTTTGCTTTATTTTTTAACATTTTTGTGATTTTTACTTATTTATATTGGATAAAATGAACTAACTATCTAATAACTTGGAAATCAATAATTTATATATGTATAAGGATATAAGAGAATGCATAACAATTTGTTTAATAATTAAATATTGTATATGTACATTTATTGTTTTTATGTACGTCATGTACATTGCTAAAATATGAAGATATAGAATAATGGAATTTAGAAAAAATTCTCTTATATTATATTAAAATATTTAAAGTATTATGTATATACAAAATTTATTGTTTGTTAAAAATTACAAAGTACAAAAATACCTTAAGAATTTGTTTTGTTAAATTTTCTAATTTAATAAAACGAGTAAAATATCATTACAGACAGGATATTCAATCTACTTTTTTCTTAAAATTGAGGTATTGATATTTTAAATCAAGCGTTTCTCAACATTTTCCGGTACAATGCTCATATCAAATTAATATAATAATTATTGCTATAAAATTGAATTATTAACAAATCATTTTTATTTTCATATATTCTAAAACAAACCTGTCCAAGTCTATTTATTATGTACATTTATCATATTATATAATATTATTATATAAACTATTTCTAATAACAGTTATATTTAATAACACACTTTAAGTGCCGCAATTGTTCTTTTTAAAACCATTGCTCTATTTAATTCGTATTTTTAATTTTCTTAAGATCATGCAAAGAAGTAAACAGTACTAATATTGATTTAGGTTTTTATTTAATTTTTAATTCGTCCTTCTTTCTATAAACTGGTTCTATTTGGTTTACTTTAAGCTTTTGCTATAAAAATAAGATAAAAATTGAGAGAGACAAAAAAGTTAAAGAAAATAACTATGGAAATAAAAATTATTTTTTGCTTCTTATTCAGAAAAAAAAAAATAAAACCAAAAAGAAAGGAAATAAATAAGAATAAAATGGTAAGGCCGAAATGAAAATTGCTTACATTGAATTATTTTTTTTTCCTTCTCATATAATTTTATATTGTTATACATTATATAAGTGAAGAAGAAAAAGGTGTCTTTGGGAATTTTAAAAAAAAATTCTATTTTAACTATTAAATATTGCTTAAAAAAATTTAAAAAGATAAGTTTAATAAAAAAGAAAACTAAATTTTTTGTTAAAAAAAGAAGGATGCGAAATAAAATGCTGACTAGAAATACTTGAAGAAAAAAATTATTTGAATCAGAATAGTAAAAAAAAAATATTCTATTTACTGAAGGGTAATCTTCTATATTCTATACAATTGATTTGATTTTAGATTGACTGATATGTTTAGATAGTCCTAATAGTATTTTCACGTCAATCATATTTTATTTCTTCAAACACCAAAAAGGTCTCTTAACTATAACACTTTTGAATATGAAAAAACAATCTAATACTTTATAATTTTATTGAAAATTTAAAATAAAAAAATAATTTAATAAAGAATATTATTCTTCAATAGAATCCAAATAAAATTTGATTTCTGAATTTTGCTAAATTTTAATTTAAAATACAAATTTCAATTATTTTCAATTCCGAAATAATCAATTCGAATAATGCAAAAGAAAAACGTAGATCACCCATTTTTGGATGAATAATTTTTTTTATACTTAAAAAACAAATTTATTTGAATTGTCATTTTGACAGGGGATCGAGGCTATTAGGATCTAGAATACCCTACATATATTTATTTTATTTTCATTGTCAATTGAAGTGAAAATTATTTGCAATTTTTTGATCTTTGTAATGTATCCTTTTCTTTTTTATTTAAATACAATCTTTATTTTTTGGATCATTGCAAATTGGAAATGAAAAAAAGTGGGAGGAAACAAAAAAAAAAAAATATAAAATTTGTATTTTTATGTGTTATATAATTATCGTAATAAACAATATTTGTTATTATCAAAAAAAAAATGTCAATGATCCTTATAGTTTCAATATAATTATTATTCTACAATTTTCCAATCAATATATGTAATAAAATAAAAATTATAGTTTGCGATATCAGTTTTCTATTGTAAATGCAATTTTCAATACATAAATTTCTACATTGAATTTAAAACCGGTATTATTATATTTTGGAATACAAGGATATTTTAGCTTCTTCTACTTTTACAAATCATTCTAATTTTCTTAATTAATATTAAAATTCTAATATAATCTAATAAAGTCTAATTCGATATAATCAAATATATTATATACTAATTTTCAGTATTCCTCGTTTTTTTGTATGAAAATTTGTAATATTCTTTACATGCTTAATTCTTGGTAAATTAATTTTTATAATATTGTTATCTTAAATTATTGTCATTACTCTACCATTCATATACATATTTTCGGACAGATTTTAAATAATTTCATTTAGAACATTAATTGTGGGCACTTATGCTATTTGAAATAAGACAAGAATTACAAAATTTTTTACAACAAGTTCAGATCCAATTTCAACTTTCTATATACAATTGTTATTATTTACATATTCAATAACATCAATCTTAAAATTTATTTTATGTATCTAGCTCTAGCTATCAATAAAAATAACAATATTTGTGTACTCTTTAATGTATTAAATGAACTGTAATATTTACGGTCATAAAATATCCTTTTTAAATATTCACTACATAAATTTTATCACGATAAATATCTCGTTTTATTTTATTATTGTATTCTTTTTTTTCCATTTCATTTTTAATATGCTGCAAGTGACCTTATTTAAAAGGATATAAAATCTGTCAACAAATCAATAAAAAAAAGTATAACAAAAAATGATAATAAAATAAACATTAAAAAATGTTGTTTCCTTCCCATCTTCTTTCATAAAATATTTGCACATTTAAAAAAAAAAAATAAACATTATTTAAAGAAATGATAATCAAAGTAAAATAATTTTTTTTATATACAGGACTGACTGATAAACGTACATATATAACCTTGTAATTTTTGTGAATCCTCTGAGTATTTTGAATTTATTGAATGATAATGTTGTAAAATGATGTCGTATAATTCGACTTATTCTGGCTTTTATATTAAATACGAAAAATCACAATATTATATTGCGTAATTTTCTAGATTAGTATTTTATGGGCATTCTATGTAATTAAATAATTATTAAAAATTTAATTGAATGAATTAATTTCAAGGATAATTACTTTGGTTGTTTAATTTTTGTATAAAAAGTATACATTTATTGTACTAATACTTTATAATTTTGACGCATTAAAATAAAAACAGGATTTAGAACAGCGCAATTTTATAATTTTTTCACACATTTAAATAGTATGAGATTTCAGATATGAAGTGATTTAAAAGTCTGTTAATTTCTGGAATTTCAAAACTATTTAAAAGACGATTTGGGAAACTAAAAAACAATAGAGCAACTTTGAAGGACTTTTTAGTGCAATGATTGTTTAAACCAGTAATCGAGAATACGTAAATATGTAAAAGTTTACTATAACTTTGAAAATATTTTGATTTTAAATATATATTTAAATAATATATAGTTGGGTCTAAAACTATTCATTTGAACCTGATCACTAAATTTTTTTTCTACATATACCGAAAAATTTAAATTCATATACATACATGATATGCTTTCATTATTCTAATATATTGTTGTCTTCATAAATTTGAGACATAATAAGAATTAGATATAAATAAAATTTTATATTCACATATTAAGAATATCTATTTTGTATTACACATATTATGTATTAAATAAATCTCCAAATATTTTTTATGATTTCAAAATCATAAAAAATCTTTTAAAAATTGTACAATATTTTATACTAAGGAGTCTTATTTTATAAATAAAAGTATGTAATAATATAGATACATGAATATATAAAAATAAAAATTATTCGCAAATATACGCATTTTCTCTGTTCGTTGAATAGTATCAAAATTTTTAGTTGAAAACATATCCTTTTACCATTATAATAACAAACAAACACACATATTATTATATATTATGTCCTAAATCAGATACAAAAGATTTCTATCATCCTTATAAGGATCAACTTAGTCAATTTAAATAAATACTTACAACAATAACAAAAAAAAAAAAAAGTATTTTAACTTTCTAATATCAACGTATTGTTAAACATTCTACATGATATTATGTATGTTTCTTAAAAATAATAATATATACCTATATATCATGTAGGATGAAATACAGTGTCTACAAATAGAGTTCACATCATTTTAAGAAATACTACTGATATTTGTACATGATTTCAAATTACACTCTAACATTATTATATAATATAATTTGAATACAATATAGAATATAGTTTTGATTGAAAGTTTTGTAATAATGACTTAGAAAACAGCTCTGGTTGGAAATATAAAATACCATTAGCACATCTTCACTTGGAAATATAAAATACCGAATATACTTTTGCAAAAACATTAAACAACTCAACTTATCCTTATTGTTTCTCAAATCACAGACTTTCTGCTGCTGAACTCTCAAATTAACAAAATACAATATATTATAATTGGAATAGAATAGAGTGCTGGTTGAGAGTTTAGAATTCTGATTTAAAAGACCGCTCTAGTCATCTTCAGTTGAAAAAATAAAATATCAAATATATATTTTCGTAAATAGTTTAAGCAACTCAGCTTATTATTGTTTTATATCACAAACTTCCTTCTGATGAACTCTCTACAAAATAAAAATTCATATATTTATATGCATATTATTACTTAGTAAAGCAAAAATACATACCTCCATACTCCTCTATATTTACATTTATAAACGTCCTTTCCTTCGTAATAAATAAATTTCGCAAAGGATGATGTTTTTTTTTCTGCCTTTCAACTTGTCAGATTGTTTTTATATTGTTTTAATATTACGCTTTACCATACATAAATTCATTTATTCGTACTTTTATGAAGTCTAAATTTTTTTTTAGGTTTAGTGGCATGTAACAGCTGATGAAAGTATTAAATCAAGGTGAATAATAAAATATATCAGAAACACATTTGCGTAAGTTTTTGTTTATTATCAAAATGAGAATTTGAATGTAGTGTGCCAGAAAGATAATGAAAATATTTTTAAAAATTTTATATCAGTGATTATAAATATGTCGTTTGAGATGATTTGTTTTCCATCCAAATATTTAATTGTACCATTTTATTATCTGAAAAAGAAAGAATAAAAATTTATAAGTATAGATTTTATTTTATTTAAGAATTCAGACAAATTATTGAGTTGATTGTATTTTTTTTTGGATATTTTTAGGCTACTGAAATATGAGCAAGTGTTAAGGCGTTTATTTAAGTAGAAAGCAATGAATTGCGTTAAATTTTAAGAAAAAATGCCAACATAACCTACAAGTACCTACTAGAGCATGTAATAAATGATTTTCGTAACATTTTATTTAATATTAGGAAATAAGCATAATTATTTTTTGTAAATTTCTTAATATACATTTAAACTACATTTACAAAAACATCCTTATAATATCACGTAACATTAATAATTCAAAATAATCAATTAAAGTGTTTTAATTTTATTATATGCGAAATTAATATCTAACTATCAATACAAATCATTTCCGATTAAAATTTTGATAGCTTTAATTATAAAAAGAATAATTTCAAATTAAATAAATCTTAAATAGCTAGACTGTGATTTCCTGTACTTATACATAAATAATTATTATCCACATTACTTGTATAACCACATTATACGTCATTAAATTTTGAGATGTTAATTATTTTTATTAATCATAATAATCATACCACTGTGAATATTTTTTTCTTTTTTTGATTGAGGTTAATTTTAATTATATAATTTAGAATTATATAGTGTTAGACATCATTAACTAATTATTGACACCATAAATTTAATTAACATTAATTTTATTCCACGGTGTATATATATTTATTAATTTTAAATATGTAGGCAAATAATATAAATAAATGTTAATATTAGTGAAATATTGTGGTAAAATAAAAAGTTAATTTTGAAATTTAATTAAAATTTGAAACAAAATGAATTTGATCTAGAATTTTTTTAATTATTTATTTTTAATTATTAATTCAAAATAATTGTTAATATAATTTTGCAATTTCATATTCAGTTTTATTACAAATTTGCAGTGCAGTTTTATTTTTACAAAATGAAAAATTTATATGGAATCATACTTTCAAAACCCGCAAGAAAAATCTATTAAAACTTAAAGTGTAATCATTAATTTTTTCACATTGTCTGTATTCTACCTATACATATACAATTTTATTTTAATTTTTATCATTTATCATTATTATAACTGATATTTATTATAATTTTATTGTTTTATGTTCAAATAAAAGTCAAAAAATGTTAAACCATAAGAAAATTTATTAAAGGACTAAACATGAATTCCAAATTTTTCCACAATATTGTTCTAATATTTTTACCATTTTTCTTTTTATTTTTCTTTACCAAAATTGTACATAAATAAATTTTATTTGAATTGTTAATCTTTTAAATAATACAACAAACAAAAAAAAAAAACAGATGAAGAAAATAATTTTTATATTCAGACTTCATACTTTTTTATAGATTCACTCCTTAAAAATTTTTTTTTTCATTCCATAAAATGTGTATGTGTGTATTGAAAATATTAATAATAAAAATAAATTTTTTCTTTTTGAAATCTATTTATTATATTCTATCTTCTTTTATATTATTGCTCATTATTTGAAAATTTTATTGTATTAATCCGAAATATTCTCAATGAAGGATATTAAAAAATTGATATGCCGTTTATTGAGCGGAGAAATAAAAATTCGAAGAGTAAACAAAATAATTCTAATATGTAATACTCTTGCTAAATGTCGAACGACTTAATAATATTACAAAATTCTCTTGTCCAACCATCTTAGCTGAACAACTAACTTACTATTCTAATTAAAAAGAGCAGCTAGTATTCTTTTTTCCTAAAAATTAATGCATTTATTTAAATTGAATCATTATATCCTACGAATACCGCAGAGTTCATATTGATAAACTCTACCTATTCCCATTTTTTTTTTTGTTTATTGTAATTTATTATTTTATTTTTTTCTTTATTATTCGATTCTTTTTCTTTTTGTTTGTTATTTTAACTCCGATTATCCTTGATAAAGATAAAAATATATAAATGTAAAAATTCATAAAAGAATGAAAAACTGCTGATAAGTCTAGAATATTTAAGTGAACCAAAAAGTAATTTACAAGAACAAAAATAATAAAAATAAAGTTTTGTTTTCGTAATAACTTGATTCTTGCCTTTAGGTTATTGATGTTCTATATCTTATGTTATCACTATTGATATAAAATTGAGCAATGTAACTTATAAGATTATATTTTAGAAGCTGTATGATTCCCTCGCAACATTTTCTCGTCTTTTTTTGGATCATAAATGAACATTCACCCAGAATGTTTGATGAGGATCCTCTCACTTTCTGATCAACGGTCTTCATGCTCAAATTTCTGAATTCATCTCCAATAAGCTGATCGCACCTTCTACAGTTCTTTCATAATTCACCTTATTGTATGTGGCTTTATACCGTAGAAAAATTCTTATAGGTATAGTTAAAATTTAGCATCATTTAGTTTGAATTTGATTTTCAAAATACATACAACATTTGAGATTTATTAACATATCTAACATATCAGAGAACAAATCTAGAGATCCATTTTCATCTATGTTTTATTTAAAGATTTAAAATTTTTTTTTTCAAATTATTTTTTTTTAATTATTCAATGATTTATTGAGTGACAAAATTAACTAAATAAAACTATAAACATAAAAGAAGAGCTCTTAGATTTTTTTTAAATTCAAAGCTTTTGTTAGATAAGTTTTAGCGTAAGCATATACACTTGAACATATTCAAGTACTACACAATTAAACACTTTGATATAATTTAAATTGTACTACACTAGAGTATCTATTCAATTAACTCAATTATCAAAGCACATATGCAGTTGAATTTCTAATTTCTTTGGCGTATTTTATAACTTAATATGCGATTTCATACAGAGGTACTTAATATATAAATTAAATATTTTTATTCCTTTAAAATTATTTTTAAATTTGTATAGAAACTGTTATAATCTTTTCTTTTATATTTTAATAAAAAAAAAACTTTAAAAATTTCCATTAAATTAAAGATACAAAATTATTTTTTCATTTATTTTTCTTATTTTTTAAACCTTTTTCTGTTACAAACCCTACAGAACAACAAATACAAAATATAAAAGAGTAATTTATCCATATATCTTCTCTTTATAAAATACAGTAATGGTTACACATGCGATGAAATATTTTACATATTCATAAACATTAAAATTTTTATTATACAGAACCCAATTATTATTTCAAAACGCGTGCATACCATATTTTCACTCCTCTTCCTTTTATTATTTTAATTGAAAAAGGATCAAAGAAAAAGAGATAATAGAGCGAAGAATACAATTTGTAGAACTATTTTTTATCTCTTTGATTTAGATTCTTTGAATCGAAATATGACCACAATAGTTGTGGTTATAATGACTACCCCAGAACTGTATTTGCATGCAAGTTTCGTTTGCAGAAACTCCTATATAACTTATAGGCTCCTTCTTGTTGTTTCAAGTGTCACTCTTCTTCCCGCGCCACTGCGCTACGTATGTCAGGAGCGACATGAGTATCATGGAATACATTCACCTCATGAAAGGCGGGGAGCTTAATCACGTGCTACCTGAGATGGCCTTGCACACCATGAACACCCGGGTATCCTTTGTCATTGCCATTTCCTCGTGCCTTCGCCAAATAAACTTGCTATCACTTACATTATGTAGGTATTTAATCTCCATTTTCCTTTCTTCTGTCTCTTTGCATACATGAATTGTAGGGCACCATGATCGTCTTACTCGAGTCTGAGCTCCACAGTGCCACACCAAACTTGTTCTTACACCAGCTATGATAACAAATGTCGTCAACGTAGGCTTGACCGCTGATGCCCTGACAGCCAAGCTCCTCAAGTAGCCGATCACCAGGCTCATTATCAGTGAAGAAGGAACTCCATCCTGTAGACACCTCTTAGTTGTGCAAATGTCTATCATGCCATGCTTCTCTCAATTACAGTCTTTAACTGGTAAAGACTCCAAACATGAACTCATCCTGCTTCTTAGGATGATATGTGCCTGTAAATGTAAACAATAAATTAATTTTTTTTTTCTTCAAAATACTTTGTTAAGAGGAAAAAAGAAAAAATAAAACAGTTTTATATTTTTTTTCTTTTTTCTTTTATATTACCTTGAAAATAAAAGAAATTTTCAATTTTTTCAAAATTTCAACAAAAATGAAAGAAAATGTAAATTTTTTGATGTACTCAAATTATGAATTTGGATATTTAGAGACCTTCATATACCGACATACATAATTTATTTACACACATAAATTTTAATAATAATTTTGAATTAAAAATAAATTTTGTTAGAAATTGAACAAGTAAAAACCGCAATAAACCATAAGTATGAAATGTATGCCTCTCTTGAAATTATGCCTGTTAAAAAACAAAAAAAAAAAGTTATTATTTTAAAGCAACCTTTGTTTATTCAATTAGATTCAATTGAAAAATAAATTAAAAAGGAAAAAAAACAGATTAAATAAAAAATTCAATTGTATGTAAGCAATGTGTGTTTTAACACTTTAATGGATTTTAACATTTTCCACACAAATATGCAATAGGAATAAATTTTAAGAAATTCTTGAAAGGATAAAAATTTAAGACTAAAGTGGAAAATATATCCAGACGCATTAAATATTTTTGATCCTTTTTATGGATCAAAAATATTCAATCAGACGGATAAAAGATTCATGATCAGTTCGAAACACTTTTTGTCAGTCTGATATGTATATCGGGTAGTTTATATTGCTGTGTTCTTTCTTTTTCTTTACCGGAATTGATCGGCAGGGGGACCAATGTTAGTTTAAGGAAAAAGTCGAAAGGAGAAATCATGAACCAAAGACGCTGCAAGAAATAGAACTTGAGCAGTTGCTTTAGTTGAATTTTTTGAAATATTACATTACAGAATACGGAAAAAGCATCATGGCTTTTAAAGCAAAAACATGCCAGCTTCTGTTGTGTATGAAACTCATTTCAAGTCAAATTTCATCAGACATATTCCTAAACAACAAACGTTTACAAAATTCGTTTATTAAAATTTAAATTTTCAAATTGTCAAAACTTACAAAACAAAATATTTGTTTTTATAAAATTATGAACCATAATTTTTGTTCGTCATATTTGTTCATCATTCTGTTCATGAACTTGGAAAATGTATAATTTTTAAATAAAAAATATTTTCATTTTTAATGTAATAATTCGTTGAAAGTTTGTTGAGCTTTTTAAAATAAAATTATCATAATTATTATAATAAATTAAAGGATTTACACAATATGAACTTTAAATTAGATTTTACTTGATTTCGAAAACAGTTACATACATAAAATATGTTAATTAAAATTTCCAAAAATTACCTACAAATAACCGCATATCCAATTAAAACTTTCCACACTCATATTTCAAAAGATTTTTGTGAAAAATTTTACTTTAATAAAATATTTAAAGTTTTTCCAAAAATAATTATTATTATATGATCTAATGAAAATTATATCAAAAGTATATGTAAGTAAGTACAGCAATCTTTTGGAAAATAGAATTCTTTGCCTATGTGTAAGCAATCTCCAAATGAAAATGTGACGCGAGAATAGGAATATTGATGTTTCAGCATATTAAAAGCTTTCTCGATGAAAATTTCAAATATGAATAATGAGTTCTGTTTTTCGTTTTTTTGAGAATTTAAAACAATTATCATCGTTTTTAGGTTGTAAAATTTTACACCGTGGCGTTTTACATGTTTCTCTGAAGAAAATTTTGCTAAAAAAATTTCATAGCACTTCAATTAATGAATTCATAACAAGCAAATATGTTAATATTCTGTACTTTGACAAACTGATTATAAAAATTTCTCAATATTTAAAATACGCTTTGATGGTTGTATAGCAGCTACCCAAACCTTTCAAGCTGTCTCATCATACAGCTTCTCTCCATGAAGCCTTTTAAAGTTATTGAAGTTGAGCTGCAAAATTAGTGCTTCATATCCTTAAAATATCGAACTACGACTTTTTGCCACAATCTTTTCGCCACAATTCGGTACGGTACAATCTGAAAGAGTTTTACTGTATAAAAAACGAGTTTGAAGCATTTATATTACACTTTAAATACTTTTTATATTATATAGCCTGTACATTTAAAGAACAGAGTATGGTATAAGTATAATAAAAAATTATATACAAATTATTAAAAGAAAATTTAATTTTAAGAAGTTATAAGTGTCAAAAACAAACGAGTTAAATAAATTTACATACTTACATCTATAATATTGTAAATTTTAGGTATAAGCAATCTACATTATAATTAAATATTTTATATAGTAAAATTAAATATCTATATAGATACCTACATATTATACCTTAACTGTTATAATGATAATTAGAATTAAAGTATACGTTTTAGTAATTATATAATATATAATACTAGGCGTGTACATAATTCTAGATAGTGTACTAATCTACATAATACAAATATAATTGTTGAATTACAAATTTATTACATGATTAATGAGTATAACAATGAAAAGTTTGTGTTGTAATAAATAATAAATTATTTCATGTATATATATGTATAAAATACCATCAACACTATATAATTTATACTATTGTAATTTAATTATCTTCACAGCTTATCATTTTGTTATGCAAAACATAAATTAAACTTATAATTAAGTCCATTGAACCATAAATGATGGTCATTATTTAAAAAGGTTTATTGTTATTTTGAATTTAATATAACTAAAAATGTAATATTTAATGAATACAATGTAATTTTGAAAAAAAAAATTTTAGATTTAGATACTATGGAAGTGCTGCATAATGATTGTTATGAGATTATTCAATGAAATTAGTAAGGCAAATCCAATTTTGTTTTTACATTATAAGTGCTGAAAACTTTATGGATTATGGAAAGTAATACTCAAACATGTGGCGGCCAAGATTGAGGGGAATCACGAAAAAAAAAACAGTTCCATTTATTTCTTCATTACGCACAGTACGTGGTACAAGTTCCTTGGACATTTTAGCAATTTTTTTTTCAAATTGTTTCACGTAACCTTACTTAATTCCCATAGTATTTTGTTTTGCTGCAAAATTTGAATATTTTATGAAAACGAAATTAAATTCCCTAAAAAATAAATTTAAAGAATACAAAAGTAAATTTTGGTAAAATCTAATCGAATTATTTTTTTTTTTACCTTTTAAACAAATTGGGAAAACCTTCGAACCAGTTCCTAACTTTTTATGTTTGTTTATGAAGTTTGATTTATTATTTTGCTGCTGGCTACATTCCAATAACAGACGCTTCTTACTTTGTGTTCTCTCATTCACTCTTTGCATTGGCCACGTCCTTCATTCTTATTGTTATTATCTCAACATTCTTATATAGTAGTATATAAAAGAAAATAAAAAATATAGTTATAAAAAATCAGCCTCAACGCAACTTTGAAGTAAAAAAATAATAAAAAAAAAATAAAATCTTTGTAAATATTTTTTTTTAATATTTTTTACTTTAAATTTCTTACAAAAATAATTTCATTTTTCCTCTTTTTTTTTTTCTTCTCTTACAGGGCAAATTCGAAAAATTCACCAGAAATTATAAATAAATAAGAAAAAACGAGAAAGGAGAAAAACTGTTCATATTATAATTTTCTTTTGCATACTTTTTAATTTTGCAAAGAAAACACAACTTTTAAAAAATATTTCCAAAAAAAAAAAAGCGAAACACAAACAAAGAAGAACATAGAATGCACAATACCCTAAAGCTGGTCCATAATTAAAAGTTTCGTCGAGAATAAAAAATAAAAAGCAGTGGAAAAATATTAAAGAGAATACGACACGAAAAAATACTAAAATAAAAATTCCTTAAATAAAACAAAAAAATCATAAACCAACTTGAAAACAATAAGTGTAAATAATTTTTAAAAGCCCCATAACCGTATAACCAAGACTAAAATAGTAATACATAATAATAACAATACCGCCTCCAACAATATTCTGTTTTAAATTTTTTTAACACGACATTGTCCTTTAAAATGTTTTTACTAGGTATACTATAAAAACAATTAAATAGAAAACGAATTAAAATACAAATTATAAGTATATAACAAGTAAAACGTTTGAACAACTTCAAATTACAAATACTAAATTTAAACTAAAATAATAATAATTAAAAAAGAAGTGTAGGAAACAAAAAGGAAGAAGAAAAATAATAATAACTATCAAATATTTCTCCTATACATTGGCACACCATCAACAGAACAGATTCAACAATTCTTTTCTGAAATTTCTGTTTTCCGATCATTCATTTACGCTGATTTAATTTCAATAACAAAAAAATCTTCATACTATATAATTATAATATAGAATAAAGCCAACAAGTCTATACAATTGAAGTAAAGTTCAATCATCCTTAATATAAAATACAAGAAATTCATCACTAAAAAGCAAAAAACACGACGATAGCATCAATAACAACAAAACAACAGTAATAACTAATAATACGAAAGAACACGAAAGCTTACGGTACATACATATATATTTATTTTAAATTACGACAACAACAATAAAACGAGAGAGGAAAAATACAATAGTAAACATGGAATCTGCAATAAATATTATATAATATATCAAAAGTTAAAAAAGAATTCTTTTTATTATCAACATCATCATCTCATTCCAGGAAGGATACAATATTCTTCTCTGAATGTTATGAAAAAGGATTTCAATCCTATAGTAACAAAAAAGAAACAAGATTATAATAATTTATATGAAGTGAAATATTGTACTCACATAAACCCATACAAAAGTATATTGAAATTGTTATTTTTTTGCGCCTAAATATATGTAATATATAACACAAGAAGAGCACGATTATCTTTTGCTACATTGTGAGTCTTTATAGTCTTCCGGGAAAGAATAACAAAAAAAAAAAAATAGATCTCTGAATATAAAATATACCCCTTTGTAACAAGTACATATATAAAGAAGATAGTGACATATTTACAAGTATAAAAGTGACGTAAATAAAAGAAGGGAAATAACAGAAGAGGAAAATAACAAAAGAGGAAAATAACAGGAAAAACAAAGAACATATTATACAAAACAATTATTACGAAATCAAAACTTTCTTATCATTCGAACGCGACCCTCTTACCTATTTTAAAATAACAGAAAGTTAAACCCAGCAGAAAATCGAAGAAAATAATAAAAGAAACTCAGAAATAATCAAAAAATAAAATAAGAAAAAAAAAACAAGAACTTGAAAATGAGAAGACACAATAAATTTTCTTATTAGACCAGTCAACCTCATTTTTATTCTTCACTTCTTCTTTGTCACCACACACCACAATTCTTACAAATTCAGCCTATATTTTCATGTATTTAAGGATAATACATAGTATTTTCAACATCAATCAAATATTATAAATAAAATATAAAGTCGACTGACGGCGAATATTATTTTGTTGTGTGCAAAACAACAGGATCACAGAATCAAGTAAAAGAATTTAAGTTGAAAAATAAAATCTATTATTAGTGCGTATATAGAGAGGAAAAGACCTCAATTCAAAAGGAAAGTGAAAAATTATCAGTGAAAAATAATAAATCTAGTGAAGTTTATTGATTTCATTCTTAAAAATCATTATAAACGATTTTAAGTTCTATGGAATGTAGCAAGAAAATATCAGAAAATATAAAATAAGAGCGCGAAATCTTAAATTTCAACTACATATAAAAATATTTGCAATTTCACCAAAACAAAAAAAAAAAACAACCAACCATTGAACAAATAATAAAAAGATCATAGATTAAAAAATTACAATTGAACGTATATAGTAAATCCGATTTGAAATTTCAAAAGGATATTTATAAAACACAAGGATATTGAAAAAAAAAAAAAAGTATTTTAAAAACCAACTATCGACCAGACAACAATTATAAATAAATAAAAAACAAGCAACAAATACAAAAGTTTGAAAATTTTACAATAGAGCATATTTTTGTTGTTTATTTTTTTTATTTTATTTTAAATTTTTAACGTAAAACATAGGAATGTAAATAAACGTAAAACAAAAAACAAAAAAACAAAAAAAAAAAATGGGTAAAGGACACGATGATAATATAATTAATTCAGATCAAGAGGATTTAGTTGGTTTAACATCATCATCAGAAATGGAAGATGATGATGGTGATGATGATTTATCAGATGATTGTGATGGTACTAATTTAGTTAATACAAATTCAAATAATTTATTAAATGGCCATTCACATCATCATCATCATCATCATCATAATAGTTTACAACATCATAATCATCACCATTATCATCAACATTCAAATGATGGAAATGATAATTGTTTTAATAATAATGGTAGATCATCATCAGATACAATGCAATTTAGTTTATGTAAAACAAATGCTAATTCATTATCCTTAATTGATACAACAACAACTGAATGGAATTCAACAACAGAAAAAGAATATCAAAATGCACAACAGCATCATCAAATGCAATTACAACATTTTCGTAAATGTAAAAGGATATTTTTATTATTAATTGCATTCGGTTTTGGTTTATTATTAACATCATTTTCATTATTTATTGTATTACCATTATATCAAAAACAATTAGAAATTGGTAGAAAAACAAATAATTCATATGGTTCAATATTGTTTATATCACCGATAATAACATTTTTATTAATATTATTAACACAAATATTTTCATGGTTATTCAAATGGACAATACAAGTATATAAATTTCCGGTGATGCCAATTAAAAGGTAAATATATATTGTATACTAAATATTTTTACATAATTAAATATTTTATTGTTATTGTTTTATTTTAAAAATGAAATTGTTGAATAATGGTGGTTTTCAAAGATAAACCGAATTCTTAAGTTCCAAACTCTTCTTCTTGAATAAAGAAGAGATTTCCCGATTTCGAACTAGAACACCCTAAAGTGAAATCAAATTAGAATTCAAACTAGATTTCGAAACTGAACCAAATCCGACCCTCAAACTGAACTGCAAATCCAAACAAATTCTGAACCCGAGCGCAAATTCAAATCGAATTCCGTTAATTTATTAATATGTATCCCTACTTTCTTTTACTCTGATAACTTCTTAATATTTTATGAACAACATATTATTAGAAAAATTTCCATTAAATTTTTTTTTAATTTCCTACTTATTTCTATTAAAAAAGAGGAACTAATACGTCATTAAATAATGATGATTTTTATTAACTATAAATTTAGAATAAAATTTTAATAATATTGAAGTTCAAGTTCTTTTACATGTGTAAGTCTAACGTAATGCTCCATTTAAACTATCTACAAAAGACCTTTTTAATATTAAAACTTGATGAGCATCTTTCGCTAAATAGATGCTTAAAAAGAAAGTCTCTTCCTTAATAATAAAAAAAAAAATTCATCCCGTTTATAATTGTTTCCAAGTCAACTTGGAAAAAAAAGAGGATTACGGAGAAAAGACATTAATTTTTCTTGTATCGTGCTACATTTATCACATTAAAAATTTGCGGCACTTTATTTTCTCTCTTTTTGAAATTACTTTATTCACAGACATGATTTTTCTGCAACAATACTTTTGCAACGCAAACAGAAAAAATTCCGTGAAATAGTCAACAAAATTAAAAAAAAACGAAAAGAAAATGGAGAACAAAAATTTCTCTTTTAAAAATATTCTATATCCTTTACTATTTGTATATACTTTTCATCATAACAGACAAGTTCCTCAAAGCAAGCTAAAAAGAAAAGCAAAAATTTAAAAATTACAAAAGAAAAATCACTGATCCTTTTTTCGTCGTCCGTCTTTGTTTCCCGATTTGCCTTGATTTTTATTTTTTCTGATTTTCTCAATTTTCCTCCTTTTGATATACTCGTACTCATCCACTTTATTTTCTAAAAGAGTAAATAACAAAGTGGTGTAATTAGTATTCTTTTAACCATAATAAAGGAAAATTTTGCTTTTTATAAAAAGTAAAAAGGCGTCCTGTCGGGGTTCTCTTTTCTGTTATTTTTCTTTGATTGTTTGGGTTGTTTCCTGTTTCATGTCCATAAAGAAGTCTGAAAAATCATTTGTTTTGTTAAAAAGATTATTATTATTTAAAATTATAAAATTTCGTTTTGCATAAACAATTTCGTAATTGCGCATCGTGCGCATCGAAAAAAAAATTTTATGCTTTTTATAAAATTTTTATAATCGAATTGCAGCAAAATATGCAAATGCATCAAAATTATCACTATAGACTTTAAGATTAAGTTTGTAAAAAGAAATTATTTCAAAATCTAATCTGATAAAATGACAGGATTAATTCCATTCTGTAAGCAAATTTATGGGCTTAAAAGAATTTAAAACGAAAAATTTATTTTAAAACTTTTCTTCATTCCTTATTATTAAAATATTTTTCGTCTTTAAGAAAGAACTCAAAATTTTTGCAAAGAAAATTTTGAATTTTCAAATGAAACAAGTTAAAATATAATTAAATTAGAAAAAGAAACAAATTCCATTTTCTTATTATTTGACTATAATTATTACACGTTTAACATCTTTCTTAAATTTAAATAATCCTTTTAAATAAATTATATAATAAGGATATAAAAATTTTAAATACATTTTAAATTACATTTTTAAAAAAAAATTAAATTAAGTCATAAAAAAAAATTTAAGTCTGCTATTTAAGTCTGCTATCATCAACCGTTTTTGCTATGGAAATATTCTAATCTAGAGTCAAATCCCATTAAGTATACAAGTATTTCAACATTGTCGTCAAATTCAGAAATAGGTCAAAAGAATAAAAAGTTAATGCTATAATTTTTTAGGTTTTTTTTCGATTTTGGGACTTTTAAATCTCAAAAATTCACCTGAAATGAACATTTTAACGCTTGTTATTTGATGAACGACTCTTCATTCATGAAAAAATGGACATATTTAGTATACTTCCACTTCGTTTTAGCCTAAACTGTTGAATATTTCCTCTCACAAAGAATTATTACTCCTATTCTCACAAAAAAAAAATTACAACAAGAATCATTTCAGTATAAGATTCATTAAAGTATTAGACCATAAAATTAAAAATCTCGAAATTTTATAAGAATTTTTCATAATAAATTTAATATTATTAAATTTTTAAATTAAAGAACTCCTGCAAAAATTATTTTTGTTAATTTAGTGTTGAATTATAAATTATAAAGAAATTATGAACAAAAGAAGGCTTTAAAATTTCATTTTTTTTTAGAAAGAAATTCATCACTTTTTAAAAAACATAAGAACTTTTGATATTTTGATAATTACTTTGTTTTTACGTTTTTCATTTTTATTTTTTTGTTTTTTTGTGTTGAAAATCCTTTATCAACGCTATAATTATAATAAGAAAAATGTGATTATTTTATTCTCCCGATCCAGTAATGGGTAGATTAATTAATTATTCGGAAATCGGAAGAGGAACTAATTTTATATATTCATTGACTAACATACGTTATAGTTATAAAAGAGAAATTAATATTCTCATTTTTCCTCAAGTAATATTGATACTCCTTAAGTAAAACAATTTCCGATTAGACCTTCAGGAAGGAACAATTTGTAAGTCAATAAAAACTTTATGTCTTTAGCAAATTCGGCTCAAAAATTTTAAATTTAATTCCTAAATTCTATTAAACAACATTTAAAAATTAATATCTAGAAGGTTTGCAGCTATATTTTTGAAGAAACATTAATCAAATCTGCTAAAATGATATTTATTAAAACTTATAAAATTTGAAACTGCCAAACCTAACTTTTTAATTCTTATTTCTAACCACAGTTCTTTACTACATCGAAAATTTCATTATGCTTTCAGTTTTCTAATTTCATAATTCTGCCAATATTGAAACAAAAGTTATTATATTTTTTTTTACGACTGAATAAAGTTATGAAAATATTTGGAAAAAAAATTAAACAGCCGGGAAAACAACAAATTACATCCTTAGTAGATAGTTATCCTTTTCAACACACATAAAAAGAAGAACTTTCATTTTAAAAATATTTTATTTAATAAAATAAACATTTCATTAATTTTATTCCATTTTTTCTTATTATTTCTCTTATGTTCGTTCTTATTTTCAAAAATTAACTCTTCTTGGAAATTTTATTTCATTAAATAATTAAAAAAAAAAACAAAAATTAAATACATATCTTCCTTAATAAAAGAGAAAACAAAAAAAAAAAGAAAAGCAAAAAAGGTCTATTTAATATTCTTTTATATATACAATGTACAATAACAAAAAGGGTCTATTATTTTAAATTTATATGAAAATCTACAAGGTATGCACTAAAGAAACGAATATATATATATGTATATTTTAAAAGAAATTAAAATATTTCAAATATAATATGATTGTGTGGATATTATGTGTGAGTTTACATATGAATACATCATTAAAATTTTATGAACATGGTATAACATAACAAACAATATGGATGGATAATAATATATGATGACAAGGGTCTGACGCCTGGTTAACCATACATTTCATAAATGAAAATGGTATTACCATTTGACTTTAATTCAAAGCTTATATACATATATATAAAAGTTTGTGTAGGTTAAAAAATGTTAATAAAAAATAATAAAAATTTTTCTTTTAATTGACGCCTTTACAAAATTTTAAAAAAAATTTACATATGTATATAAGAATGTAAAGTTGACATTGGCATTTTGCCACTTTAAATTATAAAATTGTAGCATTTTCCATTAAAATTTGATTTCAATTAAATTTCAGTTTTTTCTCAACAAATCTAAATGAAAACAATTACATAAATCCATTTAATAATATAAAACAAAAATAAATACAATGTAAATAAGAAATTGCCTGTTACCACACAAGTAGTATTTTTCAAGGAATTTTAAAAAAAGCACACACATATATAGATCTAGTACACTCTAATCCAAAAGTAACCACACGAAAACCATTAATTATAAAAATGATTTAAAACTGCCTACGATTCAAGCAAAGTCGTTTTAAACTGTACTACCACTAAACTCTACATTTTGCGATAAGAATGAGTAAAAAATTAATTTTGTTACTTTATTATTCGGTCTAAATAATTAATTGAAAATATCTATATACATATACGTTTATAAATAATTTTATAAAAGCCACATCATAGAGAAAGACTGCTAATAAGAATTAAAAAAATTATTGCATAATGAATGGTATAATTTTTAACAATTTTTGGTGAAACTGTTACATAATTTTTAAAATTTATTTTAAAAATTACGTTTATATTAATGGAATGATAATATGGCAACCCTCAATATAATTTAAAAAATAACATAACCTATAAATAGTAGACACTTCTGAAATCATCCTCAGTACCTAACCTATTAAGAAAACTTTTATTATCAAATTTTATTTTCATTATCAAGATTTTATTTCAATACTTAATTTTTTAATATTTAGTTAAAAAAGAGTCATTAAATTAATCATATATTAATTTTTATGAAAACTATTTGCAATAAATTTTATCTTAAAATTTTCAACATTTTATATTTTATTATCACCACAACGGGCCTGAATGGCCTAAGTGTACCCATCGGGGAGCCGTGCAAACTAAAAACTATTATACTATTATATAATAAGAATAAATTATAGTTTTTAAATAATAAAATTATACTGAATTAAAAATTTATTTGAGGTTATCTCGCCTAAACATAACTAGTTTATATAAATCTTATGTATTTTATACTCAAAATGAATGTGTAAAATGGTTCTCGTATGAGTTATAGAGTAGCTTGTACGAGTTGTACAATAGCTAAAAATTATTAGTTTAAAAAAGAATATGTTTCCAACATAAAACATTAACTTGAATCTAATCTTCCACTGTTATAATATTATAATTAATTTCATACCTAATTATAAAGCTATTCTAGAGATTTCAATATCATATGGAATACAAAGATGTGAAATTAAAAAAATAATAATTTAAGTAAAGTTAAAGATAATATTCAAAATTTAATATGCAACATTAAGGAGTAAAAGTTCAAAAACTTTAGATTATAAGATAATTTCAAAAATTATCCCAATTCAAGAAGCAATTTGTTATTAAAAAATTTACAGACATGTTATTATTAAGAGATAAAAATTCAAACTTTAATTCAACAAAACTTGCAGCAATTTGTATATTATGTATAAGCTAATTTCAAAAACACAACTCCCAATATTAAATGAGCAATTTATGTGCATGTACCTACAGGTGAACCATACACAAAAAATTTTTTTTTTAAATTAATTACTTCGGATAGAAAAAATGTGTTTTTTTTTTATGACATTCATACCCATATACATACGTACAACTCTTATGTGAAATAAAAAAAAAAAATTTTAATACCCAAATTTTTTTTTTCTTTTTGCAACATTTACCATTACCGCAAATAATTAAGCGAAGAAATCAGATAATTTTAATTTTAATCTCAGCCAGACATTTTAATTAATATGCTACATAAAATGTAGACGTATACATTTATAGCGTTATTATGTGAAAAAAAAAGTCCTGAGCAAAAAGTACAAAAATTAATATAAGTTATGACAACAAAAAATAAAAATAAAAAAAGAGACATCATAAAATGTGAATATCCTTTCTTTATATAAATGTATAGATATTTTGTTCTTATTCAGTTATATCCTTATATACTTGTTTGATACCATACTGACATCATATTTAAAAAAAATTTTTTATATCACTTTTATATTGCAAGTTGAATTTGTTAATGTGATAGCAAAATAGAATTCATTCATATTCGAAATTCAATTTTATAATAAATGTAAACTATAGTTATTTAATATGTAAATTTGCTATCTCCTTAAAAAATTAGATTAATTTTCGATTCAAGCTCAAAAATTTTAACAAACCCTACTTACAACTAACATAATTTTATGTATACGCATACCATAATTTTAGCTTTTCCTAATTTGTTTTTTAATCTTGATGAATCCTTTTTACTACAACTTCTTCGATTTTCATTGTGTCCCAAATGTAATTGTAATTCATCATAATTTGAATTCATTTGCAATTGTGATCAGCCATCATTAATAAAATTTAAATTAATCATCAGATTCACCGTGTCTTTTTTAAAACATCCTTCTATATTTCTGACAGTATCATATAACATAATAATGTATAACACTTTAAACCAGAATATCACAGCCATCTGAAGATCCGGGAATTACATCACTGATTATATCATAAAATTCAATCGTGTATGACTTTCTGGAGTAGATAAACTAGAGTATCGAGGCTGCCTGAAGATTTGCTAATTCATCCTAAAATGAATTCAAAATGTTAAATTGTGTATATATACATAGTATTTATAATTAATATTTAAATAAACGAATAATAATTATTGTTTAATGTATTTGTTATAGTTAGTTTCATGTACATTTATACTATATACTTTTACTCTCAGCCTAGAGTTAACAAGCTAAATCAACATGTTTTTATTAAATAAAATACTTATGTATACAGATGAAAGCATGTTATAAATATGCATACATAGAGTATACATACATTTAAATACACAAGCATATAATATGTACGTATGGATGATATTTAAGGTATACAAGAAATTCATAAAATATACAAGTGAATGTCAAATATATTCTTAAGCTTTTGAACTCGTTCATACTTTCACCATAATATAGTTGTTTGCATTTTTCATTTCCTTATATAATAACATAAAATATATTTTTTATTCATACTTATATAAGCAATTACATAAGCATGTACACATTCTATATACATATGTATATATACTTAGTGCATATACATATATGCATATATTATGTAAAAAATAATGTAAAAACTTAAAAGAATATTAAGCCTAATTCAAATTTACTTATGACAACAGCAGACATGTCTAATTTCTTTTTAAAATAATACTATACACGTAACATAAGTTTCAAAGTATGAATATAATTTTCTAATATACATATTTACATGTTCGTATCTATGTAATTAATTTATATAATATATACATTTATGTACGTTAAATGTACACGATTCTAGTTACATAAATAAATTTCCTTTTTATTTGCGAATAGAAAAAAAACCTATTATCTACATGGTATGCAATATCACATTTTCATAGTTAAATATACAAACATAACGTAAATCATACATTTACATATAGTTAAAATTACTATATAAATAAAATATGTTATGTCGGAAAGCTACACACGTTTAAACTATATTATGAAAAATCATAAATTTATAGAGAAAAAAGGATAATGAGTTAACAAATAGGTAAATACACAATAATTCATATACACATACGCCAAGTAAATACGTATATATATATTTACCAAACATTATTTATTTACTGTTATATATGAATTAAATTGCTATCTTATATTATATTAAATAGATAAGTGACAAGATTATTAATGATATATGAATGATTCCTTTAAGGACTTACTAATTAACATAGGTTTTTTTTTCTTATATTGTATAAGTGTTTGCACTTATACTTGTACATTAAGGGAAAGGAAAAAAAATTTCACATTCAAAAAAACAAAACAATTGCATAAATTCAATATTACTGGAAAATAACAATTATTATTAAAAAATTTATTTAAATTTAAATTCAACTCTTATTGAATTTTGAATATTTTCTTTCTGCTTTAAAACATTGCAAGGAATTTCAATAGATTTTAGTTATTTGTATCTGAAATATTCTATTCTATACTGTTCTTGCTGAGTGCTGAACTTTTGGCCAGCTTTCTATATATTCTGATCAAACTTAACGCAAACTATTTCCGAAATGAATTCTGCGACCAACAAACCATTCATTCTTCCGAGTATTGCCAGAAATGATCTTGTCAATTTTACAAACGTTAGCTCCTTCTAATATATATTCTCTTAGTACGATTAACTCCAAGTTTTACTGCATATACTTTTTCAGGAAATTTGTCGCATATATTTTTCGAATTTATGATCAATGTTCCAAATTTCAAAAAAATCATTAATTATTACTCCTTAATATTGCATCTGTTTTTATTTAATTTTTTCAGATTATTGGCAATATCTTTATGCTGCGGTATTGCTGGAACATTATGCACAGTAAGTTCATATAAAAGAGTGCCATGTCATTTACAAGATCCATTAAAAGGAGCTGCACTAGTTTATTCTCTTGTCTTCTATTTCTTCTTTTGTAAAAAAGGTAAGTTGTACATATTTTCCTTAAAAAATTACAATAAATATATAAATGACATATTTTAAAATATTTAGTTTAAGATCAAATATTTTTAACATTAAATTAATAACCATTCATAATTGAAATTCTTGATTTATAACCCTGTTTTTCTCTACGGGAATATAATTTACCACTATAGGAAAACTAATTTTTCTTGATTGGTATGCAAAATAATTATGTATTTATAATAGAAATTAACAGTTAACTGTAAATTAATAACAAGATAATTAAACTATGAACATATAAAAGATATTTGAATGTAAAAGTACAGGTATTTCTTATGAATTGACTAGGTTATATATAATGTGTATATATAAGAACTTAAATTATTTCCATCTATAATGTTTCTTACCTATAATAATTCCACATCCCTCAGCCACAATATCAGAATATGGAAATAGCAGTGTATACCAATATGTATACCAACAGAGCACTTTAATATGTTGTTGAAAAAATGTTTTATTTTCATATTAACTATTTACATACAGCTATACTATTAAAAAACCTATTATAATACCTATACACAATGTACACAAAGTACACAATATCCTTTCAGAAACAAGTACCTTTTTTTTGTTGTTATTTTTATACTTCTTCATTTTATATGCGCTTGCCTTGTTAGAAATTTCTCTTCTCTTAAAAAATGTTAACCTTTTTCTACATTTACATCGCAAGAATATTGTTGTAACATCGTATCTTATAAGTACAAAGTCTAGATATAAATATTAGAAAACAGTATTTCTCAATTTTTCAACACCAGAATAACAACAATGGGAAAATTTCTTGTATTAATTTGTAACAGTGTTACTTCTCTGTTAGGCAATATCTTCCATATTTAATGTAACAACTCACTGTTTACAGATATATGGTTCGTGTTCCAATGACTTTTTCATGATACACTAAAACATTTAAAAATTTATATTTCATTAGAATTTTCTTAGGAAACTTAAGATATTCTGGGATATTTAGATTTCTTTTTTATTTTTAGAGGGTTGTGCAGTAAAAGAGTGCCTATAAATATTAAATTTAGAAATTTATAAAAAATAAATTTTTGTTTAAAATTCTGGCTCTTAAATTCAAAGAATTTATTACTTAACACGCCTTGAGAAAGCTTAAATATAAGGTATATTCGACAAAATCTGATGTCTATTTACACACCATTATGAAACTATCTTTGATTTTATGTAAAAATTTAACAATTTCCCACGAAAACTATAACCAAAATAAAAATCGACTTTTCGCTTCTCAAATCTTTCACAAAAATTTCATTGTCGCCATTTTAGATTTAAAAAATCTAACAGTAAATCTGATGAGAATAGAAAAATTTCTATTACTCGCCTTGCCGTCAAACAAAGTCTAATGTTAATCAGAGTTTGCATATACGACTTTCATTAGATTCAGATTAAATCATAGATTTTGTCGTATATGTAAACATTAACTAACATTGAGGTCAGTTTACGGTTTGAGAAATTTTGCTACAATATTTATGTAGGTATAGTAAAGAGTAAATGAAAACACTTTTTGGTGCTTATGAATAAATTTACGCTTTTCAAATATGATAATGTTCTTCGTATCTTCTCAACTTTTTTTGTTTAGATAACTTTTAAGGAGTGAGGATTTCTTAATTAAAGTATTCTTATAAAAAAAATTTTTTTTTCTGTAATGTACTTATGTAATCATTCCTTGACAGTTTCCCTCTGTTTCATTTTCTATCTGTCTTTCTTTCTCTTACATTGTTCATTATCTCACTTATTTTAACCTGTGTAATAGCTGCAGTGTTTAACAAAATTGTGACTAATTAAAAGTGAAGTATACAAAATGAAAGAGAAAATAAAGAATTTCTGTAATTAAAAGCTTATTAACAACATTTTTGGCTACACGTATTTTAGTTACTCATTCATTCATTTTCAATATGTATTTTTCTAACATGATTTTTTTTAAAAGAATATAATATTTCATATAGTTATAATATTTAACATGCTCAGATACAATGTATATATTTTTATTTTATTGTAATTGAAGTAATGGGATTACAAAAGATTTTCTCAGCAACAACAGCTGTTGTTGGTTTATTTATTTCGGTTGATTATGGTTTGTGTGATGAATTTCGTTGTCATGGTCAAGATACATCGAATGGCTTTGGTGGTGGTTCATTATTAAATCAATTAGAGGTTGCAGATCAAAAAATTCCACATACAACTGGTTGGCAAGGTAGAGCATTTTGGACATTATTATATGTGATTGGTTTAATATTATGGACATTACATTTATCATTATTAGAAGGGAATTTGGTTATGTTGACATCAGTAAGTTAACTTATTTCTTTTCTTAATTATATTATTAACACAATTTCTAATTGTATAAAAATTTTTAACTTACCAAAATTTTTATTTAGAATCCATCAAATCCACCACCAAATAATTTATTAAAAACAATATCAAGATTAGTGTCAAATTCAGATCGACATTTAGATGAACGTCCACTGGATAGAGCGAATTCATCATCACAAAATCCAAAACAAAGGCCAAAACCATTGCATATTGCTGCATGGATTCATATTATTTCACTTTTAACATTATTAGTTTTTGGTTCTATTGATGTTTTCCCAAGTTCTGGTGAGGTAAATTATGCACTTGAAATATTATTTTTTAATTTCTTCTCCTATCCATTCCTCCTATTTATTTTATTCTGCATGCATTTTTCTAAAAATAAAAATAAAAGTTTAAAATTCTTTATTAAAATTAAATTAAAATCGCATTTTATTTTAATTTGTTACTAAATTAAATCTACTTAAAATTCATAAAAACTTTGTAAACTTTATCATAACCACTTATACGCTTATGCTATATTATGCTTTACTTAAAAAAGTTAACTAAAAACAAATTTATTTCAATTTTACTTAAAAAAATTTTTTTTTTTGTTTTGTGTATTATCGGCACGTAATATATAAATATAGATTAAACCATTTGCAAGACATTGGATAGATACTGGTAATACATTTATATGCCATCTTGGCATTGAACCACAAGAAGATATTAACCTTAGAGTGGCTAGACGACATAAAACATTGGAACACTTAACAAATTTAACTCCGGGTAGCATTTTATATAATCAAACCGTCCAAAAATTACGTCGTGACAAACGTAACACTAATATTAATAATAATAGTAAGGATAATATTAAAATCGATACAACAGCAACCACCAATGACATCAATATAAAAGATATAAAAGGATATAATAATAATGATATTAAAAGTGATAACAGAAATAATATGGAGGAGAATTATAATAAACACAATAATAATAATAATAATAAAAATAGAAGTAATAGTAATAATATTATTATTACTTCAGATCCTAATATAAATAATAACAGTGACGGTAGTAGTAATATTAACGGTGGTGGTAATAGTAATAATTACAATGATGATACTATTGATGATGATGGTTTAAATATGAATGAAAATTTTCATGGTGCCCGAAGTAATAATTTAGAAAATCGTCATTTAAAATTATTTCATCGACGTTTGGGACATCATTTCTATGAGTCTGAACATTTAAGTATACATGAATTAAATCACAGTTTAGTAAGTATATAATGCATTATAAACGTGAACATGTTAAATTATGTTAGATGTGTTTTTGCTTTCTAACTAAATTTTTCTTTTAATTTTTTTTTCATTTAGCATCATGGTTATTTTAAAAGTAAATACAGGAATATAACTTCAACACAAACGCCTTTAATATCACGTTTAATAATACATTCTGATAATGAAGAAGATCGTGTAGATTGTGGTCGTGTAGCATCATATTCGTGGCTGTTAATTGCAAATTATATTGCATTCATTATATTTTTATTTTATTTCTTAGATTATAGTGAATCTGCTGTATTTTCAATTGCTGTTATTACATCAGCATTACCATTTATTGGCCTATTTTGGTCAATGTTTCGTTTAGAACATTTAAATGGAACTGGTAAGTAAAGAAAATAAATTTACATTGAATTTATATAAAATTTTTGTTATATAATTTTTAAGTTAACAAAAAATTTCACATTATTCTATAAATAATATGATATATTATTATTGAATTATAAATTATATTAACACGTATGGTAGATTTCTCTTTAGGGAAAAACTAAATAGTAGAAGTTGAATTGGAAATAATAAACTGGTGATTTTACAATAGTCTAGGAAACAATATTGTATCTAAGGCATATTAATAATTGAATTCTATGAATTAAAAAAGCACTTTGATAACTATTGTTTTAAGGTAGCACGTTCCGCAATTTAATTTTTTAATTCTCAAATGTTTTTTTTTTTTTAATAGCACACAAATTTTAAATTATAAATTCATACCTTGCAGTAAAAAAAAAAAGAATTTATTATATATGTAAATGAAATTCAAAGGCATGGAAAATATGCATTTTTTTGTACAAATTTTAATCTCTATGCTCTATTGATAGCTTTGTATCGTATGTAAACATATGAATTTTTAAATTTATTACTGAACACAAAAAAAAAACACATAAAAAGCAAATTTTAATATAGGCAGTCATGAGTGTAACACTATACTACAAACACACGTATAGATCGTATCTACTTAAAATTTTCAATTGATTTGGAAATTTTGGTTTTCCTTTTATTTATTTTTTTTAAAAGTTAATAAAATATTTCTACGAAATATCCTACAAACCAGTGTGGATAAATTTCAAACCGATCCCTAATAAAACGTGGAAAAAAAAATAAATAGTTATTTTTAATAAAACTCAAACTTTTTTCATTTAGAATTTAAGCAACTAGTGTTGAAAAAAAACCAAAGCTATAATAAAAATAAAAAAAAGAACAAATTTGAATATTTTAAGTTATTAAAATTGAATTTTTTCCCCAATTTTTTTTGTGAAATTTTTCGTAGATACCTAAGTAAATAAACATTGAATGTAAAATAGAATTTTGTTATTAATTTTTTTTTTTATCTGAAAAAGTATAGGCATGTATATTGGGTTATTTCCAAATCAAATGAAAAAAGGGCTTGTAGTATAATAACAAAGTATTCACAATTAAATCCTATCAAAAGTTTGCATTTAAATTCCTAACGTGAATAAGGAACATGGAATGCAATCATAAAATTGTAGAACCAATAAAATTTTGATTTTTGTAAAAAAAATAATTACGAAAGTACACGAAAGTATTTTTAAAATACTAAAAATTACTTAATTTTGAGTATTTTAAATATTATTAAGTAATTAATTAATTACTTAATTTAATAAAAAAAATGAATAATTAAATTAATACAGTTGCATATTTTCTCCATAATATGAAAGTAGTAATTTTTTTCCAAAGGTCATTTTTAAATAAGGTACATTTTCCATAAAGTTTATCAGTTTTTGGATTGGTTCAGAAATTTCAATGTTTCTTCAATCGGACAGTAGTTTTTCCAAATGCAAATTATATTCTAGAATTTTCCATTTTTCAAATCCTTAATATACATTTAACTTCAAATTCTTAATATTTCCCTTTTTTTACTTTTCTTTTTGTTAATTACAGCATTTCTTACATGGGCGCCATCAATATCTGGTGAATTAATATGTTCATTATTAGGTGCACCAATTGTATTCCTTGGTTTAATATTGTTATATAGAGCACATTTTGGTGATATGGTAAGACCACCATCCCGTAAATCATCATCGAATCCTTATAGGAGTTTGAGTGAGGCCTAAAAAGAAAAAGAGAACGAAAGAAAAATTAGATATAAAACTGTATATGTACATGTAAAAAAATTTATTAATAATTTTTAATATAAATTTAATATTAAATTAAATGTTATATGTTTTTTCTATAATAATTTATTCTTAATTTTAAATTTAATTAAATAAATACTGTATAATTTGTTAAAAATCTATTATTTATATTAATATTTTAAATTTTAAATTATTTAAATATAAAATATCAGTAAATTAATTGTTTTTATCTGAATTGTAAGTTAAGAATTCGACGGAATCAATCTAAATAATATTTCAATACGAATCAGTCAGAAGTAAATTGAATTACTTTTACTCAAGATTTGTAAATTCTTATAAGTAACAATTAAAATTTTCAAGTTTAATTATTATTTAAATTTCTATTTAAAAAATAAACCCAATATAAATTTTGCATATTTTATACATATATAAATAAAATAGAAATGCAGTTCCAAACAAATTTTATAAAAAAAAATTCTGCCGGTTTCGTCTTTTATATAAAAAAAAAAGTGACAAACTTTAAAGAAGAGTCAAGACTACATCTAAAAAAAAAAAACAATTTTATATACAAAGTTTAACAATTAATTTATGTAATATAATAATATAATTCAATAATATATATTAAAGAATATCTTAAGTATATATTTTAAATAATATTCAAACTAAAAAATTTTTAAATGAAACCCATATAATATTATTAAAAATCTTATTATTGGGTTAGATTGGATAATACACCTAATCAGGGATAATTAAATGTTAAAAATATAATTTTCTTGCAATGTTACAACAAAATCACATTCAAGTCTTTCGCCACGCTATTGTTTATTCTAGGTTTTCGAAATTTTTTGAGTACTTATCATTCCCAAATACTTAACTCGAAAATTCCGTACTTTCAACTTATGTGATTTTTGTAGCAAATAATTGATATTAATATGTATATGTTTTGTATATTAATACATATTTCATAAAAATACAAAAATGGAAAAATATTTCAATTAAAATTACAATGAAATAAAATGAATGGATATTCGAGCAATAATGCACATACATACATAAAACTTATAAAATAAAAAGTACTAAGTCCAAATACTTTTTTCCAAATTTTGTATTCTTATTTATTTAAGCAAAATAAAAATTTATACAACATTTCTAAAAAAAAAAATGAAATTAATAATTATTGTGTGAAATAAAATCCTTTGCGGCAAAACAAATATCCTTTTTAAGAATAAATATTAAATCATAGATGTAATTTAAAAAAAAAATCATCACATAAAATCAATATGGTTCCAGTTACATCTACCTTAAAATTTAATAAAGAAATTAAAAATTTGTTATTTCAAAATTTGAATAAAATTAACAATATTTTGGAAATTACTTGAAAATGTAATTTATAAATGGAATCGGAATATTCTTTATCAAACAATAAAAAATTAGAACTCAAGATGTTTATCAGATACCATAAATGCAATCATAATTCCAAATTTTATAACTTCGATCATTTCTTGAAAATTTTATGTTCAATTTTACAATTAATTTTGTTACCTAATACTATTAAATTACAATTACCTAATATTATTAAATAATGTATATAAAATTGTAAACTTTAATATATAAAAATATAAACTTTATTAATAAATAAATAATTACTAAATATATTGTAGAAAATATTATTGAAAGAAAAAACCAATGTTTCATACACAAAGAAAAATTAATATAAATAAAATTACAATTAATAATAATAAGTAACTTATAATATAAGTTAATAATTATTTTAATAAATTTAACTAAAGTACAGTAATGTTATTTCTTAAAAAACAAAAATTTTGATTATTTAATTTCAGTTCAATTACTGCTCAACTTATAATTTTAATTGAACTGAATCAATTTTTATATTCTCTATGATGTTTTCGAAAAAAAAATTAAGTAAATATATCAATTGAATAATATATTTTTGTTATATAATTAAAATAAAATTTTCATTATATCTATAACTTAAATAAATAAATAAATATTTATTAAAAATATTTTTTTATTAAATTATAAACCAGTAATTTTTAATTGTTTTTTAAAACTTAAATGTAATAGTGAATTGTTTGAAATTATAAATTCGAGTGATATTAAGTTTTTAATTAAATATTAGAGTAAAATTTAATTCTAATATTATAAGAAAAATATATATAATTGTAGGTACATTAAATATTATGTACATATATTTATAATTAAAAGAATATTTATAAAAGGAATTCTTTTTGTTAAATTTTAATTGTGTAATAAGATAAGCTTCAATATTATTATTTTTAAATTTTTATGTTATATATTTTAAGGAATTCTTTTAAAACGGAGAGATATTGCTCACCAATATCATTTTATTAGTGTGATTCTTTTATGAGAAACTGCCATAATGTAGCTTCTCGTATCTCTTTTTTCGTATTCTTGAATAATACTAATACTAAAACCTATTAAAAATATTTTTAAAAATCATTATTTTTCGAACTGTTTTAATTATTACCACATAACAAACTTATTAATTGCTATTTATAAATTGTCTAATTTACAAATATTAAAAAATTTTTACCAGTCTTTACATTATTCTAAAAATTTGCTAATAATTCCTATTTATTTGTTAAAAATAATGATAAAATTACTTTGTAATTTCAATATATTATATCCTGGATTACTTATTCATTCATATGTACATATTTTAATATAAATGAAAATTCAGTTAAAAAAGCAAATGAATATATTAATCACATCCATATATTATATATATATATATATATATATATTATTAAATATTATAAATATTATAAACAATATATATATATTTCATAATAATATATATAAATATTATATAAACATTCTTATATATATATAATATTATTATATGTATGATAGGCGTTTTAAAACTGTTATATAAAATAATTGCTATATTATAATTAATTTTATTATACATTTATTTGATTTATAACTATATACATATTATAAATATATATTCTTTTAATGCTATTCTAAAGTAATAGAAAATTAGAAAATATTGCAAAGGTAAACAATATGTAATCTTAATTAATTAAATTTTTATTTATACATACTATACATATATGTTTTTGAAACTTTACCCAGGAATAACAAATACTTAAATATATACAATATATTATAACAAAAAGTATCTATTTAATTTAATTGTACATAATATTATATTAAATATATAAAAAATATAATTACATGGTTATATATATATAATTAAATTTAGTTTTTATTATTATTATTTTATTTACTTATAAATTTAAAATTTACTATTATTCTACTATATATATAAACTAAACAATTATGTTAAATAATAAGAATTATTTTATTTGTTAGAATGAATTAAAATAAAAAATTTAATAACGAATAAGGAAAGAAGTTAGAATTGAAACTAAATTTACAAAATGTGCCAAATTTTATATTTTCAAAGAGAAAAACTATATAAGAAAAATTAAACAAAAATTATTATTACATTATATAAATACATATATATATATATATGTGTAGTTATTTTACTTATTGAATGAACTATTTGTATTATAATCTACTGCTTTCAATGTCTATTACTCTATAATTTCAATTTAAAATTTAAAAACTAAAAAAAAAACACTACATAATAAAATACTTATAGTTAATTATATATGTACTTATTACATAGAACAGCATAATACTTTAAAGTTAAATGCAAAGAAAAAAAAAAAAGTAAAAAATCAAAAACAATTAAATAATGTACTATAAAAAAAAACATTAATATACAAGTAATTTTATACGGGTCAACAAATTTCTTTTTGTCTTTTCCCTCTTGTTTTTATATATGAAAAACAGTGTTATTAAAATTATAATGTAGAAAGAAAAACAATACAAATTTGTATTCATAATGCGAATTTATAAAACAAAAACAAAATTTAAAATGAAAAATAATTAAAAAATTAAATATAGTTAAAGAAAAAATTTTTAAAATAGAGTTTGATATAAAAATTTTATAATAGAAATGAAAATAGAACATACTAGAAAAAAAGATCTAGATCCTAGAACTATTGGGCATATCTGGTGTTTTTTCAAATCTTAAATACAACTTCTGTTCCTGAACCTAAAAAAAATGTAATTGAATTATAATTGAAATATTTGAATACAATATTAATAATTGAAAATAATATTTTTCTCTTCAAAAAAATTACGATATCGAATTTGTAAAAGCAGTCATAAATTACGAAGTACTGTTTTCCATAAATAAAAATTATTTAACTTCTCAGAAATGCGATTTTTTTTTTGTGTTTATAAAATTTAACTTCTTACAAATTTGAAATAATAATTTTGCATTCACAAAAATTATAAATTAAACATCACATTTATTTCAAATAAATGAGCAGAAGCTGCTCAATATAATAAATTACAATAAAACAGACCAAATATTTCTAGGATTTTAGATAATATACTCAAATTTTATACCATTATATAGATTTATATAAACTTACATGGATATATACCTACTTACATAATATAAACAAAATACATAATTCTTTATACTTATTAAACATAAACGTATAACCAAATGAATTAAAAAAAAAGTAACTATATAAAGAAAGGTTCTTAATTGATTCATACAAAATTGTATAAGAAAATGTTTGAAGCCTTTTTTGTTTTTAACCTCCCCCCCCACTACTCCTTTCTGTTTTTATACAAAAGAGTTAAAAAGACAAAAAAAAATAAAATTTTTGAAAAAAAAATTAAACAGAAATATTTAGAAATCTAAGAGAAGAAATTGAAAGAAAAAAAAAATATAAAAATAAAGAAATTTGAAAAAAAAACTACCTTATAAAAGTTTATTGATGTTTTAAAACAAAAAAAAAATATTTGATTATTTATACATAATATACACATAAACATATTATATACTCGTATTATATACATCTATTATTATATAAACAAAATATTTACAAAAAGAAAATTAAATAAAAAAATAAAAATTAAAAAAAAAAGTTATTAAACATACTAAAAAAAATTATAAACAAAAAACACAAAAAAAAAAACGATATAAGGAAAAAAAACCAAAATGGCAAACGTTTTTTTAATGGATTTTACAAATTAACAGAAATATAAAAATACAATTAAAAAAAAAGATAAAATAAAAAACTTGTTAAAAATAAATTTACAAAACAATTACTTTATCCGATTTAAGTTTTCTATTTTTTGTTATTCTTGAAATTATATAATTACATAAAAATAAATTTATAAATGCATTTTATAATTGCTTTACAATTAAATGAAAAATTGTGTTAAAAATATAATTTTAAATTCCTCCAAGGTCCAAAAAGAAAAATTGTTTAAAGTTATCTCAATAAAGAATTTAAAAAAAAAAGGAGATATTAAATTAAAATTTTCTATAAGTTGAACATCTTTGTTAATAATAATGAAAAACAATAACTGCGAAAAGCAATACTGCAAAAACTTAACGTCAATAAATGAAAGATTTCATATAATTTAAACTGCACTATTCATTCTACAACTGCACTATTAATTTTGCTACTCGTATATTGTGAAAATTAAACCAATGTTTATGAATAATATTGATTGGCAAAATTTTTTTTAACAGAAATATAGCGCAATTTTCGCTATATGTATATCGTTATATATTGAGTTTATGAAAAAGCCTAATATTTCAAATTTTGAAAATGTCAAATAAAGTATGACAAAAATTATGTCACAATATTGTCAAAAAATTTAATTTTTCTATTAACCTTAATTCTATTTTTAATATATTTAAAAGGATGTTCATCGTATTATATAAATATAAAATATTTTTCTTAAAAATTTTATTTTAAAAAATTAATATTTCTATTTATAAAATAATTAGCAATTGATTATTAAAACTTAAATATTATTGTTAAATTTTCAATTTGATTTTTAAAAATTTCAAACTTTGCCAATTTATTTCAACTAAAAATTTTCGATTAACATTTTGATTATCTAATTTTGAACCATTAAAAAATCCTTGAAAAGTTCATTTTTTAAAAACTAGGCATAAAAAATTCCTTTGTGTTAAATTCAAATCTGGACTCTTGTTTTTAATGTTTTTTCACCAGTTTTAATTTCTGCACTAAAAAAAAATATAGAAAAATTATAATTATATGTAAAATTATTTGACTACAACTTAATTAAAATTTTATTTGAATTTTTTATGGAATTAAAAATTACATTAAAAATGAAGTAAGTTTCCACTGACCTCATTTGAAATGTTTTTTTTTTTAAACATTTAATATTCATATGCAAATTTAAATTTATATATAATTTTTAATTTAATAAATAAATTTCAATTACCTAATATACAATTATCAAAATGAACATTTCAGGGATTTTTTAATGGTTCAAAATTAGATTATCAAAATGTTAATCGAAAATTATTATTATACAAAAATCATTATAACATAATTACAATAAAAAATATAAATTACCAATAAATGTATAACAAACTATCATATTAAATATAAACTGTTATATTAAAACAATAACGGTAAACAATAATTTCCTTTTTGAAATTCATGACCTTAGTTTTAAAAATTTACAATGAATTAAAAGATTAATTAAGTGTAATTTTAATTAAACTTTCCCATTAATATTATGATATTTTTAATTAACTTATTTTCATTTCAATTTCAATTAAAATCAAATGAATCATTTTTTTAAATAATTTAAAATCACAGAAAAAAAATAATGAATAAATTGTTAATTTAATTAAAATTTATTATGATTTTATTTTGCTTTTCTATTTTTTTTTTCTTCGTACGGAAATTAAAATTCAAAACAAAACAATTAAATATTACAAAATTTATTGTTATAATAAACCAAAAAATAAACAAAAAGAATAATTTACCATTTTTTTTTTTTACAAAAACTATAAAAAAAACAACAATAAAATTAAACACATACTACTAAAGAGAAAAATTCAAAAATGACTAAATGAAAACAAAAAAAAAAAAAGAAGGATATTAAAGAATAAGTAAAATTAATTAATTATTATTAGTAGGAAAAAGGAGAAAAGAAAAGAAATATTACAAAAAAAAAAAATTAAAAATAAAGAATAAGGGAAATTATGATAACAATGATAAAATAAAATAATAAATTGAGAAATTTTATTGATGTCACCAAATTATATTATAAATATAATAAATTATGTAAATATAAGGACAAATAAAAACAAAAAAAAATTAAATAATGGTTTAAATATAGAAAAGTTGGTATAAAAAGAAAAGATTGCTTTATTATTTTGATTTGAGTCCCTAAATATCGCACACACCTCTAATATTGTTCAAACATAAGGTGTACTATTACTTCCCCTATAATCAGAATGTTAATTTAGACCCTTTGTATTATGAATTAAATGACAATTTCAAACTGTTCTAAGTATGAAAGTTATGCAAAACGTGGATAATTTTAGATAATTTAGACATGCATTGATAGTTTTAAATTGAATCTTGAAACACACACTTAAAAATCTACAGAAACCGAATATTTTACTGAAAAATATCTTTCTTATAACGTGTTAAAATATTTGAACTGCTTTAATTTTTAATAATACTAAATTAATATGAGAACTGAATGACACAATTTTTAATATGAAAAAGATATTTCAATTGAAACTTTTGCAAAATTTCCAAAATTTTGGAATATAAATTAAAAGAAATGTAGTTAATTTAAAATTTCTATCAGTATTGCCTCAACTCGTAATTCTAAATAAGGCGTACATTTCCACAAAGAGAGGTAAAGAAACCAGTATTATTCATATTGAAATTCTAATTGTAGCGTCCTTTATTTTTAGTATTTAAAATTTTTTGTGTAGTTGTCCTACACCAGACTACCAGACTGTGTATTTATCCTACACCAGACTACACAAAAAAATTTTAAAGAGAGGTAACATGGGAAAAGTGTATTCTATTATAAGCCTAGAGGACCGAAATAATATTGTTATTATGGGTAAGTAAAAAAATCTTAAAACAATTCATCAAGATTACTGTTCACAAACACTGTCATATTCAATTTTAACTGAAACGTTGTATAATTTGAACTATGTACAATTAACATAATTTATTGCATAAACCAAATTTTTGAATATTTTCCATGTTATGATCATTATCTTTAATATTGTTTAATTAAAAATGTACGCAGACTATTGTTAAAAGAATTTTTCTGTAAGCAATCGCTTTTTTTTTTTCATTTACGAAACAAAAAAAAAATCGAAGGTCTTTATATTAAACGAAAATCTATTTTGAAATGGAATTAATTAATTATTTCAATTAACTTTATTGTTAACTTAAACAATTGCTTTTCTAAATTAATTAACTTTCAACATAATTTCTATTCAGTGTCGTAAAGATTTTATAAACAAAGAGTTGTCATAAGTCAACTTAATTAATGATGGATAAAAGTAAATGACGAAAACTAAAATATTCTTATTTATTTTAAATTAAAAAGAAAATTACGTATATTATAATGAAATATAAGATTCATTTAATAATTGTATTGTTTTTTTTTATTATGTTTAAATATTATGTTAATTAATTATAATTACTTCAAGGATATTTGATTACATTCATATACCACAAAAATATTTAAATTTGATAACATGTTCCCTAAGGTTATAACCTAAAGATACAAGATTAAAATATAAACCGTATTTTTGCAGTAAAATTCATAATAAACTGTGTAATATTGTTGTTTTTACAATAAATTTTGTAAAAAAAAAATATTACTTTATGAATTCTCTTTAATCACAAAGCAAAAATCTAATAAAATCTATCAGACCTGACCATTTAATAAATTAATTTTCTTTTAAGCTTTATTAAAAAATCTTTTTACCTATGTGTACAGCAAATTTTCTTGATAAAAACTTCCGGGAGATCATATTGTTTTTATAACCTTGCGAACAAAATATTCATACAAAGGGGCGCCATTATTGGCAAGAAATATGTCGATATGATTTGTTTTTTGTAAATTCAATACTTCCTTAGCCGTCAAATATTGAGGTCATTTATAAATCGAAAATCTTCTAACATACCAGCTTATTTTCATCATACCATCCATACCATCGTTCAGTATATGTATAAAATACTATAATTTAATTAATTTATTGTTTGTCAGCTAAAAGCAAAAAAAAAGTAGAAATTGCAATTATTATTTTAAGGTCTAGATCCTTGATATTTTACGTATATATTATACATACATACACACATAAACCTATTCAATATACAAAATGTAATTAAAGTATTAGAAAATATTCATGTCGCCATATCAATTATAAGGATCTCTTTAAAATGTTTTTGTCCTAGCACACGTAAATAAAAATTTAAAATTTATTTAACATAAGCATTTCATATTTACAAAATAAAATGATTTAATTTTAATTATATTTTACTTTAATTTTTTAATATACATAATAGAATTTAATATACATAATAGAAGCTCTTGAAAACTTTTAAAGAAATACAAGAAAGAATACAGCATAAAGGCAAAGGTATTAGTACTAAATTCAAAAATGTCTCATTAACTTGTATTTTATTCACAGAGCTCACATGAATATTATAAATTGAACTTTAATAGGAAATGAATTCAATTTTATTTTCACCAGTCTTAAACAATTTGATGTTAATCTTAACAATAAATTGAATTATAAAGTAAATAATAATGTGTGAAACGATTTAACACACTTCAAAATCAAACAAAATTTAAATTCTAATAATAATACGTGAAAATTTTCTTCTTACAATTGCATATCATTATAACAATTTATTCAAGAATGGTCACAAAAAATTTAAGCTTACCCGCTTTTGAAAAGTTTAATGTCCGGGTATTTCTATTCCATGAGAACTTAAAATATGAGTTATAGATGTTCATTCTTTTTACTTTATTTTGTAGTCCGATCTAAAAATAATATTGAAAATCTTTATTAAATGCATATAGTTTGAAATTACTTATACAATACTTAAAATTTTCAAAGTTAACTTTAAATTTGTTTATAGATATTTATAAATTTTACAAAGAATTTTTCAAAGTTTTTCTGTGTGAAACTATAAGGAAAGTTTTCTTAGAATGTATAAAAAAGGTTTCCAAAGTATCGAATTATTTAAGATAATATGATGGATTATAGGAACCCAAAAAAAAAATAGTTAAAATTTATTATAAAGTTTATTATGACATGAATTGAACACTTACATTAAGTAGTTATTTATATTTTGTTGTATATTGAAAATTTTTATTGCAGATTTCTTAGCACTTCTTTATAAATTTCTTTTGAAGTTTTTTTGAGTAGCTAGGTATGTTACAACTAGAATATATTTTAAACATATTTTTTAAACTAGCATCTTATGTATTTAATAAGAATATTAATATAGCTATATACTTGAAATATTTATGTAATTTTACAATAAATCTGCAATAACAAAAAAAAAATGCTGTGGTAAATTTTTTAAAGATTTATGGTCGTGTTTCTAAAAAACTTGATCTCTGTGGTTGTAGTAGGTACCTACCTACATAACAATAATGCAAAATTTTAAAAATATTTTGGATAAAAGGATAAAGAAAAATGATTGTTTCTGTTTTATTTTTCTTTAAGAAAATTTTCTTAAAGAAAAATAAAACTTTATCTTTCGGTTATTACAACTATTAGAAAGTAATTTTTCTTTGATTTAAGAAAAGAAAAAAATTTTAAATATTTTTTCATAATAATAGGTACATAGGTACCCACAACGTTTAACTTCCTTCCCTCTATTTAATCAGCAAGTTATTCTTTGCTAGACGTGTGCTAGGATCTTAAATGGTTTTAATTACTGTTATAAAAAGCGTACGATTGTAAAACAGCATAATTTTAAATGATTTCATTTCTTTGATTACAACAAATATGTTTGGTAGAATCTAAAAAAAAAAATAAACGGAGAAAGTTAAATTATGTACTTATGAATATTTTAAGGACACAACGAATAAAATCTAGGTAAATATGTATGTATGCATGTATGTATTCCAAACAAAATAACTTACACTCTGTAGGTGTCTTCTTAAGTAATTCTAGGTAATTATGTACTAGGTAGTTTTACACTCATAATGAACTTATCTATTTAAGTATACTTATTAATTATGTCGTGTGAGCTTCATATCTACTTATGTCGTATCAAATAGCATTAACTTCAAATATTACATATCCACCCCTACCTAGCAATTGAATTTTATAATTTTGCGCAAACGAAATTAAATATGAACAGACACAGATACAAAATTATTCTTAATTATGAAATAATTTAATCATTATGTATATCTCTATATTTTTTTAATTATTATATATTCACTTATTCTATTTTTGTATGTATAAATATAATATGCTTACTTGAAGATTTTATTTGAGCCACATTATGGTGGAAATTTGCCGCTGAAACCTTAGAGTTCAACATCGCTTTGTTTTTGTACTTGCTTCTGTTTGCAATCAAGGTCATCCTAGTTTTTTTTTTTGTTTTTCGTTTGTATACATCCCAAAACCTGATGTATTCCTTACAAGAAATCCGTTTTATTCTGCACATTTACCAACATTATGTGCACCAAGTAAATTACACCCACTTATACCTACTCATTATTCGTTATTATCTTAAATATTTCTGGTACTCTTTTTGTTTTTTATGCAAAAAATTATGATATTAATTATTCAAATTTAATAGTTAAGAAATAATTTTTATTTTTCTGATTCAAAATCTGTTATGCACTTATAATTTAAGAAAGAAGGCGCATTATTATAAAATGACGCTAAAAAATTTTCAACGCTGCTTGAATATCTGTTCGTTTGATCCATGTCAAAATAAAAAAATATTCAAATGCAATTGGATTTGCACTTTTGTATGAATTTTTATAAACTATTACATTTTTTGAAATTATTAAATATTAAATTTAAATAAATATATTAAATTTAAGTGTGTACTAAAAAAATAGAATGCAAACTAAACTTTCAAAGTTTGGTAAATTTATTGAAGCAAAATTGTTTCAAAAATTCAGATTAATTTAGCAAAGACATTAACCATTTTGACATCAAATTATCTGAAACTACAATCTTTATAAAATTATAGTAAAGTTTTAAGCACTGTGTCAGAGAAACTTATTGAAAAAGCTTTTTTTGCTTATCGATTCATGCTGTCAGATTTTGTAATTTAAAACATCTACATAAATGAATTTGACACATAACATGATATAATATTATATATTTTAGCGCAGAGTATTTTTATTACTCTTCCATTCGAAAATATTAAAAAACTAGTTATAAATATAGATGCCCAATGCAAGTTTACTTGTGCTTATTACAAATATTAAAATTTTGTGACACGAACACAAGAAACAATATTCAAATTTTGACTCAATAACTTGTTATTTAAAAATAAGCTAAAAAATTTTTTTTTTCAGAAAAATTTATCCCTCTGATACTTTGATTTTATTGAATGAACCGAAAAAATCTACTAAATATCATGTTGGCCATCCACAATTCAACTTAGTCTTTTAACACGTTGATTAACATAGCCACTTACTGTTTAACGTTATATAAATTTTATCAAAACTATGAGTTGAGTTTTATATGTAATATAAAGTTACGCCCACAAGATATTAAAAAATTTGAACTTCAAGCTATTAAGAGAGAATAAGTAATGTAACTGACAACACTAAATTTATTTTTAGAATTTGACATTTCATTTATGTGATACATATGGATGTATTGCTATGTGTAGTATATTTCCAATAATAACGTGGTTATAAAAAAAACGAAAGTGGCAGTAAATTACGGTGACTTATTTTTACTAAAATTAAATAATTTAGGGAAAATAAAATAATTCAAAAACAAAAAATGGCACAGAAAGGAGTTAGTCCAATAGCAATTTTAAAAAGTATTTATCGGAACGAATTCCAATGGTAAGTAAATATAAGATTTTAAAGATGAACTCGAAATATAATTTACAAAGTTGCAGAAAAGTTGAAAATAATGGCATGCGTTTGAAAGTTTAATGGAACTTTGTTTTTCTTTGTTATTTTTTTTTTTTTCATTTTTTTGCTTTTCTCATGTCATCATGCATCATATACAAATCTCTGAAGGTTTTTGTTTCAGTTGTCAATTTATTTCTATTGATATAAATTTTTTTGCACTACTACAGGAACCATGAACTGTTCAATATTTTAATTTTTAACCTTGGAAAAGGTTTAATAAAGAGAACAAAATCCATAATAACTTAATTGTTACTTTTCTAATTCATTCAATAATTGGAAAAAATGTTTAGTGCAATTTCAAAATTCAATAAGTTTCAAACAAAAATTCATAGAATTTAAATTAAAGTTGTATACTTATTGACATGTTTTTATAGAAAAATTATTTTCAACTACCCTTTTTTTTTTTGCATTACTGATTGTAATAAGAAGATAACAAAATCTTTTGGTTACAGGTCAATAGTTAAAAGCTTTGGATTGTTCTTTTTGGGTGTTAAAATAGCGCAGGAATGTATCGGAATGGAAGTGATGCCCTCTGTTGTACCAATAACTCCATAATTTTATAATTTCAATATAAAATATAATTTTAATGTAAAAAATACATTACTATAGTTAAAAAACTAAATTTAAATAAATTAACATTCAAAGATAAAATTGTTCTTAATACTTTAGTGAATATAGTTCTGTAATTTTAAAAATGTTGTTGAGATTTTTATTCTATTGTGTTATAATTACAAATACCATTTGTGTAATAGTTAAAACTGGTGCAACCGTAAATAACAAAGATCCAAATATAATACTAATATTAACGGATGATCAAGATTTTGTACTACAGGGATTATTTCCAATGATCCAAGCCCAAAAGCATATTGCTTTGAAAGGAATCACATTTATGAATGCGGTATAATTAAATTTTTTTAATTCAATAAAAAAAATCAAAATTAATTATTTTAGTTTACATCATCTCCTATATGTTGTCCATCCCGGGCATCGTTATTAAGCGGTCTGTATGCTCATAATACTAAAACCAAAAATAATTCAGTTGCGGGTGGATGCTATTCAAATCATTGGAAATCCCATATTGAACCAAAATCTTTGCCAGTTCAACTTAAAAATGAAGGATATCAAACATTTTTTGCTGGTAAATATTTGAATGAGGTAAAATTATTAATTTACAAGTTGATAACTAGGTAAATCACATTTAAGAATTTAAGAGTAAATATTTTTTTTTAGTATAATTCAGTAAAAGTTCCACCTGGATGGACTGAATTTTTTGGATTACATGGAAATTCAAAATACTATAATTATACATTGACCGAGAATGGAAAAATTAAAAATTATTCTGATAAATACTTAACAGATTTGTTAAATGAGAAAATTTTGAATTTTCTTGATACAAAAGATAAAACCAAGCCATTTTTTGCAATGTTGACCCCACCGGCTCCACATGAACCATTTACGCCAGCTGATCGTCATAATGGTTCATATACAGGCACTAAAGCTTTACGTACACCTAATTTTAATCAAGTCTATGGCCCACTTGGTAAAATTGATTCATACATAAAAATTTTGAAGAATTTTAATATGTATAGTTAAAATTATAATTTCTGTTTTTGTTTTAGAAAAGCATTGGCTTGTATCATCGAGTAAGAGAATTCCTTGGTCTGTTCTAGAGACTATGGATATATATTTCCAAAAACGTTGGGAATCATTATTAGCAGTTGATGAAATGATTGGAAATATTATTAATAAATTGAGTAAAATAAAAGAAATTGATAATACTTATATAATATTGACATCGGATAATGGTTATCATATTGGACAATTTGCTCAACCATTTGATAAACGTCAACCATATGAAACTGATATACGAGTACCGTTTTTAATAAGAGGACCTAATATACAACCGAAATCAATATCAACATATCCAGTTGCATTGATTGATTTATATCCTACAATATTAAATATAGCAAATATACCATTATCTGGTATGGAAGATGGTATATCATTCAATAAATATTTAAGTATAAAGGAAAGTGATTATGAATATGATAAGAATTATCATCGACAAATTTTGATTGAATATTGGGGTGAAGGTAATGATAACACATGGAATCCAGATTGTCCATATAAACGTATTGATCATTTATCATTATGCAATGCCGCAGCCGATTGCCATTGTCAAGATTCATGGAATAATACATACTCATGTATACGTCATTTTACCTATAGAACAAATCGTATTTATTGTGAATTTAAAGATGATCAGGTATTTATATAATTTTGCAGATTGTTCATGTCCAATATTCTTACATATTTATAAAATTTTCATTTTAGAATTTCGTGGAAATATATGATTTACAAACAGATTTGTATCAAATAGATAATTTAGGTAATAAATTATTACCATCAGAAAGAGCATTATATAGTTTAGCTTTGAAAAATTTAACTCGTTGCACTGGAATTACTTGTCGTGAAACTGGATGGTAATAAAAGAATCATAGTAAAATTATATGCAAAATCTAGCAAAAGAATAAAAATCAGAAAATAAAATAAAAAAAAACTGAAGCACAATAAATAAAGGAAAATCTTAGTGTTCAAGAGCTTAATTTGTTTATAAAATTTTGATTTAATTTATGCTAAAAACAATCATTTAAAAAATATTTTATTATTTTCAATTATGAACTCATTAAGGCATTGTCTAACTATAAAAGAAACTTTACGATTATGAAATAAAACAAGAAAATATTAATTAATAGAAAAATTATATTAATTTCTTTAAATTTGTTGCTTTCTTTTTAAGTTTTTGATTAATTACCTAGTTACTAAAAGGTTTTCAGGTTTTCTTCTTCTTCCTTTTTCTTTTTGTATAAATGAAATTAACCTTAGTTTCTAAAAAAAAAAAATAAAATAGTCTTTTGAAGAAAAATTCTTATTTGAAATTTTAATTATTCTCTTTTTCATATAGTAAAAATACAAATCAAATTTAGTTAAATAAAAAAATATTCTTATAAAAAATTCATTCTAAAATTTTTGATGATGTTTCATAGTATACAAAACTCACAAAAATTTACCATCAATATTTAATTATAGCTACTTAAAAAAAAGAACGGAAAATTTTTGTAAAATAAAACCTTTTATTACATAATTAGTCATTTTATTTGTGTTTTTTGTATGTAAATAAAAATATCTTTTATATAATTTCATATGTATAGTACACAAATATATAGGTATATAAATCTACATCATGTAATGTACTAAAACAATTTTTGAAAGTTTGAAAGTTGATGAAATTAAGGTATAACGAACTTGAATTTTGAAAAAAAAAAAAAAACTACTTAAATTTTATGAAAATAGTAAGTAAATAAGTACTCCTTACTCCTTGAATTAAAAAAAAAAAACATTCTTATAGTATTCTGGTAATCATAATTTCAATTAAGATTGAAAAAATTGTAATAAACTCGGAAGTTATTTTTTCGTCCAAAATTCATAAAATTTGATTCCAAAAATAAAATATGAAATGTATGTATTAAAAATTATATGAGACATGCATTTTTAATGTAAATGTTATTATAATCAGTAAAATATATGATTAGTAAGGAAAACATTTGTTTTTCAGTCATATTTAAAAGAAAGTATTCCGAAATTTTGAAAATCATGTAGAAATTAACACACAATATAATAAAAATTGTTTGTTTTCTTAGATCCTTTTTTTTTTTTATTTCATTTTAACTAAAGAATTTTCTAATTTCTAAAATAATGCCTTTTATATGTCAAACTCCATAAAAAAACAGTCTCGTTGCATCTCTTTACAAAATGATTACCAAAATATTGCAAAATTAAATTTTAATATTAAAGCTAAATTTTAAAAATTAAAATGTAATGTTTTACATATTTATATTATATTATACCTCATTTTATTCGTAATACATTTGTTAATATATATATATATATATATATATATATATTTAAAATATCCTTTTATAAAACAATAATCAAAAAAATTAATCCTATTAGCAATTCTTTTTTTTAAAGGATATTTATTTATTTGTATAGGTTTTCATTTTGTCGAGCCTTCATTTGATAGTTTAAAACGAAAGTATATCTATTTTCTAAAGTCGGAAAATTAAAAATAAAAAAAAATCTTTTAATTATTTTACAATGATAAAAATTGATTTTTGTTTTGAAATTTTATTTTTTTCATTTTTTGATGTTAATTTCTTTATTACTCTTGTAATTTCGTTCTGTATTTTGATTTTTTCTTTATGGATCTGACGTTGTTGTATTTGGTTCATTACTAGCTTTATCCTTATCATCAGGGGTCGGTGTGTGCCATGTTAATCTTTCTTCATAAAATTGTATTACAACCTGTGGGCATCTTATATTTGCTTGTTTCGCTGGTACTAAATCTGCTTCATCGCAACCTTTCCATTTCATTAAAAATAATAATTCACCAGATGAATCTGTTGCTCCAATTATCTTCGATGGCTCCAAACCCCTTTCGAAACCTTGTGGTCCTTTATCTTTATCAGCATCACTAACAACACTTGATGATCTTTTTTTAGGTTTTGGTGCTGTCTCTTCTTTAGTTGAAGATCTTTTATTACTTCTTTCCTTTTGTTCTTCTTTTTCTACAAAAATTAAAGTTTTTAAATTTTTCTACAAATTAATTAGGGGATCACATTTCAATGTGATTTATAAATAAGTTATTTTGAACACGACGAAGTAAGCTGTTTTAAGATTCACTGAATTCATTAAAGCAAGCGCAAATTCGAAAATATATTAGCTTTAATTGTCTTATGAACAATCCTAGAGAGAATTTCAGAAATTATTTAACCAATTAAAGCTAGATTCAATAGGTATAGTAGGTATATATGTACATACAAATTTAACCTTTTGATTTTGAATTTAATGCTGATTGTACCAATTCTTTTTTATATTTCATACAAAAAGAATTTTTGAAAATATTTCTGTTATTTAAAATTCAAGTCTACTAGTCACCATCTAAACGAAAATCAGTTATAGGAACTTACTTCTTAGAGATTCCTCGAAAGCAGCTATTAAATCTGGACAATCTAGATTTTCCTCAGGTTCCCATGTGTTATCTTCTCGCGAGTATCCTTTCCATTTTAGAAAATATTCAACCTAATAATGAAAATTAGCGATATCAAATTCTTTAAACGTCAAATGTTTGTCGGTATAAATTACCTTTCCATTTCTTATCCTTTTATCTTCAATTTTTTCCACTGAATATTCTGCTTCTTCTCCATCAACAAGCTGATCACTCACAATATCATCCGCCATTTGAGTATATGTTCGTTCTTAAAAATTTGTAATTTAATTCAAAATAAGTAAAATATTTTTGATTTAATGCAAAAATACAGATTCCCAAGCCAAAATAGCTATTGTTTTATTCCTTCTATTTTGAAGGTTACTTTCTCAACTTTTATCACAAATTCTTTCTTTTCTTTCAAAAGTAATCAATTCCAAACTTCTTATATTAAAGTCTTGTAAAGTTCACTCTAATTTATTAAACAAATATTTAATGTTTGATACTTATTTGATTAATATTTTAATATAGTTTCCACAAACATTAAAAATTACACAAAAACTATGGCCGACAAACAGTGCTATGAAGCGGCTTTTTCCAGGGGTGTACTGACATATAACATTTATTAAAAAATCAAATTTTAGTTTTAGTACGTACTACTAGAGGCAGTAAGTTTTGACAGCTAGAAATTCGTTATCATAAATTTTAAAGTATTTTTTGACGTTCTTATTAAAAATGTATACAAACATAGATGTTGTATTTTAGTTCAAGCCTTCAAAAATGAATCATGTGTTTACACCCGGTTAGTTGTTCCGTTTTTCACCCTTTTTTTCTGTTTCCTATCACTTTAATATATTTTGAAGAGCATAAATTAGAAATAATTACTCTAATTTATTTTTATATACATAAATATTTTTTAAATTAAAATAAATAAAATATATACTTATATATTTGGAGATATAAATATAGAATCGCAAATAAAAATAAGTATATGGTCACAAATTTTTAAATTTTGTAAACATAAAAATTAATTAACCAATGTGTCCGTTTAACAAACAGGCAAGTTATAATATTTCAATGGTTTAGTAAAATTTTTATATATATTCCAATTTTTTTCCGAATAACTTACCTATGTAAACAGTCGAACATGTTTTTTATTATTTGACAGTAATTAGTTTACTTACAATATGTACCGTCAGGTCGCACTATTAGTAAAATGACAATCCAAAATTAAAATTTTTGTTTATATGCATAGTTAATATTACAAGTTCCTTTCGCATTTTATAGTTTTTTCGCTTAAAAATTGAAATTATAAAATAATTAAAATGATAACTTTTAAAGAAGATGTTGATTTAACTGGATATAGCGTTATAATTCCTAGCATTTGTGTAGGAAATGTTGCTCAACTAGCTGTAGATCTAATAATAGCTACGCTGGAAATGAAAAGAATAGGAAGTGGTTATCATAATGCTTGTATGCCAATAATGGGTAATCACATTAAAATTTTATTATTTAATGTTTAATAACAAAATTTAATTTTTATTAAGTACTTTGAATGCCCATTTCAGGCCCACCGGCTTATCATCACGATAACACAAAAACTGTATCCTTAGAATTATATCAAGATGCTGAAAAGAAATTAGTGGTATTTCAATTAAGATCACCATTAGTTTCCGTTTATATTGATGAATTTCACAAGGATTTATTAAAATTTATTACGACTAATAAAATATCAAAAGCTTATATTTTGAGTAGCAGTCATGCTTATGAAAGACATGATGTTAATAGTTCACTTTTTGCTTATATGCAAAGTGGAGAATTTATAAATGAAAATTTGGATCAATACTCATGGCAGAAATATAATAAAAAAATTATTTTTGGTGGTGGAAATGCTAAAAAACTTTTTGATGAATGTATTAATTCAAATATTCCTGCATTTTTATTATTTAATTATGTTTCTGAAGGAGATAATTCAGTTGAAGCTTCACAATTGGTTGGTGAAATAAGTAAAGTTGTAAATTTATTTGAAAAAGATGTAAATGTTAAATTAGTTATACCAATATCATGGCAATTTTTATTCGGGAATAGTATTCCAGATTTAATTTTTTAATTTATAATATGTAAATAAATTTAAAATATGAAAGATATATTTTTTAATGTTTGATTTTTCTATTATGAACTAGAATAAGTTATTTGTTTAAAAAAGTGTATATCAATTTCTCGGAATAAATTTATCAATGTCATTTTCACAAAAAAGAAAAACAATAAATAATATTTGAAATTATTTATAGAAAAGCTTTATTGTATTTGTTCAATATTAAGATTTATTTTATTTTCTAATTTATAGGTAAGGTCATCTAACCCTTAAGAATATTTTCGGGAAGTAATGTTTTATTAAAACAACAAAATGGTTTTATTTTTTTTTTTTTACATAATTTTTATTTTATTTTTCTTCATTAATGAACAGCATTCTTTTCATAGTTTCAAATATAATTTAATCATTAATGATTTTTATATCTTACCGTAAATATTGAATTTTTTATTATTATTATTAAATATAATCTCTGTATTAAAAATTAATTATTTTTCATAATAATTCTCTTTTATTTTTTTTTTCTATTTATTATTAACATTCAATATATATTATTTATTTTATATAATGTAATATTTAATAAAAACTTCAATAAACTTAAATTATTTGTAATAAATGGTTTTCTTTTTGCATTTAAAATTAAATGAAATATACACTTAATTTTTGTAAATTATTTTGTATTTTTGATATTTTAATACATTAATATTTTTTTGTCAATTGTATTATTTTTTATGAAACAAAATTTTTTATGCATTTTTATTCATTAAATTTTAAATATGTATACACAATTTTATTATTCTATTCATTAAAAATATTTTTTTTCATTCTAATTTTATTAATAAAAAATATATTATGCATTAAATTTGTTCAAATATTATTCAACAATTTTTTTTTAAAATTAATACAATATTCATTATTATGACTAATATTAAAAATTACGTTCACATAAATTATATAATTATATATTTAAATTAATAGAATTTTTTATAAATCTAAAATTTTTTATTTATATTGTATTAAAAATGTTTTTCATTATTTAGTTTTATAATACATAGATTATTTTAGTTTGGTTTTTTTTTTTCTTTGGATTTATTATGAATGATTTTAAAAATAAATTATTTCTATTTAATATTCATGTATTTTAAATATCATAGAAATTAATTTATATACCAAAATTTAATATATGTATATATTTTTGTAATTTTTTTTATTTAATTTTATTCTTTTTTTTTCCTAAATACTATTGAATAACGTATTAAATATATTTATTATAACATTTTCTTATAATATCTTTAACATTATTAATATTAAAAATTTTCACAATAACTTTGATAATTTTTGTTTTGGTCTCATACATGATGCTGTAAGGGTATGATACACCAATTTTAAATTTACAATATTATTTAAAAATTAAAAATAATAATTTAATTAATATACGTATGTATTAAAATATTTTTCAATGATAAAATATAAAGTAATTGATTTAAATAAAGAAATTAATTATAATAAGCAATAAATCAAATTGAAGTGCTATAAAAGTAGTAATTTCCAATTTATAGACTGTTTACTTTAAAGGAAAAATTTAATATATGAAATTTATTTTATACAATTTTTTTCTTTGACTTTGAATATCTGATTTATATTTAACAAATTGTTATTTTTATGTTAAAGTATGGAAACTTTCGCATATTTTAGTCATTTAAAAAATAGTGTTTAAAAATTTTTCATTCAAATTAAAATGCAATTATTACTTATAACTTATTTAAACATCAAAAAAAAAACTAAAAAATTATATATTGCTTTTAAAGAAATTAAACATTTCAATTAATATTTTCTATATATTCTAATTATTTTTACATGTAATTTTTTTATATTTTTAAAATTTTTATTTTGTACAATATTAATTTAAAACTTATATTTTATAAAAATTTCAATGGTTCTTTTTATTATCTGTATTTTATAATATTTTACAATATTTTTAATATTATGTGATTTTTTTTATTAGATTTGATGGTTTTTATTAAAAATTTTTTTAAATTTTTTTATGTACAATTTAACATTAAATTTAATATTTGGAATTTATACTAAAATTTGTTTTGTTGAATTATAAATAGCGTTGAACTATATAGACTGAGTCTAATTTTTATTTGATTTTTGTATTTATTCACTAAAAATATTTTACAAAATTGTATTTTTTTAATTTTCGTATAAGAAAATTTTAAATCACCCTGTTATTTGAATTATATATATTTTACACTATCATTTTTTCTTCTGACTTTTAATTAATTTAAAAATGTTAATAGTATAATTATTTTATTTACAAAATTTAGATAAATTTAAATAAAAAATCCAAAATTTCGAAATTATTGCTAAATTAACAAAAAAAAAAAATTATGGAAGAGTTTGGTAGTATAAGATTTGGAAAAAATTCAATATTTAGTTTAAAAAGTAAATTTATTTACTGCATTAAATTTTTAAATTAAAATTTTTTCATAAATTATTTTTATATTTTAAAATATATTGGAATATTTTCACAATTAAATTTACAAAATTAAAGGCAAAATTTTTATTTTTATATATATAATATTTTATTAATAATCATTTGAAACCGAAAAATGAAGCTTATGAGCGTTTGCTTTTTAGTTAATTTTTTTTTATAAAACTATATATTTCAAAATTTCCTATAAATTTTATTCTTTATATTTACCTATTCTATTTAATAAATTCAATTCATTCAAAAATTATATAACCAAATAATATAACAAAACTGATGAAAATGGTCAGATAAAATTAAATTCCATAAATTAAGAGAAAATGTCTGAGCAGATGTTTAATCTTTATTATTTTTTATTTTTGAAATCATCATTGCTAAAGATATGCAAACGTGCATTAATATTCTTGTTTTGAATTCAAAAATCTTACTACAATCAGCTACAATATTAAAAAACAACAAAAAAATAAAATTTACTTTATTCTATATTCACTATTCCCACGAATAGAGTTCCGATACAGTTTCCGATTAACTTCCAATCAATATTCTTTTATAATCTTAATAGTTTTTATAATTTTTTTTTCTCTATTTTGTAAATTTGTCAATTCTTTTTGATATTGATTGTGATTTCCACAATTTTTTCTATATTTGCTATTTTTAAATTTTTTGTTATATTGTAATTTATCACAATCGGATTCCATTTCCTCTAAAATTATACAATATGGTAAAGTTATAGTGGTGTACAGACATATATTATTTTTATATAATGTAAATGTAGATCAAATTCTAGTTTTTTGGTTGTTTTTTTTTTGCACACGCTCTTTTTGTGATTAATAAAATTCACGAGCCTTTATGTAAGATAAGAAAAGAAAAAGTAAAAATTTTCAGATTTCTGAATGTAAAAACATTTCAAACTAATTTTTAACAAAAATAAAATAAAAATTAAATAAACAAAATTGTTTGTAGTTCAGTATTTTTGATTATTTTCCGTTTATTGAATATAAAGAATATGAAACGAATTCAAATTAATGTTAATAATTTTGTAGATTTAAGGAAAAAATTGTCTTAAACCGAAACAGAAATTGCTTTTTTCGAAATCAAAGTTTACATAAAAATTAAAAATAAATATTTATATATAGTTATTCTATTTTGTTTTTTTTTTTTTAATTTCTGTGTTCAAAACTTGAAAATATTTTGTTAAAAATAATGAAGAACAATTTCATATTTAAATATTTTTAAAATATTATTAATGAAATTTTATAATACAAACAAAATTATTAATATATAGGTAGTGTGTAATTAGGCGTTATGTAATAAATTAATTCTTGTTATATTTAATGAAAAAATATAAAAAAATCATTTTAAAAATTTTAATATCATTAATAGCTGATACCAAAAATTGTAGTGTACAGAAAATGTTATACCAATCACTGCGAATGATTTCGGTAGCCCGAAGGGTAAGATGTTCTCTCTTGCCCACATTCGGCATTTTCACTGAAAAATCTATAATCAAGTGTTACGAAAAAAAAAATCTAATTTTGAGCAAAATTGCTAACAAATCATAAAGTTTTTTACACCTAACAATTAAGAATTTTTAGATACAGTAATTTTAAGAAAACAAAAAAAAAATAATCCTTTCATTACACTTAACATAGTTTCTTTTTTTAATTGTTTAATAACAACAAAATATTTTCCTATCATAAAAATAATTTACTATTATTTTATTTAACAAGAATAATATTCATTGAATTAAGGAAAATCGGTAAATAATAAATTTTTGGTATATTTTAATAAATTTGTTCACATGTTTTTGATTTTTAAATTTAATCAATAATAATTTCTATTTTAATTAAAGAAAAAAATTGATAAAACAAAATTTTTTAATATCTATACGTAATTGAATTGAATATATTTATGTAATAAAATTTGTTATATTTCACTACAATATTTTATATATATAGCATATATTTTATTATTTTTTTGAATTTTCTAATTAAATTTTATGAAAAATAAATTTTACACATATAGTATAAATCTTATATAATAATTGTTATAGATATACATAAGCATATCAAACTAACTATAAAAACATTTAATTATTTCTAAAAAGACAAAAACAAAAATTAAAAAGTTAATAATAATATAATAATTAATTAAATTTTGTTTAGATGAACTACAGACAGTGATGTAATTTAATAGTTTTGAATCGGTTCTGTACGATTTTGTTTTTTTTATAGTAGGTTGCTGTAGTTCGAATAATTTTGGCTTCAAAATCCGTTTTTACTCTCATAAATTGAGTTATTTTTTTTGTTTTTGGGAAAATATTGTAATACTATACTGGAATTAATGATATTGCCGGAATAGAACTGGAATTAATAATATAAATTTTTGTAAATTCTTAATTAAATTAATAATACGGATGAACTAATAACAATTGTGATTTTTAATTATAATTTAAAATAAATGTATTAAATAAAAATATAAAATAAAATTTTTTATATCAGTAATTACGGAATTGGGGAATTGTATCTAGTATTAAAATTGAGTTTTCTCTTATTTATCAAATCATAATTGATTTTTAAATTTCATCACTGACTATATGACTTGTATAATAATACATATATACATATTTTATATTCTAGTATTTCTTAATGCATCCTATTGTAACTACATATTTCAATTCTATAAAATTTTCATTAAAAAAAAAATAATATTGTATAATAATTAAAATATTAAACTGACAAATCCAACTATCTTCTGGGCTCAATGGAAGAAAGTTAGGATAAGCATTTTAATATTTATATTTTAATAATTTTTTACATATTTTTTAATATTTCCTAAATATTAGTACAAAAAATTTTATTTTCTTGTTATACATACATAAATATATATACATTCCAATTAAATTTATATTTACAATGTTATTATATAAATTATTTTTTAATTATATTATTTAATATTGTAAATCCTTAGATATAAATTTGTTGGTAAATATTATTTTATATTATACAATGTATATATTTGAAGAAGATGATGTCTATGAAAGTTGATCTGGAAAAGACAAAATTTAAAAGAAAATTTTTAATTTAATTGTATTTTAAAAAAAATTTTCTAATATTTGTGTGTAAAAAAAAAAGTTTACTTTAAATTTATATTTAATGAAATTTATTTTTCTTATATTAAATTATATAAATTTATAGGTAATAGGGGGTGAAATAAGTGTGCAAATCATAGAGGCCTAAATAGTTCAAATATTAAAACGAAAGAACCCCAGTTTGCAGAATATTATGTTGAAATTACTGGGGCTGGGGCTATATGAGTTTTTTCTTTCAGTCAAGTATATATAAAAGATTTTCCCCACAAACCCTCGATGTAATTGTATTTTTTTTTTTAAATCAGAGTGAAAGCACTTAATGCACAATTTTTCTTTATCGTAGATTGCAATATTTCACATAAATTACAAGTATTCCATTTTTTTCACGAAGTATTTTTTATTTTAAATAATCTGATTAAATTTTATATTTGAAGTTCAAGTACCATGAGTAAAAAGTTCTTTTTTTATTTCAAGATGATGATTTTGATGTTCATCCTTCAAGTGAATACATTTTTGTACGTAAAAGTGGAGTAAGTATATGGTATATTTTTCATGTATCTTATTTCCTGTACATCTCTTCGGAAATTGAAAATGACGATAGTGGAAATAAAAAGAAAATTTAAGAATTTTTTTTTTCTGAATTTTTGTATTTTAATTTTATAACAAAGAATTTTAAAATATTGTATATAGTAGTTATTCTTTATCTTTATATTAGTAGTCTGGAAAATTTTTTCAAATATTAATTTGTTTATATTAAAGAATTTAATAAGAAAAAGTTGTTAAGTTGTAAGAGTTCAAGTCATTCAGGTTGTTAGGTCAATTGGTGAGAATAAGCAATAATTGTGATTAAAAATTAAAATAAACCAAAAAGTTGATATTTAGTGGAATGAATTATCGAAGCTTTAGCCTAATGGAATTGGATAATCGAAATTCTAGCCTAGATATAAAAAATCGTGGAAAATCGTATATACATTTTTCATACATCATAGAAATATTGTATTTTAAAAAGATCTACTCAAAAAAAATATTAAAAGTTGCAATTTTCTTTGATTTCATGTAAACTTATAATTTGCAAAAGAATTAATTAAATTTAAAAATATTTTTAAAAACTTATTAAATATCAAGTACATCTGGTTTTTCTTATACAATTTTAAATAATTTTCTTTACCTTTTACATTTCCCTATAAATTATATAGAAAGCAATTCATCAATGTATAGTAGTGCAAATCTACTATCCCCTTTACTTTTTTTTCGAAAAATATTTTACAAATTTATTTTTTTAAACATTACCGCATGCACTTTAAAAGAGAATTTTTACCTTACATTTACTTTTGTTTGAATATAAGTAAATATTTACATTAGTATGTATACCTAAACTAAATTATTACACCTATATACACTATTATTATACAGTAAGGCCTTGTTTGATGCAGCGGATATACGCGTAATACAAAAAATATATTCGCATTGATGAAGACTTTACTTGGGAAGAAAATGTAGGAATACGACCCGTATTTTTCTAAAATCCGATTAAAAAGTTTATGGAAATTAAATGGAATAAGCTGCTTAGTTCATTTAAGACTCATAACAATGTGAAGAGTTAAGTAAGCTGATTTAGCTGTTCTTTACATTCTTAAACCTTATGCCAATTGTTACTGGTTCAAATTGAGTGATATGCGATTTTTGTAGACTGTCTATACGCTTGTCTTCGAAAAATAAGCCTATATTTGTTCAAGAAATACACAACAGCATAACTTCAAAACTGTATCCAATTTAATTGAGATCTTGCTGTATCTTTGAATATTTGGATTTAAAAATTTTTGCTTAACTATAAAAAGAATGGTATGGAAAAGGATATTATGCGTTCATTATAAATTGCATTAAAAAATTATTATTATGAATCTATATGTGAATTTTCAAGTTTTTTTCTTCTTTTCTAGACTAAAATAAATTTTTATAAAATTTTTTACTCATTCCTTAACAGTTTGGTATGTACATAATATTTCTTCTATAATAATTATGTGAATAGCTAGATTTTAGTAGTTGAACTATGTTATCAAATGAGAAATTATTATATTATATATGTATGTACATATATGCATAATTTATAGATCCTGAAAATACAAGGTATTTGGGTATAGGTACTGTATAAATGTTAGTCTCACCTAAAGAAGCAAAAAAGTAACAGAAATTAATGGGAAAATTTTATAAAAAAAAAAATCTTAAAATATAAAAAGTATCTATTTTTTCTAGTGTTTTTCATTTCTCTGTTCTGCTATTCTTTTTTTTTGTTTTTTATAGAAAAATTTATGCTTGAAAGGATTATTTAGTTTTCATAAATTTTAAATTAGATGTGTATAATGCATGATGAGCACGTTTAATGTTATAATTTGTATATATGTATGTACTACATATAAGTACATATATAATAGGTAATATAATACTAAAGTAAAGGAGTGTCAAAGTACCTACACTTAAAAAATATTTACTTTTTTCTTTGAAAATTAAAAGATATTTAAAAAAAAAATTTTTTTGAGTGTATATGCGAATTATTCTTATAGGATAAAGTGTAGGGAAATGTTTTAAATATATGTATGTATGTATATGAACAATATTTGTAAGAATCTTCAAAACTTTTAATATAAAATATTTAAAATAGAGAGAGAAAAATAAAGAAATAAATGAATAAATTTTATAAAATCTTATTTAATTATTGAAACAATTTTCTCTATATATGACCTTTAAGTTTTTCTTGCTTTAAAATTTAGATTTTATTTATGATTTTAAAGAATTATGTAAGTACATTCTATGTATGTGATACTTTTCTATACACCACCAAACTGAATAAGAATTATTAGCTAGAGATGTTAACATAAATTTAGTTATTTAATGCAGTTGAAGGTTACATAAATTTTCATTTAATTTCGAGAATTATTCTTTTTTATTTTATTTATTATAACTAAAGTAAGCAAATTATTGAAATATAAGAGAGAAATGTGTACATTTAAATTGAAAATATTTTAAGTAAATTTAAATTTTTAAAGAAACTATTTTATTAAAATTTGATTTTAAAAGTTTTTGAGATTTTTTAAACATAAAAAGTTGTGTAACATTATGAAATCGGATTTAGATAAATAGAATTTAATTGAATTTCAATTATTTTCTTCTGATAGGAACAATAAAATTTAATCATATTGTAGTTAGGCAATTCGTTAGGCGGAAACCACTCAATTAGTCCAATAAAACGCTATCGGTAATCTTCTCTAAGAATTTCTCCTTGTTAATAAATTGAAATTTTCCCAAAAATTCTGTCTCTTCTCTGATTACTCGGGGTAAGTTTGTAACAAATCTAAAAAAAACCAATGATTGTTTTTGATTAAACGTTGCAATTTTTGCATCATTTGTGAATTATATAACTAATTTACAAAAAAAAATTATATAACAATTTATAAATATATAATACAATCTTTAACACTTAATGTTTCGGCATTATTAATTGAGCTGTATAATTTCTTATCTATTCTAATTTGTGATTTTTGAGTTTTATTACTTTTGGTGTTCAAACAAAAGATGAATGCTTTTTTGAAAATTAGAATTATTTAGAATTGACACAATTTCTGACTAATCAAGCTATATATAATGTCTTCACATTAGAGCCAAGATAAATGCATAATTTTATAATAAAATAATAAATAATCAAAGATCTCTTATAATTAAGTGATAGTTTAAGTATTATCATAAACGTGAATAGACAAACCAGGTGTAAAAGATGTTGGCACTTAAAATAGTTTATAATGAAAATAATTTATGAGTTTATTATGTGCTCTTGCTTATCTTGTTTTTTTTTTTTTTGGAAAGGAATCAGAATATTTCAAGCGAGGCAATGATATTAAATTTTATTCAAATATCAATTGCAATGTACTTTCAAGGATAATTATATGATAGGTAGACTAAAGAGAGAAAAAGTTGGAATGAAAAGAATATTTTCATATTATTTTTATTTTGTTTTTTTTTTTCGAAGAAGAAGATGAATGCAATTTTATGATACTTTGGCAAAAAGTATGAAAAGAATTTTGTTTTGTTCCCAAACGGAATATGAAAAATTATGTAAAAAATTTATAAAATTTTTAATAAAAAAATAAAAAAATCATTTAAAAATAACAAAAAATTTAAAAATCCAATTATAAATTTTACTTTTATCGTGTGTATAGTTTTTGTTATAATAAAATAGTATGATGAATTCTACTTGGATGCTTTTACTGAAAATCTAATTGTTAAAAATATAAAATGATTTATTTTTAAATGAAAAAAAAAAGTAAATATTTTTTTAAATTTAAAATTCAATCTTTTTTTTTAAAATTCTGTCAGGAAATGTGGATTTTCAAGGTATATCCTAGTGTAGGTAAATAAATTAAGAAATTTTTGTATAATAAACTTAAGAAGGATAGTTATAATTTTTGTATTTTATATGTGCTTTTTGTAGTTCTTATACAAATATGAAACTAAATTTGACAATTTTTATTCGTAAGATTTATAGCATAACTATTTTAGAATTTTTCAGTAATAAAAATGCTCTATTATCCTTGCCGTATAACATTGAATATGGTTATATAAATATATCAACCAAAAGCTATTTTTTTTTTAATTTTTATATCCTAAAATTGGTTCCATTTTAATTTATACAATGTTTGAAATTCACATTATCAATTCAATCTACAACATAAATTTCTATTGTATACGAGTATTTTTCTTTTTGAAATAATTTGTAATAAATTTCAATGTACTAGCTACATGTTATTATATTGGAGTCTAAAAAATTGGTGTAGTAAAATTTTGGAACTACAACAAAATTTATTAGAATTTTAATCATAAAATTTTTGTGTTATTTTTGTGCTCCATTTTCTCTTTTAGATTCATGAAAATGATAAATTTTTAAATAAAACAGTATAACGAATCTATGGAAGATATTATGAAGGAATACATTTTGTTATTTAGGTATCTAGAGTTACATAAATCATGAATACCATGCAATTTCCCAAAAAATTTTTGCGTTCTAGAAATTAATTACATATTTTCGCTTAGCTTCTCATATTGCTTTCTGGTACTTTGGTTCTTTATTAGATATTTTCCATTTTTCTAAGAATATCATAAGTAAGAGTTTCTCATTCCTTGAATTTTTAATTATAGATGTCACTTAATTTTCCAACTAAAATAAAAAGAAGTTATTTTATTATCTATAAAAAAATTTAAAAAATAACTTACAAAATTGGATTTCAAATTTCAACAAAGTTTTTTAATGCTCAATAATAATTATGTCAGGTATTCTTGATTTATTATGTACTCATATACATACATTGTAGGTTTAAGGACCTTAAAAATTTTATGCGTTTTATATTTTAATAACTCATTTCATGGTCTCTTACCCTTAGTTACCCTTTTCATCTATAAAAGAATTACGTATATGAATATTTTTAATATTACATTTTTTTATGTATACATATATGTACATACATACAAATATGGATGAATTCAATTTAATTTTTGTGCCTCGATATTTTTTAACATTTTTAAAAGTACAATACATATTACAGTATGAATGGATTAATATAAAAAACAAAAAGCAGAAGATAGAATTTATTTCAAGGATTCAGAAAGAACTCAGTTTTTTTTTTGTATTTTTTAGCACTTGTGCTCAATACCTGTAATTTAATGGATTTTTTACATTGTCTTCTGCTCTGAATATGTATGTAGATGCGAAAAAATTTTGTGGAAAACTATATTACGTACAATTTCTACACTTATTCAATTAAAGCTTTAAATTTTTTTTATTTAATTTTCATCTTTAACAGCAATATTGTGTATTTTCAACAATATTGTGTATTATAATTTTTTCAGTAAGTAAAATATTAAATTTTTTAATTTAATATTTCTACTAACACACCTAATTATTTATATATATTAAGTTGATATATTTGCATAAATTTACTAAACTACCTACCTAAATCAAATATCACAGTTTTAATTGCTTTAAGAGGAAGATTTATAATATTAATGGGTAATGATAAAGTAAACTGTTCGATTCTTTTTAAAACTTTGAAATTTTTAATTGAATCTGCAAATGTTACAAAAAACAAAATTCCCAAAACTATTTTTTATTCAATTTCAAAGCCAGTAATTATTATAGTTCCTAAAATGACTTTTAATCACATTAATATATTGATCTTTAAATTTTATAATAATTTGCTCATAAGTTTTCCAAAATTAAGTAATTTTTCATATTAATACATACATATTATATAATATAGCTCAGTATGTATGAAAAAATCTAATACAAAGTGGTATGGTCATTGAGTATTTTTGTTGGAAATTGTAATATCACCAACATGAAACCTAAAACTTTTATATTAGTACATTTGTGTATGAATATCAAAGAATTCTTTCCAATTTATTTAATTGTCCTTAAAAAATATAATACATATGTAAATGAACGTATGTCATACGTATGTCTTATGGCTATATTTTCAAAAAAAAAATTACTTTATACACACAATGTTATTAGAAAAATTATGAAAATTTACATATTACATACTTATATACAAGGATATTATTGTGTAAAAAAGTTCATCTTTTCCATAAAGAGATCATCAATTTAATATAGTAAACTTTTATTATAGTTTTTTTTTTGTTCAAGGAAAATTAAATAACCATTTTAAAGGATATAAAATATAAGAAAAACTTTTCTCATATTATTCCAATATAGATAAAAAATCTGGTGATAAAAAAAGGATTTTTAAAACTTCTGTATATGTTTGTATGTAAGTATAATATGTGAGTTTATAATGCATGTGCATATTATATGTATATGGCAATATTTGCAATGGTAATGTTACATCCATAAATATATTTTTGACCCATTTACCACAGCAAGGAAAGTTTTTCAATCACATTTTATCCATTACATCATCATTATTATGAGTAAACCAACAAAAAAAAATGGATACAATAATATTTGGAAAACAAATAAAACTTTTTACTAAATTTACTTTTTTTTTACTATTATTAAATATTATAGATTTGTAATAATCTTTCAATGGAACTACCAATCTATGTACTTCCATACTTACATATGTATGTACACATGTTTGTGTATGATGTTAATCTTGGTTAAACTTTTGAATGAACTAAAATCATTTTTTATTATTGTGCTTTTAATATGATATTTTGCTATTTATTCGAATGCATTATTAATACTTAAGCTCCACGATTAGCCAATTTCTGACTTCACCAAATGAATTTTGAACTTAGTAATCTAATTTTGGAAAAATGATCTAAGTAATTAAGTTGATCAAAAATACAGCCAAAAATTTTACGGCGAAGACATCGAATTAATTTTCAATTCGTTTCCGACCTCGACTTGTACTCTGGTCCTGGCTTCAACTTCGATTGCGACCTTAATTTCAACTCCAACTACGACTCCCATTCAAAGTGCAATTCTGACTCATATACATATGTATGTAGAAATAGGTATTTATGTTGCAAAAATGATATTTTAATTAAAATTTGAAAATGTTCACAACTTTAATGTGGGTTTAATGTTTTTATTCAAGTGTAAATATTTTTGTATTTTTCATATTTATTTAATAATTTTTAAATATTTATTGTAAAATTGACCTTGTGTAATTGCCCTTCTTAATATTTACCCAAATATCAATAATTATTAATTACTTATCTCTATTTACATATACATATGTACATTTTATGTATATGGATATTTACTATACTTGTTTGTAGATATTTACAACGTGCCTCAAAAAATATACGTAATGTATATGTATTTAATTGAACCCATTACTTAAAATAAAATTTATGTAAATTTAAATTGTAATGATGAAATTGTAATGAAAAATATTTTTGCATTATAAAAGTGAAAGAAAATTTTTGATTTCTATTGAATTACCTACCGTTTTATGGTGGGAATTTTTAAGAATATGAAAATTTTTTCTCGAATATTTGATAAATTATATAAAATTTCAATTATTTTTGTCTAGAAAATATCTAGACTCTATTAGCTTAAGCAAATCAGTAGAAAATCCTACGATTTATTGAAATTTTTAATAAATTCAAAAAATATATGTCAACTTTACCAGTGTAAACGCTGTACTTCAAGCTATCGTTTACATTTCCATTATTAATAGTTTTTGTGTTACAAACAAAATCGATGAACGTTTGCACATTAAAATTTCATCAGTTAAAAAGTAAGACTGAACAATTTAAGTTCATAAATGCTGGTTAACTGGACGTTAAGTCGGTTGATATAAACGTGCTCATTGATATCTTGTTATTAAATTCGTTTACATGACGACTCTTACGTTAGTAATTGACATACGTTTCATTTCCCTTTGTTAACAAAATAATTTTGCTTAATTACAGATATTGAAAGTAGAAAATTTTGAGAAAACTTACAACTGCAACAGTAATGTACAAAAAATGTACATACATATATGAAATTGCTATTTCGGAGAACAAGTATTTTTAAAAGTATTGAATCAAAATTGTATTTTACATGACTTCTAAAATTTACGTACTCATCTTTTATAAAAGAGAAAAATGAATTTTGTTTTTCTTTCGGTTTTATTCTCAAATGATTTTATAAAAATATTACAATAATAATTATGAAAGTAAATTTACAAATTTGCAATTTATTTGCTTATTTATTCAATATTTTCATAATATAAATTTTTGAATTAAAATTTCATTGTACCAACGAAAAAAACATTCGACTTTTTTTTTTTACTTTATTCAGACATAACATGTGTGTTCATACTAATGTAAAAATTTGCGGCAATTCTTCGTTTATTTTTTATCATCGTCATGTGTAAAGAATAAGTAGAAAATATCCCGGGTATATGATTTTTGAGAGTAATTCGATAAATGGGCGAGAAGCAAAAATATGCCAAATAAAAAAAGAAAGTAAGAAAAGAAAAAAAATTAAATGGTGAATATACGCGCGTTTCCACTTAAATGATACCATATACATTTAATAAACACTTGTGCAAGTAAATATTCTTTTTTATCCTTAAAACGTGACTTAAGTATAATATTTTCTTAATAATCGTGAAATTTATTGAATATTTCGGAGAAAAAAACTTTTCTTTTATATGTTATATAAAGTTTATAACAAAGTATAAGTAAATTTTATACTTGTTCTTTGTTACTTTATTATATAAAAATTATCTGTTTTGATATTCTCGATTATTTTCAACTACCTTTATAACAGTGTTAACTTTTATATAATAAAATTTATTGTAGTAGTTATAGTTCTTGCAAAATATCTGTAAATTAGTGAAATTATATTGATTTAGGGAGTTAAATCAATAATGTTTTGATATTAAAAAGGAAACTGTAGTAAAAACTGCCTTCTCAATGAACTCCATAAATCAATAACGTATATGTAATTATTTCAAAGAATGTTGTCTCAAGGACTTCCTGGCAAGAATGTGCTCTTCTAAAAGTTTTGATCACAAAATTTCAATTTCGTTACTAAAAGGTTTCAATTTCAAATCTAATGGTTTTCTAATATCTTATTGTGACAATATAATGTAAATTTCTAATAAAAATTACAGTTTACTTTCAATTTGAATTATAAAAGCTGATTCGAATATAAAAAAGTAAAATTTCCAATCTTACGACCATTTTTCACATAGAAAAATAAAGAAATTGTTTAAGGAATTCAAAGCAGTAATCTTCAATTTTATGCCGCACTATATGTAATCAAATAAATTTACTGGAAAAATCAAATAAAGTGTTATGTGCTAGACGTACGCAATAATTGTAATAAAACACTATGTTATCAACTGTGTTACTATACTTTATGTTGTTATACTTGCATGTTATACAATATGTTATACCTCTATACTTTTATTCCAACTCATTTAATAGAATGTGATTGTGAATGAGATTTCCTATTTTTCTACTTTTTATGTGTCATCTTGTGTTTTGCTGATGCTTCTACATAATAAATTATTTTTAAAGGATTTTTAAATTTTGTTTTTTCTGTTTCTACTCTCTATGTTTACATTTTCAAAGGTAGTCGTCATCTATATACAACAATTTATAGGCTTTAATAAATAATTGAACGAATGAGTGTTGAAAATATAAAAAAAGAAAATCGTACAGAAGAACAAATATAAATCATGTAAGTGTGAATAAAAGAAAGCTCTTCTTTTACAATATTTTTTAAGACTGGAAATTTGAAATCAAAATCAGTTTTAGGCGGATTAACTGTAAACAAAAGACTATTCTACAACATCATATCAAATTTTTTATCTCTCTAATCATTTAATCTGACAGTAAAGTAATTGAGGATGAAAAACTTTAAAAAAAAAGTTTAGATTTGTATGGCACATCTAAAACGAATTTTTAAAAGAAGGAAACGTTTGCACTAATACGGAAAGAATTTGAAAAAAAAAAAGTTTGATCATAAAACTATAGGATTCTGGATTAATTTTATGATTTAATATAAATTTTTTTATATTAAATTATATAAATTTTTGGAACAAAGCTGTTAAAATTTAGAGAAATTAATATGGAAGACATGATGATTTCAATTTAATTTTTATAATACAAAGAAAAATAAATCTCAATCTCTTACATTGTTGTAGAAATTTTTTGGCCAGTTCAGCATTGAATAGATGATGATTTCAATTTATTTTTATGGAATGAAGAAGACTAAATCTTAATTTGTAACATTGCTATAGAATTTTTTTTTGGCCGGTTCAGTATTTTGCCAACTTGATATTAAAATGGTAAGTAAAGTTTATGGTCAATAAAATAATGTGCTTTTTATTAAAAGACTATACCCTTTTTGTTTTGACAAAATTTATGGTCAATAAATGGTCATAAATTTCAGGAAATTCTAATCCATTATATACATGTATCACTTATGATAGAAAATGCATGATGAAATCTTTCATCATTATAAAAAGTGAATTGTAGATTTGTAACTTCTGATCGTAATTATTTCAAGATATTTCATTTTTCCATGATAAAATAAAAAGATTTATTCTCTGATTGGAAAAATTTTAAATGCTTTTTACTGCTAGTAATTTTGAAAAATCTTAATTTATTTAACGTAGGTGCATACTTAATTGCATCAAAAAGCAAATATTTTTTAAACACTTACTCAACAAATTCAATAAATTTTAATGACTTTTGGTACCTAGCTATGTAGGTATTAAGTATGTTCTTAAAATGAAAAGTTTTTCTAATTATTAAAAACTTTTTTTTCATTTCTTTATGCAGAAATTTTAATAAATTAAAAAAAAATGTAACTGAACTTGGTAAATTATAGTTTTATAGAAATTAGTATTAAAAATTATTTCAAAAGAACAATTTTAATGATCGCGAATACGAAAATTTTTTGTAATAAAAGTTTTGAAAACTTAAACAATGTTATAAATTATATGAAAATATAAATTGAATAATATTAAAAGGAATTTCAACCTTTAGTAAAATGTTTTTGAAACTGTTCTCTTAAAATTAGAATACTTACAGAATAGTTTTTTGTTATTTCAAAAATATATTCAATGTTTTTTTTGTATAAAACTTTTTAAAATAAAAAGTGCAAGAAATAACCAACGATTTTGGAAATTGGAAAATTCACTTTTTTTTATTTTGGGAAAAGCAATTGTAAAATATTATTACACTCATAAGAATTTAAACTTTGTGAAAGAAAATGGTAATAAAAAGGGTTCCAAATATAAAATTAACAGTTTAATTTTGCTTTTCTGAAAATAATTAAAGGAGGAATGCACTTTTGATTGAGTTAATACAATTGTTTAAAATCAAAATGACGTAAACTGTTCATGGAAAGATATTAGATACAGATACGTACCTTAATTGTATGCGGTAAACTATATTTATTAAATTATTAAGTTATTGAAGCACTTAAATTTTATTATAAGTGGCTTGATTAATTCAATTAAAAATCAATTTATAGTATGTACACATTTTCATGATTTAATTTTTTAAATATTCATGTATGGATGAGTACCCACCCATTTCAAATTCGAAATTTATAATTTGAAGCGCTGTCAAAAATGCTCTTTTGTATCACGGAATCACAGAAGTGCCGTTTTCGCTAACGGAAAATCAACATTAGATAGGTTGTCTAATTACTTAGCAATAAGCACTTATGGAGCGGAATAGAAATAGTTGTTGGAAGATAAATAAAAATGAAGCTCTCTTTCACAATCACGAGATGACCAGATATTATAAAATTGCTTTTGCTTCCACTATGTGCTGCTTTTTTTATTGCCTTTATGAGTCCTTTAAAAAATTTGTCTATATTTGTTTTTTATTTTCATATTTATTTCATTTTGTTCTCTTTTTCTTTCTTATTTTTCCAAAATCTTTAAAGCAATTTTCAAGATTTGTTTTTATCCATTTAAATATATGTGGAATTGGAAAACATAGGAAACTTAAACACATTAATATGTGTTAATAGAATATAAACGAATACAAAGGTTTGATAATGGAATTCTAAGGAAAAATGTAAACCAAAACACAAAAAAAAAGCTACTTAAAATAAATTATTAACTGGAAGTTGTTAAGAGGAAGAACAAGGGAAACGAATACATATGTTGTTTTTCAATACTGTAAAAATGTTTTATAATAAGGAATAGAGACGGAGACAGGAAGAGTAAGTTATGTACATACGCTTAGAAAATATAAAATAAAATGAAAATAAGAGCCATCAGTTTAGTTTAAGCATATGGGACTCTAACAATAAAAATTCTCTTAAATCATTTTTTTCAATGTTATTCATTAAGTTCAGAGTAATCATTTTGATAATATGTTAAAAATTCTTCCTTATGTTTTTAGTAGATACTGTATATGTGATGAGACTAGTATGAGAATACCTTTTTAAGGACTTTATTTGCTCTATTCTTCATGTTTATATTTTTTTGAGCTTTGACTAGTTGAGATAGAAAGTGATTTTTATAAAAATGTAGTAGCTATTATTGAAAATGAGACAAGAATTCTTCTGTGCTTTTTTCTTTTTTATTTTGTATGTTAACGTTAAAATATCTCACTCGTTTCTTATTTTTATCCACTTAGATATGACGAATTGGTATCATTATCCCATAAAATAATGTAATGTTTTCAAATAAGAACATGTATTTTGATAAACAAAACAAATAATATATGTACTATACAGAGTGTTTCACAGCATATTTTCTTCAGTTCATTTTTTATATAATCGCTTTATAATGAATGGAGAATCTATGATTTGCTTTAACATCGATTATATCAGATTAGGTATATATTTAAGAATATTTTACACGAACGCTTTTAAAAATTTGGATTTTTATAAAATTTTCGCTGTGAAGTTTATGAACTTTCCCAGAACTAGTATTTTGTAGCATTATTCCAGATTCCGCAGTGTTTTCTTTTTATTATTTTGATGATTAAAAATTTCAGAGCATATTTCTTTTTTTCATTTTTATTGAATATTCAAGGTTATTTCAACAATAGTAATGATTCTTAAAATTCATAATTCACAAAATTGTAAAGATCTTTTGTAAAGAATCTTCTAAATCACAGGCTGAAATTAAATAGTTATACATACATAAGGGAAATGTTTGAAATGTAGAGTCGAAAACATAGGTTTTGCTTAAATTTATATTTTAAACACCCTATTAAAAAATTTTTCGTTTCATTTTGGTGTAGGGACTGAGTAAACGAATAAATGTGTTGATATCCTTAAGACAATTTAAACAGAATAATAATAATAATAATGAAACACAAAACGAATATATAGTAATAAATTAAGGTTATAGAGGATGAAAATTACAATATATACATTATGTACATAATGTATGTATATTGAGAATTTGGTATGAGAAAGCAAAGTGAAAAAGTTAATCGAATCTGCTTGTGGTAATTTAAAATGCCTACTACATTATAGGCATATATAAAAAAAAATAAAATAAAGAATGTAACAACATAATTTAAACGCTAGAAATTAAAATGAAAATAAAAATAAAAGAAAGAAAGGATGTGATTAATGTGTAAAAAAGGATGAATGCGTAAAAATTTTTTTGGTAACAAGTGAAAATAAAAAGGAAGTTTTTTTTTGTTTTAAAAACCGATGAAAATGATGGCAAGCACGTGCGTATGCTTTTCTTTCCTTCTGAAAAAGTTGGTGAATATATGTATATGTATATATATATATCTACACTTAAGATAATTACCACATTTTTAAATGGCACATAAAAAATTCTTTAACACATAAAAGTAAAACAAAAATTCAAAAGTCTAGCCGAATTAAGAAAAAAATAAATATGTTAAAATTCTTACAAGTAATGAGGATGATGATTTGAAATTATTGGAAAAAAAAATATCAAAAGCAATTTAAGCGAGCAAGAATACATTTACTAGAAACAAATGATACGAAAGGAAAAATTAATACCAAGAAAGTACGTACATATAAAGAATGAATAAAAAAGTTGTCAAGGTGAAAAATTAAATTGGTTTATTTAAAATCAAATTTGATCGTATAAGTACAACATATGCTGCCAGTGTAGATAATATAAAGTGATTGAAACAATTTTAATTTTAAATATACTATATACTTTTTAAAAAATTGCCAATAAATTATAATTTAGAACCACATTATATTATGTGAAACGAAATATTCTCATATACATGAGTATAAGAAAGATTTTTAGGTGTTAAGACGCATGTTGTAAAGAAAATAATTCTAATAATTTCATTTTTATTATACTTTAATGTTTGGAAGTTGAATAAAGCAATCAATTTTTGGGTGAAGAAAAATTAGGAATGAACATTGGCATGTGAACAGTCAGCAACAAAATTCGAGTTAAATTGTATTTTAATTTTATTCTATTGAAATTTATGAAAGCGTACCCCAGTGTTTACAGAATTGATTCCATTAAGTTCTTCCAGTAATAAAATATGAATTTGATATCAGTTTGTAAATTTTGATTTATGACTGATTCTAATACAAAAATTTATGTGCAATTGAAGGTAAAATTTTAAATATTCATGATTTTTATTTAATTTTTAAGTTTTTAGTTTGCAAAACAATTTCAATAATGCTTGTCTTTAAAAATTATTTTTAGTGACGTAAGATGTTAGGCAGAAACATAACAATTTAAGAAATTTTTTAATAAATTATATGAAATTTTATTCCAGTGTTATTGTAAGGTGTGACAAACGAATCATAAAATTACCGAAAATCACGGTTTACTAAAAGCAACAGTTTGTTTTGTAACAAGTGTTGCTTTTAGAATTTTGAAAATATTTCCCTTTTTAACACCTTTCTTAATTTTTTTTTTAATTATCCTTTTACAAAAACTTATAAGGTATGGCGGAACACTTTAAAAGTAATTAACTATTTTTTTTTTTTTCTTTTTTACTTAATTATTATTATTTTTGACTGACATATTACACGCTATAATCATTTATAATAATGTATTGTACGTTATTTAAGTGGTTATTATTATTTGTGGTCAAAGGAATCTATCAAAAGGAAATTAATGGAAAAATTTTAATGTAATTATGATGAAATGCTTGTTATGTATACACGCCTACAATATTTCTGAATTTTTGGAAAAATTTATGTTATTAAATTATGTATAAACCTTTTAAAAATTAATATGATGTTTGCCTGAGAACATGTAATTAATTTTTTTTTTATATTTATATGAAAAAATTTTTATTTCTTTTATGATTTGTTATCATAAGAATAAAAATATAAAAATTATAGATGCCTATGATGTAAAAGATTGAGGCTTTTTAAGTGATTGTTTTTTAAGAATTTCAATAAAGTAAGTGTGGAGCTTCCTAATATTATAGAAAAGCATTATATTTTAAGGTAAATTTTTTAAAATTCAGCATTTTCTGGCTGAAACATAAGAGAATGAAGATTTTTGAGCGAATTTTCGAAAATTTCAATTAAAATAATATAAAGCAGTACTACACCCTTAATATGAAAAATAATTATATTTTTTTATTAAATAAATATTAAATAAATTGGAGGACTCTTAAATATTATAGTTTAAAGTGAAAAAGAGAATTATTTTCAAATTAAATAACTCATAAGCATATATTGGCACATATTTTAAGATAAATTTCTCCTAATTATTTTTCAATTCCTTTTTTCCAATTTACAATTATTTTCTACTTTAAAAGGTTTAAAATTCCTTTCAAACTTAAAATATTTAAGATTGCTATTAATTTCCAATTTAAAAAATATTTATACTTCTTCAAAGAAATTCAAGTATGTATTCTTAAGTTAAAAAAAAAAGTCTTTTAAGTTTTTTAAAGGGGCACTTAATTTAGTTACATTGGCCTCACAAGAATTTAATGTTATATAATTTACTACAAATTTTAATAAGAAAAGAAACATATTAAAATTCTACATTATTATCCTTTTATTTTTAATAAATCATTATAGGAAAAGGAATATATCCTTTTTTTTTTTGTATTTGTGCTTCTCAATTATTTACTGCATATATTTTTAGAGAACTGTTTATATATAAAATATAAGGGTTCAATATTTTTTTGATATACAAAATTGTTGGTTTTAAATTATAAAATGTAGGAAAATAAGCAGGAACATTAAAGAAAAACGAGAAAAAAAAAAATACTCAACCTTGAAAAAAAGATCAAAAATTTAAGTAACATGGTAACATTAAATGGGTGGTTGACGTAAAAAAACAAATGAGTTAGCAACAAATAGAAAATTTAAAATTTATAAAAAATACCAAAAAAATTTAAAAATTCGCATAAAATTTGTTTAAAACACGTATGTTTGTATGAATTGTAAAAAAAGTACATTTTACAATTTTTTGATCAAAAGTCTATTCCCTTTATTATTGCTTCTGTTTTGCTACTCCTATTGGAGAAAAAAAAAACAACAAACCATCATGTTTTTCGATTACAATGGTTTTTTCCTCTTGTTTGTTTGTTTTTCTTAAAATTTAATCCTACTTGTATATACATACATATAAAGAGCCAGTATGAATAACCTTTAAACGAATTCATCATGATAATATAAAATTAATAATAAAATTCAGAGGTGAAAAAATCACATTTCCAAAAAATTTTAATTAGAAATGTGAAAAGCAAAATTTCACATACATAGGTACTGAAATAAAAATACTGAAACCAAATGATAATGGTAACTTTAATATTAATTGTTTAATTTGTTAATATATTTAAGTAGAGCTTAATATGTATTTATGGTTTAGTCGTAGCTACGCCTCTTGATAAGAATAATTTCATGTAATTTTGACATTAATACTTTATTAAATAAATGATGTAATAAAAAGAAATATTCCATTTAATTAAATATTATAAAATTTTGCTTTGGTATGATTACAAATACAGTGGCAATCGTATAATTTTTGACAACTTTCGGATTTATAGATTTTTTGACAGTCAGAAATGACAAAATAATTTCATGTTGATCGACATGACAATATAATCTGGTATGGTATAAAGTAAGGTAATTATTCAGTGATTTTTTTGTTTCAGTGCCCTTTCTGAATTTTTTACAAAAAAAAAAACAAGAAAGGTCTTTGTAAATAAAGAAAAAGAATGAAAAGAAAAGAAAAAAAAACGGTTACTAGGTTATGTATACCAATGTCAAAGTAACATTTTTGCTGAATTTTCACTCAATTTCAAACAGAATAATGCTAATAACAGCAAAACATAGTAGCGACGGAAACAACACAATAAAATAGAACATAAAAAAGGATGTAAAGGTAGGAATTGTGTCAGGTTTTTTTTTTCATGTTTTGCTATTCTGTTTTTTTTTGTTTCTATATTTTTATTTGTATTGTTTTATTTGGTTCTTTTATTTTTTCTTTCGTGTTTGGCTGTATACCTTTGGTCTCCTTAATATCCTTTGTTTTAAATTTTGTTTTTTTTTTTTTCCTTATCTTAAAAGATCCCTTAATTTACGGAATGAATATTTTTTTTTGCAGCTCTAATATTTAAAATATGTATTTATAAATTATTTTATTTTGTGTTTTTTTTTTAGATTTTTATATGGGAGATGAGAATTTAAAGCTTATATAATAAAATTTTAAAGATGATAAGTTTTATTTTTCTGGTATGTACATTGGAAAGCAGACTTACACAACAAAAAGCACGTTCAACAAAAGAGGTTTAACACAACAAAAAATACTAACATAAACTAACTCTTATAAAAAGCATTTATGTACATAATATTATTTATAATATATATGATTAAAAAGGAAAGAACAAGAATTTTTCAAATTAATTTGGCTGAATGATAGTTGATTACAAGAAAATTTTGATCAGCATAAATGTAGTATTTAAGTTTTCATTATTTTAGTTGGAAATGGGTCTATAATTGGTGCAGAAATGTTTTCCTATAGTGGTAAGCTTATATCGTTTCTACAATATTTTGAATTAATTAATTTAACGACTATTTTCGCATTTTATTTAGTGCAAGTGTAGCTCGGATCAATGCATTTTTATCAGAAACATACGCATGAAATATTCTCGACCTATTGATGTTCATATAATTGAAATTAATTGAAGCCTCAGTTCTCAAGTGCAAGCTGTTTTCAAAAATTGTATTTATTTCTTTTTTGTTGAGACGTAGCTAAGAACTTTATTTTATCTACCTCTTTCTTTAAAATTTTGTTATAATTATAAGATCTTCTTTTCCTTGTTTGCGAGAAATTTTGCTTTTTCTTTTCAGTCTTTCTTAAGAGGCTTTCTATTTTGTTTTAAGCTAAATTTCACTTTATAGAATGAGAACCCATTGAAAGAAAAAGATTCTAACAAAAGATTTAAATTTATTTATTTTTTTATTAATTTCATTTTTTTTTTAGGGTAACTAATGGAAATGCTATGATGATAAGCTGATTTAAAAAGTAAAACAGCAAAAACCAAATGAAAATTTAAAATGAATTTTATGTTATTTAATAATTCATAAATAAATGTATTTTTTAATATATGGCGATATAAAGATAAAATCGGTTTATATATAAAAAATAATAAAAATTTAACAAAAAATTATCTGATCAAAGTAAAATAATAAATTCCTTTTTATATTTATAAGTTAAAATTGAATAATTTTTAATACGAATTATATAATATAAAAGATGATTAAGGACCACATTTTAAAAAATATATATATATGAAGTATTATTGGTTTTGTAAGATTTAACTAAAAAATTATGAAAAAGCGATGCATTTAATTATATTAAAAATTTTTTAATATTAAAAAAGTTAAAATTTAAATTGTTCTTAACTATTTTTAGTATAAATATTTTTGAAGGCATAAGTAAAGCCATCTAATGGAAATAACAAAAATATTGATTTTATATTAACACCCTCTATTAGATTTTTTTTAAAACTATAATATTATACATTTTCAAAATCTTCACAAAGATGAAAATTTATCAAATATTTTATTCAAATATTCCTAAATTAAATTAAAATTATAATAAATTTGAGAAAAAAAAATTAAGATGTAAATTATTATACTTTTAATATTTTTACCAGCAAAAAGCTCTTCAAAATTGTTTTCTTTCACGGAAATTAGTCGGGGGAAAAAAGAAAAATCTATTGTAATAAATTTTTTAAATCATTTCTGTTATAAAAACAAATAAAATTTATTGCATTTTGACAGTTCAATTATAAAAAATAAAATTATAATATTTATGATACCATTACTCTTATATTTTTTTTTTATATTTGGGAGGAAATTATAAATTTTGCATGAAAATAATTTTTATGAAAAATTAATAATGGTGTAAAAGAATTATTAAATAATTTTTTTTATTAGAAAATTCAATTCATTTTAATTTGAATTTATTAGTGGGTGTTTTATTTTTTTTTTTAATTTATACTATTTTTCTTTCCCATTTCTCATTTATGTTAAAAAAAAATAAATGAATTGAAATGAAACTTGATTCTAAAATTTATAATACTTGTTAAATAATAATTTAGAATCTATTTCAATATTTTAGGGGAATGAAAGCATAAAAATTTCCAAAAAAAAAATACAATATTTTTAACAATAAAAAATTTACATTTAAATTATAATAAAATATTAAGATTCCATACCATATGCAATCATGATCATCTTAAATTAAAAAAATATTTTGTATAATATCAGGATTATGTGGTTAAATATAAACAATAATATAAAATTGAAAAAGAAAATTAGAAGTTTTTGTAAAAATAAAAGGGGTCTATTATTAAATATTTTAATTTTTACATATCTATAGCTCTTGTGTAAATTGTTTATAAGTTTTAGACAATATAAGAATAGGATCATTTTTGTAAAATATTAAAATTTGCATTATTATTTTAAAATTTATTTGTAATTTTACACAAGAGAATCGAGAATTTTTAATTATTTAGACATAATTCTAATTTAATCTTAAATAAAACTTTAATATTTCAATGAATCGTATAGAGTATAGACAAATAAATTTTCTTTAAAATAAAATTGATGCTATAATTATAAACTTTTATCATTAATTTAATTAAGAAAAGAAATTTTTTTTTATTTTTTTATCATAATATTGCAATTAAATATATTTATATATTTGTTAAAAATGCATCGATATATTATACAAGGTATACAACATATGATTAATATCACAATAAATATAAAATTATCAATGTAAATTTAATATAGTTTAATATTTAATTATTTCATGTAATTGCAATATTTCAGAAAATTTTTCATTTACAATGATTTTATAAAATATTTGCAAATATATTTTGTTTGAATTAAATTAATTACACCCACTACGAAATTAAAAACCTATGATTTACAATTTCAAATAAACACACTGAGTATACTTTACAATACACACTTTAATGAAATTTCTTAAATATTTTTCGCACAAAATGGTAAAATTAAAATAATATTACAAAATTCTATATGTATATTGTTTCAAAAAGATTCATTATTAGCTATGTGTCTCTTATTTAAGGTAAAACTTGTTTATTTAATCATATATAATCATATATATTTATGTAAACATTCAATTTATGTTATAATATACATTGTACATATACGTAAGGTTTCTTTATGTAAAAAAAAAAAGTTCAATTTCACAGAGTCTTAATATTCTCTAGAGTAACTTGTCGCAAAAATGAAACAAAATTAATAAAACAAAATATATATAAAGCGTTGCTTTTGCTTTTGCTTTCAATTTGTTTTGTTTTCTTTAAAAAATTTCTTAAGGATCAAAAAAAGGATTTCCAAATCAGGTTATGTACATTAAGGTTCATGTATTTTGTGTAGCTTAGAAAGAAAATCCTAATGCAATGTAATTTAGAGAAATTTTTGCGTAAAGTATAAAATAATTTGCGTTTATATAAAAAAAAATTTTAATGTGTTGTTAATATTTTTGTACTCCTGAAATCAAAACGTAGGTACATATAAATATATGATATGTAAATTGTTTAATGTTACCACTCGTGGGGAAATAAAAGTGTAAACCGCTAAATTATTAATATTAATATATACAATGTGTATATAAGAAATATAAAAAAAAAAACAAATCTTTTGAGAACAATTTCAAAGTATTTTGGGGAATAAAAAATTCTTTTAAAATTTTTACAAAGATATGTTTGTACCTTAAGAATTGAGAGTTGATCATTTTTGAATTCCAGATTTCTGGTCAATGAATTAAAGACACAAATCTTATTAAAGATATAAATATATACATATGTTAGCTGTTTAAAATTAATGTTCTTAGTTTGCAAAATCTGAAATAAATAAATTAACAATTAAATCCGTTTAAGCTTAGCAATCTTTTAAAAATTGATTGCCCACTCTTGATACTGATTCTTGAAAATCATTAGATAATTGGTTATTCAAAAAGATTTTCACAAAACTAAAAAAAAAATTGAATCCTGTATGGAAATAATTTCCATAATGCCCCGATGTCTGGCTTATTTTTTTTATTTTGGCGCCTGAAAATACCTCAAACTTAATTTTTAATATTACATTTTTTTTCTTGTTTATTTTCTAAAACTTGGTTTTTGCATGTAGATCTTACACGTGTATTTTACTTATAAACACATACATACATATGCTTCTTTAATAGATTTATATGGATTTTATAAGGTATATAAGGTATAATCGGGTTAAAATTTATAATAAGATTAAGTTTTCAATTTCAAACCATTATATGGTACATATAATGATAATGATGACGATGGCGCGATGAGTATGATGACGAAGACAACGGCAACGGCAACGGTGGTATTATAACGGTAAAAAAAATTCTTGAGATTTTCAGATTTTTTATTTAAATTTTAATCGTTTTTGTAATAAAAAAAATATTTGAAAAAAAGCAAAATTATATACATATGCATGTATGTGTACATGGAGACGAGGAAAATTAAATAAAAGATTAAAAAAAGTTTTATTGTTCGGATTTCTTTATATGTCATATATGTATGTATGCATGTGTATAAATTATATGTTTAAAGTCAAAATTCTTCTGCAAATTAAGTTTTATGTCAAATAAACGTTTTCACATTTGAGTTCATATTATTAGCATATTATCATAATATATATATACATGTATATGTATTGTACATATATTTTAGAAAATTTCTCATATTAATGTAAATATTTTTAGTTTTTTTTTCTTTTTCGTTCTTTTTAAATCACAATGAATTAATTTTCTTTTGTAATTTTAGTTAAATTTAATTTTTTTCAAATTAAATTGTCAAACTTATTTTTATTGATTTAAATGGTGCCAAAATTCTATTTCCCTCAAATAAATATTTTTAAAATATCTCGTAAACAAGAAGAGTTTTTTTTGGAGTATTTGAATTGAAAAGAATTTAGAAATTTAAATATGTTTAGATTAGCTTTTATTAAAAAATTTTTTGCTATTATTGCAAAATTTATTATTCATTACCCAATTTTAAACCCGTTTTCGGCATTATTGTGTATTATCAGACTTAAGAGCTGATAACTCTCTGACTGTTTTGCCTTACTACCGCAAAATTTCGTTTTGAGAATATTTATTTTCAGTATTACGTTTATAATATAAAAAATATTTTTGTTTTAAAAATGTATTCAACTTACCTTTGATTTTATTATAAGTAGTAATGAGTTGTTTTTACGTCATTTACTTTCATATAGATTCTAAGTGTAAATATGGTAAAACATAAAAATAATCCTTTAAAATAAAATGAAATTTCTTTATCCTAGATTATACAAATTTCCTTATCCATGTATTAAAAATATTCGGTGAATTTGTTTTTTAAATCTAATATTTTTTTTTAAATTTTTACTATTAAATTTTATTTTAAATTAAAATTTTCTTATTATTACACTATTTTCTCAAAATTAATTTTGTAATTTAGTTGTAATTTTATTTTTAAAATTATTTTACAGTATAAACTAATGGTCCATATTGTTTTGTTTTCTTTTTTTCATTTCTGTCTTTAATTTAAATTTAATTAATTTTAATACAATTATATTATATAATTAGTCTTTATTTACATTCATTATTATTTATATATTATTTTATATAATTTTGTTATTTTTTACATTTTAATTTTATTTATATATAGGATTTCTTTCTGTTTTTTTTATATTAAAAAATATTATTGTTAATTTAATTTACTTAAAATATGTTAGTATTTTGTTCATAAATTTATATTTCTTTAGCTTTCCTATTACAAAATTTTAGTCAAACTTTTTATTTAATAAATTTTTTATTTTAATTTTTTAAATTTAAATTTTATTTAAATTATTTTAATTTTTGTTTTATAATGATATTAAAAATTATATACGAAACATATGAAATTTTTTTATTGATTGATTTATAATTTTAAGAATTATGTTAATTTTGTAAATTAATTTGTAATTTCAGAGGTCATCTATTCTTATTGTTGTGGAATGTTTTGTACAATTAACCGAAGATTATAGAATATCAATATTTGATGTACCATTACCAGTTGTGCGTGTTGTTTTTGTTAATTGATGATTTCTTAAATCCATTGGTGGTGGTCTACCGCACCAAACAACCTTAAAAGAAATAATAAAATTATATAATAAATAAAATATTTTTGATTTTTTAATAAATAATTTATAAATTAAATCATAAGTTCGGAAAAAATGATATCCAAAGAAATTATATGAACAAATGTAATATAGCAATCAGATTTATTTTCAATATTTCAAAATTCAGAATTGAAAAATATTTTCCTCCCAAAGAAGTGTGACCTTCTGTGATGAGAAGTACAACTTTTTTTCAGATGATTTTGGTGGTCTACCATATTTGATAATGATTCTTCTTCGTTTTCTATAAACATGAATAGCATATCTTTCTTGATAGTTAACTTTATTTCAGGATACAATTTCTCAACTCAACATTGGCCTCTCCTATGCCTTAAATTGATGATCTTGATTTGATTTTATTTCTAATCGGTATCCAAATGATAATTTGGAATACCGATTAGAATTCACAATGAAAATTTTATTACAATATAGTTCTATTCTTATTGTAAATTTGAAAATAAATTTTTAAAAAAATTAAGCATAGGTATCTCAATTTCTTATATAATAGCATTTTTCAATTTTCTTATCCGGTATATAAAATCCTTGTGCATGCTTTAGAAAGTGCTTAATATTAAAAAAAAATATCTTAATAAGTAAAAATAATAAAAGAATAAGAAAGCTGGAAGAAACGAAAATACAATGAAAATTTTCCTCTTAAAACATTTTAAGATTTTTTTTTTTGTACCTTTAGTTTTTTTCTTTAAAGTATTCTGTATGAAATTAACAGTAATCTAATGGTAAATTGCTTCCGAATATTAAAAATTTTTTTATTTCTTTATTGTTATTTTAAATAAGTAGGTGTGTTTGTGAATTTTATCTTGACATAAAGTCATACAATAGCTCTATGACACTTTTTTTTTTGAAAAAATTTTTTACACAGCAAATGAGTCTTTTTTTTCACCTAAAAATAATTCTATTGTTTCAAAAGTATAGAAAACAAAAATAATTTTTTTTAAAAATGTTGCAAGAAGACATCCTTGGAAATGAAAATATATTTTTGTTATATCTTAAGTAATTATAAAGAAATATATGTATGTATATTTATTTATATATGTATATACAAACATAATTGGTAGTATTATAATACGATACCGTTTGTTGAATTAAGATAGCTTAAAAATAAACTCCATTGTTTTATTTAAAGGATTCTCTAACTGAACAATGATTGTGTTGTCGTGTATTCTTTTATAGAATTTTATTGTTTTCACTATCCATTCACTATCTATTCTACAATAATTACCTATGTGGAAAACAAAAAAATCCAAAACCAAAATGAAAAAGAAATGAAGGGTTGGAAGACTATTTTTCAAAATTTTTTTTATAGAAAGTTTTTAATATAGGAGCGATTCTATTAACAGGTTCGTTTAAGTTGGATTCATTGGGTCGTCACTATTATGTAGAGATAAAAAAGGTTCACTAAAATCTAGTTGCAGCTGCAGCTGCAATGAAATTTAATAATTAAAATAATATTGCTTTGCGAATCTGAAAAAGATTCTGAAATATTTAATGAATTTAGAGCTTGATTACATTGACACAATTTTAATTTACTACATGGACTTAGAAAAATGTTTTTATTCTTTAATCTCTTTTTTATATCTTCATGGAAACACTTATACAAATTGTCATTTGTCATTGAATGCGAGATTAGTTAGTGGTGTTAAGGTGAATGTCAAATATTAATTCAATTAATTTTTTAAAACCAATTAGAATATTTATGTTCAAGAGCGGAAATTTAAAAAAAATCTTAAAATTTAAATAAGGAAGTAGTGTTTTTTGTACAATATAAATTGATTAAGTGAATTTGGAACCAAAAAAATTAAAATAAAGTTGTTATTTTGTCGTCGTTCTAAGACCTTTCAGACTCAACTGACGACAATTGGGCTAGTTTTCAGTTAATGTTGATTGCCAGGCTCCCTTTGGTAAGTAAACTGGGGTGAGATGAAAAAATTCGATTGATTTTCATTTTTGTCTTGCTTAAAAATTTCAAATTTATTAACAATTGAAGAGTTTGTATGTTCTAACACTTTATTAACAATTGAAGAGTTTGTAATGTATAAAATTTGTATTTGTTTATTTTAAGTGATGAGGCTCAATAGTTCATGCATGATGAAGATCTTGCGCTACCTTGTTTATTGGGACGCTGAATGAAGCTACATAACAAATTTGTAATTATAATGAATTTTTCTAAATAAGTATACTTGTAAAAAAATAAATTTATTTTAGGTGGATAAATCCAACAGCTGTACCCTTGTAGATTTTGATGTATGATGATACTCGTGCGTTAATTATTTTCTGTTAAGTTTTTGAAATTTGTGTTATGTTGTTTGTTGTAGATATATAAATTGAGTTATATTTGATGCAAACAGCACCAATTCAATTATTACATTTCATGCACAAATTCAAAATTTTGCTTATACATATGATATAAATAGTATATGCGGGTATTTTGAATAATAATTTAGTATAATGGAACTTATATATTTGCAAATGAAATGAAAAATACTTATACCAAATAACTTTTCAAAAATATGCATTTTAAATAAATAATTGAAAATATATGAGTACATATTTCAATTATTATACATATAATAATATAAGATCAAAAAAATAATATAAAATCAGATTATCCGTTTCAAGTATGTTATTACAGTTTTATGTACTTGTTGATTATTTTGGTATAACATATTTCAAAAAGCAAAATATTATTATATGACATTTGTTATAATATTATAAAATCCTTAAATTAAACTGAACAAGTTTTAGATTCTTATATACATACATATGTATATTTAGTAAGATAAGCAAAAATTATACTTAAGTATAAAATAAAGTTTAAGAGCATAATTTTAATATGATAATAAAATTTATATTGTGATTTATTATACAATTGTAGTAAAATAATGTAGGTGTATGTTAAGTGCATTAGATGAAAAATCTTTTATATTTTATTATACATGTACTTTATGTGCATACACTTGTATACGTTGTATTTAAGGAGTTAGGATTTTTATTTAGGTTAAGTGAATAATGTAGTTTAATATATATATATATATATAATATAATAGAAGGTTTAATATGAATAGGTATTTGAGTTTGGTTAATTTCCAAAATTATAGTGATCACTTAAGGGGTTTAATACTCTATTGCAAGTGGTATTTAGTCAGAGTTTATCATTATTTTATTATGTAAAATTTGTTTAGTATTACCTACTCACTCTTAATAGTAATGTTGCGTTAGTAGTGTTCTTCGTTTTTTTTAAATTTAAAATATCAGAATTATTTAACAAGATTATTTTATGTCAAGGATTCATTGCGTAACTAGTTTATGTAAAAATTTATTTTAATTTAAAAATTCATTTGCATTTCAACATGAGATCACTTACAAGTGAAATTTTCATTTAATTTTTTTTTTTCTATATGGATTCAGTGAATAATTTAAAGACGCCAATGCACGATTATTTTTTTGCATAATTAAAATATCAATCATATTCCATGTCAAAAAAAAAAACTAAAATAAACGAAATATTTTAGTTGAGAAAATTTTATTCTTTCATATACAGAATGAAATTTGGTTTTTTTATCAAAAATTAATGTTTTAGAAAATTAAAAAGTTTAAATTTAAAAAAAATATATATACATATCTATACAATTTTATTAAAAAACTTAAAAAAAAAAATGCATTTTCCAAATAACATGTAATTTTTAAATTCAGTGGGTTGATTGGTGGTTGGTTTATTTCATGTATTATTCATATATTCTGCGCTCATTATACATACTCGTGAACATTGTATAAATGCATATTTTAAAATTTTTTAGAGAAAATTTCAAATTTCCATTTCGAAAAACAGAAAAAGAACAAAGAATATAATGAAAAAATTATGTAATGTGGTTGATGATTGCATTTAAGATTTAAGATAAATTTAAAGTTGTTGATGAAATAAAAATGATAGAGAAAACTTGCTAAAAAGAACAAAAAATTGTGCATAAAAATGAGTATTACATAAACCCTTAAAGTTTCTTATACATACATATTATATTTTTTTTATATATTTTAAGGATATTTTACAATAGTTATAGGGTATATATAAGAGATTTTGAATAAAAGGGATCTTGAACATATAAAGGGGCCAAATAAACTAAATAAGCATTTTGTATTTTTAAACAATAAAAAAAGAAAAAACAAAAATACCTTATTAATATTTTTATAAATAAAAAATATTTTATTTTTACAATTATATGTGAACATTTAATTTTCAAAAAGGGTTAATAAACACTATTAATTGTGTTTTTTATAAAAAAAAATTGATTTTTTATTTTTAATAAGCACTTATTGTACCAAAAACCTTTTAATAAGGTCAAAAATATTTAAAAAGTGCACACTTTTCGTGCGAAATTCAATATTATTAATTTCATAAAATTGAGAAAAAATTTGAAAAAGTTATTAATTAAAAATTGAATTTAAATTTTGGGTTTAATTTTGTTTAGCATTCGTCGAAAAATTTAAATATTTAAGATACGTATTCTGTTTTATGGCTCGAAATAGTAATAAAAGAAATGAAATGTAAGAAATCAAAGATTTCATCTTGACAATTTATGATTCATTATCAATGTCTGTTAAGTAAATATATAAATTATATTATAATAGAAATTTTTCCATCGCATACAACTTTTACAACATTTAATTGTACAAGTTGCTGCGGATTTGAACAACTTGCCATGTATAATTTATGTACGAAACTTCTTAAGTAAAATATTTTCGATGGCAAGAACAAAAAATAAATCAAAAAAAAATTTGATAACAATAAAATTCTTGATAATCCTTTTTCAAACGATATTATGAAAATTTTCAGTCCTTTAATTATATATAATATTAGTATGAGTGTTATAAAAAAAAACAGTTTTGTGTGTCTATCTTAACCAATTTGTAAAACTTTCTTTAAATTAATTATTCATTTTGTGAATTTTGGTTACAATTACATGAACATTTTAAGATTTGTTTTCAACACTTTCTCTTAGGCAAAAAAAAAAATACACTAATTCTTTGTAATTTGTTGCTTTTCTTTAAGAAATTCTAAAATTTTAGTTTAAAACAGCACATTCTCTTTTTATAAATATATATTTAAGTTAAAGAATATTGAAAATTAATAAAATCTAGGATAAATTAACAGATTAAAAGGCAATTTACTTAATATTTAAATATCGAATAATTAATTTGCAGAACTTTGAGGTAAAACTTTTAATAAATTTGTATCAATCGCATTGTTAATATATATGTCAAAAGGAAATTACATCGTTTTACAGGAGTTTATCATACAAAATTTGAAAATTATAATTTGGAATGTCAACCGAGCCTGTTTTGAACGTCAACCGAGCAGCGAATTAATAGTTTTAATTGAGTACATTTCCAATAAAATTTATTTTCGAAACATAGCACAAATGGCAAGGAATCTCTTAAAATATTATGTTAGAAATATCAAAAGTATATAAAACATTTTCAACTTTTTTCAAATATTCAAGCATATTAGATAATGCCTATATATAACAAACAAGGATACTTTCTTAAAATTCCTTTTTTTTCTTTTTTTGCCTATATACCATTTCATATTTAAAGAAAAAGAACAGGAACTGAGTATTTAGTTAATTTTGTAGAACCGTTTTTTCTTTCGTTCCTTTTTGCATTCTTTTGTATAGATTGTTTTTCGTGTATTTAGACTTGAGTTGATTTTTCTTTTTTTGATATTTTTATAATTTTCTGAATTTGTTTGTTATTTTGGGTTGTTTAGAAGTACTTAAAAAAATTATAAGTAAATGAAATTTCTGTTAAATGGTAAAATTGCTGTGAGAGAAAAAATAAATAAAAAAAAATGAAGGAAAATAATAATAAAGTTCATTTTTTATTAGAACAACTAGTAAAGAAAAGTTTTTTTTGAAACAAGAGTGAAACGCCAGTAAAAAACCAACGCAAAGTGTTTCATAAAATGAAAAAAAAAATGTAAAATAAACTTTTTCATGGTTTATGGTAACCAGTGTTTTCATTAAATTTAGTGTTTGTACACAGTTTGTATATATGTACATTAATATTTTAGAGTATTTTGTAACATAATTTTAAGGATTATAGAAAAGAATTGTTGATAAAAGCATAAATTTTTAGAAAATATTTTCTACTTCAGTTAAATTTTAATTTTTTCTTTAACAGGATTTCTCGTTTATTGCCTCTTATTATTTAAGTATTTTTTTTTTTCTAAAATGCCCATTGGGTGAATTTTGTTCTTTAGGATTTGGTTCATTATAATTGTATATAATCTTTGATGAAAAGGACTCTTAATTAAATAGGAATGTTTAGAGTTTTGTATATGGTACATTTGACAATTTAGACAATAATCAGTTTTCTGCTTTTATTTTTTATCTTGAGAATATGAGAGTAACACTGGATTTTTGTTTTGTTTTGGCTTGGAGGACTTTTTACTCTTGAGGTTAAAAAGGATATTCTTTAAAAATTAAACATTATTCAAATTAATTATGTTTCCTATTTTCCAGGAATTTATAATTTAGTTTTATAAAACAATTATTAAAATAAATTTATTAGAATAAAATATTATGAATTTTTTTAATTCATATAAATTAAATTTACAGCATAAGATTGCGTGTTAATTAAAGTGTTATTAGGTGATTTTTAATTGTACTTGTTGTTTTAAATAATAATATTTGTGAAATTAAAAATAAAAATAATTTAGTTTTAATTTTTAAATATTTAAGAAAAAATTAAATGTAAATTATTATAATCTGTTTTATTTTAGCGTTTTTCTTATGTGCTCATGCCAGCTTTGGGATTGAGAAGTCGAAGATTACTTCGGTTGAATTTGTTTTTGCAAGTTACAAACCTGGAAAATGTTAATGACAGAGATTTAAGTCAGTTAATAAAGGACTCTGGTTGGTTTAAGAGAGAGTGGGGATATGGTGATCCAGCGGTATCATAACGGGTCTACCTGGCCTGGGAATCTTTTGATAGCCGCAACCTGTCACTGTTTTAAGCAAATTAATCTTTTCTTATAAATTTTTTTGTAATATTTATTTAATTACGTTAAAATTATTTAAGTGATTAATGTAGTATTAAAAAAAATAAAATGATTGTAGATGATGTAGAGATGTAGAGATTTTGATAAAATTATAAAATTTAGTTACACATGAAAAGTACTTGGTTATTTTTGAATTATACTCTTATAAATAAATATGATTTTATTTAGTTTTTCAAAATGGGAAGTACTTGTCTTTGTATTTTAGTTTTTAATAATTCTTTGGATTAGACTAATTAACATAATTTCAATTATGTTTCAGTATAAAGATAATTCATTTCTTTTTGTAATCTTCATAGTATTAAGATTTTTGAATAATTAATTTTAGTTAAATAAAAAAATTTAATTGAATTTATACTTACTTTTCTAAATGCCTTACGAAAATTATCTGATAGAAACGCATATAAAATTGGATTAACACATGAATTCGTATACGCCAGTACATGTGCAGTTATTTGACATATTACTGCAAATAATGAATTATTGTACAATTCTAATGATTTTAGCACCAAAATAATCTGAAAATAAATTTGTAAATTTAAAAAAAATCATTAGTAATGTTAATAATTGGTTGATTTTTTTATATATTTAATTAAAAATTTAAATAAAAATTTATATAATATGTAAAAATAATATTAATTATACTAATTGTTCATTATAAATTTTATTTTATTTTCATATTTGACACACAAAAAATTCTGCTGAATAAGTAGCTAATATGCTTTTCCATTTTATAAATAGCTGATGGTTAAAAATTTATAATATTAATAAATGAGCAGATGCTAATGGCAATCATTTTATATCAAAAAAGAAATCTATATGAATTATAAATTGGTGTGGATAAGGTGAAGAACAAATGTATTCAAATTATTTAGAACAACATTCAAATTATTCGGGACATAGAACATAATAACTCGTATTAAATTACCAAAGTGAGAGGCAATTTATTTTTGTGGAATGGAAAAAATATCTGTTTTTTCAATACGATTGCTGAGAAGCTGAGAACAAATTAAGAAATCCATATTATATATTAAGAGCAACTCACAAGCATTATGTAATTTATAAAATGCAGCCAGACATAAGATTGCAACCATTCTTTGTAGATAATATCAAGTTTTGAATTATAATTAATATATACTAATTAAATAAGAAAATTAATATTTATTGGTCGTTAAAACCGATTAAATTTTTAATTGAAAATTACTATAAATATGTTCTTGTAATGAAATGAAATAGTTGATTGCAATTGTAATTTATTGAGAAATATTTTCATCTATTTATTGCTGATTACTAGAATTCAAAAATATGTAATTATATAATATTTACATATATAATTTTTAAAATTTTATTGATAGATATTATTGTAAGTAATTGCATAATAATACAGTGTCCCACTAATAATTGTAGTTTTAATTGTAGATAGTAATTGTATAATAAAGTAGTCAGCTCTGTTTTCATATAAAACAAAATTGTATATTAAATGAGTAGTTTATATAAGTTATTTATATCCTATAAAATTTACTAAAGGTATAAGCTTGTTATTTCGATGCTCGATCATCGAAATATATTCCACCAGGTTATCTGAAAATTATTATTAAGCTAGATTTTATAAAAATAATGACTTAAAGGAGTATGAAATAATTTGTAGTTAGTGTCAGCATATATAAATAATGCATATATCTACTGTATTCGATAATTATAAATTATATAATTATTGTTAATTTAAGTTTTTTTTATAGATTTTTTGTACTTAATTCATTCAACAACTTTATTTATTAATCTCTTTATAATATTTATTTTAATTCAAATGAAATTTCATTTTTATAATTTGTAAAATGATGTAAATGCATTGCAAAAATTATTATAAAATGTTAAAACCTACAATATAAATTATATTATATTATTAAATTCTTTTTATATTTCAAAAATTCAATACGTTTTTTTGGTATTGAATTAAAATTTAACTAATTAAAATTCGAAATAATGCGTGGGTTCTTTTGATCTATTAGGAATTAAGTATTTAATTTTATATTTTACATTTATTTTTAAAATCTATCAAATATGAAAATATGAATTGTAAAAATAAGTATTTTGAATGAATATTATAATTATATTTAAAATAAAAATTATTATTGAATTAAATTTAAAAGTTGTTTATGCGGGTAGAAAAAAATTTGCTAATTTGCAATTTGAAAATATTATTTTTGATATTTAAGTATGTTATTTGCTAATTTATTAACTTTATTTGTGTAATAATGTGTTCTTTGGAATTTCTCGATCATAGAAATGGAAAAGTTGTCAATATATTTAAATAATTAAAAATTCAATTTTCTTATTTATTGATGCAAAAATATGTTAATATATTATTTTTATTTAAAATCAAATATACAATTGATTAAAAATTTATAACATTTTGGGCAAATATACTGAAAATCGTATAAAAAATTGTTTAAATCTTTAAAATACTTCAAAAAATTATATATATACATAAATATCATTATTTTTTATATTACGTTTATGATTTTATAGGTAATTTTAATGAAATAAGTAATAATTTTTAAATTAGATTAAATTTTAAACATTTTTTAATGTAATAGTAGCTATAAATAAATTGAGGAAGTCATAAAAAATTTGTATTTCCTTTTATAGATGTGCTTATGATATAAATTTAATAAATTAAGTAAATAAATATTTGACTTATTTAACCAAAAATAATTACAAATTAATATTAATTTTTCATTTCACCACCTTTATATTAATAATTTGATGCAATATAATTATTTATTATATAAAAGAAGATGTGAAAAATATATTAAAATATTCTGTTATTAAAGCTTAATATAAAAATTACGACTTTGATTAACAAATTTTTTAATTTAATCCTCAAATTTTATTATAAAAATTAGAAAAAATCAATAATAATATTAAAAAATTAAAAAAAAAATTTCTTGCATAAATTATATTTGAAGATTGATTTGATTCGTTTGGTAGTAATAAGCTAAGAAAATGGCAATATAAAATATGCTTAGAGTATAAGTGTTATAAGGATATCTTTTAAGACTCATATTTTCAATTTTAAGATATACTATATATCGTATTTGCCTGTATCAAAATTATACATTTCAGTTTCTATACATTGGTTACTCGATTTGTTATAAATTTAAATGTAAAACCATTATACAATTTATGAGAGCCTTTACTTTTCATTTAATACAAAATATTATGAGAAAAAATTACGTGTTTGCAATGTAATAATTTTCTATATTATTAATTTTAATTTTAAAAGGCCATAAAAATTTAATCATTATTGCTTGATTCAATTTTATACATATATTTCTAATTTTAAATATCTTATATATGTACGATTATGGAAAATTTTTTAATAATTTTTTCAAAACAAAAAGTGGTTGATTTTTTTTTAGATAATGTAGGGTACCCTAGACTCAACAGTACTCACGCAGTAGGGCGATGGAATGGCTCCAGATGAGCTTGAAATATCAACAGACATTTTGTTTCTTAAGCTCTCTTTCTGGAATTATGTGACCTCTATGTTAGAATTTGTGAAAATCATCTACAATTTTTTTAAATTTTTATTGATATTTCGGAAATATAGAGAACCATCTAGTTTTAAAACTCATAGAATTGTTCGTCTGGATTTGATTCGATCACTCTACGGCGTGAGTACTGTTCGGACACCCTGTTTTTATCACAAATGTCCTTCCATTTTTATAATATGAGTCCTATATATTTTTTAATATTTGATAGATGTTTAAAAAATTATGATATAATATTTTCATTGTTATTAGGACAAAAATCGAGTTTTTTTTTATATTATTATAGAAAAATTTATGGAACATTTATTATATTAAAAAAAATTTTCAACATTTTTAAAGAAAAATATTAAAATTGTGGAACGAAAATTATTTCTAATGCATTAAGTTTATTGCCCATGAAGCCCATGAAAAAAACCAAAAAAAAAAAATTATACTTAAATTGTTAATGTTGTATTTCTTTTAAAATGTTATAAAAATTATAAAATGTTTCTTATAATATATTTTAGATGTTGTATATTTCGATTAGATTAATAAGTACAGCCATTTAATATTTGATATACAAAATATTTGTATTTTTTTTAGCAATATTGTAATGTACACTAAAGGCCTTATAAATATTTCATATTAAATCAAATTAGTTAAAACTGAATTATCAAAATTTAATTTGATTAACTATGTCATATTCTATAGGAACTAATGCTTAACTCTTGTTTAAAATATTTGAAAAACAAGAATTTTCATTCGATTTTCATTAAAAAAATGGACTTTATGCTTAAGGATGTCTACGAATCACAGAATTTTCAAACATTAATAAGTACTTAAATGTTCAATCATCTGAATTGTTGAAAGACTTTGTAAAGTATATTAATCCCCCATTCCTCTGTAGTGAAAAATGAATCCCCAATGTCACATTTCATTTCATTTTTTTTGGAATTTTATTCTTGTAGACACTTTTTCTTTTAAAATTCTGCTGGGAATTAAATGGAAAAATTTTCTTTTTGTATTTTTTTTTGTATTTTCTCCAATATTTTATAGTCAATTTATCATAATGATTTTATTTAATTATTCCCATTTAATGTTCGCATAATCGCAAAATGGTTTTTGAAAACAATTCATCAAAATTTAAATTCTTTTATGTCTTTACAATTTCAGTCATTCTAAAATGTTATTTAATATTACACATCGTTCATTTTTGTTATAAAATTTTAATTTTGGAAGGCGTCTTTGTATAAAATAGTAGAAAAGACATTTATTTTAAAAATAAGAAATGACATTTTTAATTTTTCAGCAACTTTTTTGTTTTGTTGAAACAAGATTGTGAAACGAATCAAATTTCCAAAAAATTAAATTGAAATTGTAAGAGAAATGACAGGAAAATTATAGTATTGAAAATCAGGATATGGATGTGGAGCTTTTCATTTTCCGTGTGTAAAGAATTAAGTAAAATGAACACTTATCTTTCAATACACTTAAAAGTTACGAATTATAAGGTTGACAAGTTGATTGAGTTGATTGATTAAAATTGAGGCTTGATTTAGGAATTTATTAATATAGTAAACATTGGATTGAAAGATGATTCGAACCATAATTGCAAAACAGAATTTCAAGTAAGTAAAAAGCATTACGATTTAGTGAAAGATATACATACATATGTATAGAAGTTAAGAATTGATGTGCACACATAAAATTCAATGGTTTTTTCTCTAACTTTGCTAGCTTATTTATTTATCGTTTGAATTTTGAAAGTCATTTCAATTTGATAACGAAATTAATATTCTTAGGGTACTTGCATCAGGAGGATAATAAACTTTGTATATTATGTCAGTTTAGTAAACTAAATCCTTTTAAACAAAAAAAGAAGAAACAAAGAGCAAATAACTTTTTACACTCCTGCTGTAATGTTTGTGTGGTAGATAAGTGAACCACAAAAAAAAAAGAGAGTGTATATAATTTGTATTAAGAACCACACAACCAGAAATCTTGAATTTTATGAATTAAAAAATAAGTAAGTAACTATTATGCAATATAAATCTTTCTCTTTTCAACTTATTCTAACATTTTAAATATTCAAGGATATTCTAGGACAGCTTTAAAAGAAAAAAAGATGGAATCGCGAAAGGGTGAAAGTGAAGGGAAAAAAAGAACTCTTAATATTGCCACGTTTATGATCCTGTTATACTTATGTTTATCCTTAAAAACCAAACTTTTTTTCTTTATTTTATTTCGGATTATATTATTTTATATACACTTTATTTTTCTTCTTTATATTATTTTTTAATATTGCATCAGAATAATATACCAAGCGATGCAGTAGAAAAACGTTCCTACGTGATTTTAACGATGTGATGTTATTGAGTTGCATTTTAATGCAAAATGATAACATTTAGTAGAAAACCGCAAAAAAAAAAAGTTTTAATAGAAATTCTTATTTACTTCAAGATTTTAAGTAAAAACCTTCGGTATAAAAAAATAAATGTGACATTTATTTATTTTATATGAACTTTTGAATCTTTTCAATTGCATAACGATAGGGGTGTCTACTTAGAGTAGAATTTATAAATATCCGCGTAGCCGGTAACTAGTAAATTTAGCTAATCTGTTAGCCAGTTAGCTGAAGAGATTTTCGTACAAAGAGTAAATAATACGGAAAATTGCATAATGTTCTGAACTTTTAATAACAAACTAAAATTCGGGCAAATGGGTGTTGCGTTTTATTGATGATTTATGTTTGTTGTGTAGCTATCATTATTCTTTCTGTTGCTGAAAATATATTTGAATTCTGCTGTAGCAGAATCGATTCAAATGTTAGTGATGCACTTAGTGTGTTATATCGAAAAATTGAATTTTATAAATATTGTTGATTTTATAAATATTGTTGGTTGAAAAATGAAGTTAATTAAATGTTGCTAATTCTATTCCGTATACAATTTATTTGTAATAATTACTTATGCTCAGCTGTTTTTGAAATATATTTATACATTTGACATTTCGTGGTGCTGGAGTGAACATGGTTGAATTTTGAATATATTTGTGTAAATAATTAAAAAATATTTCTGTAAGAATTAAGAAATAATAATTAATAATATTCAAGAAGAAAGAATAAGAAATGATATGGATCTAGTATTGAAGGCAAGATACATAATGAACAGAGGGCTTGAAGTATTGAGCAGTAGTTTGAAGAAATGAACACGGGAGAATTCTGGGAATATTGGTGTTTTAGTAGATAAGTAAATATATTTTTTTAGGTATGTAGGTATGTTATGTACATGTATATATTTGTCGGCTTTTTTGGTTGAAGACTTCAGTATTGAACAAAAGAGACTTGGAAGAAACTACATAAATAAACCCTAAAGGATTTGGAAGAACGTAACTTTAATATTTAATTATTTCAATCGGTTTCGATTATTCTACAACCCAAATTTCAATCCTTTTCTTAATGTGAATAATACAAAAGCTCATTGAAAATACAATGAGATTGTCAGAAAAAGACTAGCACTAGACCATAATTATAGTATTTGTTGACCAATTCATGAAATATCGATTGGAATACATAAAAGGATTAAGAGATCACTTTTAATTTTGTTTAAGTAATTTTTAAAGAGATGTACAGAAAATATCTATCACTTAAAAAACAACTTGCATTTAATATAATCAAGTGCCATAAAGTATACAAATAAATCCTTGTTATTTTTTGTAGAAGCTTTTAAAATTTTAAAACACCATACTATATAGTAAAAATAGTTACTTATAATTATTATTATAGCAGTTATGCTTATTTAAACTAATATTCAACATGATCGCATTAAAAAAAAGCAAAAAACTTAATTCAATTTATATCTTTTTTAGATTTAAAGTTTCAAATAAGGATATTCGTCTTGGTTAAGTTAAATGAATTTTAGTAATCTTTTTTTTGAAATTTTTAACAAAACTTTATTCAACTTTTAGAAAAGATGAAAAAATAAATCAATAAAGTATACAATGTAGAATAAGAACACCCTTTACATAAATTTAAATTAACTTGAAATGCATTTTTGTTTTTAAATATTCCTGTTGTTTTTGAAGATGATGAAGAAGAAGAAAACAAAGTCATGAGAATTAAATTGAACATGATGGGATTTTAGTAATACATATATAAATCACCTTTATCACATAATACTGTTTTTTTTTTCCATCATTGTGAATTAAGAAAACTCCCTTGATTAAAAAATTATTTCTTAAGATGATTATGGATATGATAAGTAATCTAAAAGGGTTTTTTCAATATGTACAAATATAGAGACTTATGGTCTCTACCCCAAAGGAATATAATATAATGTATTTACTTAGAGAATAATAATAAATGCATTTACTTAGAGTATATATAGTAAGAATCTAAAACTGGGAGTTTATTTGAAAAAATTTAAAATGGTGTCAATATTCTTTTAGGGTAATAAAATATTCTTATATGAACAAATTTTGGGTGTGGTTCTTCTATTTTATTTGTATATTTTACTAGAATGTATTTAAAATTAGTATAACAATGTAATAAATTATGTACTTTATGTTTTTGTATTCTTGATATCATGAAATTTTCAAATATGTTATGCAAAATAGAGTCATTTATTTGCAAAAGTAAATGAGAGCTTGGTGTATTTGAATTGCATAAGGAATGCCAATTATATGGACATAGTATATTTCAAAACAAAAGAATTTTAAAACACTTTAATATAAAATATAATACTAATATTTTTAAAAGCTCATTGTAACATTTTGAAAAACATTTTCAAAAATTTTGTCTTTAATATTTCCATGAATATTATTTAGGAACTACTTTGACCTCAGTCATTAACCGTATTATTATCATTTGAGCTGTGTTAAATATTAGTTTTAAACAAAAAATTGTGTGATCTACTAAAAAATATAATATAATAACCAACAAATTTAATCAATAATAAGTACTCTAAATCCAATTTTAAATTTAAAATTATTGTTTATATACAATTTGTATCAAAAACATAGTAAAATTTAATTTCCTTCTTATTTAAAAAATAACAGGAAAATCTATATTTCCTTTTCAAGTTATCTAATTTTTTCCTATTAGAATTGATTTTCTAATTTTGAATGGCGCAGTTTGTATTATAAAATTCAATACAGTTTATATTCTTTATTATATACAGGAGTATAATTATAGTTATTATAATATGTTTACAATCATTTAGATAATCGGAATTATTTTGATTTAAAATTCTTTTACATATACAAAATAACTTTGTTTTCCATCAGCATGAAAAATTAACGCGATTTGCGTTAATTTCATTTAATTTCCGTCAATTCATGCTAAAAATATTATACTTGTACATGGGGTTTATATTGTATGATTTATTTTAAAATACAATTTGAAATTTTCAGAAGCAACATGTGAGCAAGATGAAAAATAATGTTATTAGATAGAATTTTCAAAATAATTGGAATTTGAATTAAAATTTTTACGTATTCAAATTTCATACTGTGAATAGAATGCTTTGTTGAATAGTTTAATACTATTGTCTTTTCTATAATATGAAACGTATATTTTGTTATCCGAAGTGAAATACAGTATCAAAAGTTTAAAGTTTAAATATACATTTTGTGTTAAATAAAATAAAATTTTTAAAATTGTAAAATTTTATATGTATTATATGCAAACTATCAGTTTGCTAAAGTACCACAGCATATTTCAATAAATTACCTTAATAATAAAATTTTGGTTTTACTGTAGCAATTCTAAAATATTTCTTGATTTTTAATATTTTCATTTTTATTTTTTGAAATTCAAAATAAAATATTATCTTGGTTCTGTTGATTCTGTGTACCAATAATAAAAGTATAATATCCTGCTGACATTTTATATTTTGTATATCCTTTGTAAAATGATAAAAACGATTGATATTAAAAGGACATGTTCACTTTTATATTTTGATATGTACATAAACACTATCAAAATACATACAATACTATTATGTATTTTTCTTTTGATAAAAGAAAACTGTTTTGAATATTTAAAATAAAAGCAAAAGAGCAAAAGAAATGATTCGGAAGGAAATTAAAAAATAACACAGGGGACTCCATATACATATGTATAAAATAATAGCAAAATGTTATGGGAACGGAAATAAAAAACTGAACATATATGAAAAGCTATTTATTATGGCATTGTTTACAGCTGCAAACTTATACACAAAAATATAATAAAATATAAATTTTTTACTTTAGAAAATATATTTTTATTTAAATATTTCAATTTTTCAGATGAACTGTTTTAGAAAAAAAAAAGAATTAAAATAAAATGTTTTTTTTATTTAATTTTAATTTAATATTTTTAAATATTTTTAATATTGTAGATCTGCGGTAAGAAATTTTGGTTGCATGCGAAAAGTAAAAAACTAATGTGGAATTTGAAGCAAGATATATTGGATAAGACAGATGGCATGTTTTATTTTAGATGAGATGGATAAAAATGTGATTGTGAATACTAATTTGAAACAATGACTCGAAATTTATAAAAACACACTATCAAAAAGTTAAAATTTAATTAAATGTTTATACATTCAAGACGCTATTTGGAAATTATAAGGAAATTCTGACAATATTTTGTTTTATAATAATCAATGTTATGATTGAATTTTTAGGTTTAAGTTAAATTTTTGAATTCGATTTCATGATAATCACGATTTATTAAGGTTTTAAATTTTACATGATTTTTTTTCCCCACTTATATTTAAAATAAATGATCCAGGAATATAAAAATGTTATAATTTTCAAAAAAAAAACAAATCGCAATCAAAATTTAACGGAGCAATCAGATTTTAAAATAAATTTAAGGAATTTATTAGTTTTTTTTTTATAATCTTAACAAATTTTATTACGGAATTTAAGTTTATATTTAAGGATTCGAAGATATACATAGTTATAGTAATGTGAAGATAATGTGGAGATAATGTGATTCAAAATTTTCTATGAAAATTTTATAATAGTCACGAATTTTTATCATTTATTTTTATACATCATTATACATATTGAAAAAAAAAGAGGAAACAAAAAGGATTTAAACACAACATAGAAAAATATGCTTTGCGATATTTCTTAAAAAAAAAAAAACTATTAACAATTTTAAAAGAACATTAATTTCATTCTAACCCCAACTACTTATAATTGAAGAAAAATATTTAAAATTATTTAATTTGATCTAAAAGAAGATAAGGCTAAAGGCTTAATATATTAAAAACTTGGAGTACATTGGTTATACAACTAAAATTAAATATTTTTATATTGGTCTATATGCTAGGAACGGATTTTAAGTGTGAGGTTTTCTTAGCATATATTTTTTTAAAAACATTGAAATTGAATTATTTCTTTTTGTATCATACGTCAGGAAGTAATATTCATGTGAGATTGTAAGAATCTCTGCAGAGTTCTGACTGAAATTGTAAACTCAAAAGTTATTTGAAGAAGTCGAATCTGGACGTTTATTTCTTGGAGAGATTTGTATGAGTTTTCTAACATATTTTGCGGAGTGGAGCATTGATTCACAAAAGAACGGAGTTTCTGAAAATATGACCTATAGCCGTAATAGGTTCTCTTATATTTTACAATCTTTACAACCCTAGTGAACGGATTTATACATTTTGATTAATTTTACCAAATTACCAAAATATTAATATAGAAAGACAAAAAACCTACTTCTACTGGAAAGATTTCTCATACTAACAGATCACAAAAATAAGTACATATATGCGGAAGGGATGAAAAAACTTAATTTATTTATATAATTGGTTCTACATTTTAATATTTTTTTTTTTTTTATTTTTTATATGGAATTTACTTTTTGTTAAAATAAACCTTGAATTAACTTCCTACGTAACACACTTCTATACATTACGTTGTACATAACGTAAAAAACTTCCATTTTTGTAAAATTTTTAATGATTTTTTCATTCAAACGATTCAGGGATTCCCTATAATTCTCAGCGGTGAATTGAAAATTCAAAAATTATAATTTATTTTTATTATAGCACTGCGTGAGATTACACAAAAGCTTTATTTTTTTTTTATAAAATTTTGTTTTATTCTTTTTTGAAAATTTTCCAATTGTGATTTACTTACAATTTGAAGGTAAAAAAATTTAAATTTTTGTTTCATTCACTGAGTTTTTTTTTTTCTAGAAAACGTTGGAAAATATAATAATGCATATATAGGGGAAATTCAGGGAAAAAAAGGAGGTGTTTTTCTATTTAATAAAATTCTTAACTTTCAATAAATTCATTAATCTCAATTTTTAGAGATGTGAAAGAGATTTTTTCAAAAAAAATCAAAATAAATAATTTTAATTCCTTTTTTATTTTAAAAAGTGTAGGCCGATTTAAATATATAAGGATAACTTGAATGGGAAATCACTTTTTTTTTGTGACTAACTTGGTAAATAGTGAAGTGATGAATTTAAATTTAGATTTAATTAATAATTTATAATCAGTTTTGCAAAAACCAATATTATATTTTCATAGAATTCAAAAATTTCATCTTCTTCATTATTATTTTTACGATTTAAATTATAGGAATAGCTTTAGATTAATGGACTAGTTATTGAAATTAAATTATTTGTTTTTAAAATTGCATTTATATTAAAATTTTTCTTTTCTCCCGTAGGGAAACCGATTCCCTTAGGCTGTTCTCAAGTCGATCCATAGGACATTTTGCAATTTCCATCCCAACTATACATTAGAACTATATGTATATCTAGATCCCTGGAAAATTGCAATATTGCAGCTACCTCAAGCCTCGAGAATTCCATCGTAAAAAACAAGAGTAACAAAGCGTCTTCTGAAGCATCTCATAGTAGTAGGCTTGTTACCGCCGCGCATTCACGCAATAAGTGCTATAATTACATGCATATATACATACATACAATGTATATTATGTATAAAATAATGGTAAAAGCATTAAATACAAAGATAAATAAATTTTAAATATTTAAAATCCAATCAAATAATTATTTTAACTTAAAATCAAATATTGGTCTTTTTTTATTACAAAACAAAGGAAAAATTGCTATTTTAAAAATTGGTAATAAAATATTTTTTTATATTTATTTCTTTTTATCTTGCTAATTTATTTGCCATTACACAAAGTTGAAGAAAAAAAAATTAAAAATAAAATCCAATCAATTTTAATTTTACAATTTTTTTTTATATAAAATAAATTTAAATTTATTAAAATAAAAATAGAAATTTGGTTTATCTATACATTTGGTTATCTGAATAAAATTTATTTATCAAATCGTGTTCGTCCACTTGTTATTGCTTGCTCACTAGCTTGTTTGCCAGTTGAAACAGGCTTGTTATTCAGAAAATCTTGAAAAAGCTCAAAAATTTTCCTTTCAGTCTGTATTGTATTCTCTATTCAAAATTTGTTATACAAAAAAAAGATAATTTTAAGCTTGAAGTACTAAAAATAAAACAGAATATTTGTTTTTATACAGGCCAGGCCTACTTTATGTTGTCATTCGATAGAAAACTCATTAATTCCAAAAAAAAAAAAAATGCTTAATTGCGATATTAATAATGACCTTAATATTTTTTGCTTACAGGGTTATTCTTAAATAAAAATTGAAAATTTTAATTTTAAATCATTAAAACTATGTATAAATTTCGTTTCTATAAGAGTCCCTAACGCATTTGAATATGTTGTCAGCTGTGAAAACTTAGAATTTCGTTCAATTCATGCAATCTTAAGAAAGAGCGTTGCTACAATTTCATGCAAAATAATAATTTCAGCAGAGTTTTTTCTTAATCCCTTTAAAATTGAGGACGTGAGGTTTTCAAATGAAAATATAACTTGGAGTATATATCGTTATTCAATGCCAAGGTGAAAGAAGTTAGCTTTTTATTAAAATTTTAATAATTTTTAAAACATACGAAATGAACAATATTGCAAATTTAAAAAAAAATTGAAGAGAAGAAATTTCCTTTTGTATTATTTCTCTTTTTCATTATAATTTTTTTATTATCTATTCACAATACCTTGCTTCCAGAGTATATGGTGTGTAATATTCATAGAAATTTTTTGTTTTTTGGAATTTATTATTCAGTCTCTAATCACTTTTCATCACTATCATAATCATAATCATCATCATCATCATGACTTCTATTATTTCACTTGTATAATAATTTAGAATTTATAACCTAACCGAAAATAACAGTAAACGTTTATATGACAAGGTATTTATGATAATAAATAATTTATCGATTTTAAGACTTTGTATAGGTGCTACCCATTCTGGTGTATTCTATAGTATTTCCGCTTCTATGAAATATCTATAAGTATGTTTTTTTTTTATTCTTTCTCCTTAAAATACAGAATTCATTTAAATTATAAATTATCAGAAGGGCTATAAATAAGATAAAAAAAAAAATTAAATAAATAAGTTATAAGATTTATCTTATGGGATGTGAACAAGCACATTTCTAAAAGACGATTGCAAAAAAGTATAGATAAGTAAGCGATTGTAAGAAAATTTATGTGAGAAAATTAAAGGTTGCTTGCAGAGTAGAGCATATCATATGCAATTCTGTTCTGTGCTATTAATTGATAATTTAAATATATTCAGGAAGTTTGTGTTTAAATTTTTTTAAGAAATCAATGGGTTAATGAGAATGACGCCAAATGGGCATAATTTTTTTCTTTATCTATATATTTCAGTTATAATTAAATGAAGGACGATTTCTTTCTTTCTACAAATTAGTTACGCATGTTGGTGTCAAAATATTTAAGAATATGAGCTTGTATATTTTATTTAAAAAAAAAAATATCACGCGCTTAGTTTTGGAAAATAAATCAATTCCAAACATATTGAGATTGAGACAATATTGTCGCTATTATTTACTTTTATTTATTAAAATTAATAATATTTTATTATACATTTATTAATTGAAACGTTTCCTCTCCCAAAATCTCTATTTAATTAGAAAAATGATTTGTTTCTGAAAATAACAAAGTAAATATTTCATTAATTTTTTAAACCAATGTATAATTTAATAAGATTATGCTTATATTTTGCCAGAAATAAATTTATAAAATATTAATCGATTTCAGAAAAAAATTCTAAATAATTAATAATTCAAAATTTTTTGCGTTTTTTCTTTTTCAGTGGAAATTTAAGAAAATAAATTATTTAAAATTTATTTTAATGTTTTTGGAACGTTGCGGTTAATATTTATGAGTTAATAATTTAGTTTCAATATGATTTTGAGTTGGAATCGCGAATATTATGTTGAGAATTTTTTCAAAAACAAACATGAACTAATTAATTATAAATATAATTAAATTAATTTAAATAAAATATAGAAAGAAATGCAAGTAGACAATGTATATAGAAAAATTATATAATGATTAGTTTTTAAATTTAATTTATAAGAGTGATTTACTTCAAAATGTCTTTAATAATTGGAATAACGTGCAATTGTAATAGGCAAGTTTTATGAATTTTTCATTTTTGTCCTATAACATAAGGGAGAATTTATGAGGAAATCTCAATCTTTAAGTAAAAGTCCTTACTATTAGAATAAATATTCTTGAATTTATTTGATCAAAAATATTCTCTGCTTTCTTTCAAAATCAAACTGATGGTAACACTACATGTCCCACCGGATTTATCATTTTATATATGCAAAATTTTTAAATTAAGCCGCCTTAAAAATCATTGGTACCATGACTACGACCATGATATGATACTAAAAAGATGATTTTTTGTTTCCAAAGCGATTATTAGAAGTGGGAAATATATGTATGTATATATAATTAGAACAATAAGAAATCAAAATGATTATGTATATAGTTGAGGGGGAACTCATAAATTCTCGAACATTATTTAGAAAAAATGATTGTTGTAGTGAAAAAAATAATTTTTATTGTTGTTATCAACAATATCAAATTAAAATGAAAAAAAAAATAAACCATTACCATTTTTGATATTTCGGAAGATGTTGTGCTTTATTTTAATGTTTTCTGTTCTTGAAAAACAAAAGCATTCATTTATACTCTTAAGGGACTTTTTACTTATATTTAAATTTCTTTATTTCACGCTAAAATCACGAAGCGTTTGTTATCATTTTTTTTTTAAATACTTTTAGATTTAAAATTTAGTTGAGTTGGTGGAATTAAAATGATAAGATATTAAATTTTAATTTGTTTTCAGATTACATAAAGATTTAATTTCATTATGGAATCTGCATGTATTTTATTACGCATTTTTATACAAGTTTATCCGTAAATTAAAGTGTTTTCTTTAAAAATTTTAGACTTTAAAGTAAAATTCGAAATCGTGGTTGATTTTCTAAAATCTAAGAAATATAAGCAGTATTGAAATGTTCGCTTTGCTATTTAATAGAAATTTTTGGTCATCAAAAAAATTTTCAATATATCTGAAAATATTTGACCAAATACGTTTTGCATAACCTAAAAAAATTCGTAGCTATGTATGTAATTTCCCTAGAATTTTTCATTGAAAGTTCCTGTTTGAAGTTGATGTTATCTAGTCAAAATTAGATTCCAAGTAAAAAGAATTTGTTTTCGTAAAAATTACATTTAAGTTTTTAAATTTAAATTTATAAATTCTAAAATTTCTTTAAAGCTTCCATTTTTTATTCATTCATTCGCATTCTTTATTTTATATCAGGATTTCTTTTTAAACGGGATTAATAGTCTTGTAAGAAAATCTTAAACAAAACAAAAAAAACCCAAAATATAAACGATGAGATAAAAAACTTTAACGTATTTGTTATGAAAGATTTCAAAAATTGAGAAACACCAGAAATATAAAACCATTCAAATAGAATACGACGGGAAACCAAAAAAAAACGCGAATCAGAAAGAAAAACTGTTTGCGGTTTGTTATAATGTCGCGCTACGCCATAAAAAAAGCATTTTGTAAAAGGAACAGTTACAAAAAAAAATGCCTTTAATAAAATGGTCCTTTAAAGGGGGTTAGGCTCTTTAAATGATGGAAGGAGGCATGATAATATTGAAAAGAGTAGAAGCAAGTGGCAGAGAAAAAGGAGTGGGGAAATAATAAAATTGGATCAAATTTAAGCTTAAAGTTCTTGTTTATTTATTATGCTATATCTAAAGAGAAACTGTATTGTTACATAGTGACGTACATATAGTATTAATGACTCTTTGGAGTTTATAATTAAAAATTCTAGTAACAAAAAAGAAAAGCTGCTTTCGAGTACAATACCCTTTTCAAGTAAAAAAAAAAAAGAATTGCCACATTTTAAATTTAAATTGATAGAAATTTTTTTTTAATATAAAAAAAATTTAAAAAAAATTTGAGGTAAGTGAGAAATAAATTACAATATGCAAGAAAAACATATGATTTGAACAAGTTGTAATCGATTGCATTTTAAAAAAAATGTCCAAATTGAATTTTGTGTAATCAAATTCATATAAAATGAGTTTTTTTTTTTGTAACTCTATTGTTATTGTAAATCCTCTGTGTACATTATTCGTGTATAACGACCCCAGTATAATTTTCCATGTCATATTAGTTTTGTAATATTTTATCTAATTATCCTTCGGTTATTGATAATAAAATAATGATTGTCAATCAAAATTATCGTTACGGAAATTTTATTAATATTAAAGGATTTTTAGTTTTCGATTCTGTTTCGCACACACATAGTTATATTTTCATTAATATTTGGATTAATTTTATAGAAAAGAAATTTTTTTCAAATTTAAAAAATTCAAAAATTATTTACTTTTTATTTTAGCTGAAATTTAACTGAAAGAAATGAATTGATATCAAAGATGGATGATGAATTGATTGATTTCAAGTTCATAAAGTTCAAGAATTCTTTTAAACTTTAAAATTCTGAGAGAATTGAAAAGCGATTCAATAAATCGATAGAAAAAACATAAAGTGTCAACTCTCCACAAGTTACAAGTGTCACTGAGTTTGAAGTTTTTTTTACAAAAATATAATATAAACAAAAACAATAAAAGAGGTTTCAAAACAAAATGTTAATTGAATTATTTTGTAAAATTTGAAATAGATATTATATTAAGGAGTAAATTTTATTAAAGTAAAAAGTATTTATCCGAAATATATGTAAGTTGGTTCATAATTAGGTGAAAGGTGAAACAAAAAACTGAGACAAATTTCTTTCTTTTCATTTTTGTATTATTTAAAATTCTAAATTTACTATAACAATTGAAAAGTTTACACTGATTAATCTATAAATTTTTATATTTATTTATTTTAGGTGACTAAAATGAACTGGAGGATGCAGTACTGGATGCCCGAGGAAGTTGATGTGTAACTTTTTAAATATGAATTCATGGCTTCAATATTGCAAAAGTAAATATTTGAGTAGGGTGCAGCTATTTTCATAAAGGATATTTTAGTTGAAACAAAAGCAAAAACCTGAATTAATACAAAATATAGTAGAATTTATTATTAAAATCTCACATTCTTCGTAAAATTTTAAAGACTGAAGCTCTAAAGTAATGTGTAGAATAATATTCATTATTCAAGGTAAGCCGCACACATCATTTTAAACGCATACATAATATGTGTTTTTGTGAAATTAAACTTTTTTTATAACCTTAATATAAGTTTGGGATTATATGATCCTATACCCTACATATAATATAATATTAAGGGCGTAAACTAATAATAAATTTTGAGAAAAACATTCTTTTACTAACTTTTAAAGTTAATTGCTGCTCATTATTATGTCTTTTTCTATTTTTTTTTATATATATAAAAAGAAGAAGCTCTGATTTAAATCATTACTAGACATTAAAAAAAAAATGCAGTAATAAAAACTTTTAAAAGAAACTGGATTTTCTTTTCTAATGGATCACCTGATGGTTTTTCATGCAATCTTGAATTTTTTCTTTATTATTATACACGCAGCTATTAAAGTTTTTCAAATAAATTTCTTTTTTTTTAAACTTATAGTAAAAAGAAATGGTAAAAGGTAAAAGTAGATATAAAAGATAAAAATAAATTTGCGATTCTTTGTAACTATATAAAATGCCCTTGTTTTAAAAATAAAATTTTATCAAGGATAAAATACGGTTGTAAATCATTAAAAGCAAATGAAGAAGAAATCTGAAAAATGTATTTAAGAAATTATGTTAAGAATGAACATATAAAATTTATATAATTTGTATTTGTTGTTTAGAAAGTTAAATTGTGTCTTGTCTAAGCATAGTAAAAATAATAGAAAACTGTCTGTATAACATTGATCTGCTGGGGATATTCAAAAAAAAAAACTATACATAGATATAATTTATAAAATTGAGCCTGTTTTTGATTTTTTGAATAATTTATTTTAATTAGGTACGTAGATTAACGACGTAGAGTAGCAGTACAAATATATTTGCGGGATGTCTGTAAAGCAAGATCAGTTTATTTGACCGGAGTCAATCGCAATTAATTTTGTCTATAGTGTTATTGTTATATAAAAAATATTTTAATTTTAATTAATTTTAGAAAGATTAATGAACTTTGAATACATTATTCGATTGCATACATGAGTGAGTTATTTTTTTAGAATCTGTTCATAATATTGTTTTTTCATAAAATTTTTATTTGTAGTTCAATGATTCAATTTTGTAATTGAATCATTGAACTACAAATAATTTGTGGATGATGTTCGGATAATGTACATAAATGCATTTCAGACTAGATTTCGGACTACTGCTGTTTTTAAAAATACAATTTTTAGATTGATTTTTTTGAAAATTCTCTCAAATTGTGTGAGTTTTAAATATGTTTAAAGCAATTTTACGTCCTGCTGTCTGAAATATATTCGAGCTGTAATTGAACGATTGATTATCTGAATTAAATATATATATATGTATGCCTAAATTTAATTGATAATTGCATTCAGTTGTTCTTCTAATCACATTTATTGTAATTTTAATTAATTTCAGTTATTCAATGTTGAAATTTATCATTTTCGATCATTAACTATTCATACTAATTATTTATTGCTTTTTCTTGTACATATTAATGAATGCAATTTAAGTCAATTTAACTTTATACTATACTAAATATAAAAAACATGTTTTGTTTTTTAAAAATTATATTTAATTTTATTGTCAAATTCAATTAATTTTCCGCATATTGCATTTCAATTAAGCTAATTAAATGCTCGTTATATTTAGATTCATTCTGTCCTGTACGGAGATTTATTCTGTCCTAAAACTGAGATTGTAATAAAATCAATTAAAATTACAATAATTTTTTTTATATTTAAAAAAAAATAATTCTTTCCAGTATGTACATTTTTTTGTATCATATCAGCATATATAAAAATCTCATTCCCTTAAGCATTTTTGAATAAATGCAGTGGGATTTAAAAAACATATTACGAATCTATTTCCTTTTTGCAATTTATTGTTAATACATAAAAAAATGGATTTATATGCAAAAAAAATGTTCTGCTTTGTGCATAATTTGATATATTTTGTAGTTATAGAGTAGCTGGTAGTTGAATTGAAAATCCTGATTCATCATAGTATATTTCTTGTTGCGGAATGACAATCATTATAGTAATATTTACAAAGAACAACAGAATCTTGTATAAAATTGCCATAATGACACTAAAATATAAAAAGTAATAAAAATTAAAATACATACATACATAATTCATTTTCAAATTTTAAAAAAATATTTCGAAAAGAAAATTTCAAATTTGATGACTGATTTAGTAATGAAATGAAAATTAATAGCATAATTTTTACTCTTCGTAATTCAACAGCACTTATAATCTCAATTTTATATTATTTATGTAAAGTAAAGAAGTATATTATCATTTAAAATTGACAAAATGTTTGATAATTTTGTTTATAGAATTTTTTCAATCAGTTTGAAAAAATGTATTTATTACATTTATTCTGCTTGTCTATTTGTCTATGCGGTTTATCTACAATTTTAACACAATTTAGATAGGAAATTGAAATTTCGCATTGAAAAACAATTGAATATTTTTGAGAAAGTTATTTATTTAAGATTTATTAATAATAAGATCTTAATAATTCGAATAGTGCGAACGCGGAAAGGTGAAGGTGCTCATTTCTTCTATACCATAAAAATAACGAAGGCAACCAAGAAAAAGACAAATGGTGGTTTAGATTAACAGTTGTCTTGAACAAATCTGGAATTTTACAAATTTTAAATCATTGATAAACGACTTCATCCTTAACATAAGATTGTTTAATAAATCGACACCCATCTTCTTGAGGTATCGGCACTGAACACAAAATTTAAATCATAATTAGCTCTACACTTCTCTTGCAATTACAATAATTAAAATTTCTTTTGATTTTTCTTTTCCTCCCAAAAGTATCCGACAAGATAACAATTTATGGTATATGTATGCGTTCAGAGAAGATTGTAATTTAAGTAGAAAACATATGCTTAAGGAAAATGTGCTCCTTTAAATTTTAGTTTAATCCGAATTTATTCTATCTGAAATATTTACGATGAATGCGTATTCAAAATGATAATAAAAGTTAAAGTGTGAACATTTGCTATATTACCATATTTTTATAAACAGTGAATAAATAGTTATTAATATGTAAATGTTTAAAAATGTATAGAGTACGTACTTGTAAATAAATAAACAGCGAAAAATATAATACAAAATGGTAAAAAAAAAAAAAACAAAATATTCGCTTAATATTTCACATCTGGAACCGCATTCACACTATTGCTAGATAGAATAAAATTTTGAATATCAAAAAGTAAAATTTGAATATACATTTCGCTGGGGGAAACTATATGCTTACATATGTACATATATTATGGTAAAATAATAAAAATGAAAGTTTTTGTGAAATTTCACGTACTCATGCACAGTTTCCATTTTTTTGGTAATAATAAAAGTGCGAAAATATTTGTGCTGATATTTAATTTAATAATGTTTTTAGATATTCCTGAATGTAATGTATTCTAAAAAAAATTTTTCATTTGAATATCAAAAGTAATATGAAAAATTTATAAAATTCAAAACTATATGAAAAAATTCAGTTTAAATTTTTAGTTCCAAAGGTAATTATGGCACAGGTTTGGTGTTATTATGCAAAATTATCTTTCTCGCTTTTAAAGAATAAAGTGTTCTACGAAAAGGAAAACCATATTTTGGTAATTTTTAATTTAAAACTTAAATTCTAAAAATTAATATTAACATAAATTAAATCAAATAAATCTACATACATAATATTTTGCTTTTAAATCCCTTTTAGAGATTAAAAATGTAAGATTCATTCAAGGATTTTTCAAATTAAAATATTTCCCATATATTATTTGAAAGGCGAATTAAAAATAATTTCAAATAATTTTTTTATGATCAGGAAACTTAAGTACAATAGAATCCAAACAGATGAACAGTTTTATAATTCTTTGGCTGCTTTGGATAAAAGTTATTAAAAGAAGTAATCTAATACATTTGAAAATTTTACATTTCTTGAATTCCACTTAATATCTACAAAAGAAGAAAATTTTGAAAAAATCTCAATTAATTGCAATGTAAAATAATAGCATGTGTTCATTTAAAGTAGAAAAAGGAATACCTCTATTTCAATGGCATTGAAAATTTCAAGATCAAGATGATTGTGTGTTTTAAAATTAAATACATATTAATTTTCTCTGATTTTTTTAATTTGGTATTGTAGAAAAAATTTATTAGTTCTGTTGCTGTATTTACTCCTTATGCGGGATTGTAATTTAAAATTATCGATAGATGCTGTGAAATAAGAAAAAATTAAAATTTTAATTCTAATAGAAACAAATATTAAGCGCTAGCTTTAAAACACCTTATGAATCACTTAAGAATACCATTAAAATTTTAACAATATATCAACGGAATTGAATTACTTATACAATACTAGTTCAAATTTAATGCGATTTTGTTAAAAAACATTCAACATTAAATTAATATTATAACGCTTAACAAGGACAAAGAGTTTTTTAAACATAAAAAAATTTTAAAATAGTAAAAAAGTTATACGTAAATAAAATTATTTTCCAATTGACTTTCATTGTAATGAAAATGCACAAATCATTTATTTTTTTCTTCCTTTTTGTTCAACATATAAAAACGTTTTATTATTCCTGTTGATCGCACATTTAAATTATCTGCCTATTCGATATTTTTTTTTTTATTGAAAAACTTTTTATTAATAACCAATTATTTTAGTTATCATCATTTTACACACAATATTCATTTCGGAAATTTCAATAAAATATTCATATTTTTTACATGTATTTCAATAAAAAAATGGAAATTTTAACAAATAAATCAAGACAGTTTTATAGTTTTTCCTATATTAATATTCAATAAAAAAAGTAATAAATTAGTTTAACATGAGCTAAAGTGAAATATAATGTAGAAAAGTTATTGTTTAATAGGCAATAAAACTGATGGACCACAATTTTCTAATCTTATAATTATATTTTTTATTTAATTCAATCAACCTCTTTTTAAATTGTTTATGTAGGCTATCCATTTTAAAACTCTTATGATTAACATGTTACATTCTTAATTAGCTTGTTAATAGCAAATAACTTTAATTTAAATAAAAATACTTTACAAACAAAACTTAGTTTTTAATAAAAAAAACACACACACACACAACTGTGTTTCAGACTGGCGAGATTTTGTTTCTCTAATTCAACTTTTCTTTTCCTTTTCAATGTGTTTTCCTGTTCTAAAATGTACATTAAAATATTAATAATCATTTACAATTTTATTAAATATCCATCCAATTTTATTTTTCTTCCAGTATCATCGTTTTAATATTTAATATTTAATAATATTATTTCAACATTTTTATTATATTTAAACCCTATTTAAAATTTAACGTGAATAACTTTATTCTACATTTTATACACAACATTATATAAAAAATTATATACTTTTGAATTGACAAAGAAGGACAAAAAAAAAACATAAAAAAAGGACATAATTTAAAATGTAAAAAGGATGATTAATAATAAAGAAAGAAACACTTACTTAAAATGAAAAAAAAATTTAAGAGCAAAGGCTTCCACTATAAATTTAATAAAAAAAAAAGTAAAGAATCATCATCTCTAAAAGATGAAAATCGTTTCACTTTAAAAATAATATCAACAATAAACAAGACTTTTTACCATTTTGCAAAACCCACACACAACACCATTCACAAATTTCAAACTACATTTTTTTTTATTACATTTAACAAATTTTATTTATTTATTTAAGTGAATTGAACCCTTTTTTTTTTTAATACAACAACATTGGTGTCGGAAAATGAGAAGTAAACAGAAATATATCAGTTATTTTCGGTGCCATTTAATTTACAGAATTAAAATTTTTTTATCTCTCTATATGTAGATATTGTCATAAATAATATTGTTGTATAAAGTGGATATAATATGAACTGTTACTGACATGACAAATATATTATTATGAAGAATTTTATTTTAATATTTGGCTATAACAAACAAAATTTTTTGAATAATGTTACAAAAAGGAACAACAAGCAGCCAATATGCTATTAAGTAACACCATCAACAGAGAAATAGCTTAGTAAAATGGTTGTTAATACAAAATTGGAGGATTATATTTTAGTTATTCAGAATAAAAATATCATAGTGAGTGACTTTGGATAGATTTCGTTTATAATTTTGCTTTTTAATGATAGTAAAATTTAATATGATTTTTGAGTTTTTTAATATTTTGCGTGAATTTATTTATGTAGTTATAAGTAAATTATGTTTCATAAATGTGTTTAACAAGAACAGCTGGTTTTAGAAATTAGAAAACTATCAATATCTCTGAAATTTTGAATATATCATTTTTGCATACATTATTGCAGATCATATAGAGCAACAAAGAGAACAGAATTTATTTAAATCATGAAAAAGCAGCAAATAGTAGAATGTAATTTCATCTTTCAGTAACTAATTTAAATCACAAATTTGCAGACATCTCGTTTTTGCTAACAGTGACATAAAGATAAGGATAAAGGTTACATTCTGAACTTATTATATTATAATCTGTTTCTGCACTTAATAAATAATTTTCTATTCACTAAACACTCTGTATTTGATCACATCAACAGTATATACAATATAGAATTGTATTATATACTTATATATGCAATATGTATAAAAAAATAAATATAATGGTTGATATACAATTTAAATTTACTTTTTATTTAAATAAATATAAGTGTGACAATATAAATATTTAAGTAGGAGACAAAATAATATTTATGGAACGTCCACTTTTTTTTTCTGTTTAATTTTTTTTTTTTTCAAAATTCCTTAAATTTATTAACCCAAAATATTTTCAAAATAATATTATGATAAAAATTTTAATATTAATTTTTAGTAAAAATTTGTTTTGTTAAATTCTAAAATAAAATGGGTATAAATTTATTATAGTTGGCCCTTATTCTTATAACTAAGTTATATTTAAATTTAAAGTTTCAGCAAGTTATGGCTTTACGACAAAAAAGTAATGAGAAATTTAAGGATAAATTAATGTTACACAATAATAACAAATATAAAAAAAAACACACTTTTACAGAATTATAAAAATTATTATAGAAAATTAATAAATTTATAAAGAAATTTCAAAATTTATGGTTGCTTCAAAAAAATTCAAAAATATTGTTAATCTAAATACAAATTTGTGATTAATTTAGTTTTTTTCAATTTTTAAAATATTCAAAACTATTTTCTGTCAACATCCTATTCGTGTAATAATGTTCAACCTTGAAAGAATCCAAATATATAATATTATAATATTTACTAGTTGAATTTCGTTTTGGAAAGAGGACGATTGTTTTCAATATTTAAAATATGGTACACTACTAGTACTTTTATTATAAACATTATGTATAATTTGGTTGTTTTCCTATAGAAAATTTTACTATAATATAAGTACATACTTGCAATTTTTGGAAGTTGTTTGTCGCAATGACACTATAAAAATTCTTGACTTCCAAAATCCAGTAATATACGATAATAATATACAATTCAGTAATCCGGATATCACACAATAAGCTGAATTGTATATTTTACAATACCCAATTTGCTGTATTTTGTTGGTCAAGAACTACAATCTAAAGATAACGATTTATATATTATACTTCTTTGTTATAAAATCTTAAAATATAAAATTAAGTGGGGAGTTACAAATTATTCTAAATTACATGTAATCTTTCCTAACAGCAATTTTTTTGAGACTTTGCAATTTCACCTAAAAGTATGCAATTTTTAGATTTTCTAATTCAATGTAGTAATACAAAGAATAACAAAGTTTTACAAATTGACAAATTATCAAACTTAGCATTTTTATAAATTTTATATAAATTTTATATGCATTTTTCAACCCAACTATTTTGAACTAATTCTTTCAAATTTTAATTTCGCACTATCATTTTTAGTGGAGTTTTTTTTCGTGTTTTATGAGGGTTGGCTAATATTGCGATGCGGTTTTCAATAAAAATAAATTTCTACATTAATATTTGGATTGTCCTTATCTTTACATACATATTATGTATTCACATTATTGTAAATTCTTGTATTTACATGCGTACACACACAATACATATTGTTATGATGTACTATTATGTATGTACGCATGTAAAACAGAAATTTTTTGTTTTTTTACTTAAGGAAAACCAAAACACCATATTGGTTAATAAAATAATTTAACATGTGGTGAACATACCAGCAAACACTATAATACATATATGTAAACATACATAATGCAAACCAGAATTCGGTGGTTTATATATACAAAAAAAAAATTTCATCCGGTTCATGTTGTTTTTGTTCTGCATATGTATAACATTTTTTCATTGTTATCAAATTTATTGCAAGAAAACAGAAAGTAATTCTTTTTTATGGTTTTGGAAACCTTTGGAATTCTTTAATAAGGCGGCTGCATCATTGTTGTCCCATATTTCTATTTCCTACAAAATAAAATATATGGTAGCTTTAATCACATTCATATATAGTGTTACTTAAAAATTTTATATTATAAAAATAACTGATTCATTACTCTCTAGATAACATAAAATTCCGGTTTACAGGACATTATAAAAACAACCATAGAGATTTATATATAAATCATTCATACAGATATTTTGTATTATGTATTTAATAGGTAAAAGAAGAAAAACGGATAATTCATGTGTATATATGCCTCAAAAAAATGGAATAATAAAATTTAGGTATTAAGGACATGTTGAGAGAATATTTTGCTTTCGTTTGTTTGCAAAGAAAAAGAATATTCACATGCATATTGTATAAAGTAGGTTATATATGGAAGAAAATCCATATATCTTTTGCAAAAAAATAAGAAAATTAATGTTAAATTGTATAAGTATATTTTATATGATCTATTTATGTACATATATGAGTTAAAGAAGAAGATACCATTCTGGGAATTATGTATGTTTTCAATTCCATTCAATGAAAAAATGGCACGTTACTGTTACTTAATAGAATATGAGAAAAATTTTAGAGAATTTTCTGTAAATAAAAATTTGTTAATTTGATAGCTGAGATAATTTTAATCTAGTTAAAGACATTTTAGTACCAGTCAGTTAGTGTTTGAATCTACACGACAGTACAGCAGTAGAATCGGCTGTATACATCTATGTATTTATACACAAAGCATGGTCAGAATAGAATATAAAATTTTTAAATTTGATAATTTTTGATTCGGTTTTCTTAATTTTATATATGTATGTATATTCAAAGATACTTAATAATTCATTTCTTGCAAACTAAACCAGACCAGTTACAGGAAAAGAATCAAAAATTGAATGAATAATAAATTTAATATTGTATTAGTATATTATCCTAATAATTATTTTTTGCTCCAGATTTGGGTATATTTGGGCATTTCTAAGTATTTTCTTATTTTCTATGGATTATCTTAAATATAATAAACATTGTGTACAATATTTCCTTATAAATACTTAAATTTTCATTTGAAGGATCATATTTTTTTCCTTGTTTTCATTTTGAAAATTGAAAATAAACTAACGCACATACGACATTTGAATTCCTCTCTATAATCTACATAATATCATTTTTCATTTATATTTTATATCTCATATGAATAGCCAGCCACCAAGTCACATGAATTGTTACAATACATGTTTACAAAATTTATGTCCTTTTTTTTCTTGTTATATACCATAAAAATGTGGAATAAAATTAAATATAATATGCATATCCTTATCGCAGACTTTTTATTATGTTGTATGTTTATGTTGTTGATGTGTAGTGTAAGTAAATTGTTATTTTGTAACTTTCAGTTCTGTTCGTTTCAGTACATAAATAATATTTTTTTGCTTTTTTTTCTTTCTACTCTTACTTTTTTTAATAAATATATATATATATTATATAAAAATAATAGTTATGAACTGAAAGTATTCACATAAATTTTAAAAAGGAAATAATATAAAATGTCAAGTATATTTTGCATAAAGCAAGGTTATAGTGAAAGCTCTCAAATTTTCGAGAATGAAATTTTGTTACTTGATTTTTTTTTTTTTTTGTAGTTTCAGATTTTATAAGTTATTTATCATACATTAACTGTTATTGAGTATAAAGTAATAGTTTCAGAAATTTAAGTTTTCTTATTGTAATTGTATGACTTGTGAATTTTTAACGGTGGTAGTGTTGTTAAAATTAATTTTTTGCTTGCAAATATTCAACAGTGTCCAAAATGTGGTTTAAGAACGCTATAATAAATTCAAATTGCTATGAATTGTAATAAATTTTTCAATTTTAATTTTGTTTTATATTAAAAAAAAATTTGAATAAAGTAAATTCAAAATTTATAAGGACCCTAGATTTATTAGAACATAGTGAAGAATTTCGACCAAATTTGGACAAATTATAACAAGAACTACATCTAAAAAAAATTAAATTTGAATAACCTATAAAATTAATAACTCGTAGCTTAAAATTTTAAGAAAAGTTGGTATTCTTAGATTTTGTTCTACAATTTCGAAACTAATTAAGATACATTAATCAAATTTTAACATAAAATTCAAGATTGACTTTCTAATCTTAAAAAATAAAACTAAAAATTGCAAAATTTCGCTTAAGCAGTCAGTTCCCTTTTGTCCACAGATTCATAACGAACTTTTTTTATGACAAATATTTCCGTTCCATATTTTCCTTAACTCCTTCTTGATTATAAGCATGTCTAATTGCAGTTTCCTAAAAATTTTTAAAATTTTCGATTCTTCACCTTTGTTGTTTGTACAACAATTTATAAAATTTTAAATTCACAAAATTATTTCACGTGATATTGCATTTTTCAAATATTGCCAAAGAATTTTTAAGGTTCCACTGGTCTTTTATTTAGAAGTCAACCTTATTTTACCTAAAAATAAATATGTATATGAAAAATATTAAACTATTGTAATTTATTATACATTTAAAAAAATTAGAATAGCACCTTGTTTCTAAAGTTTACTGTTAAAATATCTTATTGGGAATAATTTTCTGTAAAAAATTTCAACTTCAATAAGAACAAATTTTATAAAGAAGTAACAAAAAAAAAATAATGTACATAAATTAAATTTTTTTAACAAATTTTAATGAAAGTAAGTCAATTTAAATCATGCTGTTCCATATAATTTTGTAAAGGTATTAAATGCTATTTCTGTGACGGGTGGGTGAACCAATAAATTTTATAATAATTAATAGTAAGTATAGTTGGTTGAAAATTAAATTCAAAGGTACTTGTTAATAAGCTTTTAACGGTTTGGGAACATTCAACCTTATACATATTCGTAGAATCTGTTGCATGTAATTTTTAAAAAAATGCCACTCAATATGCCATACTATATTTATAAAACTCTAAAATGCTTTTTACACAATTACACTTCTCAATAAAGGCATAAAATAACATCCTTTGTTTTTATGCATCCATATTTTATAATCAAATTATTCTTTATTAGTGAGTTATTAAAAATAATAGAAGTATAAGAGTTTTTTTTTATTATGCACAATATTTACCACACCTGTTGTGTTTCATAACACTAAAAATAATGAAAATTTGCTATATGATTTTAAAAAAAAAACCATCAAATGTCAAAATATTCTTAATGAATATTAATATGTTTATCCAGGAAAAAATTTCTTTTTATAAAAAAGTGGAAAACACTTAAATTCATTTAACTCTAAAGTTAAGAGTCATGGCACAGTTTTCTATGCACATATTGCATATATTAGTGTTATAGTGTAAACATGTACACAAGTAGAATTCGTTGTTGCATAAAACGAGACTAAATATTTATGACTAAATTTTATTTTTATTATGAGAGAAAAGAAAAACTAAGACTCGTAAGTCCAACATTTTGAAATCACTACACTGACTAGATAGATATACCCATATGCACACAAACTTGTATATAACTTATTTTGAAAAATTGTCAAGTATTTAATTCATGTTGAAGTAAATAAATGTACACGGCTATTAAATATATAATAACCATATTCATTCTCCATTCAAATTTTCCGAGAGTATACGTAATAAAAAACAAACAAAACAAAAAGGAAAAAAATATGCGGCAATTTAACATGCAATTTATTGAATTATAAAAGCAAAATTTTAAAAAAGGATATGACGGTAAAATTATACAGCTACATATAAAAAAACTAGTGTACTGAAGGAATGTTGAAAGTCTCTCTTGGCAGTCATTTATTTATGATAAAGAAATAAAATGCAAATTAAAAGGTATAAAATCAGAACAAAAATTTCTAAATGAGCATTTTGTGGTTTGCAGTATGTTAAAATTAAAGACGCGTAATATTATAATTTTAAATTTATTTGAGGCGAATGCACATTGGACTAAATTTTTTGTAAGTACAACTATGGCAAGTATATTTGTATAGTGAAGTTAATATTTGGGCACGTGGAAAGCTTTAAATTTTTTTTTTGATATATAATGTGAATTTTTATCGATTCTAAAGTATATAATATACATACATATATAGGTAATTAAATTAAATAAGCAATTAAAAGGATTTTCAAGGACATTTAAGAGAATTTTTAATATTAATTTAAATGAACATGCAATGTTATAATTAATATTTAAATTAACAAAATATTAAAAGGCATCTGCTAACTTATTTAATTTATATACGGTAGTAATTTAACTGAAATTAAATTTTTGTAAAGTTAAGAACGTGGTTCGTATACAATTGGTGGTGAAATTAGTTGTCAAACCATTCGGGTCAATTCGGATGAGAAATTAGTTGTCAAACAATTCGGGTCAATTCGGATGAGTTCGTGAACAAAATCAGAAAGTAACGTATCTTAGTTTTTTATACAAATGACATTATGAAATCTGCTGCCTCCTTTACTATGCAATTAGGTTGATTAATCTGAAACGTTAGGAAATCTCATCTTCTCTTCGTCACAACTTTTTTGACAAGCATGAATTTTCTTGCAATTTCTAATAAGATTTTTATGAGACAGTTTAAGCGAGCTTAAGTGAGGTTCAATTACTAAACATTTCATTTTCAAATTATTCACATTTAGAAAAACATACTTTATATAAAAATATCACGTTAAAATTCTTATTTTTCACATATTTTTCGTATTAAAAACGGATATTAAAAAAAAAATTCTAAAATATTAACAAACAATTTACAAAGTTAATTTTTTTCCATTATTCAATTTCTTTTATAAATCTTCAATATTCCAATCAAATAAAACAAAATTATGAAATCAAATCAAATGAAAAATAAATGTCAAGCCGAGAAGTAATCTCTCATTCCCTATATAGCAGGAAACAAGAAAAGAAATGATAAAAAAAAAAAAGGAAATATAAAATATCAATTTATTGTTAGTTAAAAAGGAAAATATAAACGTTGATTTAAAAACCTATACAAAGAATTAAATTGCTTTTCGAAAAACATTTATAAGGCTATTAACACTTTTTCCCGTGTATTTTCTCTTCTTTTTTTATTCCATCTTTTAACTTACAACAACAGCAACAGCTTAAATAACATTGTGACTTTGTTACAATGCCTGAATTATTTTCACAGAAGAAGAAAAACAAAAATAAAAAAAAACGATTTCAATCTCATCATATTTTTTTTTTTAACATTTTATAAGCACAAGCTGTTTAACTTCACTAATTTTGATTTTACTTTCAAAACGGTAGCATTTAAAATAAGGCTAGCAAGAAGGGAGACTGACACACCTCTTCTTGGACTAGGACTGTGTTCGAGATGCATTATAACCAGGGTTTCACAAATCTACAAAACAGTATAATAAGAGAATCTTATTTTGTACAACCGTACTTAAAAATTCGAATTCATTAGAGAAATGGACGTTGTTTGAAACAAAGTTTTTATCATCAATAAAAGTTTGATCATAAATAGTTTAATATTGCGTTTTCTGAGGTGATTTTATAATATTTGTTCACAGAAAGAACAGTATGAAAAACTTAAATAAGTTTGCAATTTCTTACGATAAGCAAAGTACTGCAGAATTTTCAAAAAACTCTAACTGTACGATTTCCCACTGTATTTTTTTACGAGTATAACCTTCCACAATCTAAAAGCATAGACACCAAATTAATCAATTTCATTGGAAAAACTTTGGAATTTTAATATTAAATTGGCAACCAAGAGGAATCTCTTTGTACCTGGAATTCAAAGTGAAACACCCTATATTAAAACGATTTTTTTTTCTCGATATTATGTACAAAGTGAAAATGTATTGAAGTAACTTGAATTGAAAATGAACATAATGTTAAGGTATTTTCACGTGCAAAGAGTATTCAAATGGAAATAATTTGATTTGTTTATTTTACAAATAACAAATTAAACCATATTTATTGATTTGTAAAAAAAAAAAATTAAACACAAAATTGAAATCAGAATATTATAGTGACATTTATATGTATAAATTATGATGATGGTTTCTTTGGTAACGATTTTAAATGAAAATTTGGTTTAAATGTCTGGCATGTGTTATGGAATATTCCAAGCTTTAATATTTTGGTGCAAAAGGGAATAATTTTAAAGCATGGTACAGTTAGTTGCTATTGAATTATTAATAATTTATTGGTTTACGTTATAAGTAAAACTAGATATGAATACTTTCTTTCACCCACTTTCGATAATTGAAGCATCGTTATAATACTTTTCAAATAGTCCACATTATTTTACTTAAGTAGATTGTGCGTCAAGTATTTGAGTAACAATAGATCCATCGTTGAAAATTATTCTAATGATTTGTTTACAGTTTATTCTAATGATTAATGATTACAGTAAGTGTTTTAATTTCGCATAAAAGCTCTAACACTCCTTTGTGATCTCCTTTCTTTTGCGCCTGTAAATGCTTCAACGCAGTATTATCCGGTTGTGGCTAACAAACTTATTAAATCTCTGCTGACCATGTCCTTGTTTGGTAATTCTATTTGTACTTTAGTGGAAGTGTTTTATTCATTTTCAAGAGTTCACATAATTATGACTCTATTGAATATTAGTTACAGTAATCGTAATCAAAACTCGACATACAAGCTAATAAACGACATGGCTAATCGAAATTAGAATGAGGATGCTAATAAATGGGTTTCTGTTAAAAGCCATAGCAGTTATTTTAGAATGCCAACTATTGTTGTACTAATAGTGATAATAATCATTGCTATTATAATCATGTTGACGGATAAAAATGTAAATTGAAAAATGATAAAAAAATATTTTTTCTTCCTTTTTGTTACTGTTTTTTTTTTATAGAATTTTTATATTGTATCCTTTATCTCCTGCCAGTTTTACTTCACACGCCGTCAGTTCATTTCTGTATTTTTGTATGGTTTGCTTGTTTCTTTTTTTAATTTTTCTTTTGTTTTACTATTAAAAAGTTTCTTGATTGTTTCCTTTTCTTAAATGTTTTTCTCTTGCTTATCCTGTAACAGATAAAGAAAGAATGAAAGAAAGGAGAAAAAGAAATTGTTTCAAATTTATTCCTTAGAAATTCTAATAAATCTTAGAGAATGAAATGATGTCTGTATATATTTATATTTCATTGGCAAGTATATACATATTATAATAGTTTATATAAAAGAGAATTATAATAATTTCAAACGATAGAAATGCAATTTGCTAAAAAAAAACTATTACAAAAAGTGGTTTTGTAAGCCTTCAAAGTGGAATGGCAATGACAAATAAAGTATAGTAAACGAAAAACTTGAATATTATCAATTATTGGTTTGAAAATATTGGAATCAGTATACGGAAGAGGATTGAAGGAGGTTTTTATGTTGAAATTTGTTATCATGTTAGATGAAATTTTACAACATATACAACAACATTGTAAATATAGCATAATTAATGTTTTATAGTAATCACTTGCACATTTAAAATCCAGAAATGTTCATAAGTGTTTGTGATTATCCTTATTAAAATTATGGTAAAGTACAATGCAAGATCACAGTTAAAACAAATTATATGAATATAATATTTTCTAGTGAAAGTTCAGATAATGTCGATGATTGATAACCTGTAATTCCCGTCATCTTTTTTCCTGAAGGACAGGATTTTTTTTATTCTATATACTTCGATTAATAAAATTTTTTTGTCATTCATATTTCAATTTAGACACTGTCGAAACTTGCGATGTAGAAGACTCAACCCCCTAAGCAGATCGGTCATTTGTAGGCCGCAACTCCAAACTCGCCTTATTTCCAGGTAGTTCTTCAGAAAGCAATGAACAGTGAGCACCAATTTGTGATCTAAAATTTAGATTATCCAAAACGATCAACTTTTCTATTTGAGCTTCTATAAAAATTGCTACTCTTTAATATACAAATTTTGTATTATAAAAATATCGCACGCGCACACCTTGATATTATTGGATTCAATGCTTCTTCTTTTTACAATTGATTTTCTATTTCTATACCTACAATTGTTGCAAAAAATATAATGTAAATGGTTTTTATTTTTTGTTTTATATTGTTGTAATATGAAAAAATGTAAATGGAAAACCTATAAAGCACGTGTTATAATAAATATGACGGCGCGTTCTGTGTTTTATTTACTTTTGTATGGAGTTTTCAATTTACGTCACTTAATATGTCATATTTATAAACGAAGACAATATGTATGTATGTATGTTTGTATGAATATATTTTTTAAAAAAAAAGAGGATAAAAATTCTTGTAATTTATGCCTTTAAATATTTAAAAAGGATTTTATTTTTCACGCGTTTACTTATTTATAGTGTATTTTGGTGTTGGTATTTTACATAAGGTGCTTATTTTATAAAAAATATTTTGAAAACATTTTACCGTTATAAAAAAATAAACGTATCAATTCTGGAAATTTGATATTAAATGCTTCAATTTTTGTATATTAAAAATTATTTGAATATTTTCTAGTACACAGAGTTAAGATGCACAAGAATTTCTTTTCAATAAATTAATATGATCTCTAAAATGGAAAATCAATGTTGACAAACAAACGTTTTCAAGGCATTTTAAATAAAATCTCAGTCCGTTCGAATCAATCAATGAAAGATAAGAATAACATTCATGACAGTTGCACTAAAAAGATAAAAAAAAATTGACGTCATTTAACAATTTAGTTATAAACTTTAATAGAGCCAACGTAAATTTACTTCCATATTACTAGTGAATTAAATTCAATTTATAATTAAAATTATTTTAATTATAAAAATGTTATATTTTAATGTAACTACTAGTTTAAAATTACGTTGCCATTTACATTTGACTTTTAAATATAAATGCTTTATTGTAAATGTCATACTTCAATATTGTAAACACGAATATGAAATTAAATTCACAGTTGGAGGCACTCACTTGTTTTTTTTTTTTTAATTCATGTTAAATGTACAGCTACCCACATTTAAAATTATACAAACTGTTAAGATTGTAACACAACTGTAACATAAACACCTTGTCAAATAAACACAGAAAAAAAAAAATAAAATAAAAGAAAAAATTAAAAATAAAAGGAGATTGAAAATCAAATCTCAGGATTCTTTTGAACCATAAAATTGATTATTGTATATGAATGGAATTTTCTTTGACATTTTTATTTTACCAATAGTTCTGTTCGTTTTTTTTTCTCATTTCCTATTCCATTTTTGTTTTAATGCAACATTATGTATGTACATACATATATATATATATTTATTTTAACAAGAATATAGAGCGAGTCTTTTATCCATTATTGTTTATAAAATTCAATAATGTTGTATGTTTTACAGCAAAATGCGTACACGCATCATAAAGGATTCTATTCCGATGTTCAAATGCACACTATTCAAATAAGGTATCGAGAAGGCGATATATTAAAATCTTTAATATCAAGAAAATACCGTTGAAATTATTATTACTAATATTTAATAATATTGCATATCGATATTTTAGTTGTTCGGTACATTTTGTCATCTAAACCTACTGACAGTCACTTTAAGTTCCACAATATGCAGTTGAATTTTCAACTTTTATTTCAATCAAAAGACTTTACTTTCTCTACATATTTAACACTTAAATTTAATGATATATACATAAATATATAATAATTTTAATAATTGTAGAATATTATGCAGCAATGTTGTTCTCTATAAGAAACAAAACTCAATGTGAAGGAAGGACTGAAGAAAAGAAAATGAAGCAACAATCATAACAGAAATTATCCTTTTTCATTTTTTTGTAATATTTTTGTTGAAAAAATAAGTCTTGAATCAATTTTATTAAATTGATGATGTCCTAAGAGAATATAAGCACAGCAAAAAAAAAAAATTATAATTCTGTCAAAATATTTGAAAAAGGATCTTTGAAAACAAAGAATAAAATAAAAAAAAAACAACAAAATAAAATGGAAAAATGAGAAATATCAAGGTAATGATTAATCTGGTTTAAAAAAAAAAAAGGTTGCGTTACAAAATCACTTGGCATTAAAGATCGATAACATTTTTGCGTTTAAATATAATTTTCGGAATAGAATTTCGGAATATAAATTTCAGTTACTTCAATATTGTTCAAAATCTTATGTTACTTCGGAATTGTGTGATCAATCTCCATTAAATTTACTTAAATATATTTAAGTTAAACAATGCCAGATTGTAACTTAAAATAAATGGATGGAACGGAAAAGATCGTATGTGATGAGGTAAAATATTCTTATTTGTTAAATTAAATAAGTTTGAAAATTTAATTTTTTTTTGCATTATTTTAGGCAATAACTCAAATATTAATCGGATTAACGAAATAAGAATTTATTTGCATTAATATAATAGTAGTTTTTAGTTAGTTATCATAAAAAATAATATCATAGCTTTTGAAGAATGGAATTAAAAATTAATTTTTTCAAATAAATACATGGATAATCCAAAAACCTCGTGTTCACGGATTATTTTTACTTTACAATTAAGGACAAAATTTATGGGAAAAATACAAATAAGTTGTACATAATTAATTCGCAATAAAAATTCCAATTAAATATTGAAAATATTATAAAGTCAAAATTCAGTAAAAATTCATTTGAGATTATCTGGATTAAAATACATATATTTTTTGCCTATGGAGATATCCATATTAAATTAGCTATACATTTGTTTTTGATTAAATAAGGATTTTTTTTGTTGTATATTCTTTAAAAAATAAATGATTTTGTTCAGCACTAATTTATTAAAAGAGATTAATTCCATATTATTGATAGAATTTCATTCTATATATGAGATCACCTAAAAATTTATTATAATTTTATGAAAAGTTTTTGGTTATATACAAATTTTATCAATAAGACTGTATGCATAATTTTATCTATGGTTTATTAAACCTATATACACCTTTACCAAAAATATTAAAGATGTTATTATCCTTAAAATTTAAGAAAAGAAAAACCAAAACCCTTAAAAAGAATAACAAAAGGTTATTTGAGGGAATTGAAATAAGAAAGTGGAAAGTGTAAATTCTTCCATTGAATGATTTTTGTTCTTATATGCTTAACTGATTTTAATAAAATGTTTTGGATGTAAAAAATTAAAAAAGAATAAAAAAAAATTACGACAAAAACAGAAAATAATATTAACTTACCCTCTTTTTCTGTTTTCTTTATTAGAGAGTACTCGTATTTATGTATTGCTTAAAAGGAAAGGATTATTTAACACCGGTATTAATAATAGATATCGAGTCTTGTAATAGATTTTCTACTTGTAATAACAACTCTTCTTATAAGTTGTTGAACCTTGTGCCAGTATCTTTTGCATGCTGGACACCAACCATGTTTCGCATTTATGGAAGCAATAATTCGCGTTGAATATACTTATTTTGGTTTTACGTGCTATATAGGCGCACTGCCAGGTTGCTTATAATCTACTGAAAGCATACCTTGCCTTGTGTATTCTCCATTCTATGTCTCTATTTGTTTCTCCCTCTTTGGTTATTGTTGGACGCAAGTTTTTGAATTCTGATACCTTCTCAATGGGAGTACTCTGTACGCAAACGCGGCGTTTATTTATTCTGATCAGCTTGGTTTAAGTTACGTTAATTTTCAGGTCTATTTTCTCTGCTAACTTATTTATGATGATTTGCATATCTTCCACTGAGTGAGTCAGTAATTTATATTGGACATAATCCAGCCTTTTTCATTTATGTGCAAGCTTCCAACTAAGTCCTTTTGCTACCTTCCTCATATATTTCACTATCACTTATTGATTCGATACTTAGAATAAGCTCCGTTGGTCTAAAAATTCTTCATTCCTTTTAAAATACATAACTTTCAATGTCGGCTTAAAACTGCAACGATTAAATGTTTAATTCAATTTCACAAAAACAATAACGTCACAGATGTATTTCAAATTACTTGTTAAACTACATTAAATATAATATACGCTTTTACAATAATATTATGCGCCTTGCATATAGAATCGAGCAACTTGATTTTAGTTGTATAAAATATTTTAAATTGATTGATTAATAATAAGTCTGATAATCAGCAAACCTAATTCGTATCCTGTACATTCCTCTTTTTTATATAAGAATACCAATATCAACAATTTTTCATACCTTGTAATGATGAATACACCGTATAGGCATTACTATATTCTAGTTTTATACACAGTAACCTCTACGTTTATATAATATACAAAACATAATTGCTATTGAGTGTAGGGAATAAATTGTTGAAAATTTACGAATCTTATAAAATTTTCTATTAATTTTGAAGAAAAAAAGGAATATTGTAATTTCTTGTACTTTTCTAAAAGGGCCCACTTAGCAAATATACCTTTATACATATACAATGTTATAAATTTGTGAAGAAATATTTGTGTAATATTGTTTTTGTTTTCATAAATAAAGGTCAGGTTAACAATGATGGTAGTATAGAGTTAATTAAAATCTTAATAATTTATTAATAAATTATTTTTGTTATTTTTTCATGGTACCACACACTGTTGTTGCTCATTTATTCTCAATATAAATTTGTATATATATAGTACAATAGATATACTGGAATTCTTATTATTTAAAGATAAAATAGATATTTTTAGGTTATAGAAATTGAAGAAAAACTAAAGGGAATATTATAGTATACGACACGAAGTCTATAGTGAGGCTTACCAACATTCTTAATTTAATATGTATTGCTTATATATGACTATAATACACCGTAATGGTACACAAAATATTGGATTTTACCATTATTGAACTTTTAGAAAATTTTCATATATATATATACAAGATTGGTATTTGGTAAACTTTAATAAGAGTTTACTCTAAAATATATCTATACGTATACTTATATTTATGGAGGTACATAAACTTGAATATATAGGAAAACCAAAAAACATTTAAGAAAATTATTTGTTAACATTTAAATTTGAAATGGAAATCAGAGAGTAAAAATCTTATTTTCTTGGGAATTTTAAATTGAATATTTTATAGAAAATGAATATTATAGGTAAGGAATATTAAAATAAGTAAGTGAGTAATATTAAATTTTATTTTTTATATACATACTTTGTCTTTAAATTGGTAAATTTTTATGAATAATTTTTTCTTAAAATGGAAAGATGGTATTATACAAATTGATTGGTACCTTATCATTTTTCCGAATACAAAAATCGTTTCACAAAAATATGGTAAGACCCCCGAAAATATGGTAAGATTTTAGATGAAATATGAGATTTGATATTGAAGATTTACTCATTGCTTATTTGCAATTGTAGTAAAATTGCATATTTTAAGATTCATTTGAAATTCAACTGAGCTCAGTGTAGATTGAATTTTTGTATTTGATACAGATTTCGTAATTTATTGCAAAAGCAAATCTAAATTTAATTAAACTTAATTAATGCTATAAAACTTAAGTAATTGAGAAACATAAATTACATTTAAGTATATAAAGAAATTTGTGGATTCAATATTACAATTCAAAACAATTCGATCCTACGTTATTCCATTTCACTATACTATTTTACTATTCTAGACCTCACTGACATTCTTCAAGGACTATATTAATATTACAAATATTCTTTTTTTTTTTCTTCCTACAAGATAAGTGTAATATAGTATTTTTCTTTTCAATTCAATGCAATATTCATGTTTGCAAGGATATTTTTAGATTTTTTTTCTTGTTTTTTTAACACATAATTCATTTAATTTGTAGCCTTTTTCTGATTGATAAGATAAATTGTCTATTGAAATGAATATGAAAAAATAAGTATTACATCATTTTCTTCTTTGCCAAGGTGAAAAAAATAACCATACTATCCATCCGTTCATTTATTTATAAATCATTGGTAAAATCCAATTTAATAAATGACAATTTTTTATTTATTTCTTTTCATATATAGACAAACTTTGAACATTATTCTACATTTTACATTGCTCATCTTATTTGTATGTAAAGGTATGCACAGGTCTTACTGATTTTGTTTAGAAACAATATATAAGACTAGAGTAAATTTTGGATTACTATATTTTAAAAGTTGAATTTTTCAAAAAATTATTGAAATTATGATTCTTAAGGTATTCTGTATGAAAATTCAGCAAAATTTCAAAGCAGATTCGTTGGTTCCAATCTTCAATCTTTGTTAGATGCAAAGCGGAGAAGCGAAATTGCGATCACAAGTCAATTTGATCTTATAATTACATACATACATATATTTGGTTTAAATTCATTCATACATGAGAAAACTTTCCAATACAATTTTCCATTTAAAATTCATTTTTGTTAGTAAATAGTCTTCACAAATAATTTCTTCCTTTAATATTGATGTATTTTCAATTTTAGAAAACTAAACAACAACAGCACTATTCATGAATGGAAGAAGGATGAGTATAAAAATATCAAGTAAATAATGTGATTGATGTTACTTTCAAGGATTATAAATGCTTTACTTGACATAATAAGGTTAACGACTTCTTGAATCTTTTGATACCTATGTATAATGTATACATATTTTTTTTCATCTTTCTTATAAAGATCCTTATATAGTAGTATATGAAAAATATATTCTATTTTTATAAGAATGATAATATTTGAAAGTTAAAGTACCTATGGTGAAGAGCAAAAAAAAAATTGCCGTAAAATAGAAAAATGTCAAGTTTCATTTAATATTTTATTGATATGTGAGGAATATGTATGTAATATTAAAAATATAAAAGTATGTCCCTTAGTGTTAGCAAAATATATTAAATTTCATGTAAGGAACTAATTTCTACAGAAAAAATATAAATTATACTTAGAAATTGTGTCCGTATTTTGTAATAAAATATGACTTTGAACTTATTTGTAAATTATGTTTTTTTTTCACATTATTCATATTGGAAAATTGAAAGCAATTCAAATTGTAAATTGGATTTGATCTATTTTAAAATCATATTGTAGATACATACATATGTATTAGGATTTAGAAGTGAAAATTTATTTTATTCTCTGTCGTAAGTTGTATGAGTGGAGACTAAATGATGTCTAGTTTTATTTGCATAAATAAACTAAAGCCTTTCATCAATATTATTTCACATGAAATTAGATGTTTTGTTTTGCGTATAATGAAATGTTTCATGAATAAAAGAAGAAAAATTTTTATATAAAAATTTTTTGCATTCAATCTTCAAACTTGTTCTATTTTGTAAAATTTTCAGGTCCAATTTTACGTTTAATTTTAATTCATGTTTCTTCGTTTGTTAGCCATCAAACAGAAAATTTTCTAATTTGCTTTATTTAGATGCGTTATCTTTTTCGACAGGATGCTTCAGGATATTCTAAAAATATAATTGGAATTAATACTATGCTGATTTAATGCTAACATCATAAATTAAATGTAACAATAACAACTTTGCCAATTATTTTTTTTTGCCTTAATACTTTTATGTATATATGTATATAAAGTAAATGTTAATTAATTTTTAATTATTAATAATTTTCTTTATCATATAAATTTAATGGACTTTATCTTTTAATTATTTTATAATTAAATCATTAATGCATAATAATAATAATACTAATATAAAAATATCCTTTAATTCTAAAAATAAAGTTAATGTGTTCCACTTTTATTTAATAATAACAATTAGTTTTGTTTACACATTGTAAAAAACAAAATTGAAAATTACTTTAAGCTTCAAATATATCATAAAAAAGAATAGCTATAAGGTATTATGCCTATAAAATGTTTATTATTACTCAATTATTAGAAATTTTTAATGATATTGCGTAAATTTTATTATTAAAATATTAAGAGATATTTTCCTAATCTAGGTTTACTATCTTTATCATAATGTATTCAGGCCAGTTTTGCATTAGATGGTGCATTGCAATTTAATAAACTGATACATTTGCTTAAAAAATATCTCCAAGCTATTAAAATTTTGAACTGAATTGGAATTTTTGCTTAAACCAAAACTTTAAACTACTTTCAATAAAACCAGAAAGTGTTTTTTCAAGCTTATCAAATTTAATCGATTTTCAAAAGGTAATAAATTTTGACAATTTAAAATATAATGATTTTATATTAAAATTTTAATCCAATATTATGCATAATACGAAGATTATGTGAGCTTTAGTTATCCACATAATAATTTGGATTTGATTTTTTTTTAGCATTTAATGAAAACGTTTATGCATAAAACTTTTAATTATAATGACAACCTTAATTAATAACAACATATTTCAAATTATTTAATAGTAGTTTCAGAATTGCTATTCTTTGAAATCCTATAAATTTAGTCATATCATAATAACATACACAAATAGTTCTGATTGTCATTTAAAAATAAGTTTAATTAACATTATGTACGTTTTTCTCGTAATAACGAAATACTAAATTAGTTGCTATCACAACAATTCAAGCACATGTGATATTAGTTAGTTTTGTTCTATTGTTATCCAACATGGCATGAGAAAATTTATTATATTCTATGTTAACATTATACTAATTAGATTTTTATTTTAGCAATATTGTTATTTTATGTTGTTAAAAATATAGTTTATTGAAATTTTATAATTAAGAGATTTCCAATTATCGAATATTTTATGTAAAGTTCAGTCAAAACACTCGTAGGTAAATATAATAAAAATTGTACATACAATTCATTAAAATTTTGCAATAATAAAATTTGTTTTACGTTTCAATTAAATGAATTTTGTATAAATATTATTTAAATAATTTTCAAGGATTTGTTTGCCATTATGGAAAAAATACATACATATAGGAAATGTGTGTTAAAATTATGATAATTAAAATGATTTTTAAAACAAATAGAGTTGTATAAATTTTAAAACAAATTTTCATTGTATTACACAATAAAATTGAATTTTATATGTTTTGTAGGTACTAGAATCTTTGTATAAAAGATTTGAATATTGAAATTGTATATTGTATATATGAATAATATTTAAATATGTTAATACATCAATGGAATATAAAGCATACAGTAAAGAGTTTTTATAGATTGAATGCGTACGGAAAATTCACATTTAAATTAAACAAAATCTTATAATTTCTATATAAATCGGAAGAGGGGGTTGCACGAATAAACAGTTTGTTGACTGTAAAACTAGGAGTATAACTGAACTCAAAGTTTAAAAACGAGGTTGTACGCATCTTGAAAAAATCGTCTTTTCCTGTTAAATTAAAGTGGTGCTACTTAATTGGATTCTACATTTTAATAAATATGATATGTAAGCCCATTACCGTATATTTAGAACTACAAAAATTAAAGTCATTTATGTGAAAATCAGATTTCTTCTCTTTAAATTCCCTTTTATATTAAATTGTTACAAAATATATGACATGTATGTGTATAAAAGAAACTATATTTCAATCATTGCGTATTTAATTGATTTGACTATAAACTTAGTCGATAAATGCGTAAAGTATACATTCTTCTTTGTTCTATCTAAATAATACAGAGTAAATGTTGATATTTTATTTATACAACAAGCTCTCAATAAAATTAGTTAATAACAAAGACTTTTAATAACACATAAATTTTATGAAATACTGAAAATATAAATTGCTATTGCTATGAATCTTAATTTTTTTAATGATCATTTGAACTTTAAAACAATATACGGATTAAAATACATAGACCAGAAATTTTTTTTATCAAAGTCAAACAATTATTCTTAGTTTTTGATTAATTTAAAATCCATATCCTTTAGAAATTTAAACAATTGAAAATTAATGCCTAACAAAAATTTTGAATATTTCACTCACATCAAATAAATTTACAATTATAATACAATTTATGTACATATGTAAATTTTCAGGATTATTTCGAATATCGTTCAATTTTTGAATAATTTATTGCTTCAATAATGCTTTTTGAATATATTGAAAGAAAAGTAAGTGTTCTCATGGAAGTGGTAAGTGTTTAATTTTATTAAAAAAATACCAAAAAATAAAGTTATTTATTTTTAAATTCTTTGTAATTTTAAGGCATTACTTTTATTTCTAAATTCATTATTGATTTAAACTATAAATATGATTATAAATGCTTTTGAATAGTTTAGGTTGATTTTTTCTCTATGCAAAGTTATTAAGCACATATACCTATGTATTTTTCATTATGTGGATTCATCCGAATATCATTGGTGACATTTTTAAATTATTTTATATTAAAATTAAAATGATTAAAGTAAAACTTGAAATTACCTATTTCCCAGTTTTTATAATTTTTTCTTTGCAACAATGAAAATTTAAGAATTTTACTGGAATTTGTAGATAGATTTATGAAGCTTTTCAAATTTTTATTCCATTTATTTATTTATAAGTACAATGTATTTGATTTGATTGGATAACATTTTATTTTTGTGGTACAGAACTTTTTGTTAGGGTTCAGTTTTTGAAAACTGTTGAGAATAATAAAATGATTAAATGTGATTTAAGTAGGTGTGAAGAAACATAAATTTCAATCGGTAGCCGTGAACAAATATAAATCCCAACCGGTAGCCGATTGTAAAATTTTTAGCAAATAAAAAATATAACATATTTTTCAATTAGCTAATTGGAAACGCATTTTATATTATGTATACGTAAATATTTTTAAATTACAAATACATCTGTTAAATTTGCAAAATGGGTTAAGTTTACTCACCTTTTCATGTAAACCTTTCCAGTGTACACTTATTTTATTCTTTCTTATTAGCTTATCATTTGTTTTTGCAGCTCATTTCTCAAGTAAGAATATATTGCATACATATGTACATATGTATGTTTGTATGAATGTATATAGAAAATTGGTTTACAAATTTCATACTTCTCAAAACGGAAATTTACAATTTTAAAATTATTTTGTAAAATTTTCTCTAGATACAAAAAATTCAAATTGCAGTTTAATTTGCTGGAAAAAATCCTGGTAGTATATAATAGTTGTGTCAAATTACTGCTTCATTTTAATCCTGAATAGATATGCGGATACGTTGTAAATGCAGATTCCAGATGCTTCTATGATTTTATTTTATCAATATTATGCAATTTATTGAATATGTCATCTTTTTTGCTATAGATGTTAAGAATAAAATTGATGATGCATTGCAATACAGTAAAAATCTTTTTTGCAGAAATGAAATGTTCTTACTAAATTTTTAGTTGATTTGGTCTAGGGTTGTCCGTTGGCTCATATATATGTCGATATATCAAACATTGATATATATCGAGTACAATCTTTGGAAAAATATCAATGATTTTTTCGGTACTAGATACTTGTTTAGCATTTACTGAAAATGACATTAACATTCGTTTTGATTTAAAAAATTTCGAAATTGACGTCAGTGAAGTTCGCGCATCAGGTGTTTACATAGGCAAAATATGACGAGTAAGTTGGAACACATGCGAACATTTTACTAATCTACTTAGAGATATATTTCAATTTGTCATTTTATTGTCTGCTCAAATACAAGAAAATATTTGTTACCACTGAGCAAATAATTTGACTTCTCGATATATGGCAAATTCTTTAATATCTAATATACAAAAACTATGACGTTGATATTAATATATCAGTTTAAAGCTTTAAACTTTTTTTTTGTAGTTTTTGAATGTAAAGGTTATCAGAATAATAATAGTGTTCGATGTTTATTCGCAGTTTGAATTTTGTTAGATACTTGTCAACAAAAACGTCTAATTTTAGCAGTACCCCACATGTTTTTATGTACTGTATGTCAAATACCGGGTCAAGCGGTTTTCAAGATTCATTTTAGTATATAACTTACATACATTTTATATGAAATTCTCAAGTGAACTATAAGCTTGACATACCCAGTGGATTTACGTTTTTTATTTTATTATGAGCAAAAGCAAAAGATAGTGTTGCAATTTAGAGATGCTTTCAGACATTTTGAAAATATGTAGTAATCATATAAGGCATTAATTTTTGTATGGCATATTTAAGCAAAAATATCAAATACAAAATTTAATAATAAAATAATATTAATAATAATAATAGTGTTGTGAAATAACCTTATAGGCCTTACAGGATAGAAGAATACTTTAAGTTCCAATTAAAGAAATTCACATCAAAATTTATTGTATTCATCTTGATTTTACTGTATATAATATCTATTTGTTCTTGCGATATCTTCTTTTTTTTACAAAAATGAAATCCTTAATTCATATCACGTTCTTTGTCACATACTGTACATATATTGGTATTAAATTTAAAAAGATATAAAATAAATATGAGGAAAAGTGTTTTATGACAGCTATGAAACCAAAATACAAGTATACATCAGATGTACAAGAATGTAGTACAAAGCACAGATGATACATTTTCAATACGAATTGAAAAGTATGAGAACAATTTAGTATCAGTTATGTGGAATGATTGTATTGATAATATAATAATGATTATAAAATAAAATGATGACAACGGCAATAATGATATTGAGTATAAATATTGATGGATGAATTTAAATTAAAAATTCAAAAAAATTCAAAAAAATTCTTTAATATTCTAATTTAATAGAGAAAAATGAGTATTGATATTTTAAAAATTGCAATACAAATATAATGGATTAATTGTAAAAATATTTCGGAAAGCACAACGCGTAAGGGCTGAGGAGCGGTCTCATAAATGGTTTCGATATTATTTAAGACTAAAGTTTCGATACGCCTATTATATACAAAGTATATGAATTTTTATGATATTTTTTTACGAAAAGTGGGTAAATAAAAAATTGTAGTAACGAGAGAAGGAAAGATGAACTCTATATATATATAGTTAAAAGTAAAATCAAATTTTGGTACTTTAAAAATTAAAGTACTTTTGAATAATTTCCAAACGTAACCTATTATAATTATTTTCGATACCATATGGTACTCTCGATACAAATATCGCTAAATATCGAAAGAAAGCGTCGGTACTATAAAATCAAATCAATACTCAACACATAGTGCCGTGACGTAATAATCATTAATTAAGTGTACCACAATTAAATTGTGGCAAAAATATGGGAATATATTTTTTAAATATTAGATTATAGACATAATTTAAGGATTATTCAATTTGTTTTATATGATAATCATTTAAGGATAAAATTTAAGTTTTGAAACAAAATAAACCAAAGTTTAATACATATGTATGTACATATTTCGATTGGAAAATTTTTTTGCGCGGCTTAGAAACATTTACTTATCCAGTAAGAATTAGGTATGTATGTACATTAATTAAAAAAATAGTTTTGAAAGATTCAGTAAATATCACTTGAAATAATACATTGTATTATGTAATTAGTTTCTTATTAGAAATTTTGGGCACTGAATTGGTTGTGGATACTTACAAAAATCAAAAAGCCTGTTGCATTCTTGGTTACAACTCCAATGGGATTTACAATGTTACAAGTATCTTTAGGGTCATTGACTCACTTTGAAAAATACATACATACATATGTATGTATATCTACATAATCAAAATTTGTACTGGTTTTTAAATTCGGCCAACTTGTATCTTGCCAAACAAATTTTGAGAGTATAGAGAATATTAGAATAAGGAATTAACACACAATATGGGTCCACATGCCATTATTTACGTGTTATCATATTAACTTATGAATATTAAAGAGCTGTTGGTATATTACTTACAAAATACTTAAATATTCAAAAATAATTAAGACAAAAGACAACTTCAGTTTCATTGGATCATACTTAATAGGTTTACTTTTATATTTTCGATATTATTTAGTCAAGTTATATCTTTAAAAAGTTTGTGTATCCACATACATATTTATATTCTTATCAAAATTAAATTTTATTTTTACAGTCTACCTCTAAATATCCTTATAAGACCTTTGATATTTATTCAAAAAAAGATTTTCAAATATTACACCTACAAGTATTCTTAAGGATTTTTTTGGTTCATTCGTTTTTAAATGTATAAAAGTAGAAATGTTGAATTTTTGGATGAATGTGATTGAATTGCGATGTATCTATATATACATATACATACGTATAAGTATTATAAAATAATTGATTTTCTCAGTTTTATGATTATCGCTGTTGAATAAAATTTATGTCTTTCTTAATATGCTGCTGACAACTCTGCGTGACAATTTAGTTTATATGAATGCGCGTGGTATAATTTTTATTGAGAAATCTAAATCAATAAAAAATTCCAAACGAAAATCTTCAACAACATTACTTCTTAGCTTTTCTTTTTATTCATAAAATCAATCCGTTTCTAATCTTTTGCAATAGAAAACACAAATCTGAATTAAAATTTTTGAATTGAATACTTGCGTGATTTTAAACAATTACAATAAAAAATTATTTATTAAAAAAATAAAAAGATTTTGATTTTTTTTTTATATTTTTCTTACAATTTGATTTTTTCGAATTAAACTTAATGTTCCAGACAAGAATAAATAAATTTAATAATTTTAAATGCTGCTATTTAAATATGCTTTAAAATCAAAAGTTAAAAGCATTGACCTCATATTATGCCTTTTGATTTACGAGTTAAGAATAATAAATTAAGTTTATTAAACATAATGTTTGTGTAATTTTATAGTATATTCCTAGTAGTTTTGGTAAAATTTTGAGCAAATTTTGGTCTTAGTATTATAAAAATCTCAAAAAAATTTATTCTAAAAGAATTCGTTTCTGAAAATTTTCGATTTTTTTGAGTAACAAAAATTTGAATTTCTTGAATATTTCTCAAAGAAAAGGAAATTTTAAACAATATTATTGGAAATCAAATTGCTAATCAAATTAGACGGAAGATACTATTCTTATCTAGAGGAATATTTTTAACTTTCAATCTTAATATTCAAGTGTTTCGCTCTTAATAAATTATTAAATTTTTTCCTTAACCTTAATAATTTTTTAGTGAAACATTTGAATTTTATTACAAAAATTATAAATTCTAACGCTATAACTCTTCAATACTGATATCAAAACTTTATATATCAATATTAATCCAGGATTTCCTTTTGAAATTATTACCGTTTAACATGTACCGTTAAATATTGATTTTTCTACTCATACATAGGTATATGAATGCATATATATTTATAAAATGGTGTGTGTATTATTTCTAAAAACATTCAGGTGTTTTAAGATTTTTGAGCCGTTAAAAAATTTACGTTTATTCTATAAAAATATTTTTATATTTTTTATTCTGTTTATTCTTATATTTTATCATATTTTATTTTTATAACTTTTATTTTATTTTAAAGATTTTAGGATATACATTGGATCCTTTTATATACTAGAAGAAAAGAGAAGAAAAATATAGATAAAACGTTTTAAAGATAAAATTTTATCGATTTTTAATAAAATAATTTTACGATTACGGTCTAGGAAGTATGTGAAGGCAATTCAAATTGAAAAATTTAAGGTGTATGGAAAGGTATGTAATCGTATAGTTTATAGAGTGTTTTTTTGTTGTCGTTATTAAATAAGTTTATTTAATTTAAGGTTGTTAGCAGCTTTGTATACAATAAAAAAATATCTTTTACAGGGATTTTCACTTAAATTATTTAATAAAGTTAATACCTAGGAAAAATTATATTAATCGAACTTATATTTTTACTTAAGATCCATTTTAAAATGTTATTACATTGTAGAATGTTGCTTTTCTATCTATAAAATAGATTCCATAAAATAGCTTGTGAATTTCCATAAAATAGATTGTGCAAAAATTAAACTATCCACAAAATGTAAAAGAATTACTAGGTGCTATACTATAATATCCGTGAAATGCATCCGGTATCGAAAATTAAAAATGTTCACACTGTTTCAATGTCAGAATAAAATTATTAAATGTAATAAAAATAACAAAAAACACCCATAAATTGAATTAAATGTTAACAAAACGCTTACTAAATTAGAAAACGAGAGCAATGTGCAAGTAAGCGAATTTGAAATGGAAACAAAAACTATTGCTGTTACATCGTTTTTCTTAAATCATTTTCAATAGAAAAGTAAAAAGCAAAACAAAAAGAGAAAAGAAGATATCTTTCATTGAATTTAATGTTGGAACAAGGAAAAATGAAAAGGACTATGAGATTTTTGGAATGGGTATCCACATAAAAGAAATAGAGAATATTATTTGTTAAATGCTTGGTACCTACGAAAATATAATAATGTGTTTTAAAAGATTTTAAAAGGATTTTCATAGGATTTAAAGAAAATTCCATTTATGATATGATTTTAAATTTTTTTTTTTGCTTTTTTGCTTTACATATTTGTTCAAGGATAAATTTTTTGAGATCAAAAACTATATAGTAACTGAGTAACATAAAAATATTTAAAATGCGAATCTTCTCTAAAAAATGGGTTTGTTTTATTTTTCTTTACGTAATAACACACAATATTCCTTTTTTTATCCTTTTTTCAAAAGTATAGCGAGAGAGGAGATCTTTTTTTGTTAATTTATATTAAAAGTAATAGTAAAAGATCATCTATCTGTGTATGTGGTTTTGCGAAACCACATTTGTGTCCAAAGAAATTTTTTAGCAGTTTATTAGGGAACGAGTTAAGTTAACGAGTAGATGGTTCTCTAAATTAGGTTGTTTACAAATTTTAAGTCAAGAAGTTCAGGCAATTTATAATAAGCTCCAATACATAATAATGGTGATTTTTTAGAAAATTGATAAAATAACTTGAATTAAGAATTATTATATGATTAGAAAATAGGTTTGTTTCTGATTTACAATTGCCACCTTAGGAGCAAGATCTAATTTCCTTTAGAAAGATACTGTCCTGTGAATTAAAAACATTTGCAATATCCCATTTTTCGTTCCGCTACCATTTTACATTTTATAAGCATTTTTGTAATTTCCAAAAAGAAAAAAACATTTGAAATTTATCATTTTTAAATATGCTGTGCTTTTTTCAAGGAAAACAAAGATTTATGTTTAGGTACATTGTTATAAGAATAAAATTTTATTGTACTTTTTTTTTTGCAAATTTATATAAAAATCTTGCATGATTTAGTCTTTATTATTTGTATATGTTTTGATTTATTTTTGCTTGTAAGTTAGGTATAAATAATAGAATAAATAAAGTAGGAGATTATGATGAAATCTTTATTGTCTATAATGCAATGGAAATCATTAAGTTGATTCTGTAAAATTTTATGAATTTTATGTATTAATGTAATGTTTTATTATGATTTTTCAGACTATATAATGGGTAACAAGTACGGTTGCAATTTTTTTTGTAATAACAGAGCAAGTATCTAGAAAAGCTATTAAATTTCAAATAATTTTACATTGATGAGTTCACAAATATTGTTGGAAACTTAATAAATATGTGAGTAAGCTAATCACATAAGTAAGTTTGTAGATCACTTTTTATTCTTTTCTTGATTCAGCATTTAATATCATCAAAGTAAAAATCATATTTTTTTAAGCACACTATCAAATAGTAATCAAATTACGTACATACATATATACATTGCTATTTCAAAAAAAAAAGTTCAACACAACATACTAACTTAAAATATTTAATATAAAGGTGAAAATTTCTTGTGAAAAAAATTAAAATAAGTAGACTGACAGAAAAATAATAATAATAATAAGAAGATCTGAATTGAAATTGCTGTATTGTATAAATTTATACATCCTTTTTTTTTTGTTACTAACATCTCGCTTTTAAATACATAGCTGTTAAAATATAATGGAATAAGAATCCTTTTAAAAGATAACTATTTTTTTATTTCTCTTTTAGTCAGTGTCACCGAAAGAAAATAAAATATTTCTAATTCAAAAATGTTGGAAAATTAAAGTTATAAGATGACGATGCAAAGGAGAAAATTATAGAATTTTTGTGCACCATATTCGAGTATCAAACAATAAATACGTCTTAAGCTCTTGTATAGAACTACCTTTATGAGTCGCACCATTTGAACAACTTTGCTTCTCTTATTTATGGAATATCATTTTGGCAATATAAAAGACTGGTTATGTTGCTTTTATATTAAAATTGTTAAATATCAGCTGTCGCCGGTATCATTTCAAACTAACTCAGCTTTATCTAACTTTTTAAAATAAAAGTTTTCTTTATCATAGTTCAATCAGACTAATATAGAACAAACGCCTTGTATTACTAAACTCATTTGAAAGGTAAATTAACCTAAAGAAATTTCAATGTAATTATTGTTTGATTATTTCCATTTAGATAGTCTAAATTAAATGTTATATCTTTATGTATAGTTTTTCGGATGAAAAATAAAAGGGATCTGATTATAAAAATATTAAATATCCTTTAGCAATAAAATCAGATTATTTCATTTTAAATTTCCGTATAACAATGACGTAGTTACATATGAATTGAAATAATAATACATTTTTTTTAGAAATTTTTTTATACATTGAGTGCATTCATAAGTGTACCATTTGCGTTATGTATTAATATGGGTAGGGGTATAATGTAGTACCTAGAAAACATAATATATGTATGTATGTACATCGTAAGTAGATACCATATTATTGTAAAATAGTTACTTGAATTGGAAAAAATTGCAATTTAATATTATTTTAAGAATTTTTTTGATTTTTTTCCTCTTTGTGAAATTCTGCTTTCTATTTGTTTTTTGAATTTAGAAAAAGGATTGCTTTTTATAAAATGATTATTAGATGAAATTCTTTTACAAGATATCTTATCTACATAGAAAATGTAGCTAAGATATTGTATACAAAAATTTAAATTAAATCAGAAATCATTGAGTTTCATTTACATTTTTTCAATTAGTTCCAATAACAAGATTATACATAATATTTTTACATATTGAAAATTAAATTCTGATTCATTGCTAACTGAAAAGAACAAATAAAGTTAAAATATTAGATGAAAAAAAAATGAATTGAATGAAATTAAATTGATTTGTAATGTTCAACTCTCCCACTTAAGGTACATACATACTTACAATTTGAAATATTGAACTAAATATGTATTTTTTAAATCATATTTTTGAACTTTTTGCGATTAATTTTTGGTTCAATTGTATTTAATATGCATTTATGTAAGAGGTATTGCTATCACTGTATTTTATTGGAAAAAAATATTTAAAAATTGTGAATTTGCAAGAATATTTCAATTATATTTTTTAAATTCCATTCACTTTTTAAATATAATTTCATTCAGATATTGATTATGACTATATTTTAGGTGGTCCATTTGAGAGAACTAATTTTGAGTTATTTTTCCAACATAATGGGTGGAGAGTCATCGATATTGAATGGAAGATATACATATGAAAAGGAAATGTAGTTTAGAGGAGTCAAACGTGGCGACCAAAATTTTGAAGTTTAAAAAATTAAATTTAACGGAAAATTTAAGATAAGACATTTGCAACTATAACGAATCCCTCACCTGGAGCACAAAAACTGAAACAGCAAAAGAAAGTTTAATTGACAGGGCACAAATTTTCGTTTTAAAATTTGGATTTTATAATAATTGTTGGATTTTTGCATTTTTATCATAAATGGAGTTCGAATAGTTATTGGGCCTTCAAATTTAAATACACACGGTAGTGAATATGAAGAAGAAGACTGTAATTATTAAACTTTCATAATAATATTGTAGACCATAATTAACGAATACTAAGATTGAAAAATCATCATGTTAAGGTAATTTAAACAAAAAATAATTTCTAAATCAAATTTTAAAATCGAAAACCTTTAATTTAATTTTTAAAGACTAATTTGTCTCGAAGCAAATTCTATACACATATGTACATATAGTGTACAATATATTCTATGTCTAAGAAAAACAAAAATCAAAACTATAATTTTGAGATGAAGGTCCGGATGTCCTTGATTTTATATAATCAAAATTTATTTTTTTTATATGAATGTATGTATATCTATGAAAGTGTAAGAAATTTATGATGAAGAAATTTGATGAAATATTTCTTTTTTTTTTTTTTGCTATCTACAAAGTCTATTTGATACTCAAAGTATTATTAAATTTTTTATGTACTTTTAATAATATTGGTATCACATCCTTTTTCTTGCCATATTAAACGTTATAAGGATTTTGTAGCTTTATCTTTATATAGCCGCACATGCCTTTAATATTCACATTTCTTGGTATAACCACACAAACAATTTTTAATATTAGGAATGAATTTGACCTTAAAGATTTTGTTTCCAATATCTTTGGTACCAAAATCAATATAAAAGGATGATATATTTTTATATATGGGAAAAAATTAATTTATAAAGAGATTTTGTTTAGTTTTTTTTTTTTGCTATTAAAGTGTATGTGCATAACGACAAACTTATAATAGTTCTAGGAATGTAAAATTAGAAATCAAATCAACTGTCCCGGAAAACTTTTACAAAAAACAAAATTATTTTATTTGTTTTCTTGTTCTTTTCTCGTGCCAGTTTATTTCAGAAAAACTTTGTCATACTGATCATTGTGAATTTTCATTCAGTTTGTATATAGTTTTATTCATATTACATATGAACATAGTTGGTCATTGTGTCTGATGTTGTTTTTATAAATCTGGTTTTGATTGATAAAACCAAAAGCAAATATTTTCAGAGTTGTAATGAACTTATAATTTGAAAAATATGGAAAAGCCGCTAGAAGTATGTAGCCTTTTTTCATATTTTTCATAGCTTTGGGGTACTTTTCATATGAAAACTAATAAAAAATTGATTTTTCCAAAACGAAATATTCATTTTTCATAGAAAAACACGAAAATAAATAATTTTATTAGAAAAAGGAATCTATCATAATCCTTAGACTGAATAATTTTTGTCAAAGATGTAGTCAATAATAAAGATGTCGTAATAATAAAGTGAATCTTTGCTTTTTTTTAAGTTTTTCTATTCTGTTTTGCTATTTTATTTTGGTTTAACAACTTCTTCATACCTATGTATGTAAGTTCACATATTGTATATCTTATACATAATTTGCTACATATAGAAATAGATTTAAGTACAAATATGTTGCAGCAAGTAAAAACCCCATAAGTTCAATTTTGTTCTTTCACTTTATAAGAAAATTTTTCTTATTATTATGAAACGAAATGCTAATGCCTTAACTTAAATATTTTTGCTTTAACTGCATTAAAAGAAAGATTGAGTTAATTATTGTTGAATTATTTTTATGCAAAAAAGCAGAGAATCGAATTCAGATTCGTGGTTCATTGGAACTGGAGAGTCATTGGAAAATTATGAATTCCATATAAAAACTTTTGATTTCAGAAATATTTTTCTAAATCGGTTTTTTATTTATAAAAAAAATAATTTTTATCCCACTATTCCATTTTTTATTTTCCAATTTATTACTCAACTTACTAAATTTTTTTCAGGAACATGAAAATCTCCATAATTTGAAGATCAAATAATCAGTTGATTTTAAATCCAAATCTTGACCTAACCTGACTATAAATGTTATAAATATTCAAATTTTTATTCATACATAAATGATTGTTATCAATAACAAGTGTTGTCCTCTTTAATAAACAGAATAATATCCATATTTAGAATGCAGGAGAAACTATCATCTTAACGAATATGTTACGGTTATATAAGTGAATGAATAGACATTTGAATGTGGATCCATGACGACCTTTTTCAATTCAATATATACAGCCTTAAAAATTTCTATTTAACTGAATATCCTTTGAAATAAAGACAACCACATAATTCGACATATATTTTTTCTTTAATTTTTACATTTCTTATTATTTCTTTGTACTTTGTTTGTTATTCCTTTGATAATAAAATCGAACCTTTTTGTTTTTTTTTATTGGAACCTCTTTGCTGTGATGTGTGTGTTCAATCTCTGAAGGATATGGTTAATATTGTCTGTTTCATTCATTTTTTTTACTTTTACTTTCTTTTTTGGGTTTCGGCTCTTACTTAATAAACTGTATATGTACTCAATAATAATATGTAGTCGATAATCCATTTTACTGGTTCCTATTTGTTGGCCTCAAAAAAAAAAAAAGGAAAATTTTAACATAAGTAAAGATAATTTCCGTTATTTTTTTCCATACTATTTTGTTAACAATCTATTAAGACATAGGACCCGTCGATACATACTCAACATTGTATTTTCTTCATAGCTAAATTCATTCAAATGAGAATCGGGTACATAGATGAAAGGGATAATGTCAGAATCCAAATTCATAATATGCGCTTATGTGTTTATGTTGATTTTAAAATAGAAAAACAGAAAATTATAAAAATGATCGCATTTTTTCAAATTTTCTTATTGAACATAATTTTAAATATATGTGTGATCAGACGAATTAAACGAAAGAGGATACAATGATATTGGAAACATAAGGAAAGAGGAAGATGAAAATCGAAATTTTGCTTTTTTCTCTTTTGAAAAATATAATTGTGATTTTGATCTTTATGGAAAATGATTTTCTCTTTAAGGATTTTTTTTCCTTTTTTTTGTCATATAAAGTTTTTGGTCTTTTCCACCATAATGTATGTAAGTAGATATGTGCGGGTAAATGCTGTATAAATGTTTATATTTTTGTGGGAAATTTCATTCACTAAAAAATTAGATTGTTTATGGTTACTTTGATCCTTTTAATAAGAAAAGAAGACAACAAAAAGGAAAAAATTTGTAATGGGAAAAATAAAATTTAAAAAGAACCTATTCCTATCTACAATTCTTTTGGTTATTTCATGCTTTTCTTCATTATCAAAACTTTCTTTACATTTTTTTTTTTTTTTGGTTCAAGAAAGAAAAAAGAAGATAAACAAAATAATACTTTTGTTAAAGAGATTCAAATTATTTTTATGGTTTCTTTAGTTAATGCGATAAATTGATACAATTATTATACTTATGTATGTATATGGTCTTTTTAAAAATCTTAGAGCCTTAAACTTAGACACTCTTTTTAAAGTAGATTACTTTAGGTTTTTTCTTAAATTTAAAAGCTTACATTTCTTATTTAAAATACGCAGCGAACCAAACGGGTTTTGCACAGAGAATCATTATTGAATTTAAAAGACAAAAAAGAATTCGATGATACAGAAAAATCTTAAGCTTTGCCTACTTTTAGATGATTTCATTATCTTGTTTAAATTAGATTGATACTAAACAATATTATTTCTTTATTTTGTAGGTACTAATTAGCTCGAATTTGAAGCAACTTATAAAACGTTAAACCAGTGAACAAATTTAATAATCTACTGGAAAAGAAAACTGAATTTTAAACATGCTAAATGTAATTAAACATGACTGAATTTTAAACATGCTGCTGTCTAGTATATAAAATGTACTAATCAAATGTACAATGGAATGATCTGCCGCCCCCCAGTAATGGAGTGTTAAATAGTCATACTGCTCGGCAATATTAATATAAGTGTTGCCTAGGAAGACATTCATTGCAAAACTGTTATTAAAGAAAATGAAGTTTTAGTAAGATTTCGTACCTTCCTTTTTAATTTTAAATTTTTAAACCTAAATATGCTTGAATAGATGTATGCATAGCCATTACCAACACTAATACGCAGTCCATTTTTGTATACTAACCATAAATTCAACTATCTTTAGTTTACAATATTTGAAAGGAAAATCCAGAGGGTGGGAAAAAGGTTAACATTATTATTAAAAAAAAAAACTTATTTTCTCAAGCAGAAAATGGAAACTGTCAAGGAAAAATAAAGGGACTTGTATTTTGTTCTCTTTTTTTTTTTGATAAAAATGAAAACAAATAAAAGTTAAAAGATTTTTTCATAAAAAAAAAGTGGGTATACAAGCGGGATCCGGTACGAAAATTGTTTGCTCGTAAAACCAAAACAAATATAAAAGTTTTTTTCCTTCATACATAAACGGACAGGTGTTGAATTTTTTTCTTTTTTTTACTTTTATTTATCAGTGAGTTGTGATCTTACCCCTTTTTTTTGTATATTTGTGTGTTTTTAATCCTTAAATTTAAATAAATACTGACCCGTATAGATAATAAATAGAAAAAAGACTATTATTGTACTCTGTCATTCAAAATTTGAAAACCGAAAAAGGAAACTTTTTTTTTTGTATCTGGTCTATTGTAAACAAAAAGAAAACTGTACCTCAAAATTATCTTCTTTAGAGAATTCAAATATAAAACGATTCTGAATTATTATGTGAGTTTAATATGTAGCCCTTGGTTTGTGTGGGTAAGAAGAATAATTTGGTTTTATTTATTATAATTTGAAAATATCAATGCAAATAATTTAATTCAAATAAAGTAGATTAATTTATTATCAGATAGTTTTAATAGATTCAAAAAACTCAAAATACATATATGAAATCACTGTTTTGTATGGCTCGGAGAAAGCCAAAAAGGAATAAATATGTTGAAAATGGTCTTTCTTAAAATTTTCAAGATGTTTTTAGGGCTGCCTTTTGGCCAAAACAAATTTTTATCAGTAAAACTACTATGATATGCTCTGCAATGTCTCTCTGCTAATTCCATAATATTGGAATTTTTTGCTTATGTCGCTTGTATTGTATTATAATTTCTATCTCGATAGTAGATAAGCAAATAATTGTCAAAAAATGAAAACTAAATTTAGTGAATCGGTTGAAAGCAAAAAATTAAATTATTAAAATTTTCTATCATTTATCATAATACCATTGGTCAGAGAAAATAAAAAAAACGGGAAATATTTTTAACTTTAACGGCAAAACAGGAACTTTTTTTTTATAATTTCCGGTTTTGTCGGAAAAAAATTAATATGCTGAGAATGGAACAGGAAAATTTATTGCAAATTGTTGGCGTAAATTCACCCACTGTTATAAATCAGAAACAGAATTAATAATGAAAAAAAAAACACCAAAAAACCAAAAATGAATTCTAGCCGGGAGAAAATTTGATGAAACTCTTTGTTTTTCCTACTTTGCTTTCTGTCTTCTATTGTTTGATAGCGGTTAAAGAGATAATAAATGGATTTTTAAACAGGTGTTTCTCCTGAGGTCATTTTACAAATTAAAATAAGACAAAAGTAAATTAATTCTTTCTTTCTTCGTCTTTTGTTTTTGTTTTTCAATTCTTTTGTTTATTTTTCCTCAATTTCTTTAATTTCCTTCGTTTACCAATTGAAAAAAAAATAAGCAAATTACTTTAAAAAAGCATGAATTAATTGAGTCATTTATTTAGAAATATCCTCGTGCCGTATTTAAATAAAAAGCCCAAGAAGGATATTATAACTTTTCTTTATAATTTTAATTTTAAATAATAATATTTGAATTAATGGTAAAAAAAAACCAATTCTGAAAACGTATAAAGGCAAAAATCATTATTAATGACTTGTTAGTAGCGTTCTTTCAGGTGAGAACTACGATTTTTTGTAAAAGAATTGCATTTTATATTTTGGTATTTAAAAAAAAAAAATTATATTAAATTTTCAATTGTTCTTTTTGTTAAATTAAGTCTTATTATAGATTGTCATAGCCATATATAGCCATAAAAATCTCGAACTCTTGTTAAGATGTTAAAGATTTCTAAACGAAAGGTCACAAGAAATATCTTATATACCCTTTAATAAATAAAAATTGTTAAAATATTATTTGCAATTTACTTTTATAGTTCAAGGATAGAAAATATTTCTACTTAAGCTGATAAAAATATTTGAAAAATTTTCAACCTTGTAAACTTATTGCGCGAAAGTAATTTTGTAATATTATTTTAATTCAAAATTACACCTAGGTAATAGAAGAGATGAAAAAGAATTTAAGAAAGAATTTATTTATTAAATTTCATTAAAAGGAAAAATGTATTTAAGAAAGTTTTACAATAAATATTTCTTTTAGTTTTAAAGAAAATTTGATTTTCCCTTATTATTATAATAATTTAATTAAAGCAAACTAATCATATTTTAGAATTTTAGATTAATTTTGTGTTTTGAGTTTCTCTTGTTAAATATGTGATTGTATTAAAATTTGACAGCAATATAAGGGTACCGTAACTATTATTTGCGATTTATATGACAGCTTATTTTAAATCGCTTTTAAAAATGTCATTTCTAAGTATTTTTTCTTTACAAAAATTTTTGCTTTTAATGAATGCTTCCCGCCATTGAAGCAGGGAACTCTAAAATTTTCTTATTATTTTTGTTATCTAAAAAGATAAGAATTGATTCTTTAATTTAGTAAAAAAATTATATTTTTCAAATTTTATTTAATTTTTATCATAAACGTTATGATAATAGGTATTTTGATATGACATTGACATTTTAAAAGGGTTAAAAGTTATTCTAAAGTTGTCAAGCGAAATATGCACGTACTTTCCTTTTTTTTCTGAAGTATAAATTTAAATATTTTATTAAAATTAATTTAAATAAGTGTGGATGGCATGGTAATATAAATTGGACTTGTATAATAAATTTAAGATTCAATAGTATGAGATGCTTGTGTCCTAAAAGTACACTTTGGTTAACTGTATAAATATAATTAAGTATCTTTTAAGTTTTTGTTATAAAAAAAAAGTTTAATATTCCATTTTAAATAACTTTTAATGAATTTTGTAAGGTATGCTCTATTTGAATGGCAATAATAATTGAAGAGACATTTTTAAGATGGTATTATTAAAAATGTTATATGCATAAATAATAAAGAATACTTAATATTTTTTCTTAAAATTAAACATTGAATGACTTTATGGAGGTCTCATAATATTTACATTGCATTTATGTATGTATATAAAAAGAGTAAAAAAATAAGTATTGAGGAGGTACCTTTCATAATAGAACGTTGATTCTGTTACACGCGAAAAAATCTAACCTTGTAAATTTTAAATGTCAAATAAAATTTTGCTTTAATATTTTATTGAATTAAAATCGTCTCAAGTTCAGGTTGGAAAATATTGAAATTTGAGATTCTTTCTAATGGTTTGTTTTGTCATTTTATCATTTTTTCCTGATCAACTTATCAAATTTTTTATTAATATTTTTAGAAAAATAATAATTTAGAATGATTTATTAATCGTTTCAAATTAGTCATTTAGCTATTAGCAATGTCATTTGATTTGACTTTTCTAAGTTCTAGATTGAAGTTATTTTCTTTGATGGTACGTTAAAGCTGCTGTTGTAATATGTACATGGTGACAAAAATATTAAGAAAACAATATTAAACGTGAATATTTTGATATTCTAGCAAAATGTGCGAAATTTTAAATATCAAATAGACATTACAAAGTCTCAAATTAAATCAAAATAAATTCATCATCAAATCAAATTAAATTCATGGAATAAAATTCTTGAGCTCACGGATATGCATATTATGTAGTATATTATTTTAAAGTGCTATCAATTTGTCTCGAAGAAATTTTAATTCTTGAAAATACCTATATATGTACATACATATACTTACTTAATTAATGAGCTATTCGTTGATCTTCAATTCATTTAAAATTTTACAAATCAATTTAAAAAAAAAAAACATTTCAAGGATATATTAAATTTTTTTGACATACTCCCCACAATTCGTTCTTTACATAAGGATTTTCAACTTTTATACCTATTGTTTAAAATTTTAAAAGAAAGAAAAGGAATAATTTTTTATTTCACAAGTTTAGTTGTTTACGCGTATGTTGACATGGAAATTTTTGTGACAAAATATGCCATTAGCAAAAAATCGAAATATATAATCAAAAACGATATTGTGTAAATTTCTCGATTGTAACAGTATTTTCAAGTGACATGATTAACATCGTAACTTTAAAAGTTCAACTTTGAAAACTTGAAAATTGACAAAGATGTTAAGAATTATTGTCGATAAATTCAGGGAAAGGGATTCCACTCACATTGTGTTGTTAAGATTAGGTAAATTAACATTAAAGATAAAGAAAAATTTAGGGAATTTTTTAGCGAAGATCTTCTACTAAACTGACTAAAAACCACCTTTTATATTTTATGTTCTTTATCGTTTGCATACCGAGAACAAAAAAATAGAATAAAACAAAAGACTTAATGACAAATCAACATGAAAAATAAGTAAAGAAAGCAAAAGTTTTTCAATTAAAAAATTCATCATTTTCTTTTTGGTTTCTTTAACCATATTTTGATATACCCATACTACGTCATACCCAATATACTTTGTCATTTGACTTTGTTACAATTTATTGAATCCTTCAATACCAATACTCCTCGTTCTGTACAAATGAACTTTTTCCTTTTGTTTTATTTTTTGTTTTTTTCGCTTGTTTTTAAACTGAAAATATTAAGAAGCGTGTAGGATTTTCAACAATTTTTTTTTTTACTTTATGTTTAAAGGTTAAAAGAATTTTTTCTTGTAATTTGTCTGAATTTCATTTTAATTTTAGGAACAATCTATTAAGAAAATCGATATTAAGAATGGTGAGGACAAGAAATTTCTGTTTTAAGGATTAAAAGAGGTTTTAAAAAAAAACTTCTTAATTGGAAGAAAGAGGAATAATGGGAAACAATAAAAATATTGGAGTTTATGTACAACACTCGAAATGTTTCTGATGGTGGTATAAATTTATTTAATATTCTGAAATATATGTAGGATCTAGTTATAAATTGCCTGCGTACGGAAATATTGTATTTAAAACGATTCATAATTAAGATTCGATTTAAAAGCTACTAACTTAATGGCATTATCAGATAATATTAATTGATAATTGGCCGTCTGTAAGTAAATTTAAGGCAAACCTTATCTATTCGAGTAAATCCAGTGAAGGATGATTTTTAATTGCCTGAAGAACAGTTTTTCTTGTCAAAAACAAAAATTTTCCGTAAAAGTATTTATTTTGAAAGTAGAAAAAAATTCAATTCAAGTATAAACTTTGCTCTTTAATTGATTCAAAGTTTTGCGTTTTACTTAAAATCGGAGTTTGAGTCTCTTTCTCCTTAGTGTTTGTTTTCTTTTTTTTAATTTTTGGTGACATTTTTTGGGAAAAGTTTATTTTTTTTTTATTGGTATTATTCCTTTGTTATATAATTTGGTTGTCGGCGGATTCATTATCCTAATTGATGATTAGAAAGAAAACGAAAACAGAAAAGTACAAAAAACTTTCCCCTTAATCACTTTTATATTTTCATCATGGTAATAAAACCAAAAACAAAGATTAAAAATATTTTTAAAAAATTCAAAAGTAATTTTAATTTTTCGTGGAAATTTAGGCTGAAAAGTTTTTGTTAAGTTTTTTGTTTGTAGGGTTTTTTTTTTATTGTCAAAATATCTGTTTTACTGAATAATTTATAGAATTATCATGAAAAATCTATTAAAGTAAATTAGCTGGAAAGATTTAATATATAGAATATGGAGGAGAGTTAGAGGATAAAATTTTATGTTGTACTTGTATTACACAAACACAAAAAAAGTAATGAAAAAGTTGGTTTAAGGAAACTAAAATTTGTGAATTATTAATAGAAATCCTTAACCAATATTTTTAATTACCTACCTGTAAAAAAATTTCCTGAAAATAATTTTTCACCGTCTATCGATAAAATATAATTTCGGGCATGTGTTTTGGATTTTGATCCTTCTAGAAATTATTATTCACATATACATACATACATATATTATGAAAAATGAAAATTTATAAATTTTTTCATAATTTTTTTTTAAAGAAACTTTAAAAGTAAAGCAAAAATATTCTCTATTTCATTTTTGAAAAGTTTTAAAAATTTAAAAATAGAATAAATTGAAAGGATATTTTAAGTTTTAAGGCTTGTGTTGGTAAAATTAACTATACAACTGCTTTTCATAGTTACAATATTATGACTATAACTGATAAAATTTCTATTTTAGATTTTCTTGGAAAGAGCTATTAATAATTTACGTATGTATTTACTGAGGCTATTTATATAGAGATGTATTTGTGACGAAGATGAAATGACGAAATCATATAATTGAGAAATTTTCATTCAGTACTTCGTCATTTAATTTGTAAAATGAAGTAGAACACGCTACAAAATGGGGATGACGTAAAACAATACGCGGTCATATATCAGAAATGAAACAAGTATGAAGCACATATTTTAGATAGTAAAAACACGACAGTTGAGCAAATTATGAACTAATTAAGCCATCTTCTTAAAGCTACATAATTGTATTCAGCAATGAAATGAGTTATAAAGTATATCTTGAACTAAAACATATACATAGCAAAAGATGTCAATGATAACTCTAGCCTAAAAAATAATGGTGTATATCATTTTTGCGATGGAAATGTTTGAAACAAGTTAAAACTAATGAATCAATCATGAATCGTGGAAATATTACGGCAGTGATGGTAAATAAGATACAACATTAAATAAATTTATATTTTTAGCACATCATTAATATTGTTGTTCCAATCAACATAATATGTATTGCAAGTTAGCACAAAAGGGTTCTTATTATAGTATTTATTTAAAGTGTTAAATTATTTTTAATTCTAAATGCTGATTCATTATATTCTGAATAATTGTTACTTCAACATATGTTAAACTGATTTTTTTTTTAAATACCTTAACAAATTTATTCCACATCATACTAAACACATTCATAAAACAAATTAAATTATAAAAAATATATATATTATCGCAATTAGGTAAATAAATTATTAAATAAATTATCACTATTCATCACACATATAGTTTAAGCATATTGTTTTTAAATAAGGAAATCACTTGACTCAACAAAAAAAAAGCAAAATAAAAAGAGTTATGAGAATTTAATACAAAACAATCTTATGTTATCCTTTAATAATATAAGAACGTTCTATAGAACATACACACATCCAAATCGAAACATTTATATTTATAAAATAAAGTTAGAAAATATCATTTGTTGATTCTACCAACACCATAGTCCAAGAAAAAAGATAAAAACAAAATTGAACGGAGAGAAATTTTCAAAAGAAGAAGAAAAAATAAAAACGAAAAACTTTTGCTCTCTGACTTGGCAAAATTTCAACAAATTGCCTGATGAGCGTTTAATATCCTTTTAAAAGAAACCACAATATTACCATATTATATTCATATAGAAATCAAAGTTAGTTTTTAGCCAAACAAAAAAATATAAAAAAAAATAAAAGATATTATTTCTTTACCAAAAGTTTTCCTCCTCCATGTATCTTGGTAATAACTTAAGAAAATTTTATTTAAAAGTGTTAGAAGCAACAATATCCTTCTTATTATTATTATTTTGTGTCAGTGTATTAGGAAAAATAATGAATATTGTCTTAAAATAAATATAAGTTTAAAATAGATTTAATAGGTAGGTAAAGATTTGTGAAATATTTTTTATCATAACAAAAATTTTGACTTGTGAATTGGAATTTTCCTATTTCTAATTAGATTACAGGACAAACTCCGAATTGAAAACTCCTTATAATAGTGTACATAATTATACTCCCAAGAAATTAATTAAAAATTTTCGATCAAAATTCTCTATCACGCCGTGATTTACTCTAAAATTATTTGGTATATGTAGTTTTGTGATTTCTTAAGATTGATTTCGGATCAGGCCGTAATATTTTTATTTTGTGTATAATTATTAATTCTTTATATGTACTTAGTATTTTAAAATCCTCTAATTCACATTCAATTCAAATTAAATAAATATTTAAAAGTGATGAAAAATAAAGAGTGTGCTATATTTCCAAGAAAAATGTTTTAACAAAAGTTATTTTCTTTGATAATTTGTGGATGCAAGGTTCTTGTAATAGAATTTTCAGTTTTATAGTCGGCGTATCTGCTTAAAATTTCATACTTACACTTATTTTAGTAGACTAAACATGTACCGAAAATAGTTTTGTTAAAAATATGAAAAGATTTATTTACATTCCATTAAGGAATATATTATTTTTTTTTCTACATAATATTCAAAAGATTTTTGAAATGTAAACACGTTTACATGTGAACGTCTGTATGTAAAGCCTTTTATACCAAATGTATAATAGAATATTATTTATATATGTATGAATGGTATTATCCTTTTCTTCTTATTATTTTTGGTAACCGCACTTAATTTTGTAAATAAAAATATTTTCTTCTAAGTTTCTTTGATTTCTTACGGAACGAATGGAATGGTTACCATTCTGATTCATTCTATTGTAATGATTTATGTATTTTATGGGAAAATTTTAATATATTTAGATATGTACAGAATTTGTGTTTAAGGTTTCTTATACTTGATATATCAATTAAGAAATTTTTTAAAAAAGTTTTTAACAGCACCATCTTTAAGTGTTTCTTTATTTTTCATTCAGAGATTCTTAATCACATGGTTTTGGTATACAATGCTTAAAATTTCTTTCAGCACCCTCAATCTATAAGTTGAATGAAAAATATTTTGGCAATTGATGAAATATTTGGCAATAAAGAACTCAACTAATCATTGAATCTTGGGGTAGTCACAATGTGGTTCTTTTATCGATCATGTAGACGCAATCGGCGTATAAACCCATATAGAGACTTGTACTTTGTATATAGGTAGATCAGGTTTGGATTCCGATTCTGATGTACTACTGATGCTACTGATACAAAATCGTTTGTTGTTAGCTTTGTGTCTAAAAGTAATGATAACTCATAGACCTACAGAGGTTATACATATATTTTATTTGAAACCAAATCTTTAGAATCACTGAAAAAGGAATATTTACATGAGTTTCCTTTTTTTATTTTCGCATGTGTTAAACGAACACAATTGGGAATGATTAATGATATTATAAAATAAATTATTTTTTTCTTAAAAGGCTTTTCTCATTTCTGTATATATATATTTAAAAAATATCAAAAAGTTACAGGGTATGAAGATTTTGATTGCTGTGCCAAAAGCGTTTTATTGAAAAATGTTTGTCATTATTTTATATTTAAATAAAAAATTTCTTTATTTTCTAAATTAACATATTAATTTGTACTTATGTGATTTGAATTAAATACTTATATGTATATGTACTCGTATATAGTTGAGTAGATCTAAATAGTGTTTTGATTATAATCAAAATTTTTCATTCGATGAAATCAAACACTTTCGAGTTATTTATGGTGATCGAACAAGATTAAAGAATTTAATTAATTATGTAAGAATAAAACTTATATAGCAATAAAATTTTAATTTACATAATAAAGTTTGGGGAAAATTTTTAAAAAATTATGGCTTAATATATTCAAATTAAATAAATTTATTATGCCAATAATTCATAGTCTATTCAATTCAGTTCAATTCAAAACATTGAATAGAACAAATTCAAATTTTAAAATTCAAAATTTTTTTCGAATTATTTTGAATTGTAGAATTTTAAATTGCAATTCTAGATCTTTTTAAAATTATTTGAATTTATTTTATTATTAATTATTGAATTGAAACAGTTTCTTTGGGGATTTTCAATCAAACTTTGTGTCTATGTTGAGGTTTTTCATTAAAAAATTGAAATTTTACTAGTATGCATTTTTTTTTTAAATAAATTTAATTCTATATTAGAGTCAGGATTTTTAACATGAAAGGGTAATTATATATAAATAAGAAAAATATATAAAAATTTAAAAAAAAGTTCAGATCCCAAAGGATAACATCCCAGATAATATTAAAAAGGATATACGAGTATAAATTTTGTAATGTATGCAAATTTATTTGCTTTTACAATTCTCTTTCTCATCTCTTTTATCATCATTCCCATTTTGTAGAACCACCCCAAAATATTTTCTTGGTTAATACACACTTTCTTAGATTACATTTTATTTTTCTTTTGAAGATGAGATTTAATTTACGATAGAGTGTTATTTTTTTTTTTTCTTGTTCTTTTATGTTTTCATACCTCATACATTATTCTATTACGATATTATAATAAAAATATGCAAATAATATAAATTTAATAAATTTAAATAATATTAAAAAAAAAAAGAAAAAGTAAAAAAAATCTTTTTGGTAAAAGAATTTCATGAAAAACATTATTTTTTTTCTTTTTTAATGTACTTACATGAATAGGCAACCAACAAATTGCGAAGGCTAAAACAACAACAACAACCATTCTAGTAACTCTTCGTTTTCCTCTCCTAAAAAATAGAAAATTATAAAAAATGTAAGAAATTTGAAAATTCAATGCGAAAAAAATGAGAAGAAATGGTGGGAGCTGACTGGATTTTTGCATTCCATTTTAAAATAAGTGTAATTATAAAATATATAGGATTATAAGAATAATATATAGGTAGGGCTATTTTGATACTTTGTTGATTCTACAATGCAAAATCGTTAAATTTAGGTAATTTTTAAAGAATAAATTTTCAATAATTAAGTAAAAATAATTTATAATGAAGTAACTTACTCGTTTCACGTTTCCTAGGTTTACATTTTCTCATTTATATATATATACGCTATTTCAACATTTAATCGATAACACTTTTAAGTCTTCATAGTGGGACATTCAAGATTTCGCAATTGTCCTTAAAATTTTATAATCTTATATTAACGTTTTTTCATTTCACATCACATTTCTCTTATGGTTTAGTCAGGGAACTTCATTTAAAGAATTTTGACCTTTTTCGTATAATTTAAAGATTTTTCATATTTACAACATCTCTAAAAATTTTTCACAAAAATTTTTCTAAAAATGCTTTATTTATTTAATTTTAGGCTGAAAAAGTGATCAACAATAAATGCCTTCATTCAAAGACATTCTGTTTATTGAATTTTAAAATGCAATTTTATTAAAACCATATTAAACAACTATTATAAAACTATTATAAAAGAAAAAATGTTATTCCAATTTATATCGCAAAAATAATACATATTCTGCAATTGAAATATTGAAATTTAGTAGAATGAAAAGGACTCTAATTCTATTACGAGGAATATTACATAGTATAGCAGAATCAATAAAAAAATTTAAAAGTGTACCTATATTTGATTTTCTTTTGCCATCACTTCAGTATTTTCAAATGTTCAACTATCACAACCTCTTCATTACAATAAATAGCAAGCAAATGATTTCACTTATGGTACCAGTGTTCTTAAGAAATCAAGACACTTGAATATTATGAGCAGAATAGTTATCTGTCTATATTTGTTATATCATTCATATTAACAATTTTATTGAGCATCTTCCGTCTAATTTCTTTATTATTGAATAATTGAATCACAATATTTTAATATCATCATAACCCCTAATGAAATCTCTTAAATTCACAAAGACTCACGTATTTTAAGTATGATATTATGAGAATATTGAAAAAGGAAAATATCAGGTGAATGCAGAAAGGAAAATTTAATTGCAGTGCCATACAAAATCAAACTACTTTGGGAAAAAGAACAAAAGCAAAAAGAAATTTTACTGAAAAAAATATCCTGATTTCACTTCCGTTCTTCACAAGAAAATAAAAAAGGACATTTCTTTTTATGAAAATCAATAAAAAATATAAGAGCCTTGTGATATAAAAGTCTTAACCTTATGTTATAAATACATTTAAAACTAGTGTACTGAGAAAATGTAAATGAAAATAAGAGATTATATTTTCAATGTTGAATACGTACAAGATTTTAATTAGAAATCATAATTTTTTTTAGAACTATTTAAAAATGAATAAGAAACTTAAGAATTAATTGAACAATCACAGATCTATGGACAAAAGAAAAGTGGTGAAAATGTTTTATTGCTAATTTTTTCTCAAAAATAACTAAAGTATTTGGTGTCACCATGGAAAACCCAGACAGCAGTAGTGAAACCCGAAAGTTTTTATAAAATATCACAACAATACATAAAACATAATTACCTTGATTCCGCCGATGGCTTACAACCTGGCGCATTTTTCCATAATCTCGCTAACATACCCATATATAAAAATGATATTAACGTTAATGGAATCACATACGATGATAGGAAAAATGATATCTGTAAAAAAAATGGAAATTTTAATTAAATATTTTTAAATTTTTTATTAAAATATTCAAAAAATTTCATGATTAAAAATTTTTTATAGAACTACAGAAATAATATTCAAGAAATATCAAGAGTAGGATTAAAATAACTTTGAAAATGTTTTCTAAACGTAAATTTTGTTCGACTTTCATTAAATTTCTTCTAGAATCTCTGAATAATCTTTAATATTGTCTAGAATCCCTGAATAATCTTTAATATTGATTCATTTGAATTCATAAATTCATTTAAATTCCAGATAATTCCATATTAATTTTTCATTCGATTGATCAGTTTATCAGATAGAAATTATTAATTTGAGATAATTTTTTTCTTTTTGAATTTTCATATGAGCCAAACGGAATTTACAAATACGTACATATTTTAAAACACCTGTAACAAAAATAAAAACTTTGTAAAAAACTGATGAAAAATATTTTAACAATTTATTTTCGTTATTTTTTTTTTTTGGTCCCTTTTTGCATTTTATAGGGTTTTCCTTGTGTTTTATTTAAATAAAACTTTTAACATTTTATTGCTGCAGTTTTGAACATATTATTTTTTTCATTGTTTATTTAAAAAATCGTTGCACTTTTTATTTATTTTTTAGGTATCTGCACTGCAAACATGCTATTAATAAATACAAAAATAACAAAAAGGAAAGAAAGAACAACAAAACTGTTTCAAAAGTCAATTTAACAAAATTGTTATAAAAAATTGTTTTCTGTTTTCTACAACGTTTCTATGGGAGCAATAACGACAACTTTTGGCCAGAAATTTATCGAATTTCATCAATGCGTCAACTTTAAAGGAATGCAATTGAACATAGCTAAATGTAGTTTTTTAATTTAAATTTTATTATATTTTTTATTGTATTAAGCTAAGTTTGTAGGTTTACTTATTAATTAGTTCATTTTTTAGGGTCTCAATTGCCATACACATATGTATATGTATGTAACTCTAATATGAAATTGTCAAAAGTGTATAAACCCATGAATATTGATCAATTTTTCTGTTGCACGTGAATAATAATTACAAAATAAAATTTCATTTCTATTGCAAATCCTTATGTAAAATGTAGAGTTAGTCAAAACATAATTTTGAAATTTATTGGACATTGATGTTTTCAATTACGTTTTTTTTGATCTCATGTTGTGATGTGATCTTTATTTTTTAGGTTCTTATTATTTTTCTAAATTTAAATTGTAATTATTTTATATGTTTTTTTTATTATTATGTATTTCTTTTGCTTTTTCTCACCGCAGGATATCAAGGTTGAAGGGAAAAAAATTTAAAAATGTTCAAAAATAAAAACACCACATGACTTTTTTGAACTTGAAAGTGCAGAGAATAAAAAAATAAACTTGTTATTAGTTTGTTTTTTATTTTCTTTGTTTTTTTTTGTTATTTAACGAGGATTTTAAAAGATTTTTTAAAAGGATAAAATAAAAAAATAAAAAAGAGAAAACAATTGTTTATATAGTTCTGCTTTTTACTGCATCGTACTAAGAATTGAGTACTTTTTTATTTCTTCAATTCAATTTATTTGTTTTGTTTTTTAAATTGCTTTTTTATTTTGAAACAAAATAAATTTGTATGCTTCTCTTTCCGAAATTTGTGTATTTTTATATGGTTTTTTTTTATTTTACACAAGTGGTAAAAATTATTTTTAGTTTTTTTTTATATTTGTAAATATTTTGAATTCATAAAAGCGTGAAGAAAATTTGAAAAATTTATAATTTACTGGCCAATATTCGAATGCATAGTAAAAATTTCATAGCCTTAGACAAATTATTTTAAATTATGTCATCAAATTTTCAAAAAGAAATTTAGAAAAATCGATAAATCTGCCCTAAAAAGTATACATAAATTGCTCAACAAAATTTGTTTAAGATTTAAGATATTAAAATTTTCTCTTTAAGAGTCTAGTGCTTTTCTGTATATCTTGATAAAATATATTAAAATTACCTGAAATTGTACTAAAGTCCATATATGTTGATCTGATGAAAAAACACACGCTGTAAAATTATGACCTTGAAATGCATAAATTTTAATATCATGCGATAGAGGTACTGGAATTGCTGTTGTTATTATTAGGAACCATGTTAGTGTTATAGCTCTAAAATATTAAAATAAAAATTTAAAAAATTTTAAAATATTTTAAAATTTTTTAATACATATTATGTATTAAATTTTTTATTGTTTAAAATTTCAAAAATTTAGAATAAGTTCTTTGAATATTAAAAATTATTAATTGGTTTTCAACAAAAATATTTTATTTTGTGTTTAAAAAAAAGATTTATTTTAAATATTAAACAAGTAACCACATTCATATACAGCAATTTATTAAAAGAAACGTGTCAAATAACTAATATTGAAAACCAAATTAGAATTATAAAAAAATCATAAAGATTTGATCCAATAACTAGGTGCTTTTCAATTTCGTTAATAATTTACTGTTAATTTCATTGAGGCTGGTTATAATTGAGAAAAAATTTTGATCCCGTATTTTTTAAATAATAGTAAAAATGTGGTTTTTCATAAAAAATTTTTAATTTCAATTAATGTTTTTTTAATGGTTTTAATCCTCCTCTTTATTAAAAATTAATTTTTTTTATTAATAATTAACTTATACAAGTAATTAAATTTTTTAAATATTCCGTAATAATGTATTTATTTCTGTATACACTTACAATGATGCATTCCGTTCCGTTCTTAATGACATACTAGTAACTGGATGAACAACAGCTAAAAATCTATCAAATGACATTAATACTAGCGTATATACACTACAATGGCATGTAACAACAATCATATATTGTACAAATTTACACCAACAATCACCAAATGGCCATTCTGGTAAAACATAATCTGTAGCAGTAAATGGTACACAAAATATAACAAAAAGTATATCCGATACAGCTAAATTAATTATTAAAAGATTTGTTGTGGAACGCATTTGTTGATTGAAAACCACAACTGAAATGAAAAAAAAAATTATTTTATTTATAAATAAGTTTGTATATAAATAATAGTCTACATAATGTTCTTCTATATACATTTATATATTTTTATTTAATATAATGAAAATATATTTTTATATTAAATAACAAAATAAATAAATAGAGTAAATAAAAAGATATACCGAGAGATATGAAAAGAAAAACATATGAATTGTACATATGTTTGAATATTATTTCAATTAATTCAAAAGATATGAAGAATTAAAATTAAAAATCTGAACTAGATAAATGTACGTGAGATGAGTACGTGCACAAATTTATTTATTTGGGTTTGTTGTATACGAAAATATGTGTTAACATTTTCATACCATCACAAAATCATAATAATAACAATAATGAAAAATTTCATTAACTTTGTGTGCCATATGATTTTGTTATAATAATAATTATAAATATTTTCTATACATGTACAGGGACTACAAAATATTCTAGCAAAAATTTTAATTTAAATAATAAATTTATGTTTAATTGCAGCTATAATTTCCTCTCGGGCTCTAAACTCTGCCGGGAAGTTATGAGATATATTCAATTACGTAATAATAATTTTATAAAGCATCTAACCTAACCGTGAAAAGATTTCTGGACTGTGTAAAACCGCAACGACATCGTGCAGAAAAATGTCTTAATTTCTTTTGGATTGCTAAATAGTAATGGCCGACTAATCAACCCCTTATTAAAAAATTTATTAGCGCACAATACTGAAGCTTAAGTTTTATGCAACACTTTTCTATTCTTTCACATGGAGAGGAAAAAGCAAAGAAAGAAAATTTCGATAAAACTCAAACTATACAACGATCTCATATGGCAATAAATCTTTTGTTCCCGAAATTTTTAGATGAAACGTCTGATTTTTTCAGAATTCCAAAAATAAATAGTTAATCAATTGTACTGATATAGAGCTAAAACAAAACATCATGCTGTACATCATCCAAACAAGTAGTCACAATAAAATAGATTATAGAATAAATTTTACTATCATAAGAAACTTCATTATTATTTTTATTTAATTAATTATGATAAATATTCTGAATATATTGTGATAAATAATTTTATTATATAATTTTCAATGGTCATTCTATATATACAACATATGTATATATATTACTATGTATATATGTATATATATTACGTATTAAAATATTAAATTATACAGAATAAAAATTGTAACAATAAAAAAATCTCAATTCTCTTAATGTGTGAATAGTTTAATAACCACTCATATAACAGATCAAAAAATCATGTATCATGACATAAATTTATGTCAGATACATCAAATAATTTGATTTATTAAGAATTTTATTTTTGTCCTACTTTTGAAGTGTGTCAAGTTGTATTAAGTAGGTAATAAATGAATTTCTAGTAAGAGAATAAGTAAAAGAATAAATTAGTAATAATTTTGAAATTAAAACATTTTTGAAAAAAATTTTTTATGATTTATGAGAGTTGTACTTGAAAATTTAACATAATTGTAGAGTTCTTTAGTTAATCAAATGATCAATGTAACAGACAATATATATGTCAGATTAACATAGTTGTACTTAATTGTTAGAAGTGTTGTTAAATTAGTTATAATTATTTTTTAAATTTTTGTAATCTAAAGTAATTAAAATAATTGTAAAATTAAAATTTTTATTAAATTTTTGAAATCTAATAAGTCTCCATAACAACTTAAATTCCAGCATAGTTAAAAAGATAAAATTATGGAAAATTTTATTAAATTTGAATGAATTTAAATATTGGTCGTAAAATAAAATTGTATTTTCGATAAATTCACTATAATTATAAGAATTTTAGCTGAATTTAAGTAAAATGTACTTACTTATATTTATAAAGTAGTAAAAAAATTTTATTACGTTACTAAAAGTTTGTAGAATTTCGAAAATAAATAAATTATGTTTAAGATTTCATATTTACACTCGTGCTAAATCCAAATTTTTTTTTAAATTTTCTTTTTTTGAAGCACTTTTTAGTTTTTTAAGAATTTTCTATTTACAATTTAATAAATTTTTCTATTAAAAAAAAGAATTTTAAAAGTTTCAATAAAAAATGGAACAATCGTTTGATAAACGTGGTATGCGAAAAAAAAATTTTTTATAAAGTTCATTATAATATTCAAGGATGTTTCATTGGAATTCATAGTAATTCAATTAAATTATTAGAAAGCGTTCTTTTATTATTTCGATTGAAAATAATTTTAAAATTTCTTTAAATCTTTAAATTTGTTGTTTCAAGTTTTGAAAACAATATTGAAAATCTAATTGGAGATATTCCGACTGAAATATGTGAAAAAGTAGCTTAAAATTAGATTTTTCAATGCACTGGTTAAGAATTACGGGTTCATTAGATTGAAAAAATACATCTCTATACAAATGACAAAAAAAATGATTTTAAGGTTTGATTGGGGAATACATGAAAATTTTAAATTTTTCTGTTTTTCTTTTGATTTAAGAACCTATTTCCAAAAATACCTTATTATTATGCACATACAATTTAAAATTGTACAAATACGCATTGAAGTTCTTTTTAAAAATCACCAACACGTGTAGTTATTGTTTTTACTTTATTGCCATTATGAATACATAATAGCAAATTTTTAAAACTAATAAATCCAAGATATTAATGTTCTCACACATTATTTGCTATGCTGTTTTTATAACAAAACATCATAATCATACATACCATTATAACAACAACTCTAATGCAAGTTATTATTAGAATCATAATCACCAGTAATATTACCGGCATATACAAATTCAAAAAATAAAATTAAAAACCTTTTTTTTTTAAATTTTAATTTTAGGCAAGATTGACAGGTTGGATATTATTCATATTCCGATGATTAGCATGTATACATAAGAGTTTGTTTGAAAGGACCATGTACAGCTACATATATTTGGGATCATCTGGATCATAAATTTTAATTTTTTTTTGTCTTCATCAAACATGAAAAAAGTTATGGAAAGAAATTATGGAAAAATAAATCTTGAAAGGATAAGGAAATTTATTTTTGAATAAAATTTTATAATAGTTCTGAATGATGTTTTTCCGAAGGAGGATTGAAGAGAATGAACATGATAATGAAAAATGTGCAACGAAGAAAATATGTTACTTTTTTAAAAATAACAAAAAAGTTTCTCTTAAAATCCAATAAAAAATGATTTATGAATATAAAAATTTAATTTTGATATATGCACGTAAATAATTCTAAGAGAACTTTGTAAAAATTTTATAGAAAACTTTTTATAAAATTTTAAAACGTTTTAACTGTGATGGTTAACAGAATTTCGCACAGAAAAGTTGCACTGAGAATTAAAGAAAATAATGATGAATGTCGAATAAATGCGGTAAATACAAAAAAACACAAAAAATAAAAATTATTAAAACTTGTCCAAAGTTAAATTGAAATTTTGTTCTAAAAGTAATTCAAGGTAACATCAACAATTTAGTAAGAGAAAAAAAATATTTTAAATTTTTATAAATTGCAATTATTTATTTGGATTCTGTCGATCTACTTCTAAAGTTTAAGATATTTTAAGGTAAATATAACATTTTTATTATTGATTTATACTTTTTTTTGTATAATTATGTTAAATGAATTTTATGCAATTTCAGTAGAAACAAAACTATATTTGGACAACAATTCAAGGATCATCTTTTTCATATTTATGATCAATTGAAACCATTTTGCATAATTAAAACGAAAATCCATCATCGTCTAACAAATTATTTCGATTTTGCTATTTTAGCACCAAAAATTTAATGATAAGTACAATAAACTTGAAAAATTTTTCAAGAGAATTATTCAAAAATTGATTTAATACAAAATTTTCATGGAAAATTTATATCATATAAATGTACATGATTCCTATTGAATATTAATAACATTTCTTTCAAAAATTTCATTTATATTTCATTAAAACCGATGTATGCAAACTATTATGATGATATCCTAGTGCTAAATGCTACATCTATTGTACCAAAGTTGTATGAAGCACTTGATATATTGTTCTCTTTCATAAGAAAACCATTAATTTACTAGAATCAATATTTATGCATATCTACCATACATATATTTGCACACAAAGTTAAAAAAAAGTTTCCTACGAGTATATTCATTGATGCGTTTCAGCAAGAAAAATTTTCTTTTCGAAAAATACTTTATTTTTAAGTTATACCACGTAATAGATTTGAGTGAATCTGAAAAGTTTTAAATAAAAATTCACTTTGCAAACAGGTATACATATATGTATATAATAGTATCAAATATTGATATATAGTGGTATTATATAAAATATAGTGGACCACAGAATAATTTTATCCTCGACAACTGAAGATTAATTTTGAAAATGGCAAACAAAGTATGGAAGAAAATAACTTTTAACAAATAAGTGTTGAGCGAGAATGGTTGTATGATCCAGTATTCAAATCTACATATATATTTATATGTTGAATATTTTAGGTTTTTGTTGTATGGCACCTTTTGTACACTGTGTTTGTTATATTTCAAAGATTATGGCTATACACACAATTCATTTTTCATTTGCTAACAGAATTGACGATGAGTTTGCAAATGAAAATTTTCAAATGAATTTAAACTTTATTTTAAATTTCTCATTTATTCCCTTTTTCTTTTAGATTTTCAATTACAAGAGCAACATGTAGAGAACTCTGTATAATGAAAATGCGGTTCTATTCCTAAGAAGGTAAGAAATATTTAAATAATGTATATTGCATATATAAATTTAAAATTTAAATTCAAATATTGCATTTTTGAATATATTTTTAGAATATTGAAGTCATAATACTATTCAAGATTACGACACCTTCATTTTACCCTATGATTTAAAACATATTGATATTAAGATCAAATAATTGAAAATATTAGATGAAGAACGATATTTTATTTTAAGAAAATTGTAAAATCTGAAATTGGATAACGTTACCCTAATACCAGTAATTTTGTTGGATTATTTTAAACGCATATTATATTTAACAAATTACATATTTGAAAATTTAATATAAGTATTAAGGATATCAATACTAGAATTTTATTTAAAATTGAATAATATTTTATTAAAACAGTAAAAAATCATACAAAACTCGTTCAAAAAGAAAATATTTTAAAAATTATTTCATTTTTTAAATTTAACTTTCGATTTAGCACCTGCAACCATAGATTTTTATTCACATAATTAAAAGGTTTTAATTAAAATTATATGTAAAAAACAATTTTTCAAATAATTTTAAGAATTTCATTAGGAAATTTCATTGAAATTGAAGAAAAAAAAATACGAAAAATTTTTCAAATTAAATACGAGTAACATGAAAAAAAATTTTCTTCATTCATTTTTAATGCTTTCTTTCAAAAATCAAAGTTCAAAAAAAGAAAAATATAAAAATTACAAGGAAATTTTTTTTTTATTTTTTTTTCAACTTTATTTTTCTTCCTTTCTGTCTGGCATAATGTTACAAAACATTTGTAAGGATAAAAGAAATTTTATAATAATAATTGTACAAAAGTACATGTGTACACATAAAAATTTATTAAATTTAATTGTATGTACTTAAAATAATATTTTTGTTTAACATAAAAATTATGTCACAGAAATTTGTACGTATTTAAACATTTTTCAAACTTCTTATATCAATATCGTTCATATTTTAAAATTTAATAATAAAGAGTCAATTAAATAGAACATAGTTAAATTTAGTTAAGTAAAGCACAGGCCAAATTTTTGCGAATTATTAAGATCTCTATTTTTTTTAAATCTTAAGAAAGTGATTCTGAGTGATTGTCTTTAGAAAGAGTCACATAGAGAATCTTATTTGGAACATTGAATACAATATAATAATTCAAATATTTTTTTAGTATGATAGATATTGGCTCTATTTGTTAGTTCAATTGATTAATAATCTCCAGATAAAATAAGTAGATTTAATAGTATGTAGGAATATTATTCAGAAAACGTATAAATATTGCGGCCAATCAAGTAAATTTATGTACAATGCTAGCCATTTGAAATATTTGAAAATCATTTAACAAAAATCAGAAAAAAATTATTACTTTAAGTATGGTTTGGTAATTGTTAAGAACAATTTAAATATGTAAAATAATTTTTAATATTAAATTAATTCAAAATTTCACTTTAAAATTTAAATAATTTAAATTAATAATTCAATAAAAATATTATCAATGTAGAGAATCAAATTTTCATTGTTTGATTATCAATAATTACTTACTGATTAAATTTAATAAATATTTTATTAAAAATAATGAACATAATTATTAAAAACTTAAGTAAATTTATTGAACAATTAAAAATTGATATATAATTCATATAAATAAAAGCAATATCCTTTATAAAGTCTTAAAATCTTTATTTCGGATAAATAAACAAGTTTTATAAGTTAAATTCTCCTGCACGAGTTTTACCTCAAACCATTGTATTACAAGTAAATCTAAATTTCTTATATAATAGCCAAGAAAAACCTCTTAAAGAGGCGCGCATGTTGAATTCCACTTTTTCCCTTTTTTTGTTATTAATACAAATTTGAATTTATATTAGAAATGTATTTTTGTTTCTAAAATTTTCATTTTGTTTTATATTAAAAGAGATACTAAAAATAACATATTATGTATTTATGTTTGAATTGAATAATTATAATTAATTTTTAAGTTGTAAAGGAGGAAAAAATAAAAAAACTTAAATTGGCAAAAAAAATATAAGGAAAACAATAATTAAACTGTCACATTTTTAATTAAAATATCAATCAATTAAATTGTATATTATATAATTTTATTATTAAAGGATGAATTTTTGTTTTTATTAAACACTGAAGAAATATAAAGTTGAAGAATCAATGGATCAAAGGATCAACCGATTGAAAATCATTTTGTGAATTGTAAACAAAATTTACTTCAAAATAAACATCATGTGACTTCAATTCAGCAAGTGATTTTATGCAGTTTTTATGAGTATGTACAAAGAAACCTGAATGATACTTGTAAAACCTCTGGATATTAACTACCAAATGTTATGATGTCCTACTTTTGACTTAGATGTATCATAACCTTAAGAAAAAATCCAAAATGTAATTAAGAGAATTGAAACTGTATCAATATGTCAAAGCTAATACACTGTAAATAAGAAAATTATTGCAAGGAAAACTCAAATTCCCTAATCAAATTGAGATCTTCTTTCATATCTGAAATGTTGGTCATCATATACAAAGCATTTTTTTTAAAAATAGCTTACAAAAGTTTAAAATAAAAATCCGGAATTTTACAAACAATTACAGAAATCATAATAACCTTTTTTCTAAATGTTCGCAATAATATCAATCTTAAATGTTAATAAGATTTAGTCAGTTTTTCAGACAAATTATACAGAAAAGAAAATGTGCCTTTTAACAAACCATTACATTGCATGTATTATTCGATTTAAGTAATTATAATAGCTTGCAAAACCTATTATACATTTTTTAAACTGAATAATTAATAGTGGATTTTTCGGAAATATAAATTTTGTTATGGTTAAATCGATTGTATACAATGAAAATTAATCCGAATAAAAACAATAACTTTATTTTACTATCATTTTTTTATTCAGTAGCAGTATAAGATCCAAAATACTGTACGACAAAATACACCAATAATATAGAAAAAAAGTTAATTAATATTTAAAATATATAATTTTTGTATTTATCATGAAAATAAGAACGTATTATATAATTATATTAAATGTTGTTGAATATAATACTTTATCACAAGTAGTTTAATATGTAGATATAATGTTATACATACGAATGTATTTTATGTTAATCGAAATAAACGATGAAGTTGTTAAAAATTTTATTATATAAAACATTTTGAATAATTTATGTTCAATTACAATTTAATATCAGGATTTGTATATTATAGGCATACATGTAAAACATTAGGATAATATATATTTTTTTTTGTTTTTATTAATTAAAAATTTATTTTTCTATTACTTTATTATTATGGAGCGAAACTTTTATATGGATTATTTGGTATAATACCCATAAAATTTTTTGTTAGATATACTGTTGGTATTAAATTATAATTTATGGTTGATAATTATAGGAATGAAGTAATAAGTAAAATGGAATATAAAAGAACGAGGTAATTGAACGAATCTATTTAACTTATTATATTAAATATATTGTAAGACTATATAATGTTGCTTTGTAATCATTTTCTTACGCTTTAATATATAAATTGATTTTTTTTTAGATCTAATTCACAACATGGCATTAAATTGGATTTGAACTGACAATATTTCTATCAGGCTAGTATACTTTTCAGAAAATCAATACTTTTGGATTGTAAAACTAAGAATTTTAGAGGTTCTTGTTTAAAAAACTGTGTGTCAAGAGCTTACATTTCTTTGTAAACCGAATGCAAATGTTAAGTTACTACACTTTTTTCTAGTATTGTATAATTTAGATCAAGCTCATACATTTTCCAATAACGTTCTTTTAAATTTACAATAACTTCCGACATATAAAATATTATAATGTAAAAATCTAAAAACTATATTGACTTCCATACATACTTAAACTAAAACAATTTCAAAATGTTAATCTAAAGCACTCAAGCCATATACCTATATAGTTATCTTTAAATTTTATCTAGAAAACAAGGTCTAATTCTCTCTTTTTATAATCCTTATATAAACCCATTGAATTTTTTATAATAATTAAAATCACTACATGAAAACATTACATATGGCCGTCATGTTAGGAAAAAAAAGAAAATACATCTAACGGTCTTTTTATGTAAATTAAACGTAATACGAATAGTAAATGGTACCTACATACTTTTATTCCAAATACCTAGAGTAACTAATGTAGGTTATAACTATAAAAAGCCTAATAACAATAAAATTGTAAAATAAGCACAAAAAGTGTTAAGCTGACACGTGTTATTTTTACCTAAATTAAGTAATAAAAAAAAGAAACAAGAAGTAGAAAAGAATACAAAATGAACAGATTGAAGGAAATATAAGACGAGAAGTTGTCGGGGAGGGGGGGCGGGGCTGTATGTGTTATAAAACAATTTATACATATTTTCATTACATACATATGTATGTGACCCACAATATAATATAACACATAGGAGAACCCATAAAAGGATAATTTATTCGAACATTGAAAATAGAAAAAAAAACTCACAATGAAAATGGAGAAGAAATAAATAAAAATAAGAAAAAGATCAAAAAATTGGAAAAGCGTCAAAACCGTTAAATAAAATTAATGATTTCTACATCTTGTACATATGTATGTAGATGGTTGTTGGATTCATTTGATAGTATTTCTGATTTGTTTCATTTGTTGTTTCTGAATAAAATGGTATATCCTTGATTGTTCATAACGATGTAACGGTATAATACTTAAGCTATTTTAAGGATATATAATAAATTATATGTAATAACGTTTCTTAAAATATTGTTTTCAGAATTAAAATTTGAATAAATATTTGTATCAGAGGTCGATAATTTCAATTATTTTATATAGGTAATTGATTGACGTTATTTGAATTTTGTATGAGGAATCGATTACATGATCTTATTGTTAATATTAAAGTTGATTTGTAAATTTCTGAAATAACGGTGGGAAATAAATTCAGAAATAATATGAGCAATTTTTTATCAATAAGAAGTTATATAAAGTTTAAAAATCACTGTAATTTTAATTAAATATTTAAGTATTATAATTAATTCTTAAATCAGTTGGAAAATATTCTTAAAAGTAACACCGAATAATTATATAGAGGGCGTATAATTTAAATGAGCAAAAAACATGTCAAATAGTGTTGTTATACATTTTATAAAATGACATTGTTGAAAAGATTTTTCATTTTGTTTTCTTTACATCAGGATATTTAAAAAAAATTATTTAAGAATTAATTATATTTATAGCCGTATAATTTTTGTGTAAAATGTAGAAATTTTAAATATAAATTGTGGAATTTTGCTTTAAAATGAGTTAAGAAAATCATTATGTTATTGGCAAAGTGTTAGTACCTTTGAGAGTTTATTTTCGCTGTCATTTTCGATTTAACTTCTGCTTAATTATAAGTATGCAATCACGTACTTAATGCAAAATTTAAAAGATCCTTTATAAATGGCTTCGATTTTCCTAAGTAAGATATTAAAATGTTGATTCAAAGTATTGTATCCTGTTTTTTAGCAAATAAGTATGTATATGCTGGACAGATTTTCTATTCTTAAATTTTAATAAATATTATGTGGGGGTTAGAAATACTCAGGTGATCCATAGATCTGGCACATTGGCACATACTCTAAAATTTAAAGAATAATCAAAAATATAAAAATAAAAATTTTATCTTCATTATGTATATAGACATACATACATATTTTATTTATATTTTTTAGAGATTATTTTCTTGGAACTTATTAAATAATCAAAATGAAATTGTCAAAATGTCATTTAATTTTTAGATGGAAGGCATTGTATAGTATGATGCCTTCCTCGAAAACATTATTATTATTATTGAAAATCTACCATCCGTTTGCCATAACAATTCTAAATTATTTTTTCTTTCCTTTATTTTTGGATAATATTTTTATTGATATGAAAATTTTATTCAGCTTCTTCACAGTAAATGATTCTCTATACTTCCCTCAGTCTTCAACTCCCATATAAACAATATTAATATAATTTAAAACAAAATTTATTTGTATACAATATTAAGGATAACATTCTTTTTTTTTAGAAATTTCATAGTATTTGAAGGTTATATTCAAATAATATTTCTATTTTATTAAAAATAATTTTATTTGCAAAATAATGAAATAGAAAAATATTATTAGAATTATTTAAATATTATAATGGTATTCACAAAATATTAAAAATAAACGCACATATATAATATAAAAATACTATCATAAATATATTAAGGATACAAAAATATTTTAATAAACGAGAAAGTGAAATTCAAAATTTTTTTGAGTGGGAGGCTGCTAACAAGATTTTTTTTTTGTTGCTTTGTTCTTATGAAGTTCCACCGAAAAAAAAACAAAACAGGCAGAAAACGTATAAAAATATTTAAATTTTATTTTCTGAAAAATTTTCAATTTTGTTTTTTATGTACTCGTAATTGTTTTCAGTTCACTTGTTGTTTGAAAAAAAGTCATTGTAATTCAATGGTCTTAAGTTTTGAATGAACACATAAGTGAAGTATACCCCTCTTGTAAGTGTTACAATATTAGGTCACACTAATAGTGGAAATTCCAACACAATTTGGAATTGTGTAAGGACTTTTTCTTTAAAAGCATAATTTTGGATTGTTATCACAATTGCATAAAAAAATTAAACCTTAAAAGATCAGGAGAGCATTCCAAAATTAAATATCAATGAAGTAACCTACTATTACAGGTGGATTTTGTAAAAGATTACTTCTATGACGGAGTAATCTACAATTATTATTGAATGTTGACATTTAATACGTAAGGAATTCCATTAATAAGTAATTTTTAAGAGTTTGTAATGTTCAAACATAGCTTTAAGATAATAATTTGTACTTGACTTAATATCAAATGTCATTTCAAAAAGAATTTTTAAAGTGTAGTAGTTCTGTCAGGTGTCAAATTCATTTTTGAAAATGGGACCAGAAAAGAAATAACGGCTAAATTGTTGATGTAAAAACTACATACATACGTGAAACATAAATTAATAAAAATTATACTATTTAAAGCTGAAAATAAAAGAAAACTAAAAATTTAAAAATTATAACTTAAGAAGGAAAGGAAAAAATAAACGATTTCTAACTCGATTCAGATACAATTGTTGCAGATGAAGGAAAGCAATTGTTCAGGCTGGGTCGAATTAAAAATAAGTAAGAAATCTACTGGTAACTATCATATAAAGGGTGGAACATAAAAAATAAGCTGTAGCCAAAAAAGCTGCACAACTAGAGATGTTAAAAATTTCCATACAAACTACATACATATACATATGTATATAAAAATATACTGGTGTGTTACCATAAGTTAATGTCGAAATATCAGACCATCTCTAATGGATTTCTTAGAATAAAACTAATAAGGTGGAAACAAGCCACTAAATCACATTTAAATCTTATTGAATTCACAATACAATAAAATAATATTAATGTGAACAAGTAAGACGGAAATTATTTTTCATTGATTTTTTACACATAATTAAATGAGATCATTATAATATGTCCACTATACATACACGGCATCTAGTATTCACTTAATCAATTCACAATAAATTGTGCTCTGAAGAATAAGCATCAAATAAAAACACTAATGCTTCAATTTAATTGAACAAAAAAAGGTATAAAGTAATTTTATTAATAAATTTGGATATTTTCAAATTTTCATTAATCATAAACTCAAAAAAATATGTATTTAATGTAATTCCAAAGAATTGAACTTAAAATTTATGATTAATTTTTATGAAATTTTTAAATTATAACAAAATATTTATTTTATTTTGTTTGCTTGCTTAAATTTTCAACAAATTTGGCTTTAACAATAAAGGAAGAATTTTATTGTTTAATGTTATTGTTAAAATATGTTATTTATTGTTGAGAATATTTGCATTCTTTTTAGAATATTTCTATTTTATTTGATTTTAAAATACATGAAATAATTCAGGTGAAAATTATTGTATCATATTTTTGAATATTTAAAAAATATAAATGCAAATATTTTTCTTTTTGTATCCGAGGTTTTATCAAAATACAAGATTTTAAAAAATAATTAAATCAAAATGTTTTGTACAAAATTAAATTATTTTGAATGTTTTAGATAAAATAGTGACCTAAATTTTTGACTTTAAAATAAAAATTAACTAAAAATTTTGTTAATAGGAAACATATTAATTTTATAAGCTCGATGTAAGACTTTATTATAATGGCTTTTGTGGAACATAAAACTAATTGCGGGTGTGCTGTAATTGTAGTATAATAGTTATTACTATATTTCAAAAAGTTGTAAAAAATCTGTTATGTATCCTTGAATTATTATAACATTTGAATTAGTTTATGATTTTCCAGTCATTTTACTATATTATAAAAGTCCCTTCTCCTGTAGAATTATTTATGATTCATGATTGATTTATATTAAATTTATTGTATTTTCCAAAAAAATAAATTTACATATTTATTTTTAATATAAACCAATGACAATATTTTAATTGTTAAGTCATTCGTAAAAATATTGAAGTTTAAATAAATTTTTCTTGTGTTTTTAATATTCAAATTACATCATTGCCATTGATAAAATACATAACATATATGCACATTTTTAGGAAGGAAATTTTGTAGTATTTTAAAAAAATATATTATTTTCATAATTTATATAAATCAAAATTCATATAATAATAATTTTCTAATAAATATTTCAAAAAATCATAGTTGATTGATGGAATTTTTTTGACATATAAATATATTCCATTAAAATTATTATTGTGAATAAAAGCGCGTGGTCATATTTCAGAATAAACAACATGATTATAGAACTGTAAAAATATTGTAATTGGAGAAATGTCGCTTATGTACATGTGGCTGTTATATGGAATAAAATTGTATTTGAAATTTACGCATGTAGGATAAAAAAAATTAAATAAATTAAAAATTCAACGGAAATTTTTTGGGACTTTTATCTATTTTATAAGATTTGGAAGCAATAATTTGGAAAAAGATCAAATTATAAGATTTTAAAGAAGCTATAATCAAATTAACAATATATGAAGCATCTAAAATCCTACTATGAGATTTTAAGAGAAGGTAATTAGCACTTTAATTATTTTAAGTAGTTGGGATACTAAAATACGTTGGTTTTATAGAGAAAAATTTTATAATTTTAGCATAGCAGCAAATTTTTCGTGTAGTTTCGATGGTCTGGATTGGAAAATGTTTTTTTGATGGCACGTTACAAAGCTAAAAATTAGTATAAAGCTCTGGGGTCAATTAGGACCAAGTCTTGGCACCAGTATCGAAATAAAATGTGTATAAATTGGAATTAAAATGAGTGAAATTTTCAAGTTTTTTTTTGATTTTGGAAGCAGGATTTGGAATAAAAACTTGCCGGTTCAATTACAAATAAAAGATTAAGTAATAAATAATTCAAAATTTGAAAGCGGTTAACACACGTAAGTAAAAATGATTTTGTAATCCTACTAACGTATTCTATGATAATTAAATTCCTCTTTATTTTTGATAAATGTTATATTTAAAATCAATTCGACATACAAAGGAACCGGGGTTTCCCATAGTTTAAAACTGAATAACAATGTGATTTATCATTACTAATCGTCAATATTTTTAACTGATTAAGGTTAAGATGTTACTATAATATATTTAATTTTTCAACTTCAAAATTTTGAAACTAATAAAAATAAGCTTTCAAAAAAGTAATATAGTTAATAATAAATTGGTCGCGAATTTATATATCGTTATATAAAAACAAAATGATAATATTTTTTTAAAATGTGCCTGTACCATTAATATAGGGTTGTAGGTAATTACAATAAATAAGAAGTTCAAAAATATTTTTAAATAATTTAATAAAATATATGTATTTATTTACCCACTTACCTAATATAACTAATGCATTTCCTAATAATCCAGCTAAACCGATAATACCAAAAAATACAGGCACAACCATTGATACAACTTTTTCAACTGACCATGGATTAAATTCTTCTAATGTTAAATTACTATAATATGTTGTTGTTATATTATTTATATTATTGTTATTAATATTACTTAAATTTGTGTTCATATTATTATTATTAATATTATTGTTATTTAAAATAATACTAGAGCCACCAATATTATTTACACCCAAATAAATACTCAAATTTTCATACATTTTGAATGTTTTTTTTTTATGATATTTTAAATATTAAATTTTTGATTTATGGTCTAAATCGATGTATCCGATATATTTTAATAATTAATTTGGAAAAATAAAAAAAAAAAAGCAAAAATTAATAATTATTTTTGTATAATTGTTATTATTTGTTTTGCCTAATTTATATAATTTTTATTAAAAATTAAAAACAAGGATAATTTTTATGTATTACAAAAAAATCCATTTAAACTTGTATTCCTGGTTAATACTTTATGAATTCAATGCAGTTAAAATTTTAATTTATTTCTCTTATAAATATATACATATATATATTTATAGGGTTGTCTTTGTATAATAAAACTTAAAACCGTAAAATATTTTAAAACAAAAAAGTCATATAATTTGTATGTGAACCAATTACACTAAATTTTTTAATATTTTTAATAATAAAATTCTCAAGGATAATTTACAATAATAATATTTAAGGATCTAATTTATCTAATAACATTAAATATTTTTTTTTATTATTATCATTCACAGTTTTATTGGTGGAAAAAAACCACAAATTTATTTTGTGTATCTTGTATATAATTTTCTAAAATCACGATATCCAAAATGTGTGATTATAATAAATTTTTTTTTTTTTTTATATAATATGAAGTCCAAAATGTTTTGGCGTTGTGTCCAAAAATATATTTTCTATGATAAAAATTATATGTACTTGAATAATATTTTTAAAACTCTATATAATTTATATTACAAAAATATTTTAATATTATTTATGATGTATTATCCTTATTATCCTGTTGTTATTCTTATTTACTCATTTATATTATATGCTTTTTATATATGAATGCATATATATTGTGGTTATTGTACATTTTGGGTGCAAAATAACGTATGAATTTTTAACAAAAATTTAAAAAGTAGGTAAGCTGAAGGATAATTTTAGGAAAGCGATCAATTTTCCAGGAATATTATTATATTTTTTGGTTTGTTTGCCCTCTCTATTGTCCTTTCTATTTCATCCTATGGGTGTAACTGCATATTATTTCTCATATGTATTTTATATTTCAAATATATTTTATTTATAATCCGGTATCTTGTTCTCGATTCACTTTAAATACAAAAATATTTTAAAATATTTAATGTTGTACCTCATATTTATATTTCTTATCTTATGTAGTACTTGCTTTTTGGAACTGTTGTAATAAATTTTTTCTCTCCTATTAGGAACTATATATATACGTAGTATTTTGCTGTTGTTTATAGAGGTTTGCTGGATTTTTATACTGTAATGATAAGTTTCTAATTTTGAATGTACAATAAATGTGTTTAGTTTGTTATTTGAAGGACGATAATTCTTGTAACAGCATAAATAATTCAGGAACTATTTTGAAATTTTATTAACTATTTGTTGTATAATTCGTAATTGGTTTTGAAAAAGTAATTAAAAATTTTGAAGAAAATAATTATATAACTAAATTAATGTATGATGTAGTAAGATAAGATTTGTGTTTTGATAATTATCATTTCAATTTCAATTCATTACCAAATGATCTTTTAGATGCAAAATAATTCTTTAACTGGAATCAGCAACTTTTCACAATTAATTTCTTAGAAAATGAAGTGTTCTTTTTGGTATGATTTATTTTTTTTTTTTTTAAAGTTGTTCTTTTCAAGATTTCCAACTCTGGATTTTTAAATATGTATGTAGATGTTTCTTTTGTACATTTTATTCTTCTTGAACAAAGAATATGATTCAAAAGTTTTATTCTTTTAATTTATATATTCCTACTCCTTATTTATGTGCCCTCCTTTTAGAGTAACTACTGCATTTGTTAATAATTTAGTAAAACAAAAAGTCCTGTTTGCGATATGAAAACAAAATTCATAAATATATTCTAAACACAAATATTCAGATGCAATTGCAATGATCAAATTAATGCTGGATTATAAACGGAAATTAAAGAAAAAAATTAATTACAGGAAAAATAAAGTTGTATCCATTAGTTGTACTTTTGTTTCAGTTTGTTTAAAAAAAATATTAAATCTTTTATTGTTATTAGCTTAACTTTAATTTGTTTCCATACACCTGGTTGCATATAGTAAGGAAGTGAAGTAAAAACGTTTTATGGCTCTATCTGTAAATAAATGAAAATAAAATGAATGAAAGAAATTATTATTATTTTAGAAATTTCAAAATTTTGTATTTAATATTAAATTTTATATGTACCTAATTTTGTTTTATTAAATAACATTACAGAATAAAAATATTGGTACGGTAATCATTAAAGTTCTTATCAGTTATGAGATAGTTAATCATTCATAATAATATCATATGTCTTGAAATTAAAGAGCGAAGACAGTCTTAATATTCAAAACAGACAGTTGAATCGCAATGCTCGATAAGCTATCACTGAAATATTCGATAAATATTGAAGGAAAATTTTATAAGGCCTTCACCATCCTGTCATTCACTTACCGCCATTAAGATGACAGCAAATGCTCGGGTTGAATCGAAATCGGAAAAACGACGATGATACACTACCTAGTATGCCGACGGGGCAATACACATATATTTTTGGTCCTATACCCAAGAAAAAGTTCTTATATTATTTGAGTTGCCTAAACGTTTTATCATTATTTTGAAGATTCTTTTTCTAAAAAACAAGAATTGAGTAAGTCTGAAAACAAAGATATTCTAAAATTGAAATAATTTCGAAACTTCAAATTATGAAATGTCAATTATAACATTAGAACAGGTCACATAACCGTTATTATAATCTTATTATGATAGCAATGAAACAGAACAGCAATAGTTTCTCTTGGTATTATATGCAATCTTGACTACTATATTAATATATCTATTAAATTCCTTTGTATAACTTATTCATACATGCAGATGCAATGCATATACTTCAAGGGAATAATATACAATACTCCTTTTTTTGAATGAATTCGTTCACCATTTGAAAAACAGTGTAGTAAGAGCAAATTTTTTTTTCCATAAAGCAATGATTTTGAATTTTTTTTTTGTTCCAGTGTAATTTGTTTGAGTATTAAATTTTTATTTCATAAATGGCCAAAAGCGCATAAGTACGGAGAATAAAAATAAAATTAAGAGAAGATTTAGTATTAAAATTAAGTAAATTAAAAAAAAAAAGAAGAACAAAGAGGTAAAGAAATCAGAAAAAAGGAAAATGAATTAAAGGATAATGAAAAATGTAACTAATTTCATTAGATTTGTTTTTAGCATAAAAATCCGTTTATAGCTGCAATTCAGAAATTCAGTTCATGTACTCAAAATTAAGTTTTAATTAAATAAAACAATTTTTTTTTAGGATTTAAAGTGAAGGTTTTTTATATTTTCAGTTAAATTTGCTCCCGTTTTTTATGTGGAATCATAAATATTAAATGAGAAGGATTTCAAATCAAGATAATTTCAGCATTCAAGTGGGTGTATGTAAGACATAAGTGGTGAGTGTAATTTAAAATAATTTAAAAATTTTTTATGATAAGTTTTTTATTACTGCGTAGCCATTATTTTGCGTAGTTACGTTTGGAACTGTCCCTAGAAAATTTTTGAATGTTGGACATTTGAAGGAGTATATTGAAGGAGTATAGTTGGACATTTGAAGGAGCCTGTTGAGCATAGGTTACAGAAACATTACAAGGCTGTATAAATTCGGATTTGTTGCAAACTATTTACAAAATCACAGTGGTGGTGCAACGAGCAAGACCAAAACTTCTTCAAAACCAAAGTGGTTCCTTTCACTAGAAAAAGAAAACTTTATGGTTTTATGGTTTTAGTATGTATTTGGTCAGGAAATAAACATTTTGGGAGACGTGAAGTCCCTAAGGGTCACTTTTGATAAAAATCTCATATGGAATCTTTGTATCGAATCAGTTTTTAAGAAGGCGCAGACATTTCTTTTTGACGTGTAGCTGTCTGAGTGAAAAGTTGTGGAATTTAAATCTAAGGGTGATGGATCATATGCATTTGGTGACAGTTCCTCCAATGATCAATGCATGATTTAATGTTTTAGTGGAGAAAAAGATCCAGGATAAATCAACTTCGTAACTCAAAGATTGCGTATGTGATAATCACTGGTGCATTTACATATAATATTGAAGGAGTTTTTTTATAAATTTGCCTCCATTATATTTCACGATGAAGTGTGAGGCCAAGGTTGCTGCAAATAGGATTGCCGGCTTTGATGGTCAAAGACATGTTTGCTAAGCTAGTCATCCGGATATTTCCATATTCTTACTGCATTGGAATGCTTGTTAATGCTATAATTCTGGCTGGGATTATGAATTAGAAATAAGGTAAGCAAGTTTTTTTTATTATAAAACCTTTTTTTTTTCTGGTCTTCCCACAATTTCAGTTGCTGTTATTACTGGTTATAGTGAGCAGGGCTATTATGTGCCCAAATTGTTGCTGATAAAAGACTGTGTGTACTGGTTTTGTTACGAAAACGTAATCTGGCTCTTCATAACAAAGGTGGAACAGACAAAGTCTTTATAAGTGATCAAATGTTATGATAAGCTTTTATAGCTGTGGTGCCTTGTTTTGCAGTTTATCAGTGGCAAACTATAATCGGCCTATCTATATATGAAAAATAATGTTTACACCTACATACATGATAATTGAAAACTGATTTTACTATGCCAAGTAAACAACCATGTTATAGGTATAAAAATATATTTTTTTCTCTTTTGTTAAATTTTTCCATTGATTTAATGTTAATTAATCAATCAATCAATTTAATTCATCATTAATATAATCAATCAATATATTTGCTTACAAATTAATATTCAGACAAAACAAAAATTTTCTTATCCTTTGACCATTTTCAATATACATTGGTACATGTGTATATTTTAAAATAATTACTGTCATAACAATATGATCCTTAATTCAATACATTCTTAAAAATTTCCTTTAACATTGTATACTCACACATATTTACATTATATACAAACCTAAAAAACAATAATAATAATATGATTGCTGTTATTATGTGGGTACACAAATCAAACTTTATTTATACAAACATTCAACAAATAACAGTCACTCATTCTTATGGTAATATAGAGAGAGAAATAAATACATGTGCCTCTGTATATGACCTACGTCTGATGTTAAACAATATAAACGCATGTGGAATATATATTGAATACTATATGTATTGTGTAGATAGTGAATATTAATGGAAATAAGAAAAAATAGGAAAAATAATAATTAATTATTGAAAAAATTTGTTATCCTTTCGAAATCCTTTCATAATTGTTATCGAAAAACCAATAGTAAGTTTCATTATTATTGTATTTGTTTTTTTTATTTACGTTATCGTATTTACAATAAGGAAAGTATTGTGATCGCACTAAATTGTATATGAACTTCTCCGTCTTGAAGAATTGCTGTAAAGCCACCTTTTTTTAACGAAGCATAGTTCATTCAGATTGTCGGCCGGTTGGTCTTTTTAGGACTGTATCTTTTAGGACCAAACCGATTGTTATGGCAAGATTATTTTTAATTCCATTTAAGAATTTTGTCTAGCGTGAAGTACATCAGACACAGTTCTCTCTTGCAATATACATAATCAACAAAGTTGCCTTTCAAAGACAGTGGTAACTCTACTAAAGGTGGAAATTTTATAATTTTAACGATATTTACTTGAATTTCAATGTCTGATAACCAGTGCCAAAAACAGTGCTACTAAGAAATCAATTCTGTAGTAAACACTTTGATTTTCTTCTAATTATGTTGTCGCCACAAATGTTTTATTAAAACCATTAAAGTTTTTATGTTAAAATTATTAATTTCATTTTGCCCCTTTTCTTTTCCTCCATCTTCTTCCCCCTTCTTCTTCCCCCTTCTTCTTCCCCCTTCTTCTTCTTTATGTAACGCAAACAACTTTATGTATGTACAGACGTATATCTTTTAATATTCCTGATTTTCTGCATGTTAGGTTTTATTATTGTTTGTCCGTTCTTCTATTTCACTTTTATTGTTACTATTTTTTTTATATTTTTAAAAGGAAGTGAAAGTATTGATTTCAGGATAATAAAAACAATTTCACTCAATTATTTTTTTTTTTTTTTGTTTAACATTATTTAGAGAAGGACCAACTACAGTATTTTATATTATTTTTGTATTTTGTGTAAATAAAGAAAATCAAGAATAGAAGAAAATAATTTGATTGAAATAAGTGAATAGGAGGCATACTTGAGAAGTTGTTGAAATTGAAAGAAAAGGGATTCTCTTAAACGAATAACATCAAGCGAGGAGTAGAGAGAGAGAGAGAAGGAAAAAATGAGTGAGAAACAAAAGTAGCAACAAGAACTACAAACAAGTATATAAAAATAATTTTCAATCATTATTCTTATTTTTCCATAGAGACCTACATATTACAATACAAGTGGTATATAAATAAGGAATATCTTGTTTAGAATACTAATTCATAAAAACAAAGAGGAGAAATAAAAGAATAATATACAAAAAAGGACAATGGAATAGTAAATTACATGTGTATTTTATATGAAATACAAAATGAAGTCCTTTTTTTCTTTACCCTTTTTCCTTTGATCATACATTATACAATTTATATTTAATCTATTGATCCCTATCAAAGAGAAGTTTGTAGGATGTTGAAACGATAGAGTTAAAATGTTGGATTATTACCTACATATGCATAAGTATGTTTGAAATACAGGAATTAATAGCTTAGCCCACATGGCTTATTATAATTTTCTTTAAGGCAACATTGATTTTTTTTTTATTGTTGGAGTAGATTTTAGAAATTTATCTATCAGACAATTAATTGGAATAGCAATATCAATTAACTTCTAAGGAGGTTATTTTATTCAGAATCTCTGACACGATATTTTACGTCGATATTGGTGCAAAAACATCTACTATGCCCTTGCAATAGGCCGAAAGACAATCATCGCAGATATGGTTAAAGTTTTTACTTCTATAACTTTTATAAGCCCATTATCATATTTAATTATTGGCTTGTACTCATCTAAAATTTTATGTTTTTTACTGAAATATAATTATACAGTCGTGTTATAATTATATATAGCTAAATCTACAAAATATCGTTAAAGAATTTCATTTTAATGATAGATCACCGAATAACTTATTGACTACATTTTGGTTAATAAATAATTACAAATTACTTGAGAATATACTAAAAGAACTATTAAATGTATATGTATATATGTATACAAACATTTACGAAATTATATCACAACCTAATTTATCAAATTAGTTTAATTTTCAAAATTTTCCACACAACTAAATTCCTAATGACTATATTTTGACATTATGTATAATAAAATAACAATTTTTGATTATTTCAGAGAGAATTTTTGTCGGTGTCGCTGATTTTTCAAATAATCACAATTTGAATCGAAGAAAATTAAGTGTTTGGGAAGCAAAAAAAGTTAGTCAATAAGGGATGTATGTTTGTTCAATGATTATATCCTTAGAAAACCAAGCTCTAAAGTTCGCAAAATTTTAAACATGGTACACTGTCATGAAAACACGACAAAATTTATAAAAAACATTGAAGATAAGTAGGAGAAGCAGTGGTTAGTGTGCTAAGGCAGAACTTACGAAGGAATTACTCATCAAACAAGTTGTTATATTTAATTTTCACGTCAAGCATTAGTAGATAGTATGTTCTAGATAACTATCGTAAAGAAATTTACATTTGAAAACCATTAACAAAAGAACAATCAAACTTTTAGTATATTGAGTGAAATCAATCCAAATGTAGCTCACGGATACTTTTATATTTAGAATAATGAGTCATTTCATGTTGTTTGAGAGTTGTTGGAGTCATTGTTTGGGAAGCTTAAGGGCCTTTGGAAACTTTATTTCTTCAAAAATGAAATCAGAACCGCCTTGTGATCAGCGGAAATCATCATAACGTCATGATCTGGAGAAGATGTTGATTATTTTAACATAATTATCGAATTGTTGAAATGAAAATTTGCAATTAATTAAAAAAAAATTTAGAAATAAACCCTTCCGATGACCTATAAGGCTGTACGATTTCAAAATTTCAATTATTTGCACCGGGTAAACTTGAAGTTACAGATTTTTGTTGATAACCTAACAATTTTTATCGCCTTCGAAACATTTTTAATCGTATTATTTGTGAGGCAAAGCAGTTCTTGAAAAAGTGGCAAGTTAAATAGTCTCACAGCTGTTTTAAATAAAGTTTTAACCCTTACTTTCAAATGCAGTAAGTAATTTAAATCCTTTTTTGTTGTTTGATATTTTTATTATAGAATTGAATTAATTTTTAGTATTTTCAATATATGTAGTATGATAATAATTAGGTATAATAAAATGTATCATTAAATTCTATATAATATGTAGAGTGAAATTAAGCACACTATATTATTATTAGTAGCAGTTAGTGATATTTGGTTAATTAACGTATTATTTGAATAAGCATTTTATTTAAAGAAGATTAAGTTATTTTTGTTTGACTTCTAATTAAGTTAAATATGCAAGAGGATAAATTATAATGTGACAACTGATGATATTTTTTTATGTTCTTATATAAAGCTAGTTGATTACATTGATTTTTAATTTATATGGATATTTTGAATTATGACCAGCACCTACTAATTGTTGATCAATAAATATAAGTTGAATTATCCGGAATATAAAGTTATAAGTTAAAGTTGTTTAATTGTTAAAAATGTAATGTAATTTTAAGTTTTAACCTCCCACATAGGTAATTCCTAATTACATTATATGTTAAGAAAGTTTAAGAACCTTTCAAGTTAGTTGAATTTATCACGAGATGAGTGTGGAGGGTAGTGTTGCAGGGTTGTATCCCACACCAATTGGAGCATAATGTGCTGAGTTGGGTATATATAAAAAGTAATCCAACATATTTGAAATTTTATTTGTGAATTTATTGTTTCTTAGATAGAGGAATACTTTTAGTTTCGGAAGAATCACTACGAAATTTAGGATATCTCAAAATAATGAAATGCCTTTGAGTATATTTTAAATATATATTTAGGACCAAATATTTAATAAATTATCTAATTTAAAATGTTGTTTAAAAGCTTAATTTTGAAAGGTTTATAACAACAATACACCATATTTTCCTGTTTTTTTTTCAGGCTCATTTTGCGAATGTGAAAAACACAATTTTTCATTATTCGATTTTTAATAATTAAAATTTATATTGCATAAATAATTTGAGATACAAGTGTAAGTCAACTGTAGGGGGTCTACACATGTACTCAAAATCAATAATTTAAAGAACATTTCCCTTTTTTTTTATGTATGTAGGTACTTAGGAGGATTAAACCCGCTCAAAAATTAATTCTTTTACGCTCACTAAATTTTTACATTTTATTTGAATTGATGTTTTTTTTTATTTACTCCTGACAGTGAACAACACTCATTGTTAACATCAGTTATGAACAAATTGCGGGGAAGAAAAAGAGGAAGAGAAGAAAAATATATTCTAGGAATTTATTAAAAAATACAAAGTGTTCCGAATAAATATGAAGGGGATGCTATTGTTTTGGTAAGTGTAGATGGAGATAATTTATTAGATTATTGTAGTTTTATACTTTAGATTCTTATAGAAATTATACTAAATTAGAGCGAAAACCATTTTGAGAATTTTGAGAACAAAAAATCGGTGCAATTTTCTACACCTTCGTGAGGCGTATGAAGGGGAAGCTTCTTATGGAATTTGGCAGTCGTGTGTCCAATTATAGGAAAATTTTACGATATTTATTGTATTCCAGAAAATTTGCAAACTTATTTATTTTGCCCGAAAACATCGCCCCCAGTATTCATACATATATAAAGCTAGTGCAAATATCATCCCTTTTTTTGATATTTTAAGAATCGATTTTTTTTATTTTATTATTATGCTTATACTAAATTATCCTTATCACAACATTTAGAACGAAAAATTACAAAATATATAAAAATTCAAGGTTATTGATAAGAAATTTTTTTAAAGTTGAAATCGTATGTTAAAGAAAATGATGAAGACATTATTGAACAAAAATATTGTCATAAGGATATTACAACAAAAAAAATATAAGGATATTGAATTAATTTTTTTTTTGTACTATGGTAAACAAACCCTTTTCTTATTACTTAATGATATCCTTCCAAAAGACTTACTGTTACAAAAAAAAAAATCCTTCCCTCTTTTTTCTTAATATCAGGAAAATAATTTTCTTTGAATGTCCTTTTTTAAATTTTTTAAATTCATTTTTTCATTTTTTGTATTTTCTTTTTATTTTATGTGTGTTTTTGGCAAATGGCAATAATCATCTTTGATTTTTATCCTTTATGACAGAGAAGAAAATTCTAAAGACGATGGAAATTTTGTTAAAAATTAAAAATACATAAAAATTCAACCTCTACGGAAATCCTTTCCATTTTCTTACTAAATAAAAAGAGAAAAAACAACAAACCAAAAAAAAAATATTTTAAATTTTTGTTGTAAAATTTTTTTAGTCTCCCGTCTGTTGCATTTTTGAATCAAAAATATTTAATCGAATGAAATTTCAGTGATGAGTTCAGAGAATTTTTATAATTTTTAGAATACACCAAGGCAAAAAAGCACAATTTAATGAAAATTTTTGATCGTCCACTATAGTTAAGGTTTTAATATTCTTTACTCCACTTTAAATGTAAAATTATTTTCCAATTATGAGTTACCAAATAATCCCGAAATGATTTTTCAAAATAATCTTTAGCCGGAAAATGGCTCAATGTTGAAAGTTTGAAAATTAATTTTTTCCTTCTTTAGCAAAAAAAAAAAAACCAAAACAAAAATAGTGTGTAATTTTAAGTGAATGAACGAAAGAGCGAATTAACGAATGCGAATGCCTACGCATAATATAATTTTTCCGGACCTTTTCTGATTTCTCTTTTGCGTTTTTTTGTTGTATTTCATGTCATTTTGGTTTCTTTTTTGCTTTTAGAAATTTTATCCTACAACTTCCGATTTACATTTACCGTTACAATTTGTTTTCATCTTGGGGAACATATTATAGATCCTTTTCCTCCCTTTTCTTTCTTATTTTCTATATCTACCCTTTTTTAGAAGCTTTTTGCAGAGGATATTGTAAAAAATTGGGAAAATAAATTTTTTTTCTTTCTCTTGTAAATATATGAACTGAAATTATGAGAATGAAACGAAATTCCAGTTGAGTAATGAAAAGAATTTTAGAAATTTTAAGCGATTTTTGGTGTCTTTTTTAATTTTGTTTTTATTTTTTAAGTATTAATTTTTGAGTTTTGAATTTTTAAAGATATTGTAAGTGAGTATCAAATTCCCATTTTTATTTTTTGAAATTTTTTTACAATTTGGTGGATATTGTTGTAGTAAATTTGAATTTTTAGTATAATATTGCGTTTAAGGTAGCCCAATACAGCAATAGATGTAGTTTAATTGTGTACTATTTTCAAGAAGATGCACCTGCTTCTTGAAAATAATTAATATTTAATTTTTAATTTTAATTTGCTTTTTTATTTGCAATCATATTTTATCAATTTTATCAATGCTAACAAAAATCAGAGCACAAGTTTTTTCTTCTAAAAATTTCAAAAATGGTGCGGCAAAGTAATCTTGAAAGTAATTTATTTTCAATAAATTTTTGGTTAGATTTATATTGTTAAGTCATCCACTGATAATATATATTGTAGGAAAGAAATTCAAGGTTTTCTGGTAGGCGCGCAGTATTGAATCCTCCGAGATAATAAAAATATGAAAAAAGTCTTTTTTTTTTGCGCATTAAATATAAATTTTAATTGCATATAGGAAGAGGAACATTATTTACTTTTACAATGTTTGGGGAATATATATAAATTGGTTAATAATGTGATCAAAATATGAGCCATTATAAGAACGATAGTAGGAAAGTAGAACGCCCCCTTTCCCCATTGTATTTCATCATTGTCTTAGACAAATGTAAGAGTGAGGCTGTATCACTATGTAAAGGAATTAGTTGACAGCTCTCACGTACATTACAAATTCTGGAATACAATAATGACGTCGTTTCACTGAATCACTTGGGTACCCTCTCTATGAGAAGAATCTCAGCGTACTCATATTGAGGAGGTATCCGAATTTGAATACAAATATACGAAAATAAAATAAAAAAAAGAAAATTAAAGTTAATTAATCAGACCTTGCAACGCTTAGTAAGATCTGTAGCGCGTCAATCCCTGGAATGAAATTCCCAAAGGCAAAGAAATGTGGGGAGACCAAACAGAGAAAGTTGGAGAGACTATATTGAAGTCTTTTGTTGCATAAGTTTAGGCGAAATTTTTTATTTAAAATGCTTTGAAATTATTATAAAGAGCTTTGTAACAGTTTTTTCTTTCAAATGAGACAGAGTATAGGATAAATAATAAAATAAATCTCTAAATGGAATTTAGTATTGAATAAAATACTTAAAATTTATTTAAAATGAAAAAAAAATCTCCTACACAATCTTAAAAATAGAAAATTAATTTACAAATATTTTTATGAATTTCAAAAAAATAAAATCCGATTTGTCAATTATAAAAATATTAAAAAAAAAGAGCCATTTATAGTAAGTTTAAGTAACCTTTCAAATAACATCATTTTTAGACTCATCAAATTTAATTTAATGTGAATTTCTCTCTTCTCAATCACATACATATGTAAATACCTTCAATGTTCTTTAATTAACTTAAATATATACCGTAATCAAAACAAAATATAATAATATGTAAAAATAAAAATGTAAATAAAATAATACGCCTACACATTACGAGTATTAGAAAGAAGACATACATACATACATAAATATGAATATGAATACATGTGTTCTATAACATTTTATTCAGTACATACATACATACATACGCACATAATATATACATATGTATTAAGTGTTTATAATATAATAAAAATACTGTCGATTTCAATTGAAAATTCTATATTTAATTGGTATAACAATGTTAATTACCAATAAAATACAAGTGTACATATAAATAAACAGAATCCTAGCAAATTAAAGTTAATGTTTTTTTTTATTAGGTTGTATTGAATGTCCTTGTAAAAATACACAATAATATGTTATGTGTCTATTGTATTAAAATAAATAAGTTGATTAATACTATAGGAGGGTAATTATATAAAAAAAATGGTGAAGATAAATTCAAATATCAGTTACTAATTAAATCCTAAAATGTTTATTATTGTATTAGAATAATAAGCTTATATATATTATGTAAATATATGTATATATAATTTAACATTTGATGAAATATTTTAATAAAAAAACTTTATTTTATATAAGAAGGTAATTCAGTAAATTTATGTTGAAAGTAGAAAACAACCGACTATAAAAATCCTAAATCAATATTGTAGATAAGTCTATTAAACTGCTAGAACTCTAATAAAAAATAATAGCAGATTTTCAATAAAATGAGAAAATGACTAATTAGTTTTGTGCATTCGTCTTTTAGTATGTCAATATTTTCCAAGACACCAAATTTTGACTATATCTAGGTTACTGACAAATTGCAATATAGCAGGCAAACTCAGACCGAAGCATCTCAGTCGTACGCGAGTCACCGCCTCGCACATACCATCCAGAGACGGTAGACCTCGCCCTTTGCATTGTTCATCCTTTTCAGATGAATCAATGAGAGGCAATGTCCACGGAGTACACCCACTAACAGCTTCATATCTGGATGACCAAGTGTGGCCAGTTTCCCGACTCCTCGCTCTTATAGGAGAGAAATATTTTTTGGAATAAGATAGGTCGGGGCAATTGATTCAATGATCGATCCTCGCCTGTTCCTCCCAACCATTTAGAGCGCGCAGAATCGCTGCCCTCGGCACCCGAAAGAAGTTGTCGCTTCGCTTCCAACGAGACCATTGGCTTTTTCATTTCCGTCTATGTCATATTGTTCCGGCACCCACGTCAATATCTATCACCTTATAAGTCCTATCATTTTGTTAATGTCCTTTTAATTATTGTTGTTCCCCTCCCAGAAATATGCAATAAAACAACATTTTTGTTAATCAATGTTTTAAAAAACAGGAGGTGCTTTCAATTGTTTAAACAAAGTTGATTGCCATTATCTAATGATATCTAATTCGATTTCATATAATTCGCCAGTGAAATAACTATTAATTAAAGATGATTATTGAATTTTATTGAAAATGGAACTACCTTTTTTTTTGGATTTTACATGAAATTTAACAAATTTGAATTGAATAATTTATGACATCTTAAATCTCAACTATTGTAGTTTATTTATTTATTTCCTTTTGTCCAAAATCAACATGTTTTTTAGATAAAGCTAAGAACAACTACCATATTGCTATTTGTATACTAAAAAATTCATATAAATTTCAAAGGATCAAAACTTGTACACAGTTTTCCATATGTACATATCCATTTCGCCGTATTATTCAAAGTAGTTCAACGAAATGATGACATTATGTATTAGCTTTGTATATAATAAATATAAGCTTCTCCATTCTAAAGAATTTTCATATATAACAATACATACGTATAGGGTATACATAGAAATTTCCAATTTAAAATATCATATTTTCCATTATTTAAGATTTAAGCGGAAATTTCTTGCTGGATACATATATGTATAAGAACTGTTCAACATATGGATTATATTTTTCTCACTATGCCCAGGTATAAATGTGTGTATACAGTTCTCGAATATTTGTATGTATTCTATATTGTACATAGATGTTAATTTTTGTGAAAAATATTTTCATATATTTTTGTTTTTCTTGTTTCGATTTCCTATTAAAAGAACACAAACTTGATGAAAACATAGTAAAGTCAAGGACTTTTGTATGTCATTTTTATACAACATATGTACGTATTCCTATGTTGTGCACATGTTATATATGTACATAAAGAACGGAGAAAGAAAATGTCAAAAATTTTTATTATGTTTTACCCAAACTAGCACATTCACAGTGCGTTGCTTGACAATTTCATTCATGCATCGCTATCAGGCACGGTTCTACATCGTTTGGCGTTATACCCAGTTTCTAAAAAGTGCGCCAACGTTTTAGCTTTCAAAGTAATGAATGATATGCAATAAACATTGCACATTGCGCATTATAAATCACTTTCTTGTAAATTTATCATGATGAACGCAAGACTAGTCATAGAATTAAAGCTTTGAATTTCAGCTTTTTGTTTTGCAATGTTCGTATGTTTTACATACATTTTATCAATTTAATTTCGCTGTAAATATAGAAAAAATAGAAAATTTTTTTGAAAATTCGTAATTGAAAAATTGAAAAAAATTTTTTGTTTTTTAAAATTTAGTTTTTTTTTTAAGTTGTCAATGGGCGCCTCCGTTTTACGGGGCCCATTGCAAATGCTTACATTGCATATATGGTAGATCCGGCACTGGTCGCTATATACAAATGTAAAGCGGTTAGTTGTACTATATTAGCTAATAATTTTTACACTGATAACTTTGGCGGCTTTCAGATATTGATTATACTATATCACAATGAATCAAAATTCTTTATCTGTAAACTTGTATCTGTGTATGTACAAATATGAGTTTAATATTAAATTTTATGGCAATGTTATGGCAATTGCTTAATAATATTGATATTTCGATAATATTTTTAAGAATTTAACCGAGAATGGCAATATTTTATACTATATATCACATTAATTTTAAATAGCTTGGATTTATATACGATCGATAACTTTAATAAATTATTAAAAAAATATATTTCATTTTAGGAATAAAAAATTAACATTTGTAGTGAGTTTTTCCATTTTTTAATTAAAAATATTTTATTTAAATGAAAATTAATTTTATTTATATGAATTCAAACAAGAAATAATTTTTAATTAAAAAAAATTTAAGGTTTGCTGATAAATAAAAAATGCCGAAAAAGTGGAAGTATATTTAATCGAAAGGAAAATCAATAGTAATATAAGTAAAGTCGTAAGTTACAAATCTCTCAAATATTTGATACTATTTTTATTTGAAACGAGAAAAATAGAGTTGAGCATGTCAATTCTGTGATACCCGTACGAACTTGTTATTCTATGTGGGCCAACAAATATGCCACAGGTGACTGCTTGATAGACTATAACTTTAATTACACTGGATTTGCTTTACAAGAAATGATATAGCTGTTTAAATTACAATTTCGATCAAAGTATTTATTACCATAAACTCTTCATAAAATTTTTGTATAGATCATAGCTCTATCGGCTTTTAAGTTATTACTAGGACGAACCGAGACACGGCTAAATTGTTTCAGAATTTGTTTTTTTCAATTTAGTTCAGTTGAATCTTAGTCTCGGATTCTTTCGGGTAAATTTCAATTATATCTATCTAGAAACTTAAAAATTGAACAACTCTTCCTTAGTATTATTTAATTTTTTTTAAAATAATATATATTTTATTTACGTAATCAGAAGCATAAAATCTGAATCCCACATTGGTATGTGTACCTATATAAAGTAAGTAACTATGAGTACGGGAAAACGTTGCTTAATAATATGGTCATTTGGTCATGGTCTTGTGTTGTCGAATCAAATAATATTAAAATATTTAAAATAAGAATCTTATGATTTTTAAAATAAAATAAAAAAAAAAATACAACCTAACTTATGTAAATTTTTACTTTTGTAAAGAAAAATAAATTTAAAGATGAGGAAATAAAAGAATGCCTACATAAGCATGAAATTTTTATGCACGCGAATGGAAAATTTCATAAGTATGTAAAAGTAGAACTTAGTAGAAAGTACAGAAAAAAAAACCATAAAATATAAGAAAACTGCCACGTTACATAAAATTTTTAATAATATTTTTTATATATTACAGAAATGGCATTATTGAAAGTTCTTTCGACTCATTTTTGTCTTCCACAGATGACTAATTTTGTATTTTTGTTCTTGAAGAAAATTTATTGACTTAATAGAAAATAAATTTTAATATAGAAATTGTCTCCTAATAGGGGATTAAAAAGTAGGCGTCCGACAAGGTCTATATTAAAAATATGGAAATGAAAATTGTTATTCAGATTATATCGATTAGGTATAGAATTCATAAAAAATATAAAAGTTTTTAAATTTAATAGAAAATTTCAAAATATAATTTAAAATCTCATTTAAAATTTTATTAATTGCATTAAAAAATTCTTCAGTACAGCGTTCATATTTATGTTTTCTACACATTTGATGGCATACCAGCGGAACTGTTTGGGGCAAGTGAACTCACAGCAGTCAATGTACTGAGACGAAAAACTATGCAGAAAGGAAAAAAGGAGAAATCTTCAAATGGAAAAAGAGATTAACAATCAAAATACCCGAAAAAGGCGACTTATCAGAATGCCGAATTTAAAGAGATATAACAGTGCTTAATTGTGTAACAAAAATAATTGCTGCAAGAATTACCAGAATTGTAAAAAGTTTAGAAAAGTATCTTAGAGAAGACCAACATATTTCTCAATGGAAGAATACGACTCTCAGAAACTGGTTGAAAATTTGGAACCATTACGAGTTTTTCTATGAATCAGTCTAACTGCATTTTTTTTGACTTTCTATAGTGGCTATAGAAGATTAAAAGAAAAGCTTCCTAAACAACAAGCGATTCTATATTGCAATTTAGAATAAAAAATTGCATAATAAAAAATAAAGGTAACATTACATAAACTATATACACTGTTGTGATACAGATGCCTAATAATCATGTTAAATTAACTTTTTAGATAACAAAGTGTGAGCAGACCAATTGAACTTCGAGTCATGGAATAGGCCAAGATATTTGAATGAACCAACTCCTTCAATTCTAAAGCAATTAATGCACAAGGCAATGAATTAGAAAAAGTATTAGAAATGTTTGAGTTTAAAATCTACCTATAATCAAAAATAGAAGGAAAATAAATGCTGAAGTTCGTGTATTTAATCTTGGTACTAATTTAAACCGATTACGCAAAATATTAAAGTCGAAATTCATATGATCTACTACAACATTATTTATTTTACTCATATAAATAAATGCCTCATCATCAGCGAAAACCGTAACCAAACGAAAAAAAGTTAATAGAGTACAAATTTTAAATCCTCTTTTATAATTTATGCTCAAAAATCTTGAAAATTTGTAACATAACTAGAGAATTTTTTACAAATTTACTTGAAATTATTTTCCATTTTAACACCATTTATTTTTTTGAATTTTTAATCTTCTTTTATGGATAAAACCAACCAACTCTCTCATTCAATTCATTTTTAATTTTCTTGACGTCAAAATCACTGTTGTGTATAGTAAAAAAATTCTTTCTGCACTTTTAATCAATACTATTTTGTTTTTTTTTTTTCTATCACCTTGAAATTTTTAATTAACATCTAATTAAAAAATGAAGAAAAAAAACCAGAAAATTCATTTTCTATAAGATTTCAAAGAATTTTTTTTTGTTTAATTTCATATTTTACCCACGTATTTTAACATTATTAGTTATGAACCTCTGCCTCGACATACATAACATAATATAACAGAATTAAAATTGTAATATTTCATTAAATTTAAAAAGTAAATTAAAAATTTCAACGATTACATTCGGTTTTTGAAAAAATGAAAATTTTGTTATAAGAAGGATTCAATTTTTTGAATTAGAAATTATTGTTTAAAGTACAAATTTTGCTTTGAGTACCCACATAATGTACATACATATATTATAGAAGAACTTATAAAAATTCATTTTTAAATTCTTCATTCTTGAAACTTGCCTGACAGTATAACATAAAATGTGCGGTATCAAGAAGTACAAAGCTCTTCTAAAAGAATTTCTTTTTTCGCATTTTTACTTTTATTTTTGATTACAATGAAAAGGGATTTTTAAAAATAAATTTTCCTAAAATAGAATATCAAAATTAAAGGTATCTATAATATTATTGAATAATTTCTCGTAAAAATAAGGACATATGAAAATTTTTACACATGTTATGTTGATTTTTAGATTTTTGAAAAAAAAAAAACAGTAACATTGTTTTAAAGGCAGTAAGATTTTACATTTTGTATTTTTAGAATTGAATTTTGTTACTACTACAAAAAAAATCGTAATTTTTGTTAAAAACAAGTTTTAAATATGTTGCTTTAATGCAACATTCAGCATCAGTCAGTAGTATAAAAATAAAGAAAACTAAGTTACGAGAATTAAGTTAAAAAATAAGTTTTCAGAATTCCCTATCATAAAAAAATTAGTTGAATGTCTTACATTCGCGACACTGTTCATTATGATGAGTAGATTTCTCTAATTTTGTTGCATATTTAATAATATAGGCCTGCATTATTGCAAATTCTGTCAAACTCAAAATCACATATATTAAATTTAAAATACAATGCCATTTTTTTTAAATAAAGTTTTATATATGTACATGTATTTTCAGGAAAATTTCAAGGAATTCCGGAATAATTCAAATGACATGTTGTTCTTGTATTTATTAAGAAAAAATCTTAACTACATTAAAGTCAATTTTCAATTTTTTTTATTATTCAAAAATATTATTATTTCCTTTCCCTTATTGAAAAGAGAAAAAGTTTATATGACAATTTTAATCACTACTCAAATAACTTTTTTGCACAAGTTTTTATATTAAAAAATTTCTTGTTTTTTTCCTTGAAAAGGATACTTTTTTTTTTTTATTCAAAAATGTTTAAAAATTGATAAAAATAAGAAAGTATCAAAATTTTTCTTGAATAACAAAAAAATAACAATTTCCAAAAAAAAACCATTTTGTTTGTATGCTTGTGCGTCTGATAGTATTTAAATTTATCTACCCTTCTTCTACAAACTACCCCGCAAAAATTTTCTAATCTCATCAGTATTCAACACTTTCTTATTTTTTCTTTTCTTCTTTAAGGAAAAAGGTGTTAAAATTTATTTACTTTCTTTCTTCTCTTTTCTGTATTTTCTTTTTTATTCGTGTAAATCAATTATTTACTTTTTTAATAACAGTAAAATGCCAAAACAAAATTTTATATATAAAAAAAATCCATTTCCTTTTATTCTTTAACAAGAAAAATATCCTTTCTTTGGCATTCGTCGACAAACCGTTTACCATCCCCTCCTTGCCCTTAATTTTCTTTTATATTTTGACTCAATTTCAAGTTCTTATCAAGGCACGTCTTAAAAAATAAAATTCAAGTGTTATGACTGTCAATACAACCATTTCGTTTCTTTACCTCGTCTTTTTAGTTCTCTGTACTATAGGTATATGCACTTACTTAGTTCGAAAAAAATATCTTTATAAAATGATATTTAAAGAGAAAGTAAAGTGGAAAAAATATTTATCAAAAGTTTCATAACTTAAAAAAAAGGATGTTATAACGACAAACAAGTGCCTAATATAATAATAAAATATAATAACAAAAAAGTATATAAAAATTATAAAAATACAAAATAAATTTTCGATAAATGCAAAAAAAAGAGAAAAATAACAATCGGCTCATTCTCTTTTCGTATTACAAAAATCCGATATAAAAAGTTTTTTTTTTTAACATTTCTTTTTACACCAGGGGCTGCCAAACCGTGGGTGCTTACTTAAAACGCATATATTTTGAATACACGTAACCGAGTAAAAACCCGGGTAATTTTAGTTTTTGCGAATTTATGTTTAAAAACTATAAATTTTATAGAGCAGTCAGACAAAATCATTTTGTTGCAAATTTGCTATCATTTATTCAGAAAACTTAGAGAAATTATTTTAAATGTAAATTGTATGTATTTTAATGCTGCCCATCCATCCCACCATTCAAAAAACCAAGTGAATAAGAACAAATAAGTTTAAAAACAAGAATAAATAAGAGAAAAAAAATTGAGTAAATATTTTCATCGTCCATTCGGGCAGGAAGATACTAAAATAAAATATGAAAATATTGGAAAACTATGTAGTTTTTAGCACTTTTCCAAAAAATTTTTGAAAAAAAGTGCTTATTAGTTTCACTCTGTCCGTCCGTCCGTCCGTCCGTCCGTCCGTCCGTCCGTCCGTCCGTCCGTCCGTCCGTCCGTCCGTCCGTCCGTCCGTCCGTCCGTCCGTCCGTCTGTCCGTGTGTCTGTTTACAAAACTTCTACACCCTTGAAGATAGAAAGCTGAAATTTTGTACGTACATAGACCTTTACTAGAAACTTATTTTCGTAGAACAAAATTTTTATCTATCTTCCCCCCTTTAGAAGTTATACCCCCCCGAAACCCTAAAAATGCCATTCTTTAACTATTTAGTGCAATGAAACCATAAGGATTTTTCAAATTTTGCAAACGCAGAAAGGCAGTGGCTTGCTTCCCCTAGCGGGGTATACTAAAGGTTAACTTTAGAAAAACAAAATGGCCGCTCAAATTTACCGTTATCTAAAGTCCGTTTTTTCCAAATTTTTGATGTCGTTTTTCTTCTAGACCCTAGCCTGTAGAAGCTTGAAATTTTAGGGACTTATAGATATTAACAAAATGTTCATTTTGTTAGAAGAAAATTTTTTTCCATCTCCACCCCCTCTCAAGTTATCACCTCTTGAAATTCGTAAAATTTGAATTTTTGACACCTTATATTTCCGAAACCGCAAGCTTTTCCAAATTTTTATAAACGCAAAAAGCTAACGGTAAATTCCATGAAATTAAAAAATATAATTATTTTTCTTAACTCACACAATTAACCCTTAAAATCGAGCATTATGTTAACCCCTCTTTATATTAATTTATGCTTTATTTCAAAGACTGCATGAATGCATTATCCTAAATATATGCAATCCTAGAAATAGTTAAATATGAATGAAAATAATTTTAATAGTGTGGTGGATATACATACACTGTATTTAAAAGCAGAATTTTCACTTGTTGAAGGGAAAAGTGCTACAATACAAACCATTGGTTTGACCCAACTTTATTCTTATATGTAGACACATAATTCAAAACTTTTTCCATTCAAACAAATATTGTATATAAGAAAATCATTGGAATTTCTAACTTTAATATTATGTAAATAAAACCATTAGTTTGGCCCCCTTATGATTTAATTAATTGCATTTTGGTTAGAATTTTCTTTTGTTCTTTTGTGTGTGCGGTTACAATAAGTTTTGTTTCCTTTGTTTTCTTTGTAAAACAATTAAATTAATTTATTGAGGAAATGATTTTTTTTTTGTTTTAAGGATTGATTTCAATCAATAATGAACGCACTTAAGCATTTATTTTTTGAAGAGTATGAAATTTATGAAAAATTTAGGGTTTAATTGGAAAGTTATATTAAATTTTTTGATATAAAAGAGTTTGATAAAATTTGTTCATCAGCTAATGCGATTATAATTACAATCTAACCAATGCTGATTAAGGTTTTCGTTACATGTTTGGATAGAAGCTTTTGATTGTACGTACCTTAATTGTAATTAAAATTCAAATTTTTTAATTTATTTTCAGTAATTAAATGAGATTAGAAAATCTTTATGAAATACTTTTTTCTAAACTGATTGATATAAAATGAAAAATAAAATTTGTAATTGTAAAAGAAGATTTTTCTTTTCTAAATCTTTTCTTTTATTTTAAAATAGATTTGGTAGTTTGAGAATTTTAAAAAATGCTCTGCGGGCAAATAAAAAAAATTACGAATTCTTAAAAAGTTTTCAATTCTCGTGTACGTGTTTAAAAATTTTCTTGACCCCATACAGAAACTAATTCAATTAAGATTTTTAATTTTTATGACCTTAAAATTATTACTGAAATTTTTCAAATGGTGGAGACCTTAGGGTCAGATCGTTTTCTTCAAAACGAAGTAAAACTTTAATAATAATTGATTTTTCTGTTTTTTGAAATATTCTAGTCTTAATTTGTTCAATGGCATTTGACCATTATACCATGAGTTTCTTGAAATATTCTAGTTATTTTTTAATTTTCAAATTGTGATATTATTACGATTTCCAAAAAATGTTAAAATATTTGCAACATTCTTCGAAACTACGCTGAACAATTTTAATTAAAGATTTCATCTAAAAATAAAGGCAATATTAAAATTTTTAATAAATTATATTAAATTTCTGTTAAATAATGCAAACTTACATACATACATATTATTATAGACCTGTGTTTATAGACTTGTTACAAATTTAAATTTTTTAATATATTTTAAAAATATAGGCTACCGCTATCATCATTGTTACAAAAAAGTAGATGAAATGAAGAATGAGTGAGAAGCAAAAACGACCTTCAACCAAAAATAAAATGAGTGAATGTTAAACAGCTGGATTTTACTCTCATTTTTCTTGTGTTTAACGAAGACATCAACTTGTGTCTTCGTTAAAAACAATGAGCATTGTAACAACTATTTTTGACAGTTCATTTTTCAATAGACACAGAAATGAATAATACAAGCAATGATGATTATCAGACTTGTTATTCAAAATAATTCTTCAAAATTGTGGTAGATCAGCTGATAATGTTTAGTTCATTCACATTTCATTATTTTTTTGGCAAACTGTTATATGCAAGAGTGCTACCATCGTCGTTGAAGTATTTTTCAAGTACGTTCATTTTAATTGATATAATACATATTTATTGGTTTTATGTGTAAAAGCAAAAATCTAAAAATAAAATTAAATAATTAAACTGTTTTTGTAGAAATATTTCTCGTACACAAACCGAATGCTATAAATATAAATTAATGGTTCCGAAATGTGACCCCAAAATAGAAATTTATACAAAGGTAATTTTATAATTTATTATAATTTATTACTACAATTTATTGAATTTTATCTATATTATTTGGATACAATAATTGTATTTTATTAAATAAATTATACTTATATAAACATAATGTATACATAAATACATATAGATGAACATGAATTCAACATCGAATCTTGTAATTAATTTTATATTAAAAATAAAATTAAGAAATCTAACCTTAACATTTTTTTTGTTTTTCACCATATTTTCAAGGTAAAATCATAAAAAGGTAGAAAAAAATATATAATAAAAATCCATATTTTATGCCTAAAAATTTCTAAAAATATGATGATCTAAAATAAAATTTTCGATTATAGAAATAAATTTTCTTTGCAACTCTGCGTGTTTCGTGAAATAATTTTTGGACATTTTTCATATTGAAAAATGTGAAAACTCTTACCTACCGTATTGATAAATATAAAATTTGTTTTGATTAGGGAAATTGGAGGAAAAATTTTATACTTTTTCTAATATTCTGTCTCCTACACCTTTAAATGAATATATACACACATTTTTGGACCCATTTACAAATCATCTAAATGATTTATTGATTTTTTTCCCAAAAACGTGGTGATTTCAATTTATTTCGAATTATATTGTGTTAAGAGAAAAGAAAAATGTAATAAATTTATTTATTTCTCTTTTCAGTAATTTTTTTACTATCAAGGTCCTTTTATTTAGATTCCTTTTCAATTCTTAATAAATATATGTATGTAATATAAATGTATGAGAGTGAATTTTAAAGTTTTGCACTCCTTATTTTCTATACTTTGTTCTTTCTTTTTTTCAATAAATTTTATTAATTGAACATCAGGTCCATTGCTTAAACATCACGTATTATTTATTTTCCAATTTCATTCAGATTCCCCTAACAATTATTAAAAACAAAAAAAAAAATCTTTTTTTTTTAAATTTTCGATTATGGTTGCGTATTAAATAAATTAAGGTAAGAAAATTAAAGTGTTTTAATTTTTTGCGAAAAAATATCAGAGATGAGTTTGTATTCATGCCACGCGATATTTTCAAGAACCTGAACCTTTTTACAGCAACGAATTTTTTTTAACTAGGCTGTGGTAAAGTTAAATAAAATGAATTTTGTGAATTAGTTAAGAAACTGTTTTCACCATTAATTTTCAATGCTTTTCATTCTGACCAAATTGAAAACTCAAGAATACTCAGTAATTTTTTTCCCTAACTCTTATTGCGTGCATAGGGTTTCCACTTGATATCTGCTTCTCGTTTTGTTATTTGACCTCATCTTAGATTTGATTTTTTTTAGTTCTTACTTTACAGATATACGCCATGAATAGCAGTGTCCTGGTCTTCTTGAACCTTGTAGGTACCTCTCCAAGTTAATTGTAGCGATATTATTGGCGGTTTGTTTTTTCGAGTGTGTTCGATTCACTTTCAATTTTTGCTTCTTATATTTCTACTGATAGATTCGACGCCTGTTATTATCTAAAGGTATTCGTTGTTTAAATATATGTTGGCTAGTCGTTGGCTATAGGAGCCACGGTATTTGTTTTTTTAAGAATTTTTCAAGATTGCAACAGTGACAGGCAACGAACCGAGGTCTAATAAAACCTTATTTATTCGAAATTTAATTTACAATATTGCTTGAATGAAAACATGAAAAGTTGTTTTTGAACGTTTTCGGCTGATATAGTAACTCAGTTTCGTTTTATTTACTAAATATCGAATTATAAACTGGTTTTAATTTTTGTGTAATAAAGAAGAAATATCAAAAATAAAAGTAAATTTTTCGAATTGAAAACGGTAACTCTTTTTTAAAATTGAAATAATTTTAAAATGAAAATAAAATTCGGCAAGTGAAAACTTGTTGACATATCAAAAGAGTAAATTGTCAATTGAAACAACGTCTATAACGGCAAAACACTTTCGAACTTTCAACAAAAAATAAAACTTTTAAAAATTCAAAAGTTTTTACTTCAAATATCATGTTTGAGTCAATATTATTTTTTAAATTATTATTGGATATTTACTATTTTTCTTTTCATTTTAATGATTTTGTGTTTAAAGTGCTGTTTTCGTTTTTTCAAAACCAATTTCAATATTATAACGTAGTTCTGAACTCTCAAATTTACAAAAAACTTTTTGAAATAAATTTTGTTTTTCCTATCAAATGTTATTAGTAGCTATGTGTAAAAGCATTTTGAAAGGGCAAAAGGATGTTTAAAAAAATAATATATAAATTCGCTAATTTTGTAGAAATGAGGAAAAATAACAGAGCAAACAAATAAAAAAATAAAGTTTATTTATAACAGTCAAAAAATATTTACACAATTATACTAAAATGTTATGATGAATTTTTTAAAAAAAATTTTAGAAGCGAGAGAAAACTTCAAAATATAAAACTTTTCTACATTTAAAAAAATGTCATGTCACGTACTGCTGCCGCTGTTAAACAAAAAATAAAATATAAAAAATTTTGTTGGACATCTTTAAGGGTACGAAATTAAAATTTTATAAATTTATTTAAAGAAGGAAATCAATAAAATTAAATTTATCGATTTTTTAATGTAGGCATTTTGAATTAGTGAAAAAATAAAATTTTATTTTTATTGAAAATTTTCAAATTTATAGTTATGCAAGTTTTACACAATATTTATTATAAATTTGAAAGCAGTACTGAACACATATTGTGTTCAGTAGTTCGTAAAAATTCTGATATGATTGATTGATGGCAACACCAAATTATGACAGTTTCAACTGTTTTATTTTGCTCATAGAGGACACATACATAGGTAGTTAAAATTAAAATTTTATTAATTTATATAGTTCAAAATCAATCATATTTCCAAACATATAACTGTTATTTTTGACATTTTTATTTATAATTATACTGTTATAGATTTAACTAAGATTCATTAAGTAAATAACACACAATTATCTGCTATTAAAACAACATTAATTATTAATTTTTTAATAACTCTCTTAAAATAATTACACTCTGTAATTGATTTTATGATTGTCACATAATTTAAAACTATTTTTAGAAATAGAATCGATTTTTGTTAAATTATTGTGGTTGTACAAATGTTAGAGTTGCCTATATTGATTTTCTTTGAAGAGGACATTTAGTATTCTTTATTATTGCACAAAAGATGAGATCTATATATATATATAGTTTCTTTTTTGTAGGCCTAGAGTCTTATAAAATGACCATTTAAAATGAGAATTCGGTGAATTGATTTCAAATTTTAGGTATTCTTAGATTTGAATTTTCGAAAAATATTGTATAAAACTTGGAATTTGACGTTTAATTGACAAACAAATTAATATAAAATATTTGACATTTTTTTTCATTCAATATATTTTTAATAAAAAATAAATAATTGAAATTTTATATTTTACTCAAAAACTATTAACTTTCTCCAATTTTTTTTTAAATTGCTGAAATTATTGTCCTCGATATGTTATGATTTTTCGATGAAATATTTAATATTTAAATTGCAATTTGTAACAGTGCTATTTAATTGTTATTTCACCATCACAATAAAAAATTATACTATTATAACATCGCTGCAAAATATAAGAATTTAATATGTATATAGAATACTCCTTATATAAATTAAACAGCCAAGAAACAAGCGAAATTACCGCCATCGTCATATTCCTATTTTAGCTCTGGCAGTTTTTTTTACATTTTCTGAGCATATGAGATTATAATGCAAAATCAGTTGATTTTGTGTTCCGCTGTTGTCCTTGGTTAACAACGGAAGCCGTCCGCCGTTGCAGCTCACGGCTTTGACTTCGTTTTTACAATTACCAATAAAAGATGGCACTAATACCCATCTCAGCAACGACACTAAATTTAATGTTGCAAAATTTGACAACAGAAATACATACCTATTTCTACTTTGAATGTAATTTTAATTATACAAAAAAAATATATTATGATATATCAAGGTTTAAACTATAAACTTGTAAATTAATTACTTAAAAAATTTAAATACCAAAAATTTTTAAATACCAAAAAAAAAAGAATTGAAATTTTCATTGAAACTTTTTTTACAGTTTTCTCTTTTCTGCTATAATTTTAGTTTCCAATGAATTCGATTAAATTCATTATAAATAAAATAATCAAAATTGTTATATAATACGGTACCTACATACTCTTCACACTGTACATAATATACAAAAGAATTTTTTTAGTTATTTTGTAATTAAATTAATGGTATTTTAGATGTAAAACTACTCCATTAAGGATGATATTTAATATACAGAAACTCGTTCAAAATATATATGCATATACATATGTATATAAATGGGATAAAGTTTTATAACAACTTCTACATAAAAATAATTGCAAGTACCTATATTTATAAATCTATTCAAATTTGGTATAATATAGTAATGTACATGAATTTAAAGGATATTTTCCAAAAAAAAAAATCCTTTTTATAAAATGATACAATATATACTTTTCCTAATTTTTGGGTTTTTTTTTTTGAAATGTAATTGGAACTAAAAAACAAGAATTGTATTTGGATTAAGTTCATCTGCTTGTTATAAGAATACTTAAATATTGTTTAAAGAAAGACAGAGGGTCTTATAAGGAACAATAAAAGTAAAATTTTGTTATGTTGTGTCAACGTTTCAAACTCAAATTCAATTGTCAAACACATTTGTTGCACTGGCGTTCGTTCATTTTCGACGTTTTTATACTTTGAAGGGAAAAATTTATTAATTGAATTTTGGTACGTGATTCTGTAAAATTGACATCTTTCTCACCTTTAGCAATTTAATTTGAAATTTTCAAACTCCAAAGTTAGAATTCACACATCAAAATTTTAATTTTTCTGAATTTTGTTTGATTTGGTTTGATAAAAATTTAACGTATAAACTACAATCGATCTTGTTTGCCTTGAAAATTGAAAGATTTTTCAATGTTCATCAAAAAGTTAGTCATTTTTGACATCGATCTAGAACTGGTTGTAATTATTGCTGTCATACCATTCATTGCAACATAATTTATTGTTAAATGTACTTTTCTGTTCGCCTTAAATTTTATTAATAACTTATTCAATTTTCATAAAACGGAGATTTCAAAATTTTTGAATATAAAAATTTATTTTATTTAAATATTTTATTTACATATAGTTCTTGCAAAATTAAGTAATACCAGAAACAGTTTGAGATATTATATTATTCATGTAATAGATACATATATAAAGGGGGATAAGTAATGTTATTTCCAAATTGTAGTAAAAATGGCTACTTCATTAGAAGTGTACTCTACGAAAATTTAAATATTTTCATAAAATTCTGAAAATTTTTTTATTTATAAGTTAATTATGAGCATGTTGAAATTTGTTCTCTTTTGTGATAGTTAAATTTTTGTGTGGGATAACAGTCAAATATTTTGTTTACTTTAATTGTAAAATAAGTAATGAAAAGTGTCAGTTTGCATGTTGTAATCTGTTTTTGTAATTATACAAAAATACTGGTTTGGTACAAAAGCTCGGATATAAATAATTTTTTGGAGTTAAAAATGGTTGGAAAATCTGAGTAAGTTTTTTGAAATTTTGTTGCGGATTACAAAAAATTAATGGTAAGAAATTGTATAGGATTTTATGGATTTTTTATTTTGATCAAATTTTAGGTCGAAATCTTTGGTAGTATTACAAAAATATTGCATAATAAGCAATTGAAGTTGATTCGCATAGAACGTCGGTCAAAGATTGAGTGGGCATTATTATTTACAATAGCAGTAAAGTCATGACAAATCATATAAAAAATCAATGGCGGGCGAACTAATTATAATTATTGCGTTATGAATAATTAAAAATGATTCAACTATAATGACCACAATTCCAGACTCATTGTTATTTATGGAGTTTATTGGCAAACGATTATATTATAAATTGAATAAATTTCCGAGGAAAGTAAATCATTGACATATTTAAAAAATCTATACAAATTTCTATTTAATTGTGTTTTTCTGTAATCTATACTATTTTAATTACTGCTATCATCAATCTTTCATTATCATTCTTCATATTTTTCATATTTCCCAATAGTAAAGCAAATGAAATTATCCTGAATTCTTTTATTGATTTAAGTGGTTTTACAAATTTTGAATCTCCATTGGATCTTAGAATTTTTATTCTATATAATTTTTATATGCATACACCCATACATAAAAAACACTGTGTTTGAGCCAGAATATTGAAAGATTATATATTTTTTGTTATTTTTATCCTTAAAAAAATAACTAAATAGTTTCAATAAAACATAAACAACTTTTTCCAATTAATAATTTTAATAGCAAGAATTTTCTAATTTTATTATATATAGAATTTTCCGATGTATAACAGTATAGAATTAAAATTTGTTTTTCTGAAGGACGATATTAAGAACGTTGTTAATTTTACCAAGAGAATTTTCATTTCAGAAATGAAATGTAATAGAAGATGCAAATAGATAATAGAATTCTAAATAAAATTAAAAATAAAATTTATTATTATTCGTAAAATATTTTTCTATATCAAATATTGTGTAAAAAAACAAAAATTGTAATTGGCTTATTTGAAGCCTAAATCTTGTGTTGATAATTACACTTCAATATTAAATTTCGTTTGAATTTATCGCTTACAGCATACAATTCAAAATTGTAGTTCTGCGAAAATTTGACAATATTTCCTGCAAACAGAAGTTTTACTAAGCAGATTTGTCAAAAATGAGCATGTTTATGCAACATAATAATTGAGGATATTGGGAATGGAAAGATCTTTAATTTACTTTGCTTAGAAATTGATACCAGGAACAAAGAGGCAAACAATGAAACAAAGCTACTAACACTTGAACGTTTGAAAACGAAAATGTTGTTTTGAATAACATAAAAAAAGTTTCATCTAACTTTAATTTTATTTGTGATGAAATTTAGTGTAGTTGTAGATATAACACTACAATGTGATCTGCACACATCAGATTTAATTTTGGAAATGGGAAAACATGGGATCAATCTTCATTAAATTTTTTGCAGTCAGTAGTGCAGATATATTTTCATATCAAAAGCTTTATAAAAATTGTTTTATTATAAAATTTTATTCTAAAATGAAAAAATTCAGAACTTTTGAGCGATAATATTTGCCTAAATCGAGTGATATATATAAATATCTTTGATTAGTAAAATTAGTTAAAATTTTGAAATTTTTTCTAATAAATTTTACAATTAATTCAAGAAATTTTTCGGCAATTGCAGAAATTAGAAAAAATTCAAATAAAATTTCGTCAACGATTCACTTCAACTTCACTTATTCAAAATTTCTGGTTTAGAACGATTATGAATTCAATATTCTTGTATTTTTCTAGAAGCAAAATCTACTTAATTTAAAGAAAATCCTTTCAAATATTCCAAAAGAACTGCGACAATCTACTTTAAATTCATTTTTTAAGAGAGCACTCTATTATTCAAATGTTCGTGTGCACATGTATTTATACTAACGACTATATAGAAAAACTTATATACAGTGAGTACGTACCTAATATTTGAGTATTATGTAGATTTAGTTAATCAACATTGTTGATTGATTTATTATGCTCTTGTCATTTTTGTATGCATAAACAATTAAGTTTGCATGAAAAGATTTATTGGTGAAGGGAAATAATTGAATTGTGAAATTAATGTAAGTAAAGTTCCGTTTCTTTCGAACTTCTGAATGTGACAACTTTTATCTTCCAAATTCAGTAAATACTCCAATAATTATTAGAATCTAACAATAATTGTTAATTAAAGCATTAAGTGATAATTTGGTAATTTTTCGTGAAAAATATATTCAGCATAGCTGATTTACCATGGTTATTGATTTTCCAATTAAAATAATCGACTAATTCTTTAATTATTCACGAGTTTAGGAATTCAAGAGCTTTGATACTTACATTTTTGTACATTTCGTGAGTAAAATGTAATATGCTAATGCTGAAGTAGGTACCATAAGTTTAACATAAATCAAAGTTTATTTATAATATCGCATGGCATTAATTTTTATCGATTGATTGATTTATTTCGAATTTTGTATTGACGCATCATACTCATTTGTGCCGTTCTTGTTAAAGTATTATTTCATATATATTGTATTTCATATATATCAATAACAAATTATTTATTCATAGTTTATACAACTATCTTGCATATTCATAATATTTATGGAAAATTAGTATATGTAGAATTTATAGATGATAAATAAATATATTACTAAAAATGTTCTTCAATTGTGTGCAAGCATGCATTCCCTGTAGAAAATCGTGATAAGCAAAAATATTTGAAAAAATCCTTTTTCTCCTTCAAAAAACTTCAAACGTTTTCTGGCTAAAGTAGAATAGATAGAGCGATTCTAAGTGTTTTTTGTGATCACTGGGAATTCGGAGATTCTAGCAATATATGATAATAGGCTGTAGCAAAAATATTTTTGGAGATATTTAAAAAAATCTTTTGAAAAACTTTAGATGCGTTTTCTGGCTAAACTAGAAGAGATAGAGCGATTCTAAGTGTTTTTTGTGATCACTGGGAATTCACAGATTCTGGCAATATATGATAATAGGCTGTAGCAAAAATATTTTTGGAAATATTTAAAAAAATCTTTTGAAAAACTTTAAACGCGTTTTCTGGCTAAACCAGAAGAGATAGAGCGATTCTAAGTGTTTTTTGTGATCACTGGGAATTCACAGATTCTGGCAATATATGATAATAGGCTGGTGCAAAAATATTTTTGGAGATATTTAAAAAAATCTTTTGAAAAACTTTAAACGCGTTTTCTGGCTAAACTAGAAGAGATAGAACGATTCTGAGTGTTTTTTGTGATCACTGGGAATTCACAGATTCTGCCAATATATGATAATAGGCTGTAGCAAAAATATTTTTGGAGATATTTAAAAAAATCTTTTGAAAAACTTTAAACGCGTTTTCTGGCTAAACTAGAAGAGATAGAGCGATTCTGAGTGTTTTTTGTGATCACTGGGAACTCACAGATTCTGGCAATATATGATAATAGGCTGTAGGAAAAATATTTTTCGAGATATTTAAAAAAATCTTTTGAGAAACTTTAAACGCGTTTTCTGGGTAAACCAGAAGAGATAGAGCAATTCTGAGTGTTTTTTGTGATCACTGGGAATTCACAGATTCTGCCAATATATGATAATAGGCTGTAGCAAAAATATTTTTGGAGATATTTAAAAAAATCTTTTGAAAAACTTTAAACGCGTTTTCTGGCTAAACTAGAAGAGATAGAGCGATTCTGAGTGTTTTTTGTGCTCACTGGGAATTCACAGATTCTGTCAATATATGATAATAGGCTGTAGCAAAAATATTTTTGGAGATATTTAAAAAAATCTTTTGAAAAACTTTAAACGCGTTTTCTGGCTAAACCAGAAGAGATAGAGCGATTCTGAGTGTTTTTTGTGATCACTGGGAATTCACAGATTCTGCCAATATATGATAATAGGCTGTAGCAAAAATATTTTTGGAGATATTTAAAAAAATCTTTTGAAAAACTTTAAACGCGTTTTCTGGCTAAACTAGAAGAGATAGAACGATTCTGAGTGTTTTTTGTGATCACTGGGAATTCACAGATTCTGCCAATATATGATAATAGGCTGTAGCAAAAATATTTTTGGAGATATTTAAAAAAATCTTTTGAAAAACTTTAAACGCGTTTTCTGGCTAAACCAGAAGAGATAGAGCGATTCTGAGTGTTTTTTGTGATCACTGGGAACTCACAGATTCTGGCAATATATGATAATAGGCTGTAGCAAAAATATTTTTCGAGATATTTAAAAAAATCTTTTGAGAAACTTTAAACGCGTTTTCTGGCTAAACCAGAAGAGATAGAGCGATTCTGAGTGTTTTTTGTGATCACTGGGAATTCACAGATTCTGCCAATATATGATAATAGGCTGTAGCAAAAATATGTTTGGAGATATTTAAAAAAATCTTTTGAAAAACTTTAAACGCGTTTTCTGGCTAAACTAGAAGAGATAGAGCGATTCTGAGTGTTTTTTGTGATCACTGGGAACTCACAGATTCTGGCAAAATGCGATAATAGGGTGTAGAAAAATATTTTTGGAGATATTTAAAAAAACCTTTTGAAAAACTTTAAACGCGTTTTCTGGCTAAACTAGAAGAGATAGAGCGATTCTGAGTGTTTTTTGTGATCACTGGGAATTCACAGATTCTGCCAATATACGATAATAGGCTGTAGCAAAAATATTTTTGGAGATATTTAAAAAATCTTTTGAAAAATTTTAAACGCGTTTTCTGGCTAAACTAGAAGAGATAGAGCGATTCTGAGTGTTTTTTGTGATCACTGGAAATTCACAGATTCTGCCAATATATGATAATAGGCTGTAGCAAAAATATTTTTGGAGATATTTAAAAAAATCTTTTGAAAAACTTTAAACGCGTTTTCTGGCTAAACCAGAAGAGATAGAGCGATTCTGAGTGTTTTTTGTGATCACTGGGAACTCACAGATTCTGGCAATATATAGTAATAGGCTGTAGGAAAAATATTTTTGGAGATATTTAAAAAAATCTTTCGAAAAACTTTAAACGCGTTTTCTGGCTAAACCAGAAGAGATAGAGCGATTCTGAGTGTTTTTTGTGATCACTGGAATTCACAGATTCTGCCAATATACGATAATAGGCTGTAGCAAAAATATTTTTGGAGATATTTAAAAAATCTTTTGAAAAACTTTAAACGCGTTTTCTGGCTAAACTAGAAGAGATAGAGCGATTCTGAGTGTTTTTTGTGATCACTGGAAATTCACAGATTCTGGCAATATATGATAATAGGCTGTAGCAAAAATATTTTTGGAGATATTTAAAAAAATCTTTTGAAAAACTTTAAACGCGTTTTCTGGCTAAACCAGAAGAGATAGAGCGATTCTGAGTGTTTTTTGTGATCACTGGGAACTCACAGATTCTGGCAATATATGGTAATAGGCTGTAGGAAAAATATTTTTCGAGATATTTACAAAAATCTTTCGAAAAACTTTAAACGCGTTTTCTGGCTAAACCAAAAGAGATAGAGCGATTCTGAGTGTTTTTTGTGATCACTGGGAACTCACAGATTCTGGCAATATATGATAATAGGCTGTAGGAAAAATATTTTTCGAGATATTTAAAAAAATCTTTTGAGAAACTTTAAACGCGTTTTCTGGCTAAACCAGAAGCGATAGAGCGATTCTGAGTGTTTTTTGTGATCACTGGGAATTCACAGATTCTGCCAATATATGATAATAGGCTGTAGCAAAAATATTTTTGGAGATATTTAAAAAAATCTTTTGAAAAACTTTAAACGCGTTTTCTGGCTAAACCAGAAGAGATAGAGCGATTCTGAGTGTTTTTTGTGATCACTGGGAATTCACAGATTCTGCCAATATATGATAATAGGCTGTAGCAAAAATATTTTTGGAGATATTTAAAAAAATCTTTTGAAAAACTTTAAACGCGTTTTCTGGCTAAACCAGAAGAGATAGAGCGATTCTAAGTGTTTTTTGTGATCACTGGGAATTCACAGATTCTTGCAATATATGATAATAGGCTGTAGCAAAAATATTTTTGGAGATATTTAAAAAAATCTTTTGAAAAACTTTAAACGCGTTTTCTGGCTAAACTAGAAGAGATAGAGCGATTCTGAGTGTTTTTTGTGCTCACTGGGAATTCACAGATTCTGCCAATATATGATAATAGGCTGTAGCAAAAATATTTTTGGAGATATTTAAAAAAATCTTTTGAAAAACTTTAAACGCGTTTTCTGGCTAAACTAGAAGAGATAGAGCGATTCTGAGTGTCTTTTGAAAAACTTTAAACGCGTTTTCTGGCTAAACCAGAAGAGATAGAGCGATTCTGAGTGTTTTTTGTGATCACTGGGAATTCACAGATTCTGCCAATATATGATAATAGGCTGTAGCAAAAATATTTTTGGAGATATTTAAAAAAATCCATTGAAAAACTTTAAACGCGTTTTCTGGCTAAACTAGTTCTGATAGAGCGATTCTGAGTGTTTTTTGTGAACACTGGGAATTCAGAGATTCTGCCAATATATGATAATAGGCTGTAGCAAAAATATTTTTGGAGATATTTAAAAAAATCTTTTGAAAAACTTTAAACGCGTTTTCTGGCTAAACCAGAAGAGATAGAGCGATTCTGAGTGTTTTTTGTGATCACTGGGAATTCACAGATTCTGTCAATATATGATAATAGGCTGTAGCAAAAATATTTTTGGAGATATTTAAAAAAATCTTTTGAAAAACTTTAAACGCGTTTTCTGGCTAAACTAGAAGAGATAGTGTGATTTTAAGTGTTTTTTGTGATCACTGGGAATTCACAGATTCTGACAATATACGATAATAGGCGGTAGCAAAAATATTTTTGGAGATATTTAAAAAAATCTTTTGAAAAACTTTAAACGCGTTTTCTGGCTAAACTAGAAGAGATAGAGCGATTCTGAGTGTTTTTTGTGATCACTGGAAATTCACAGATTCTGCCAATATATGATAATAGGCTGTAGCAAAAATATTTTTGGAGATATTTAAAAAAATCTTTTGAAAAACTTTAAACGCGTTTTCTGGCTAAACTAGAAGAAATAGAGCGATTCTGAGTGTTTTTTGTGATCACTGGGAATTCAGAGATTCTGGCAATATATGATAATAGGCTGTAGCAAAAATATTTTTGGAGATATTTAAAAAAAATCTTTTGAAAAACTTTAAACGCGTTTTCTGGCTAAACCAGAAGAGATAGAGCGATTCTAAGTGTTTTTTGTGATCACTGGGAATTCACAGATTCTTGCAATATATGATAATAGGCTGTAGCAAAAATATTTTTGGAGATATTTAAAAAAATCTTTTAAAAAACTTTAAACGCGTTTTCTGGCTAAACCAGAAGAGATAGAGCGATTCTGAGTGTTTTTTGTGATCACTGGGAATTCACAGATTCAGCCAATATATGATAATAGGCTGTAGCAAAAATATTTTTGGAGATATTTAAAAAAATCTTTTGAAAAACTTTAAACGCGTTTTCTGGCTAAACTAGAAGAGATAGAGCGATTCTGAGTGTTTTTTGCGATCACTGGGAATTCACAGATTCTGGCAATATACGATAATAGGCGGTAGCAAAAATATTTTTGGAGATATTTAAAAAAATCTTTTGAAAAACTTTAAACGCGTTTTCTGGCTAAACTAGAAGAGATAGAGCGATTCTGAGTGTTTTTTGTGATCACTGGAAATTCACAGATTCTGCCAATATATGATAATAGGCTGTAGCAAAAATATTTTTGGAGATATTTAAAAAAATCTTTTGAAAAACTTTAAACGCGTTTTCTGGCTAAACTAGAAGAGATAGAGCGATTCTGAGTGTTTTTTGTGATCACTGGAAATTCACAGATTCTGCCAATATATGATAATAGGCTGTAGCAAAAATATTTTTGGAGATATTTAAAAAAATCTTTTGAAAAACTTTAAACGCGTTTTCTGGCTAAACTAGAAGAAATAGAGCGATTCTGAGTGTTTTTTGTGATTACTGGGAATTCAGAGATTCTGGCAATATATGATAATAGGCTGTAGCAAAAATATTTTTGGATATATTTAAAAAAATCTTTTGAAAAACTTTAAACGCGTTTTCTGGCTAAACTAGAAGAGATAGTGTGATTTTAAGTGTTTTTTGTGATCACTGGGAATTCACAGATTCGTGCAATATATGATAATAGGCTGTAGCAAAAATATTTTTGGAGATATTTAAAAAAATCTTTTGAAAAACTTTAAACGCGTTTTCTGGCTAAACTAGAAGAGATAGAGCGATTCTGAGTGTTTTTTGTGCTCACTGGGAATATATAAAAAAAATCTTTTGAAAAACTTTAAACGCGTTTTCTGGCTAAACCAGAAGAGATAGAGCGATTCTAAGTGTTTTTTGTGATCACTGGGAATTCACAGATTCTTGCAATATATGATAATAGGCTGTAGCAAAAATATTTTTGGAGATATTTAAAAAGATCTTTTAAAAAACTTTAAACGCGTTTTCTGGCTAAACCAGAAGAGATAGAGCGATTCTGAGTGTTTTTTGTGATCACTGGGAATTCACAGATTCAGCCAATATATGATAATAGGCTGTAGCAAAAATATTTTTGGAGATATTTAAAAAAATCTTTTGAAAAACTTTAAACGCGTTTTCTGGCTAAACTAGAAGAGATAGAGCGATTCTGAGTGTTTTTTTGCGATCACTGGGAATTCACAGATTCTGGCAATATATGATAATAGGCTGTAGCAAAAATATTTTTGGAGATATTTAAAAAAATCTTTTGAAAAACTTTAAACGCGTTTTCTGGCTAAACTAGAAGAGATAGTGTGATTTTAAGTGTTTTTTGTGATCACTGGGAATTCACAGATTCTGACAATATACGATAATAGGCGGTAGCAAAAATATTTTTGGAGATATTTAAAAAAATCTTTTGAAAAACTTTAAACGCGTTTTCTGGCTAAACTAGAAGAGATAGAGCGATTCTGAGTGTTTTTTGTGATCACTGGAAATTCACAGATTCTGCCAATATATGATAATAGGCTGTAGCAAAAATATTTTTGGAGATATTTAAAAAAATCTTTTGAAAAACTTTAAACGCGTTTTCTGGCTAAACTAGAAGAAATAGAGCGATTCTGAGTGTTTTTTGTGATCACTGGGAATTCAGAGATTCTGGCAATATATGATAATAGGCTGTAGCAAAAATATTTTTGGAGATATTTAAAAAAATCTTTTGAAAAACTTTAAACGCGTTTTCTGGCTAAACCAGAAGAGATAGAGCGATTCTAAGTGTTTTTTGTGATCACTGGGAATTCACAGATTCTTGCAATATATGATAATAGGCTGTAGCAAAAATATTTTTGGAGATATTTAAAAAAATCTTTTGAAAAACTTTAAACGCGTTTTCTGGCTAAACTAGAAGAGATAGAGCGATTCTGAGTGTTTTTTGTGCTCACTGGGAATTCACAGATTCTGCCAATATATGATAATAGGCTGTAGCAAAAATATTTTTGGAGATATTTAAAAAAATCTTTTGAAAAACTTTAAACGCGTTTTCTGGCTAAACTAGAAGAGATAGAGCGATTCTGAGTGTTTTTTGTGCTCACTGGGAATTCACAGATTCTGTCAATATATGATAATAGCCTGTAGCAAAAATATTTTTGGAGATATTTAAAAATATCTTTTGAAAAACTTTAAACGCGTTTTCTGGCTAAACCAGAAGAGATAGAGCGATTTTGAGTGTTTTTTGTGATCACTGGGAATTCACAGATTCTGGCAATATATGATAATAGGCTGTAGCAAAGTATTTTTGGAGATATTTAAAAAAATCTTTTGAAAAACTTTAAACGCGTTTCTGGCTAAACCAGAAGAGATAGAGCGATTCTGAGTGTTTTTTGTGATCACTGGGAATTCACAGATTCTGCCAATATATGATAATAGGCTGTAGCAAAAATATTTTTGGAGATATTTAAAAAAATCTTTTGAAAAACTTTAAACGCGTTTTCTGGCTAAACCAGAAGAGATAGAGCGATTCTGAGTGTTTTTTGTGATCACTGGGAATTCACAGATTCAGCCAATATATGATAATAGGCTGTAGCAAAAATATTTTTGGAGATATTTAAAAAAATCTTTTGAAAAACTTTAAACGCGTTTTCTGGCTAAACCAGAAGAGATAGAGCGATTCTAAGTGTTTTTTGTGATCACTGGGAATTCACAGATTCTTGCAATATATGATAATAGGCTGTAGCAAAAATATTTTTGGAGATATTTAAAAAAATCTTTTGAAAAACTTTAAACGCGTTTTCTGGCTAAACTAGAAGAGATAGAGCGATTCTGAGTGTTTTTTGTGATCACTGGGAATTCAGAGATTCTGGCAATATATGATAATAGGCTGTAGCAAAAATATTTTTGGAGATATTTAAAAAAATCTTTTGAAAAACTTTAAACGCGTTTTCTGGCTAAACTAGAAGAAATAGTGCGATTCTAAGTGTTTTTTGTGATCACTGGGAATTCACAGATTCTCGCAATATATGATAATAGGCTGTAGCAAAAATATTTTTGGAGATATTTAAAAAAATCTTTTGAAAAACTTTAAACGCGTTTTCTGGCTAAACTAGAAGAGATAGAGCGATTCTGAGTGTTTTTTGTGCTCACTGGGAATTCACAGATTCTGCCAATATATGATAATAGGCTGTAGCAAAAATATTTTTGGAGATATTTAAAAAAAATCTTTTGAAAAACTTTAAACGCGTTTTCTGGCTAAACCAGAAGAGATAGAGCGATTCTGAGTGTTTTTTGTGATCACTGGGAATTCGCAGATTCAGCCAATATATGATAATAGGCTGTAGCAAAAATATTTTTGGAGATATTTAAAAAAATCTTTTGAAAAACTTTAAACGCGTTTTCTGGCTAAACTAGAAGAGATAGAGCGATTCTGAGTGTTTTTTGTGATCACTGGGAATTCACAGATTCTGCCAATATATGATAATAGGCTGTAGCAAAAATATTTTTGGAGATATTTAAAAAAATCTTTTGAAAAACTTTAAACGCGTTTTCTGGCTAAACCAGAAGAGATAGAGCGATTCTGAGTGTTTTTTGTGATCACTGGGAATTCACAGATTCTGCCAATATATGATAATAGGCTGTAGCAAAAATATTTTTGGAGATATTTAAAAAATCTTTTGAAAAACTTTAAACGCGTTTTCTGGCTAAACTAGAAGAGATAGAGCGATTTTGAGTGTTTTTTGTGATCACTTGGAACTCACAGATTCTGGCAATATATGATAATAGGCTGTAGCAAAAATATTTTTGGAGATATTTAAAAAATTCTTTTGAAAAACTTTAAACGCGTTTTCTGGCTAAACTAGAAGAGATAGAGCGATTTTGAGTGTTTTTTGTGATCACTGGGAATTCACAGATTCTGGCAATATATGATAATAGGCTGTAGCAAAAATATTTTTGGAGATATTTAAAAAAATCTTTTGAAAAACTTTAAACGCGTTTTCTGGCTAAACCAGAAGAGATAGAGCGATTCTGAGTGTTTTTTGTGATCACTGGGAATTCACAGATTCTGCCAATATATGATAATAGGCTGTAGCAAAAATATTTTTGGAGATATTTAAAAAATCTTTTGAAAAACTTTAAACGCGTTTTCTGGCTAAACTAGAAGAGATAGAGCGATTTTAAGTGTTTTTTGTGATCACTGGGAATTCACAGATTCTGGCAATATATGATAATAGGCTGTAGCAAAAATATTTTTGGAGATATTTAAAAAAATCTTTTGAAAAACTTTAAACGCGTTTCTGGCTAAACCAGAAGAGATAGAGCGATTCTGAGTGTTTTTTGTGATCACTGGGAATTCACAGATTCTGCCAATATATGATAATAGGCTGTAGCAAAAATATTTTTGGAGATATTTAAAAAAATCCATTGAAAAACTTTAAACGCGTTTTCTGGCTAAACTAGTTCTGATAGAGCGATTCTGAGTGTTTTTTGTGATCACTGGGAATTCACAGATTCTGTCAATATATAATAATAGGCTGTAGCAAAAATATTTTTGGAGATATTTAAAAAAATCTTTTGAAAAACTTTAAACGCGTTTTCTGGCTAAACTAGAAGAAATAGAGCGATTCTGAGTGTTTTTTGTGATCACTGGGAATTCAGAGATTCTGGCAATATATGATAATAGGCTGTAGCAAAAATATTTTTGGAGATATTTAAAAAAATCTTTTGAAAAACTTTAAACGCGTTTTCTGGCTAAACCAGAAGAGATAGAGCGATTTTGAGTGTTTTTTGTGATCACTGGGAACTCACAGATTCTGGCAATATATGATAATAGGCTGTAGCAAAAATATTTTTGGAGATATTTAAAAAATTCTTTTGAAAAACTTTAAACGCGTTTTCTGGCTAAACTAGAAGAGATAGAGCGATTTTGAGTGTTTTTTGTGATCACTGGGAATTCACAGATTCTGGCAATATATGATAATAGGCTGTAGCAAAAATATTTTTGGAGATATTTAAAAAAATCTTTTGAAAAACTTTAAACGCGTTTTCTGGCTAAACTAGAAGAGATAGAGCGATTTTGAGTGTTTTTTGTGATCACTGGGAATTCACAGATTCTGCCAATATATGATAATAGGCTGTAGCAAAAATATTTTTGGAGATATTTAAAAAAATCCATTGAAAAACTTTAAACGCGTTTTCTGGCTGAACTAGAAGAGATAGAGCGATTTTGAGTGTTTTTTGTGATCACTGGGAATTCACAGATTCTGCCAATATATGATAATAGGCTGTAGCAAAAATATTTTTGGAGATATTTAAAAAAATCCATTGAAAAACTTTAAACGCGTTTTCTGGCTAAACTAGTTCTGATAGAGCGATTCTGAGTGTTTTTTGTGATCACTGGGAATTCACAGATTCTGTCAATATATAATAATAGGCTGTAGCAAAAATATTTTTGGAGATATTTAAAAAAATCTTTTGAAAAACTTTAAACGCGTTTTCTGGCTAAACTAGAAGAAATAGAGCGATTCTGAGTGTTTTTTGTGATCACTGGGAATTCAGAGATTCTGGCAATATATGATAATAGGCTGTAGCAAAAATATTTTTGGAGATATTTAAAAAAATCTTTTGAAAAACTTTAAACGCGTTTTCTGGCTAAACCAGAAGAGATAGAGCGATTTTGAGTGTTTTTTGTGATCACTGGGAATTCACAGATTCTCGCAATATATGATAATAGGCTGTAGCAAAAATATTTTTGGAGATATTTAAAAAAATCTTTTGAAAAACTTTAAACGCGTTTTCTGGCTAAACTAGAAGAGATAGAGCGATTCTGAGTGTTTTTTGTGATCACTGGGAATTCAGAGATTCTGGCAATATATGATAATAGGCTGTAGCAAAAATATTTTTGGAGATATTTAAAAAAATCTTTTGAAAAACTTTAAACGCGTTTTCTGGCTAAACTAGAAGAAATAGTGCGATTCTAAGTGTTTTTTGTGATCACTGGGAATTCACAGATTCTCGCAATATATGATAATAGGCTGTAGCAAAAATATTTTTGGAGATATTTAAAAAAATCTTTTGAAAAACTTTAAACGCGTTTTCTGGCTAAACTAGAAGTGATAGAGCGATTCTGAGTGTTTTTTGTGCTCACTGGGAATTCACAGATTCTGCCAATATATGATAATAGGCTGTAGCAAAAATATTTTTGGAGATATTTAAAAAAAATCTTTTGAAAAACTTTAAACGCGTTTTCTGGCTAAACCAGAAGAGATAGAGCGATTCTGAGTGTTTTTTGTGATCACTGGGAATTCGCAGATTCAGCCAATATATGATAATAGGCTGTAGCAAAAATATTTTTGGAGATATTTAAAAAAATCTTTTGAAAAACTTTAAACGCGTTTTCTGGCTAAACTAGAAGAGATAGAGCGATTCTGAGTGTTTTTTGTGATCACTGGGAATTCACAGATTCTGCCAATATATGATAATAGGCTGTAGCAAAAATATTTTTGGAGATATTTAAAAAAATCTTTTGAAAAACTTTAAACGCGTTTTCTGGCTAAACCAGAAGAGATAGAGCGATTCTGAGTGTTTTTTGTGATCACTGGGAATTCACAGATTCTGCCAATATATGATAATAGGCTGTAGCAAAAATATTTTTGGAGATATTTAAAAAATCTTTTGAAAAACTTTAAACGCGTTTTCTGGCTAAACTAGAAGAGATAGAGCAATTTTGAGTGTTTTTTGTGATCACTTGGAACTCACAGATTCTGGCAATATATGATAATAGGCTGTAGCAAAAATATTTTTGGAGATATTTAAAAAATTCTTTTGAAAAACTTTAAACGCGTTTTCTGGCTAAACTAGAAGAGATAGAGCGATTTTGAGTGTTTTTTGTGATCACTGGGAATTCACAGATTCTGGCAATATATGATAATAGGCTGTAGCAAAAATATTTTTGGAGATATTTAAAAAAATCTTTTGAAAAACTTTAAACGCGTTTTCTGGCTAAACCAGAAGAGATAGAGCGATTCTGAGTGTTTTTTGTGATCACTGGGAATTCACAGATTCTGCCAATATATGATAATAGGCTGTAGCAAAAATATTTTTGGAGATATTTAAAAAATCTTTTGAAAAACTTTAAACGCGTTTTCTGGCTAAACTAGAAGAGATAGAGCGATTTTAAGTGTTTTTTGTGATCACTGGGAATTCAAAGATTCTGGCAATATATGATAATAGGCTGTAGCAAAAATATTTTTGGAGATATTTAAAAAAATCTTTTGAAAAACTTTAAACGCGTTTCTGGCTAAACCAGAAGAGATAGAGCGATTCTGAGTGTTTTTTGTGATCACTGGGAATTCACAGATTCTGCCAATATATGATAATAGGCTGTAGCAAAAATATTTTTGGAGATATTTAAAAAAATCCATTGAAAAACTTTAAACGCGTTTTCTGGCTAAACTAGTTCTGATAGAGCGATTCTGAGTGTTTTTTGTGATCACTGGGAATTCACAGATTCTGTCAATATATAATAATAGGCTGTAGCAAAAATGTTTTTGGAGATATTTAAAAAAATCTTTTGAAAAACTTTAAACGCGTTTTCTGGCTAAACTAGAAGAAATAGAGCGATTCTGAGTGTTTTTTGTGATCACTGGGAATTCAGAGATTCTGGCAATATATAATAATAGGCTGTAGCAAAAATGTTTTTGGAGATATTTAAAAAAATCTTTTGAAAAACTTTAAACGCGTTTTCTGGCTAAACTAGAAGAAATAGAGCGATTCTGAGTGTTTTTTGTGATCACTGGGAATTCAGAGATTCTGGCAATATATGATAATAGGCTGTAGCAAAAATATTTTTGGAGATATTTAAAAAAATCTTTTGAAAAACTTTAAACGCGTTTTCTGGCTAAACTAGAAGAGATAGAGCGATTTTGAGTGTTTTTTGTGATCACTGGGAATTCACAGATTCTGGCAATATATGATAATAGGCTGTAGCAAAAATATTTTTGGAGATATTTAAAAAAATCCATTGAAAAACTTTAAACGCGTTTTCTGGCTAAACTAGAAGAGATAGAGCGATTTTGAGTGTTTTTTGTGATCACTGGGAATTCACAGATTCTGCCAATATATGATAATAGGCTGTAGCAAAAATATTTTTGGAGATATTTAAAAAAATCCATTGAAAAACTTTAAACGCGTTTTCTGGCTAAACTAGTTCTGATAGAGCGATTCTGAGTGTTTTTTGTGATCACTGGGAATTCACAGATTCTGTCAATATATAATAATAGGCTGTAGCAAAAATATTTTTGGAGATATTTAAAAAAATCTTTTGAAAAACTTTAAACGCGTTTTCTGGCTAAACTAGAAGAAATAGAGCGATTCTGAGTGTTTTTTGTGATCACTGGGAATTCAGAGATTCTGGCAATATATGATAATAGGCTGTAGCAAAAATATTTTTGGAGATATTTAAAAAAATCTTTTGAAAAACTTTAAACGCGTTTTCTGGCTAAACCAGAAGAGATAGAGCGATTTTGAGTGTTTTTTGTGATCACTGGGAACTCACAGATTCTGGCAATATATGATAATAGGCTGTAGCAAAAATATTTTTGGAGATATTTAAAAAATTCTTTTGAAAAACTTTAAACGCGTTTTCTGGCTAAACTAGAAGAGATAGAGCGATTTTGAGTGTTTTTTGTGATCACTGGGAATTCACAGATTCTGGCAATATATGATAATAGGCTGTAGCAAAAATATTTTTGGAGATATTTAAAAAAATCTTTTGAAAAACTTTAAACGCGTTTTCTGGCTAAACTAGAAGAGATAGAGCGATTCTGAGTGTTTTTTGTGATCACTGGGAATTCACAGATTCTGCCAATATATGATAATAGGCTGTAGCAAAAATATTTTTGGAGATATTTAAAAAAATCTTTTGAAAAACTTTAAACGCGTTTTCTGGCTAAACCAGAAGAGATAGAGCGATTCTGAGTGTTTTTTGTGATCACTGGGAATTCACAGATTCTGCCAATATATGATAATAGGCTGTAGCAAAAATATTTTTGGAGATATTTAAAAAATCTTTTGAAAAACTTTAAACGCGTTTTCTGGCTAAACTAGAAGAGATAGAGCAATTTTGAGTGTTTTTTGTGATCACTTGGAACTCACAGATTCTGGCAATATATGATAATAGGCTGTAGCAAAAATATTTTTGGAGATATTTAAAAAATTCTTTTGAAAAACTTTAAACGCGTTTTCTGGCTAAACTAGAAGAGATAGAGCGATTTTGAGTGTTTTTTGTGATCACTGGGAATTCACAGATTCTGGCAATATATGATAATAGGCTGTAGCAAAAATATTTTTGGAGATATTTAAAAAAATCTTTTGAAAAACTTTAAACGCGTTTTCTGGCTAAACCAGAAGAGATAGAGCGATTCTGAGTGTTTTTTGTGATCACTGGGAATTCACAGATTCTGCCAATATATGATAATAGGCTGTAGCAAAAATATTTTTGGAGATATTTAAAAAATCTTTTGAAAAACTTTAAACGCGTTTTCTGGCTAAACTAGAAGAGATAGAGCGATTTTAAGTGTTTTTTGTGATCACTGGGAATTCAAAGATTCTGGCAATATATGATAATAGGCTGTAGCAAAAATATTTTTGGAGATATTTAAAAAAATCTTTTGAAAAACTTTAAACGCGTTTCTGGCTAAACCAGAAGAGATAGAGCGATTCTGAGTGTTTTTTGTGATCACTGGGAATTCACAGATTCTGCCAATATATGATAATAGGCTGTAGCAAAAATATTTTTGGAGATATTTAAAAAAATCCATTGAAAAACTTTAAACGCGTTTTCTGGCTAAACTAGTTCTGATAGAGCGATTCTGAGTGTTTTTTGTGATCACTGGGAATTCACAGATTCTGTCAATATATAATAATAGGCTGTAGCAAAAATGTTTTTGGAGATATTTAAAAAAATCTTTTGAAAAACTTTAAACGCGTTTTCTGGCTAAACTAGAAGAAATAGAGCGATTCTGAGTGTTTTTTGTGATCACTGGGAATTCAGAGATTCTGGCAATATATGATAATAGGCTGTAGCAAAAATATTTTTGGAGATATTTAAAAAAATCTTTTGAAAAACTTTAAACGCGTTTTCTGGCTAAACCAGAAGAGATAGAGCGATTTTGAGTGTTTTTTGTGATCACTGGGAACTCACAGATTCTGGCAATATATGATAATAGGCTGTAGCAAAAATATTTTTGGAGATATTTAAAAAATTCTTTTGAAAAACTTTAAACGCGTTTTCTGGCTAAACTAGAAGAGATAGAGCGATTTTGAGTGTTTTTTGTGATCACTGGGAATTCACAGATTCTGGCAATATATGATAATAGGCTGTAGCAAAAATATTTTTGGAGATATTTAAAAAAATCTTTTGAAAAACTTTAAACGCGTTTTCTGGCTAAACTAGAAGAGATAGAGCGATTTTGAGTGTTTTTTGTGATCACTGGGAATTCACAGATTCTGGCAATATATGATAATAGGCTGTAGCAAAAATATTTTTGGAGATATTTAAAAAAATCCATTGAAAAACTTTAAACGCGTTTTCTGGCTAAACTAGAAGAGATAGAGCGATTTTGAGTGTTTTTTGTGATCACTGGGAATTCACAGATTCTGCCAATATATGATAATAGGCTGTAGCAAAAATATTTTTGGAGATATTTAAAAAAATCCATTGAAAAACTTTAAACGCGTTTTCTGGCTAAACTAGTTCTGATAGAGCGATTCTGAGTGTTTTTTGTGATCACTGGGAATTCACAGATTCTGTCAATATATAATAATAGGCTGTAGCAAAAATATTTTTGGAGATATTTAAAAAAATCTTTTGAAAAACTTTAAACGCGTTTTCTGGCTAAACTAGAAGAAATAGAGCGATTCTGAGTGTTTTTTGTGATCACTGGGAATTCAGAGATTCTGGCAATATATGATAATAGGCTGTAGCAAAAATATTTTTGGAGATATTTAAAAAAATCTTTTGAAAAACTTTAAACGCGTTTTCTGGCTAAACCAGAAGAGATAGAGCGATTTTGAGTGTTTTTTGTGATCACTGGGAACTCACAGATTCTGGCAATATATGATAATAGGCTGTAGCAAAAATATTTTTGGAGATATTTAAAAAATTCTTTTGAAAAACTTTAAACGCGTTTTCTGGCTAAACTAGAAGAGATAGAGCGATTTTGAGTGTTTTTTGTGATCACTGGGAATTCACAGATTCTGGCAATATATGATAATAGGCTGTAGCAAAAATATTTTTGGAGATATTTAAAAAAATCTTTTGAAAAACTTTAAACGCGTTTTCTGGCTAAACCAGAAGAGATAGAGCGATTCTGAGTGTTTTTTGTGATCACTGGGAATTCACAGATTCTGCCAATATATGATAATAGGCTGTAGCAAAAATATTTTTGGAGATATTTAAAAAATCTTTTGAAAAACTTTAAACGCGTTTTCTGGCTAAACTAGAAGAGATAGAGCGATTTTAAGTGTTTTTTGTGATCACTGGGAATTCACAGATTCTGGCAATATATGATAATAGGCTGTAGCAAAAATATTTTTGGAGATATTTAAAAAAATCTTTTGAAAAACTTTAAACGCGTTTCTGGCTAAACCAGAAGAGATAGAGCGATTCTGAGTGTTTTTTGTGATCACTGGGAATTCACAGATTCTGCCAATATATGATAATAGGCTGTAGCAAAAATATTTTTGGAGATATTTAAAAAAATCCATTGAAAAACTTTAAACGCGTTTTCTGGCTAAACTAGTTCTGATAGAGCGATTCTGAGTGTTTTTTGTGATCACTGGGAATTCAGAGATTCTGCCAATATATGATAATAGGCTGTAGCAAAAATATTTTTGGAGATATTTAAAAAAATCTTTTGAAAAACTTTAAACGCGTTTTCTGGCTAAACCAGAAGAGATAGAGCGATTCTGAGTGTTTTTTGTGATCACTGGGAATTCACAGATTCTGTCAATATATAATAATAGGCTGTAGCAAAAATATTTTTGGAGATATTTAAAAAAATCTTTTGAAAAACTTTAAACGCGTTTTCTGGCTAAACTAGAAGAAATAGAGCGATTCTGAGTGTTTTTTGTGATCACTGGGAATTCAGAGATTCTGGCAATATATGATAATAGGCTGTAGCAAAAATATTTTTGGAGATATTTAAAAAAATCTTTTGAAAAACTTTAAACGCGTTTTCTGGCTAAACCAGAAGAGATAGAGCGATTCTAAGTGTTTTTTGTGATCACTGGGAATTCACAGATTCTTGCAATATATGATAATAGGCTGTAGCAAAAATATTTTTGGAGATATTTAAAAAAATCTTTTGAAAAACTTTAAACGCGTTTTCTGGCTAAACTAGAAGAGATAGAGCGATTCTGAGTGTTTTTTGTGCTCACTGGGAATTCACAGATTCTGTCAATATATGATAATAGGCTGTAGCAAAAATATTTTTGGAGATATTTAAAAAATCTTTTGAAAAACTTTAAACGCGTTTTCTGGCTAAACCAGAAGAGATAGAGCGATTCTGAGTGTTTTTTGTGATCACTGGGAGTCCACAGATTCTATCAATATATGATAATAAGCTGTAGCAAAAATATTTTTGGAGATATTTAAAAAAAATCTTTTGCAAAACTTTAAACGCGTTTTCTGGCTAAACTAGAAGAGATAGAGCGATTTTAAGTGTTTTTTGTGATCACTGGGAGTCCACAGATTCTGCCAATATATGATAATAGGCTGTAGCAAAAATATTTTTGGAGATATTTAAAAAATCTTTTGAAAAACTTTAAACGCGTTTTCTGGCTAAACTAGAAGAGATAGAGCAATTTTGAGTGTTTTTTGTGATCACTTGGAACTCACAGATTCTGGCAATATATGATAATAGGCTGTAGCAAAAATATTTTTGGAGATATTTAAAAAATTCTTTTGAAAAACTTTAAACGCGTTTTCTGGCTAAACCAGAAGAGATAGAGCGATTCTGAGTGTTTTTTGTGATCACTGGGAATTCACAGATTCTGCCAATATATGATAATAGGCTGTAGCAAAAATATTTTTGGAGATATTTAAAAAATCTTTTGAAAAACTTTAAACGCGTTTTCTGGCTAAACTAGAAGAGATAGAGCAATTTTGAGTGTTTTTTGTGATCACTTGGAACTCACAGATTCTGGCAATATATGATAATAGGCTGTAGCAAAAATATTTTTGGAGATATTTAAAAAATTCTTTTGAAAAACTTTAAACGCGTTTTCTGGCTAAACTAGAAGAGATAGAGCGATTTTGAGTGTTTTTTGTGATCACTGGGAATTCACAGATTCTGGCAATATATGATAATAGGCTGTAGCAAAAATATTTTTGGAGATATTTAAAAAAATCTTTTGAAAAACTTTAAACGCGTTTTCTGGCTAAACCAGAAGAGATAGAGCGATTCTGAGTGTTTTTTGTGATCACTGGGAATTCACAGATTCTGCCAATATATGATAATAGGCTGTAGCAAAAATATTTTTGGAGATATTTAAAAAATCTTTTGAAAAACTTTAAACGCGTTTTCTGGCTAAACTAGAAGAGATAGAGCGATTTTAAGTGTTTTTTGTGATCACTGGGAATTCAAAGATTCTGGCAATATATGATAATAGGCTGTAGCAAAAATATTTTTGGAGATATTTAAAAAAATCTTTTGAAAAACTTTAAACGCGTTTCTGGCTAAACCAGAAGAGATAGAGCGATTCTGAGTGTTTTTTGTGATCACTGGGAATTCACAGATTCTGCCAATATATGATAATAGGCTGTAGCAAAAATATTTTTGGAGATATTTAAAAAAATCCATTGAAAAACTTTAAACGCGTTTTCTGGCTAAACTAGTTCTGATAGAGCGATTCTGAGTGTTTTTTGTGATCACTGGGAATTCACAGATTCTGTCAATATATAATAATAGGCTGTAGCAAAAATGTTTTTGGAGATATTTAAAAAAATCTTTTGAAAAACTTTAAACGCGTTTTCTGGCTAAACTAGAAGAAATAGAGCGATTCTGAGTGTTTTTTGTGATCACTGGGAATTCAGAGATTCTGGCAATATATGATAATAGGCTGTAGCAAAAATATTTTTGGAGATATTTAAAAAAATCTTTTGAAAAACTTTAAACGCGTTTTCTGGCTAAACCAGAAGAGATAGAGCGATTTTGAGTGTTTTTTGTGATCACTGGGAACTCACAGATTCTGGCAATATATGATAATAGGCTGTAGCAAAAATATTTTTGGAGATATTTAAAAAATTCTTTTGAAAAACTTTAAACGCGTTTTCTGGCTAAACTAGAAGAGATAGAGCGATTTTGAGTGTTTTTTGTGATCACTGGGAATTCACAGATTCTGGCAATATATGATAATAGGCTGTAGCAAAAATATTTTTGGAGATATTTAAAAAAATCTTTTGAAAAACTTTAAACGCGTTTTCTGGCTAAACTAGAAGAGATAGAGCGATTTTGAGTGTTTTTTGTGATCACTGGGAATTCACAGATTCTGGCAATATATGATAATAGGCTGTAGCAAAAATATTTTTGGAGATATTTAAAAAAATCCATTGAAAAACTTTAAACGCGTTTTCTGGCTAAACTAGAAGAGATAGAGCGATTTTGAGTGTTTTTTGTGATCACTGGGAATTCACAGATTCTGCCAATATATGATAATAGGCTGTAGCAAAAATATTTTTGGAGATATTTAAAAAAATCCATTGAAAAACTTTAAACGCGTTTTCTGGCTAAACTAGTTCTGATAGAGCGATTCTGAGTGTTTTTTGTGATCACTGGGAATTCACAGATTCTGTCAATATATAATAATAGGCTGTAGCAAAAATATTTTTGGAGATATTTAAAAAAATCTTTTGAAAAACTTTAAACGCGTTTTCTGGCTAAACTAGAAGAAATAGAGCGATTCTGAGTGTTTTTTGTGATCACTGGGAATTCAGAGATTCTGGCAATATATGATAATAGGCTGTAGCAAAAATATTTTTGGAGATATTTAAAAAAATCTTTTGAAAAACTTTAAACGCGTTTTCTGGCTAAACCAGAAGAGATAGAGCGATTTTGAGTGTTTTTTGTGATCACTGGGAACTCACAGATTCTGGCAATATATGATAATAGGCTGTAGCAAAAATATTTTTGGAGATATTTAAAAAATTCTTTTGAAAAACTTTAAACGCGTTTTCTGGCTAAACTAGAAGAGATAGAGCGATTTTGAGTGTTTTTTGTGATCACTGGGAATTCACAGATTCTGGCAATATATGATAATAGGCTGTAGCAAAAATATTTTTGGAGATATTTAAAAAAATCTTTTGAAAAACTTTAAACGCGTTTTCTGGCTAAACTAGAAGAGATAGAGCGATTCTGAGTGTTTTTTGTGATCACTGGGAATTCACAGATTCTGCCAATATATGATAATAGGCTGTAGCAAAAATATTTTTGGAGATATTTAAAAAAATCTTTTGAAAAACTTTAAACGCGTTTTCTGGCTAAACCAGAAGAGATAGAGCGATTCTGAGTGTTTTTTGTGATCACTGGGAATTCACAGATTCTGCCAATATATGATAATAGGCTGTAGCAAAAATATTTTTGGAGATATTTAAAAAATCTTTTGAAAAACTTTAAACGCGTTTTCTGGCTAAACTAGAAGAGATAGAGCAATTTTGAGTGTTTTTTGTGATCACTTGGAACTCACAGATTCTGGCAATATATGATAATAGGCTGTAGCAAAAATATTTTTGGAGATATTTAAAAAATTCTTTTGAAAAACTTTAAACGCGTTTTCTGGCTAAACTAGAAGAGATAGAGCGATTTTGAGTGTTTTTTGTGATCACTGGGAATTCACAGATTCTGGCAATATATGATAATAGGCTGTAGCAAAAATATTTTTGGAGATATTTAAAAAAATCTTTTGAAAAACTTTAAACGCGTTTTCTGGCTAAACCAGAAGAGATAGAGCGATTCTGAGTGTTTTTTGTGATCACTGGGAATTCACAGATTCTGCCAATATATGATAATAGGCTGTAGCAAAAATATTTTTGGAGATATTTAAAAAATCTTTTGAAAAACTTTAAACGCGTTTTCTGGCTAAACTAGAAGAGATAGAGCGATTTTAAGTGTTTTTTGTGATCACTGGGAATTCAAAGATTCTGGCAATATATGATAATAGGCTGTAGCAAAAATATTTTTGGAGATATTTAAAAAAATCTTTTGAAAAACTTTAAACGCGTTTCTGGCTAAACCAGAAGAGATAGAGCGATTCTGAGTGTTTTTTGTGATCACTGGGAATTCACAGATTCTGCCAATATATGATAATAGGCTGTAGCAAAAATATTTTTGGAGATATTTAAAAAAATCCATTGAAAAACTTTAAACGCGTTTTCTGGCTAAACTAGTTCTGATAGAGCGATTCTGAGTGTTTTTTGTGATCACTGGGAATTCACAGATTCTGTCAATATATAATAATAGGCTGTAGCAAAAATGTTTTTGGAGATATTTAAAAAAATCTTTTGAAAAACTTTAAACGCGTTTTCTGGCTAAACTAGAAGAAATAGAGCGATTCTGAGTGTTTTTTGTGATCACTGGGAATTCAGAGATTCTGGCAATATATGATAATAGGCTGTAGCAAAAATATTTTTGGAGATATTTAAAAAAATCTTTTGAAAAACTTTAAACGCGTTTTCTGGCTAAACCAGAAGAGATAGAGCGATTTTGAGTGTTTTTTGTGATCACTGGGAACTCACAGATTCTGGCAATATATGATAATAGGCTGTAGCAAAAATATTTTTGGAGATATTTAAAAAATTCTTTTGAAAAACTTTAAACGCGTTTTCTGGCTAAACTAGAAGAGATAGAGCGATTTTGAGTGTTTTTTGTGATCACTGGGAATTCACAGATTCTGGCAATATATGATAATAGGCTGTAGCAAAAATATTTTTGGAGATATTTAAAAAAATCTTTTGAAAAACTTTAAACGCGTTTTCTGGCTAAACTAGAAGAGATAGAGCGATTTTGAGTGTTTTTTGTGATCACTGGGAATTCACAGATTCTGGCAATATATGATAATAGGCTGTAGCAAAAATATTTTTGGAGATATTTAAAAAAATCCATTGAAAAACTTTAAACGCGTTTTCTGGCTAAACTAGAAGAGATAGAGCGATTTTGAGTGTTTTTTGTGATCACTGGGAATTCACAGATTCTGCCAATATATGATAATAGGCTGTAGCAAAAATATTTTTGGAGATATTTAAAAAAATCCATTGAAAAACTTTAAACGCGTTTTCTGGCTAAACTAGTTCTGATAGAGCGATTCTGAGTGTTTTTTGTGATCACTGGGAATTCACAGATTCTGTCAATATATAATAATAGGCTGTAGCAAAAATATTTTTGGAGATATTTAAAAAAATCTTTTGAAAAACTTTAAACGCGTTTTCTGGCTAAACTAGAAGAAATAGAGCGATTCTGAGTGTTTTTTGTGATCACTGGGAATTCAGAGATTCTGGCAATATATGATAATAGGCTGTAGCAAAAATATTTTTGGAGATATTTAAAAAAATCTTTTGAAAAACTTTAAACGCGTTTTCTGGCTAAACCAGAAGAGATAGAGCGATTTTGAGTGTTTTTTGTGATCACTGGGAACTCACAGATTCTGGCAATATATGATAATAGGCTGTAGCAAAAATATTTTTGGAGATATTTAAAAAATTCTTTTGAAAAACTTTAAACGCGTTTTCTGGCTAAACTAGAAGAGATAGAGCGATTTTGAGTGTTTTTTGTGATCACTGGGAATTCACAGATTCTGGCAATATATGATAATAGGCTGTAGCAAAAATATTTTTGGAGATATTTAAAAAAATCTTTTGAAAAACTTTAAACGCGTTTTCTGGCTAAACCAGAAGAGATAGAGCGATTCTGAGTGTTTTTTGTGATCACTGGGAATTCACAGATTCTGCCAATATATGATAATAGGCTGTAGCAAAAATATTTTTGGAGATATTTAAAAAATCTTTTGAAAAACTTTAAACGCGTTTTCTGGCTAAACTAGAAGAGATAGAGCGATTTTAAGTGTTTTTTGTGATCACTGGGAATTCACAGATTCTGGCAATATATGATAATAGGCTGTAGCAAAAATATTTTTGGAGATATTTAAAAAAATCTTTTGAAAAACTTTAAACGCGTTTCTGGCTAAACCAGAAGAGATAGAGCGATTCTGAGTGTTTTTTGTGATCACTGGGAATTCACAGATTCTGCCAATATATGATAATAGGCTGTAGCAAAAATATTTTTGGAGATATTTAAAAAAATCCATTGAAAAACTTTAAACGCGTTTTCTGGCTAAACTAGTTCTGATAGAGCGATTCTGAGTGTTTTTTGTGATCACTGGGAATTCAGAGATTCTGCCAATATATGATAATAGGCTGTAGCAAAAATATTTTTGGAGATATTTAAAAAAATCTTTTGAAAAACTTTAAACGCGTTTTCTGGCTAAACCAGAAGAGATAGAGCGATTCTGAGTGTTTTTTGTGATCACTGGGAATTCACAGATTCTGTCAATATATAATAATAGGCTGTAGCAAAAATATTTTTGGAGATATTTAAAAAAATCTTTTGAAAAACTTTAAACGCGTTTTCTGGCTAAACTAGAAGAAATAGAGCGATTCTGAGTGTTTTTTGTGATCACTGGGAATTCACAGATTCTGGCAATATATGATAATAGGCTGTAGCAAAAATATTTTTGGAGATATTTAAAAAAATCTTTTGAAAAACTTTAAACGCGTTTTCTGGCTAAACCAGAAGAGATAGAGCGATTCTAAGTGTTTTTTGTGATCACTGGGAATTCACAGATTCTTGCAATATATGATAATAGGCTGTAGCAAAAATATTTTTGGAGATATTTAAAAAAATCTTTTGAAAAACTTTAAACGCGTTTTCTGGCTAAACTAGAAGAGATAGAGCGATTCTGAGTGTTTTTTGTGCTCACTGGGAATTCACAGATTCTGTCAATATATGATAATAGGCTGTAGCAAAAATATTTTTGGAGATATTTAAAAAAATCTTTTGAAAAACTTTAAACGCGTTTTCTGGCTAAACCAGAAGAGATAGAGCGATTCTGAGTGTTTTTTGTGATCACTGGGAATTCACAGATTCAGCCAATATATGATAATAGGCTGTAGCAAAAATATTTTTGGAGATATTTAAAAAAATCTTTTGAAAAACTTTAAACGCGTTTTCTGGCTAAACTAGAAGAGATAGAGCGATTCTGAGTGTTTTTTGCGATCACTGGGAATTCACAGATTCTGGCAATATATGATAATAGGCTGTAGCAAAAATATTTTTGGAGATATTTAAAAAATCTTTTGAAAAACTTTAAACGCGTTTTCTGGCTAAACCAGAAGAGATAGAGCGATTCTGAGTGTTTTTTGTGATCACTGGGAATTCACAGATTCTGCCAATATATGATAATAGGCTGTAGCAAAAATATTTTTGGAGATATTTAAAAAAATCTTTTGAAAAACTTTAAACGCGTTTTCTGGCTAAACTAGAAGAGATAGAACGATTCTGAGTTTTTTTTGTGATCACTGGGAATTCAGAGATTCTGCCAATATATGATAATAGGCTGAATAAAAATAGCAAAAATATTTTTGGAGATATTTAAAAAAAACTTTTGAAAAATTTTAAACGCGTTTTCTGGCTAAACCAGAAGAGATGGAGCGATTCTGAGTGTTTTTTGTGATCACTGGGAACTCACAGATTCTGCCAATATATGATAATAGGCTGTAGCAAAAATATTTTTGGAGATATTTAAAAAAATCTTTTGAAAAACTTTAAACGCGTTTTCTGGCTAAACTAGAAGAGATAGAGCGATTCTGAGTGTTTTTTGTGCTCACTGGGAATTCACAGATTCTGTCAATATATGATAATAGGCTGTAGCAAAAATATTTTTGGAGATATTTAAAAAAATCTTTTGAAAAACTTTAAACGCGTTTTCTGGCTAAACCAGAAGAGATAGAGCGATTCTGAGTGTTTTTTGTGATCACTGGGAATTCACAGATTCAGCCAATATATGATAATAGGCTGTAGCAAAAATATTTTTGGAGATATTTAAAAAAATCTTTTGAAAAACTTTAAACGCGTTTTCTGGCTAAACTAGAAGAGATAGAGCGATTCTGAGTGTTTTTTGCGATCACTGGGAATTCACAGATTCTGGCAATATATGATAATAGGCTGTAGCAAAAATATTTTTGGAGATATTTAAAAAAATCTTTTGAAAAACTTTAAACGCGTTTTCTGGCTAAACCAGAAGAGATAGAGCGATTCTGAGTGTTTTTTGTGATCACTGGGAACTCACAGATTCTGGCAATATATGATAATAGGCTGTAGCAAAAATATTTTTGGAGATATTTAAAAAATTCTTTTGAAAAACTTTAAACGCGTTTTCTGGCTAAACTAGAAGAGATAGTGTGATTTTAAGTGTTTTTTGTGATCACTGGGAATTCACAGATTCTGACAATACGATAATAGGTGGTAGCAAAAATATTTTTGGAGATATTTAAAAAAATCTTTTGAAAAACTTTAAACGCGTTTTCTGGCTAAACCAGAAGAGATAGAGCGATTCTGAGTGTTTTTTGTGATCACTGGGAATTCACAGATTCAGCCAATATATGATAATAGGCTGTAGCAAAAATATTTTTGGAGATATTTAAAAAAATCTTTTGAAAAACTTTAAACGCGTTTTCTGGCTAAACTAGAAGAGATAGAGCGATTCTGAGTGTTTTTTGCGATCACTGGGAATTCACAGATTCTGGCAATATATGATAATAGGCTGTAGCAAAAATATTTTTGGAGATATTTAAAAAAATCTTTTGAAAAACTTTAAACGCGTTTTCTGGCTAAACCAGAAGAGATAGAGCGATTCTGAGTGTTTTTTGTGATCACTGGGAATTCACAGATTCTGCCAATATATGATAATAGGCTGTAGCAAAAATATTTTTGGAGATATTTAAAAAATCTTTTGAAAAACTTTAAACGCGTTTTCTGGCTAAACTAGAAGAGATAGAGCGATTTTGAGTGTTTTTTGTGATCACTGGGAACTCACAGATTCTGGCAATATATGATAATAGGCTGTAGCAAAAATATTTTTGGAGATATTTAAAAAATTCTTTTGAAAAACTTTAAACGCGTTTCTGGCTAAACCAGAAGAGATAGAGCGATTCTGAGTGTTTTTTGTGATCACTGGGAACTCACAGATTCTGGCAATATATGATAATAGGCTGTAGCAAAAATATTTTTGGAGATATTTAAAAAATTCTTTTGAAAAACTTTAAACGCGTTTTCTGGCTAAACTAGAAGAGATAGTGTGATTTTAAGTGTTTTTTGTGATCACTGGGAATTCACAGATTCTGACAATACGATAATAGGTGGTAGCAAAAATATTTTTGGAGATATTTAAAAAAATCTTTTGAAAAACTTTAAACGCGTTTTCTGGCTAAACTAGAAGAGATAGAGCGATTCTGAGTGTTTTTTGTGATCACTGGGAATTCAGAGATTCTGCCAATATATGATAATAGGCTGTAGCAAAAATATTTTTGGAGATATTTAAAAAAATCTTTTGAAAAACTTTAAACGCGTTTTCTGGCTAAACCAGAAGAGATAGAGCGATTCTAAGTGTTTTTTGTGATCACTGGGAATTCACAGATTCTTGCAATATATGATAATAGGCTGTAGCAAAAATATTTTTGGAGATATTTAAAAAAATCTTTTGAAAAACTTTAAACGCGTTTTCTGGCTAAACCAGAAGAGATAGAGCGATTCTGAGTGTTTTTTGTGATCACTGGGAATTCACAGATTCAGCCAATATATGATAATAGGCTGTAGCAAAAATATTTTTGGAGATATTTAAAAAATTCTTTTGAAAAACTTTAAACGCGTTTTCTGGCTAAACTAGAAGAGATAGTGTGATTTTAAGTGTTTTTTGTGATCACTGGGAATTCACAGATTCTGACAATACGATAATAGGTGGTAGCAAAAATATTTTTGGAGATATTTAAAAAAATCTTTTGAAAAACTTTAAACGCGTTTTCTGGCTAAACTAGAAGAGATAGAGCGATTCTGAGTGTTTTTTGTGATCACTGGGAATTCAGAGATTCTGCCAATATATGATAATAGGCTGTAGCAAAAATATTTTTGGAGATATTTAAAAAAATCTTTTGAAAAACTTTAAACGCGTTTTCTGGCTAAACCAGAAGAGATAGAGCGATTCTAAGTGTTTTTTGTGATCACTGGGAATTCACAGATTCTTGCAATATATGATAATAGGCTGTAGCAAAAATATTTTTGGAGATATTTAAAAAAATCTTTTGAAAAACTTTAAACGCGTTTTCTGGCTAAACCAGAAGAGATAGAGCGATTCTGAGTGTTTTTTGTGATCACTGGGAATTCACAGATTCAGCCAATATATGATAATAGGCTGTAGCAAAAATATTTTTGGAGATATTTAAAAAAATCTTTTGAAAAACTTTAAACGCGTTTTCTGGCTAAACTAGAAGAGATAGAACGATTCTGAGTTTTTTTTGTGATCACTGTGAATTCAGAGATTCTGCCAATATATGATAATAGGCTGAATAAAAATAGCAAAAATATTTTTGGAGATATTTAAAAAAAACTTTTGAAAAATTTTAAACGCGTTTTCTGGCTAAACCAGAAGAGATGGAGCGATTCTGAGTGTTTTTTGTGATCACTGGGAACTCACAGATTCTGCCAATATATGATAATAGGCTGTAGCAAAAATATTTTTGGAGATATTTAAAAAAATCTTTTGAAAAACTTTAAACGCGTTTTCTGGCTAAACTAGAAGAGATAGAGCGATTCTGAGTGTTTTTTGTGCTCACTGGGAATTCACAGATTCTGTCAATATATGATAATAGGCTGTAGCAAAAATATTTTTGGAGATATTTAAAAAAATCTTTTGAAAAACTTTAAACGCGTTTTCTGGCTAAACCAGAAGAGATAGAGCGATTCTGAGTGTTTTTTGTGATCACTGGGAATTCACAGATTCAGCCAATATATGATAATAGGCTGTAGCAAAAATATTTTTGGAGATATTTAAAAAAATCTTTTGAAAAACTTTAAACGCGTTTTCTGGCTAAACTAGAAGAGATAGAGCGATTCTGAGTGTTTTTTGCGATCACTGGGAATTCACAGATTCTGGCAATATATGATAATAGGCTGTAGCAAAAATATTTTTGGAGATATTTAAAAAAATCTTTTGAAAAACTTTAAACGCGTTTTCTGGCTAAACCAGAAGAGATAGAGCGATTCTGAGTGTTTTTTGTGATCACTGGGAATTCACAGATTCTGCCAATATATGATAATAGGCTGTAGCAAAAATATTTTTGGAGATATTTAAAAAATCTTTTGAAAAACTTTAAACGCGTTTTCTAGCTAAACTAGAAGAGATAGAGCGATTTTGAGTGTTTTTTGTGATCACTGGGAACTCACAGATTCTGGCAATATATGATAATAGGCTGTAGCAAAAATATTTTTGGAGATATTTAAAAAATTCTTTTGAAAAACTTTAAACGCGTTTTCTGGCTAAACTAGAAGAGATAGAGCGATTTTGAATGTTTTTTGTGATCACTGGGAATTCACAGATTCTGCCAATATATGATAATAGGCTGTAGGAAAAATATTTTTGGAGATATTTAAAAAAATCTTTTGAAAAACTTTAAACGCGTTTTCTGGCTAAACTAGAAGAGATAGAGGCGATTCTGAGTGTTTTTTGTGCTCATTGGGAATTCACAGATTCTGTCAATATATGATAATAGGCTGTAGCAAAAATATTTTTGGAGATATTTAAAAAAATCTTTTGAAAAACTTTAAACGCGTTTTCTGGCTAAACCAGAAGAGATAGAGCGATTCTGAGTGTTTTTTGTGATCACTGGGAATTCACAGATTCTGCCAATATATGATAATAGGCTGTAGCAAAAATATTTTTGGAGATATTTAAAAAAATCCATTGAAAAACTTTAAACGCGTTTTCTGGCTAAACTAGAAGAGATAGAGCGATTCTGAGTGTTTTTTGTGATCACTGGGAATTCACAGATTCAGCCAATATATGATAATAGGCTGTAGCAAAAATATTTTTGGAGATATTTAAAAAAATCTTTTGAAAAACTTTAAACGCGTTTTCTGGCTAAACTAGAAGAGATAGAGCGATTCTGAGTGTTTTTTGCGATCACTGGGAATTCACAGATTCTGGCAATATATGATAATAGGCTGTAGCAAAAATATTTTTGGAGATATTTAAAAAAATCTTTTGAAAAACTTTAAACGCGTTTTCTGGCTAAACCAGAAGAGATAGAGCGATTCTGAGTGTTTTTTGTGATCACTGGGAATTCACAGATTCTGCCAATATATGATAATAGGCTGTAGCAAAAATATTTTTGGAGATATTTAAAAAATCTTTTGAAAAACTTTAAACGCGTTTTCTGGCTAAACTAGAAGAGATAGAGCGATTTTGAGTGTTTTTTGTGATCACTGGGAACTCACAGATTCTGGCAATATATGATAATAAGCTGTAGCAAAAATATTTTTGGAGATATTTAAAAAATTCTTTTGAAAAACTTTAAACGCGTTTTCTGGCTAAACTAGAAGAGATAGAGCGATTTTGAGTGTTTTTTGTGATCACTGGGAATTCACAGATTCTGGCAATATATGGTAATAGGCTGTAGGAAAAATATTTTTGGAGATATTTAAAAAAATCTTTTGAAAAACTTTAAACGCGTTTTCTGGCTAAACCAGAAGAGATAGAGCGATTCTGAGTGTTTTTTGTGATCACTGGAACTCACAGATTCTGGCAATATATGATAATAGGCTGTAGGAAAAATATTTTTCGAGATATTTAAAAAAATCTTTTGAGAAACCTTAAACGCGTTTTCTGGCTAAACCAGAAGAGATAGAGCGATGCTGAGTGTTTTTTGTGATCACTGGGAATTCACAGATTCTGCCAATATATGATAATAGGCTGTAGGAAAAATATTTTTCGAGATATTTAAAAAAATCTTTTGAAAAACTTTAAACGCGTTTTCTGGCTAAACTAGAAGAAATAGAGGCGATTCTGAGTGTTTTTTGTGCTCACTGGGAATTCACAGATTCTGTCAATATATGATAATAGGCTGTAGCAAAAATATTTTTGGAGATATTTAAAAAAATCTTTTGAAAAACTTTAAACGCGTTTTCTGGCTAAACCAGAAGAGATAGAGCGATTCTGAGTGTTTTTTGTGATCACTGGGAATTCACAGATTCTGCCAATATATGATAATAGGCTGTAGCAAAAATATTTTTGGAGATATTTAAAAAAATCCATTGAAAAACTTTAAACGCGTTTTCTGGCTAAACTAGAAGAGATAGAGCGATTCTGAGTGTTTTTTGTGATCACTGGGAATTCAGAGATTCTGCCAATATATAATAATAGGCTGAATAAAAATAGCAAAAATATTTTTGGAGATATTTAAAAAAATCTTTTGAAAAACTTTAAACGCGTTTTCTGGCTAAACCAGAAGAGATAGAGCGATTCTGAGTGTTTTTTGTGATCACTGGGAATTCACAGATTCTGTCAATATATGATAATAGGCTGTAGCAAAAATATTTTTGGAGATATTTAAAAAAATCTTTTGAAAAACTTTAAACGCGTTTTCTGGCTAAACTAGAAGAGATAGAGCGATTCTGAGTGTTTTTTGTGCTCACTGGGAATTCACAGATTCTGTCAATATATGATAATAGGCTGTAGCAAAAATATTTTTGGAGATATTTAAAAAAATCTTTTGAAAAACTTTAAACGCGTTTTCTGGCTAAACCAGAAGAGATAGAGCGATTCTGAGTGTTTTTTGTGATCACTGGGAATTCACAGATTCTGCCAATATATGATAATAGGCTGTAGCAAAAATATTTTTGGAGATATTTAAAAAATCTTTTGAAAAACTTTAAACGCGTTTCTGGCTAAACCAGAAGAGATAGAGCGATTCTGAGTGTTTTTTGTGATCACTGGGAACTCACAGATTCTGGCAATATATGATAATAGGCTGTAGCAAAATTATTTTTGGAGATATTTAAAAAATTCTTTTGAAAAACTTTAAACGCGTTTTCTGGCTAAACTAGAAGAGATAGTGTGATTTTAAGTGTTTTTTGTGATCACTGGGAATTCACAGATTCTGACAATATACGATAATAGGTGGTAGCAAAAATATTTTTGGAGATATTTAAAAAAATCTTTTGAAAAACTTTAAACGCGTTTTCTGGCTAAACTAGAAGAGATAGAGCGATTCTGAGTGTTTTTTGTGATCACTGGAAATTCACAGATTCTGCCAATATATGATAATAGGCTGTAGCAAAAATATTTAAGTGTTTTTTGTGATCACTGGGAATTCACAGATTCTGACAATACGATAATAGGTGGTAGCAAAAATATTTTTGGAGATATTTAAAAAAATCTTTTGAAAAACTTTAAACGCGTTTTCTGGCTAAACTAGAAGAGATAGAGCGATTCTGAGTGTTTTTTGTGATCACTGGGAATTCAGAGATTCTGCCAATATATGATAATAGGCTGTAGCAAAAATATTTTTGGAGATATTTAAAAAAATCTTTTGAAAAACTTTAAACGCGTTTTCTGGCTAAACCAGAAGAGATAGAGCGATTCTGAGTGTTTTTTGTGATCACTGGGAATTCACAGATTCAGCCAATATATGATAATAGGCTGTAGCAAAAATATTTTTGGAGATATTTAAAAAAATCTTTTGAAAAACTTTAAACGCGTTTTCTGGCTAAACTAGAAGAGATAGTGTGATTTTAAGTGTTTTTTGTGATCACTGGGAATTCACAGATTCTGACAATATACGATAATAGGTGGTAGCAAAAATATTTTTGGAGATATTTAAGAAAATCTTTTGAAAAACTTTAAACGCGTTTTCTGGCTAAACTAGAAGAGATAGAGCGATTCTGAGTGTTTTTTGTGATCACTGGAAATTCACAGATTCTGCCAATATATGATAATAGGCTGTAGCAAAAATATTTAAGTGTTTTTTGTGATCACTGGGAATTCACAGATTCTGACAATACGATAATAGGTGGTAGCAAAAATATTTTTGAAGATATTTAAAAAAATCTTTTGAAAAACTTTAAACGCGTTTTCTGGCTAAACTAGAAGAGATAGAGCGATTCTGAGTGTTTTTTGTGCTCACTGGGAATTCACAGATTCTGTCAATATATGATAATAGGCTGTAGCAAAAATATTTTTGGAGATATTTAAAAAATCTTTTGAAAAACTTTAAACGCGTTTTCTGGCTAAACCAGAAGAGATAGAGCGATTCTGAGTGTTTTTTGTGATCACTGGGAATTCACAGATTCTGCCAATATATGATAATAGGCTGTAGCAAAAATATTTTTGGAGATATTTAAAAAATCTTTTGAAAAACTTTAAACGCGTTTTCTGGCTAAACCAGAAGAGATAGAGCGATTCTGAGTGTTTTTTGTGATCACTGGGAACTCACAGATTCTGGCAATATATGATAATAGGCTGTAGCAAAATTATTTTTGGAGATATTTAAAAAATTCTTTTGAAAAACTTTAAACGCGTTTTCTGGCTAAACTAGAAGAGATAGTGTGATTTTAAGTGTTTTTTGTGATCACTGGGAATTCACAGATTCTGACAATATACGATAATAGGTGGTAGCAAAAATATTTTTGGAGATATTTAAAAAAATCTTTTGAAAAACTTTAAACGCGTTTTCTGGCTAAACTAGAAGAGATAGAGCGATTCTGAGTGTTTTTTGTGATCACTGGAAATTCACAGATTCTGCCAATATATGATAATAGGCTGTAGCAAAAATATTTAAGTGTTTTTTGTGATCACTGGGAATTCACAGATTCTGACAATACGATAATAGGTGGTAGCAAAAATATTTTTGGAGATATTTAAAAAAAATCTTTTGAAAAACTTTAAACGCGTTTTCTGGCTAAACTAGAAGAGATAGAGCGATTCTGAGTGTTTTTTGTGATCACTGGGAATTCAGAGATTCTGCCAATATATGATAATAGGCTGTAGCAAAAATATTTTTGGAGATATTTAAAAAAATCTTTTGAAAAACTTTAAACGCGTTTTCTGGCTAAACCAGAAGAGATAGAGCGATTCTGAGTGTTTTTTGTGATCACTGGGAATTCACAGATTCAGCCAATATATGATAATAGGCTGTAGCAAAAATATTTTTGGAGATATTTAAAAAAATCTTTTGAAAAACTTTAAACGCGTTTTCTGGCTAAACTAGAAGAGATAGAGCGATTCTGAGTGTTTTTTGTGCTCACTGGGAATTCACAGATTCTGTCAATATATGATAATAGGCTGTAGCAAAAATATTTTTGGAGATATTTAAAAAAATCTTTTGAAAAACTTTAAACGCGTTTTCTGGCTAAACCAGAAGAGATAGAGCGATTCTGAGTGTTTTTTGTGCTCACTGGGAATTCACAGATTCTGTCAATATATGATAATAGGCTGTAGCAAAAATATTTTTGGAGATATTTAAAAAAATCTTTTGAAAAACTTTAAACGCGTTTTCTGGCTAAACCAGAAGAGATAGAGCGATTCTGAGTGTTTTTTGTGATCACTGGGAATTCACAGATTCTGCCAATATATGATAATAGGCTGTAGCAAAAATATTTTTGGAGATATTTAAAAAAATCTTTTGAAAAACTTTAAACGCGTTTTCTGGCTAAACTAGAAGAGATAGTGTGATTTTAAGTGTTTTTTGTGATCACTGGGAATTCACAGATTCTGACAATATACGATAATAGGTGGTAGCAAAAATATTTTTGGAGATATTTAAGAAAATCTTTTGAAAAACTTTAAACGCGTTTTCTGGCTAAACTAGAAGAGATAGAGCGATTCTGAGTGTTTTTTGTGATCACTGGAAATTCACAGATTCTGCCAATATATGATAATAGGCTGTAGCAAAAATATTTAAGTGTTTTTTGTGATCACTGGGAATTCACAGATTCTGACAATACGATAATAGGTGGTAGCAAAAATATTTTTGAAGATATTTAAAAAAATCTTTTGAAAAACTTTAAACGCGTTTTCTGGCTAAACTAGAAGAGATAGAGCGATTCTGAGTGTTTTTTGTGCTCACTGGGAATTCACAGATTCTGTCAATATATGATAATAGGCTGTAGCAAAAATATTTTTGGAGATATTTAAAAAATCTTTTGAAAAACTTTAAACGCGTTTTCTGGCTAAACCAGAAGAGATAGAGCGATTCTGAGTGTTTTTTGTGATCACTGGGAATTCACAGATTCTGCCAATATATGATAATAGGCTGTAGCAAAAATATTTTTGGAGATATTTAAAAAATCTTTTGAAAAACTTTAAACGCGTTTTCTGGCTAAACCAGAAGAGATAGAGCGATTCTGAGTGTTTTTTGTGATCACTGGGAACTCACAGATTCTGGCAATATATGATAATAGGCTGTAGCAAAATTATTTTTGGAGATATTTAAAAAATTCTTTTGAAAAACTTTAAACGCGTTTTCTGGCTAAACCAGAAGAGATAGAGCGATTCTGAGTGTTTTTTGTGATCACTGGAAATTCACAGATTCTGCCAATATATGATAATAGGCTGTAGCAAAAATATTTAAGTGTTTTTTGTGATCACTGGGAATTCACAGATTCTGACAATACGATAATAGGTGGTAGCAAAAATATTTTTGAAGATATTTAAAAAAATCTTTTGAAAAACTTTAAACGCGTTTTCTGGCTAAACCAGAAGAGATAGAGCGATTCTGAGTGTTTTTTGTGATCACTGGGAATTCACAGATTCAGCCAATATATGATAATAGGCTGTAGCAAAAATATTTTTGGAGATATTTAAAAAAATCTTTTGAAAAACTTTAAACGCGTTTTCTGGCTAAACTAGAAGAGATAGAGCGATTCTGAGTGTTTTTTGTGCTCACTGGGAATTCACAGATTCTGTCAATATATGATAATAGGCTGTAGCAAAAATATTTTTGGAGATATTTAAAAAAATCTTTTGAAAAACTTTAAACGCGTTTTCTGGCTAAACCAGAAGAGATAGAGCGATTCTGAGTGTTTTTTGTGCTCACTGGGAATTCACAGATTCTGTCAATATATGATAATAGGCTGTAGCAAAAATATTTTTGGAGATATTTAAAAAAATCTTTTGAAAAACTTTAAACGCGTTTTCTGGCTAAACCAGAAGAGATAGAGCGATTCTGAGTGTTTTTTGTGATCACTGGGAATTCACAGATTCTGCCAATATATGATAATAGGCTGTAGCAAAAATATTTTTGGAGATATTTAAAAAAATCTTTTGAAAAACTTTAAACGCGTTTTCTGGCTAAACTAGAAGAGATAGTGTGATTTTAAGTGTTTTTTGTGATCACTGGGAATTCACAGATTCTGACAATATACGATAATAGGTGGTAGCAAAAATATTTTTGGAGATATTTAAGAAAATCTTTTGAAAAACTTTAAACGCGTTTTCTGGCTAAACTAGAAGAGATAGAGCGATTCTGAGTGTTTTTTGTGATCACTGGAAATTCACAGATTCTGCCAATATATGATAATAGGCTGTAGCAAAAATATTTAAGTGTTTTTTGTGATCACTGGGAATTCACAGATTCTGACAATACGATAATAGGTGGTAGCAAAAATATTTTTGAAGATATTTAAAAAAATCTTTTGAAAAACTTTAAACGCGTTTTCTGGCTAAACTAGAAGAGATAGAGCGATTCTGAGTGTTTTTTGTGCTCACTGGGAATTCACAGATTCTGTCAATATATGATAATAGGCTGTAGCAAAAATATTTTTGGAGATATTTAAAAAATCTTTTGAAAAACTTTAAACGCGTTTTCTGGCTAAACCAGAAGAGATAGAGCGATTCTGAGTGTTTTTTGTGATCACTGGGAATTCACAGATTCTGCCAATATATGATAATAGGCTGTAGCAAAAATATTTTTGGAGATATTTAAAAAATCTTTTGAAAAACTTTAAACGCGTTTTCTGGCTAAACCAGAAGAGATAGAGCGATTCTGAGTGTTTTTTGTGATCACTGGGAACTCACAGATTCTGGCAATATATGATAATAGGCTGTAGCAAAATTATTTTTGGAGATATTTAAAAAATTCTTTTGAAAAACTTTAAACGCGTTTTCTGGCTAAACTAGAAGAGATAGTGTGATTTTAAGTGTTTTTTGTGATCACTGGGAATTCACAGATTCTGACAATATACGATAATAGGTGGTAGCAAAAATATTTTTGGAGATATTTAAAAAAATCTTTTGAAAAACTTTAAACGCGTTTTCTGGCTAAACTAGAAGAGATAGAGCGATTCTGAGTGTTTTTTGTGATCACTGGAAATTCACAGATTCTGCCAATATATGATAATAGGCTGTAGCAAAAATATTTAAGTGTTTTTTGTGATCACTGGGAATTCACAGATTCTGACAATACGATAATAGGTGGTAGCAAAAATATTTTTGGAGATATTTAAAAAAAATCTTTTGAAAAACTTTAAACGCGTTTTCTGGCTAAACTAGAAGAGATAGAGCGATTCTGAGTGTTTTTTGTGATCACTGGGAATTCAGAGATTCTGCCAATATATGATAATAGGCTGTAGCAAAAATATTTTTGGAGATATTTAAAAAAATCTTTTGAAAAACTTTAAACGCGTTTTCTGGCTAAACCAGAAGAGATAGAGCGATTCTGAGTGTTTTTTGTGATCACTGGGAATTCACAGATTCAGCCAATATATGATAATAGGCTGTAGCAAAAATATTTTTGGAGATATTTAAAAAAATCTTTTGAAAAACTTTAAACGCGTTTTCTGGCTAAACTAGAAGAGATAGAGCGATTCTGAGTGTTTTTTGTGCTCACTGGGAATTCACAGATTCTGTCAATATATGATAATAGGCTGTAGCAAAAATATTTTTGGAGATATTTAAAAAAATCTTTTGAAAAACTTTAAACGCGTTTTCTGGCTAAACCAGAAGAGATAGAGCGATTCTGAGTGTTTTTTGTGCTCACTGGGAATTCACAGATTCTGTCAATATATGATAATAGGCTGTAGCAAAAATATTTTTGGAGATATTTAAAAAAATCTTTTGAAAAACTTTAAACGCGTTTTCTGGCTAAACCAGAAGAGATAGAGCGATTCTGAGTGTTTTTTGTGATCACTGGGAATTCACAGATTCTGCCAATATATGATAATAGGCTGTAGCAAAAATATTTTTGGAGATATTTAAAAAATCTTTTGAAAAACTTTAAACGCGTTTCTGGCTAAACCAGAAGAGATAGAGCGATTCTGAGTGTTTTTTGTGATCACTGGGAACTCACAGATTCTGGCAATATATGATAATAGGCTGTAGCAAAATTATTTTTGGAGATATTTAAAAAATTCTTTTGAAAAACTTTAAACGCGTTTTCTGGCTAAACTAGAAGAGATAGAGCGATTTTGAGTGTTTTTTGTGATCACTGGGAATTCACAGATTCTGGCAATATATGGTAATAGGCTGTAGGAAAAATATTTTTGGAGATATTTAAAAAAATCTTTTGAAAAACTTTAAACGCGTTTTCTGGCTAAACCAGAAGAGATAGAGCGATTCTGAGTGTTTTTTGTGATCACTGGAACTCACAGATTCTGGCAATATATGATAATAGGCTGTAGGAAAAATATTTTTCGAGATATTTAAAAAAATCTTTTGAGAAACCTTAAACGCGTTTTCTGGCTAAACCAGAAGAGATAGAGCGATGCTGAGTGTTTTTTGTGATCACTGGGAATTCACAGATTCTGCCAATATATGATAATAGGCTGTAGGAAAAATATTTTTCGAGATATTTAAAAAAATCTTTTGAAAAACTTTAAACGCGTTTTCTGGCTAAACTAGAAGAAATAGAGGCGATTCTGAGTGTTTTTTGTGCTCACTGGGAATTCACAGATTCTGTCAATATATGATAATAGGCTGTAGCAAAAATATTTTTGGAGATATTTAAAAAAATCTTTTGAAAAACTTTAAACGCGTTTTCTGGCTAAACCAGAAGAGATAGAGCGATTCTGAGTGTTTTTTGTGATCACTGGGAATTCACAGATTCTGCCAATATATGATAATAGGCTGTAGCAAAAATATTTTTGGAGATATTTAAAAAAGTCCATTGAAAAACTTTAAACGCGTTTTCTGGCTAAACTAGAAGAGATAGAGCGATTCTGAGTGTTTTTTGTGATCACTGGAATTCAGAGATTCTGCCAATATATAATAATAGGCTGAATAAAAATAGCAAAAATATTTTTGGAGATATTTAAAAAAATCTTTTGAAAAACTTTAAACGCGTTTTCTGGCTAAACCAGAAGAGATAGAGCGATTCTGAGTGTTTTTTGTGATCACTGGGAATTCACAGATTCTGTCAATATATGATAATAGGCTGTAGCAAAAATATTTTTGGAGATACTTAAAAAAATCTTTTGAAAAACTTTAAACGCGTTTTCTGGCTAAACTAGAAGAGATAGAGCGATTCTGAGTGTTTTTTGTGCTCACTGGGAATTCACAGATTCTGTCAATATATGATAATAGGCTGTAGCAAAAATATTTTTGGAGATATTTAAAAAAATCTTTTGAAAAACTTTAAACGCGTTTTCTGGCTAAACCAGAAGAGATAGAGCGATTCTGAGTGTTTTTTGTGATCACTGGGAATTCACAGATTCTGCCAATATATGATAATAGGCTGTAGCAAAAATATTTTTGGAGATATTTAAAAAATCTTTTGAAAAACTTTAAACGCGTTTCTGGCTAAACCAGAAGAGATAGAGCGATTCTGAGTGTTTTTTGTGATCACTGGGAACTCACAGATTCTGGCAATATATGATAATAGGCTGTAGCAAAATTATTTTTGGAGATATTTAAAAAATTCTTTTGAAAAACTTTAAACGCGTTTTCTGGCTAAACTAGAAGAGATAGTGTGATTTTAAGTGTTTTTTGTGATCACTGGGAATTCACAGATTCTGACAATATACGATAATAGGTGGTAGCAAAAATATTTTTGGAGATATTTAAAAAAATCTTTTGAAAAACTTTAAACGCGTTTTCTGGCTAAACTAGAAGAGATAGAGCGATTCTGAGTGTTTTTTGTGATCACTGGAAATTCACAGATTCTGCCAATATATGATAATAGGCTGTAGCAAAAATATTTAAGTGTTTTTTGTGATCACTGGGAATTCACAGATTCTGACAATACGATAATAGGTGGTAGCAAAAATATTTTTGGAGATATTTAAAAAAATCTTTTGAAAAACTTTAAACGCGTTTTCTGGCTAAACTAGAAGAGATAGAGCGATTCTGAGTGTTTTTTGTGATCACTGGGAATTCAGAGATTCTGCCAATATATGATAATAGGCTGTAGCAAAAATATTTTTGGAGATATTTAAAAAAATCTTTTGAAAAACTTTAAACGCGTTTTCTGGCTAAACCAGAAGAGATAGAGCGATTCTGAGTGTTTTTTGTGATCACTGGGAATTCACAGATTCAGCCAATATATGATAATAGGCTGTAGCAAAAATATTTTTGGAGATATTTAAAAAAATCTTTTGAAAAACTTTAAACGCGTTTTCTGGCTAAACTAGAAGAGATAGAGCGATTCTGAGTGTTTTTTGTGATCACTGGAAATTCACAGATTCTGCCAATATATGATAATAGGCTGTAGCAAAAATATTTAAGTGTTTTTTGTGATCACTGGGAATTCACAGATTCTGACAATACGATAATAGGTGGTAGCAAAAATATTTTTGAAGATATTTAAAAAAATCTTTTGAAAAACTTTAAACGCGTTTTCTGGCTAAACTAGAAGAGATAGAGCGATTCTGAGTGTTTTTTGTGATCACTGGAAATTCACAGATTCTGCCAATATATGATAATAGGCTGTAGCAAAAATATTTAAGTGTTTTTTGTGATCACTGGGAATTCACAGATTCTGACAATACGATAATAGGTGGTAGCAAAAATATTTTTGAAGATATTTAAAAAAATCTTTTGAAAAACTTTAAACGCGTTTTCTGGCTAAACCAGAAGAGATAGAGCGATTCTGAGTGTTTTTTGTGATCACTGGGAACTCACAGATTCTGGCAATATATGATAATAGGCTGTAGCAAAATTATTTTTGGAGATATTTAAAAAATTCTTTTGAAAAACTTTAAACGCGTTTTCTGGCTAAACTAGAAGAGATAGTGTGATTTTAAGTGTTTTTTGTGATCACTGGGAATTCACAGATTCTGACAATATACGATAATAGGTGGTAGCAAAAATATTTTTGGAGATATTTAAAAAAATCTTTTGAAAAACTTTAAACGCGTTTTCTGGCTAAACTAGAAGAGATAGAGCGATTCTGAGTGTTTTTTGTGATCACTGGAAATTCACAGATTCTGCCAATATATGATAATAGGCTGTAGCAAAAATATTTAAGTGTTTTTTGTGATCACTGGGAATTCACAGATTCTGACAATACGATAATAGGTGGTAGCAAAAATATTTTTGGAGATATTTAAAAAAATCTTTTGAAAAACTTTAAACGCGTTTTCTGGCTAAACTAGAAGAGATAGAGCGATTCTGAGTGTTTTTTGTGATCACTGGAATTCAGAGATTCTGCCAATATATAATAATAGGCTGAATAAAAATAGCAAAAATATTTTTGGAGATATTTAAAAAAATCTTTTGAAAAACTTTAAACGCGTTTTCTGGCTAAACCAGAAGAGATAGAGCGATTCTGAGTGTTTTTTGTGATCACTGGAAATTCACAGATTCTGCCAATATATGATAATAGGCTGTAGCAAAAATATTTAAGTGTTTTTTGTGATCACTGGGAATTCACAGATTCTGACAATACGATAATAGGTGGTAGCAAAAATATTTTTGGAGATATTTAAAAAATCTTTTGAAAAACTTTAAACGCGTTTTCTGGCTAAACCAGAAGAGATAGAGCGATTCTGAGTGTTTTTTGTGATCACTGGGAACTCACAGATTCTGGCAATATATGATAATAGGCTGTAGCAAAATTATTTTTGGAGATATTTAAAAAATTCTTTTGAAAAACTTTAAACGCGTTTTCTGGCTAAACTAGAAGAGATAGTGTGATTTTAAGTGTTTTTTGTGATCACTGGGAATTCACAGATTCTGACAATATACGATAATAGGTGGTAGCAAAAATATTTTTGGAGATATTTAAAAAAATCTTTTGAAAAACTTTAAACGCGTTTTCTGGCTAAACTAGAAGAGATAGAGCGATTCTGAGTGTTTTTTGTGATCACTGGAAATTCACAGATTCTGCCAATATATGATAATAGGCTGTAGCAAAAATATTTAAGTGTTTTTTGTGATCACTGGGAATTCACAGATTCTGCCAATATATGATAATAGGCTGTAGCAAAAATATTTTTGGAGATATTTAAAAAAGTCCATTGAAAAACTTTAAACGCGTTTTCTGGCTAAACTAGAAGAGATAGAGCGATTCTGAGTGTTTTTTGTGATCACTGGAATTCAGAGATTCTGCCAATATATAATAATAGGCTGAATAAAAATAGCAAAAATATTTTTGGAGATATTTAAAAAAATCTTTTGAAAAACTTTAAACGCGTTTTCTGGCTAAACCAGAAGAGATAGAGCGATTCTGAGTGTTTTTTGTGATCACTGGGAATTCACAGATTCTGTCAATATATGATAATAGGCTGTAGCAAAAATATTTTTGGAGATACTTAAAAAAATCTTTTGAAAAACTTTAAACGCGTTTTCTGGCTAAACTAGAAGAGATAGAGCGATTCTGAGTGTTTTTTGTGCTCACTGGGAATTCACAGATTCTGTCAATATATGATAATAGGCTGTAGCAAAAATATTTTTGGAGATATTTAAAAAAATCTTTTGAAAAACTTTAAACGCGTTTTCTGGCTAAACCAGAAGAGATAGAGCGATTCTGAGTGTTTTTTGTGATCACTGGGAATTCACAGATTCTGCCAATATATGATAATAGGCTGTAGCAAAAATATTTTTGGAGATATTTAAAAAATCTTTTGAAAAACTTTAAACGCGTTTCTGGCTAAACCAGAAGAGATAGAGCGATTCTGAGTGTTTTTTGTGATCACTGGGAACTCACAGATTCTGGCAATATATGATAATAGGCTGTAGCAAAATTATTTTTGGAGATATTTAAAAAATTCTTTTGAAAAACTTTAAACGCGTTTTCTGGCTAAACTAGAAGAGATAGTGTGATTTTAAGTGTTTTTTGTGATCACTGGGAATTCACAGATTCTGACAATATACGATAATAGGTGGTAGCAAAAATATTTTTGGAGATATTTAAAAAAATCTTTTGAAAAACTTTAAACGCGTTTTCTGGCTAAACTAGAAGAGATAGAGCGATTCTGAGTGTTTTTTGTGATCACTGGAAATTCACAGATTCTGCCAATATATGATAATAGGCTGTAGCAAAAATATTTAAGTGTTTTTTGTGATCACTGGGAATTCACAGATTCTGACAATACGATAATAGGTGGTAGCAAAAATATTTTTGGAGATATTTAAAAAAATCTTTTGAAAAACTTTAAACGCGTTTTCTGGCTAAACTAGAAGAGATAGAGCGATTCTGAGTGTTTTTTGTGATCACTGGGAATTCAGAGATTCTGCCAATATATGATAATAGGCTGTAGCAAAAATATTTTTGGAGATATTTAAAAAAATCTTTTGAAAAACTTTAAACGCGTTTTCTGGCTAAACCAGAAGAGATAGAGCGATTCTGAGTGTTTTTTGTGATCACTGGGAATTCACAGATTCAGCCAATATATGATAATAGGCTGTAGCAAAAATATTTTTGGAGATATTTAAAAAAATCTTTTGAAAAACTTTAAACGCGTTTTCTGGCTAAACTAGAAGAGATAGAGCGATTCTGAGTGTTTTTTGTGATCACTGGAAATTCACAGATTCTGCCAATATATGATAATAGGCTGTAGCAAAAATATTTAAGTGTTTTTTGTGATCACTGGGAATTCACAGATTCTGACAATACGATAATAGGTGGTAGCAAAAATATTTTTGAAGATATTTAAAAAAATCTTTTGAAAAACTTTAAACGCGTTTTCTGGCTAAACCAGAAGAGATAGAGCGATTCTGAGTGTTTTTTGTGATCACTGGAAATTCACAGATTCTGCCAATATATGATAATAGGCTGTAGCAAAAATATTTAAGTGTTTTTTGTGATCACTGGGAATTCACAGATTCTGACAATACGATAATAGGTGGTAGCAAAAATATTTTTGGAGATATTTAAAAAATCTTTTGAAAAACTTTAAACGCGTTTTCTGGCTAAACCAGAAGAGATAGAGCGATTCTGAGTGTTTTTTGTGATCACTGGGAACTCACAGATTCTGGCAATATATGATAATAGGCTGTAGCAAAATTATTTTTGGAGATATTTAAAAAATTCTTTTGAAAAACTTTAAACGCGTTTTCTGGCTAAACTAGAAGAGATAGTGTGATTTTAAGTGTTTTTTGTGATCACTGGGAATTCACAGATTCTGACAATATACGATAATAGGTGGTAGCAAAAATATTTTTGGAGATATTTAAAAAAATCTTTTGAAAAACTTTAAACGCGTTTTCTGGCTAAACTAGAAGAGATAGAGCGATTCTGAGTGTTTTTTGTGATCACTGGAAATTCTGCCAATATATGATAATAGGCTGTAGCAAAAATATTTAAGTGTTTTTTGTGATCACTGGGAATTCACAGATTCTGCCAATATATGATAATAGGCTGTAGCAAAAATATTTTTGGAGATATTTAAAAAAGTCCATTGAAAAACTTTAAACGCGTTTTCTGGCTAAACTAGAAGAGATAGAGCGATTCTGAGTGTTTTTTGTGATCACTGGAATTCAGAGATTCTGCCAATATATAATAATAGGCTGAATAAAAATAGCAAAAATATTTTTGGAGATATTTAAAAAAATCTTTTGAAAAACTTTAAACGCGTTTTCTGGCTAAACCAGAAGAGATAGAGCGATTCTGAGTGTTTTTTGTGATCACTGGGAATTCACAGATTCTGTCAATATATGATAATAGGCTGTAGCAAAAATATTTTTGGAGATACTTAAAAAAATCTTTTGAAAAACTTTAAACGCGTTTTCTGGCTAAACTAGAAGAGATAGAGCGATTCTGAGTGTTTTTTGTGCTCACTGGGAATTCACAGATTCTGTCAATATATGATAATAGGCTGTAGCAAAAATATTTTTGGAGATATTTAAAAAAATCTTTTGAAAAACTTTAAACGCGTTTTCTGGCTAAACCAGAAGAGATAGAGCGATTCTGAGTGTTTTTTGTGATCACTGGGAATTCACAGATTCTGCCAATATATGATAATAGGCTGTAGCAAAAATATTTTTGGAGATATTTAAAAAATCTTTTGAAAAACTTTAAACGCGTTTCTGGCTAAACCAGAAGAGATAGAGCGATTCTGAGTGTTTTTTGTGATCACTGGGAACTCACAGATTCTGGCAATATATGATAATAGGCTGTAGCAAAATTATTTTTGGAGATATTTAAAAAATTCTTTTGAAAAACTTTAAACGCGTTTTCTGGCTAAACTAGAAGAGATAGTGTGATTTTAAGTGTTTTTTGTGATCACTGGGAATTCACAGATTCTGACAATATACGATAATAGGTGGTAGCAAAAATATTTTTGGAGATATTTAAAAAAATCTTTTGAAAAACTTTAAACGCGTTTTCTGGCTAAACTAGAAGAGATAGAGCGATTCTGAGTGTTTTTTGTGATCACTGGAAATTCACAGATTCTGCCAATATATGATAATAGGCTGTAGCAAAAATATTTAAGTGTTTTTTGTGATCACTGGGAATTCACAGATTCTGACAATACGATAATAGGTGGTAGCAAAAATATTTTTGGAGATATTTAAAAAAATCTTTTGAAAAACTTTAAACGCGTTTTCTGGCTAAACTAGAAGAGATAGAGCGATTCTGAGTGTTTTTTGTGATCACTGGGAATTCAGAGATTCTGCCAATATATGATAATAGGCTGTAGCAAAAATATTTTTGGAGATATTTAAAAAAATCTTTTGAAAAACTTTAAACGCGTTTTCTGGCTAAACCAGAAGAGATAGAGCGATTCTGAGTGTTTTTTGTGATCACTGGGAATTCACAGATTCAGCCAATATATGATAATAGGCTGTAGCAAAAATATTTTTGGAGATATTTAAAAAAATCTTTTGAAAAACTTTAAACGCGTTTTCTGGCTAAACTAGAAGAGATAGAGCGATTCTGAGTGTTTTTTGTGATCACTGGAAATTCACAGATTCTGCCAATATATGATAATAGGCTGTAGCAAAAATATTTAAGTGTTTTTTGTGATCACTGGGAATTCACAGATTCTGACAATACGATAATAGGTGGTAGCAAAAATATTTTTGAAGATATTTAAAAAAATCTTTTGAAAAACTTTAAACGCGTTTTCTGGCTAAACTAGAAGAGATAGAGCGATTCTGAGTGTTTTTTGTGCTCACTGGGAATTCACAGATTCTGTCAATATATGATAATAGGCTGTAGCAAAAATATTTTTGGAGATATTTAAAAAATCTTTTGAAAAACTTTAAACGCGTTTTCTGGCTAAACCAGAAGAGATAGAGCGATTCTGAGTGTTTTTTGTGATCACTGGGAACTCACAGATTCTGGCAATATATGATAATAGGCTGTAGCAAAATTATTTTTGGAGATATTAAAATTCTTTTGAAAAACTTTAAACGCGTTTTCTGGCTAAACTAGAAGAGATAGTGTGATTTTAAGTGTTTTTTGTGATCACTGGGAATTCACAGATTCTGACAATATACGATAATAGGTGGTAGCAAAAATATTTTTGGAGATATTTAAAAAAATCTTTTGAAAAACTTTAAACGCGTTTTCTGGCTAAACTAGAAGAGATAGAGCGATTCTGAGTGTTTTTTGTGATCACTGGAAATTCACAGATTCTGCCAATATATGATAATAGGCTGTAGCAAAAATATTTAAGTGTTTTTTGTGATCACTGGGAATTCACAGATTCCGACAATACGATAATAGGTGGTAGCAAAAATATTTTTGGAGATATTTAAAAAAATCTTTTGAAAAACTTTAAACGCGTTTTCTGGCTAAACTAGAAGAGATAGAGCGATTCTGAGTGTTTTTTGTGATCACTGGGAATTCAGAGATTCTGCCAATATATGATAATAGGCTGTAGCAAAAATATTTTTGGAGATATTTAAAAAAATCTTTTGAAAAACTTTAAACGCGTTTTCTGGCTAAACCAGAAGAGATAGAGCGATTCTGAGTGTTTTTTGTGATCACTGGGAATTCACAGATTCAGCCAATATATGATAATAGGCTGTAGCAAAAATATTTTTGGAGATATTTAAAAAAATCTTTTGAAAAACTTTAAACGCGTTTTCTGGCTAAACTAGAAGAGATAGTGTGATTTTAAGTGTTTTTTGTGATCACTGGGAATTCACAGATTCTGACAATATACGATAATAGGTGGTAGCAAAAATATTTTTGGAGATATTTAAAAAAATCTTTTGAAAAACTTTAAACGCGTTTTCTGGCTAAACTAGAAGAGATAGAGCGATTCTGAGTGTTTTTTGTGATCACTGGAAATTCACAGATTCTGCCAATATATGATAATAGGCTGTAGCAAAAATATTTAAGTGTTTTTTGTGATCACTGGGAATTCACAGATTCTGACAATACGATAATAGGTGGTAGCAAAAATATTTTTGAAGATATTTAAAAAAATCTTTTGAAAAACTTTAAACGCGTTTTCTGGCTAAACTAGAAGAGATAGAGCGATTCTGAGTGTTTTTTGTGATCACTGGGAATTCAGAGATTCTGCCAATATATGATAATAGGCTGTAGCAAAAATATTTTTGGAGATATTTAAAAAAATCTTTTGAAAAACTTTAAACGCGTTTTCTGGTTAAACCAGAAGAGATAGAGCGATTCTAAGACATGCCATTGTTTTTGTCTATATAAATGGGGGAAATCCTTTTATATTTTCAAAAAATAAACTGAAATAATAAATTTGTAAATTTTTGAAATTTCCTCGTTTTACCATAGCAATTATTATATTATTTTCCTAAAGCTCATACTAAAAGAAACCATTGCGTAAAATGCTTAAATTCACAACAACAAAGAGAAATATTGAAGAGAATCTAAGTAACAGAGGAGATGAAAAAGTTTGCTCTGATTTGTATTTAATACCATTTAAGGATATTAAATTTTTTTGGTGAAAATTTGTAGTTTTTGGATTTTTTTTTTGTTTTTGCCACAATTTTTATCTTGTTAAATGATTCAATCGAAAATCTTATGATAACAAAATATTCGAGTTTCGTTATTACATTAAATATACTAAGACTGGACCAGAGAGATGTTGAGCCTTATTCTTAGAGCGACAATTGTCGTTACGACTTGAATTTGATATTCTAAGCGGCGATCGCGGTGACAATCGTCGGGAATAGCGGAAAAATGTGTTTCAACCATATTCCAGTTGTCGTTCTGATGCGAGATATGTCGTAGTGAAACGACGTTTTTTGTTGAAAAGTATTTATAAGTGACAAGAAAGAAGGATACACCAAAAATGCAAGTTAAAACAAAACAATTTAAAAAAATCATAAAAAAATTAATTTTATAAATAAATCAAGTCATAAAATATATAATTTAATTTTTGTTTTTAGCGTGAAAGTATTTATAAATTTGAAGAATTGGAAATTTCATGACAAACAACGCCTTTTACGGGCACTCGTTTTTTCCTCGAATATATTCAGTAAATACACAAAGGACTTTTTTGGAAGTCTGTAATAGTTGATAAATCTGTGAATAAAATAAAATGTTTGCAACTTATTTAAAATCCAAAAATTTGACAAATCCAATGGATTCTTTCATAAATCTTTCGATCCTTAATTGTTGTTTTTTTTAATTTCATCACTACCGTAAACCATAATGCAAATTGAAATTTTTAATTATTTAATACGCTGAAAATTTTTTTTAGTTTGAACTTTACTCGCCGAAATTTCTTTTTAAAATGTATCAATTTCACTTGAAACGTTTCATTTTTGATTATTTCTCGCACTCACATCACTCGACAACCAGAATATCACATTTCAAATTATGTGACAGCGACAACGACAAATGTCACGTAAGTGACGCGACAACTAGAATAAGGCTCGTTGTATAATAAATTTGTGATTTCGTTTTCAAATCCAAGATAATTTAATGGCATACCAATGATAAAAACATTATTTGCAACGTTAAAGCGATAAATTGAGTAGGCTTGTACTTTCATAATCGAATTTTAATAAAATTGTGGAAAGAGTCAACTAATTAACAAAAAATATGAAAATTTTTCAACCAACCATAATTGTAGTCTCTGTTTTTAATTCTTTAATTAGCAAATTTCAGCTTATTATTATAATGAATCCAATTAATTTCAGAAAGGATATCCCAAAAAATTCTTTTAAATTGCAATATTATTTCAAAAAATACTTAATTAATTGCTGCTAATAAACATTTTGAGGAATCCAATATTTTTAAACTTGGTAATGACAATTGTAGATTGTGTGACATTCGAGTGACATTGCATTTTAACCTTTTATTAATAGGATCTACTGAGTCTCCCAATTAGGTTTAGACATACAATCATTTAGAATTTTACTTATATATCAATAAAATTCAAGTATGGGGGTCAGTTACTGGTAGCATTTCTGCTAGCAAGATAAAGACAAGACCGGGTTTTTCGTCTTCAGTATCGAAAAAGGTCAATACTTCAAAAGAAGGTGCATAGAAATCATCTCCTCCTTCGCTACGGAATTTGATATCAATTAATCAATTATTTTTTGAAGATCAGCCAAGAAAATTGAATTTATTCTTTAATTTTTAATGAGTTATGGCTACTCTCAGTCTTATCAAATCTGATCAAAAATCTGTATGTATTCATTAAACTACCACTATTGATTACAATTTGCAGCCATAATCATTTTGCAGCACCTCAATATCATTTTTTAATTGTTATTCCATTTTATGTGACATAGGCAGCTTATTACAATTTTCTTATACTCGTATAATTATTATGCGAGAAATACTTAATTTTTAGTGTTAACTAAGTGAAATGTATTTTTGTACGATTTTCTTCTTTTGTGCTGAGGTGCCCTTGAAACTGGATTTTTAATATTGTGCGTATACATAGGTACATTCATGTATAAATAAGTATAACAGCAATAGTGTTGGGTTGTCTGTGATTTTGTGTTAACGAATTTCAAATTATATTTTGTTCTTTCTCTCTCTCTCTCTCTTTTTCTTTATTTTCGTTTATCAAGGTTGATAAAAAGAGTAATTTATTTATCATATGATTGTATAATAATTGTGTGTTGATAAATTTAATGCGAATTGAGAGATAGAGAGAGAGAGAGAGGTGGAGAAAATGAAATTGAAGGATAATTTGATAATTTGTTTTATATTTTTTATTTTAGAACACAAAAAAAAATAAAAAAATTAAATTTAAGGAAAAAATAAAATCACACAGTTTGTGGAAATTTTTTTTTTGTTGACACAAAAATAAAAGCAAAATAATAGAATTATTAAAATTGAATTTATAAAAGGATATTTTTTCTCATCAATAAAAAGGATATTTTCATCAAAAAAAAAAAATGATTGATAAAATCATGAAAATGTTTAACGATGCGTTAAAAATCACAATTTCATTAAAGTGAGAAAAAAAAAATTTGATTTTGACCTAATTTTTAGAAGTGATTATTTTGGCGACACTCTACTCTAAAAATTTCCCAGACCGAATATTTTGTAATAATTTTCGAAAAACATAAACTAGTGATTGAGAAAAATTGGGCGGCAATTTTTCATCAACGTAATTATCTTACAATACAAAGTTTTAGGAGGTAGTGATAAAGAAGGCTAAATTAATGAAGTGAGAATTTGGCGATTAAAACAAAGGTACGTGTGTCACGTCTATTTTCCGAAATATATTTTAAAATATGAACTTGTTTCCAAATTTCAAAATTTTCAAGTGATTGTTAAAGGCAAATTTACTTATAAATAAAACTAGGCGTAAATTAAGTTTATTACGAATACAATTTTGATTGCTATAAGCAATAGGAATTTTAATTAAAAAATAAAGTTCTACATAACCATAACTTTAAATTTTAATATTCATATTTTGAACAGATGTTGGTCGAATTAAAAGTATTAAAATTTTTATTATGTCAAAAATGTTAGTAAGAGAATGATTGTGTTTTTTTTCAGTATGAAAGCCATTATGTTTGTACTAACAATACCATTTTTAATAATTGAAAAGAGAAACTTCCATAACCATAATGCAAGACACTATCAAATACATTAATGACAGTTATAAAACAATATGACATTTTTTTTTTCAAAATGACAACATAAAAATATATGAAAACATTTCAAAATTTTCTTGACATTTTAATTTTTAAATATTTAAAAACTAATGTCAAACTTTTTCTTATATGTAAGTGTAATATGTTTAATAGATATGAGACTTTTATAAAAAATGTCAAAAAATAATTTTTGAAATTATTTTTAAAAAATAATTCTTTAATATTTTGTGAACGAGGGAATGGACATATTCTTTCTCTTTTTAACAATAATATGAAATGCTCAATGAAAGTACTTACTCTCTTTTTTACTATTTAATTGTATACACATTGAGATATACAACACATATATATACATATTCATGTGGGTATGTAAAAAATTTAAATAAAAATGGGTTTAATAAGAGAGTAAGAACTTGGAATATTAAAACATTAGGGAATTCTTTCTGTTATCTATTTCGGAAAGTTCAAGGATTTGTAATTTTTTTTATTTTTTTATTTTTGTGACATATGTAATGAAATTATTTCCCAATGGTAAATATTTAAAATAAAAGAAAAAAAGTATGAAGGAAACTCATAAACATAGAAAAAAAAAATTATTATAAAAATGTGCAACAATTTTCAATGTAGCTGTACCATTTCAATAAAAGATGAAACATGCTTATGTTTACAGTGACTAATTTTAAAATAGTAAGAAATTTAATTTTTAATACCAAGTAGAGTTATATAGATTATAACTAGTTGGTAATTTTTTATTTTCACCATTTTTGAATTAAATTGTGTTATGGGCTAGGCCGAAAAAACTAAATTTTCTTTATAGGAAAAATTTGATTTCAAGATCAAAAGGAATTTTGCATAAATTTTAATTTTACATGAATTGGTCTATTCTAGGTAGCAATAATTAAATTTAAAATCCCCATCCCTAAGAATAATTTCAATAACATAACTTAATCTGCAACAGTAATTCCAACAAAAGCAGACACGTACTCCAGAACAAGCAGCAAAATACAATATCCAATTCGAAATATTTGTAGACACCATCAATTCTAGTTAAAATAAATCTACCAGGATTCTGGTCTGTAAAATTTGCATATAGTTAACTTTCATCAGTAATTCCTAAAAATCGGAATGGAAATATCCGAACCGACTCTACAAAAAGAGACCATAACAACTTCAAACATGGTGTTTTGAGGACGATATGCTCTGACAGGTCGTTCTCAATATCATAAAGTAAGTAATTCATATCAATTGTGTTCCAGAAACACTTATTTAATTAGATTGCGTACCAGGCAAACGGATTTTCGTGTTTTGATAAATTTTTTAATGAAATCGCGTTCTAGACAGACGCCTTTTTGTATTTCAATGAATTTTGTGTTAAATTACGTTCACGACAGACATATTTCATTGCTTGGACGAATTTTTAATGAAATCGCGTTTAAGAAAGACGCATTTTCGTGTTTTCACTCAAAATTCCGAATTCTCTAAAATGCCAAACTATTTTGAATGGAACACACCCTAAATTTACATACAATCACACAATTATAAATTGAAATCTTTACATATGGAAATGAAATTACTTCTCTATCAAGAAAATATATCTTCCATTTTTTGGTAAAGTAAAAAAAAAAATCTTTCTCTAAAAAATAAATTTCAAGAATTCAAGGTTAAAGCTTTTCTCATTTTTTTGTTTTGATTTTTCTACTTTGATTTGATTAAAAGTCGAAAAACAAAAAATATGGAAAGAAGGTAATAAAAATGTTTTCCATTGGTCTATATACTTTAATTTTTTCTCAGATTTCTTAGAATTATTTAAGGTTAGATTAAAATTATAATTTAGTCTGCATTATCCATAAAAAAAATTTCATTGAATATTTTTGTAATTAAAATTTAAAAGAAATTGTTTTCTGCTTCAAATATTCATTAAAAATTTAATAATGAAAAATTAATATTCAAAATTAAAGAAAGTTTAAGATTTTCATTTTAAAACAATTTAACATCAATTTTATTTTAATAAGCTTTAAAGTGAAGTCACCCATAAAAACTATGGTTGTTCCCATGTGATTTCTAACGCGGCAAACACTCATTAACTCAATTTTTACATTTACAATTTTTTCACCCACAGTACCTAATTTTATCATTTTTAACCAATAATTCCAAATTTTAAATAGAATCTGATTAAATCCCTTAGTTAATCCTTTTTATATTTTTCCCAACGAATTGAATTTTCAAAATAAATTCCATTGTTTCTAATACCAATTGAAATTGTAAATTCCTATTAGGATTATTATTTAATTTTATAATTCATTTAATTCTTATTATCATTATTATTTATGTATTTATGTAACCACACCACACCTTCAACATATTTTTACTGTTATATTATTAAAATATTAAAAAAGAACCCAAAAATAATTATTAATCGCTCTTCTGCATGCATGCATAATTATAATGTATGAACCACACTTTTTTTCGTACAACACATTGCAAGTATTTTCAAAAATTAATCAACTAGATTATAAAAAACCACATAGAGTAGAATTAAAAATATAGAATAGCAAATATTAAAAATTAATCAAATTAAAAAAATAAAAAGTAGTTTTTTTCGTATTTCAACTAATCTTAATCCCTTATAATGTACATTTATATACTCACCTTAACATGAATAAGGTGAATATGTGTTAGATAAGTAATAGATGCAATGAAATTTTTTACTAGAAACAAGAATAGTTAAATTTCACCGTGGACCTCTCTGATAACAGTGCGAACTAATAATAAGCACCACACAATATCAAAGTTGTATGACTAATACCATACGGTTTCACACAACCTCCTGTATTTTTAGATTTTGGGACTGTATTCAGGTTCAATTAAAATTACAGTGTTTCAGTGCTCGGAAAGTGATAATTTTTAGTTTTGAATAAATTAAGAATGGTGCAAATTTCAAAACTATAGCCAAAAACAAAAAAATTTTTTTTTTTTATAATTATACATATCTAATATGTATCTTAAAATTTAACATTAATTATGGCTAAAAAACGTTGGTTATGAAAAATTAAAAGAGAAAACACTGAAACACTAGTAAAAAATTTAAATCATTTAGTGACTGATTTGATAAAAACTTGAATTACAGCTTGAGTCATTGCTTTTCCACTTGGGCAGTTGAAAAACCTTATAGATGAGGTAACTTAAACGAACGGGAACTTGCTTTGTGATGGCGGGCATTGCTATAACAATGACAACCGCCCTAGGGCGAAAGAGGAATGGTGCAAAAATGAGAAATCTCTTGAGCAGCGGAATCTCAATATTGCGGTTGGCACTTTGACGGGTTACTGTTTTTCGCAAACTTTTCGCACTCATTGCGGAAATTATTTAAATAATTTCTATACGACAATCGAATTCATAATTTTATATTTCAAACCAAATTCAATTTCAAATATTATTTTTAACAAAAAACTGCCATAAATTAAATTTTCCTCACCCATTTCAAATAGGGTAACAACCATAAGGCAACAAACCCCAAGCAAATCATTTAAATTTGATAAGAAAAATTTTGTTATGCAATGAAATTGTTAAGGAAAAATATAAATGTTGTTTTCCTTTTCCTTTTAAAATTGTACAATAAATTGAAATTATTATAATCCGTCTTCATATACATAAAAACCAAGATAATGAAAAAGCAAAACAAAAAACAAATGTTAAAATATTATTAAAAGAATACAAGAATTTTTAACGAAATAATACCGGAAATTGTCCAGGAAATTAAGTCATATTAAAGGGCGAAATTTCGAAAAAAAAACATTACAATACTTAAAAACGTTAACAAAATTAAATTACTGGTAAGAGTTCTATACAGTTATGAAGAATGTGTTAGCCGCTTCATACTACAGCTTCACACTACCGCAGAGGATACAAAAAATTAGTTCAGCGCTCCAATGACAGCCCAACTATTCGTCATTATTATTATTTGTTGTCTCCTATATCCGCTTTCAAGGTTGGATCGTTCACCTCGGCCTGAAACAATTTGAACCATAGGTTCGAAGAATTTGGTTCTTGACCTAAATACTCCCACCCCGTCCAGTATAGGTCTTTGTCTAACAGTGTACCACTTGATGTCGTTAGATCCCACCTGATAAAATTTCAATCTTATATGAAATTTTAATTTTATACAAGTCCTACTGTTGAATAATTTGATAAAGTGTAGTACACTACACTTTATCAACACTTAACAGTACATGGTGCGAGTAAAATTTTGTAAAATTCATAGTTCACCACAGTTCCGTTAAAACTAAAAAAATTGGTACTAAAACTAATATTTGCCTCACCCACAGTTCTAGTTTATAACTTATAGTTCAGCTTTTGCACATATTACTTCAGTGACACTTATTTATTATACAAAAACTACCCTCCTACTACTGAATTTTTACTTACATAAAAAAAAAGCAAAATTCCATCAAAAACAAAAACCAAACTATTTAAATTGAAAGAAAAAAAAAACCTATACTAATGGGACGGGAAATGTAAATTGTTGTTATTAATAAGTAGTAAAATGTTAGTGACATTTTGTTAAAAAGGAGCAAAAAAAAAATATAATTGAATAACGAAAAGAAAAGAAGAGAAAACCCGAAAAGTTGTAAAAAATAAAAAACAACTATTTGACACGCAAACATTCCATTAATGTAGTCAGAAAAAAAACTATGCTTAACTCCAAAAGTAATTCAAATAAATTTTTATGTTGAAACGATGATAAAATTGAATAATACGATGAAAATTCATTTATTACGGATTAAAAGTGAATAACTTTTACGTTTTTGAGCTCAGAAGGAATGATACTTTAAAGGACGTGAAAAGAATTCGATTAGATTCAACTAAATCCTTGGAACAGGGCTCCAAAAAATACGTCGTAACAGAATGTTCCAAAAAAATATGCTCATAATTCAAAATATTGCCAAAAAACTGCAAAAAGTACTTTTTTGTGAGCAGTGTAGGACATAGGCCCAATCTGCAAATTATTACTTCTATCGATATGTTATACCCCGGCGGAGTTTCTCTACATAATTCCTAATTTCTATTCCTTTGACCGAAAATAAACAGAGCTGAAACTAGGACTACCTATAGCAGACCCGGCCTATATATCCGCAAATTGCCACCTATGTAACAATGACCTGATATCGATACTATTTCAAATCTTTTACTGTAAGACAAAATAATAATGCGAATTGCCGAAATGATTTGCTGAATGAAATGCTGGTCTAGTAATAAAAATTTTTATTGTATTGAGAGCAAAAAGACTGTCTGAAAATATTGTTACTAACTCGCAATAGACTCCATTACATTATAAAATTGCCTTGTATCGCATATCTCAACATTTGATGCCATATTCTTTCTAACTAATAATTTCTGTTAGTTCAGATTTCAAATGGAAAAGAAAGCATACTTTTAGGTTCAAAATTTTGCAAAAAAAATTTTTAGTGACATATATGAAAATTAGTTAATTTCCAAATTCATAATTACATTCGAAAAATCCAAATTCATAGTCACATTCGAAAATGTAAATTAAAAAATTTGTGAAAAAAAATTTGGTGGGCGTTAAAATTGCTAAGTTCGGAATTTTATATCTAAAATAAAAGAAAAACATATGTCCAAATAAATAATAAATAAACTTTTATACAAAATTTTATGTTATCTAAAAAGCAAGTAAAAACCATTACGTGTAAGAGTATAACAGCGAAAAATAAAATGAAAAGTAAAACAATTGAATCTGCATGTAAATTAATTCGGGCTAAAATAAGTGGTTAATTTAAATAACAGTGACATCCTTATACTACACGCAACATGTAATGTTAATTACCATGAAATTCAATTATGTGTACATTTAATTCCAAATAACGTAGGTTATACAAAGTTATAAATTCAACGACCGCCTTCAATTATGTAAAAAATATTATGTTTGCGGAATAAAATGGAAGTTTGCAAAAAAAATTAAAAAAAAAAAAACAACAAAAACAAAAATAATCTACATTATTTGTTTTGTTAATTTTTTATTTTTGGTTTTTTCTGACCCAGATATTAAAATTTTCACTTTTCATTTATTTATTTTTTAAATTTAATACGCGTACATTATATAATATGTTTTTAGTTAGCAAAATTTTCAAGGATAAATTTTTGCAGGATGTTTTTTTTTGTATTAATTTAATGTTCAGTCAATTGTTTTGAATTCATTTTGATTGATATGTTGTAAACATCATTATCGTATTGTGATGAAGTTACAATAATAAATTTGCTTGAAAACATACTACAAAACGTGTCCAATAGTTTAAGTATCTGGATTATAGTAGCGATATTACAGCAACAGAAGGCGTTGAGGATAAACAATAGACGCGCAGGGAGGCTAAAGCAAAGTAACCACAAAATAGAGCAGTTTTTGCTTCTTGAGCAGCGTAATAATACCAGAAGAAGAGAACGATAAAGAAGATATAGAAAATAGGCTCAAGAAGACAAAAGCACCAAGAAGATCAAGATTAAAATCAAAATCGGAAAGCAATCAACTATCCAAAATATTGCGGTCTTATGTAAAATCTATTCTGAATGTCAGCAAAACCAACCAACCAGAAGCTACAAGTTATCATAAATAAATGCTTGAAAATAATATACCGAATGTTCTTACTGAAAACTATATGGAATAAGTAGCTTAACAGTAGAACTGGTTTGGGTACTCTCTAACAAAACCCATAAACGTAAGATATAAATTTTTTTAGATTCTGCCCCAAAAAGTATGCAATTTTTTTAGATTTTTAATATGTAGATGTTTATATATTATCAAAACGGTAAACCACCAAGTTCAAGATCCCAATGCCCCTAGCAAGCAGTTTATATTAATAACTATCTAAAATCGCTTTCAAAATACACGAAACCGTCACAATTTTTAATATTTTAATAAAGTTCAGATTATATAATTCCGATTAACGCCATTTTATTACATTAACAAGAGAAATTTAATTGTCTTTATTATATAATTTTTAATTAAAAATGTGTGCATTATTCTTATTATATGGGAAATTGCATTTGAATGATAAGAAAACAATGAAATTATATTTGAAGAAGATAATTGGATAGATAAAAGATCCTGTCCAAAGTTATTATACTTCTCTTTTCGTTCTTTATGTTATATGCATTTAAAAAAATATTATTTATGCAAAAATTTTATGCTTGACTTGTACATACAGATGCTTCAGAATAAAACAAGCATACAAATTTCAAGGAGACTTCGGGAAGATTATGTTCAAATTCAAATTATATGTAAATTTTTCAGCATCTACCTTTAAATTTTCTGAAATTTTGGGGTGAATTTTTTAATATTTCTTCCTGTATAACTCAATTTTAAATAGAATCTGCGAAGACTCAATAAAAACCGAATTTAAATTTAATCTTATTCACACCTATATATCTAAAATATTCAATTTTTCAGAAACTAATAATATTATAAATTCAGAAAATAATTTACCAAAAAAAAAACACTTAATAATCAAGGACATTCTTGTATAAAATTAATATTCACAACAATAATTTCATTATCTAGCTATTCTCATAACAATATTTTAAAAAATTTCAAAAGGTAAAAAATTTAAAATATTTTTTATTGCCAAAATTCGAAAAGGATAGTAAAATTATTTCAAGAGCATATTTTTTTAATTAAATTCAAAAAGGATCACAATAATTTTATTGTAGTTTAAATTGATATTAAAAATAAAGTTTTGATATAAAGGTATAAAAATATAAAATTTAATTTAATTGGCATATTTTTTTTATTATAAATAATTAAGGCTCTTACGTAAATAATAATTAAAATTTTGTGTCCATATATTTTGTATGTAAATATTAATTTTGCAAAAAAAATCCTTGAGTTAAGTTCTAAATAGGAGGGAGAACTGAAAAATATATTAGTTAAATACTATCAATGAAAATTGCTTGGCACACATTATTGGATTAGTACCGAAAATTCCAAAATTTAGACAATTGGATTTCAATGAATAGCAAAATAATTTGTATTAAAAAAATAAAATTAATTTTAAAATCCGTTCTTTGGAGTTCCCTATTAGAGTTCACAAAATTTTTGAAATAAGAGTGTAGAAAAGTTTGTTTTGATAAATAGCTGGAAATCGATCCTCGCAAAATTCTTAAAATAATATAATCTTATTTAATCTAATCAAAATTTATGTTTCTGAAACTCGAATTTCTGTGTTATAAGTTTCAAAGACGCATATCTCTCTTGAATGATAAGTGGTTCAATGGTTGTTTTCAATTTAACTTATGTAAATGATAATTGAATTTACAGCGATCCGTGGTGAGATAAATTTCAGTATTAAATTCGTCAAAATACTTATCTGTTTTGATCCTGATTTTAAAAATTGATTCCGGATAAGCAATCTCAAGTGTCTCATATCGAATTGGAAGCCTAAATTATGCTGGATCATATTGAAAATCGCTTATAATGAAAAGATCTTATATATCATCCATGAATATCACAAAAGAGTAGATCAAAAAACTCCAGAATTTCGTTATTAGCTATAAAATCCGTCCGTCTATTTGTTGTCTTTTATGCCGAAATATACCAGGCACTCGAAAAACTCATTTTATAAAGAACCAACATAAATTTGGTACTATTGGTTGTGATAAGGTTGAAACACCCAGTACACCATTGCTTGTGTGCTTGAAATTGTGTTTTCGATTATTAAAAACTTCTTGTATATATTTTCATTCCAAATTCTCATTCATACATGCACGATCTAAATTTATTTTAAATAAATGCGTAAAATATTTTAAAAAATAAAATAAAAAATCAAGGACCATTCAAAATTTTAATAGAGCATTTTATACAAAAACAAAAATTATTCATTTTCATAAGTTTTTACCATCATTCATTTTTTTTAATAATTAATTTAAAAGTAACCTCATAATTAAAAATTTCCATTGAAAATTAAGTAATTTCCATTCACAAAAAAAAGGATTCTATTTTTATGGTCAAATATAATTAAAAATCCGAAAATTAAATAAAAAAAATAAAACCTCATTTAAATTTCAAATGCAAAATTAAAAAAATATAAAATGAATTCATTCAAAAAATATTTCAAGTATTTTTCTTAATAAGGGGGACAGTAAGCAAATTAATAAAAAAATTGCTTTTATTATGATAATAACTTTTTTTTACTGTCGTGGTAATTATAGTCGTCTGTTGTCAACGCTGTCGTTTACAATGTATTTAATAATAACATTTAATTAGGAAGAATATGCTTGAATTCTTATTATTTTCTCCTCAAAACTGAAGATTCAAGCGTTTTAAAAACGAACGTAAACATTTCAACCTGAAAGAATAACAAAATTCGAAGAAAATATCACTTATACACATGCAAGCACACACACATCTACAATATAAATACCTCTCAAACTATGAGTTTACACATCATGAAAAAGTTACACGCGTTTCCATAAAAACTGAAAACATTTTCACCTTTTCCACAATATTTTCCATGCACATAAAATATACAGGAATTACTCATACAAAAATCTTTATTTTATTAGCAAACAGGCACATAAATAATAAACTTTTCAACATACTTTATGTTCTGCAATTAAAATAATTTAACAAAAAAATATTTGACACACCATAATCTACTTCACCACAGTACCCGTTAACTATGTAACTCATACTTACTGAAGTTTAAATATATACTACTAGTGGTGGAGGTGATAAATATTAAGAAAATTGTGAGAATTAGTGTGCGAATAATGTTATATATATAGAATAAAGAGAATATGAAAAAGAAGATGAGAAAATCCTTGTTCTAATTGTTACAAAAATAAAATATTTAATCATTTTCTTTCTCTTTCTCTCAAAATTTATGAACACACTCTATTTTATACAATATATAATTGTATAATAATTTTGTCCTACATATGCAAATATTTTGTAGATTCCTCTAAATAATTTTATAAATCAGAAGGCGTTTTAAGTTTAGGTTATTCTCAAAATTTATTATACTCGTATTACCATAATTTAAGTCAAGATGTCTAAATTTTTTACAACATGCGTTCTTCATAAGAAATTAAACAAAATAAAAACTATAATTGAAGTGTTCTAAATGGTTTTTTATTAAAAAATATTTTTTTGTATTCGGTATTTCTTTTTACGCATTTATTGTATAAATGAATTTTTAGTTGAAAGTTCTGATAAGAAATCTTTTCTATATTCGCGAGTAAAAGTACTACATCCGCTTTTGCAGTTCTACCAATCTCCTGTCTTGCAGTATTTATTTTAAAGTCGCAAAGAACGTGCTCCGCAGCCTCATTATCCTCAAGACTAAGTTTTCATTTCTAATCGGTGGTTACTCTCTAATTAACTTATGCAGTTGATGACTTAATTTGACTGATCCCTGGTGAGGTTAATTTCAACACTCAGTTCGACGCCATAGTATTCAAGCTATTCATCCCTTTTAGTCCCGGTGTTCAAAATTACTTCGGAATAAATAACCAAAGTTGTCCATATCAAATTCGAAGTTTTAATGATGTTGGATCATATTGAAAATCACCAATTATGAAGAGAATTCATATATCACCCATTAATATCACAAAAAAATAGATCATAAAACTTTAGACTGGAGCCATTTTTTGGTAAAACATCCGTTAGTCTATTCATACTTTTCTGTTGGCGAATTGCAGAAAGAGACTTACTTAATTTGATGCAAATAAACCGGCTTAATTGTCGGCTGACTATAAAAAATGTATGTATAAAGTGGTTTTATTAATAAATGAGCCAAAATTAATTAGTCTGTACCTATTTTTTAATAAATTCAAAGATTTAATTTCCTGTTTTAGTAATATTTAAAGAAATTTTTTATTATATTACTCATTATCCTTGAGTTATCATTATATTAATAATTATTACATAAAAGTGAGTATGTGTGCATATTTACAAAATCTAATTTTATGAAATTTTGCATTAAGAAAGAGTTTTACTATCATTTTTGGTGGTTCTTATAAAAGCAAAAGTTCCAGTTAACAATTACTAATACTTTCTACTATTGCTATATACCATAGTTTATATAACCACAATATAACAACTAAAATTTTTGGAAGGATGTTATGCAGAAAATCACAACGACATAATAGAAAAACGTGTATTTTTAGTATAAAACCAAAGTAGATTGTAATGGTAAAATTTATTATGCAAAAAGTAATAAAAGATGTTTTGTGGCTCTTATGGTGTTTGTTGGTTTTCTTTTAAATGCAAAGATGAGAATTTTTCTTTCTCTGTTCACGCAAAAGATTAATTAAACACAAATTTTTATTATAATTTATAAAATTCTCTTGTTTCTCCCCTCTTCTAATTCTTATTTGAATTTCTCATGTGTACTATTGTTTATAGATGTTTGTATATATACCCAAAAATATATCGGTTATCTTGGAATGTATACACAATAAAAAAAAGTACTTTTTTATGTGCACATGAAAACTGAAATTATGGCTCATTAGTGTTAAGGTTTTTTTTTTTTGTGCTAATTTGCTATGCACATAAATGTCTGTTAATTTAATGTTATTATCCTTGATTCATACAGACATTTTTACTATATATTTATACCTATGTGTAGATAGGCTAAATAGCCGCCAACAATATTATATAATGAAGGTTTTTTTATATACTTTAATTATGATTTGCAGTAGCATTTAAAGGTTTATATAATATAAAGTTTAAATATTTTAAGGTGATTATAATAAATTTAATATGAAATATTAAAAATTATATATAAAAATTATTCAAAGTTTTAGAGAGCAGAATGCTTATTGAGTAGTACTCGTAGTAGTAGAATATCAGTACAAAAAATATTCTTTAAGGAAGATGAAGTTTTTCTTATATTTTAATTAATTCTATATTTTTCATATATTTTGTAGAAAATCTTTTTTTTAATATTAAAGAAAGAAAGTAATTAATTTTTTTTTTCTCTTTTATAACATCATGTAACGCTCGTAAAAGAAATGAAATCAAGGTAGAAAATGAGGACCTCGACAAAGGTAACATAAAATTTTTGATGTTATATTGCTCATATATTTTATAGGTACGTTATTCTACGAAAATTTTGAGGAAATGAGATTGAAACTATATATTGAGTTATTTAGTAATTGAAATTATACTATTGAATAAATCAAATTGATGTTAGATTTGCGTTTTGGTCTACATCCCATTTATGAACAAAGAACATTCGGAGCTTTGTAGATCGAATCCCAATCTACATTTCTAAAATTTATACGTGTTAGCTTCCTAAAACTTCCAGAGATTTTCCAGATTATAATTATATAATATGAATTAAAGTCGCGGAAACTTTGAATTATAATTATATGCTTTAATTATATCTCGCCTTTCGACAAACAGTAAAATAATAATCAACATATTTTCAGGAGCTTTTAGTGAATTTTCTTTTCAAATAAATCAACCAGCACAAGCTTACGGTTCGTACACTATAACATGTGTTATATACTTGAATTGGTTGCTGTAACGTCTTCCATCACATGCACCTAAAACGAGATCGTCAGTTATATTTAATCCAGAATATGTTATGAAGTAATTTTCTTCCCTTCAGTCTACCGTACAGGAAATTTAATTAATTATAGAATAAAAAAAAGGAAATCTTTTGATTTTTTATTATTCGTAATTTCATTTTATATAATTTTCTTTGAAATTGCATCATATGCATCAAACTGCCTCATAAAACTTGAATGAATTTAATGAATCAAATATGAATACGGAAGGAGTAGAATATAAAAAACAAGAAAGTCATATTTTTTTTTTTATAATTTTTTGTCTTTATTTAAAATTAGTACACATGAAAATCTTTATGATGTTGATTCAACTATCTTCCAAGGTTATAATTATAAATTTTCCCTTTTTCTTACATAAAAATTGAAAATGACTCATTTGACTGTAAAAAGTTTTTAAACCGTAAATATAAAGTAGCCAACTTAATAGTCAATCCACTTGGATATCTTTAGCCCCAACAGTTTGGAATTACCATGGTAATAATATTAATTTTATCAATTCATACAGAAAATATTCTTTAATAAATTTGACTTTCATACAAAAAAGTCAAAACCTTTACATCAAAAATCAATACAATTTCCCCTTTTAATATTTTTATATTCCAGATATTTCCTTCATAACCTCTAAATTTTATTTCTATTTCAATTATTGTTTTCGATATTTCGATATACAAGTACTATAATAGTTTTCGGCATATTCAAAAATAAAATTATAATAAAAGTAAAAAATGAATGTTTCTACCTATGCCTAAGCATATAAAAGTCAACTGTTTTAATAAAATCAATAAATTTATGTTTCTATTCATTTATATATTACGTACACGAATACCGTAAGAAATACACGTACCAATATACACAATACAATACAATCATCCCATTCGTATCGTACAATCTGATTTAGGATAAAAAATTTTATGCCTATATACCATCAATTTGTTTGAATTCGTGTTGACTACTGTTATTATTTTAGTAGATTCTAAACAATATTAAGAAAAAATGTGCTTATTAGTTATACAAAGTTTGTAAATCTGTTCACAAAACCGTTACACATTGAGAGAGAAAATTGAACTTTGATCTTAATCAAAAACCTACTTCCTTAGAACAATATTTTAAACTTCTCTCCTCTCCTTAAAGGAACATTCCTCTTTTCTTCCCCCTTGCTCTAAAATAATATTTGTAGCAACTCACTGTGAAAAAATCGCGTATATCATATTTTCTCAAATAATATACATACATATTGTAAATGTCATAATAGTTCTCGTTTACTAACTCAATTCGCCGTTGAACTCGAGCTTTGGAGTTAAGATTTCTTTGAATTTTGCATTCCCTCCTGAAAGTATGCCGTAAAATAGCGCTAGGGAAATTGTACTACGTTGCAATACATTACCTTGATTCGAATATATTATAAAAATTTTTGCTTTATTTATTATAACAGTTAAAAAAATTATGAAATTGATACAAGGATCCTTGTTATATCGCAAAACCAAAAAAAAAAAGAAAACACACAAAATATTCTTGAAAAATCAAAAACAAGAGAATGAAAATAAAATTATAGATGTGCGAGTAACACTGGGAGTATGAGTACCTATGTGTTGATAGCTTATGAATTTGTATTTTGAACTGGTTCATATGTATGTCAACCTAAACCTTGCACACACAATTTGAACATCATCTCTTCACATACTCGTACACATACATTTTATTTACATACATTAATTTTACATGAAAATGCCTAAAGCAATTTTTTTTTTTGCTTTTCAGTATAATAAAAAAATAAATAAATAAATAAATTAAATAACTTACCTAAAGGTTATGATGCGTGACAGTCAAAGGTATTTAAATTGATGGCGGGTTCCTATAGATAAAAGAAAAAAAAAATAAATAAATAAATGTTTCAAGGATTAACAATATTTCTAACCAAAATATTATGGCTAAAGAAAATTGATATTAAAATTTAATAAGGAATAAAAATGATTAAATAATTTTCTTTTTCTTGTTATAACAAAACATTCATTTGAAAATGTTTTTAAGAAAAATATCTTTAAGAGTTAGAAAATCATACATAGTTATCTTCTGGTATACAAAGATGGCCCCCTATAATATTTATAAATGCCTATTTTAAATGCAGAAGATTTTTACTTGCATGGTATAGTTTAAGATTTAAACATTGTTCCTACTCAGCAAACCATTTCACTTGTTACTCGTATATAGAGAAACGGGAAGCGAAACAAATTGTAAATAAAGCATAAATTTTACAATTATTGTGAACCGACATAACCATTATAATTATTGATTATAAAAATTTAGTTGATTAAGCAAAATAAATGTAAATAAATATATTGTTAAATTTTATTTTCCAAAACTTAAAATTTTGAAATTTGCCATATTCAATAAACATAGTGTCAAATAAATGTAGCACCAGATAGTAGGCCACAGTAGGACACAGAATGGAATTGATATATCGGCAAGGGGGCAGATAGGTCATGGTGATTAAAATTTTACAAGCACAGCAAGCTCTTAAATCTTTGAGAAATTCAATATTTCCACATTTAACTATTTTAAGTAAGATTAATAGTTCAAATTTATATAATAAATGTGGCAAACAGTCAAAGAATAATTCGAAATACATCCTAATTTTATTTTTCAGTACCATTTACATATTTTATATACGCTTATTCATAGCAATCATGGCAATTTTCAAGAAATCATGATAATTACAAGTTCTCCATAATATAGGTAGGTACTTGCCTTTATATTTCAATGTAACATTGTGTAATATTATTTAAATTCAAATTGTTACAACTAATTCTAAATCTGTTTAAAAACTTGTACGATAATTACAAATTCACTTTTATTATAAAAATCTTCTATTTATAATAATTTTCTTTTAATATTTCTTTAATAATTTTAAAGCACAACCAGAAACAGAATTTAATTACTTAATTTTGTATTTAAATTATAATATTTTAATTAATGTTTTTATGAAGAAAATATTCCATTATAACAAAATAGCATAATTTCATTTATAATTAACTATGAATCTTTATTAAAAAAATTATTATTATCCTTTTATTATTAGGTACTGTCTTCAAAATTTATATTTTAAAAGCATGTAATCATGATTATATAATTTGCATACAAGGTGAAAATTTTTGTGATATTTGAAGCAATGAAAATTATTTCTTATTTGAAATTTTGCTAAAGTTTTCGAAATTTTTCGATTTTGTATTTGTTGATTCAGAAAATTTTGTATGAAATTTTTAGAAACTTTAAATTTTTTACAGAATTTTGCTGAGCTTCTTAAGCTTTAATTTAAGCCATCAAACGTTGCAAAATCTTTCATGGTTTTAAAGGCCTCTAACAAGTGATATACTTTGTTTTGACATATGTATGCATACCTTTTTGGACCAGTCTGTATAGGCGTACTAGTTATTGATTGCAATATTGCTTATCAGCTTTCATTGTATTGATTAAAAAGTACTAACAATATAAAACATATAACAATGTACTATTGTGGTGAATAATAATTACACCATATCGTATTTTCATGATTAGTACAATCATGTTATTGCCGCAAACATACAATTGGAAACATATCCAATGATTATTGGAAATTTGTGTAAGATTTATTGTTAAAGCACATACTTAGTTGAATGTTGCAAATTTTATTTAAATGTTGTTGATTGTGTATTTTCGAAATGTTGCTGAAAATGTTGCTGAAAAGTACTTGGTCATAGCAGCACATATTTTTCATAATTTATTCATGTTTCAACTTGTCAACATCAAAAAATTAAATTTTTAAAATATACAAATATTTTCTTTTATTTTTACAATGCTATAAAATAATATTTAAATTATTAAGAAATATCAGATCAGAAGCAATGCATTGCAATTATTTATTAAAAATTGAAGGAACGGAAGGATTATAATAATGAAAACAGAAGATATGGACAAAAAAAGGAATTTCAGAAATACTTTCTTTAAATAAATAGGTAAGTATCAACGTTATTTTTAAATGCATCTTCTTTGTTGTCCCTTTTTAGGTTCTTTGGAAAGAAAGACCTTTCGAAAGAAAAGTATTGTGCAACATGTCTTGTCCTATTTATTAGTTTTTTGCGGAATGTATCTTAAATATTGAATGAATAATATGAAAGTATTGTAAGTCTTTAAATTTTTTAAAAATTAGTTAAAATTGCGGCTCTCACCTTTATTTACTGCTTATACAATAAAATGTAGAAGTCGTAGATTTTTACATTATTAATTTTAGTGTTTTTCATGTTTTAGGATTGATGTACTTTAATGTCATATAATATTTATATGTAGTACCAGTAGTAGTAGTAAGAGAAAGGTCCACGACCGTATCAAATCAATATTCTTGTCATCGCTACAAGGTTTCAACAATTTTTTATTCAAATATCTTCAACTTTTAAATGCACATCATTCGCATTTCCAAGCAATTGCTTTAGTATTTTGATTAATTCTCTATGGTTTTTCTATTATCTGCCATTTTAGCCCCTCTTCAATAAAAAATTTCTTTTATTTTTCACAATTATTAAATTTTAATGCTTTATAAAGCATTACATAAATTAAATATTTTATTAAAATATTTATCAATACTGGATAGCCAAAGATTTACCAAAATATTCAATTATATAAAAAATTTTTATATTGAAAAAGGATTAATTATACAACGACGAAATAATTTATTTACTGGAGGCGATATACCATTCATATTTTTATTATATTTTAAGTATAAATCAATCATATTCAATCCCTTAAAGTATAGGCAATATCATAATCCATTGTAGTATTCCAGACGGAGAATTATTTTAGAATTTCAAGAAGATTATTCTTAAAAAAAAAAAAGATTATTACGAGTATTACAACAAGTTGCATTCTTAGACAAAATGTAAATCCTCAAAGCTTTCTTTAAAGCAAAACAAATATTTAATGAATGATAAATTCTTGGTTAAAAATAACTAATGAGATTAAAATCTTTAAGCCTTTCAGTCTGTCTATTCAGTCTGTCTATTGTTTGTTGAATTCAATATGAAATGAGAAGCAAAATATTCGTAATACATTTTCAATATTTGAAATTTAGGTACGTTCGCACCCAATAAATTATTCCGAATTTAAAACTTATTACAAAGATTTCAAAGTTTATAATTTCTAAGAACGGAAATTCTATAACTCTAATTTTAAAAACATAATATTTTTGTTATTGAATTTTGTTAATCAAAGAAAACAACAGCAAAAAATATTTTTCTTGTTTTTTTTAAGGATATTTTGTTTTATTATCTATATTTCTAATAAAATGGTATCAATTTACCAAAATAACAAAATCTAAGACAAAAGAAGAAAAACAAAAAATATCCTTATTTAAGTTCAAATTTCAGATCTTCAATTTATCCCTATTATCCTTTTACATATTAAACAAGACAAAAGAGAAAAGTACATTACTAATTCTTGTTTATTTATTGTTCTTCTCTACTTGTTTTTGTTTTTACCACGAAAAAATTCTTTAACTACCAAAAATATTCAATTCTTTCCCTAAAAAATTTTATTTATTTCCAAAAGGATAAAGCTATATACGCCATACTGTACTCTTACTATATTCTTAAAGCATTTATTCTATTAATAAGAAGGATCTTAAAAGATTTCTTAAAGATCAAAAATCGTTCTCTATACAATAAAAATGAAAAACAATAATAATTTGCTCTGAAAATCAATCAATTTTATATTTCGATAAATTCAATATAAAAAAAAAAATTGGAAATAATAAAGATATCAAAAAATATAAAGAGAAAAGATTCTTAAATAAAATAACAAAAAAAAAAAAGATAAATAAATTTAATTAGATATCTGAAATTTAAAGAGAATATTTTGGCTTCTTTTATTAAGAGATCGAATTGAGTTTTTTTTACGAGGTTTATTAAAGAAGTAAATAAAATATATTTTAGGTCAAGGTCGATTTCGGGTATTCAATACGAATTTTAACACAAGTGCTAAGCTAATTTAATTTAAAAATTGCCCGCAATGGCTTAATGTATTAATTTTCATTTGAAGCTATTAAAAAAATTTCAATTTATTAATTTCTTAAAGCTACCCTGTTTCTCTATTCGGGAGTTATTGGAATCCTCACTCTTTTATTGGAAGTAGACAGAAATATTCGATTTATTTGTGATACGCATGTATATTTAATAAGAGCAAAATTGAACATGAATCAAATTTGATTCTTTAAATCAGTTTTATGGTTTAGACAAGCATAGTATTTTTAAATTATTAGTCAATGATGTCAGTGCCATATATTGCAAATTATACATATGAGAATAATTGCATATGAGGATCTATTGCACCCCCCTATAGGTGTTGCATATATTCTACAATACCCCTTAGGACTCACTTCACTAATGAATTCAAATAAGTTGAAAGGCTTGGCAGACAGTAGCTCTGTAAGTAATAGTATTATATAAATTTTTCCTATGAACTTTCTGATTATATAGAACAAACTAAACTTTCATGTTAAGAAGTAATGTTAATGTAATTTCATTTACAGAAAATCTTGTAAACGAATCATACAAACGGACGTTTTAAGTTTTAGTTTCTTATTCATATTGAGCGTTTGATTTCAAATCATATTTTCTCTTATAATTGGCTAAACAAATTTCAAACTGTTTAACAAATTAAATTTTAGAGCTTAGGCATCAAAATTTCTGCAACACACTGTATATTAAAAAAGCACTTTTTTTTATAATAATTACAAAAAGAAATTCAGAGAAATAAAATATTGAAGTCTCCGTTAAGTTGATTAAAATCTAAGTGAAAAATATAATTTGATTTTTTTTATATGCCTCCTCTCTTCCGCCCCCTCCTCCGTTAAAATTTAAAAATCTACCTTTTTTTGTCAAAAATAAAATTTATATATGTAAAACATAATAATAATAACAATGTGCTTGATGAATTTGACAAAATCGGAGTCAAACCTCTTTTGAATATTTTATTTCAAAACATTTTTTTATTTTGCTTTTTGTTTTTTAAATTTAAAAAATTAATTTTAGTACTAAAAAACAAAAAAGATGAAAAAGTCTTTTAAAAATTTTTGTTTTTTTTTTTAATTTTTCATTATTTTTGCTTTTTATGTAAATTAATTTGATCTACATCCATAAAGTAATTCATTGGAATCAATTGAATTTTTTTGTGACTCAAACTCTATTATCAATGTGTGTTTAGTTTCATTCAAATTGGGTTTTCTGTTCTTTTTAATAAAAATTTTAATATGAATATGCTCCCATTGTTATTTTACTTGTCATGTTCAACATTTTTTTTTTTAATTCTATACAGTAATCAACAATAAAATATTTCATTTTCTAAAAGGACATTATAATTAACAAACGTGCATATACTCGTACATACATTTATGTCCGGAAAATATTTTGTGGAAGTATGAAAAATTGATGGAAATTTTCCAAAACAAAATTTCATTGGAACTCGCAGTAACAAACGCCCTTTAGAAATTAAAATATTTTGGCTGTTCATAAAAATTCTAAGTAAAAATTTTTATACGATGGCAGACAATGAGGACACGAGAAAAACAAATGCTTTATTAACTTGTGACCAACCCAATTTTTCGATTTCATCAAGGGCGACTCGCACTGTCACACGAAATAATAATGGAGAAATATTGAAAGACATATCTGTACAACACGTCCTAGTGATAACCGCTATAATATTTCCACACAAAGAAATACATAAACATACATAGGTATCCATGGGAGGCAGAGCAAAAAATCAGACAGATCATATATTTATAGTTCGAAGATAGGTGAAATCAATAGCAGGTGTGAGGCAAAATTAAATTGGCAGGCAAAAGAGATACGAGCTGTGATTCTGATTTAAGCTTAACACTCATAAGCTTAAATCAAAATAACTCACAAGCTTTATGCTCACAAGCCAAGCTTATCACATATATAACAAGAGCTCAACAGATGTCAGAATAGAAATCAAAAACAAACGTAAAGTTTCTACCGCCAAGTTGGTAAAGAAAGCTTAGGAACCATCATACATGAGAAGAAAGAATTGATCTTAGATGAAACATGGGATGTTGTTGAATAAAAAAAGGACATAAAAAAAAAACAACTATGTGAACTTGACAAACTCACAAAGGTTAATATGTAGCAGGATTAAAAAGTTGGCAAGAAGTGATAAGAGAAAATTCTACAAGTCAGAGAAACTCAAATAGCCGCAGAATAAATTAAAGTTCGACTGATATTTTTTCATTAAAAAATTGATATTCTTCCCAAGAAGAACCATCGCAAAATTAATACCGATAAAGAGTAAAAATTTCAGTCTATTCACATCAAACCAAGACTAATTGAGCAGATGGAGAGAATATTTTGAAGAAACAAACACATCTGCCCAAGATACTGGATGTGAAGACCAAAAACTAATGATTGATGTCCAGAGCTAGCATGCAAAAAATACAAGTCTTCGTTAACAAATGTCTCAAAATTTTATGCGAAATATTCCGTCTTCCAACATCAGAATCACACCAAATTCTGGAATAAAAATTCCAAAGGCTAACAAATGTGGGGAAACCAAAGAAGACATGGAAAAGGAAGGAATGAATGAAGTTTCTCAATTTAAAAATTATTTAAGAAAATAATTTTTCAGCCTATTGACCCAACCTTTTCAAATTTGTTTCTTTAATTTTGAAACTCTTTCTTTACAAACATTTTTCAAAAAACACACTTTGATTGGCAATTCATGGAGATTTCGCTTACAAATTTCTGTTAAAAACAGTTTTAATTACCGATAAATTCCAGGATATTAGAAATTAATTAAAAAGAGAGAAAATAAAAAAAAAAGCTCATCTTTAATTTTTATATTAACAATTTTATTCATTTGTAGAATTTTTGATATTGTTATTAATTCCCTGGAATTCTTCAATTATGGTCGAACGCACATGATATTGTGAAAATTATCAAATCGATTTCGGCAAGATAATGTGCTACTATTTATTACTACATACTGTATATAACATAATATATTTTTCAAGAATTGAGAACTCAATCTGTCTATAACAACTTTCAATTTATTAATATTCTAGTATTACATTATTAGAATAAGATAATTTGAGATAGGGTGTATTTCATGCTTTAACTGAAAATTCATTTAAAATTGAAAAACTAGCCGACTCACAAAAATTGTCACGTATTAAACAACTGACGATCGTACAGTTAATGCTATTGATTATAAATTTACAATCATCAAATATTACAAAGTGCCCTCCTTAGGCTTAGAAATTAGAATTAAAGCATAAGATAACTGAACTGAAGACAGCACGTAATTTAACATTTGTTACATTCATTTGTTACACAAAATTCAAGCTCGCACTTTACATCTATTAAGCACTCAGTAAGTAAATCAATTTGATATTAGAAAAAAGAATCATCAAAAAACAAAAAAAAAAATATTTATATATACCTACGCGTTGTCAAAATCAAAAGTCCCAATGCGTTGGTTGCCAATTTAGGTAGATTTCTAAGTAATTAAAATTATAGTATAGCACCTTGTCTTACACAAGTGAGAATATAAAAATAAAATATAATGTAAAAATCGATTATGCCTGAAAAAATACTGAAAAAATTTTTGAAATAAAACAATAAAAAATAAAATATAAAATTAATTTTATGTTGAGAGCTTATAATTATAAGCATCTAGCTGCTAATGTAGATGTATATGAGTATCTATACAATATTATGAGTACTCGTATTGATTTCTGAGAATATTGATATGATTTCGTTTTCAGTGCTCTTAAAATGAAAAGTTTTTTTTTTATAAATATTTTAAAATTTAATTGCATTTAAGAAAAAAATTTATCTATGAAATTAGGTCAAGTAAATGTGAAGAACTTAGCAGTATCAAGACAGTAAAATCAATAAAACTACTTGATAAAAAGATATTCGAGAGAGAGTTCGAAATTTTAAAAAATTAAAATTAAACTTTATTACGAAATACAGATTTATATATGTTTATTACATACTACCGCATGCATACATCATATTTCTCACTCTAAAATTTTAATCGAAACCTTTGAGTGACACTTTTTCATTGCATTTACAGTTACAGTTAAATTAATGTTTACTCAAGCTCTTACAACCGAAACTGTTATTGCACTAGTTACTAGAATAACGGGAAAAAATCAGTTTCCTTACGCTGCAAAGTAATGTTGCCTGTACAGATTTGCTGCTATCCGAGAGAGAGAGAGAGAACTTTGTTCATTGTTAATAAATGAATAACTTCGCACGTCTGCTCATAAAAACCTCAATTAAATAAAAACATTATTTTTTATTGAATGAGTCGTTTTCCTATTTTATTTAAAACTTATCCACATTTGTTTATTATCGCATCAACCTTTTTGTAACATACAGCAAAATGATTTTAACGAAATCAGCGACAGGCGCTATACATATAATAAGTCACTAAAGATTTTTTTATAATTTAATTGCCACCTAAATAGTTTTCTTCTTGTGAGAAAAAACTCACGTACGTATGCATGTAAATAAATTTTATTCCAGTTATCTTGTTCCCTACATCGTAAATTCTCTATTTTTATTATGGCTTAAAATATAAAAAAAAACAAAACAACTAAAGAAATAAAACTCATATTGAATTTTGCACGCCAATTTTCACCTCACTTCCGCCTCACAGCATTTTTCTATTCATTTTTATTTACTTGTTTTGTGCTTTTCCTCCTGAATTTATTAATTTACAGTAGAGTGAATAAAATTCTTATTTCTTTGTTTCAAACTTTATTAAGTTTAAAACAATTAGAAAATACCGTAAAAGAAATTTATTAGAACAAAAAAAAATGAAAATTTTTTTTTTGTAATAAAAGGATGAAACAGAAAGGGCTATGCGACAAAAAAAAACAGGATAAATGTAATTAAAAGGACAGGAGAAAATACAAACAAAACAACTGCCAAAGAAATACATTCAAAGAGAGAGAGAAATAAAGAGAAAATGTAACACTTACAAAAAAAACCTATAGTGACAGTGAACCAAAAAGGAATAACCACATTGTAACTTAAAAGCGAGAAAAAAAAAACAATATTATAAAAAATTTCGTATTCGGGGCTAGAAACTATTGTAAAAGTTGGTTAGCACTCATACTTAGAAAAGCAGAGTGTATTGCTCTGACTACAGGAAGTTGTGGACTAAAATTTTTCCATATGAAAGCCACAAAAACATGACAACATGAAATTGGTTAAATTGCAAAATATCCAAACCAATTTTGTGGAAAATTTTTAAGGTTAGGTTATAGATTAACCCGGCCCCCTGAACAATACGCCTTGGCTCTTGGCTTGTATTGTTTCTGTTTTCCGCTCCTCATTCAGACTAGCCCGAATTTTCGGAAAATCGGATAAGGTCCCTAATCTAAGGCGTCAGAAGAAGTAAGACCGAAGAAATCTCTTCCTGCAGTTTGCCAGCGTCGGACATAAGCATAGGAAGTGGCTGACTGTTTCCTCATACATATTCTGTGAAGTAAAAAAAACCTAAAATCACCTAATATCATTCTAATAAATTATACAAAAGTATTAAGTTAGTAGACTGTAAATAGCCTAACCGGAGAAACATTAAAATGAGACCGCGTATACGAATCTATTATCGTCTCCTTCTGACTGCGAGATAAAAGCTCCTATAGACTTCGTATAGTAAATAGTATTACTCGAAATCAGTAAGTTAACCCTATAATTTCTAATCATAGGGTTTATATCATTATCATAAACCTTTAATACCGTCCTTGAGTTAGCGGGAATCTCTCATCTGCTTTAAAAATTCTATACAAGGATTTGTAACAAATAAATTTCATAGTGTATCTCTTATCCTGACCTTTCAATTATTAAAAATTCCTGAATGTTATATATATAGTTACCATAGCCACCCTAACATTACTATGAAACCAAATTACTAATGATAGCGGAAGAAAACGTTTTAATTTAACAATTTTTTCCCCTTTTTGTTTTTGCTGTTCTGTAAAATTTAAAAAAAAAAACTAAGTGAAAACATGGAAAAAAAATTCTAGGAAAAAAATGAGGTGAAAAAGTAATTTAAAAAAACAAAAAAAAAATAAATAAAATTCAAGTGAAGTAAAAAAACGGAGGGTGGGGGAGCAGAAGCGGGGTTAGAATTCAAGAGAATGGAAAAGAAAATGTGAAACAATTTCCTTTACATTTTTATTTCTTATTTTCAAAAAACGTTGGATCCTTTTTGATTGCAACTTTAATAAATTCATTGGCCAATACTTTAGTATTTCCGTTTTTTGCTTTTTGTTTTGGTATATCAAGTTACCTTTTACCACTATACTTTAAATTGGTTTTGTTGTTAAAGTAAAAAATTTATATAGAAAATTTAATTCATGACAAAACTATTTCTCAAGTACGCTATATTAATTGTAAAATTTTTGGAATAATAGCCCTATAGTTTCGATATACAATACCGAAAGTCTAAGATCACAAAAGAAAATGAAACCTTGGTAGCTTTTTCAAAAATAAAATACCTCAAAGAAATCCTGATAATATTTTCTTCTAATACTTTACATACACTTTTATATCGGAGTTACGGTCTTCCGGGTTTCACATCCCGAGCGTGTAATGTAGGGGCATACTCCGCAACCAGGAGGGACCACAATAGATCGTTATATGTGGTCGCGGTGCAACATTACCCCAGTTTTATAAATATACAAAACAGCACTTTTGTATTCGTATAATAATTTTGTTAATAACCCGAAGTGTATCTTTTCTACTACAAGATATTCCAAATAAATCAATAAAATAAAATTGTGTTATATAATATACGATATAGGCTCGAAAAATTAATTATAAGTGCTTTCTAATGAATCCTTTTTCTTTTAATATTATGAAAAACTATAAGAAATAAAAATATAAAATTTCTTTGTATTCTCTTTTGTTTAGAGAATTTACCCTTAAGGTCTTACTTTTGTATTATACAGGAAGAATTCAAAAGATTAAAATAGCAAAATGTAATATTAAAACGTGAAGGTATTCTAAAAACATTTTGTTTCATATCAAATAAGAGCAAGATTTTTTCTAATATGTATGTACTTACACATGTAGGTGAAAAGGAAAGAGGATACTATAGGTATGTGTACACTGGAGTACATATATGAAAAGAAAAATATGAAAATATCGTACGACGAAGCATTTAAAAAATTTTTATTGCCCACTTTCGAAACAAGAGTATATATAGTTAGATCAAAAATAGCTTATAGAAAAATAATTTTACCTTCAACGGAATTGCCGTAAAAAGTATTTCATTATAAGTTGTAGTACAAAATTATTGTCATCAGAACTTGTCTTCGAATTCGTGATTAGATTTGTTTTCAGAGTAGCTCTCTGAAATGTATTGCACGTGGCTTTAGTACAATCTTGGAAACGCTTAGGCTTAGGGAATATCTTAATTAATTTACAATTAAATTCATTTACACTTTTGCTCAAAATAGAGCAAAAACTGCAACACTTTTTTTCTCCATAGATTTTAATAGACTTTTAAGCCCCTTTTCATAAAAATTGGTGAATTTTAATGGCTTTGTTTGTTAGTTCAAATTAAATCTAATCAATTCAACCCAATTTTATTCAATTTAGTTCAATTCAATGTAATTATTTTAATTCAATTTCTGTCATTGTTGACATAAATAAAGAACATATCAATTACATGCTAAACAATTGACAGACAAAATAGATGTAAAGTGACAGACAAGCAAAATATTGCAGGAAAATTACCAATTTTCAACTCACAAAACAAAATAAACAAAAAAACAAAATATTTTTATATCTCTGCATATTGTAAACCTAGCGGTAGTCCTTCTGTCACTAATAAATTCCTTTTTTCTCTTTTATCTCTTTTTTTTTCTCTTTGCATTTATTTTTATTGTGTGGAAAATGTGTATGGCGTAGATAATATGAGAGATTGTAGAATATGAGAAAATTTAAAAATAATCTGAGATTTCTTTGTTTTTTTTGCCTTTGCATTAAACAAATATTTTTGCATTCATACATGATTTTTACTTTTTTCTACATTCATTTTTATATTATGTAAGTATTTAGAATATTTAATAATATGTCCTTTTTATGAGGTACAAATAAGAGCTAGAACAAAAACGAGAAATTAAGTATGAGTGAAAAAAATTCACAATTTGAATTCTCATGTCATTTTGTTAAGGATAAAAAAATATGCACTAATATAACACTATTATTATAATAAAAGGTAGTTAGGCGTGCCACAATAACGCGTCTATAGCATTAACTTTAGCTTGTTTATACTGCAAATATTAGGACAAATGATGGTATGAACGTATGCAGTTTTTACCGTATTGTATGTTGTATTATGGTAAATTTCCTTCTAAATTACAGTATGCCTTATGTTATTGGTGACCTGCTTATCAAAATCAAATTAACCCTTTACTGGTATAACAAAAATGCGTCATTGCCGATATTTGCAATATGAATTGGTTGTATCACATTATGAACCTGCTTAGAAATTTAAAAACTCTCCCGATTAGACATCTGTATTACTGTAAAGATTATTTTTTTATAAGAGGGGGTTATTTTAATAAAAGGAGAATTCACGAATTGTACAAAATCGGAATTTTTGTGATTGTAATTGTAATAACGACATTTTTTTAAGAAATGTGAAATTATTAAAATTAAAACAATTTTCAATTTTAGGTAGTAAACAATGACATTATTGTTACATAACAAGTCCTTACAATATAAGAGCAAACGATTCCAACCGAATCTTTTTTTTTTGTAAATTGCAACGCTTTTATAGCACAAACATTGTGTTTCAAGTTTTATATGATGCATATTTCACCTTCTGCAACCTTAAATTCAATGCAATCTTTTATATAATAAAGGATGTCTATTTTTGTTTCTCTTTTTCATTTTTCTTTTTTTTCGGATTATATGAGATAAAATGAGGCTATAGCCCAAAGCAATTTTAAAAAACTTATACACATTAACATCGTATAAATTGTGCATTAACTATATATGATTTTATTTGTACATTTACACAAACTAATGCATAAAATTTGTTTAAAAATATTTTTCTAGGTCATTTTAAAGCTTAATGGTCATTTAGATTTTAAAAATAAAAATTTAATATTTAAAAAAGAAAAATTAATATAAAAAATGAATTTTTTAAAATTGTTAAATTTCTGTTCATTACTGTATAATTTTGCCGTTTCATTATGATTTAGAATTTGGATAGTAATTTAAAAAAAAAGTATTTAGGACTGATGTAAGCCAATAAATAAATATTTTATTTGACAGTTTGTTACTTTGTACTGGAAGGCACTGTATAATGGTTAAAATCTTAAATGAATTCAACTGGAGAAGCTGTAATAATGTAAAATAAATAATATAAATATAAAAAAAACTTTTAAATATTAAAATTAAATCAATGACTCTGAAAACGCAAAATCCGTCTGTTGTAGATTAGAAAAACTATTTCACGCTACAGGAAAAAAATAACTTAGTTGCAAAGATCATCTACGCCTATGTTCGAGGTAGTGTAGTTGTTGAATTTTTATTTTATACAATTGGAAGCAAGCCTAGGGCTTGCATTTTGTTTAGTAAAAGGCTAACGCATTTTCCCATTCCAGATTACTGTTCTAAGGATCAGGTAGCTGCGTTGGTGAAGGTGAAGTCTTCCGGGGGTTGGACAGAGTTTATTGTGTGCTCATCCTACCTCCCGGGAGACTGTGCCCACCCAGACGAACAACTGAAAGATCTAGTGGACTTTTGTGGAAGGAGGAACTTCCAACTGATAATAGGAAGTGATGCCAATGCCCACCACACCGTGTAGGGAAGCAGTAATATAAACAAAAGAGGCGAGCGCCTACTTGAATTTATATATAGCAATAAATTAATGGTTATGAATGAGGGCTATAGGCCGACATTCATAAATGCAATTAGGGAAGAGATCCTTGACATCACCTTTTGCACTGAGTTTATCGGCAGTAGGGTTAGTGGATGGTATGTATCAAATGAGACATCCATATTCGATCATAGGCAGATTAGGTTTGATATCATGGATCAATAGAAAGTGCCCGTGGTGGAATGAAGGGCTTTCAAGGCTTAGACCAAAGACCAGAAAGCTAATCAATAAGGCCAAGGCGTCGGGTTTTTGGGAAGAATATAAAAACTCACTTACGAAATACAATAAAGAAATTAGGAAAGCGAAGAGAAGTTCGTGGAGGGCGTTCTGCAAGGGCATTGATGAACTCTCCAGCATTGCGCGTCTTCACAGGGTGCTTTCCAAAAAGTATGCTAGCGGGTTGGGCCTAATGGAACGGCCTGATGGCTCCATGACTGAGAACGGACAGCAGACGTTGGAGCTTATGGCGTCAACGCACTTTCCTAACTCGGAGGTTCTTCGGAATCACTCAAATGAGGTCATTGAACCGAGGACATCCTGGTCCAGAAGGGATGACTGGCAACGATCCCGTCTGGTCTTCACGATGGGCAGGATTAGATGGGCTGTTTTCTCTTACATGCCCTTTAAATCTCCTGGTGATGACGGGATATATCCTGCATTTTTGCAGAGGGTTTCCAACATATCGCTAGAGCACTTTCGGAAATTTTTCGTGCCAACTATGCGTGGGGTTACATCCCTCAAGCATGGAGGGTGGCTAAAGTGACGCATATTCCGAAGGCGGGTAAGCGACCAAGCAACCACCCAAGGTCTTTCCGTCCAATCAGCCTTACTTCTTTTCTATTGAAAGCAATGGAAAAAGTGATTGATAGATTTGTACGGGACGATGCACTGGGAAGCAATCCCTTGCATGAATCTCAGTACGCCTATCAGTCGGGAAGGTCTACTGTACTCGCTCTGCAGAGTCTGGTGGGGGTCCTTGAAAACTCACTGGAAGTGCGGGAGGTGGCAGTTGGCTGCTTCCTTGATATAGAGGGAGTTTTTGACAACACCCCATATCATGTCATCTGTGAGTCGTTGCACAAACGAACAGATGGGTTAATCGGATGCTACAGGATAGGATTATTAAGTCCACCATAGCTGACGATACACTCTTCATCTCCGCTGCGAAAGGGTGTCCGCAGGGCGAGGTTCTTAAGGTGAAGTATCTGGGGGTAACCCTGAATGATCATCTCTCCTGGAATACCCATATAGATAGAGTTATCGAGAGCGCTACGGCGGCCTTGTGGACCTGTAGGAGCTTCATCGGGAGGACCTGGCGAATCAGTCCCAGTTGCTAGGCCCATCGTCACCTACGCGTCGATTGTATGGTGCCGTAAGGCTCAGCAGGCGCGTGTGCGGGCCGAGCTGGGAAAGCTACAGAGGCTGGCCTGCTCTGTATATATATATATATAAAGCTCTATATATATAAAGCTCATTTATTTGCAAAAAGAAACCCAAAATATTTATTTTTTATTACGGGATTTATTTCCGTTAATCAATTAATAATTTATATTCGATTATTTTGATTTTTCGCATTTACCTTGTATTTTTTTAATAATTTTTTATTAAATGTTTTTAATTATTAATTTAATAAAATTAAATATTGGTAACGCTTATCCATTTTGTAAATAAATATTAAAATATTTCTGTGCATATAATATATTCTTATTTTTTTAATACAATGTGTTAAATAATTATTATTATAATTTATAGGTTTGTTAACGTTTGATCGTGAAAACATTATAATTAATTAATTTTTCTTTTTCATTATTAACGCAGAACGATTAATAAAATTTTCGAATTAATTTCAATTACAAAATAAAAAATTTTCTGTTACGCGGCAGCTCATAAAAATTGAAATCAAATTTTGTTTGGTAGTGCACCATTTTGTGCAATAATCCATTTTTTGTAAAAGAAAACCTACACTATAAGCAAGGGAACAGAAAACGTTAAATTTCGAACAGCAATTTCTGGAGTAACTTATTCACTTGCTTATTGTAACATACGTCAAATATTCTCTATCTGTCAAATTGTTAGGAACCATCATGTGATTACTGTCAAATCATATTACATATTATCTTTATTATATATTATCGCTATTACTTTGATCTTAAAATTCAAAATAATTATTAAAATCAATATATGATTATGGCAAACTGCCCTCGTATAACTGTAAAAGTACAAAGGTTTTGCGTTTCCTTTGTACCAGCTAATCATTCCCTTCAATTCGATTCATACTTCGAATACAATTTCGAAATATTCTCCATTCTCAAGTTCGAAAATAACTCCATAAATCATAATATTCATTCGTATAACACTAACATAAATAATGTCATATATTTTTTTCCTTCATTGATGTTGATAATATTTTAACATAACCTCATAAATATTCTTCCGGGTATTTTTTGTATCATAAAATTATTTGATATACATATACATATGTGTGTTTACGTATATAGTTTAAAAATTGTAATAATTATCATGTTGTTAAGTATTATTTTTTGTATAATCATTATTTAACTCTTTAACTTTATTTTATTAATATTGAATAACATTGATAATGTATTATAGTTTTAAGAGTATATGTCATATAATTTAATTATGTATACTTATTATTACATTATTAAAATAATATTTAACAAAATTTAATTGTGTATTTAAATATTTACTTTATGATATTTTTTAAAATTAAATTAATTTTTTTATTATTCTTTACACTGTAATTAATTTCTTTGATATTATAATTGTGTAGATTATTTAAACAATACATGTGTATATAGTGTTAAAAGGAATGTGCATAATTGTGAATGATAGTGTAATTTTTTCAGAAAATTTTGTTAAATTTAATTAAAATCAGTTTTTTTGTTATAAAAATGTGGAATACATAAAATCTGAACAATGGTGTGTAGTCCTTCTAAGTGTGTATTAAATTAAAAGGCGTAGGACATTCGTAAAACTACAAAAAGTAAAGAACTATGCAAACGTGTTAAATTCGTATAAGGAAGATATAGAAAATAAATGTCAAATCTTTGACATTTCAAGGTTAATTTTTTGCTTCTAGAATCGATGTCGCATTAACTAACTTTTCTCATCAACTCCAAGAGGTGAAGTTTAACTTACAACTGTATTTGAATTTATTTATAATTGATAAACTTCAAGTTTGATTTTTATTTTTAATGTCACATTTTTAAATTACGTGTCATTGCGGCGAAGTTTACTGTTTATGTTTTATAACAATATCACATTTGTATTAACAAGTAAAATATTGATTATTTTATATGCAATAAAATGATACACCCGGTATGATAACACAAAAACTTAATACTATACGGTATTCAAGAGAATATGAGAGCTCTCTTGTTATTTAACGGTGTCATTTAACACTTTAAGCATAAATTCTCTCAATATATTTTAGTATATATTGTACATTGATTACATTGAGTAAGTTAGTCTTGAGAAAGTTACCAAAGAATAAAGAACAAAATAAATATATTTTATTCAATTCCACTGCTGCTGGCCGAGGCTACGTTCATGATCGTAGTTAACAAAATCAGAATTAATTTATTTTTAAATTTTTTATTGCACTAAAAAATATTTATTAGGAAATACATACATACAATTTGTGTATAAATATTTTTTGGAAAAACTATTCATATGAAATATTTTTTTAATATACATACTCGTACATGTAGTTATTATCTTCTTAATTTTTAATAAACGATCATTTTCTACAAGAACCAAAACTCTCATATTTGAAGACAAAAATATATATATATATATATATATAATATTTGAATATACTTAATTTATATCCTTTTTATCCTTTAAGGTACACATGAATGCATAATTTATTACACAGTCGAATAATAAAAAATTTTATTAAATTGATTTCACATATAATTTTAAAATCAAATAGCAACTATTTGTTCAAATATGTACTTGATTTGTTTGTGTATAATATCGAAGTAATTGGGCCCTATTTAGTACAGTTTGAAAACAGAATTCGCTACAGAATTTGAACATTAAGTGTGATAAAGTGAATTTGACGAAGCTATATTAAATATTTCCAAATCGAATAATATCGTCCAAAAAATTTTCTTGTCTTGGGGGCATCCACTTTATTATGAAAAAAGGACCAAAGCGGTGAATAGAAATCATGAAAGATTTTCGTTTGTTAACTACGAACAATAGTGGAACGACAAAAGTACAGTTGTACAGTATTTTGCATTATAATATCGCGCGCACATGTTCCACAAAATTTGTTGCGTATAAGCACATAACACAGGTCACTTGATTTAAAATTTTAATTTTGACTCAAGCACTATATGTTACGCGTTCATTTTGTTAGATACCTCAATTCTAGTACTATACTCTCATATTATATATTCGGTCTAACCAAATCAAATCTAAAATCAGAGAAAGCAAAAGAAAACCCTCTTTCTCTTTCCCTTCCATGAGCCTGATTTCTAAAAAAACTTCCAAACTGTCCAAGTGTTCAAAATTAAATAAAGTGTTGTAATTTTTGAAACCAAAACATTTTTCAAAAAACAAAGAATATTAAATACACAATTTTTTTTTGTTTTTTGCCTTATTTCACTTGTTTTTGTTCCTCCTAAGGACACCCATATATGTATATAAATAAATATAAAGAATTCAAACTAATTTAGGATCAAAATATCTTTTTATATACTTATTGCATACTCATTCATCCATTCAACCAGAGATTTAATTTTGATTTCATTTAACTTGAATTTTTTCACCAAACCATTTAACTAGAATCCTATTTTACTTTTTCATCTACATATACCATTCCTTGTGCTTCCTTATATATCCTTATACATTTATATATCCGAAATTCATATGTTCCATTTAAGTGAATTTTTTTTCTTCCTTTCATATACTATATGGTCCATTAAATATTTAAATATTTTCTATCTTTTTTTATGCAAAAATGAGAGAAGCAGAAATGGAAATCTCACCATTTTTAATCCTTTTTATTTTTTTTCGGTGTCATACAAAATATATTGTATGTATATTCTTTTTTTTTCTTTTTTAAATATGCCTAAACTAAAAAATTTGAACTGGAAATAAAATTTAATAAAATTTCCTTTTAAAAAAACCATATGCTATGGTAACAACGGTAAGAACATCAACAAAAAAAAACACAAAAATGCAAATCGTTTTACATTTTCGACAAAAAATTTCTTTCCAACAAATGGTTGGTTGCTACTTTTTTGAAAAGTATATTAAAGAGTTGGTTGTGCCTACCCCTGCCTCTTCCAAGAATAAATAAATCTTTTGAATGAATGAATGAAAGAACATGCAGAGAAAAAAATGCCTGTGATTTTTTGATATAAAATTTTCCTTCACAATCTGTACTTACTACATACAAGAAAAATAAAATGGAGAAGAAAAAAAAGAGTTGGAAAAATGGGATTTTTTTTTATTACCCTTTACCAAAAAACACAAAGAAAGAAAATAAAGGAAAATTATACACGCATATTTACAGTCCCATAAAATCACCAAAAAAAGAACAAAGAAAAATAAAAGGAGAAAATTGTCCTTAAAAAAATGCGAACAAAAAAATTTCAAAAATTAAATCAAATTTTAGTCGAATTTCCCGACTAAATGTTAAAGAGTAAGATAATAATAATTTTGTATGTTTTCAGATAATTTATTGTACAGAAGGGATAATCGGAGTTTACACATCAAACAATGTTCATTGATAATGTTTGATTTGAGTAAAATTTGTTCAAAAACTGTCGAAATTTTAAATCGAACATGTTATGCATTTTAAATCGAACATGTTCGACATTTTAAAATCGAACATGTTCGACATTTTAAATCGAACATGTTCGACATTTTAAATCGAACATGTTCGATATTTTAAATCGAACATGTCGACATTTTAAATCGAACATGTTCGACATTTTAAATCGAACATGTTCGATATTTTAAATCGAATAAAATTCTTTAGTAATATTCATATTAGTCTTCGATTCATACATCTGTTCAACTTCAATGCTATTAATTTTTTCAATGCTATTCCGTTTGCAATCTGATTCATTTTTATATTACTTATGTACTCTGTTTTAGATTCCTATATTTTCATTCTTGGATTTCTTTATTTTTATCTTTCAAATAAAAATTTTATACTTATTTAGAAAATGAAAGAAAAATGTAAAACAGTGAATGTGTCATCTACTTATACACATAAATTTTCTCATTCTTACAAATCATACATAAAAGGATGATTTTTTTTCATGAAATTCAACCAAAATTATTGCCCCTTATACTAAAGTTTTCTTGATGTTTCTGTATATTATGTAACTAGGTATGTGTGTCTATATGCCCTATCATTTTGATGAATGTGTGTTGACAATATTTAGTAGAAAAGCAAAAATTTAATCGGTTAAATATAGAAAATGTCCTTGACATTGTATTTTTTATATTTGTTTATAAACATATGCCCATAATATGGTGTAAGTATGAATCCTTGGTAAGAACAATAAAAATATTAAAAATAAAACAATATGTGCATTATAAAAAGTTAAACGATTATAACCGGGCGCAATTCATACATAAATGAAAGAGAAAACATAGGTTATGATGGTATGAAACAATGAATTATTGTTAGAAACGGTTCTTCATTTTAATTTGGTTGTACTGGGGGGGGATCTGAAGAACTGAAAAAATTGGAAACGAGTGGGTAATAGAATAGAATTGAACACAAATTTGCAGTTTCAATTAGTGTGCTTATAGTTTGAGGTCATACATATTCTATTTTGTCAAATTCTAACAACTTTTCTGTTGTTTCAAACATTTACCTACTACAGCCTTCTTTAAAATCCATTATTAAATGAATACATTGTTAAAAATTGTATTTGAATAAAACTTTGGACTACATTGTTACCATTGTTATACCCACATTAAATTTTTTCCATTTTTGTTACATAATATAAATAAATCCATTAAAAGAATTTATTATAAAATGTAAGCATAATGTTCAGGTAAATTGTTGTAAAATATTGTTTGTACACCATTTTAAAAAACGGTATTTTTAAAAAAAACCACTTCCATTTAACATAAAAGGTAACGCAATAAAATTGAATCCTTTATTTTTAAAAGAAAATGTTCAAGTCATAAATTATTATTTCTTGATATTTAAAGATTTTATATGGTTTTGTTTAAGTTTGCTAAACAACAAATTGAAAATAAATTTTAATTTTGAATATTTGTACTCAAAATAACTTTCACTCACTTAAGGCACTCACGGACCTAGATGAGTATACTCGTCGTAATAGAGTCAACTCCTGAGCCGTCAAAATTTTTTAATAGTAATTCTAGTCAAGTATTATAAAAGTTTAAATTTTTTGTGTATGCTCTGTGACCCATTAGAAAGTAAAATACGCTTCAAGAGTGAATTCGGTAATTCCACCTAATTTCAAGACGAGTAAACTCGTCTCGTTTTCATGCAAATTTTGCTCAGTGCGAAAAAAAGTGTTCTGTTGAGTAGATCGACAAAAAATAAGTAGCTGATAATAAGAAATAATATACAAAGATATTTTATGAATACAGGAACAGGAACAGGAAAATATTAAAAAAATATTTTGAGAGGTTAATTCAGACTTTGAAGTTTTCGATGAATGTCGAAAGTCAATTGAGGGTATATCACAATCTATCGATATTGTAGATTTTGTAGATTGTAGATTTTTCAAGGGAACAGAGTTGGGCAGGAGTATCTCCCGGGCCACCGCAGCCATTCGCGACTTATTACAATATCCCTGTTCCAAGTATGAAACCGGAGATATTCTTAAGAGAGTTAGACAGCAGTTCCCGAACACTTAAAAAACCCTGTCCAAAACAATGGCATCGCCAGACAGCCAGTAGCGGGCAGTCGCAAAGTCCGTGCACGGCAATTTCATCACCGCCTCCGCAAAATCTGCACTGGGCAGAGCTCGATTTCCCCAGCCTATGCAGGTGATATCTAACCGGGCAATGGCCCGTGAGAAAATTCGCAATAGCGCGAACTCAGCTCCCGCTCATCCCCAACAGCCCCGCAGCGAATTTCCCCGAACATGTTGGAATAAACATCTTCACCTGACGGCACCCTTTCGTGTCCCACCAGTGAAGACCGCATTCCTCCGCAAGCAGGCAGGCGAGCCTAGCCCCGCGGAGGAAGGCAGACTACAGAAAGGTAGTGGTTGCACAAAGTCAGCAACAGATCCCCTCCGCGCCAATCCATCGGCAACCTCGTTGTCCGCATGTCCACTGTGGCCAGGCACCCAAATAGGTGTCACTCTGTTTACCGATACCAATTCCACAAGTGCAGTAAGGCAGCTCCCGACAAGCCTGGATGTAACCTGGGCCGACTGAAACGCCATAAATGTCGCCCTGCTGTCCGAGAACACACAAATGGTACGGTTTCTATACCCCTTTCTAAACGACTCTCAGACAGATCTCTATTGCATGTATTTCGACTTAAAACACTGTGCAATACGGGTCCAGGCTCACATATATACGCGTGTCCGGGCGGACACCGTAAACACCCGACTCCGTTTTGGACCCGCCCGCATACGACACGTTTGATCATCTATCGATATTATTCTGCAGAGAATTCGAATACATGACTTTAGTAATTTACTATTTTCTTCAAAAGTATAGTTGAAATTGTACACTAAAAAGAAATTGAACTCCGTAAACTCTTATACTTCATTTTAAGTGTTATACAACTCATTGAATCGTCAACCTTTACGGGTGTCTCGGACTCGAAATACTTAACTCTTCTTATACCTGTTTTCCTGCTTTCAAAATATTCAACTCTACTTATTCTCATTTTTATACTACTATATAGAAGTCCTTCAAAATCACAAATGTTCGGCTTAATTTTCTACTTTAATAAATTTTGTGTATTGTAATAAAACTTTTAAAAAATTTATGCATTTATAGCGATGCAGAAAGGAAATTTTTTTTTTACACAGAAAAAAAAATTTTTTATAAACTTTTCCGTATTCTGTAAACGCTTCCTTCTACAAGGGGAACTAAGAGTATTTTCTATTGTTTCAGTCCAATTTGTTGGCAATTTTATTTTTAAAGCATTTTCTCTTGAATTTTAGAGCATTGCTTTTAATTTTAGAGAAAAAGTTTTACATTTTAGTAGTATAAAAAAAACAAGAAACAAAATTTATTTATAGTAGAATGCCAATTTTTATAATACGTTATTTAAAATCGGTGGAAAAAGAATTTCAAGGATTTTGAAAACCGAAAATAGAACATGTTGGTATAGACAATTTGTGTTTGCTAAATTATGTAGGTACTTACAATAATAATCAGGCTCGAATGTAATGTAGGTGCTACAGAAATATTAGGCAGTGATTTTAAAATTAGTTCAGGAAGTAAAATAGTTTTTTAAGATTGCCATTAAGAAACTTCCGAAAAACAAAGAAACTCTTGGAAAATTACTTGGCAGAAATTAGATTTAGCAGATAGTATCTGGGTCTGTTCACGGACTTAAAATTGGATATGTTCACGGTAGGATTACGAACTCAAAAAAAACTTAGCTACGAGATTGCATGGCCTTCTACGTTTTGCGGGAAGTCGTTATCGCAGAAACAAATTTCAACTAGAACAATTAACGCAATAATCAATTTTAATAATAACCACCTATTACTAAAATTTATCACCAAAGGTGTAAGATATTATGAACTTATGCATTTGTGATATTATCGGCTTATAATTTTCATAAGTATGTAAATGACTTATGACCTTTTACAAAATAAATCTTTAAATACTCCACGCTTGTTTGTTAACATGCTTAATTAAGTATACACAGTATGCTGTAATAGATAAAAAATTTTGCAAAAATAATAATTCATTCATCTTCAACGCGATCTTTTGTAACATCGTTAAAAATTTCATTCATCCAACCATATTGTGTTGACACCCCTCACCCTCCCATTTAAGCTTAAAGTTTTTTAAAGGTATTTTATTTACGTAAAATATTTACGCAAATTTATCTACGCGAATCTAACGAATGAACTTGTGTACCATGTTTGAGTAAGAGTTACTGGTTGTTGTCCAAAAACTCCTAACAAAGAAGGATTACAGTATTCTAATACAATGACGTCTCTTATTCACGTAATCGGATATTTAATGTAAAATCTTTCAAAAATTGACCAGATGGAAATTTTGCTCCCACTTTTTCTTTATTTTCTTTTGCTTTTTTTTGGTTTTGAGTCATTTTAAAAACGGTTATCACATTTTCCATTAGTCTTTATTTAACAAAAATTCTGAAAAACAAAAAAAATAGAAGTAAATAAAATAAAAAAGGCCCCAATGTATTCTTAAGCACTAAACAAATTTTATTACATTTTTTTTTTTTGTTTCTTGTTTTTATCAGTTAAGAAAATTAAACTAAGCGCTCACTTATTTTAATATCTTAAAGAAGTAAAACAACAGCAACTTTCAAAATATAAAAGAGAAAAAAAATTAAGAAAAATATCCTTCACGAACTTATTAAAGTCCTTTTTTTTTCGTTTTTGGTATTTTTACAAGAAATAAGAGGAATTATAAAATGTGAAAATTATTTTTAACGGGGAAAAATTCACAAAAAATTTAAGTAGTGGATAATATGAAGGAAAAACGTTAAGAAAAAAGAGGTTTAAGGAAAAGGCAAAGCGTATTCAAGAGGCGTGTAGAGTATAGAGGAATGGCAATAATAAACAATATCGCAGCGAATTTTTTCTCAAGAGGGCGTAAAAACCAAGAAAAAAAATACCCAAATACAATAAATGGTAAACACTTATATAAAAGGCAAACACAAGAAAACAAAAGAATAATACAAGAGTAACCTTAAATTCTCTAATTTTAAGTGAATTTTCGACATTAAACCGCTAGAAGAGGCGATTTATTATTGCGTTTTATTCGCAAAGGAATTTTCATTTTTTTAACTTACTTCCATTAAGTTTAAAAAGTCTTTTGAGTTTATAATTTTAAAGAATATTTGAAAAAATACAAGGAAAATTGGAGTTGCTGTATAACTGGTCTTGTCACAACTAAAATACTGAATAACTGAAGACAATTCAATAATCATAAATTGAAGAATCAAGAGTTTTAGTGCATAAGGAGAGTTGAAAGGATGGATCAACCTATTTTTAATAAAAAAAAATCACATAAACCTGATAAGCTTAGATAAACTGCAGATTGGAGCCTAGATGAATCGTGACCTAAAAGATCTATTGTGCCCCCACGAACGGGCTCTTAGATCTTTCTTCAATAGAGCACACCGTCAAAGCCCACAATTTTAATGAATCTGTGAAACTTTTTCGGGGAAATATCCCACAACAATATCTCCAAGTTGTCCCTTCTCTTATAAATCGACGCTCCACACACATTAAGAAGGTGCATCGGGGTCTCCTACACTCTGCCACAGTATCTGCAAGTACCGTCAGTCCTTAAGCTCGATAATGCTTAGGTTTCCTACAATGTCATTTCCTCGGCATTCTTATAATCTCTTTAAAGTACTCCCGGCTGTAATTGCCCAAAAGTTAATTTGCTTCCCTAAACTTCACATACACCGTGCATAGCTCTTCCGCTTTACCTCTTAGCACATCACGGATTTTGTTTGACCAAATTTCACAAAAGGGCCCCGGCCCTTTGTGAAATTTGCTTAGGTAATGGAACGATTTTTAATGGAGGTTTTTTTGAATTACATAGAAATTTTTCAAGTCTATGCATTTTGTTTTTGATATACATATCTTCAAAAACCAATTATATTATTTATTCTCCTTGCTTTTTTCATAACTGGGTTCAATAAACCTTGTGCATTAAAATTTTCTATGTTGTAAATTTAATATTATTTGTCTTCGAGTCATAATTCTTTTGATTATAGACTGGATCCACTGGTTTATATTAAATAATCTCCTTTGTTTTTTCTTCTAAATTAGTAGCACTTTGTTGAAAAGAGTTCTGTGCAATGCACATTATTTATAATGTCTTACGGATCACATTATCATTAAATGACTGCATTAACTTGTATATTTCTTCTTTGAATATTTTTTTTAAATTTTCAAAATTAATTTTGGAAGATTATTCTCGTTTCTCCAGTCTATCATATCTAATTACATAGAGCATTATCATTGGAGGAGCATAATAAAATGAAAACTCTATTTTTGAACAACTTTATTCCACTTTTTTTTTGTTTTTCTTGTTTCTTATTTTCCATAGAAAGCAATTTTCTTTATGTCCTGAAAATTATCCTTTATTCCTTTTTGCATTTTTATTTTTTAGGTGCTAACGTCATAATGTTTTTCTCACAAGCTCATTTTTTCTGTTTTTCTTTTGTTTTTAATTTTTTTTGCATTTAAGGCTATAATGAACACTTAATAAGATGGTTACATAATATTCAAACTAAAAACACAAAGAAAAAAATAAAGTTGATAAAGGAAACTCTGTGATACCAGCGCAATCTTGTTATACTAGAGGCGAAGAAATACGTACTTGTATCCGGCTGTATTTGACCATTTACTCGGAAAATAAAAAAGAAAAATCAGGGAGTAGCAAATTTACAATACCCTTCGAGCATAAGCATGTACGTTTGAACGGAAATAATTATTGCCGTATTACCGTATTTTTTTATACGAAATTTTAGTACTGTAATAATTATAGTTTCTATAACATGTCTTCTAGTTGTTTTCTACAACTGTTGAAATTACAGGACAGCTACCCGAATAACTGTCTCTATCACAGCTAACTTAAGTACGGTTTCTTCATTTATTGTATTAAATCAATTCTGAAAATTTGGTGAAAATTTGGGCTCAATAGTTTTTGAGTTGTCTTGGGACGGGTAAATGGGCAGGCGGACAGCTCTGGGTCGTGTCCAGACTAAATCGATTCAAAATTCGACGCTGATAAAAAGCAAACCCTTATGTCTATATCTCAGACCATTAATTTCTTAGTTACAAACGACAAGGTAGAACGAACAAACGTTTGTACGGGTATAAACAGAACTATCACAATATTTTAAATAAAAAAAAGTAAAAAATTTAATTTAAAACAAGAAAAGAGGAGAAAATTTTAATAAAATTGGAATAAAAACAGGATATTAAATTCTTATGAATATCTTATTTAATTGTAAAACACTCAAATTTGTTAGTTATGCAGCAAAATAGTCAAAAAAATAATTTAAAAGCAAAAAAATGTATTCGAAATTGCTATAAGGTTTTTGTAAAATTACAATTATACTGCCCAAATTATGATTAAAGTATTAAATAAAAAAAAACTTCCGAGACCTTTCGGATTTAGAGAGAATCACATCGGAAATCAGAGTAAGAAGGCTTCGAATTTTTTCTATTAAAAAATAAAAAATTGGACTCTCCTAATCTTCTTTCTTTGTTCAAATTAATACGGTACTTTGGTAATAAACACAGCCACGCACTTTTATAATCTACCATTATTTAAGATAATTTTTTGGTATTGAGAAACCTGAAAGTATAATGTGCCAATTTCAATTCAAAAAGGAATTTTATAATTTCAAATAGAAAACACGATAAATGTCCAAAAAATGTAAGTACTCTCGAAAAATAAAAGCAATTTCATATAAAATTTTCATTTGAAAAGCAAAAAATAAAACAAAAGAAAATGTTTTTCCATTAAAATGACTTTAGGACATTACCGCAAAAAAAAATTTCATTTAAAATTCAAGGTTTTTTTTTTCACTTTAAACTCAATTATTATCTGAACATGCGAATACTTTGTTTTAAAAGTTGAGCGTTACAGGTGACGAATACAAATTGCTTAACACTTTTTGTAATTTTTCATTAAATAAAGAGCCAAATGAAGTGGAATTTTAATTTTCATTCTAAAACAAAAAAAAAATTAAATTAAACAGTAAAAAATATTTTAGGTGAATATATACAAGTGCAATGAAAATTAATTCGAAATTTAAATGCAAAAGAGAGACTTGTTCTTTACTTGATCACAAATAGAAAAAATTCTTTTGTTAAATTTTTGGATTAGAAAATGAAAAAAAAAATTCTCAGAAATTAATTACTTTTTTATTTTTCTATATAAAATTGAGAAAGAAAATGCGAATTTTGTTCTTTCCTTTTCCGCATATATTTTCGAATACATGTGTACGTACGTTCTGGGGAAAAATTTTAGAAGTTTTAATTACTCAAACTTGGTAAAGGACGGAATCTTGAAAAATAGCAATAATTAGACTTGACATAACGTATGACGTATTGTTACAATTGTGATTATAAATGTTTTGAAGTATTTTTGATATTATAGACGATTTTGTTTAAGTATCACTAACCTTTAATTATTGTTTATTAAAATGTAGTAGAGTTGCAATAAGTGCCAACATTTTTTATACAATTAGATTTGTCAACACATTTTCCCAGTTTTGAAAATATGTCCAATTTTGGTCCCTGACTATAATTTTCTATAATTTAAATATTCTTTTCTGAATAATCAATTTAATAAATATAGAAAAACAAAATAAAAATAAGTAAATTTTTAAAGGATGCCTTAAAGAAGACGCAAAGTAATTGAATAAAATCTGTAGGTATGTACATAGGTTTATAATATTTAATGTTTAATATTTAAAGTTAATAAAAAATTAACTTAGAAAATTATTCAAACAATAAAAGACAATTTATAACAAAATATATTTAAAAAATTACACGATTAAGGTCATAAAAGTTGAAAAATCTAATTTTTTGAGTTAACACATTATCATTCTAATTACATAACTCATATGGGATAATTTACTAGGAAAATTTCATTTACCTTACTTAAATTTTTTATTGATTAACAATTTATTGAATGAACTTATTATTTTCTTTAATTAAAAATCCCTGCACTTTATTTTTTTGTGCTATTGTGTACTTAGGTCTACACAATATCAGGACCAAAATAAAGCCCATACTCAAAATACACGTTATAAATTTTTTTGCAATAGGTAGCGAACAATGAGGAAAAATTTAATTTTTTTATCTTATCTAATTAACTAAAAAGCAAAAAAATATTAAAATTATTTGAATTTGGGCGACCTTCATTAGAAGTACCAAACCAAGCAAAAACAACAAAAAACATAACACAAAACAGGACGAGACTAAATTTTTTTTTTGGATTTTGTTTATTTGTTTTTTTTTATACAATTAATTTTTCCTTTTTGTTTCTATTCTTAAATATATTTCGAATAATTGAAGAGTGTTTAGGTTTCTTATGTTGTAAAAATGCTTTAGGAAATCTTAAGTACAACTACTTTAACCAAGGATGGATCTATCATATATGCAAGGTAAAGGTTTATAATTGGCGCACAAAAACTTGGACGCCATTGAAAACTTAAAAAAAGTTTATCCATTACGCTAAATTCCGGACTTTAATTCTAGACAAATCTTTATTATGCGCAACGTGAAATGTTTATTTCATATTGTTTATTGCTTTGAAAGCGGGGAGACACTCACTTTTTAGAAACACCGTAGACGCCCAACGAGTTGGAACCGTGCCTGACCTTATCTTTTCCTTTCCTTTTTTCTCTTAAAATATATCTTCTGCACAGTTCTTATATTATTTTGGTTTCCTTTACATGGGCACCTAGTATAGGACGTGTACCTTTGAATAAAGATTCTTGACAAAATTCGGATTGAAAAAAACAAAAAAAATTTTTTTTCTCATTTTCCATTTTCTTTACTTTTATTTACTTATATTTTATTTAATTTAATTTGATTTTTGTCAAATCATTTTTCCACCTGATTAAATAAATTGGAAACTTTTCTTGACCTTTAAGTTGATTTTTCTTATATATGTATGTAATATGCTCATAGGAACATCTTCAAAATATAAGCAGCAAATTTCTTGAGAGGAAGCCAACAATTTTTTTTTTATCCTGTTGTTTTTATTTATTTTGGTTAATTTCTTGTTATTCTTGACTGTTATATATTTTTTCGTTACCTATTTATTAGTTTATTAACCTTGCATATAAAGCGGGCAAATATTTTGATTTTGATATTTTGCTGTTTACGTACTTATACAAGAGAAGAAACAAGTTAGTTAGTTTAGGAGGACATAAGGAGTTTTTATACTTTATGGCCATAATAATATGCGACACAACAAAAATTATTACAATTTTGCAAAGTTTTTCTTATTAGATAGCATTTTCAATATTCAATATTCGGAAATGTATGTATATAGAAAAGGAAACTTATACACAGATTGATTGTAATTAGATTTTCTTGTTTTGCAAATTAAACTTTTCAAATTTTTTTTCTATTATTATTTTCCCATATGATTTTAAATTGAAAAAGTTTTATTAGTATTTCTTAAGAGAAAATCTTGCATTATACAAGATTACAAGAAACTACTATATGCATAATTAGAATAAGGAACTATCGAAAAATGTTAGGAGCACTAAGGAAGTTACAATTAAAGCTTAAATATGTGAAAATTGCTTAAGTTGCAAAATATTTTTACACTACAAATTTAAAGTTAAATTTCAGCACTCAACATAAGGATGCGTTATGTTGGTTTGTTGGTTAACATTTGGTTGCTACCGCTACCGCTTGATCACCAGCCGTCATTGAACGTACAATTACCAGGAGGTCTATCTAAGCCAGCCAATTCTCTTGAGTAATCGGTCCTCATCCGAGGGAATATCCCTCGGTCTCCGATACTGGTTTTCAATAATTCGTCTTCATTCTTCGACGCATTATATAGTTTCGATTAAAATACGGTAGAAAGTAGAAAGGATGCAATAAACTGCGGACCTTGTGGTTAAATATTTTTTGCGCAAAAATCAACCTTTTAATTTATTAATAGATCTAAAAATTCAAGTAACTTTTGTTAAAATTTATGATTTCCACACGTAATTTAAATTTTTTCTAAATACTTTATTGAACCAAAAAACTTTATAAAATTCATTGAGATTGGAATACAAAAAGTTGACCATTGCTATAAAAATACATTTCTGACCAGAATTTTTTTAAATTCCATTCAAAAATTTTTTTTGTTTATCCCCGATTTTTTTTTCAAATATTTAAAATAAAAGTACAAAGTAATTTAACTCCATTTAATGGATTCAACAAACATGAATACATTTTAAAAGTATTAAAACTAAAAAAAAATTTTCATATTTTTTTGTTGAAAGCATTTTAATTGAAACAAAACAAAAAAATATTAAATAATCTCTTAAAAAAGTTAAAATAATGGTAAATATTTAAATTTATAAAAAAAAAATGAAAAAAAAAAAAATCTGATGTGGTCAACTCCATAACCAACCGCAATTTCTATTGTCTAGATTAGCGAAAATGCTACATTGTGAATCATTATGATCTGAAATATTTGTTAAATGCTTCTTTGTAATTTTAATGACGTTAGTGAATTTTTAGTTAACATACGAATTTGTGAAATTGGCTCTTAGTAGAGTTCCGCTTTGCGCCATCCGAATGCCCTAGAAAGCTCGCTAGTTAGGACTACATAGTCCTATTGCTGACACCGAATTTCTTGTAAAAGTTAAGTCGTTTATCATATTGTCAAACGAAGCTCATATATAAAATTTCAAGTTAATCTGTTGAATAATTTCTTATATTCGATGAAAGATGTAAAATCAATCCGACAATAGGACCAGTTCTGGAGACCTAAAATATCTCAAAAATTTATTTATTCGTGACATGTTCAAAATAAACTCACATATAAAATTTTATCAAAACCAACCAACCAGAAGATCGACAGGCCGACATCTCTCTAAAAACAGTTTATTTACGCTTCCTTACCATATGGAGAAATGCTTTTCCACTAAAAACTCGATATGAAAAATTTGGTACCATCACATGACTCCCCATAATGTGCAATGCGGTCGGTAATAAAAACACCTTTGTGTATCAGATGAAGATTTTTAATATACAACCTCAATATAACATTATTTCAAAATTTTTTAGAATATTTTAAATTTTTTTAAAATATTCCGAATATTTTCGTATTAAAATCTTTACAAATAAATTTCATTTTAGAATATTTTTAAATTTAGTTACAGAAAGTACTTATAACATTTGAAAATGTTTCTATAACTGGCTTAAATTTTGACCAGTACTTGCAAAAACACAATATAACAAATTTCGTTATTTTAATAAATTTTTTTTAATTTTCCAAAACTTTTAATATTTCTTACACAAGTACAAGTTTTTTTTTAAGAATTTTCTTAGATTTTATTTTTTGTACTTTTAGAGTATGAAGTTTACTTTGAAAAAAGTTCGAAAAGAACTTTCTAGAAACTTTTCTTTTTCTATAACCTTCGAAATTTAAAGAAATTTTTTTACTTTGTACTTTGTAATATTACCAAATCTTTTAAAAAATTTTCATATTTTTAAAGTATGGTTTTATTATACTCGCACTTTCAATCAATTTCTTTTAATGCAATTATAAATTACAATTTTTTTTAACTGTTCTCATAGCTTAATTGTTGACTAATATTGCAAAATTAAATGTCGATGGTGAAGTGCAAGGATATGCTAAGTAACAAATTTTTGAAAATGCGTTTTTTTTACACTAACGCTAATTTCGGACGGTTCTGTTTGCGTGGTATAGATTTCTGTGTTGCACGTCTCTTAGTTTACGAAATCGATGTCGTTGGAATAAATTAAGTGTAATTCATAATTAGGTAGTTTAAACTTTAAGCTAGATTACTAGAGTATAGTGATAACATGATTTAATTTTAAGAATTATTTTTATTTGTCTTAACAATAAAAAATAAATTTCTGCTACTGTACATCTTTAAAAACATCATTTTAACTTTTCTAATACAATATTAACGAATTCATCTTTTTCTAAAAACAAAAAACTAGGTCACAATCTCTTTCATTTTAAATTTATTGAAGTTCAAGTCACACAAAAATTTTTTTCTCAAAATTCAAAATCTTAACTGAATAAAATTTAAAAAATTTTCAATAGAAATTAACTAAGATTTACTAAGAATAGATTCAATTAAATTAAGAATTACTCTATAGAATTCCTCTATAGAATTAGAATCACACACAAACACATATTATTCATTTTATTACCTTATACTTAATACCTATAATGATTTAAAATGAATTCATTGTCCTATTTATTAATTGAATTTACATGGATAATAGAAATTATTTTTGTATAAACATAGATACGATAATATTCTTATATACCACATGAATTCTTAAAATTCGGGAAAATTCCCATTATATAAAAAATCCATCTTATGGATTTGAAAATTTTACTGTTTGAATTAATCATTTTCACTGAATGTTTTCGCAGTCGTCCTTTAATTTAAGCCATAATATATTATAAAAATCCTTAAATATATAAGAGAGGCTCCGACGAATGAAAGAAGGAAAACTAAAGAGAATGAAACCGTAATGAAACGTGTTGTTGAATACACAAACGTGTGAACACATACGCTTACATTTATGCACTTATACAAATGTATAACAGTTTACAGGCAATCATTCTCATTTAAAATTTAACTTATAATAAAGATGTATGTATGCATACATACATACTTTTGTTTTATTAGAAGATCTTTTGATGTGATACTTTTATAAAAATGATGTGATATGAATTAAAAGTTGTTTAGAAAAGGAAGGATAATGAAAGAAATTTCCGAAAAGTAGCAGGTCCACTAAGCATCTGCTGTAATTTTTCTAAGAGGCTTTGATATGTTGATATTTTGGTTTGTTATTATTCACATTCAATAGATAAAGAATCATTACCTTTTTATGCTTTTTTCTTATTTTATTGCATAAATTTCATCTTTATGATGTTAACCAGGCATGTTCAACTTAAGCTATGTAGACATTTTTTGGCTCATCTAGTTATTTTATGCAGTTTATAAATGAAAAGTTTTCAAGATGTTTATTACATTATTAGTCTGCCAGACCTTAAATAACTTCAAACAAAGATGAACTTATAAACAGTGAAATTGGTACACAAACCCTCTAGGAATAAAATTTTTAAATTTCTCCAAATTGAGCATTTGTGGCTTCCTCCTCATATTAAATATTTTTGTAGTTAAACTTTCAAATGGTGTTTGAGAAATAGGGAGATGTTGTCATTTTCAGTTCAGATATTAAACTCTATTGTAATTTATTAAGATATTTCACATGCGGCTTTGTATCGATTTTCTGCCCATTCTAATACAATATATCTGAAATATGTATGTATAGAAACATTATGTATTTGTAAAAGGGATTTTAATATTCATTAATAAATGATTAATTTCCTTTTCATCTTTAATTTTCACTTGACCAATTCAATTTCAAATTTTATCCATTATTCCTTTTTTTTTTTTTGTTTCATCTATCTTCTATATTTCTTATAGCACGAAATACTAAAATGGAATATAAAACACGGCAACATAAATTTTAACAGAGTACATATTAATCAATGGTAGACAATTGTTTGAAAGTTGGAATCGTTGAACCAACACGATAGTAAATTATTATATTGAAAGCTTATTCAACAATTCGTATTGAAATCATTTGAAACTTCAAAGATTTTCTATTATTATGTATGTATTAAAGCATTAGGGAACTTTATGATTGTACAAAAAAAGGCGTTGATATATAGTATGAAGATCTTCAGCAGGCTAGGAGATACTTTGACGGGGTTCTTCCAACTAATCCAAGAAGAGGTTTAAGACACTAATAAATGTCACTTGTTACTTTTGGCAAAAATACTAAAGTTTTTAACAGAAATGGGCTCTCGTGACCCAATTTTGAGATGAATCTCATAATGACAAGCCCACCAGTGAAGTTTCTTATGGATCTACATTCAATATTCATTAACAAGGTGCATTCAAGTCTCCTCTTCTTTCACAGCCTAGTTTACTTAGGTGTTTCTTAAGCCAACCAAGTCCCGCCAGGAAGGTCGCGAGAATTCTCTCATAATTTCTCGACGTACTTGTGATCACTTATGAAAGCGCTCACAATTGTGATTGCCCAGAAGCTCTTTTGGGTGTTGAAGCACGAAAGCTATTGTATGATTAATATAAAAATTTTATGGCTGAAAAATGAATTCGCACTTCATAAACAATTTCAAATTTCCGACCACGCTAACCAAAATTCTAGAAAAAATAAAATATTCTCTTTTAATTAACTCTTTAGAACTCAAGTACATAAAACATTACTTTTCTTTTCTATATATTATTAGAAACTTGAATTAGATCCTATTTTTAATTTCTATTTAATAATGGCACTTTCTCATATTGTAGATAATTTTTATTGAAAAAGATTTTTAGCATTGCAAATGACCAGACTATCAGACACAAGGCTAATAAAATGGAAATATTTATGTATATATTTTGTTTGTATATTTTCTTCTTCTCTTAATAACTATATCTGCGTACACAAGCTATTTACATTCAAAATAACACATTCATAGAATTGAGTAAAATTTTTTTTTCTCTGAAAATTAATTATATGGTCATAAATCCTTATTTTTTGAGCTTAGAAGAGGATTTATGCCTATTTCTAAATACAAATACCAAAAAAAAAATTAAGTGTAGACACTGTTCATTGTATATATATGTATAACAATATTATTATATATTAAATATAATAAATAAATAAAAAGAATAATTATTATAATTATTAAATGGATAAAAAATAAAAAGAAAAGACTCAATTTTATAAGGATCAGAAAATTAAACTCTGAGTTTCATGTTAAGAAAATCATCATTTTTTTTTAAAAGGAACTTTTTAATTAAGTTTTATAAATTAATTTAATTATTATATACGATAATTATAAATTAAAATTTATTAACAAAAGCCTATATTTATATTTGGTTTTTTTTTTGTTATAAATTTATTGAGACCTTCCGCCATCTTACTGAATACTAAAATTAAAAAGCTTTTCTCTAAAAAGCGTGGGATATTTTGTATAAAATCAGGCTAAAACTCCGAACTCCCTAATTAAAATTTCCTATTCCTCCCAAAATAAAATTTCCTTTGAGCATCCTTTAAAGGCAAAATTTAAATTTTTTTAATTTTGTAGTGAAAATACAACATAATATTAATTTTCAATTTTAAGAAAAGGAAATTTAAGAAGATCATTAAAAAAGATGAAGCAATTTGACACCTACTATTAAAATATATTTTTTTGATCTATGAAAATTTTTTGCATACTCTTAAAAACTTGTTTGACAAAAAATATCGAAATAGTTATTTGAATTCGGAAAAAGAAGTGAGCATCCATTTAGTAAATTTAGGAATTGGATCCTTAATCTATAAAAATTTGTGAATAAAACTCAAATTAATTTTTTTTCGTTTTTATCAAACAAAACGTTAAATGATCTGGAAATTTAATTTTTGGTATAAAAGAAACAAAATTTTTTTTGGTTATACTTAAATATTGAATTTAGCCAATTTTTAGATATTTTGGTTTTATTCATTATAAAATTACCCAATAGAGTTTATGTTAAAGGCAATTCAAACATATTAGAATTTAAAACAATTGGGTTATGAATTGGAAATTCTAATATGTATCTCTAATTTTCTTGGAATTACTCTTTCTGTTAGGTTAGCGAAAATATGCAAATACACAAATTTGGTTTGTGAAGAATTGTGATGTCCAATAAAACCTTAAGGGAATAAAAGGAATAAATATGTTCGTGGTATTAATATAAAATTTCCTAAATCGACATAGTACAAATTCGGGACATTCGAAACTCTTCGTTTCCACATTTACCATGCTTTCGGCTAACCACAACTGACCTAATCAGCAGGAGCAGAATTTAATCTTTTGGCCAATAGATCGTCAGTTGTGAGCTCGTTTATAGATATTACGATATTTTTATTTTTCATAGATATTACGATATTACTCCCAGAAATCGGTAAACCGCTAGTCTGAGTTCAGTTCAAGAAGAAAAATCTTAGTAATTGTCAAATAAAAAAAAAAACAAATGTATGAGCTCAATAAGGTGTGATATTTTCTTTCATGGAAGCTCAAAACAGGGTTTTTAACAGATCTTGTTAAATACTTTAAAAATTTAAAATAGTTTTAGAATCTCTCCCACGTCTTTAAGCACAATTTAACAACACAAGAAAAACAGCAAATTTTTTTACGATCTACCTTTAATTATTAACACAAAAAAGCACATAAAATGGTTTTTTTTTATTGTACTAAATAACTATAATTTAAAACTTGAAAGTCCTTTGATTATGATCCCAAAAAATTAACAAAACATTAAAAGATTGTTTTATTATTATTTTTTTTTTATTATATTCTCTAAAAGAGTTTAACCAAGCGTACATAATTTGATATAATTTTGCTTTCCACAGAATTTAATCGTTATAAAAAAATATAGCTATACTTTTTTTTCCTTCACTCTAATAAACTCAATTTAACTCAATGTAAGCACATTCTGAACAAAAAAAATTTAAGCAAATACAAAAGGATATTATGCTTAAAATCAGTTTTGTTAGTTAATTTTGCATGAGTACTGCGGTTTTGTGCTTTAAAAATTTATGCAATTCTGGAAAAAATTTATGCAGTTTGTAATTTTTTCCAGAAACTCAAATTATATGATGAGAACTTATTTACAATAATTATATAAGTAGCTTTTATTTTTTTTTATTTTCCAGGAAATGTACTTATTTTGAAACTCAGTTTTATAATAATGTAGTCAATAACTCATCCTTTTATGCCTTTTGTTGTTTTTGTTGTATAAAGCGACTATAAATCCAATTATCATCACACAACATTCATTTTGTCTACCATAATCTGCTAACTCTCAGGATGTTTAGTGTAATAAATATGTGCAAAATGTATATTATATACATATAGATATGTATATATGTATATATATATGTTATAAGCAAGTTATACTTATTTATCGTACTAATTTATGTGAATGACTCCCCAATCTAAGTGCTTTTCATGGATATTTTTTTCTAGAAATTTAACAAAAAAATATGAAATCCTACCACCAACATCTATAAAGAAAATTATTATATAAAAAAGCAGAAGAATAAAATTAATAAGAAAATTTTCTACAACTTGTAAAACTACATTATAAAGTGGTGAATAATTTAATAATAATAATATTTAAGGAGATTTGAACGATGTTTTTTGATTACAGCCATCATAGTATTCTTCTTTGTTATCTATAAATACACATAATTTTTTTTTTTTACTGTTTAATACAATTATATATGTAGAATATAATAATATAATAATAACGGTATCAAACCTTGATTATATAGAGCACGTTTTTTTTTCCACGTAGGGGACCGAAGCCTCTATCGGCCTTCTCACGTCAATTCATAGGATCTTTTGTGATATCCATCCCCACCTACAAAAGCACCATATCTAGACCCGTGACAAATTGCCGTATAGCAGACACCTTAGCCCGGGTGACTACCGTCTCCCGTAAGGGTCAAGGACCTATTGGAGTCTACACAAATCGGGACGACCTAGGGACCGTTTGTGTAGGTTTGCCATGATAAAGAGGAGACGGCTGAGCATATTATCTGCTTTTGATTGCTTTTTGGCGGATATGTGGTGGCACCTTAGGACTTGTGGGAGGTGACGCTTGGACGAATCTGTAATGTTACGAGAATTATAGGCCTGACTGGCACTTTATAAAAGGTGGGATGTTGCAATAAGTCTTTGAGGCTGCAATAGCCTGATCTAAGATTGACCCCTGCCAATCTGCAATCTATCTATTTATCAATCTATAGCATATTTCTTAATTTTACAAGTTTTAAGCCTATAGTACAAAACGATACTGTTTCCAAAAGTAGACTTAAACTAAATTGCAAATATTTTGCACAAACAAGCATGTATCAACTATTTAGCACAAAATCACAAAGCATAAAAATCTTAAATTTTGTTTTTAACGCCACATATACTTATAGTTTTATTTTCGTCCTTATACAAACACATATACACATATGAGAAAATCAAATATTACACAAAGACCATTTTGTTTTACATTTTAAATGATGCTAAAAATTGCAATCCATTTGCAAAATTTTCTTGCTTTTTTTCTTTTGTTATTTAAAAAAATAAAAATTTTCATATCGTTAAGAATTCATAAGGCAAAAGTGAAAAAAAAATAACAGACAAAATGAAAATCACACTATAATAATAAAGCAGCAAAAAAACCACGGAAAATTACAATCCTGTACATAAGGAACTAAAATGTAGACCTTCCAGTTTTATTCTATATATTATTATTATTTCCTCGTTTCTTGCCTTGTTACTCTATATTTCTTTGTATATTATTGTGTACTTGCACATAAAGTAAAAATTATGTTATTGTTGTAATACAAATAAAGAATAACACAATGGCAGGAAATTTTTAGTAAGGCAATCCTATCGTAAGATATTGAATGATATCAGTTCAGATAAATATAATTTAATCGAACCCAATTTCATAATGAATTCATCAATTCATAATCACATTTTCTAATTCTTTAGTATCAATATGGTGGGTGATATAACAGTTATACTGTACTTCAATATTACGTGATTTTAATAAAAAAGAGAAAAATCTCTCAATTGAAAACATTTTCCGTTCAACATATACCTACAAATAAGAGTAATTTTAAAAATTCTAAACGAAATTTCATAAATTAAAAATTACCTTCAAAAACCTTCGGTCCACTCAGTAAATACATATAATTTTCAGAATGTAAAATGCAATATTATACATACAAGGTTTTAAGGACACAACTAAAAAAAATATAATGAGAACAATGAAACCATGGAACTCATAAGCCAAAATAATACAAATAAAAAAGAGAGAAAAAAGTTTTTAAATGTTCTTATTTACGACCTCCACCTCATCAGTACCTACATAAAACATATAACTGCTAAAGTATCCTCAAAAATATTAACATTCTACAACTTACTTAAATGTTAATATAAAAGAAGATTTGCAGGTGCTATGAAACTAGGGATTTAAAGTGAAATTTAAACACTATACAAACAGTACTATAAGAGTAACTAACAACAAAGAAATGAGAAATACACTATTATATAACTGGCTATGTGCGTACATAATGCAAGAGTGAGTAAACAGGAAAGGAGAAAAAGTATATATTATATAAATAAAATAAGGATAACGATTAGTCTTACAAAAAAGAAAATGAAAATCAAAAATGAGAAGAAAAAATAAATAAAGCAGAACAATAATTGAAAGGAAGCAAGGAAAAGAAAGTAAAACGTTCATTCATTCAAGAATTAATGGATAAATAAAAGGCCAAAAACAAAACAAGAGAATAATAAGAATGGCGTTTTTGTTTTTATTTATAGCATCTATATTTATATACAACTACATACAATACACAACAAAAGCCTTAAATAATATTCAAGAAGAGAATGCAAAATAAAGAAGAATAAAAAAATAACTACAAATATGAATATATAATAAGAAACAGACGGGTATGAGTCGAAAAATCGACACCAAATATCCCATAAAGTGAAGCAGATGCATACAAATTACCGAAACAGTGGAATATGTAATATCTCAATTTGCATTACAATCTACTTTGGTAACAATGTGTGCATGTACAACCATATAAAAAGCAATTTACTCATACGGGTGTCACAGTTTTTCATATAAGAGCAGTTGAAAAAGATTGTCATTTCATGACAAAGCACAAGTTCGATCTCCGGCATTTAGTTTTGTTGATCTTGAGGTCGTCTCCTGCACAATCTTTTTTAGAATCTTTATTTTGGTTTGTATATATCCCCATATGTATCAGCAGGCAAATATCGTTTGCATACTCAAAATCCTCCAGCCTGCTAGTCAACCCCTAATAGATATGCCTCAGCGTCGTTATCCAGTAACATCCAGTAACCACTATGAAGAGGAAATGTGATAAAAGATAACTTTGCCTGGCATCCGAAGTTATTGGAATAGTTATGCTAGGCTGGCCATCATGTGAATCTATAAAACTAGTATTCTCGTAATAGCCTTAATGATGTTTAGAATTTTTCTAGGCATATCTTTATAATGTATTCTAGATGACTTTATGTTTTGTTTTGTCGAATGCTCGCTCGAAATCGACGAAGGTGCAGTAGAGCGGGAGTGGAATATTCCACTCAACAGATTGTTCTCTGATAATTCTGAGTGTGTTACAGTGGTCTATACAGCCTCTGTTCTTTCGGAATTCAGTTTGTTCTTAAAAGTACTTTGTCTATTTCTGGCTCAATTCTGCTCACGACAGTGAGCGTCAGCATCTCATGTATCGTGTACTCTTATATTATTAGAAATCCACTAAAACTCCTATTGTAACAGCCGCCCCCCCACTCCTACACGATATTTTTATAATATTTGAATATAGAAATTTTCATGACAGAATCCCACGGTTACAGAAGAATAATCTACATAGTTGATATTTATAAGAATATTTAATATATGTAAAAGCAAAAGAAAAAAAAAATTTTTTTAATTCATATACTTATATAATAATAACATGTACATGTACATACATACATATGTATAATATTCTCATCTGTATACAAGCAGCAAATGCGCCTTGAATATTTTATGAACCTAAACAATAATGAGGCCACAATTTTACATAATGAGACACTTTTATTGAATATGAATGGTGAAATGTTGAAAAAGAAATAAAAATAAAAAGAGCTGTATAACAGAAACAGAAAATACAAAATTTACAAATAAAAAGAAACAAATATGTTTGTAAGCAAGTCAGTCAGTAAGTTATAAATGAACACTGTGTACCTAACAGATGAGGCGATAACACTGAAATAAAGCAAAGTTTGCAAATGAAAATCTTTAATATTAATATAGATGCACTGAATTTCATTCTAACGAAAAAAAAAAATTCTGCAAGAGACCTTAAAATTTACAATAAAAACAAGGAAAAAAAATTTCTTTTAAATTTCTATACAAATTTTTAGTTGAGGTTTAAATTTTTACATAACTGTGTACCCACATAGATGTATATGTTTAACAGTATTATGTTGTGTTGGAAGACTGTAAATTTAATTTGTTTGTTTTCATCTTAAATAATTCTTAGAATATTTTAAAACGGAAATTTAAAGTGAAATCTAAATTTAAAAATTTTACATTCATTTTCATATTGTTGTATTTAACATAATATTGAGCAATTTTAAACAGGATTAAAAAACTACAGAACCTGAAAAAAATAAAAATTTGATCGAAATCATTTGAGTAAAGGAATTGTTGTCATTCTTTGTAACTTTCATAATATATGTTAATAAATTTAGTGGAATTTAGAGCGAAATTCTCAGCGAGTCGAAATGCGCATGCGGTTTGGATGGGATCATAACCTCTCTAGCTATTTTCCACATCTAGCGTACATACATACTATAAATTTCTGTACAGTGTTTATACAAGTTGGATTGATTGTTTCGGGGATTTTGTGTCGGGCTAATGAAGTATTTTGTAAGAAAATTTGCAATTTTGACATTTTCTTTATTTTACTGCAATTTTTTCTCTCTCTTTCCATCTCTCTTCCCTCTCTCTTCTCTCACTCACTCTTTGTCTCTTTCCCCCTCTCTCTACTCTCACTCACTCTTTCTCTCTTTCCCCGTCTCTCTCCCTAACACACTCTTTCCCTCTTTCTCCTCTCTCTATCTCCTTTTCCCTCCCCTTCTTTCGCACCTCTCTCTCTCTCTCAAAATCCAAATTTGCGTTAGGTGGGGAGATTTCATTAAAATATCAATTTTCTTATTGGTTCACATACTGTACTATTGCAATTATATGTAATAGCCAGAAAAACAGTGCCAAATAAAGTGTAATAAAAACTAATTCGCTCAATCCACTTCATACACAAGAAATATTACTATAGAAATTTTCTTTAAAAAAATAATGTAAAGCTTTTGAAAAATCAAAGAAAAACTTTAGAAGGTCACTATGATTCTTCTCCAGTCGGTTTTAAATTTTTCTTAAATGCTTTTAAATACTTAATAATTTAGCTGCGTTATACTACATCATTTACTTGTTTAATTACAAATATACATACATACATAAAATCACATCTTAAGAGCTGTCCTTTTTAACAACATCATAAAAATTATTAATCTTATTAAATTATAAATTTTAAGAATCTTTTTGCTGTGAAGCTGTGTTGCAAAATTAGATTAAAAAGTTAATTTTTATATTCATATTATTATACAAAAATAGAACAGAATTTTGTTCCCGTTAGAAGGATAAGAAATCAAAAAGTATTTCATCATTTTATCTTTAAATCAATTTTTCTGTGTTTTTTTTTTGGGAAATAAAGTACCATTTAAAATTAACTTTTTTACTCTTTTTCACTAACTTTTCAACTTTTCTTAACACTAATAAATTTTATCTTTTATCCCTTTTTATTTTTTATATTTTTAAACTCATGTGTGTACGATTATTTCTATTTATGTGTATTTATGTACCTTCATATTATCATTCACAATAAAAAATACTACAAAAGTTCAAAAGATAGAATGTAACGAAGAAATGATGGTGAGAAAAAGAGAAGAAAACAATCAAAAAAAAAGTTGTTAATAGTTAAAGTTTAACGCACCACTTACACCTTAAAATATAATTATTAAAAAGTATTATACACATACACATAAATATAACAAATAAAATATTTGCCTTCCTGTTATACAATTAAAATGCGAGCATTTTTTTGTATAACATCTATAGCAAAATTTTCATTTTAAATTTTTATGACTTTCATTAACTTTATTCAAAATAATAAAATAATTTGACAGATGTCAGATAAATAATTGACAGCTTTCAGTTTTATAACATTTAATTTATATACTTCAAAATTGATAATTTTGAAGAATTTTTTAAAGAATTCTTAATTCACCTAAAATTTAGATAAAATGGCGGGAAGTAAAATTTTACTTTAAATCTATGGTTTCAATTTGACATTTATGCTAACTTTAACAGTTGTCCCATTGTGTGTATCACTGTCATTATCATTATTATTAAACTCAAGTTAATTCCAATGCATGGAACAAATTTCAAATATAAAATTACAATCAATTTTATTTCTTAACTTTGTTTCTGACTTTTATTTCTTTACTTTTGTTAAAATTAATTCCAAATAATTCAATTTAATAACATTCCCTGAGGGTTGTACATGTAAAGAATCAAAGTTACAAAAATAGAAAACAATATTATTATATAGGTACTGTTATAATTATAAATAGGGTTTGAGCAATTGGGAGTAAAAATTAATATGAGATTTTGGAAAATAATATTGTTTGTTACGTTAAGAGAATAGTATTGTTACAGTAAATATAATATTAGAACTGGATTCAAAATCACTCATTTTTCCATCATTATCTAAGGTTCATACTTAAAGAGTACTATGTTTAAGTAACTAAGTAAAAATCATAAAAAATTGTACATTGTTTTAAACTTTTCATTACTAATTATATTTCACGTTACAACTGAAAATTTCTACATGATAAACTATTAAAATAATAAAAAAATTTAATCCATATTATGTGAATCTTACCTATAAAAATCTTTGGCATTGAAATCATAATTACAATAACGGATACACATGTGTATATTTGTATGTACATACAATTAAAATGAGTAATCTTATATATAATTATTTTTATTGAAGTTTAAATCCACATTTACCATCTTAAAACCACACAATATGTACAATATTGTATCTACTTTCTTTCACAATATTACTACTTACTACATACGTACATAAACGTACATGTTCGAATATCAAAATACCAGCTGATTCTATATCTACATATGTACATCTGAATATCGTATACTTTGTATTATCTATTGTAATAAAAAAGGAATTTAATAGAATTTCTATATAAAAACCGACCTCCTACACAGACACATCAAATTACAAAATTAAAAAAAAGAAACATACAAAAGTACATCTACATATTATGTACATATGTATGTATATGTATTAACATAAAAATCAGTTGAAAATTTATACATACACATTAGATTCTCCTTTAATTCATGTTTAACATTTTTAATAAAAAAATTTGTTTTACTTCCTCTATTATACAAAAGTTAAATTTAAAATAAATCTGTGGTTCCAAGCAACAATACACTGTCAATGATAGAATTTAATAGTTCTCTATTTTATTAAAAAGTCAACTTTTTCTTAATCCCATTATTTTGCTACACCAGTTTCGTTCATATTTAATGGTTTGGAAATTGGACGAACTTAGTTCAATTCTTTATAACTAACCCTCTCTTTATCAATCGAGAGACCACAATATTCACATGCCGGCCAAACGTACCCTATGTTTCATTACAGAGTTCTTTATTTCTTCATTTACTTCGGTGACAAAAAAATGTCACCTATGAATGTCACTATTGCTATATACTAGGCAGCACCTACCATATTATGAAACACCTTGTTCTGGCACACCAAATACAATAAGGTATTTGCTTGATATGATTATATAGGCTTTCGTTTTCTCTACATTTATTTTCTAATTCTATTTTGTCCTTTTTCTGAGCTTGACTTCCAAGGCATTTTGGAGTGTTTTGGATTAATACTCTAGCACAATTCAAATTTAATTGTGATAAGTTTACTAAACCTCTATCTATCTGTTAGTGATTTACTTATATTACTACTTATTTCTTCTAATATTTTTAACGATGCTTTAATATTGGCCACTGCCAATATTACTATGTCACCGAATTCGACATTTCTGTAGAAAAATCTGTGGCTATATTCCTCAGCTCTGGTACGTATAATATTGCTCAAATTTTTCTAAGCTTGGGGTACTCCTTGTCCCGAATAATTCTAAAAAGTCGTTCAGTTAAATATGATTTAAGTAACTCCACGTATCGTAAAGGTATCAATTCCTAAGTTTAAATAATAAACCTTCGTGTCAAACTTTATCAGACGCCTTGGCTAAAAATATTGTTGAACATTATTTGCCTTTCTTCTAACGCTTTTTTTTATAATATTTGTTATTCTGTGCACTTGGTCAATTGTTGCATGCTTTGTTCTAAAACTAAACTAAAGGAGAAATATGAACTTAAATTTTACAAACTTAATTTTAATCAGAATTTTCAAAAGTTTTTCAAAAGAATACAACCGGCTCGTATTTACCAAACCAATTTAGGTTGTATTTACCTAGACAACTAGGTAGATACAACCCATATTTGACTTAGGCAGTTCTGACTTTCTACCTTAGAATTGTATATATATTTTTTATTGAATAAAATAACAAACATATTTATATGAAAACATTTTGTAATGATAATGAAAATCTTAAGAAAAGTTCAAGAAAAAAAATATTACAACAAAATAATGGAAAGAAAAATCCTTTTTCTTCTTCTTTTGATTTTTAAGGATGTTTTAAATCGGAAACCTCTTTGTATAACTTTATTTGGTTCAAAAAGTTTTTTTAATCATGTCTGCAATTACTCACATTATAGAAAATAAGTAAATTTTTATACAGAACAATAAAATGTAAGAATTTTATTCGGTCTTGATAAATTAAATATTGTAAATTGATTTTAATTAGAACTTTGAAAGTTGTAAAAACTAATGAAAGTTAAAATTTGAAAATGAACTTGTAATTGAATCATTTATGGATCTTCAATCGAAAATTTAATACTTGAATACAATTTAATTTTAACTTTAATCCCATATTAATTGACGTTATTACGCTATTTTATTGCCATATTCTTGAAAAAACCAAATTGTCTTTGGATAACCAATAATAGTTTGCCAAATTTAACAGCTCACTTCTTTTAACGAATTTATGAAATATTCCTAACATCCGATTTTGATATAGGGTGTAACTGCAACTTATCCAAAAAAGTCATTTTTGTTCTATCTAAAGCTGAACGATAACAGATGTAGTCAAAAAGTGTCTATTACATTTCTATCCCCCCATAGCCGCGACATTCTTAGCAATACTACTTCAGTTTTACACCGTTTGTTGATTGATTCATTGCTAGAAGTAACTAATTGTTTCGGCTCTACACTGGTCAACATATTAATTGACGTTATTACGCTATTTTATTGCCACATTCTTAAAAACACCAAATTGTCTTTGGATAACCAATAATAGTTTGCCAAATTTAATAGTTCACTTCTTTTAACGAATTTATGAAATATCCCTAACATTCGATTTTGATACTGGATATAGCTGCAACTTATCCAAAAAAGTCATTTTTGTTCTATCTAAAACTGAACGATAACAGATGTAGTCAAAAAGTATCTTTTACTTATCTATCCCCCCATAGCCGCGACATTCTTAGCAATACTACTTCAATTTTGCACCGTTTGTTGATTGATTCATTGCTAGAAGTAACTAATTGTTTCGGCTCTACACTGGTCGACATACTAATTGACGTTATTACGCTATTTTATTGCAATATTGTTGAAAAAACCAAATAGTTTGCCAAATTTAATAGTTCACTTCTTTTAACGAATTTATGAAATATCCCTAACATCCGATTTTGATATTGGATATAACTGCAACTTATCCAAAAAAAGTCATTTTTGTTCTATCTAAAGCTGAACCATAACAGATGTAGTCAAAAAGTTTCTATTACATATCTATACCCCCATAGCCGCGACATTCTTAGCAATACTACTTCAATTTTACACCGTTTGTTGATTGATTCATTGCTAGAAGTAACTCATTGTTTCGGCTCTACACTGGTCAACATATTATTTGACGTTATTACGCTATTTTATTGCCATATTCTTTCAAAAACCAAATTGTCTTTGGATAACCAATAATAGTTTGCCAAATTTAACAGCTCACTTCTTTTAACGATTTTATGAAATATCCCTAACATCCGATTTTGATATTGGATATATCTGCAACTTATCCAAAAAAGTCATTTTTCTTCTATCTAAAGCTGAACGATAACAGATGTAGTCAAAAAGTGTCTTTTACTTATCTATCTACCCGTAGCCGCGACATTCTTAGCGATACTACTCCAATTTTACACCGTTTGTTGATTGATTCATTGCTAAAAGTAACTAATTGTTTCGGCGACATTCTTAGCAATACTACTTCAATTTTGCACCGTTTGTTGATTTTACACCGTTTGTTGATTGATTCATTGCTAGAAGTAACTAATTGTTTCGGCTCTACACTGGTCGACATACTAATTGACGTTATTACGCTATTTTATTGCAATATTGTTGAAAAAACCAAATAGTTTGCCAAATTTAATAGCTCACTTCTTTTAACGAATTTATGAAATATCCCTAACATCCGATTTTGATATTGGATATAACTGCAACTTATCCAAAAAAGTCATTTTTGTTCTATCTAAAGCTGAACCAAACAGATGTAGTCAAAAAGTGTCTATTACATATTTATACCCCCATAGCCGCGACATTCTTAGCAATACTACTTCAATTTTACACCGTTTGTTGATTGATTCATTGCTGGAAGTAACTCATTGTTTCGGCTCTACACTGGTCAACATATTATTTGACGTTATTACGCTATTTTATTGCCATATTCTTTCAAAAACCAAATTGTCTTTGGATAACCAATAATAGTTTGCCAAATTTAACAGCTCACTTCTTTTAACGAATTTATGAAATATCCCTAACATCCGATTTTGATATTGGATATATCTGCAACTTATCCAAAAAAGTCATTTTTCTTCTATCTAAAGCTGAACGATAACAGATGTAGTCAAAAAGTGTCTTTTACTTATCTATCTACCCGTAGCCGCGACATTCTTAGCAATACTACTTCAATTTTACACCGTTTGTTGATTGATTCATTGCTAGAAGTAACTAATTGTTCGGCTCTACACTGGTCAACATATTAATTGACGTTATTACGCTATTTTATTGCCATATTCTTTCAAAAACCAAATTGTCTTTGGATAACCAATAATAGTTTGCCAAATTTAACAGCTCACTTCTTTTAACGAATTTATGAAATATCCCTAACATCCGATTTTGATATTGGATATACCTGCAACTTATCCAAAAAAGTCATTTTTGTTCTATCTAAAACTGAACGGTAACAGATTTAGTCAAAAAGTGTCTATTACATATCTATCCCCCCATAGCCGCGACATTCTTAGCGATACTACTCCAATTTTACACCGTTTGTTGATTGATTCATTGCTAAAAGTAACTAATTGTTTCGGCGACATTCTTAGCAATACTACTTCAATTTTGCACCGTTTGTTGATTTTACACCGTTTGTTGATTGATTCATTGCTAGAAGTAACTAATTGTTTCGGCTCTACACTGGTCGACATATTAATTGACGTTATTACGCTATTTTATTGCAATATTGTTGAAAAAACCAAATAGTTTGCCAAATTTAATAGCTCACTTCTTTTAACGAATTTATGAAATATCCCTAACATCCGATTTTGATATTGGATATAACTGCAACTTATCCAAAAAAGTCATTTTTGTTCTATCTAAAGCTGAACCAAACAGATGTAGTCAAAAAGTGTCTATTACATATCTATACCCCCATAGCCGCGACATTCTTAGCAATACTACTTCAATTTTACACCGTTTGTTGATTGATTCATTGCTAGAAGTAACTCATTGTTTCGGCTCTACACTGGTCAACATATTATTTGACGTTATTACGCTATTTTATTGCCATATTCTTTCAAAAACCAAATTGTCTTTGGATAACCAATAATAGTTTGCCAAATTTAACAGCTCACTTCTTTTAACGATTTTATGAAATATCCCTAACATCCGATTTTGATATTGGATATATCTGCAACTTATCCAAAAAAGTCATTTTTCTTCTATCTAAAGCTGAACGATAACAGATGTAGTCAAAAAGTGTCTTTTACTTATCTATCTACCCGTAGCCGCGACATTCTTAGCAATACTACTTCAATTTTACACCGTTTGTTGATTGATTCATTGCTAGAAGTAACTAATTGTTCGGCTCTACACTGGTCAACATATTAATTGACGTTATTACGCTATTTTATTGCCATATTCTTTCAAAAACCAAATTGTCTTTGGATAACCAATAATAGTTTGCCAAATTTAACAGCTCACTTCTTTTAACGATTTTATGAAATATCCCTAACATCCGATTTTGATATTGGATATATCTGCAACTTATCCAAAAAAGTCATTTTTCTTCTATCTAAAGCTGAACGATAACAGATGTAGTCAAAAAGTGTCTTTTACTTATCTATCCCCCCATAGCCGCGACATTCTTAGCAACACTACTTCAATTTTACACCGTTTGTTGATTGATTTATTGCTAGAAGTAACTAGTTGTTTCGGCTCTACACTGGTCAACATATCAATTGACGTTATTACGCTATTTTATTGCCACATTCTTAAAAAAACCAAATTGTCTTTTGATAACCAATAATAGTTTGCCAAATTTAATAGTTCACTTCTTTTAACGAATTTATGAAATATCCCTAACTTTCGATTTTGATATTGGATATAGCTGCAACTTATCCAAAAAAGTCATCTAAAACGGAACGATAACAGATATAGTCAAAAAGTGTCTTTTACTTATCTATCCACCCATAGCCGCGACATTCTTAGCAATACTACTTCAATTTTGCACCGTTTGTTGATTTTACACCGTTTGTTGATTGATTCATTGCTAGAAGTAACTAATTGTTTCGGCTCTACACTGGTCAACATATCAATTGACGTTATTACGCTATTTTATTGCCACATTCTTAAAAAAACCAAAATGTCTTTTGATAACCAATAATAGTTTGCCAAATTTAATAGTTCACTTCTTTTAACGAATTTATGAAATATCCCTAACATCCGATTTTGATATTGGATATAGCTGCAACTTATCCAAAAAAGTCATTTTTCTTTTATCTAAAGCTGAACGATAGCAGGTGTAGTCAAAAAGTGTCTATTACATATCTATCCCCCCATAGCCGCGACATTCTTAGCAATACTACTTCAGTTTTACACCGTTTGTTGATTGATTCATTGCTAGAAGTAACTAATTGTTCGGCTCTACACTGGTCAACATATTAATTGACGTTATTACGCTATTTTATTGCCATATTCTTGAAAAAACCAAATTGTCTTTGGAAAACCAATAATAGTTTGCCAAATTTAATAGCTCACTTCTTTTAACGAATTTATGAAATATCCCTAACATCCGATTTTGATATTGGATATAACTGCTACTTATCCAAAAAAGTCATTTTTGTTCTATCGAAAGCTGAACCATAACAGATGTAGTCAAAAAGTGTCTTTTACATATCTATCCCTCCATAGCCGCGGCATTGTTGGCAATACTACTTCAATTTTACACCGTTTGTTGATTGATTCATTGCTAGAAATAACTAATTGTTTCGGCTCTACACTGGTCAATATATTAATTGACGTTATTACGCTATTTTATTGCCATATTCTCGAAAAAACCAAATTGTCTTTGGATAACCAATAATAGTTTGACAAATTTAACAGCTCACTTCTTTTAACGAATTTATGAAATATCCCTAACATCCGATTTTGATATAGGATATAACTGCAACTTATCCAAAAAAGTCATTTTTGTTCTATCTAAAGCTGAACGATAACAGATGTAGTCAAAAAGTGTCTATTACATTTCTATACCCCCATAGCCGCGACATTCTTAGCAATACTACTTCAATTTTACACCGTTTGTTGATTGATTCATTGCTAGAAGTAACTAATTGTTTCGGCTCTACACTGGTCAACATATTAATTGACGTTATTACGCTATTTTATTGCCATATTCTTGAAAAAACCAAATTGTCTTTGAATAACCAATAATAGTTTGCCAAATTTAACAGCTCACTTCTTTTAACGAATTTATGAAATATCCCTAACATCCGATTTTGATATTGGATATAGCTGCAACTTATCCAAAAAAGTCATTTTTGTTCTATCTAAAGCTGAACCATAACAGATGTAGTCAAAAAGTGTCTTTTACATATCTATCCCTCCATAACCGCAGCATTCTTTGCAATACTACTTCAGTTTTACACCGTTTGTTGATTTTACACCGTTTGTTGATTGATTCATTGCTAGAGATAACTAATTGTTTCGGCTCTGCACTGGTCAACATATCAATTGACGTTATTACGCTATTTTATTGCCACATTCTTAAAAAAACCAAATTGTCTTTGGATAACCAATAATAGTTTGCCGAATTTAATAGTTCACTTCTTTTAACGAATTTATGAAATATCCCTAACATTCGATTTTGATATTGGATATAGCTGCAACTTATCCAAAAAAGTCATTTTTGTTCTATCTAAAGCTGAACGATAACAGATGTAGTCAAAAAGTGTCTATTACATATCTATTCCCCCATAGCCGCGACATTCTTAGCAATACTACTTCAATTTTACACCGTTTGTTGATTGATTCATTGCTAGAAATAACTAATTGTTTCGGCTCTACACTGGTCAATATATTAATTGACGTTATTACGCTATTTTATTGCCATATTCTTGAAAAAACCAAATTGTCTTTGGAAAACCAATAATAGTTTGCCAAATTTAATAGCTCACTTCTTTTAACGAATTTATGAAATATCCCTAACATCCGATTTTGATATTGGATATAACTGCTACTTATCCAAAAAAGTCATTTTTGTTCTATCTAAAGCTGAACCATAACAGATGCAGTCAAAAAGTGTCTTTTACATATCTATCCCTCCATAGCCGCCGCATTGTTGGCAATACTACTTCAATTTTAACCGTTTGTTGATTGATTCATTGCTAGAAATAACTAATTGTTTCGGCTCTACACTGGTCAACATATTAATTGACGTTATTACGCTATTTTATTGCCATATTCTTTCAAAAACCAAATTGTCTTTGGAAAACCAATAATAGTTTGCCAAATTTAATAGCTCACTTCTTTTAACGAATTTATGAAATATCCCTAACATCCGATTTTGATATAGGATATAACTGCAACTTATCCAAAAAAGTCATTTTTGTTCTATCTAAAGCTGAACGATAACAGATGTAGTCAAAAAGTGTCTATTAAATTTCTATACCCCCATAGCCGCGACATTCTTAGCAATACTACTTCAATTTTACACCGTTTGTTGATTGATTCATTGGTAGAAATAACTAGTTGTTTCGGCTCTACACTGGTCAACATATTAATTGACGTTATTACGCTATTTTATTGCCATATTCTTGAAAAAACCAAATTGTCTTTGGATAACCAATAATAGTTTGCCAAATTTAACAGCTCACTTCTTTTAACGAATTTATGAAATATCCCTAACATTCGATTTTGATATTGGATATAACTGCAACTTATCCAAAAAAGTCATTTTTGTTCTATCTCAAGCTGAACCATAACAGATGTAGTCAAAAAGTGTCTATTACATTTCTCTCCCCCCACAGCCGCGACATTCTTAGCAATAGTACTTCAATTTTACACCGTTTGTTGATTGATTCATTGCTAGAAGTAACTAATTGTTTCGGCTCTACACTGGTCAACATATTAATTGACGTTATTACGCTATTTTATTGCCATATTCTTTCAAAAACCAAATTGTTTTTGGATAACCAATAATAGTTTGCCAAATTTAACAGCTCACTTCTTTTAACGAATTTATGAAATATCCCTAACATCCGATTTTGATATTGGATATAGCTGCAACTTATCCAAAAAAGTCATTTTTCTTCTATCTAAAGCTGAACGATAACAGATGTAGTCAAAAAGCGTCTTTTACTTATCTATCCCCCGTAGCCGCGACATTCTTAGCAATACTACTTCAATTTTACACCGTTTGTTGATTTTACACCGTTTGTTGATTGATTCATTGCTAGAAGTAACTAATTGTTCGGCTCTACACTGGTCAACATATTAATTGACGTTATTACGCTATTTTATTGCCATATTCTTGAAAAAACCAAATTGTCTTTGGATAACCAATAATAGTTTGCCAAATTTAACAGCTCACTTCTTTTAACGAATTTATGAAATATCCCTAACATTCGATTTTGATATTGGATATAACTGCAACTTATCCAAAAAAGTCATTTTTGTTCTATGTCAAGCTGAACCATAACAGATGTAGTCAAAAAGTGTTTTTTACATATCTATCCCCCCATAGCCGCGACATTCTTAGCAATACTACTTCAGTCTTACACCGTGTGTTGATTGATTCATTGCTAGAAGTAACTAATTGTTTCGGCTCTACACTGGTCAACATATTAATTGACGTTATTACGCTATTTTATTGCCATATTCTTGAAAAAACCAAATTGTCTTTGGATAACCAATAATAGTTTGCCAAATTTAACAGCTCACTTCTTTTAACGAATTTATGAAATATCCCTAACATTCGATTTTGATATTGGATATAACTGCAACTTATCCAAAAAAGTCATTTTTGTTCTATCTGAAGCTGAACCATAACAGATGTAGTCAAAAAGTGTTTTTTACATATCTATCCCCCCATAGCCGCGACATTCTTAGCAATACTACTTCAGTTTTACACCGTTTGTTGATTGATTCATTGCTAGAAGTAACTAATTGTTTCGGCTCTACACTGGTCAACATATTAATTGACGTTATTACGCTATTTTATTGCCATATTCTTTCAAAAACCAAATTGTTTTTGGATAACCAATAATAGTTTGCCAAATTTAACAGCTCACTTCTTTTAACGAATTTATGAAATATCCCTAACATCCGATTTTGATATTGGATATAGCTGCAACTTATCCAAAAAAGTCATTTTTGTTCTATCTCAAGCTGAACCATAACAGATGTAGTCAAAAAGTGTTTTTTACATATCTATCCCCCCATAGCCGCGACATTCTTAGCAATAGTACTTCAATTTTACACCGTTTGTTGATTGATTCATTGCTAGAAGTAACTAATTGTTCCGGCTCAACACTGGTCAACATATTATTTGAGGTTATTACGCTATTTTATTGCCATATTCTTTCAAAAACCAAATTGTCTTTGGATAACCAATAATAGTTTGCCGAATTTAATAGTTCACTTCTTTTAACGAATTTATGAAATATCCCTAACATTCGATTTTGATATTGGATATAACTGCAACTTATCCAAAAAAGTCATTTTTGTTCTATCTAAAGCTGAACCATAACAGATGTAGTCAAAAAGTATCTTTTACATATCTATCCCCCCATAGCCGCGACATTCTTAGCAATACTACTTCAGTTTTACACCGTTTGTTGATTGATTCATTGCTAGAAGTAACTAATTGTTTCGGCTCTACACTGGTCAACATATTAATTGACGTTATTACGCTATTTTATTGCCATATTCTTTCAAAAACCAAATTGTCTTTGGATAACCAATAATAGTTTGCCGAATTTAATAGTTCACTTCTTTTAACGAATTTATGAAATATCCCTAACACCCGATTTTGATATTGGATATAGCTGCAACTTATCCAAAAAAGTCATTTTTGTTCTATCTCAAGCTGAACCATAACAGATGTAGTCAAAAAGTGTTTTTTACATATCTATCCCCCCATAGCCGCGACATTCTTAGCAATAGTACTCCAATTTTACGCCGTTTGTTGATTGATTCATTGCTAGAAGTAACTAATTGTTCCGGCTCAACACTGGTCAACATATTATTTGAGGTTATTGCGCTATTTTATTGCCATATTCTTTCAAAAACCAAATTGTCTTTGGATAACCAATAATAGTTTGCCGAATTTAATAGTTCACTTCTTTTAACGAATTTATGAAATATCCCTAACATCCTATTTTGATATTGGATATAGCTGCAACTTATCCAAAAAAGTCATTTTTGTTCTATCTCAAGCTGAACCATAACAGATGTAGTCAAAAAGTGTTTTTTACATATCTATCCCCCCATAGCCGCGACATTCTTAGCAATACTACTTCAGTTTTACACCGTTTGTTGATTGATTCATTGCTAGAAGTAACTAATTGTTTCGGCTCTACACTGGTCAACATATTAATTGACGTTATTACGCTATTTTATTGCCATATTCTTTCAAAAACCAAATTGTTTTTGGATAACCAATAATAGTTTGCCAAATTTAATAGATCACTTTTTTTAACGAATTTATGAAACATCCCTAACATCCGATTTTGATATTGGATATAACTGCAACTTATCCAAAAAAAGTCATTTTTGTTCTATCTAAAGCTGAACCATAACAGATGTAGTCAAAAAGTATCTTTTACATATCTATCCCCCCATAGCCGCGACATTCTTAGCAATACTACTTCAATTTTACACCGTTTGTTGATTGATTCATTGCTAGAAATAACTAATTGTTTCGGCTCTACACTGGTCAACATATTAATTGACGTTATTACGCTATTTTATTGCCACATTCTTGAAAAAACGAAATTGTCTTTGGATAACCAATATTAGTTTGCCAAATTTAACAGCTCACTTCTTTTAACGAATTTATGAAATATCCTTAACATCCGATTTTGATATAGGATATAACCGCAACTTATCCAAAAAAGTCATTTTTGTTCTATTTCAAGCTGAACGATAACAGATGTAGTCAAAAAGTCTCTATTACATTTCTCTCCCCCCACAGCCGCGACATTCTTAGCAATACTACTTCAATTTTACACCGTTTGTTGATTGATTCATTGCTAAAAGTAAATAATTGTTTCGGCTCTACACTGGTCAACATATTATTTGACGTTATTACGCTATTTTATTGCCATATTCTTTCAAAAACCAAATTGTCTTTGGATAACCAATAATAGTTTGCCGAATTTAATAGTTCACTTCTTTTAACGAATTTATGAAATATCCCTAACATCCGATTTTGATATTGGATATAGCTGCAACTTATCCAAAAAAGTCATTTTTGTTCTATCTCAAGCTGAACCATAACAGATGTAGTCAAAAAGTGTTTTTTACATATCTATCCCCCCATAGCCGCGACATTCTTAGCAATAGTACTTCAATTTTACGCCGTTTGTTGATTGATTCATTGCTAGAAGTAACTAATTGTTCCGGCTCAACACTGGTCAACATATTATTTGAGGTTATTACGCTATTTTATTGCCATATTCTTTCAAAAACCAAATTGTCTTTGGATAACCAATAATAGTTTGCCGAATTTAATAGTTCACTTCTTTTAACGAATTTATGAAATATCCCTAACATCCTATTTTGATATTGGATATAGCTGCAACTTATCCAAAAAAGTCATTTTTGTTCTATCTCAAGCTGAACCATAACAGATGTAGTCAAAAAGTGTTTTTTACATATCTATCCCCCCATAGCCGCGACATTCTTAGCAATACTACTTCAGTTTTACACCGTTTGTTGATTGATTCATTGCTAGAAGTAACTAATTGTTTCGGCTCTACACTGGTCAACATATTAATTGACGTTATTACGCTATTTTATTGCCATATTCTTTCAAAAACCAAATTGTTTTTGGATAACCAATAATAGTTTGCCAAATTTAATAGATCACTTTTTTTAACGAATTTATGAAACATCCCTAACATCCGATTTTGATATTGGATATAACTGCTACTTATCCAAAAAAAGTCATTTTTGTTCTATCTAAAGCTGAACCATAACAGATGTAGTCAAAAAGTGTCTTTTACATATCTATCCCTCCATAGCCGCGGCATTGTTGGCAATACTACTTCAATTTTACACCGTTTGTTGATTGATTCATTGCTAGAAATAACTAATTGTTTCGGCTCTACACTGGTCAACATATTGATTGACGTTATTACGCTATTTTATTGCCATATTCTTGAAAAAACCAAATTTTCTTTGGATAACCAATAATAGTTTGCCAAATTTAACAGCTCACTTCTTTTAACGAATTTATGAAATATCCCTAACATCCGATTTTGATATTGGATATAGCTGCAACTTATCCAAAAAAGTCATTTTTGTTCTATCTAAAGCTGAACGATAACAGATGTAGTCAAAAAGTGTCTTTTACTTATCTATCCCCCCATAGCCGCGACATTTTTAGCAACACTACTTCAATTTTACACCGTTTGTTGATTGATTCATTGCTAGAAGTAACTAATTGTTTCGGCTCTACACTGGTCAACATATTAATTGACGTTATTAGGCTATTTTACTGCCATATTCTTGAAAAAACCATATTGTCTTTGGATAACCAATAATAGTTTGCCAAATTTAACAGCTCACTTCTTTTAACGAATTTATGAAATATCCCTAACATCCGATTTTGATATTGGATATAGCTGCAACTTATCCAAAAAAGTCATTTTTCTTCTATCTAAAGCTGAACGATAACAAATGTAGTCAAAAGGTGTCTTTTACTTATCTATCCCCCGTAGCCGCGACATTCTTAGCAATACTACTTCAATTTTACAATGTTTGTTGATTGATTCATTGCTAGAAGTAACTAATTGTTTCGGCTCTACACTGGTCAACATATTAATTGACGTTATTACGCTATTTTACTGCCATATTCTTGAAAAAACCAAATTGTCTTTGGATAACCAATAATAGTTTGCCAAATTTAACAGCTCACTTCTTTTAACGAATTTATGAAATATCCCTAACATCCGATTTTGATATTGGATATAGCTGCAACTTATCCAAAAAAGTAATTTTTGTTCTATCTAAAGCTGAACCATAACAGATGTAGTCAAAAAGTGTTTTTCACATATCTGTCGCCCCATAGCCGCGACATTCTTAGCAATACTACTTCAATTTTACAACGTTTGTTGATTGATTCATTGCTAGAAGTAACTAATTGTTTCGGCTCTACACTGGTCAACATATTAATTGACGTTATTACGCTATTTTACTGCCATATTCTTGAAAAAACCAAATTGTCTTTGGATAACCAATAATAGTTTGCCAAATTTAACAGCTCACTTCTTTTAACGAATTTATGAAATATCCCTAACATCCGATTTTGATATTGGATATAGCTGCAACTTATCCAAAAAAGTCATTTTTCTTCTATCTAAAGCTGAACGATAACAGATGTAGTCAAAAGGTGTCTTTTACTTATCTATCCCCCGTAGCCGCGACATTCTTAGCGATACTACTTCAATTTTACACCGTTTGTTGATTGATTCATTGGTAGAAATAACTAATTGTTTCGGCTCTACACTGGTCAACATATTAATTGACGTTATTACGCTATTTTATTGCCACATTCTTAAAAAAACCAAATTGCCTTTGGATAACCAATAATAGTTTGCCAAATTTAACAGCTCACTTCTTTTAACGAATTTATGAAATATCCCTAACATCCGATTTTGATATTGGATATAACTGCAACTTATCCAAAAAAGTCATTTTTGTTCTATCTAAAGCTGAACCATAACAGATGTAGTCAAAAAGTGTCTTTTACATATCTATCCCTCCATAGCCGTGGCATTGTTAGCAATACTACTTCAATTTTACACCGTTTGTTGATTGATTCATTGCTAGAAATAACTAATTGTTTCGGCTCTACACTGGTCAACATATTAATTGACGTTATTACACTATTTTATTGCCACATTCTTGAAAAAACCAAATTGTCTTTGGATAACCAATAATAGTTTGCCAAATTTAACAGCTCACTTCTTTTAACGAATTTATGAAATATCCCTAACATCCGATTTTGATATAGGATATAACTGCAACTTATCCAAAAAAGTCATTTTTGTTCTATCTAAAGCTGAACCATAACAGATGTAGTCAAAAAGTGTCTATTACATTTCTATCCCCCCATAGCCGCGACATTCTTAGCAATACCACTTCAATTTTACACCGTTTGTTGATTGATTCATTGCTAGAAGTAACTAATTGTTTCGGCTCTACACTGGTCAACATATTAATTGACGTTATTACGCTATTTTATTGCCATATTCTTTCAAAAACCAATTTGTCTTTGGATAGCCAATAATAGTTTGCCACATTTAACAGCTCACTTCTTTTAACGAATTTATGAAATATCCCTAACATCCGATTTTGATATTGGATATAACTGCAACTTATCCAAAAAAGTCATTTTTGTTCTATCTAAAGCTGAACCATAACAGATGTAGCCAAACAGTGTCTTTTACTTATCTATACCCCCATAGCCGCGACATTCTTAGCAACACTACTTCAATTTTACACCGTTTGTTGATTGATTCAATGCTAGAAGTAACTAGTTGTTTCGGCTCTACACTGGTCAACATATTAATTGACGTTATTACACTATTTTATTGCCACATTCTTGAAAAAACCAAATTGTCTTTGGATAACCAATAATAGTTTGCCAAATTTAATAGCTCACTTCTTTTAACGAATTTATGAAATATCCCTAACATCCGATTTTGATATTGGATATAGCTGCAACTTATCCAAAAAAGTCATTTTTGTTCTATCTAAAGCTGAACCATAACAGATGTAGTCAAAAAGTGTCTTTTACATATCTGTCCCCCCATAGCCGCGACATTCTTAGCAATACTACTTCAATTTTACACCGTTTGTTGATTGATTCATTGCTAGAAGTAACTAATTGTTTCGGCTCTACACTGGTCGACATATTAATTGACGTTATTACGCTATTTTACTGCCATATTCTTGAAAAAACCAAATTGTCTTTGGATAACCAATAATAGTTTGCCAAATTTAACAGTTCACTTCTTTTAACGATTTTATGAAATATCCCTAACATCCGATTTTGATATTGGATATAGCTGCAACTTATCCAAAAAAGTCATTTTGCTTCTATCTAAAGCTGAACGATAACAGATGTAGTCAAAAAGTGTCTTTTGCTTATCTATCCCCCCATAGCCGCGACATTCTTAGCAATACTACTTCAATTTTACACCGTTTGTTGATTGCTTCATTGCTAGAAGTAACTAATTGTTTCGGCTCTACACTGATCAACATATTAATTGACGTTATTACGCTATTTTATTGCCATATTTTTGAAAAAACCAAATTGTCTTTGGATAACCAATAATAGTTTGCCAAATTTAACAGCTCACTTCTTTTAAGGAATTTATGAAATATCCCTAACATCCGATTTTGATATAGGATATAGCTGCAACTTATCCAAAAAAAGTCATTTTTGTTCTATCTAAAGCTGAACGATAACAGATGTAGTCAAAAAGTATCTTTTACTTTTCTATCACCCCATAGCCGCGACATTCTTAGCAATACTACTTCAATTTTACACCGTTTGTTGATTTTACACCGTTTGTTGATTGATTCATTGCTAGAAGTAACTAATTGTTCGGCTCTGCACTGGTCAACATATTAATTGACGTTATTACGCTATTTTATTGCCATATTCTTGAAAAAACCAAATTGTCTTTGGATAACCAATAATAGTTTGCCAAATTTAACAGCTCACTTCTTTTAACGAATTTATGAAATATCCCTAACATCCGATTTTGATATTGGATATAGCTGCAACTTATCCAAAAAAGTCATTTTTGTTCTATCTAAAGCTGAACCATAACAGATGTAGTCAAAATGTGTCTTTTACATATCTATCCCCCCATAACCGCGACATTCTTAGCAATACTACTTCAATTTTACACCGGTTGTTGATTGATTCATTGCAGGAGACATTGAAAATACAAGAGGCGAAGAAATAAATTGCAATCACAAGTAAATGTGAGTATACTTGTATCACAACATTGAACAAAAAATTATATTGTGTGTGTAATGTATTTATTGCACCTGCACAACAATCTATTCTCCACAATCAATAAATATTAAATAGAATTTTATCAGAAAAAATTAGCGCATCAATGGCCTCAAGAGATTCAAATATAAAAAGGTTTCAAGAAAATCCATAACAAGGTAAATATTTCATATAACCATACACACATACATATTTTTGCATTATACAAAAGAGCATTTTTTGAGAACTAACGACTTTTTGCATGATACTTAATGTTCAAGCAAAAATTCCATTAGATTTTTTGTTATTTATTATGAAAACCAACAACACTACACATGTATTAACAAAATGTATTTTATGTACTCACAAATAAATATTATGTATTTGTGTATAAACATTTATATATACCTTCATTTCTAAATGTTACAATATAAAGTCATTTTAAAATTCCACTCACTCAACATGTAATATCCTTGTATCTAGTGTTTTAATTCCGATTATAAATGTTCATTTTCGATTTATGTATAATTTACATTAAATTTTTAATAAAAAGTACTTATAAAAAAAATTGTTAAACACATGGTAAAATTATGATATTTATCTTTCTAGTTACTTTCTTGAAGAGCTCAAGACAAAAAAGGTCAACTAACAGTGCCCAACTGAAAAGAAATATATGAAGCTTGAATTATATTGGTAAATCAATTCTTTTTTGTTATATTTCCAATTTTCATGCAAAAATATCACTGCAAAAGGAAGCGGCGTGAGCCGTCCTCAAGATCTACACCAACAAAACTAAATAGCTGAGATTGAACGCAATAAATAGTTCACCTCTACAACTAGGCTACAATCAATTTGAGGAAAAACCCCAATTCTGCTACCTGGGCAGACAGGTGATGGAGGAACCAAAGAAGACGTAAACCAAAGTTCGTCGAAAGCTTCAAGGGTGGCCTTTAACCTGCTAAAGCCTCTATGAAAGTTGGCCCACCGGGCAAAGAGCACCAAGATCTGAATATTCAATGATGTAAGTAAAAACAATACTACTGCACGGTTGTAATACACGATTTTCGGAGACAGTTTATATCAACAAGGCGCAGGCGTATATCAACAGATAGATAGAACGTCTTAGAATAATATGTGGAATATCTTGACCTTAAACAATAAGAAACAGGAAGAAAGTGGAGATAACTGAGAAACGCGTTATGAATAATATAGTAGCGAGGTAGGTATTAGATTGGAACCCGCAGAGAAAAAAGAAGGTAGAACACATGGCGGCGAACTACATTGAAGGAGACTGAATTTTTGGAAAATTTCGAGTAAGTATCAACAAGAAAGACTATTAAAAAAATTATAGACATAACAAAGAGCGATTCAATAAAACATTAATTTTAAGAAAGAACAATAAACAGATCGAAACAGATATTGTAGGAATACTGAAAAAATCTCAATATACCTTCTATGATAATTTATTTTCTCATTTGCAAGAGAAGAGAAATGCTAAGGAGGTCTTCACTCCGCGGCGGCAAAATTACAGTCTACAAATCGGAAACAAATCGGTAGCTCTTATATAAAATATGCAGTTTTTATGATTATTTGAAAAAAAATAAAATATGTGTATAATATTGTTTACTGCACAAAAAAAAATTTTATAATGTGATCACTAGAATTATATAAGCGTAAAATTAGATTTTCAAATTTTTTTTTTTTTTGCTTTCTTCCTCAATTTCAGTGTATTTAGAAAAGTTCAAGAGCATTTACCAGAAGGAAATGCATTAGATAAAATTTTCATTTTGTGTTTCTTGTGTATTAAATTTGTTTCTTCTTAGCGCTTATGTGCTCCTTATACGTACTTATTTTGATATGATCTCAATACATAAGTACATATAATCACATGAACATACAATAATATTAATATACCTTTAAAACTTTATTCATATTACGTTTCTTAAATATCTTAGTAACTTTTCTTGATTTTTGAGGAAAAAAAATGTAATTTAATACAGAATTTCGTTTTTTGGAAAATATTTATTATTAAACATTTTTAAAGTTCCAAAATTTTGTTTCCACTTTTTGTAATGAATGATGAATTGATTAAATGATTATTTTCAAAAAAAATTGATTAAATTACATACGAATTATTATGACTATTTATATTAATTTTAACAACAGGGGGTTTCAATCAAATACTTTTGAAAAACAAATAACTAGTATAGAAATAAACTATATCGAGGGCTTATGGATAGAACCCTCCATCCAACACAAGAAACATTTCAATTAATTCATATTTACAATTAATTCATATTTACAATTAATTCATATTGCTGGTATTTGTATTACAACTGTTGTCAGACCGCTGAGTTTATTTCAATATCCTCCGGGATAGTGTGTGGCTGTCTTGAGAAACTCAACGAATTAGATAGATTCGCGCCTGGACATGTGAGCGTGGAAGGAAATGAAGCGGCCGACGTGTGAAACCGAACCACATACGGCTCGAGGAGAATAAAGAACGAAAACGGAGAGATGGCGCTTAAACACACCAGGGAGTTTCTGGAAGGTTACAACCAGGGGAGCTTTAGGAAGATCATAGTTTATGGCAGAATTCTCACCGGGATCTGGACGGGAGATTGCATACCTTAGGAGACTGAACATATAAAAAGAAGGCAGAAGGGTGAAAGGACTCCAGTACACCTTCATTTCCGCAAGACCTTTCAAGTTTTCAATTCGTCAGGGGGTTGATCTAAAGGAGCTTTTGTAGGGTCGTGTTATATCGCAATATTTTGGAAACGTATCTTTCTCTTAACTTACAATCTACATATTTGTAATGAATAGTATAGTGAAATAGTAATTTTTCGATTTTTTCCAAATTATTTCAAAAAGTTTAAAATACGGGTTTTCCCCATAAGCCCTTGATATATAGCATTCTATAGCAAAATAATCAAAAATCTAAATTATCTTCAAATTATCCTTAAATTTTATATGATAATAAAATATACAATAAGTACATTACATATTATTCAGATAACATGAAACCGCATTTCATTGGCTAAAATCAAAATAGTACAATGATAATAATGAGTCGCCGCCACAATTCTTTTACAAATATAAGTATAATTTAACGTTAATTGAAAGAAATTAAATTAATTTGATTGAGGTTTTTTAATAAAATCTATAAGCATAAATTATAGTTTAGAAATGCATATACTTATATATACTTCAAAAAAATTAACCATAACATTAATTAATAATGAAAGTGTACTTTCATATATAAGGTTAGGTAATTGTTTTTTAAATTTATTGAATTACCTTTTCATATAGTTAAATATTAATTGCTGTGGCAAATTTCTTAACCCTAGTTTCATAAATTTCATAAATGTGGATGAACAAATAAAAAATGAGTTCTCAACGAAAATGGAGTTAAATGGTTATTGACATTGCGACTCTCCACTCCCTTCTTAAGGGTTAAGGGTTAATAACGTGCAAACACAAATATCTCTTGTTCTCTTATTCTTAATTTAATATTTTTTAATCCATTACATATATTTAAATAATTCAAAAGTATATGTTCACTTAACAAGTTCCATTAACATATTTTATATGCAATCAAAATAATTACACAAAGAAATAATAATGCTATTGTCATCTGTTCTAAAATTTAATCCGACAGAATTAAAAATTATTATCTCTTTTTTTCTGTAAAGAAAAGCCAAAATTCTCAAAAGTTTTCCTTTGTTTATTTTAAAAATCTTCAACACAAAATTATAGAAAATTCTAACAAAATTACTAAGTACGTTATTTATGTAATTAATTATTATAATTCATTCTTTTTTTTCGAAAATATTATAAAGTAAGAAGTTTGTATTCAATTAAAATTAATAATGAGTTTTCTTCTTTTTTTTTATTCTTAAAAATTATTTGAAAATCTGAAATCTATAACAGACTTGTGTAACAAAAAAAATAAAGTGAGGTCAAACCAATGTTTTGTTAAGTAGCACTTCTCTCTTGAACAAATTAAGAATACTGCTCCCTTGAACCACAAAAAAATTTAAAGAAGCGTAATTATAATGTTCGGATTCAAGGTCTAAGATAGATAATTATATGATTTGATGGCATGGCATTTACCGTGCACTTCCTGTATTTATATTTGGTGGTTTCATTACAATAAATACTCAAAAAATGGTATCTTTAGGATTTTGAGGGGCTATAACTCTTAGAAGGAGGAATATTGGTGACAATTTTCTTCTTCCACGAAAATAAATATTAAGTGAAGATCTATTGATTTCAGCCGTCTATCTTAAAGAGTTTTATAAACAGGTCCACGAACGGACGGGCGGACGGACAAAGTAACACACAGTTATTCAAATTTTTTTTGGAAAAGTGTTTAAAAGGAAAAAAACTTTTTTTTTTCCCATTTTAACTTTAATAATTTTATTTTTGTTTGAATAAAAATATAATAATAATAACGATAATAAAAATGTCCTTTTTGATAATTTTTCAAAAAAGAAAAAAATATCTTTATTATGTTCAAACACTTATCAATAATTTGTTTTAATTGCCACTTCTTAGATCTTTAATTTCCTCAAGCATACTAATTAACGTTACAATTAACATTTCATTTTTTTTTTCTTTTATACTTTTCTTTATACAGTTGGTTTTCATATTTCATTTTATCCTTTATTCTTATATGATAAGATAAAGGGTGTTGGGCGTAAATAGCAACCATTCAACTAATAGAACCTTAGCAAGTTGTTATAAAAAATTATAAGGATCTATTGTTTTTATCTCTTTTATTTTTAACGTAATATTATTATTGCTATTCTTCTTCTAAAAGGATTTTAAGGATATTAGAATTTTAATTAAGTACCTATTATTATTGATAGATGAAATTTTTTTTGTAAAAAATTCTGTATAGTAACCATAACATTGAATGAAATAGAATAAATATTAAACTTAACTGTTGCATAAACTCATACAAATTGAACAAATGAAGGAGTCCTTTTTCAATTATATGTAGAATCTGTATCACTTGTCACTTTCACATTTTCGATATGAACGATATTGTGTGTTTGTTTGTTTTTGATATTCAAAAAATTCTCTATTATAACATTAGAATATTAGATTTTTTTCGAATTTTATAATTATCGAATCACTATCAGCATTTTTAGTGAAATAAATTTCATGTCTGTCGTCACTTGCAGCTGCAGTCGTCACTTCTCATTATGTACAGTGATAAAATTCTTAAAATATTTTGATACCTGTACAATAAACTGACTACACCTACATGCACCTACATACATTGCGTTTGTGATCATTTATTTTCATTGATTGTATTTAAAGATTACAAGAACCACTCAAGAAGTACAGCAACCGTTAAAAAAAATCCAAGTATAAATTGTCAAATCAAAAAATTTTAAATCGCAATTTTATCATGCGATCACGACCGTTTCGTAAATAGGTACGAACTACACCTACATACGTACATATGCATATGTATTAATTCTTTCATTCATTAAAATAAATTAAGTTTTATTATAATAAGCAATTTTCATTCATATTTTAATTTTCATACAATCAAATTAAGTGAATCCTTTAAATTACAATGTATGTGTACATCGAAACCCCCACCCATTTGCCAAAAACTAATTTTTTCTAAAGTAGCTATAAAAGAGAAAACAACTAAAGTGCTATTTAAAACTGCAGGAGGTTATAGAGCACCTATTGAGTTTGTCAGCACATACGTAGGAGTTTATATGTTCTTGATTTAAGTCTAAAAATGATTTAAAAATGTTAATTTATGCATATATATACATGTATGTGTAAAGCAGAACGTTATTTTATGTAAGTACAAAACGTGTCAAGTATGTATATCACATATTCGAATCCAGACAATTGAGTAAATGAAAAACATTTAATGGAATGTTCAGTAAACTACATTTACAAGCTCTAACGTGCTCATTAGAGAAGGGAAGTATTGGGAGGCTTTTCTCTTACGGCGGTAGAGTTGAAGATTTCAGGGTCCCATAGGATACTCAGGAGAGTATAGGTTTCGTAGAGGATGCCCCAGATTCAGAGGCAACAAAATAAATCTTAACTGTACAGATTTACAAAATCTTTCAACACTTTTAGAATTTTCTCTCATATTTTTTATCGCAGCACATCACCATTTTCACAGAGTACACGCTATTTAAAAATATTAAAACTTTTTTTTAATTTACGTATAGTTCCTAAATACTTACAAAATAGCTCATGAAAACTCATGCAAAAGTTAATATTATAATAAAAAAAAAATTACCCCCCTATAGTGTAATTTTAATAAAAGTTATTTTGAAAATGAATAATTGAAAGTTTTTTCATTGTTTTCGTAATTTAATTAAAATTTATATGTAATTTTTCTTTACCGTCATAACCTTTACTCTTCCACATCATCAACCGTTCATTTATTTAACATGCGTAATTCATGGGTTGTTTTTAACATGTTATTGACCTTTTTAGTAATGACTTTAATAGGTTTTTTTTATTGAAGGTATAAATGTTTGTAGGAAAAGATTTAACAGAACTTTGAACCTTAAGGAATACAAAATTAAATTCAGAAAAATTATGAAAATATTAAAAACCAAAATTTATATAAGCAATTTCGAACTTCACTTAACTCTCTTGATTAACAATAGGCGCAGTGTAAAACCACGGCAATGTGCCCCAGCATAAATGACTCACACTCACACAACTTTCCATTACATTAATTTCCATAAAGTATGCAATATACTTGAAAAGCTTATTATTACTGCTCATTGCAATGAGTCGGGAAAATATTAGAAAATAAAATAGCTAAACAAGTACATACTTATGTATTTGAACTTTAAATTAATTTTCATATATTTTACATACATAGACAACAAAATGTATAAGTACTTTTAAACAATAATAATTGTAGTTTTGCTTAAATCATAAAATTTTATTTGTGGATAAAATTTATCATAATATTACCAATATACTACAAAAAAAGATAATGAGAACACTACTTATACTATATAATATATCTACATATATGACTGTGTTTCATGAAAGAAAAACAGGAACAAAACAAAAAAGAAAATATAATTATTTTTGGAAATTTTCCAAGGATTCAATTCAGTTTTTCAAGGTTTTTTTACAATTTCAACGAAAAATATTCCAAAGTTTGGAAAAAGTTTTTTAATAAACATGAAAAACTTCATTGATTTGAACTTAAAATGGGGGATGTGAAAGTTCAAAATATCATTTAAAATTTTTTGGAGGTAATAAATGTAATAATAATTATAGTTGAATTTAAACCAGAGAAAAAATCATATTTAATCTTTGTATACTTTTGGGTGTAATGAGAAGAATTTTTGTTTAAAAATTATTATACAAATTAAAAATACGTCTTCTGTCTATAGCTATTTTAATAATAAAATATGATTTATAGTTCAATTGTGAATTAAGATTAAAGAATTCAATCGAGATTAAGATTAATTTGCAAATCGAATTTAAAGTATATTCATATGCATTTACGATATATTTAGGAATAAATTCATTTTTAATAAAATATTTCAATAAAATTTTGTTATACAAGAGTACAAGAAAAAATAAAGTTGGGTCAAACCAATGTATTGTAGCACTTTTCCCTTCAACAAGTGAAAATTCTGCTTTTAAATACAGTCTATGTATACCTATCACACTATTAAAATTATTTTCATTCATATACAAAACTATTTCTAGGATTGCATATATTTAGGATGATGCATATATGCAGTTTTTGAAATAAAGCAAAAATTAATATAAAAAGGGGTTAACATAATGCTCGATTTTAAGGGTTAATTGTGTGAGTTAAGAAAAATAATTATATTTTTTAATTTCATGGAATTTACCGTTAGCTTTTTGCGTTTATAAAAATTTGGAAAAGCTTGCGGTTTCGGAAATATAAGGTGTCAAAAATTCAAAACGGTCGGAAGAACGGACGGACAGAGTGAAACTAATAAGCACTTTTTTCAAAAAATTTTTTCGAAAAGTGCTAAAAAGTAAGGTTTAAATTTTTGTGGATAAATTTTTTAACTATACGAAAATGTTATAGAACAGTTTGCTATGGAAAATGTATAAAATAACACTCGGGGGCTATTTTACATTTTTATTTTTACTTATTAATTTTTTCCCATATTTTTAACAAATATTTCATTTGGATCAACCCATTTTTATTTTGAATAAAATAAATTTTTAAAATGAGAAATGTTTTTGTCATATGAAGGCACTACAGAACACAAATTGCTATGTGATTTTATCCCATTTTTCTTTTTATGAAAATTTAATTAAAATTTTTTCTATTTACAGTACCTTTGTTCTTGGAATAAAACCGAATATTTTCTATAACAACGGCTCATATTTTTGTGGTAATAGCTAATAAGTATAATAATTTAGATAACTAAAGTCGAAGACTAAAATGCATTCCGAAACAATAAACATAAGCACAAAATGTAAACCCAGCCCAAACTACAGGTCCAGAATTTCTAATGTACTATTCGATGATTTAAAGAAGTAGTAAAGTCGAATTAAGTAGTTTTTGTTTGTTACCGCAGATTTAAAAATGAATTTTTGAATGCCTGTATTCAATATAATAGTTATCCAAATTTTACGGACCGGAAGAATACCAAAATGAAAAAATAAAATTAAAAATTTCGTATATATAAAAATCTGCTTGAAGAATTTTTTGTTCTCAAAAATTATTTTTGGCTTTTATTCCCCATATATATTTTTTTTTAACAATAATAAACTTGGAGCCTACAGGAATGAAATGAAATAACAAATTTTCATATACTCTAAATATCCTGCATAAGCACATATTCGTATATTTTTTGTACCGACTAAAAAATTTCATAAAAATTGTATAAAATACACCAGCGGATATTCTATTGAAAATATACATAATTAAAAATTAAGTTTGAAATTAAAATTATTCAGAAATTGATTTCAAATGTTTTCAGTTGAAGGATAAGTACAGGAGTCGGCCTCAAAATCAACACCAACTTATACGCCTCTCAAACTGAGAACGTGCTCCAATTAAACTGAGCTCCTGGGCAGCGTTGTGGCAGCCGATGAAGGAACGAAACAAAATATAGACCAAAGATTGTAGAAAAATAGCATGGTGTTTGGCGGACTATGGCCTGAATGAAAGTCGTCGCACTTGGCAAAGAACGCCAATATCAAAATATTCGATGCCTGTGTAAAATCGGTACTAGTATACGGCAGTTAAATATGACTGATAGACATAACGTATATCGATAAGGCACAAGCATACATCAACAGATGCCTAGTATGTGGAATATTTTGGCCCAAAACAATAACAAACAATGAACTATGGGCAATTACGAACCAGAAGCCTGTAAAAGTGCGTAGGCCGAATAATACGACAATCAAGCGGAAATTAAATAGGAACACACAGGGAAAAAGCAAGATGGGTAGACCCTGTAATATGTGGCGGGGAACCAAACTTCAAGAGCCCAAATCAAATGAAAGACGCCGGCCAGAATTAATGTGCCCAACCCAAAACGTAGTGCGAAGTAGAAAAAAAAATTAAATTTTAAATTATCCTGTTCATTAATTTTCCTTTCAACTTAACTATGGAAATTTTATCAGTAATTTTTATTGTAATTCCAACAAATTTATTGACATTGCAAAACTTTCAATAATATAAGTATATTCCAACAATATATTATATTGCAAAGCTTTCAAATTAATTTTAAGGATCTAAAATAGTAATGAATTTAAATTTTGATAAAATTGCAGCAATAATTCACTTCTTCTCATAAAAAATTAATGGTTCAACAAGGATAAATTGAAAAACTATTGAATATAATGAAAAGGAGACAATAGTACAGGATAATATATTGAATTAATCCCATTTATAAAATGAATATCTATACATATTATTAAAAAATGAAGTGTCATACGTGATAAATAATGTCTTCGTGTATGAAAAAATAGCAAATAAAAAATATTATAAGCAATTAGAATAGTGGAAACGACAACTACTTTCAGCGGCGGATCTAGCGGGGCGTCTTTGAAAACTCAAAAAAAAACACAAAATTTTTTTCAATTTTTTCTATTACGTGTTTTCTCAAAAATTTTCTCTTTCCATTTACATCAAAATTAAACTTGATAACGTGTATACCTATACACAAACTGACGAAACGAATTTTTTGGAAACTGCATAGGGCGCCGAACAAGTCAGAACCGTGCCTGCCTACTTTATATGTTCTGGCAATTTTGTCCTATAATCAATTAAGAGCATCGATATGTCAAATCTACATTTTAATTAAAAAATCTTCCTATTTTACAAAATTTAAATTCAAAAATTTTTAATTTACCCCACAAATTTTGATGAAATTCCTTTCAATTAATAAAAAATTACCAATTTAATTAAAGCTCCAATATGCAAAAAACCAAATTTCTGGTAAAATTTTTTAAGAATTTTTTAAAATAATACCAAAGGATAATTTTAATGTTTAAAAAATTTGAATAAAAAGAACAAAATGTCTTGATTTTAAAAAGTCATTAACTTGCTGCTATACAAACACACATATCTATGCATCTCAAATATTTTTTTAAAAAAATTCACGTATATAGCTTACCGTTGTAAAAGCAATTTTAAGTGAAAATTTTTTAAATAAATTGTTTTAGAAAAAAAATCGCTACAATATTTTTCTTTATTTAAGAAAAAACAAAAAATAAAAAATCTATAACATTTACCATTACTTTTTCTTCCTTTTCTTGTTTTGTGTTCGCGAGAAAAAAATTTAATTTTAAAGAATACAAAAAAGGGCAAAAAAAAAGACGAGAAAATGAGAAAAATTGAAAAAGGAAATATTCAAGAAATGCTTAGAATTATTAGAGAATTTCATTTCAAGGATTTCTTTTGTACACAAAAATACATATGAATACAATTTTTATGAATAGATTAAAGTATATATATATATATATATATATATATATATATATATATATATATATATTTACACACAGACGTATTTAAATATACAAGACATTTTGTGTATTTTAACATTCACAATAAAACTGAATGAAGGACTATAAATGTACAATGTTATGAGGGCCATATAAAATGAATGTATACTGCAAAATACACCTGATTCAGTCTTTTCAATAAGTACTTTCTCTCACATTATCTACTAGCACTGAGAGTGCTGGAGCTTATATTACTTATCTTTCTCAAGAACTAATTTGATCGGGAACATAATCATAATTGTAGCCAACTACATTTTTGATAATAACAGTAAATTGAATAATTTTTTAAAAAATCTTTATCGTAAATCATGAGTAGCCCGTAAAATAAATCAATTTCGCCTTCATCCACTCCTCAAAATTCTATGTTACGATATATTCAAATTGGAGATTCCGTAAAATTGGAATTAAGTGTACTGTTATTTTTTTCTGTTAATTTTGTATTCTATACAATAAAAAAAAAAAAAAATACGATATAAAATTTTCGATAAAGCGCTCGTTGCGCTTTCGTACATCTCTTTTTTTCTCTTTTCACACCTTATTTTCTGCTTTTAATAGAAATTACTGTAATGGTTAAAGTTTTGTTTTTCTTTCACATACCAGAACACAAAAAAAAAACACGAAGAAGCCCCTTTAATACCACAGTGTTATTTCTCGAATTTAACTTTTAAATTGAAAATGAACAAAAAAAAACAAACAAATATATTAGGACTTTTCCATTATTCTTTGCATTTTTAAAAAAAAACAAAAATAAATATTCAAAAATATCGGAAATTTTCTCCGTCTTAAAATTTTTTACAGGAACTAAGTGTTACCTTAAAGAGGAAAAAATTACTTCATTCTTATGGTGAACAATTCACTTCGTACACGTATGCGGTGAACAAAGATGTTGGCTTAATGAAATATCCTTCGCTCTTATTTGTCATGATATTTAAGTAACAATAATCAAGTATCGTGAAAGCCAAAGATTGTCACATTTATATCTCTTTTTACATGTGGCAAATTCGAAATTCGTTGATATATTTAAGATTTTTTGCTTGCTCATTTAAATTGATTTAATAAACTCACTCATACGTCCACCAAATGTCACTATAGAGTCCATTGGTCGAATTAATGCGTCTTCTGAAACCTCTTGTAAATATGTGGCATCACAATATACACAAAAACATTCATTGCTATTGTGCCAAGTTTCTTTCAATTAGGTGGATTTTCATTGTAATTATGAAGGGATCATTTTTATACATTTTAATATTTATTTTTGCTTTTCAACTTATTTTGTTATGTATTTTGTTATCAACTATGTAGGCATTTAGACCGTCAAAACAATTCAATTTAAATTTTTTATTTTCTTATAACTGTATAAGAACACATATATGCATACATATGTTAATTCTAAGAAAATTATATTTATGTATGTATTCAATTTTATTTTTGTAATTTTAGGTTTTACATTTCAAATTGTTATGCTTATAAAATTTAAATGAAATTGAAATTTATTATAGAAATTTAAAGTATTAGATCTCATATTATTTTGTCATAAATTATATTAATTTATAGGAAATATTGGTATATATACTCGTACATATATATTTGATATATACAGAATGACAACATTTGTAAGATTTTTTCATTGAACAGAATTGAAAATAAAAGTATAAAAATTTAACATGAAATTTTGATAAACAATATTTTCGTTTTGTTGAACATGAGTATTTCATTATAAAACAAACTAACTTTCGGATTATTGCGTTGGTCAAATGTACCTTACCGAACAACTTGCATTTAGAAAAGATGTAAAATTAATGGAAATGTTATCATCATTACAATACGTAATCCTATTAAATTAGAAAGTTAAGAATTATAATTCGAAATCTCCGCTTCTCGTATAATACAGTATATAAATTGTAGAGACAGATTCCTCAAAAGAGGCTTATGACTTAGACAGACCATCTGTATAATCTTGCGTTAATTTATGTTAACTATGATGCGGTAGATCTGTTGCACCAGCCATACGAACCATCCAACTTATGGTATACTAACTGAACTCAGGTTCTCTACGGTCCATTGAGGTCTGCCGTCTCTGACTGGAAAAGGACAAAACGGTGGAGTACTTACGACTGAAATGATTCGGGAGGGGCTTTGTGAATCTGATCAAAGTCTTATGGTTTCGGCTAACTGTAAGTCTGCAATTTATCAGACACAATGCTGATAAAGGTGGGATTGGGAATCACAAAAGATTCTGTGGGTCGGCAAGAAAAGAGCCTAAGGGCCTAAGGGTCTCGGTGGCTTTTATTTTTCAACCTTATTTTATTGAAAATAAAAATTCAAAAAAATTTAAAACCTTAAAAATTTTTTATAAAAATTTAAAAATTTAATATACATACTTGTCTAACTTTTTTATGTTAAAGAATTAAATTTTCAAAAAAAAAAAAAAGAAAAAGTATAACAAAATCGAAATCCAATATTTTATGACTGATTTATCGTCAAAATATAATCTGGAAAAAAATTTCCATCTCTGCACACGAGTATAAATTCCATTTCTAAAATAGCATATAAAATATGAAGGAGGCACCTATACTTATACTCGTATATACATGTTTGTGTATACCTGCACTATGTATACATATAAATCACTCATTAGTTAAAGAACAATGTTAGCATTTCTAATCAAAATTCAAGAGCCATAAAAATGCTTTTATAGCATTTTTCCATTCAAACTTTTTCTTGTTTTTCATTGTGTTCCTAAAAATAATACAACTTTATATAAATTGATACAGGTATATTGAACATGTAAATATATAATATATATATATATATATGTATATTTGACTATTTATTTATGTGTATTAAAATTTCTAAATCAAATCTTGTACGCATTACAAATTAAAACCGGAACGAATTGAATAAAAATGAAAATTATTTAAATTTCAATATCTCAGGTATTCATAGTGAATTTTCGACATTAATCCAATAATTTCTACCAGCAGTTCCCTAAAATAACTAGTGTACACACCTTTATATGTTGTGTACATAACAGTAGTGAGTTAAACTCATGGTTCCTAAAAATTTGCTACAAAGATTTAGTTCCAGGACGTCAATGCCAGTTTTAATTAGTATATATAAGATTTTTAATATAGTTACGATATAAGAGCGTAATTTTGAATTAGAAGACGATTAGAGCTAAGAAGCTATATATATGTATATATATTTCAATTATAATACAAATAGATGGACATTCTGAACTTGAAAATGAATTCTGATAAAAAAAATCAGTTTATTTGTCCATGAATTTTTCATTCAGGATTTTAACAAAATTTCAATGCCTTATACTTTCTGCTATACATATAATAAATTATCATATACACTATTCACGTATATCCAGCACACTTATCGAAAGTCACCTTTCATTTTAATATTTATTTTTAATACATTAAAATCAAATTTTCATTATTCCTATAAATATTTTTAATGTAATGTCCTTGCTTAAAGTTTTAAAACCAGTATTTACCATAGATAAAAGGTATTAAAATAAATCTTACGATATCTAATATTTCATCTTCTTTATTTCGGCTTTTTTAATAGCTTATTACTGTAATAGTCGTTATGAGATTTTCGCCATAAATAAAACAAAAAATCAAAATCAAAATAATAAGCATAATGAAATCCAAAAAAAAAAAATAAAAGAAAAACAAGATTTACAAGCGTAAAAAACCAAAATAAATTTTCTCGTAAAAATTGAATTATTTAGCATTACCGTATTACTTATTTATGGTATTATATTGCAAAATATACGTACATACTTTGTATAACATAAATATAAAATGTCACCAAATGTATTTCGTAAAACATTTATTTATACAATTTGTAAATGTTAAGCATGTTTGGGCAACAAAACAACAATTACAAACAATTTGTTAAAAATTTGTAGAAAAAATTCTTTAGAATTACATGACAAATTTCAATAACTGACATTAAGTACGCCATCTGTCAATGACGTTTAAATTATTATGTAATATGTCTATACTATTCATCCCTGCATGAATATGCATGGACACAAATGTTATTTACTTAACCAAGTTTTACTACTTAAGTCAAAACGTCGAACTGAATATTAAATTGGATCAAATATTTGAGAGAGTTATTCAGAACTTGGAACCAGTTTTATGGAAACTAGTTATATACCAGCGTCAATTAAGAATTAATATTAATATTAAAGATCAAGTGTTTTAAATGTTAAAAAATATATTGTCGGGTTATAGACAGACTGATGGCATACTTTGCAAAATCTTCTCTGAATATTTTCACATTTACATTTATGTACATTTTCTGAAACCACAAAATAATGACACACTTTTTCAATCACTTGCTCTTTCAATAGGAAATTTTGACTCTCTTTGGTATTTTTTATAGGCAACATAAAATCTTTTGAAGGATTTTTTAAAGTCAAAACCAAAACCACCCTGACAAAAATCAAAATCCCCTACTTTATCATATTTTTTAAGGTTTATTTTGGACGCAACTTTTTATAATTTAAAAATCAGCATTTTTTCCACGATATACACCTGCATGCATTAATAGAGGCTCAATGGAATAACAAAATAAAAAGTGTAATCATAGTCCATGGAAAAAAAAAATATTTAATTGAATAAACTCAGGATTTATAAAGAAGGACATTTTCCTTTATTAAGCAATTTATGACCAGAGCATGCACTTATAAAAAATTTGAAGTATAGTGATTAGCTAATAATTTTCTTCATTTCCATATAAAGTTCAAAGGGGCCATGACGATTTAGTGCGAGAAATATACATCGTCATAGTAAAGTAGCGGAAATAGGCGGAAACCGATATCACAACATTGCATTTTCCGGTATTCGGCCGTTATTGGAGTTGGGAAATTTCATAGATAAGGAAAAAAGTATTTGTTTGTGATGTCACATGCACATGAAAAACACTATCTGTGGAATGAATTAAAAATGATTTCTTGCGGTTAAAATTTTTATGGGGTACTTACCTATATGGCAAGATGGCGTCAGATGTTTATCCTGACTGTCAGAAAGTGTACTTGAAAGGGGGAGAACAATTTTTTTGCTAGGATATTCGGTGTATTGAAAGTGTTCTCGAATGCGTCCACGTCTGATATGTTGAACTCATTTAACAAACTTCTATAATACCGGTGAAGACCACTTCAACAATAAATTTAGTGACCTAACCTCGCTGATTTTTATGCTAATATATATAAAAACTAATTTAAATGCTACAGAAGCAGAAATATTTTAAACAGAAAGATATTTATAACTATCAAAAAAAGACTATCTGTATGTACACGAATTCACCTTTAAACATACAAACAAATTCCACCTTAATGGCATAAAACAAAAACAACACTTTCTGGCTCACATTATTTGGCTGGCAGCCTATTTTATAGTCTTATTCAACTGCTGTGAAGAAAATAAAATATTATGTTTGAGAAATTAATTTACTAAAAATATATTACAAGTATTTTTACAATACTAAAATATGTTGGTGCCCACCCGAGTAAAAATTACATTCCGCCACTTTTCATACTGTTCCATTGTATACACACACATACATGTGACTTGTATGAATTTACCTGAATATGTTCGTTTATATATGCCATATTTTTGTTGTCTGTTTGCATTAACTTTGATTTTGATAAATTGAAGGTAAAAAGCATTATTAAATCAAATAAAATATTCTGATGATTCTTTAAAACCATAAACAAAATGGTTGGCAGCAATAAAAAAATTTAAGTACAAAACATTCATTGAAGATATGTGGTTAAAAACGAACATGTAATCCTAAAGGAAAATTTATGTTTGGGATTTTTTTTTTTACCAAAAATTTGTACTGCTTAAAATTCAAAAATCGATAGAGCAAATGTGGCATGGCAATAATTTTTTAATATTAAGATTTATGCCCTGTAAATTTGTTAAAGTTCACTGTGCTTAAATTTTTTTTTTGTTGCAAACTTAAAGAATAATGACTTACTTAGAAAGTTCATTAACTTTAGGGTATTGTGACTTGTGAGTACCCAATTAATTATGAGAAATATTTTATTTACTTAAATAAAAAGGACAGGCAACATTATTAGGGAGTATCACTTTGAGGAAAATTACAACATAATGCTTAATGGTGAAAGGAGCTTGGGAATCTGTTAGCTACGTAATGAAAGTCACCCAATCAGGTTTTACAGCGATTATAGACGTCTCAGCCAAGAGATATAGAGAGTCTCAGCCACTTCGACGCTGTGAAGATATGTATCCAAATATGCTTTAGGCAAATAAGCGTGCTACAGAAAGTTGCTCCAAGTTTAGTCTGTGTAGGAGTTACTGTACGTGTGATAAAGCAATAATACCAAATAATCATGGGAACTTGAAAGATTCGATTTCTTACCAAATCTCTTCTCGAATAGATTGGGTCAGTTTCCAACTTCAATTGAGTGAATTCAACAATTCTGGTAACCATAACTGACTAATTTTTTAAGTATTTATATTCTGGTTTTGCAAATAAGCAGATTTGTTTCTTAAAGTAAGCTTTGCTTATGATACGAAGATTTGTTTTCTTATGAATATTTTATGAATATTTGGATTCATTCTTACAAGAATGGTATGAATGTGAATCTTATAAAAAATGTCAAAAGAATTTAAAATTAAAATTCTCCATATTTACTTACTTAATTCCATTTTTATTTTTCCATTACTGTTCTTTATCAGCCTCACAACAGAGTACAATATTATAGCCAAAAACAGTATAAAAAAATTCAACCCAAATATAAACCACATCACGTCTATAACCTCTTAGAAACTTTAAATTTAATTTTAACATCAACTTTTCGTTTATTCATTTTTTAGTCTATTCTAATTTTCTTCTTAAGAATTTCTTTTCTTTTCATTTTCGTATTATTTAATTCTTATAAAAGGAAAATTTTTATTTTATTTTTTCGATATTTTTTTAATTTTTTCTTATCCTACTTTTGAGATTCTGAAGCAATCTTGTTTTGAAATTCCATACAAATTTGTCTAGTCCTTAAAGAAAATTAAAAGGTAGGTGCTACAACAGAAACTGAAAAACAATAAGCAGAAGGAACAAAAACAAGAGAAAAAAGGTTCAAAATTAAGAGAAAAAACAAAGATTTTCTCATTTTCATTGTCTTTTTTTTTGCTGTGTGCTCTTTGTTTTTATCATGTAGATTAGGTTCCTTAAATTTACTTTGGTTTCCTAAATTTCTTATTTTTGTAAACTCAGTAACCAAATCCATCCAATTTCAAATTTTTTTTATTGTTTTTATTCTTGTTTTTGTTTTTAAATATAAATTATTAATACCGGATTTTCATAAATGATTAATAAGTCTTCTGACCAATTAAATTTTTAAAGAATTTTTTTTTTTTTGTTTTTCTTTTAGGAAGAACGAATTCAGGAAACAGAAGGAAGAGGAAATGAAAAGAAATTTAAAAAAATACGCAATAAGCAGAAGCTACTGCAGTACTCTTTGTGTAACAACACTATTTTCTTAGACCTGTGTTATAAAATAAAGAAAGCATTATGAGTAGTTCTTCTACTGATAATGCTTTCTGTGTAGATTTATTGTTTCTGTTTAGTATTTTAAACACGTTAATAGTAAAAAACATTATGAAAAATGATTCACAAGACATAACATACGATTTAAATCCATAAAAATCAAACCAAAAACCTTAATATTAAACACTAATTTAAACCTTCAATATTGCACACTAAAATATGACCAATTTATTTTAAATTATTGATATTTAACGCCGATGGCATTTTTTTACAATAATTTGAAAGACTAATATAAGTTCAACATGCCATTACCATAATATTTATTTTTAAAATTGATTGCATACCTTGCGGCTATTTAAAATCAATTTTAAAATTTTAACGTTCGTATTGTATAAGTGCAAGTTATTTATTTTATTAATAATAATGGTAATTTTTTAATTTTCCTATTAAATTTTTTTTTTGTGTCTATTCATAATTAGCAAAATACTTTACATAATATCCTTTAGAATAATTTAATTAATTAAATTAAATTTATTTTAAAATTTACATTTTTTATTTAACACGAAAGACTTTAAATAAAATTTTATTGAACGTAAAGTAATTTAAAGTAATCTTTTATTGTACTTCATACTGTTAATTTTTGAATGCTAATTCAATATGACTTTCAATTCTACCAGAAAAAGAGAAAAAAAAGAATACAAAATTGGTAACATAGATCAATAAAGACGAGAAGGAAAGACAAGAATAAAAAAAAAAAAAACAAATATTGCTACAAATTTAAATTACACAAAAGTCTAGATCTAAGAATACCCTTACTAATAGCAGGATCAAATACCAAAGAATTAAAATTAATAGAACGCAAAACTCTAGTGACCAGCTCATTCCTAACATAACCAGTAGAGTGACAGCTAAAATTGTACAATTCAACAGATCTAAGATGGCTCACGACACAAGCTTATGAATAAGCACTATGTCAGCTACAACTCTAAGCACGCTCAAGGATTGCAAATCGATCAACATCAACCTAATTTAAATAAGGACTATAGCAACAAACACAACTTACATATTTGACCACAACTAACACACTTTTCATGTTCCTTGCTATAAAACCTTAAGTAAATACGTTCAATATTCTGATTACATTCATATATCTATTGTCATAGTATAAAAGTAACAATTATGAGCTCTCAATTATGACTAATTTTTGATACTTATTAAAACGAAATCCAACATTTTTTGTTCTACAGTAAGTATAATAATATTTTTTTATTCCTACCCTTATATATTTATGCTTACCTATACGAGTACTTATAAAGATCTTTTTGCAATGAATCTTGTCCAGAATCTTTCAGGATATCATTGAGACCCATTTATATGTGCATGGATTAATAAACACCTACATTTAACTCATTATATACATAAATTATATTCAATATTTATTTTGCAAAATTTAATAAAATTTTGATAATATGAAAAACCGGAAATAATCATTTCCTAATCAAAAATTTTTACACATTCATAAAGAAAAAAATAAAATATAAGTATATTATTAAATGATATTGTTTATTCCTACTAAATTAAAATTAAAAAAATTTTGTAACAGTGCAGGCGTATATGTATGTGTGTTATTAAAATATAAAATTCCTACGGGAAATAATTTTCTATTATTATTTTTGTATGATGACCTCAGTGAATTCTCAATTCATATTATGAAGAGAAATGCTATATAAGTATACCTTATACATCTATATCAAGTGTGTCGTCTTGTATTTCAAAAAAAATTTTTTTTGTTTACTTTAATATGATTTCCCAAAATAATATCCTTGTTGACGAAAATATATTATAAGTAATATACGCTTTTAGTTGACAAAATTAATAAGTTTATTTTATTGTTCTAATAAAATATTTGGCTTCCTTTAAAATTAATTGCTCATGAAAGGCTCTATTGAAATTATTAGTAATTCCCCAATTTTGTTAAATTTCTAATTATAACACTACTTAGAATAGAACATTAAACTCATTAAAGTAATGTTTGTTTTCTACTTGGATTTGGGGGTGAATTCGCTGTGAACTTTGCGAAAATAATCGGCAACACTTTTTCTCGAAAAAAGAGGCTCAATAGTGAAATTAATTGGTCAGAGGTGATTTTACTATGATTTTTTACATTGTTTAATAATTTTCAATTCCAGAGTATGAGTCTAATTAAAAAGACTATTTTTGTTATAAATTTAGCCGTAAAATTTAAATCACTCTCGTATAAAATGGAAATACTTACAAACTGACTAAAAATTTTTCAATAGAATTTTATAAAAATAACCTTTTTTATATTTCTAACAATTTTGTTCCCCTACAAATATTACGAATATCAAGTACAAAACTTCATTTTATAGCAATTTATTTTCTATCATTAAAACTTAATTTAAATTAGTTCTGTTTCAATGTTCGTTAATGCAGGCATTATAGCCATTTATAAAAATTAAAATTCATATTTTGTTTTATACTTCTAAATTGCATTTTGAGAGATAAATTCATATATCTATAAAAAATGTGATTCTATACCGTATTCTACACGATATAACGCGTATACAACAACACAGTTAAATTCATTCTAAAGAAGGATAGTAGCTCAGCATAGCCGCACGTAATAGTGTGGTTAACAATATTTAAAATACATATAACAAAAAACTAACTATTTTATACTTTCCAATTTTTTTTGGCGAATAATTTTTCCTTGTAAAAATTTGTCATTTTAACACTTTGAATAGCAGATGATTATTTGCTAATAACAAGGCATAATAAACAGAATGGGTCGACAATTCATTCTATTGTGTACTAGTGACCAATATGTTTCGTATACGACTTTGCATCTTTATGCCAAGAAAATTTTGGCAATGTACCGAATGTAAGTAAAGTAGATGCAATGAAAATGTATTCCTGCATTCAATAACTAAACTAGAACACTTAACTCTGTTCCCCCTAATATGATAACGGCAAACATTCTATTTATTTCTATAATTCCTATTTCAGATAAGTATAAATTAAACTTGCAATATTATTAGCTAAATGAACTGGAAAACAAAGTGTTAAAAACCTTTTAAATAATTCCTAAAATAAGTTTACATATAGTCATGAAATTAGAAAATTGTACAGAACTATAGAATGTTAAAGAAAATTTTATATGGGAATGTATACCATATTATCAGAGATAATTATAAGGCAAAAATATAGTTATGATAACAAAAGAGAATTTAATTTAAGAACTCATTTACTATATATGCCCAACAACTAAATAAAGTGAATTACTCGGTTACTAAAATAAAATATTGTTAAATTGAACAAGTTATTACATTGATGTCGTATGTGTACATGCAGACAAAATAATATGCTTGTACATTATATAACAGGAAATATTCACACACATATTTATATTATGTCCAATGTATATATACATTAAAGGACTTTTATATTATGTGAAATCATATTAGAAACAGTATTTAATTATACAAAGGACAGGATGTACATTAAATGTATGTGTTAATTGTAACAAGAGTCAAGGATAATAACAACAATGATAAAAAAGAAAAAAATAAAAAAATTGCTAAAAATAATAGAAAGTTTTTTTTAATACAAAAAAAAAAAAATTTTTTTTTTTTGAAATTTATTTAAAGAGCAATGTCATAATGATATCTTACGTCCCTTTGATGACGTATAATGAGAAATGACTCCTTTGTGAGTTGTTTTCAAACAAACAAAATAAGTATGGCAACTTTTTCATATTATAAACTTTGTTCTCAGTGTGTATTAAAACCTTTTTTTATCAATATTTTATAGAACCAAAATAATCACTGCAAAATCTTTATGAGTACATTATGTAAAATTCAATTATAATAGGATTATAAATTTAATTGGTAGCTCCAAAATCAGTTGATGGCATACACCGTAGCATCCATTTTTCAAATAAAACAACATAAAACCAGCAATGTCGAATGATCCAAGCCGCAAACCAAAATTTTTTTTAAAATTTCACATAACCCAAGTTGTAAAGTTTTCATTTTGTAGGTGTTCATGGAGCAAATAAATTTTCAAAACAACGAGACTGTTTTATAAGCATTGCTTGTAAGTTTGCTTTAATTGTGCCCACTGTGAAATTTTTTTAGCAATTGAGCACTCTTAAAATACTAGAATTGCTTCAAACCAGCGATCGAAAAAAAAATTAATATTGCAATCGAGATTCACTGTAAAAACTTCTCTTCTTTTACTTACAATTTTAGTTTTCTATTCTTTTCCCAAACACTTTAACTTCAGAGAAATGCTAATTTAATTTTTTTTTTACATTTTGTTTTCGCTCTTCTTTTAATGAAATTTCCTATACCTACATTAGAAAAGCCTATTTTTGTCATAGTATACATACGTATACATCATATAACAAAGTTTTAAGTGAGTGAGTATGTTCCGTGCACTCAAACTTAGAAAGAATGAACTAGAAAGACGGCAAAGTATCAAGGGGAAAAATTATTGATTATTTTAATGATCAACGATTTTAGCGTTGTTTTTAATGATATTTTTTTCATTTTTTCTATTTTATTGTTACTAATTAAAATTTTTTTTTATTTTTTTTTTCTGCCATATTGTTATAGTTGTTAAATTTAATTAGTTAGAAGAAGAAGAAAAAAAATTGGAAAATTATTCATAAAAAATTATTACTTATTATCAAAAACAAAAAAAAATAGCATAAAAACGTTTCTTATTAATTACCAATCGCTTTGAAAATGAATTAAGTCTGAAGTCATTATAAGTTGCAGCCTTATTGTTGTTATAAAGGAAACAAAAGTCTTCCTATTTAACATGGATTGAAAGCCATTATACGAATTGAAAACATTAACAATTTAATTTCAGACATGGGTTCTACAATTTTTTCAAACAATATTACTATACAAGTGTATATGATTTGAGCTTAATAGTTCCCGTGTACCGACAATATATATGACGTTCTTGTATACTGTTTGCCTACCATTTTCATTATTTCTTACACTTCGTATGTTTTAAGCCACCCCCTTAATAACATCAGTAACGCAAATAACACTTCATCAGTAACGCAAATAACATCGTTCTGCAATGAATTTTGAATGCACTAACTTCATTTCTATGTAAACACTTCTATATTATTTCCACATATTCTACAATTAGAAAAACTTCAAATATAATAGATAAAACTAAATGATATCTATTTAATTTGTAGTACACTCTGTACACGCTAAATCATAATTTATAATTAGTATGCTTTTCATCTACCTTGGTTGCTCTTTATATATAATATAATAAAATAATTAAAATATATTATGTGCATACTAAATAGATAAGGAAACCTGCATTGCATTAAGATAAAAACATAAGTAAGATTCATTTTAAAAAAAAAATCGTTAATGATATTTTCAATTTGCATATTTCTGCGGATAAAAGAAAAAATTTACATATAATTAATCCTAATTTTATGCAATAATTTAAGAAAATTTAAAACGAAAACTCGTATTGTTTTTAATGATAATTGTATTTTAAAATATGCTTGCGGTTGCTATTTATTATATAAGATTATTAATTTTTTTCAGACTTTTAACAATATTAATCAAAATGATTAATTCTGATAACATGAAATGATTGATTAATATTTAAGATGTCAGTGGAAGTTTAAGGAAATATAATCAAAAATTCAAAAATATGCTGTCAAATTAAAAACTTGTATTTTTGGGTCATAGAATAAGAGCCCCAGCAATAAATTTTAAAATTTTAAGAGGAATTAAGGCTGAGATTTGTGAACAATTTTGCAAAAACCAAATTTAGTAATTTAGCAATTTTTCAAAAAAAGTTTTAATCCACAAAATTTTAACACAAAAATTTTAGAAGTATTTTTGGTAATTAACTTTCAAGAAAATTTTAAATAAGAAAATATGAATAATAGATCCTTTCTACTTACCACTTTTGGTTTTTGATTCTCCACCCGCTAAAAACCAAGCTTAAAGGTGAAAATTAAAAAAAAAAATTCTCAACAAAAAGAATTTATAAAATTTTCAACTCAAAATAAAATTCACTTAAAAAAAATTTTTCTAAAATTTTAAAATGAAAATTTATTCTATAGAACTACCCAAATTGCTAACACTTCCAAAATCAAATTTTTATATTTAACACCTTGAAATATTAAAAAAACACTTTGTGAATAATTATTTAATATTTTACAATAATATTTTAAATATATTTCAATATTTTATCAATCAATTTTTAATAAATCATTTAATTTTTTTTTTTAATGGAATTTAATTTTTTTTTTATTTTTCAAAAAAATTTGATTTTCCTTGTTTTAAAAATTTTCAAATTTCTTTAATTCAAAAATTTAATACACTTTCAAATTTTTATATTTAATTTTACATTTGCGATTAATTTATAGAATTATACAAAGTTCACAAACCTAAATTATAAAATAATTATTAATCAAAGACCATGTAACATTTTTGTAGAATAAATTCAAGAATTTTGAAAAAAATTTTCTAATATTAAAAAATAAAATTTTGATAATTTTTTTATTTTAAGAGCAATTTTGTAATTGTACAACACTCTAGAAATAATATTAGCACAAATTTTAAATTTGAATTTCTAAAATTTTTTGAAAAATTTATTTTGATAAGTTTTCTTTTTTTTCTTTTCAATTTATTTAAAAATTTTAATTCAAAAATACAATTACTTTATATTTTATAATAATATTTTTTGATTTTCCAAAAATTTAATTTTTTTTTCTCAGTGTCTTTTCTTTAAATTAATTGAGAAAAACAAAAAAATTATATACTATTTTTTTTTTAAATTTTTATTTTTTGAAACGAACATCTTTTACATTATAAAAGAGAAATTCATCGACCGCACCCGACAAGTTTTCGAATAGAACTGTTTTATATATTTGATGAACAAATGTTCTTAAATTATTTTCGACAAGAAAAATATGCATATATACATACGATTATAATAAATATAACAAAAATGAAGAGCAAGAAAACTTATTAAAATATATTATTAAATAATAACAACAGCAACAACAATAACGAAAAAAAAAACGGAAAGTAAAACAAATCAAAAAAATATAATATTAAAGAGCATAACAAAAACAACTCTAAATTATTAATATATAGTCGTCCTTATGGAATCCGAAAATTAGAATAATATTGAGAATAACAAAAACAATATAAACGAAAATGAGAAAATGTTTACATAGGATTCATTATGTATAAGTATGTATTCTGGTATGATAATAATTATATACAAATACTGGCAACAATATGAAAATCAGCAACAGAACAAAATAATGTTATGTTCACCTACTAAAATTTGGAGAATTCGTTACATACCTAAAAAAAATTGACAATTTCTAAAGTGTATTCAAGATTTCTCACATAATATATTATTAAGTATAATATATAAATATAACAAAAATAAAATTTTATTTATTAATTCATTAAAAATTTCTATACAATATACATTATACATACATACATACAAATTTAATTGTAGTGTACTCAATTGTATTGCTAAATCGGTGTTCTTAATTTGTAATATTGCAAAATCGAAAATGAGTGTAAATTTCGAAAATTCATTTTGAATTTAAATTCTATTTCATAATATAAGAATAAAATACGTGATAGAAAATGAATGTGTTTAGCAACAATTTTATGATATTACAAAAAAAAAGGCTATAAATTTCACATAACATGTCTTCCTTTTCCTATAAAACATACAAACTCTATGTGTGTGTAGCCAAAATTCAAGATCAAGTTCAAAATGTTATACGATAATAAATAGAGTATGGATATATGGCTGACTATTTATAAAACAACTGCTATTGTATAAAATTCTCCTCATATTTCGGACATAAAATGAGTTCATTTTATTTCAGCAACATTATATTTAGTAATAAAATTTTTATCAGTTATTGAAGAAATTTTTAGCCTTCAAAAGATTATTGCGGTACATTATGTAACTAAAAATTTTTGTGTTTGGCCATCAAAAGCTGAATAAATTCTTTTTAATCTCAAAATTATCATAAAAATCCTTAATTCATATGAAATTGTATTGGTAAGTGATAACCTATATGGATGCCATATACCGCATGTAGTTATCAAACAAAATTGATTCCAGGTAATCACCAAAATTGCCGTGCGGCAACTGTGAACTTGAATTTTCAATTCCAACTGAAACTGGAACTGAAATATTAATCGCCAATCATATTTTTATACTAACAAATGTATATCGCAGCGCGAACCGTGAATATTTGAGGGCACTCATATTTCTTCTTTAATTACTGAATACTGTGTCCATTTGAGTTAGCACTAAGTGTTCTTATGTGAAACCGAAACTTGTACATGATAAGAAAGTTGAAGAAAATTAATGTTGCTATTGTTTTTTCATATACAAAATCACAATATACCACACTTACTAGCTACATGAACAGTTCTTATTATTCTTCAGTTACAGAAACAATTTTATATATCGTAAAATTATTGAATCAGAACGCATGTCCATAGTAAATCTATTGAATATATATATATATATGTATGGAAAATTTGAATTATTTGTAAAATTTGTTTTCGTCTTTTAATGAATGAATTTGTATTTCTTGCCTTTTTTTTGTGTAAGTTCATCCCATCTGTTTGTAAGTTGTATTTTTTTCTTATTTCTTTTTTTTTTTTTTGAAAATCATGTTCGTTTATTTTTATGTCCTTTTCTAATATTTTCTTCAATTTTTTTTTTATTGTTTTTTTATCACCTCATTTTGTGTAATTTAAGGCAGTAATAAGGACGCGTATATAATCAAATGTATGTTTATATGTGTACCCATAATGCTATAACCTAATATTTAATAAAGTAGATGAGAATTCGCATATATTATGATAATGAAAATGAGAATGATAATGCGGGAAATTTTGTCGAATAAAAATAGGCAAAATATAGAGTAGAGACTTTAATAATAAAAATTATGAATAACAAAAATATTTTTATTTTTTTTGTTTTTTTTTTTTTATTTTTACAATGAAAAAAGTATAAATTTTTATGAGTATAGTGATGGAGGAGTTTAGAAAATTCTTCATTTATATGTAATAAATTTTTTCGTTTTTCTTTTTCCTTTTAGCAAAAATTTTTGTAAATAATTTAATAATATGACCAAGTTATTATTATGTTTGTTTAAAAACACCAAATTATAATTGAAATAAATTATTAAAATGATATAATAAAAAAATTTCTACTCATCATCCTATATGGTACCTATATATGAGAAAAAAATAAAATTTGTATTGTAGAAAATAAAGTTGACATTAATATCATTCAAAGGAAGTGAGAAGATTAACGTAGAAATTTTTTCTTTTTTGAAAATTAATAATGTTTTAATCTTAATGAAATTAAAAAATTGAGATCTCGGAAGCTTGGAATCTCAATTATACATTATCAACATCTTTTGATCCTCATATCTAAACTGCATTTCGAAATTTTTTAAGAATTTAAGACCGTTTTTGATTATTTGGGAATAATATGACTTTTCTAGTACCTGTACCATTCAAGTTGCTGTCTTGCAATCTACCTCTAATAATATGTGCACTCATATCAAAGTTTAATTAAGTTTTTATAGCGTTAGGGGATATGAAAAGAGATAATTTAACGTTAAGAGAATGATTTTCGTTTCCATCTTAATGCTTCTGCTCCTAATTGCGTTGTATTTAGGTTTCAACACATTTTTTCAATATCTCCTTCAGGTTTATCTTTATTTAAGAGTGATAATATTTTTATGTTCTCTTCTACTGTAAAATGAGAAGCTTATCCATTATGAATGTCATCACATAATTTGTATATAACCACAACAAGGCTCATGAAATACAAATCTTTTATTACAAATCTTTCTAATTTTTCTCTTAAAGTATCATAATATTATAATTTTTTCTGTTACATAATTCTTTAAAGTATACAAAAAATTTTCATTCTAAATTCAAAATAGTTATAATTTTCTTTTAATCAGGAAATTTAAGTGATATATCAGAAGCTTAATATTAATTGATTATGTGATTGCATGTAAATATTGCAAAAAAAAAGAAAGAATTTACTGCATTGCGGAATTTTTTAAATATACAAAAAAAACCTCTCATTATAAAGAACTTTTATTAATATTAATTATTATAATGAAGCATTTTAAATTGAACATTTTAAATTAAGCAATTTAATGCAATTTATAATGGAAATATTAAAAAAATTTTTTAAAAAGATTTTTTTTTTTTTGTATAAACATTTTACATAAAATTTTACACTTACGCCTTAGTTCTATTCAAATACAATTAAAACATTTTTCTTTTTATTATTTAATTTCAACATAGTTTTTCTTATAATAATTTCTATTGTAAAAATGTACATAAGCACTTTTATTCATTTTAAAGCATAAAATTCTTGTCTATATAGATACCGTGAACATATTAAGTTATAAAGAAATTTTTTTTGCACAATTGTACTATTTAATCTTATTCATTTACAAGTCATTAAATACTTGTAATAATCTCAAATATAATGGAAAAAATTCTTGTTTTTTTTCGTATGCTTATTTTGAATTTTTCATATTATTTAAAAAATTTTGCGTATAATTTTTGAATACATTGTTTGATTCAAATGAATTAAAAGTTTAAAAAAGAGATAGAAAAAAATGAATTCTGTGTTAAGCCTTCATAATTATAAGATATAAAATGAATTTAACAAAGCTTTAATTCTAACATGTTCGTTCTAAAAATGAAATTAAAATAAAATTTCATGTTCTTGTAAAGAAATTCATAATGACATCAAATATATTAATTGCGTAATTAAATTGATTTCATGTATATCAGAAGCTTGAAATTTCAAATATTTCCAGTTCCATGTTGCTTTATTCAAATAAGAGATATATGATTGTGGGCCTTCCATTATTTCCTAAAAAAAAGTTGATTTAATTAGAGAATTTAACAAATATATATTCCATCTACTTACATCTAGCAGCATTCGTCCATCTTTACAAATAATTATAAAAAATGTATGATTTCCGTCAAAGAATTTATTTCTCATTTTAAATTTAAATTACAGCCGATATTGCATTTCGTTCCTGCACAATACCTTCAAATAAAAATATTTGTACATTAGTTTTTCTATAAAATATTAAAACAACTATTATAAATTTAATTTTTTAAAAGATTATAAACGTTCTCACAATAAATTGTTACACGATTCCAACAATTCAACGAATGAATAAAAAAAAAAAAAGAAAGCATAAAATTAATTTTAAATGTCAGTGTCACTATCGTACTGAATTGAATTAAATTACTGGTAAAAAAAAAAGATATATAGGCATAATAATTTTTATATATGTGTTTATAGATGTAGGCATCCACATTTTTTTTAAATACTTTACTAATGCAAGTACAAAAAGTTCTTTATTACTTTCGATTAAAAAATTTATTGTTCCATAATATACTAACTAAAAAAATTTTTCACAGTGCATAATAAATTGATGTCATATAAGAGTGTAAAAAAAATTCATGAATTTTTAATAGCATCCCCATTCTATCATACAATTCTATTTTATTCAAATTTGCAAAATTATTTAATTTCAACAATAGTTCAAATAACATTATTGTGTATAGTTAAACGAAATCTTTATGTAACAGTTAAGAAGTATACAATACCTATGGCGTATGTATTTAATATAATATAATGACTTACAAGTAGAAGACATGTTCGATATGCAAATAATAAAAGACATGTTCGATATGTTTTCAAACTGAATTTTTCAGATATTAATTTGAAAGATATTTAAATGATTTTACACGCAACTACAGTAAAATAGTAAATTTCTAGTACTTTCCTTAAATTTTTTATTTTTTATTTTTCATATTTATTTTAAAGTTGAATTTTAGTATTAAGTTATTTTGAAATGTAATAATTATGTATATATACTCTATACGAGCAAGTTGCTCTTATGAGAAATAAATGAATTGAATTGAATTGAAAAAAAAAAAAAAAAATCACTCGATTTTGGTAAATTGAAATTATCAATAACGATAATAGCATAAAATTACCGTTAAGTTATCGATAACGATAAGTTAATAAGATATTGTTAACGGTAAGTTACCATCTCTTGCTATAAAAATCTCTTGCTTATAGTTAATTTCCAATACTATATTCCATCACAATACATTAACTTTGTTGGATATAATTTCATTTCACACAAAAATACACATTTATTGCTACTACGGATTCAAACATCGAACTAAATGTGCTACCACAATTGCCGAGAACTTGCTTAAAAAAAAATGCTTAATATTTTTCATTGAACTCATCTTTTCCATATACTACATATAAATAATACAACATAACCATTTAAATATTAACAAATTATTCTAAAACAAAAGTTTTTGACATTTTCATAACATAGGTAAGAAGATTTTCATATACATACAAATAAAGAAGATAATCCTCATCTCCAATCCATCAAGAAGACAGAGAAATATAAGATAACATGTATTTTAAAACGCAATAAACGGAAATAAAATTCTTAGAAACTACCATGTTTAACTAGGATAAAAATGTTAACATTCTTGTTATATTTATTAATATTAACATTATTTACTTAGAAAAAAGGTTATTTTATATTTTAAAATGACCTACGGCTTCAAAGAATTTTTTTTTTATTTACTATATATAATAATATTGTGTGGGTAGGCACATTCCTACATATTATATTGAATTTTAAAAACTATATATATATATATATGAATATGTATATATACATCTTAGGTTTATTGGAAAAGAAACAAACTAAAAATTCCACATGAAATTATCATTTATAATAATGTTGATCTCATTCTCAAGTTTCTATCATTCATTTTTGAAAAAAAAGGAACTTGCTTTTCTCAGTGTTAGAATAATAAATACATATTTATAGAAATAAAATAGATTTGTAAAAATAGGTCTTGAATCATAAGATCAAAACCAATAATTTCGAATAGAACAAAGCCGAATATGTAGTTTTCCCATATATTCCACTATGTACTCATTAATCAATTAAATTTCACTTAATTATAGGAACAGATCTTTTAACTATAATTAACTACAAATTCATTTTAAATTTATCAAATTTTTAAATCTCCCGAAATTTTTATTCTAATTTCTTATCAGAAGAGGCGTCAGCCTAGTTTTAAAACAGCAAGCATTATGTTTCTAAAAAATATGAAAACTTATTAAAAAAACTTAATAAAAAAATTGTAAAAAATTAAATATCACTAAGAGTAATGTTTGTTCCAAATTTCTGTGTTCTTCCAAGCTAATATCAATGGAAAATGGATCAGAAACCCTCTGATCCCTCTGATATAATGTGGCATAAAAATTCCAATAAAAACTTTTGGAATTTCTGTTAAATCTATTTCTAAAAAAGAAAAATCAATCGTTAACTTCTCAACCCCTAGATTTCAACCATTTCCAAAACAAAAACAAAACTCCTTCTTTATATGGAAATGATAGAACTTTAATAAGATAATGATTATGCATAAGCCAATGAACTTTTTATGAACAATTTTTTATTTTTCTAAAACTCTTCTATACCCAATTTTTTTTTCTCTCTAATGATCCTTGAATTTAATTTTCTCACATTTTCTTGGTAAAAAAAAAAAATAAAAGCAAAAACACAAACATATTATTCTAAAATAAAGTTAATATTGAGAGAGGACATCAAAGGCCGATGATTCTAACTCTGACACTTTTGTCATATAACCTTTATTATTATCTCCTTTTATCACTTTTCATATATAGTTTCTTGTTGGTTTCTTATTATTATTGAGTTGTTTGTTTGTTTTTTTTTTTGATGATCTTATGTCCTTCAAAACCCAATAATAATTTTATATAAACTTTGGGTTTTTTCATCCGTTGTTTCTATTTACAATTCTTAAAAAGTTTTCGACAAAAAAAAAATAAAAGAAATTCATAAACGTGACTGAAATCATTAAAATGAAAATCAAAATTTTGTGAAACAAAAAGAAATTTGGAAAAAGGAAATAAATAGCCCTTCCATATATAAAATATTTGAATTTTAAAGATTTTTTTTTTTTAAATAAGAGGATAAACCGGAGATTCATTTATAATTTATTTAATGTTTTGTGTTTTTTTGTAAATTTCCAAGAAAGGAAAAAAAGATATTTTAGAAAACATCTTTCCTATACAATTTTACCAATTTACGAATTGAAATTAACTAATTTAAATTTTTTTTAAATTTTCTAAATTAAATTCGCCAATAGAATTACAAGATTATTGATTAATTTTTTTGACCCGATTATTTTCCTCATCCTCATCAAAGACATAACACACTGTTTTGTATAATAAAATAAAGATCAGTGTAATGATGAGAGCTCCTTTTATAGAAGACGTAACTTTTTGGCCATTATATAAAAGACCTAAAACATTCAAAAAGCTTGAAGTTATTGCATGTATTTGAATTGGAAACGAAAATTTCAATAACTATAATATAAATGGGAGTAGAAACTTGTTTTAACATTAAAGAATTTGATGAGAGTTTACATAAAAGTAAGTTTAATATTAAACATATAATCTAAATTTATTGAATGAAATGCTTATTTAACATTAATCAATACAAATAATATAGGACAAATGAGAAATTAAAATTTTAAATTGAAATGATATAATACAGGAATTAGAAATTGATTAAGTATATTAAGTTAATAAAGAACAAGTAAATTACTTAGCGTTTTAATTATAATGCTTCTTAAAATGTTTTTCTAAAGGCAATATTTTTTAAATTAAAATTTAAATTGTAAAATAAATAATATCTAATAATAATTCTAAATAAAAAAATTTTGCAACCCTCTTTCTTTATTGAAATCCATTGTAAGAATCCTTCTTCCTACTAAAATTAAAAAAATAAGAGATTAAAAAATTAAATTTTCAATTGATTTAAATAAAATTAACTACCAATAGTAAAACTTCATTTTGGTTTATTCCTACTTCAAAAGTTTGAAAAAAAGTTTATCACTCTCATCAAAATGAAATTAAATACATTTTGTCAGCCCATTTTTTTTTTGAGTTTAATACAAAATTTAAAAACTGAAATAACAACAGTTTAGTTATATATAGTTTATATATAGTTTCAAAACATTAAAAAGGATTTCAAAAAATTTTCAAATTTTCTTTTGATCTTATGAGAATTTTCTTTAATAATAAATTTATTCACATCACGCCAAGTGAATTAAAAATTTTAAAGCGAATTTAAGAAACAAAAAATGCTTACAAATACTCGAATACATACAAAATTGTTATTTTTCATTTCCCTTATACATGAATTTCTTATAAATTTCGAAATAATATGTAAAGAAGTTTCTTATTCTTGTTTTAAAATAAAAACAAATTAATATTTGATAATAAGAAAAATACAATAAATAATGAATCTCCAATCTAAAATTTTTTATAAATGTTTTACGAAAGCATTAACTTTTTGAAACTTTTTTAACACTTGAAATTTCAATTCCCTGCTTATGTATAATACGTGCATATGAAAAAAGTTGAAAATTTAACATTTAAAAGACGTGTTCTCAATTATCAATTAATTTTTTCAAAGTAATAAAGTGTAGTTCTACATTATGCTAGTATATTACAATTCACCTTAGGTTAGCATATTCTTAATAGTAGTTTCAACCGCAATATCGAAATTAATTTATTGTACATGTTTTGTATTTTATAAAAAAAAAATATAATTTTAACAAAATCATTTAAATTACCTAATTTTATTTTAATTTCTTACTGGTATAGTATCAACTAAATATTTCAATATCAATATTTTTTAAATATCTATACTCAAGAATTACAAAAAATCTGCTCTTAATATATTATGATACTACCATATTTCAATATATTACGTACATAAATATTGTTTTATTACGCTGATTCTATATAAATACGACTTTTGAACTCAATTAACATATTGTGTAAATTCTTTACGTATATAAGTACGTAAAATAATTGGATAATTTTGTTGATGACGTTTAATTAATATTTCCGAAAAGTTTTTCAAAAAGAATTTTTACATAGTAATATACATAAATACATAATGAATTTAATAAATCCTCCTAATAATAAATCCTACGAATATTATCGTACAGTGACTTAAATTATTGTTACAACATTGAAATTTCATGAATTGTAAAAAAGTTTTACAATTGATTAAATTTTAAAATGAAAAATCTTATAGCTTGTGGAAAACTCTTACATATTCAATATTCTAGTCCTATATTTATTTAGGTTTGTTATCTGTTCCGTCCATGAATTTTGTGATGTTTTAATTTTTAGGTTATTCTAGAAATTTAACTTCTAGTTTTGGGTTATGCGACTTAAAGTTTCGAAATTTCATATTCTTGAATTTTATATGTATTTCAATTATGATTTCGTCTATTTCCAATTGCGAATATTCAATATCAAATCACTATAACTGTATTCATTTTTATTGTATTAGATGCTTTGAACCATTTGATTTACATCTCCAAAACCTAAAAATAAAAAGAAAAAATTAATATCATGTAATATTATATTTTATGTTTTATTACTATCCTAATATAAAATCACAGATGAAAACAATGTAAAAGATACAAGTAGTGGTAAGAAGCTAAGATGAAAATAATGTCCTTAAAAAGTAAACACTAACAATATAAATATTACATAATAAATTTACAAATTCCATTAATTAACACAATTTATTCATTTCTCACACCTTATATACTAAGTCAAAATAAATGCGTTCTTATATTAAAAAAAATATAAATGAGCACATAGATGTTAACAAGTGTTTATTATATAAACCTTATACCCTATATACAATGAATATCCTTGATTGTTACTTATATTTAATATTTGTTTAACAAAAACAGAATGTGAAGAAAAAAGAAATTAAATATTTGTTATTTTTTTTTATTTATTATTGTGGTATTCTTTAGAATTTGTTCTTAATTTTTTCTCTTTGACATAACATAACTACTTTTCCTATACACACATCCCTATACAGAATTCTAATACTTCACATACTATTAACCATTTTAATAATAAAATTTTATTTATCCTTAAACTCCTTAGTCTTTTCAATAAATAAAAATCATTTTATTTCTCTCTATTACTTTATAGTTTTCACTCTTAAAAAAATCTTTTGTAAAACTACAGGGCTACTTTATTTCAATTTTTTATTCCTTGTTTTTTTTTCTGTATTAAGCTATTTTTTCTATTTTAGTCGACAAGAAAAAGAAGGAAAATGTAGAAAATTGGAACTTTTTTATTTTATATTTTAATTCTTCTCTTTGTACGATTTTGTTCTACATGCACATCTCTACAAATAAGCATATAAAAGTAGTTATGAATGGTTGTATATAATAATAACACACTCAATATAACAAAAAAAAAATTTCATAAGAACTTGTTAGATGTAAGGATATTATTTTCTGTTATAAAAAAATTTTTTTATATATTCTTCTGACCAAGAAACCAAGAATAGTTTTTTGTTTTTGAGAGGATTTTATTTTTATAGAAAAATATTAAAAATAGAAAGGATCAATACATTTATAGAAATGCAATTTTTTACTTTCCTTTTGCATTATGTAAAAGAATAAAAGTAAAATGAAAAAGCAAGAGAATATAATTATGTAGAAGTGAATTTATTCAAGTCTATTGTGAGATACAGGCAACTGGAATAAGGGCTCGTGAAAATGAAAATTTAACTGACATAATAAAAAGAATTCCTTAACATCCTGCACTTTGGACTTTGTAGAAGATAATTAACAGCATTTGAATATTACAACTTACTGTGACTGATTCCTTTAATCTGAATATCTTTAATTGTGACCATAACTTAAATTTGATTTGATATTTGAATTTATCATAAATATTCAAAAACGCTATCTTCACTCGTAGTTCAACGTAGTATCTATATGTTATGTATAAACTGATCCAAATGGAAATTTCGTTGATGTTCTCTCCAGTAGTTAAGTTGCCATGATTCAAATGAAAATTTGGTTGATGCCTTCTTATGTAATAAAATTGGCAAGATGCAAATGAAAATATTGTTGATGTTCTCTTATGTAATAAAATTACAATAATCCAAATGAAAATTTGATTAATATTTTCATTACCAACAGCAAGTTAAAACAATTTTTACATTTTTTGCCTAAAAAGAAAAAAATATTTGATATTAAATGTTATGGTTGTAAAACGTCAACTCAATTTTCATATACGTACTTTCTGTATTTTAAAAATTAAAAAAAAATCAGAATTTGAAATTAATCAATTGAAATCAAATGAAATGAAATGACGTTTAAAAGGAAGAAAAAAAAACTTGTGTAATTCAATAACAAAAAACAAGGATGTATGAAAAAACAAAAGCAATATAAATATCTGCACTTAAAGGACACACAAGAATTGAAAGTGAATTGTATTTGATTGCATACTTGTTTTTTTAAAGTACATAAAGGTTCAAATTGCGAAGAAAATATGATTAGATTTTTTTTTTGCTCCCTCTTTTATCTTACATTTCATCTTATTTTTCATGAAGAATCATAGTTTTTCTTTAGTTTATAATTTAATTTTTATGCCAATGAAATTCGAATATAATTTGCTTGTAAAAATTTAAGTACAATTGAAATGATTTGAATATTATTTTCTGTTATTTTAGATTCTATTCAATTATTCAGAATATATAAAGGATGTGAATGCAAAGGAATTATTTAGAATTCGAAGGAACAGGAATGTAAATACAAATCTTGGTGTGTTTGTGTCTCATAATCATTTTCTCCTTAAGTTTTTGATTCTATTATCCTATAGAGGAACAAATCAGCACATTTCGCTCGCAAGGTTTCATTTGCTAGTGTGTACATCTGAACCTCTCTGACGGTGAGTTCTTACGTATTATATTTGTTGAGTCTAAATTGATGAATATTTTTTTTTATGTTCCGAATAATTTTTATACTTTTTTTTAGATATTACTTCTATTTTTTAAAGTTGGATATTAAGTTGCTCTATTCAATATTGTTTTTATAAGTTATCCAAAGTTTAATTACAATCTGTTGAAATGCCAGCATCTTACATTTTGAACATCAATACATTCCCGGATCAATCTAAAATATATAAAAAATATGTAATTCATTGTTTAACGAAAATTTAATTTTATTGGATCTTAAAGTTAGATCGTTTATTTTATATAGTTTTTAAATTATGTACATAATGAGAAAATATCTGAATTATTTAAGGGTGATTCTAAAATTCTAAAATAAAATTTATTACAAAATACAATGTAATTTTTATAGTTGAAAATGAAATTAATTTTTATCACAGAAAACAAGAAAAAGAGAACCACAAAATTACTTCACTAAAATAAAAAAATTTAAAAAGTTTCAGCTATATTGTTATTTGCATATCAATAAAAAGAAATTTAATATTCAATTGTAATTCACTACATAAAACTTTCGCACTAATGCCATAAAACCATTCAGAAATACTTAAAAAAACAAAATTAGTATTATTAAAATCATGTTTATTATTATTATTACTATCAGACCTTTATTTTATTTGCCATACCATAGGTCAATTACCCTATATCAAATGTTAATTATATATAATTATTTACTTAATTATAAAATTTCGAAAAGAAATTTTTTTTTCTTAAGATCAATGAACAAATAAATTTTATAGCGACTTCATGTTGTGGACACATTGATTTTCAAATGCTATAGTTAAATACATAATAAATATTACTATAGAATAAGGTAATTAAAGCTACAATAGCAATAAAATAATGTAAAAATTCTTATAATATGCAATTTAACTATTATACTCTTTTAAGTAATTAAAAATAATATAAAAAGAAAAGAATAAAAAATAATGTGTGTAAAAAAGGATTAATTTGCCAATAATTATCTCTTAAAAAAAAAGGAGTTGATGATAATTTTCAGAAGTAAAAAAATTAATATTAAAGTTAAAATATAAATCTACTATAATTATATTTTTTAAATGGAATTGAAATAAAAGTTACTGTAAAATATTTATAAGCTAATTAATGAAATTGACTTTTTGGATAATATTTTTGATATTTAGTGTAATTTTATTAGAACTTTATTAGCTTTGACCACACAATTACAACATTATTTGGATGTAGAAATTAAAGTGTTTTTTTAGTATAAAATTTTATTTAACAATTTCTATAGTCATTAAAGAAAAAATAATCAAAAATTTATTGAGTTGGTGGTGACACATTAGTTTTATACCAAAAAGACACATCAAAATGATGTAAGCTATAAAAGGGTATTCAAAATGCGCACAAAATTTAATAATTGTCAAAAATATACATTTACCGCAAACTTGAATTGTCAAATAGTACACGTCCATTTGAATCTATTCGTAAAGGTCAAATTTTCAAAATTTTTGGTATACAAATATTTTTAAGAGCAAATACCAAATATGTAATTAATTTGTAATTAATGACTATAAAATATTAAATGAAAACTTACATTTTTTCATTATTATTTTTACTCAAGCTAAACATGCAAACTCAAAATTTAGTATTCATAATTTTACTCTCATTTCTTCCTTCTCATAATTGTACATTATATTAATCTTAAAAACAGCTAACCCTATTCCAAATTCACTTCACAATAATCACAAAATAACATTCCAAATTCACAATATAATTTTGTTCAACATTCAAACCCTTAAATCATATATGTATGTTAAGAGTATATTAAAAAAAATTTATGTAATATTCATAATAAATTTAACAGGCATATGTGTTGGAATAATGAAAATTTAATAAACTTATCAGTGTTTAAAACTCAAAAACAAAAATAAAAGGAAACTAACACATTTGAAATTTAATTATTCAAATTTTTTTTTTTTTTTGTTTATTATTTTTCATTTTTCTTTCCCTTCAAATTATTGTCAAGATTAAGGTATTGTTTATTAAGATGATGAACCATAATTTTCTTATGTTTTTGTTTGTACTTTTGTGATTATGTCTCCTCTACATCACATCCTGTTTATATAACCTTGAAATTTATTCTTTATCAAAGAGAAATTAATTTAATAACAAAAAAAAACAAAGTATATTTATCAAAGTTGAAAATAAGTTTAAAAAAATTATTGTATTACATACAGGTATTATGAAATGTACAGCTCGGGCAACCCTGCACATCAAAAACTCAACTTAACGTTTGAAAAGGTTCATTTATAATTCATAATATTTGTTATTTAATTGAAAAAGCTACCAAAGTTGGAAAAATAGGTTTCGATTAAAATAAGCTTAAAGTTCAGATCAAATTTTCACAATAATTTTGAATGTAATTTGAGATTTCAAAGAAATTTTGACAAAATATAGACTGCTATGTTTCTTATTTGAAGTACAAAAATTTAAACAGATATAGTAAAGAGCAACGATATTCCATTTTCTATATTTAAATTGTTTCTTGTTCAATAATAGACCAACCTCTTTCTATACAATAACAATTAATTTAATAAAAAATTTTATAATTTTTAAAGCTGAGGCAATTATAATGTCTGATATAAATTTGTTTTTATCAAGTAATGAAAACAAAATCAAGTATATAAAATTTCAATTGTGAACTAGTTTGAAACAGCTTTGACTAAAGCTTAGTTACTCACATTTTGTTCGAAAATTATTGCGAAAACAGCATCACTCTTAAAATATCTTCTGGGGCAAACTGGTTGCAAATACAAAAATTTCAATGAATTTCAGCTGTTGTTGTATAATCAATTTCTAATTGTCAATCATTTGTCAAATGCAAACCACTGTTGTATAACTAAAAAGAAAGATAATAAACTAATTGGTATCGTATTTCAAACTTGTAGATTTTCTTAAATTTTGGAACTGCTTCTAAATGTTAACATAAATAATATTTTGAAAGGGTACATCAGTATCCTGGCAAAATATGTTCACATTTTATTTTACCTACCCATATGTTTTTTTAAGTTAACATACTTATAGGTACCATAAAAGATGAATGAAGGCACAGTGACAAAATTAAATTCTGTTTTTTTTTGTTTAACATAAATTTTATGATTTTGTTAATTTCATTTTAATTGAAATGATGTAAAATTTTACCGTCCCCATAAATAATTTAATTTAAATTTGTTTTATTTTTGTTATTATTCGGTAAACATTTTTTCCTTTTCTTCTTTTGATTATAATTAAGTTTTCGCTACTGGTGCGTAAATTATAGGTCTTTGTTTATTTTTTTCAGGATCTTGTAATTTTTTTTTTATTGTTCTTATACCTTATTTCATATATTTTATGTGTTTGTATACATTCATGTATATACATGTAAAAAATATTAAATTAATGACTAAATTTTGATGTTTTTCTTTAATTTTATGCTCCAATATTATTTAATTTGTCATTCTTTTGCAAGTATGTATGTACAAGGTGTGTATAGGAAAGTGATTCCAAAAGTTTTCTTGAAATTTTAATGTCAAATATAAAAATAAATTAATATTTTAAATGATCATAAATCAAATGAGATAGAAAAGAGTATTTTTTTTTATAAGCACATTAATATTGGAAGTTTTTTAATTAATGAGCTCAAAAGATTCAATAGTAATTCATTGAATCCGAAACTATATTCTGAATATTCACTTCAACTTAATGTATGAGTTTATTTTGTAAGATATATTTGTCACCAAACTGTTTAGTTCTATCGCTGATTACTCCCTGAAATTTTGAACAAAAATAGAGAGAAATAATTTTATGTAGAAATATCAAATTTCATACCCATTACAAATTAGCTCCCTTTCATTCCGTTGAAAAATAAAACAAACACATTATATCAATTGAATACTTTTTGATTTGCTTATTAAATGTGTCATTACGTCAGTCTTCAAAATTGCAACCACTTCTCCGAAAGCGTAAAGCATCCTATTAAATTTCTTTCTGAAAGTTTCTGGGATCACAATTCATTCCTTTATATTATTTTAAACGTGTAATTTAATAATATTGACAGTTTGAGAATAAACTCATCAAATAACCTGCAATTTTTTGAATAACTTTCAAAGTACACTGTCTACATTAGTTAAATATACATATATGTATATAGTCAAGCACGAAAACATACATACATATATGTATGAAGTTTTCTATTTTAATAATTCAAATTCCATTTTGATATTTTATAAATAAATAAAAAATACATAAAAAAAAAACTGCCGATTGTTATTGTTGGTGGTTAACTTTTGTTGGTTAAATTTCGATATAAAAAGGTTTTCGTCTCCGTACAGTGAGTTTTCTGTTTGTCTTTTATATAATTATTTTTTCTTGAGAGATGAAGGAAATTAAAATTTCTGTGCAAATATTTGATTTTTTTTTTGTTATTTTCATTTTCCTTTAAAATATAAAAATTATAACCACAATAATTAAAAATGAATTCACCTTTTTTTTTTTAATTTGGGGTTGGCTGTAATATTCTTTACTTTTTGTGGTTTTTTTTTAGTAATTTATAAGAAAATATCAATTTTTTGTTTTCCTAATATGACATTGTGAATATAATAATAAAAAGCATTTTAATTTTTATTATAATTTATCATATAATTTGAATTTTTAAATGGTGTAGTGTTTTTCATACGGAAAAATGGGGCTTATATTGAATATTGAAACACTCAGTGATAACGTAAAAAAAGTAAAAGTTTCGAAAACTTTATTATAAATGCTAATCGTTTGAAGGAATCGGTTTGTGTTTACCATAATAATATCTACATAAATATATGAAAAAATATTATAATTAAAAATTTATTCTCACCAATTCATATTTATAGTTATGCATTTAAGAAAGAAATTATATTTTTACTTTTGTGACCCAAATGCTAAACAAATAAACTAGATCTGGTTATTATAGATTGTAGACTGTTTATAAAACTATAAATTTGTGAAAGATTTATTAATCAATTATTTCTCTAAAATGTACATTTTAACAATTTTAGTATGCTTCAATGTTAATTAAACCAAAATAGAAAATTCCCAAGTGTCTAACGTCTAGACAACTACATTGATGCATACATATATGCTTATAAAAAATAATTTCATTCAAAAATTTTCAATTAATTTTTAGAAAAAAATTATTTTTTAAAAGCCATAAAATTTATGTTTCACATATGTACATATATAAAGACATATTATAAAACCAGTTTTACCACAATAACAATAGTAATGTTTTTTTGATTGAAATTCAAAAATTTACAAAAACTATAGCATCAACGATCTAAAATTTAATTTGAAAATTATATACAAGTATAAATTTTTAGCCAGAAAACTATATAAAATTAAAAATGTTTAACGGAAAACCAACAGCTCTAAATTTGTTGCAGTCATAATTTATTTTCCATTGAAATTCCACCGTCGAAATATGAGAATGAACTTAAAACTTTTATCCTACAAGTATACAAACATAATGTTATTTTTTTAAATTTAGTTTTCTTTTCACAAAAATAATGAATAATTGCATAATATTGTATAATATGTACATATATGTACACGAAAACAGCCATATGCATCTAATTTTTAATTAAAAAATTATTTGAAATGAATTCAAAATATTTTCTTTATAAAAACATCCTTTTCATATACCATACAATTCATACAATATTACATTACCTCAATAAAATAACATATTTCAAGATCCGTTTTAATTTTAGACGGCTACAGCTTGAAATTGGCACAATATGTATAATATTACTAAAATAGAAAACTTTTCTATATAGCAAATCTAAACCACATCATCATCAAATTTGCAATATTCCCACAATATTTTGCGTTTTATATTCTGAAATAATAAAAAAAGAACAGAGAAAACTTTTAAAATTTTAAATTTATTTTGAATTTTTAAAGAAATTTTGTAGTTTTCTATAACTCAAAACCAAAGAAAATATAATTCAAATGTTTTAATTTAAAATGCAAACACATTAACCCACATCAACAAAAACAAAAAGAAAACTCTCGCAAAATATAACAGAAGTTACCAAGTTTCTATTTTTGAACCGCAAATATTAACAATAATTATATTTCAGAAATTTATTTTGATTTATTAAAAATATGTGGCAATAAGAAAAAAATTATTTGAAATATTTGCGATGTTCATTCTGCAAATTGGAATAAACACAGATTGAACGAACTTGTTTATATGAAAACTATTTTTGATTAATAACTTTTGATTTTGATTAAGAGTAAATTTTGCGACAATAATCTAAAACGACTTAAATTGAGTCAAAATCAATATATTCTAAAATCTGAAACCTCCGTGTTTAAATCTCTATAACTTAACGAAATTTCGTTAATATAAAATTAATGTAAGGAACGAATTCTACACTTTTTATTCTACGTAATTTTCTTTGATATTTGTTTAAAACAATATAGAACTTGAAATACTGCAACGTAATCGCCTATGCATATCACCTACACCTAATTTTTAAAGAAGCAAACAAAAGCTAATAATTAACTTTTATATATGCACATGCCCATAACTGAACATTAGAACAACTATATTTTAATATACTTAAATATATCTTAATATAATCTTAATACAAACACATATACCTGTCAAATATTTTACAATTTAATAATCAATATTTAATCCAACTAATATCAAATAAATTTTTATAGTTCCAAACTCTACATTAACACTTGAATCAAATGACTTTTCTGAATCAGTTTATTTTTAGAATAAATTTCTAAAGAAATCTTATACACTTTAATATGTTATTAAGAAGAAATAAAAGTCCTATATAAATTATTTTAAGATCATCACAATCAATTCTATATTATCCTTGTATAAATTGAGATTTTCTTGATAATCCTTTCACATATACCGCCTACATTATACATATAATAAAGTCATTGTTATAAATCAACAGACATTATTATTAAAAAAATTTTTAAACAGAATAAAATTGTAATACAAAAAATTACTTTTTTAAGCATACTTTTACTTTGATTTCCCAACCAAATCAATTTAATACTCGTAATCAACAGAATATTCTGAATATCACCTTATTAAATTAAATATTTCGAAAATTTGACACTTGATTCTATTGAAAAATTGAAAAATTGCTTTAAAACAATCCATTGTTCTTTTAAAGCTATAAAAAATTGTAACGTAATAATATTTAATATCAGAATTTAAAATTAATTTTTAATACCATGTGAATACTAATAAAATTATTAATAAAATCATGAAAATTTTAAGTATATCTTAAAGTAACCCAAATTCTAACATAACAATATCAAGGACCTAAGGGTACTAAAATCCTTGAATTTTATACACTAAGATAGTGATATCAAAATAATAACCTTGATTAAATTTTAAATATCAAAGAAATATTTTTATTTTAAATCAAAAAATTTGCATCATATGTGCAAGAAAAATAAAATACAAGGACTTTCATAAAGAAATTTTCAATTTAAATAACAAAAAAAAAAAGGAAATCAAAAATTTAACTTATGTATTTCTAAAGAAACATGTTAAATTTTTCAAATGTACTTAAAAAACATGTGTTGATAGTAACCTGCTGGTCAGAAATGTAAAATTGTCATCAATTTACTTTGTTACTTTGCAATTGAAAGTGCAAATCTACTGAATAAAATAAATTTTACAAAACTTTTATATTTCTAACAACGAGGTATACAATTTTATGAAACCCTCATTTTAAATTTTTGGTCAACAAAATATAAAAAGCCTAAACTAAATATTGAATACTAAATTGTATAAGATTTAGAATAAAACATAAATTTTATAGATATATATACTCGTACACACATACTTAAGTAATAGAAAATAAATAAAGGATAATTAGTTGTTTTAAATTATTAGCATATCAAAGTAACATTATTAATTTCCCTTAGGATAGCTTTATTACATGTTATTGAGAAAAATATCTCTGTTAAATGTTTACAATTCCCGAAGCAGAATACATAAAATTTTTTAAACACTAAAGTGAAAGTAAATATTTTTTAAAATTAAATAGTTTTAATGGATTTCTTATATTATATTTCTGGTGAAAATTGCTAAAACAATCAACAACAAAATGATTTTTTAATAACTTGTCATTTGATAGAATAAAATTTCTATATTATTTTATTGCACTTCTCCGAATTAGTTTTAAGTTTCAGATGTAAAATCGATCAAGAATATTTTTAATATTTACTTTTCAAAGTTACTCCACAATCAACTTGCAATTCGTTATTCACTCTATAATTATCTTCAAAGTTTTCCAAATTTGCAAAAACTCTTCATCCTACAAAATATAATTTTATTTATTAAAAAAGTCTTGAAAAGAAATCAATTTTTTACAATTTTTTCTTTTAATGCTTTAATAAAAATTTCAACACCTTAGAACTGCATAAAATTATTGTTACAATTTTTAAACTATTTTCTTTCATTGCATAGTTTATTAAAAACAAAAGAATTGAAAACTTTTTTCTTTCGCAGAAAAAAATTTAATTGGAAAACTTTTCCATTGAATAAAAAATTTTTCTAGCTAAATACACTGAAAACACATTAACAAAAAAAAACCAAAAAATTTCAATTTTTCTAAGTATATCTAGATCAAGAACACTATAGCATATAGTAAAATTTCTCATAATAAGATTGGCTAATGTGCTTTATAGCATTCAATTTTACAAATCTCTGTCGGAAAATAACAAGTTAAGTTTTAAATACTTTGCAATAATTTAACCATCTATCGCATTTCCCCCACCTATCCGAATTACTTAAATGAACTTTAATTCTAGTTGATAAAATTTTAAGAAGTGTAAAAATTTCGTAAATAAGTCTTTGACTTGTTTGCCATAGCATTAACCGTTCTCAAAATCTTTAAAGTTGAAATTTATATTGATTTTCTATTTTCTATGCAGCAAGCACAACTTCATTTAAAACACTAAAAATAATTTAGTTTATTAAAGATCAAAAAAGATTTTGTAAATTAGTACCTACCCTCTCCTTTTGTAAAACTACATAAAAGTTATTTATTAAGATTAAAGTTTTCTCATTTAATAACTCAGTGCGAAAATATATTTTTGTTGTAAATCAATATTTTCTGTTCTACATGGTGATATGAAATAATTAAATGTTCATTTTTATCAAGTAATCAGTAACAAGTAAGAAAATAACGTTCGGTAAAATCAAACAGGTCTATTGAAAATTATCATTTGATAGTAAATTTTCGAAACTGAACACATAAGTTGTTTAATTATCAAAATAGTTTTGGATTCTGCTAACCAAAGTTGAAATAATGAACAAAAATGAGAAAAACATGGGCTAGAACAATTTACATGGCTTTTAGGGAGCATCTCCTGTAATATTTAATACTAAAACATCTATCTATAGCCAACATAATATTCCGATACAAGAAAATTATGCTTAAGCCCTTTACGTAACAATAGAAAAAGAAAATGCTAAGCACCTTGTATTAGTAATTAATGTGGAGCAGACAATAGAAACAGATTTAATAGAAGATTTGCAGATCTTTTAGTGTGTTAACCGAATTTATTTGGATAATAATTTTTTCTTAAATGTAATTTTACTCTGCATCCCTCTCCTTCTCTCCTCAGTCCATTTTTATTGTTATAATTTTTTCAAAAGGAATACGTACATACATATTCAAATAAAATATAGAAATTATTTTGTTGTTTGACATGGAAAATAAAATGGGAAATGTCATTTGCCATTGACTGCATGTTAAGAAATTTTTACATTTTTATACATAACATATTCAATTACTTACAGGACGTGTACATATACACAAAGTGCCTTATTTACAATGGTTTTGTTTTACTTTTTAGGGCAAAATTCCAAATGTTTTTATTAAAAGCGTATAAAGAAAACCACAAACAAAAACTGTTAAAATAGACAAAAATAAATTTGTGAAAATATTTTTTTTTTCTAAAGAATTTTTGCTTTTTTATTTATAGGCGTTTATGTTTTTTTTTCAACATTCTAATAAAGATTGATTGAAATCAAAAAAGCAACCGCAATAACAAAGCAAGGAAAGTTGTTAGTAAATATTTTTAGGGAATTGGAGAGAGCATAATAAAACATTATGTAATTTTAAGGGAAAAATATTGAGAAAGCATTTTCATATATGCATGTATTTGAAAAAGTTAAAGGATCACCATCCATTATTGTTTTTAATTATGTACTATCAGAACATTTTCATACATACATATTGCGTAAGACGAAGCTGCATTTTCAGAGATATGACAAAAGCACTTTCGCAGTACGTCAAAGATTTGATGATTATGTCGATCACGACATTCGCTTGATTTTGTAAACGGCAAGCATCTGAAATTAAGAAATTTTCAATCACAACTCAAAAATAACTGATATGCATAAGTATCAATTGCGATGATACCATACACATATTGAAATTTATGACGCGTACGCCATATCGCGTCGGAATTCATAACTTACGTCAGTTGCATGCATTTGATATTCTGAAAAACGGTCAAAGTAATCATAACGGCAAGTTATCCATTGTAGAAGTAATTATTAAATCTCTGTAAATGTATACATACATACATACGTAGTATGTGCATAAATTTTTGAATCGCTTCTCTTAAGTGTTTTGCTAAAGTATTTTGGACTCACTTGGACTCACTGAACTTCGTTTTACCTAAAAATTTCATAAAATTATTAATAAAACTTTTCATTATTCTAGCTACAAATTATTCTAATTATTGAAAATTCCCAACAAATTGAATACAAAAAAAAAATTTAAATAATTTTTTCATAAATCCTTCGAAAGCAAAAGAGACTGGAAATAAATTGAATTAAACATCAAAATAAAAAACGAAGAAAGAAATAAGAAAAAAAAATGTTTTTATGTTAAAAGAAAAAGACGAACCAATAATAAAAAAAAATATATTTTGACAATTTACATACAGAACATAAAAAGTCAGTATGACATTTCCACACTTTTGAATTTTTTTATTTCTCTATTGTTATATGTCACCACTCACCATCATGACTCACTTTTGTTATTAATTCAAAAGAAAAGGTAAAAATAAAAGAAAAACCGAAACTCTTGTGTCTTCTTCTGCTTTTTCCTTATTTTATCTTTTTGTTTTCAAAAATATCTAACAATTGGTTCCTTAGAGAGATGTGTTCATTTTTATGTTTTTATATTCTTTAGTGGTTATTTATGATTCCATCTCTTTCTTTCCTTTCCGTTCACATTATATACCAACAAATTGATTACAATAATGTAAAATTAATGACATAAAAAAAAACGTTATATAGAATGCTTTCCAATGTCAATCTTTATTTTTTTTATTTCTTTGCTGCTCTTTCATTCATTTTTTTTCGTTATTGATAAATTATGACACATAGTAAAGTGGAAATAATTTTTTATTGTGTCAAATAATATATATGTAAGTATAGATCAAAAATAATGAAAAGGCATAGTGTTATGTTATGATTAATTATTGTTCTTTTTTTTCTATATTACTATAATGCTAAATTATTGTGGTTAATAATTTTCACCATTTTAAGGCAAAAAATGAATGCTTTTAAGAGATTTTTGCCATATAAAATTGTAAATTGAAAAAATTTTCTATAACAAAACTACATTAACGAAAAATCGATCATTTTGACATTTCTGACACACTTGACTTTTTTCGAATTCAAAATGCATTCATTGTATCAACATTGGAATAGAAGAATACTGCGAAAATGTTTTGAACTTTTGAAATAATTATGAATTTTTTTTTGTATTAATTTGTATTAACAGTTTAATGCCGTTACTGATTATGTGTATTAATTCACATATACATAAGTATATGTATAAAATTGCCGAAAGGCGGCACGAGAATTGTTTTATCACATGTGCACATTATTTTCTTAAGAATTATATACATATTTCACAGTTTTTAAATCCCTTAAGGTTAATTTGGTTGCCTTATTTTCAAATTATAAGCCTTCAATTTTCACATTTAATATTTTTGAAACGATTATTTTGTATACATACATAAGTACGTAAAATAGGTATTCAAATTATTTTTGCATAAAATATGATATAAAAACCTAGACAAACCTAAATTTCAAAGTTTTTAAAGTTATCAAACAATTTACATTTCAATTCATGATGTTTTTTCTAAATAAAAAAGAAGTACATACATTCAAACTTCTGAAAATATCTAGGTACACATAGGTACGCAAGCCTGAGTGCATTTATAAATTTTAATGTACATACATACATAATTTATCATACCATTTTCATCATCTTATCCACTTTCGAATATTAAATTTTTTTATATGTAGACTCTCCTTTCAATCTTCATTGATATGAATCTTCAAGATCTATGAATTTACCCATGTGTTGTACCTACAAATATAAATATAAATGTATAATTAATATCCTTTTTTTTGTAGACTCTTTTTAGTCTCAAACCAAATTAGTTTACAAATATCAGTAGGTTGATATCATTTACTCTTGCTCTACTATAACACTATCGAAATCCTTTTTAAACTGATACCAGTACAAGTATATACTTGAATTTAAGTAAAAAAAAAACTTTTTAATTGCCTAAATCAATTTCAATGACATACTTTATAATATTTTACAGTTTATGAAAATATTCAAGGGTAATAATATTTAAAAAGAAAATTAATAAAATAAAAATCGATTTTTGAATTTAGTATGTAGAATTCGACAGAAACTGTTGAATTAATATTCTGTAAAATATCCAAATGCATCAATAAAAAAAATTATGTTACAATTCTTGTATGTATGTGTACGTAAGTACATATATTCAAAAAGGATACGTGACAATAAATGAAACAAATTTTTATTTTCATTTAAGTTTACCATGTGACGTCTTTAATTCAATTTAATGGATACAATATGAAGTTATTTACAAGGACATACTCAATTATAAGTATAAGAGAATAAAAAAAAGAACATAATAAATTTGAAAAGATGAAAAAATATTTTACTTAAAATATTTGATACGAAAAAACGTGAAACTATTTTTCAATTTAGTTTTTGAATATATAGGGGTTTCTTTTCTTACGCATCGGATTTTTATTTTAAGAGTTTTTAATATTAAAATGAAACTTTAAACGGAGACATGGGATTCGGAAATTTTGTAACGATTTGCATCTTCATTAAATACCCTAAGAAGGGATGGAGATAACTTGAAAAACACCAAAATTCACATTACGTAAAATGATGTAAAATTAGAACTGCGGCATAATTTCATGAGTTGCATAGTTGCTGACATTTGCACTTGTAAGATCAAATAAATGTGAAAATTCATAATACATATATACGTATAAACAATATGCTCTTACGAAATTAAGAAAGAACTTGAATATGAATGATTGTTTAATAATTTTTCGGCTATAACGTTTAAATTTCTATTTCAAACAAATAACAATTGCTATAGGATTCTACCTGTAAGATATTTACGTTTATGTTTCCAACCAATTTTAATCTATGAATAAACTAAAAATTCTGGATGAATTAAATTGCATATATTAAAAATATCAACCACATTTTAAAACAAATATTTTTTAAATTTTCTCTTTTGCATTTCTAAACACTTTAACATCATCTATCTACATACAAATTCATATGAAATACCATGTGGGAGTAATAAAATAGCACATTTTAACTAATACTTTTCGCATATGGGTGTTGAATATTCTATTATTAAAGAACATTGATTTCAATTCAATTGAATTGTATGAAATATGTACTTTCGAACAATGTCTACACCCACAGTTTCATCAAGAATCTTATATAGACTGTCAAGCAAGCAAAAAAGTCCTTTTTGAAAAAGAAAATCAAAGTAAAACTTTTATTTTCATTTCAAATCATGCGTAAAATTAGACAGGAAATCATTCATCTTTATTTTAATCTTATTTGTTTTATTTTTTTTTTTTGTGTTTTCGCTCTTTAAAAAGTATTTTAATATAAGCACTTCATTTTAATATACAACTTTTTTTAACATGGCATTTCAAAGTAAAATATGTCAAGGTTAAATACATTTGTTTTTCTCTCTTGAAGTGAGGCTCAGTTTTTATTTATTTGTTATAAACATCTCTATTTTATAACTTAAAATTTACAAATCAATTTTAAATTACTTTTTATAAGCAAAAACCCAAAATAAAAACAAAAATAAAAAAATTTTCGAACATCTTGTCCAAAAAATCTTGGAGAGGCTCAAGGACAGGCTAGTATGAGGACTAGTAGGACTAGATTGCAAATTGATTATTGAAGTTACAATATAGTGACATTCAAAAATATCTACAATGCCCCCATTTAAACAATTACTTTACCTCAACATCTGAGTTTCTGCTAAAATCAAGCAACTTTTCCGTGGTAATGAATTTTACATTTTCCCCATATCAAAAGCCTTTCCTTTTCTCTGTTTCCTTATAATTTTTTAAGAATGGGCCTGGCTAACCTATGAAACGCGTACTGTAAAGGTCTCTTTTGCAAGCATATTAATTTTTTTTTCATTTTCATCTCGGCCTGAGCTGCTTTTCCCATACTATTACTTTATTGTAGGCGCATTAGCAGCTACCTAAGTTAAGCTTTTTCTGATTCGGAAATTTGAATATTTTAGTAAATTACTTAATGAACACATCTTCAAAATACATTTTGTAGCGAACAACATATTTCAAATTCTGAACATTGTGGTGACTCAATATTATTCAATCATTCCCATCATTCTAACTAATTATAAAATACCACAGAATTCCAATTAATTACATGCATATCTTTCCAATGAAATAACAAATTTATAATGCCATTGTTTTACAAGTACACATTCGTCCTCTCTACAAATTCAGAAGCTGATCTGCAAATAATAGAAAAAGTATGAAATACATATGAACATGTGTATACATATAATTTATAATTTCTTATATTTCTATTCTCCAATAAACATTAGTAATTTATGTATCCTTAAAACAATATCACAAAATTTACAAGTGTAATAATATGAAAATTAACAAGAAAACAAGAAAATATTGTAAAAAAAAAATTTTAAAAGTTTTTTGTTAGCCTCTCGTATGCATACTTCAAAACTGTTTGAAATGTTGGAAACAAAAAAATATTTTCCCTTACAAATTTCCTTTCTCTTGTTTTTGGTTTTAGAATTTTTCATATAATTGTTGAGAAACTTTTTAGAAAATTTCAAATTTCAAATACGTACAACTGAGGAAACGGCAGTTATTTTAGAAAGTTAATGTTTTCAATTCTATTCTGTTTTCATTGAAAAGTCGAAATTTTCAAATAAAACAAGAATTTGCTTTCAGTTTTTCTGAATTGTTAAATTTTCCGTATTTTTTACGATTTAAAAGTTTTAAACTTTCATTATAAAATCTACAAAAATCAGATTTTCAGGCAAATTTACAATTTAGTAAGTTAATCTTTTTATCTTTCTATTTATCTTAATTAACCATAAATACTACATAGCTTTGACTTTTAATAACAATTTTTGTAAATTACTAAAACGAATAAATATTAAAAATGTGGTAATTTGTCTTTGTAAAGGCAAAACAAGGGTGCTAGTTTCAATAAATTTTTAATGTGAACTAATTGACACATAACTCCTGCTATCACTTCAGCACCTTTAAATTTTGAAAAGATTTGCCTATTTGAAACTTTAGACTGACATTTAATGAAAAGATTGAGACTTTCAACTCATTTACTTCCAACTAAAATTGCCGGAAATTTGTTATTTTCTAAAATACAATCAATTTTTCTTTGTCGCTTTAAAGTCAACTTTGGAATGGTATATACACAAATATTCTAATATCACCATCAAAAAGCATGATCGTCAATATTTGCCTATTAATGGATTACATAAAATATGAAGCTACCTATCAATATTTAATGGTATAGCAAAAAATTATTTTTTAAATTTTAAATTAATATATTTGACAAAAAAGTTGTATTGTATTATAAATATCACAGTTCCAACTGAAGGGAAATTTAAGATGAGCTCGAGATGCTTTAAGCTATTTTACAACTAATCATTAAGACTATCAATAACTAGTTTAAAGTTATGAGAAATTAATTTATGGTTATCATATCGAACTTAATAACTTTAACGTAGACATACATATGTATGAGGATTTGAACACAATATTACTAAAAATGTGTTCATATCAGATTAATATTAGAGACTAGTAATGTTGCCTAGTCTTGAACTTCAGCTAATAATACCAGAAATTTAAACTGATCAAACAGGCACGTATGTATTATTTATGAAATGATGTAAACATACATCTGTAAAAAAGTACACATATCAAGTTCAAGGATTCAACAAAGAAGAAAAATTTTTTGTTTTAAATTTTGTTTAAAACTCCAAACACAAATGTTATATAGGAGTTTAATGGGTTTCTAATAATGAATATGCTGCGGAAAAATAAAGTACAAAACTCATCATATTGTTTTTCAACTATATACTTATTCTTTTCCAAGTAAGAATTCTAAGAATTTCCTGTTGAAGCTTATTTCTTGAGTGCGCCTTTCCTATACATGCTTTTAAATTCAATAAGATTTTTTATTTTCTTTTGTACTTTTTCTGTTTTTCTTTCTTTTTGAAAACTTATTTGTTTCTCAATTTTCAATCTGTTTTTTTTTTTTTTTTGCTCTGTTATATTAAATTATAAATATTTTTTATGAAAAACGATAACATGTATATTTAAGTATTGGCGTATAGGATTTCAGATACCGTGTGACGTCCTGAATACAGAGAAACACAATAATAGAAAAATTATGAAGTGATTCTTTCAAGTGAAACGAAAGCCGAAAATACTTTCGAAAATTGAAGTTAAATTGTAATACGCAAAAAAAATTATATATAAAATAATTAAAAAATTATTCATTATAGATAAATTAATACCGTAGATAAAAAAAATGTTTGACATACGATCCAAAGGGCGATCTACGAGTATAAATTGGAATCCCTATAAAAACCAAAAAAGGATGATTAAAATATTAAAAAAAAACTAAAATACACAAAACATTCAACCTATTTAGTTCATTAGGGTAAATCCATAACATTTTTCTAGTTTAAAACTCTATTTAGTTCCACAATAATTTCACACAATGCGAAAATCCTAAGCAATATGTAAGAATTAACGTCAAATTTTGTAGATACTAAAGCTCAAATTGCCATATTGTCAACAATTTCCTTATTGCCTAAACCTGTAACTACCATTTCAGACTACCAACTAGAAACAATGTTCTTTGTCGCTCTTCCAGGAAAGGGGAAAAAGAAAAATATGTCAGTAATTACAAATTTACCATTGCCTATAGTATATATAACACTAATCTAACCACAATTCTTAAATGTAACCTACAATAAACTTAACATACTTAAAATCGACATAGTTTAAAATAACCACAAACACGTACAATACAATGCTTAATTATTTAATATTCTAACAAAAAGAACAAATTTTACCTTAAAATTTCTATACTAATTCTACAAATTTTAACTAATATCCACCCATCCATATATACTTGAAATGAATTAACATTCTAATAAATATATAGATAGACTTTATAATCTAGATTAAATTGTATTTGAACTTTAATTTGTTTTAATATAGTATCTATATAATATATATATAGAAGAGAGAAAAGTAGAATTTAATTGTTGCTATCAAAAATTAATTTTATTTCAAATTACCTTCCTTCCTTTCTTATGTTTTATATCCTTTATATATATATATTTATTTATTAAAAGTCAAAAAGTTATTCAAAAGCACCTTCTGTAAAATAAAATACTTTCAATTCAAAAAAAGAAAGAAAAATTTTTACTTAGTTAGTATGGAGAATGGTACTTTGAATATTTAACAAAGAAAAGAAAAAATACAATAAACTTTATACAAAAAGATTTTTATACAACCAAAAGCATTAGGGATAAACTCTAAAACTGAAATTAATTTATTCAAATTAAATATTGTAATTTTATTAAAAAAGATATAAAATAATAAAAAAAAAAAAGATTTATTTATTTGGGTATACTTTAAGATACCCAAGGAATAGTTCATAAATCCTAACTCTAGTTAAAAAAAACTAATTATGAAACTACTGATGCTGTACAATGTAAGATTTTAAATATTTTCGCTTGCTTTCAGAATTCCTTAAGTGATGAAGCGCTAACTTTCGTGTAAATGAAACATAAACACTTAGAATCAAAATCGTTTAATTTTATCGTATAGTATTAAAAATGAACTCAAAAATTTATAATAATCTTCAGTTTATTCTGTAGAATGAAAAAAAACGAATTACAAAGGTAGAAATGAAATAAAATTAAGTTGTAAAAAATCCATTTTATATACACGTATTTTTTAGGTATAGTAAAAGAATTTCTAAAAATTTTAATCAAATAACATTTGTAACTAAACAACGATTTAAATTATCTTTCCCGGCTAATGAAAATAATTGATTTGGAAATAATTTTCAAAAACTTATTTGAATTAATTAGTGATTTTGTAACATTAACAAAGAAAACTTTTTCCCTACTCTGCTCTCGATTCGAATTCAATTTCAAATTAAGTTTCAGAATATTATATCGGAAATTTGTTTTAAGTTCAAAGTTAACTATACAACCGAATATATTTATTAACTATTACCCATTTCTTTCTTTATAATACCAATTCATTATTTAGATATTCAAACTGACCCTGTTATTGAAGTTACAATAATAAATTGAAAATATCACGTGCCACTCTTACTTTATTGTAATAAAAAAAATTTTTCAATTAATCATTACCCAATATAATATACTTGAATATACTCCAAATATACAATTGTTTTATTGGGAAAAAAAAAATGAAATATACATATACATACTTATTTTAAAATTTTAAAAATTTAATTATAGAAATTATTCTTTAAAATGCAAGATGATTTCTGTTTGATACGAGGGATAATTATTTTTTAAAACTTATTGAATATTTGATTAAAATTTTGTATCAAAACCAAATCAAAAAATCTTTTGAAAATATAGATTGGAAATCTACGTTCAAATATAAATTCGAAACTCATGTTTTAAAGAGTTCTTATGACTCTGTTAAATAAACATTTTCAAAATATCTAATAATTTCTTAAAGAAACTCAAAATTTAAATTACTAGGGCTTCATGTTCAATATTTCCACATAAAAATTTAAATAATCATCAAGTGATTTAAGAAAACTTCTTATTAATAAAGATCTTAAAATCTAATAACATATATTAATCATATTTAAATCAATTTAATCTTAAAACTTATAAAATTTTAGCAATAATATTTAAAGCCGAATATTTATTGTTAACCAATAAACAAATTAAAATAATTATTTAATTCTCTAATTCTTTTTTTTTTTGTGATTTCAAGTGAATTCTTCAAAGGTTTCAAATATTTATACAATACATTATATGAAATTCAATTAAATTAAATTAAGAAAATGCCTTAAAGAACTTATAATTAAAAATAAATAAGATTAAAATTTTTTCTTCCCTTGTACTTATTTATTTTGTGAAAATCAACAAAAAAAAAATACCAGTAAAAAATTGTTAATAAAAAATTATTTTTCAATCCTTTTCAGTACAAGGTTAAAAAAAATTTTAAATAAATATTTAACTTAAATATATTTTATAGTACAAGTTAAAACAATAAAAAAAAAATGTTATATTTTCTAATTAAATCATTAACGCTTAATGACTTTCACATTAACTTTTATTGGTGTCATTATTTTTTTTTTTTGAATAATTACTTTCTTTTTAATAAATTGATTGGTATAAGAAGAAATTCTCTATTCATCATTTAAATTAAAGGTATATACGTGCTTTATAATTTCAATATTTTCACGTAAAATTTTAAAATAAAAACAATAAATAAAGTAGAATTTTCATTAAATTAATTTTCTTTAATACTTCCTTTTTGAATTTACTCACTTTGTAATAAATCATAAACCGGATATAAATCGTGAATTTTAGATTATATAGAGCTTTTTAAAATTGAAAATAATTTTATATTAAAATATTAAATTTAAAGTTTCTTAAAGTAAATTTTGTCAAAAATTAAATTTGATATTTGTAAATTGGTTTTACTACATGTTATCGAGATGTTATTTAAGATTAAATTTAACTTTTTCTATTAACTACTCTTTTAGAGACCATCTCTTTTAGAGAAGTAATAGTTGCATAAATTACAATTGTAATTTATTGATTAATAATCCTATATAACACTTTATTTTGAACTTACTCAAATATAAAATTTGTGGACGTTCAACAATTGTAAATATGACAAGATTATTTGAAAAAGGTTTTAATTACAATATAACATTTAATATAAATTCATATTCAAAGCTAACCATAAGCTAACGGTGAACGTTCTATATTAGTTTAGATAAGCCGTCTTCCAAAAATCCACATTTTCTATTGTACTCAACATTTGCTACTGCATTCGATAAAAATATTGAGGACTGACATTAATTTTGAAGTTCATCTCTATACATATATTGCGCAAACTGCTTAGTTAGTTGATGTCTAAATTTCTCATAATGTACATTATAGAGTCTTTTTCTTTCTAAAATAAGTTAGTCTTAATTACACTTGGGGGTATACCATGGCTTCATCATATATAAAAAGCTATACAAATCTATAAAGATCTGGCTGAAATACAGATTTCATTGTCACTACTTCTGCTATTATTTTCTTTCATCTATCATCCCATTGCAGTTAGTTATCGAAAGAAAGTAAATTTTCTATACAAAAAAAAAATTGAAAGTAATCATCCTTCATCAAATTATAAAGGCAATTTGAATAAAAGTTCCTAAAAAGTAAAATTTGTTAATAAGATTAATCTATAAAACATTATCAATTTCATTTCAAATAATTATGACCAGACTTTTCATAAACACAATTTACTTAATGGTTACTATAATTGTAACGTTATCATATTATTACTTTAACAATGCGTATATATATATATATTGCAAGTATGCTTGTACAACAATAAATTAATTATTTGACCAGTTGGGCTTATTGCTGTTTGTACTCTGCGTAATAAAGAAATTTTATTATGGTAAGAAAAATCAATTTGCATTTTAATTATAAAAAAAAATGGTCATGAATTCATGCATGACTTTATTCAACCTTCTCCAGTCCACGGAACATATATGAACGTATTGGATACGATACGATTTAATGGTTTGCGTGCAACCGCATTTATTCAAAAATTTAAACATTAACTTGAAAAGAAGATTTAAAGGATTAAAATTTATTCATATTCCATATAATATATACTCGTACATTAAAATTAAAATTTTCACCATTATTTTCCTTTAATCAAGTATATTTTTTTTTTCTTTTTACTTTTTATATAATAAAATCGAATATGCATTAAATGTAATTTTTCTGTAATTACGATAATCTTTAGTTACCGCCAAAGCTTAAAGTTATACTTTTCTTTTTTAATATTTTAATAAATTGTGGGTTACAAAAAAAAAATTAACAATAATATTTTCATAAATTTCTCAGATTTCATATTTTTTGTCTTAATTAATGATTAAGCTTTCGTCGCGGCTGCTTTTTTTTACATTTAAACATTTACATATTGTGTATGTAATTCAATCCAGAAAAAATCCTTGAAATTTTTTTTTCATTTTCCATTAATTTATTACAAATAGCTTATGTGCACGCAAAAACTTGAAAATATAAAATAGAAATTGTAAAAAAAGACCTTTAAAACTGGTAGTTGGATGGTGTGAATACTTTCTGATTTAAAATGTAAAGTAATAAAATGATCAATATAGTAAGCCTGAAGTAGTATTTCATTCTTACATTTATTAAGGTGCGTAAATGCAATTAAATAGCAATTTTTTAATTAATTCAATTATAATAACAATTATTTCAATTAAAAAAATTTTTATTTTAGAAAAATCTTGTTTAATTTTATTAAATTTTTGTTTCTAGAGTTTTCAAATACTCAAACTAGAAAAAAATTAACGTAATGGACTAGATTAACAAGGCCTTGTGAGTCATTATAGTAGTCAGATCTAAAATTAACATAATATAATATTTTTCGTTTTTTTAATAACATTATACAGAAGAAGACTGAAAAGTCAGCTCTTCGTTGTCCACAAATTTTAAAAATTTTCGTGTAACTAGCAAAAAAAAATACAATAACAGCAATTAACAATGCATATGTAAATTCAATCCTAAATACTGCAGAATAATAAGTATGCAGGCAAAACTAATAAGGATTGAATTTTCGCCTATGAATCTTTCATTCCATAATGTACAAATACAAACTTGCTTAATTTAACAATTTCCTAGAAAAATTACTATTATTATAAAAAGTATTCACTATAAATACTTTGGCTTTGTATTCAATATTATTATGTTATACAATTTAAATAACTAAGCAACCACATAAATACTTGACTTTCATCTTCAAATAATTATTAACTAATAAGACAACTATTTAATAGTACAATCTACTTAATTCTAAGAAAAAAATATCATGATTTTATTATTTAAGTATTTAATTATTTTAAGAGGCAATATAAGAATGTAAAAATATTCTATTTATTAAATCTATTCCTCAGAATTACTACATCAGAGAATCTTACAAAATATCAAAGAGGACACATGTAACAAGAATTATTTTTCAATAAGTGTTATACGACTATTGTTTAAATTTACCATGTTTTTTTTTTTAAAAGTTCTCTATACATTTCACATATGTATGTACATGAATATAAATATACACTATATAAAAATATTCTGTGGTTTCAAACTAAAAATTTTCATTTCTATCTTTGTAAGCATAGGGGAGAAAACCCCCATTATTTTTAATACAAGAATGTATTGTAATTTTGCAAAAAAAAAAAAAATAAATCCAATAACCTTCCTGTGACTAATATACAAATAATGCTTGCGTTCCTTTTAAGAGTATGTAACACTATTGACTACCCCACAATAGTTAGAAGCAGTTCTTAAATGGATTCCTAAAAAAATATGAAGCCAATTTACCAGAAGTTTTCAGTGAATTTATTTTGATTATACGTACATACATATATAATAATATCATTATACAATATTTTAAATTATAGTAAATGTATTGTAAAAATCTTATTATTTAATTCAAAATTTACATATGAGTTCATATGAACTTATGTAAGTTTGTATAATTCTTGAATACTAAATTAAAGTGAATGACTTAATTTTTTTTTTTTTACCAAAATGTAATGGAAATACTCGTACCGTGTTATGCGTACGTACGACGTTATAGATGCACATAAATTATTATTCAGGGTTACAAATCAAATTGAATAGAAATAAATAATGTTTATATTTTATTTTATTCAATACTTTCTTCAAAATTATGAAATTATTAAAAGATAGTGTTTCTTAGAACGAAGTGGAGGACTTAGAAGTAAAATATAGACTTATTCAATGGAAACTTCATACATATTATGGAATTAACTTGTGTTCTTATACTCTATTACTTGTAAATTTTAAAAATAAAAAGAATTTAAGTGATAGTGTGAATAATATACTCTTGTTTTAGCTGTAAATAAAATACATCGAAAATCAATGCACATTTTTTAACAAAAAAAAATCCTCAACAAATCCCCATATATAAATTTAATTTACTCCCAGCCGTAATATTTTCAAAAGATAATAAAATATGTGCATGTGCATATAAATTAAGGAATATTTTCCAATACAAATATGAAAAAAAATGAACTTAAGAAGTTTTCATAATGATCTCACAATATTGAATTGTTAAAAAATAAAATACACAAGTGAAAATCACCTATTCAAACTAGAAAAAAAAATAACAAAATGAAATAAAGTAAAAACTAAATGAAGAAGATTAAGTACAAAAGGACGCTCAGTAGAATAGGACGGCAGTAAAAAAACCAAAAATATTTCTCTTTAAGCTATCAAAACAACAATCTAAAAAAAAATATTCGTTAAATAGAGGACATTAACATTTCGATAAAAAATGTACCTTTCTTATATTTTCTATTTAAATCGTATTTTTCTTTATATTCTATACGGTTAACAAAATAATTTTTACTTACCCAACTTTCGGATACATTTATTTTCATTTAAACAAGAAATATCGGCTTCTGATCAAAATCTCATATATATTCCCACAAGTGAGTTCACATTTTCTAATGGCATGCAATCTAAAATTTCTTTTAATACCAAAATTTGAACTGGGATTGTATTGGACACGCATATATTGAATATTCTGCTAATTAATACTGTTCATGCAAATGCAATTATCAAAGAATTCCAATAGAGAAGGCTTACAATAAATTTTCGTTAACTGCACACTCCAATTTCAAGTAGTCTTGCATCATATCTCAACATGAATTTGCTAAAATTACAAAAAAAAATTTTATTTTTAATACAATTCTAAATGGAAAATGAAATACAACTGATACAACAGAAATTAATATCTAATAACAAAAGTAAGTATAGAAGTTTTTTTTTACTTTTACAAAATAAAATACGCATTACGAATGCAAATTGCATTGTACAAGAAAACAAAATTAGAAAAAAAAAATGAAATTTCATATTATATAAAAGGTCCTTAACTGGATTTTTTTTCCAGATCCTTAAACTGAATTGAATCATCATGTCTGGTTTTCGTAAATTTCATTATTTATTATAAATGTAAATAAGTTTAAGTACAATATAAACGCGTTTAAGTGTAACATATGCGTCCCCGTAAAGTAAATAAATAAAATGTATTTTGTGGGAAAAAATTTTTTTCTTGTCTAATTTTTCATATGTCCTTTCGAATGATTGATTTGTAAATATTGTTACATATATGTGTATACATTTTACTTCGATGTAACCTTTTTAAAAAGATATTTTGCAAGTAAATTTAAAAAAAATAGTCAAAAACTACGTTGTCTTTCATCATTTCGTTCTATTTCGTTATGTGGATTCAGTTTTCTTGCATGAAGAAAAATAGTAGAAAATATTCATTTCGAGATTACTAAAAAAAAAAACAAAAAGAAAAATTAATAAATTTAAAAGTAAATGTTTCTTTTAATAAAAAATACTCAAAAACAAAACTTGAACTGTCTGAGTGGGTACTATTATTTTATCAAAATTTAACTAAATATTTATTTAATTTAAAATATTGGAGTTAATAATTTAAGAATATTTTTACGAGTGGTTCTAATAATAAAGAAAATAAATTCGTCACTTGCAACACTTCCAACAATAATTAGAATACAAAAACTATTGAAATTTAATGCACAATTTTTGTTTTCAATGTACATAAATTAATAGATGAATTGAAACTATACATTAATCATAACGCACATGTATAGATCTACGTACTCGTTAAATAATTAGCGAACTACGTACATATATATGTGCATATATGCCTTTTACATGCTTTTAATAAATAGTTTCTAATGCGGGAAAAGTTTCATAGAAAGCAATTTCTTAACAACACGAAATGACTTACCATTTAAGCTCAAAAAAAAGAATAAAGGAAAATTGAAAATTTTAATTAAAAATCTTTTTATTTTTTGACTTTAAATTTTGTTTCATTTAAATGAATTAAATTATTTGAAATCAATTAAATAAATTTCTTTTAAACAACAAAGTCAAATAAATTCATACATTATAAAAAAATATATGTATGTAGGTAGGGTATTATGTAAGTAGGTTTGAGATATAAAATATATTATTAAAAACTATTGACAATATTTTTTCCCACTTCTGCGAATGGCTGGCTCTGATCAGACCCTTAAAATATATTCGAAATGGACTGGTATTCCTGATGAAATACAGAAAAATTTTGGAAGAAAAAAAGGAATGACTTAATAGGCGTAACTAAGAACAAAATCAAACCCCCGATACTATAAAAAAAATGACACTGTACTTTTAGTAAGAATATCGGATTATTTTGTTACACTAACAGAACTTCAAAATATGAACCAACCATAGAGAACATCATAAATAGTTCTTAAGAATTTAAAAAAATGCCTATTAAAATATTAAAAATAAAATAATCAAATAAAAATGATTCCTCATCTGCAGACAATATTTTAAAGTTTTCTTTTTGATAAATTAAAATTTTAGGATGAGTTATGAGTAGATTATAAGCGTATATCACTATCTTCAAAAATTAAAACTTGACCTAGGCTATAAATTTATAATGAAAAATATTTCCTTAAAAATTACTGCAGTTTAAAGAAATTCATGGTTAAAAAGAAATAACCCCATGATTCATAAACCAAAAGGACAACCTTTGCAAAAAAAAAGGACTTTTTAAGGATTAAAAGTGAATATTTATAGAAAAAAATAAAATAATGAATTTTTCTTAATATGTACTTAATTTTTTTTCACTCTCAAATTTATTCGTGCAACTTCAAGAAGGGAAAAAATTATACCAACACAATAACAAGGATCATATAAAATTCGATTTAATCTTTGTCAAGTTTACATAACAGTTGAGACTATTCAAGGATCGAATATACTAAAAATATTGCTATAAAAATAAATTGAAACGGAAAAAAAGTCCCACACATTTCTTTTCACTTACTCTCGCCCTCCTCCGTTCAACAAGTATTAATATTCTCTTTTTTGCTTTACGCATTTACTTTATATTTTTCTCATCTTTGGCATTTTAAAATTTTAAGATCTTTACTTTTAAATTCTAAAATAAAAAAAAAATAATAAATTTACTATAAGGGCTTTAGTTTTTGAATTTTTATTGCATGTCCTTCCTCATAATTTTATCTTATTTTCAATTCAATTCATAATTTTTTGCTGGAAAACGAATTAAATCCTTAAACATTAAATATGCGTAGACAATTTAATATAAATTGTCAACCCCTTAATACCTTAATATTTTAAAAATTAATATTTATTAAAAAATGTTCTAAAAAAAATTTTATATAAAATTATTAGGATAATATGTGTGATAAGGAACAAGGACAACGAATAAGGATAAATTTTTGAATAAATAAAAATTTAATTTTTTTTTAAATATGTACATAGTTCGTTTGGAAGACCATATTTGAAATATTTAACAAACAATATTTTAGGAGGGCTTTTAATATTAAAGGGTTACAAAATTGATAGCATAATAATATTTATATATAATAACTATAAAAATTTATAAAGGGGTATTAAAAAATTTTCACGACAATTCTAAGTTATCATCTTGAATTGAACGCTTATAATTTTATCAAATTAAAGTTAAAATTTTTTTGCTAGAACGATATAAATTTGTGAAATTTTCATTAAAATTACAATTTTACATTGAAAATTCAATATCTTTTAAATTAAAAAAAATAATACATACTTGAAACTCATTAACGAAAGAGTCACTAATTTGTCAAAGTAATTCCACAAATTTTTAAGTTTTCAATCACTTCTCATAATTACATCCTTATTACAATCCAAATTATAACTCCATTGTAAGCTAAAAACTAACGAAAACCATACATCTTTATATAGATTATACATTTTTACTGTGTTTTAATGTTAGATAATATTAAAAGTGTTATGTATTATTTATCAACTGATTTTATAAGCTTATCATTCATGCTAAATCTTCTTATCACAATATTTTCTCTTCTAAAACTTTAATACCCTCATTATTTCGGTGTTTGTTTCAATACTTTAATAGTCTTTAATTTCTTATTGGAAAAATAGATTTTGGATAAAATAAAAACCAAATAAGAAATACTATAAAATCTTTTCTCACATGGATTTAAAAAAAAAAAAGATGAAAAGTAATTTTTGCTTTCAAAAAAAAATAATGCGATAAATTTTTCATGTATTCTTCTTTTTTCTAAAAAATAATCCAAATAGGATTTTTACTTTTAGTTGCAGAATATGTACATACGAGAAAATATACATATACGAGAAAATTTACACATACATTAGAGTAAAATTAAAGGACACGATAAATTAATTTTTGAATTAAAATCTTAAATTAAATTAACAACATGTTAAATTATATAAATTCTTTGAAGAAATATGAAGCGTAAATTGAAAACTAAATTAAAGAATTTGAAGCAAAAACATTTTTACATTAATTTTTCATGAATTTGTTTTTTTAAATTTAAAAATTTAAAAAGGAAATTCCTAAAAATTACTAGCTACCTAATTTATTACATGAGACGGTCTAAAGGTGTGAACGAGTTCCTCTGAATTTATTTTATTCCAGATTACTTAAGAATATTTTCACTCTCCGTATGGCACATACAAATTAAGACAATACTTTAAGACCCTATATCGATGGATAATCACCTAAAAAATAGAGTAATATTAGAAAATGTTTTAAAAATTAAATTTATTGTTCACAATACACAATTCTGCTACGAAAAAATTACACATTTTTCAAAAATCAATAAAAATTTCATTGAAATATGAGTAAAATTTTCAATTCTAAAAAATGAATGAAATTGAAATGAAAATCCTACATCACAATACATCTTTGACAAAACCATTATACATGTTATCCTTATCATATAAAATACTTAAAATCAATAACAAAATAAAATTCGCTTTCAAAACCTTAAACAGTTCAAATTTCAAACACAATACGAATAACATCCATACTGCAACACACGTCTTTCGTAACAACAAAAAAAAGCTAATAAACTCTGTAAAGAACAAATTTATTTTTAAATCAAAAAGGATTTTCATCTCTTTATAGCATTACTAAAGCATCAAACGAAAGAATGCATAGAACTTTTAAAGGATGCGTTTATAATATGCCTAAAATTAATGTAATTTAAAATCAATAATATATCAAAATAAAATTATTAAAGAAAGAAAAAAGCTCCTTCAATTATTGTTTTTAAGAAACACTAAGTGTTCAAATTCAAAGTGAGAAAACGTTTTAGAGCGAGAAATGCAATTAAAATAAACTTCTTCTTTAATTTAATCCAAAAGCATAATTAAATAAATTAACATGGACCTTAGTATATTTATGTTCTCTTTTTAAGCTAATATTATCTCAGAGTTAGCAAGATTAATTGCATATTGTCATCCTTTTCATTGATTTACTTTCATTTAAAAATTTGTCAATGAAATACCAAAAGAAAAAATATCATTTTACCCCAAATATTAGGGAAATCGAATACTATTTGGAAAAAAAATCGATCTAAGGACATTCTCACACTAAAATAATAATTGAATATAAAATGATTTCTGATATTAAGGGGTTTATTGCACTATATTATAAAATGAAAAATAGAAAAATTCACAAGGGTCAGAAGAAAATCAACTATTAAATTGAAGATTCATAAAAAATTTACGCTTTTATAGACGGAAGAAGTTTTTTTCCAAAAAAAGAAATATTTTTAAAGCTTTTTTTTTTGTCTCATTTTATAATTTTTTTTGTTAAAACATTTAATGGATTTTAATTTACATTTCATTAGTTGAGAGACAAAAAATTCAAAAACAAAAAATTTTTCAATAAAAATGGAAAAAAATTTGCTTTATTTTTTCGCCATTTCTGTTTTTTATTTAAAATTTGCTTTAATCAATAAATTGATAAGAAAATAAGCTAAAAAAATTTAAATTTATGTTCTACGGATATTAAAGTTAATAATTGATTACTGAACATTATTTGCCCTCGATTCAATTGAAATTGAGTTGAAATTGAGCAGATGAATCAGAATTAAATATTATAAAATAATAACAATTAATTCTCTTACAGAACCAAAGACGACGATCATACATCATCAATAGATCGATGTTCTGAACTTCTGAAGAGGGAGGTTAAAACGGACTTATTGGAATCTTATCACGAATAAATTTGCTCAACTAACTGAACACGGTAATTCAACGATGCAGTCCAAATGGATTAAAAAAAGCGATGAATGTGACCGGGATGAATTGTTTCGAATTAATATGTAGGAGGCGGGTGAGAAGGCAGCGGACCATTTGAGTGCAACACAAGCATTCATTTATTTGTTTCTATAATTTAGGAAATATGCTTCATTGTAAAGGCAAAGAGTATCCATTCATCTGTGTTATACACTAAAAAAGAAAAAAATTTAAATTTTAAATATTGAAAAATTCTTGATATCCTTGAATAATAGTATAGTGGTGTTTGTGAGAATGTGAAGCTTTTAAGAAATTTTTTTTAAACCATAAAATATAAAAATATTTAAAATCGGTTTTTTTCCCTCTTTCTGTACATAAAAATAGCTTAAAGCAGTCAAGAATTTTTTTGTTTACAACGCAAATAAAATGTTAAAAAGATTTTTTTTTTGGTTTTTGAAACTATTATACCAATTGCGTATAAAAGTAGATTTCAATGTTAAATTATTTCATAAAAGTAAAAAATGCTAAATGTTATACTTTTAAAAATTGTAAACATTGTAAGTTAATGGTAAAACAAATTTATTCTAGAATTAAAGAAAAAAAAAAATAGCTAATAGAATTTATTTAAAGAAGAATTTAAAATTAGGTTACAAGGAAATTTCATTATATTTACAATTAGACATTTTTCCATACTTAAATCTTATAATGTATAAAGAAAATTTGAAAGAAAGTGAAATTAATACAATTGAAGTAAAATTAAATTTAATTTATTATAAAAAAACTAAATATAATAAAAATGAAATTGTAATTACATAATTCTATTTGTCTAGATTAATTCATCTTTGTGCCATATGGGGTTTCCAACTCAATTTGTTGTTCTCAATCAAATCAATTGAATTTGAAACATAGGAATTTTTAAAATAATAACCTTCATTTATTTATTCAATAATAAATTTTAGCATATCTAAAATTTTACTGCAAATTTCTATGATTTTTCATTTTTCAAGTTCAATTTTTACGACCGAACCATTTTATTATGAAACAATTCTTGATTTAATTAATTTATACATACATAATATTAAATAATCGAAAGCATTATCATCGTATACTATAGATAAATATTCTAAAAACACACAAATTGTAGTATAACACAAATATATAACAAACATAATGAACTCAACCAAATATACACAGACATTTTGGAGAAAAAAAATAAAATTTTAATTCTTGTACTTATTATTCATTACATAACAATTATATGTACACTTACATGTACATAATGTAAAATACATGAACACTTATTTTTAATTTAACAATGGCAAGAATGTTTATTGTTTTTATTTTCATTTTTTCTACAAGAAAAATTACAAAGAAAAACACAAAATACATCATTAACTTCAAATAAAGCCTTAAGGACATCATTTGTTATCAGAGACATTTTTAACATGAATTGTAGTAAACTTGATACATTCATTTTGTTTCTTTGGTTTTTGTTTTTGTGAACCCTACGGGTAGATACATTAAATTTTTACAAAGCAAAAAAAAAATTTTAATCATAAATTTTAATATTAAAAAGTCAATTATACTTTAAAAATTTCCTTAAAATTATGATAAATGAACAAATAGACAAATAATATTAATTTTGTGACAAATTATTTTTTAATGTTTATAAAAAGAAATTTTTAATATGTAAGAACTTATAATGAATAAATCGACTATGACTAAAATCCATAATAACGGCAATAGTCATAATTGTTCTACTATTTATATAGAGTCAGTGTAATTGTCTCTGTAAATGCCTCAATCAGTTTCAATATTTCTTAACAATTACAACACTGGTATACAAAGCTGGTAATTTTCAAAAAAATTTTAACACTGCAATGCTTAAAAATTAAGACTGAACGCTTATTTAAATTTTCAATTTGACTCTAAACAAGGCAGCAATGAATTCGAAAATAAATATTATGTTTTAGTCTTCAACTTATTTTAAAACTTTTTAAACATTTGCTTATGTAACTAATTTTTATGAGGAATTTTTATGTTGAACTTTCATATAATATGATAATGTTTTTTCAAAAAATCGATAAATTTATAATTTTATATTAAAAATATCCATATACCCTCATACGTACTTAAAATTCTCCTTAAAAATATTTCATTTCAATTTAAAATTTAATTTAATACCATATTAATTTGTTATTAATACCAAATTGTTAAAAAATCTTTTACTCATAAACTCATATAGCATTCATAAATATTTAAGGAAATATTTAATATTAAGTTGAAAAGAGAATACAAAAAAAAATTTACATAAATGTTTTAATATTGGAAAAAATATCATAAATTTATTGCATTTTAAATGATAAAATTATTCTTACATAATATTTTATGATCAAATACTTTATTATGTATAAATATTGAATATTTGCAAAAAATATGACATGACAGTCCAATGATTCCTTTTCCAAGGAAACTTTTTTTTACATATTGCTGTACGCGTACAATGAAATAAGACAAAATCATTGAAAAAAAATTGTAAATATTTTTCATTTACTCTCGTCGTTTTATAATTCGAATAAAAAATATAAATATATTTATATTTGATTGAAAAAGCAAAAAAAAAAAATAAAATGAATCCTTTCATTTTAATGGAATGATATCCTGATTGCCATGAAATGGATTTCTCATAAAAGTGATTCATATAAATGTACATATGTATGTATAAATGAAAAGGTTGAAGTACTTTAATAAAATTTTAATACATCATTCATTGAAATTATGAATTTTCAGTTGAAATGTTTTAAAAATTTTCAAATTATCCAAGTATTTATACTACAATACTTTCAACCCAATTTATTTATGCTACAATTTATTTATTTCTTCTGGAATAGATCAAAATAAAAATATCTTGAAACCTACATGAGAAAAACATATTGTTATTCAATAGTTTCTTTTTTTTTATATTTTTTCCAAATATCTAACATATGGCTACTTAAATTTCTAAAGAAATCACACAATACCTCTACTAAAATTTTCATTTGTACGCAGCTTATTCCATAGTTCATAATGGTTGACTAATTTTATACTATTTTAACCTACGCTTTTCAATCTTTTTATTTGAATCTTTTTTAAAAAATATAAAAAAAAAATATTCATATTTTTTATATATTTATATACATACATATATGTACACAAATGTGTACACTCAGTACTCCGGAATTGTACAATATAATCAATTATGAAAGTTCATGTAAGAAAGAAGTTCATATTATGCTAAAAGAATCATTGAACTGAAAAATATATGACCCAAAACGAATAATATCTAGACGGAAATGAATAAATAATTCTTAAAAATATTTTCTTTTTCACTTCCTTTTTATTTATTGTGTTATTTTGTATTTTTTTGTTTTCTTTTGTACTTATATTTATTTATTTATTTAAAGGAAAATAAGTATGATTTTTATTAAGTTATTAAAATAACACGTATGTGAGGATTTCACGCACAATATCATAAATAATTTAAAAATTCGCTATGAAAATATAAAATAAATTTGAATAGATTCAAGTTTTTTTTTTTTTTAAGATCAAGCTAGAAAGAGCTTTTGCTCTTTCACGTTCCAAGTTTTCGATTAACTCTTTAATTAAACTAATTATAATCTTGAAAAGAAAAATACTATTCTACTTTTATGATTTCAAGGTATGAAACAATTAAACTTGAGCATGTTATCACCTCAATTTTGTACGTTTAATATACAAGACAATCCTATTGAAAAGCTTAAGTGAAGAACCTATTCAGGATTAAGCCACAGATATGAAAAAACGCTAAATTATACCAAAATCTTTGAAAATATTCGATCATGTTCGCTGGCTAAACAATATTATGTATAATTCTTGATTAAATTAAATAACTTTTAAGAAAAATATTAAATACTTAAGTAAAAAAGGCCGTAATACCATTTGCCGTGAAAAAGTATTGCATTACATTACATAATGTGAAAAATTTAAAAACTTTCAAATGCTTAAAAAGAAACCTCTCCACATTAAACCATATTATAAAAACTCATTAAATCAAAATCATAATTTAAGAGTCATAACATTTTAAATAAACACATATGTAGTTATAATTTTGCAAATTACATAATAAAATGTTATCTTAATAAAATATTTTCACTTATTCATACATATTTGTATGTATGTATAAATAAGTACCACATCCTTATAAATTTACTAATTTAATATCTACTTAAAATGCCCATACTACAAAATGTAATTGTATACGAACTTAATTTGTAGAATATTTAGAAGAGACAATTTAAAATTTAATTACAACTTTGCAAATAAATAACAGCTTCATTTCACTTTTGGTGTCCTTTATAATGCACACCAACCTATCAAATATCCTTGTACATGTATTTAAAATTAAGACACTGAACAAACTTATGTCCAAAAATATTATTTACCCTACTATTCTAAGTATAATTATATGTAATTAAAAAATGGAAATGTTAAAGAAGCAATAACATTGAAGACAAATTATACTTTCATTCAAAATCTTTATAATATTTTTATATATGTATGTACGTGACCAAAAATCAAGAGACGAAAGAAAATTTTTTATTTTAAAGTGAGTTATGTCACATCCTAGAATTCAAAAGCAGTTTGAAAAAATTTTTCGAATGTTTTAAGAGGAAATGTTTTAATATTTTTCCTGTTTTCATTTTACTGCTACAATTAGCGATTCTGTTTAAAAAATCCCGCTTTACATATTTGATAAATTTCGACTCAGAAACTTTAAAAGATTCCATTAGTGTTCAGAGCAGTATACATACACATAACGTATGTACAATGTATATTAATTAAATATCAGAGGAAATCGGAGCTCAAAATTTGTAGAAACTTGATAAAAACATTTTCATTATAAAAATTTTAATAACTTTTCTGTAATATTATAAACGGATATACAAACCTTGTCAATAATTTCAGTGAAGCCAAGTTACTATACATATACGTATACATGTATGTATGTATGATAACTGTAATTAAATGGATACTTTCCTTCCTCCCTAATAGGTTCTAAATAACTTTAGGTTAAATTAAGTATTCTAAAGATGTATGTGCTTTTTTCCATGACATTTAAATATTTATCCAATTAAAAATTTTTTATTTTTCCATTTTGTTTTTCTTTTTTATGTCCTTTTCTGTAATTTGATGACCATTTAAATAAGTTTTCCCTACTGTTTTGGCCTGGAAATACAATTTCCTTTTATTTCGTGATATTTTTTTGTTATATACATATACACTATATACACATACATTCATACCTATGTATACTTATATACGTGTATGTAAATACCTGCTACGTACATAGTAGATATTAAATTTTTCAAACGTTTTTATCTCCCCTGTTCCGTTTAGTTTTTCCATTTTATCCAAAATAATACGATCTGGTATGGTATTGAATAATTTTTATGTTTTCTTTAAAATCTTCCACAATTAAATTAAAATTTAATGAAAAATTGAAAACCAATATTTAAATTATACATTTATAATGAAATAAAAATGCGCCAATTCTTTATAAATTATGTTGAAGGTTCCATTTGCAACCACCGACCACTAGAAATTAAATAAAATTTATTTAAGTCTCTGAAGCGTGTCAAATCAAATTAACAGGTCACCTACCGCACAAAAAAGTTATTAAAAAGCAATATGTTAGATTTGCAATTGAAAAGTTAGAGCACAGATGGCGATAGTCGCCGCTATAGTTGACTAAAGCAAGAAAGCCTCGCATTCAGATATCTCTAAACGCAGTTTTTTTCTTGACAGGTATGAATCTAATCAGATGGAACAAAAAAACTGAGGGATTTAAAAAAAAAAATTTACGAAACAGTGTACATAATTAACAAATAATTTGTTTATAAAATTTATACTTTGTCAAAAATCTTAAAATCCATACACTTAAGAACTCTAAAAACTTAATTAAATTATTTTCGTGACTAAATACTTCCTTTTATCATGAAATGTTCTCTTTAATAAATCTGTCATTCTAATTCAATATGTGATATTTTTTTTACCTTGCAATCAGCACAAAACATTAATCAAAGTTTAAGTAAAATCTTTTGATCCATATGACAAACTCTATATAAGAAAATTTCTTATAGCATAATTTGTATTTTATTTAAATAAATTTTAATATTTGATCACAATATCAATATTATGTCATATTTTATCAAAATTCAATTTTTCATCCAAAACAAAAAGAAGTCTTTAAAGAACTCTGACTGACATATTACGTTTTTCTTTTATATGAAAATAATTCTTAATTGAATTATGATTTTTTCTAAAAAAGAAAACAAAAAAAAACTTAAAGACCTCTTTGAGTTTCTTTCAATATAAAGTGTCAAAAGTTTTATAACCTCAAATTTTATTAGAAACAAATTCCCCGGATAGTAACAATACTCAACTTTTTCTTTCACTTATTTGTTTTTTTTATGTTCTATTCAAAAATTACCGAAAATACAAAGCACCTTTCATAAAAATTTTTGTGTATGTATGTATATGCATTGAATAGAAAATATCATTGAAAATTGTACACCGTCAATAAAATATCAGTAAATTTTTGATGGATGATACGGTATATTTCAGAAAATCGATTATGTATGGTCTAAAAATTAATTATTAGTTGAGTAAATTGATCGGATAATGAAAATTATTCTAAACAATTTCAGTTGTTTTCAAGCTTTCAAGTTATAGCCTGCATTTTTAATGTTATGGGTCCCCTTAGAAATGTCATTTAATTCTGTTAGTCTCCCCAAACAACTTAATAATCTGCTTCTCCTAAAATCTGTAAACCATTGTACTTTCATTAGATTGGCTAAAAGTAGACAATCAAACGAGAAAACATTTTGTTTACATTTCGAAGCACTATCAGCAATAACTAATATGTGAAATATTCTAGAAAAATGTACTTATAAAGTGGTACATACCATACATTCTTACGATGTCCTTGAAACTTTTTTTTTTAATTTTGTTTTTCTCTTCATTTTTTACTGTTATGCTTATTCCACTTATAAAAAAAAACATTTTTACGAAGTACTACACATATGTATACTTGCTGTTACTTACTTTTAACACTATCTGTATCATTCCAGAAAATTTTAGTAGAAAACAACAAAACACAAAAAAAAAATTTTTTTCTTTTGTACTTACTTTTTGTACGTTACTTAAAATTTATGAAGAGCCCCGTATTTAGCAAAAGTTTCATATGTGAAAATTACATTGTTCTTAAAAAGTATTTTACATTCAATTAAATTTGTGAATGTTATTGATATGCAAGTAAATGTGTAAGAATATGTTTAGAAATTTTATTATTATGGCTGCGTTTTTGATTCAACACACTTATACTTTTAGTGTTGTGTAAAGTAGCATGTTTATAATGCACAGACATTATGTGATATTGGTTTTGGAAAACTTTTCCGAAAGTACAACTGAAAATTATGTAGATTATAATTGAATTAATGCTAAAAATTGTTCCACAGAAATGAACACATTCATATATATATATATATATATATATATATATACATATATATTTAAATAATTAAATTACAGCAATCCCTCCTATAACGTAACCTCTTACTATATAATTTCGATATATGTAAATTTTATTTTTCCTACCTATTTTCACTTAATGTAATTTTTACCTCGTTTTACGTAATTTTAAAATAATTTAATATGCAATAATCTATTTTTTTTTTCATTTAAATTTCTTTCTTTACCAACAGGCAATTTACTAGTTTAGGCAAATATCAAGTACATACATACATATGTAGGTACATACATATTAGTCATATTAGTTTAGTTGGACCTCCTATAATGTAATTTCACTTAACGTAAAAATTTTTCGGTCCCAAAAATCACGTTATAGGAGGGATTGCTGTATATAATAAATAATTGATTCTTGTTCTCTTTACATACATAATTTTTTATAAACCGCACGTGTCAAATTTTTTTTTTACCTTTCCTTTGTTTAAAAACCTTGATACATATCACTCGATCTTTACAGATCCTTACAGTGAGTATTGTGACAAAATTCGCCCACCCAATACTTTAATATATAATTTATAATAATTGATAATTATTCTCCATAATTTATAATACTTCCTTGTTATATGATTTTTATTTTACAGTTTACAAAAATTTTATTATTTTGGGTACACATTCCTTCCATTCTCACAAAAATTATGAAAAATTAATTATTTTCCAAATCGTTTTGAGCCTTTTTAATACACGTGCATTATAATATACACACTCACTTTCCATACTCTATTAAATATTTGGGTTAAGTAATTAAATAGGAATACTGAATAAAAAATTAAAAAATTCGATAGAAAATATATGACCCTTATTATTTGCATACACCATGATTTTATTATAAACATGCAAAATAAAAAAAATGATTTCTTATTGGTATTTGTTGTTCCTTTATTGGAATTTATTGCTATTAGCAATGTTTTATTCATCCTTTTATTTTTAATATAAGTATATTAAATAACAATTCGAATTATTTAAATTTTTCTGTTCGTATATATTTTTTAGAATGTATACAAAAATTTCTTTTAAAAATTTTTAAGATGAAAAATGTCTTTAAAATTTTCTTCAAAAATTTCTTTTGAACCCATTGTTTTATTGATAAATTCGAGAATTTTCATACATAACCTAATATGTACAAAAAATTTGCATGAAATTAATTAGTAAATTTGCTTGCAACATTATAATTAAAATTTAATAATTTTCATAGCACACATGTTATAAAATAAATAATTAAAGTTTTGTAGGGTATAGAAAAATTTTTAATAATCAATTGAAATTTTTGAATTGAAATTTTGCAATCAAATAGCCTACAAACAACAATAATATTATATAACAATTTTAGGAAATTATTCAAATTTTTATATTTACTTTTAATTAAATTGTATTCGTCTTGTATAGTAGCAAATATTGCTTTTATAACAAGAAAAAAATTTTAATCTCTTTGAAAAAATTAATTTTTAATAGCCTTAATCATTTTGTATACATACATACATTATGTACATATTAAAATAATTTATTTGATATTTTCATAGCAATTTCACTCAATTCGAATCTTACTCAATTGGACTTGTTTCAAGGTGCTCAAATTGAGTTAGAAAAAAAATCCTCTATTGAAAAAATGCAAACTAATATTTTCAACAAATTAAAAAAATGTACTCACTATTTTGAATGGTACTATATTAGTTTAAATAGTATTATAACAGTGCCATACTAGTAATTGTTCTTGTACAATACTGTAAGTTGATGATAAACTTATGAAGCGAAATGAAAAATCAAAATTACTCAATTCGATTCTCTAATGACTGACTTATTTAAATAAATAATAGACCTTACTTACATAATACTAATTATCGCATTCTCAAATATAAATACCACTCTCTAGAATTGAATAACTCTTAATAATAATAAGGCTTTCTCTTAAAATTTTCATGATTCCATAAATCCTGTTTTTGTACCAGACATACTACCTGTTATAATGATAATAATTAATCATTGTATTATGAACTACATATATAAAAATATCATTATTCTCTGTAAAATCCAAATGGGCAATTCTTAAAATTTTAATTAATTTTTATTTTTTTCTTTTTCTTCTTAAAATACAAAATCGTTAAATAATAAAAATTCTCTTGAATAAAAGATTTTATTTTTATGGTTTTTTTTTCATTTTTGCATTTTTTACATAATAATTTTCTTTATAAAACATTTGAATTTAATTTCTAAACAATAAACCAGAAGAGAGAAAAAAAATAATATTAAATTTTTATTCATCAAAATTTATGGAAAAGCAAAAAAAGAAAGGAAACATAAGTATGAAAAGTTAAAAGATGATTTAAAGTACATACCATGGGATAAAAAAACAAAACAAAAACAACAAAAAAAACTGATTGAAAACAGGAAATTAATTCGTTTTTTTCTTTTTATGTGAAAAACAAAGAAAAAAAACCGAAGTATACAAAATCACAGTTTATTTAATAATACAAAATATAATTACATTTCATTTATAATCAAAAAGGATCGCTCTTACATAACATACCCCTTATAAATGTATATATGTATAGAGATAAACTTAAGACAAAAAATAAGAAAAAATAGAAAAAACCAAGCCAAAAACATATTTACGGTAACAAAATGTAAATAGAGAGTAGAGAATTTTCATACCAACAAAAAAAAAATTTCGTTACTTGCAAACTTTGTTATATTAAATAATGTACATGTAAATGTAAATACATTCATATATAATAATTATATATGTAAATATGCATATACACAATATAAGGGGATCTATAAAATAGAGCTTCCAAAATAAAGTAAAGAAAATTTTAATAAAGAAAAGGTAACTAATACTTACAGGCTTAAGGCAGACATCACGCAATTTTTAGTTTTGGAATTAATAATATTGCATGGTGGGAAGTTCATTGAACGCGTTATAATTATTGCAACAATTTCAAATTGATTGCTTCAATTAAAATGTATCTGTCAGTTTAGAAAAAAATTAAAAAACTATTTATCTTTTATACAAATGATTGAAATATAAAATATCAATTAAACTGTATGGAAACTTCATTTTTCTCTAATTTATTATTACATCATTTGGAGTGTATAAGCTCTAGGCTTTCGAATTTTAAATTACAATTTTGACATTATTTTTGTAATACGCAGCTATTTGAAGCATGTGTCAAAAATATATTAGCATTTGACAATTATTACTTTTTTTTTTAAATCGCTTTCGTTTTTTAGCTCATAGGTTTAATTTGATCAGATTTAGAGTTGTCAAAATACGCTCAGATCAGATGAAAACACACGATAGAATTTATTCTGTCATTTAATAATAATTTTTTAAATTTGAAGCATCGAAAATGTATGCATGCTCAGTAAAATCTGAAAATTTTTCAATCTAAGCCATGATTTGATCGTAAAAACGAACACGAATTTATTTTTTTTTTTTGACAGATCTTCTCTTCTGTAAAATTGATGTTAATTGTTAGTAAATGTTTCTAGTGCATGGGAAGCTTGTAACTTTACATAGTTCATTTTTCAATAACTCCAAAATTATCATAATTGATTGAAAATATTTTATTCAAAGTTCAATACTATTATAAATATATTGTACATTATTATGCCAAGAAATAAGAGAAAATCATATAACAAGGCACTTAAAGAAGTTTTTCTTGAGAGTATCGATTTTCTATTATAACATAAGAGAGAAAGAATAGAAAAATATTTTTAAATGTAAGGGTAATAATAAGGAAAAACAAAACAAGAACACTTTATATTTATATATATACCTATATGTATATATATTGTTTTTGGTATTCCGTTATACCAAAATATCATGTTATTTCTGTTGCTTTTGTTGTTATTTTTATTGTTTTTTTCAATTTTTTCTTTCATCATTTCTTCCTTCTTTTCTATAAGAAGAAAAGTTTGAGTTCATCTTAACGTTTCTCTTATAATATTTTTTTCTTATAAATACATTATTCTTTATTTATTTATTTTTTGTTACATGTAATATACTTAGTAAAAATATTTACATTATATATTGAGACAAAATATACCTTTGTATTTAATATTTTCGACTATATGTGTATTATATTCAAATATAAAAATATCGCACCTGTAAAATAACACTGACCCATTTAAAACATTTGTATATACATAGGTATCTATGTACATGATGGGACTACTTTAAGAGCTGCTCATAAAGCCATATTCATTTAACAAATTTATTACTTTCTATTTAGATGTATGTATATCGAGAGATTATTTAAAGCCCGTATTTTACAATTAATTGTTTAAAATCAAATAAACTATTAGGGAAAATTATTTAAAGAAATCGTAAATGCATTAGGAAGTAATGAATTTTACAAAACCATATATAATTCAATCAGATCCGACCAGCTCAAAACAAAAACGATGGAAGTATGTATATGTGGGTACTTTATGTTATCAAAATTTCATTTTTACGATATTTTGTTTTGTGACAGTATTATTTTATAGGTGCAATGAAATGGCACACATTATCTACAGAGTCACAGTATGCATATATTTTCATAACTTTTCCAAACCTATTTACACTTAGCAAATAATGTATATGTATATTTTATCAAATTGGATATACATATACATATTATGTAGATACATATATACATATAGAATTTTATATAGAGAAAACAAAAACAAAAATATTGTAAACAAATCTATTTACATAAATTTTATATGTACTTTTAAAAAAAAAATATACCGTAAAACCAGATACAAAGTATAACTCGTGCCTAAATATATGCACGAGAAAAAAAAGTGAAAAATATTATGTGTATATGAAAATAAAATAAAATTTGTACACAAAAAAATCTAAAATTTACTTAAAAATTTAACTGAAGAAATACAAAATCCAATTCAATTAACTTTATTATTAAACAGACAATTTTCTTGAATTGTGTAAATGTCCTGTAGGCTAAAGATAGAGCCCACTATCAATGTGCGAGGGAGAAATCAAAAATTGAATATCATAGCAAATTTTAATTGATCACATTGAAAACTTTTAACCATTTTATTAAAATTGTGAAAAGATACTCCTAATTACTTCAGATTTACTTCCAGATTTTTTTGTCCTATAATATAATATGCCACCTTCTTCCAGAAAATGGTTTTAATTATGTAAATTATATTTTTGAGCACGTAAAAGTGAAGATGTTCAAAACTTAAATTTGAGAAGAAAACCAAGTCGAAATCTTTCCAAAGTAGAAAAATCTGTACTACATATTATATTTTGTAATAAGCTTATATCTTTCGATATAATTCCTGTAAAGATGCAAAGAAGAAATTCCATCCGAATATTTAGTTTGATAAGTACTTGCATTTACGTGTATGGGTGTATGTACCTTAAAAAAAATAGTTAAAATTTACTTTAAATATTCTGATCATGTACAATTATTTAATGTATATAAATACATGGACACGTACAAGAATAATAAAACAAGGTTATGTATATTTGCTTTTTTATTTAATAAAGCATATTCAAAAAAAAATTTTATATTTAAAAAAAAATAAATCACTTTTAAAGCTTAAACGTAAATAAAAACATTCTCTCTATTTTTAATGAATAACAATTCAAAATCGTATACCAGTTAACAAAAATTATTCATATTGTCCGTAATATTCTGATATATAGGTACATAAGTATATTGTACTTAGACATATAAGTACTAGTACAAAATGTGTTATCAAATTTTATGATTAAAATTATTTTGCGAGGACGGGAAATAACTCTTTACAATTGTAAAGTTTAAAATATACTGAACTGATAAAAATTTTATTTATTTTTGTATCATTTTTGGAATTTCGAAAAAGAGTATTTCATTGCACTCGTCGTATTACTTACAATCGTTAAAAAAAAATTTCGAAAAATTTCTCATTCAATTTCTCATATCCTATTGTACGATTATCCTTTTACCTGTTGCATAAAATTTAATATTATCGAAATTATATTTAAATAAAATAGAGAAAATCTCTTTGCTGAATTTATTCTTACAAAATGAATTTATAAGTACTTTTGTTCGAAAATTCTCCCCTATAAGTATTCAACAAAATTTATTAAAAAATTTGTAGATGTTTTATATAATAAAATAATGTATATGATGGTTAAATAATGTTGAGCAACAATGTTGAAATTGTAACTAGACATTTTCTACCTAAAGGCACATTAACACTTTTACCACATTATATTTAACTCATATTTTTCATATTACCAATAAGAATACCCAACATCTGTTATTAAACTTTTAAGAATAGTGCTTTTAGGTGATTTAAAAATTCTAAATTCATGACCCTCACAACACAATAGAATGTGCTATATGAAATTATATATAAAATTTTATAAAATTCTATTAAAATTCGTAAAATATCCAAAGAGTATTACATGATTTTCATTATTTAAATCCTAAACTTAAATTATTTTAACTAAAATAATCAAAAATAAGAAGATTTTTAAATTAAAAACTTTACAAAATTCATAATACTGTTTTCAATTACATAACAATAAAAAAATGATTGTTTCTTTTTAATTAACACAATTGTACTTCCATTAAGAAACTAACAAGGTCCTTGAATTTGAAACTATAATTCGAATTCTTAAACAATCCTCCCTCAAAAATGGATTTTGTAATGTAATTAAAAATTTTAAAGCCCTTTTTTTGTATAAAAACACGTGTCTGGTTTTAGGTTTTAGGTTTTAGTATATCTTCGTGATAAATATACAAACAATAAAATATTAACTATATTTTTATAAAAATAATAGATAATGGGTTTTTGTTCAAGGATCATTAAATATCACTTTATTGTATTATCGTTTCATAATAATTAAATAATCATTTAAAAATAATAATAATGGATTCTATACATATAATTATTAAAGATAAAAGTATAACATGTATAAATATATTTCATATAATAGCTTAAGCGTGTAAAACCAAAAGTTTTTAATATAATTATAAAAAATCAATGGATCATTTTTTTCTGTTTAAATTTATACATTGAAACTAAAATCTTCTATGTAAAAAATTTAGATAACAATATTTTATTTGGTATGAATAACATCCGACCCTAGTTATTAATCCTCAGTATCTTTAGTTACATAAATCAAATTAAAATAATATGAACATATATTTGCCCAATGCTCAAAACTAATTTACATAGACTAAGTGCTATCAAGGATTTCATATAACTTTAGGAAATTTGAATATGCTTAATGATTTTTAAGCTGCAGGAAATAAGCATGAGAAATAAGATTTTAACAAAAAAAAAAGGTGTAATGCACATAAATACAACAAATTTTTATTATTGGAAATTCGATAACAAATGTTTTCAAAATTGCTAATCGATTATAAATCTATTAATATTGGTTGGTAATTTTCTAATATTTCGAGACAAAAAAAATTTTAATTTTTACTATGAATTTCTGTTAAGAAAATTTTTAACTCATCGATAGCAAATTTTGCGGAAAAAATTAATAAATGTATACACAATATAAATCTGTTATACCTATTTTATATACATATAATAGTTAAATCTATTATTTCAAGGACTCTTGTATATTATATTATACTAGTTAATATAAAACTAATGAAACGTGCCCAGAATTTAGGACATTTCAATTTTACTTTGGAATGTAAAAATCAATTTTCTCGTAATTTTATAGTAATTTTATATACTTAATAAATTTCTGATATTAGAGTACATCGTTTTATGTTTTGAGAGTTTTCCATCATACCCATTTAAAAAGTATATATTTCTAATATATAAATTTTGTATAATATAATACTAATAATATTATGTAATATAATACCAAGGCGAAGAAAATAGGAAAATAAGAGAAAGATATATGTACATGCAAAACACACCTTCATTCTTGGAAAATCAAGCGTGAAATTTTTCTTGAGGTAGACTTTCTTCTAAGTTAATCAAGTACAGAGCCCTTAAGTTTAGTCCAAAATTATTTTTATTATATTTCAATTAAATTATACTTTAAAATTCCAATTGAATAATACGATAAATATTAACAATCATTATTTAAAAGTATACATAATAATATTCTTAATTAATAAAATAATTTCATTTTCATTTAAATATTAATTTTCTACCTCAATTCAAGCATATTATATAATTATTGATTTAAATAAACACTATCTGTTCTATATGGTTCAGCATTCTGTATTATCCTTAAGGGAAAAATCTTTTAATTGATTGGTATAATTTTTTTATGAGAAAAATATAATTATAATTGCAATAATGTCGGAAAACTAAAGTGATATCTGATAAAAAAATAAATATTTTTCTATTATTACCTACATAAGCAATTGTAATAATTTTAATTGCAATTGAAATTAAACTAACAATATTAATTATCAAACTAAGATAACGATAAGTAAAGTTAAGAACATAATAGAACATTTATTGCAAATTTATTTAAAATAATTGTTAATTGCAAAAATTTTACAATAAATTCTAGTAATTAAATTAAATTTATTTTAGAATACTTTTTTAAAACAAATTTTATTGAATAATCATAATAAAATAAAAATATTATCAGATGAGTAACAAAATTTAAAGAAAATTGTGATATTTTACTGTACATTTTTAAATATCTTATTAAATATAATAGAATTTAAATAAAATTTTCTTTTACAAATACATAATATCGTCATTTACAATATATATATTACAATTATAATTTCTAGTATATAAAAATGAAAAATTCAAATTTTGTTTTTTATGAAATTTTAGTTCCTGATTCATATACAAATGTTCTATATTTACAAAATTTTTTCATAATAAATTTGTTAGATCATATTTTTGAATAAAAAAATGTTAATCAAATCCTGTTCCTTATTACTCGTACCACATCCACAAATCATTTTAATTTAATAATTTTCAACAAATACTCACATACCGTGAATAATTTCAAAAAAAAATATTTAAATACCTATCTTATATATTTCTACCATTTTGCTTTAAGATGAAAAAATTATCATAATATAGCATACACCATATAAAAACGCATAAAATAGGATTATATAACTTTTTGTTCGACAATATAATAAACGTTATGTTTTATGTAATTAAATATTACTTAAGCTTTTAAACATTGATTTATAACACATTTTCTTCCCATTTCTTATACTAAAATACAAAAAAAAAAGAACAAGATAAAAACTTTTATTATAAGAACATAAAATTAATCCTTTGATCCTTTAATAATACCTTCTGTTTTTTTTTTCAATTCTTAAAGTAAAGTAAAGAAAGGTTTACATTTTGTATAACAAAAAATAAAAAAAAAAGCAAAAAAAAAAAAAAATCACCACCATTTTTTATCAATAAAATTTACGATTTTTACTGGCATTTATTTCTTCAGTGTTACGTGCCAAAATTATTATAAAAAATTGATTTTCTACCACGTATTTGGTTACAAAATATTATCAATATATTCTGAGAATTTCCTATATTTTATTATATATACATACATAAATTCAATTGAGTTTTCACTATTCATTGCTTTTGTTTTATTATAACTATAACTACTTTTTAATTATTATAACTATATAGAATGTGATAATTCCAGGTAATTGTAGTATGCCCATATCGTAATTGGTTTTACATTGTAGTATGTCCACTCAGTAATTGGTTTCACTTCCATATGGCAGTTAGATAATAAATGTAATTCCATTGAGAACCCTTAAATACAACAAAAATAGTTTGGAATAAGCCTAAAAGTAGAAAATAAAATATTTAGGTTACTTAATTATTTAGGTTAATAAATATTATTTAATCAAATATTTTTTTATTTATGATTATTGTATTTGCAAAATATGTGGCCATTATTAATACTTTTTATTTTAACCTTTAAATTTAAGAAATTAATATTAACTCTATCCTATATTTTAATCTCTATAGTAGTCATACAAAGTTAAGCCAATCATTTAAAATTTTAAAATTTTATTTATATTTTCTTCTTATATTTGTGGATTACATAAGCTAGGCCTTTGATTCTAAGCCAACTTGGTATATTATTTTATGTTGTGTTGCATTGTATGAGTTTTAATTAAACTGTTCAATTTTCAAAACTCTTTACTATATGAAATTGTACAAGAGTTGTTGTATAATTTACAATTGTACTAAAAAATAATAAAGTAAAATGATTTCCTAAACCGATCATTCCAAGTATTTTAAAACCATATGTTTTTCGATGCAACGTATGAAGTTGAAACCAATCAATCTGAAATTAAATCTCATTATATATACTTATATATATATATGATATCCATGCAATATAATACAAACTTTTCTAGTTAATATTTTATTTCTTACAATATCCATTGTTATTAAATTTAAATTCTGATATGATTTCTTTTGCTCATAATAAACACTTATTGATAACATTAATATAATTATTTGAAAACAATTTGATAAATCAAAAAATATTGTATGTATACGTGATATTAAATTAAAATCTTGTTCAACAACAAATGCCGAATATGAATTTTGTAATATATGTATAAAAACAATAATTGATGATGATTTTATAAAAACTTGATAAATTTTATATAATTTTATTGAAATTTTTTCAATTTTTATATATAAATTTAATAATTTTATAAAATTTTTTATATTAATATTAAATTCTTTTTTTAAATGTTTATTAAAATATAATAAAAATTGAATATTATTTAATAATTTCATTAATAATTGTGATAAAAATAATGATAAAATTGTTAATAAAACATTAAATGTAAATATATATGTTGTCAAATAATTTACTGCTAAAAATGACATATGTTCATTTAAAGTTTTATTGGCATTTATATAATAAAATGTTACATAACATGAATCGATTACAGCAATATATAAACTAGATAATATCGATACAAATACATAGAAAACGATTTTAATTGTTAAAAAATTTTCATTATTATATTGGTATTGTTGTTTCTGTGGGTGTTTTTTAATATTATAAAATTGTTTTATTTGAAAAATTTTTATACTATAATATTTAATATTATTAAATAAATTAATTATTTCATTTTTATAATATAATTGCATAAATGAACAAAATATTGATAATAAAAGTATTGAAAATGCTAATAAACGATTTAAAAAATCTAAATAAATATCCATAAATGGTCATAAAAATAATTCATCTAAAGAGAATATATTAAAATTACTAATTGATAATATACGAAAAATAATTGTTATAATAAATAATATTATTGAAAATTGAAATTTTTTAATAGTTTTTGAATAACACATTGATAAAACACCAAATATATTTAAATAAAATAAAAGAAATTGAAAAAATTTTAACATTTTTGTTATTTGAATATTAGACATTTCTATTTAACAAGAATATACTTTACATAATTGTTAATTTAATTAAACTCTTAATAACAAAAATAAAATAGTTAGTCTATAATATTAAGACCGTATATTCCAATGAATAATATGGAACTACATTTTATTTTATAAACATTTCGTGCTAAAGTATTGTAATTTTTATACAAAAATATATTAAATATAAGTAATGTAATGTAGTATAATGTAAATTAAAAATTTGCGTCTATAAAAATTTAATAATAATAAAATTCCATATATGCATATTATATAAACATTAATATTAACCCTAGCATGTTCTTGTTAATCTATTATACTTTCAGCTTTAGAAACTATACAATATTATAAAATACTCTATATAATTGTTTCTTTGAACAAAATATATGAGAAATACACATTTGCTATATGAGAAATGAAAGGTTAATTTAAGTATTATGTACTAAATGTACATCAACATATTGCACGTGTTCTAAATATACGCGGTTATCAATCTTATTAAGTGAAATTTTATACAACTTTATTAAGTTAAAGTACACAATGTCTAGCTATACCATTATACTTTTAGTTACAGTTCAAATGTATAACCTATACATGAATTATAATATTGTTGATATATTAAAGCAATTTAATTATAAATATTCATGCATTACCTAATATTATTACCATTATAACACATTAAATCCGAGTCTATATGTAATAAATATTTCTTTGCATTTTAATAAAATGAAAATTGTTTTTGTTATATGGTAAATATTTAACCTTCAAAAATTAAGAAGTTTATTTGAAGGGGTTAAAGAACTAGTAAATGTATGAATTATTAAAAATTCAAAATTTTTTGATTAAGTTCAAAAATAGATATTGTTGGCAAGAGCAATTATTATTCTCAATCTATTATACTTTTTATTATAAAAAATTTAATCATGTAAAAATAAAATAACTATATTATACAAGTAGTATATCTAATTCGGAAAAATATTTATTTAAAAATCTTAGTAATTTTTTTTTAAAACCTAAAATTTTTTAATAAACCTCCCATTTTTTGTCAAATTACATCTTCTTTATATTTTTCCTTAACGATAACCTTTACAATAATGAAAAACTTTATTTTGTACGTCTTTATGTGAAAAATTAACAATTAAAGTACATAGATAAAAACTTGTAGAACACAAGTAATAAATTATTCTTTTTAGATTTTAAAACTATACAAAACTTATGAAATTTTCAAGCCTTCTTAAGGTACCTAAATATATAGAATATGGGTTACAGATTCTTATTAATAACCAATACAAAACCTTAAAGTTTAATATAAAACTTTTCGAATAGATAAATATTTTTTGTTAAAAAAAAAAAAACTTAAATTAAAAACAAAATCATACCAAAAAAAAAAGGATCTTTTTAATTATAAAAATATTTTATAGATTTGATAAAATTAAGGTTTATACAATGAAACTACCATTCCAAAACTACAAAATTAGATAAATAGAGAAATTTATAAAAATTTATTTAAAATGAATTTGTCTAAATTTATGATATCTGATAGCTAGTCATATCCTTCTATATATCGTTGTAGAGTTAATATATAAACCCACTGACAATATATATGTATATGAAAAGTTCGCCGAGAAATCCGTATTACCAAAAATTTTTTTAGGAAAATTTAGCATAACTAGTAGCAAAACTAATATATAGAATCTTCCCGAGTAAATATGCGATTAATAAATTACATATCAACCTTATAAATAAAATCTATAATAAAAAAAAAAATAAAATAATTAAATTTTTAACCAGCATTCTAGAATGAATAGTGCCTCTTTATGATCAACCATCAGCATTCTAAAAAATATAATATGATTAATAATAGCATATATAAATTAATCAAAAATATTTTACTCACTCTATATTCATATAGTCAATTATTATTTTCTTAATAAACCTAATTTTCGGCATTTACTCTGTGTAGGGGCCACATGCTCATACCCTAGTTGTTATAATTAATGGAGTTTTTAACATCTTACAAGTAGTTCATAGTCATATTTAATAGGATCCAAACTTTGAACACAGGATGATAATTGCATTCTTCACCATAGCCATTAGTGATTTTCAAAATTGTTTTCATTATAATAAATTAAAATAATCACTTACAGCTTTATAAAAGCGTATCATTGCAAGTCATCTGCAAAAAAAGAGATGTTAAATATTATGCTATAATTTTTAAATATTGTAAGCATGAGTATATAAATATGTATGTTCAAAAAGATTTAAACAAATTTATTTACTTTTATTGAAAAGCCAGATGTTTTTGTTAAAGTACAAATATAAATAAATTTTCTAATCCTTACATAATTTGACTAACAAAGGCATCAATAATTATATATATATATTATGTAAATATTTTAGGACTAGTAGCTATATACTTATTTAATTTATATAATTTATACAAACATAATATAGAATTCATCAATATATAAAATGCAATATTGTACCTTGTGTCTCACAGAAGTGTGGGTATAAAAAATTTACTACACTGTCATAATATTAAACTTAATTTTTTCTATTATTATTAACATACATAATTTGACAATTAATTCTACATTATTCGATATTCGACATTCGATACAATAAACGGTAAATGTACCTACTTTAATTTTTTTTACACATGTCTACTAGGTTTAAGAATACACCAAAAGCCAACGTATTAAAAAATACTCACACACGTAAATTTCAGCTCTCAAATTTAATTTTCTCATTTTGTAAAAAATCCATTACTTGTTTGTGAATTCAATGAAACACTTTGTATATTCTATATACCTAAAAATATTTTATTAAAGGATTTTTATTAAGCTAATAATTAAATAATTTACATAGTGTATGTTTGCAAATATGTAATGATATTATTATATTATATTATAATATTATTATTGTATATAATAATTGTTAATTTTTTTGCTCATTTTAATAAAAATTTATAATAAATAAACTTTTGTCCAGATGTGTGGTCAGTAAAAGATTATTAAATAAGATAATTATTTAATAATGAAAAACATCTGTTCCAGATTTTGTTTATTCTTTACATAATAATATTTTATGATATAAGCTGCATACCAGACAAGATTTTAATTTTACTATGTACATAACATAAATATAAGAAGTACATATAAATGTGTAAGTAAAACAATCAATATTCTGAAGCTCATAGATGCTATATCCAAACCGAATACTATTATTTAAAGAATTGTAATTTGAATTATTTGAGTGTTTAAGAAAAATTAGAAAATAATTCTTTACAGAATATTTGATCAAAAATCTGGCATAATTATTCTAACTAATAATAGAATATTGGAGAACGTGAACTTTAATAAGGCTACTAGAAGAAGGTATTTAAAAATCTAATAACATGAAAAATATGCCTACATTTCGAAAGTTCGAAATTTAATACTCTATTACTTTATAACATTATTAGTTATTAATTATGTTAAATAATTTTACAAAATCTTAATTTTCAGATTTCCAGTTGAATAAAAGAAAATAATATTAAATTCCACAAAAATCATTTGCATAATTATTTTTTTCTCGTTAGGTGATTTTCATCTAATTTATTAAAAATTCAATTATCACCGTCAATAAAAATAAATTATATTAGACTAAAATGGGTATTTAGTACCCTTCTTTTCTTTAATAATTTTAATAAAGGTACTGATATTACATTTTAACAATTTACACGCTAATATCGAAATAATAAAATGATATTTTTATTTTAAGTCCAAACTCTTTAACAATACAATTTTCAACACTAATTTTCACAATGTTATTGTAAGCAAACATTTTAATAAATTATGTGATTTTCTAAGAAATAACTTCATGAAAATATTCGAAAATCCAATGCTTCGAGTTAATTAAATTCAAAGTTTGGAACTAAGTAATTGTCTAACCTAAGAGTACAATTAAAAAACGAAAGTTGCATGATTTTAGAACTTTTGTCATTGGTACCTGAACTAAATATTGAATATACCTTTGAATTAGATTCGAATTTCCAATAAAACAAAAAACAACTAAACTGGGCAGACAGTTTATCACTAGTAAACACACACAAAAAATTATTTTGAAAGCACTTAAACATTAACCAAACTACTTTTTATTGTAACAGATTTAGATAGCGAGAATTTTGATTCTTCATACTTAAATTTTCAATATGAGTTTTCAATATAGAAATATCATCAAAAAAAAATACTGAATTCTGAAGTATTTCAATTTAAAAATAATTTTGTTGGTTCATAATAACAAGAAGTTATCCTTGATATCGTAATTGATATTTTTTTTTTCTCCACTTAAAGTGTAAGTATGCTAATTAATTTTTATTTTTTATAAAGAGAACAAAAAATATGATGTAGGAAAATTAATTTATATTTTACAAAATTAATGTCTATCACCTTTATTATGACCTTATTTTTTTGTATTTTTTCCTTTTATTTTGGTTTTTTTTTCCTTACCGCACAAAATAGAATTAATTGATTTTTGCGTCTTTCGCTTTTACCAAAAAATCTGAAAACAAAAATAAAAATAAGGATAAAAAAAAAAGGTCACCTCATTTAATTGTAAACTACCCCAAAAAGTGAAACAAAAAAAAATTTCTAAAAAAGTTTCTAAAATTCATCGAAAACCAACAAAACAAAAGTAAAACAAAATATAAGAATTAAGGATGCTTCTTTAACTACGAATTTCTACTACTCAATTTCGCCTAACTCCTCCCATAACAATGACTAAAATGTGTTGGTTTAAATCTTTTGTCCTGTCGCATGTACCTATATTAAACCATTGCAATTAATAGCATGGTCTTGTAATCATTACTTTTTTTTTTTTGGTTGGTGTAAGATGACAATGAATTCCTTTATGAAATAAGTATTAAATATAATTTAGCGAATTTTCTATGAGTATATATATATATGTTTTACATAATATCTATATTAATATTATATATAAATATTTCTAAAGAATTTAAGTTATTATTTTAGGTCAAATTTCTTATCTGAACTGCAAATATTTAAATATTGGAAATAATTTTATCTGGGGAATATCTACATATATAAAAATATATTATTCGCCCAGATGTAGTACAAGAAATATTGGGATGCAAGTATAAAATTATTATTTTGAATTTAATCAAAATCTCATGAGGACTTATATGGATAAGAAGTGAACAATACATGCTTATGTGAACAATGAATAATTTGTATAAGGTTTATTATTATTATTATTAATAATATCAATTAATATTTTTATAAAACTATGTCAATTTTATTACAATAATTTTTTTGTAAATTATTATGTACCAAGGAAAGATATTGAGGTAGGTTTAATTATTTCAAAATTAATTAATTTCTGTTCTTAATTTTAAATGAAACATTTTTATAAAAAAATTAGAATCGCATATAAGTTTGGTACATGCCTGAACATAGTAATTACTTAAAACACATTAAAGATTTTATTTAAAACTATACATCTGTTACTATATAGACTATCCTACATACTAATTTTACTTACTAAGACTAAATTTCTTATACTTATCTTATTTTTGTGTGTAGCTTTATTGAAAATACAAACTAGAAACAAAATAAAAAATTATTTTTAAAATTCCCATTGTAGATTTCAAGGGAACCGAATGGAGTAACCCCCAAAGCCACCGCAGTAAAATCCATATTAAATAAATTAAAAAAAAAATTTAATTTAATTTTAAATTATTGATAATTTTCAATAATGAATACCTATTCTTCATTATAAAACAATTTTTAAATGCGTTCACAAATTAATATTCTTATTAGGAATTTAATTGGTTAATAATTAAGAATTTAATTTTCCATTAAATTCCTAATTCATGCCTACCACTTTCCTCCATAATATGCTGATAGATACTTTAATAAATTTTATCATACTGTATGTAATATTTCGAAAAATATTCATACACGTTCCTTTAATCATTGTGCTAGGAAAAGAAAAAAAATATATAAAAAGATAAAAATTTAATTTTGAGGTTTTCACTTTTTTTCTAATTTTCTGTTCCTTCTGATTTACTACAATAACTTTATTGAAACTCTCGTGAAGCAGAAAAATAAACTTTGTATTTTCTTTTGTATCTTAAGTACATGTCAAATTAATTTAAAGATTAATATAAATTAAAGAAAAATATTTTTATAAGTGGAAATCTTAAAATAAAAGAAAATCCACTGTAATATGATTTAATTTAATCCTTCAAAATCATTAAATCGTAATCGCTTTAGAAAATGTGGTTATTATAATTTTAAAATCTATTATTTAATGCCTAATGAACATTGATATATTATAATTGAAATTGTTTAATAATGTTTAGATTAATATACAAAAATGAATTAGTGAATTTAAAACTCTTTAATTACTTTTCATATAAAATGTTTTAATTTAAATTTTACAATTAAATATAGTCGATATTATCAAATTATAAATTATTGATTTAATGTGCAAAAATACACAAATTACCTATACAATTAAAATAAATTCAGATATTGTGTACTTACATACATTCACTTTATTATTTGATAATTAGGAATAGATAATTACGTTTATAAAAAATGTCGAGAATTTAAAGCAAATATAGAATATCATAATTATAGGTATATAGATTAAAATATTGAAATATTAAAATCTGCTTAGTATCATTTTTCAATTGAAGATAATAAATGAACATTCTCTGTTGGAAATTGAAATATAAAAATAAATTTTTCAATCATTTATGCTAAATTCATTTAAACCCAAACCTTCCATTTTCGCTTATCGTTTTATATTGTTCAAAAACACTTGAACCATTTTTTGAGGATCCAATATCAACAACTACGGAATAATTTTGTTAAAATTTTAAAGGTTTCTTTATTAATATAAAAATTTTGCATTACATTTTTCTGTTAATGTTGAACACATTCTTAGTTTAGTAAAATTCAACAAAACAAATTTAGTAAAATAAAAGAAAAGCAAAAACATTTATCTTATATATTGTATAAATTCGTGCTAAATTATAATCACTTACATATGTATGTATATATAAAAATAATAAGTAAAAAACTTTGAATAAGCAAAAACTTTGAATCAAACTTTGAATAAGCAAAATTATGGAAATAATTTTTCCAAAATAGCCACAAAATAAATTCTATTCCTTTATAAGAAATATTAGTAGAATAATCAAAAAAAATTCTTATAAAAAAAATATTAAAACAAAATCAAATCAAAAAATGTTACGTACATAGATTATATTCATTTAAATCCTTTAACTTTCAATTTGGAATTTCTATTGTAAATAAAGTAAATTTATGTCTAAAGACCTCAGGCAGCTCCTATTACTGACAAAATTTCTGATTGTTTTAAATCAAATATTTAGTTTGAATAATCACATTTTTAAAAACCAGGACTTCTTTTAATTTCTTTCGCTCTTGGATATCGTTGATTCGTGATTGATTTTGAAGTATTATTTTCATTGTTTTGCTCATCAAACATATTTTTTGAGTTATTTTTAGTAGAATTAACCATTTTTTGATATTTATATTGCATAACACTCAAAAAAACTGAATAAAAACGAACACAGTCGATTAAATTGTTTAAATTCTTTTCCAATTTGTCGATTTTTTCTGTAAAAAAATCTATTAAAAATGTTAATAATAAAAACAAAAATAAAACCTTACCATTACTCAGTAAAATTTCTCCATTTTTTTGCCTAATCTTAACTTTTTCATATTCAACTAGCTCATTTAAATTTACTTGGAACTGGTTTCTAACATCACTTTCTTTAACATTTTCAAAATGTAATTCTTTCAAAAAATCAATTAACTTCCATACTTCAAAAAATTCATAGTCCAATGACTGATGGATCATTTTAAGATGACTAGACAAGTTTGTTATCACAGTTGGCAAATAGTAGTTAATTTTAGAGTTACAACCTTTAATCATATTTTCTAGAGATATTCGTGCATTGCTCAGTTCCATTACATAAAATGACATTCGGCGGAAAATTGTAATTAAATTTAAAAAACTTGAATTGAATCTAGTGAATCAAAAATGTAAACTTATTGGATTATCAAAACATATTTTCAACGACTAAAATATTAATACTTTACCTGGTTGTGATTCCTAACATTTCGGGTGTAATATCTATTGGATTATCTTCATTTGTTTGTTGCTTAAACAATATACAATTTAAGTATAAATATTGGAGAATAATTTACAAATAACTAAATACCTACCACATATTTACAATATTTCCGGTTATTAGACTTTTTTGCCACATTTTTAGCCAAACCACCAAATTTATTTCCAATTGATTTGAATGATGATGGCGTATGTGACTGCCATGAGTTACTCTCAGGAGCAGAATCTAAATCAAATCCTGTACCTGTGCTATATATATGTGGTCCTTTAAAACTAGGTTTATCAATGTTTTGAACGTAATTTGAATCGTGAGCAAGATATGCTTGCGGGTTAACAGATGTTAGCATATTTTGAGCGCTATAAGTATATGAGCAAGGGTTTGTATTGTAAAATAAATTTCTACCATCAGATGAGTTTGTTGTTTCTTTGTTCAAATTTAAATCCGGATAATAAACATTTTGTGGTGGAGATTTTAATATCGGTGGTGAAGAATAACTGCTATAAATCGCACCATAACTATTAATATCTGGAATCATTTGAAAAGATTGTCGAAGGATATTCCCTTTTTGTTCAATTTTTTCATCAACCACATAAGAAAAGCTTGTAATTTCTTGGAAACTTTTATCATAATTCTTTTCAAATTCAGTTCTGGTGTTGTATTCTGCCATTTTACAAAATTTAATATCTCATTCAAATTAATTAAAATTTTTTTTATCCAAAATTTTTCAAGTAAAATTCTTATTTTGATCTTATTACAATATTCGTTATTTAATTTGAAATTAAACTGATGGTGGGAAACGATTCATGTGAATATAAGTTGACGTTTGATTATGCGAATTTAGAAAGGACATTGTACTGGAATTTTCGAAATCACTACTACAGCGCCATTTCGAAAATATTTTATAAACATAACTAATTCAAATATTTTCACAATGGGAAATATTTTCTTGTAATAATGATTTGCTACCAAAAATGTACCAGTTATCACAAATTCAACAAATAAATTCATAACAGTATGTTCAATTCGAAATCATAAACTAAATATTATTTATCATAACACAAACAATCCTAAATGTATTATTAATAACATTGCTCAATCAACATGAACTTTATTCATTTCTATTCATTTGACATTAAGCATTCAAAACTATCATTACTATTTTATTTGACATTTTTGTTTGAATTATCTTAAGTTCAATGTAAACTCAGCTTTAGGTTATTATGCATGTTTACTTTCCGTAGTTTACAATCGTACTGCGAAATAATCAAAGTAATACTATACTACCACTTGCAAAAGGATTAAAGGGACTAATTTTTAACCGGGGAAATTTAAAAAGTAATAAATTAAAAAAAAAGAGAAAGTTATGTCGTCAATCGTATGTATATATTATATTTCTTTATTTTTTTCCATTTTTTTCAATTTTTTGTTAAAATTTTTAGTGTTATAATACTCTTGGCATATGTGTGACAAATTGTATTGTGGTGTTTCCTTGTCATTTACTTAAGCTAATGCGTCTAGAAATTTGAGTTCTTTTGTTAAAAAGTATGGAGTTAATAGCTTCAGATTCGGCAGGCGTAAATTGCAAAATAGTCGAAATAGCATTGATCATATGACGTTTGCCATCTTGGCTGGATGTTGATAAGAAACTAATAAAAACATTTTTCAAATATTCTAAATTAGCACCCTCTCGAGTTTTACATCTTTCCAATCTAAAAAATACATACATTTAAAATTAATAAGTTTGGTATACAAAATGTTCTTTTATATAATCTGTACCTATCTACTTCAATTTCTAAAGCAGAAATTTTATCATGCAGTTCTTCTTGTGTCGTGACTTTGTCTTGCAAAGCTTGCCGCAAGGCGGTTTCAGCAGAATATTTTGCTTTACGCAAACCTGCAATTTCAACATCTTTTCTTGCTATCTCATTTGCATAATGAAGCATGTGACAATTTTCTAAATTTAAATTTGGATTAGCTGCTGTTGCAGCTGAAACTGCAGACTGAGAGCTCAAAATATTTTGAACATGTGCAGCAGCTGTTGATGTTGTTGAAGTTGCGCCACAACTTTCATATGGATCAAAATCAGTTGAACTAGAACTTTGTTTTACAATTAATTCAAATGAAGTTTTTAAAGCTTTAATTTCATTTTCTTTTTCATCCAGTAGCTGTAACGATCTAACTCTTTGCTTTTGAAGTTGTTGCTCTAGTTCACTTATTTTACTACGGTATTCGTTTTCCGCGGTCGTCAAGCTTATTTTCCATTTCGATTTTTCTGTTTTGACGGCCTGAATCAGTCGTTCATTCTGTAATTTTAAATCATTCTCCTGTTCTTCAATATTTTGGTTGAGAACTGTAATTTTTTCCTGCAGAGTTTTAATATTTTGTTTCTGACCATTTGAAACCTGTATCAAAGTTGAATTTTCTGCTTTAAAATGTTCTAATTCTTCCCGAATTTTACGATAATCTTCAAGGCACTGTGAGTGATCATTACCTGCCGAATTAAAAATTTTGTTCAAATCAACTGGATTTTGGGATTTTGCGTTTTCTATTATAAGAACTTTTTTCAATTTCATAATTTCATCGAAAATCGATTGTGCATCACGTTTTCGTAAGATCGAAGGGTCAGGTCCTTGATCTGTAGAGTCTATAGAACTTGTACCAAATTTGGAAATTTTTTCCTTCAATTTTTGAATGTTTTCCTGATCCTGTTGTCTTAAGCGATCATATGTTCCAACAGTATTAGAAAGTTCTGCCAATCTTGCTTCCAAATTTGCTACACGATCTTCATGTAAAGCTGATAATCTTTTGGAATGTTCTTCTGCCAACAAAGCCCTTTTCTGTTCAGCTTTAATGGCAGTGGCGTGTTGCTAAAATTTTGCAAACATTTGAAATTTTTTATGTTCAACTTTGCTATTACGCAAATTTATTTTAATTTACCTGTTTTAAATGCTGCATTTCTTTTTGTAATTGTTGCATAATAATGGTGTTTTCTTGGAATGACTTTTGTCCGATATCATTTTCTTCGTATTTTTTCAATTGTTCTTTGGCTTGTTTTAACTCGTTAGCTAATTCTTTTAGTTTATTCCCGGAATTATAACCGAAGTTTGATGAAATTTCTGCTTTCAAATTATTAAGTTGCATTTCCAAATTCTCTTTTAAATGTCGTTCATCACTCAATAACTTTTGTAATTCTCTCAACATAACCATATGATCGTTGGATTCTTTTTCTCGTTCATGTCTTTCAACAATTATTTTTGATTTCATGTTATCTTTATCTGTAATTATCTTTTTCTCTAACTCTTTAACTTTTTCTTCCAATCTTGAATTTAATTCATCTTTTTTACTCAATTCTGAACGTAGTTTCTTTTTATCCGCTTGAAAAGAAGCTTCCATCCGGGATTTTTCAGCAGATAATGTTGCTAATGAATGCATTAAAGTAGCAATTTGACTTTGCAAATCCACTTGCGAAACCTTTCTCAATGGACTTTCCAAATTTGATTTTTCACCTTTATTTAGCGCATTTTCAGTTGATGTGTCACTTGAAACAGATATGTTGTCGGCAGCTTCATTATTATCGAATGCAGGAGATTCTTTAGCTTTATTTAATGCAGAAAGGCTTAATTCTAAGGCTTCTTTTTCTTTTAAAAGGCCTTTATAAGCCGTTACAACATCTATATTACAAAACCATTATTAACAAAAATCAAAATGAGTAAAACTAGATATTGGTTTCTGTTATATTTACCTTTTAATCTGGCTTCATATCGTGATAATTGTTCTTTTTGAGATTTAACTAGTGATTCAAGTTCTGCTTTGCTTTTATCCATCGTAAAACATTATTAATTTACTTTTATTGTTCAATTTTATTTAAAATTTAGTGTAACATTTTTTCCAAAACAACTTTTTATTTTGGCCAAATCAGCAACAAAAAAAATTGAACAGATGATTGTCATTTAAAATTTTAGACTTACCATCGTATTTTCAAATAGTGGGCAAATATTTGTGGTGTTACAGTAGTCCTATTAAATTTTGATACAACTATTAATGAGACTATTTATTATGTCATTTAATACAAGCAATCGGCTAATGAGATATGAATTTAATCGAGAGAAATGATCACGTGACATATTTCTCTAAATTTTGTGCTATCACAGTTATTTCTTGAATACTTTTTTAATGAATTCATATCCGCATATACATATCTGTAAACATATATCACAATTACCCATACACATTTATAATCACATCAACTTTCTTATATAAGTTCGAACATTCAATTATCAACATTGAATATAAAAGGAAACGGCAATTCTATATGTTAAAAAAAAATGACCAAAACAAATAATTGTCAATAATTGTCAAATGAAATGTGATTATGATTAATCAAAAATTGTAATAATAAAAATAAAGTGCCTGCCATGCTATTAAACCACAAAATAAAAACAATTCTTAAAAAACGTGTTATAGTTAGAAACATAAATACTGTTTATGTTAAATAAAAATTGCAGTTTTAATAATCTGTAAGTGGATAGGAAAACCAAAGAAAAACATGAGTATTTTTCATGATGAAATTGAAATTGAAGATTTTGAATATAACGAAGAAGAAGAAATGTATTATTATCCTTGCCCGTGTGGTGACAGATTTCAAATTTCAAAAGTAAATACCAATTTAACACATTTTACAATATTAAACAATAACTATTTTTAGGAAGATTTATATAATGGAGAAGAAACTGCAGAATGTCCCAGCTGTTCATTAATCGTAAAAGTTATTTATGATAAGGTTAGTTAAGAAAATCAAAATTAAACTGGACCAAATATGATTTCATCACACATTTACCAATACTGCTTTTTTCATATTATTGGTTTTTTTTTAAAACACAGTTTCCAAAAGAGACTGCTGCACCTTCAACACATATAAATAAAATTCTATTCATGTTTTTGCATAATTAACCCATTCAATAAAAACTAGGGCTCAATTAATGCATGTACACGTCTATTTAAAACCTTAGTAACGTAGTTAACCTATTTTTGATTATAAACTTTATTTTTTAACAGGAATCGTTTATAAGAGAAGTAGATGAAGAAATAAGTAGGGAGAATACGCAGACGCAGGTGCTGGATATAAATAAATAGTTAATGAATAATATTGTGAAACAAATTCTAAGTTAAAATTTTAAATTTTTGTTATTTTAGTTTTAATGTAATGTAAAAAATTCTGACGAATAAGAATATAATTTTAAAAGCTCTTTATAAAAATTAAATGATGTACATATTTATTCATATATTGTAAATAAAAATGACTAATTAATACTTCAAAGCTAAATCTATTAAGGAAACATAAAACTAAGGAATGAATTTGGTTGTTTTAATAGTTATGTTTTCATCTTAACAGACAGGCTAGACTTACTATTAAATATCAGACGCCCTATAGAAAAATTCTATGTTACAGTTATATATGTTGTTAAAGTCTCAACAGCTAAATAAATTTAATATTAGTAAATCCTTGCAGTGTTTAAACACACATATGTATGTATATACTTAAAACTACAGTGTACAACATAAAATTATAAACTTAAACGTAAATGTGAATCGTTCTTTAAAATCTTGTTGTTTTTTTAATCCTATTACTTCACTATGACCTTATCATACCTACAGCCCACAGGTTACAGTTGTTGGTCTCCACATTTGAATATTTCCATATTCACCAGCATTTTGTTTTTCACCGCAATTATATTAAAAATTTCATCGAACAAATTTAAAATATTGCACAAAGGTGAATAAAAATAATAGTTGCTGAACAATTAAGAACATGTTGATGGGTTTTGTATCTTGCAATTATTTTATTGTTTTATCGTAAAACGTTAATGTATAGAAACTTAAAATGAATTTCGAAAATCGAAATCATTCTGGTCTGGTTAAGTTTTTGTTTTTATATTCGACTTTGATTTTGAAATTTATTTCTTGTTAAAAAGAGCGAAGTGATTTTAAGTATTGTATTGTATGTATGTATGTATAATTGTCATAATTAGATTTAAACACTTTTTATATACATATGTAATAATAAAAGAAAATTTTACTTACATAATATTACTTTTCTTAGCTTAAATTCATACTTTAATAATACTTTTCTTAGCAGTAGGTATATCACATACATTACAACATAAATATGCATATGAAGTACACCGAGACACTACAAATCTACAATCAACAATCGATCCAATCAACAATGTATGCCGATCTGTATGACACTCAAAGCTCAAAACAAGGATCAAAAATATATGTAGTTAAGTATAAGTTAGGTGTCTGCAATTTTAAAATCCAGTTGATCGATCATCCAATTACATTGCGTTTGTACATATGTACATGCACTCATACATATCTACAAATATACATACAAATTAACAAAATTTAATAATTAATAATTTTCCATTTGTAATTGTTAAATTTGGCGATTAAATATAATGATTAAGTTATGGCTAAATAATTTGACTGTGAATTCATTACATTTTTAGTACAGCTCATTAGAAAAATAAACTTCCATTCTTACAATATTGATTTTCAACTGATATTCATGGTTCCACCACCAATGATTAAAGTTTTAAAAGCGTCATAAGATCACTTAACAGAAGACTTAAACATGCCAAGCGGGTATACATAATGTAGATGGCTAAATATAGATATACATATATACTTAGGTACGTATAATTGTATATAATGCATACATTCGGTGTGGCAATTATATATTGTATTACATAATTCTACCCAGAGCAGCTGTTAAAATGAACATTGAAAAAAAAGTTTTCTTTATAAAAAACAAAATTGGACCACTAGCATGCGGTTACATAATGTAGCTAAGGACTAAATAAATATTAAGTAGGTACATCAATTGATTTTGATAAGCCCATCCAGTGCTAGCGAAGAGGGTATAATTTTGGAGTATGTACTACAGCTACGTACATGGTACCATTTAGTGTATAAATGAAAATTCTTTGATGGAAATCTATAAATTGTGTTATATGTAAGTTTCTAATTGATTTTACATAAAAATTTGTAATTTTATTAAAAAAAAATTTTTCTCTTCCTTCATTTCTTTTTTAAATTACAAAAATTTTTATATTAAATTAATTTTAAAGTTTTACAGAGCTCTTTTCTAAGAAATCAATTCATTCTTATTCCCCATAATATAATTAATTCATCTTTAAATAATTTGAATGGAAAAGTTTAAAATTCTTTATTCTTGTATTCATGAAAAAATTAAGTGAAATCAAATGCGGTCTTAATATCCTTAGCGATTTTTTTATTACACCTTTTACCAAACTATCTGATTAAGATTATCAATTAGCCGCATGCTGTCTTATTCAATTTTCATAATCTTGCTCCCTTTTGGAACTTTGTATTCAAAAAAGAATATGAGCTCTTAACGCTGTTATAGAAAAGTTATGCTTCCTTTCTTTTCTTTGAGTTACCCAAAATGGAAAATCAATGATAAGCAGTGCACTATCATTATTATATTTTCGATAAAGGTTATCACTATATCGGGTGTATAACCATAAAATTGTTGCACATACACACTGTTTGTATAATTCACTTAAAATGCAGTGTGACAAAAACTTCTTAACCAATCTTAGAATTAAAAATGAACAAAAAAGAAACTGAAAACTATTATGATTTTTTATTCGGTAAAACGTTAATACTAAAATTTAATAAAAATTTTATAGAAAACAAAAATTCTTTTAAACGGAGTAAAAAAAATGAATGAAGAAATTTTCGAGAAAATAAGGATAATTTGTGTCAATTTGTTTTTATTTTTTTTATTATTTTTAATAAAAATTGATTTTTTTTTGTCAGCAGTTTGTTATATTACTTGGGATGATAGTTTTGTATTACTTGGCAATTTAATAGGGCCCATTTCGAATTTTCTCCTATGATTATAAAAAAATGCAAGCTGTTAATTCAGGAATTTGGTCTTACATTTAAAATTTGTCATACATGCATAGTTGTCTTGTCTAAATGGAATTATTCATGCATTTTGCTCAAAAATCGGAAGTTATGTGTATTCAGTAAAATTAAATTTTAAATTTGATTCTACCTATTGGATTCTCTTCCTAATGTAGAAAGCCACTAATATTATCAAATTTATTTTTCAATTAGAAAATTTTAAAATAATTTTAATTTTAATATTGTAGGTTTTCCAAGACATCCTTGATGCTGATCAAACCTGTGCATGCTGATCTATATTATGAAAAAGAGAAATAATATAAATTGCTATTGATAGCTAAATTAAGATTATGAATTCAAGGAGTAAATACTGCTGTACAATGAACGTATACCTTATGCAAGTGGGGTTATTGAACTAGCTTACTACGTATTTTGTTTCTTAATCTTGTGACAAATAATATTTAATAAGAGCTGTACAAATACGAGCTTAAAAAATTGTAAATTTCATTGATCGTGCTAAATATGATAATAATGAACCTATTTTAAATATTATTAATATAATTTTATGTTACGTACAACAAAAATTTAAGTCACCAGACGATAATCAATACTTTTTGGAAGCTGTGGAAAAGAAAACCAATAATAATAATATTTTTCAAATATGTTGCGGAAATGTTTAACATTTTTCGCCATTTTTACATTTACACAAACAGTAAAAATAGATTTAAATTATCGTACTATTAATTTTTATTTTCAATTTAAACCTATTTTTTTCCTGTGTTGCTTCTTCAATTTTAATAAAACAAAATTATAATAGACTTTCTTTGTTTTTTTTTCATTTTAGATTTTCGCATCAGAATCAAAATGATTATTGGTTCGCAAAACCAGAAACAAAAAATAAAGAAAAGAACCAGAAATATGAAATAGAAAAAATTTTAATAATATCAAGGCATTTGTTCAATGAATGGCTTTTGAATCTAACACTAAAATAATATAGAATACAACAGAGGAAGAGAAGCCAAAAAAAACAGAAAAGAATGAGGAGTAATAATAAGGATAATAATATCCATGTATAATGATTTGAAAATATTGGATAAAACGATAAAAATATGTTACAAGGATAATTTAATTTAATTTAATTTAAAGAATAAGATATTTAATTATTATATGTAAATAGTGTAGAGAAAATTGGCAAACAAAATTAGAATTAATTTAATTAAGGAAGAAATTATTAAATTAAGTCGAAATAAAATTTTTAATTGAAGTAGATAGAAATGGATTGTAATTAAATTTAGAATGCATTTTTTTTTTTAATATAAATGCTTAGGTTTAGTTTCTTATTATAATTATAAGTGAGTGAATTTTTAAGTATAAAGTATAAAAAATAATAATTTTAATAATAATAAGCAAATTTATTATTTATTGAAAAAAAAAAACTTTCAATCTAAATTAATACATGTAAAACTTTATTTAAAATTAATATTTAATTTTTAACTAATATTGATTGAAAACTATATTTGAATTTATATTGAAATTTTAAAGAAGAAAAATAATTTCTGAACAATATTTCTTAAATAGTTTTTTAACCAAAAATTTTTTCTAGATAGAAATTTAATAACATTTATCGTTTTACGGATGCATAATATCAGTGCATACAGATTATATATATATATATATATATGTTATATTAGAATTTTTTTTTAAAACTAACAAACGTACATAAAACTTTATTAATATTAAATTTTTGTATTTTTGATAATATTTATTAAAATTTTCTTTAATAATTTTATATGAATTTCCTTTAAAATTACAATTTTTTAATTTAAGTCATATAAATTCATATTAAACTCAAATATTATTTTAATTACATTATTTATAGTATATGAGCCTCAATAATTTAATATAAATATGTAAGAAATTTTTGTTTAAGTGAATTTATGTATCGTTTATGTTCTAGATTGTTTAACAATATTCTAGATGAATGTTCTAGATGAACAATGTAAAAATATTGTAAACTATGCATATAATTTGCAATATTTTAATTTAGTTTTAAATTTATCTAATACGCATTTATGTATAATATAATTTCAATATTAGAACACGATAGGAATTAATATCTTGCAGATATAGCCACTATTAACTTACTATGGAAAACTGCGTTATTTAACTTTAAAAATTGGTTTTTTAAAAATTTAATAAAGACCTTGTACAATTTTAAGTTTTTCATAGAAGATTTCACTAATTATCTTCTGATTTCAAATATTAAGTTACTTCACAATTTTGTCACTGAAATATCTTATGTAAGCAAAGAAAAAGAAATTTTATTTCGATTTTATCTAGACCTCCCACAAATAAATATAAGTAAATAATTTATATATACATAATTATGTGCTTAACGCATTCACGTATGTTATTGTGAAAATCTTGTCATCAAATCCTTATGCTTACATATTATATTATGTATAAGTAGTTTGAAAAAATTTTTCAAACAAAGAATAAGGAAAAAGGAAATACCGCCCTTGACATTACATATAATTTTTGTTAATAAAATATCAATAAAATAGGAAGAAAAACCGAATGCAGGAAATTGAAAGATTTTATTATAAAAAAAAAAAAAATCATCTTTATATTAGAATAATATATATACATACATACTCATAGTAATGTATATATTGAATCAACATCATTATTCATTGAATTGAAATATAATTTTTACTTTCATGCCCATTTTCTTTTCCTTTTATCACTTATATGATTTTTTCCTGGATTCATCACTAAATAATTTAGATGAATATACAATATGTACCAAATACAACAAAAAATATATGAATGAAAGCTTATATTTTTTTCATATTTACTTACATATGTACGTAGATGATTTTTTTTTTATTACATCTCGAATTTTATCTCGTTTTTTTCCCCCTTGTATAATTTTCATAATTCTAGGTTAAGGTCGAGCAACAAACCAAAAACCCAATCATATTTTATTGAAATCTTTATTTTCTTGTTGCTTTTCCTCCTTTCAAATACTTGAGTATAGGTATATGAATGTATAATATAGGAATAAAGATATTAATGAATGGAAATATTAAATTTGATTTCTTAAAAAATATAAAAATATTGTAGTAATGTAGAAAGAATTTCAAATAGTATTGGAATATTTTGTAAGGGCTATATTTATATAGGTTTGTACAACAGTTTGTAATTGAACAATAAAATTTTTTAAATAAATGTGTAAAATAATAATATATATAAATTAAAAAATATAGGAAAACAGGAAAAAATAAGAATATTAGTCATAATATTACTTTTTCAAGTAATGTTAATTTTTAGAATTATTTTATTATTAAATTACTTGTATCTATTTATATAAAAATTATTCTTATTAATTGTATTATTAAGTTAAAAAACAATAAGAAATTTAATTAGGTAGAAAATTAACTGGATTATTGTATTCTATAAGTAAAATAAGAGACCCAATTATGAATTTCTATTTTTATACTAAATTAATTGTAAATTAATATTATTATAAAGACATTTTTGAATATTAAAAATTGATATTTATGATTATTTATGCGAAATTTGAATTTTCCAATCGGTACTAGTAATTTACCAAATGTAATTTTTTTCGTTAAGCACAAATAGAAACTAATAATTGGCCACAAGAATATACTGAGATATAAGAACTTCCATCACTTGAAATCACTTCAATATTTTTTATTTATTACGAAAGAGAAACACTATAATTAAATATATTTTTATTCAGACACTTATTATATATGTATATATATTCTAATAATGTTAATTTATTTCATGTAAGCAAATAAAATAATTATTTCTCTATATTTATATTACTTGATAATTATTTCATATAAATATTTTACTTATTATTATATTTATTTATTATTTGTAAAGCCTTAAAATTAATTTATTTTTTTCTTTCCTATAGGCGGCTTCTTTCAATAAATTATTTGTATTATATAAATTTTTTTTTTATATAAGTATAAATGTATAAGGAAAAGGGATTCAATATTATAAAAAATAAATTTAAAAATTAATTATATTTTCTTTTATTGTAAAAAAAAAAAAAAAATTTATATTGAAAAACTCTTCCTTAACCATCCGAAAAAAAAAAAAATGTTCTTTGAAATTAAAAAAGGAAATATTTTTGTTAAATGGTTTCTTTCAATTCTAGTAATATAAAATTCAATTAAATTAAGCCAATTTTTTTAACAAAAAAAAAAAAATAAAGAAAAAGGTAGCTAGCTATTTTTATTTAATTTTCAATAACAATATAAATTTATATGTATGTACATTTAGAACTATAACATGCCTATTATAATTCAAATCTACATAAAATCAAATATACTTTATTATGTATAAGAATTAAATATATTTTTTTATATTTGCTATATGGCAAATCAAAAATTGATTTGCAGATATTATGAGAATATTAATTTCGTACATGGTAGCAAATAATAAAAATATGAAAAACCCTTTTTCAAAGTATTCAAATTCTTAATATGAATAAAATTATATTGTAGTAATAATATTATAAATTTATTATTATATTCAAAAAGATAACACTTTTTTTGTACTTATATATTTATAAAAAAATTCCTTGTTACATTCTTTTTAAAAAAAGTAGTTTGTTGCGTTAAAAAATAAGTTAATTGAAGTTTTTTTTTCTCTTTAAACTAGACTTAAGTTCTTTAAATTGAACATAAACAATCTAGATTCCTGTATTCAATTAGATTCTAAGCCTTTCGAGATTCCTGTATTCAATTAGATTCTAGATTCTAAGCCTTTCTAGATTTCTGTATTCAATCAGATTCTAGATCCTAAGCCAGTATTAAATGAGGTTCTAAGCCTTAATAGATTTCTGTATTTAATTAGATTAAACAAGGTATTTTAAGTAAAATAAGTTTAAAAATTTTAAAACAAATTGAAATTTGAATGAACAGATTTTACGTAAAATATATTATTATATTATTAATGAATTCTTTATTATTAAAATAAATTTTGAATTAAAAAACAAAAGAACGAATTCAAGAAAAGCACCCAAATTAATATGAATTTTTTACTCAAATGTTTTTAAAGCCGTCATGCCGGTCTTTATTTTTAGCTTTCTATTAATTCATTTTTTTACCCATTGCAATAAATTCATATTAAAATATAAGATAATTCTTCCATTTATGTTTCTTTTGTTAACTTTTGCCTTTTTTTGATAAATTTCCTATTAAATAGTTGTGCCTTTTTTTCTGATTTTTGTCATAAATCCTTCCGAACTTATTTTTGTTACTTTTATCCTTTTTGTAGATATTTAATTTATAAGTTTTGTTGGGTCCAGTATTTTGATATACCTACACGTTAGTATATATGTTAAAGATTCAATATATTTATATATTTACATTAAATTTTATATTGTAAAATACCGAGAAAACTCCTTCAGGTGACTTAAGATACAAAATATAAGTACAAACTTCTTAATAAATTATTAAATGTAGCATATTTTATGTATATATCTATATAAAATGTAGGAATTTATGTAAATATTTATATGTATATAAACAATAAGTAAAAGTATTGAAACTTTAAAGACTATTTTATAAAAATATTGAAAATTTTATATAAAAAAAGAAAAAGGTTATTTCTAAATTTAAGTTTTTAAAAAAAAAAATTTATCTGTTTTCTAGGATCAATTACATAATATTGAAGATAATCTTTATTATAGATAAAAAGAACATTTTTTTAATAAATTATTAATTTTTGTTCCAAATTTTTAATATTTAATAAGAATATTTCTGCTTTTGTTACAATATAAATGATATTGCTTAAATATATTGTAGGATTAAGAATATATAAATATTAAGAAATTTAAATTTAAAACTCTATGTGTATAATAGTTTTTTAATATTTTTATATAATAGTTTTAAGATCTACATAAATATAATGTAATTTAATTCAACAAATTCTACAATAATACATCATTATTTCAAAAACCAACAAGATTTTAAATCATGTTTAGAAAAAAAATAATAAAATTGTATCAGTGAATATGGTAAATAGCACAATTTACAGAGCAAAAGATACAAAAAATATAATATATAAATCAATGTAAATTTTATACTGATTTAAAATTAAATTTTCATTTAAATAATTGATTTAATTCTTTATGTTCAATTTACAAATATAACAAAATTTATTATGGCTACATGATGTCAAAAACATGGATTTTTCCACCCACACAATTTCATTTATTTTCCTTTCTTTATACTTTAAAACACTGTGTTTTTTTTTTTCCAAAGCGAAATTTACTTTTGTTTTTTATAAGTAAATTACTTTCAATATCATAAGATTCATAGAATTTAAGTAACTAGCTATAGTCAATTTAAATTTAATAATATAAGAAAGAAAATTTAAAATTTAAGAAAAAAAATTTTTTTTTTTTATAATAATTACGTCTGCAGTTTAATAATATAATTATAAAAGAATAATTTTAGATCAAGGTTCAATAAATTATACTTGATTAAAGTTTATAAATTTTTAATATCAACAAAAAAAAATTTTCTTTGAAATTATTATAAAATTAATTTTTCTATAATATTAAGTAAATTTTTGTTCTGTAAATTAATTATTAAAGTTATTAGTTATAATATTATGAAAAAAAAAGATTATTATTGAAAAAGTTTAAATAATTTAGAAAAAATTCCAAATTAAAATTAAAATATTGATACAATTGAGTCACTTATAAATAATAATTATGAATTCAATTTAAAATTCTAATTTAAATCAGAAGAATAAATTTAATAAGAATTTAAAACTAGCTTGAGATAACAAGAAAAAATTAAATATTCATGATGCATACCTATATACTTAGTATTAGATCAGAATTAGAATTAGAATATCTAGTATGTAATAATAGAATGATGGATTTTTCCATCTTAACATTGGACACATTTTATTTAAAGTGTCCCATAATATGTCTTATTTATATTTTCCTGAAAGAAAGTTGATATTTTTTTAAATTTACTTTAAAACTTTTTTTATTCCTAATGTTTTTTCTTTTCTTTGCTTAAACTAAGCAAAATTGAATTGGGTTTGGCACAAAACCTAAAAAGAAAAAAAAATTTGTTCCTTTTTCATTATTGACCTTGTTTGTACAAACAAATGTTAATTTTTAATAATGACTGAATAATTTTATACAAATTTTTCCGTTTTTATAAAAAAAATATTAAAGAATTTTGTTTTTTTTTTTTTGATTGGGCATTATTTTTTATGGTCAAAATAACCTTACAGTTTGCAATGTAAGTAATAAAAATTTGTTTGATAAATGAAAATGTAGTCAAAAATACATAGGGCTTAAAAATTTTTATAATTAAAACTAAAAATTTTGAATTAGAATTTAAATTTATTTTAATTTTTAATATTAAATCAAAAGCATTTAAGAGTAAAAATTAATGATACTAGAGAGTAATTTAATTTATTTTTTAAATAAATCTTATATACCGCTCTCCGTTTATTTTACCATGCATTCAAATAATTAAATTACCAAAAAAATTTATATTAAATAAATTTTATATTCTTCCGAATTTAATTAGAATTTATTCAACCTTAAATAAAAAAAATTAAAGTAAGTTAAAATTAAATTTTCTAATACCATAATTAAAACTGCATTACATAAACACACCCACACAAATTAAAATAAATTAACTTGTTGCAAAAAAAAAAAAAACAAAAATTACTCTAAAATTTTCATTACATTCAAAACTTTTTTACATGATTATCTGTTTTAACAACTCTCTAACAGGTATAAAATTATCTTGAAATTTTATTACATTTTCATTGATGTGTAAATATTCGTATATAAGCGGTGTATACAAGTATATACAATAAATATATATTTAAACTGCATAAAATGTAACGTTAGAAATTGCAGCTTTGTATATAATTTTTTTTTTAAATGCATATAAAACAATGTGCATTATTATATGCTTACCATAATGAATTAAAGTTGACAACAATATTTGAATTTTACAGCATTTCTTTATGGTAGCATATGTGATACATATTCAATACATTCAAATCAAATCAAAATTAAATGCAAATGAAAAGTAGAATATATTTTTTAATATTTTATTTTTATAAAATATAAAATACCGTGTAGTGTTCAATTTGTGATACTTACGATATATTACGGGATTCGATGTGAATTTAAAATTGTACAGGATTTGTACAGGAAATTGTTCATCTATTGTTTTGTTAATCAAAATTTTATGAAAGTGTAGTAGTAGAAATATTAGTAAATTCTAGAATTAATAAAAAAATTGTTCTAGCAGTTTTCAATTATTCAGGTAAATTACAATAGGCAGCTCTAATAATTTAAATGATTGCGGTAGGAGATGACAACCGACAGCATCTATTTTCGAAAAGCCATTATTAATACAAAATTAATTATGTAGATTGTAGACGTTCTAAAAATTTTTATTGATTTTTTTTTTTTAATTTTCAAAAAATTTTCTATATTTTTATTTTAAAGGTAATTTATTTCTCAAAATCAAATTCTCAATTAAAATCATTTAAAAATTATGGGACACAATTGTGGATACTTGTAGCCTATGTAGTATGTATCAAATATCTTCTATATTCACCACTTTGATTACGTCCGAAAATCTGATCTAATTTTAATGAAAGGATGTTTATGCCATCAAGCATACACTTTTAATTATGTATTTATTCTCTAATGTTTGTATATATACATTATCACCTTTTAATACATAAAGCGTATATTTACGTATTAATGTACAGGACATTTTAGACATGAAACATGTGTCGGAAACTTTCATATTATTATTCTGAAATTTTATTATATTTTTTTTTGATTTTTGAATTTATAGTCCTCAGGTGCTTATTGATAAAATTATTATATTAACTAAATTACTTTATGAAAAATGTAAATTACACTAGCATATTATACCCGATTATATTGTTAAAAAGCATATTAATATGCGAAAATTTTAAATTTTAATTAAATAAAACTATAAATTTTACTATGGGAAGTTTTTTCAATACACACATGCATATGTACGTATATAATACGTAAATAAATCCGTTTATATGTGATATTAATTTGTGAACATATTATAGAAGTATAAATTTAAAATTCATTATAACGTTGTAACGATGCATTTTAGTGAAAAAGGATATTTTATTTTTAGTATTTAATATTTTGTATATTTATATAAAAAAATTATTGCATTTATAAGAGTTCAGTTTAAAGAATTAAAATTCAAATGAGAGATTTAGAAAAATTAAAACAATTTACAAGGAAATTTTATTTATCGGAAAATGAAATACTCAAAATTATATGAATAATATTTAAAACATATTTGAGAAGCGTTGTAAAATGTAAAAATAGTTTTTAATAATTTAAGGAAATATTAAATTTAAGAGATTTGAGATTGGAGCTTCTATATATTTTTTTCAACTGTAGTCATTAAGTTTTATATATCCGAGTAGAAGCGACTGCATGCTATAACAATAAATTGTTCTTGTGTAAATGCACAACAATTGCGGAGAATATGTTTCGCCGTTAGTTTCTCTACTAGATTATACATATGTATATATAGCTAAATAGGTATGGAGATATAGGATTCTAAAATGCACACTAAATTTAAGTCCGACCTGGTTTGGTAAATGTTCATTATTTTTTAGTGTCACCTGTTTGTTTAAGGAAATATTTATTTTCTTATTAAAATTGCATATAGATAATGTGTAATACTTAAATCTCCTCCTTAAAATTCTGGCTTCTGAGTACCATTAAAGGAAGTCTGCGAAAACTAAAATTAAGTTCCTTACTGAAAATTTAATAATTTAATTTTAAGTTATGAATAAGGAGAACAAATATATTTTTATTGTTTGTTTTTTTTTGTTTTAAAATATACAGTTGATTTCTTTTAATTTATGGATCGTATTAAATTTGAAAAAAACAAGAAGCACACATTTAAAATGATTATTTATACAATATACGCATACATTTTTGATTTTTAAAATTTGTAATTCGAACATTTAACATTTTAAGCAGCCTATACAAAAAGCAAAAGTAATCATTGAAATTATTTTAGTAATTTTTTTTTCTTCTTAATTCTATATGCATTTATAGGAAAAGTATTAAAATTCATATTACTTATTTATGCACTTTTATATATTTTTTTTTTATATTTTTATATGCATAGTTTTAAATAAAGAGTGAAGCAAGATAATAAAAATATTAGCGAATCAAATAAAATGTTTTCTAAATATATTTATATTTTTTAAAATGGAGTGACTGGTGGAGTTGGTACACCATCTGGTACTTGTGGTATTTGTGGACTACGGCGTATCTGTTGAATCAAAAATAAAATGGGTTGAATAAGTTATTAAAATAATCAACGTATTTAAAAATCATATTTATTACCCTGTATAACAATGGAAGGAATGCTTGTTTTTCTAATTTCTTAGCTTCCAAATATTCATTTTCCTATAATGAAAATATTCAATGTACAATTAAATAAATTTAATATTCAAATTTCAAATAAAATTACCATTATTTCAAATTCTGATGGTTCAAATGATTTCTAAAAAGTAAAAAGAAGAAAAAATTAAAAATAAATTAAAAAGTTTTAATTAATTTTTTGAATCGTCATTCAATTCACCAATAATTCATTCAATTCACCCGGTTCACTCAATTCATTTAATTCACCTAGTCTATACAAAATGTGTAATTAATTTCGATCACACACTCTTTACAATAAAATGTCAAAACATTCACAATAAATTAAGGAATTTTTAATGTGTGAAATTTTGACATTGGCATTGACAATATTTGAAAACGCAATTTAAAAAATTTTATTAGGAATATTCAGGAATTCGTCCTAAATCCACTCATATCTTTTATAACTTAGGAAGAAAACGCTATTAAAGATTTTTTTTGAAAATTTTTCATAATCATAATTATAATAATGTAATGCTTTTCCACATAATTAATGAGAGTCTAGCAGTAAGGACGCATCACTATAAAAATTCAATCTATGTACATATTTAAGATGATGAACAATATAATATAAACAACAATTTGGAGGTAGAAATGTAAGAAGGAAGATGTGCTATTGGTAGCTATTCCAGTGATCTCAATCTGATATGCATTCTTTTTATACGTGTTTGCATATAAATTTAAAGCCATAGGAAAAATCATTGGAAGTGTACTAGTTTGATTTTCAATAGGATTTTTATACTTATTCACACAATCGAACTAAAAGTAAGTATGTATTGGGAATTTTCCTTAAACAAACAAAATTATTTAAGATAATAAATTAACTATTTTAGTTAAAAATCTGATGGATAAATGAGCATAATGAATAGAATGGATCTATAAGAATTAAACCGACAAATTACGAAAAAAACAAATTAAAAGAATTAAATTGAAACTTAAAAATTTTGTAATAAAATAATCAATTCAAATTTTTATTAAACTTGAGTTTAATAATTTTTAAAAATTATGTAAAATCTTTTGATAATTTGATTTTAACATTTTAAATCTAAGATATTAAATTTTGATTTTTATATTTTTTAAGTAAAATTTTGAATAATATTATTGTAATTACCTTTACTACTCATAAATTTCCTAAAAATTTGTAAATTTAACATTTATGTTAGGAAAGTTTTCAAAGTAAATTTTATATACGTACTTTATAAGTACATGTATAATAAGAGATAAGTAACCAAAATGAAAATTTTCTCAAATTAATTAAATCAAATTTTTAATTACTTATATAAAAATGAATTTAACAGAAATTACAGAAATTTGTACAGAAAACTCTGATGAAAACACACAAAACCATGAAATTTTTTAAAAATTTTTATGGTGTATATACTCTTACTATGTATATAAGATATATGTAGTACATGAATGGTTATTATTTTTCGCCAGATTGTATGTATATGTATGTATATATTATATACATAATTTATATAATATATAATTTTATAGAAAGCAAAGATAAATTTTTAAACCAACTGGTAAATTAAACGTTTAAGGATGTTACATAAATTTAGTCACATTATTTTTCAAAATAAAAATAGATCGATAAATTTAGTAAGCAAGGAACTATATAAATACTGTATTTAAAATTTTAAGTTAATATACGAAGTTTCTAAAATATTTGAACTAAATGCAATTATAAATATTGGCCACCTTATATGCAACTTATTTGAAGAAGCTATTATAGGTATATATACTGAAATTCCACACAAACGAATTCAGTATATATTGAAGTTTAAAAATTTTAGTGAGAATTGTAAGTTCTAACGTGTGATTAATATAAGCCATTCACCTGTAACATTGTATTATCAGAAACTAGGTATACATTAAATCTTCGCAACCCATTTTTGATGATAATATTCGAGTATCGCAACTCGTAGAGCAACGAAATTGTAAAATGCTTTGTGAAACAGAGCTTCATCACTAATATAACTAAATTAGTCTAAATCAGACAGAACAATTATTAATTACAGCAGAATTAATAAGACAGAATTAGACAAAATTTATGAAACACCAAGCATAACCCCGTTCTACGTCGTATTAAAAAAAAATTTCTTATATAATTTTGCAAAAATAAAAAATCTTACCTGAAAATCTTTTGAAGTAACGATAGCAACAATAGCAAAAACAACAATTATTCCAAATATATTCTTCATTTTTTCTCCTAAAAAGAGAAACAGAAAAAAAAAATTTCTTTTGAAAGAAAAATCTACCACCGTATAAAAAGGAGCTTAAGAAAATTTCTTTGTAAAATTACAACAAAAAAAAATAAAAAAAAGTTTTTTTTTAATTTTCTCTTTTCACAAGTGTGCAGAGAAAAATTTTTTCTTTTTTTTTTTTTGTAATTCTTACTTTTTTATTTTTGTTATTTTTCAAACTACACACACAATTTTTAATCTGTTTTCGTTACCACCGTTTTTATGTACTAACAATAATTAATTAAATCTAACAGGTGATTTACAGATGCTTTTATAATCGTATTTAATTCGAGATTTTTATGGTTGTTGTTGTTTTTGGCTATATAATTTAATAACAATTATACAAGGTAAAAAAATTTTTTTTTGTTAATGAAAAATCTAATGATTTTTCATGCCGGAGAGAAATACACATGTTTTCTTTATTGTTCTTTTGATTTTTAAATTGTTTTAAAAAAATGTTATTACGAGTCTATTACATTGGTTATTAATATGAACATGAATGCATTTTATTTATATATGTATACATAGAAATTAAATACTTTTATGATAAATTAATTTTGGGTAAATATTTTTAATACTTTTCATTTATAAAATAAAGTTTTAAGAGAGATATAAGTGTGAGAGAAATAAAAGAGAATTGGAATAGAATTAAATCGTTAATTGCGGCACTTCAAAATTGCAAGAATTAGATATTTATGTACTCATAATTCAGCTTGTTAATTGTAGCCGTCAAATATTATGCGTAAACGTGTAGTGTAGCAATACCGTATTACTGCAATTTGAGAGGACATATGGAAGCCTATATCTTTTGATGTCATATAAAAGATTATTGTAGTATTAAAAAAATTAAGATTATAAATATTAAAAATTGTAATCACATTCTCAAATTTTTATAATATTTATGAACATTTTTAGACAATGAGACCCAAACGATACTTCTTAGGTGCCGTTCATATTTGCATGTGACAAAATTTAAGATCTATTCGACTGTTTACACATTAGACTGAAGTTTAAGAATAGACTGCAACTTGTATTATTTGTTGATAGACTGATGTCAACCATTGAAGTCTGATATCAAACATTGAAGTCTGATATCAAACATATTAAAGGTTGCCTCTTAAGTTTGCAAGTACGATTTACTTCAGACTCAGATTAATCTTCGATTTTGTCGTACTTACATACATATGTACATGTAAACAGTATTCATTTCTAAACAATTAATTTGAGAATACGGTATTTATGACCGATTATAATATTATCGATGCATAATAATAATTTAAATCTAAAATATCTTCGTGATCTTTTTCAATAATAACTTTTCTAATCTTGTGTAATTTTTATAACATATCCGCTGAAATTATAAATTCAATATTGAATTTTTTTTTTAAATTTTTCTTGTAATTCAATATACAAATTAATTAAGTTGATCTTAATTAAATAAATTACTATAAAGCACAAAAGTGTTAGGTCCATGAATGATTAGTGGAAATTAAAAAAAAAAATAGTTTCAGGTTACATATATAATTCACTTGGAATGTGATGAGAGAGATTTGGGGCTTAAACAATGGATTTACTTTATATACTATTTGAAAATTGAATTTAGAAATACATGTCTCAAAACCCGTGCTATACTACAGTATAAAACTATATAATAAAGCTTGATTAACTTTGGAATGAATAAAATAATATTTCAATTAAAATTCTTATAATTAATCAGGGATAAAATATAATTTTAGAACAATGACCACCATTATTTCAAATATATTTAAAGAAAATCATTTGATTTTGTCACAAGATTACAAAAATTGTTAATATAATAATGCGCTCGTAATCCAGCTACTCGTGCATCTCTTGTACAACATACAAATTACAATACGCTGTAACAATGACCATTAACCCTATGTTAGCTTAAATTTATTATACTATTCTTTTAAAATATTTCTTTTCTAAATTATTTTTATATTAAAATATTTTTGTATCAGCTATTTAATTAAAAACTATATTTTGTAACTATCAAAAATTTGTAAAAAATTTATAGGCCCTTAAAATTTTCTTAAAAATAAATTCTTATTCATAGTAGTAATTTATGTTTTTAAATGAAAATTTTATTGAATAAGAAAATTTTATAAGGAAAAACAATATTATTATTAATTCCCAAGGGGTCTTAAAACGATAATTAGAATATAAAATTATCAGGAAAAGGAGAAACCATTTTAGTAACAGAACCCATTATATAACATTTTATAGGCGCTCACCGATATAGTAATAATTACCTGTAAAATAAGATAACAATAGATTTTGAAAAATGTTATACTTGATTGGAATTTTTCAATAATATTTAATTTTATAAAATTATTTAAGATAGCTCGCAGCTAATTTATTTCACTCTTACATACAGGTAAATGTATATATATATATATATATATATATATATATATATATATATATATGTATATGTATATTTATCCACTTCCATAATTAATCAATATTGTCTATTGTATACTAATTGTAATTTTGAAAAATTTCTTAACAGAATATTATTTATAGATATTATTCAATCTTATTAACAAAAATATTAATTAATATCCAATATTTATGATACATTATTAAAATATTTTTAATTATAAAATGATTTTGTAAACAATACAATTTTAGATAAGGATCTTGATAATATGAGTAAATGAAACGAATAGCTATTTTTACGATACGCACGAAAATTTATTTTAAAGAAAATTAACTGTACAATATAGGAGAAATAATAAATTTCTAAGAAACTGATGATTTATATGAAGATTTTGGGGATTTTCAAAAATTTTTTTATTATTATCTATTGTTCTCGTATAATATTGGGATAGAAAAGAAAAAATATAGGTACTAATGGAACACATTTAGAATTTACTAATAGATTTTTTTGTGACTATGTAATTCATATTATTGGACGTATGTACGTTCCATTATATAAAAGAATTCTAAAAATTCAATAATAATTTTATTTTTAAAAAATAATTTGTGTATAGGAGAAGGTCTTGTCACGTATTATGAGTGGCTCCTTGTTATAAAGGTACCATACATGTAAATTTCTGGTTCCAAATAAATCAAATTGGTGCTTTATTTTCATTTAAGTAGGTGGCGGCATTTCAGTTATTTTAATTGAATGGAATTTTTATGTTTTATTTTTTAATATTTTAAAAAAAAACACTTAAATTAAAATAAATTTTGTTTTTTATTATTTAGTAAGAAAATAGGTAGTCATGTCTGAATAAAATTTTTGTTGAATAATTTAATATATTAAGAGCTTACAAACCGTATTTTAGGGTATATGAAAATTTTGATATTTCTTAAACACTTCCAGCTCAAAATTATACAGTAAACAGTTACATATTATTATGTAATCCGAATTAATTGTATATTTGATTTGCATATTCTTGTTTTTATTGTTATAATTTTTTAATAAAAATAAGTTGATAAAAATAATTTAATTTAAAATTAGCTATAATTTTTCAATAGTGACAAAACCAGCACCATAGATGTGAAGACATCTTGACATGATTATGATTTACTAAAAATTTTTTATTTTGTTAAGTTTTAATCATCGTTTATTGTTTTCCAAAATGAAATTGTAATCATTAATTTAGGGATGATTGGCATGAAGCGTTGTATACCCACGTTGGCATGAAACATTGTATGCTACTCGTTTGTATTTAGTGCTTTATTCTTATTGTTTAGAGAATATACTATCGTAATTATGCATAAGGATTTCATTACCATAATAATAACAACAACATAATTCATAATTTTCATATTACAAATGATTAAGTATTTTGTATAATGGTTATCATAATTTCATTTCTATCTACATTCTACTCTCCCCTCTAGTAAAAAACTTATTCATTTTAAAATAAATAACACAACCAAATTAGCGAATACCGGATAAATATTTATTTATATCGTAAAAAAATTATTGTAAAAGTGATCATTGTGAATATCAACTGGTATGAAAACTTGATTTAAGTCTATAATAACTTTTTTAATATTTAATACGGTATTTAACTTTTTAATCAAAGTTCTAAACCTAAAATTAATTATAAATGGTTATTGTCTCTGCTCAAACATTAAATATCAATTTTATTTATTCCAAAAGAAAATCTTTCTAATCATTTTCAATTTACTTTTTTTTTATATAGAAATTCACAATAGTATGTAAACAAAATTATTTTATAATATAAAAATTAAGAGAGCGAAATTTTGTAGAATGGAGAATGTCACATTTATTAAAGCAAGAACCAAAAAATTATTTTGACATTTAAAGTAGAAATTGTAAACAGCTTTAGGCATATCTTTCTCAGTTTTGTTAAGAACAAAAACAAAAGAAAATTTGGAATTTAATTATAATTTTCTTGTTTTTTCTTTTAATTTCATAAAAAAAAAATTATTTTAAATATATTAACTTCCAGTTATTATAGTTGGTATTTTCTTTTTTGGAATTTATTTTCAAGAAAAATGGATGCGATGGATATACAAGCAGTAGAATCAAAATTAAGGTAACCTGCTCAAATAAAAACAAGTTTTTTCTTTTGGACTAAAAGATAATGAAATATTATATTTAAAATTGATATTAGTAAAATATATTGCTTAATTAATTGTGAATTATCAAGATGAAATTTTTATTCAAATAAATTTGACGCCACCTTGAAAATTAAGGTCAATTGCAATATTTAGAATTTAACTTATAAAATCTATTTGGTGACATACTTTCAATTTTGATGACATTTTCACATCATAATAATATATGTAGGTACACAGATAGATACGCGTAACTACATCATTAACCCAAATAATCCTAAATTTCTAAAAAAAAGTAAAAGTTAATTTTATTTAGCTTTTCAATTGGAAAAAAGTATGAGATTGGCACTATCTTAATAATCAAAGTGGAAATTTTAAAAAGAAAAATATTTAACATTGTTAGACGTTATCGTAAAAGTATAACAAATTTATTTATACCTATGTATAATAGCTTAAGTTATTATCATAATACAAAAAGAATATAGGTATGAAATTTTCTAATTCCTTTTTTTTTATATTTTTTAAGTGATGTTACTGTTACACCAATACCTATGTCAGCAACACGTAATAGTAATTTATTGAATCATCGTACATCAACTGCAACATCATATCAACAGCAATTACCGCAAATACAAATTTCAGCAGTACCAAAACTTCAATCCACAACATTACAATCTGCAATACCATTAATAACATCTTCGAATAGAGGATCATCTTCATCAAATATTGATTCTTTGTCTTCAACAACAATTGGACCAGCGACAATAACAACAACATCAGGAAATATAACGACACCAATGACATCAACAGCAAACATTCCAGCTAATTTGAATACATCAAATGGTTTATCAAAATATGCCCAACTTTTATCTGTAATTGAAGAAATGGGACGTGATATAAGACCAACATATACTGGATCCAGAAATTCTACAGAACGTTTAAAACGTGGTATTGTACATGCACGTATACTTGTCAGAGAATGTCTTATGGAAACGGAAAGATCAGCAAGGCAATAAATCTAAAAAGGAAAAAAGTTTATATTTGCTAATTTTTTGCCACAATCAAGTAGAGAAATTTTTTTTTTTCTACTTAAGAAATGAAACCAAATTTTAAAGAAATTTGTGTGTTCAAAAAATGCGTTTCCTTTTTTTGTAAAGAGACACGAAAAAAAGTTTATATATGAAATTCTTATTTCAAAAAGTCAAAATTAAACCATACCATAAATATTAGTTAGTAATTTTTAAGTTTTTGTTGAAGAAAAGAAAAATATGCAAATAAGTTTATTATTTAAGACATTTAATATTAAAATTTTTAATTTTTTATTGTTCAAATTTTTTTTTTTGTTAATTTTTATAGTCACCTCTCATCAGATATACTTCAATTATTAAAACGCATACAAGTTCAAATTAATCTTTCAATTGAATTTTTATTAAATAATAAATTTTGCCTTAAACTTTATACATGAAATACATAGGAAAAATATTATGCCAAATTACTCATAATATAATAAAGCCGTCCAAGCAATAATAAAAACATTTTCAGATTGTTTCAATAACTTAATTTAAAATAATTACATATTATACTTATATTTGCACTACTAATTTATTTTTAATAAAAAATATGTGCTTCTAAGTCAAATTCCCATTTTTAAGTTCTTGATCTATTTTATAATCTTACACTATTGGATTTTTTTTTAGCTCTTAACAAAATAAAGTAATTTAAATAATAAAAACGAAACAATTCAAAGTACAAATATTTAAAAAAAAAATAAAATTGCTTATGTAAATTTAAATTAAAAATAAAATAATAAAAGTTCAAAGAAGTGATTTTGTATACCAAATAAATAAAAACACAAAAAAAAATACGATTTTAAAAACGTAAAGAATTTTTAAAGAAAACAATAATTTATTTAAAAATAATAGGAAATACATACAATATAATAATTAAATATCGTAAAAATGTATACTATTTTGATATGAAAATATTAATATAAAATCAATGAACTTGTAGAACTAGAATTTAAAATGATTGCAGAACAGAAATTTTTAAAAATTTTTTTTTTTTTCAATAAAACAAATATGAGTGTAGCTTTAATTAGTTAAATAATAGTTAATTTTATTTAAGAAATTTAATTTAATTATTTTTATGCCCAAAATTTTAATACTTTCATAATTATTGTTTTTTTTTTTTTTAATTTATTAAAAGTTTTTAATTTGAACCGTATTCATTTCCATAAAATTCTAATTAATAATAACATATAAAATAAACTTTATTAAAAAAAAATTAAATTCAGTCACTTCTAATTTACACTTTAAATATCTTATCTAAAATATTCTTCGAGTTATAAGTATCTATTTCCGTTCAAAATGAAATTTATTAAATTATTAATAACTAATAATAAATTGTAAAATCATTAAAAATTCTGGATTTACAATTAAATTATTTTCTTATATAATATTAAGTTTTCATTTTTGATTATAATGTTCAATAGATATAAATATATAAAAAAGAAAAATTATAAAATATATAACACATAATTCTTTTTTATATATTTAAAAATTAGAAAAAAAAAATAAATAAACAAATCCAGCGATACGATATTAAAGTATACTAAAATTAACAAAATCAATAACTAAATTAAGTACCTTAAAAATAAATTTTTGTCGAATACCCAAATTATAATATATTAATTGGAAAAAAAAAATAATTAATAAAATAGGATTTTTAATGAAAACATGAAATAGTTTATAATATAATAAAAAGATTTATCAAAATAAATAAATATAGTATGGAGTGTACTTTTTTTTTGTATTGAATAAAATTAATATAAGCAATTATTGCAAGTTAATATTAAAAATATTACAATTATACATTAAGTATGTATATGAATGAATAAAAGTAGATTATGTATTTACAAGAATGAAATGAATTTTTATTTTTAATTAAATTTCATTAAATTGAATTTATTTCCTGAAAAAATGCATGTCTATTCGATAATATTTAAATTGCATGTATCTATTTAAAGATTAAGAGTGTTAAGTACTTCTAGATGTGGAGATAAACACACAATTTGTATACTAATATATATTTCCCTTTAAAATTATTTCATAGATTCTAATTCTAAAATTTTTAAATTTTTTTATGCATTTATCTCTTAAATGTTTTACTCGCCATTACAATATATTTTGGAATTGTGCATTTATCATTACCATAATTTTATCTGGCCCGAAATACAAATGTTTCAGATTCATTTAGGTCGATATATATATATATTTTGGTCGATAGTTATAGCTCACACCAGTTTAGCGAGTGAATTTCCTCATATCATTTTTATTTGATTCTTATTGATTGTTTATTAATTTTTATTTGTCAAATATATAAGTAAATAAATAAAAGAATAAATACCTGGACGTAACGATAAAACGTTGCAAAACTCAGAACTTTAATACTGCCATGGTAAATTTGAATGATTTCATCTGGTGCTATGAAAATTAGCACAAATGATATAATATTAACGATTAAATAATTAAACACTTTGAATTTATTTTTTTAAAAGTTTTTTTTTTTTTATTTTAAACATTTTTTTTTTTTAGTTTTTAGTTTTTGTATTCCTTTAATGGTTTTTTAAAAGCAAATAAAATACATTTTTTATTTTAATATTTATTTTTCATCATTCATCTGTTTGTATTTCGTTTGATTTTATATATATATATAGTTTTTTCAGTTTTTTTTTTTTATTTCCTTATCTTTCATCATCAATAATTATATTATATGCATATATAATTTTGTATATATGTACATCGTTAACTATAATTTAATAAAATATTAAATAGTATTATTATAATTTTTGATATTTTTTATTTTAATATATAATTATGTTGTAAATATTTATATAATATATAATATACACTTTATATAACATACTTTCTTAATAATTTGGTTGCTTTTTTTTTTGTTTTATTTTTAATATTTTTAATTAGAGGAATATATAACACTTTTCTAATATATTTATAATAATAATGAATAAAATATAATTTATGTATACATATATAATATAATTATGTTAATAATATTTTTTTAATTATATCATTTTGCTTTTTTTTTTTTAATTAAAACTATACAATTAATATATGTATTTGTTAAGAATCTTTTTTATTTTATTCAATGAAGTTATTTAATTTTTATTGCATATTATTTATGTATTACTTTGTTTTTTTTGCAAAATACGTGGGGAAATAACAATATTTTTGCTATAATTATGTATTTTAATTTGTTTTTAATAAAATATATATTGGAACTTTATATTTTTTTTAGTTTTTGATAAATTTTAATTCATAATGTGGATTACATACATAGGTTATATCATTCTTAGAATATACATTTCATTTATTAGTGTATAAAGAGATTTTGGATTTGGTTTATTTTATATTATGCTAAATTTAGTATTTATTTGAAATTATTTTTGAAGTTGATTTCCAGCCAATTTGAATAAAAAAATATGTTTATTTCCATATATTAAATAAATATATTTTTTTCATTATTATATTATCAATTATTTAAAATTGAATAATATTAAAACAACTTCAAAAGTATTTTCAATTAAAAAATGGTTGAGTTTTGATTCTTTTTTTTTAAATTTATACATAAAAAAATGATTGATTTTTAAAAAAAAAAATACATACATAAAATTTATTAAAAATAATATATGGATTATGTTTTTATTTAATAATTATAATAATAATGTTAATTAACTTGACATTAAAACTTCTCTTTTTATATAATATGTATATTGAATTAAAAATATGCATGTTTGTAGGAGAATATTGTATTTAAAATTTTTTAAATCAATGCAATTATTAATTTATATATTTTTTTTAAAAATATTTTACATAAATATTTTGTTTGCTATTTTTTTTTTTTTGGTTTTTTTTTTGAAAATTTTTGTTTAAGGGATAATGTAAATTATATTTTTCTTTTCATATTATTTTAAACATGATTATATAAGAATAATATTTGTTTTAGTTTTTTACAACTTTTGAGAATAGTCGAAACAAAAACAAAAAATGTAAAATAAGGAAATGAAAGAATGAAATTAAAAATTTTATTGAGTGAAAAATTTAATTAGTTTCCATAACATCTTCAGTTGATCGTTTTCCCCAAGCTGAATTTAATTTATTCCAATTTGATGCACGTTTACCCCAAAGTCCTTTAAGATTATTCCAACCAGGTTCACGTTTACCCCATGCGCCTAAAATTGTATAAAACCAAATTTTAAATTACATACTATTATTATTTATATTTATATTTAAAATGTTAATTAGTTATTTATAATTTTTCAAATTAACTCTTCAAAGTGTGCCGGCTAAAAGGATAGGGCTAACATTTAACTTGTACCAATTTATACATATATTTTTTTCACCAATATAATTTACATACAAAATCCTAAATTGAAAACATGAATAACCTATATTTTAAAGGAAATTTACTTAAAATTAACATTATATAGTTAAAAACTAAGTTCTGATCGTTAAATTTTATTTAATTTTACTTAGAAATTTTGATATTTTATATTTGATTATTAATTTTATTTGTTATAAATTAATAAATTAATAAATTTCATATTATTTTCAAAGTTTCGCACTTAAATCTTTTAATATAAAAATAAATTAATATTTTTCAAATAAATTTTTAATTTTTGATTGAGTATAATTTCATTACTTAATTATTAAAGGATATTTATTTATACTCACACATTAACGAAATTGATGAGAATATAAAATTCACTAGTTTCTTAAGTGACAAAGAAGCAATAAAAATTTAAATTCAATAATTTAGAAAATTTATTTTTGAATCCACAATTAATGTTTAAAAATATATAAAATCCCTGCATATTTCGAACTATAACACCACGTTCATCAAAAGGGAGACTTATTTTAAAATTGTTCAAAAATATCAGCCGTAAAAGCTCTTTTCAAAAGTGCATTTTGATATTAACGTGTATTACACTACATATCGTACTGATATCCAAGGAGATAAAGCATATCCTTTAAAAGAATTCAATTTGACTGATCAGTTGTAATATATTTGGGTAGTGTGAAATAATATTGGTCAATAAGGAGAAGCAAACAAAAAGGAAGTTATGAACATTTTGTTCTTAGGCGTTCTTTAAACATACATATATACATGTACAACAAAAACCATAAACTTAATTTCGAACTCATATTTTTGGAAAATCACCTCTAAGGGACAAAAAGCCGTGTATTAATTGAAGCGTGCAAAAAGTATTTTTTTTTCTTTTGGTGCATAATTTGAAAATATTTTGATAAATACAATTCTTTATTGGGCAACAAAAAAATAAAATAATAAATTTTAAACCCATCATTTGTTTAGCTGTAAAAATTTAGCATGCAAATGCAAAATAATCCTCAAATATTTTCGTAAATGAATTTCTCATTGTAAATTTGTAAACACATTCAAGTAAAACACACAAAAGCAATTTCCGTTGGGTCATATTTTTAGATATACCATATTTTAAAATTTAAGTTTTAGGTAAACTTGCAAATGGTTATTTTAAACCAAAATCTTATCAAAGTTTCGACACACAGTCTGCCTATTATATACATTTTAAAAACAAGATTTTGAAATACAATTATGAGAACAACAATATATTGAGTATTCATATTTTATTATTTACATTTTGCATGCATATTTTTTCATATATTTTCTCTTATAGGGACACCACCGTATACATAAAATATATGCTTGATATATATATTGTGTATAATATATACACGAGTATATTTGTGAATTTAATTTAAAAAAAAAACTATGTGTACATGCATAAATTTTTGGTTAAGTATTTTTTTTTTATGTATATAATACAGATATTATCAGACACCGAGAATCTACCTTCAAATTCCTCTTGCGCTAATTCCGGGTCTCTGTTCTTTAAAATATCCAATTTCAAAATGAAATTATACCAATCAAGACAGCCTAGTAATCTGGAACAATATCCAACTGGAAAATTTTTTTTTTTTTGTTTTAATTGTATCAATGGTAAAAAAAATTTTTATACACCGTATTTAAATTTTGATTCGTCAAGAGAACAATAATAGACTCTAGACATATTACTGAATTAATCATAACTTAAAAACAAAAATTCCTTTCACTTATAATTAATTTGTTACTATTTAAATTTATATAGATGAGAACTTCAATATTCTATAATTGTTAACATACTCCTATAGATATAAATTTTTTTTTTTTGCGAAACTATTTTTTCTTTTTTTTTTTCTTACCTCTAAATTTATTCCATTCATTATTTGGACGTCTTTTACCCCATGCAACATTTAAATTTCTCCATGCACGTTTCTTTTCATTATATAATGCATTTGGTTTAAATAAATCATTAATAATTGATGATGGTAAACTATAAATTTCTTCAAATTTAATTAATTCTTGATAATCGCGATCTGTTGGACTGTCATGTAAATCATTATCATTTTCTCCTTCAATATTATTATTGCTCATAATATTATTAGGAGATGGATTATTAATACCACCACCAGCACCATTAATTACATTATTTGTTTCATCAAAATTTTCCATATTATGATAAGCATTATCAAGAATATTTCGTTTACCCCATGTTCCATGTAATTTTTGCCATGAAGAACGTTTTGCAACATCATTTTCAATACTATAATCTAAAATGAATTAAGAAGAAAAATAATAAATATTAGAAATTCTATAAAATAATAAATTTAAAATTTATTTTATTTTTAATTTGAAATTTACAATGTACAATTAATTGACATTTATTTGAAATTTTTTATAATATTTTAGAATCGTTATGTTTTTAATTCTCACTTTGTTGTGTACTAACACAATTGTCAAAAATGAAAGAAAATTTGACTTGCCGTTGAAAATTCTTATTTAGAGTAGATTTAATGGGTTATAAACAAAAAATTTATGTGAAAAGTAAAATTTAGAAAATGTATTATTGTATGTGCACAATAAAAATTATTTAAATAATATTCCTGCCATATATGAAAGTATATATGTATATATACATTCATTTCTTTCATAACAATATTTTTGACATCTATCAAATTGATTACTTTATATCTTATTTTAATTTGATTATATAAAAGAAATAGCAATTTACTTCACATTAACCTTTGCTATTAAATACAACTTTTAACCTTTAAACAAAATTAACATTTAACCTTACAAAATTTTAACTTATCTATTCTTATACATACATATAAGTAACCTATAATATTTTTTAAACAATGACGCAGTGAGAATATATGCTCCTATAACAATTTATCTACAAAATTCATATAATGAAAGTACCATTTCTATCCTTTACAATATCGTTACACATGTCACCACATACTAATGTTAATTAAAATAATTTTAAATTAATTACAAAATTTTATTTTTTTCAACCCAATTTTAATTCTTATAAAAAGTAATTACTTCCATCTTTGATTAGAAAATAATGATTTTTAAAGAATTTTAATTTTTTAAACAAATGACAAAATATTTTTATATTATATCGAAATTTCGTACTATTTATCTTATTATATAACACAATATATATATATATATATATATATTCGTATACAATTACACTTACTTATAGGTAACAAAAATTCATTATATAACAATTTTATTGTACATTTGTTAATATTTATGAAAAGAAAACCTTATGCAATAAATATGATTAATTATATTACCTGGAACACCAAGTATATTCCATGGATAAACTTCTGGGGGTAACATCCTTGAATCTTGCATTTGTAATGAATTTTTTGTATCAATCATATTTCCACCACTACTAACACTGCTACCACCGCCACCACCGCTTGCATATACTTTGCAATTTAAATAATTTATAAATAAAATTATATAAAGGAATGATGACATATTAAACATTTTTATATTAAATATTTTTCCAATATTCAATCCTATATTATTTTTCAATTGTACAGATGATGATCTAATTGATGTAATCATTGTCATTAATGATAAAATGATTATTTTTATATATAATGAAGTTGAAAAATTTTTATTGCAGGATAATCTAAAAGTATAATAATATATAAATTTATTAATTATATAATTTTTTTTTAAATAAAATTTAAATTAAACTTTATTAATTTATGTATTTCTAAAACATATTGATTTATTTATTGATTTATTAATTTAATATATTACTTTACATTTCAATATTTTCTTTCTTATATTTTATTTTGCAATAAAAATTAATTAATTACCATTTATACAATTTATGTATATTATAAAATACACACAAACATGTAAGGGATACAGACCGGAACTTAATAATAAGAAAATAAAAAAAATTATTAACCTGATGATTTATTATATAAAACAGGATATTAAAAAAGGATATACCTTTGATTATTTTATAGCTTATATACATATGTATATAAGGTTTAAATATTATTATGTAGAAATTAATTTTACACAATTTATTATATAACAAATTTATACGTTATTTTTTTTTTATTGAAAACAAATAATGTCAAGACACTTCTTTTAAGGATCAATTTCCTTCTAATTTAATGTTATATTATTGTAAATGAAGAATACTTATGTATAGTATTTTCTTTTAAAAATGTGACCATATAATATATTTGTGTTTATATGTAATAATATTTGTGCAGTAGGTATTCCAATATTTTATTGAGAAATAGCGAAAGACGTATGTTAAAATTTGATATATACATGTATAATAAATTTTGATTAAAATAGTGGCTAGTAAATAAGCACATTTTCATTTAAATATGTAATTTAAAATCATTTATTTTCATTAAAAAATCGAAGTTTATACTGAATATCGAATATAATAATTCGATATTATTATTAATATGGTAGTGGTAATAGTAATCGATATATTATTGTAAACACAAACCAATTTATACAAATGATTCGTATATATAAACTTCTACGATAAATATTACTTTCACTTCGCTATAATTGAATCAATTCGATAACTCAAAATAAACCCGATTATTCTATTCACAATATTCGAATTACATACTTATAGGGGAACAAATTATATAAAGCATGTACATTATAGCATAATTTATAGAATTGTACTGTTATAAAGCTCATTAATTAACATTATTTTTTTTGCTTTGATGTAGTTCATTTTTTCAAAGTAAGTAAGTCCCAAAAATTGGGTGCCGATAAACTAAAGGAGGAAAGGTGTTTTTTTCTAATAAAATTAATTTACATAAATAGAAGTTGTTAAAATTTCAAAATTTCTCTTAAAATATCAATGGAACCAGTAATAAGCAATTCTCAGAAAAGCAATTTTCATACATAAAATGTCACTTTTCTTTAAGTGTATAACAGTTTTGTTAACAGACACACAAACGATTATAAGAATAAACTAATAATGAGAATATTTTTTTTAAATATTATTGAAAATGTTCTAAAAATAAATATAAAAAACATAAAACAAAAAAAAAAATACTCTCCTTTTCTTCTTATTCTCGCCGTTTCTTATATTCTTATATTCTTGGTGTCCTTTCAAAGTTTTGAAGGAATCTATTTCATTTTGTTGAATGAATTGTAAGAGTTAGACATTGTAAGTGTATAAATATGTAAGTTACACCTTGCTGTGTCAGAAATTTTTATTAAATTACATATAGAAAATTATCCTTTTTTTTTTCTTTAAAAAACACAACAAGAAAATGTTAAAAAAAATTGTAGTTTTTCTTATTTTGTTTTGTTGTTTACTCTTTACTTTTTTATTATTATCTACAATACTCGCATAACTTTTTACATTTTTTTTTTTTAGTTTATTTTTTTTTTTGGAATAAAAAGTATACAATATTAAAACAAAACAGAAAAAGAGAACGAAAATCAATTTTGTGGGTACTTTGGGACTTTCAGGATATTCTTAGGGATTTTTTTTCTTATTTCTCTTATTTTGTTGTTAGTAGGTATGTATGAATACTGTAACATGATTGAAATCGCATATTACATATATATAAAGTATGTGTAGTTACTTTTTATATATTGATTATTGACACATGTATGCATGAAATAAAATGAGTATTTTTAGAAACATATATTTTGTATAACATGTTGGTATGTGTATTTGTTTCGAAATCCTTTGAATTCTCTAGGTGTCGTATAAGTGTCGTAAGATAAAGTGATGTGGTGATGATAAAAAACAAGGAGGGAAAATAATAACCAAAAAAAAAAAATAACCAAAGTAAATTATAAGTTTGTGATTTCTTATTATTATTTTATTTATTTTTTTATTTATTGAATAAATTTTGGGATTTCCGATACCGGAGAAATATGTAGAATATAAGAGCAAGAATAATATGTAGGATATATGCATGTATTACATATAATATGTGTAAAGAATGTTTGTATACCTTTGATATATGGCCAATCTATATGTATATACTTAAACAAATTAGAAATTTATATATTTTGTAATTGTTTTTATTTAATTTTTTTATTATGTTTATAACATTCCTTAAATTTTTTACCTATATAGACATAAAAAAAATATATTTTTATATCCTTTTTATTCATAATATACACGAGTATTTATGAAGTACATATACCCAAATTACTTTTAATATAATATAATACAAGTGTAGGAGGATAAACTTTAAATAGAAAATAATTTTGGTATTATATTGGTTTTACAGGTGATCTATATGCATATACAAATATATATACGTATGTATATGCGGGTGATCTGAGAATAATAAAAATTCTTAATAAATCAATTTATGTCTAAGAGAGATTTGTAAAGAAAAGAAAAATATTGTGGTAGTGAAAGTGACTTAAATATAGAGTAAGACCGTAGATAAAAGAGCTCTTGTAATAAAATGGCAGAGAATTTATACATTTTTAATCAAAAAAAAAAATCTAAGGGATAAGTATGCAATTTTATTATTTGATTTGGTATAATATTAATTTATGGTTTTTAGTATATAGTTCTCTAAATGTCGTCTATAATGGAATTAGAATTTTTATATACAGTTCAAAATTACTTATACAATTTTAATAATAATAATATAAAGTCAAACTTTTACAGAAATTCACATCTATACCCTTTGAGAAGTTTGAAGCGTTTGAATTTGAAAATAATCTCAAAATATATATCTATTCAAAATATATGATTTTATGACAACTGACATTCTCAATTGAAATTATATATTGTTGTAATATTATAAAAAATATTGTTGAAATTAGTTTTTTGTTACCACATTTTTTAATACCCACCACGTTCATCTTATATACGATTGATTAGAATTTCTTTTGTATTTGACATTTTTTACAAAATATACACATAATATGTTACATAATTATATATATATATATATATATATAATAGAAAATATAATTTACAAAACACCTGGAGTTATTTAATAAAATTATATTTAAAAGAAAATAATTGAAGAAGTTTTATAATCAAGTATGACATTGATGTTTTTTTTTTTTTGTGTTACAAAATTTTGTGGCAATGATTGTTATAAATCACGTGTTATTAATTAAAATTAAAAGTAATTCTGACAATATTATTTACTGTTATACCTTTTATTTACATACAATACTTTATTAGATGTTCAATGTTATATTGTATAATTGTTTTTCTATAGAACAGAAAATGAGGTTATTATTTTTCGGAAGAAATATAATGTTATTTAATTTATGTAATGTAAAAAAAAAAAAAAATGGGAAAATTCGTATATGTATGATTAAATAATTTCATTATATTGTGTTGTAATTGGAAAATCCTATATAAAATAAATTATGATGAGGTAATATAATAATTACAAAAAGTGTTGTATTACTTAATATGATTGAATGATAGATATATTATAAAAATGAGGAAATGAGCAAAAATTATAACAAAATATCAACGGTCAAAATATTCTACTGTTTTTGGTATGATATAGAAATACACAAATATTTTTAGTTAAATTCAAGAATGATCTAACGTTTGTGTATAAGAGCTATTAACAAAGTCGCATGCTCGCTAATATAATTTGTATTACAAGACTTTTTCAAATTCTTGTCTTATTTTATTGAAAAATTGAGGTAGATTACAAAATTAACTTCAATTTAATACCAAAATCACAATTTTAATTTTTTAATGTAAAATATTGTAATGAAAGCCTTTAAACATGTATTCATCATTAGAAAGAATCTAAGACATTTACAGCGATAAGTTACTATATGGGTCACATATAGTAGAAATTATAAAACTTTTAATTCAAAATTAATTTTTTTTGTCTTAAAATAAAGGGCTCTTAAACATTGCCAACATTAATTCTATTAAAAAGAAACTCTTCATACAAGGACATACATATCCACAAAATATTAAATGAAATTTATAATTCGCAACATTTTATTAGGAAAACAAAAGCATAATATCAAACAAACTAAATTTGCTTTGTAATCAATCAAACATAGCCTTGTTGTAATGAAAAGTTTATTTTAATATTCTCAACATAATTTCATTTTTCAACCGCATTTCCTCACTTCAACATTTTATGCTCTTTGGTTTTTTTTCTTCTCTTCTTCCAACATATTATAATAAAATGTCAATTTTAATAAAATATCCAAATAGCTATTCTCTCTTTTTTGTTTTTCCTTATTTTATGATTAAATTTTTTTTTATTTATAATCATTTTATTATCATGTGCGCTCTTTAATAATTTTGTTTTTGTTTTTAAAATGTTTGTTTTTATTTTCTATTTCTCTCCTTATAAACTTCACAAAGTTATTCACAAGTTATTTTTATTACTCCCTCAAATAAATATGGTTGGTGTACGCCCGACTTTTTTATCGAATAAAATTTTTTTAATGTTTTTTTATATAAAAAGCATTAAGAATCAAATATCCATGAATTTTTACATAAACACACGTACATTTATATAAAACATATAGGATATCACATTTTCTACCAACAAATTATGTAGGTTAACTTATGTACACACATATTATGTCAAATTTTGTATATTATATGGGGGTTTCTATATACACACAAAATTGAGGAAGTATTCTGAAGGAAATTTTTGATGATGCAAATTCGAATTACATATTTTTAAAATATATTTTGCCATATCCAAATAGTACACGCATGTATGCAGAATGAGAATATGGGCTTAGGCATATATGCAACTTTTAGACGTACACCTGTCTGATGGCATAGAATTAGGTAATCAAGTAGTTTGTAATTTTTATAAACTGATTTCAATTTTTAGTTAGCCCTTTACTTATTAAAAATTTGAAAACATTTCACATTGAAAAATTTCATAAAATTTCGTTTAAAGCAAAAAGATTTGTTGGAAATATTTTGTTTGATGGCTTGCCTGTTTGATGTTATGCTGGTCTTAATTTCTATTCGAACATTTGCTCTCTTGTGTATGTATGTATATGTATATACATATTAATACTGAAATGACATAAGGAAATGAGAATATCAAGTACATACGTAACGTGTACGTATAATTGATAGCTTTAATTTATTGGTTAAATTACTCTGACCGTTGCCATACGATTTATTATATTTAAAAAAAAATGGTAAATATTCATTTATTTATTTATTTTTTGCAAATTTTTTCACAATGTATATAGGACTTAAGGATAATAATAGTTTTCCACTTGTTATGGTTAAGAAAACATCTTAACCTTATGCCATTTCTTTTTTGAATCACCTTTAAAAATAATTTAAAGTATCCTATAAGTGATGACTTATGACCTTACTGCTTATGCTGTTTAAATTAACTCTTTTGACATATTATAAATAAAAGAGTGTCAGGACTATATGTAAGGATAATAAATTCTATAAAGGTTTCTAATTTTATATGTATATTATTATTTAATATGAAAAATATATAGTGTAGGAAATTAAATTAGTTAAGTGGAAAATTGCATTTTGTACTATTTTCTTTATTTTATAAAAAATAAATTTATTTTCTCAATATTTTTCGAATTTCTCTTATTAATATTACATTGTCAATAATGCAATTTTAATAAGAAGAAGTAATAACAGCACAACACAATTAAATTGCTTTAAAGTTTTGTTATTGGAATTGCTGCAATACCCTTTAAATAGCATGGTGATGCATATGAAATCGAGTAATTGTATTAATGTTCATTATAGCCAGTTGAAATAACCTACAATGTATGTATAAATAAATAAAGATAAATAAAATAAATTACAAAAAAACATTCTCTTATTCAACTCTTCGTGCTTTAGGGTAATTCTGTGCACTTATTCAATTCATTGAATTATAATAAAGTAAAGTACATAATTATTACATTATTAAAGAAATATGAACTATAATGATAGTGTTTAAAATAATTATAAATTAAATTTTTAATTTCATATTAAGTGTGTTGAAAATGAACATTTTTTTATTAAAATATAAAAATACTAAAATGTATTCCTCTTACCATCTTAAATTGTTGGGAAAGAGTCTCATATTAAACAAATAACTATAAAGGACCAGTAGTAAAATGTAATTGAAATGTGTTAAAAATGTTGATATTGCCTTGTTAGCTGTTATAAATAATAAATAAAATATGATATTTACGATAACGAAAATTGTTTCCTTATTTAATTTAAAATATGAGATAGTGCATATTTCAGAAATTAAATTACAAGTTTGCTCAACACTATGTGCATCTTTAAAATATACTCGTATTGTGTGATGAATTTTGAACTTTTACCATTTAAAATAATTTTTAAAAGTGTATAGTCCATATTGTATGAAATGTAATCTAATACCCTATTCAACTTACTCTTTAAGCTAAAGTTTTATAAATTGAATAGGTAGAAGAAGAAAGACTCTATATTATTAAAACTATAATATTAAAATATATAAAATAAAATTGGAAAAAACTTTGAAGAAATTTAGATCCCGCAGGACGTGACTGCAAAATTACAAAAATAAAAAGTTTATATTTCATATTTTTTTTTATATAGATTGCAATTTCTATCGTAAAAGTGTGCTATAAATGAAAATTTTTAGCTTGTTTCACTTTTTTTTTTACATCCTAATTAATAAAAACATCCTAGTAAAACATCCTAATATAATATTCAGTTGAATATTGTATTTTTTTCATTGTTAAAATAAAAGACGTGCCATTGAATTGATTACCTTAATTATGCCATTGATTTTATTTAATTTTTAAAATTTTTATGAAATATTTTTTAATGTAAGTTTCCTGGTAGCAATTTTTAATTATATTTTTAATAATGAATTCCTAACAATGATCTATATATTGCGATGAATTTCAAAATAAAAAAAGGCTAACAATTATTAGATCCTAAAATTTTTATTTTTTTTATTAATTTTTTGTATAAAAAAATTGAATCTTCACAATTTAATTTTTAAACATAAAGTTATTAGTTATAAGGAAAATGAAAAATATGGAAATTTGAAAAAAAAAAATCATTCTATGTTACATGTTACGTTTTCTGAAATGTTTTGGAAACAATTAAGTACATATATAAGGCAAAAATGTCATTCTACCCACTTTTCACTTTTGCCCGAGGCCGTAAAAAAACCTATCACAACACTGGGATAAGGAAAACTATAGAAATGCTCCTTAAAAATTTTAATAAGTTTTAAAATATTGTCCATATAACAATATAAGTGCTTTATGCTCGCAAGTTACTTGTTACTGGCGTGACTCTACATGTTACTATGTTAACTCTATAAGTTCTACAATCAATTTCATTTGCAAATATTAAAAGTTAATTAAATATAGGGATTATATTTATAATTTTACAAAATACAATCTAAAATTTAATTTAAAAGAAGAGTCAATTTGTGTTTCACATTGAAAAATTTGTAAAATAAACCTACAATTTAAATACAAATAAACTTAAATTATAATGAAAGCCAAATTATAAAAGCAAGAAAATGGCTCACAAAATGCGTATTTTAAATAAATTTAAAAAAAATGCTATATTGTGAGAAAATTAGAGGACATTATTTTGAAAAACATGGAAATTTTTTTTATTATTATTATTATTTCAAAGAAAACATTCACTTTTATTTCAAAATTAAAAAATTCAATAAAAATCTTTTAAAAGAGTTTATCATTTTTTTATAACTCTTAACGTCTCCACCGGTAGTAAGTATAAATGATAAATAAATCTAATTTATAAAAGGATGACAAAATTAATCCTTTAACTCTTTAAATTTAAGGCATATTTAATGCATATTTTAAATTTTAATTATATACAAACAATACAAGTACCTATACATATTGCGTTTGATTTTTTTACAGCTTTTCTCATTAAATACGAAAAAAAATAAAAAGTTTTTATTTAATAATTTCTTAATATTAGCCTAATAAAAAATTTAAAACATCTTCTTTTAAAAATACTTAAAAGAAATACCTAACAATATGCAATGAATAAAATTATACACTGATTTAATCTTGGAAGGAAATCGTGGTTGTGAAAAAATAAAGAAATTTCTTTTACAAATATACCAAAAAAAAAAAAAGAGAAGAAAATTAACAAAAAAAACGCAAGCTAAGGAACGTAAAAATCATAAACGCAAGTAAAAAATTTTTATCAAAATTATGATACGACAATATTTTTGTTAACATAGAAATCAATTTGCCACCCACTGACTGTTAAATGGTCAATGGCTGCTCTTCTATGTATGTATGTATATAAAATTACACTTTTAAATATAAAATATATATGTGTATAATATGAAAATGTAGTATATAAAAGACAAGTAAAATTATGGCAGAGTACAGAGTGAAGTTCATAAAAAGTTCCATGACAAAGTATAAAGTTCGTCTTTTATTCTTTTCAAACAAAACAAACACATGAAAATCAAAACAACAAAAGCGAGATTTATTAAATGAATTTTGAGGATATTTTAATATATTTGTGTATGTGTACGTGAATATGATTTTTTTTTGTCCTTAAAAAGTGGAATGCTTACTTTGCACTTAACTTTTCTTTTTCGTTTATTATTACTTTTTTACATCCTCATATTATATGCATAGTATTTTTTCATATTTTAGAATAAACATTATCCCTGCAGCGAATTGAAAATCTTTATCAAGTTTATATAATAATATGCACATATTATTCTAAGTAGAGAGAACGTTGAATATTCTATATTTACTTGCTTATCTTAAATATACTCTAAATTTTTAAAAAATTTCAACTTTAAAAATATAAGGGTACAATTTTAAATATAAATGAATTTGAATAAACTTACAAATATTAATAAATTTATGAACTCATTTAATATGTATAACATTTAGTTATTCAAACAAGACATTTTAAGACCTATTTATCGGAACTAGTTTTAACATTGACCATATTTATATTACATGCATACAATAACAAAACTGGGTTAATTTTGGGACATCAATTTACATATGGCAATGGCTTTGAAATTCCTTACGCATTTTTAATAGTCAGCGTTTTTCTTTTAAATTTATTATACATAACATATTTTATTGTCACATCTCTTATGGTACAATCTTGAAAATTTTATATACATACATTAATTTTATGACATTAAATAAAAGCATAAATTTCTTTTTTTTTAGCAATTTTACATAATTTTCTATGTAATATAATGTGTGTGTATTACATTTTATACGCAAGAATATTTTTATTATAGAACAGCATCGTGTATTTACTGTCTATAGACTTCTTAAACATAAGATGTTAAGATTTTATGATCGCTAATTATTATCTAATCTTTGTGTTCATATATGCATTGAATAACATGTGTATATAAGCGTATATTGTAAAACAAATATTTTGAAAATAAACAAAATTTTATGATATACTTATAATATTTTGTTTGAAAGGACTTTTATTGATTTATACACAATATTCATTAACATTAAAATTAATATAGAATATAATTTTTTGTGCATGCCCTTGAAACACATTGAAACATAATTATTATGTTCAAATTTTTTTTTGAATAACTTAAATATTATATAAAATATATTCATAAGTTGAATTTATAATATGTACAAAATTCCCAAGAATAATAAGGATAATAAGAATAGAAAGAATATTTAATTTGAAGTATGAATTGGGTATAAAATTTTTATATATTCTACAAGGATCAATAACATTAAAAGTGCAGTGTAAAGCATTACCTTTTAAAATTACATTATGCATTATATAGGTTTTAATAATTACATTAAAAATTATTTATGCATATGTATAACATTTACAATTTCATTTTTACATTAAATATATAGCAATTTCTCGTTTAAATTGTTTTCCGGAGAATTATTTTTCAAAATAATTAAATATTTACAAATTAAAAATAAATAAGAGTTCACATCGGTTCATATTTTAAAAATTTTAAAAGATAATACAAGAAAACTTTACTTTTCTATTGCAAAAACCCACAACCTAATTGGAATATCTAGTATAAAAAAATTTTTTTCATAAGTTGTTTTCATCCATGATCACGAATCAATAATCAATGATCTTAATTTAACTATTCAAATAAAACTTAAAAATATATGAGATTTTTTAAAGAAAGATGAAGATTCCTTGTTCCCATGTTATTATTTTTTGGCACTTTAATCAATTTTAATTTTAACATTTTCCCATGTGCGAATTTTAATGTAGCGAAATTAACTGGGTTATTCCATTAACTTTTAAATAAACACATATACAATTCTTTCTAATTCTTCCTTTATGTGAATAGCTTTTAAGACAGTGAAATTCCGAAAATAAATTAACCACATAGGAAATATAAAATTTTGAAAGTCATTCTCTTTACAGGAACATTGCATCAGCAATTTATTTTGTACATACAAATGCCTTTAATGAAAACCTAAATGTCATGTTTTTTTTTTTGTCTATGGGAAATTACAGGAGTAGAATTTGTACTTGTAAGAAAGTTGTTATGAAAAAACACTATAAGCAATTATTAATTTTGAAAAGATTTGCAACATACATTTATGTATAATCATCTAGTTTACAATTTTACATCTTTTACTAAAGCTACTAATATTACAATTTAAGAGTATAAGATGACATCTATTGATTAAGACTCTAAGATGAATCTATTGATAAAGAAAATTATTCAAGAATAGTATTAACAATTTATATAAATTCTGTATAAAAATAATTTTAAAATAAAATAATTTAATTAAAGGTGCAATTTAAAATTAATTATAAATGCTAATTTTTTTATAATAATACATTTCAAATTCATCAATTAATTACAATTTTCAATTCACTTTGAACAACCAAAAAAAAAAAAAAGTTTATTTAAATTCTTATTTTTTTTATTTTAATTCCTCAAACCATAAGGAAAAAGCAAAAGAAAATCATAACTATATAAAACCTTCCTATTAACACCTACATTTCAATTGTCTTATTCATTAATTGGTAATGTTTAGCGTGGCAAAATGGTACAATTCTACTTTGATTTCAAATTATCCCACGTCTTTTTCTGCATGAATCAATTTTTCAATTAAAATAGGACGGATGAAATAAATGATTTATATACAATTTTATATAATTTCGCCACACTGCTATACTAGATCCATAATTATTATTCACAGCAATATGCATAGGAGATTGTGGGATGAACAAAATGGAAAACATAAAAAATCATGTAATCCTTTGATGGATTTTTTCAATTCTTATTTCGTTTTTTTTTTTTCATTTCTTATCACTTTCAATTATATAATTGAGTCTAAATGGACCGTTTCTTATTATAAAATGAAAATATTTTTATTTTCTTCTATTATTTTCCCTTGTTATTCTTGTTATCTCTTTTGTTTTCCTTTTTTTGATTTTTAAAAAAAATGTAAAAACAAGTTAAGATGTGCGTAATAATGAAATAAAAACTGTACGATATTGTTAAAGAAAGAACAAGGATCATTAAAAAGGATCTTATGACGATGATGACGCCAATGATGGCAATGATAACAGTTCTGATATTATTAACATTGATGGGAACACAACCAAAAATAGCAATATGTTTCGGCATATTCCGAAAATCAAGTGTAATTTAATGAATTCGTCTAAAAATAAACATAATTTTGCCTTTTTTTATGCTAAAGTTCCTAAAAATTTATGAATTTCAATATAAAATGTTACTGCTTTTTGTCTAATTTTTAAATATAATCTTCAGCATTTAGGATAATCAATTTCTTGCTTATGTTAGGTATAGTTCCATTGATTTTTTAACATTTTCCTATTTTATTCATTTTCCTATTATATACTATTTCCAGGTAAGAATAATTTTAACTTTTGAATATAAAATAAATCACTACAGCGTTTAAAATCAGTAACCTTTAAATCTTATACTGAAAATTATTTAAGAAATCTTTTTATAATTAATTGGGTTCAATTTAATTATGTGATTCCTGTACATAACTTCAAAAGAATTAATTTTGGCATGCAACAACATACACAAAAAATTTATTTATAATAATAATGATAAAGGATAATTAGAAAAAATTTTTAATTATTATTATGTAATTTTCGTAAAAGGTCATCAGGTAAAATTAATTGACCATTAAGTAATTCAATTTTTATTTTATTCCTTCTAGAAAATTCCTTTTTTTCTCTTTCTTTCTTATTTTCATATAATTTAAATTTATATTGCAATATTATTTTAAATTGCTTTATTATATTAATTTCAAACATCTTGTAAAAAATATTTTAATTAAAAAAAGATTGAAATGAAATATTAGATAAGATTTTAATTGTAAAACAATTGAATTGACGTAATTAAAATATTATATTTCTTCCTACTTTATCCATTATCTACTTAGAGCAAATATAATTGGAATTTATGAAATTGCTCGTAGATATAAGGTAATGTTTTAATTGCTGTTGCTGTACTTGAATGAATGTTACTTAAATAAAAATTTTAACTTTTGCTCATTTTACAATTCTTCATGCAGCTACAAAACTGCTTACTGGATTGATTAATGATTTATTTGCGTGTCGGATGAGTAAAAAATTAAAATTCAGTCAGTCACAAAAATTCTCCAAAGGACAGAATGAGATTGCCAATAAATTAATGTTCAATAAATTTCTTTCCCTTTTGAGTACCACAAGTTCACAAGTTTCACATTCACATGAAAATGTTTAGAACATTTTGAAAGCAAATCTCAGATTTGAAATCATAGTAGTTTTTAAGATCTAAAAAGAGAATAAATAATAATATAATTAGTAAAAACATAACGTAAATCCCGGAAATTAATTCCACAAATTTTTATAGTGCATGAAATTCAATTTTAAAATTTTTAAATTATCAAGTTTAAATTGTAAATTCATACAAAAATTTCAAAGTATTTCCTCAAAAATTTTATTTTTTCCCTAAATTTCAAAATATTTTAATATCTTTTAGTTCAATTACACATATGTTTGCCTTTGAATTTAAGCTCGCGTATTTTTTTTGTCCCCAATTCAAAAAATTTAAAATAAACCAAAATATCTGTATTAAGAGCTTAAATATACACCTAAATGTAGACTTTAATCAAATTTATAACAAAATAAATGAAAAAAAAAACTAACAACAAAAAATTGGTGTCCTTAAATCAATACACAAGACAATAAAAAAAATTTTTTTTTTATTTCGATATTTTTTCCCTTTTATGACATCTATATAACCCAAAATCAATATAAAATAATTTCTAAATACTTTGTTCTGAAATTCCCCCAAAAATTTTCCACATTTGAAAAGCACATGTACATTTTTGTGTATTTCATATAATATTATTACGTACACATATCCTGTCATTTCGTAACGAACCTACATTATTATTACAGTAAAAACAAAAAAAAAGAACCAAAAATTCATTCCACTTTGAATCCTTATGTGTACTTTTATACTTTCTCCGTGTAAACACGAATCAAATATAAAAAAAAAAAAATTAACCGAAATTTCAGTTTTTCTTTTCCTTTTTTGTATTTTTGGTGTAACATTTTCACCATCAGCGGAAATCAACAAACAAACAAAACGAAATAAAAAAAATCCTCTTGAATATTTTTCCGGAAAAATACGAACATTTTTCTTTTTTTTTTCACCTTTTTTTTATATCAACAGGTGTCAAATATACGATAATAAGGAAAATTTCTTTATTGTACTGCAATATAGCAATAAAATATAATAAGGATGATTTTATTCCTTAAAATGAATCATGTTAATTTTGTATATACACACATAATATACATTGTGGTATACGTACATATAAAAACATACCTCGACTTGCAAGACGAAAGGGAAAAAATGTTAAAGGAATGAAAAATCGAATGTAAACAATAATCTACACCAACAATTCGAGTCCTTAAAGTAAAATATTTTTTACTTAAATAAAGAAATACTAAAAAAAAATTTACAACAATGTAAAAGGACACCACTCTCCTTTCAACACCTTTACAATATTAGAGATGATAAATTTACTTTTTATATTTTAAAAAACAACTGTGTAAATTTTACTATGTCCAAGAGCAAAAGAAAAATTTTTTCACTTTCCCGATCACATACTAAATAGAAGACTTAATAGAAAATAAAAAAAAAGAGAGACATAGAAAGCGGGAATCGGACATTAGGCTACAATTATCCTTGCAATTATCCTTGAGCCTAAAGTTATGCGTGATTGTTGGGCTTTTGACCCTTTAAACCCATTTTAAAAAAATATCTAATGGCGTTAGTTATTTTTATGTAAATAAATAAACAATTATAGAATGTAGGTTGAAGATCCTTGAAGAGAGATACAGGCAAGGAAACATTTTCCCTCCCGATCACCATGGAGTCTTGTAATTCCTTTATTTCATATCCTCATCTATACTATCCCAATCACCAATAAATACTCCATAATATTTCTAAGGAATTGGAAGTGAGTAATCTAATCCGAATCATCTTCTGTGCCTTCTTGCCTATACAGTCACACAAAATTTATTTAACACAATCTATACAAAAGAGAGTCGGAACTGCCCGGATTTTCCAAATGACATTTCAAATAATTTAGACGCTAATGGCACAAACCCTGTTTTCGATCCATAATCAGTAAATTTTATTAAAGCTCTCTTGATGAGATGTAAGGAATAACTTCACGTGATGGCCTTCCTCGAAATCCCCTCAACTACAGTTCAATTCAGTAGGAAGCAGAACGGCAACTTGAAGCAGCACACCACCTCTACCCAAAGAAGTAAGTAAATTATGGTTTAAATAACTATAGGTTATTTTTTACTGTTTCACTAAATTAACTCTCAATTTACAAACCATTTTGAATACTTTTTTGGAATAGAAATAAACCCAGACATTGATGTAATCGACTACCTAAAATATTGATTAAAAAAAATTGAATTAGTCGAGAAATTCATGGAAAAAAAATAAAAGTTATTTAATTTTTTTTCACTCAAATAAAATAAATATAATTTGTGAATTATTTTAAACAAGACTAAAAAAAAAGACAAAAGAATTTTCAAATGAACTTTGATATAAAAAATTTCTACTTCTATTTTTCTCCACTTTCTTGGTGGGAAACCAAAATTTTTTGTTTTGTTTTTTTTATTATGTACAAACACTCCTTATTAAAGGATCATTCAAATGAAAGTGAATATTTTTTTTTTGGATTGAAAGATAGAAAAGAATCTAATAAATTTAAGAAATTCTCAGTGGAATTGAAAAGTAAAAATTTTTTTCTTGTTTAAATTACCGTCCAATGAAGTCAATCAAAATAAAGTTCACCTTATAGAAAATACCTAAAAAACAAAAATACGAAAAACTCAACTTAAATAAATGATTGGGAATACAAAATCTAAAGGAATTTTTATTTCTACCTACATTCTTACAATTTACAAGTCCCTTACAACATGATTGACTGTATAATTTCGTATACTCGCAGCCGTAAGTATACGCAATGACGTGATGACATTTTGAAAAGGAACTTAATTTTTTTTTTGTATTCAATCTAAATTGTTTTTATGCTGTGTTATACGTTTAAGATCCCAATTGAATTTTTGTATATAAATTGTAAAAATGCGATGATTCCTACTCATCGGAATAAAAAAAAAAAAATAAATAAAATTTATTTTTCTTTTAATCAAGTGATTTTTAAAATTTTTTTTTGTTAATTTTTTTTCCTTTTTTTTTTTTTTTATGCTTTTACACTTCTATGCTATGCAGTAGAAGAAGTAATATAAAAGATAAATTATATGAAAACTTGACGCTTTTGATTAATATCTTAATTTTTGTTTCATATATAATTTTTAATTTAAGATCAGGTTTAGGAAACTTTGGTCTACCAACAACAGGGAATTTAAAATACATATTTATTAAATATTGTATGGCATTAATTAAGGAAGTAAAGGAAATTGACTTTTCAAATAAAAATGAAGAATTTAAAAATAAAAAAAGTAAAGATGCACCGTACTCAATTGAAATAAGTAAGTCTTTTAAAATTGCAATTATATAGTGAAATAATAAATTATTCTGAAAAATATTTTAAATTATTAACAGGAAACCTATATAATAACAACCAACGCCCATATAAATCTAAAAATTAAATTGTTAACTTCATATTTAATTAAATGTATTTAATACATATTTAAACTTCGCCACATGTTTACGATTGCACTCTACATAAATGCCTAATACAAAGCCATATATAAAAAACGAAATTCCCTATTTGCTTCGCTAATTAAAACAAAATTTAAGAGCACTTTCTATCATTTACATTCATTATACTTTAAAAACTGTAATAAATTTATTCTATTTCAATGATTGATTTTATGATTAAATACTAATATAATTTGATCTTACCTAATTTTTTTTTATTTCTATAATAATTTCGTATTTTGCCACACCTCTTATAATTTTCATATATTTATAAAAATTTAATTCTTATATTATAGAAGGAGTGTTTTTCATATTATACTAAAATAAATTATGTCATTTGAAAAATCAACAAAATATTTTGAAGCAAGAATATTTTTTGTTCAAAATATAATATTATTACCATCGGTTTGCCAAAAAATTATATAACATTAATGACGTTTTCTGAATTTCGAGGCTTCGGGCTCAAATTTACAATATATTTTAACATAATTTCCTTATTTTATTTCCTACGTCTCATAATTATGAGATGGTCCAAAAAAAATCTAAAAAAAAATATTGAATAATCAAAATTAAAATTATTTTAAAAATTCTAAATACGAGTATTTACGTAATACTTTTAAGATTTAACAGGATTATGAAAGGGGTTAATATATACAAACATCTTACAAGGAAATTATAGGATTGTTCTATAGGAATTATAGAAGATTGTTCTTGCACGATTCAGAAAAACTAAAAAATTTCAATAATTTCTACTGAGTTTACTTTTAAATTTCTGTATGATTAAGAAAATAATTCACATCTTTAAGCGCTTATCATTGCTTTTCTACCATTCTTTTGTTTCGAATTCAACTCTCATTTTCATTTACATTTTTCTTTCGAATTCAATAATACTATACATATATGCGATTGATGAACACATATTAAGACACACGAATTACCACAAATATTATAGTACTTAGGTGTGTGCTGTTCAAAACCAATATTCTTTTCAAGAAATTCTCCTCTTTCATGTTCATATAAAAATCAAATTTATTGCATCAAATTGATAAATAACGTAATTTTTAAATAATTTATATATTTTAAATGAAATTTTGTGGGTTAAAAATAAAATATTTGCATATTATAAACACTTTTCTTATTAGAATCTATTTTTGATGGAGTACACCACGCATCTCAATGCATTCTATCCCTAGAATAACAATAATAATAAAATTTACAAATTCAATTTTTCATTTTTCACGTCATATAGCTTGCACTCTTTTAAAAATCTCAATCCTTTATTAATTTTTTTTTGTTTTTGATAAGGATTTTAAGGATACCATATACACACATTTATAGTATAAGCATGTAATATGTACACTTTTACTTCTTTTCATTTGTATGCCGGAATTTCATTGAAAATCTATTTGTTTTTCTTAAACGTGAATTTGAATACATTGAAAATATTATTCGATATAATGTGTATATATTACAATATACACACATATGTATATATATTATCACACATACGGTATGTATGTAATTTTTACAATAACATTTTGTTTTGTTTTATGATGGCAAGGATTAAGTTTACAAAATAATAAAAACAGAAAACACAAAAAAAATATTTTTAAGTTCAATGAATAATAGTGCTAAGAATATCATAAAACTTTTGGTAAATATTTTTGAAAACATTTTTGGAATAAATTTTTGAATAAAATGAAAAATATATAAATCGAGATTTTTTGGCACTAGTATGTACGTTCATTGGTTTTTCAATTCTGTATTATACAAAAAAAAAAAAAGTAAAAGTGGGAAAATTAAAAATATTCGTCTTTAATTTAACAAAATATCTCGTTTCGTTCGTTTTGCTATCTTTGAACTACTCGCTGTGAATTTTAATATAAGGAAAATGTGTGAGGCAATACTAGATGTACTTTGCACAAGGGATCCAGTATATCTCTAGCGGGAAGATATCAACACTGTAATAAGAATCCTAATGGAACATTGATTGGCAGAAATGGCAGAAGAACAGATCGCTGTGCAAAAATTATCTGCAGAGGCTACAGTCGCAACCATCGCGTTAACTTAATCTGATTCAAGTACAATCGTACACAATTGCTTCGAAAAATTCCTGTGTTATTCAAAAATGTTTTACCTAATTAACCCTTTTTAACGTTAAAGTAACGTATGATATGAAAGTTAAGATTTATAGCAACAATAAATGAAATTTTCATTCCGATTTAACTATAACTTTAACCTAAATTTTAAGCAAACAAATCATATTATTTAATCCAACATAAAATGTGTTTGAAATAAAGTTAGTTTTTTGCTTAGTTTTCTTTTTTATTTCAATAAAAATGAAAAAATCAATCAATACACCTAATATAAACTCACTCTGGCTACACATTATGTATGTACATATGTATTTGTTTCTTTTAAATAAATATTAGTACTGTTTTTAATATTATAAGTATATAGGTATGTGAATAGATTAAATGAATATCTAAAATTAAAATCTTAGAATAACGTTCGCGTTACCGTACATATTTATAGTAGTTTCTATAAAGATGTTTCGAATTGAAACTTTTGTTTATTCTATACTTTAATAATATACTGAGACTTAAACAAAAGATTTATTAACTTCAATATTAAAGAATTGTTCTCTTTTTGTTAACTACATGAAATAGAATGCAAAATGAGGGCTGCGAGAGTATCCCTTTTTTTTCTATTCGATTATTTGGTAAACTCAAGTATCTAAAAGAAAAATTAAGAAATCACAAAATCACACTTGTTAAGTACAAATCAAACTTTTTTTATTATTTGAAGTGAACTCAATTTCTGTATGAGTGTGTCAGTGTATATATGGTCATGTAAGTATATATTACGCGGGTATTATATCACCTTTCCAATTAAAGGAAACTTTAAAGGAATTTTGATTTTTTTGTTTTTTATTTCATTTCTTATGTGAACACTTTATTGATTTTCATTAATGAATTTTCGATATTAGAATTACGTAAAGTTTTCTTGTTATTACAACAAAGTTTTGTTATTTGATTTTATGAATCAACAATATCCCCCTCTTCTCTGTAAATAAATACATTTAATTTAATTAAGCAGATCCCTTCTACTTATATCATTTGAAAAAGCAAATATCGATTTTTTTTCTTCAAATCAAGTGGTTTCTAATGAATATACTAATTATTTTATAGATTTGGATATTAAAATTTTAATTCCTAATGGTTAATTGAAAAATTAACCTGAAAAATTAAAGAGAAAATTTTTTAAATCTTTGAATGCGTTTTCTGACTAAGGTGTAAAGACGCTTGTTTAAAATCTTAAAGCGATATTTAATTCACAAAACATATCTTCAGTATAGTTCATTTTTAAAAAACCTAATAATTTTATATGACAATTAAAATTTTTTCTAAATTTTTCTGTTACACTAGTTCATATACTATAAAATGTTTTACATTTTTACGAATTCTTGGCAAAATTAAATTAATTTCAAATCACATACAATTTTATGTTCTAATTTTCATAGCAATTTCAAACAAAGATTCAATTTTTTTGCTTGAATTATTTGGAAGTACAAAATTTTTCTTTAAAAATTTTTCTACATTCTTCGATCTTTCAGTATTTTCCCTTTAATTTCCCACTTCAATTCAACAGGTTAGGAAAATGAAACTTTTTTTCCTTGTTTTTTTGTCTTTTTTTTTTGTTCAGCCCTAAAAAAGAGGAAAAAGAAATATTATATTATTTTCATTCCTTTATAAATTTTCTTAAAAAAAAAAAACGGTATACCCAAATAGTGTGCTGTAGAGATTGAAAGTCTCGAAAGTTATAGAAAAACTTTTACCTTTTTTTATGATTTCTTTTATATGCAAATTTAAGAAGACGTGTCCAGTTGTTAAACGAAAGAAAAAATTAAACGATATTTAAAAACAAAGAAAAACCAAAAAAAAAAAAAATTAAGTGGAAAAAAATTGATATTTTTATAAGTTAATATTGTTGTTCAATAATGGGGCAATCTAAATTTTTATTAAGAGATTTAATTCTTAATTGTTTACTTAGCTTAAATACTTAAGTACATAATGAAATTGTGAATTTTCTATTTTAATTACAGACAATTACATAACTAAAGCAACAAAAACAGGAATTCAACTCAAAGCAATTCAAAGATTTACAGTATATTTTTAATGTAATACGAAAAATGCAATTTATACAACAGCTACACAATGAATGTTAAATTTGTTATACTTTATTAAGCGGAACTTAATCATTCAATCTAATGAATCATTTAATAACAGGAATACTGACCCATCTTATTTTTAGTATCGCTATCGACCTAACTTTAAAAACTAATTGAATTTATTTCAAAAATCACAGGGAATTTTGAATTAACGTTTTAAGATCGTCCATAAAATTTTTTTTAAGTACATAATGTACCTATTTCCTTTCTATAACCTTTAAGTACTTTATTATCAATTCAAGGAAGGTTTTTTTTTTGAAACAAAATACTTTTATTTCCTTAAATAACTCCTACTTAAAATATTTTCAAATTATAAAAAAGTGTTGTATATACATTCATGTACGTGCATACATATACCATAAAATTATGTTTAGAGTTTGTTAGGAAGAAAAATTTATAAATCCCATATTCAAAAATAATTTCAAAAAAGTTACAACTTTAAGATGAGTTTACTGATACAGGAACAAAAATTTTAAAGAGTATATTGACCATTAACAATTGAATATTGTGTATAAATTATACAGCTCGTAATTTAAAATTACTCTTATATTTAAAATTATATTTGTTATACAAGAAGAAATAGTTACGGGCATTATGGATAGTGATATTTTATCATTAAATTATGATTTTATTCTATATTTCATTTATGTTCTTTGAAAGTTTTGAAACATTATTATAGAAAAGTATCAGGCGTAGGGTTTGGCAATAAATTCCCAAAAAGATTTTTATATCGAATATCATATTTATTCTTCAAGTCATTCTTTAATTAAGAGGAAGTTGAAATGTGGTTCTTTCTATACTAGAAAATTAATTTATTAATTTATATATCAAGAATGCATTATATAATTCTATATTCAATTATATTTTATACATTTTAAACTCAAATTAAAATGGAAATTGAAAAAGAAACACAGCATGATAAGGCACCTATTTAACTGGTATACATTTATATATACATTACAAATACGACATATTATAACAGTTAATAATATTATATAGAAATTATTAAATTGCATATTAAATGAGTTTTTATATTATTTTATAAGGAAATGACAATATTATTCATTTTGAAGCTAAAGCAATAAAACTTATTATTATTATTATTTTTCTCTTCATCTCATAATTAAATAACAGAGTTAGTAATCATACAAGAATTTTCACTTTATTTTGAATAATCCGCAATTATATTTTTTCTTTTTCTTTAAAATTATTATTATTATGAATTCAAGTGAGTCCTTTGTATATCGAAATCGACAAAGCTAAACCGCACAAACAAACGGACAAGTTATTCAATAATATTCTTATGTTCTTATGTTTTCTTTTAACCTATCCGTTTAGAAATTTATTTTGCATGTTTTATGAACACACATATAAATAATATGTACATATATTTAAACAAATATATACGATTGGTTGATTTTTTTATTTTTTTTTTTTTTATAATTTAATCTAAAGGAAATGAAGTAATTTTAAAATATGATAAAAGAAATATAAAATTAAAGAAAATTATTATTGTTATACTTGTATAATAATATTATAGTTGAAGAAAGAGAAATGCTAAACCAGGATGTATTATGATTGCTAGCTATATACCATATAATAAAATAAATATAATAATTTTTATTTTAAGATCAAAAAAATTTGTATAATAAGGAAGCCAATAATAAAATATTGATGTGATATTTAGAAGAAGAAAAAAATTTTCTTCTTATAATAGAAAAATAGTAATTTCTTTTTATTAAAGAAAATATAAAAAGCTTCATGCATTAAATTTGTTTTTCAAATTAAAATAGTTCGGGTAAATAAAATGATTACCATATTTTGCTATTATAATATTGTGTTAACTCTAATATAATATTATTTTCATATTACAATACATATTGCATGGTACATTGTTGATTTTTCGAATTATACATAATTAATTTGATCAGCAACGTACGATGTATAAAATAAAATGTATGATTTTTGATGTATTTTAATAGATTGCTTTTAGTCTAAAAAAATTAAGTTTTAAACTTAGTTTTTAATTAATGTTGTTAATATAATATATAGCATTAGTAATACTCACAATTTTCAATGATTTCTAATATTAATTTGAAAAATTCTATATATTTTAACAATTTAAATAAATTATTGAATTCATTCCATTTTATGTGGTAAATATTTCCAAAGAGTAAATTACTTCAATTTCTTGAAAAAAATTATGTACATCTAAAAGGAGGTAAAATTTTTTGCTTTATTTAAAATTTGATTTGAAAAATTTTTAAAATAAAATTTATATTTTATATAAGAAAATTTTTATACGCAATAAGGATTTGAAACATTATTCAATTTATTTAAGCAAATACATATTTCCTTTTTCGACATTAAATTTCTAGTATTTTAAAAATTTAATTTTAATCACCAATCCTTAAATTCACACTTCAATTAATTATAAGATTTATTATTTAATTAAACAATCCTTTCATAAAACAATTTTAATTTTATAATAATAATTATATAATTGAATAAATATTGCAATAATTAATTTAAATAAATAATACCGATCTGAGAAGAATTATAAATTTTCTATGTATTACAAAAAGACAAATGAAAATCGCCTACTCATATACTTAGTTAAAATTAAATTTTAAAGTATCTATTATATTATAATTAGTTCGTAATATTAAGGACTTCCTTTATAGGTGTATATAATATTTAATTATTAATAGATAAGATGAATGGTATTATATTTTAAGTACCTATTGTATTCACAAAAAAATTTTTTAATAAAGAAAACGTGTATATACTTTAAAAACACAATAAAGTGCAATATTTTTCAATATTTTATAAAAGAATAGTAAAAAAAAATTTAAAGGATTTTTAATATTTTTTACGAAAAATTTAAAAAAAAATTATTAAATATCCTTGATGTTGAATCAATTAACTATTCGATTGATTCAATTCAATGTTGTTTCCATCTTCATATTTTTTAAAAACCACATTTATTTTTAAAGTAATCAATGTCACATGTCAAATAATGAATTCCCTGTTCCACTTGGGACACTATATATACATACTATATATGAATAAATTTAAAATACACAATATGTGTACTGTGTATATTATATCAGTGTATATATATAATTTGAATTTGAATAAATATATAACATGTTGTGTGTTTTACAGGACATTTTCTAGCAATAAGAGCTTTTAATCAATTAATTTTGTTCTTCACTTTAATTGAAAGAAAAAAATAAAAATAAAATAGAAAATATTAAAATTTTTTTACTGAATTCCTGAAAATATTAAACACACTTATAAAGAAAAGGATAATAATTAAAAAGACTTCAATTTTAGTATACACACAAGTGGAAAAACATAAGATTATAATCTGGATTGTTATTAAATTTATAAAAGATATGATTATGCAATTGTCGATTGTTGTTGCTTATTAATAATAGAGTTAAATTATTTAAGAAAAAATTAAATATTAAATGAAATTCACGGAAAATTAATTTAAAAAATGTATATAATATAGTCTTGCTATATAAGATTATTTGTGTCAATCACGCAAATCTAGTGGTATTGAATTGTATTTATTAAAAAATATTATTTGGAATATATATATGGCTCTATTATTAATTATTCTTCATTGCCAAGAAAAAAAATAGTGCTTCATTAAATTCTTTAGAACAAAATGGACAAATTACAAAGATTATTCAATATTAGTGCTATAATATTTTAGTTGTAAATTATACAATTTAATTCCTATATAATTTTGACTAAAATCAAAACTAAAATTTGATAAAATTTTAGGTCCAAATCAATTAGCATCGTTTTAAAATATAAATTACTTAATTACCATTGAGTAAACTTGATTTAAAAGTTAACTAATTAAGGCTATTCGCAAAACAATAATAGAATCTTTACTTTACTGATGTTCTAATAAATTTTTAATATAATTTTTAATAATTTTCCATTAACAAAAATCTCTAAAAAGTATTGAAAACTAATTTCTCTAAATTTGTAAAAATTTATAAAATATTTTGAATATTCAACACAATATTAATGCCTAAAATTATTCTTATATGTATGTATAGTTCTACAATACAAAATTTTATATACATATTAAATAAATTTAAAAAAATATGATACAATTAATATTACCGATATAATCTACCAATTTGTATACACCAATTTATGCAACCTGTTACATTTCCTTATTAAAATATTAACAAGAAAAAAATCAATATACATACACGTATAATAAGGGATATTTTAACATTTTAATTCAATAATATAATATTGTATGCATATAAAGAAAACAAAAATAAAAGGGCTGTAAAAATTTAACAAAAGGATAAAAAGTAATTTTCATCATAAATTAGATATAATTTGTTTCAATCCGGAAAGGATTCAATTTAAATATGGTATACAAATGGATTTAGATCCGTTTTAGAAACTTTTTCAAAAATAATTTATTTATATAATAAAAATTACATTCGAAAAATACATAAAATGCGAAAAAAAAAACATTTTTTTTTTGTTAAAGGTCACAATAACTTTAATATTACACCTACACTATTAAAAAAAGTATAATCACAATTTAACTTAATGTTTTTGTATATGCATGTGTTTTAAAAGGATTATTTTAAGAAAATTAATAAATTATTAATTGAAACACCTAAAATACAAAAAAAAAAAAACAAAAATGAAAATGGAAAAATTATAAATCAAGAATTTCTTCCTTTCTCTCTTAGTTTTGTAGGTCATTCCTTACATACCAATAGCCAATTTTATGAAATTTAAAAGAAACGTGAAATATTTAGATAAATATTTTAGAAATATTTTGTTTTTTCTTTGCATATTTTTGTGATATGCAAATAAATAGATTAATATATATGTACATATATACATATCTATATACTTGGATTGAATTAATGAACAATATTTATTTAACCTTTATTGATTTGCCATGAATCACTTCAGGTTTACTTATACTTTTGCATGTAATTATCTGCCTACGTCAATTGAAATTTCTTACCTTAATTACTAAAAATACTTATTACTTCATAGAAAACTGAAAATTGAAATACGGCAGTGTCGTACTTTATTAACTCATGTATGTAAATGTATAATTTAAAAATCTTCAAAAAAACTATATATATACATAAATGATAAATGAGTTATTTACAAGTAAAGGACTACATTACGTGCATTACATATACATAAGCAACTTAGAAGGAAACAGAATTTATTTTAATTATTGAATAAAATTTATAAAAAATAAATTTTAAAATATTCCGGTTTACAATTTAAATACCGAAATTATTTAACAATTAATTTAACAACATTTGGCTATTGAATTTTACAATATCTTATTAATTCCAATACAATTTAATTGACATAAACAAATGCCTAAGATACCCTACGATAGTTTTTTGTATAAATACAGAAAGTTAAAGAAGTTATAAAAATTTTGTTTACAAAATAATTTTGAATGTCATATTTATTTAAATTTCTAATTAAAGGTCAATATTTCCATTTTTCATGTATGTACATTTTATTAAAACAAACAAACAATATTAGTTTAATTATACATATATGTACATAACATTTTACGTATGTACATATATAAAACGTAAATTATGTTTATTCTAATTATTTGGTTATAATTTATATAATGAAACTACAATGACACTACTCAAATTTCAAGTCAAGCACAGAAAATATTATTTTCTCATAATTTCATTGAAAGACCCAAACTTAATTATCATAATATTTTTATAATTAAAATGTACATAATGTATATTATATTAATTAAATATTAATGATAAATTATTAGTATTTCCATACGTCATTGGTTAACCAAAAAAAAAATAACCTTTAAATAATATTTTTATGAAGTGTTCTTCATAATTGTCAAAAAAGTTTAGCAAAAAAAAAAAAGAGAAAACTATTCATACAAACGAATTTTTAATAACATGAACTCGTTGCCCAATTGAAAGTAACAAAATCTGAGATTATGTAGCTTAATATTTATTAAATATTATAGTTACTAAGAACAATCGGTATATTAATTGAAGAACTAATTTATATCATAATGTTGTTTCAAAATTTTTAAAGTTTCTTGAAGGGAGCAAGTAACCAGCCTTTTAATGTCATTATCATTAATAACAATTGAATGACAAACTGTGAGTTTGTCATTCAATTCCAATTTAGTTTGGAAACAATTATGCCACAAGACACAAATCTCTTTTGTTCCTAAAAAAGAATGAAATTCTCTTATTAAATTTTTTATTTTACATTCACTATTTTAAATTTCTACTTATTTTAATTTCAATAATTTTAAAAAAATTTTACTTTCAATTTAATTTTACCTTTAATTTTAAGGCAACTAATTTTATTAAATTTCATTAAAATTTTATTTTTCTCTTTAAAATAAAACAAAATGAGATCCAATCAGTTCACTTTAAAAATTAAGAACTTAAAAAATTACTAAAAATAAGAAAAAGCAATTATTTTTTTTTATATAAAGGTTTATCTCTTTCAATTCAAAAATTCTTTGACATTAAAGTTATATAATACTTTTCTATTTATAGAGGTCTTTAAAACATTTATTCTCTATTTTATACGAGATTAAAAAAAAAAATGTGACCGTAAAACCAAGAAAGAATGTTTCTAAAATCAACAAAAAAAAAATAAGAAAAAAAGCATAAAATTAAAGAACCTTGATAATTATATTTGAATAGGTAAAATAAAAAAAAAATGCCGTAAAATAAACCTTTTCAAAACAAAAAAAAAAAACAGAAAAAAAAATTAAAACTTATGTTAAATCATAGGACTGATTTCCTACATGGTTAAATTATAAAAAAAAAAAAAACAAAACTAATGTACCCTAGATTAAATTTTATGTATTTTGTTTTTCATTTAGCCTTTATACCCCAAAAAACATATCATATTTGGACATTTTATAGATTTTTGTCAATATAAAACTTAAAAAAATTCGTTAATACATTGATTACATCCTTATTATCCTTATTAAGAATTCTAAGAAGTATATTGATACACTTAAAGATATGAAGTTATTCTATAAAAAAAATATATTAAATATGTTATAACTTAGATTCTTTATAAGTTAAAGTTATAACTTTTAAATTGATTCTTTTAGTATATTCTAACAATAAGCTCATAGAACTACTGACAAAAGCTTCTTTAATAGGTAAAGATTTTGAAAAAAAAAAAATAAAAGATTGTTGGATGTATCTCTTCTGGATTAGCTGCTTAGAATTCTGTTTAGGTATTGTGACTTCAAAAATGCAGTAATACGGTATTAATACACAATTCTGTTTATGAGTTATAATTGTTGAATTATGTAACAATTATAGCTTGTTACTCAACCAAATTAGAATATAATGAAGTGGCTCCTTGCTTCGAAGTTGCAATTAGCACTGTTTTTTTTTTAAATAATTTCGTCTTTGCATTGTAATTGATGAATTATTATGTACTACTGCTGTACAAAACAATTTGCTTGTTCGTTTAGAGTAAATTAAATTGATGGTAAAGAAATCATCCTGATCATCCTAACCTTACACAATGTAATTTCCACTTGTGTACTACTGCTGTACAAAACAATTTGCTTGTTCGTTTAGAGTAAATTAAATTGATGGTAAAGAAATCATCCTGATCATTCTAACCTTAAACAATGTAATTTTCATATCTTAATTTTCAAATTTACTGCTTATTTTAACTAAAATGATAAATGAAATAAAAAATTCATTAAAAGATTTTTTAAAAATTTAATATAAAAACTATTTTATAAAATAATCCATTATTAATATTAGTAAATTACACAATTTACTAATATTAATAATGGATTATTTGCGTCAACATTTAAAACTAATAAATTTAATAATTAATCTAAATCTTATATGATAACATCAAGCATGTAAAACTTTAAACTTTCTTTTTCATTCAATTTACTCAAAATGCTCAAAGTATTTCAATACTTTGATTTTTATAAAAATTTAACAATGAAAAATGAAATAGAATTGAGGAAAATACTATAAAAGGACTATTGGTTTTATTGATTTATATATACTTTAATCTCCATAAATCTAGTATGTATTATATAGATATATATGCATTGTACATCCACGTTTCAACAATACATTTTTATATAATAGAAAGTGAATCCTAGTAAATTTTTTTTTTTTTCGAATTTTATCACATCAGACAAGGTTTATTAAGATCGAAATTTTTGTTTGTGTGCCCCTACACGAAATTTATATGTAATACAACACTATGTACAAATAAATGTATGAGAAAAGAGCTTCGATTGAAATCAGTTTTCAGAAAAAAAAAATAAAATCAGGGTATAAGAATGGCAAACGCCCACAAAAAACAATTTCAGTTTTATATTTTTTTTTTTTGCTTAAAAAGCTAGAAGGTATAATAATTTTGTTTGATTTACAAAATAAAAATTTTTAAGGATGAAACTATAAACAATATGTTTACACACACTTTGTAATAGGAAATACAAAAAAAAATCTGGTCACGAAGATCTGGATACGGTATATATACAGATTATATATTTTCTGCTTTGATTTTATAAAATACAATGTATATAATGTATATATATTTTAAAAGATTCAAAAAATTTCTCATTTCTTTAAAATTTTCTATAATTTTGCATAGATTATTATGACTATTTGATTTCAAAAGGCGAAAAAGCATATTAATCTAATTATAAATTATTTAAAATATTTAGAGATTAATAGTTTAGAGTACGATTGAGAAGAACTGTTTGTAGTTTTAAATAACAATTCATTATCAAAATTTCATAAGAATTTGGAATTTCGAATTGATACAATTTTTTAATCTTGAAATTAATTAATTATTTAGTTCTAGGCTCCTCATAGTTTTAATTATCTTTCATAAATTTCAAAAAATCTTTAATTTTTTAGTATACTGTTCTAATATTTTTCTTTTTAAATGTTAAATTTCAATCAATTATTACAGTCAATTGCATATAACGCAATAATAATTTCAAATATTTTGTGATTTGTTATGAAAATCGCAGATTTTTTGCGCTATTCTTTGCGGTTTCTCTTATACAATAAGAAAAATAAAAAAAAAATAGCACCCTACATGTTGTTCATTTATTCTATTATATGAAAATACTTAAATTTGTCTACCATAATTTTTGCTGACTTCATAAATATTTTTTTTTTGTGAAATAAATTTACTCACGCTTGAATATTTTTAAATAAATTTTCTATTTTTAAATTTCGTAAAAAAATTAAAATATGAAAAAAGTACAAGCTAAGTATATTTTTTTCTTTAAATTTTTTTTAATATTTATTAAAATTTTCTATTATATAATATTAAAAGTGTGTTCATCCTTGAAGCGGAATTTAAAAAAGCGGAAGAAGAAAATGAAGAAGAATAATATTATAATTTGAATTTGATTCTTTTAAGTTCAAACACTTCCTAAACTCATTTCCTATACACACATACCCCTCAATTTTAATTCTTTACTTACTTTAATTTTGTACACTTGAATTTTTTTTTTTCATATTTTGCTCTATGGAAAGTGTGAGCTCAACACTGTAAATTTAATGACTGCGTTGTAACTTTAAAGAACTTTCTTTAAGAAACGAAAAAAAATTTTTTTTAATATGCTTTTTTATTTTTTAACAACCTCTTTGAAAATTTATGAACAAACAAAAATTAGGAACCTGTTGCTTATAAAAGGAATATGATAGAAATACTTTTATTCTGTAAATGTAGGTGAGCCTTATATTATAAAACATTATAACAAGAGATTGTGATAAAGATTAAGTACATATTATATTAAAAATTTAAATATTTTTTTATATCAGTGTTAAAAGTATTTTATAAGTTGTAAGATAAGTGAAATAATTTATTTTTAATTGTAAGGAAGAGCTTTGTTTTAAAGCGCAACAAATTTATTTATGTAAATCACGGCCAGTCATTAGATTCATAGGAAAAGAACGGAGAAATGAAGTTAATTTTATAGAATAAAAGCAACGTAGCATAGAATTAAAGCGACGTAGACTATAATAAGAATTATAATCTACGCTGCTCTCAGATAATTCTAAATTTGTTAATATAAAGTTTTAGTGACAATTTAAACCTTGTTATTATGATTGTTATTTAAAATAATTTGTATATTACAAAAGTAGTTGAGCCAAAGAGAAATATTTTAACATTTTTCTGCCTTAAAATTTGTTGTATTCGCATCTCAGATACATAAAATGACCACAAATCTAAAATACTTAAAAAAAGATTACCATTAATATCTCATTAAAAAATTAAGTTTACTTAACGTTTATAAATTTATAATTAATAAGTCATAAATTATAGAAAACTAATTAAAAATATTAAAAATTATAGTTGAATATAACATCTATCTATAAATACCTATATATACGAAATCATACTATGTTAAAAATAATTGGAATAATAAAGGAATAAAATTAATAATTGTAGAATTGACGACAAATTTCAATATCTATCAACTATTCATCAAAATTTTTTATTAATATATGAATGGTAATATCAATTATTAGGTGAACAATAAATAAGTAAATTCGGTAGAATTATATAATAATATTATTTATATCAATTAATTAAATAAATAAACATAGGATATATATGAATATATGTCATAATATAAAGATAATATTGAAAATATATGAAAATAAATAATAAAGAAATTCAATTTAATTGCAATAACAATTCCCGTCCCATTTTTAACATCGTCAATTGCAACCCTACCATTATATTAAACCCCCATATTAACCCTCCAATTATTTGTATATAATAATAGTTTATAATTTACTTCATTTTCTATTTTTACCCCATATATGAATAAATTATGCATAATGTATATTATTTAAATTCAAATAGAATAAAAAAACAACTTTTATTACAACTTAATATTTATTATATAATATAAAATTAATTAGACCTATCTCAGAAATCTGAAATATATATAGGCACATATATAATTATAATATTATATATATGTATATATTATATTATTTGATTTATTGCATTATAATTATAATATTATAAAAATCAATAATTTATTATATTGTTAATTGATACTTAATTTAAAGAGGCGAAAATAAATTATTGTATTTTAAGAGTTCATCATATATTGTTTTTATAGAGATAAGATAAGATAAAATGTCATTAACATTTTATAATATATAGGTAATAATTATTAAATTTTATTTTTAGATTCATTTACAATTATGAGAAAGCACTTAAATCAGACAATTTGAAATAAGTTAAAATTTGGTGGTTTCAGTGAATAAATGACAGTGAGTGTCAAATCGAAAAAAACACATGTTGAGAAAAAGTAAATTTAAAAATCTAGATTTTATTCCACAACTTAAGTAACAACTCATAAGCAGCTCAACTTATGTGTTACTTAATTTTTATATATTAATGAATACATGAAAATTATAACTTATTTTTTGCCGAAGCTAAAATAATTAATATTTTTGTTAGAGATTTCTATTAATTCACTTATTATATATTTGTATCCTTATGTATAATATATGCAATTACATTTACGAACAATTTAAATCATTTATACACTAAGTATACCACCTACATATAATATATAAAATTCTATTATTAAATTTTCATAATTGCTAAAGTACTCCTATATATAATCTTTTAATTTATGTTGGCTGATATAGTACTCTTTGTTTTTTTTTTGTCATTTAATAAGAATCTTCAGTAATAATTATCTGCTGTTAGTTTTTTACTTTCTTTGATAAAAAGAAAAAAAAACAAAAAGATTTAATAAAATAATGTGTACATAGTAAAAATTAATGATAATCTCAAAGATAATATTTTTTATGTTTAAAAATAATTTTTTTGTTATTATATATTATAAGGCTTTTTATTCTTTTTTATAATAATAATAATTGTCTCTTTTTGCAGTGGTTCTCTTTTGTATTATGCATATTCAAAGTAGGAAAACTTTTAATTCAATGAAAATATGTACACAAATAACCAATAATAAAATTTTTTGATTTTCTTTTTTATTTTTTGTTAAAAAGGATTATTCATATTCATGTAAAACAATTTTAATCTTATTTGAAATTTATATAAAATCATCAGTAACTAAATAATGTGTGAATAACATTAAAGGATATGACGTTGAAAATTAATTACACGGATTATTGAAATACATTATGTTCTATGTTATTAACATATAATAGAGTTATAATTTCAACAGTTTTAATAAAGAAGCCGGGTTCGAAAACAATTATTGGAAAATCCTATAGTAATGTATATACATCTGCAAGTTAAACACACCTACGAAAAATTAAAAATTAAAAAATTTACTTATTTTTAATGACAAAAATGAAAATTTAGTACAATGGGCAAAAATTAATTAACAAATTTAATATATTTTTTTAATTTTTCTCCTTCACAGGCTTTCTTAGTTAATATATTAATTCTTTAGGGTAAATATCTTCCGTTGTATAGATTTTGCTTCATATCAGGCATTTAATACAATTCTGGGAGATTTTTATATTTTAGTTGTACATAGTTATATGCACCGATCCGTTTAGCAGAAAATTTTCATTTTTCCACAAAATTTCATTAAATAATCAAAAATTTTTCGAATCATTTAGTTAGTATACCATTATTTTCATGAATTTTGACCCGCACTGCATAAATTTCACCTAAAATTAGAAATCAAATGCTTTTCTTCTCAACTTTAATGAAGTTTATAGACTATCTGTAAATTAAAATAATTAATTTATTTTTAATTTGAAATTTTATAGAGAATGCTTCGAGATATCAATTATATTTACAGTTTATGGTAACTTTATCGTTACAATAAAGAGAAAAAGAAAGTCCGGAAAACTAAATTTAATAATTTACCTAATAAGAATTGTTCTTGAGGGAAACTTATGTGCTAGAATTGTAAATTTTTTGTGCATATTTCATAAATTTAAGCAAGCGCTATCAGTAATAACAGAGAAAACATCAGTAAACTCTGTTTAAAAGCATAGTACTTGCAATTAATTTAAGAATTGCACATATATTTCAGTAATTTAATATTTAAAATTGTATTAAAATCAATAAAAAATTTGGATTTAATTCAACTCCTTAAATCTAATTCTGGTATTTTTTGGATATTTCTCTAAAATATCACTTCCTTTAAACTTTTTCATATAAATGCACAAATTTCATACAATATTTTGGTAAAAGTGAAATAAGAGGAAGCATAGACATATAAGATGGTTTTGTACATTATTTGGGGTAATTAAAAAAAAAACATAATTATATATTTTTATATTATAGCCCATTAAATTTTCTTTTAATGTTGTAATTGGAGATTTTCAACATTATTTTTAATGCTTTCCTCACAATTTCGTATCTACGCGCATTCCGTATTTCCGTTTAAAAAAATGTTATATACCCGTATTTTTTTTTGGTTTCTATTAATTTCATGATAATAGATTAAAAGTCAAAAAAAAAATAAAGATTCATAAAATAAGAAATTGTAATTAACACATCGTAATTTTAATACAGAATAAAATCTTAAAATTGAATTTTATTGAATTTAAGAAGTTTATGCTTTTAGATTTAAGAAGTTTTTTACGAATTTAATGGAATTTTAAGCTAGAAACGGGGCTGAAATTAATGTGGAATATATTAATGTGCAATTTTATTTTAATTACACGAATAAGTGAGAGCAAATTAAATATTATATTTATTAATTTGTTCTCACTCACCCTCAAGTCTTACTGAAATTTAAAATTCTATCATTTCGTAGGGTTCAGTGTTTTAAGCGAATGTGATAATGAAAAATATAATATTTATTTTTCAATATTATTTGCATAACATTAAATATAACAGTTTTACATATTTAACTTGTATTATAGAATTTTATAAATTATACAAATAATATTGAAATATATATATACCTTAAATGCCGGTATTCAGCTTAATGCTAGTAGTGGTAAAATGTACCCGCTATAGATTTACTTGAACTTCTATATTATTACATTAATTGTTTTGAATTACTATAGTATTGTAATATATCAATATAGAATAAAGAATAACCTGATCTTCCTCTCAAAAGGTATATTTATATATTTTTGTATATGCGTATTTTTTAACCTGTTGCCATTTTTACCGTCGTATATTTTGTATACAGAAATTTTAACTGATGTACAGTTTACACCGAGACTAAAGATAGTATTTAATGGTAATAATTTTTCTAAATACAAAAACGACCATTTAAAACAGACAACAATTTCATTGAAAAATTAATATTTAAAGCACTAAGTATTGCAAATTCAAATTACTCATTCTTTATGTGTCATTTTTTAATTAATTTTCATTTATAATTCAAATTTTTAATACAAAACGTGTAATAATCAATATACATTTCAATAGTTAAAACTACTTATTTACATATTTTATAGAATTTCTAACTTATATAGAATTCTTAACTCGTTGTATAGAATTCCTAACTTATTTATGGTTAAAATTAGTTATGTTGCTTAAAATTTAAATATATGTACGTAGATAACAATTATAAATTCAAAATTTAATTTTCAACTAAAATTGAGATTATTTTTTTAATAAAAATTAAATTAATAAATAATTTTATGGAAAGCTATTTGTCAAAATTTCAAAAATAATAGTGAATTAAATGAATCCGCCAAGAATTACATAAGACAAAAATTAGTCGGAAAAATTAATTTTTATTACAAATTTTTTTTTGGTTTTTATTCATAAAACTCAAAAAATAATTATATAAATATATTTTTTAATATATCAAAAATAAAAAGCCTTCTTACCTTCTTTTGAATTTTTAAAGAAAACGTAATATTGTAGAAATAATTTTTTTTATTAAGTGTTTTTATTTTTTTTTTGTCTGTTCTCACTTTTAAATTTTCTGTACTTTTTAAGCAATTAAAATCGAATTTTATTTCGATTACTTATTTGATATTTTTATTTTTATTTATGATTTATAATCCTGTTATTTACCTCTAAATTGAAAACTATACTGTTAAATTTAACATTCAAATAAACCCTGTTAAAACTAAAACAGAAAAGAATAGAATTTTTATAATAAAATATATTTAATGAATAAAAAATAATTAAAACAAAAATAAACTAAAAATTTATTGAAAAGAAAAACTTTACATTAAAGAAGCACAATTTTGTTCATATATTTCAAAATTATTTCAAATTTTTTTCAATATTTTGTTTGACAATTAAATTAAAGTTTTATTGAATTTTGAATGTATAAATAAAAAAGTAAAATTTTAGTGGTAATCAAAACGAAACTATTATTTTAAATAAAACAAGAAATTGAACAAAATTAAAAATTTTTGAACAGAGAGAGAAAAAAATATTTTTTTATAAAAATCATTTTCTCTTACCATTCAAAAATAACTATAATAAAAACTACATTGATTAAAATGACAACAGTTTCAAAATTATAACAGATTTAAAAAAAATAGCAAAAATTAATAATAAACAAAATAAAAACGAAAACTAACTGTTGCACAAAATATTTATTTTTTGTTTTTGATTTTTTTTTTTTCAAATTAAATTCATGCAGCCGAAATTAAATTCAAATTTTTTTTGTTTTATTCGTGTGCGTGTATGTGTACACTTTATTAATTATATTAAAACTTTTACTTTATCACTTGTTTACACTTCTTATTCTTCTTTTTTTATTTCTGATATTTTTTTCGTTTTTTCTCCCTATTTTGTATAATATTGAAAATAATTCAAGTAGAAATTTTTTGATAAACTGCCGTCATTTGATTCAGTTACAGATCCTTATATATCCTTTTTTTTTAATTCAGTATATATATGTGTGTATATGTATATTGCTGAATAATAATACAATAATTTTTCCAACACTATATTTTGTTATATACTCGGTATTATATTTAAAAATTTGGTTATAACGTTTCGAATATAATTTTTACTTGTTGGATATTCTGTAATTGTTTGTATGTAAATGTATTTGTATATGTATAGTATGCATAATCAACGGTAAAAACGAACAATAATGCTTTCGTCAGTAATATAAAAGAAAATGTACGGTAATTTTTTTTCTCATTGTTGTGTTGTTGTGTCTCTTGCGTTTGTTACATTTTTTTTCTTGTTTTTTTTGGCATTTGTTTTATTTCTGTTACTGTTATTTTGATGTTTTGGTATTTTAAAAAAAAAATTTTTAAAAAATATTTTTTTTTAAATTTTTATTTTTTTTTTTATATTTTTAATTTATTTTCTTCAATTTGAATGTATTGGTTTCGATACCTACATATAATATGTATATATAATTTAATTTCTCAGTATATGTGTGTTTGTACACGTAATATGATGTGTTCAACGTGTATACCTATTTATTTTGTATGAAATTGTAAACTTTTCGTATTACTTTTTGTTTTATTAGCGCAAACTCTTAAAAGTTGCGCTTATAATTTTCTTATCCGAGCTATTTTATATAATTTTATTTTAGTTTTTTTTTTTTTAAATTAGTTAAGAAAAAAATTTGCTGTTTTTTTTTTTGTAAAGTGTATTAAAACTGACAACGTGTGAACTTTTTCTTGAAATACATATAAAAAAATTAAAAATTATAATAAAAACAAGAAACAAATAAAAACTATAATAAAACCGTTATTATACCGTTATTTTTCATATATATGTACGTATGAGTTTAGAGTTATACAGTATAGCAGTTTAACAGTATAGCATGGATGTATATGGTTAAATTTTTATTTTTTGATATATTTTATTATTAACGAATTTATGGGTGAAAATTTATGTTGCTTTTCTATTTCATTTATAAATTTATTTATTGTTCAGAACATTTTTATTTCTTATATTTTGATTGTGGGTGGTGGTTTTTTTGTTTTTGTGTTTGTTAAAAAAATGTAAAATTATTTAAAAAAAAATAGTGAATAAGATCATCATTATCATTATATTATCATTGCAAAAAATTTTTTAAAAAAATTCAGTATTTTTTTAATCCCCGAAAACTTTTAGTGACAATATTATGTCTATGAAATTTAAATTTCAAATTTGAAAATTTAAATAATAATATAAAAGGTCGATTCGGAATTAAATTATGTAGGTAGACAATTTTAAACCAGTATGTAGGATGCGCACTTATAAGAAAACTCAAAATTTTTAATATTTAATTTTTACCCTGGGTTGAATAATTGATAATTAACAAAAGTTAATTTATAAAACAATTTTTTACGAAAAAGAATTTAAAGTGTTCTAATAAATATGGATAGATTTTATTTTGGTAAAAAAATTTTAGTCATGGGCGGGATAAAAACACAAAAGAAAATTGGTCAAAAGATCATCTTTTTTCATTTACCTATTCTGATATAGCGACTGATTGAAAAAAAAAAACTATTAAAACTGCCATTTCTAGCCTGTTATGTATGATAAGCTTTACACTTGATCAAGTACAAAGAATAAAATTTTGAGTAGTTTTGTGTCATTCTTACAGCATCAATAGGGATGTAGGAATTAGAAATAACTGACTAAAATATTTATAATATAGTACAAATAAAAAATCCCTAAAACATAGTTAACAAATTTTGAGCTTGTCTTACAACTTATGCCTTAAAGACGTAAGCAAAAAAATTATTTGAATTTTTTAATAAAATATGCAATTTACCCTGTCTTCACTTTGCTACGATTTTAACAGAAAAATTAAGGACAGGGGATGCTTCACCCACAATTTATTTTTAAAATTAAATTCAATATGCCGGCAAATTATTTAATGAATAACAGTTAATTTAACTAATTTCAAAAGAAAATTTTTGTCATTTGCTCCATTGTTGAGTATTTTTTCTTTTACATCTTATTTTTTTTAATATTTTTTCGTGAAATATGTAGTGAAATAAGCCCAGACGACTATTGAAGGATAAAAATAAAAAAAAAATTAAAAGTTTGATTTTTTTTTTCTTCTATTCGTCGAATTTTTTATTGCAATTTAAAAATCCTTTTTCCTATTAATCACCTCGCACATTTTTTAACAACAGTGCCAACAGTTTAAATTCGCTTTTCATTTGTTGTTTAGAGTAATTAGAGTTGGTTAGAATAATATAGAAAATTAAATAGCAAAAAGAAAAAAACAAAGCAAGGCAAAAATATTACAAGTAGTAAAAAAGAAAAATAAAGAAAAAATTAGTCCTCGTCAAAAACAATTATACATTTTCAGGATAAACCTATGTTGACAATTCAAGCGTATATACATTAAAAAGAAAATCTTAGATAAAAATAAGGTATACATTTTCCTTTATAGTTTTATTGCATTTACTTTGATATTAAAATAATTACAGTTTAATTTTAATTGTATTTTTTTTATATTGTTTAAAGCTGATTAAAGTTAAACATTAAATTTATATGGAAATGAAGAAGAAATTTACTAAATCAAAAACATGTTTACAATATTCTGTAATTACATATATGTATAAATAAATATTTTCCATTTAATTAAAGAAATTGAAAAATACGTGGAAAATTTTTCATTTAATTTTAAAAATAGCCGATTGGGAGAAGTCTGCTTTATTTTATAGAGAATATTATTAATTAAATATAATTGTTGCAGTTGGCACCTTACGCTAATATTGTTAATTAACACATTTGTACTTGGAATTATTCTTAACTATGTTATTTCTTAAAAAATAAATTATAAACTTATACTTATAACAGCTACATTGGTAATTCCATAACATTATATATTTAATAAATAAAAAGGAAACCGAGCTCATAATAAATATTGAGTACTCAATTAGCAATATTATTTCATGCTTCCTACACATAATATAATATGTAGTTCAAAATACGCTAGCGCTTATAAAAAAAAATGTAAGCAGGAAAATATTAATATTTAAAATACATAACCTATACTCATTTATGTATAATGCAAAAAATGAATTTTATAATATACGAGTATACATATATTATTAAGTATTTATATGATTGAAAAATAAAATATAATGTTATTTGTAAAATTTTTCTTATTATTGATTTAGGCCAATATACATATATATATTGTTTATAATATTTTATAAAGATAAACTCAAAATTTACAAAATAATTTTCTTGTCTTTTTCAAATTACCATTCTAAAACTTTCAAGAACTTTCTCTTTATGCATATGTGGATATTTTTATAATAGGAATATATTATAACAAGGACCTATACCAAATTCTTTAGTATAAATTTAATAAATATGATCAATTCACTATATATTATGTTTAATATATAGCGTGTAATAATTATATTATAAAGATGTATATCGTACCCATAAATGAAGATTAGGATAAATTTTAAAATTTACAATTTCCATTGATAAATAATACTTTTTGTAAATTTGAAATGTCCTTCTCGAATACGATGAAGCGATATTTTATATGTTAAGGTATATATTGTTTATTTCTTTCGCGATGAGGCATTTATTTCAATTTTTCCCACTTGTAAAAACGAGTGGGAAAAATTTATTGTAAAAATTTCATTTTCTGTAATAGCTTCCTTTTATTTTCAAAGGATTTGTTTACTATCTATTTTTAAAATCTGATGGAACCTGATAGTTTTTTAAACTCTCTCAACTTTTTTAATATAAGCTGCAGAAAATGATATTGATTTAATTCAATTTATATAATTCTTGAAAGAGAAAAAGTTTTCAATATTTCAGTTCCTAAAGTAAAGAATGTGAAATTTTGAAAATACTATACGACCATATAAATATATACGTGAGACTTTTAAAGTTGTGCAGTTCTAATTTTAAAAAACACAAAATCAAAGAGCTCCTTAATATTTTATTAAATTTATAATTTTGTTGCATAAGTCTATGAATTTTTCTAATAACATGCGTTTTGCTACATTTAGCATTCAAAATAATGTAATTTATTTTGAGGGGTGCTATTCATATAGTGTAAAAGAACAAAAAAAAGTTTATTTAAAGGCGTTTATTTATCTTCTGGATAAATTTATTCAAATAATTAAAGAAAATATTCTTTATATTTGCATCGAAAAAAAAACATATTAAGTTATCCTTATAATATTTACAAATAGGCGACAAAATCCTTTAAATATTTACAATAGAAAAAAAGTGTGTTTATAAATGTTAATGTACGTATGTTGATCTATTAGTATTTACATATTTATAATGTTTTCCTTCTTATATTCGTATTTTAATTTACACTTATATCTACTCAATATTTTATTGATTCGTCTTGAATTTGTATTAACTATATCTACCGCTTTTTAAAACTCCCACTCTTGATTCTTTAAGGGTAAAGTATAGATTGGTTTTTCTTGTGTTGGTTTTTTTCCATTTAAATCTTATCACAAAATTTATTCTATATAAATCACACATTTTATATACATACATATGTAAATAAAATGTGTTTTTTTTTAACAATGGTTAAATAAATAATATCAATTCGAAAATCAAATATTAGAAAAAATAAATTTTAAAATTCATGTTTTACACACTTTTCAAATTATTGCATTTTACAGTGTGTTGACAAATAACTTTCAAATATTTTCCTTACTTTTTTCAATTTTTAAATAAAAGTTTCTTATCTTTTATTAAATTTAAATTATAAAAATGTGTGTAGTATAAAGATTAGTAAAGGAGAACTGTGTAAAAACTTAAAATTCTTACTACGGAGTTAATTATGAACTAATTTAAAAAATATAGCCCTCGTTTGTGTACGCGCTTTTCAATAAATTCTTATATACAAATATAATATGTACATTAATCAATTTTCTTTACTATTACGAAAGCGTCCATATATTGTACAATTCTCAAATCAAATATTAAATATGTAATTACTAATAGGAAATATTTAACAACTTATTTAAAAAACTGTGACATAATCCTGTTACCAAAGTACATGTAACCATTATAATATTTGTACACGATTTTTACTTTCGCGATTTATAACATCTAATAAATCTGTCAAGTAAAATGTAAGTACTTTACAAAAATATTTTGATGTTATACGTAAGCGTATATCATATCTACAAAGACTCACATATAATATACAGGGCGACTTAGAAGAGTACCAAAAAATATACCATATATACGGATTAGGAAATCAAGTGAGTAAGTTTTACCACTTAATTAAAACGAAGTTTACGTTTTAATGATTTCCGAGATACAAGTATTTTAAGAAAAACTAAGGAAACATCTACGACGATGGTTTAGTCCAACCGATAGACAAATACCGATAGACAAGAAATTGGTATTGTAATTGGTCCTACATTTCTTAATTTTTTTGTGAATTTATTTTTCAATTTGAATTGTTTAATTGGAACAAAACATTAAACAAAAAACAAAAACTACAATACTACATATTTGTATAATCATTTAGCTTACGTGAGATACGTTGTAACAGGTGGATTCAACTAGCTCGGGTCCAGTTTTTTTATGTGTTGGAAAGATCCACCTATCTCGGATCTAGTTGTATATGTTGCACGCACCCGTCTAGCTTTTATTAAGTTATATATGTTGGACGGATCCACCTAGCTCGGATCCGGTCGCTGTATACGTTGAGGGGATCCACCTAGCTCGGATCCCGTTCTATATAATCCACGGACACAATTGTATATGTTGCACGGATTCACCTAGCTCGAACATAGTTTCATATTTTCCACTGATCCATTTGGATCAGGTCATTGTACGTATGAATGGATCCACCTTTCTCGAATCAACTTGTATATGTTACTCGAATCCACTCGCTCTATGTATTTGACGGACCCAGTTGTGTTTTGGGAGGATCCAACTTGTATATCTGTTACTCGAATCAATTTAGCTCAGATTAAGTTGTATGTTGCACGGATCCAATCGTTGTATATGTTTAAAGAATTCACTTAGTTTGGATCGCTGTGTTTTACATCCATGGTCATGATCATCATAAAAATAATCTGATGAAAAAAATCATTAATGCATGTGTAGGATCCAGCAGCAGGTCGCAATATTGAATTATCGTCAAAATTAAGTTTTTGCTGTTAAAAAATTTACATCTGAATTATCTAACAAAATTCATTTAAAAGCTTTTAATTAATTAGTAAGTGAAGCATTTTGTATTTCGAAAAATTCTTGAAACAATGGTAACAGATATGAGTTACTTTTATGAATGATGACTATGCGTTATTTTAAATTTTTAATTTACTGAGGTTGAATGAAGTTTTAAATGTCAAAACTGATCGGCAAAGACAACTACCAAAAGAATAAGACTTTAATACATAGACTTATGTGATGGTTCACAACTTGGTTTAGGTGGCGCTACCTGGTAATTTTATGCTAAAAAACTGCAGCTCTCATTTAACATTAATATATGTATATATATGAAATATTCAACAAAACAATTTTATTCATATTTTTTTCAGAATATTATTCTGAAACATGAACAGTATCATTTCATATATGTATATACATATTACCATACAGTATAGTGATATACAGAAGATAGCAGTCAAATGTCTAAAAAGTTAGTGACTTTTGAGCTATACAAAGTTATGTAATTCCTCTTAAGGAAAACGATTGTATAACCTGATTCGAGGATTCTCAAACTAAGCAATAGTTTATTTTTTCTTGTATATCTCTCTTACTCACCCTGTATAGTAAACCTAGTACACATTGATACCTGAGCATAAACATGTCATGTATGCATAAAAGTAAAACATAAATTCCGACATTCTACAAGTGAATCAGTTATTTTAAATGAATAGATAGTGTTTATTTAAACGAAATTTCATATTATTATATACATTATGTTTAATAGGAATTCTATTTCATTAAATGACGTAATAACAACATTGAAGAAAAATAAAAGTTATTTGCAAGACAGCAAATCTAAGGGTAAAGTTAATATTCACTAACAGAATTATATTTATTATTTACTTTCAGAAATCTAATTGAATTTATTTCTTATTATACCTACATATGTATATATAAATGTGCAAAAGCAATACATAATCGAAGTACTAGGTTAAAACAATGTGTTACGTCAGAATATTTTGAATTTCACATTCAACGTTCTTTTCTCAGTCTTGAAAACTTTAAAAGAAAATTACAAAATTCCAAACATTTTTTTATTTAATTATTTTTTAGAAATAAATATTGAAATATGCCATACTTGACCTACATACGTGCATACGTATGTATATATATTTGATCATTGAAATTAGTTCAAATATATCGAGGTATTTTTCAAATTCAAAGTTTAACGTAATATGCAATATCAAACAAAAGTAAATTTTTATATAAAAAAATCTATTGTGAATTTCTCTCTTTGGTATTTGTTCCGCAAAATGAATATTTTTTTGCGTTTATCTAAGACCAGAACCAAAAAGTTTTAATATGGAAGTAAAAAAAGTACCGTCAGATGATTGCAAATTCAAAAAATTTTTGTTTTTTTTTAATATTTTCAATAAAAAATATATTTATTTAAAATATTCTAAAAAAAAATTAAAGTTCACATACTTTGTTTGTATGTATGTATATATTTAGAAAAACAAATATAAATATACATATTCCTAAATCTCACAAATTTGCATTTTTATTTGCCGCTTAACATCAGATTTTTATAGATTCGCTTCAACTGTGTTTACGTATCTCTAAAGTAAACATAAAAAACTAAGGAAAAACAAAACAAAAGAAGTAATAAACCGAAAAATTTTTTTTATTGTACAATATAGAAGGCAGCAGGACGCGATGGGTACTATTTTAGAAAATTTAAGTGGAAAAAAATTAACAATTTTAGTGTCTTGTCTATTAATCTTGCAAATAATATGTTTTTTAATTGGTGGTTTAATTGGTAAGCATAAAGTTCTTTTAATAAAGTGTTATTGATTCAAATTAAAAAGAATTGTATTGGTTTAGCACCAATCCCAGCATCTCATCAAAACGTTTTTGGTCTTGTGTGTCGTGATAAAGTAAATTCTTTCAATGACACGTCTATTTGGTTCTATTCAAGAGGAATTGGAAAATGTGATTCAGTTAACGGACCTGAAATTGAAAACCACGATACGAATATGAAAAATGAAATTGTTTATGTCTTTCAGGTTAACAAAATTTTTATACTAATCTAAATTATTTATACCTGCACATAACAAAGAAAACTAATGTCTTTCTGAATTTTTAGATGCCATTGCCACGTGAAGGTCAAGTTTTAGATTATTCGAGATGGCAACAAAACTTAATAGGAGTCCTTCATGTTGATATCGCTTTTGAAAAACAAGTGCTATTCAGTGAGCTTTTAAATTATTACTTAAATCTATAAATGTTCTATGATTTTCAACAAATACCTATTATTATATTTCAGATCCGCATACTATATTAACCATTGATGCAAGACTTGCTTATAGAAATAAAGGTGATGCTGACGGAGATTGGAAACTGTAAGTCGGCTTTTTAAAATATAGATTGTAAACACTTTATGTTTTATATGAGTCACACTAATACAAGATATTAAACATAGAATAATAACATACCTACATTTCTGTTTATCTTATCTTATTCAAAACTTTATAGATTCTTTTTTATTATTTTTAATTAAACAAAACCACCTTTATTTTTGTTGTGAATTTCAAGCTATTGCTTTTGTTGTATGTACATATATACTTATATGGTTATCTATATATTTGCAGGTTAGCTAAATCAATAGAACACCGCCACTTAGATTGTGATGTTCAACATGTATGTTAAAAAAATCTTTATCTTTTGTTTTGTAAAATTTAAATTAGTATCTTGCTTTTGTTTGTAGGTGTCCCAAGACGAACGATCTTGCAATGTGGTATAAGTATAATTTTGCCAATAGCAAAAGTCAATTCAACTATATTTAATTCCAGATACCCTTATTTGAACTTGGCTCTTTACATCACGACTACTATTTATTAAATATTCGTATACCTACTGATTCTGGATTAGATTGGAATACGAAAATTGGACACATTGATGATTTACAACTGATAACAATATATCAAAATGGTGGCTTTACAAAGGTTTGGGTATCACTCAAAACAATATTTTTCCCATCCATTATTGCTATAATGGTTTGGTTTTGGAGACGTGTAAATATTTTACAAAGAGCACCAGCTTTATTAGAGTACATGTTACTGTACTTAGGAATCGCTTTGACATTTTTAAATAGTACATTTAGATTGATAAAAAAAAATGTACAAAAATTTTTTACCCAATTTATTTCTCTATTTTAGTGCCTATGGAATACTTGACATTATTTTTCGAAATGCCATTTATGTTACTATTGAGTGATATTCGTCAAGGTATATTTTATGCTATGCTTTTATCATTTTGGCTAGTTTTTGCTGGAGAACATATGCTGGTAATAAATTTAAGTTTTTCGACTTGAAAGTTAATAATACTTTTTCCCTTCTTTCTTTAAGATACAAGAATCAGGCGAAAAAAATTCTTTAAAAATATATTGGAAGCATTTGAGTGCTGTTGTAGTTGGATGTATTTCTTTATTCATTTTTGACATGTGTGAACGTGGTGCCAAGCTCCGTAATCCGTTTTATTCAATTTGGACGTCTAAATTTGGGACGAATCTAGCTGTAGGTTTCACATATATTACAAAAATTAAATATATTGACAAAAACACCGAAATTTTTTCGTTTTAGCTCTGTTTCATAGTTTTAGCTGGAATATCTGCTGCAATTTACTTTATTTTCTTGTGTTATATGGTATGGAAAGTTTTCTGTAACATATCAGTAAAACGTACAACATTACCATCTATGTCAAATGCAAGAAGATTACATTATGAAGGAATTATTTATCGTTTTGAATTTTTAATGTTAGCTACATTATTATGTGCTGCATTAACAGGTGTGGGATATATATTAGGACAATTTGCTGAAGGGCATTGGAAATGGGATGATAATCTTGAATTACAAGTTACTTCAGCTTTTATGACCGGCGTATATGGAATGTGGAATATTTATATATTTGCCCTAATTATATTGTACGCTCCAAGTCATAAGCAATGGCCAAAAGATAATAATTTAAATGGTATTATTGTATTTCTACTATATATGACTTATATACAAAATTTATACATGAAACTTTTTTAAATTTTTTTAGAAAATATTGTAAGTGAAGAAATAGAATTTAATAATTTGCCCTCTGACTCAAATCCAAGTGAAATATCATCATTAACATCATTTTCTCGTAAAGCCGCTTTTGATTAAATTTTTATGGAGAAATTTGTATCTTATACTTGACATTATTTTTAGTATGTACTATAAAATTCAAAATGAATATAATATGTATACATATTTTAAAATTAATGTAATTGTGAAAAAAAAATTTGTTTTAATAAGAATATATGTAATCTCAAATGATTAATTTTTCAGTATTATATAAAAAAATAAATGCAAAACAATTTTCTAATAATTTATCTCATAAGCAATAACATAGATTTAATCTTTTTTCCATTTGTTGTAGTATTAACACTTATTTTTTTTTTTATAAAACATGTATGTGTCATCTTTGTGTAGCTTTTAATGTAAAAACTCTAATAATTTTAAATAATTTATTGTTACAATTTAAGAAATAATTTTAATATTTTTCAAATTTTGTGTAAAAAAAAAAGATTGGTGTCCGTTTAAGACATAACAATTTATTGATATATCAAAAAGTAAATGTACTCATTTTTCATTTGTGCCAATGTACTTAATAAATAATAAAACAAAAATATTTAACATTTGTTAAATAAATAAAAAAAAATGTACTTAAAATATATAAATCTCTGTCAATGAAACACAAATAGTTTTAGTTTCAGTAAAAATCTGAAAAAAAAAACATTTAAATTCATAATAAAAAAATAATATGCATTATGTGCAAAGCAATTTTAAAAATAAATACAGGATATTTTTTAATAATAATTAAAAAATTGTGTTTTAATTTTTTATCTATGAATAATAAAGTAATTGGTAGTAAAAGAAATATATGAAGGTATAGGTCCGTAGAGACTCTGATTTTTAAGACTATTTTCCCTGAAATGAGCTTTATTAAATACAAAACAAAAAAAACAGAAAGAGCAGCAAACCCCAATCAGTTAAATAAAATATAAAATTATTTAAGTTATTTAAATAAAATTAATCTTCATTTTGCTGCATCCAGACCATAATATATAACGAATGCAAAGATTTTAGCTAATTGATAAATTACAAAATATAAAAAAAGTATTCATTCCATTTTGTCATTTAATTTATTAATAATTCCACTTACATTATGTATTATACTCGTAATTTTCAATCTAAAAGGATATTAATATTAAAAATTTTTTTATACATACATTACAGACGTAAACGTATATTATAAATACAATACAGAATAATTTTCTCTAATCGACATTTTTATATTCACAATAATGATAAAATTATTAAAATATATTACATAAATAAAAGAAAAAAAAGGAATTATTACAAACATAATAGAAATATAAATTATAAATATAAAATTTTAAATTTCAACTAATTGATTTTATCAATTAGAACAATTATTTTATCTAATTTATTAATATAAATTTTTTAAATTTTATACACGAATTTTGTATACACAATATTAAAAAAAATATCTACAATTATGTACTTAAATATAAATAAATACTTTTCTAAAAAAAAAACTTTTAGATAATCTTTATCTTCATCATTCTTTTATCAGTATAATATCAAATTTAAAATAAGAGTAATGATAAAAAAAAATTTGGAAATTTTTCTTTTACAAAGCTAATCTCTTTAAGATTCAATTTAATATAATTAAGAATAATAGTTTGATAAAAACAATTTTTGGTACAATAAATTCAGTCTAAACTAATAAAAAAGCAAAAATAAAAAATGATAAAATTAAAAATTATATTTAAAAAGAAAAAATTATGATGGTATGACCAAATTATGCATAGTAGAAGCAATGCAAAGTGATGTTTTGTTAAAATTATAAAAGTTCTTCAAAATAAAAAATGCATTCTTAGCATTTAAATATGTAATATTGAATGAAATAATTTTTTTTTGTATTAACGATTTTACAACTTTAACTTTATTTTTAAATAATTATTTTATTTTTTTTTTGGCTATTTTCTTTTCTAACTAAATTATTGATTTGTTTTAGTTTTATTTCAATTGCGATATTACAAATTATGGGAAGATTATAGAAATTAAAACAAATAAAATTTGTTATAGATATATTATTAAATAAATGCAATTTTGATTAATTAAAATTAAATAAATTCGCGAAATGAATATTTTGACATTTAATCAAACAATATAACATATAATATGAAAATAGGTATATACATGAAAATCTTTGAAATCAAAATAGTGATTTAAAATATTTATTAAAATATGATTTAAACATTAAAAGATGATTTACTTAATTTAATTAAAAAGAAAAAACGTAAATACTAAATTTTTTCTTACGCAAAATATATTTGTCAGTCGTTAATGAATATAATAAAAAATAAATATAAAGCTTTGCAAAATTTCTTTTACTTAATTTCGATAATTAATATACAATTTTAATTATTTTTATAGTTTCCAAAAATTAAAAATATGTATTAATTTAAATGGTTAATAGTAATTTTGTATATCAATGTATATAACTTAAATTTTGAATATAAATTTAGTAATTTGGTTTTTAATTATGTCCTTACTTATTTTAATACTTTCTTTCTTTTTGGTTTTTGTAAAAATATTTATTCCCTTGTTACTTTCACTTAAATCAATTGAAATTTGTATATAACTTTTTTAGCGAAATTTTCAAATAAATACAGCCTTTCGATTCTAATTTAACAAATTTTCAAAAATACAAGAAAAAGCAAAAGGGAAATTAAAATTAAAATTATTAAACGAAAAATTTTTAACATATTATTATATGAAATTTTACATATATTCTTCTTTCTTACATTTATCATTATAATAAAATTAGTAATAATCGTAAATTAAAAAAAAAGAAGAAATGTTTATACATTAAAAAAAAAAATAATCTTAATTAATCGATTAAATAATTTTGTAAAATTAAAATTTAATTCTTTTATATAATTTTTCTCCTTTGTTTATTGTGATACAATAGCATCTTTAAATGTTCTTTGTTGTTTACGACTTCTAATATCTTGAAATAGTTCGTCATTACTTTTTCTTATTACACTATCATCAACTTTATCATCTTTTGTTATTAATTGTATTTTTGTATTTGATATATCTTTGGAATTAGCTAAATAACGATCAAGAATTTCTCTTGATACATTTTTAAATTCTTCAGACATCTGTTGATGTATTTCCTCCATTAATTTTGGTATATCATCTTTTGTTAGGCCATCTGTTGGTACAGCTGGTAATGTTGATATAATAATATTACCAGGATTTAATATTTTTCTTTTACTATCCAAAAATGATGCATAAGAACTGTATACAACGGGTAATATTGGTATTTGAGCATCAACTGCCATATGAAATGCACCTTTTTTAAATTCATGAATTTTACCAGTATTATGTCTTGTACCTTCCGGAAATACCCATAATTTAATATTTTTAGATTTAATTTTATGATTTGCTGAATTCAATGTATCTCTAGCTTTTTCAGATCGTACACGATCAATAAATATTAAACCACAGAGCCATGCAGCCAAACCGAATGGTTGAGCATATAATAATTCTTTTTTAGCAACTACTGTACATTTTTGCATTATAGGCCATATATGAAACATACCTAAAAATAAATAATAGAATTAAATTAAGAAAATGTTGGAAATTTTTTATATAATTATAAAAGTATTATGTAAGCTACAGAATTATTTAAAATTATGTGATTTATAAAAATATTACCTAAAACATCTAAAGAACTTTGATGATTCGCTACAATAATACATGCTCGATCTTTTTCGAGATGCTCTTTTCCTCTTATTTCCCATTTAAAACCAAGAAATGTTGAAATATGATGACAAAATGCACTCGCCCATCTAAATTTTTAATCAAAGAATTTAATTTTAAGATAGTTTTATTGAAAATAAATAATTTTTAATGATTTAATTCTATTGAGACAACATTAAGTTTCCATTATATAATTAAAGTAAGTAATTCATAAATAAATTACATGTTTAAATTATAAATTATTTGGCAATATTGAAAATTTTTTCAATTTAATGCGAATATAAAATTTACTATTAAATATTATCAATCGCATTTTTATTTCATTAGTATTTGACAAGAATTTTACTAAAATCTCATTTAGGATAAACTTTAAATTACGTATACTATACATTTTAAGAACTTGCTTTAAAAGCTTAATATTAACCTTCATTTCGCCCATAAATTCCAATGAGCATAAAATGTAGATATTTATTTTTATATATTATGAAGTAAGCCTATTTTGATTTTTTTTAATTCTTATCACGTTTTTTAATAATAAGATTTTAAAAAAAGAACAATAAATTAATGACTTTTACTGTGCTATAACTAATAAATACTTAAGTGCCCTCATTTACAATAAAAATATGGTCAATAATAAAATATAATTAAAAATATTAATTGAAAAATAATAGGAGCCATTTAAGTTACCTATAATATTTAAAATTAAGTATAAATATTCGAAAAATTTTAAGATAGTTCGATTTTAAGCTTGATGAGATTTTTAAATTTTAATTTTAAAATTTATTCACGTAATTATATTATTTTGAAAACGTGCTAATAATTATTTAAAAACTATTGTAAATATTTTCATACACGCTTTGTATACTATCAATTCAAATAAGTACGCTTTATTTGTTTGCTTGTTGCCTCCCCTCACAAAGAGATAGTAAAAATTTGTGGGAGTTTTTAGGAAATACATACATAAAATATATAATATGTATTTACATTAATATAATAATCAAATTGAAATTTTCCTATTAAATTGTACTGCACTAGCACACGTTAGTTTACTACAAATTATAGCTTTTCCAAAGATTCCAAAATCTTTTTATTGAAAATTTTTATGGACAAACCCCCTTGGCCTTTAATCTTTTGTGCAATAAAAATATTCTGTGTAATAAATTTATTGACATGAGCATGAAATTTTAAAAAATAAAGCAAATCAATATTAAAAATTCAATAAATATGCTATCAAAAGTTTTGCCAATTCAAGATTATTTTAAATTGAATTTACAATAAAAATTTAAAAATTTATTAACTCTTATCAAGGATTAAGTATTATGTGCTTTATTTAAAATCAATAATTATGGTATTATAATTTTAATATTAATCAATAACTAATTAATCGCAATGATAAAAGTATTTAATAAAATTTTTATTTCTTGTTTTGTCATCACAAAATTTCTTCTTTTAAATATTTTTAATCTTCTGAGAAAAAAAAATGTATAATATCATTTGAGGCGTCATAAAACTAAAATATTTTTTTATCAGAGCAACAATGAGCGTATTGAGGAAATTAGTTGGAATCGAGAATTTTAGAGAAATAATTTTTGTTTTTGATTGCTAATTTTAAAAATTGATTCTAAAAATAGTTTCCAATATTAATACAAAAGATAGATAGGTGTAGGTAGGTAGATATGTGGGGCACCAATTATGTACACAGTACTCTTATGTATAGATCAATTTATTATTTTTAAGATATTTTATTTATTTTTTCTGTTTTCTTCCTTTTTAGATAACCTTGAACTTATCAAATAAAATTACATAGTTAGTTAGTTTAGATATTGAAATTTTTTTAATTAAAATGTCTGAAAATCACAAAAATAACAAATCAATTTTTATCAAATGAAAAAAAATTGATTTCGCAAACTGTTTAGACTTGTAAAATAAATAAATTTGAAATAAATGATTTAATATGAGATTAACAAAATATGTATTTGTCTATGATATGCTCATCTAGTATCTTCATCAATACCAACAAAATGAGATGAATCATTAAACTAAATTGACAAAATTTCTATAAAAAAAAAAATGTAAAACAAAGCACTATAGCAATAAGTTACACTGTTATTGCTGTTATCATCCGGTGTGTATAATTTTTATTAATATCATAGGTGAGTTTTTATGTACCTATATCTTATGTATGTAGGTAGGTACCAACATTTTATATACAAATATATGTGAGGTATATGTGTACAATCTAATGTTTTAATTTAAAACGCATCGGTAACAGAATTTTTGTTTACGCTTATTGCCTACCTAGCAATATAAATCTTTTATTTTTTATCTTAATAATTTGATGTGATTTTTAATTGAGTATAACTGTTGCGTGTACAAGTAATTTCTCTTATTTGAATAGTGGAACATTTTTATTGAATTATTTTAATTTACTAATGCGTGTAATAGTGTAAATTAGTAGGTGGGTTATCTACCCCCCTTTTGTAATTATATCAGTCTTTCACATCTATGCAGTTAGGTATCTTTTTACTAAATTTTAAATTCTAATTCTAATAGTTTTTATTTTAAACATTAGATTTTATTCACAATAATTTGCACATTTAATAATAGTCACTAAAGCTGTAATAATTTAAAATCTTTTTGAAAACTTTGTTAAAATCAAACATTTTGTAATTTTATCGATTTAGTACACTTTTTTTCATAGATAATTCATAGAGTAAAAAAAAAAACTTTCTTTTTGTTTAAATTATAGGTACTTACAATAAATTTCGTACATCACAGGGCCGACATAAAAATGCTGGTATTAAAATAATTGCATTTACCGAAACAACTAAATAATATATTAAAAATTTAAAATAATATCTAAATGCATGACTTTTTTCATAAAATATCGGTAACATTAATATCGATACTAATATGCCTATTTCAAAGTATGAAGTCATATTAAAAAAAAAAATTTTTCACTTTTTATTTTATGTAAGTATATTAAGAAGAAAAGTTGTTGGTGGATTTTTTAATATAAATATTTAAACAAAATATAATTGGTAAAACAATTTTGTTTTACTTTATTCTAATTAAATTATACAAAAAAAAAATACTTAAACTAAAAATTGTTTTTTTTTTTTTTTGCGAATTGTTTGTTTTCACTTTTCCTTATTTATTTTTTCTTTTTGCTTTTTATTTTCTTTTTTTTTTATTTTATAATTTGTTTGCTCTTCTACTTCTTCTTATAACATAATCCAACTCTGTCCTACTGAAAACAAAGAGAAAAATATTTTTTTTTTGTTTATGTTTTTATATTTATAAAAGCCAAGAGATATTCCGCTGCAACAATTTGACATTTGTACCATTTAAGGTAGCAACTATTTTTGAGTTAAAAATACCAATAATATATTATATCGGCGGTTCAGTCCAATTAGGTATGTACACAAAAATATTAAAAATTGGAAAAATTATTTTTAAGAAAAATTAGTAAAATATGTATATATTTATTATAAGGAGTAATCATTTTAAAGCCAAAGTAAAATGTAGAGTACACAGAAAACCATATTAATTCAAATTCTGATATAAAAATGCCATTTCCAATAAACATTTGTGAAATCAATAATTTTTCAAAATATCGTCCTATACTATGTTTTGTTTAAAATTATGAATTAATTTCTGATACTTTATTTTGAAGTGATTTTTAACAATAAAATTTTAGTTCTAGATACTGAAAAATAAAGTCTTCGTAACCTAAGCTTAACTTATATACATTAATTCAGTAATCTTGCGAATAAACGTGCGATAAATTTTTCTATTGTGAATAGGCAAAAAATTATATTGACATCAAATCACATTATACCGTATTGTCAAAAATTATACTTTGTAATTTTTAATTTGTTATTCTTTTTCGGAAGAAGCAAATAATAAATTTTTTGATGGTATTAAAATTATATCACATTTTATAGCCTAATTTTTTAATAGATAAACATGTTTCTAACTAATATATTATTAAAAAAGGTTAAGAGCAAGTAAGTTATTTATACAGAACAAAAATTAAATGTAATATTAACAAAATATGTTTGCAGAAGAGTAATGGTTCTTATGGAAAGTATTGTAAGTGGCCATCAATTTAATGCACGAAGAGATCGTCTAGCAGATAAATTAGAATTTTTAAAATTTGATCCATATAGTAAGTAAATTATTTTATTAAAACAAATGGAATTTAATGAAATTATATTCTTATTCGCAGTACAAAAAATGTCAATATATAGAGAAAGAAAGAAGATAAAAAGCTTTTAAAAACTACAATTGCAATTAATTGACAAATCAAAAAATTCATTGAATATTATAGTAATAAAATATGTTAGAATTATAAATATTTTATTGATTTAAAAAAGTTATTTTGCATTTTTATTACAATAATTAAATACAATTTAATTTTTGTCCATTTCTCTATGAATATTCTTTTCTAAATCAACACAGAAATTATGATTGACTGGATTAGCTAGGATTTCTTCAATTTTAGCCTCTAAATTTTCTCTTGTAATAAAAGTTTTTGCTAGTTCAATTTGCTCTAAAACTTCTTCCCGGGCTTGCTCCCGTTTCCTTTCTATGTAATATTCTGCATTTTCCAATTTATTTTTAATAAGTTCCTCTTTTGCTTTCAATTCAATACGAAGCTTTTCCTCTCGTTCAATAGATATTGTTTTATTCCATTCATTATTTAATTGCATTCTCATTTGAAATTCTTTTTCGGCTTCTTCTGGTGTAATATAAACATGATCTGAAGTAGTTTTTTGTTTATTTGCTTCCCATTCTTTAATCAAATATGAACGAACTGAACGCATTTGAGTTCTATATTGGTTATGCAACCTCATTAATTCCAATTTTTCTTCTTCTGATTGTTTTGGACGTTCCGGAATTCTAAATTCTTTACTTTTAGCTACTGGAAGCCATCTAGGTTTTCTTCTCCAACGAAGAAATTGTACACCCAATAGATTATTTTCCAAATTTTGGATAGTTTTATTGATAATTAAATACCGAAGCATTTTGCTTAATATTTTTAATACTTAAATTGTATTTAAATAAAGTAAACAAATAAAAACAAAATGTTTCTTTAGAAATGTCAAAAAATCATGTGTTTGAAATTGAAAATATTCTATGCTTATCTTTGTCACTCCTGTGCTATTGCTACCTTATGCCCTTCGTTTAAAAGTACTGCCAAATAGTACACAACTTAATAATACAAATCGGTAAAATTGCATATTACGTCGAAAACGATAAAACATATTGAGCAAATTGGATAATAATATCGTAATTGATTTACGATATGATTGTATATTAATGTTTCTTTTTCATAGTTTTTTTTTATGTACCTAAAGAGTGTCTAATGAAAAATTTTAAATTTTTATACAGTTCTGCGAAAAATTTATCATTGTCTAAAAAGAAATTTATTGTATTCAGAGTTGAATATTTAAAAATTATTAAGGTATTTATTTATGCAATAAAATTTTAAAAGTATTTATTGGGGTTTATTTTAAGTGTCGAATCATTAAGTGGTACTGAAAATGATCATAAAAAGTTCGATATTATTGTAAATGCAAAACAATTCATAGAAATGATTCGTGTTTATAAATGATTCGCTTTAAAATATAATAAATTTATTTCTGGTATTATTTACATATATAGCGGCCATACTTGTTTTCGGTAAAGTGCAAATATTCCTTGAAAAAGGTTTAAAATCATGTTCAAGTCACATATTATACTTAACTTTATTAATTTGTTTACAGAAAGAATTGCAGGAAAGCCACAAACATACATACGTTTGTATTTAATTGATATATTCTTACAGAATATTGTTTTGTATATTCAGCTGAACTTGAACTACTTAAATCAGCTTTTTTATTTTAAATGCGGGTATGTAAATAAGTGTGTTCATATTTTTTTATTTTCATTGGGTTTTTGTATGAATTTCTTTGACAGAGGATTTATATAATTTTTATTGTAAATAATACAAAATGTTTGTTATTTTTCGCGTCTTTACAACGTGAGTCATATTATGAGTAAACAAAAATGAAGCGCAAAAACTTAAAATATACATGTACATATTATATATATATACTTACATATATACATCTGTAATATTGATTATTTAAATCCAATTAAAAATTTTTATTGCTTCTTGAAGGCTCTAAATTTTAAATCTAAAATTTTTTTTTACAATATAGGTATATATGTAGGTATGTACATATGAGTGTATGTATATATACATTTTATTTTTAAGAACATGCAAATAAAATACAAAAAATATAACGTATAACGTTTACCTCATTAAATCACAAAATAATGGTAAATTAATATACAAACCCACATTGTATACCCAGACCTACCTATGTACATTATAAAAGGAAAGAAGACCGTGTACAAAACCGTACCTAAAATAAAGTTAGAGAACTAAGAAATTAGAAACCATATAAACGATTTTAATTAAATGCGCACGTTTTTCAAAAGATGAAAAACATCTATGTACATATGTATGTATTTGGAAAATACGGAATTTAAAATTTGTGTACCCATCGTTGGAGATTTGTTTTTAAGTATATGTGTGGGTACATTTATTTAAAAATTGATTTTAATCAAATTAGCCAAATTACTTTACTAAAACTATTAAATATTTTTAAATTATAATGTTTACCCAATTATTTGCCAGTAAATTTCTAAAGAAATAATGAGGCTTATTCTAAGTATCGAATCACAATAGTTATAGTTATCGTAAAAAATTCGATATTATCATTATAAACACAATCCAATTCGTAAAAATGATTTGTGTCTATAATAAAGTTTTTGAAATTTTTACCATAAATATCACAAAACTAAATGATATCACTAAGTTACCTATAGTTGATCTTAGTTATTCGATACTCAGAATAAGCCCTAATATTTTGACGAAGCCTTTCGAACTGTCTATCGTTCTTAAATCTTCTAACAAGTATCTAAAGATCTAACACTTTCAAAATTATTTCTTATTTTTTTTTATAGAAATATTTTCGCTATTAGCTTTATTATAGAATATGTTCGCTATTAACTTTGTTATTAATATCTATATATTATACCAAATTGGATTTATATAATTCAATTAACGGTATATTATAATTATATTATAGCTAAAATCATAGATTTTATTTTGTATAACAAATTAATATCAATAAAATTAAAAAATTATAGTATTACATTATTTACATTATATTAATTTAAATTAATTAAAAATTTAATATTTGTGAATAAAATATTATTTTTGATATAACATCATACATACATAATAGTATCCTTTATTTCTTTATATACAGTTTTATATTATACTAATTCATAAAATAATACTTTATTAATTTATAATCATTTCTAGTATATTGTAGTATACGTACAATATGCAATGTTTAATTGTAAATTTTATTTTTTGTGCTATATACATACATACGTATACTACATAGGAATAATATTGTTTCGTACACAATATGTACATAAGTACAAATGTTTGTTTCATGTATATTATTCAATGATACTAAACATTTGTTACCTTTATTTTTTACTCTTATAATCTTTATACATAAGTATCTCAAATTATTATGCTTGTATAAATTGTTATACTGTCAATTGATAAAATATATGGATATCTATATAAATGTTATACGTATGTATTTAGGTAACCGTATAAACATATGTATTTGTAGATTTTATTGTAAATGGAAATATTTAACCTAGGATACCTTCATTGATAATTTTTAATAATAGTATATAAAAACATTAACAGTGCCATTATAGGAAATTTTATGCAAAGGTGGTTGTTATAAAGTAGGTATATGATTTTTTTTTTATTTTCTGCTCATTATTTTTATGCTCTCAGCACTCATGTCCCAGGTATTGACATAAACATAAGTTTGTATGGTATTTGGATTCTCAAGAAAAAAAAAATTGTATTATATTTTTCTCTTATTTTTGATTCTCTATCTCACTTTCTCTTTATTTTTTTAAATAGGTAATTTTGTTTTATGCTATACGAAAGAATAAAAAAAAATTAAAACATTGCAAAAGCCATGTGCTTTTCTACGTTTTTTTTTTTCCTTTTTGTTTTTTCTATCTTACTCGGTTTTGATTTTTTTTTTTTTGTATTTCAGAGAGAGTATAACATGAATTCATACATATAAAAAGAAATTGTAATATAAATTTAATACAGAATAACAGAAATTGGTAGAGCGGATTATACATTAGAGCACATTTGTTTGTACGTATGTGTATATGTTTTTATGCCGTAAATATATCTTTATAATTTTATAATTCAAAGGTAAAAAACATTATCCAGGTGTATTTATTCTGTTTAAATTTATTATATAAAAAATTCTTTTAAATTATATCAATGGTTATAACAGTATAACGTAATGAAACCATAAAAAAGTAATATTAAAAACACCGAGAGAAAAGTTATAGGTAATCTTTGTATATTTTTTTTTGTCATGTACTTATATTGTTATTATATTTTTGAGAACGCAAACGCAAAACTTACATACATACATACATATTTATTGCATATATTACACTTATATGAACCAAATTCTAAGTGGATTTACGGTATATTTATGTATATACTATATTATATAAAAATGTTGCCGTTTTATATGAAATTATAGAAAATACCGTGATTATTAGAAATTCAGTTTTTACAGTTAGACCTTTGATGTAGCTTCATGCAAATACAAAGTTTTTAAAATTTCTAAGTTCTTACCTTAAAATCAGAATTTTGCAAAGTGATGGATACTCGATAAAACAGAGTATGTAATTTATTCGACAAACTAATTCTGTGTACATAATATGCAATTTTATTCTCAATTTTTGTAATATTCACAATTAATTTTATGTACGTAACTATGGTATCGTAAAAAATATAAATGCATATTAAAAATATCAAGCAATTCTTTACGTATAACAACAGTTTTAATTTCAATGTACAAATAACAAATTACATCACTACTTACTAGAGTTACAATATGTATATTATTAAAAATGTACAATCATAGTACAGTTTAAAAATATATAGTTTAAAAATAAATTTAATCACTTATGTCGTTATCAAATAATATACATGGATACTATATACTATATACATGGACTGAGAATATAGAAATTTAATTACAATCAATTCACAATGTTCAAATGTAGTAAGTTTTACTCCGATCTTAGGTAAACAATTTTATACAATACATATTTCTTATTTATGTACGTATATTATAAAGTATAATAATATCAATATAATTTTATATGTATGCATGTTTGTAAGAAAAAAAAATAATGAAAGGAAATTTTTTTTTATAATTGAGAAAAGTGTAATAACATTTTCAAGATGAGAAATATACTCAGTTTGTCATCGTCATTTGTACGCATCGGCAGCTAAAAAATTTTCTTAAGCAAAATTTAAATAAAGTTACTAAAAAGTTTATTTTTTTTTTCTTTTTCATAAAATAATAAAAAAAAAATATTTATTTTTTTTTTGGACACCTTACCTACTTTGATTTTCTAACGGAGGAATTTTTTTTTTTTGTTTCTTTCTTTCTGGTTTAGTTTCGGGTCGGCGGGTATTTAAAATAATTTTTTTAGTGATTTTCATTTTGTTTTTCGATTTAACCTCATAATTTTTTTCCATTAACAATAATTAATAATTATTCGTGTGTTTAATTATTAAAATTAAAATGAAATTATAAGATAAAAGAAAGAAAATTTTATAAAAGTAAAGCAAATAGAGCAAAAGTGAGTAAACGTGAGTAGAAAAAAAAGAATTTAAAGAAAAAGCCAAAAAAAATTTTTGTAAGCATTTTAAAGTAAAAATTAAAACAAGTGTTAAAATTTTATACAAAAATAATTCTGTTATACATACATATATACATAAATGTTTATTGTTATTTCCAATATAAATTAGTGTAAAATACTAAAAAAAAAAAAATAAGAAATTTAATAAAAAGGCCAACACCAGCAAAAATTTTTAAGAAGAAGGCGAAAAATCCGAATTCTTTTATAGGATAAAATTAAACTATAGAGAAAGAAAAAATCATTCATTTTTTTGATTTGGTTTATTAGGTAACAAAAGAAATTTATATTTTTATTTAAATTTATTATTATTGTTATAATTTAATTTGTTTCTTTTATATAATATTAAAAGAACATAAAAAAATTTATTTATAATTTTACTTGCATAGCAATATTTTTATTAAAACATAATATTTTGTATCTACATATATATATATATATATGCAAATAGGAGCTATATGGATATACATATGTATATATATATATATATAAAAGTGTATACTTATAATGTAAAGAATTTAATTATATTATAGTAATAAACAAAAAAATACAAGAGTCTAATAAAAGAATTTCTCCCAATACCTACAACTTATTAGGTATACATACTATGTATAATAAACCAAAAGAATGTTTTTCGTCATCATAAATTATTTTTTAATGAATTAATATTATATCGTCTTTTATCTATAAAATCATACGCAATTATAATTACATAAATACCAGATTTACTCCTATATATATACTTATATATAAATATCTGCACGATATCTATCTGTAGAAACTAGAAATAGGCTCTTATATAGGTACTTGTTATTAAAAATTATTTTCGTGCACATACATAAATATACATATTATATGAATACATTAAATAACATACATATTATGTTAACATTATAATTATTATTTAAAAATGTTTACATACATTATGCTTATGTACATTAAGTTAATAATAAACATAAATATCTACGTATTTTATTAATTACGAAATTTTTAGGTAGGTACTTAATTAAAAAAATAAATTTAAGCATAATTATTTTATAAATAGGTTCTCCCAAATATTTATACCTACTTTTAAATTCTAATTTAATATATTAACTAGAGTAATGTATAACAGTTTTATGTCGAAAATTCGAGATAAATCATGTTTTCTATAAATAGTACATTTATATCGAAATATATGAACAGATTCACAATATGTGATATCAAATTTTGTGGTTATTGCATATTTCTAAGTTCTATATCGTTCTTTCAAGCTTTTAATAAGATAATATCAATAAAGAGATTGAATTTTCTATGCAAAAACAAAGTAAATTTTATTTATTATAGAAGTTTCAATAAAGAAAACCGTGTCTAATTTTAATTTGATAATGTTCCAATCTGAAATCTAAAAGTAGGGGTTAAAAATCGGAAATTAAAAGTAGGGTTGTAATTTGACTTTTTCCGATAAAACTTGTTATATTTATTCAATAAGATCTTATTGGACTTTGTAATTTAGTAGCAACAATTTTTGTGAATGAAAATTTATTAGCTTTTTGCTTATTGTAATAGTATTAGAGTTAAAAATTTTTAATTTCTTAAAGAAAGTAAGTAATTACTTCACAATTTAATTAAATATAGGAGAAAACTTATAGAAAATCTTGTTTTTAAGAAGTAAGAAAAATTTACAGCAAAGTATATTTAAAATTATGTACATATATTAAGAAATCTTAACTTAAAATTAATAATTTAGAAATTTTTAAATTTACAATCGTGTAGCAAATTTTCTTTACAAAAAATTTATGCTTTTCTGCGTGTAGGTACATATATGTATATATTAAAAATATAATTGTAAAATTTCAAATCAATGAGTCTATATCGTTTAAATTTCTCTGAAAAAAAAATTATAAATTTTATGAAGGTTTATTGTCATAAGATCTAATTAAATATTGACTTTAATTTTGTATAACAGTATGATAAGAAATCTTATTGAGTGTTATATTATATTTATGAATATTATGCTATTTGTATTCAAATCTATGCCATTTTATTGCAATAATAATATAAAATATTGCATATGAGCATAATTTGAAACGAATTTAGAAAATAATGTCTTTATGTCGTATTTAAACTGTTATATTTTATTATGCATATATGGCCGTGATTTATTGATATAAAATTGTAACTATCAAGTTCTATTTCAAATTAATTTAAAATTAAATTTTATGTTTTATTTTTTTTTATATAACAAATGAATGATGCTTATTTTCTTAAACTTTTATTTATATGAATGTAGGGTTCAAAGAGATTTTGAATTTTCTTCTCAATGAAATTTTTTTTTTGTTTTCAAGATTTTTTTCATTTTGTATTTTTATTTTACAATTTAATAGGTACATACTCATACTATACTTATATAATACATGTTTTGAATTTGAAATTTGTAAATCATGTTTAACATTTATACATATATATACTTGCATATATGTAAGTATATTTATGAATGCATTCTTATATATATAAGTACTATAAGTACATAGTATAGGAAATCATTTGAAAAAAAAAAAATACAAAAAATGAAATCACAATAATAATGAGAGTATTTTATATTTAATATCATTGTATTTACATATTAAGAAAAAAAATTATACTATTTATAATAAATTTACATGTAATTATATACGTGTATAAAATATAAATTTCTGTAAATATTTAAATATATATGTATATGCATAATATACTTATACATTAAAATACTCTTATATTGCAAATGTAAAAGTGTAAATTATTGTTATTTTTTTGTATCCTGTCCTAAGTAATGTTGTTTTTATTAAATATATTCTTTTCCTTTTTGATTATGGACAAAAAAGAAGAGAAAATATTAAATATAGAACTGATTTTTTATTTAGAGAAATTATTTTTATTGTTATATTTTATGTTCACAATATACTTAATATACAAATATAAAATTTAAATGTCAAAATTTTTTATATATTTATATATATTTTAGGTTTGGCACTCTATAATTTGTAAAACTATATATAAAAGATATTACGAGCTCCTTTTGTCTTTATCATAATTTATTTTATTTTTTTTTTATTTAAATAATCGAACAATATCTTTGCAATGTAAAATGTATATATATTTTAAATATTTCTTATTAATTGTATAAAATAAATTGAAAATTTGAATTTCTCTAAATTTTTATGAAATATACTTTTTGTATTATGATAAATAACTGTATTTAATAAGTGAATAGTTTCTGTGCAAAAATTCTTTAATATTTACATATGTGTTAGTATTCGTACACTTTAGTATTTAAAGAATAAATAAATTTATGTATATATAGGTATATTATACTTATACAGAAATTTATATTAATTTTTTACACGTGATAATTGTTATCTAAATAAGTACAGTATTTTTTAATAACATGTATAACAATAAAAAGGACATTTTTATATTATATATACTTATACGAACTTACATAATGTAAAAATAGTGATAAAAAAGTGTATATAATTTAAAGTTTTTAAAAAAAATATAATCAAATTATTATTGTGATGTAATATTAGTTTAGTTATACAAACGTGAGCTATTTTAAGCAATTATAAAATTGCTATTTGATAAAACAAATTTATAAAATATATTAGTATAAGCTTTGCTAATTTTGGTAATATTCCTGGGGCATGTTTAGAATTATTTTTTGTTTTTTAAATAAATTTGTATATATACACATATAGGTATATTTGTACATATATGATATAAAATCTTATATAATAGACATAAAATTTAAAAGACAATTTAACTGTTATACGGATATATATAAAATACAATTAGCTATTTAAATTTTGAAATTTAATTTCCTTTTAATATTTTCTTATTGCTCTACATAATATTAAAGCCAAAAATTTGCATTTTGCCTCTCTTAATTAAATAAAAAAGCTTATATGAAGTTGTAGTATACAAGATTTAATTTAAGAATATACTGATTTATTTTTATATTATACTATATAAGTGGATACTTAAAAATATGTAATATAAATTAAATATTTTAAAAAAATAATTCTAAGAATTGATTACGTAAATAATCGCTACATAAAACAGTTTTTTTTTCGCGCCTAAATTTATGCTACAGTTCATAGTAACATTTACTCAATATTAACATTTTCATAAATGTATTTTACAATAAAATATTTTTATATATTTGTATATGTATATTTTCGTGCAGATATTGTCCTTGTATTGGTAACAGTCGTAAATATCCTTGCAAAAACAAAAATAAAAATATATTTCATACATTTTTTCTGGTTTTTTTTTTTTTTTGTTATAATTCTTTGCTAAGGGTAAAACTACTTAGTATTGTTGTCTGTTGAGCATTCTACAAAAATAAAATATAACATAAGTATATATACATATATGTGTTATACAAAATTTCAATTATATAAATAGATGTGTTTATAATGTTAATGTAGATTATTATTTCTATGTGTGTATATGTGAATAGTTACAATTTGTTTTCTATTATTATTCAAATAGAAGTAGAAAATAATATTACAAAAAAACCTTTTGAATTACTTACAAAACTAAAAGCGTGTTCTTTTTTTTTCAATTTTTAACAGTATAAAAGATAAAATCTCTCTGACTTTTTGATACGTCTTAAGGAATAAATATAAACAAAAACAAAGCAAAAACAAGTTATCTAAATGCCTAAAACAGAAAAAAAAATAAAACAAATTACTAAAAACAAAAAATATAGTAAAAAATAAATGGAAAACAATATAAAAACAAACAAAAATCTAAAAATATCTGGGCAAAAATCTGGAACTTCAAAATATAAATAAGTATATATACGAAGTTTTACGAATTTTGTTTTTGTTTATTATCCTTCTTCTTTTCTTATTTTTCCGTTTCCATCTTTATCTTCTTCATCTTCTTATACAATTTCTTTTTTCGTCTCTTCATCTTCTATTTATTATTTTTTATTATTTTGATTGTCGTGCTGTTCAATAAAATGGACTGGAAATTTCATTACATACACAATACATATTATATTGTCGTATACAAAATAAACAGGATAATAAAAAATAAATAAAAAATAAAAAGAGAAAACAGAAGCTACACCAGGAAAAGTATATTTATAACTATATTTGTGTAGATAAGAAAATGAAAATAATAAAAAAGAAATGGAATAAAAAGGGTCTAAAAAGCTGATAACATGGAATTGTGATGTTTAATGTTACGTCAGTAGGAATAAATAAAAAAAAACATATAATATGTGTTGTTAATAAATAAGTAGATGAAATAATTAATTAAAAAATAAAATATTGAAAATAATACGCGCAAATAGTTTTGTTTAAAAACAAAATTCGAAATTTGTTCTTCTTTCAGGTTTTGATTCTAATTTTAAATAAAAATTTTAAAAATAATCAATAATTAAATTTTGCTTAAATCTAAGGCAAAAAACCCAAATATAAATTACTGATTTCTGTCAACTAAAAGAGAAATTTTCTAAATTGAATATTATTTATTGAAAAAGATAAATCTTAATTAACCATTAAATAATTGTTATTATTTAATTATTAATCTTAATTCCATAGGACTGAAATATATGCCTGGGAACCTAATTAATTTATAGGACCGATATACATGCATATAACCGATATACATTCATGGGGCCGAATTATATCCATCGGTTTTATGCAAATATTTCGGTCCTATGGACATTATTCAATCCTATAGCTATAAATCAGTCCTATAGATATAATTCGGTCCTGTGGATATGATTTGGTCCTATATGTAAAATTCGGTCCTATGGATATATTTCGGTCCTATGGATACATTAAATAAACAGTTTGAATGAAATGCTTTCAAGTCCTTTACTAGCCCTTTCAGAAATGGATCATTTAAAGCTTATATCTTTTTCGGAAGGGAATTAATAAGCAAAAACGCTTGGACAAATAAAAATTTCTTTAAAATTCGTTAAATTCCCTTTATCTCGGAAACCATTGAGGTTTGCCCTAAACAATCATATATAATTTTGCATTCTTTATTAAATCAACCTGTGTATAAAAATATGCAAACCATTAATAAATTCGTAAAAGATTTTGCAAAATACATATAAAAAAAGTCAATTTTGTTAAAAATTCAAGGATATTTATTCATACGTAGTTATATATGAATACAAAAAAAAAAAAAAATAATAATAATAATAATCATTATTTTATTCACATCATCATTATTATTATCATCAATATCATCGCGAGTTGTCATCATCATTATATTAAGAAAACACATAAAAAATATGAAAATGTACATATATGTAAGTACAAAATGAAATTGATAATAAAAAAAAAATTCAGAGAATAAAAGGTGAGATGAAAAATCTTTTTTTTATGGTTTTTACTCTCTTTTTTTCCTCTGAATTTCTTTTTTTGTCTTTTTTTTTTTGTAATATGATTTCTGATGACGTCTCTAACATAAAACACTTTTAACTTCTCCACATTCGATTCTACATACTTATTATATTTTCTCTTATTTCCTTTATTGAATAAACAGGGTGTAGTATTGTAGGTATAAAACATTCGAATATTGAAAAATGTTATAAAACAAAAAACTCAATTATCAAGATTTCTATTTTTAAATTGCAACTACATTTAATGGTTTCAATAACAGATGAGGTACGATTTCTAGTGTAATTAGACCTTCATCATTGAAATTTTGAATTTTAGAAGTTAATACACAGTTTTTAAAGACTCCTAACATACTATTTTAAAATTATATATTTACATATATAGACTGCCTTTTAATTGTAAAATATTCCAACTCACAATAAATTAGCTCACAATCATAAATAATACTTATAAGTAGTACAAAATTTTTGTTCTGTCAGATTCTTTACAATTAACTCTACTTAAAAAATGGATTTATAGATTGAAATTATCAACTGAATGACAATAATTATAAATTTTGCTAAATAGAGCAATTAGAAATTTTGAATAAATTACAAATTTTTAAGTTATAATTTTATGGACCAATGTTATAACAAAATAATATACTTTGATTAAAATTAAATATGACTATCCAAATACTTGTTATAAGTATACACTATATAATTACATATAGAGTAGGCATTATATATATTTGTTATTTTTATTTATGTATATTAATTATTTTATACACAAAGTGTGCATGTACATACATTAAATTTTAAATAAAAAATTTATATTTTTAAATGAAAATTTTCATATACATACTTATATAATAAATCAATGTTAAATTTCAGATGAAATATTTACCAATATTATACGAAACGCTTGCTTTTATATATATATATACATATAAATATTGTATAGTAGCAACGTCAAAACTGTTATTATATTATTATTATGTCATTAAATTTTTATAACATTTTGCCTTCAGCGAAAATCCCAGTTATATTGGTACATATATACGTATGAATATATATAAGTACTTACATAAATACAATTTTATTTATTCAAAATTAAATTGAAGTTTAAAAATTTTTATATTTTAATGTGCACGTATTGCATGAATTACCTATTATGTGCAATTTTAATGACGAATTTTTCGATTTATAATTTTTCTTTTTTTTTTTTATTTGCATTCGATATAATGTATAAAATATTAATATAGCAAATAATAATGTAGAGTATTTTGTATAACAACTTTTGTGTATGCAAAAGAATATTTATTGATCAGAATTTTGTTAAAACTGCTTATTTTTTGTTAAAACTGTTTTTATAATTACATATTATAGAATTTGTTTTGAGTCTAACATAGAAACTATATTTTACATTTTAGGATAACAGATTTAATTTCAATTCAATTAAAATTCAATTAAAAAAATAATCACCGCAATGAAAATTTATTCGTAACTAAATAATATTTATATTTATTAATATCTATTAATATTGTTAGTACGTTGAGTCTTGGTGCAACAGAAATTTTGCAAGTTTCTATACTAAATTTATATTTTCATTGGTACTTATGTTTTAAATGCAATAATATACATTTTAAATGCAAGAATTTAAAATACTTTCCAATATTTTTAAATTTTCTACTCATTTTTTAATGTAAGCTTCACCTAATAGTGAACTAAGAGAACTAAATTTAATTAAATCTAAAAATATAATTAAAATATTTAGAGATCGAGTGCATAAAAGTAATCGTAATTTGCCTTGTTCACTTTGAATGTATACTTAACTTTGTAAATATATAACACTCCGAAATTTTGATACTTCGCTGTACGTTTTTAATTGAATAATAAACCCCAATTTCTCAATACAGATTTAAATTTATGGTTTAATTTTTACTATATTTAAACAAGATTTCGTTCCAATAGAACGATCTATTTGCAAACTAGCTTATGTTACTAGCAAGTGTTAATATTCTCTAAAAGAAAAGCAAGAATTATTTCAAGAGATTATAAAATCTAAATATAAATGATTAAGTATATCTTATCTTGTATTAAACATCACCTACCTAAATAATACAGTCTTAAAATATCAAAAATTTTTCAACATTTCATGTTGTAGATTACTGGATTACACGCGTAGATCGAAATTTATTTAAAAATTATATTTCTTTTATCATTGAGTTTAAGAAAATTTTTATTGTTTAAAAAAAATTAAATGTATGTATTCTTTTATAAAAGCTTCTTGTATACGGTGATATTATTTTAACGTAATAATAAAAAAAATTATTTGCTATCCCGTTTTTTTATTTTTTTTTATTATTGAAAATGACTAAATTAAATTTTCCTACTCAGGATCTGTCATTCACAATTTGAATATTATGTAACTAGCTACACAATATTGTATAATATTTTCATTTGCAACAATAAAAAATATAAAATATTATTACGTATATTTATTTTATACAAAATATGCGTATATTTAAAAAGTATATTATCCCTAAACGTATGCTTGTGTAAGTCTTGAATTTATGACGATAGATGTAGTGTAGTTTCATATATTAAATATATGAATATAGAAATAAATGTATATAGAATTATTTTACATAATAAAATATAAAAATAGTTTTGAAATATGGAAATATGTTTGAAAAAATTTAAATAAACTAAAAGCAAAAAAAATTTTCAAGATGTGACTGAGAATTTGGAAAACTTTTATCATTTTATTTTAGTTTTTCCATAATAATTCTATAATATAGAAAATATTTACAAAAAGATAACAATTTCATTATTACATTTTTCGATTCTTATATAATAGATTTAGCTATTTTCTTTAAATTAAATTGAAAATGTTTTTTTATAACTTAAGAGATTTTTAGTGAAAATTTAATTTTTTTTGATTATCCTTTGTGGTTTGTTGAATTTTTCTTATAAGTAAGTACTTGAAATTTTTGTCAAGTTTTTATATTCTTTTGAAAAATATTTAATGGAGTAGATTTTAAAATTGACTTTCTTATTAATTTAAAGAGCAATTTAGAATAGCAATGATTTACAGTTCTCTAGAATTAATTTATTGAGCATATCCAAATAATTTGATATTAAAAAAGATCTAATATCAATTTAAGGTATAGAAGTAATTAAGTTAAGGATTTTCTAACATTTTAAAGGAAATTGCTTTAATATGTACGTATGTAAACGTATATGTATTATAATATTAAATTTTCCAACCATTACAACACATATATGTTATTTATTTCCGTTAAAAGAGAATTTTACCTATTTAAAGTATATACGTATATACAAGTGTATTTGATTTTTAAATTTTAATAGAACCCTGCCTTGTACACTAAGTAAGTATTTGATTTTCATTTAATATTAGACCGAGAACAATACGGACTAATCTAAAATTGGATGACGTGAGTTGCGTTATTACAGCTAAAGCGAATGAAGGTTTACTAATATAACCTAACATCATAAAAATAATCGTACAAAATAAAAATTAACATTTATATTAAAAATCTTATTTAAAACTATGTAGGTATACTAAAACTAATACTTAAAACTATTTAAACTTAAAATTAATTTAACGGAAGTCACCATGTTGAAGTCTTGTGTAATTTATTTTTGTATGTTTTAACAGTTGCAATCCAAGCAGACAACGGCGCGTGTTATAAACACCATTCTTGAATTGTTTATAATTTTCGTTTCCGGTGAACCTAAAAACCTAAAAGACCATTTTAGAGCATTAGCGAGAGAACATGTACATATACATATATTAAATTTTAGGTTAGCATGAAAAAAACTTACATTTTTGACAGTCCCAGCCTTGCATTAGTCTGATATAACGCGTAAATTGTATATTGGCATAATTTTGCAACCTTATGATTCTATAATAAAAAAAAGCACCATAAGAATAAGATAAATTATTCATTATAAAAATTATAATTTTTAAAAACTACAGCCATTTTATAGCAACTAATAATGTGAAGACCTTGATTTACCAAGACTTAATTATTAACGTTATTGCTATTATTATTTGTTATTATTTTTAAATATTTTTCATATCATCATTATTATAAAATATTATTGTGAAACAAAATTAAAAATATTTAATAAATAATTATTACACATTACATAATTATATAAAAAATTCTCCATAATTTGTACCTATAAAAGTACGGAGTATTATAATATTATCAATTGTATACAGGATGTTACAAATTTAACAAAAAATTGTTATTATATTTTGACTTTATTAGAGTATATCTAACAAAATCGGAATATAATCTTGAAAAAAATTGCGTTCTTAAGAAAAACTTTTGATCAAAAAGCAATTAATTTATAATTTGCTGACGATGTAATTGTAGCAATTGATTTATGAGTAATATAACAATTAATTTTTTAATATAGCTCTTTGAACAGATTTTTTTTAATAATAATTGTTTTTTTCTTGTAGCAGCGAGCAATTTCATATGACGATTCCCAATATAAAACTAGATACATAGATAATCTTGAATTATTTTCATATCCATATATATACACGGATATGTACACATTTATAAATTATTGTATTATATGATCTTTAGTACTTATATTATATAAAATCAATGCATGTACATAATGCGATGTCACTTAGTTTTATTGTACAACCATTAAATCGATTTCTATTAGCCAAATAACCTCCTTATTAAAGTAGCACTATTTTCGAACCAATTTTCCTATGTCAAATTTTTGAAAGACATTGTATACTTCTTTGTGTTAGCTCGTTTGCGTATATGAACACTTTTTTGCTTTTGGTTTTGAGATCTGTATAGATATTTTGTAATGAGAATATCTTTCTAAATGTATTGATATTCTGTATTGAGAATATATGTCTGATCTTTCAGCTTTTACTTTGATTCTGTATCCCAGTCACTGAATCTTTAGTGAAAACTAAAGTCTAATGTTAAATTTGTTATTATATTTGTATGTAAGGCGACCGCTAAATTATTTTCTTGAAATTTTATACATATTTCTGTTCTGTTAATTAAAGAATTGAACTATGAAGAGTTTTTCATTCAAATCGAATTCCTGAATCGGTTTTTCAATATCACAAAATTCCAACACTACTTAATCGAGTAAATGAAATTTTAAAATTCAAAATGAAGTCGCATACTCCTCAATCTCATCACACTTGCTTCTTTTTCAATTATTTTAAACCTAGAAGAGAAAAAAAAACATTTATTAAAAGTTCGAAAAATTAAAAGAGCGTAAAAAAGAAAAATATTTTAATGAATTTTCTTTCCTTTTGAATCATAAAAAATTGAAAATTTTGTTATTTATTAAAAAGAATTGATAGAAAAACATTTTTCTTTTTTTTTTATTTGTTCTGTAAAATGTCAAGGGTTTTTTTTTATGCAAAATATAAAAATTGAGTTTTTTTTTTAAAAAAAGTTTTATTTTAACTGAAATTGAAACCTTTTTGAATACTAAGTTGGGTTAAAAAATATGAGTTAATTATAAATAGCGTTACAAAAATTGTACACGCATTTCAGCCCCTTTCATCAAATATTCATAGTCCTAGTCCTTTTCAATTCTTATTAAATTTTTTCACTGTTTTGTATAATTCAATTCTGCAGCATAAAATATAATATTTCCTAAAAAACGTTTAAATATATAATTTTTTACAATAATTGCTTGCCATATTTCGTTATTCAGTTCAACAATAATCGAAAATTCATTTGAAATTTTTGAAATTGGTGAGTAAACGTAAAACATATTTAACAACATCTGATCTTTAGGCTTTTTCCTTTTAAATATTTTATTATTTTATAATTATCTTAATTTTTATTCAATTCTTTTTTCTTTGTTAAATACTTTTCGAATCACTATTATTTTAATTGGTAACCATCCCTAACTAACAAGCCGTTCATTGTTATTCTTTTGTTCATCTTATTAATATTAATAATAATTTTTGAATATTTAAATTTAAAAAAAAAAATAACTTTGTTTTAAATACAATTAAATGGTATGCGAATATGCAAATATCCACATGTTATCATTAAATTAAAAATTAAAACAAAAAGGATGATTTGGTTTTGTAGTCTGCTGTTGAATTTGAAGGATATTAATTATAAATTCTTAAGTCTTTTTTACCTTAAAATTAATTCGGAAGCATAAAGAAAAAAAATTATTTTTTTTGTTGTTTTGTCTCTATAAACACGAATTTTATGTTAAAGGAATGAAAAGGACACAACATAAAAATAATAACAAAAAAAAAATATTTAATTAAAAAATTTTTTATAATAATTTGAATAACAAATTTCATGGTAACCATCTGGTTTTTTGAACAGGTAACAATATAATCAATGTAAGTATTAACAAGTAAAAACGTTTCAGTCGGTATGAACCGATTGAATTATACCCTGCACCTTTCATTGTTGTATAGCAATTACTCAAACCTGTGAAACTATTCTATAGAAACTTCACGGATATGTCTGATCTATAACTGAACACACAACTACCAAGTTTCGTGAATCTGACTTTATTATTTTTCCAAATATTTAAAATTAGCTTTTGGAGTTGTACGGCAGGTACCCGAACCTGCCAAGCAATTCCACTAAAACTTCGCTAATATATCTGATCTATAATTGGACACACAACTGCCAAGTTTCATGAATCTAACTTTATTACTTTTCCAAATATTTAAAATAAGCTTTTGGACTTGTATGGGAGCCACTCGAACCTGTCAAGCAATTCCTCCAAAACTTCAGAAATATCTTTGACCTATAATTGGACACACAACTGCCAAGTTTCATGAATCTGTCTTTATTACTTTTCCAAATATTTAAAATAAGCTTTTGGATTTGTATGGGAGCCACTCGAACCTGTCAAGCAATTCCACCAAAACTTCAGAAATATTTTTGACCTATAATTGGACACACAACTGCCAAGTTTCATGAATCTGTCTTTATTACTTTTCCAAATATTTAAAATAAGCTTTTGGACTTGTATGGGAGCCACTCGAACCTGTCAAACAATTCCACCAAAACTTCAGAAATATCTTTGACCTATAATTGGACACACAACTGCCAAGTTTCATTAATCTGACTTTATTATTCTTCCAAATATTTAAAATAAGCTTTTAGACTTTTATGGGAGCTACTCGAACCTGTCAAGCAATTCCATCAAAACTTCAGAAATATATTTGACCTATAATTGGACACACGACTGCCAAGTTTCATGAATCTGACTTTATTATTTTGCCGAATATTTAAAATTAGCTTCTGGAGTTGTATGGCAGGTACCTGAACCTGTCAAGCAATTCCATCAAAACTTCAGAAATATATTTGACCTATAATTGGACACACGACTGCCAAGTTTCATGAATCTGACTTTATTATTTTGCCGAATATAAAAAATTTGCTTTTGGAGTTGTATGGCAGCCACCCGAACCGGTGCAGCTATCTCATTAAAATTTTTAGAGCATATGTAGAATATAATTGGACACATGTATACAAAATTTTATATTTGTACCTTTATTAGTTTTTGAAATAATTAAAATAAACTCTTTGAGTTGTATGGCAGCTACCCGAACCCGTTGTCCGAATTGGTCCAATAACAATAGGGTTCGTCCTTGGCACAAAAGAAGCAACTTGTGAAAGTTTGGTGTCGATTGCATTATTCGTTTTTGAGTTATCGTGCGATCGGACGGACGGACGGACGGACGGACGGACGGACGGACGGACGGACATGTCTAAATCAACGCAGAATTTTACGCTGAGCAAGAATATATATATATGTCCATACCCCAGATGACTCCTTCAAGTAGTTACAAACTCCATACCAAAGTTAATATACCCTTCACGAAGTGCAGGGTATAAAAATGTATGACCTAAAAGTAATTGTATATATAGTATATGTGTATGAATGTATACGTTATTCATAATAAATTATGTTATAATTATTAAAAGTAATATAATTAATTTTCATATACACATATAATTTTCAAATTAAATTTAAGAAAAACAAAAGTTTTATACAATTCTCAAATTTATGTTCAATCTCCCTGAAAATTGAAAATTTAATTTAAAAATTTTTTTTTCTTTAATAACCAATATAAGGTTAAATCTCAATTAAAAAACAATTAAATTAAATTTCATATAATTATAAGATATTTTATAAAATCGAAATCTATTTAATATATGTATGATATTGAAAATTTTAATATTGAAAACATGAAAAAGAAAAAAATTGAAGTATTAATTTTGAAAGTAAGTTGATAACCTATCGGGTAAATGTTCAACATTAATAATAATTATTAAAAACCATTAAAATTGTAAAATTAATTTTAGTCAAAATTTCCAACTAAAATATTATGCCTCTAAAGTAAATACGTAGATTCACTTACATAAGTTGTCTGCTTAATAACAAATACATAAATTAAGTTGCTAATACTCAAATAAACTGAGAATTTTTAAATGTTAAAAAAAGTTTTTAAAATAGTTGATATAAAATAATTGACAATATTTCAATTCAATTTGAGAATATTAATATAATTTCACGAATCACATTGAAATAAATTGTAATTTATGATTTATTTTTGTGCAACTTGCTTTAATTGCTTTTTAAATATAATATAAGAGTGATTTCATAAATATCCTAAGGCCTAAAGTTTAAAATAAATTTTTGGATTAATTTTTATATAAACATGTATATTAGAACGTGTTATACATATTTGACCTCATTCTTTAATTGTGGATACCGTGTATTTTTATGCTTCGAAAATGTATATGCACGTATACTTATAAGACATAAATATGAGTTAATTATGAATTAAAGTTATTTAACAAATTTTATAAAATTTTAGTCAGTTTTACATAAATTATACCTACTCATGAATGCAATATAAATCATACATACTTAGAATGTACAATGTACATTGTATATTACTAGTTACCAAAAAATAATAATCGTAGGTATCTAAAAATATGATTATTTAAATCCCATTCAGAAATCCGTAAGTCAATATTTAACGTGAAGGAGCGTTATAGTTGAATTTAATTAAATAATTTCTAAACATGATAGAAATACTCGTGTAATCTTTCTTCCAGCCTATTTACACAAGTGCTTGAGATTTCATATAACAATTGATGCATGGAATAAGAATGACATTAAATTTAATTTGAAAAACTTTGTTATTAGTGTTTTTCAATCCCGAGATCTGACTCTAAAAAGGAACAACAAAGAAATATAATGTACAATTAAATCCAAAACAGATACATACTTATATCAAAAAGCAATCAAATGTTCCTGTTATCCATACTTCCTCCAATCTTCCTATATCCATAGTAATAGGTAGTCACATTTTTCTAATTTTTCATAATTAATATCAGTCTATTCTTTCCATATATGGGCATATTAATAATTAATATTTTATTTCATTAAAAAAAAAATTGAATTATAAATTCTGCACCAATTGGTATAATTAATAAATTACAAAATAGCAACAGATGTAGAGCAACAGCTGATCGGTTATTGAGTAGAATAAGCGGCATTTAAATAACTCCGAATTTATAAACTTCTATATCAGCAATATTTATAAAATATATACTTAGCAACGTTCATATTCAATCAACATCTTTCAAGATATTATGTACTTACTTTTTCAACCAACAAATATTTGGAAATGTAATAGAAACATTTTATAACCTACTACCAACAAATAGAGTAACTCATTAATTACTCCACAAATATCACCTGTAACATACAACATAATTCACACAAAACTCATTATTACATGAGTAAAATATATAAAAATTGTTTCTTATAATTTTTTTCGGTGTAAGATTATTATACTCCTATAATCTATATTGTGTATTATAATAGAATCCTGTTTCCAAGAATATTTAATTTATTTAAATATAAAGGTTAATAAATTGTGGTTGATAGCTGTAGACATTGTTAATATTATAATAAATTATTAGTATATATCTACATTATGTATGTACTTATATACATAAAGTATTGGTAGATAAAAAAAATTAATTAAAATTGCATATTGACCGTAAATATTTACAATTTTTGGTTGAATAGATAAATATACATATATATGTATATATACTTTTTCGATATACTTATACTTCCATGTACATAAATTTATAAAGATGACTTATATAATTTTATACATACATAGATACATATTAATTTAACTTATTACATTACAGAGTGTTGAAAACCTAATGCATGTCGAATTAAACCAACAAAAATAAATAATTTTTATATTTTAGTTGTTGAGTTGACAATAAAACAGTTGTTAGTGTTATAGCATTAGCTCGAATACAGGAAGAAGATATCATGACAATTTTTGTGATACGAAATTTTGCCTATTTTATATTTATAAGTTATTAAGTTTGAGACACCTTGTACAATTTTTACGTTATTGATATTACTATGTACATAATACATACATATTTTATAAAATATTTTATTTTCCTTTTTTTTTATTTTTTTTTTCGATAATTATCGACTGTCATTCAATTGTCAAAATGTATATGTATGTAGGTATATAAATGTTTTTTATATTGGCATATTATTGTTTATGTTTACGGGAACGAATTTTCGTTTTGCTTTACTTTCAAAATAAAATTAATTTAATACTTTACCATTTTGTTATAAATGTACGTACATTCATATGTATGTATGTTTTTTATTTTTAACACATTCAACTACAGCTGATTTTATTTTTGTTGCGTGCATTTCATAATGACTAAAACAAAAATCAATTTAGAAATCATTGTTAAAAATACGGGTGTAAACAATTTATTGAAAAATTAACTGTTATACTTACTTGTTTGTATATACATATGTACATATTATGTATTGTAAATACGCCGATGTAAATGAATTATTGACATTTTCTTGATTTGCTTATTATAACAATTACGATATAGTATAATATAATATTAATAATATATGTATTACAAAATAATTAAGTAATTTGATATTCGTTTATTATTATACTTATAATTGAAATATAAAGGTTAAATGATTATAATTTATTGAATTTTTTTTAAATACAATAAATTATTGTTTGTATATATTTACGTGTATTTTTAAACCGTTTATACTTACGTATTATAATAATAATGTTTATTATAATAAAATTGTACAGAGTGGCGACTCTTATACTCGTAATGTTGTATTATACGTGTAAGCATAATAGTAAATTAAGTAGTCAATATAGTTTGCAAATATTATATGTATATGTACATACGTTAGAACTTACGAGGTAAGTATTTTAAACTAATAATTCTTATGCTTTTGTTCATTGACATGTTATACACATGTACTTAAATATGTTTTCTATATTTTCACTCAATTGAAATATAATAGTTTTCATTTCGAGTCAAAATTCCAATTTATGTTCAAAAACGTATTTTTTGAACATAATTTTGATTTTAACATACATACATTCTCCTAATCAATAAATGACATTCACAATACTTTTATATATATGTAAGTATATAACATATATTCATAATAAATACCTACATATACCTACATATAAAATTCATGTTCTGTCAAAAGAAAATTAACAATTTTCTTTCAAATTCTTTTACCATTTCACTTATTCAAAATTTTCCATTTCACTTATGATAAAACAATTTTCCAGTCAATTTCAAGTACACGATATACATACATAAAATATAGTTATACATATGCACATATACTTGTACCTATATAAAATATTATGATATGGAAAAATTAATTCTTGGCATGAAAATTTGGTTTATTTTTTTTTTTTTATGAAAACTCATTCATATTATCTATGCATGTATACACATGTATATGTATATACATATATACCATTATGACAAATTAACAATTATACAACCATTTATTATAATTAGTTATATACTCGTATATAATATTATATGTGTTTAAATATTACTTATTATAAGAGTGAATTTTGGGTTTTATATTTTATTTATTATTAAAAATAAACATATAATTACGATAAAAATAGTATATGTATAACGTAATATGTATGATTACGATAAACAATATAAAAGAATTAAAACAATGGAGAATATTGCGTGATACGTATTAAAAATTTTATTGCATATTGAAGGTGTTACAAAGTAAGTTTTCTTAGAAAGAAAAAGAGTCTCCTATTTTGTTTTTTCTAAAGAAAGAACAACATCAGACCCGAAATTACGATCCTCATTTACTTTACTTTAGGCTATATTTGGGATTTGACAATAAAAATTTTTGATTGCTACGAGTATATCAAATTTTCGGAATTAAACAAAATTACATATTAGTTTTTAAAATTTTATGTTTTAAGTGTATAGAAAATTATTTTTTACTTATGTTTTATATTTTCTATTTAATAAAATATTAAGCGGCATTTATCACAGTTCTCATTATATTTTATAAACGAATTCTAATGAAAAATTAAATATACTTTCGTATACTATTATGTACATACATATATGAAAAATAAAGGTGTGAAAATTTAAGAAATAATATTGAAATAAAAAAAGTATTGAAAAAAAAATAAAAATTGTAACAAATGAATTTTGGGATTTAATTAAGTAAATCGAAACGCGAAAGAGTAATTTTAAATTCGCACAAAAACTTTATAATTCAATCAGAAAGCGTCCGTTTAAAGATTTACAAACAAAACTGCTACTAAGTATACTAATAAATTTTCTCTATTAATTATTTTTACATTGGAGTACAGGGTTTCCATTTGATTTTCTCCATCTCGTTTTATATTTTGCTATTTCCTGGACTGGATCCCATTTTATATCTTTTAGTTCTGACTTTACAGATCTTTAGGTAATCTTAAATTATCGCAATAAGCTCATGCATGCTTATAGTCTTCAGAAAAAATTTCAAAATTTCAATGTTTCGATGCGTTATCTTCGATCTAAAAATATAATATCTTTTTAATATACTTATGTATATATATAAATAAAAAGGTTTTTTATTATATTGATAATAATCATATGTGTAGTTTAATTAAAAATAGTTTATTAGATTGTTATTTAATTTATGATATTTAAATTATAACTTTCTTTTGTGTTATATATTGTGTGTGACAAAAATTATGAAAAAGGAAAAGTTTTTTAATAATTTTTTTTTTTTATTTTTTTATAGATTCTATAAATATAATTTATTATTAGACAATATGGAATGTAAACAAAATATTAATAAAAGAAAACAATAAGTATATGCGGATGACGCGTGTGAACTAAAAGTTAATATGTACCGCACACGCAATTACACAATTATATTAAGTTATACATATATTTTCTCGTATACACACACGTATGCGTATAGGTTAATATATAGGAAGTAATTCATATCATTAATTTAACCGTTATCGTTATATTAATAATGTAAAATATTATGTTTTGTGTGAACAAAATCCTTTTGGCGGCATTTTTATACCGACCGCATTCTATAAAATATGGGAGGTGATGTGATGGCACTATGAACTTTGAGTTTTTGGTAGAAATGTACTTCTCCATGTTGGGAAAATGTAAATAAATTATTTTTATAGAAAGATGCTTGCCTGCCTCTCTGTACAGTCGTAATATCAAAAGTTAGGCTGAAACAATTTTAATAAAAATTTATATTTGAGTTTAATTTGACAAAGTGATGGATTTTTGGGGTGTAAAATACCTCAGAAACTGATTTTACATTTTTGACTGTTTTTCAGAAAATAATTAACAGATTTTTTCACAACCATAATACGGAAATCAATTTTTTAATTTAATTTTTTACTTGTATTATAGCTCGGAAATGAAATAAAAATTGAACACATATTCAATTTCAATTTGTTAATGAAAAAATAGAGATGTCAGTTTTTTGAAAACTTTTGAGAGAAACTCGAATACAGAAAGTTAGCTTCTACTAAGAACCAAATTTACATTTTTGAAAGTTCATTAACTAAAAATTCAAAATATTTGAAGTAATTGTTTAAATATTTGAAGTAATTGTAAGAATAATAACAAGAGTTAATTAATATGGATTATGTGGTGTTCACATCATATTTTTTTTTTTAATTTTACATGCTTATACAAACCAATTCTAATATATAATGATAATATTATCATATGTTCGTGAATTTAACAATTAATTATTTATGTATATATAAATAATTTAATAATTAGCATAATTTTACATAATATTATATACATATATAATGTGTAAATAAAGAGTTTATTATGTGATAAAATATTTTGAATATAACGATTGTTCATATTAATAATAAGTATTATATGATAATTCATACATTTGTAAGTATATAGGTGTATGAAAGTAGAAAATTTATTAGCAATTTAGAAGTGATATATTAGTATATTAATATTCAATTGAAAAAAGAAAAATCACAGAACAACTCTTCTTAATGTTAAAAATAACAATCAAATTATTATAATTGGTATACTTATCTGAACTACATATATAATATAACAAATAATTTTAAATCTGTTCTACAATATATGAAAATATATATTTAGAAATTCATTTTGCTTTTTTTATCATTATTTTTTAAATGACGTCAAAACTTAAAAAGTATATAAACATAACCGTACCCTATATATAAAAAATTATTCAAAATTTAGCCGGTATATTTTTTTTTTGTTTCTTTTTTGTTATTATTAAAAATGTTATTCAATATTTGAAATACGAATTTTATGTGATTGCTGTTCATTGTTATACGTGGAAAATTTTAAAATAAATACAAAAAAAATTTTGTAAATTTTTGTGGAAAAATTTAAATTAAATTTGTTTAATTTAAAGTTAATTTATGTATATATATATATATATATATATATATATATATATATATTAGATTTATATGAACAAACACATGTGCATATGTATGAGATTAAAATAAAATTCCAATCAAACTCTTAATTATAGGCATTATCGCATTTAATGTAAACATTCTGTTATTTATTGTGTATATTGTACAATGCATATAGAAATGTAAGTATGTACATATATAAAAACCATAAGTATGTGGAAGTTCATAATTGTAATTTAAAATTTTTTTGTTTATTGTAATTTCTATAATTAAATTTATATGTAAATATAATATAATATTAACAAAATTATATTAAGCTTATACGTTCAGAAAATGAAAAGTACATAAAGTACACTTAACATGTACAAATGTTTAAATTCATTTTTAATTGAAATTCAAACTTTTGGCGTGTTAAAAAAATATTTAAAAGAATAGGCGTAGAATAGAATCTACATCAAAAATATTAGTTTTCAATTAAAAAAAACAACAAAAATTTTACTTAATTTACTTTAAAAACTATATGTGACCGGTTATATACAGAAAATTGCTTTAATTTTGCTATTTCGATAAAGAAACACCTCAGAAAAAATAAATTACATTCATACATACATAAGTAGCTATAATACAAAAAAATTATAATTTTATAATAATTGTATATTACTTAGATATTATGAATTTGCGAAAATAATTTTAATTATTATATTATTTTAGTTCATAACCTCAGGATATCTAATTCCAAATTAAAATAGAATTTCCTTAAGTATACCAATTAAATTGTAACATTCAGTCATAATGATTTATATACGTACATATTTACATGTTTTATATTATGTTTACTAACTTACATAGAACCTACATACACATACATAAATATATGTATGGCCTTAAACTGTGTATATTTTCATTTCTTATATTCTTATATTGAGATTGATTAGAATCTTTAAATTCAAGATTATTTTACTTTAATATATAAAAATCATTTATTATATTTTTATGAAATTAATTATGTATAACAAAATTGTAATTTGTTTTTTTATTATGTATAACATTTTCTTAAAAAGAAATTTATTTTTCTGATTAAATTCTTTTATCATAATAAATAGTGAACATTTTTTTTTTTTTTTGGGTATTAAAAATAAATTCATCATTCTTTAACTATTATACAAGTAATATAACAAGTTCATGTGTATTTTCACATGTATATAAGTATAATAAATATAAATAGCTCATAATAAGAGATGAAATATTGTTTTAATGAAAAAAAAATTATAGTACATTATAATATACATATGTATGTATAACATACAAAAATTCTGCCATATAATTGACATAAATTAATCGATCTTATAATATTTAGGTAAATAACGTCTTGACCCTTCAATTTAATACATAAATAAATCAGTTCTCTTAATATTTTGAATAGTTTATCTCAAATACTTTTTAATTAAAAAATTTCAAGAAAATTTACAATAAAATAATGATTTTAATTAAAAGAAGAAGAAAAAAAAAAAATTAAAATTATTTTGAGAGAAAATTTAAAAAATTTTTTTTTAAATAGAAACAAAAATTTCTATTTAAATTTAAAACAAAAAAAAATAATATAATTTATTTACTAAATTAAAAAATCATAAATTTCAACATTTCTACATTTTGATTTCAACAATATTTTGTTATACATACATATGTATATGTATGTACATAAATGTACAAAATACCTAAATAACACACAATATATGAACCATTGTAATAATTAAATGTAAGTACATATTTGGTTTAATTGTGCTCGAATAATATAATGTGGCCAATATCAAAAAAAGTGGAAAATTTTGAGATTTTTTAATACATACTTACATACATACATAATATATAATTTATATGAGTACATAAACATTATAGGATAATATTTATTTACAATATAATTTGTAATTAAAATTCAGTAAAATAAAATTACAATTTAAATTAATTATTTGATTTTAATAATAATTTGGAGTTCAATATTCAGCATTTTTATAATTATAACAGTTAATAACTTTATGACTGGTCAATTAACTTTAACCACTTTAAGCACCAGAATATACTGGTGATTGTAGTCAATAATTTATATTCAAATTGTTTTTAACTATTTCAGGCTGTTATTTAGGTAATATGAAGTAAATATAAGGCTTTTGTATGAATTGTAATGGAAATTTTTATTAAATGTAAGCTTTCATATTCTTATATCTAAACCTTGAAAGAAATTTATAATACATTTTCAATATTGTATGTACTATAACAGAGGTGGGGAATCTTTTGACCGTTGGAGGTAATATTTATAATGGCAGGAACTAGAGTTAAACTAGCACCAAAGAATGTATATTTATAAATATACATTCTTTGCTAGCACTGTCGAAATTCGATGTTCTTTATTTCCAACTCAACTTTTTTACTATATGGAATTTGCATTTTTAAAATTTATGTAATATATAATAATTTATGGATTATGTATTTAAAATGTCAAGAGCGTGGAAAACAAAAAACTAGAATTTTATCATAAGAGATGTGGCCGCAAAAGAAATTCAAAGAGGTGGCAGGTTGTCCACCTCTGTACTATAATAATGCAAATAATAAATCGTACTTATATACATATGTGTATGTAAATATTAAGAATATACAAAACTAAAAGTGATTTTAAGGTTAATTCAAAAAAAAAAAACAAAAAATTTTGTTTTTATACTTTAAATGTGCAAAAAAAGATTTTAAAATTAAAAAAAAAATTCCCCAATTGTTTACATTGTAAAAATAAATATTTTATTTCGTATTCACATATTTCAAGGGAATTTTATTTATCGAATATAAGAGTAATATTGTGTGTTAATTTAGTTTTTCAAACATGTTGCCAAAAGCAATTACATTTAATGTTGTATGTATGTATACATTATGAGCAAGGAAAATTATTTAAAAAATTTTATAGAATTTGTATTATAAGAAAAATTATTAAATTATTGACTATGGTAAAACCTATTGGTTTCGATTAAGAAGTTCTCTTAAACCTTCCTGGTTTAAGGGCTCTAGCAAACATGCAATTTTTAGTTTTGCAAATGTTTGATTGCCTTCTTGTCTGATCGAATGCAATTAAGAATTCAAACAGTTTGTAATTTAGTAATTTCAAATAGCTTAGTTGTCTAAGTATGAATGCAATTAAAAAAATAAAAATTGCATGTCTGCCGGAGCCTTAAATGCTTTTACTGATCAAACTATAATAAGAAATCGACAATTTTTAAGCAAATTTTTAAACTAACTTCAATGTCAAACATATCTTAATTATATATAGTTAATAAATTATTCTTAATATATGAAAAAACGTTGAATTCCTGATGACGTGATTTTTTGCTGAACGAAACCTACAGGCATGCTCCAATCTAAAATAAAAAATTTAGAGTACATTAATAAAATTGGTCACTATTGAAATTTTTTAAAGTAATTGCCTATACTTACTCTAAATAAGTTTTATAAGCGAGCCACAATAGTAGAAGATCAATATTAAGTATTTTGCTAAACATTTAGTAAGATGCTAAAACGGAAGATCGATTATAATGTTTCTAAGTAAAAAATTAATTTGCAATCTTACTAGAATAAAATTGAACACTGCATAACTTTCAATATTTTTAAATGACCATAATAGAATCTTTAAGGAATTGATGAACTCATTTTGCAAGCATGTATTTATATACATACATGCAAAGAAAATAAATTTTCCATTTCGTGTTGAGCTATTTTGTCCACATTACCATATTAAGATCATGAAATTATTGAAATTTTATTAAATTTTTTTTGGTCAATATCTAAGCAATTTACAAGTAAGAAAATCGCATTATATGTAAATACTTAAATAATGGAGGAAAAAATTTAAATAAAACAATTTCTTCTTAGATTGTTATTTTTCCATTTAAACTAAAACAAGAAAAGGCACAATTTTTAATAAGAATTTCTCCAAAAATTATTCATACATATGTACATACATATGCATTGAATTTAATAATTTTGGATAATAAATTAAAATAACAAATAAATGTTATACGAGTATAAAAGTAATTGAATATTTTCAATTCATGAAAAAAAAACTTTGCGCAAATATTTTATTTATTATTATGAGTATATGAATTATTATATGATTGTACATATACATACACATATGTACAAATATACCAATGTAGGTATATGTATGTTAATAAAATGTTAGCGTATAACTGTGCATGTATCATAGTAGCAAAAAGAATTTTTAAAAATGTGCAAAAATCTTTTTTATCAAAACCAATATTTTGTTATACTTAATTTAATTTTTTTTTGTTTGTTTTACTATAATTTTAAATCATATGCATACATAATATGTACGCATACGAATGTTTACCTGGTCGCACGTGTATTTTTGAAAAATATTGCAAATTTTTCTTCACATATAAGATTTTGTATTTAGGCAACCATCATATACACATGTACACATTTTTGATTGAAAATTTTTGTGGTTTCACAATATATGTATGTATATACCTAAAAAATAATAAGATTTTTAATAATAATATCTTAGAATAATAATAACAATAATAACTTTTTTCTAAGAGTGTTTATATACCTACATACAAAACTTTTATACATGTATACTTAAATGTATGTAGGTATAATAAATAAAATGTGCTAATAAATTTTAATTCATATTGATTAAAAAATATTATTTATACTGTCAGTCCATTACATTGTGGACATCGTATACATATATGTATGTATGTATATATAACAATTTATAATTTACTTCATAATTTACCTACACTTGTATACTTAGCTTGTAGAAACATATGCATATAACAGTTGATTCTGATTGTATAAAAGTGTAATTAAGGCTTTTGTTGAGTAAACTTACTTTGCTTATGCAATTTAATTCACAGCATGATACGTCAGACCTTCTTATTGTAACTAAATGTTTTGTTAAGTTGACACAATTCCGGAGTGAACACAATAAATTGATTAGCATTGAACCAGTACAGTGTTCACCGTTGAGAGTTCCAGTTTTCGTCTTTCTTATTTTCAAAGAAGTAAGAATTTTGTCGTACCATACAAGGCACAACTATATATTTGGACTCTTTTACTGACAACAATGGTCATCTGCCCATTATTAATTGATTTACTTTTATTCCAATATTATCGATAATTTTTGCTTTAAAAAAATGGTATGAAACGTTGTTGAAGCACAAATTCCTCCACGTACAAGTATGTAATTGTTAATCTTAAAAAGCAAAGCCGGCAATAACAAACTGATGTCTCATTTTACGTATTATTACACAAATACTTCCCTGTTGAAAATCTGGGTTCTCCTGTTGAAAACCTCATTATAATGATTCCATTGTGAATTCAAGATTTCAGCAATTTTTTTTTCATATTAATATTGGTTTATACTAATCTTCTTGTAGCATACTTTATTTAAAAATTTCCTATTTTAAATCGGCTTTCAAAATATTATTCTCAAGGCAATTTTTCGAAATTTCCTTTTTAACTGTAAAAAAAAATAAGTAATTTTTTGGTTATTTTTTTTTTATTTTCTCTTATTATTACTTACTTACCTTATTTAGGGTTTTAACAGTATATTACTTGCATATACATATACACATATTTTATCTACCCCCATACATTTTGTTCTTTTACATACATGGGCACATATACAATAAAATATTATGAATTCTCGTGTATTATTTTATTTCAAATTCAATATGTTGCGGTTTCAAAATGCAAAACAAAAATAAAAACTTTAATTTAACAAAAAAAAAAAAAGAGAAAAAGCACCATATGCTAAGCTGGCGGACGACGAAAATTTATTTAAGCGAAAAAACATAAAAAGAAAAGAAGAGAAAAAAAAATTTGAGGAAAAATAAAATGTACGTACATAAAAAAAAATAACAACAACAAAACATTTTTGTTTTTAGAAAGATTTAATTTTGTTATTTTGCTCCGTTGCGAGTGTATGTATGTATGTACACAATATGTTTTTGTGATATTTAGGATTTATTGATATTTACTTTAAATAGAAACTTTTAAATTTTTTTCATTTTCTCTTCCTTTTTTTTTTGCTTATAATAAAAAAGTTAAAATTGAAAAATTAAGAACAAAAAACAAACGGCAAATTAATGAATGATAATCCAAAAAAGCAAAATTTAAATTGAAAAAACCAAAACTAAAAACCGAAGCTAAAAGATTTATAATCGAAATGATTTTTATGCATTAATCAAATTAACAAAAAAATTTCAATAAAATTCTAAATTTAATTTATAATAAAAAAAAATAGTGTTTAGTTTAAACGGCTGCCGCTTGAATTGCGTAAAATTATTGACATTATAATTTATTTTATATACAGTATTTACGATTATTACACTAAAGTAGTAGCAGATCTTCTCAAAAAGCAGAACCGTGGTTGTTTTATAACTGGTAGCGGTCACTCAGAACTAAGAATATGTATTTTTTTTTTCTATTAGACCATGGCTTAGATCATATTCTAAGACTTGCTAAACATTTTTTTCACTTGATCACTCTCTCTGCTCGTTTTTTCAACTCTAAATCTGGTTTGATTCCATTTGTGAGCTTAAAAACAAATGCATCATCCGCATAAAAAATTTCTCCTAATTAAATTTTAATTCTGTCTAATTACTACTATTATAAAATAGTAGATTTAAAAATATTGCTCCGGTCTCAGTTTAATTTCGATTTGTTTCAATTTGGATTTTAGATTGCTTTGATTCTAAAAGAAAAATGTGAAAAAAAAAAATTTTTTTTGTTAGAATTTTGTAATAATCATTTTTCAATAAAAATATTAAATTTATTTGTTATACATGTACATATATATAACAAATAATCAAATTAAATTTCGATTAAAATAATGACAAACTGATTTAAGGGATATAAAAGACTTTATTATATAAGGAGGAAGTCAAAAACAGAGACAAAGAGAGGGAGAGAAATAAAACTCCGATAAAAATTTCAATGTCATCACATTATAAGGACACCGTTATATTTTTATTTTGCATGTAACCAACTTGAATTGAATTCTTTATCGTTACATAAAAATATCATCTACATATATACGCGAATATAATATGAAAAGAATAATGAAAGTTAAAAAGGATATCGAATTGGAAACAGAAACTTGTGACTATTTTATAACATTTGCATTATTTGCATTATAACAGTTAATGCATAAAAACTTTTCAGATATCCTTCTATTTTCTTCTTTATTTTTTACTAAATTCAAAGTTTCTATTACATATACATTCACTTATTATTCAGTGTAAAAAATAACCTGAAGATATAGAAAAGAATTTTAATTTTATTTGAGAAAATTTCAATTTAATATTCTGCTGTAACTATAAATACAGTCACATTATATATTATTCTCTTATTCTATTATACATAATTGAATCTTTCAAAAAAAAAAATCGAATCACAAAATGCAATAAGGTGATAAAATGCATTTATATATTCAATGAATATGTAATGAGTGCAATAAGAAAATTCTGTAAAATAACAAAAGTGGAATAATCTATTAAATTTTATAGTATGGAAGTTAAAATAATTCCTATGTGGTCTATATTAATAACTTTGTAATGAAATTTGTTAAACGATATTATATATTATAGGAATTAAACAAAAATTGGTGTATTAAAGTTGAAACCTTTGTGATTGTATTTGAATAACTAAAATATTTTCTAGCACGAGCAACTTTAATTTGTCAAATAGAATTTTTAATTGTCCTCCAATTAAAAATTCTTAAAAATTGCTAAAAACTTTTATTGTATTAACAAAACCACTTTTTATATATAGTTTCTTTCATACTTACACAAAAGTACATAACATGAATTGTATATAAGAATATCAACTTAACATTTCAATTATTATAAATAAAAAAATATTCATAAATTTTTATAAAAACAAAAGATATTCTAAAAATATCATTGAAAAAAAATAAAAAAAAAAACTTAAATTGAATTTTTTCTTTTGTATACTTGTAAAATTCATCAAACAGCAATTATATCACTCTCAATACACTTTGTAGCATATTATATTTAAAAATCCAGAGTCGGGTCTACCATATATCTAAGTAAGCATTTGTAAATTGTAATGCACGCTTAATAAAAACAAAAAATAAAATTTATTTTTACAATGTTTTCCTTTACGTGTTTTCCATAATTTTTATTTTTCTATTTACAGCGAATACTTGACTTGATAATATTACAAATTTTAATGCCATGACTAATCTTGCATTCAGCATGATAAAGTTAAAAGAAATTGATTTATTTATGCGTAGTGTGCAAAATTTATAGCATATTATACTTTGATTCAGAAGTGGGAAGCGGTGTGGGGGGCAAAGAGGGACTTTTCGAAAACCGTGTAGTAGGGCACTGAATCAATTCAGAGCCTGATCTTTTAAAATATCGTACACCCTGCTATTATACGAGTAATAACTCTCTGTATACTCTGTATATTATTGAATCAAATTCAGGTGAATGAAAGGCCCTTTTGGCCATAAAAAAAAAGAACAAAAACCAGAAAAAATCAGAAAAAAAATGAAAACAATTTACAAAAGTAATTTTTCTTTATAAAGTTAAGAAAATTGAAAATGAATTTTCCTTTTATATTTTTTTTTTGTTATAAGCTTTACATGATATTTTTCCCCTGAATGAAATTATTTTCGCACTTTCATCTTTTTTATATACAAAAGATAGTTATCATTAAAAAAACAAAAAAATAAAGAAGAAAAATATTTTTTTGTAACTGAAATTCCTTTTTTAATTTTTTTTTTCATAAAAAAGAGACTCTAAGGAAATAGAGCAAAAACAAAAAAAAATGAATTGGAAAAAACAAACCGTTATCATTTCTTTAACAAAAGAAAAAAAAAATCGAGAAAAAATAGAGTTGATCATGTCAATTCTATGACACCTGTACGAATTTCTTGTCTTAAATTATGATAATGAAGTTGTGAAAATTTGGTGAGCTCATCTAAATTAGTTTTTATTTATCGTTGGGACGGACGGACGGACAGGCGGGCAGACATTGTTAAATCGACTTAGAATTCGACGGTGATCAAAAACATACTCTAGTGTCTATGTCTCACACCATTATTTCTTACCGTTATAAACATTAAGGCAAATTTATAATACAATTCGAACATTATTTCGTTCAGGTATAAGCAGAAGATTTAAGTACTTTAAGTAGTGATTTTTTTTTTGTTTTCATATTTATTTTTACATATATTTTTTAATTTGAATATTTTTGTTTTACGTTATCACCTGTAAGGCAAAATATAAGTGAAATACTTGTAGAAATAAAGTAGAAATTTAAAAATAAATAAATAAAAAGCATATAGAAAATTTAAAAAATTCAATGGGAATAATGTAAAAATCGTGTTTTTAATATTTTCAATGTTATTTTTTTTTATTTTAGTTTAATAAAATTTTCCATGATTTGTATAAGTAAATTTGAAAAAAAAAATTCCTATAATTTGATTAAAATTATTATTTAAATGATAATAATGATTTTAGCCCAAAACTTTGGGCTAAAATCAATATCCTTCTCAAGTATTACTTTAATTAAGTATGTCCGATTCAAGTATTATAACCATAGACGTCGAATCGGACATACTTAACTCCTTTTAATTGCCAATAAAATCAACACTTTTTATTAAAAACTAAATACAGTTTTAATACATTGTTACATTAATCACCTAATTAAAATTTCTTGTGGCATAGAATATACTAATATATTGAGAAACTGATGATCTAAATTCATATGCAAAAGTTAATAAATTTAAAGTCTCATATAAACATTTAAAACTATTACTAACTTTGTAAATTATTATAATCGAACTATTTTGTTATTGTATTATAAGTACTTACATAAATTCTTCTGAATAACTTCAAATATTCTAAATTGGATTTATAAAACCTATCTGTGGCCTCGGTTGCAGAGTAATAACGCACTCAATTGTAGATATGTAATTCAACTGTATTAACTGGGAGAGCGTGAGTTCAAATTCCACAGATGCCGCATTGACTATCCGATGTTAACTCCTCAGCCGCAATAATATAGCTAAAAATATATGATATTAGTATAAAATTAATTTGAAATATCACAACTAACCCTAATTTAATATCCAATATGAATAGTCGCAAAGACATCTGGCGGAGAAAAATTAACTACGTCTTACCACGTTAGACGAAAGATGTGCAAAAAAAAAAAAAAAATCAAGTGTGAGCTTCTACAGTTGGTCAATCACCTGCTTAGGCAGTATAAAGAGGTTAAAAGTAAAACTAAACATTAGAGAGTGACGAACATTGGAACAGACACAGTGGCACGTCTGTACCTGTTAGTTATTTCTTATATATATAACTAAAATTTAAATTATTTTTAAGAATATTTTCTGTAATGATTTATTAATGCTTTATTCATTTTTTTTTATATAATTTCAGATTAAATGGGAATAAAAAAACATTATATGCGCCGGTGATGTTACTCGTTATGTTATTATAATGCAGGTAAATTATATATAAAATTAAAATTTTAAATAGCTTTCAAATTTATGCATACTGCTATACTTATAATGCTGAAATAATTTGAGATATTTATTAAAAATTTTCACCAAAATTGTTGATAATCTATATCTGTTATAATTTAATTACAATAAAAAATTGTATGTCACACTTTAATAAATTGTTTTTTGTTTTAATTTACATGATAGAAATTTGAATTTAAAATTAATTATGCATATAAATATTACTACAAGAATTGCCCCAGTTAGTGTAGGGCCTCTGCATAGACAAAGCAAATCTCATTTTTCTAACCTAGGGCAGCGCTACAAGATATAATAATAATCAATTATCTAAATATATAGTGGCTGTTTGATAAGTAAATATGATTTTTTTAGAATTTATAAGGTACAAAGCCCTCGAGGCTATCACTAAACCTTTAATTTATATTCAAAAAATTTAATTATTTTTATAAAATTTTGTTTAAAACTATATAGAAATAATATTTTCGTATAACCAATTATAGTTTTTACAGTTATACATGTATACTCATTTAAATAAATTTATATACAAAGAAAATTGGAAAAACTCTTCAGTTTTAAAAGTTTTATAATAAATTATATAATATATTAAAATGTTGCAAAATATTCAATCATATTAAAATATTCAATCATTTTTATAAAATTATTCAATATTTTATAAAAAAAAAAAATAACTAAATTTCTTTATATTTTATTATTCAATGTGAATAATTCACACCAGTTATATACCGAGAAGATTTTTTTTTAATATTTTTAGTTCAATTTAAGAATAATAATTATATTGCAATCCTTGTAACTTCAATTTTATATATATATATACTTGCATATATACTTATATATAGGTATACACATTTATTTTTTCAGTGTCTTACAGAGTATGTAATTATTTCTAAAACTTGGTATAGAGATAAAAATAATTCAAGAAGATATATTTATGAATATATTTATGTATATGTGTATGTACGAGTATATATAGTTTTCAAGTATATACAGAATTATAACAAATGTCTTTTTCCGTAAAGATTTAATGATGCATATATATATATATATATATATTGAAATGTACATATTATATATACAAGTATTTTTAAGTTCAAGGATAACAATGCCTTTACAAGGATTTTTTATCTCCTCTATATCTGTTCTAATATTATATTTTTTCTTATTCTTCATTATATTCATTCCATTTCAATATTCTTTTGTATGTATAAACTTAAATATATTTTATTTACAAATATTTATTTTTATACAATTACATAACGGGTACTTATATATTTACATTTATTCTACTAACATAAGTATTTTGTAATATAAATATGTATATATGTATATATGCGCAGGGTGATTCAGCAACAAGTTAGGAGTAATGAGAAAAATTTTCGTGAGAAATTGCCGGAACAAAAAAAGTAAAAAAAAAAAATGAGGAAAATTGAAATTTCGCAAAAGTTCGAATGCTTGTATTTCCTTGTATTTCAGAAAAAAACATGTGAAACCAAATAACGTGCTCTTCTTTATTTAAAGAACAATGTTTTCCAAAATTATTTTTTTTGAAGCTTCTATCATTTTTTTAACAGAAGTTATAAGTAAAAATACACAAGTACGTTAAAGTTTCGCCAAATTTTTTTTAAATCCATGTTGCACCGAAAAAGTTTTAGTTTGATAGAATTTTCGAAAAACATTTTACTCGTTTTTGTCCGTTTACCCGATAGTACATGACTCCTAACTTGTTTCTGAATCACTCTGTATATATATGGATTTATTATAAGTGTATATAAATACAAAGAAAATTATTAAAAGTATAAAGAAAACCTAGATTTGAAAAAAATAAAACAAAAACCATTGCTAATTGGAATAAGATGTGAAGGATAAGTTTCTTATATATGTATGTATATATATACACGTACACATATTATATAAATACTGAATATATAGGTGAAAAAGAAAAGAAAATTTTATTCTTTTATTCAAAATTTTCAAGATCCTTTCAAATCAAGATCCTTTTTTTAACAATAAAAAAAAATGTACAAGATTTGTAATTATTAATTCATTTTTGATTTTTTCTTTCTTAAACATTATATAATAAGTATAGGTACAACAGAAAAAAAAGGTACTTAATGGTACTTATTTTAGTTTTGTTTTTTAGTTAAATGATTTCGCGTTTAAAATTTTTTTAACAAGTTTAAGTATATAAAAGATTTAAGAAAATGTGAAATTTTACACTTCAACAAAAGAGAAAAATTGTGAGTACCTAGGGTAAAAAAAAAATCTTTAAAACTGTTAAATTATTCATTTTTAACAGCATAACGAGTTTCTGAAAATTATTCTGGTATCATATTTTATTTGTTGTATACTTGTACACTTAATTATCTTAATCTTTTTTAGTAGATTGTACTACTTTTAAAATGATTTTAAAAATGATGATCGATATCATACTGTTTGAGATATTGTCCTTTATTGGAACAAGAGATTCTCGTTCAACCATTTTTGGAAGCGGATAATCTAAAAAGACAGAAAAAGATGTAAACATTAAATTGCCTTAGTTTGTTTACAATGTTTACATTCAGCTATACGTTTTATACCATTTAATTGTTCAAGCGCCATTGTAAAGATCAATTGGAATATTTAAGAACTAGATATTTTAAAGCTATGAATGTTGTTAATTTACATTCATCCATGGTGTTCGAGTTACAGAAATACTTGTTTTTGGATATTTTCGCGTTAAATTCCTGGTTTGAAAGATCTCAGTTTTTTAATCCTTAATTCTATATTGTATTGAAGGTTAAATTCTTAATTCCATATAATGAGTAAAAAAGTTTTTTTGCTGAATGAAAAGTTCGATATGAACCTGTTCCTATAAGTATAACAAAATATAAGTAAATTTAATAAAATTATAAAAATAATTAAAAATCAAAGAATAAAATTTTTTTTTGATTTTTATATCAATTTTTCTTTCATGTGTAGAGAAGAATTGAAACAGTTTCCAAAAAGTGCACATCTTCATTTTCAAAGCAATGGACAGTGTGTGATAAACATTGTACAATGGAAAGAATTTACAATGGAAAATTAATTTTATAAAATATAGTTTTTTTTTTTTAGTTTTCAATGGCGCCTCCGATTTCCGGCGCCCATTGCAAATGCTTACTTTTTATAAATGGTCGATCCGACACTGGCTGTATGTATATAATTGAAAAATTTTTTTTAGGAAAGAGTTGTGAATTAAATTCTCTGATTTACTTATTCGTATTAATAATTTTAGACACTGAGACTGTTGCGTTAAGAATGCTATATACTTACTATTATAATACAGTATTAATACTAATATTTAATTCTGACTTTCTTATTTGTGACCAACATGTGAATAGCGCGAATTTCACCCTGTATTTATTCAGAAGGTGTACTAAAAAGAAGAAAACAGGCAATTAATTAATTAAATTGTAGAATAATGAGGAAAATTTTTTATTACCTTTAATTTCTACATTCTATATATATGCGTTTGTATAAATATACATACCTTTACACAAATAATATAAAATAACTTTTAGATAAACAATTTTCTTGTTTGTAATTTTTATTTTGTTAGCAACAAAATTGACCTTTTTTCCCTAATAATTATTTTTTTTATCTAAGTAGCATTTTACATCACAATTATTATTCAACTCTTTTCTTTTACTTTAATTTTCTCTTGAAATTATGCGTATATTTAATTAATTTAACTGATTAGATTATCATCTATGTAGTTTTATCTCATTATAGGAGATAAATTTTTTTGTATATACATACATTATTTGGTCGTACAGAACAGCACATTATTTAACTCTTTTTGGGTGCTCTGTGGCATGTGGGATATTTTGATTCGGAATATTATTTACCTTATTTGTACGGACTGCCACTTATCTCAGGTTGGTGATCATAACATACAATAGCGGTCTGTGAACTGAACTTCCAAATCTATTTAATATTAAGAGTAAGTGTAATTAACTATTTGTATATAAAATAAATTTTATAAATTTTTGCAAAACAAAAGGGTTTTTTTCACACTTATCATTTTCTTAAAATATTTAACCTTTGTGTCCTCTAGAATTTTATACATATGTACACATGTAAGTATGTATAGGTACTCGTAGCTTAAATAATTATGAAAATTTTCCACTTTAAATCCAAATATTAAAGAAAATTATATAAATTGAGTACCTTTGCATATAGACTTTAAAATGCTTAGTTTACTCTTGTGCAACTATTCTAGAAAAATAATATACATATACATATAGAATACAGACGTACACACAAATGCTTGTTATTTTATTTTCACTATTTGTATACCCCATTTTCTTATCAAAACTATTTACAAGAATTTTCACTAAATTAAAAGGATAAAAACATTAAAATAAACACATTTTTATTGGCACTTGCATTATGTATGCCTTATGTATGTATATAAATACATATATTACTTACATACATACAATTTGTTGTTGAATAACAAAAGAAAGTAGAAAAGCTTTTTATTGTTTTGTTTTTTCTTTTTTTAAATAGTTTAAATAAGAAAATTCCATAACATTTGTACCATTTTCCACAATTTACTTATATGAGTATAGGTTAAGTGTGTACATATATAAATAAGTTTTGAAATTTATGTAATAATGTACAAGCCTATTTTAAAAAAAATTTTATTATGTATGGAACATAATTTTCGATGTAACTTCTAGCAAAAAATAAATTTTATCATAATCGGCTTAAGTCCGAATCGCGAGTTATGTTTTGCAATAGAGAGTCGCCTGCAGTATGAACATTCATATATACATTCCTGCTTAGCGTAAAATTCGTGTACCAATTTAAGTGGGTTCATTCGCTCGCCCGTCCGTTCAGATGATAGCTCAACGAAAAAATGAAACACCACCAAACTTTCAGAAATTATTTTTTCCTGCCAAGAGCGGCTGTTGTTATAATTTGGTCTATTCGAACAGCATATTTCAGATAACTGCCATATGGGGTGTAGTTCAGTCGGTCCTCTCGGCAGAGAGGGTGTTATGAATATGTTTGAATGTGATAAAATGAAATAAAATTTCGGTGGCATAATTTTAAATTCTACTAATTTAAATTCTACTAATTTTTGCCTTTGATTCATTCTAGAATATAAGTTCTGCAATTGTCCTTAATATTTTGCGAAAATTATTTGACAGTTCGAAATGTACTTACTATTTAGTTTCAAGGGTAGTAAAATAAAATAGTTCTTTTTTCTGACTCGTAAGCACACATTTTTCAACTATTATGTAAAATGAATTTGCTCTTTTTCTTTTTTATTATACAAATTGAATTTTCTTCTTTTATTTTAAAATTTACGACTTTTCAAAAGGAAAATTGTATTTAATAATAAAAGTTTATTATACGAATATATCTGTTTCATATGTACTATCATACTAATACCTAGAAAAGTCTGGTTGACACACTACTGTTCAAAGAAACTGAATTCTTAAAATCCTGCGTATAAAATTGGTTTTATTTAATTCTAGATATTATTTCAACTATAATATATTTCGGACTGAAAAATTCAAAACACACATCTATTTCACCTTTGAAATCACTGAGAAAGTAGGCTTATATTATAATAATGTGGTCCGTGACAACGAAATAGTATTTATACTACATCACTATACAATTCAGCAATTAAATTGTATAAGCTGAATTGTATAGTAATACAGTATAATAGTGATTTCGATTCGGAATTATGGTTATACTATATCCTTACATATTTCAGCAATAAGAATGTATAAGCTGAATTGTATAGTAATGCAGAATTCCGAAGATTTTTAAGAAAGAGCATTTAGAAGTTTATGTTTATGCCGATTGAATTCAGCAACCTATATTTTTTTTTAATCAGATCCTCAAATCATTTTTCTACAATATGGAATCTAAGGTCTTTTATTAATTTCATTCAAATGTATAGAAGTGTAAAAGCTGAATGATTGCAGAATAAACATAAAACTAAAGATATTAAATAAAATTTAAATTAAATCAAGGTGTGGAAAAATTGTTAAAAAAAATAAAACAAAAAAAACAAAATAAATAAATAAAGAAAAATAAATTTCAATATTATATTTATATTGATAGCAACTTACACTTGTTACGAAAGCGAAAAAAAGAAAAAATTAGACGAAGGAAACCTTAGAAATTTCTTTGTTACGAGTTCTTTCATAATATAAATTCTAAGTTTTATATATGTATGTATTATGTAAGCACTTACACGTAGACCATAAATTGTAATTCTAATTATTTAAAAGAATTTTAAAATTTATTACAATAATTACAATCAGGAAAATTATATATTAAGTGTACATATGTACGTATGTCTATGGATATTTAAAATTATATTATTTATCCAATATCAAGAGAAAGTACCTATGTATGTATATACATATTATATTGATTGTTAAATTAGATTATTTATTACGTTAGCGGTTTACATTTGTTTCGTCTTTTCTTAAATTTCAAATCACAAAGAGCAAAATGGGAATATACGAGTAATATAAAGTATAACTGATCCGCGTATGTGTATTCTCACGTATATCCACGTATATTGCCTGATGTCAACGTTACAGTATTACGATATCAATACATAATTTAGCAATCCGTATTTATAAACAGAATTATGAGACTTTTAGAGTGACTGGGTTGTTATGGATTATTTTATAAATAGCGAGAATATTTTTTCTTTTTTTTCCCTCGTTCCTAAGGGGATCGAGGCCCTTAGGCTCTTCTCACGTCAATCCATAGGGTCTTTTGAGATTCATATATTTACCCACATTACTCACATACCTATTCAGATACGTGGGTAATGTGGGTAATGTGGGTAGGAGTTATACATGGGTAATGTGGGAGTTCCCATATTTTTACGGGGGTCAAAAAGCATCTCATGGTAATTTTTAGAACCTAAACAACAAATCCCATTCCTTATATTATGATAATGAAACTAATTTCTGTAGCAGCAACTTTGTCTGTAATTATATCAACAATATAATATCAAATTATAATACATATACAATGCTTTGCAAGATCCTTTAATTTAATTTCTTTAAAGTTAAAGATAATTAGTATAATATTTTGTTGTATAGAAGGAAGCAATAATAATAAATTTAATAAGGAAAACGGAAATTTTTCATTTTCTCCTTTTTTTTTAAATTTTCCAACTTTCATCAATATAGTCAAAACCATTAAAAGTTTTAGATATCGCCATAAGTAAGTAAAAAAAAAAACTAAAATTCAATTTTTTAAATAAAAGTTTAAAACATTTTTAAGGAAAATAAAAAAAAATAATAAAATTTTTAAATAAAAGTTTGTTATTTTTGTTTGGTTTTTCTTCTCTTTTTTTTTTTATAAAATCGCGTGACTTTTCCGAATGACACACACATATACCAGCGCAAAGTCATTTTATTGAATACAAGAATAGTTTGCTATCAAAATGATTTCAATTGGAATTTTTCTTTTGCAATAATGCAATAAATTTAATTTTAATGGTTTTATTTTTTATATATAAGAAAATGATTTCATGAAATTGAAAATTAAATATGAAAAATTCTTTAAAATGGTTTTATTTTTCTTCATTTATAATGATCGATATTTTACTCACCTTTTTTCATTTTGATGTATATAATGTTTATAAAACGTGCATACAAATAAGTTGTACAAATACAACCGAATACAATATAAGTTTTGTGTGATTATTTCAAAAATATAATCATAGTTATTTTTATTATTAACCTACCATGCATCTTCTTTTATTAGTCATTAAGGATTTCTTCTTCTTTAATGTGCACTAAACATAATATTTCTGCCGTCCTTTGTCTTCATATTGTCCTCTTTTCTCTTCTTCCACATCCTTTACTATAATAAGCTCCACATTTCACTTAAATTATCAATGTCTCATTGAACTATAAGTAGAATAAAATAAAGAGCAAAGAAAGGTACAACTACCTGCAATGATTAATGTGAATATATACTTAGTTATAATACGGTAATTTATGACTTATTTCCTATTAGCTCTATAATTTTACATTCTAATATCATCTATGTTTTCATGAATTCATAAATCAAAGTAAATATTCAACAAAATAATTATATACATATTGAAAATTTTAACAAAATTGCTGCCTATGTCTAATATATTATGATTTCTCTTCGGTTTTCCGTATTACAGTGATATATCATTATTGCAGAATATACTTGTAAGCTCTTAAATATAATATTGTTTTTTCTAATTCAATAAATTTTTGAATAAATAAATAATATGCTTTATATGTAAGAATAGAGATTTAATTAAATTTTTGCTTAAATGTAAATAAAATTTATTAGCATTTGATTAACAATACACATAGACACAAACATAAAGACGAACTATAATTTTAATAATTTGGCTATATAGTATGAAAATTATATATTCTAGGTTATACAAAATAATTCAAAATTTTAAGAAATAAATTAAATTACAAGTCTTATATAAAGTTTTAATAGGGTTTAAAGTGATTATTATAAAAATATAATTTAAATTAAATGATTTTAATTGGAATATTAGAAAGCCTTCTAATAAAATATTGTTTTTTCAACACCATTTAAGTATATAGAGAGTCATACACATTATAATTACACTTATTGTTATTCTTTATTTCATAATTAAGCTTCTATTAAGCGTGTAACATCAGACCCGGGGAACAAATTATAATAAAAATATTTAGAAACATTTAATTATAATGCAAGTTAATTATTTGAGAATTTTTTGGTCTAAAATTATGAAAATTTTATTGTTTTGGATTATCAGTTAGTAAAATCTTTAAAACCTTAATAAATTTTCTCATATGTATATTGTAATTTCACAGATAATTAATAAAGATTTTCAGTTTAATTATTCTTGATAATTACACGTACACACATGATTTAATTGGAATTAATTAGGTTTAAAAAAAATCAGTTTATTTTACACAAATTTTTAAACAATAAGTAATTCGTATACAATCAAATTTATTACAATCAATTGTGTTCATTATTATAATTGAAATCAACATTAACAATGTTCGTTAAGGTTACAGTTTAAGATAATCTTATCACTATTGCAAGTAGAATTAAACTAGAGCTTATTTCTGCAAATCAAATCTATTTATATTGATTGTTAACAATTATAATTGGCAGGCACTTTCACTACATGTTATGTGCAAAAATACTAACTTGTTGTACCGGCACCTCCCTTGATTTCTTAAGCTCGAAAAAACTGTTTGTCTTTGGATATCGATATAGTTAATGAAATTTAGTCACTAAATTCTTTTAACGAATTTATTAAAATGACTGGCATCCGATTTTGATATTGGATATAGCTGCAACTTCTATTTTACAGCATTAGTTAATTGATTGATTGCTTGAAGTAATTAATTGTTTCGGCTCTACACTGGTCAACATATTAATTGACGTTATTACGCTATTTTATTGCCATATTCTTGAAAAAACCAAATTGTCTTTGGATAACCAATAATACTTTGCCAAATTTAATAGCTCACTTCTTTTAACGAATTCATGAAATATCCCTAACATTCGATTTTGATATTGGATATAGCTGAAACTTATCCAAAAAAGTAATTTTTGTTCTATCTAAAGCTGAACCATAACAGATGTAGTTAAAAAGTGTCTTTTACTTATCTATCCCCCCATAGCCGCGACATTCTTAGCAATACTACTTCAATTTTACACCGTTTGTTGGTTGATTCATTGCTAGAAGTAACTAATTGTTTCGGCTCTACACTGATCAACATATTAATTGACGTTATTACGCTATTTTATTGCCATATTCTTGAAAAAACCAAATTGTCTTTAGATAACCAATAATAGTTTGCCAAATTTAATAGCTCACTTCTTTTAACGAATTTATGAAATATCCCTAACATCCGATTTTGATATTGGATATAGCTGAAACTTATCAAAAAAAGTCATTTTTGTTCTATCTAAAGCTGAACCATAACAGATGTAGTTAAAAACTGTCTTTTACTTATCTATCCCCCCATAGCCGCGAGATTCTTAGCAATACTACTTAAATTTTACACCGTTTGTTGGTTGATTCATTACTATAAGTAACTAATTGTTTCGGCTCTACACTAGTCAACATATTAATTGACGTTATTACGCTATTTTATTGCCATATTCTTGAAAAAACATAATTGTCTTAGGATAACCAATAATAGTTTGGCAAATTTAATAGCTCACTTCTTTTAACGAATTTATGAAATATCCCTAACATCTGATTTTGATATTGGATATAGCTGAAACTTATCCAAAAAAAGTCATTTTTGTTCTATCTAAAGCTGAACCATAACAGATGTAGTTAAAAAGTGTCTTTTACTTATCTATCCCCCCATAGCCGCGAGATTCTTAGCAATACTACTTCAATTTTACACCGTTTGTTGGTTGATTCATTGCTAGAAGTAACTAATTGTTTCGGCTCTACACTGGCCAACATATTAATTGACGTTATTACGCTATTTTATTGCCATATTCTTGAAAAAACCAAATTGTCTTTGGATAACCAATAATAGTTTGCCAAATTTAATAGCTCACTTCTTTTAACGAATTTATGTAATATCCCTAACATCCAATTTTGATATTGGATATAGCTGAATCTTATCCAAAAAAGTCATTTTTGTTCTATCTAAAGCTGAACCATAACAGATGTAGTTAAAAACTGTCTTTTACTTATCTATCCTCCCATAGCCGCAGCATTCTTAGCAATACTACTTCAATTTTACACCGTTTGTTGGTTGATTCATTATTAGAAGTAACAAACTGTTTCGGCTCTACACTAGCCAACATATTAATTGACGTTATTATGCTATTTTATTGCCATATTCTTGAAAAAACCAAATTGTCTTTGGATAACCAATAATAGTTTGCCAAATTTAATAGCTCACTTCTTTTAACGAATTTATGAAATATCCCTAACACCCGATTTTGATATTGGATATAGCTGAAACTTATCAAAAAAAGTCATTTTTGTATTTTTGTTCTATCTAAAGCTGAACCATAACAGATGTAGTCAAAAAGTGGCTTTTACTTATCTATCCCCCCATAGCCCCGACATTCTTAACAATACTACTTCAATTTTACACCGTTTGTTGGTTGATTCATTGCTAGAAATAACTAATTGTTTCGGCTCTACACTGGTCAACATATTAATTGACGTTATTACGCTATTTTATTGCCATATTCTTGAAAAAACCAAATTGTCTTTGCATAACCAATAATAGTTTGCCAAATTTAATAGCTCACTTCTTTTAACGAATTTATGAAATATCCCTAACATCCGATTTTGATATTGGATATAGCTGAAACTTATCCAAAAAAGTCATTTTTGTTCTATCTAAAGCTGAACCATAACAGATGTAGTCAAAAAGTGTCTTTTACTTATCTATCCCCCCATAGCCGCGACATTCTTAGCAATACTACTTCAATTTTACACCGTTTGTTGGTTGATTCATTGCTAGAAGTAACTAATTGTTTCGGCTCTACACTGGTCAACATATTAATTGACGTTATTACGTTATTTTATTGCCATATTCTTGAAAAAACTAAATTGTCTTTGGATAACCAATAATAGTTTGCCAAATTTAATAGCTCACTTCTTTTAACGAATTTATGAAATATCCCTAACATCTGATTTTGATATTGGATATAGCTGAAACTTATCCAAAAAAGTAATTTTTGTTCTATCTAAAGCTGAACCATAACAGATGTAGTTAAAAAGTGTCTTTTACTTATCTATCCCCCTATAGCCGCGACATTCTTAGCAATACTACTTAAATTTTGCACCGTTTGTTGGTTGATTCATTACTATAAGTAACTAATTGTTTCGGCTCTACACTAGTCAACATATTAATTGACGTTATTACGCTATTTTATTGCCATATTCTTGAAAAAACATAATTGTCTTTGGATAACCAATAATAGTTTGGCAAATTTAATAGCTCACTTCTTTTAACGAATTTATGAAATATCCCTAACATCTGATTTTGATATTGGATATAGCTGAAACTTATCCAAAAAAGTCATTTTTGTTCTATCTAAAGCTGAACCATAACAGGTGTAGTTAAAAAGTGTCTTTTACTTATCTATCCCCCCATAGCCGCGACATTCTTAGCAATACTACTTCAATTTCACACCGTTTGTTGGTTGATTCATTGCTAGAAGTAACTAATTGTTTCGGCTCTACACTGGTCAACATATTAATTGACGTTATTACACTATTTTATTGCCATATTCTTGAAAAAACCAAATTGTCTTTGGATAACCAATAATAGTTTGCCAAATTTAATAGCTCACTTCTTTTAACGAATTTATGAAATATCCCTAACACCCGATTTTGATATTGGATATAGCTGAAACTTATCAAAAAAAGTCATTTTTGTATTTTTGTTCTATCTAAAGCTGAACCATAACAGATGTAGTCAAAAAGTGTCTTTTACTTATCTATCCCCCCATAACCGCGACATTTTTAGCAATACTACTTCAATTTTACACCGTTTGCTGATTTATTCATTGCTAAAAGTAACTAATTGTTTCGGCTCTACACTGGTCAACATATTAATTGACGTTATTACGTTATTTTATTGCCATATTTTTGAAAAAACCAAATTTTCTTTGGATAACCAACAATAGTTTGCCAAATTTAATAGCTCACTTCTTTTAACGAATTTATGAAATATCCCTAACATCCGATTTTGATATTGGATATAGCTGAAACTTATCCAAAAAAGTCATTTTTGTTCTATTTAAAGCTGAACCATAACAGATGTAGTCAAAAAGTGTCTTTTACTTATCTATCCCCCCATAGGCGCGTCATTCTTAGCAATACTACTTCAATTTTACACCGTTTGTTGGTTGATTCATTGCTGGAAGTAACTAATTGTTTCGGCTCTACACTGGTCAACATATTAATTGACGTTATTACGCTATTTTATTGCCATATTCTTGAAAAAACCAAATTGTCTTTGGATAACCAATAATAGTTTGCCAAATTTAATAGCTCACTTCTTTTAACGAATTTATGAAATATCCCTAACATCCGATTTTGATATTGGATATAGCTGAAACTTATCCAAAAAAGTCATTTTTGTTCTATCTAAAGCTGAACCATAACAGATGTAGTCAAAAAGTGTCTTTTACTTATCTATCCCCCCATAGCCGCGACATTCTTATCAATACTACTTAAATTTTACACCGTTTGTTGGTTGATTCATTGCTAGAAGTAACTAATTGTTTCGGCTCTACACTGGTCAACATATTAATTGATGTTATTACGCTATTTTATTGCCATATTCTTGAAAAAACCAAATTGTCTTTGGATAACCAACAATAGTTTGCCAAATTTAATAGCTCACTTCTTTTAACGAATTTATGAAATATCCCTAACATCCGATTTTGATATTGGATATAGCTGAAACTTATCCAAAAAAGTAATTTTTGTTCTATCTAAAGCTGAACCATAACAGATGTAATTAAAAAGTGTCTTTTACTTATCTATCCCCCCATAGCCGCGACATCCTTAGCAATACTATTTCAATTTGACACCGTTTGTTGATTGATTCATTGCTAAAAGTAACTAATTGTTTCGGTTCTACACTGGTCAACATATTAATTGACGTTATTACGCTATTTTGTTGTCATATTCTTGAAAAAACCAAATTCTCTTTGGATAACCAATAATAGTTTTCCAAATTTAATAGCTCACTTCTTTTAACGAATTTATGAAATATCCCTAACATCCGATTTTGATATTGGATATAGCTGAAACTTATCCAAAAAAGTAATTTTTGTTCTATTTAAAGCTGAACCATAACAGATGTAGTCAAAAAGTGTCTTTTACTTATCTATCCCCCCATAGCCGCGACATCCTTAGCAATCCTACTTCAATTTTACACCGTTTGTTGGATTGATTCATTGCTAGAAGTAACTAATTGTTTCGGCTCTACACTGGTCAACATATTAATTGACGCTATTACACTATTTTATTGCCATATTCTTGAAAAAACCAAATTGTCTTTGGATAACCAATAATAGTTTGCCAAATTTAATAGCTCACTTCTTTTAACGAATTTATGAAATATCCCTAACATCCGATTTTGATATTGGATATAGCTGAAACTTTTCCAAAAAAGTAATTTTTGTTCTATCTAAAGCTGAACCATAACAGATGTAGTCAAAAAGTGTCTTTTACTTATCTATCCTCCCATAGCCGCGACATTCTTAGCAATACTACTTCAATTTTACACCGTTTGTTGGTTGATTCATTGCTAGAAGTAACTAATTGTTTCGGCTCTACACTAGTCAACATATTAATTGACGTTATTACGTTATTTTATTGCCATATTTTTGAAAAAAACCAAATTGTCTTTGGATAACCAACAATAGTTTGCCAAATTTAATAGCTCACTTCTTTTAACGAATTTATGAAATATCCCTAACATCCGATTTTGATATTGGATATAGCTGAAACTTATCCAAAAAAGTCATTTTTGTTCTATCTAAAGCTGAACCATAACAGATGTAGTCAAAAAGTGTCTTTTACTTATCTATCCCCCCATAGGCGCGTCATTCTTAGCAATACTACTTCAATTTTACACCGTTTGTTGGTTGATTCATTGCTAGAAGTAACTAATTGTTTCGGCTCTACACTGGTCAACATATTAATTGACGTTATTACGCTATTTTATTGCCATATTCTTGAAAAAACCAAATTGTCTTTGGATAACCAATAATAGTTTGCCAAATTTAATAGCTCACTTCTTTTAACGAATTTATGAAATATCCCTAACATCCGATTTTGATATTGGATATAGCTGAAACTTATCCAAAAAAGTCATTTTTGTTCTATCTAAAGCTGAACCATAACAGATGTAATTAAAAAGTGTCTTTTACTTATCTATCCCCCCATAGCCGCGACATTCTTAGCAATACTACTTCAATTTGACACCGTTTGTTGATTGATTCATTGCTAAAAGTAACTAATTGTTTCGGTTCTACACTGGTCAATATATTAATTGACGTTATTACGCTATTTTATTGCCATATTCTTGAAAAAACCAAATTGTCTTTGGATAACCAATAATAGTTTGCCAAATTTAATAGCTCACTTCTTTTAACGAATTTATGAAATATCCCTAACATCCGATTTTGATATTGGATATAACTGAAACTTATCCAAAAAAGTCATTTTTGTTATATCTAAAGCTGAACCATAAGAGATGTAGTTAAAAAGTGTCTTTTACTTATCTATCCCCCCATAGCCACGACATTCTTAGCAATACTGCATCAATTTTACACCGTTTGTTGGTTGATTCATTGCTAGAAGTAACTAATTGTTTCGGATCTACACTGGTCAACATATTAATTGACGTTATTACGCTATTTTATTGCCATATTCTTGAAAAAACCAAATTGTCTTTGGATAACCAATAATAGTTTGCCAAATTTAATAGCTCACTTCTTTTAACGAATTTATGAAATATCCCTAACATCCGATTTTGATATTGGATATAGCTGAAGCTTATCCAAAAAAGTCATTTTTGTTCTGTCTAAAGCTGAACCATAACAGATGTAGTCAAAAAGTGTCTTTTACTTATCTATCCCCCCATAGCCGCGACATCCTTAGCAATACTACTTCAATTTTACACCGTTTGTTGATTGATTCATTGCTAAAAGTAACTAATTGTTTCGGCTCTACACTGGTCAACATATTAATTGACGTTATTACGCTATTTTATTGCCATATTCTTGAAAAAACCAAATTGTCTTTGGATAACCAATAATAGTTTGCCAAATTTAATAGCTCACTTCTTTTAACAAATTTATGAAATATCCCTAACATTCGATTTTGATATTGGATATAGCTGAAACTTATCCAAAAAAGTAATTTTTGTTCTATTTAAAGCTGAACCATAACAGATGTAATTAAAAAGTGTCTTTTACTTATCTATCCCCCCATAGCCGCGACATCCTTAGCAATACTACTTCAATTTTACACCGTTTGTTGGATTGATTCATTGCTAGAAGTAACTAATTGCTTCGGCTCTACACTGGTCAACATATTAATTGACGTTATTACGCTATTTTATTGCCATATTTTTGAAAAACCAAATTGTCTTTGGATAACCAACAATAGTTTGCCAAATTTAATAGCTCACTTCTTTTAACGAATTTATGAAATATCCCTAACATCCTATTTTGATATTGGATATAACTGAAACTTATCCAAAAAAGTAATTTTTGTTCTATCTAAAGCTGAACCATAACAGATGTAGTTAAAAAGTGTCTTTTACTTATCTATCCCCCCATAGCCGCGACATCCTTAGCAATACTACTTCAATTTTACACCGTTTGTTGGATTGATTCATTGCTAGAAGTAAGTAATTGGTGCCGCTCTACACTGGTCAACATATTAATTGACGTTATTACGCTATTTTATTGCCATATTCTTGAAAAAACCAAATTGTCTTTGGATAACCAATAATAGTTTGCCAAATTTAATAGCTCACTTCTTTTAACGAATTTATGAAATAACCCTAACATCCGATTTTGATATTGGATATAGCTGAAACTTATCCAAAAAAGTCATTTTTGTTCTGTCTAAAGCTGAACCATAACAGATGTAGTCAAAAAGTGTCTTTTACTTATCTATCCCCCCATAGCCGCGACATTCTTAGCAATACTACTTCAATTTTACACCGTTTGTTGGTTGATTCATTGCTAGAAGTAACTAATTGGTTCGGCTCTACACTGGTCAACATATTAATTGACGTTATTACGCTATTTTATTGCCATATTCTTGAAAAAACCAAATTGTCTTTGGATAACCAACAATAGTTTGCCAAATTTAATAGCTCACTTCTTTTAACGAATTTATGAAATATCCCTAACATCCGATTTTGATATTGGATATAGCTGAAACTTATCCAAAAAGTCATTTTTGTTCTATCTAAAGCTGAACCATAACAGATGTAGTCAAAAAGTGTCTTTTACTTATCTATCCCCCCATAGCCGCGACATTCTTAGCAATACTACTTCAATTTTACACCGTTTGTTGGTTGATTCATTGCTAGAAGTAACTAATTGTTTCGGCTCTACACTGGTCAACATATTAATTGACGTTATTACGCTATTTTATTGCCATATTTTTGAAAAAACCAAATTGTCTTTGGATAACCAACAATAGTTTGCCAAATTTAATAGCTCACTTCTTTTAACGAATTTATGAAATATCCCTAACATCCGATTTTGATATTGGATATAGCTGAAACTTATCCAAAAAGTCATTTTTGTTCTATCTAAAGCTGAACCATAACAGATGTAGTCAAAAAGTGTCTTTTACTTATCTATCCCCCCATAGCCGCGACATTCTTAGCAATACTACTTCAATTTTACACCGTTTGTTGGTTGATTCATTGCTAGAAGTAACTAATTGTTTCGGCTCTACACTGGTCAACATATTAATTGACGTTATTACACTATTTTATTGCCATATTCTTGAAAAAACCAAATTGTCTTTGGATAACCAACAATAGTTTGCCAAATTTAATAGCTCACTTCTTTTAACGAATTTATGAAATATCCCTAACATCCGATTTTGATATTGGATATAACTGAAACTTATCCAAAAAAGTAATTTTTGTTCTATCTAAAGCTGAACCATAACAGATGTAGTCAAAAAGTGTCTTTTACTTATCTATCCCCCTATAGCCGATACATTCTTAGCAATACTACTTCAATTTTACACCGTTTGTTGGTTGATTCATTGCTAGAAGTAACTAATTGTTTCGGTTCTACACTGGTCAACATATTAATTGACGTTATTACACAATTTTATTGCCATATTCTTGAAAAAACCAAATTGTCTTTGGATAACCAATAATAGTTTGCCAAATTTAATAGCTCACTTCTTTTAACGAATTTATGAAATATCCCTAACATCCGATTTTGATATTGGATATAACTGAAACTTATCCAAAAAAGTAATTTTTGTTTTATCTAAAGCTGAACCATAACAGATGTAGTTAAAAAGTGTCTTTTACTTATCTATCCCCCCATAGCCGCGACATCCTTAGCAATACTACTTCAATTTTACACCGTTTGTTGGATTGATTCATTGCTAGAAGTAAGTAATTGGTTCGGCTCTACGCTGGTCAACATATTAATTGACGTTATTACGCTATTTTATTGCCATATTCTTGAAAAAACCAAATTGTCTTTGGATAACCAATAATAGTTTGCCAAATTTAATAGCTCACTTCTTTTAACGAATTTATGAAATAACCCTAACATCCGATTTTGATATTGGATATAGCTGAAACTTATCCAAAAAAGTCATTTTTGTTCTGTCTAAAGCTGAACCATAACAGATGTAGTCAAAAAGTGTCTTTTACTTATCTATCCCCCCATAGCCGCGACATTCTTAGCAATACTACTTCAATTTTACACCGTTTGTTGGTTGATTCATTGCTAGAAGTAACTAATTGGTTCGGCTCTACACTGGTCAACATATTAATTGACGTTATTACGCTATTTTATTGCCATATTCTTGAAAAAACCAAATTGTCTTTGGATAACCAATAATAGTTTGCCAAATTTAATAGCTCACTTCTTTTAACGAATTTATGAAATAACCCTAACATCCGATTTTGATATTGGATATAGCTGAAACTTATCCAAAAAAGTCATTTTTGTTCTGTCTAAAGCTGAACCATAACAGATGTAGTCAAAAAGTGTCTTTTACTTATCTATCCCCCCATAGCCGCGACATTCTTAGCAATACTACTTCAATTTTACACCGTTTGTTGGTTGATTCATTGCTAGAAGTAAGTAATTGGTGCCGCTCTACACTGGTCAACATATTAATTGACGTTATTACGCTATTTTATTGCCATATTCTTGAAAAAACCAAATTGTCTTTGGATAACCAATAATAGTTTGCCAAATTTAATAGCTCACTTCTTTTAACGAATTTATGAAATAACCCTAACATCCGATTTTGATATTGGATATAGCTGAAACTTATCCAAAAAAGTCATTTTTGTTCTGTCTAAAGCTGAACCATAACAGATGTAGTCAAAAAGTGTCTTTTACTTATCTATCCCCCCATAGCCGCGACATTCTTAGCAATACTACTTCAATTTTACACCGTTTGTTGGTTGATTCATTGCTAGAAGTAACTAATTGGTTCGGCTCTACACTGGTCAACATATTAATTGACGTTATTACGCTATTTTATTGCCATATTCTTGAAAAAACCAAATTGTCTTTGGATAACCAACAATAGTTTGCCAAATTTAATAGCTCACTTCTTTTAACGAATTTATGAAATATCCCTAACATCCGATTTTGATATTGGATATAGCTGAAACTTATCCAAAAAGTCATTTTTGTTCTATCTAAAGCTGAACCATAACAGATGTAGTCAAAAAGTGTCTTTTACTTATCTATCGCCCCATAGCCGCGACATTCTTAGCAATACTACTTCAATTTTACACCGTTTGTTGGTTGATTCATTGCTAGAAGTAACTAATTGTTTCGGCTCTACACTGGTCAACATATTAATTGACGTTATTACGCTATTTTATTGCCATATTTTTGAAAAAACCAAATTGTCTTTGGATAACCAACAATAGTTTGCCAAATTTAATAGCTCACTTCTTTTAACGAATTTATGAAATATCCCTAACATCCGATTTTGATATTGGATATAGCTGAAACTTATCCAAAAAGTCATTTTTGTTCTATCTAAAGCTGAACCATAACAGATGTAGTCAAAAAGTGTCTTTTACTTATCTATCCCCCCATAGCCGCGACATTCTTAGCAATACTACTTCAATTTTACACCGTTTGTTGGTTGATTCATTGCTAGAAGTAACTAATTGTTTCGGCTCTACACTGGTCAACATATTAATTGACGTTATTACACTATTTTATTGCCATATTCTTGAAAAAACCAAATTGTCTTTGGATAACCAACAATAGTTTGCCAAATTTAATAGCTCACTTCTTTTAACGAATTTATGAAATATCCCTAACATCCGATTTTGATATTGGATATAACTGAAACTTATCCAAAAAAGTAATTTTTGTTCTATCTAAAGCTGAACCATAACAGATGTAGTCAAAAAGTGTCTTTTACTTATCTATCCCCCTATAGCCGATACATTCTTAGCAATACTACTTCAATTTTACACCGTTTGTTGGTTGATTCATTGCTAGAAGTAACTAATTGTTTCGGTTCTACACTGGTCAACATATTAATTGACGTTATTACGCTATTTTATTGCCATATTTTTGAAAAAACCAAATTGTCTTTGGATAACCAACAATAGTTTGCCAAATTTAATAGCTCACTTCTTTTAACGAATTTATGAAATATCCCTAACATCCGATTTTGATATTGGATATAGCTGAAACTTATAGAAGCTGAACCATAACAGATGTAGTCAAAAAGTGTCTTTTACTTATCTATCCCCCCATAGCCGCGACATCCTTAGCAATACTACTTCAATTTTACACCGTTTGTTGGATTGATTCATTGCTAGAAGTAACTAATTGTTTCGGCTCTACACTGGTCAACATATTAATTGACGTTATTACACAATTTTATTGCCATATTCTTGAAAAAACCAAATTGTCTTTGGATAACCAATAATAGTTTGCCAAATTTAATAGCTCACTTCTTTTAACGAATTTATGAAATATCCCTAACATCCGATTTTGATATTGGATATAACTGAAACTTATCCAAAAAAGTAATTTTTGTTTTATCTAAAGCTGAACCATAACAGATGTAGTTAAAAAGTGTCTTTTACTTATCTATCCCCCCATAGCCGCGACATCCTTAGCAATACTACTTCAATTTTACACCGTTTGTTGGATTGATTCATTGCTAGAAGTAAGTAATTGGTTCGGCTCTACGCTGGTCAACATATTAATTGACGTTATTACGCTATTTTATTGCCATATTCTTGAAAAAACCAAATTGTCTTTGGATAACCAATAATAGTTTGCCAAATTTAATAGCTCACTTCTTTTAACGAATTTATGAAATAACCCTAACATCCGATTTTGATATTGGATATAGCTGAAACTTATCCAAAAAAGTCATTTTTGTTCTGTCTAAAGCTGAACCATAACAGATGTAGTCAAAAAGTGTCTTTTACTTATCTATCCCCCCATAGCCGCGACATTCTTAGCAATACTACTTCAATTTTACACCGTTTGTTGGTTGATTCATTGCTAGAAGTAACTAATTGGTTCGGCTCTACACTGGTCAACATATTAATTGACGTTATTACGCTATTTTATTGCCATATTCTTGAAAAAACCAAATTGTCTTTGGATAACCAACAATAGTTTGCCAAATTTAATAGCTCACTTCTTTTAACGAATTTATGAAATATCCCTAACATCCGATTTTGATATTGGATATAGCTGAAACTTATCCAAAAAGTCATTTTTGTTCTATCTAAAGCTGAACCATAACAGATGTAGTCAAAAAGTGTCTTTTACTTATCTATCCCCCCATAGCCGCGACATTCTTAGCAATACTACTTCAATTTTACACCGTTTGTTGGTTGATTCATTGCTAGAAGTAACTAATTGTTTCGGCTCTACACTGGTCAACATATTAATTGACGTTATTACACTATTTTATTGCCATATTCTTGAAAAAACCAAATTGTCTTTGGATAACCAATAATAGTTTGCCAAATTTAATAGCTCACTTCTTTTAACGAATTTATGAAATATCCCTAACATCCGATTTTGATATTGGATATAACTGAAACTTATCCAAAAAAGTAATTTTTGTTCTATCTAAAGCTGAACCATAACAGATGTAGTCAAAAAGTGTCTTTTACTTATCTATCCCCCCATAGCCGCGACATCCTTAGCAATACTACTTCAATTTTACACCGTTTGTTGATTGATTCATTGCTAAAAGTAACTAATTGTTTCGGCTCTACACTGGTCAACATATTAATTGACGTTATTACGCTATTTTATTGCCATATTCTTGAAAAAACCAAATTGTCTTTGGATAACCAATAATAGTTTGCCAAATTTAATAGCTCACTTCTTTTAACAAATTTATGAAATATCCCTAACATTCGATTTTGATATTGGATATAGCTGAAACTTATCCAAAAAAGTAATTTTTGTTCTATTTAAAGCTGAACCATAACAGATGTAATTAAAAAGTGTCTTTTACTTATCTATCCCCCCATAGCCGCGACATCCTTAGCAATACTACTTCAATTTTACACCGTTTGTTGGATTGATTCATTGCTAGAAGTAACTAATTGCTTCGGCTCTACACTGGTCAACATATTAATTGACGTTATTACGCTATTTTATTGCCATATTTTTGAAAAACCAAATTGTCTTTGGATAACCAACAATAGTTTGCCAAATTTAATAGCTCACTTCTTTTAACGAATTTATGAAATATCCCTAACATCCTATTTTGATATTGGATATAACTGAAACTTATCCAAAAAAGTAATTTTTGTTCTATCTAAAGCTGAACCATAACAGATGTAGTTAAAAAGTGTCTTTTACTTATCTATCCCCCCATAGCCGCGACATCCTTAGCAATACTACTTCAATTTTACACCGTTTGTTGGATTGATTCATTGCTAGAAGTAAGTAATTGGTGCCGCTCTACACTGGTCAACATATTAATTGACGTTATTACGCTATTTTATTGCCATATTCTTGAAAAAACCAAATTGTCTTTGGATAACCAATAATAGTTTGCCAAATTTAATAGCTCACTTCTTTTAACGAATTTATGAAATAACCCTAACATCCGATTTTGATATTGGATATAGCTGAAACTTATCCAAAAAAGTCATTTTTGTTCTGTCTAAAGCTGAACCATAACAGATGTAGTCAAAAAGTGTCTTTTACTTATCTATCCCCCCATAGCCGCGACATTCTTAGCAATACTACTTCAATTTTACACCGTTTGTTGGTTGATTCATTGCTAGAAGTAACTAATTGGTTCGGCTCTACACTGGTCAACATATTAATTGACGTTATTACGCTATTTTATTGCCATATTCTTGAAAAAACCAAATTGTCTTTGGATAACCAACAATAGTTTGCCAAATTTAATAGCTCACTTCTTTTAACGAATTTATGAAATATCCCTAACATCCGATTTTGATATTGGATATAGCTGAAACTTATCCAAAAAGTCATTTTTGTTCTATCTAAAGCTGAACCATAACAGATGTAGTCAAAAAGTGTCTTTTACTTATCTATCCCCCCATAGCCGCGACATTCTTAGCAATACTACTTCAATTTTACACCGTTTGTTGGTTGATTCATTGCTAGAAGTAACTAATTGTTTCGGCTCTACACTGGTCAACATATTAATTGACGTTATTACGCTATTTTATTGCCATATTTTTGAAAAAACCAAATTGTCTTTGGATAACCAACAATAGTTTGCCAAATTTAATAGCTCACTTCTTTTAACGAATTTATGAAATATCCCTAACATCCGATTTTGATATTGGATATAGCTGAAACTTATCCAAAAAGTCATTTTTGTTCTATCTAAAGCTGAACCATAACAGATGTAGTCAAAAAGTGTCTTTTACTTATCTATCCCCCCATAGCCGCGACATTCTTAGCAATACTACTTCAATTTTACACCGTTTGTTGGTTGATTCATTGCTAGAAGTAACTAATTGTTTCGGCTCTACACTGGTCAACATATTAATTGACGTTATTACACTATTTTATTGCCATATTCTTGAAAAAACCAAATTGTCTTTGGATAACCAACAATAGTTTGCCAAATTTAATAGCTCACTTCTTTTAACGAATTTATGAAATATCCCTAACATCCGATTTTGATATTGGATATAACTGAAACTTATCCAAAAAAGTAATTTTTGTTCTATCTAAAGCTGAACCATAACAGATGTAGTCAAAAAGTGTCTTTTACTTATCTATCCCCCTATAGCCGATACATTCTTAGCAATACTACTTCAATTTTACACCGTTTGTTGGTTGATTCATTGCTAGAAGTAACTAATTGTTTCGGTTCTACACTGGTCAACATATTAATTGACGTTATTACACAATTTTATTGCCATATTCTTGAAAAAACCAAATTGTCTTTGGATAACCAATAATAGTTTGCCAAATTTAATAGCTCACTTCTTTTAACGAATTTATGAAATATCCCTAACATCCGATTTTGATATTGGATATAACTGAAACTTATCCAAAAAAGTAATTTTTGTTTTATCTAAAGCTGAACCATAACAGATGTAGTTAAAAAGTGTCTTTTACTTATCTATCCCCCCATAGCCGCGACATCCTTAGCAATACTACTTCAATTTTACACCGTTTGTTGGATTGATTCATTGCTAGAAGTAAGTAATTGGTTCGGCTCTACGCTGGTCAACATATTAATTGACGTTATTACGCTATTTTATTGCCATATTCTTGAAAAAACCAAATTGTCTTTGGATAACCAATAATAGTTTGCCAAATTTAATAGCTCACTTCTTTTAACGAATTTATGAAATAACCCTAACATCCGATTTTGATATTGGATATAGCTGAAACTTATCCAAAAAAGTCATTTTTGTTCTGTCTAAAGCTGAACCATAACAGATGTAGTCAAAAAGTGTCTTTTACTTATCTATCCCCCCATAGCCGCGACATTCTTAGCAATACTACTTCAATTTTACACCGTTTGTTGGTTGATTCATTGCTAGAAGTAACTAATTGGTTCGGCTCTACACTGGTCAACATATTAATTGACGTTATTACGCTATTTTATTGCCATATTCTTGAAAAAACCAAATTGTCTTTGGATAACCAATAATAGTTTGCCAAATTTAATAGCTCACTTCTTTTAACGAATTTATGAAATAACCCTAACATCCGATTTTGATATTGGATATAGCTGAAACTTATCCAAAAAAGTCATTTTTGTTCTGTCTAAAGCTGAACCATAACAGATGTAGTCAAAAAGTGTCTTTTACTTATCTATCCCCCCATAGCCGCGACATTCTTAGCAATACTACTTCAATTTTACACCGTTTGTTGGTTGACTCATTGCTAGAAGTAAGTAATTGGTGCCGCTCTACACTGGTCAACATATTAATTGACGTTATTACGCTATTTTATTGCCATATTCTTGAAAAAACCAAATTGTCTTTGGATAACCAATAATAGTTTGCCAAATTTAATAGCTCACTTCTTTTAACGAATTTATGAAATAACCCTAACATCCGATTTTGATATTGGATATAGCTGAAACTTATCCAAAAAAGTCATTTTTGTTCTGTCTAAAGCTGAACCATAACAGATGTAGTCAAAAAGTGTCTTTTACTTATCTATCCCCCCATAGCCGCGACATTCTTAGCAATACTACTTCAATTTTACACCGTTTGTTGGTTGATTCATTGCTAGAAGTAACTAATTGGTTCGGCTCTACACTGGTCAACATATTAATTGACGTTATTACGCTATTTTATTGCCATATTCTTGAAAAAACCAAATTGTCTTTGGATAACCAACAATAGTTTGCCAAATTTAATAGCTCACTTCTTTTAACGAATTTATGAAATATCCCTAACATCCGATTTTGATATTGGATATAGCTGAAACTTATCCAAAAAGTCATTTTTGTTCTATCTAAAGCTGAACCATAACAGATGTAGTCAAAAAGTGTCTTTTACTTATCTATCCCCCCATAGCCGCGACATTCTTAGCAATACTACTTCAATTTTACACCGTTTGTTGGTTGATTCATTGCTAGAAGTAACTAATTGTTTCGGCTCTACACTGGTCAACATATTAATTGACGTTATTACGCTATTTTATTGCCATATTTTTGAAAAAACCAAATTGTCTTTGGATAACCAACAATAGTTTGCCAAATTTAATAGCTCACTTCTTTTAACGAATTTATGAAATATCCCTAACATCCGATTTTGATATTGGATATAGCTGAAACTTATCCAAAAAGTCATTTTTGTTCTATCTAAAGCTGAACCATAACAGATGTAGTCAAAAAGTGTCTTTTACTTATCTATCCCCCCATAGCCGCGACATTCTTAGCAATACTACTTCAATTTTACACCGTTTGTTGGTTGATTCATTGCTAGAAGTAACTAATTGTTTCGGCTCTACACTGGTCAACATATTAATTGACGTTATTACACTATTTTATTGCCATATTCTTGAAAAAACCAAATTGTCTTTGGATAACCAACAATAGTTTGCCAAATTTAATAGCTCACTTCTTTTAACGAATTTATGAAATATCCCTAACATCCGATTTTGATATTGGATATAACTGAAACTTATCCAAAAAAGTAATTTTTGTTCTATCTAAAGCTGAACCATAACAGATGTAGTCAAAAAGTGTCTTTTACTTATCTATCCCCCTATAGCCGATACATTCTTAGCAATACTACTTCAATTTTACACCGTTTGTTGGTTGATTCATTGCTAGAAGTAACTAATTGTTTCGGTTCTACACTGGTCAACATATTAATTGACGTTATTACGCTATTTTATTGCCATATTTTTGAAAAAACCAAATTGTCTTTGGATAACCAACAATAGTTTGCCAAATTTAATAGCTCACTTCTTTTAACGAATTTATGAAATATCCCTAACATCCGATTTTGATATTGGATATAGCTGAAACTTATAGAAGCTGAACCATAACAGATGTAGTCAAAAAGTGTCTTTTACTTATCTATCCCCCCATAGCCGCGACATCCTTAGCAATACTACTTCAATTTTACACCGTTTGTTGGATTGATTCATTGCTAGAAGTAACTAATTGTTTCGGCTCTACACTGGTCAACATATTAATTGACGTTATTACACAATTTTATTGCCATATTCTTGAAAAAACCAAATTGTCTTTGGATAACCAATAATAGTTTGCCAAATTTAATAGCTCACTTCTTTTAACGAATTTATGAAATATCCCTAACATCCGATTTTGATATTGGATATAACTGAAACTTATCCAAAAAAGTAATTTTTGTTTTATCTAAAGCTGAACCATAACAGATGTAGTTAAAAAGTGTCTTTTACTTATCTATCCCCCCATAGCCGCGACATCCTTAGCAATACTACTTCAATTTTACACCGTTTGTTGGATTGATTCATTGCTAGAAGTAAGTAATTGGTTCGGCTCTACGCTGGTCAACATATTAATTGACGTTATTACGCTATTTTATTGCCATATTCTTGAAAAAACCAAATTGTCTTTGGATAACCAATAATAGTTTGCCAAATTTAATAGCTCACTTCTTTTAACGAATTTATGAAATAACCCTAACATCCGATTTTGATATTGGATATAGCTGAAACTTATCCAAAAAAGTCATTTTTGTTCTGTCTAAAGCTGAACCATAACAGATGTAGTCAAAAAGTGTCTTTTACTTATCTATCCCCCCATAGCCGCGACATTCTTAGCAATACTACTTCAATTTTACACCGTTTGTTGGTTGATTCATTGCTAGAAGTAACTAATTGGTTCGGCTCTACACTGGTCAACATATTAATTGACGTTATTACGCTATTTTATTGCCATATTCTTGAAAAAACCAAATTGTCTTTGGATAACCAACAATAGTTTGCCAAATTTAATAGCTCACTTCTTTTAACGAATTTATGAAATATCCCTAACATCCGATTTTGATATTGGATATAGCTGAAACTTATCCAAAAAGTCATTTTTGTTCTATCTAAAGCTGAACCATAACAGATGTAGTCAAAAAGTGTCTTTTACTTATCTATCCCCCCATAGCCGCGACATTCTTAGCAATACTACTTCAATTTTACACCGTTTGTTGGTTGATTCATTGCTAGAAGTAACTAATTGTTTCGGCTCTACACTGGTCAACATATTAATTGACGTTATTACACTATTTTATTGCCATATTCTTGAAAAACCCAAATTGTCTTTGGATAACCAATAATAGTTTGCCAAATTTAATAGCTCACTTCTTTTAACGAATTTATGAAATATCCCTAACATCCGATTTTGATATTGGATATAACTGAAACTTATCCAAAAAAGTAATTTTTGTTCTATCTAAAGCTGAACCATAACAGATGTAGTCAAAAAGTGTCTTTTACTTATCTATCCCCCTATAGCCGCGACATTCTTAGCAATACTACTTCAATTTTACACCGTTTGTTGGTTGATTCATTGCTAGAAGTAACTGATTGTTTCGGCTCTACACTGGTCAACATATTAATTGACGTTATTACGCTATTTTATTGCCATATTTTTGAAAAAACCAAATTGTCTTTGGATAACCAACAATAGTTTGCCAAATTTAATAGCTCACTTCTTTTAACGAATTTATGAAATATCCCTAACATCCGATTTTGATATTGGATATAGCTGAAACTTATCCAAAAAAGTCATTTTTGTTCTGTCTAAAGCTGAACCATAACAGATGTAGTCAAAAAGTGTCTTTTACTTATCTATCCCCCCATAGCCGCGACATCCTTAGCAATACTACTTCAATTTTACACCGTTTATTGGATTGATTCATTGCTAGAAGTAACTAATTGTTTCGGCTCTACACTGGTCAACATATTAATTGACGTTATTACACTATTTTATTGCCATATTCTTGAAAAAACCAAATTGTCTTTGGATAACCAATAATAGTTTGCCAAATTTAATAGCTCACTTCTTTTAACGAATTTATGAAATATCCCTAACATCCGATTTTGATATTGGATATAGCTGAAACTTTTCCAAAAAAGTCATTTTTGTTCTATCTAAAGCTGAACCATAACAGATGTAGTCAAAAAGTGTCTTTTACTTATCTATCCCCCCATAGCCGCGACATTCTTAGCAATACTACTTCAATTTTACACCGTTTGTTGGTTGATTCATTGCTAGAAGTAACTAATTGTTTCGGCTCTACACTAGTCAACATATTAATTGACGTTATTACGTTATTTTATTGCCACATTTTTGAAAAAACCAAATTGTCTTTGGATAACCAACAATAGTTTGCCAAATTTAATAGCTCACTTCTTTTAACGAATTTATGAAATATCCCTAACATCCGATTTTGATATTGGATATAGCTGAAACTTATCCAAAAAAGTCATTTTTGTTCTATCTAAAGCTGAACCATAACAGATGTAGTTAAAAAGTGTCTTTTACTTATCTATCCCCCCATAGACGCGTCATTCTTAGCAATACTACTTCAATTTTACACCGTTTGTTGGTTGATTCATTGCTAGAAGTAACTAATTGTTTCGGCTCTACACTGGTCAACATATTAATTGACGTTATTACGCTATTTTATTGCCATATTCTTGAAAAAACCAAATTGTCTTTGGATAACCAATAATAGTTTGCCAAATTTAATAGCTCACTTCTTTTAACGAATTTATGAAATATCCCTAACATCCGATTTTGATATTGGATATAGCTGAAACTTATCCAAAAAAGTCATTTTTGTTCTATCTAAAGCTGAACCATAACAGATGTAATTAAAAAGTGTCTTTTACTTATCTATCCCCCCATAGCCGCGATATTCTTAGCAATACTACTTCAATTTTACACCGTTTGTTGATTGATTCATTGCTAAAAGTAACTAATTGTTTCGGTTCTACACTGGTCAACATATTAATTGACGTTATTACGCTATTTTATTGCCATATTCTTGAAAAAACCAAATTGTCTTTGGATAACGAATAATAGTTTGCCAAATTTAATAGCTCACTTCTTTTAACGAATTTATGAAATATCCCTAACATCCGATTTTGATATTGGATATAACTGAAACTTATCCAAAAAAGTAATTTTTGTTATATCTAAAGCTGAACCATAACAGATGTACTTAAAAAGTGTCTTTTACTTATCTATCCCCCCATAGCCGCGACATTCTTAGCAATACTACATCAATTTTACACCGTTTGTTGGTTGATTCATTGCTAGAAGTAACTAATTGTTTCGGATCTACACTGGTCAACATATTAATTGACGTTATTACGCTATTTTATTGCCATATTCTTGAAAAAACCAAATTGTCTTTGGATAACCAATAATAGTTTGCCAAATTTAATAGCTCACTTCTTTTAACGAATTTATGAAATATCGCTAACATCCGATTTTGATATTGGATATAGCTGAAACTTATCCAAAAAAGTCATTTTTGTTCTGTCTAATGCTGAATCATAACAGATGTAGTTAAAAAGTGTCTTTTACTTATCTATCCCCCCATAGCCGCGACATTCTTAGCAATACTACTTCAATTTTACACCGTTTGTTGACTGATTCATTGCTAAAAGTAACTAATTGTTTCGGCTCTACACTGGTCAACATATTAATTCACATTATTACGCTATTTTATTGCCATATTCTTGAAAAAACCAAATTGTCTTTGGATAACCAATAATAGTTTGCCAAATTTAATAGCTCACTTCTTTTAACGAATTTATGAAATATCCCTAACATCCGATTTTGATATTGGATATAGCTGAAACTTATCCAAAAAAGTAATTTTTGTTCTATCTAAAGCTGAACCATAACAGATGTAATTAAAAAGTGTCTTTTACTTATCTATCCCCCCATAGCCGCGACATTCTTAGCAATACTACATCAATTTGACACCGTTTGTTGGTTGATTCATTGCTAAAAGTAACTAATTGTTTCGGTTCTACACTGGTCAACATATTAATTGACGTTATTACACTATTTTATTGCCATATTCTTGAAAAAAACCAAATTGTCTTTGGATAACGAATAATAGTTTGCCAAATTTAATAGCTCACTTCTTTTAACGAATTTATGAAATATCCCTAACATCCGATTTTGATATTGGATATAACTGAAACTTATCCAAAAAAGTAATTTTTGTTATATCTAAAGCTGAACCATAACAGATGTAGTTAAAAAGTGTCTTTTACTTATCTATCCCCCCATAGCCGCGACATTCTTAGCAATACTACATCAATTTTACACCGTTTGTTGGTTGATTCATTGCTAGAAGTAACTAATTGTTTCGGATCTACACTGGTCAACATATTAATTGACGTTATTACGCTATTTTATTGCCATATTCTTGAAAAAACCAAATTGTCTTTGGATAACCAACAATAGTTTGCCAAATAGCTCACTTCTTTTAACGAATTTATGAAATATCCCCAACATCCGATTTGATATTGGATATAGCTGAAACTTATCCAAAAAAGTCATTTTTGTTCTATCTAAAGCTGAACCATAACAGATGTAGTCAAAAAGTGTCTTTTACTTATCTATCCCCCCATAGGCGCGTCATTCTTAGCAATACTACTTCAATTTGACACCGTTTGTTGGTTGATTCATTGCTAGAAGTAACTAATTGTTTCGGCTCTACACTGGTCAACATATTAATTGACGTTATTACGCTATTTTATTGCCATATTCTTGAAAAAACCAAATTGTCTTTGGATAACCAACAATAGTTTGCCAAATTTAATAGCTCACTTCTTTTAACGAATTTATGAAATATCCCTAACATCCGATTTTGATATTGGATATAGCTGAAACTTATCCAAAAAAGTAATTTTTGTTCTATCTAAAGCTGAACCATAACAGATGTAATTAAAAAGTGTCTTTTACTTATCTATCCCCCCATAGCCGCGACATTCTTAGCAATACTACTTCAATTTTACACCGTTTGTTGGTTGATTCATTGCTAGAAGTAACTAATTGTTTCGGCTCTACACTGGTCAACATATTAATTGACGTTATTACGCTATTTTATTGCCATATTTTTGAAAAAACCAAATTGTCTTTGGATAAACAACAATAGTTTGCCAAATTTAATAGCTCACTTCTTTTAACGAATTTATGAAATATCCCTAACATCCGATTTTGATATTGGATATAGCTGAAACTTATCCAAAAAAGTAATTTTTGTTCTATCTAAAGCTGAACCATAACAGATGTAGTCAAAAAGTGTCTTTTACTTATTTATCCCCCCATAGGCGCGTCATTCTTAGCAATACTACTTCAATTTGACACCGTTTGTTGGTTGATTCATTGCTAGAAGTAACTAATTGTTTCGGCTCTACACTGGTCAACATATTAATTGACGTTATTACACTATTTTATTGCCATATTCTTGAAAAAACTAAATTGTCTTTGGATAACCAATAATAGTTTGCCAAATTTAATAGCTCACTTCTTTTAACGAATTTATGAAATATCCCTAACATCCGATTTTGATATTGGATATAACTAAAACTTATCCAAAAAAGTAATTTTTGTTCTATCTAAAGCTGAACCATAACAGATGTAATTAAAAAGTGTCTTTTACTTATCTATCCCCCCATAGCCGCGACATTCTTAGCAATACTACTTCAATTTTACACCGTTTGTTGGTTGATTCATTGCTAGAAGTAACTAATTGTTTCGGCTCTACACTGGTCAACATATTAATTCACGTTATTACGCTATTTTATTGCCATATTCTTGAAAAAACCAAATTGTCTTTGGATAACCAATAATAGTTTGCCAAATTTAATAGCTCACTTCTTTTAACGAATTTATGAAATATCCCTAACATCCGATTTTGATATTGGGTATAGATGAAACTTATCCAAAAAAGTCATTTTTGTTCTGTCTAAAGCTGAACCATAACAGATGTAGTCAAAAAGTGTCTTTTACTTATCTATCCCCCCATAGCCGCGACATTCTTAGCATTACTACTTCAATTTTACACCGTTTGTTGATTGATTCATTGCTAAAAGTAACTAGTTGTTTCGGCTCTACACTGGTCAACATATTAATTGACGTTATTACACTATTTTATTGCCATATTCTTGAAAAAACCAAATTGTCTTTGAATAACCAATAATAGTTTGCCAAATTTAATAGCTCACTTCTTTTAACGAATTTATGAAATATCCCTAACATCCTATTTTGATATTGGATATAGCTGAAACTTATCCAAAAAAGTCATTTTTGTTCTATCTAAAGCTGAACCATAACAGATGTAGTCAAAAAGTGTCTTTTACTTATCTATCCCCCCATAGCCGCGACATTCTTAGCAATACTACTTCAATTTTACACCGTTTGTTGGTTGATTCATTGCTAGAAGTAACTGATTGTTTCGGCTCTACACTGGTCAACATATTAATTGACGTTATTACGCTATTTTATTGCCATATTCTTGAAAAAACCAAATTGTCTTTGGATAAACAACAATAGTTTGCCAAATTTAATAGCTCACTTCTTTTAACGAATTTATGAAATATCCCTAACATCCGATTTTGATATTGGATATAGCTGAAACTTATCCAAAAAAGTAATTTTTGTTCTATCTAAAGCTGCACCATAACAGATGTAGTCAAAAAGTGTCTTTTACTTATCTATCCCCCTATAGGCGCGTCATTCTTAGCAATACTACTTCAATTTGACACCGTTTGTTGGTTGATTCATTGCTAGAAGTAACTAATTGTTTCGGCTCTACACTGGTCAACATATTAATTGACATTATTTTATTGCCATATTCTTGAAAAAACCAAATTGTCTTTGGATAACCAATAATAGTTTGCCAAATTTAATAGCTCACTTCTTTTAACGAATTTATGAAATATCCCTAACATCCGATTTTGATATTGGATATAACTGAAACTTATCCAAAAAAGTCATTTTTGTTCTATCTAAAGCTGCACCATAACAGATGTAATTAAAAAGTCTCTTTTACTTATCTATCCCCCCATAGCCGCGACATCCTTAGCAATACTACTTCAATTTGACACCGTTTGTTGATTGATTCATTGCTAAAAGTAACTAATTGTTTCGGTTCTACACTGGTCAACATATTAATTGACGTTATTACGCTATTTTATTGCCATATTCTTGAAAAAACCAAATTGTCTTTGGATAACCAATAATAGTTTGCCAAATTTAATAGCTCACTTCTTTTAACGAATTTATGAAATATCCCTAACATCCGATTTTGATATTGGATATAGCTGAAACTTATCCAAAAAAAGTCATTTTTGTTCTGTCTAAAGCTGAACCATAACAGATGTAATCAAAAAGTGTCTTTTACTTATCTATCCCCCCATAGCCGCGACATTCTTAGCAATACTACTTCAATTTTACACCGTTTGTTGGTTGATTTATTGCTAGAAGTAACTAATTGTTTCGGCTCTACACTGGTCAACATATTAATTGACGTTATTACGCTATTTTATTGCCATATTCTTGAAAAAACCAAATTGTCTTTGGATAACCAATAACAGTTTGCCAAATTTGATAGCTGACTTCTTTTAACGAATTTATGAAATATCCCTAACATCCTATTTTGATATTGGATATATCTGAAACTTATCCAAAATAGTCTATCTTAATGGAAATTTCTTCATGCCACTGCAGAACAGATGGATGACGTAATCAAAGGAACGAGTTAAAGGCAGAAAAATTATTCATTAAAAAAATTTTTCTCCTCGAACTGGACTCGAACCAGTGACCTACCGCTTTATAGGCGGACGCTCTACCAACTGAGCTACAGAGGCATGAAGAAATTGCCGACGAAATGTTCTCTACGTTGCTTTATACTGTAATCCACATGATTACTAAGTATTTGTTTTTTGTTTACATTGATTGCTACATACAATCCATTGAAACACACAATAACAAGAACATACAGTTTGCCAAATTTAATAGCTCACTTCTTTTAACGAATTTATGAAATATCCCTAAAATCCGATTTTGATATTGGATATAGCTGAAACTTATCCAAAAAAGTCATTTTTGTTCTATCCTAAGCTGAACCATAATAGAAGAAGTCGAAAAGTGCATATGATTTATCTACCCCCTATAGATGCGGCATTCCTAGCAGTAATATTTCAATTTTACACCGTTAGTTGATTGATTGATGGCTTGGAATAACAAGTTGTTTCCACTTTGCACTGGCCGACATATTAATTGATATTATTATGCTATTTTATTGCCACATTCTCGTAAAACCCCTTTGTCTTTGGATAATCTACAATAGTTTGTCAAACTTCGCCGCTCTGTTCTTTCAACGAATTTATCAAGTATCCCTGATATCTGATTTTGATATCGGACATAGTTGTAACTTAACCAAAAAGGTAATACTCGTTCCACCTAAAGTCGAACCTTAACAGAAGAAGTCAAAAAGTTTTTCTGATTTTTCCATATCCTGATATCTACAAGGTGATGAATTAAAAGGCAGTCACAAACTAACTGAACCCTTTTATACTTTTAAAAACAACTTAAAAATTGTTTTAATATTCATTTTTATAGCAGATCCTGTAGAAGTTCCACACAAGAAAGCGAATGAAAATCCATTTATTAAACCATTCTGTCTTTATAACAGGAAGGAAACGTCAATTTAAGGCAAATCGTTTGGATAATTACACATTCAAAATGATTTAAGTTAGGAAATAAATTTAAAATTTTGAAAATTTTCGATATTATCAAATACTTTTCATATCGTGCTTTTTGGCGTTATCTAAAAAAAAACTCAATAAAATCGTTATTTAAAGTTTTGTTTTTGTTATTAAATGTAAATAATATACGTTTTTTGTGTAATAATTTTTGTATTTTGAATTTATCTTTATTTTTTTGTAATTAAACGCATTAAAAACCACTGTTGCTCTTTTATTCTTATTTATATTTTAATAATGCAAAATTCTTACTTAGAAAGAAAAGAGTTTATAACATTAATTTTGTTATTATTATTTAAAATCTAAATAAAATAAATATTACAAATTCCATATAATAAATTTAAGAGTATTAAAATATTCATGAAAACGCAGCAAAATTTTTTCCGTTTAAGAAATGACATGAAAACAAATTATGAAAAATACCTGAACTTTACGTACATACCTACATTGAATATCAAATGTGTGTACGTGTGTATATGATAATTTTGTATATACTTAACGTTATTTAAACAATTTTAAGGGTAATTTTAAATTATTATTGTTATTATTTTTTGTTTTATGTAAGAAAAAACATCGCTCTTTGAATTCCAAATCAAAATAAATATTCAAAAGAAAAAGAAGCACAGTAAAAAAAATTTAAATGTCTAAAAGCAATTTGTATTCACACTCCCGTAAATAATTCAAAATAACTTAAAGCAAAAAGAAAAATATTTAAGAATATACAAAGCGAAAACTGTAAGCACGGGTATACACGTAAAAATAAACATAAAAGTTAAAATAATAAAATATAAATAAGGATTTTTAAATGAGTACCACGGCATAACATTAAAGTATCCCTTAAAAAAATAAAAAAAAATATATTGTTTTTTCTTCTCTTGTCTCTTTCAATTCAATGCTTTCTCATTCATTGTATGTAATATTTACATATGTATGTATTTATGTAATTTCTATTTTCACCAAGATTACCAATGAAAAAAATTTAATGGTTAAATTTTTGGATTCTAAAAATGTTTGTAGTTTTACTAAAAATTTTTTTCGGAAGTCATTTACAAATAACAAAAAAACAACTCGGTTTTCTTTGTCATATCTAAATGAGTAATTTGTACTGAATATTAATTATAGGGTACAAAACTAGTACTGGCCAAAGAAGCATTTCATTAGATAAAACTACTCATTTGTTTCGGCTACTTAATTTAAACTAATTTACTCGCTCCAACCTATTAATTATAAAACTTGCTGTAATAGAGTACACCACAGTTCACATTAAACTGCACAAATAATTCATATATTTGGAGTTTACACATAAAACAATACATATTACTTAGTCTGCAGTCTTCACAGATATAATAGCCATTTTCACACATAACGCATGAGAAATCAATATGAAAGAGATTTTTTCTAATGTTTTTGTTTTTTTTAGATCGAAATTTTATTTGCATATGTAATTTTGATTGACGTACAATGGGCACCTAAAAATTTAGTTGTTGTTTAAAAACAAGGAAGAAAAAAATGATATTTTCTTTCTTGTTATAGTGACAGTCGCTCTCAAAAGGATATCTCGCTGGGATTGCGGGCAAAAATTGAACATTTCTTGAATTATTAATTAAATTTTAACAAGACAAGTTGTTATGGTTTGGAAGATTATAATTTTGCGAAAACTACCTTGTGAATATTGACAGGAACTATTTTGAATATTATTTGTATGTATGAACAAATAATAATAAACACAATGATATACTGATATTTTTAATCAATGCTATTTTTATTGACATTATACTCTCTTGATGTTTTATGAAACTTCATTGTGTTGTGCCTGCCATTAAATTCTGAATGGTTGCCATCAAATTTTGAATGCCTGCCATTCTAATTTTGCAATGCCTTCCATTAAATTGTAAATGCCTGCCATTCCAATTTTACAATACCTGCCATTTAATTCTATGATATGAAATTTAAAATTGAGTGAAATGATATTTCACGTACACAATAAAAAATTTTTAATGCAATTTATTTTCTCAAATAATGTTATTATATTACTTACTTGCTCTGAGCACTCATTTATTAAAAATGAATTTTTAAATTAATAGTCTTTGGTGTTTTGTTGTTATAAAATATATCTTGTGTTGGTTACAAAAGCACTCTTATGCACATATAAGTGGTGTTCCATTTCTTTTCAATTTTCATCATTGCAAATATATAAAATTTTCCTTAAACCATAGTATATGTACACAATTATCTAGCTGAAATTCACATTATACTTGTGTGTGTATATAAAAAATTTGTTGTACAACTTTAAAATGAAGAGCATGACCTCTATTTGGAAAAAAAAAATATAATTTTCTTTATTGTTGCTTTTTTATGTAATTTTATTTCATTTTCCTTTTACATAGTTTTTGAGGTTATCTGGTCAAAAATCTGAAATATTAAATTTTTAATGTAAACTAGGTATAGTAAGGCAACATAAAATTTTTATTGTTTAATACAAGAAAATAAAATTTAAAAAGGAAAAAAAAAATTTTTTTTTTTGAGGTTTAAGCTTGTGCTTTTTTTTTGGTTCAAATTCATTAATAATGTACTTAACCTCAAATTAAGAAAGAAAATATTAATATTCATTTATTTTTTTTGTGTTTTGTGTTGTTTTTAAGGATGTTTTTACTTTAAAAATATTTTAATAATTCCAAAGTTCTCTTACATTATTCAAACCATTTAATTGACCAGTAGGGTGAAATTAGCCTCAAAGACAAAATTACAAAGAGTTATCATGATTTTTAATATTTTATTTGAAGAATTATGTAAAGGATTAGGCTTGAGTAAAATTAAATTTCAAAGTTGCTCATGTAATTTCATTGAATACAATTTCTTTAACTTTAAAATACCTTATAGTTGTGCTAATTTTTTTTTTAGTTATAGATTCGCCAACTCGAATATTTCTAGTTTGAGTATTGAGCACCAGGGAAAATAAATTCATAATATGATAAACTTAAAATTAATTTTCTTAAAATGCTACGATAATATTTTTTTTAGCATTCCTATATTACTATAAATTTGCCTTATCGTTTGTAACACTAAGAAATAATGGTCTTAGATATAGGAATAAGTGCATGCTTTTGACCAGCATCGAGTTCTGAGTCGATTTAACCATGCCTGTCCGTCTCTCCAAATGATAACTCAAAAACTAATTGAACTATGCTCATCAAAATTTCATAAATTATTTATAATACGAGTAGTAAATTCCAGAACTTTATTCAAATTAGACGTGATCGAGGCAGTAGTTCGAATATTTTGCTCATGGGGCCGCTATTTATATAATAAAAGTCGTTCAAATTTCTTGACTATTTGTAGCAGCTGCCATAAAACTTTAATTTTTATTTGAATAGTCGTTTCTTAGAAACTATTTACAGTACTGAAATTTATTATAAATAAATGTGGTAATACGGCGACTATTGTTTTTATGCGAATATGTGTTGGAAAAATATTACTCTGTGATTTTTCTTCTTTATTTCCCCAGAAGCTAACAAGTTCGTACGGATATCACCAAGTTGACAGGATCAACTTCATTTTTTTTTGTGTTTTTAATATATTTTTAAAATTTTTTATTTTAAAAACTCAAGTATTTTCAATTAAAAATTCAATTTTTTTTTAATTTTATTCAAAAACTTTGTTTTATTTTAGGTAATTTTTTTGATGACTGCACATACATAAATATTCAGTACTTTTGATGAAATTTCATTTATCTTTAACAATTCCTCAGATTCTTTATGCCTTTAAGAATTAATAAGAGAAAAAAAAAGTTTAAAATATTTTTGTAAAGTTTTAAAAGAAATTCTTTTTCTTTTTTATAGAAATTTTGAAACAGTTAAGAAAAAATTCTTTGTACACAAGTGCCCTTTATTTATTCTCCTCATATTTAAATTAAGAGGTTAATTTAAATACTAAAATATAGTATGCACAAACAAAGTATAACATAATTCAAATATGTAGAATGTATTGTACTTGTTTTTAAATTTTGGCAAAGTTTTAAGTATTTAAATTTTGTAAATTTTGGATTATTCTCGAATATGCCAAAAAAAATTTTATCGTATATTGCTTTTGAGAGAATTTTGTTTTTGAAAAATTACGTTAATATTTCTCATTGCGTTCTATAGAAAATGGTGGCTTGCTTAAGGTATTTCTGAGATATTGTATACTACGGCTTCTTTGTATACTATGATTTTAATAATATATTTTTGGCCAAGTAACATAGGTTGAATTCAACTAAAGAATTTTTCCGCAAGTAAGAGGTAGATTTTCTGTTGCAACCTTAGTAATTTTTCATTTAAAATATAAAGGTAAAAGTTAATTTCATGTTCATATGTAAATATTATTAAAATTTTGTATTGTGAAATGTGAAAAAAAAACCGAAACAAAATGGAGTAAAATGAATTCTAAAGATTTTATATATTGTGGTACTTTTGGAAAAATTGAATTAGAAATGTGAAAATGATTTGTAAAAAAGTTTCTCTTTTTATTTTCTAAATGTTAAAAAGTTCAAAAACTTTTTATTTAAAATATTTAATTTAAAATTATATAATTATATAATAATAAACACGTATTCATTCTACATGCACACATACATACATATCTATATGAATTTGTTGATTTAATTTTTAAAGGAAATAAAAAATATTATGCTCGCATACATTAAAAAATTTGAAAGCAAAAATGTTAACATTTTCTTTGGAACTTTTAAAACTTTTTCCTTAATAAAATAAATTATTACATAATGTTCACTTACATATATATATATATATATTTTTCTATGACAAATAGAGTGTATATATGTAGATTTAATTCCAAACCCATTTTACAATATTTTCGTATTCTATAAGAGTATGAAGTTCAATGTTGATTTTTTTTTACATTGTTATTACATATTTAATATGTGTAAAGATTCGACTAAAGGGATTGGCAACACTCTACATAAATTATGTGTACAAGTTCCGTATATAGGAATTTATATTACACATTATATACATACATATACACATAATTATATTTGACATTATATCTTAATATCTTAAAACAAAAATATGGTTACTTAAAAGATTACAGAAAAGATTAAAAAATCTTCTTAACTTCTTAAGGAGTATAAAAATAATATTTATGTTTTACATTGAATTATACATAAAATGCGTACACAATTAAATAAAATACAAGTATATAACATCCATATATGTATATGTACACAAATATAAATCCATGTGTATATTTTCATTAACATATGCATATTTTATTAGGTTAAAATTATACACACACAAAAAAAAAAATAAATTTAAATCTCTTATATCATAATAATTTATTTATATACAAAAGAATATAATAATAATATTGTGGGAATTTATTTACTAAAAAGATGACCATATCTATATTATAAAATTGTGGGACTTTTATGTAAAATTGAAATATATTTACTGTCATCCCGGGATAAATATGTCGCCTGATTTTAGTAATTAAACGGGGAATACATTTATAAAAAATTCGATTAAGTGCAGTGAAAAAAATTAGAAATATTAACAAATATTGATTATATAATTTTCACCATCTGCGGATTTTCTGCGGGCACTTCGCGAAGTGAATAAATTGAATAAAAATTAATTTAAAATATAATATTGTTAATGAAAACTATGGCAAACTAGTCACTTACCTAGTTAAAACTCTATGACTCAATGAAACTAGGGCATGACTATCTATAATATCATGCAGTAGCTTTATGCTCCTCCTAGGAGTACGGAAGGAAAAACAAATTGTTAATGATATTACAAGCTAATGTAATGTGTAGTTAATGTAATTTTGCAAATAGAGTATTCTTAAGCTGAATTTTCGTTAGCGCTTAATCATTATAGGAAATGTAATTGTTTACATCGGCTAACATCTGGGCTATTTAACAAATGGGCTATTTTTTCCTGTAATTACTACAGGAGTAGTTAGTGAGAGAATAATCGAATTTTTCCATTGAAAGTTCCGAAGAGCATTACCTTAAGAAGTTTTTTTTGAACTGCCTCCAATCTAATAACATGGTGGAATTAGGAAGGAGACCAAAGCATAGTAAATGTATTTCAGTGAGCGCTGTCCTTCCATTTCATTGTTGTAATTTGATTACTTTAATATTTCTTTTATATTTCCATTAATTTTGAAAAGGATTAAAAGGATTAACATCTAAGTACTTTTCCATTTAAAAGCAAAAAAAAATACAAAAAAAAAAAACATATTTTTTTTTTCCTTAATTCTTCTTTGATAACCGAAAATCTTTTACATACATAATTTTTATCAAATGTTTTAATAATTAGACCATAATTGCTCTTAGTAAAATGAAAAAATTTAACAAAAAATACATTTTTTTAACGATGCACATTCATACACACGTAATTGTACATATGTATGTATTTAAATATAATTTCTAAAGTTCAAGGAAATTTTTATTATGAAAGCGGAAAAAATTTTAAAAAATTCATTTATTTTCTTATAAAGAAATTTTTTTATACTTAAAAGGGAAGATTTAAAAATTTAAGATTCGCTATATTTGAAATGGTAAATGTGGTAAATTGGTCAATGCAAATACAAATTACTTTTAATATAACATTTTGGGGATTCTATACGAAATTGTAAAGCGTTGAGGAAAATTCAAACAAAATCAATTTAAAACCTTGCAAACCTCATTAGTAGACGGGAATCAGTTAAAAAAGAAATGTTTTTAAAAATTTGCAATTCATCGGTGTATATTAGGATCCTTCAGTTTCTCAACATCAAATCAATTTACAGAAATGACGAACACAATTCTTCCAAATGGCTGCCCTGTAGTACCCTCGAATTTGCCATGAATGATGACGAAACAGATGAATGAATAATAACTTCATAAGACCTACTCACTAAGTATGATTTTATCAAATTAATACAATTTTTTGGGAAATCCAGGAGTCTTAACTTCAAAATAATTATTTCGTGAGAAAGAACTTCAAAAGCCTTACTAAAATCAGTATAAATAGCGTCTGATACCCATCGTATACGGCAGACAATTTGACTATTACTTGTAGTATTTTTTAATTCAGCAATGGACAATGGCAAAGCTGCTTTCCGAATGAATGGAAAAATTTTCGATGAATATGATTTATTAAAAACGAAAGCCAGAGGGACAACCAGGGGCAATTTTTCAAAATTATTTCAGGGGCCCCGGAAGTAAACATGAGCCAAAATTGTCCTTATTAGAAGTTGTCGGGATTTACCCCGACAGACGAAGAAGCATATGAATCAGAAAGCTATGTTCTGAAAAATTCACACATTTTAAGTAAAAAACTAATGGAAAAAAATTAACTTAATGCGAAATTGACAAACACAGAACTATAATACTAACAAATTATCAAATTTTTGATTCTAAACTTCATGTTACACATTATTTTAAGTTTAAAGTTTTAAATTTTATTTAATTTTTAATTTACTAATTAAATTTTTAAAAATTTTTCAAAATTAAATTTTCATAGAAATTTTTTTAACAAAAAATGCAAATTTATTTTATTTTTGTAATTAGGTCATAAAACTTAGTTGTAAAATTTAGCATGTACACTAATTTTATATTGAAAATTTCTTTCAACTCATACATGAACACATACATATACATATACGTGGTACGTAGAATAAATGATATACAATGTATTTCATTATGTTTTACTTATGGTTTGTATAAATGAAATACTCATGGGAATTTAAAATTTTTACGAAACATTCTTGTATACTAGCAAAACATAAATATAAAAATACACCCGCTTTTCACAACAACAATATATATATATATATATATATATATATATATGTTGCTCCTATATTGTTCCTACTTTCGTCCAATGTGCTCAACAAATAAAAAATTGTTTTCGAGTACAATATCACACACTAACACCAACAAATATAGAAACAAAACCAGGATAATTGAAAAACAAAATAATAATGAGGAAGAGACAAATTAAAAAAAGGAAAAAAAAGAAGAAAAAATTAAAAAGAAAAAACAAAATTTTCTATTGTTTTGTGTTTCATAAACAAAAACGGCGATATGAATGAAATAATAAAAAAAAAAAATAAAAAAAAAATGCGGAAATTATATAAAAAACAACCATGATAATTAAAGTCGAGTGTATGTAAAATATAAAGTACCTTTACTACCTACATTCACACATTTATATAAAAGCGGCTGAATGGTATATAACATAAAATTTTTTTGTAGAAAAATAATTGAAAAATAAATGTGCTATGACTATGGTGCAAATTTCATTCATTAGAAATTTAAATTTTATATAAAATTTAGTAAGATCTATAACTTTACCTTCATCCGGTTTTATGACACAATTTTTCAATATTATTAAGCATCCTACGTCATCCTTTGATGTGCATATTCATTCGGTGATATTAATAAATAACGTATAGATTGGAGATAAAAAAACGTATAGATTGGAAAAAATATACTCGTTTCCGAGCTGTTGATAAAAATCTTCAAGATCTATCAATTACTTTTAAAACACCAAATGTCTATGGTTACTCACTATGTTACACGCCTCTCTCAAAACACGTTAATACAAAAAAAAGTATGGAAAACAATTTTTTTGTTTTATATGTGGCTCAACTCTATAAATGGTGACAATTTTTTTTCTCCGCTCTTGAGTGATCAGCTTATAGTGATTCCATTATAATTGCTTAAGTAGAAGAATAAACGAGCTAATCTATCCAATTTCTTAAAAGTTTGCTATGTATGTAAAATTTTTATTATTCATTTACATAACATATATGAGTACTTTCTATAGAAAAAATCAACAAAAAATGTGGTGAGAACAAGGTTAAAATATTTTTAAATGATTGTCAAATTTCGAGTACCTATTTAAAATTTTAATGGATTTGTTCTGTTTATTTTGAGTGTGTTGAACAAAATCCCTTTTAAAACAAAAAAAAATCTTTATATCAAATGTCAAATACAATCATGATAATTAATAATTTTTTTTTCATTTATACATATTTGTATTATGACAACCAGATGACAACCTTTTTATATATTTGATCCTTTGGTTATTCTATTTTTTTTGCTTATTAAAAAATTATTTTTTTTTTGTTAAATTTGTGGAACTTTTTAAGTGGTCTTTTGAAAAAATTACAAAATGAACTTAAAAACAGCTTAAAAAATTCGTTGTAATCAGCAAAATAAAATTTTTGCCTAAAAGTATGCAATTAAATTAAGTTGAAATTCCTGTAATAATTAAATTACAAAAGAATGAGTAGCTAGTACTCGTAACTAGATAAATAATTTTCAATTCCAAGTAAAAATTAATTTTTATTTGTGACAGAATAAACTAATATACAATTTGCAGAACATATATAAAATGTATGTAGCTTAATTAAGTGATATTACAAGTTAATAACCTATGCAGATGTGGAAGAGATATAAAAGTTTCACATATCAAATTTCAATGGCAGGCAAAAGATATTTTGTGTATTAATACCTAATAAAGCAGCTGAGTGAACAGCTTTTTAAGAATAATTTTTAAAAAATTTACCAAGGAATATTAATCTAAATTTCTTTGTATTCACAGCATAACAAAACTATATAAAATATTTGCATTTGTATAAGAGCCTCCTTTCAGTATAATAGATTCAATTAGTAGTCTCTAATGATAGTTTTAATGATTGTTCATACGGTTTGGTTACACTCAATTAAATAAAAACGAATATTTTTATTATCCCAACAAAAATACACTTTGCTCAGGATTTTTGAATTTATATCTATAGCCAAATGTAAATTATATAACAATATATATAGCCCTGTTTGTTAATTTCAAGTTTATATGGAAAATATTCATACTTATATCATACAAGTTATTCTTAAATTAAATGGATCCTTATACTATATGTGTACACCTACTTATTTAAGAAGGATTAACTTCATATTATGTACCTACATATATACATTGATAAACTCAGACAGTTTATATTAAAATATCCAGATAAAAACAAAAGTAAAACAAGCAAAATAAAAATAACAGAAAAAGAAAGTATTATTTTGTATGCTCTCACATTAGAGTAAATGAAAAACTTATTTTTACTTTTATATTTTTGCTCTTTTTTCTTTCTTAATTTTTCTTGTTCCCTGAATTAATATTAAAGTCAAAGTGCGACATCAAAATTCAAATAAAAACAAAATCAAGAAAAAAGGGAAAGAAACGTAACCATAACAAGAAAATGTGCGTGTCCTTGAAACAAAATTAAAGTTAAAACCTTTAGTCAAAACTTCCGTATAATTTTTACTTCCCTTTCATTATATTTTTTACCGACCGTATTGTGTAAACAATAGGTAGGCTATGTGATGGCAACAAATTTTGCATATCGAGTTTTCGGTGGGAACGAACTTCTCCGTAGTAGGGAAGTGTAAATAAACTATTTTTAGCAACCTGTCGGTCCGTCGGTCTGTCGGTCTGTCGGTCTATCGGTCTGTCGGTCTGTCGGTCTGTGTGTGCATGCGTGTATCTCAAGTTCTACTGAACCGATTTTGATGAAATTTTATATGTAAGTTTATTTCCACTATGACACGGATTGATCAACTTTTGGGATATATCAGACCTCGGGAACTGCACTTTTTAGCGGGCCTGTTTCACATTTTTGAACGTTTCGAAGAAAGTATTCAACCGATTTACTTGAAATTTCATATATAAGCTTTTCTCGACTGTCCGCAAAAATTCCTAACTTTTGGAAGAAATCAGCAACTGGACGTTTACTACGGGCCAAATATACATTTTTGTGTATATAAAGGGAAATAATTGACCGATTTCATTGAAATTTAATATTTGAATTCTTCGTATTAAAACAATGAACATATAAATTTTTTGGAAAGATCAGGGCTCGAAAACTGATTTTTGGGCCGATTTTACATTTTTCACCATATCTACGGACCGAATTGATGGAATTTCTTGACATTTTTATAATATTCTGTAACCTTTCACTTAACTAGGCAATATACAATGCGGTCGGTTAGGTGCTGGCCACATCAGATTTTTTTTCTCTTGTTTTCTGCATTTTATATAACACTAATATAATTTCGCTAAGAAGGACTCTAATATATTGTCATGTTTAATACATTTTAAGTATGATATGGAATATTATATATACTTTGAGTATATCATGATAATTTTTATTTAATTAAAGAATAAAGAAGAAGAAAAAGAAGAAGAAAAAAAGTAAGAGGAAAAGAGAAAAAGAAGAGATGTCATACAACTTTTTATTTATTAAAAATATTAAAATTGTTACCAGTTATTTGCGATTTATAAAATTTGACAATTGATTTGGCCACAATGTATATGAGTTTGTTGGGTGCTCTATTGACTTTATGAATTATTTTTAATCTCGAATATGAATACAAGATAATTTCAGAACAAATGGAGGATAAAGCCACAAGGACTAAGTTAAGGCAGAAAAATAAAAAAAAAATTCTCGTCAAAATCAAACGAACCAGTCTAATTCTAAAGAATTGAAGGCAACCACTCAACAATTTGAGCTATTACATTAGATTAGAATAGAATACATGCACCGTGACCGTAGCAGTGGGTCCACCCCCCCCCCCCCCCCCCCCTCCCCCTTCACTTGTCATGCCTAAAACGCGATGTTGAGATCTATCCTTCCGATAAATTCAAGTACATAACCAACTGAGTTACGTAAAGGTATATGAAGATTGACAAGTTGTTTTTTTTTTTACATTTCTTACTACAGAGTCGTTATTAAAATATGTCTTATTAACGATTTATTCGACCATCCGGAAAACCTGTTAAAAGACCATCCGATAAACTCAATTTCGTCATTCTGCAGTTGTTCAGTGTCAACAATGGAAATCGTCCGTCTTGGCGTTCTGTTTTTACAATTATATGCTTTTACAATCCAGAATGTTACAAGAGCAGAGAAGTTATATACACTTTTACGATACGCGAGCAATAAAATTTACTCATAAATTTGATAGAATCATCATTTTAATTGGGAATTTTTGTTTTTTTGTAAATAAGAACTAAAAAATTCTTTATAATGACTTCTGAAATTCAAAAAAAAAAATTTCGACTTTGATTATATTGAAAATGAACAATTTATTCAAATTTAAATTTCAAAGAAATCCTTTCATATACTTACAAACGTTCATACATAGATATTTTTTAATGATGAGTTGATATAAATTGGTTTTGATTTTTTTTTTTTTTTGAAAATTTCAAAAATAAAAACTACAAATTTTTCTTTTTTGATTTTTTTTTTTTTCAAATAAATTATGCTCTGATTACTTTTTAGTCATGATGAGAACAATTCCACCCCATTGGATTTAATTTTTGCCAAGAACGATGTTTTGTATAACTTGCACATAAAATGAATTTTTTTCTGTGTTCTTGTTTAAATTATGAATATGGAAAGACTCTGGATTCTTTTTATAATAATTTTTCATAAATTTCTTGTTTTTTTTTTTTAGAAAATATTCAGAAAATTTCATTTGTTTAGCAACAAAAAAAGTTTATTACAGCATGAAAATGATATTTTGTTTTTGAACTTATTTTTAAAAATATTTTTTTTACTGAGTCAATTAAATTTATATATTAAAAATGTTTATTTATATATATATACTTTTATTAAATATATATTTATATAATAAGCGTGTATGTATGTAACTATAGTTAGATTCGTAATTTATTTGGTGCTTTTGTTCTGCTATTTTCGAATGATTTATTTAGTGTATAATAAAGTGTGTATAAAAAATTTTGCATATTGCAGAAAGCAAACAAATTTTTTATTATACAGGGTGAGGTATATAAAGATATGCTATAATATACATCATTGGTTAGAGGGTAAACAATTGGTAAAATTTCTGTTCCAGAGTGAATGCCAGATCTCAATGGCTTCAGAGATACAAGGATTATAAGAAAATTTTAGAAATTTCAAAGAAAAAGTCTAGAGGTGTCGTGCTTTATATAAAAACATTCTCTGAATATTTAAATAGTATAATTAAATTAAAAATAGATCTAAACAATAAAACCATGTAATATACATATATATACATATATATATATATAACACGTACCACCTATTATATTCACATTTACTACTTTATAACCAATATTAATTGCATTTTAAAATAAAAATAAAGTAAAATAGCATTTTGACCACCTACATTTCTAGTATTTTAAGATTGTAAATTAATAAAATGTAATAAATACTTTTATATCTATATACATACATATAAATTTAGCATTATATACAGTATATATAACTAGAATATTTTATACAAAAATTTCAATTACAAAATTCAATTTTGAACAGAAGGGAAATTACATTTTCTATATAAAGAAAACATGGGGGCTTACATTTATACAATTATTAATAAATTTTATTTAAGCAAATAAAAGTAAATAAAATTATTAAATTTATATGATGATGGAAAAGTGTTAAATAATTTTCCAATTTAAAATTTCTTGCATATACATACATATTTACAATTTTTAACTATTAATTATATAATGAGAAGCACACGTCAATACCTTATAGAGAGGAAATTTGAAAATATTAAGAAGAAACTGAAATTTATTAACTCAGATTGTGCGACCGAGTAAAAATGCATTTACGAAAATATTCTGGTACATAAGAACTATTAGAGGTTAAGATTTCGCAATACAAAGTCAAGTTGGGCAGTAAAATTTTTGTTAGCTTTAAAAAAAATACTATTTCCCGTTGTTTCAATCAACTTATTTAATTCCATGCCGATGTTCTAGGTCACATGTAGTTGTTTCTGCAGGAAAAAAACTCGAAAAAACAATGTAAAGAATCAACAACGACATTGCTTTTGCCAGAAACGTGCCATATATTCGTACAAAACTGAGAAATGTAATCTAACTGACGGGTGTGTCTCGGATTGCGTTTAGGGTTGGAAGTCGGAGCTTAAACCATAGTTTTATGGTCCATAAAAACTGTGAATTCTCGCTCTTCTATTAGCCTATCAAAAGTAGAGTATTTCGTTATTCTTCTTCGCGGGTAGTCTCTTAGAGAAGAATAAGAATGATTGTCGACCGCTTGAATTTAATTATTGCAGAACTGCACCTAAAACCAGGTTCGAAGCGTCGGTACCAACACTAAATGATCGCTACATATTTTACATAACATTTTATATAGATTAACAAAATCAATTATATTGAGTTCATGGACAAAATTTTCTATACTTTTCTAAAATAAAATATTTTTAGAACTTTATTAAAATTTAAAAAGTTTGCTATAAAAATATTTTAACAGTAATTTCTTAAACAATTATTAATAATTTTTTTTTGTGTTATTTTAAATCCCTTAAGACAAATTTTAAGTTTTGAAAAATATTTGACCTTTTTTCAGATTGGAAATATCTTCAAAAGTTAATTTTGATTTTTTACCAAAATTTAATACCTGCCTATTTTAAGTTAAATTTGTTTAAAGAAAACGTATAAGAGCCATTATAAAAGTAATATTTTGGAGTCAGTGCATGATATTAAAATTTTATTGAGCTATTAAATATTGGGATTTTTAACGATATTCGGTATTACCCTACTAGCCTAGTTACGTAAAAGATTTTTTTCAAGATTTGATATCTTGATTTGATATTTCAACGATATGCCTGCAGCATGATCCCATGTTTGTTTAATTTTTTTATCCTACAAGGCCCTACCGCGATAATGTACGAAAGGTATGAGTTTCACTTGGTTAATTTTGATAGTTTTCAATACAAATTTGTGTGCAGTAAGAATATGCATCTGTGTTTAATTTCAAACCTAAGCTAAACTATTGCGTTCTCAAATGAATGCTTCAACAAGAGACGAACAGGCGGATATATGTAGCTACAGATCAGCTTGGATCCTAATGATCGACTGGGTGTTAAGTACGTCGTGGCAAATTAAATATACCCACCACTTTTATATTACATAGGCGGGTATTTAATAAAATTTTTTTTTTCGTTATCAAATTTAATTTTTTTTATCTTTTTACATGCCCTCAACGTTCACAACAGACATTTAAAATTTTTTTAATTTTTTTATAATTTTTTACATTTTTTTTTTTGTTTCAGAAATTATTAAATGAAAATTTCTTCATTTTTCATAAAAACTTTTTACTTAATTCTAACAACAAAACTTCAAATTGATAACAAAATTGTACACTGTTGTAATCCAAAAGATAACTTTTATTCACGTGCCCCTAAAAGTATGTAAAAATGATAAAATTTACTTCAATATTATTTTGCATGTAGGTTGAATAAATTTTTAAAAATATCATAAAAAAATACAAATATAATTTTCATTTGCAAATAGTTTTCAAGACTTTAGATAAGACTCTGTATGTGGATATATCAGTACATTCGGTACGTGTAAGAAGAATTAAGAAGATTTTTTCATAAATAATTTCCGACAAGAATAAGATTTATTTTTAATTCTCTTAAACAATGAAATAAATGGCTTATTTCGAAACTTAATTATCTAAGGAAAGTTTTATTAATAAATTTAAAATTTTTGTTTTCAAAAAAAAATTTAAATTCAAATTAGCAAATCAACAACAGAAATTCAATTAAAATTAATTTGAAATTTATTTCAGAAAATGAAAGCAAAAAATTAATTCAAATTTAAATGTACCATCTCATAATAATACATTTTTAAATTGATTATGCCAAATCAATTTGAAATTTTGTAGTAGAGGCAAGAGTAGATCTCGCGAAAAGAATACATATCCTCCGGGCTACCGCAAACATTCCCGAATTATTGTAGCCTCCCCAAGCCCCTGCCAATAATATCTCTGTTTTAAGTTTAAAGCTGGAAATAACCTTAAAGGAATTGGATATAAAGTTCCCGAACACTTAGAAAACGCCAACTGAAACGCCGACAGCCAGTGATTATGACGCCGACAGCCAGTAAATTTAGTATTTAAATTCTGCATTAAATCCTATACTCTCCCCATATAAGTTTTAATAATAAATAAGAATAATTAAGACAAAACAATTCTCTTACGCAATTACGGAAAAGATTGTTTACGGAGACGAAGGTATTATTTTTAAGGTATAGCTTATTGCAATTCTTGGCTGATATTCTACCAACTAGAGCCACTAATAAGAAAACAAATTCAATTTTTTGTTTTTTGCATTCTCAAAACATTCTTCTTTGTTAAAGCTCTTGCTAAATATCGATTTATATATTAGAAAGCAAAAAAAAAAAATAATAAGAATAAAAAGCAAAAGGCCATATAAAAATACTGTAATAATAAAAAAAAGTGTCCATTTGCGAGAGGAACAACAGCAACAAAAAATATTAAAAGAAAAGTTAAAAAAAAATACAACTGAAAACAAGAAAATTACACAGAAATGAAAATTTTATTTTTATATGCTACAATATCCCTATAAAGAAAGCAAAAGCAAAAAGGAAAAACTTAAAGGACAAAATGATAAAAAAAAATTTTTTTTTTGTTTTTGCTCTTTGGGTTATTCACACTATTTTGTGTGCGCTTTTTAATGGGAAAAAGAAAGGTTTTCCAAATTTGATTTTCTAAAAATCAAGCTGAGTAGGTTTTCAGGAAAAATTTTATGATTTTATTCAATCTCGTAATTTTGGAAGATTTCAAATAAATCTGAGTTTGAAAATGCATAATATTAAAAGAATTAATGAAATGGAACAGAAATGAAAATACAGCTAGTATGTTCCTATATTAAATGTCATAATTTTATAATAGACCTTGTTTGACTTTCTAATTTCAAGCTATAAGTTAAAGTTTTAAGCTAAAGTTAAAGTTTTATTAAAGTCCCAACTGAAATACACTCTACAAATATTATTATTAGAACTTTTAAAAAGATTTAATATGATTTTTCTTCTACGGTTGGTCTAAACCATTCTTCGAAAATTCAAAATATTGCACAGCCCCTTTAGAACAAGAGTAGAAAAAAAAAGATATAAAAATTGAACCTTTTTTCTTTGTTTCAAAATTAAGCGTTAGTACCATGTACATATATTTTTTGTCAGAGCTGTAAATGAGCAAATAAAATAAGTAACCATTTCCTCCTTCGCAGACCATTTTCCTAATATGTTTGTCAATCAGATATCGTCTGGAAGTAAAAGTCTCCGCTACTATTACTTCGTTGTCTGGATATTCCTAAGATACAGTGATTACCTTCGCAACATAAAACATTTAAGTAGTATATAAAAGACGAAGTCTTTTGGAGTATATTCCTCCTACAAAACCTTAGTTATAAGTATGGATTAATTTCTTTTATTGTCATCCTTTAAATTTTGCTTATCAGTTTTAAATAGAAGGACGTGTTCAGCGCAAGCCATCATCTCTTACATAAGCACTTACCACATTAGTGTAGAGCTTGTGAACAACGCGTGGCTCCAAATTTTATCTCTTCTCTACGGCTATCTTACACGAGTTTATGGTGGGCTGCCAAAAATTAATTTATGATTTGTTGCATTTAACAATTTTGATATCCTAAGGTTTTGCAATCATAAACAACTTATTGTACATACTTGCCCTGGAAAAGAAAAAACAAAATGTTCTAAATTTAATGACAAAAAATTTGTTGTAAAAATTTTCATTTTATTATTAAACCTAATGTTATGCTGTCATCCGTATCATAAAAGCGTGCAAAAACAAAAAAAAAATTAAATAAAATAAAATTTTTACAGATTTTTAGCAAAGGGACTAAAAATTGTAAATGGCATTGTACATAACATATACATAACGGTTTTTATGCGTGAAATTTTTCTTATACTTTTATTTTTATATCCTGTTTGATGTTCATTTTAACAATTATTGATGCTTGATCAATTCTAGATCTATACGCATATATACATACATATATTTATTTTGTATTTAGTGATGTGAAATTTCCTATTGATTTGCTGTTTGTTAAATTAAATTAAAATTACCTTTGTTTACGAATATTTTGACTGTATACACTTCCACTTTTGTTTACAAATAAGTGAGCAATTATTTTTTATTAAAATAATAAATTTATTTAGTAGAATTCTCCAATTAATTTGTACATTCAAATTCCTACTACATTTTACCAGTTTTTTTGGAATACATTGAATATTGGCGCAGCATTTTTACAACTGCTTAAGAGTAATAAAAATCAAAGAGTTTTAAAAAGAGTTATTTATACCCTTTGACATTTCATTACTCTTCCTCTTTAACGTTTAGTTCACAATTTGTTATATTTTAGTTCTCATTCACAATTTCAATGAAAATAAAAAATCAGCATTATTAATTATTCATATAATTTCCTGGCATCATAAATATGTTTTGGAATAAAATTATTGTGTGTACTTAATTTAATTAACTTACCACGGAAAATGTCCTTATAGGAAAGATTTCTTTTAGGAAATTTCTTATACATTTTAAAATATTTCCCAAATAGTTCATATTTTACGATTTTATCCTTGAAAGGTTTCCAATAACTTTAAATTATTTTTTGTTTTTGATTTTGTCAAAATATGGCTAAACATCTGGGCAAAAATTTAAAAAATGCATTTTTTCTTCATTTGTAACTGTACAAGTACATGTTCATTTGGTATTGTGTCTGATATAAAATGCATTTACATACTTTTATAGATTTATTTTCAAGAATTTGGTAGGACAATAAAAATTTGAAAGTTGTTATAAACGAGACCGTTAATTAAATACCCAAATAAAAATTAGCTCAGATTGAATCAAACAGTTTCAAACAGCAGGAGTGCCAGCAGGAGTGTTCGGGTCGTGTGTTATCACATTGGATATTGCACCTTCGGACTTGTGGGAGGTGGTGCTTGGGCGAATCTCTAATTAAGTAAGGATTACTGGCCCAGCTGGCTATTTATAAACGCTGCTCCCCACAATCATCCTTATCCCACATTTGTGGAAGACTTCGTTACAATACCCCTAAATTATTTAAAAATTAATTATTTAAAAAATTCTACTGAATTCCTTAACTTAATAATTATTTTTCTTACTTCTAATAATCAATTTACAAAATCAACTATTTAATTTACATAAATTCCAACTTTTCACAAAAATTTAAAATTTCAACTTTTTATATTTTACACATGCTAATCAACTACAATGTTAAGTAATGAAAATGCTAACAATAAATTTCAATGAGAAATTTCATAGTGTGACTGCGATAAATAAAATTGGAATCAATTAAAAAGCAATTTTATGCATTACTAAACAAAAATTTTTAAATTTTCTTGGAGGCTAAGACTAATATAACAACAACTTAACAAATCAAAATCTTATATACCACAGTATATTGTACATATATAAAAGAAAACCACTTTATTAACAACACAAAACACTAATATAATAAATTAACTAGCTTTGAATAGCTTGTATGTCGTTTAAATATGCCGTGTTCAACAAAACGTCTGTCTAAATCCAATTCATAATAATTTAACATGAAAATGTTTTCCATATTTCTTTCTTCTTCTGATTTTGTTGTTATTCCCTTCAGTTTTTTATATTGTTTAGGCGACTTTTTGTCTCTTTTGTCATTCACTATTCAAATATACATATGTATGTGAACATATACAATAAATATAGAACTTGCTTCTGTGCACACATATGGACGACATATTATTTAGTGTAAATATTTGAAACAGTTGGTGAAATTTTAAGAAACAAACTTGTCTCTTGAAAAATTTCTAATTGCTTTTAGCAAAAACCTAACCTACATATAAAACTATTGTGAATTTGATATGAGTATATATAAAAAATGTGAGCCATCTGCCGAAGTAAATGTGAGTAACTACTCCTCTTAACTATACTGTTTGTGCCTCTTATATAAATATGTAGCTGACTACTACTATAGTTGGAAGTGTTACTCACACAACCGCAATGTTATACTTCCTTAAATCTCAAGATGTATAATTAATACCCCATCTACTGAAATAAATTTGAGTAACTACTTCTCTTAACAACTGTTTACGTCTGTTTTATATAGACTGCTGTAATTGGAAGCTTTATACACACAACTAGAGTATTATATATATACTTAAATCGAAAGCTACGAGTATAATAATTAATACTCCTTTTCTAACTCACAACATTAAAATAACTTAAAAAATTCATCTGATACATTACCATAATTTATTTTAGAATTAGAAGCGTTGACGTCATCTTAATAATTATTTTTGGATATCGTATATAAGTATTACAAACTAATAATAAATTGGTTTCTCTCCCGATACCCAAATATACTTTTTTTGATTTAATTTATTAACAAACTTTAATTTCCTTAATTAATTATATTAATTCTTTTGTGAATAAGGTCAAATTTTCTTATTATTTATTCGATTTAATTTCCATTTTCAAAATATTATCCATATCATAGCAATTTTTTCTTATCCAATAATATGAGTATGTGCACAATGTTTGTTTGTTTATCATATCGCATCGGTTGAAGTTTTAATCGATACTTCAATTAATAAATAAATTTAATAATAATAATAATTTCAATTATTTAATCGACTCATAATTTATGTATTAATACATACATATGAATATGAAATTATAAATAAGTGTTATATGTTTATTGAAATATGTCTGTGTATAATACATTGGTGTATATAACAATAATGTATAAGAGATTATACTGGTATGTAGATAATATGAGGATTTCATAATTTTCATATATACACAAATTATTAAATATAATACACAGTGTAGTTCTATTTATTTCAACATAAAGATGTAATCATAGAAAATTCGAATCAAATCCAACAATAAATTCAACAATAAATTCAAGGAACAGATTCAACAACAAATTAGAAAATTAGACGAAATAAATGAATATAGTTAAAAGATACAGTGAAATTCGCAATTTTATAGTCAAAAGATACACTGAATTTTGCCAAGGGCTCTTTACTTAAGGTTTTCTCTCCAAACCTTCCCATTTCCGGTTGACTCTCGCGTATATACGCAGTACGCAGTTTATTTGTAAAGAGGATGTATTTAATTAAAGATTTCGCTGTTTCTATTGATGAAAGCTGCACTTTACCTGAAAGATAAATATTATATTAGTAAAACTAAATTTTTGATAGTTTACAAAAAATTGCATATTTATAGGATGCAAAAAAATTTTTTTTTCACTCAAAATTTTTATTAAAACTATACTTTTTTTAATCCTTAATTTCATTACTAATTTATTAATTAATTTTTCTTTTTTTAATTTTTACAGGATGTATAACAGTGTTTATCATTAAAAGAATAATGTTCTATACACCATAAACAAAATATATTAAAAATAAGAGAAAACAACAATCAATCAATCATCCATGTAAATCTTATATGAAATGCATATTATATATAAATTAAAATAATAACAAATAACAATAATAAAACTAAATACAAAAAAAATTCTCTGAGGTCATCATCAACAAAACAACAACCGAGGAGCAGAATACAAAAATAAAAACAAAACAAGCAGAAAAAAACTGTAGAAAAGCTTAGAAAACCTTGTCGCATCACTCACTATATATATATGTATATATAATTGTTTACTCTATTATATATATATATATATATACATAAATTGTGTTTGTTAACATAACCGTGAAGCAGCTTGACAATTTTTTTTATAATAATAATAATAACAAGAAAAAAGAAATCTCCACTATAAAAGTACAAAAATTAATAATATAAATAGAAAAACGAAAAATTTATATAAAAGAAAATCAGAGCAAAAAATACCAATAACAACTACAACAACAATATCGAAATCAAAACAAAAAAAAAACAAGGAAACAAATTGCTGTTATTCGGGATTTTCTTTTCCTTTTATTTACACACATATATTTTTATTTACACAATACATATACATATATTCTTACAATTCACATACACATACATAAAGTATACTATTTTCTATCTTATTTATATGGAAGAGATAAACAAATAAAATAAGCAACCGGAAAATATCAGTAGTAAAAGAATAAGAAACAAACAAGAAAAATAACAACAAAACAAAAACAAAATAGAATAAGAGAGAAAAACAGAATAATTCCTCTTTCACACACACATATACACACTCATTTATATGAAATTTACATAAATGACAGTGTATAATAAAAAAAAAAAAGAATACCCAAAGAGAGAATAGTAAAAAAATAAACAGTAAAAGGACACAGGAAAAAGGACAACTTTAAGTAAAACAAAAAAAAAAATAAAATTCATTTTGAATAAAGAAGAGCTTCATTTTTAATTCTCTTCAATTTTTTTTTGCGTATAATTTCTTTCTTTGTTTTTTTTGTTGTTTTTATTTTTTTTTTGTTCCTCTGGAATTGTGTGTATCAATGTATTTCTCTCTTCTGCCTCATATGACTGCGAACACGAATAATTTTTAATATTTTTTTAATACTCTAGTACACTTTTCAACACGTTGAATAATAAAAATAATAATATCCTTGTAATAATATCCTTTATTCATTCAAAAGAAAAAATTATAAACGGGAAAAACAAATTTTATAATAAAAACTAAAAACAACATTAAAACACAGAAAAAATCACCATTCAAAAATCAGAAATCAAAACAAAAAACGCAAAATATAAAAAGTCGAAAAATAATACAAAATAATTAAAGGCTGACAAAAACAAAACAAACAAACAAAAACCATTTTTACTTAAATCAAAACCAAAAGGATAGAAAATAGAAAAACAAACAAAAAAAAAAACAAAACCATAACCTCAAAAAATTTTTATTGAATTTTCTCGTTTCTTTGGTTGGAGATGAAAGAAATTTTTATTTTTCGTTCTGTAAAAACAAGAAGAAAGAAATAATTGTATAAGGCTAAAATAAGTATAAAAGGAAGAACAACAACAACAACAATAACAAAAAAAAAAATTTTTAATTTTAATTTCTTGTTATTCACAATTTTTAAATTTAATTTTTTTATACTTGTTTTTTAATTCGGTTTTCTTTTCTTTTCTTTTGTTTTTCTTTTTTGGATATAATTCAATACGCTGAAAATCAAAAACTACATACATAATAATATAATAATAAAAAGTCAAAAATATATACATACTTACAAACATATATGTGTACAAAACAATTATTGCCTCTCTTTAGGAGCAAAATAACAAAAATAATAATATTTTAAATTTAATAAAAATTGCAAAAAAAAAAAATAAAAGAAATAAAAATCCATAAAAAATGACTAAAAAGTATGAATTTAATTGGATTATACCAGTTCCTGAAGAATTACAAACAGGATGTACATTTGATAGATGGTTTGAACAAAAGGATACAACTGAATTTGAACCAGCTGCATTATTTAAAGTTGATGAATATGGTTTTTGGTTATATTGGAAAAGTGATGGAAAGGTAAAATTTTTTATAAAAAAACAAAGAATAAAAAATTTCTTAAATATTATAAACTCTGGGCCACATTCATAAAGCAACTATAAAATATTTGATTTACGGTTTTCTTTGTAAACTTACCACATTATTATATTTGAAATCCGGTTGTAATGATTAATAACTGCCTTAAGTTCAGGTAGATTCATGGAAATAGAAATGTAATCCATTTTTTTAATGTAATCCATTTAAATGTAATTTTTTTCGATTGTCGACCTCTTACAAGTAGTTATATAGATGATTCTTCCATCACAACTTAATTTTTGAGCTGTTTCCTTACTAGAAACACTCCTTATAGATTTCAATTTTAATCCGTTTTGCTATCTATAACAGCAAGTGTAAATTTACGAGTAGTTAAAACACCTTTTTAGTTGAGTTCTGTTTCAAGACTGATTTATTTCATTATTCAATACATATTCTTATAATCTATTATAGTGTATTTATGTTTTATGTATTTATGTAAGCAATACTCGTAATGTAAGCAGCCAGTGTTTCCACATCATATACCCTTCAAACATTTCGTCCAGCGAATATATGTTTTGAGTGTTAACTAATGTGTCAAACTGTGTACAGTTTGACACATTAGTTAACCCTACACTATCAATAGAGTAATAGCTTTCTTAGTGACATTTTACATAGAACTTGGTTTTTAAGAATCCTGCAACAACTGAAAATATTTTAAACGGAAGAATGAGAAAAATGATAGTTACCTTATTGAATTTGACGAAACAATAAAACTAATAGTTTTGATGAAAATTCATTCCCATTAGAAATTTATTTTGAATAGCCTTTCCATCGCACAGTGTTATTATACATAACAGTGTTATTACGGCAAGTGTTACCGTTGTCGATGAGATCTTTGTTTATTGTTCTACGACCTTCTTACATCATTTTCGGCCTTTTTACTTTACGTTTTCGAAAAAAAATTCCATTCGAATGCTTAACTTGTAATCGCACTTTGCGTTCTTCTCGAAGAATGAACAAACCAGAGCTATTATGTTCTTATTTATATCGATACAATATATCTTTACTTGTATCCTGCCACAGTTCTATCAGAAAAATTCTTACTCAATTCCATGAATATATGTCATATCAATAATTTATGTGTCCGGTGTCACCTCCATAAAACTGAATTGGTTTTATGTAAGCATTGAATATTTTTCAGATTTGATCTAAAATCGGCCAAATTTAAAATCTATGCCAACCAAATTTGTCCATCAAATGGCTATTCTAACTAAACTAATTAAATCTCGTACTCTATTTCTCAGACCTCCATTTGTTGTTATTTTAACACCGAGGTGATTGAATTTGAATTGCTTTACTAAAGCCTTATTGAAGTGGCTCGCAAATATTTGTAAATCACATACAAACCCATATATGCATATATTTCAAATTAATTAATAATTACATTTTATTAAAATAATTAACTCTAATTTTTCAGGAAGGTGATGCAATCGAACTTTGTACAGTTAGTGATATAAGAGCGGGTGGTCTGCCTGTGGTAAGTGTTAAAGATTTTATATAATTTATATAAATTTATGTATTCGGGATGCTTCCATTCTAAATGAACTGCTTTATACCGTTTAATAAACCCGATGACTAAATAAAATTTTATAACCAATCAATTATTTTTGAAATCCATCATCGAAACACTTACTAATAAATATCATGAAATAAGTAGGAGCCTTATCATGGGTAATCCACATCACTCTCAGTAAATGAAGGGTAGTCTCCACCTATCTCTCTATGTATATAACCACACAATTTAAATAACATTATATATACAATTTTGAGAAAATTCAAGGGGATTAACTCAACAACATCCTAAAAAACATCTTTTAAAAATTCAATTTATTTTTTAAAACCTCAAAATTTCAATACCTTCAAATGTTTTTTTTTATTCTATTCATTGTATTTAAAGCCAAAATGAAAAAAAATAATAAAAATCACAAAATATAAAGAAAATTTAGAAATCCCACTTCAAAAAGAATAGAAAACTGAAAATCATTTAAAAAAAGGGACATTATCCAATCTGTTTGTTATTTTGATCAGGATATTTGGCCTTCATATATTTTCCTTCATTCTGTTATTTTATTTTAAGCTGAAAGGCATTTTATATAAAAATTAATTGTTAAAAAATTTTGTTTAAAAAAAAACCCTCAAGAAAGATAATAAGAGAAACAGGATAAAAAAGTCAATAATTTCAAACTTCAAATTTAACACGGGAATAAGAGCAAAAAATTAACACCAAATAGTATTTAAATATTTAAGCTACGTTTGTCAGTTACTTCCGGCAGCAAATAGAACATAAATATTAAATTGCAAGAAATTCTGTCAATTATTTCTTTAGATATAATAAAAAATGTAAAATCGGCTCTATGGAAAGTTCTCCTGAAGCCTAATATATCCAAAAAGTCAATCATTTTTATATACAAATTTTCTGAACTTGAGATACACTCGAGTACCGACTGACCGACATCTCTCTAAAAACACAGCAGACTGCCAGTCTTCCTAAAACCGATCTTGGTGATGTATAATAATTATGCCTTTGAATATTATAGTTATTTTTCTATTTCCCGGCAAACGGATCACCATCGACTTAAAACTAGATCAGGAATATTTTATATTTGATTTAATCAGAAATAATTTGCCTCCTTGGTGTTGTAAACATAGAGGTTAATTGAAAGTAAACTAAGGGGGCAAATTTTAAACTGTTCGATTTCCATTTTTAAATTGAAAAATTATATATTATCAATACATTTGAAAAATTAATGGCTAATATTTCACTAACACATCATTTTATGTTATATGTATAACAACTATTATATGTATAACAGTTTTTTAGTAATAACCAGGAATGATGAAAATACATCCAATTTGTATTACAAAATGTTTTTAACTTTTTAATATTGTTATATTAATGATATATGTATAACAGTTTCACTGTTATAAACTGTTATACATTTATTGACGATGCATGTGTAACAGTTACTTAAACAATATTTATAACAGTTTTTTAAACAATATGTATAACAGTTTTTTTATTAATAATATTATTAGCCATAATCAATTCCATTTAACTTATTTCAAGTGATTTCATTTCTTTATTTAATCATTGATTTTTTATTTTATTCATTATTCAATACATATTTATATGTACATAAATAACATAGAGCAAGATGTTATATACGTTATATATACATATATATAAAATGGGTGTCTATATAATTTTTTATAATAATATTTAAAATTAAAATTCTTGGTAATTAATTTTAATGTTTATTTTTAACATTTTCCTTTAACTTCTCTAATTATATTTTGTATAATTATTATAATAATAATGAAAACAGAATATTTAATTATATACATATATAAATATAATATAATATGAACAAATATAGTTGCAAGGAACCAAAAAAATAGAAAAATAGATTTAAGAAATCGGAATTAAATAATAAAAATCTACTCAGTTGGTGGTGATTTCATTTAATTATTATCATTTATTTTTTTATTATTAGTGTGTGAAAAAAAAACAGAACAAAGGAAAACAGAAAAATAAATCAAGTTTTTCAATAATATGAAGATCTTATTATCCTTATATATGTATACGCACATACAAACACATTATATACCATGTTGTGTTTATAACAAAAATAACAGTGATTTTTCATGCTTTTTTAATTTTTATTACTCTTAATTGCTCTGTTTAAATGTGACACGCAAAGGATATTATATTAAAAAAATAATAAAAATAAATGCATACATTCTATAACAATACATACATATGTACATATATGAATTTTTATGTTTTTTTTTTTTTTTGATTTTCCTTGATTTTTAAATCAGATTAAGGAAGAAAATTATTATTTGCACGAAAACAAAAAGAGAAAAACAAACAAATTTATTCAGTGTGTACAAACTAATTTAGTGTGCCACCTACAAAATGTCTTTAAATGTTTTGTTTGAGTTCTTTTAATGAAAGACAGACAGTTAGTATAGGCTTTATGTCATTTCGATCAAACTATGATAATTAACAAAAAAAAAAAAATTATTTTTCGATATTTAATATTTAAACTTGTTTCACACGGAAATTAAGAATGAAAATTCTTTCATACAACTGCATAGAACAGATGGATGACGTAACCAAAGAAACGAGTCAAGAAAATTTGAACTCACATTTTCAAAATTATATTTGTTACTTTTTTATTATCAGGTTTCTCATCAAATCTATTCACTTAAGAAGTTGCATCTCACTTGGCAGCAAAATTACCCTAAACAAATGTCCAAGTAAAGGGACATACATTCCACTAAAATTTTTGAACGAATCGTTATATGCCCATAATATGATACTATTTCACATAACTCATTCGAAGAATAAAGAAAGGAGACTTAAAAAAGACCCTCACCTCCAATATAGCTTACATCTGTAATAATACCTATATGAAAGTAAAAATATTTTTGCCGGAATTCTATACCATATTATTCTATTTCCAAATTTAAAAACTAAATAGCTATAAACTTCATTGGTTTAACATAAAAACTTTTTCTATATAAAAATAATCTTTATGATAAATTTTCGAAAAAAAAAAGTGTGGGTCACAGCAAAAAACTGTGTAGCTCATTGGGAGAACATTATATAACAAATTCCTTTCTCCTTTCACCATTCTTTTAGAAATATTGAAAAAAAAAAAATTGTTTTTATTATAGTACCAATGTATTGTTTTGATGATCAGCCAAAGGAACAGTTTTTATTAGTTTCATATTAAATAATAAAAATAATTGTAAACAGAAAATCTTATATATACATTCATATGTGTCATATATGCGTGTATATTTCTAAATTTCATTAGAAATGTGAAAATTATTACGACACGTGATTCAAATTTGTTTTTTTTTCTCCTTTATTTGTTTTTAAATAGCTTTATTTGCAAAATAAAGCAAAAAAAACAGTAAGAAATTTGAAATAAACTAAAATTATATTCTAACAGGATGTTTCACTTTTGAAATAGGAATTAATTATAAAAATATTTTAAGCGGGTCACCAGGAGTCCGGCATGTTAAGTATTCGTAGTCAATAACCGAAACAGTTATGCATTACATAATGAAACTGTTATAGAAACGTTCAAGTTTTCCTGTTTCTTAATTTAGCTTTTAATTTTTTGGATCGATTCAAATTTTCATCTTTCTTTAGGCCTTCCTACGTCTTCTCGGTATCTAAAATCAAGAGAAAATAAAACTTAGAGAATAGTAAACGAAATTAAAGACTATTTCCAAGCCGTAAACAATAACTCTTCAACCGGCCTTATGAACAAAAATTCACATTTTAAATTCGCCACTGTTTCTTATTTCACTTATTCATCTATTTGGAACTATGCGTTATTCATTGTTCACCCTGTAAATTAAAAAATATTTTTTACTTTGTTTAAAAACAGACCAAATTCTATAATTTAAAGGCTATTCGATTCAATTGATTATACATTCTCTGACATTCTTAAATATTATTATTATTTTTTTTTAACATTTGAATTTATTTAGAAAAAATTAGATTCATATACCGTACACATGCCAATTTACACATAATATACATATATACATATATGTACATATATCTACAATAGTACACATAATTCGAATACATATTGATCTGATATACAACATACATATATAGAAGTACATATGCATGTATATGCGTATAACAACTTAAGGCAATAAAAATAAAAAAATTCGTTAGTGGTTTCCTAGAGAGCTATAAAAATGTTTTCTTTAATTCTATATAGGAGAAGGATCAAAAATAAATAGTTTATTATAAAAAAAATAAAGAAGAACCGAAAGTAAAAAGAAAACGAAATTGAAGGTCTTATCTGAATCAAAGATTTATCTAGGGTACATTTTTCATTTATTTTTACTAAAATACAAGAAAAAGATGATTTTTTTTAAATAATAAATATAAAATAGTTATTCAAATAAGCATATAAAATGGTTTACAGGCTATTTAATATTTTGTAAATTAAATATTTAAAAGCTAAATGTACTTCATGTGTGAAATTTTAAGTGTTAACGTTTATGTAATCGGCAATTAAACACAATGAATTCACATGGAATTTTTCTCTTAATTGATAAGCTTTTCATTTCTTGAATTAAAATCGAACTATTCAGTTATTTTCGAAAATCTTGAATGAAAAACTGGCTTAAAGTACCTTCCTTTGACGTTCTCGAATAAATTATATTCCCCTCAAAAAAATAAAGATGGCTAATGTTGTCCGGCGATAATTTCCGTCAATTTATGTATGAACGTACCTCTGACGGCTATAATAACTATTACTCACTGTAAACAGTTAAAAATCTTCAAATAAATTGCCAAATAAATTAAAATTCAGCACATCCGAATCAAAATTCATTTCAGATCTCAATTTATTCGGTAAAATTTCGATAATTTTCGGTAAAAATAAAATTAAATTATCGCAAAATATATTTGACATTTCAATATTTTTTTTTTTAATAGAGTAAATAAGTTCCGGTCAACAAGTTGTAGAAAATTGAAATTTTTTTTACAATTTTACATATACACACATAAATTTAATAGACTGACAAAAAAACTGTTTCCGGTCAATAAAAATATTTTATTTTGAGAAAAAAAAATTTTCTATTTTCTTTTTTGTTTTTTTTTTTTTTGACTTTATTGGAAATATTCTAAGAAAGGAAATAAATCAAAAAAAAAATAATAATAATAAAAAAAAAATAATAAAAGAAACAAAACAATTAATGATAAAAAGTTTAATTTTAAAGAAGTCAAACATAAATCTTTTTTTTTTCGTATAAGAGAGGCGTCAGAAGTTCTCTGTTAACGGTGAAAACGACGGCAATGGAATTGCCGGTGTCAGTTGCTTTATTTTGTAAAAGTTTTAATAGAAAAGATATAAAAAAAGTTGACATTATATCAGGGTATATTTGTTTTTTTGTATAATAATTTTCGAGAATATTGATAAAAAGTAGTAAGAAGAGCAAGAGAAATGAATTTCCTGAAAATAAATTTTTTAAACTTACATAATATCTTTTTTGCTTTGTTTTCCCACATTGCGGTCAGAGAAATGATATTGATAAGGGCCTGCCATTCCTCTCACACTCCTCCTGACGGGACACTCTTACTCGACATTTGTCCCTTCAGGGCATTAATTAACGAAATCGACATACGTCAAGCAAAACAAAAACGAATCCAAATCCAAGACTTCATGTCTTCGGATAACATTCCACATTTTATTGAGCTTTTTATTCCTCGTCTAAAACTGGTCGATACATTGGATATCAAACATTGTGCCATTAAATACTTGTTCACTTGACTGTAATCTGTTACTCCCTTCTCGAACATTTTGTAGTCTGCGCTTTTGTAAGAACAAATGAATTTGAAAAGGAACTCTTTCAGTCCAAGTAGGAATCGTGATTATTTACATAATTTCATAATTTGCCGATGACATCAAAGTTTTAGTACTACACCCGTAGATTAACGAAGAGTGCGTTTGATTACAACAGTACGATTACTTCCGCTCACACTATATTCTTATTTATTTCACAAGCGGGAACGGGATCGGTGCTGGAATTTTCTCCGGAACATATTGAGTGTTTGAATCACATTGAGTATTTGAGTCGAGAATATTTCAGGCGGAAGTTTTCGCCGTATTGAAGGCATTCGAAATTTTTGAGGGCAATGAAAATGTATAGCGGAAAATAAGATGTGATTGATGTGATGGTAGATATGTCGCACCCACCACGTCAATCACCCATTAAATCATTTTAAATTAAATTAAATTATACTCTATTTATTTATTGCTCTTGTCGTACATATGTCATACAACTGTCATACAACTGTCAATTTGATAACTCAATATAATTTTCGTTCAGTAAATATTTTCTCATTTTAAAGTGAATAAAAAAAATTTTTCATATTTCAAAAAATTATTTCGTTCTATATGGAAACACGCATTCATAAGTTGACTAAAATTATTTTTTAATTGAAGTGCTAACAATCTTTAAAATTACAATTGAACTTTTAATCACCAGAGAAGTTTTAATTTAAAAAAAAAAGTGTAATAAATTTATCCGTGCACAAAAACTCATATAAAAATATTTGTATATAAAAATGTGCATATAAATAAATTTTATCTTAATACAAATATTTATTATTCTTAAAATCCATCATATTGGTGGAGAAAACAACACCAAAAAAAAAAAAAATAAATAAATAAAATTTATTTTCAGAGCATCCTTTGGGAAAAATTTATAAATACAATATAGAAAAATTGTGAAAGGCTTACCCTCGGTTTTCTTATACAACAAAATTTTGTTTTTTGTTTCTCTTGTTTTGTAATTTAATAAAAAGTATAATGACCTAGGAAATGTTCTTAAATTGTAGTGTTTATTCTAAATATTCTTTAGTATAATGACCTAATAAAAATAATAATAAACATGCGTAAAAGTTACAAAAAATTTTTTTCGAAATATTTACTTATAAAATATTATATTTTTTGTCTACTTTACATATAAATTTTCTAGTCAATATCATATACCCGATTAAATGATATTAGAATAATTTCTTAAATAAATTTGAGAATATAAAAAATCATCTTATTTTCTCGGCAGTTTTTTTTGGCTTTGATATCTTTATGTAATTCAAACAATGTAAGATGATTAAAAGTATGGAGGCCTATAACAATATTAAGGTTATCTACTTATACTCCCATTATCTACTACTAACATATCTAGACCTTTAGAACTCAATTTAATCAAATAATAATATTAGAGATGCGGTGATGAAATTTTTTATACAAAAATATTAAAATTGTTTTCCTAATTAAATCAATTTGCTCTTAAAATAAAATTTTAATCTATTTTAAATATTTCATTTACACTTCATAATTCTAAACCCTAAAGGTCATTTACATTATACTCTATATATTATATATATAATATTATCTGCATTATATTGCATATTGAGTATAAAATAAATAAAACCTTTCACAACACAAACAAAAATTTTTACAACATAACCATTTTATACCTTAAAATCCTTAAAATAATGCAGCTACATTCAGACTAACTCTCTTATACTAACTCTCTCATTTAATAACTTTATCTCTTACCTCTTTAATCTTTTTATTTATATACATTTTTTTCTCAATTTTCAAAGGATGTTATAATTCTTATCACTACATATTTCCGCTCAATGAACTATATATATATATATATATATATATATATATATAAAATAAAAGAAAGCGAAATAAAACAGCAGCTACATACTTTTTTTTAGAAGGTCATTAACTGGTATACGTTCAACCCAAGGTTACAAGTTTTGAACATAGAATAAAATGTGAGAAAAAAAGAAAAAGTGAAAATCATGAAAATAAAACAGATATATGGTTGATCTGAACAACTTTGAGAAAGTTTTATGAAAATATCAAAATTTATTTGATGTTAAAGTTGGTACCATTAAATAGGATTTTTAGGTCATATACCCATTTTGGTATTTAAAATAAATTTTTGAATTAAAATTAACATTTTGCGGGGAATTATTATAAAAAATTCGAAAAGTTACTTTAAGCATAGGATTTTCGAATTGTAAAATTTATTAAATTTTAAATTTTATTATTAAAAATTGTGCTATGTGTACTCTTTCTATCTCTAAAATTATTATAAGTGAAAATTTGACTGGATACTATTGTGAATGACTATTAATGTGAATGCCATAATTATGTTGCCCCATAAATTGTTTCTATGAACTGTTTTCTGTAATATTATAAACGCATTATCAAATTCTAATATAACAGATTCAAATTTCAAATATAATCGCGTAGGGTTATAAAAAAAAAAAAAAATTTTATATCCCGTTTAAAATTTACAAAAGAAGAGTATAAATTTAATATTAAAAATAAGTAAGAAAACAAAGAACAAAATAATAACGACAAAAAAAAAAAATAAATGATATTTTCTTCTTTTTCTTTCTTTCACATTATTGTTATAATATTTTTTTTTTTTGATTATTTTTTAAATAAATATTCTCTTAAGGATAAGCTGAGAATTAATATTTGTAGATGAAAAACAAAACACAATATTAAGAATTTATTTTTTTGTATTTCTTATATAAAATATTTAATTAAGAGTAGTTTTTTTGAAAAAAATTATTTTAGAAAACACATGACAATTCTAAACCAGTAATATATTTTAGTATAGAAAGAAAAAAACAGATGGCCATTCATATGACATTTAATGAAAATTTAAAATGTTTGTGTTTTCACTATAAATTATATAGAAAATTCTAATTTACTTAATTGGGAAATATTTTGGTCTTTATAATATCCAGTGGGAAATTCTGATCAAAAATTCGTAATTAATGCGACAATTTTTGTTTTACCATATTAATTACGAATTTTATTATTAATTTAAAATATATCATAAATGATAGTTATTTTTAAAGCATATTGCAGCTGTCAAAGATTATTCAGGTCGTAAATTGCTTTTATAGAAAATTTTGAGAAATAAGATTTAAGAAAACTATTTTTAATTTTATATAGTTCCTCGAATACAAAAATATCTGGAGTTTTATTGATTTAGTTAAAAAAAATCTCTATATGATCATCAATTGCTTTAAGTATTTATATTTATAATATCCTGTTGAATCGACACAAGTATTTCAATCTATGATATCATATAAGAAGATGAACTAATAATAATAGGCACGAGTTTTTTTAATTTTCATTTTAGAGAATATAATATAAAAATAAGAATAAAAAATTGCATACATTTGGGCGCCATCAAAAAATTTATATAAAATACAGTTAGAAGTATGAAATTTAGAATTCAAATGATAATAAATGAAACAAAAACTTTGTGTGACCTCTTGGCCTCAGTAATAACTCGAGACTGGCTATTCGATAGTAAATAGCACATTTTTCGAGCCCTTTTAGGTTGCAACACACAACAATTAATTTTAAAACTTAGTTTAAATTTTCGAAATCTTAAATATCTCTTAAATGTAAAATTATGTAAAATTAGTCGCTCCACATCAAGATAGTCTTGAATTTAAAATTTAAAATAAAAAGTATAGGAATATATTTAAGAATAAAACAAAGATTCCCTCTACTTTATAATACCACTCACTATACACATTTTAACATTATAAAAAAAAAATTCAATTTATATAAAATATTCATTCGCAAAATTTTTATATTTACAAATTTGATTATATAAAAAATATTAAAGAGAAAAAAAATGTCGTTTTATAACTTTATGCGATACTAAATAAAAATGAAAAGCAAAGAAATTTCATTATATCCCCGGGGAAATAAGTATATGTATAGTATGTATGTATATGTATATATGTAACATATGAGAATGATAAAAAGAGAAATGAATCCTTTGTTATATTTACATTTCTATTCTTTTATATTTTTATTTTCTTTGAATTTAACATTAAAGTATAAAAATATCATTTAGGAAAACAAGAATATATAAGAATTTGAACAAATATACGTACGTATAGATGTAGGATGCATAAAAAATTTTCAAAAATAAAACACAAGTAAGAGTAAAAGTAAAATTTTCTTAAATATTCTTGGTTGTATTTAAGAAGAAAAGAAAAGTTAACAATTTTTTATATACTAACAAGTAAAACCGTTTCAGTTGATCTCAATTAACTGAATTATACCCTGCCATTTACCTTAACAATCTGGTTTTAAAAAAAAAAAAGGTTTTGAAATATTTTAAATATTCTTTTTCAGTTAAATAAGGAAGTCTATGCGATATTGTCCTAAATATACTGGTAATCGTCCTTCTTTTTACTACAACTTCATTCGATTGCATATTCCAGTTCAACTATTCAATAATGAGAATTGCAGAATATTTATAATTTTGAATTCTCAATAGTTGTTTGTTGCAGTAGAAGAAAGTCAACGTAAATTTTTAAGCTGGTACATATTCATACAGCGAACAACACCTTCAGTTGGTTACAAACTCCATACTAAACTTAATATAATCTTCACTAAGGTATAAGAATGTCTAGGTTAAATAAAAAGTAGAAAAATTTAAAGAAACAAAAATAGGTTATATGTGAAAGATTCTTAGAATTTTATATGTTCACATGTATATGGTAATTCGTATTTAATAATATGACATTTAAAGAAATTTAAAGTTATAATAAAATACAAGATTAAATATTAAAATATTACAAAAGAAATTCGCCTGTATTACAAGTTTTAAATTAATTATATTCGAACAATGTCTCAAGACATTCTCTGGCTTAAAAATCGCGGTAAGCCGGTATCAATAGACACACAATTCATTGCATAGACTTTATAGTTGCAAAATAATGCAGCCAAGTGTATTTTTAGTACAATTTCAAAGAAAAGAGAATTTTTTAATTTTAAAGTCACAATCACATCCGAATTTATTGACAACATAAGACATTCATGTATGTGATCATATTTTTAAATTCCACCAAAAAAATATTAATAAATTTTTAAAAAATTTCTACTCCTCTTAACACACATATGTCATTGTTTAATTTAAACATTCTAACAAATTCGAGCGTTTTATAATAACGCATATTATATACATAGCTATATACACACGTACATTTAAATAAAATTAAAAATGATCAAAATATTATACACAAAATTGTGGAAGAGAAAAATATGATTTTTTTTTTTGGCTCTTAATAAAATACCTTTAGGCAATTTTTAAATATATAAGATTAGGCTTCGTGTATAATTTTCTTGTTATCCCGGAACAGAAAACAAAACAAAGAAGACAAAAATTCGACGGAAAATCTTTCTTTATTAAAAAAAAATCCACAAAAATTACTTACCTCTGTAAGTATATATAGTAAATTACTTATGCATAAAAACATATTTACATTATATAGCGTACAATGTACTCGTATATACCGGGGTGTATACATTGTGTAAACATATTGTGATTTAAATGAAAAAAAAATTTTGAGAGTAAAATTGGCATAGCTGTCTTACCTTTAAAAAATATACTTAGTATACCTCTGCTTGTAGATATATACAGGGTTATTCAGCCAGAAGATAGCAGCCATATATCATCATGGCTGTATCATCAGTCTATACATTTTATTAAAATCTTTGGAATAATGAAATATGTTTTTTTTGCTATATTTCCAAAACCATAAAAAATTTTCAAAACCCTCAAATACCCCTTTCAAAAACAGTTTTTTTGAAACTTCTACCTTTTTTAGAGCGGAAGTCATAGGCAAAAAAACGCACGTTAAGATTTCGCTAAAAATTTTCTTAAAATCCGTGCTTTGGTATGTCGGTGCTTCTAACTTGTAGCTGAATAACTCTGTATATTGTAGATATTAATAAATATACAATAAGTCCTTATTACAGCGATTATTCTAAAAAAAAAAAAACAGAAAAAACCAAAAATATTCTTTAATGCCTATATTTTATTAGATTTTCTCCTAGTAATTTTTTTCTTTTTTTTTTTGTTTGTTCTACTAATTAGAATATTTAAAATGTAAAGCTTATTCAGTATCAAAAAAAAGAATTATCTTGTATCATTGAATTTTTTATTAAAATTACAAATCAAATATTAAATATATTGCATACTTTTAGGCAACGTACGAAAATCTATTAAGAAATTAATCGGGTCAGTTTTGTAATACTTGTACTCGTACTATTTTAGTTGAAACTGAAAGAGAAACTCATTTATAATTATGGTCTATAATTTACCTTTAATTAGTCGAGAAATAACGTCTCGATCACATACAAATTAAATAGTATTTTAGAATTTCTTATCATATATAAAAAAATTGTCGATAAAATGCTGGCAGGCAGGGCCTGACAGGCAAACGAACGAACCAATCGCCGAACTGAAAAATAATTTAGAAAAAAAGTAATTAATAAGAGTCTAATGAACAGTAACAAGGCACTCAAAATTGTCATCTAATTAAATTTTTACATTTTAATTGCGTTTGAACGCAATTTATAATTTGTGCTTGCCAGTCTAATTCTCTAATCAAACATTGAAAATATGTGTTATTAAATTAAATTGAGCTCAACAAATTTCTTTCAATTGAATTTGTATTTTTTTAATAAGCTAATATCCAAAATACAATATGAAAAATTTTAAAAGCAGTTTGAATGCTATGTAAGCAGCCAAAAATGAACCGTATCCCACAGTAGTCTATATAAGAACTCCAAAACATCTCAAATTTTTTTCCATATTTGCCTTGCTTTAAGAGAGTTTTTTTCGCTTTATCTTCTTTTACTCCTTGTCCTTGATTTTACCAAAAAAAAATAATCTTTTAAAAAATTATTCTTCTTCTCTGTTTATTTTAATTTTTCCTTTTTTATTTCATTTTTATAATACTATTTAAAAAAAAAAATAAAAAGAAATCCGCAGGATTTTCGTTTTATTTGTTTGGTTTTTTTATTTTATTTTAATATTTAACGTTTTTCTTTTTCCCTTGATGAAAGTTCAAACCGCATCAGAGATGAAATTCTATTATAAAAATTTTACAGTGGTAAAATTAAATATATAATTGTTTTTAATTTAATAAATAATTTAATAAGTTCTTAAAAATGGTTAATCAAGAAGAATATTGGTATTAGCATTGTGTAAATACACAAAAGACAATTTTCGTAATTACACAAACGAACTACTTTTTTTGTGTGGCGTTATTCTAAACTAGAAATTATTATTCACAAGCGTCACTCAAAAAAAGTATGTGTAGTTCGTTGTGTATAATCACAGTAATTGTATTCTGTATTTCAATATAGACTCCATACTTGTGTAAAATAAAGTATTAGAAAAACCAGTGTAACCAATGAATTTCTCTAATCTACTCTAGTTTCTTTAAAAGAAAGGGTTAACAGGCAATTAAAGAAAAAAAAGAAATCTTATTTTAAATTACTAAATCCCACTTTTTTATTAACTTGGTGAGAAAAAAATGAGTGAGAAACGTACGTACATACATTTTTTTAGTGTAATTCTCAATTATTCCCAGCAATTCTCTTTTCTTTCCTGTGCACTTCTTTTAAGAGATAGAAGTGACAAGAGAAGACAAGTTTTAATTAATCTGCACACGACATATGTATATTAAGAAGAGAATGTGAATCAGAGAGTATGAGTAGAAGTGAGAGTCAAAATTTTAATTTGAAAATTAATTAAAGAAGGTGACAAGACATCAAATTAAAGGGCATTTATTAATAATGAAGCATAATTTCACGCTATTATTGTTAACTTAACTTACATATATATACTGTAATAAATACTTAATATTTTTTGCTAAAACACAGGTTTTTCAGACAGAATATTAGAACAAATTTTTATGCTTAATTAATTCTATAATAAAATTTTAAATAAAATCAAAATTTTATTTTAAAATTTTTTGACCGCATCAAATAAAAATAATATTGAACTATCACATTTATTTAATATTAAATTTTTGAAAAATTTAATTAAGAGCAATATTAAACTCTTTTTAACTGCATAAATTCACAATAATTCTTTTCATATCCTTTATATCATATATAAACCACAAAATAAACTTGAAATACTTTTTTAAATAAAATTTTTTTTTTTTTTTAATTATTTATTCAAAAATAATCAAATCGATGACATTGTCTCAATTTCTGTATTATATGAATTTAAATATCAGATTATTGAAAACACATGTTTAATTAACAACATACATTTGTACACATGTAAAAAACTGATTTATACATGATTGACATATACATGTATACATAATATTTGTGTTCAATTATAAATTTCTCGCCCCATTTTGAATTTTAATAAAGAGAAATGAAATTGTTTTATACAAAATATACTACATAATCATAGTTCAATTTAAGGTTATGTCTAAAATATGTCAAAAACTTAATGCCAAATTTTATAGTAATGACATTTGACATAATAATAAGAAAGATTTTTTTCTCTCTATTTGTAAATTTTAGAATACAAAATTTATGATTATTAAAAAATTTAAAATAATATTATGGGGCTAATACGTATGGTTAGCGCAAATTTCAAAAATCCATGTAGCAGAGCAAAAAATTGCACTGCTACAGTAAAAAATTTATATTATATAAAAAAAAATTTCCTTCGCTAATGTAAATTATGTGTTCCATATTTAAGAGGACATCTAAGAGAACAAGTATAACATCTAAAATTTCCGTCAATCGTTAACTAGTTGGAGAAAAATATTTTTTTTTCTACGGTTTTTTTTTTGCACTAATACCAATTAGTGAAAACTCCTATAGTCTTTAAATCCCATAAGAAATAAATTCAAGGTAATTATAATTACTCAGCACCTTATTCAGAACTCAGCATTCTTTTTAATTTTTATCATAAAATTTCAAAATTTTTTATTTTAAATTTTCGCATTGTCACACAACTTTAATTATCTTCATTATGTAGTATAATTTTCTGATTGAAAACTGAGACCTCTTCAATTACAAATTCAAATTTCGTAACAATATTTCAAAAATGTCAACTTCCTTTTTAGTATCCTATGGTAATGTTGCTTTATTAAATTCGAACTTTGAATGACAAGTGACTGATGTAATTTTTATGAAAATAAAATTTTTTTTTATATTTTAATATTTTACTAAATAAAATTTAAATTGATTATTATACTAGAAATTTCCTTAAAAAATTTGTTATACATTTTTTAAAAGTTATAGAAAATGAAAGCAAAAAAAAAGAATTAATTTTTGTATTTTAAATTGAAAATTTCTGAAAATTCTGATGAAATCTAGTTCACTTTATTTACATTTTAATATTTTTTTTTTTTATTTTTAAATTAAATAGAGCACATAAATGTATGTACATATAGTAAATTAATAATATATAAAAAGGACATAGACAAGATTTGTTTTTGTTTTTGTTATATGTAGTACAATATATTAGTATGAAAATTGAAAATCTAATCAAAATGCATTCATGTGACGTACACATGAAATATTATTTTTTAAAAGGTCATATACAATAAAACTAAATTAATACAAAGTGACATCTTTCATCACATGTGGTTTTTTTTATGTGATATAAAAAGTGTATATAACTTAATATGTATATGTATAACAGTTAGACAAATAATGTATAATAAAAACCATTATTCGCGTTTGGAGGACTAAAACATTATTTTTTTTTTGTGAAAATTTTTTCATTTTATATTTTTTATATAAATTGAATTTTTTAGTAATTGTATTTAGGGAAAAAGGCACGTTCAACACAGTTAACTTCACAATTTTTTATTTTATATAGAATGGATACCAATTATTTAAAGTACATGTGTTAAAAATTTTGTATAATATAGATTGCGCAAATAAATTGTTATAATATAGGAAAAATCGGGATAAATTATCAAGTTTGAATAAAATCATAAAATTTAAAATACATATATAATTAAATATATTTTTTAATATTCTTAATTTCAGGAGCCCAAGTTATTAGATAAAGTACGGAAAAAATGTGGTGGTACTGATGAACAATTAGATGAAAGATCATTATGTATATGTACTGGTCCAGATTATATTAATATTACTTATCAGCATATTGTAGCTAAAGATGCCGATACGGCAAAAGTAAGTTATTATAATTAGTTATTAGTTATTATAAAATTTTCTAGTGCTAATACGCTAATATTAAAATTTATTATGAAAATTCATTAAATATCGCTAAAATTTCTATAAATAATTATTAAGTAGTACTGTTTTTTTATTGCTAAATATAAAAAAATCTTGTTTTAAATATTGAATAAAAAATAAGAAAGCTCACAAATCCAAATATAACATCCGTGTTATGTTTTCGAGCTCAATCAAGTTTTAAAATTTCAAAGTACCCAATATTTAAACCTCAAAATTTTAAAATAATTATTGTGTTGAACACACTTAATTTGAATTACAAATTTTTTACAGAATTAAATGGTTTATTATGATTTCCGAAAATGAATATCAAATTACATACATAGTTTTCAATATAAAAAAATTCATATTAAATTTAATTTAATTTTAGATATGGCTAGCTGGTATTAGAAAAATAACTCATAATGTTAAGGCAAATAATATTAGTCCTATGTGGAATTTAAAAAAACAGTAAGTCTTGCCACTCAATCACAAAATCAAGAGAGTAAAGAGTGATAAAATAAATTTTTTAAATATTTTTTTTTCTATTATTTCACACAGTTTAATATAAATTGCATGTAATAAATTTAAATTGTACATAAAATAACTAAATTTATTTCTCTTAACAAAATTTTCTTGTGAAACATAATGTATTTAAAGTAATTGTATTGTGTATGTCATTGTATTTATAATATATGTTAATATTGTTAAATGTGTGATTATATTAGCACTAACATGCCACGAATTCAATATTATACAGTAATACGGTTTTTAAATTCGATTCTACCTAGAAATTATGGTTGAACTGAACTTGACTTAACGGTAAATTTTCGAATGGTAATTTAAATACTGTAATATTACATTAAGGAATTCAATGATATGCTTCAATCAAAAATTAAAGTATTAAAGTAAATATTGATTAAATTTTTAATCACACTACATCAAAATTTGCCAAAAAATATTTATAGCAAGTAGACATATGTAGTAAAATTCCAGCAAAATTTTTATTATAATCGCTGTATGAATATATGAGTCTGCCATTCAGAACGCTGCGTTTAGATCAACATTCTTATAGAATTGCTTTTTTGCTATATTAGAAAAGCTACATTAGTTATATTGAACATCATACGTCAAACGCATTACATACATATGTGACATTTGTTTGAAAATATTTATTATTTGTGGCAATTTAATTTGCAATTTAATTAATGTCATTTCTTTAGCCGGCAGGCGAATGTACATTCTAGACTATCAAAAATGCAGTAATACATGTAAAAATTGTACATTTACACCATATTAATGAATTTTGGAAGTCAACGTACATTCAATTTTAAATAAAAAAAGAAAGGCAGATTCATATATTCACAAAAAAATTTTAGGACAATAGCTCCTAAACATATGCTTCTATGTTCAAAATTCATATAAATAATTGCTTAAGCTTTGGTATAAAATGTTGCTTGTGCATTTCATTAATAATTTAGCCTTAAGTATTTGGGTTTCGTTTTTTTAAAAACCCTTCATTTTATCATTTCATTGCACTTTATTTTCTGAAAAGTATTTAATTTAAATTGCATGTTATGTATTTTCAAAATTATACCACTATTTTTTTTTCTTCTGTTTGCTTTCTTTTATATTCTTGTGTCCGTAAAATGTTTTTTTTTTCAAAATATTAAAAACAAAAAAAAAATTAGCGATGGCAACAAGGATTGCGTACTATTACTCACAATGTTAAAGCCAACAACGCTTGTCCTCGAACAAATTTAATGAAACAGTAAGTAAGAAACTTAAGTAGAAAAAAAATCAAATAAGAACTCTCCAATCATGTTAACTAAATATTTTATATAATAAAGTAGATTACAGATTATTTTACATTTAGTTTTAGATAAATAATTCTCACCTCAAATGTCAAATTCAATTTACTCAATTGGTGTTTTAAATCGTGTCTTCATTTCTCAATTTAAATTTCGATTCTCGTTTTTTCATAAATTTTATATTATATTGAACGACATCTGCTTACAGTTCAATTCAACTTGTATTTTTACTTTAAAATTATTTTACAAAATTTCTTGATTCCCATTTTTCTTGAGATCTGTAGTGTGTAGTGTGTGTTTTAACGTTTAAGATTTTAAAACGAAAGTCAAAAACTTTTTCTTATAGCATAAAAATTTCTTATAACATGCCAAATAGTTTTTTTTTAAATAATAACTAATATACTGAATTATTTTTTATAATAAATTATAAATATTATTTTATAACAATTATAACTGACAATCTTTTTGACATTTATACAATTTAACCACTTAAAAACTTTAAGTCGAAAACAGAACAAGAGCGAATTTCCGCTGCGAAATGTCAAAATTCATATGAAAACACATATTTAAGATTTAAATAAGACTGCCCAAAATCTAGTGAAAATATGAAATTTCTAATTTACTGCTGACACTTTTCTTGACATTATCGATTTCCATATGTGTATGACACTACAAAACATTGAACAGTTGATTTCGCCGTTCTGCTGTTGTTCTGGGTTAACAACGGAAATCGCCATCCGCAATTGCCGTTCACCGCTTTGGTTCTGTTTTTGCAATTAAATGGTATACATATATTAAAATATAAAATCAGGTTTGTATTTGCATGAAATTTGTCGCATTTATTTGATTGACTAACAATTTTTTTTGTGTACGTTTTTTATGTATTTTATTAAAAAAACATTTTTTTAATACTTTCAATCAAAAACAGTCTCCTCTGATTCTAAAATTACTCATAAATAGTTTAATATTAATCTCAAAATTAATTCGAAACTTTGTTAATATTTTTTCAATCAAAATAAAAAAAAAATTAAAACTAATTACAATATTTATTAATTTAGTTGGATGAGATGCGGATTTTTGGTTGATACAAAAGGAAGAATACCAGTTAAAAATTTGGTTAAAACGTTTGCATCCGGTAAAAGTGAAAAATCAGTTTATCAGGCAATAGGTCAAGTTGGTTTACCAAGTGAAAAGAATGCAACAATAACACCCGAACAATTTACATTCGATAAATATTATGCATTATATCATAAAGTATGCCCTAGGAACGATATTGAAGAAGTATTTTTCAATATGTAAGTATAAAACGTATCTACTTATCTACTTATTAGACACCTTTTTTTATAATATAATTATTAATAATTTTGAATTATAATTACAGTACTAAAGGAAAAGCTGAAGTTATAGAATTACCACAATTAGTTCAATTTATGAATGAGAAACAAAGAGATCCTCGACTCAATGAAATTTTATATCCACTATACAGTGAAAAACGTTGTACAGAAATTATAAATGATTATGAAACAAATGATGGTTTAAAAAAGAAGGGTAAATTTACATGCAAAGAGTTAAAATTTTTAATTTTTTATAAATTTTTTATATTTCAAAAAGGTCAACTATCCTTAGATGGTTTAAAAAGGTACCTGATGTCAGATGAAAATGCACCAGTATTTTTAGATAAATTAGAAATATGGATGGATATGGATCAACCATTATCACATTACTATATTAATTCATCACATAATACATATTTATCTGGAAGACAATTTGGTGGTAAAAGTACAGTTGAAATGTACAGACAAACTTTATTAGCTGGATGCAGGTGAGAATTTGATACAGAAATTTTCCTTATAAAATAGAAAAAGCCACCTTAATTGTGTACTACTTCAAATATATTAATAATATTTATTATGCAATTTAATTATTTTAACACAGATGTGTGGAATTAGATTGTTGGAATGGTAAACCACCAACAGAAGAACCAATTATAACTCACGGTATGGCAATGTGTACTGAAATATTATTTAAAGTAAGTAAAATATGAAATATTAATTCTCCTATTCTCCTATTTTATAATATAAATTTTAATTTCTAATTTTAGGATGTTATTGTTGCTATACGTGATTGTGCATTTGTTACATCTGATTATCCTGTTATATTATCATTTGAAAATCATTGTAATCGATTACAGCAATATAAATTAGCTAAATATTGTGATGAAATTTTTGGTGATTTATTATTAAAGGAACCTCTACCTGAATGGCCTGTAAGTAATTAACAACACATTAGTATATATTATTATTAGTATGTATTATTACAAATTTATATTTGGTTTTTATATATTTTTTAGCTTGAACCTGGTGTACCTTTAGCGCCACCGTCGGCATTAAAACGAAAAATTTTAATTAAGAATAAACGCATGAAACCTGAAGTAGAAAAAATTGAATTAGAATTATTTTTAAAAGGTGAACTAACAATTGATGATGAACCATCAGAGGATGCCAGTGCTGTTAAAGCACCACCTGTAGATCCACCACCAGGTGAAGCACCACCGGGTGCTCCTCCACCAGCTGTTGGTCCAGACGGTCAGCCAGCTGTTGGTCCAGATGGTCAACCACTTGGCCCAGATGGTCAGCCAGCTGAAGCTCAAGTAGCATATTCCGGTTCAACAACAAATGTTCATCCTTGGTTATCATCGATGATCAATTATGCTCAACCTGTTAAATTTCAAAGTTTTGAACATGCTATAAGTAAATATTTAACAAATACAAATAATTCGTTTTCTTTGTTAAATTTTAAATGCAAAGTTCACAATTATTTCAATTCTATCTTGTTTTTTTTTGTTTACTTTTAGAGAAAAATATTCATCACAATATGTCATCTTTCTCGGAAACTGCTGCTATGAATTATCTAAAAACAAATGCAATTGATTTTGTCAATTATAATAAACGTCAAATGTCTAGAATTTATCCAAAAGGGTCAAGAGCTGATTCATCGAATTATATGCCACAGACATTTTGGAATGCTGGCTGCCATATGGTTGCATTAAATTTCCAAACATGTGATTTACCATTGCAATTAAATCAGGGTAAATTCGAATATAATGGTAATTGTGGTTATTTAATAAAACCAGATTTTATGAGAAGATCTGACAAAGATTTTGATCCATTCGCTGATGCATCTGTGGACGGTGTATGCGCTGCTTCTTGTTCTGTACAAGTTATTGCTGGTCAATTTTTATCTGAAAAAAAAGTTGGTACATATGTTGAAGTTGATATGTACGGTTTACCATCCGATACAGTTAAAAAAGAATTTCGTACTAGAACAGTTCCAGCAAACGGTTTAAATCCAGTTTATAATGAAGAACCATTTCTGTTTAGAAAAATTGTATTACCCGATTTAGCTGTGTTAAGATTTACAGTATTTGAAGAAAGCGGTAAACAAATAGGACAAAGAATCTTACCATTGGATGGTTTACAAGCTGGTTATAGGCATATATCATTAAGAACAGAAGCTAATTTCCCAATGTCGTTGCCAATGTTATTCTGTAATATTGAATTAAAAATTTATGTACCCGACGGTATGGGTGATTTTATGGCATTATTAACTGATCCTGGTGCTATGGCTGGCAATAAACAAGCAGATAATCTAAAAGGTATGGGTATTGCTGAAACCAGTGGTGGAGCAGCACGTGATGCCATGAATAAGAAAAAAGAAGAAGGACCACCACCATTAGTCTTTGAACCAGTAACTATAGAAACATTACGTGGCGAAAAATGCTTCCAGAAGACAGCCAAAAAACAAAATAAAGAATTAGATACAATGAAGAAGAAGCATTCAAAAGAAAGAATGGCAATGCAAAAAACTCAAAATGCAGCTATCGATAAATTAATCAAAGGCAAAAGGTATATCTTCAATATTATAATTGAATTAATTCAAAATATTTAACAAATAATTATTGTTTTTCGTTTTTACAGCAAAGATGAAATTAAAAATGATTCCGCAATCAAAGATGCTATTGCAAAACAAACAGCTGAATGGGCTGAAATGATTTCAAAACATAAGAAAGAAGAATGGGAAATGCTAAGACAACATGTACAATCCTCTCAAGAGGAAATGGGTAAATTAATGGAAGTTGTACAAGCCGAACAAGTTAAGAAACTTGAAGCAAGACATGCTCAGTAAGTTTTTTTAATTCAATACTTGGTGGGGCTTTTTCACTTTAAATTTTTGTCTTTTTAGGGATGTTAAAGATTTAAATGGCAAGCAAGCTAAAGTATCTGTTGAAACAGCTAAAGAGGTCCAAAATGATAAAACACTTAAATCAAAACAAGCTAAAGATAAACGTTTACGAGAAAAGAAAGCTCAAAATGTAAAAAGATTTATTGAAGAAAAAAAGGTAAAAGAGAATATAGCAAATAATAAAAATAAATTTTGAAAATGGAAGAAATAATAAAAATAATTAACGTAATTTTAGACATTGAGCATAAAGCAAGGACGTGAAAAAGAAAAATTAGGTGTAGCTCATAAGAAACAACTAGATGATTTTAGTAAAGATGTTGAAAAGGTACTACAGGCTTTGATAAATGATCCCCCAAGTCCAACTCATGTCACCAGTTATGAAACCGTTCTTTAAGAGCAAAAACATTTTAGTTTTTTAATTTTTTCTTTTGTTTTTGTATATAAAAACATTTACGTTCGTTTTTTTTTGCAAAAATTATATAATATTTATAATTTTAATAATTTTCATTGTAATTAAATAAACTAGTTTAGTATTTTTTAGTTCCATATTATTTAAAATTTAATTTTTGTTTTTTACAATGCAATATTTTTTATGTTTTTATTTAGCCTTTCAAAGAATTATTATAATTTTGTATATCATTTCTTTTCAATTTAATATTAATTTAATTAAATTTCTTATAATTTTATAATTAAATAGCTAAGCTCTATTTTGTAGAATTGTTTTTTTTTTATACTATTATAAAGTTAATTACAAATGCTATTAACAAAGTGAAAAAAACTAGTATCTGTTAATAATTATTAATTTTGAATAAATATGATTTTTTTCATTTTTAATTTAAATTAATAATTATCAATTCAATTAATTATTTACAATTTATTTAATTTATATAATTCATATGTATAGCTTGAAATTGTTTTATAATTTTATAAATAATTAACAAAAGAAGTACACACAATAAATATTTAGATTCATAAAGCATATATTAAAAGTTAATGTATATGAAGTGATAATTTTAAATATGATTATATAATATACTATAAATATTTAGATATATTTATACAAGTATATTGCAATTAATCAATAAATTATTTAAGAAATAAGATAAAAATTAAGTACGTATATATATATAGAAATTCGTATTGAAATTAGAAAATAGTAATTGTAATAATAACAATGTAAGATATAAATTAGGAAATTATAGGAAAAAAAAACTAGCTTCCAAATTAAAGTCATAAAAATATAGTTAAAAAATATTCAAATATAAAATTTAGAATAAATTTAATAGAAATACTTAATTAGAAAATAAATAAATTTAATTTGGTAAAAGAAAACGAGAAAAATTAATGAAATAATTATTATTTCTGTAATTAATTATTTTAATTATAATTTCTGTATATTTTTTAATAGTAAATTCAAAATTTAATATTCATATAACAACGTATTAAATAATTGTAAAGAAAATTCTTTTGAAATTTTATATTTAAATAATTTTAAGTAAATATAATTATTTTCATTTCATTTATTTAATATAATTTAATTCAATAATGTATTTAAATACCTAAAATTTTAACTTTAACTTTTACTAAATTGAATTTCTTATTACTTTATTAAATTTAAACTAAAAATGTTTAGAAAATTGCTACCATATTTTTTTAAAATACAATTTTTTTTCAGTACCTAAAACCAAAATCTTATTTGTTGTAATTGCAATTAGTACAAAAATGAGAAAACTAAACATAAATTTTGAAAAGAAAAACCCAATTTTTTTGAATAAAAATATATATTAAAAAAAAAATAATGATATTCAATCAAATTTTCTTAATAGAAATTATTGATTCGGTTATTAAACAATCTGTAATAAAGCATAAAACAATAAATCAAATTTCTTTATTTTAATTAAAAATAATTACATTTCAAATATTTAACAAAATTAAGATATTATTACCTTTTTTTTATTAAATTTTCACTTCTTCTTCTATTTTTTCTATTCAAAGCACATATTTTTGTATTAATTACAGTTTTTATCTTCAGTAATTTAATTTAAATGTAAAAAATATATATATTTTTTTTATTATCTTAAAATATCTATAAATTTTGTGAATAATACAGAAACGTATAAAATTAAACAAAAAAATTAATTTGAATTGAATAGTAAATTTAGTATTAAAAACGTAAAATTATAATATAGAAATGAAAAAAAAAAAACAATAATTTAGAAATTAGAAAATACAAAATGTAATTAAAAATATTGAAATAATAATTTTAAAATTAATTAAAATTAATATTTGATTAATATATTGTAATAGAAATATTTGTATATATAAATATATGCGCACATTTTAATGTATATTTATTATATACACACAAAACACACACAATTGTTATTTATATATGTATATAAAATATACATATTAATGTATATAAATTCTTAATTAAATTACATAAATAATTTCTAATTTTAATATTTTTATATGATGTTATAAAGTAATTTATAGTCGATTTTTTTGTGTTTCTTTTTTTTTTTTGTTTTAATTAATAATATCTTTGAAATTTCAATTTAAAATTTTTTTTTCTTTGAAAATTTTTATTGACTTTATTTAATTTTTATTAGTACCTAAATTATAATTTAATAGAATAATATTAATTTTATATACAAATTTGTATATATATAAAATATCTATAAAATACTATATTATTGAAATTGTCTATATTTCATTTTATTTATTCTCAATTTATTTAATTAATTATTTAGTTCTTTCTTTTTATAATTATAATATAAATATTTTTTATAAAAATTAAGTTTGAGTTGCCCCCATCTAAATACAACACCAACATTTAAAGCATGAAACCCTTATAATTTTTTTTCATTAAATATAAATAAATATGTATGTTTAAGAAATAATTAAATTATTATTTATTTTTAATAATCTTTTTTTTGTGTTCTGTTTTTGTTTTTTTTATTTTTTTTATTTTTATTCACTTTGTTTCACTATAGATATATTTATTTATTTTTTGTAGAGCATGATGTGTAATTTAAGAGATAAAAAAATTTGAATTAATTAAAATTTAATTTTACAATTAAATAAGTATTTATATATAAATTATATTATAAAATAAATGGATAATATAAAAAAAAAATAAGATAAACAAAAATTATTTTATTTTATTTTACAAATACAAAATTTTTTTTATTAATTTTATTATTTCATATTTCATTTAATATATTTATTAAATATATTCATATCTCATTAAAATTCATAAAATTTTTTTAAATTTTCATATAATTAAATAATTAGTATTAATATATTAATTAAAATTAACTGTAGATTTCATTAATTTTTTTTAATTTTTTTAATATGTGTAATTAATATATAAATTTAAGTTGTAATCAAATTTCATTATATATTTTCATTAGTAATTTTATTTTTCTCAAATATTAAGTAAATAATATTGAAAGAATTTTATTAAAAATTTATTTAATTACATCATATTAGTTATGCAATTAAAAAATATAAGATATTTTACAAACTAAACATTTTAATTTTTTTAAAAATAAAAAGAAGCTCGTCTTTATATTTTAATTATAATAAATTTGTAATACATTAAGTATGCGAGTTTTTGCTTTATTTGTACGTTTCCAAATGATAAACTAATAAATAATTTTACATAAAAAAAAAATTTAATTAAATTCTTTCAATATTTTTTTTTCAACATCAACTTCAATTTTATATTTTTATAAAGGTTAGTAAATTATAAAATATATTATTTACAGTCATAGAAAAATAAAATGCAAAATAAAATTTAAAATAAAGTTAAAAAATTACAATAAAACTAATCTCTATTTTTTTATATATATATAAAAAGTCTATTGCTATAAATTTTTATATAAGTTCTTTTTATATACAAAAATGCACTTTATATTTTTTTAATTAAATTTTTCACAACTAATAAATTACTTTCGAAATTATTTGATAATTATAAAAAAAAATTCAATTAAAGAAGAAAATAACAAAAACACCGCAGTACAAAAAATGGTATCTGTATTTATACAAATAAATATTAAAAATTAAGTAAAATAAAAAATTTAAATATATTTTATAAAACTGCTACCTACTTTAATTCAATATAACATTTTTATATATAAAAAATAAGTAATTCAATAATATATTTTATTATTTTATATACTAACCTTTATACTATAGTTAAAACATTTCAAATAAATCATTTAATCCAAAAAAAAAAAAATTCCTATATAATAAATAAAATATTAAATAATGAAATTTTTTAAAAATATTAAATAAAAAAAATATTAATTTTTTTTTTTTAATTTTTTTCTATCACACACTTACCTACTATTTTTTTATTATACTTCTATATCATCAGTTACTTGAAATGTATAAAATGGAAGAGGAATCATTTAAAATATATGGAAAGAGTGAATTCGCCATCTAAATCGATTGCATCCTTCCCTCACAAAAAAAAATTCAAAAAAAAAAAAAAACAAATGCATCAATAATCAATAAAAATTAAAAAAACAAAATTCATTCCAATATAAGAAATTAAAATAACTACAAAAAAAAAAAAAAAAAAACAAAAATCAATTCCAAAATTTCAATAAAAAATTAAAACATTTATAATATAATTTACATACATACATATTTATATATATATAGGCATATATATTTGTGTATGTAAAACAAAAATGTGAAGTTAAAAACAAAAATTTCAAAATTTACAAACAATTTGTATTAAAAAATTCTTCAATTTAAAGGTAAACAAAAAAATTTTTTATTTAAAATAAAAATTTTGAAATTATTTTTTACTTCATAGCTATTTGTTTTTTCAAATAAAATTAAAAATTTTAATTTTAAATAAAATTTAATTAAAAAAGCAAAAGAGAAAACAAACAGCTGAATTAAATTTTAAAAATGAACACCGATTAAATTTAAGAAGAAACTAAAATGAAAAAACATCAAGAAAACAATATTATATTTTAATATTAAATTAAAAAATAGAAAAAACAGCAAATATAACAAAAAATATTGTCATCAATTTATATATTTTATTAAAAATTAAAAAAAAAAATTAAATAAAAGAAGAAATTATTAAAACCAAAAAAAATCAAAAAATTTTTAAATAAGTCAAAATTAATACTAATAAAATAAAATTTATTTTATTTATTCTTTCCATTTTAATTTAAAATTTCAGAAACAAAAACTCATTTAAGAAACTCTTTAATATTTCATTGAATGTTTTATTTTTATTTTCTTTGTTTTTTAAATCGAAAAAAAATAAATAAATAAAATATTTTTAATTTTTTAAACAACAAAAATTATATGAAAATTTTTTTAAAATTATGATTAAATTCTTGAATTCTTAAATATTTAAAATTTAAAAACAATAATATTAATTTTAAAAATTTAAAAAAATAAAAATAAATTATGAAAGAAATAGCAAATTAATACCCCTATGAATATCTTATATATTAAAAAAAAAAAAAGATAAATTAAAAAATTACAAGAAATGTTCAACATAAATAACTTTAAAACTCGCTGGTTTATAAAATAAATAGAAAAAAAAAAATAAGACTATAAATAAATTATTATATTAAAAAAAAAAAAAACAAAATAGAAAAAATGTTTAAATAAAAATTTTGGATTTGATTAAAAAATTTTGTATAACAACAAAAAAATAAATAATTTAATAAAAATTAAATTTCATATAATTTTTGTACAAAATAAATTTGCATGTTTGCTAAAACAGAGAACAAAAAAAAAACAAAAAGCAAACATTATTTCAAAATTAATTTTAAATCAGAAATTTATCAGAAAATATTCAAAATATCATTAATGCTATTTATTTATTATATTATTATAATTATTAATTATTATAGTAAAAAGAAAATTATTTCAATCAAAAATTTATATATAATACGAGTATATTATATAAAAAAAAAAAAAATTAATTCTGATTTAGAAATATATTTTTTTTTTTTTGTTAATTTTCGTTACTTTTAATTAATTATTTTTCTTTTCTCTAATTTTTTATTTTTTTCTTCACATTAATTCCAAAAATTATTTTTAATTTTGAATTTTTTAAATTATTTTTAAAAATTTTATATATACATATATATTTACCTATATATATATATATATAATATTATAAATGTATATATATATATAATTATATTTTTAAAATTATACACGAATATTATTTTTTGATTCAACAATTAAAATATTATAAAATTTAATTATATAGAATAATGTTATGTAAAAAAATTTTAATTTGCACATTTTTATATAAAAATTTTATTTAATTTGTAATTTTTTAAATAAATTTAAAAATTTCAGTATTAAAAATTGTTAAAAATTATATTGTATTATAAATAAATTGTATACAGAATAATTTTATTATTTATAAATTATTTATTCATTATTTTTCAATTTATTTTTAAAATTGTGTACTTCAATATTAAAATTATTATAAATAAATTAATTCATTTTCTTATTTTTAAATATAATTGAATATTTTAGGAAATTTATAATAATTTGGAAATAAAATTTGTATAATATATTCAAAATTAATATTATATAATTAAATATAATAAATCAAATTATTGGTAAAATTCAAAATATAAAATAAAATTTATATTTAATTAAAAAAATATATGTGTAAAATTAATATTTTTTACATTTGATTTATAATAAATGTAAATTAGAGAATTTTTTTTCATTTTTTCTCTCTTTTGAAAGGAATTGTTTAATTTTTCAATTAAAATTTTATAAAATGCTTTAATAAATTCATAAATAATTTAAAAACAAACTAAAATGTTATAAAATTATTAAAGACTTTACGTAAAAACAAAAATTTAGTATTTTACAATTTACTTTTATTTTTTATTTACATAAAAAATTGAATTTGCACATTTTGAAAAAAAGTATAATGCACTTTAATATTGAGAAATTTAATTTAAATAATTTTAAAAAAAAAAAAGAATGTCTTGCAAAATGCAATTAAGCAAAAAATGCTTAATAAAATATTTTAATTGAATTTATCGACATTAAATTATTAATTAAAATTAAATCAAAATTATTAATTAAATTTAAATTAAAAGTAGGAAAGAATATGAGTAAATTTTTAATTGTTGAAATCAAAATTTTGTATAAAATATATAAAAAAAAAAATTATAATTGTATATTGTTATTCTTAAATTTGCTTCTGCAATATTCTAATTTTAATTTTAATTTATTTGTATTTCTTAAAATTGTTTTAAAAAAATATTCTATTTCTATTTTTCTTATTTCTCTATTTTCTGTAAAATATAATATTAAATAAATTATTGAATTTAATGTTAAAAGAATAAAATAAAATTAATTAAAAATTATTTAAATAAATGATATTATACATAAAATAATTGATCTCATTAAAAAAAAAACATAAGAAAAAAATTATTATTTTTATTTTATTTAAAAAAAAAAAACCATTTACATTTTAATTTCTAACACTTATAAACCCGTACATCGCTTCCTTATATATTTTATTTTATATAACTATAAAGATAGTGCCAAATTTTTTACCAGAAATTTTTAAATACTTAATGGGCAGATTTTAATTAAAATAATAAAATTTTACTCTTTATTTAATTTAACTTAAATTTTTTTTTAATTTATAATTACTTTTTTATTATAATTACTTACAATTTGAGATTTATTTTATTTTAATTTCACTGAACTAAAATATTCAAAACATTTTAATAGAATAAAATTTTAATATTAATAATATTTTCTAATTCTAATTTCAATTTTGTAATCAAAAATTCTGAATTCTTAAATTTTTTAAATATTTTTATATCATATGATTTAATTCTCAATTAAAAATAAAACCTGCCGCCATTATTATTTTGATTAGTTTTATCAGAAATATTTCCCAAACCATCTGAATATAATTAAATTAATAGTCTGAAATAAAATCACTGATATCTTTACAGCATATTTATTTATTTATTCAATTTTTTATTATAATAATAATTACATTTATAAAAAGTAAGTATAAAATTAGTATAAATACCAAATTTTAAATTTCAAATAAATTTATAAAATTTTGTAATTACATACCTCTAGTTTTTTGTGTAAAATCACGCATTATAATATAAATTCAACTCAAAATAAATTATCTACATTTATTACAATCACTACTAAACCAATATTTTTGAATTATATGAATGTTAAAATTTTTGATGCCCATCCACCAATTTATAATTTAATAAAATAATTTTATTTATTTATCAAAATTTGTATATATATATATTATTCTAATAATTTTTCGATTTACAACGAGCTAACAAATTATCCGAATAATATGTTTTTCAAATCAAATTGAAATTAATAAAATTGTAAAATTATATTTATTAATAATAATTTTATTTAAGTTAATTATTAAATTTATAAATAAAAATTTAAAATTATATAAATGAATTCAAACACATTGATAGAAAAAATAAAAGGGATATTCCAAAAATTTAATCGATTTTATTGAAAATCGATTTTCCTAATCAAAATTATTATTAAATTGTAAACATTTCAAAAAAAAATTTTTGATTTATTAAAATGTCAATTCAATTCACAATGGTCAAATTGAGCTTAACTAATTTGTGTATTTATTAAAATTAAATCGTACACATAATTTTTAAATATTTTATATTTAATTTAATATTATTCAATTTATAATAAATTCCTTTTATTTTCTTTAAAAATATACTTACATATTATAAAGTTTGAAACAATACAAATATAAGAAAAAAAATTCTTATTGAAAACGAAAATCAAAATTAATTAAAAATCAAAAACAAAATAAAAAATTTAAAAAATTTGTAAAAGTTACAAAATCAAATAAAATTTGATGAAAAACAAAATTATATTCAATTAAACTTATAAAACGTTTAAATTAATTTTTGAATTAAATATGAAAAAAAAAATTATTTTGTAGTAAAAACATAAAAAAATTATTAAAAATAAGAAATTGTTAATCAAAAATTTAAGTTAATTGTAATTTATTAGAAAATCAGGCTTTAAAATATTATAAAATTATATAATTATTAAAAATATTATTAATAATTTATTTTTTCTTCAAAAATCATTTAAATTTTTAATTTTAATTAATTTAAAATCAAAAATTTTTTAAAATTTAATTCAATTTGAAAATTTTCAATATTAAAAATGATAGCGTAATAGCTGAAATTGATTTAAAATTTATGTTAAAAAATTTTAATGCTCTTATTAATTCTTATAACAATTAATAAAATAATATTATAATTTAAAATTAATTTAAAATTAATGAAAAATTTTTATAAAACTTTAAATACCGAATATCCATAATAATTTCATTATCGCTATATCAATTTTAATTTCAATTCAATATAAAATATTATTTGTATAATTTTTTTAAAAAATTTCAATTAAAATTTAATCTCTTGAATTAAAATAAAATAAAAATTAAAAAAAAAAAAGAAAATTTATAATAACGCAACTCTTCATGTACAACTTTTTTTGTACTTTTTAATACTGCATCGTAAATTTTAATACTTTAATATTAACAACACAAAAAAAAAAAATAAAAAGAACAATGGAATTGAACATTTTCTCATAAAAAAAAAATTTTTTTTTAATTTTTATTAAATTTTTTTATCAAGAGATTATTAATAAAATAATTTAATTATAAAAACTATAATTATAAAATCAAATTTATCTATAATTTTAATAATTATTAAAAAAATTTTTCTGATCAACTGTACATTTATTAAAATTATAAAATATAATTCATAATTTTTTATTTATTTTAATTTATTTAAATAAAATTTATATATAAGGCTTATTATGTATGGTGAATTCTGTGCGTAATGGCAGCATTGTAAAGTATTTACAGTATTTTTAAAAATAAACTATCAAAAAATTTGCTTTCCACTTGTCACATATGCGACTCGCCAGATTTCTTTATAAATTCGACAGCAAAGAAATCTTACGAAATTGCTATACATAATATGTCAAATTGTGACATTCACCAAATATCTTTGCGAAACTCACCACATACATAATAATGCCTTTTAAATACAACTAACACTATACATACATTAAAAATTATAAAAATCAAAATATATGAGAATTGAAATACCAACCAAACAATTAACACATTGAATATTGTTGAAAATAAATATATAAAATACATTTAAGTAAATATCATTAAGATATTATGAAAACAGAAAACAAAAAACATAAAATGTATGAAGGCAATCTGTTAAAAAAAAATATGAGGGATTTATAAAAAAAAAAAAAAAAACAAAATAACAAAACAAAAAAAAAAGGAAAAAAAATAAATAAATAAAAATTTAAAAAAATTTTTTTGTTTTATTTGATCTATTTTTGACCGATCGAATTTTCACTAATATTATTTGTCCGTATCGTTCAATATCTGCGGCCTGAGGTCCTGGTATTATTTCGCAGTACATGAGTATTTAAAACTTTTACTACTCGTATAGTATTGGAAATGTTGTTTGCTTTTCTAAAATAATTGTAGTCACAAATTTGATTCTCAGTACAAAATTTTCTAGAATTTTTACACTACATTTTTTAAACACACTTGTCTGTACTACTGTATAAAATCTTTTAAATATGTTGCGATTATTCATTATACAGCGCAGAATTTTTGAATGCTTAGATTTAGTAAAGTTCTAATTTAAATTTTAAAAATATATTTTTTCTTGTGTCATTACAAATTTATTCGAACTATCTTAGTTCTAACTTAACTTTTCCAGACTTCTAATATCTTATATTTTTCTATGCGATTTTCAAACATGCTTCTTTTTGTACATGCAACAATAAAAATTTATCAAACATATTTTATATTAAGATCTAAGGTCACCCAAGTCACACGTAGAACGGCAAAATTTATTAAATTTTATAATCAAATCTCTTTACATTGTTAAAATCACATTTTATCTATCAGATCTTTTTTTTTAAATTTTTTCCCCAACCCCTTCATTCTTTAATATTTTATTTTCACTTGTTATTCAATAGGTACCAGCTATACCTACATTTAAAATTAGCAGTAAAAAATTATTAATAATATTATTAATAAATTATTAATAATAACAAGTAAAAATACAAAATTTTATTCAATACTTTTTACTTTATTAATACAAAAATAAAATACAAAAATTTATAATTAAATATTTAATAATTAATATACAAAACGTTATATTGTAAAATATACACTAAAAAATAAATCAGTGTTGTGTACAAATATGAAACATATAGAAAAAAAATTAAAGATATTTAATTACTATATGAAATGTTATAAAGGGTTCCAAGATTTAAATGCATTCTTTAAAAGCATTCTCGACAAAATTTCATAAATATTAACAAATTATTATAATTGAAAAAATTATATAAGCAAATATAACATAAATTTATTATAGGGTATAGATTTGTAGACTTATACAATTGGGGTAGCTTGTGCACTGCGTCTGTTACCTTATTTATTTACTTATATGTTAAATATTTACAATTCATTTTTTTTTTATTTTAAATTGTTCGAATAATCATTTTTAATTAATTTTACAACACTGATCTAAAAAAAAAATATACATACATTTTTACACAAAGATACTAAACAAAACCATTTCTATGGCTAAAACATAATTATAATTAACAAAATATACAAAAAAATATACAAAGAAAAAATAAAAAAAAAAAAAAAACACTATGATTCATTTAATTCTGAAAATGGATTTCTATCTTTAATATCTAAATATTTAATATTTCTATTACGATTTAAAATTATTGGATAAATCCAATATAAAACACTTGTTATTAAACATAAATTTAATATTAATATTATAATTAAAATAATTGTAAAATTATTAAAATCTTGATTATTTTTAACAGTAATATATAAATTTTTTTGTAAATTATCTCCTTTAGATGATGATGATGATGATGATGGTGATATTTCATCATATAAAAAACTATAATCTTCATTTTTATTATTTTTAATTGAAATATCATTATTATTTTCATTTGAATCATAATTAATATTTAAATCATTATTATTATTTAAACTATTATTATTATTATTATTGTTATCAGATGGTAATTGATTATTTTCAATACATTCAATACCAATTATATATTTTGGTGTTTTTGGTATATAAGTATTATTTGGTGCACAAATAACACCATATAAATGAAAATATCTAATCATTGATTTTAAATCATCACAATTAAATTGATTACCAGTAATACCAATTTTTTTTAAACGTTTTACAATTATTTCATCATAATAATCAATTTTTTTTATATTATTACCATCAATATATAAATATTTTAAATGTTTAACTGGATATAATATTTGTATTTCAAATTCTTTCATATTATTATATGATAAATCTAATATTTCTAATGAATGTGAATACCAATGTTTATTTAATGTTGAATATTTAATACCAGTATAACTTAAATTTAATAATTTTAATGTATTTAATTTAATTGTATTTAAATTAAATATTAAATTAATATTATTATTTTTTAATAAACCACCAGATAAATCTAATATTTCTAAATTATCAAAATTATTAAATATATCAATTGAATCAAATATTTCTAATTGATTCATATTTATATATAATTCTTGTAAATTTTCCATATTCTCAAAATGATTTGTACTTAAATGTTTTATATAATTATTATTTAAATTTAATATTTTTAAATTTTTTAATGTTTGAAATAATAATGGATGTAATATTTCAATTTGATTATTATATAAATTTAATATTGTTAAATTATATAATTTTGAAAATAAATTTTCATTTAAATTAATAATATCATTATTATATAAATGTAATTCACTTAAATTGAAATTATTTATAAATAAATTTTCATTTAATATTTTTAATTGATTATCATTTAAATATAATTTTGTTAAATTTTTCATAATATTAAATGTATTTGATTCAATTGTTTTTATTTGATTTTTACTTAAATCTAAAATTTTTAATTTTTGTAAACCATTAAATGAATCAGTTAATATTTCATTTAATTTATTATCACTTAAATTCAATGATTCTAAATTATTAATTGATGTGAAAATTTTTACTGGTATTATATTTAATAAATTTTTACTAAAATCAATTTTTGTTAATAATTTATTATTTTTTGGTTTAAAATTTTCATATTCTAATTTTTTAAAATTACAATTTCTTATTGTCATATTTTCAATACTTGGAAATGCATCAAAATAATTTTCTGGTAATTTTGGTAAATAACAATTTTGTAAGCATATATTACCAGCTGGACTTATTTTTGTTAAATTACCATAATTTAATATTATTGATTCATTTTCATATTGTGAGAAATCGAATTTTTCACAAAAACGTATTGTATCTTTTATATGGCAATATGATCCCCAAAAATATCTTGATTCTTTAAAACCAATAACAAAATCATAATTTATTAAATTTATTATTAAAATTGAATTTAATAATAGTAAATATTTCATTTTGAAGACAAAAAAAAAGAACAAAACATAAAAAAAATTTTATTTAGTTTTACGATAGAAACGTTCTGAAATTCGAATCGAAACTGAATTAAAATTCAAAAAATAATGCAATAGATTTTCTAAGTTTTTAAATTATGAGGAAGAAAATAGAAAAGTAGAATAAAATCTTTACATATTATTTATTTAAGTTTATTGATAATGAAACTTACAGGGTCAACCGAAAATCAACAAGTCAGTAAGCGTTTTTTATTAAATTTTTGTTTTTTCTTTTGTTTTTGTTTTGTTCTATAGAAAAAGAAAGAAAGAAAAAAAGTTCAAAATAAAATTGGAACAGCGTTTTAAGAACGTTTTAATAATTAAAATGTTCTTGATTAAGAATTTTGTTTCCTTGTCCAATACTATAAAATATGTAAGCATAAAATTTTAGTACATTTTAGATGTAGCTTCTATTGCAACATTTGTTTTTTGTTAAACGCTGCTTTGTTCCAATTTATTTCTAAAATTTACATTTAAGAAAATATTTCCAAAAATACAAATTATAAATTTAATATTTAGATACCTTAAGATATTCATTGTGGTTTCATAAATATTTTCTATTTCCAATTATCTTATTATTAATTAAAACATTTTTAAAATAAAAATTTAAATAATATTTAGTTATATGAAATATTTTGTACATAATATTAGCATCGTAAAGACGGCCATTTCGTAAAATTTTTTAATTTTCTATTTAACAAAAAAATATCAAAATATTAGAGGCAATTGAACTTTATGAACTATTTACTTAAATTTTTTGAATAATAGATAACCACCCATATTCTCTTAATCGCATTACTCAAAATGATTGGAATATTATTGAAAAGTATTTTGTAGCAGAATTTCTAATTTTAGAATTGATTTTATTCACATAATTATAAACTTTTTGAATAAAAACCCTTGATAGGTTGAATGATGCGACTAACCATTAGAATATGGATGAATATAAAATTTTTATATGATTACAATTATCCAGCAAAAGCAATATTTTTTAGTTTCAAAATTTTTCTTTTTATAAAATATGCTTTTTACAAATAATTAATTTAATTGCTACACACAATATTAAATACTTCAATACATAAATATATAGAAAAAATATTATGCTTTGTATTTTAAAATTTTATCAAAAATTTTCTCCGGATGAAAATATTAATGTAATTATAATATTGCATTATAATATTATATATATATATATATAATATACTTATATATTAAAAAATAATTAAAACAATGTTTTTGTTTTGTTCTTTGTTCTTCAACTTCTCTGATGAATCCATTTTTTTTTTCTGGTTTTTTAGTTAATTGATATTTAATTTAACTTGCATATTTCTTTCAAGATATTCTACAATTAAATTTATTGTGTACAAAATATATTTTGTGATAATGGTCAAATTAAATAATGAGATCACCAAAGTATTATTTGACTTTTTATTTTCAATTTAATCTAAATAACCGAATTTTTTTCTTGTATAATTATTACTAAAGATTGTTTTAAAGAATTCAGAACATTTTAAGAGATTATAAAACTATTATGCAAAAGAGTAATAAAAAACAATCATTGCATTTAAATATAGAAATAAGTAGATATGCATTTCCAAATTTAATTTTGAATGAGTATAATAAATCAGTAAATATAATTTAAAATAAAATTTGGTCATTTGGTAAAATTGATCAAATAAAATTCAATAATATTAACCTGTATCGATTGTGTAAATTACAAACAAATTCTTAAACTGGTATGAGCAAAATAATTTTAGAAAGTTTTGCACAAATTTTAATAATATTATGATTCAATTATTTTTTATCAAACCTACTTATTTCTTGGTAAAAAAAATCTATACAAATATATTTTTATATTTTTTGATTAAATTTCTAGTACATATTATTTATTTAACTAATATGATTCACATTTGTTGATTTTTCACACAATTTTGTTGATATTAAAATTTAATTTAATAAAAAATATATATTAAAATTTTTTCTTTTTAACGAATAATATATAAACAAATTCAATTAAACAATTAACAATTAAATATTTATATACAAATAAATATTATCGGGACGCCTAATACTGGTTGGAGCCTGTCTTTTATTGATAAACATTTAATATAAAATTAAATACAAAAAAAAATTTAAATTATATTTTACAATTACTTTATTGATATGTACAATTTTCGAATGAAATAAAAAATTTTGGATTTTTAAAATGTCATGTCAAAGAAATTTTTAATTATAATACTGTTAAATGGATTTGAGGGAAATTAAATACTATTATACAATACATGTACATTATAAAATTAATAAAATTCATATCAATTCTTAGAACAATTAGAATTAAAAATAATCTTCTTAATTCTGAAATTATAAAAACTCAAACACAAAATTTGAATAAATTTTTTTTAATAAAATTTTAAAATTTTTAATGACTAGAATCCTATTTTAAATTTCGCCTAAACTAAAAACTTCTCCGTCAGAAACATTTTCTTTATCTATTTCATCTTCTATTTTAACTTGTTTTTCAGCATTATAACGTGATTTAAGTTTATTGTATGCTACAAATAAAGAGTTATCACTAGAAGAGCAATTACTTAAAGCATCTTCATTAAATTCTACTGATTTTTTTCGTTTCGCAATATCATTATTAATTTCCAGTTTGTCATTCAAATGATCTTTGTTATTAAGATCATCAATAAAATTAGTAAATTTTTCTAATGAAACATCACATGTATTTCTTGAAGAATCAATAAGATTTTTCATTGATATTTTAGATGAATCGGTATCAGTCTTATTTTCAATAATAAAAGTAGAATCTTTTTGTAAATTTAGATCAGTAAGATGATTTATCTCCTTCTTTGTATCTATTTGGCTGCCATTTGAGTTTGTTGGAGAAAATGTTGAAAAATTGCTAGATGTCAAAAGAATATCCGATAATTTTAAATCAAAATTATAATCCATATTTTCTTTTTGATGTACTTTCAATTTCGGTTGAGTTTCTAAACAATTTAAAAAATTTTTTACAGCTCTTTTTACTTCGGATTCGTATGGTTTTTGGTGTTTACTATTATGAAAATAGCCTTGGTATAATGATATTGTATCAAAGGAAGAACTTTTATTTGAATTATCACTAAAATTCTTAAACATATTAGTTTTTCCATCATCCTTATGATATGACTTAGAATTAGACAGTGTATATGAACTGTCAGAAATATTGTTCTTCAAGTTTCCGAATACCTTAATATTAGAAAATTTCATTTTATTTGGATTGAAACATTTTTGACGTGAACAAAACTTTGATTCCAAGCCCAAAATATTGCAATTTCGAAAGCATTTAAATTTATTATCACTTTTTCTTTGATTGTAAAAATAACATGAGTCAAATGTTTGTGATGATTCAGATGATGATTTTTGGGATTTTAGCAAATTTTTTGGACATTCTTGTAATAACGTTGAAGTTGATGACGATTCATAATGGGATTCAGATGAACCTTTTAAATTGGAAATAAAAAAATTTTATTAATTATTTTGTATTAAAAAAAAATTATGAAAAAAAAAAAATACCTTCTTTTCTATCCGAAGTATATTTTTCCTTTATTTTTTTTGATTGATTTAATATTGGTTCCGTATTGCAACCTACTGAGACTGTATGTGCTTTATTTGAATCATGTAGGTTTTGATATTTCTTTTGGTCCGATAAATTGCTTTTAATACCGGAACTCTTAATTTCATTAAAATCAAAATTTTGAGTTGTTTCATTTTGATTTTTCTTGTTATTATTTTTAAAAGTTTTAAGACCTTCAGTTTCATCCAAATATATCTTTTTAAAAAAAGTGTTAATAATATCACTGTTTGATTCGGGTACGGTCATTGCATTAACAGTATCTTTCATTTCGACTGTAGCCTGTTTATTTAGAGAATTTAAATTTTCATTTATTTGATCATTTTTAACTGGTGTTTTTAAGATTTCGGATTGTGTACTTTGTGCATCCTTCATTTTTTGCTCAATTTTTTTATGTTTATCATTCACATAAACCAAATCTGATTTCTGTGGGGTTTTATTATCAGACCTGTTTATTTCAGCCAAACTTTTTTCCGATTCAGTATCCGATAAGTTTAATTCAGGAATTTCCTCGAATTTCTTCATTATATTTTCCACGAAATTTATAATTTCGGAAGGATTTTCTTGGTTTTTCTGGATTTCGTTTGCTTCTTGAGTTCCTTGACTTCTAATTTTTTTTCTTCTTTTTTTAAATTTGTATTTTATTTTTTGGTCATCTGTTTGGCTGGATGATTCCAAAATCTCCTCTTTGGAACCTTTGTAATTGGATTTTGTAGCTATAGTTGATGATACAGTTTCGTATGAATCTGAATCGTTTCCTATTTGTTCGCACGTGTTCTGAAATAAATATCTTGCTTGCAAATTTAAAAACTTTGGCAACTAAAAACATTATTACCTCTATTATGGATGATTCTGTTTTGGAGTTAATGAAAGGCAATAAATATCTATTTACGTTTTTTCTTGTAGGATCTAGATCTTCTCTTACATTTGACTTTTCTTCCACATTTGTTTCATATTCTTCTTTAGTACAGCCATTTTTTTGTTCAGCGTTTACAGTTTCATTAATATCCTTGAGACCATAAATAAGTTCTTCAAATTTGGTATTTTCTGCATTGGATTTATTATTGTTAGTGCCAGTTTCGTTCATTCTTTGTGGCTCTATGTGAACTGAAAAAGAATTTTGAATTTGGCATTCCCCTTTTATATAAAGCGTAGGCAAATTTGTTATTGTCAATTTATTAAATTTTCCTTCTGATTCTTCTTTAACTTCCAAGTCGTGCCTACCTAAATTTATTAATTTTTTACGATGAGGTGTATTTATTTTTTGTTTCGAATAAAGTTCTTCAGAGTGATCGGGCTTATTGAGTTTATCTTCCCCCACGGTTGGATTAGGTTTCATTTGCAAAACATATTTATTTTCCTTTTGGAAAGAAGTTTTGTAAATATGCCTTTTGATTGTTTTTTCTAAAAGGACGTCATGCCAAGTAGATGATTTTTTCGTATCCATATTATCTGATCTCCCATCTTTATTTTCTTGTACTGATTCTTTCGAATCGTGATTTTCTATATGATCAATTGAATTATCAATATTATCTTGATCAATATTATCAACATTATCTATTTTATTAGTAGAAGTGTTTTTCTCTAGTTCCTGAGCTTCTGTTAATTTAAATATTCTTGTAGGAAATACTGTATTTGATCCATTATGAACAACAGATATATCATTTTTTTCGAAAAATGTTTTGTCGCCCAAATTAGGATTAATAAATCTATGAAACAGTTCATTATTTGTTATTTCAAGATCATTCCTTTTTGATGTTATTTTTTTACTTTCAGAATCTTTTTGTGGTTGCAACAAACTTTTACGGCTTAATTCAGCTCTTAATCTTGCCGTTCTTGTTGAACGTGGGGTAATTGAAGTTTTGATTTTGGCTTTTTTTTTTAATTCTAAATTTCTTACAACAGGTTTCCAATTAGCTTTAAATTCTTGTATAGACTTATCATCATCAAAACTTTTTTCTTCATTACTATACTTAAGATTTTCTTTTAAATCAGCATCTGTTACCATCACTGATTCATCTCTTCTATTCATCGTTTCTATTTTAGTTGTATTTTGAGGGGTTTCACAAATATAAGTTTCAACAAGATTTTTCATATAAATTTCCATTAATTCTTTATCCCAAAGTGGAGGTGTTTCTGTAGTTTTTTGAACTGATCTTATTGAATGAAGAGAATCTTAAAATGTATTATTAATGTGAAAATTTTGAAAATTTGTATTTTAGCGGTATTTACCATGTTTTGGTGATGCACAGCAACATTGATTACGATTTGATAAAGTTTGTTGAATTTCTTGTAATGATTTTTTGCTTCTCGCCAAAACCTCATCAACTTGACGACTAAGAATTAATTGATCACACATAGTGACTACTTTTTTTTATTTTAATATTTTTTAATTAAAAAGCTAAGGTACTATCAATATTTTATACGAAATCAAATTCTTTATTTCAAAAATAATGTTTTGTTATTTTTTATGAACTAAAACATATGACATTGTATGGTATTGCCATATGCTGTAAGTATATAATTTCGAATCTAAATGCAATAAATTTCTCGTATTAGCGACATCTAGTTTTCAAAAAAGAACAAAAATTATAAAATGAAACGCTGGTTTGAATCTCAAGACTGAGGAAAAAGTGTAAATTCACAATAGTTTCATTATTTTTTGCAATAATCTTTAACCCTCAAATACGTATAACTACCCTAATAACGTATAACCGTTAATATTATACGTTCTCTAACCAGAAAATTGTTTGTAAATTAATTTTTATGAATATTTTTATGATTTCTTATTGAATTCTAACGAAAATATGAAGGTTCTTTTTACAAACTCTTATAATATAGTTTCAAGAGGATGTTTGTGTATTTTAATCTAATATTATAAATAATGACTCAGTTAAATGAATTATTAATTGAAATTTAGTGTTTCCACACCGATTTTTTTATATTATGTACACATATAAAGAACTCTTAGCGGTATATTTTGTGTGTAGGTATTTTTAACTCCGCCTAACAATAGGTTATTAAAATAAAACAAAATGTTTTTATTTTCAAATTTTTCTTTAATTTTTTATTTTTAAATTTTTTATTTTTCCCTTTTTTTCTTTCTTTGTATTTCTTTTTTTTTTATTTTATTTTATTCTTTTATTTTTTTTATATTTTTAAGATTTTTATTTTTTGTAATTTTTTTTTCTTTAGTGTTTTCAAATAAAGTTTTTTCAATACAATTTGCATATTATGTGTACAATTCTTATATTATTTATTTTTTAATTTTTATTAATTTTTTTTTATATTAATACACCTAAATTTAAATACGGATGTTTTTTTCTCGAAAACAAAAAAATATTATAAATATTTTTTTTTTCATTACATATAATTTATAAATACTTTTTTTTATGTTATAAGAAAATCACTACAAATAGTACATTTACATAATTTTAGCTTATAGAATAAGAAATTTACATACTTATTTAATAAAATATTTATATAATAAGGTGTGGTATGCAAATACATTTATATGATTTTTATAGCATACATTCTAGCATTATTTAATTTTTCGAAAAATCTTCTTTTCTATAAGATCAAACAGAAAAATATTTAATTTTATTATTTTTATTTGATTTTCATATATAATACTTAATAATTATTATAGTTATAACAGTAAAAGCAGTAAAATAATCATTTTATTGATTATTATCATTCATTATTATTGTGTGAGAAATCTAAATGTATTTTTTCGATAATTATTTCTCCCATAATTTTTTTAAAATTATTAAATTTTTTTCTCATTGTTTCATATTTTCATTGTTTTTCAAAAACAAAATGCAATTAATTATTCAATTACTATCGGTAATCGTCAGAATAAAATTAACTAATTAAAATATCTTTAAATATTTTTTTAAAGAGCATTTAAAATTTCATTTAAACGTTATTTGAATAGTTTTACAATATCCACAGTAAAAGTACTCAGAAATATTAAGTGAAATATTATAGGGTTAATTCGTAATTCGCTTTTACGCTCAAATATACGTCTTATATGGCGTTTTATAAACATTGTATATAAATATTTTATAATAATCAACATTGAATATGCCATAGTACTAGTCAACCCATCCAAATAATACACTAACAAAATTTATTAAAATGATGCTACAACAGAACATATGTTGCCAATGACAATTTTCTGTTATCTTGATAATGTATCAACAACAGAAATGTTGACAATATATCAGAGGCGTATTTACTGCAAAAACAGTCTCAAAAATTTTTTACAAATATTTAGTAAATGTCAAACTTTTCTGTTTCATCTTTGTATACAATTTTTTTTTTAATTTTAAATTTTATTTTAAACACAATTTGAAAATCTGAAATATTTATAATTAAAATGAAATATCTTTGCAATATAATTAAAATTCATTCTTGAAATTTTAATAAGAAAATAGAAAATAGAAAAAACATTTAGATAATTTTATACATATTTATAAATTTATTAATTTTTAGTAGTTAGAACTAAAAAAATAATTCTTCTTTTACTTCAAGAGCTACACATATAATATGAACAAGGAATTTACAGAAGAAAAATAAAATAAATATTTAATTTAATTAATACATGTGATTTTTACCATTCATTTTTTTTTTTTGGTTATTCTATATTGATCTATTCTATTATATAAGTAAAAATATAAAATTGAAGCACTCAAAATTTTCAAAGCTGAATTTTTTTAATTTATTTAATTTATTCGTTTTCTATTTTCAATTGCTTTATTTATTATTATAATTACTTATTATTTCATTTTATTTTATACAAGAATATTTTCATTCATTTTCCTTTATTTTCCATTGTTCCTTTATTTGGAGTATTGAGTATAACAAACAAGCATTAAAAATTGAATTAAAGCAAAAAAAAATTTATTTAATTATTTTTTTTTTTGACAATAACATTCTCTAAAATTAAATGATTGTCATAGTCTAATTTTATATTTTATTTTTTTATTATAATTGTTCCATTAATATATTTTTATACATAAAATATAATTATGTATGTATATATGATTAATTTTTCAAAAATACCAGAGCTTTATTAAGTTTTACATTATAATTTATGAATTTAATTTAATTAAAAAAATCATTATTTAAAATAATGATCTTCTGTCAAATATCATCTACTGTCATGATGAATTTCTGTTAAAAATCATCTACTGTAAGTGATGATATATGTCCTGTCAAATTTATTTACTACATTTACAGAAGAAAATTAACTAAACACCATGTGTTTATTAAAAATATTAAAAGTTTTTAATATGAAAACGTCAAAATAAAAAATGTTATTTATATAATAGCCATTTAATTTTTGCACCAAAATCTGTCAAGAGTTGAAAAATTGCAAACTCTGGTATATTATTGCTATTTATTGCAGGAAAATTAAAAAAAAAATTTATTATTATTCAAAAAGGAAATTTTTATTTTATTTTTTTAACTTTAAAGCCTTTTCTATTACAATATTTTTCACTCATTTTAAAAGACATTTATAAATTATTAACATATGCATGCACACTTCTGTGTACATGTTTGAATACTCGAATTACAAATATTTTTGCTATGTATGTATGTACGCTTTTTTTAATTTGTTTTTGTTTTAATATTAAATTTTCGGTTTAAATTTATTTTATTTTATACAAAGTATTTTTAATTAATATTGAATTTTTTTATCTGTTTTTTATTCCGTTTTAAAAAAAAAAAAATTTTTTTTTCTTAGTTTTTTATTCTTTTCAAAATTGCTGTAATTTTTATTCACAAACTTATTTACAATAATAATTACCGGCGAGTTTTGAGTTCCAATGTAAATTTTTCTTTTTATTTAATAATAAAATTTTTATTTTTTTTTTTTCGTTTCCTTTCTTTTATAATATAAAATATTAGAAAAAAAATTTCCATTGAAAATTCTCGCTCAAAAATGGTTTGTTTTTGTATTAACAAATGGCCCCCTGTCATCATTGTCACAAAATTATCTTTCGCCAAAGAGAAAATCAGTGCAAATGTTACACAGCTTGTATTATTAATTCCAATTCACAATGGCAACTATTTTTAACAGCTAATTTTTTAATGTTGAATGAATGTTCGGTTCACAATAATGTGAATAATACAAATTCACATTTAATAATGATGACAGGCCCCAATGTTTTTTTTTTGTTAAATTTTTTGGTACTTAAATAAAAAATTTAAATTTTTGTTATTTTTCTTGGTAGTTATTAGTTTTTTTTTATTTTTTGTTTTATTTGAATTATATCAATGGAAGTTTCAATTATTAAATTTTGTATATTTTGGTAAGTAAATACAAATTGTTTTTTTTTATACATAATATACAAAAGTCGATTAAATATACATGGTATGCCCAATATGCACATGTAGTTCTATATTAAATAGATTATTATATAATTACTAAAATAAATTTTCAGTATTTATTCTAGAGTTAAGAAAGAAAAAACAAAAAAATATAAATAAATAAATACAATATCTACACACCCACAAATTCAAATGCTATTAATTTTAAACATCAATCCGATCCGTAAAGTAACAATTAAAAATTCTAGTTTCATTTTTATTCCATAATTAATATGGAAAGATTCATTAAATAGACCATAGATCAAGAGCCTATTGCACCAAAATTTTTTATATTTCTGTTTTCAGTGATTACTCACTTGTCATTATTCAAATTTTATGTTTAAATAAATCCGGAATTAGAAATTATTAATTAATTAAATAATAATTTTTTGAATACCCATTTCGAAATATTTTTATATATTGATTTTCAATATTTTATCATCACTCAAAAATTTTAGTGTGTTGTTACTTAAATAATGACCGTTTTCCAGTATATCAAATATGCGTCATAAATTTCAACGTGACATAACATACGCGTCATTAATTTCAATATTACCGAACCAACTGATTATTATTTTACTTTTTTTCTTTGCATGTCTTTAATGATTGATATATGTGATTTTTTTGTGTGACAAAATAAATGACGAAGATACTTTAAATTTTTCGCTCTATTAAAATAATTTTACAAAAATTTCAATTGTGAAATCGTTCAATTGCACAAAATTGTTGTAATTTGTAAAATCCAGCGAATGACGTGATTTACGTGATCATGCCCAATATGCACATGTAGTTCTATATTAAATAGATTATTATATAATTACTAAAATAAATTTTCAGTATTTATTCTAGAGTTAAGAAAGAAAAAACAAAAAAATATAAATAAATAAATACAATATCTACACACCCACAAATTCAAATGCTATTAATTTTAAACATCAATCCGATCCGTAAAGTAACAATTAAAAATTCTAGTTTCATTTTTATTCCAAAATTAATATGGAAAGATTCATTAAATAGACCATAGATCAAGAGCCTATTGCACCAAAATTTTTTATATTTCTGTTTTCAGTGATTACTCACTTGTCATTATTCAAATTTTATGTTTAAATAAATCCGGAATTAGAAATTATTAATTAATTAAATAATAATTTTTTGAATACCCATTTCGAAATATTTTTATATATTGATTTTCAATATTTTATCATCACTCAAAAATTTTAGTGTGTTGTTACTTAAATAATGACCGTTTTCCAGTATATCAAATATGCGTCATAAATTTCAACGTGACATAACATACGCGTCATTAATTTCAATATTACCGAACCAACTGATTATTATTTTACTTTTTTTCTTTGCATGTCTTTAATGATTGATATATGTGATTTTTTTGTGTGACAAAATAAATGACGAAGATACTTTAAATTTTTCGCTCTATTAAAATAATTTTACAAAAATTTCAATTGTGAAATCGTTCAATTGCACAAAATTGTTGTAATTTGTAAAATCCAGCGAATGACGTGATTTACGTGATCATCAGTCAAATATTTGACATACTGGGAAACGGCCAGTGTTTTTACCCTTTAGATTCAATTAAAATTGAAGAAAATATTTGTTTAATAAATTGGTTTTATGGTAAGTATGTTTATTTTAAATTTATAGAAAAAATTATATTTTAAAATTTAATATTATGTATAAATACTTTAGGAAAAACCATTATTGTTGTCAGTTTTTCCTTTCAATAGAAATTGTGGTTTTAACTGTTTTTAATTTTTTTATTACAAATAAAATTGCTTTCTTTATTTTATTATTTTTAACATTTTATTAAAAAAATCAAAATTTTTATTTTTGCTTTTGTATTTTCAAAATGTATTTAATTACTTGTTTTTTTTTTTTAAGATTTTCTTGAATATTTTCTTATTTTTTTTTTAATATTAAACTTTTATGTTTGTTTTTTTTTTTATTTGTCTACACATTTATTTATAAAAACTTGTTTTTTTTTTTTCAAATTTACAAATTGAGGTAATTAAAAATGATATTTTATTTTTTTTATGAATTATTTTTATATTACGTTGTATTTGAAATATATGATTTTAAAATATTATATTTCTTATAAGTATGTATGTATAAGCAATTAATTATAAGAAATATATAATTTATAATATACAATTTAAATATATTATAAGTTTTTATTTTATTTATTTCAAATGTAGATCAGAATTATAAGGTTAAATTTTGTTTTTCATTCAAAACAAAAAATCTCGTCCTGTGAATTCAAAACCAAAATTGTCTTGTAAAATTTTAATTTTTTTTTCTTCATTAAGTACGTATATTCTGTTTTTTTTTTTTAAATATGTATATTTATTCTTTTTATATGATTATATTATATAGAATTTGGATTGCTTAATAACTCCATTGTATTACAGAAAAAGTTTTGCTTGTTTCTTAACAAATTCAATATTTCAAAATTCTCTATTTTTAAAACTGCTTTTCTCCAGTCCATCGACCTATAAACGTGTCATAGAATCGCAAAATGAAATCACAATTTCAAAGTTTTTATTTTAGTATCAACCATCAAATCAAAATTACCGTATCAAAAAATAATAAATTTAAATGAGAATTAAATTACCAAAAGAAAGAATACACATTGAATACACATTTCTAGTAAAACTTAAGCAAATCAACTAGAAAAAATCGGATTCATCCAAAAATATTTATTTAGGATTACAAAATTTTTAATATATTAGAAGAAAGTTCCTGTTTGTTCGGTCGTTCGAACACTTATTTTTTGCTAATAAATATTTCATGGACTACATAATATGCACTTTACACAAAGCTGACTTTCTTTTAATTAAGGTATTCTTTTAATAAATAAAAAATTTCACATAGAACTCAACATTTAAAAATGAAATTTAATTAATTTTCAATTACCTTATTCGTCTTACTAGCTTATTATAGAAATTATCTAATAATTTAAGAAAACAAGAATATAAAAAGTATAAAAAATATTATTTACGTGATTTAAATAAAATGTTTATTCGGTCATTTTCCGAAAATAAAGAATTGAAAAATCTTAATCTTATCAAGTTCAGGAACTATTTTAAATATTAGCAATATGTGATTTAATATGTTGGAAAATAATTTTCATTCATTAACATGAAGTATATAATTTAAATATTCAAAAATATCTCAAATTTTGTACCTTGAAAAATGGTTTTTTAAAGATTAAAATAAAAGAACATAAAAAATTTTATAGTAATTAAATAATATATTATATATTTTCGAATAAATTTTTTTAATTTTTTGTACATTTTTATAAAAACTAAGTGAAAAAAAAAAAAAAAATCAAATTAATTAAGAAAAAAAAGTTTTGCAAACAAATTTTTTCTTTTTTTTTTTTCCTTTTTCTTTTTCTTTCTTTAAAAAATACTACTAATTTTAAATAAGAAATAAAAAGAAAATACATAAGACACAAAATTAAATTGTTTATTTTATGTATTATTATTTATTTATATTATACATTTATATTCTAAATATATTTATTTAAAAAAAAAAATTTATCAATTAATTAATTAATTAATTAATTTACTAAATTCAATCAAATTAACAAATAAAAAAAAAAAACTTAAATCTAAAAATATATAAGATTTATGAATTAAAAAATAAAATAAAAAATATTAAAACAAATTAAAAAAAAAATATTTATAATTATAATTCGATTCATACAAAATATAATATTAAAAAATATCTAAAAAAAAACATACATTTTTTTTTTCATTATGATTTAATATACTTATTTTATATAATATATTTATAAATACAAATTGTATATTAAAGTATCCATACATGAAATTTCATAATTTATATATTTCATATAAATTATGTATTATTAAATTAAGAATTTTATATTGTTATAAATAATATGTATACATATTATATATAAATATGTACAATAATTTATAAAATATAAAAAAAAAATTTTATTTTAAATAAATTAAATTATTTTTTTTTTCGCTTTTAAATTTTTAAAATTTTCTTTCTTTCTTTGTAATTACATATATTTAATTATTATTTTAATATTTGTATTAAATTTTAAAATCCAAACAAATAATAAAAAAATATAATAATATATATATTGAATTTATAATATAATGACCGAATGAACGAGTCTATAAAATATTTTTTTTTAATTAATTTCAAAATTATTACACAAAAAAAAATTTGATAAGAATAACTAAAAACATAGTTTTATTTTTTGTTTTTACATAAATTATTTATTAAATTTTTTTTTTTTATTCCAAAGAATAACTTACAAAATAAACTTAAGTAAAAACAATTACAATTAAATTTAAATTTTTATTGTAACCTATAATTCTGGGATTTTTAAATTTTATTTTAATTTATTATTTATTAAAATTACAAACTAATATTTACAAGCTGTTCATTTTATTTTTTATTTTATTTTAAAAGAATATAATCTTTATTTATTTCCAAAAAAAATAAAAAAAAAAAAGCTTACAATTATAAAGTTCATTTCATAAGAAAAAAAAATTAATATACATAACGTACTAAATACAAAATATATTTTTTATTATTTAGTAAAATTTCTTTTTCCAGAAATAATTTAATCCATTTTTTTTTTTCAAATTAATTCAATAAATTGTTGTTTATTTATTTAAAGGAAACTCTTGTTTTTTTTATTTAAATATTTAAGCATAAGCTTAACATTTCAAGTTTTGTTTTTAAAAAATTATGAAAATTTATAAATTTTGTTTTTAATTTCAAAATACTTTTGAAAAATAATAGCTTTTAATGAAATTATTTAAATAAATTATTCGTACAGGGAACTCGAAATAATATTGTGTGTCTGAATTTGGTGTTTGTAATAAGCTTGTAATTTGAACGCAGAAAATTTTAAATACGAGTAAATATCAAATATGCATAAAAGAAACTGGTTAGAAAAACAAAATGTCATTGAATTTATATTGTTTTAGTAAATATAGAAATTAAATTTATTTATCAGATTTATCAGATTAACTAAACATATGCAAATTAATATATTATTATTATATTCTTATATGAATACAATAATGTAGATGATTAATAAATTGATTGTTTAAGAAAATTACAAATATTTCGAAAGTCATAAATGGCAAGAAGATTTGCAAATATACAGTATTTTTTGTTTTCCTTTCATATATCTATTATCCTGTCATAAAATTATTGCAAAATTTAATATTATATATTTTTATAATACATTTATAGATTATTTGTTAATATAAATTTAAATAGCGATTAAGTTAAATTTTGATATATATATATATATATATATATATATATATATATATATTTTTAAAAATTAAAGGTTGAACAAAATAAGAATGAAATATTTATATATTTAATTTAGAAAAGCATACAAATTACTTAGAAATTAAAATGTTAAACAACAGGATCAAAAACTTAATAACTTTGTCTTATTACTTGCTTACAAAATAAATTTGTATTTAAAATTCAAATGTACTTTTTCGAAAAGAATAAACACAAATAATTTAATAGAAAAGTGTAAACGTGTTTAAAAATTAAATATTTAACCCGTAATTATTATTAAGTTAAAATTCAGAAATTTAAAAGAGAAAATTAAAATTGCAATAATAAATAAGGATAAAATTAAATTGGAATGTTAATATCAAAAGTGCAAGAAAAATTAAAAATCAATATTAACTTTTGTTTTACATAATTTATCGCAGTTATTTAAAAATTTTATATTGAAAGAAACTTTAATTATACAATATTATCATAATTTGATAATGTGATGAACAATAATCATAAAAAGCATATTTGCAGGACTAAAAATTTTACAATTGTAGAAAATATTAAGTGGAGAGAATCAAAAACAAAAAGCAAATAAAAAAACAATCACTTTTGTAATTTATTTTTAAAATAATAATTATTTTGAATACTTTTGTATGTTACTGGAATATAATAATAAAAAAAAAAAATTCAAATTAATTTTTGATTTCCTAATTATTTAATACAATTATAATAAATATGTTTTTCATTTTTTTTTTATTGCTATTCTTTTACAATATCTATCAACATATATAAGTGATATTATAAGTAAATATTATATTTATTATATATATATTAATACATTTTATATAAATTTATTGTATGTATATTATTATTATTATTAAACAAATCATTTTATTACTCAATGTTCATGTAAAATGTTCATGAGTTCAATATAAAATGCATAATACATATTATAAATATGTAGATGCATTTATTGTAATTAAATAATTTTCTAAACAATGTTTTAGCAATATCACAAAATCAATTTTTTTTTTTATTTTTATCCTTTTTTTTTATTTTTTTTGAATTTTTTTTTTTAATTATTTCTTTATCTATGATTTTTTTTTTTATTATTATTATTTAGTAATTTCAAGTTTTTCTTTTCTATATTATATTTTTGTATTATTTTTTATAGGATAACTCTTATTTAAAATTGTTATTATAAAAATCAGTTCAATCAAATATGAAAAGAAGAATTTGTTAAAAAGAAAAGAAGTATTTGTAAAATTAAAAAATACAATGATTTCTTTAAAGCCAAAATTATTCAAGATTAAATTGTTGTAATAAATTAATTTTTTTTTGTTTTTGTTAACCAATCAAAGAAAAATTAAATTTTCTTTCTTTTTAATACTATAAGAGTTTCCTACATACAAAAATACATACATACATAAATAGAATATATAAGTATGAATAGTTTCACATCAAATTATAAAAATAGTCAAATGTAAGTTAACGCGGCCCTCCCTCTCCCCCGAAAGGGTACACGTGGTTGTAAGCATATTGAATCTAATTCCAAATAATTTAAAATTACTACAACAGATTATAAAATAGTTTAAAGTGTAAATCGAAATTATGATTTAATTGTGAATAATACACATTTTTAATTTCGTTTCAAAAAAAAAAAAAAAATATCAAAATTTTTAATTTACATAAATATAAAAATTGAAGATTTTCGATAATTCAGATATTCACTTAAAGTTCTAACTTAAATCTTAAAAACCTTTGTGGTTTTGCATCATTACAAAACTATAAGTACTAATTTTTTCAGATTTTTAATATCTTACATTTTTTATATGATTTTTCTAACTCAAAATATTATTGCAGCAGTTAAAAAAAAAAATCTTTAGAAGCCTTTAGAATCTGCAACGATTTTCAAACCTGCTTTTTTTTTGTAAAGATTTATCGAACATACTCTGCATTTTAAGATTTTATTATTTTGATATATTCGAATATGTACATTATGTTAAGATTTAGGTTACAACTGAATTTTCGAAAATCCTCAATGAAAACGAAATATGTATACATTTTTTTTAAACTTGTCGTTCAATAAATTGTCAATTATTTTGAAAGTAACTTTAAAATTAGTCTTTAAAAATTGAATTACTTTGAAATTAATAAAAATTTGATGTTGATGGGGTCACATTTAAAAATTGATTTTAAACATTTTCATACATTATATTTTCATATATAATATATAAATTCTTAAGCAAAAAATTAATTTTTTTAATTAATTTAATTAAAAATTTATTAATGTTTTTTTTTTTTTCTGTTTTTAAGTTTTTCAATAAATTTTTATTATTATTTCGGTGTACAATACAATTTTATTTTAATTTCTCTAATTTCTACATTTCTATTTTTTTTTTGTTTTTGTTTTTTACCATTTACATAAGTATTTTCATTATATATAATATCCGTATATTTTTATATATAAATTTAAATATATTTATTTATATATAGAATTATTATTTTATTTAGTACTTACTTATATCATATTATAAAACTATTTATTATTTTAAAAATTACAAAGTAATATTTAGTTATTTGCTTTTTTTAAGAAATTTAATGCGTTCTTCTTGTATTAGTTTTTTGTTTTGTTTTTCATTTATTTAATTTTTTAATATTATATATTAAATTGTTTTGAATTTTTGTTTACATTTTTTTGCAAAAAAAAAAAATTATAATAATAATAGTAAATTCACATTTAAATATTAATATATATATATATATATATATATTTTTTTTAAATATAGTTTTGTTTTTAAAAAACTTTTTTGTTTTGTGTATATAATTTACTTTATATAATTTTGTATAATATATATAAAGTTATTAATTGTGTATTACACATTTATAATTATTTTACATAAAATTTTATTGTAATGATTACTAAATTAACCACCTAAAATATAATTATTATTTATATTAATGTTTATTATATTTATATAATGTTAATTATTTTAAAATCAAGTAAAAAATTGTATTTATATTTTCTATTTATATCATCAAATGTTTTATTTATTTATTTTATTTTTTTGATTTTTTAAATTAGTTACTTTTGTTTTTTTTTTTTTAAATTTTTCCTTAATTTGCTACAAAATTTTTTTTTTTTTTGTTATTTCAAACATTTATTTTAAATTTTATAAAATACACATTACAATTGTGTATATAATATATTTTTGTTTTTTTTTTATATATAAATATTTTATTAATATTTAACGAAATGTTAAGAAAATGGTTTTTGTTTTTTTCTTGTTTTCCAAGAAAAGAAATACAAAAACAAGGTAAAAATATTAATATTTAATTTTTTTGATTACGTATTAAATAGTACAATTATTTTAATTTAATACGTAATATTACAAATATTCAAAATACAAATTTTTTTACATTTTTTACATTAAAAAAATGTAATTTACCACAATTTGTTTAATTTTCAAAAACAAAAATTCTTAAACTACTAGTAAAAAACTAGTAATTTGTTTCAAAGTTTTTTTTTTTTTAAATTTTCTTTGTGTTTTTATTTTTTAAAATTGCAATATCTTTTGTTTTCTTCTTTAAAATTTCAATTTTATTTATTAATTTTTTTTTTTGTTTTTTTGGTGTCTTTGTTTAAAGTTTCAAGCAAGCTCCATACTACATACTTTAAATTTTTGTTAATCATTTTTTATAATAAGATAACAAAATTTAAACAAAATATCTCTGTACTTAAAATATCCGACAAACATAGTAGTAAGTAATTAATTTTTAAAATAAAAACAAAAAAAAAATTCTTCTGAATATTATAATTATTTTGTATCTACATAAATTTTTCAAAAGATTTTAAATTATCCATTTTTTTTTTGCTATCGTCCACTTTTCTACTCTTAGTTTTTGCTTGATTTTCTCCTTTTATTGAATTACAAAGTCCAATTTGACACAAAAATGAAATCCGTGACAAATTCATTTTGTTTTTTAAGTGATTGTTGTTTTCTTATCTAAATTTTTGTTGTGTTAATTTTTTTAATGTTTGCTTTTATTTTATAAATCATTTAACATTTGCATATTTTAAATATTTTCCTAACTTTTTTGAATAAAAAAGTCATTAAGATTCTCGTTCTTTTTTAACTTTAACCTCTTCCCCTAATATGGTTGCAATTTCACCTTGCATGAATGCCCATGGTATATTTGAATTTGCTAATGGACATCTTTCACCAGATGGACAATATACTTCATTTCCAGAACCCTAAAAATTATAAAATACAAATTGTAGTATACAAATAATTTAGATTTGAAAAAAAAGTGGTTTAAAAAAAAATTCTTACATTTTGTCTCTTTATACTTTCACGACTGCATGGGAAACAAAATTTATGATGATTAACAGACGGGCATTGCACAAAATGTGTATCTTCTAATCTTTCTTGACATAGGGTACATTTAAGTGTTGCATTTGGTGCTGATGTTGGACCGTTATTACCACCACCTCCACCGCTACCAACAGATGTTGGAACTGAACCATCTGGTGGTCCGTTTTGTGGTACACCAGTATTTGGAGCATTATTATTATTAGCACCATTTGCAACATTTGGATTACCAACATTTCCAGTTGGCCCAACAGGTGCAGATATACCATTAGGACCTCCAACACCAGTAACTGGATTTGCAGAACCAATAGATTGTGGTGGACCGCCAGTAACACCAACCGATGACGGATTTGATTGTGCATCTGTACTGGTTACTGTTGTACTTGATACATGCCTGGAACCAGATGATCTTCTTCCACTTGATGATGATCCTAATTATTTTAAATAATTAAAAACAAAATTAGGTTTTATTTAATTATTCAAATATTTTTTAGATTAAAATTTATTATTTAATAAAACAAGTTATTAAATCATCTTACCTGAACTATTGGGAGAATGTTGACTACCACGGGATGCCGTTCTTGGTGGTGGTGGACCTGGTGGACTTGGACCATTTCTTGGGCTACTTGGTGGTAATGTTTCTGTAATAGACATTAAATTGATCATTGGATTTGGTTGTTGATGTTGTTGTGATTGTGACTGAGATATAGATTGTAATTGTTGAGAAGATTGCGTATGACTATTTGATTTTATTTGATTTGATATAACATTATTATTATTATTATGATTATTATTATGTGATTGTTGTGTTTGAGAATGTTGCATTGCAACTTTTGATATTTGTGATTGAGTTGTTGTTGCTATAGTCATAGAAACTGTTGAAGGTTGCTGTAAAGAATTACTATGATGTGTATTAACTATTGAAGAATTTTGTTTTGATTGAGATTGTTGTTGTTGAGAAGATGAATGCGAATGCGGCGCATGCGTATGCTGCGAATGTTGTTGTTGCTGTTGTTGCAATGTTATTGAATGAGAATGTGATATTTGCTGTTGATGTGATTGCTGTTGTGATTGTTGTTGTTGTTGTGATGGACGTTGCATTTGCGACGTGGGACTAGGATTTATGGTTGAATCTCCCATTGTATTCGGTGGTAGTGGCATTGTTGAATAAACTAAAATCAAAAAATAAAAAATCAAATGGAAAATAATGAACGAAAAAGAAAATCAACTAAATTTTTTTTTTTGTTGTTTGTTTAAAAAAAATTTTTTTTTTTTTATAAAGTTAAAATTTTTGTTTTGTTTATTTTCTTTGGATAGTATAGAGATATAACAATTGCACAATAATTGAGATGTATAAATAAAGGGAAAAATTATTTTCTTCTTTTTAAAGAAAATTTTATACATTTGTATATATATATAGACATATATTTGTATATGTATATATAAATATAGTTATATAACAGTATGTAATATTATGGTTAATAAATTCAAAAAAATTTTATAAAAAAAATCTAAATTTATGTGCAATTGTAAATTAATTGAAAAAAAAAAGAAATTCTAAATGGTGTAAAATGAAATTGTAGATTTAAAAAATGTGAAATATAAGATAGAAATAAAATAACCAAAAAAAAAATTTAAGTTTTTAAATTGAAAAATTATTTGTATTAATATTTATAGCAAGGAAACGATATGCCACTATAATTTATGATTTTAAAAGAAAAAAATAAAAAAATTAAAAATAATAATTGTGTTTTATAATTTTAATTATGGGAGATTCAACAACTCTTGTGTAATTTAATTTTTTTATTCACTTTATGTTTTTTTCAATATTTGCAATATTAAAAATTTTTATTTTATAAATATATAATTCTAATTAAATATAATTATTTAAGTATGTCTTTTTTTTAATATTTTATTATTATTAAAAATTTGCATTATATTTTTAAAATATCTTTAAAAGTAATTATTTTACTAATTAAGATAATTATTGTTTAAAATAAAATTTTAAGGAAAATATTAATTGTTTTTTTTTTTTGTTATTTTTATTTAATAAAATAATGTTGCAACATTTCCATCACATGTAGATATAAGTATATTTAATTAAAATAGGTTTGTAAGCAATTATAAAAGGTATAAAATTAAATATAGTCAAGCAAACGCATTCACCTTATCTATGAAAAATTAAAATATTGTACATATGTATATTTCAAGAAAAATGAATACCTACTGAATATTTGTAATAAAAATTATAAATAATAAATTATGAAAAAATTTTATTGAAAATTTGTCATAGTAAAAATTAAATTATTATTTGATAGCCAGATGAATTATTGAATATTTTTCAATTATTTAACCCCTATTTGTAAAATTAAATTATTTGTTTTTTTGCCATAGATTCCACATTTTTGTTAGAAATATTCAAAATTTGAATTAAAATAAGAAAGTCAACCACATCATTATATTATTTTATACACAATTTTTCCAATCTTAAGTTTCTTTGAATTTATGTACATTTAATGCATATAAAGTATAATTAAATGTACTTGAATTGATTTATATATTTACATATACCTACATTTTATTGCTTCTATCGCTTATTTGCTGCAACAATGACATAAATTAGTAAAAAGGCCAATTCTCGAGCTTGAAAACTGTCTTTTACACATAATAATTTATGAAATAATGCTAGAACAGAACCAGAAGAATATTATTAAAATAAAAACTTAAAAATTCGATTTTCTCAAATGTGCAAATTTTGAGTTATATCAGTAGTTGCAGCAAACGAGCGACATAATAAAGATAAGATTTATATAATTTGTTATCTGTCTGAATCTTTATATTAAAACAAAAATTATTAAAATAAATTAAAATATAATTATCAAACACCATTAAATGAAATAATTTTATTTTTTTTTTAGATAAGTGCAAAAATTTACAATATTCTATGTTAATACTTAACGTAATATTATTTATGTACAATGTAGATATTTAAAATAAAATACTCAAAATTTTACTCAATTATTTATTTACTTGTTTAACAAAGAATAATTTCACGCCTATTTTTTTTCATGTTATAATTTTTCTTTACAGCCACTTATTTTCTCTTTCTCTCATTCTTTTATTCAATAATAATATTACTGATATCATCATCGTTATTGTCATAAATTTCTCACTCAAAACAACGTCATCATTTTATGTTTTGAAAAAAAAAAAAATTAATACTCATATTACTATTTTAGCGACGATTTTTTTTTTCGCTTTTAATTATTATCAAGTTTACATTCATTATGACGTCATTAATCTTTATTCATTTCTCATATTTAGATTGTGTTGTTGTTTTTTCTGGTTTTTTTTTAGTACTTCACTTTCTGTTGAAAATCAATATATTTTATTTACATATGTGTATAATTTCCAGTTATATATTGTGTATGGCGGTAACCTATACATTAAAAATTAAAAAAAAATCCATATGTATACGCCGTAACACTAACACAACACACACTCATGCAAATTGAAATTTTCCTGCCTCAAAATTTAGTTAAATACATACACATTTTACCCTTCGCATTTTATTTATTCGAAACAAATTCAAATGCAATACGAAATTATATTTTTTTATATTATAGATTTTTGTTTTTATATTTCTGAAAAAACAACAAGAATGCACAAGAATTCAAAATTCAACTGGTTTTTTTTTATTTTCATTTTTTTGCAATTGTTGCCTAATATCTTCAGCAACTACTTATATTTTAAGTTCTAGCTGAAGAAATGTAAATATGCTAAATTAATAATATGTATGTATGTAAATATGCTAAATTAATAATATGTATGTATGTAAATATGTTTTATGCAAGTATGACTTTATTCTTTAAATTTTTTTTTTCTTTTATTAAAAACTCATCAAATTTTTTTGCTGAATACTATAAAATCTGTTATTTGTAAGTCGTAAATTTTCGTAAATATACGAAGTGGCTTATAATCAAATATGTATGGATAGGTATATTTTTTGTTTCTAAATTACGAAACTACAATATTTAGGTTACGAATATGAATTGTACGCATATGTATATGAATTGTGTTATATAAACTTACGCATATGAATTATATGTAAAAATTCTCCTATAGCATAATATTCTTCTGCAATATTTGACATAAACCTAATACAAAATGTTCATTTGAGCAAAACAACAAAAGATGGCAGCACTGTTGTCATGACGTATTTAAAACAAAATAAGTATAATACATTCAACGAATGCGAACACAAAAATATTAATTTTAGAACTTACAATTAAAGTACGTAATATGTAAGCATTAACATAATTATACTTACTATGAAATTCATACATTCGCAAAAGTAATATAACTTATATATGGATGTAGGATATTCTATCTTTGCCATCCAAACGTAAGGGTGGAATATACATAATCATGTTATGTTAAGTATATACCTAAATATGTACATATAATTAATTTTCACATCACGTCAAATTTCCTGATATAATACCAAATTATCCAAACATAATTTAATTTTTCAGAACAGAAAAAATCGTATGTATGTACATACATTTGTATCATGAATGTTCAGAAATCAGTTAAATGAACAAGCTCGGAGCTACTTGCATACGCACATACATACATACTTATTTGATATTTGATAATAATTATGTACGCAAACTCCTATGTATAACAATATATTATGAACGTTTTTTTTTCCTCAAAAGAAAACCATAAATATGAAATTTTATGTCAAGTAAAAAAGAACTAAACACTGGCAACTGTATTACCTAAACACACACTCTTACAAAAGGCAATTTCAGCCAGAATTTTTCATATTATTTTCCCTTTATTTTATTTTTGTGTGTGAAGGACGAAATTATAAAATCATTTAATTTTATTTGACTAAAAAAAAAAAGCCAGCTGAAAATTTTATATTTCTGCTCACACACATACACAATTGGAGTATGAAATTATGCATGTGTTTAAACTACATAGCAAGTATGTATATCATAATATTGCTTATGTATTTGTTGCCATCTTTTTTTCAAATAAACTTTTATTAATAATGCATAATATGTACATATATATATATGTATATAAATTTTACTTTAGCATTTTTCATTTTTATATTCGATGATTATTTCGTTCGATAGGAACGAGACGGAATTTTATAATATGAACGAAATAACAAACGCTTTTTGATAGCCATCTGTGCAAGTTTATACGCATATGTGCATAGATATATATGAATACCATATGTATGATTTTTGATTAGATACATATATATTATGTATGCATAAGTATGTTTTCGTACGTATATTACAATGCTCTGTTTTCAAACGCTTAAAAAAATGTGAAGCCATATTCAAAAGAACAATAATAAGGAAAAATAAAAAAAATAAAAAAATTCCATTGATTCAAGAATTTACGGCTGTTTTTGTTTTTCTTTATTATTATTGTTTTTATTTCGGGTTACTATAAAATTTTCTAGTTGTTTTTACTTGTTTTGTATTGAAATGATAAAATGAAAGCTAATTTTATTTTCTGACATTACGATATATGTACATATGTACATACATTTCTAGATATTTATGGAAACATATTGTATGTATGGATGTATGTTTGGTTGGATAAATAAAAAAAATAATTTGTTTATTTTTGTTTTTTAAATTTAATCTTTATAATAAATTACAAAATGAGTTCATCCATGTATGTATGTATGTATGTACATATTTAATTACGGCATCGGCGAGTATTATGAATATTTGAAATTATGTCGGTATACAACATGTGTTGTTTCTGCCTCAAATTCAAAATAAAGTGGAATTATTTAACAAAAAATATACATACATATGTATGTAGAATTTTGAAATAAAACTCAAAGATAAAATCGTAATATTATGTAAGTACCTATATTCTGAAAGAATATAAATGTACAAATTGAGTGTACTTTTAAATGTACACACAATTGGATATAAATTCTCGGTAGCGGAGTAACGGTATTCTGAGCCTCACAGAGTGTTCGATTTCAACAGAAGGGTGGATCTCGAGCGGATGCATACACCACATTCAGAAAGGCACAACATATCCATATACGCGGTCGCTATATAGATATCGCTATCCGAAATCATACATATGTACATATTTATAATTATTTGGTAGCATGCATTTTTATCCCAATTATAATACATATAGATGACACACATATGTATGTACCTACATAATTTAAATATGTTAACATTAAATTCTGCATTATTTTCTAAAATTTTTTTAAAATACATACATACATAATTACGCGTTTTGAATATTAATATAAAAATTAATAAGTTTTAAATAAAATTCAAAAATAATTCTAAACTTACGTAATTGAAATTTAACATGCATATGTATGTATGTATATATGTATATATCTACATAAATATATTCACCTGCATTTAACAGTTATAAAACTCACCGAAACAACTTACTATATAAATGTAAATTGTTGCGGTGATTTATATATTATGCATATATGCATATCTCATTTAAATATCAACAATACCAAGAAAACAAGAACTAAAAAAATTTAAAAATAAAAAAAAAGCACAATAGAAGAACCAGATCTTAAATTCTTTTAGATTTTAGTATTTTCAGTTGTCGGTCGATGTCTTGTCTTGTATATATATCTACTGCATAAATTCAGTCGTTTAATTTTTCTTATACAATATGACGAAATCACGTAATCAAATAATGAAACGTTCCTAATAAGTAATTTATGGAAAATAAAAGAACAACAGCATTTACTTATACCTATAATGTGCACATGGTAAGGTAATGTAGCGTCTAAACACAAACACTATTCAATATTTTTTTACAAAACAAATATATATGAAAAAAACGAAAATGAATCAATGAAAAAACACTATTCTTCTTAACTACAATCTTATTCATGGGTATGATAAAAAATTTATAAAATGTGTGCATGTACATGCATACATATATACATATTTAAAAACATAGACTCATTTCTATTGCAAATGCGGCTCTATTTGGAATTAACTCACATACATTTATGCATAAGATCAACATTTTAAAATTAATTTTATATAACAACTAATTTGAATTAGGAAAAATGTAACTAAACACTGACAGCTGTCAAAACAACATAATAAAACATACAGAGTTCGTGATAAAATATAACATATACTTCTGATAGTTTAAATTTAGAGTTCTTTCATAAAAACATAGAAAATAATTTTGATAAATCTACAAAATCTTATTCAAATTCGGTAACACTTTTAAACTTTGTGTTAACACCTAACACCGTTCTGTACCAATTATATTATATACATACATATGTATATATTCACAAACAACCTATTACATGCCTGTAAAATTTACTTTTAATACTTATTTCAATAATTGCAGTATTCGTGTTATTTGGGATGGTGGCAAGAAAAAAAGGTATGTATGCAAGCAAAACAAATTTTTAATAATGTGCTGACTAATTCGTACTTCGTAATGAGCCTGAGCACATAATTATATTGTATATTTTACATATATTTGAATTTATTTTAATATTTTTATTTCAAAATGTTTTATATCCATATACACATATGTATGTATATAAGAACTTGTGTCTATAATTATAATTCAACGTATAGGTAATAAAATATATGTATAATATCAATGAACATGGAAAAAACGAAAAAATTCAAGGGTGTTTGTATGTTTTTTCCATTCTTGTTTTTAATACAAAATTCTACGTCACTTTTGAGAATGTGTTCGTGTATTAAAATATTTCAACTCACACACATTTATATCTAAGATAAAAAAAAAAAAAAAAATGAGAACATAATAAAAAAAGAATCAAGCAAAGTAGAAAAACCAGTTTTCCATTTTTTTTTTTTTCGTATTTATTTTTAGTACGCACAACATTCTAGAAAGAAAAGAAAAAGCAAAAAAAAAAAAAAAGAGAAATGAAAAAATTAAAAATATTTGAACGCTCACTTCAATATCCACTCAGTTTTTTATTTACGATAATAACGGCCAAACATAATGTATGCCAAAATACACGGTTAGACATTACGATTTTGTATATAAAAAAAAATGTTTGGCAGACATGTTTTTAATTTTTTAAATACTTACATACATACATATTTATACATGTATAGATATTAAATTTATACGTATGTAAATGTACTATAAACAGTCACCAGGTCAGTACATATTGCAAATGTCAAATTGCAAATTTTCGCATTATTGAATATACCCTTAAATACATACATATGTACATAAGTATATGCATTTATGTATTTAAAACTTAGGTAAGCACATAAATATTCAAAATTTAACCAATTCGAAAAATGACTTGTAAATCACGCAGCATTAATTTTAGCGATGAATTTTGAAATGTACGATATTTTGCATACGAATTTATTGAGTAAAATTTTATACAAAACTTGTTTTAGAACCGGACTTTCTGAAACATTTTGCTTTCCGTCCATAAAACAGTGTATTTACTTATGAACATACGGTTAGCTTACGGGAATATTTAAAATTATGTTATGTATTAGTCTGACTTCTGAATAAATAGAAAACTACGCGGTTATCATCAGATTTTCTGCCTGGTTTTTAAAAACAATGCGGCGAAAACTATATATTTTTTTTTTAATTTGCGCAAACAGGTAGTTTCAATAAAATGACAATGGCAGCTTAAAATTGTTAATGGTTTTGACTTTTTTTGTGAACATTTTTTGAAACTTAACTCAATTCCGAGAAAATTCTTGGATATTTCGAAAAGTCAAAATCTAAATCAATTTTTTTACGATATATAATTAATAATTTACGATAACAACCATTGTTTATCGTAACAATATTGATATTTTATCGGCATTATTGCGACAGACATTAATGATTTACTTGCATTCTTCAAGTTTATTGAATTTTTTAAAATATTGATATATGTACTTTGTAGTAATTAAGTACAATTTGAATGCACACACATACTTATGAACTTACTAATCGTAACTTATATTGAAAGCGGTTTCTTTTTTTTTCATTTTGCATTATTATTAGAATTCAGTTTACAATTACAAATTCTTACATTATTCTCACTTAATTATGATCGTACAAATTCAAAAAAAAAATTGTAGGTATAGGTATGCATGCATAAATATTTTTATTTTATAAAATTTGTTTGTATGGTATGAATACTTTCTTTATTTCTAGTTTTTTGCTTATTCTCTTGTTTTTTTTTGTTGTTGTTGTGTACAACGAAAACCAGTTTTCAGTCAAGTTATCTAGTATTAAATAATTTTATTGTGTTAATTTGTGTTATATATTTTTTTTTGTTAATAAATATTTTTGTTTTTCAGGTTTTTTTTGTCATTATTGGTAAACCTTTTCAGTTATTGGAGTTTTGTTTTATTCCGAAAATATTTTTTTCAGAATAAAAGAATCAGATCATTGAATTTTTAATAACGTTGGCAATATTAATTTCTGAATTGATACAAACAAATTCCTCTAAATAAAGAAGAAATAGAAGCTTTACTTTTTCAAAATTTTGGACAGTTCGCATTGTGTTATTACGATAAGACTCTTGGTTATTACGATAAGTATTGTATTACATGTTTAACTTGTAGAATTCTAAAAAAAAAATATTTTCGGAACTATGTAAATCTATTTTTATTTACAAGTATAGTGTACATTTACATGTATGTTTTGTATGTATGTAGATTTACAATTCTTTTATTATAAATATTGCAATTTCAAAATGTATGTACATAAGTATAAACATAATTAATATAGAACTCAATTCATATGTGTAGGTTTGTAATTAAATAAATCTACACCCCTTTTTGATTTTGAATAAATTATAAAATGAGAGTCATACCGTCTAGGCTTATCTGACTATGTATATATGCTTAATGATTTGGACATTATAAGAAATTTTTGAATTAGAATAAAAATTGTTTTGGTAAACTACAAAATGATCTAATTGACTCAATTCAGATTTAATAGTGAGCTTTCAAATTTGACTACCGAAATTGGGTTTTTACCAATATTTTTTATATTGAACTTATTCGAATATGGGAAATTTTTGCATCTTGCGTTCTTAAGTAGATAGACATGGGAAGAAAATATCATATTTCAATTGTAACTAAACAATTTATTCTGAAATGTGCATACTCATGCAAGTATCCATTCACATACAGTACACATCAGATGCATAAAGTGTCTAGTGTTAATCAATTTTATGTTATAAAATATTCGTATTAATAAAATATAAATATTATTAATAATAGTATAACTTTGTGAATACAAATCTAATATTAATTAAAAATTTCTTTAAAATTTTTATATACATACATATAAATATAAAAATTTAAATTGAGATGTACATAAATATGTGCTTATTTACTAATATACATACATACATACATAATTTTTCAAATTAATTAAAATTTTTTAATAAAATTTTATATGAAATGAGCGCAGCCTCCGGAAAGAAAAAAGAACTAAACAATTCAAAATATTAAATTATGTATTTTAGTATAACAGTAAATTGTTATACTTAAGTACAGGCATAAAATGTGTATTGCTCTATATGCCTGCTATACTATACTACATACATTGTATATCCCAAATAAAAAATAATCTTAGGTTTATTAATTAAAATGTTATGTAATTTTGAAAACAAAGTAAGATTATAGAGTGTATGTAAGTATATACTACTGAATATGAATATAACGTACGTATATGTATGTATATTGACTACATAATTCTCTGTGATTCATACAGGAAAATTGTGAAATAATTTATTTTCTTTATAGTTAACATTATTTGCTTCCAGTTAAATATATGTACATATAAGCAAAATATAAAAGTTCTGTGTTTATGCCATATATGCATTATAAAATATTTAATTTATTTTAGAAAATATTGAATGTACTTACATATGTATTTAGAAATATAGACAATTGAATTTTAACATCACGCAATATTTTATAAACAAGAAAGAAAAAAAAGAATTAAAAATTGTATACAATCAAAGTGTAAAGGAACCAGATATTGTTATACTAACGTATATGTGTATACATAAATTTTCAAGAAAGTTGGTATACAATTAAATTTATCCTATAAAATTTTACTTAATTTGAAATTTATATAAAATTTAGTTATACATACATATGTATATAATACAATTTTATGTAATATACATATAATAATATTATTATTTATAATATATACATATTCTTTTATTTTGTATACTCAACTTAAAAATTGTATTATGTACTCACATAATACATGTTATACATATTGCATAATTTAATGCATATATACATTTATGTACATACATATATACTTATTTGAAATATATATACAAAATTTTTAAGCGAATTATATAATGTGCTATATATTCATGTGTACATGCTTTATACATATGTATGTATATGTATATTGCTAAAAAATCTACTTATTTTCTGAATTAAATAAAAATAAAAATTTTGTACATGGCAGCACTTAATTACGTTTTATTTTATAAAACATTTATGTACTCAAACTTAATATATGATGCTTACAATACATTAACAAAATATCTTCATTTTAGATATACATATTTTTATATATATTTATGTAAATTTAATATTATGTGAATTCAAATACCTATATTAACACATATATATATAAATATGTATATAACACTTTATTCTTAATGTTATAGGTACATAAAATTTTCAAGGGAAAATCTATAAAATAAATAGAATAAATATAAAAAAAAATAAAAGTACAATTTTCCATTTTCTTTCTCTAAAAATGTTATGTATAAATATGTGCGTAAAAACGGTTTACTGTTATTTGGATTCAATAAAAAAAAATCAATTTAACCAACATATTTTATCTATATTCTTATTATATACGTAATTGAAAAAGGTTAACTTATCGGTAATTTTTGACATAAATAAATGACGTACATAATATGTGAAAATTTTCATATGACATATACATATGTCAAAATGTTTATTAGTGAAACTATTAGTGTTAATTTAAATGAACGAGTAGAATGACGAATTTCTTGCCAAAAATTATACAATATTGTCAAAATATAAATTACTCAACTTTCAAAAAATCCAATTTTTTAAATGTTGTCGTTTACACATTAAACTTTTGTAATAATTTGAACTAAACCAAATTTGGTAGGATTTGTAAACTACTTTACTAGCATAAAATTTTCTATATTTGACATATATTTTTATTATCACATTCTGACAACTATCAAATGACATTACTGTCTTATTATGGTTCTCAAAGAATATATGTGAACACTCTTTCATATGAAAGAGTTTCCCCCACTATCTTCGAATTTAAAGGAAAGACGGGTATGAAATAAAAATTTTAAAATGTAGACTTAAGTATATAGTAAAAAATGGCAGATAGACAAAATATTAGTTAAGTTTTATAATTTAATAGAAATATTTAATTAAATAAAAATTTCATATAATTCAATTTTAAAGTATTAATTATTAAAAATATGTTTAAAATAAAATAAAAAACAGAAAACCAATACTTTTTTTCTTTTGATTTCTTATAAATGTATATGAATAAAAATCTATGTATACCTAAATATTTATATTTTATTGAATTATGTATACAGGAAATTTTATGAAATTTAAATGTTCTTATGTATGTATATAATATAAATAACTGTAAAATTCTATATACTTAATCCATTTATATAATATATAACAAGTTTATACTAGTATGTACAATATTTTTGCATTATCAAATACAAATTGAATCACAATTCAAATAATATGTATACATATATATATATACATAAATAGAAAACAGTACAAAAAATTATATATAATACACATATATATGAATATATAATATATATATATACATACTTTTGATTAAAAGCTTACTTGCCCCACAAATAGGATACAAACACGTAAAAATTTAAAGTGTGTACCTAAAATATACTTTGTATATAGTACTATACATACTACATACTTATATTTTTTTATAATATATACATATATTTAAATTATACTCGAAAAATATACCTATATATATAATTATAACTATTTAGCTATATGTATACTATGTATACATTTATAATATTATATTTTTCTTATTGAATAAAAAACACAAGAGGTAAGTAACTTTAAGAAAGAAATGACTCAGAGCGCATGTCATTTGTTTCCGAAAACAAAATAAGAAAATACTTATAGAGAAAAATATTTTAGTAAATTATAAGTAAGTAAATAAGTATGTATACATATAGTATGAAGAAGTATATGTAATATATATTCAATATGTTAATATAGAATATGTATACATAATGTGATTATACTACAATTTACAAGTCAAACTACACAATAAAATTTTATGTATGTATGTATATATCATAAAAGCAAATTTAAAATTTTTCTTAAATTTTAATTAAGAATCATGTATAAGATTTTTAATATTTTGTGTACCAATATAATAAATAATATATCATTTTGAAAATTTTTATTATATTAAGTATAAGTGGGTATATATACATTATATATGTGAATACTGTCTTTATTACATATTTTAATTTCTTTATCCAATTCATGAATAACTACTTTAAATTAATGTTCATTATGTCTATAAAATATTATAATTAATATTGTACACTAATTATAAGAATATCTGATAATATAATTGAATTTAATAACATAAAAATTTTACAATCTGATTGTATGTGTAAAAATGACTTTTTTCTTCATAATTTTATTATAATACGCGTAAATACTTTAAAGTGTCAGTAGATATACCACTTGTATTCGAAAGATCACAAAAATATCATCAAAAATTGGAAATGACTCAATATTTATAAACAATATTTATAAACAATTGCGAATTATTGTGAATAACTGATAGTATCTGTCAAACTGATTGTAAGACATTTAAGCACTTTTAATAATATATTTTCAATATTGCAAATATCACATTCTTAACGTAACTATACATTGGTGTAAAATAAAATTAAAAAAAACTCTCTTAAGTGAGAACGACCTAGAAAATAATTTAAATCGAAAAGTTAAAGTCGAAAAATAATAATAAATAAGTATATGCACGAACAAATAAATATTGAAATTACATTGTAATAGGGTAAAAGTTTGAGTATATTTTAGTCTATTAAAAAATAACGGTAGATTTTTTTTTATACATGAAACATCAACCATATATGTAAGAAGTTTGCATAAATAACGATTCCAGATTATTTTGTATTGTTAAATTAACACTCGTAATAATATAAAATAAATTTTTAAAAATAGAATACAAGCAAATATTATATACATACATAATACAAAATTTTTTATTTACAAAATCTAATGTTTCAGATAAAAACAAAACAATAAAAAATAAGTATTTTCCAATCAAATTTCTTCGTTGGCTGCTTTTCCAATAATTTCATAAAATTTCGATATTGCATGGAAGAAAAAATCTGGTAACTCCTTAAATAAATAAACAATAATTTATTTTCATACACAAAAAAAAAAAAATTCTAAATATTTACATTTTAAATTTTTATACTAGAGAAAAACCAAAATAAACTACGAAAAGAAAAACTTGACAACATTGTATGAAAAAGACAGAAAATCGAAAAAAAAATTTAGAGCTTTTTTCTTTTTTAACTTTATTGTGTTCATTTTTATCAATATAATTATACATATTACTTATACGATATTATTCTTATAGATAAATATTGTCTGTCATTTAAATTGAAAAAGAATGAAAATAAAAAAAATAATGTAAACATAAAATTTCAAAATCTATAAAAAGAAAAAAATTTATGTTTGTTTACAATTCGAAAACTACATATACGTGCTCATATATTTACATATACATATGCCTATATACATACATATAATAATAATAAATTCATAAATTAACTAAATATTTAAATAAACAAAAGTAAAAATTTAAAAGAAATGTGGTTATGATACGAAAAATTTTTAAATATTTTCAATAATTAAATATTTTCAATAACTTCTTTTTAAGATTTCCATACGTTCTAATTTTCATTTAGAAAATGCTCAAATACTCAATAATGAGACTAGGAATTTTGAAACCTAGGTGTTCACAATTATTAAATAATTATTGATAATAACGTAAGCAAAAAGTATATACATACATCATAGGTACGGATTACTTTGAAGTGCATTACCTAAATATTGCACGCATTTTTACCATATTATTTAAAGAGGATGGCAACTCTTCTCAGTAATTATAAAATTTCTTTAATATATATCTACATACATTCTTATTTAAATCTATTACAAATGATGATTCAACAACAGGAAAGAATATTCATTTTTATTTTTCGTATTTTAAAATTTATTATAGAAAATTTAATGTGAGCCTATAAAGAAAACCATTTATTCAATATTTTTAATTTTTTTGAAATTTACTAAAAAGAAATTGGAAAAATTTAGAATTATATTGCTTTTTTTGATTAATTTTGGAAAGTAGTTACTATAATTTGTTTCAATATTTAAAATTAATTCAAAAAGACAAACTTCATATAATTTAACATTAATTTAGAATTTGCTTTCTTGCCCAATTACAAAAATTGATGTACTCTTAAAAAATTCTCCATAATTTTTGACATAAGAATTAGAATCAATCTTATTATTATTTACAATTGTCAAACTTGCCAATACAATTGTCAAATTTGCTCTTCTTAAATCGCAAGAATCTTCCATCCAAAATTAAATATTTTAAAATTTTTTTGATAACGCATTTTTTAAAAATTTCTACGACATATTGTATACATGAAAATTTATTGTATACAATTACTTAACCGTATGTCAAAAACACCAAAAATACAAAACTAGAAAATATTTGTTGATTTTGCATATATTTTCTTTACTCAAAAAATAAATAAATTATAAAAAATGTAGAAATAAAATAAAATATTTTGTCACAAAAATTAAATTAAAAAAAATAAAACAAGAACAAATTGAAAACTAAATATAAAAATAAAATTTATTTTTATTGAATTTATTTAAATCTATAGCTAAAAGTAGAAAATAATTTTGTAAAAGGTAAAATTTTCTCTTTTTTTTCTTATTCTATTAGGTCCACTTCAATATACCAGTGATATTCAAATTTCGGGTCATTCATAAAAGTTTGAGGTTAACAGAAATGAAAATTTAAATAAGAATTAAAATATTCAATTCCTCTCTCCTCTCCAATAAAACGAAAGTACATATCACGTATATAAAATAATTCGAAATTTACAATGTTATAACCTTAAAATTGTTAACTAGCAGTTTTTTACTCTAAGCAGTACTCGAGAAAAAAAAAAGTTTGAGAAACAGTCTCAATTCAACATTATGTATAACAAAATATATACTATAATATTAATATGTCTATAACTATTTAAATCGTATATAATGTGCCATATAATTATATAGATACTTATGCATACTGTATATACTTATGCATGTAAAAGCTATACACATTTATAATATAAATAAATATTTTTAAAATAGCTTTGGCTGTTGGCTCATATGTTAAAAATTTAAAATACAAAATAATAAAAAAAAAGAACCAAAATGTTATTCTTAATATAGAATCTTTAAATAAAACTATAGAGAAAAAAGAAAAGATATTAAAAATCTAAATAAATATTAGTTTATGTTATAAAATAATACTTATAAACAAAAAATATTAAAATATATATATATAGATATATATATACATATATAGATATATGTATTAAATTCTTATATGTATATTATATATATATAGATATATAGATATATATAGATATATATATATATATATATATAGATATATGTAATTAAATTCTTATATGTATATTATAAGAGAAAGAATAATCTAGATCCAAGCAGCACTATTGGGAAAAATTTTTAAATCAAAAATTTTCAATATACGAGTACTCGTATTTACAAAGCCAAAAATATTTATTTTTTTTCACGAAATACTTTAAAATTCAGAAGAATTCTTCGAAAAATAATTGACTTTTTATACTAATAATGACTACCCTCAAATATTTTATCACAAGGTAAGGGCTAAATTTTGCAACTCTTTAAAAGAAAGCTGTTTTTTTTTCAATTACTACCGTAGTAGTGCGAAATAGTATTGAAATAGAAAGTCACTTTCTAAAATTTAAACTCCGTTACTATCATTCTAACGTGGTTTAGTAAGAACAAATTTTTTTCCAATTTAATTATGTAAGTATATTTGAACAATTCCAGAATTTAGTTCAATGAAAACTTCTTATGTAAAATAAAATAATTAAAAAAAAATAAGAAAAAATGAATTAATTTAGTAATTTCTGCTAGAAAATACACATGATGAGTTAAATATTCAAAATTAAAATTCATCAAACTAAACAACTTACTTAATACTTACAAAGCATAGTACTAAACAAGTGTACAAACATTTTTAATATTTTTTAAACACTTTAATTAATTTTAAACTTTAGTCTAAATTTTTAATATTGAATATAAAATACATATGTACATAAATGCAAATCGCTTTCAGTATTTATATATTCTTATTAAACATTACAATATACAATATGTATAATCAATACGGCAACTAAATAAATACAGGTATACATACATATGTAATATGCTTATATTATATGCGCACAAATAAATTAAGTGCAATTTTCTTTTAGTACCAAATTTATTTTTTAAATAAATGCATTATATTGACATAATACATATATGTATACATTATATGTATGTATATAAACATATTGTGTATAATTATGTTTCTTGGCCAAAAATAAATAAGCTTACATATGAAAGTCTAATAAATAAGTGTTATATGCATATATACTAACAATATTTTCTCAAAATGTATATACATATACATGCATATGTTCAAAAATACAAAAATATATGTATATGCATAGGCACCTACATACTGAATAGTAAATAATAATTTTGAATGAATTCCATTTTAATTTTTTTGACGTTTAAGTATAATATTTTGGCATCATTCCAATTTGGCAGGGATGCCAAGAAAAAATAAACATTCAAAACCGATGATATTTTGTATAGGTACTAAATATACGTAAATATTTTATGAATTTATGTATATGTATATAAATTGTATTTAAATATTTAAATATAAAATTATTTACTTATTTATTTTGCATATTAAATATAGAAAGAGCTCTTCAAAAATAATTTTCTTTATTATGGAATTTGCTACGAAACTAATTTTTTAATTATGAATTTTTAATAGGTATCGTGTTATTTAATTTTATAATTAATAAGTTTATTATTTTGCTTTGTAGGTATAATAGTTTGATAAAATTCTACTAAAATTTATGCAAAAACGTTAACTGTACTCAAAGACATTTGCTTTTTAAAGAAAAAATTGTGAATTAAACATATGTAAGTTAAATATTAAAAAAAATGTATGTAAGAAACAAGGAATCCTTTCAAGTTTTTATTTAATATACATACATATGTTTGTATGTTCTTATAATAAGTACCTATGTGCATAACTATGAAGAATTGGGTACCAAACCCTAATACATAAACATACACCTATGTACCTATGTACAATACTTTGTCAAACTTTAATTTCAGTATCGAAGTACCTATGTAGATTTTTCCATACATAATTCATTTTTCTTTGTTTTTTTAAGGGAAAAACTATAAAATAATCGAAAATCAATAACTTCTTTTCAATTAACTTATCCAATTTTACAAAACACACACAAATTCACTCTGATTTCTGAATTCTGATATAATAAAAGTGGAAAATTAGAAAAGAATATACTTTTCAACTTAACCAACACTAATATTTTCAAAGAAAATATTTTTTTTTAATTCAAAATTTACAGCTATAGTTACACATAAGGGCTTCCATAGACAAGTTTTTATGCATGTATATGTTTTTATATAAAGAGTACTCCAAGTTTAATTCAATGTATTTGTATTTTTTAGTAGCCATCATCATCGTCATCATATTCTTTATTCGCTTTTATATCGATCGTACTTTTATGCATGTGTATTTTGTCTTGATTTCGTCATGCATCCAAAGAAACAATAATTTATTTTTGGTTTTTTTTTTACACTTTTTTTACTTTTGTTAATTCAAAAAATAACAAAAGTAAAATAAACGAAAGCAGAACAAAAAAAAATCGATTTTCTAAATTCTTCGTTTCAAATTTCCCATTCCCTTGTACACCTATCCTATTTGTTTGACTAACTTCACTTTATCCGTTGAATTTTTTTCCCTAATAGCAAAACAAAAAATTCATGTCATTTTTTCTCTTTCCCTTTTACATATTTTTTCTTCTTTTTCCCTTTTCTGATTATTTTACGTGCTCTTTTTCATCTTGCTAAATTTTTCTTCCTGGGCAGCAAACCCCTAGGTTTCCCGTACGTACATATGGTTTGTTTTTTACTTCTGTTCTGCTTACATCCTTTTTTTTTGGTAAAACAAAAAAAAAATTTGTTTCTTATTTATTTTGTTTCTTCAAATTTCTTACTTTTCTTATATAAAAGTACGTAATATGTGATATTGAATGTGTACATTCCATATGTATACCCTTGATGTTTGCTTTTTTATAAATGTGTACATATTACATACACCACCATATATAAATATATGTGTAAAATATATTATTTAGGAAAAAAATATTATATCGTTCCAGAATACTGGGGTTTTACGACGACGAGGAATTCTTTTTCGAACTAAACATGGAATAAAAAAGAATAATAATAAAAGTATAATAATAAGAAGAAGAAAAAATGTACAATATAAAATAAAAACATAAGAAAAACCAAAAAGCATAAAAACTCATCGAATGGAACGCGTTCAGTCGAAGTGAAGTTCAAGGACAAATGACGTATAACAACGACGACGACGACGACGTTGGTTTCATCGTTCACTACCTCTCTCTTTGCTGTGTTTTGAGTTTTTTTGTTTTTGCCTTCTTTACTAGTATTTTTATTATTTTCATTATTATAATTTTTCTTTTTTCGGTTGTTGGTTGGAAACACACTGTTTGTTTCTTATTTTATTTTCAATTCAACAGCAAAAAAACACATTTTTACTGTTGTGTTGCCACCACAAACAAAAACAAATTTCGTGTAAAATGATTTTTTCTGTCTCTATGATTGTAAAAACAAAAAATTATTTCAAAACAAAACAAAAATAAGAAAAAGCACAAAAAAAGAATCAAAAAATTTTAATAAGTACTCAAACTGACATGTCATTTATGCGAGTGACGTCACCATAATTCAAAAAAAAAAATTAAATTGCCGAAATTTTTTTAGTGACTGTACTTTAAAGAAAAAATTTGATCTTTTTTTTTCTTTTTAGATTTTTGGCACAAAATGGGAAATACAACAATTTTTGACAAAAAAAAAAAAATATTTCGTAATATCTTACAGTAGGGGTTTTTTTATATAAAACCAAAACAAAATTTTGTATAGGAAATGGCTACAATAAGAGTTTCTGGTTAAAAGTTAAGCGTACAATTACCATTAGCATTAAATCTGAATAGATTATTACTATATATGTATTGTATGTACATGTATTGCAATTTAAAAATCTCTACAATAATTTATAGAGATTTTTAAAATGCAATCAAAAAATTATATTTGTTTTAATAATTGACAGCCCTTTATAGATTTTATTAGATTTTAAAAAATATAGGTAAGCAAATTCTTTGATTCCTTAGACTTAAGTCATAAAACTCCTGGAAATCATATTCTAAATATGTAATTCGAAACAGTATTTTGACAGATATTTTGCAAAGTATAACTATTAAAAAATCTTGAAAAATACGATAAGTATGTTCTGAATAATTTCAAATTAAGAGTACTTAGGTATACATTCAGTAAAAAAAGAGTAGGTGAGTAGGTATGTATGTTCCTTATTAAATTTTAAATTTTCTTTCTTCAACAATTTTTTTTTCAATTTAATATTAAGTGCGAAATTTTGTTATAGTAACAAAAATTATTTCTTTACCTTTAGATCAATGAACCATTTTTGATTTTTTACATTTTTTTTCTTGTTTTTTTCCATAATTTACAATGAAAGAAACGAGACAAAATAACAAAACGATTTCTTTTACTATGATATTTGTTAAATAACCAATATTACCTAGTATGTGTATATTGTATAAAAAGAAAAATAAAATAAATAATAATATGCAACGTAATAAGAATTGTTTTGGTTCAAAAACCTTCCGTTTATAATAATTTCAAAGAAGTATTATATAAAATAACAAAAAATTTTTTTTTGGATAAATTATTATTATTGTCTATAAAATTACAGTGTTGTCACATTTAATGAATTCATATTTGTCACATTGCTTGCGTTCGTTAAGTAATAAAAAATCCCAAAAAAAATCGGAAATGCAGTAAATCATTTGAATTCTCGTTGTTGTAACGTTTAATATGCAAGAGCATTTTATTTAATTGCATTTCTCTCAAACACCTCAAGAAATTATTGAGGTGTTTGAATGAATATTGATTTCAATAATAGCAATCTATTGGAATAAATATAAAAAAATATAAGTTTTTTTTCAATGAGATTTTTTTCGTAATAATGAACAAAGATAATTAAATCAAACATTTTTAACAGTTAATATTCAATTAATAAATTAAGTCATAATTATGAAATATTTTTTAATGTAAATAAGTAATTTGGTAACAATCTTTCTTTTTTAAACAAAAAAAAAATTTTTTTACGCTTCATGCATTTTAATATCTTTTTTTGTCGCATCAAAGCAGTACTGCAAAATGATTAACAAACAAAAAAATTATTTTTTCATTTCATTTAGCATAACATGATGAACTTAGAGATACGTCTCTTAAAATATTGTCAGAAAAAATTTACCATACTTTTTTAATACGTATTACTTTACTGTCTGTCATTGTTGTATGTATGTATGTATGTACTTAAAAAAATTGTTTCATCGTTGTTTGAGGTTGTTGAGGATGAACAATATTTTATTTTGAAATTGTAATTATTATTTATTAAAAATTTATTTAAAATGTAATTTAAACATTTGAATATAAGTAAAATTTTTATTTTTGTAGTGATTAAGGGTTAAAACAAAAATATTTTCATTTCAAATCGTAATACAAGTATTCGAACTTGCATATAAATAATATTATAGGTACTTAGTCGTATTATCATACTATATAAACTGAGATATAATCAAAAATTAAAGAACTAAACAAAACGCTTGGTTAATTTAAGTGGTTGACTGATTTTGGTATTTTTATTGGTACTTTATCGTATAAAATGTAAGTATGATCAGTATAACATTTTGCTTGGTGCTCTTTTTATAAGGTATATTGGATATCATTATAATTTTGTTCTTTTTTATAATAATTTTTATTCTCATGTGAACCTTCAAAATAATAAGCAGACTTATTTTTTGACATAATACATTTATATTTATAATTCTATATAATATTATATATGTATGTATGCATGCAAAACACACAAACACATTTTGTCCGGTATTACGGTTCACTTAATTTCATTTATAAATACATATCGTAAGTATTTTAAATAATTTATTAAAAAGATCAAATTCTTGTGTACCTACGTGCAGAAGGCAAAAAATTATTGCATGTCATTAATAATATACATATATTAATAATTATTAAGGGGAAAAAAGTTAACATCTTTGTCATTTAAAAAAAAAAAACAAGTAGAAGCTTTGGAAAATAAATGAGTGAATTTGTCAGTTTTAAAAATTTTGCTTTTCAAAGAAATAATGACAAAAATTCACGTGTAATGTTCCATATGTATATGGTGGCTAAATTAGAATGGCTAATATAATTTTGTAAAATAAATTGAAAGCAAAATATTTACTTATATTTAATAAAGAAATTTTTCAATCAATATTTCAAATACTTATACCTATGAGCTAACAATTTGACATATTAAATTAAAAACAGACTACATACCAAGTACATATATGTACATATATCATAGTACAAAAATTGTCAAAATTTATAACTAATTATCATTATTCGTTGGGCATAAACTAGATACGATTTTACAAATTGTGTCAATTTTAAAGTAAATTACTTATTTATAAATATAAAATCGAACCCAAAAATGTTTAATTATAAAAATAAGATTGAGATAAGTAAGCATCAACCATAACCGAGTTAATAATTATTTTGTTACTGATAAAAACCATAAGATCAGTAGAGAACTCATTCCTACATATACTTATCAACCCTTATAAGTCCAGAAAATGAGAAAATATTAATATTGATGGGTCAATTCATTTGATAATCGAAATGCGTACATATATGCATACATATATAAAATTTTATATAATATGTATTTAAGTAATTTAAGCATTTATAGGAATTTTTATTGAATTTCTTGATAATTTCTGATTAATAAATTTATTGTGAATTGATTAATTTAGTTCAACTTATACTGAAACAATAACAGAAATATTTTTGTATCAATATACATACATATGTTATGAGTATGTATGTTTATGTATAGAATGACAAAATATTGATAATAATTATCAAATTTTTTTGTCAAGAGATAGAAAATTATAAATGATAAGTAGAGAAATAAAAAATTTACTTAAGTACTACTATTTTTTTTTACTGAAATATCAATTATAATAGTTAATAGCTACATAATAGGTACATATTGTACATACTTACATACATAAGTATGTATGTATATATTTTTCTTATCATAACAATGATAATTTTTAATCAATTCAATAATTACGTTTTTCATTTTCTTTTATTTTTGAAAATAAGCTAATCTTGTTGTTGTTTTCTTTTAAAAAACAATTGATAAGATAATTTTTTTCAAATATTTGATTAAAAATAATTGTACATAAGTATAGATATAAATAAATATATATCATACATACATACATTATATACTTATGAATAATAAATTTATAGAACGTCATTTTAAATTTAAATTTGAGATAGGGTTAAAAATACATAATTATTGCATCTATGTGTACACTTTTGTAATATCAATTGATTTCTATGATATGCCTGGAAATTTTGATATCGGTATCAAAACTTTTGTGAGTAAAATTCATTATAAATATATAGATAGATATATACATATTTATATAAAATAATTTTATTATTTAATATTTGATAATTTATTATTGTATAAGTTGATAACAAACGTTGAACATACACATGTATAAAAATATGTATAACTATAAATGTACTTAGATTCATTAAATATGGACTATATGTATTAGAGTATAGATTGATATGATTACAAAGTTATAGGTTATATTTGATAACAAACAATATAAGATAAGATAATAATGAGCTCATTTTAATAAAATTGTTTCAATTATTATTATTGAATTTAATATGCACTTAGTATAAAATGTAAATTTAAAAATTTAAAAAGTAAATTAATTACTTAGATTAAATATTACATTGTAAATTTTTGATAAGTATTAAGTACTATCACTATAAAAATATAGATTGTAAATAGAGAGAGAATTCAAATTTATTAATTCGTTCAATTAATTTACAAATAGAGTTGCGACGGGAACCCTTTTTTTCTTTAAGAATAACCATTGTGTAATTATAGTTTATAGCAATATAAAGGAAACAATTTTTGTAATTAAAACTTAATACTCACTAGCGCCGCTCAAAAAAGAAAATAGTTTGTTTTGTAATTACAAAAATTGCCTTTTGTATACATATGTAGGTAGGTATATCACTATAAATAATATACACAATGGAATAACTAGTAAATATTTCAATAATTAAATACAATTTATGATTTCTTTGTAAAAAATATCCAATCATTTCGAAATTATTAGGAATAAATGTAATAATAAATAAAATTTTACTTCATAATTATTCCATCACACTGTAAAAAATTATATAAAATCAGTAAGTCAAATTATTTTTTGTGATTAATCACCCAGATTTTTATTTGCTAATAGAGTACAAATTTTTGTTTCGCTATTTTTCTATTAGTTTAAATTTCCAGTAAATTGCACAAATTTCTAAACCTTGTCACTTTATACTGCAATGACATAATTTAATATTGGCAACACTTTTCTCTGATGACTATTGTGTGCAAACAAATGTACTTACATACATAAATAATTATGAAAAGGAAAGTATATTCTCTTAAAATTTACACTTTAAGAGTTGAAGAATTATTTTTTTCTTTATTTTAATACAATTAGAATAATTACAGAACAAAAATGTACTTAACCTAAAATAACCTATAAGAGAAGAATTGACAAGAGAGTAATTAAATACATAGTTAAATACAATTTTTCTATGCATGTTATTAATAAATTATGCGTGAATGTAAATATATTATTCTTATACATGTACTCAAGCCGTTATATAATATATACCTAATTAATTACTTTATAATATCTGTTATACTCTTACATACATGCATATATACATCGACATTAAATGAGAAACTAATTAGCTAAATATTGAAATCCTATAAATCAACAGTAAAAAAAAAATGTTAAAAACATTTTCTCATCGAAATTTGTATAAAAATTCTTAATATTTTTCTATTTATTTAAAATTATACACATAAAATACATACATACATACATACGTAAGGTACACAATATTATAAAATATAATGTAGAAAATGTGCGGTAATTTTTTGATTTTATGAAAATATCAACGTTTTATAACAAAAAGTAAATAAATAACGAAAATGAGGGAGAAAAAAAAAATAAATGGTAGCAAAATAATCACAAGAAAAAAATGTAAAAAAATAAATATTTTTTTTCTATTTTATAAATTGCGCGAAATTTTTTGTTTTCATTTAAAAAACTTAAATACAAACATAAATACTCAAATACAATTAGATTCCAACCAAATATACATTCATGTGCACATATCTATGTATTAGATATAACTGTCTATAATTCTATATATGTACATGTATGTATGGTCTTGTATATATTAATAAAATACTATAAAATTATTTATTCTATATCCCCCTATTAGAAATTCGGTTCCTCCCTCTTGTTGTTGTTATTATTATTATTATGATAACTGAATTTAATTTTATTTTGATTTTTTGTACTTATATTTGCAAATCTTGATAGCCTTGAGCTTTATAAATAGTAATAATAACAATAATAATAATAAAATGTACTAGAGTAACTTCTATTTAAATAGATATTATTATACTAGCATAATATTCATATACTAGCATACATAGATATAATTATATAACATTTGTATATGATTGCCGTACATATTTATGTAAGTATTAATGTACATATCTAATATGATATCATATACGAAAACTAGTCAATTTTAAATTTTATCATTTTTGCTTCTAGCCAACAATGTGATATACAAATGTAACATATCCATACATACATATGTATAACTATGAATAAATTTTTTATTTTTTAAAATAAATTTTATAATTTATACAAAGTAGATTTTAAATTTTTTAACAATGTAGTAGTATCAACTAATTTAAAAGTACTGTAATAACTTTGAAACTGCGAACTTGTTTTGTGAATAAATTGTATACTATAAAATATATGTACGTATGAATTGAAGTAGTTAAATATTAAATATAAAGTGTAAATATACATAGTTAATTAATTTTTAAATAAATTTCAAAATATTATTAAATTTTAGGTTTAACTACAGTACAAACATTTTTTTATTACCTTTAATAATGTTCAATTGCCATTAATAGTATAAAGCGCGATAAAGCAGCTATAATTTCTAATTTGTTAAAATTATTTAATTTTTTCTTTAATATTAAATTTAAAGAAACATTAAATAATTTGTTTATGCATTTGAAATAGAAATATTTCTATAAATTCTACATAAATTTATTATTCTAAATATTTATTATGGATAATTTTGTGGGATTGAACAAAATCGTTATTATATTCAAGAATTCAACAGAAGGTAAAAAAAATATTGTAGTTACTATAATTGTAATTAATTATACTTAATATTTATATTTTACAACTTGGATTATAAAAACTTCGATGTTTCACTGTATATTTTCTTATCTAAATACAAAAGTTTATAACCTTCATATAAACATTACATACATATATGTACATGTACATACATATGTTAGGATAAATAACACAAAAAAATATACATACTTGATGCATATACATATGTATATGCTCCATTATTTGTACCAAAATTCTTTTTATAAAAGATGAAAACATTATGTAAATTGTGAAATAAGTATACAATCAATATACGTATCTCTTAAAATAAAAGACTTAATATATAGGCACTTATATATTATATTCTATACCACATATGCTTGTCGGTATATACGTTTATCCTATGTGGGCATAGATAAATTATAAAGTAAAAAAAAACACTTATGTATACTATTGTGAATCACATGTGTCGAATATACATACTTATATGCGATTATTTTGCTTTACAATCATTTGTTTTTTTTTTTTTTTCATTTTTTATCATTTTTCCTCGATATCTACATACATACATATGTATATATTATGCACAATATGTTGATGATTCTTCTCTTTCACACTGCTACCAATCAGAATAAATTACTTGTAGTAAACTCAATTATATATCACATAAGATATAAATAAATTATATGTATATAACATGTATGTATGTCAGTGTATATCATTATTATTATAATTTTTTTATTTATTTTTAATGTTATAATGTCGTGTCTGACTTTAAAAAAAAAAAAAACAGTCATAAACAAAAAGCAAAAAATCAATAGTGTAGAGTAGAGTAGACGCGAAAGAATCATAAAAAGAATATAATTATAAATAGAAAAAAAATTAAATAAAAACAATAACAATTCATACATACATAAATACTTACATATATAAAATTATAATATTTTTTTTTTTATAACATGAAAAAGAGAGAAAAAAAAAATAAAACCAGCCACCGCAATCTAAAAACGTACAAAAATACAAATTAATAATTGTAAGGAGATCACAACAGCACATTAAGAAGAGTGTAGCGACTGGTAGAATACAATACACTTAAGTAGAGGAACATAAGCTAAAGTATATTTTATGACGTGTCTATTAATAATTATACTTATGTATATTAATAAAAAATTCATTTGTGTATGCTTGTATGAATGCTTTGTACATAGTATTTATATAGAATTTTATATTTAATGAAAAATAATAATAATAATTTTAAATACAAAATAATAAAATAACGCGAGAATTACCTACTATAAGAAAAGAAAAAAGGAATACAAAAAATAAACGCTGCGCGAATATGAGGTTAACGTTTTCATTTTCATTTAACATTAAAAAAAAAAAAATTATTCTTACTCTTCTTTACTTTTTGGTTCACAAATAAACATATGTACATATGCATGTGCTTGTTTGTAGGTATGTATACATTATTGTATGAAATTACTACAAACATGTGTTAAAATATAATTTTTACTTATATTTAATATTAAAAAATTTATTTATAAAATAAAATATTAATTCTATTTTTATGCTATACGTACAACAGTATAACGCAAGTAAAACAAAATACCTATGATTCTATACTTTAAATACACATGTATGTATGTACTTACTATATAAAATTTAAAATGCCTGAAAAATTGCTTATAATAAAATAACTAATAAGGAATTGAAGAATAAATTATTGTGTAACTGATTAGATAAATTTACTAATTACAATCTTTATTTTAATTAATAAAAATTACTTAAATTATTTATACAAATACCCCATTAAAAATATTATAATAAGGAAACAATTTGTTGTGATTTGAATGAGTAATTAGTATTGATTACTAGTTTCTTACGAGTACATAATATTGATTATTGCATTTAATTTTAAACATTAATTGTTTAACTCGAATGTGATGCACCTACACAAGAAATTGTATTTTTTTCTAAATCTTTCCCAATTTTGTTAAGCAAAATCGATAGCAAATAGCAAAGTATACATACATACATATATATAGTTAATAGTCAAAAATTGTAAATAAAAACAGACATTGTAAATAATTCAACAATTCTTATTTTCTATATAGTAGACTAGCAAAAATTTTAACATTCTTTGAATGTTTTCTATACCTTCATTGAAAATTATTTACTTTCGACAATCAATGTGCCTTAGTAAAGTTTTTCTTCTCTTAAAATTACACGAAATAATTACAATTACAATGTACTGAAAGTAGCCCTAGGTAGAATTGGAAAATCATATTATAGATACCATCATATTAATTGTAATTACCCCACAATTTTTAATAATTTTTGAATATAAAATTAACATTACTTTATTTTACAATGACTTGTTAAGGATATATGTACACATAAGCATTAAATAACTACTACTCCCATATCTAATGCCCATACCAATCTTATAAATTTTTGAAATTTTTTAAAAATAGTTTTTTCATCAAACACAATATTTTAAAAGCGGATTTGTCTCACTTTTTAAAATGCTTACAGATCACATATAGTTTTTTTTCTAAGTTTCATTAATTTCTCTTATGATATTCGTTCCTGTGTACAGCTGCATATATATATATATATATATATGTAAAACTTGGTAACTGGCAACTTTTTCTTCAAAGTACGAAAAAAAAAAAAAAACTTTCTTATCGAATTTTATTTTTACTATCATACTTACATATTTTAAATTTTTTTTTATTAAACATAGGACTGACTGGTTTGTAACAAAAAATATAAAAAAATAAGAAAGCAGTAACCAAGTATCTGTTTTTTTTTTCTTTTCTTGCCATTGAAAAATGTGTCTATACTTATGTTACTTTTGTATATGTGTATGTACTTAAAATGAAAATAATGCAGAAAAAGAAAAATAATCAGAAAAACTTCATTCAAAACATAACGGTATTTTATTTCTGTTATTATAATGGTTATATAAAAAATTTTATAAAAAATAAAAAGCAATAAAAATAAAAACACAAATTATAATAATAACGAAATACGAAACAAATCAAACTTTGGTTTGTTGACCTTTCTTTTTTAAAGAGGTTACGCTATCTAAACAAGAAACAAACAAAAAAATAAACTGCAAAAAAAAAACAAAAACCATTCTTGTCTACATATTATTATGAAAATGTTTCCTATACCTGAAATACAGGTACGAAAGTAATACGAAAAAAAAAACACACAAACAAAAAACTTCATGGTAAAAAGTTAAAATACAAAAAAAAAGCATAGAAAATTGGATGCTGCGGCTAATGATAATATGAGAGAGTTGTGTCGTCGTGTTGTGTTGTGAATATTGTGATTATTGTTGTTGCAAAAGTAATTTACAATAAAACAAATGAAAAAAAAAATGAAAAATTTTATAACGTGTAATCAAGTTTTATAACTTTACAATTACAACACAACAGTAACAACAACAACAATATCATGTGTTCGACATCAATGTAGAAAAATGATTTTGTTGTAGTATAACAAGATTAACAACAAGAAAGAAGTGACTGTGATGGTAAGTAAAGGGAAAATGAAAATATTTTATCTTTCTTATTTTTATGTTTTGATTTTTTTTTTGTGTTTTTAACTCTTAGCAGCAAAAAAACAAAACTTGTTTTTTTAAAAAGAAGAAATAGAAAATTAGTTGTTTAACAGGTTGGTAGGTATGTTGTTACATTATCATGTTATATAGCATAAAGCATACCCATAGCGCAATAAAATAACCTCAAACAACTTACTGTCATTGATTGTATAAATTTGTTAATTGTACCTACATATTTTTACGAAAAGACATAATATATCAAGAACTTAATTATAAATATGGATACGTGCTTTTATTTAAATTTTTGTCTCTTAATAAGTTCCAAAAAATAAAACAACATCCGGGGATAGTATAATCAAAAATAACAAAGGATTGTAAAAAATTTTGTACCTATCTAATAAAGTATACAGCCCTTTCATGAAATCCGTTGGCGAGCCTGAAATTCGAAAAATTACGAATATCATTGAGTATTGTCAGTTCCGAAGTATTAAAATTCTACTGCGAACTAATAGAGTAATTTTAAATAAATGAAATATAATGTTGCAATTGCTTTTATTAATAATCTCTACTTGCGAAATTTGTGATCATTCAAAATGTGTATGTTGTATCAATGTTTGTAATTTATAGGATTCTTCTAAAGAAATTCGTACATTTTTAAAAAATATATGTACATACGAATAGGAATTTGATGTAAATTACACGAAATAACAAAATTATTGTATATCAAAAGAAAACACTTTTGAAACACATCCAATTAAAATAATCCCAAATCCTGATGATCATCATCATTCAAATTTGTATCATTTAAATCTGTATTACAAATACTCGAAGAATTAATAAAAATTTTCCGAGGGGAAAATTTTCAAGCATACAGAACAGAGTTTTACTTATTTAAAATAAAAAAATAATATAAAAGTTTCTCTTTACATTTGTTATATATGTATATGTATATAAATTATAACAATTCGATAACAGAAACTGGGCTTAATATTAACATAATTACCTTAAAAACTATTTAGAAAAACAAAAAATTTAATAAATTTTTTTTACATTGATTTTCAAACACAACTATGCAGTGTGACTGCATTAAAATTTCAGAAAAAAAAAAAACAAGAATAAAACTGGATTATTAAGATGAGAAAAAAAAAAGTTATACGAGAAAAGAGAGAGGAATAATAAAAATAACAAAAAACGAAAAGAATTACCTGTTACTTACTTGTCTAACCCGTTTTCCATTTTTATCTTATTTTTTTTTGTCCAACTCTAATGATTATTAATGAAACTATGTATGCAAGTATACTTATTAACTGAAATGACTTTTAATGGTAGGCACCTCTTCATTTTTACTGACTCTAACTGGTTTTATTTATTTTCATTTTTGTTTTTTTTTTTTTCTGTGTAAAGTTGAGTGAAAATTACAATAGGTACTTATGTAAGCACAAGTTGTTATGCATTTTTTTTGAATAAATAACTCTTGATACATGATACATGCCTTGATTTATAATATGTAGGTATAATATGTATGTAGTTTTAAAAGAAATACACAATTATTGGTAGATAGGTGCATTTATGGTCAGATGACGAACTCAAATAAAAACCACATTTTTGTTACAAAAAAATATTTTAGTTTGAAAAAAAAAATTTAGTAAGAACTTAAAAATTTTTGGAAAACTTTGGTAGCTTTTAATTTTTCATTTTATGAATGTTAGTTTGAAATGGGTTAATACACATGTATAAATATAATAATATTATATTAAATTGTATATAACATAAATGAGAGTATCTTCTCTGCATAAAGTAAATTTCATGTAATTTACAAATTTTGAGTTTTTGATTCACAATGGTGTGAAGTTAATTGTTAAATCGTACCTTCTATTTAAAACTTATTTGCATGCTTGGATTTCTTTTTTTTTGTCAATTTACATATTTACTTTTTAATTATAAAATTTATATTCTTATTGTTTTGTGTTCAATTCTAATAATTACTTACATAGAGCTAGCTTTTTAAATCGTCAATTGAATTTATGTTAACTAAGTACTTGGTATTCATTTTTAGTAAATAAAAGTAAAATATAAAAATATTTTGCAATTTCTCATTAGCTAAATGTTAAAGATGCCCTAGTAATTTATTCTAGTTTATATGTTCAAATATTTCTTCCCAATTTAATTCTATTTTCTGAATCCGTTGTACCAGAACAATTCAAATATATTAATCGGGAATATATTTGAATTGCCCTGGTACCAAATTTAAATTAAAAAATTTACGTGCTAAGAGTAGCTTCGTAAAAAAAAAATTTAAATTCTATAATTATAGAACCAAAATAAAGAAAAAAATAAAATTAAAATATCAACCAAGTTAAAAATATTAGACAACATTTAAGTAAGTAAATATTTATTTATTTATATGTTTTCGAAAATTAGAGCAAAAGCTCTTTTTTTTTTAAATTTAATTTTATTTTTACCCTATACGTATACAGTTGAAGGTTAAATTGTGTAATTATGAGCTTGACAGTAAACTATTTATTTATCAATAACAATATTAAAAAAAAAACTTAATACACATTTATAATTGAAATTTATTCAAATAATAAAAAAACAAATATACACTCACTTAGTTACCTCTTGTTTATTAATAATTTTATTTAATAAAATTTCCTCTCCCATCCTCCCCCCAAAAATTTTTATACCTTAATTCAATCGTAACAATTCACAGTAGTCTTTATAAACTACCATACATAAATATCTATTTTTTTTTTATTTTTTGGTTTTTTTTTATGTCTACGTTATTGAAGCTTAACTTTACGCCTTAGTTACGTCATTGACAGTGTGTTGTCTGTTTGTGAAAGGTAGTGATAATAATAAGTGTATAAAAAAAATTTAAGAATGTTTTTATTTTCCCGTTTATAAGCAATTGAAAAAGTTCGTTGACATTAACGTGTTACTTTTTCAATATTAGCTTGGGATATTGTCAATGTTTCATAAGTGAATTTAAGGGAAAAATTGATTTATTTAATTAATAAAAGCCTAAGTAGCTATCTATTTTTAATTAAATTGAATAAAATTTTAAATATTTTATTTAAATTCTTTATATAGATTTTATTTTGTATTTTTTTTTTAATTTTATACCTTAAACTAATTTTCATTTATTACATTTTTTTTATTTGCAAAATTTTTTGCAATCAGGAATTTTTAGAACCAATATGACAAAAATGTCAAAAATATTTTTTGTTTTTAAGCTCATACGCAAATCAACTCATACTAATTGTAAGAACCTATTATGATAATGAATATTTTATATAAAATGTATATAAATTTAATTATTACTCTTAATTAAAATAAATTTATATAATAAAAAATTTTTGAATGATTTTTGATAATGCAAATATCAAAAATTAAAATTTAAAGCAAAAACAAAAAAACGAAATGGAAGAAAAAAACGTTGTTAAGAAATTTTTCACAACTTACCGCCACCCTTAAATGTTGATGCATCAAATGATGGTGCTCTCACTGGATGTTTGTCCTTAAAACTAGGTTGCCTTTCTGGTACAAACGGTACCGCAGGTAGAGATTCACCGCGCGTTAACGGTGGACGACCGACACCGCCAACACCACCGACTGGTGTTTCTTCAGTTGCTGAACGTTTTAAACCGACCGATGTTGGACCACCATCAGTTGTATGATCATCATCATCTGGTGGTGGTCTTTTTAAATTAACTGATAATGCAACTGCTGATGGTCCACCAACAACACCACCTGGACCACCTGGTTGACCACCATGTACAGCAGCAGCAGCAGCTGATGCTATTTGCCTTGTTGACATTGGTATATTATGATGTGGTGTCATATGTGATATTCTGACTGGTCTTACTGTTGCTTCATGTGGTTCCATTTTTGGTGTAAAATCCATTAATGTTGGACCTTGTGGCCCACCGATACGATGTGTTGTATATGTTTGATGATGTGATGTTGTACCAGTTGGTGCACCTAATGCAGCAGCACTAACAACACGATGACTTTGTTGTGCAGCAACAGCAGCAGCAGCTGCAGCAACTTGTTGTTGCTGTTGTATATCACCATTTTCATGTGAACGTTTTGCAGCTTGATGTAAACGTTTCTGTTGTCTTGCTTGTTCTAAAACTAATTCAATACGATCAGGTCCTTCATAATTAACACATCCACGGCATACAGCCTCTGAAAATTCATTTAACATTGCCCATGGCATGCGAGGTAAGTCGCATAAATAACAATGTTGCCGTCGTGTCTGTAAAGACATTTTGACAAAACGGCCAGCACTTGTATCACGATCAATTTTGGCGGCTTTTTTTTTTGGTTATATTTTTTTAAAATACAAAAAAATAATTTTTTTTTTTATATTAAAAAAAAAATTAATTATTGAAAATTAATTTTTTTTTTCTTATTCTTCTTTCAGTTAAAATTTTTATTTTAAAATTTGAATATATTTTTTTTGTTGTTAATTTTGTTTTCCACAAAAAAAAAATTTTTTTTAATTTTTTAAGTTTTTTTAATGTAAAAATGAAAATATTTTTTAAAATTCATTTCACCGCTTTTTAATAAGAAATAAGAATTATTGGGGTACATTAAAAAAAAATTTCAACTTTAACAGTTTTACTTGGGGTATTTTGAATTTTTTATTTTCTGGTAAAAATTAATTTTGCCTTAATTTATGCAGCACATTCGCAATGGTGTAACTACAATAGATCTTTAGTTTTAAATATTTTTATATTTTTCCTTAATTTTTTTTTAATTTGAGTTATAAATTTTAATTTTTTTTTCGATCCTTAAAAATTAATGAAAATTTGTGCGCTTACATTACAAAAATTTGCCGATGTAATTTTTTTTTCACTTTATTAAACCACAAAAATGATTAAATCATTTTTAGCTACAAAAAAAATTTCACTAGAAATTTATTTTTTTTTTTAAATTAATTTTTTCACTTTTTTTTATTATTAAAAAAATTGAAAAAAAAATTTCATACATTTAGGAAATATTTCAAATATTTTTGAAAAATAAGTTTTTCAAATAATTTTTTTATTGCAAACTTTCAATTTTTTAAAACATTTTTTTGATTATTAAAAATTATTTATTCATTTTTTTATTGCTTTTTATTTTCTTTAATAAATAAAACCATTACATTTTTATTATTTTAAATTTTCCAATAGAAAAAAAAATTTTTTTCTTTGAAAATGTTAAAGTTATCCGCTTTTATAAATTCACAATTTCACAAAAAGAACATTCGCACTTGACTACATCGAAACGAAAATTTGGACTCGGATTTCACACTGCTCCACTACATTTACATTAATAGACTCTATACCAAAATTCTACAGATATAAAGATATATATATATATATAGTTACGTACATGTGTATATATAAATGTTTCTTTTTATTTTTATACATTCATGCATATGTAGTATAAATCCATCACTTTTTATTTTTAAAATATTATATTTTATTTCCATTTCAACCACGCCATAATAAAAAAGAAAATTTTTTTTCTTGTTTCGTTTCGTGCTACCAACTAACACTACTTCAGGAAAACACATTTAAAAAGTCTGAAAAAAAAAGTTTATCGCACAAATACTTAGTTACTTTTGGCTTTTTTTGTCACAAACTATATATTGTGAATTTTAGGAACATGTTAAACTATGTATACACATATTGTGAATTAATAAAATATTAATTAATGCATATGTATAGTATTATATATTAAGTACCAAATAAATACGCAACCAAACTATAAGTTATTTCATATTATAAAAATTTTCTATAGCTATACTGTTATACACAGTTAAAAACGAGATATAATTTTGCTATACTGTTTTTTCAAAAATAAAATATGTAAATTTATGAGAGGGGAAACAAGAGAAAAGGAAAAGAAGAATACGAAAGTTATGTCAAAAAATATATATACATATATGTGCCTAATATGCATAAGTAAACATATATGTATGTATATTTGTTATACGCTAAATTGTGTGTGTTTTCTGTAGATAAAATGGAAAATTGATAAATATTTTATTAGATTGAAGAAGAAAAAAAAACATTGGAAAAAATGCACAAACACACATGAATATTGTAATTTATTGGTTTTTTTTTTGTTCTCTAATACAATATGCATACATAAGTATTTATAAATTATTTCATTTTTATAAATGACAATTCCTTGCATATGTATTATGAATTTAAAGCATTTTTTTTAATTTTATACAAATTACAAAAACAAAAATGCAGCGATTGTCACTGCCAGCAACGTAGCGGCGTACAAACAATTAGGAAAATATCTATACTTATAATTTTAAATAATATGCATATGAATGTGAATGCATGTATATATATAAATGAGCACATACACATTCGCAATTCCATTTTATAATCGGATCTATACCAGAATTCTATCAATAGATATAACACTATTCTATACTTATGCGTATATTTATAATGATAAGAAAATTATATGTATACCTAAAACATAACTATGTATGTATGAGTTCGTATGTATGTATATATATTATTTTCTCTACACTATATTGTGTATAAAACCATGCCAAGAAAAAATTCAAAGAATACAGAAAAAAGCAAAACAATAATGCAAAGAAAAATTGCTGTATCGTGACTACAATTTTTTTGCTTTGTTTTTTCTTTTGTTTATTTTTTTGCTTATTTAATGTAGTTGTTTTTGCTTGTTTTTGCTTGCTGTAAAGATGAAAACGATGATTTCAAAAGGCATTTAACTGTTCATTTTTTTTTTACTTTTCATATTGATTACGTTGCCAGATATACTTTATTTTTATTATGCCATACATGTATTTTGTTTTTTATAGCTATGAACGTACTTATGTTTATAACTTATAAAAGCGAATGAGAAAAATTGAAAAAAAAAAATGAGTTGTAAATTAATCGAAGCTTCGGTAAAGAGAGAGAGACGAACAAAAACACATATGTATAATATAATAATAAAAGCAAATAGAAAAAAATAATATGCTGCTGTGAAGGAACAAGAAAGCACGTTTGTTTTAAAATAAACCATCAAGGAAAAAGCAAAAAAAAAAAATCAGGTTTTCTTGGTTATGTGTGATTTAATAATAATAATATTATTATACACTTGTATATGAATAGAACACTGTATATACTTTAAATATAATTTATTATTTTTTTTCTGAATGCTGTGTTGAGTTCTTATGCTTTTGGAAAGTGAAGTAAGAAAAAACCTGATATTGTTTTATTTAACTAGACACACACACACATTGAAATATTTTTTTTATAGATTTCACATGGATTTACACATATTGTATGCATATTAATAGATACTATAAATATATGTTGTTACATTATACATATATATCGACAAGTAACGTGAATAAATTCAATTGCAAACATACAAACACACAATTAGATTAGTGAGAATGTTGGATAGTAGAAATGGAGCCCACAGAATGCGCATATTTGTGTGTGTGAATATGATAAATTTATATTTATTATCAATTTTTTGTATAGAAGATAATGATGTGTGAGTGTAAGCTAGTACAGTATAAAATTTTTGTTTTTATAAAATCCCTGTTCTTTTGTTTCCATTAAAGAATATTACTCATATGTATGCATACAAACATTCATAAAAATTATATGACTATTTGGAAATGAATAGCACATGAATAGAAGCAAATGTGTTCCGAAACCGAACATACAAATTTGTATAAACGGGGCTGAATACTTATTATGTCTGGATGTATGTATGGTGGTACAAAGTAAAACTCTCATGATATACAAAATGTTTAGAATTTATCGTTTGTTATACTATAGGTACATACCTTTATGCATAAACTTGTTCGATATAATAATTCACTCATAATTCTATGTTTGCTAAGCATATAGATACATACCTACTTATAACTCTTATAAACTAAGTATAATGTATAGTCAAATTTTACATACACACACGTAGTTGCAGTAGAAACAAAATAAATTAGATGTTTTTTGTATTTTTTTTTTTGTTTTTATAATTTACTTATTTTTATCCAACCGGTAATCGGTATTTTTTTTTCATTCTAAATATTTCGCTATGGGATGTATAAAATGTGTACTTGGTATACATTATACGTATGTATGTACGTATATGCGTGTGTTTATCACAAATTACATCTATGACTGTGAAATATTCAATTTGTACCAGTACTCATTTGTACGTAGGAAAATATTTTTAAAAAATTAAATTTTAAATTAAAACGCCGATATATGCATGTCAAAAGTTTAGGTATAATATTCTTATGTGTGTACATGCAAATGTATGTACATATGCATTTATATATAAGCAAAAAGAATTGTTATATTAAAATCTTAGAGGGAGGAATAGGGAGAGGTTTGTTAGGGGAACTGTGTTTTTAACTTATTATTATAATTATTTTATAATATGTAATAACTAATGTAAACTTATTATATGTTACACTCGGTACATTATATATGCATGACGATATGGTGATAGGAATTTGGCATTACAAAATATACATATGTATATACGTAAATATATATGTACATTTGTGCAAAATAATTACATATATACATATGTATGTACATATTTTGCATTTGGTATGTACATACATATGCTTACATTATTAATAATACTGATTTTTTTTGTATAACGCTTTGAAATTTTTTACATATTTGAATGCTCATACAATGACTACATTCACTCATTCATACATGCATAACTGCATACATATGGATGAGTGATGGATATATGTATGTATTTCTGGAAATGAAATATTTGTATGTATATACATATGTATGTATAAGAATTTGTAAGTACAATACATATATAACAAAATCTTGTACTATACAATACATATAACAAAATCTTGTAAGTACAATATTTGTGATTTTGTTACAATTTTACTTTTATTTTAAGTAAATATTTAATTATTAGACATGCATATACAAATGTGTGGCTTGCCTAAAAATATGTAAATATTGCTAAAGTTGTAAGTTGACTTGTTCCGAATTTTAAAATTGCACTCGTCCAATTTTTTTGTAAAAACTTTATTTTAGATCGAAACAAACTTGTTTAAATATACGTACTCTTCGCTCTTTCATGTATCTATATAAGAAAAAGAAATTTTTATTTAGTTGGGTGACGTCATTTTTCAAAATTGATAAATTGGCATGATGTCTCATGGATTTAATATGTAAGCATAAGACAACGGAAACATTTTTTTAAGTACGTTGTTGACATTTTGTATAATTTACATGAATAGGTGATTTAGCACGTTATAGACTGTAATGCAATTTATGACAAGACACTACAAACAAAAATTATTGGTCTCGCCGGACACCGATGATTATTTTAATATAAGCATTTGTATGAACATTTGGAGTAAATGCGTATTCTTTTTGATATTCCACTGGTCTACTAGAGAGTAAATAATTCTTTAAGTGTTTCCAATGCGTTAAGATTTGTTTGTATTTCAGAATTATCATAGTTAACGTTATTCTGTATGTACACAATTTATACATATTATTAACTACAACCATATTTATTATTTTATGTTCTTAAATTATATCTTAAAAAATATTTTAAAATTATTATTATGAAATGAAATATGTACATATATATGTAATACAGTACTATTTATGTCCTGTGTTAATTTTATACTATTTATGCATTGTGTTAAAGAAACAATATATTCTTAAATAAAATATTTTATAATATACTAAAATTATTCATTTGAAAATGCAATAAGAAAGAGTTCATATAAAATAAAAAAAAAAAAATTATTAATATTGTTCTCATAAAATTCGATTCAATATTTAGAATTAAGGATTATGAACCTTCCAATATATAGGGCTTGCATATTGTATACTGTATTATTAATTTGTAGGTATACATCGTATAACTGTACATTTAATGTGTACATTAAAATTTTCGGATTTTTTGTAAAATCCAGATTATATAATGTATATTAAATTCAATTAATAATTAGAAATAAATACTTTTATATAATAAGTAGTATAACAATAATAATAATAAAATAATTAATCAAAATTTATTTTAACTTTTCTCATATATATTAAAATATACTCAAAATTCTAGCTATGAAAAATAAAATCTATTGTATTTTAAATGGGTATGGTTGTGTGTATATTTGTATGCATGGAAGAAAAGTACCAACAGTATATATGATATATATTATGTATGAGTGGTTATATTATTACGTTATGATAAAGAGCTTTTAATCTGTTAACATTGGACCTGTTTTGAGATACAATATATAAAAATACGATTCATACATAGATATATATACATACATGTATATACACTAGTTCATATCTACATACTCATATACATATTATGTGCATATAAAGATTGTAAATGATATTTTGACTATATCGTTGTATTATTGTGAGTACTTGCATATTATATTCTTTACACAAAAAAATTGCACATACATGCATATGTATACGTTATGTATATTTAAAACTGGGACCTCAATTCAGAATTGATTCCTTGTACCATTTAAGAAAAAAAAAGTATATATATATATTGCATATATGTATATATATCGTATATATATGCAATATAAAATGAGTAAAGGTATATATACAATAATTTTCAAATCACATGTACTTACATATATAATAGAATATACATATAATCATGCATGCAGATAGAATATAGGTATAGGAGTATATAGAATTGATAAATATAAATATTTAAAATATGTATATATAATATATAGGTATAATTTACGTTCTTATAAGAGTGTATACGATATAAAGCTTTTTAAGAGGCGCATGCATAGTGTTAACAATTTTTATTTTTTTGGATAAATTTTTTTTCAGAATAAAATTGAATATAGTGTGTATACTAAATTTTTTTTAATACGTGATAATACAATTTATATATATATATATATATGTATATGTGTTATACATATTGTAAAAATATTATGTTATATATAAATCATATATAAATTGAGTTCAATGAATAAAACTTATAAAAATAATTGGAATTTTAGCACATCACTTTAATAATATTTATGTATATTCTTATGTACGGGGATAATATCCTTTTGAAAACAAAATAAATAGTGTATACATACAAAATATATATAGTTATAATTCTGTATATATATACGTATATTATACATACTTTGCATAAAATTTGTATTAAATTTTTTTTTAATTTTATTTAAAATATATTTTAATCCAAGTATATAATATTGTCATATTATATAAATACATTATTTACTATAATCCTAGCCTCTTTTTTATGGACTTTTTACATTTTACATTTAGATACTATATATTAATATTTATGTAAACATAATTATATATACATACATGCAGACAATAAAATTTATTCTTCATTGCCAGCTTGTTAATTTTATATGTACATATGTATGTATATGTATGAGTCGTATTTAGGAAAATGAAAATGCAGAAAAAACAAATTTTGAGGACATTGGTCTAATATATACAGAATATTTGTGTATATGTATATACATACAATAGCAATAATTTAGTAGAAATTATTGTATTAGGAAAATATTTAGAAGAAAAAAAAATATTACCTTTTTTTTTGTCATGTACTTCGTTTGTTATAATTTTATTTCCAGGACTATTAATAATAATGTCAAGAGCATTATTGTAAATACAGTCGTATTTAACCATTATTTATGAATATTATAAAATATTATGAATGTCTACATAATGTATAAGTAAATAATATTATTATATAATATGTATATTAATAAATACATATAAAAAAATATAGAAAATATAATAATAATATGAAATTAATTTAATATACAACTTATTATACACTTTTTATCGTAAAAAAATTAAATTTTGTTATACGAAAAAAAAAAATCCTTAAAAATTATTAATCATAATAATATTTTAATTAATTAATTAATATATTTCATATAATTAATTTTAATTATGATAATTTATTAAAAATAAATTGTTTCTAATTGATTTTTTTTTATTATTTCTCTTATATAACAAGCAATAATTTATAATAACATTTAATTTTACACAATTATTGGAGATTAAACACACAATAATTATTAGGACTCATTCTGTGTATCGAATCACTTGAAGATAATGATAATTATCGTAAAATGTTCGATATTATTATTGTAAACACTAACAAATTCATAAAAATGGTTCGTGTCAATAATAATGTCTTTGAACATCCCATATAGTGACACTAATAAATGTCAATATATCGTAGTGATTTGATATCTAAAATGAGCTTGAATAATATTTTGAATTATAGCGGGAAATAATAAATTTAGCAGGAAAAGGTCTACTATTAATGTTTAATATTAAAAGTAAATTAATGTTTAATATAAAAAGTATTAAAAATAATTGAAAAAAAAAATTAGGAAATTCTTTGAACACATTTTCTTCCCAATCTATAAGAAAAATTCGGGGTTTTTAAGCAAATTTCTTCAAATTAATATGTTTGTATAACAGTTTGTGCTCAAATTTTATTACGAATATACGGTATCACTTATATAATTGATGTTATTATATAGAAATGCCGTGTTTCATTTTACACACTTTAGAAAATATATTTTAAAAAAAAATATGTATATTTTTATATTTTATTGATTTTATGTGTGTAAATCTAAATTTATATCTTCAAAAATATTAAAAATAAACAAGAAAAGAAATGCTTTTATTCCAAATATATGAGCACATTCTTTCTTAATAAAATATTTACAATCGACATTTCATATTATGTACATAAGTATATGATACATGTAGGTATATGAATTTTCATTTTATATGCGTATATTTTATATATTTTGAACGTATTTTTAGAGATAAACAATTTTTATTTAAACTAAAAAAGAAAATTTTTCGTTTTCCTCTTATATACTTATATACATATAATATAAGCACGTATACATAATTTATGCATGTATGTATATATGTACAATAATTTTTAGTATCTAAATTTAGTGATTTTTTATATTATGCAGGAAAATATTTCCTTTTATGTCTTCTTTATAAATTTGAATGTATTTGTGATTGGTTTTTTGTTCTTTTATTCTTTTCTTATAAAATTTTCTTTTTTTTTCGTTTTTGTAAATAAAATTACATTATATTCATTTTAATATAAAAGAAAAAAATCACATTATTTACAAACAAAAAAAAATTTTAAATGGAATTTTCCAAAAAATTTTCCTTTTTTTTGTTTTTTCTGAATTTTTTTCATTATGTTTTGATAATTTAATAACTATGTGAATACATTCAATATAATAAAATAAAAATTAATAAAAGAATTATGTATGAGATTATTATTTGTTTAATATACATACATACAAACATAAGTAAACCTACATATAATTTAATTTAAAATAAAATTTTTAAATATTTAAATTGAAAAATGGACGATTTTAAATTAATATTAAATTAACTAAAATTAGGTCTATTCTATGGCCTCCAAGATACTTTATTCAGCGAAATTTGAATTTGTAGATAAATTTTCTGGCTATAAATATAAAATTTATATAATGTACGTACTCGTATATGTATTTTTGTATCTCCAAACATGAAGTATAATAATCATAATTTCCATTAATATGTAGAATATTGTAAATTTTCGCCTAAAAACATATATGTATTTATTAATTAAATGTAGTTTAAATATTTTTGAACTAAAATTGCAAATACATACCTTAAAATGAAAGTAACCACGGCTCTCTCTTATTTAGTTCGTCTCTTTCTATAGCATGTACATTTTAAATTTTTCTCATTTATTTCGCTCGGGTTGTATCGGGTTGTATGATCTTGCATTACAAAGCCCGCCGGTAATAATGATATAACGGGGGGACATAATTACTGTTCTGAATATAACCGTTCTCGTCTAAAAAGATAAAATGTTCAAGGGAATTTGAATAAAATTATCGATTCGTATGATTTATGCTTCTTTGTACAAATAATTGTTTGATCAAACGACTATGATATACATATATTTATATAAATAATACAGTATATTATGATATTTATGATATATATAATGATATATATCATATATATAGTATTATGATATGTATATATATTGATATATATCATATACCAATGATATATATATTGATATATATCATATATCAATGATATATGTATATTGATATCATGTGATATATATTGATATCATGTGATATATATTGATATTTATCATATATATATCAGATATATATATCATATATCAAACGATTATGATATATATTGATATATATTAATTAGAACAAACTCTAATGCACTTTCTCTCGAATTTTCTTTATTTCTCCATTATACTCGTACTTGCGCTAATGTAGTACTATATAGATGCACCACAGAGGTATAAATAATGGCCTTATTAATGTTTGATAGCAAATTATTTTTACTCTTTTACTAATATTTTTATTGTAAAACAAAGTGTCCTTTGCTGTTATTAAAACCTTTTGGGCGTTCGATACAATATATTTTATGTGATCTGTAAATTGTGATGAAGTTGGACACGAAGATGTGTAACTGTTTTTTTTTAGCGATTATAGACAGAAGTTGTGCTGCTATGGCGAATTCTTTCTAATTCTTTCTAATATTACTGTCGGTTTTATCAACCGTATTTCGAAAACATATAGTTTCCTTGTCTTCATTTTCTTTAAAATCTTCGTTGACGGAATATATAATAATGTCGCCAGCAAATGCCAAAGTGTAACTAAATTTATAGATTAACAATAAGTGTTTCTTGTAAATTTTATAATATTCAATTTAATTAACTGAATTTTTCCAAAATGTTTGCAAGTATATTAAAAATTTTTAGTTTTCTTCCTTACTTTTCAATTTGCATATTTTATAAAATGTTATAATAATATATTTAACCCTTATATTTGTATAACGAAAAACAACTTAATTATTAATGTGTTTCTTACCCTTAATTATAAGAAATGCTTGCCAAACAAAATTTTTCTTAATCTCACTTAGCATAAAAATGATTTATTTATTACTGTTAAGTTTATGTATATATTAAGTGCTAAATCGTTAAATTATATTGTATATACGATTAAATATTATCAATTATGAGAAATAATTATTTACAGTCTGTTTAATCTTATTTTGCACGTATATAAAACATAAAATATTAAAATGTTCTTAAATTGGAAAATAACAAAGGTTTTGGGCTTTTTTTTGAATATTTTATGAGTTTTTATTCTCAATCAAGCAAATATTATGTGTATACATAATCATATGCTTGTACATATATTATCTAGTAAATTTCATTCTACCTGGCAATTTACCTATGTAATTAATATTGATTAAACAGTTTGTGTATAGACTTTGACTTTATTGTGCTATAGTACACTCTTTTATTTAAATATTTTTATAAATTTTGCATGTCAAATTTGGTATATCATTAAATAATTTGTGTTAGAGAGTGTATTATGTGCACAATTGAATTGATTTTGAAGATATTATTGAGAAAGAGTTAAGGATTTTTACAATTTAATTTGATATTCATGCTTTGTGAAAAATATTATCATCACCGTTTATCTCCTACCCGCTACCACATTTTTCTACTCCCATATACGAGCATAAGGGCAGGTCTATCAACTTTCCACTTATTATGCAGAGGAGTATCTCATTCTAAGAGCTTCGTTTGCATATTATTTTCCGTCCTTCTGAGGGTACGACCGATTCATTTCCATTTTCTCTTCTTTAATTGAAGAGACTATCGGTTCTTGTCGTCTCAAACATCAGAGCTCTCAGTTCTTAAATATTCTTGGCCAGAATATCCTACATATAAATCTTAGGCATTTGTTTATGAAGACTTGCATTTTGTTTGTATATACAGTTTTTCTTAATTAGCTAAATCTCACATCGTTATAAGAGCGTCGATTTGTATTTTTGTTTCTCTATAGCCAAATAGCATTGTCTCCAGGCCGGCCAGAGTCTTCCAAACGCCATTCTGGCGAGTTAAATATCATACGTCTCTTTCAGCACCCCCATTCATAATAATTATACTCTTATCTGTTGATTTTTGTTAATTAAAGTCTCGCATATTCGTCAACATATTTTTAACACAAAGAAGTGTATTTCTGTTGATAGCTCAATGTGCCGTGCAAGAGTACGTCACATTATGTACATATTGATTTGGAGAGCTTACCAAGATGTCGGTAAGGTCAATTATATTCGTTTTTGTCTCATATGTATAATTGAAATAGCGTTTTGTATATTTTTTTATTTTGTCAAATTCATTTTCCTTCCGACCGTATACATACACATGCATATGTATAAGAAATAAGAGAAAATATAAAGAAGAATGAAAAGATTTTCACTTAATTTCCATATCACATGTTTCAAAGCCATTAGTCAACATTTAACTTTTAACTTTTCGTGTAGTATATACAATCTCTATGCAATCTCTAGATATACGAGTATATAACACTCATTTAATATACTATTTTTATATTTTCTATTATTATTGTTATTTTTATTACTATTATTTATTTTTTTATTGTACCTGTGACACCATATACTTGTTTTTTAAATGCCACATTACAACTACGTAGTATATGTATATATATACAATTAATTTATTATTTGCATTACGAGATTAAAGTACAATGGAACTTATGTTATACAATCGTACTATACATGTACATATGTTGTTGTATATGTGTGCATAGTGGAAAGACATAATAAATGTAAATTTGAAATATTTATATATAAGAATGAAAAGACGGCAGCACTTTATTGTTACTACTTTTTTTTTAATCTATTTAAAATATGTCAAAACAATAGAAAAATACAAATAAAGAAAGGGAATTAAGGAAACGTTTTTCTTTGACTAATATATCCTTACCTTCATTTTTCTTATTTTTTATTTTTTTTTTGGTGTGGTTTGTCCTTAATTTTATTTTTATTTTGTTTAAGGTTTTTTGCATATAACTGCATTTTTTCTGTATATATTCTGTTTGTTTCACTTTTTTACAAATTGCATAAGTATAATTATTTTGTATAAAGTGACCATAATGACCATTATAATGAAAATTAGAGAGAACAGCCTTAACAAAATTTTTCAGCTTTAATCAGCTAGTAACATTGAAATAATTTTAATATTACCACATTGAGTCACTGTTGCCATAAAGGCTAAAGGTTGAACCGTTCTCATTTGGGTGATGGGTGATGGTGAGTATAGGGGTAACGAAATTTTTGGTGGATGATGCCTTCTGTGGCCTGACAGTGTGTACCATTCCTGGTTGTTATTATAAATAGATTGTTATTTGACAGTGGTTGAGTCTACATAACTTCAGCCAAAAAAGTTTACTGACGTCATAAAACCCGTCGCTTCCATTTGACTTCCACGTCATGGTGAGTACAGGAGCAATAAAATTACGAGTACTTGTGAATGATCCCCTTCCGTGGAGAGCCCGTGTCTACCATTAAGAGCAAACTTTGAAGCTTGAGCGCAATCGAATTCTTGTTTCAGGGTCAAGCATGCGAAGTTTTTCATACTATTTTACTTAAGGAAGTTTTTCACATAGTTGCAGTCGAAAGTCAAAATCCGGTTCGTTCTATTATTTGAAATTTTTCTACTCCAAATTGTCAAACTGGCCAAACATCATCGACGCAAACTGAGTAAATTTGAATTGTGTAACTATTCTGCTCTGGCAGGCAGAAGGTACAGATATGGTTTGGGCAGGATTTTCTCACTTTTATGAACCTTATATATAATTTTTTGAAAATATTTTCATATATTTATTCGCGAGCAGAACAGTAAAGGAATAAGTGGGGTATTAGATGGCTTTAGTAAGTTAAACAATTAAGCACAAGATTTAATGGCACGACAATTTTAATAACATAGGGGACAATGTACTAGTGAGCAGTAACAAACCTACCTTTAGTTAACAGTAACAGTTTGTGTCTAGTGGACAAGTTGATAGTATAGGAAGGTAATGTTATATTATCAAAAACTGAGCCTCAGTGAGTATATCGACGTTGTCACAGTATTTAACTAAGCCTTCTGCTGTAACGATGTCAAAAACGGACATAGCGTACGCTTACGATGATGACACCCCTTTTGGCATGTTTCACTTCAATTCGACGTATTCATTTTTCGATCAATTTCAACTAAGACCAAAGCATTTTAATTAAACTCACACATAAAATAAGAACAGAGAAAGGTCACCCTAATTAAATCTCATTTTGCAAAATAATATTTCTACGGCGTATATCCAACAATTTGATAATTTAAATTTTTTTCTTTTATTTTGGTTTTATTTCGTTTTGTAACATATGTGCTAAGTAACATGCGACAAAATATATGTTTCCTTCCTGTTTCAAGCAAAAAAAAAACAATGAAATAAAAAATAGTTGATGTCTTTGGACGTAATAATGCACATTTACTTGGTTCAATTGCATTTTATACAATATACATATAGGTATAATTTGGGTACAATATTTTGCACATATATAAATTAAAGTACATACTTAATAACATTTTATAAAATTGTAAGATTATTAATATCTTTACATTTTAATCTTTTAAATTACCTTCTTCCTATATGCTTTCATTTTTGTTTTTCGTTCTGAATTTTTAAGAATTTTAAATTAAGGTCTCATATCCTTGCGTTTTTTTTTTGTTTAAATATAGTTTACATTATAGTAAAAAAATAGGGTTCTTAAGAACCATGTGCCTGTTATATCTACATTATGTGTACAAATTTGAATTTTCTAAATATATTGCACACAATATCATTGTGGAAACTATACACAGTTTTGATTGATTATGTAAAAAAATGCAATGTTTTATGATTTATAACTGTTCTACACTATATTATAATAAATTTAAGCGTTTAAAATAATAAATATGATTGTGATACAATTTAAGACATAAATGATTTTTTTACGTTTCCGCTAAAGACGTAAAATAATTTACATAAACTTTTATAAAATTTATTCAATTTAATATTATTTAGTTGTAGTTGAGGTCCATGTTAGGCTAACATTTTAAAATTTATGATTTCTTGTATTTTATTCACCATTTTAAAGGATTCTCAATTTTTAAAATTTGAGAACACTATACTACTAGGAAAATTGCCGCTAATAATAGGCAAAAATGTATCATTCGTTTAAAATTGAAAATTCTAGTACTGGCTAATCTTTGGTATTTTTATATAAAGTTATTGAATATACTTCAAATTCTCGAATTTTTTCATTTCTTTTATCATTTTATTGCTCCACAATAGAGAATTTACAATTGTTATAACGACGAAAATTTAACACAGAGATCGGTTTTTACCTTACTTCTAATTAAGGAATGGTTTGTCTTATCATAATCTAAATAATAATTTTATTTTGTTTGATTTGCATCCGTTTAGCAAGTGTGGTTTAGTACACTTACACCATAACATTCGTCTTCATCAGAGGGTCCAACAATTTTAAAATGCCGCCAAATTTTTATATTAAAAAATTCGTCTAAGCAAAAGTTTTTTGTTCAGCTGCAATCCCAAATATCATAACGAGCCCATTCACGACACCTCAACATTATCAAGTTTTAAGTCACAAGCCGGTAAGAGGTCGGTCTTTATCTTTCATTAATGACAATAATATTTAATACCTTTATAAACCATTTCCAGGTTAAAGGATTTGTGTGTACTAAAGATCCCGGTGCCATCAGCAAATATTCCTAGTTCGCAGCCTTCAGTTATAGGTATAAATGTTGAACAATTTTTGAAATCTCGAATTTATGTAAGATCTCAGTGAATAATTTGATTATATTTTGAGGATTTACAATTTACCGAATTTATTCTTGCAAATGTAGAAATTTTCAATTATTTTGGAATATTTGAAATAAAATATGTATTAAGTTTTCTATTTCGACTACAGAATTAAATTTATATGCATAAATAATTTCTTCCAAAACAAAAAAGGATGATAAAGGATATTATTATGCAGATTATAATAGTAAAATAAAAATTTTTTAGCTATTTTTTATAACTCTTATATATTATTCTAGTACTCCAGTTATAATTTATAAGAAACCACGCGCAATTTTTTCTCCTTTTCTATTTATTCCCTTCCATTCTTCTTATTTCCTCTTACATTTTTTTAGTCATAAATCACAAAAAAAAAAAAAATATATTGTATAAAAGTTGATAAAACAAAAAAAAGGAAAGTAAGAAAATGAGAAAAAAAGAAAAGCCCAGATTTTAACAGCTTGTAATCTTTCAATTTTTTTTAAGAAGAAAAACAAGAAAGGAAAATAAAATTTCATTTTCAAGAAAAAAAAGAAGAATTTATATTATGAATAACAATATAAGATGAATAAATAAATATTATGTATAATAAAATGTTGTATACAAAATGTTATCATTTATTATATATATATATAAATTTCACATTTTGCATACATTCTTTGAGAATATGCAGTAGAAGACAATATCCAGAGACAATGTCCAGAGACATCCTTTTGATTCAGAAATATCCTTGTGAATCAAACTTTTTTGCTCATTAATGGTTCATTCGCAGCTTATCTGGTCCTCAGTTATTGATGAGTTGCTGTGCCGTCGGCATGGTTTCGTTTGTGAAGGATATTCGAACGATTTGGTCATCATTAATACATATGAGGGAATGCTTTCGAACCGCTCGAACGGCCTATAATATATAGTAGAACGATATTGTAGCGAAGAGGAATAGACAGTCAGCCTTATCACAACTAGACTTGTTCCCTTCACTAGGAAAAGGAAACTCAACGGTTTACACTTAGTATCTCTCTTTAAACAGAAGATACGTTTCTTTGAAGATGTGAGATTTCCGGAGGGTTACGGTGAATGAAAGGATTACGTATTTGGAACTCACACTTTGACACTGTATTTTGGAAGATTCATTTTTCACTCTATAAAAATGCGGCTTATTTTAAAAAATCAGTATAAAAAGTTTAGCGAGGAGACACCAGAAGGAACGGAGACTGAATAGTACACTGACAGATCCCAAACCGGAGAGAGAGTTAGATAGGGTTATTCATAAACTTACTCTATACCTCTCAATACACTGAATTTAGAGCGTCTGTAAATTAAAGACCATTAACATATTAACAAGCCGTTAGGCAGTAATTCCGATGCTTGGCTCTTATAAAATCAAATCGATTCAAGTAGTACTAGTGGCACTTTGCAAAAAGGATAAAGCTGTTCTATGGCGTTTCCCAGAATATGTGGGTGTGTGTAGAAACTAGCAGACTGATGCTATGAAAAAATCTATATAAGCGATGATAGAATTTTTTGGGCTCGAACATATTTGCAGTCCACCGAGATGGGCGGAATGAATAAATAAGTTAGCTAAACTTTTCTCATTGGATTAATTTTACTAATGTTTTATACCAGAAGCAAAACAAGCTGGGAGGATACGTCATGGCATTTTCAGATTTATAGTAGCCGGCGTTTAGCAACGTAAGTGTTATAGATCGAATGCAAGTTTGGAAGGAGTATTAAAGGTGGTTTGAAGTTACAATAGCTAGGATATCGATGTCGGCCAACCTGCAATCCATCATAACTTGATATATACATACGAGTACATAAAAAATTTTTGTTTTTAACTGTAAATACTGTGATATATATTAATATAATATGCACTTATACACTACATATACGTTAAAATTTTATTAATATATTCATGTACATACTAAAAAAGAAAATATTTTCTATTTAAATATAAATGTATATATTAATAAAATTATACCTAAAATATAAGTATATATATATGCATATACATATGCTTATATATATACTTATATGCTTCAAAATTTTCTCCAAAACTCGTACATATTAAATGATATATAACAAATACATATAAGTATATATACAATAAGTATATTTTGATATATCGTACATATATATCATACTATATCTATGGATGCATTTATGAGAATTTTACATTTTTCCTCAGAATTATATTGTATAAAAGATTTAAGAAAAGAATTTAAATCTTTGTGTATAACAAGAGGAAAACCTGATGCTGCGCGGTAAAAAAAAATTTTTCTTTTTTTCTTCTTTTTTTTTCATTACAATAATATTATTGTGTATTTTTTTTTTTTTGTTCTTTGTTGCTGTTTTTCTCTTAGTTTGCTTCTGTTTTCAAATATTTTCCACATATTTTTATTAAAAATTTTCTTTTTTTTTGTTTTTCTCTTTATTTTTCGAAGTCTATACCAATTCTATGTGGATATATACAATTGTGTATACAATAATTTTCACATAAAATGTGTTTACATAGTATACATACTATTTTTTTCAGTGTGTATACTTGTTTAATTTGAATTTTTCCTAAATAAAAACCCAAGTATATAACAAATATATATAATAGAAACATACATAGATACATAAGTATATTATGTATATAAAATATTTTAATAAATTAAAAATTTTTATTATATAAGAAAATATATACATAATTTTTTTTTTTTTCATTATTATTATTTACTTATGTACTTTTTTTTATATTTTGTTTTGTATACATAATTTACATATATGTGTTCAATAGCCTTGCCCTGTTTAGAGAAAAATATAAGAAGAAAAAAAAAGCCCTCTTTTAAAAAAACGAAAAAAAAAAATTAGGACTACCTTTATATAATCTTGTATACCAATAATGTCAGAATGAATACAAATAAAAACAAAAAAATAAAAAATTGGAAAAAGAGAAGAAAATAATAAATTTTTTGTACCCAAATAAACTTTACATAATATTTTATTTATATACATTAATATGTATTTAAATTTATATACAAAGTTTTGCAAAAAATGTTATATTTTATATAAGTATAAATATTATATTATGTATATACTAATTTTATAAGTATATGAAATACAAAATAATTTATTCATATCTAAGAAAAGGGAGAAAAAGAGAAAAGAAAAATAAATTTCATTGAAATTCTTATGAAAACAGCGTTGATACTCGCCCTATAATTTTCAAATAGAGGACTATACTCTCGAAAAAATGAAGTATGCTACAAACTGTACAATTACCATCGGACACGGAAGAAAAATAAAAGACACCTCAACCTTCCTCATTTCGCGACGGTATACTTGAAGATCATATTAAAAAACAATAAATTCTCCTGGCGTGTTAGACAACGTCAAATTTTAATTCTTCTTTTGTTCAATAGTAGTTTCGTGTCAGAATACTCGAGATTTTCTACACTCGTATCTTCATTACGATTTTATAAGGAACGTGACATATATACTTATGAATATACTCAGAAATATCTCTAGAAACTTCTACAGCCAGGAGCCGATAAGTCGTTTAATTCCTTGCCGGTTTGTTCAATTTGTTGTTTCATTCAGTTTCCTGAGGCAGATCAATGTTCCGGAACTTAAACTATTTTAATTTTGCAGTGTTCCTGCGACGTCCTTAAGGAAATTGTGAAGAGTTGGACATGTCCGATTTCTATCCTTTTATGATGTTCTTTCTCTCCTCTGTTGATGTCATTACTTCTACAGGACAAATTTTTACTATATATAGTTTGTCCAAATTTGTACAAATTATAACCACTGACACCGCACAAATTTGAAGGAATGGAGAACCAGTTCAACTATCTGATTCAATTGCCAAAGAAATTTTCAAAGTTTTAATTTTAAAAATATTGTTTGATTTTTCACACTCTTATAACAGTTATTTGATTAAAAAAATGTATATGAAAACCCACAAGATTGTGTTGTGGTAATCATAAAGTTGTGCTCATAATATTACGAATGTCCGGAGTGGCAACGCATTATGGAAGAGAATGTAAAATATATATAATTAAATATTTAAATTTTTTGTCATATAAGAAATAATTGTAATTAAAGTTCAACAAGCTATTGTATATATGTAAATAAAATAAGTTTTTTTTTTAGAAATAGGAATGAAACTTGGCAACGATGTAGATCGCAATATAATATAATCAAGATAATAGAAATGACAGTTGACATTATATCATGTGTTTGACATTAAAAATGACATTAAAATTATATATTTTATTTATTTATATTTTGACTGTACATATACAAGTACTTTTATACAAGTACAATTATATTTTACTGTGTATATAATTTATTCATAAGGCTATTTTATAGTCTATTCGTAATATTAAAGTTGGATATTAAAAAACATCATCCCTGATTAATAAATAATAATAAATACGTGTAGTTATATACACATTTTTTTCTTCTACATCAAATTTATTTGTATATTAATATTATAACACTTGCCTGATAGAAAGAAATGTATAAGTATACTTTTTATTTAAATTGTACATATAGGGTATAATATAATATAACGTTATAGATGTTCTCATTATATGGTATGTTCACTGTATGTGCATCATGACTACATATTATACATACATGTTATTTTTCTTTTATATGCAAAACCATTTTGTGTACATGTGTGTATATATATTTTTGGAATGAAAAGAAAAATTGAGTAAAGTGCTTAATTCATGAAAGACAATAATAATGAAAATAAAATAAAAAAAAAGACAACAAAATAAAGAATGTATACATATAACTATTATATAATGAATAATATGTGTATAACAAAATATTTTGCATGTATGTATATGAAATCATTAAAAGAATTTGAATTTAAAATTATTGTATGTCTATATAATCGATAAAGAATATTATATTTTTACTTATAGTATTGCATGTTGCGCTCCTCTATATATAATAAGAGACAAAGAAGAAGAGATTAGGAACTATAGGTGTGTATATATCGAGGAAATTAAAAAGGAGTATAGAGGATGTATGAGAAGAGTAAGAAATGTGAAAATATTGTATGTATTTGGTAATAGTAGTAGTAGTAGTAGTAGCAGAGGAAAACAAGAAGTAAAAATCGTTTATAGATACACACTAAAATGAACAGAAAAAAAAAATGAAAACAAAAAAATTTTGGTGGCCTGGATGAAACACTTGAGGCTATGACACAATTTTTCTTTTTTTTTTTGCTCTTGCTTTTGTTTTTGATGAATATGAGTATTCAGTGTTCATATGGATAAGTCTATATAGATAGATAGGTAGGTTCAGCATATATATACTGAAAATCTACTTGTATAAAAAACTGATATACACAAAATTTTTAAAATATTTTTCATTATTGTTTTCTGGTATACACAAAAAATTTTTGTTACCTTATACACATTTTATTTGTAAATTTTTTTGATTTTGTTTATTTTTGTATTAAAAAAAAAATGTTCAATTCAATTGGATTTTATTTTTTAATTTATTATTTTTCTTCTGATATATTTACTTATTATATAATGCATATATATCTATATCGATTTTTATAAGATTACTTACATTTATAACCTTAATATAGAATATATGTGTACTTGATTTCCGCCCAAAATAAAATTTTTTTAATTTTCTACAAGTACTTGCAAAAAACAAAAATTTTATACATTCGATTATACTTAAAGCCAATTTCAAAATCATTTTATATTTTAGCCCAGAATGCAGCATTCCTGCAATATACAATACTAATACTATGCAATGGCGGAGATACACATAATGCAATAAAATAAGAGGCTGATGTGTTCCTTTTACAATTTCCAAATACAACTCTAAAACAAAGGAAATTAATGAATATTGTTTTGTTTTTTATATTTTTATTTTTGACATTTCACAAATTATTTGTTATAGTTGTCAATGTCAAATCAATTAACCATTTTACGAAGACTGCAATATTCAAATAATGTCTCATATTATTTAATCATTTAATTAACAAGATAACTTAAAAGACTTAAAAGAACTATTAAAAATTTAAATTTTAGGTCCTGATTTTGATTGGTCGTCGAGGTTATACTATTTGAATATTGCAGTACATATTATTTCTCGATAATATCGACAATACGATAACGATTTCAGTTTTGGAACACAATATATATAGTAAATTCATTATGTACATAAGTAATTGTTAATATTCAGGGTGGAAATCTATAAACATTATGGCAGTCATAATACGAATTTGGAATTTTCTCAATAGACTATATTTTAAATGCAGTTGTGATAAACATTTATACATAAAATTATTTCAATTAAATTATAGCTTTACGAATTTTAAATTTTTTAAAATTTTTATATCTTTTTAGGACAAGAAAAAGAATAATGATGCGAACAATGACAGATGTCGAAGAGTGTAAATGACAATTTTGACATAACAACAATTAAATTTACTTCAAAATGAAAAAATTAGAGAATAAAACCGATAATGTCATGTATAGCAAGATAGCTTTAGTTTGTTTTACGATATTGCAAAAATTTATTAGGGTTAATTTTAGCTGCCAGGATTCTTTTCAATCAAAAGAGCAACAAACATTTTTATAATAGAGCAAAATTATTTAAAATTCAGTACTGAATTAAATTTGAATATTGGAAAATATTTTTAAAAATATTAGAAAATTTTTTTAAAAATTCGAAATATTGGAAATTTTTTTAAATTTACTTTCAATTAAATTCAATAAAAATTTGATTATCTTTTAATTCTTTATACATATATTTACTAATGTATATTTTATACATTAGTACGATTTCGAAGAAAATTTCACTGTAATATTGTGTATACATATTTTCTTTATATCACAAAATTCTATTGTATACTGTATAACTTTTATATTCTTCTAAAATTAAAATTATTCTTATATTAAATTATAATAAATCATATTTACAATATTTTATTATGTATTAAATGTATATATATTGTATACATATATATGTATATGCAAAAATTAAATTTTTTTACAAGAAGAATGTGCTGACTATAAAAAATGAATTTTTTCTGTATCTCAATATGATTCTACCTTATACACTTTGTTGTTATACACAATTATTTTATGTATAACTATAATTTCTGCACAAAGCAAATTATACATACGCAACATTATAATGATAGTATACACATTTTCCTTTCTTGCTTTCTTTTTATAAATAAACAAAAGAAAAACAAAATTAATTAAAAACAAAACAAAACAAGAAAAATTTTGGAAGCTTTGTCCTTTTTAAATAGAAAAAAAGTTTAACATTAACACATTCAAGTATAACATTACATTTTATGTATGAATATGTGAAATTGTATATGTATTGTAATTGTATTTAATGTATAATATTAAGAGTATTAGTATTAGTAACACCTATGCATACACTCTCGCATTTATTATGAAAAACAAAAAAAAATTTTGAGAAAACAAACAAAAAATATTAAACGTGAAATACTCGTACTCGTATTACCAGTATTTTGTAAGAACTTTTTTATATATGTATATAATATAACAGTATGTTATGTCCAGTATATAAAATATACTTATATTGTCAACAAATTATTTAAGTGTAAAACTCTATACAGCTTAATAAAAGGGTACTTATGTGTACTTAAATGTTACAAAATGACTGTGTGTGTGTGTGTTAATATTATTAAATGAGTATATATAGAGTGAAAAGGAATCATAGAACAAAAAAACCGAAAAAAGGACACATGAAATGAGGGTTTCTATAGCAACCGCCGGGTTACGTATTCTCTAATGTTATTATACTTTTTTTGTAATAAAGAAAAAAAAAAAGGATATTTTTTTTTTGTTTTGTTTTTAATTTTCTTTTCTTGAATATTTTCTTAGAATTTTATTTTGTTTTTTTTTTTTTGCTTTATTGTATATTTTTCTGTCATAAGATCTACGTTTCAATTTTTTTCATGTTATATTTTTTTATAGTATTTCCATACATTTTTGTATATACATAAATAATAAGGATATATGATTGGTATATATGAAATTTAATATTTTGCCTCTTCTGGTATATATGCAAGTGAATATTATTATGTATATAAATATATATATGTATATATATTGGTGGTATATGCAGAGGTTTTTTTGTTGTTTATACATTTAAATTGTATATACATATTGTATATACAATTTAAATGGTATATATAGACATATGTTATATATAAATTTTTTCACTTAAATGTACTCGTATAATAATAAATGGTTTTTGGAGTTAACAGCAAAAAATACATACATTTATATAAATTTTGTTATATATCAATATATACCATAATATACAAATATATTCCAGCATTTATTTTATATATACCAGAAATACTTATATAATAAGTGTTATTAGTATATATAAAATTATAATCTGAATGTGTATACGATTTTATGATTATAAATTTATTTGTATAATAATAAAATGTACTTAAACGTACTATATATATATAATATAAACTACATATGTAGATAATATATTGCATTAAAAATATTATAGAAAACTTGTCAATTTAGGTATATATATGCATTTTATAAGAATATTATAGTTTATATAATAGTTATTCAAAGAATTTTTTTATGTATATAATACTCTTATATATATATATATATTTATATAAGAGGAATTATAACAATTCATTATATAAATAGAAATCAGAAAGAAAAAAAAGTCGTTATAACTAAAATATATGTATTTTATTTCAATATATATATATATATATATATATTAGTAATAATAATCTAGGAAAAAAGAGGAACAATAAAAAGAAAAAAAGGGACAGCATAATATTTTCCATTTTAATAACTTTTATGTGATAATATAATTCTCTTTTTTTTTTGCTCTCTTAATGATAATAAAATTATATTTTGTATATATTTATGATTTTTTTTTCTCCGACATATTATTATACAATTATTATAGAAACGTGTAAATTTTGTTATAAAATGTAATTATATGGATATATATGGGTGTGTATATAAGGATTATGTATATATATAGAAAATTTTTATATATATTTAATTATTTGCAATATATTCATAGTATTTCAATATTATAATCATAGTATTATATATTTTTTTGTATGACTGCAAATGTAATAATGAAATAATGATAAAATACATTATATATATACTTATAATAATGGTAATAAATTAAGAAATATTTTAGGAATAATAAAAATAAAAAAAAGTTATTAATTTGTATGTAAGTTGGCAAAAAACTAATTATATATATTTGTAATAAAAATGTTAAAAACCTTTTCAAAGAACAGCACCATAATTTTATTGTGAAAAAGAGAATTGCAGGGTTCCGTATACAAATGAAATGAAAAGACTTAAGGTATATTATGTACTCTGTTATATAATATATAATATATATATTTGTGTATGAATGCATGTAATTTTCAAAATATATTTAATTAAAATTCAATACAAAGCCAATCAAAATAAATTTTATTTAGAAAAAAATATTGAAAATGTAATATTTTCTCTTCGAACTGAACTCGTATCATTGACATACCGTTTTTTAGACGAACGTTCTACTGGTCTACTGTTATTTCAGATATACAGAGGAATGGAGCTATTAACCACAATTTGCCTTATAAATGAATTTTTTTAAAGATAAAATTTGCAAAATTTTGAAATTTTTTATTGTTATATTGAAAATATAGCTTAATCTGCACAATTACCAACAAAGTTTTATAGTTAAGTCGTCCAGGACTAAGAAATATTAAATTATAATTTTTTTTATAAATAATTAAATTTTTTTTCTATATACTTTTATAAAATTCCTAATATATAAATAAAAAATAAACTAATTCTTGTTCTTCAATTATTATCAAAGAGGAAAATAAATATAAAAATTGTACTCTTTTGCTTATATCACAAAATTAAAAGTATTTGAAATTATTTGAAGAAATTTTAAATATTTTTCATTTTAAATAAAAAAAAATTCGTTAATAATAAAAAATTGAATACTATATTATACTTTAATCTTATCATATATAAAAACTTATATATTCTGGATTTATACTCAATTATATCTAGATAAACTTTTTTATTTTTTTTTTCAAAAAATTTCCATCTGAAATTTCAATTTTTTTTTTATAATTATTCTTATTTAAATATTTTATTAAATATTCTTTTTATTATAATAATAATGAGATTATTGTTATATTATTGTGATATTATTATTGTTATAAATTCAATTTAATTCAACAATTGAATTGAAGAATATTTTTTATTATCTCTTGGATTTGAATTCGTATATATCCATATATATATATATATATATATATATATATATATATATTCATAAAATGGATATATATATATCCATTTTATGAATAATATATCATGTGACCTTTTTTATATATATTTATATATTTTTATTATAATATTATACTTAATATACATAATATTTATTATGAAAATCCTTTTATTAAATTATTCATTACTAATGTATAATATACAATTTTTTTTTGTTTTTGTTAATAAATTCAAGTATTATGCACTTATTGTACACATATATATATATATATCACAATATATATATCACAATATACATAATAATTTTTGTATTAATATTAAATTACAATATTATATAGAAATATTATGCAAAACCAAAAAAGAAGAGGAAAATATTCAATTTATTTAATTAATAAAAGACAAAACAAAGCAAAAAAAAATTAAAAAAATAATGCAAAGAAGACAGAAGACAAAACAAAATTCCATAATAACATAAAGGATAAAAAATATTTATTTATTTTTTCCTTGAATGACAAAAAAGAAAAACGAAACGAAAACAAAATTATATTATTCGCCTGAATTTGCTTCTTCTGTTATACATACTGTATACATTTACACATACATATGTATATATATGCATACAAATATAAAAATAAGGAAACAGAGAAAATATAGGAAAAAAATTTTCATATTCCTTATGTAAAACGGAAATTTCCGTCTTATTAAGTACCTTATATACATACATATATATATGTATAAATTCACATTATATATAATACGTATAACATTTGTTATATATGGAAATATTGCAAAAATAACGCAAAAAAAGAAATGAAAATCAGTTTTTGTATAATGGCGCAATAATAAATGTTAATTTTTTTTCCTTTTTCTTTATATATTTGTATATGGCAAAGAAAACGGTAAATGCTCATATCTTATTTTAATTTTTTTATACATAATAGTTAGTAAATTATGTATTAATGTATATATATATAGAAATAAGTTGATACGGCCAAGTATATTGTAAACCATAGCATATCCTTTTTTTTTGGTTTCGTATACTTTCTGTGTTTTCTGTATGTATGCAATTCTATTTCGTTATGAGTTTAATTGCTAAATATATACATAAAATGTTATATATAAAGAGTCCCATATAAGTGTACATGGATATATTTGTATTAATGTGTATACATTTGTAGGAATTTTTAAAATTTTTTTTTTAATTTAAAAGTATTTACAATGTAAGAAATTGTAAATTTAAATAAGAACGGTTGCAGAAAATAAAAATTTTAAAACAAAACAAAGCAATCTAGTCAGCGCGTTTAAAAAAAAATGAGACACTGAGAAAAAAAAAGAGTGTATATACACAGAAAAAAATTATTTTTTTTGTTTTTGTTCATTTTTACAATGTTTCTGCTTTTTTTTTCCAGAATAGCAAAAAAAATCAGTAGAAGAATCTTTAATACAATTACTTCTTTATATACAATTTATATAAATCTGTTATATATACTTATATACATACAAAATATGTAGCAATACAGAAAGGATATTAAGATAGTAGTGCAAATTAAAAAAAAAACTTACAATTTAAAAAACCAAAACAAAATGAAAAGAATAAGAAAAATTATAAATGTATATAATTTAATTTTAAAATGCTTGTATATGTATATATGTCAATATATTTAATAAAAACATATATATATATATATATAAAACATAATATGAAAATAAATGTTTACACGTGCAATAATTTTTCTGTATATCCTTTTTATAGTTGCATATATACTTACAAGTATTTTGTAATATAGCTTTTTTTATGTCACTCTAAAATTATGAAATTCATAAAATATTTTTTTTTTCTTGATTTTATTTTATATATATAGAATAATTATATATACATATGTATACTACATTAGTACATACTGGTAATGTTAACAAACCATGTCATGTATATTTAAAATTATTGTATATTTTATATATAGTACATAAGGAAATTGCAATTTTATTTTTGCCCCCCTATTTAGTTTTGTTATATTCTTAAAATGTACTTTTTATAATGTTTAATGATATTATATGATATATATGAAGAAGCTTTAATTCTATATATATATAAGGATGGTATACCCCTATAAAATACATGTATACGAGTATAATATATTGAAAAGAAATTAAAGTAACATATATTTGTAATTTATTCATATATATATATACATATATATATATACATATTCTTACATAATATATATATATGCATTTATTTATACATAAAATGAATATATATATATATATATATACATTAATATATATATTATATATATTATAATATATATATTAATGTATATATATTCATAATAATGTATATATATTATGAATATATATACATATTGCAAATATTAAGCATGTAATATGGAAACATTATTATTGTTATTGTAAAGTGAAAATGATTATATGTACTAAATTATATAATATATCTAGATAAAATGTATATATATACATAATATGATAATAACAGCGATATAATAATTATTTTTTTTATAGAAATAGACTATACAAATCGCATGATACAATAGGATTCACAATATTGATATTTATATGTATATGTATATATGATATATATATATATATATATATATATATATATATATATATATATATATATATATATATATAAGTATATAACAAAGTTTATGGTTATTTTCAAATTGTATACACAATATTATATTTTAGGATCTATATATAATAAGTATACAGAAGGTGTATATATGCTTATTTATATTTATAAATGTGTATATATTTTTTTCTGGGAAAAACCCAAAAACATTCTTTTTTTTTTTAGCTTTGTGATTTATTATTAAACTTTTTCTTTACATTTTTTGTTGTTTATTATATATATATATATATATATATATATATATATTATATATATATATATATATATTATATATATATATATATATATATATATATATATATATATTATATATGTTATATATATATAGGTTCTATACAAATTTTTGAATTTTGGGTATACAAATAATTTCTACATTTGTTAGTTGAAGAGGACTATATAACTATAGAGGGCTATATATTAATACATTATAGTGTTGTAGTATTAATTCCTCATTAATTTTTTTTAATATTCATACGATTAACAATAATATTCATTTTTTTCAAAAATAATTATAATTATTAATTTACTAATATAATAATAACAGTTATATAAATTTTAAAATTAATAAATAAGTTTTTTCTTAATAAAACATTTAAATAAAATTTAAATTAAATTCCTAATTTTTCCTAGATTTGTGAATTATGTATATGTTAAAAAAAAACTATATATATATATATATATATATATATATATTATTTTATATATACACGTACAACATAAATATTGTACAATAAAAGCATAATGCTATAAAATATTATTTAATTATACGTTTTACTCTATTGAATTTAGAAAATAAAAAAAAAAACAACACGTAGTGTATATATACACCTATATATTTCCATATATATATATATATATATAATATACTAATTACTTGTACACACGAATTTTTTTTTGTGATATGATAGCCATCATAAAGACAGAATTTAACACAAATACATATACTCGTATATAAAATGTAAAATATCATTAATAAAATATTGTTTGTATGTATGTGTTCATGAAAAAAGCTTAAAAGTCCTTTATATATGACTATATATATGCATATATTTTATAACATTTCTTTATATCCTCGATAAATATAGTTAGGGTATATTCAGGTTTTTCTTTTGTTGTTTTTTCAATATTTTATTATTATATTTGGATATATAACAGTAAATATATTGTTAATAATATTGATCTAAGATATATATAAATATTGCATATGTTTATACAATATATATATAAATGCGTAGGCATAAAATTGTGGATGTTTAAATGTAGTTGTATATTTAAGGATTTTATTCTATATAATGTTGTAAAATAAGGAATACAATCCTTATATATGCATACAGGTTCAATAAATTCTTATAATAATATTCATTTTTTATTTACCCACGTATTACTTTTCTATGTATGTAAGTGCTTTATATCTATATAAGTTTATACCATTCTTACCTACTATATATTTATTTAATAGCGTTATTTTCTATTATGTACATATAACATACGTAATTTTTTTTAATATACATAGTGTTTAATAAAATTTGTAGTTGGATATTTTGCTCCTTTTTGTTTTTTTACTTTGTTATACACAAAAACAATTTCGTACTGAATGAATTCAATATATTTATCATGATTGTTTCTTAATTTTTTTCTAAGAAATAAAGGAATGAATATTTTTTTTTTTACTTTTATATTCAATATAAGACTCCTATATATATATATATATATATATATATATATATCTTTTTATACGCATTTTTAATTCTTTGTTATAAATTTTATAAGAGTTGTGTTGTGATGTAAATTATTTCATTTGTTAGCTGCTTATGTGTCTAAACAGCAATCTTTGTCTATGGAATATAAGGATTCGCGTTGTTTCTGATTTTGTTTTTATTTTTGTTTTGCTCAATATATACATGTTTGAAAATAAACGCATACATATGTAAATGCTGTATACTATGTATAATGTTTAACATTAAATATATCCATATGAAATAGGAATGCTATAAAAATATAAGAATGATAGTATTATAGCGGTATATTATAACAGTTTAAATAATGATTATCTACACATACAAGCATATATTTAATATACGATATATGGGTGGAATAGGTAGATATATATCATGCAGAAGCTTTCCTATATATATGGAGATAATATTATTATTACGTTGAAAATGCAATTGTAATTGTAGAAAAAGAATATGAAATACGACATACATGGACATATAATGAATATACTTATATATATATCACATTAAATAATAATAATTTAATATCGCGTACTCAAAATTTAAATTGTGTGCGTGATGTAAGTATAAAATTTTAATATTGCGATTTAAAAATATGAAATGTGTATATTATGAATGTATTAGTTAAAACAAGTCTATATGTTCATATATAGATTTATGTTATATGCAATATAAGAGTTTTTGTCCCAGACCATGGCCAACTTTAGCGTGTAATCGTGATTCAATCGATTTTTTTTCTTCCACTGAATTGTTGTTGTTATAGGGGCTGTTTTTTTGATTTTTTTGTGATTTAGCTTTTGTTACATTTTTTATTTATTTATTTTGTGTATTTTTTTATGTTTTTTTGCTTTGTTGTTTTATATGCTTTTTCATATGTATTAAGTACGAAAGCTACTCTGTTATAGCTGATGGTTTATATTATATATGAGGTGGTATAACAGATATATACGAGTATATGTGATATATATTTATATATATAAAAGGTATAATGAGATCGGTCATAAAGGCAAAGGAAAAAAAGAAATTCTACAGGATATTAAATTTTTTTTTTGTTTTATTTATTGAATACGATACATATATATCTCTATAGTACTATGATATATATGTGGTAAGTTTAAGTGTAATTTACATTTGTATGCGTTCATCCTTTAAATTATTTTTTATATAGGAAAATAAAATGGAATTTTCTTTTTATGTTTTGTCAATTTTTTTTTTTTGTCATATTTTTAAAATAGAAATGAGCATTTCATATATATACATAATATGTACATATGTTATAGCGTAAATAAGGCATGATATATACGTGCACATTACATATAAAAGGGAGAGGATCGTAAAGGAGGGAAATTGATTTTAAATGTGTGTGTGAAAAAGGCAATTTTACAAATAAGGTATGCTTTGTTTTCCTATTTATAATATCCATACTATATTATTATTATGGTATATATGAAGATATATGTATTTTTCACATATATATCATTATTATTTTAGTATATATGAAAAATAAGGAATTATTTTTAATTGTTTTTTTTTCTATATATAATAGTATAGCTTTTGTTTTAACATTATATCTTAACCAATTCTTTTGGTGTAAATAGGAATTATATCTTTAGTCATAAGCATATATTGTATTCATATATAACCATAGAGAATGGATATAAAGGCGTATATACCAATGTTGATATATATGAAAATTTCTTTTTTTTTTTTAATTCATTGCACTTTTTTTGCTTTATTTTCCGTTTTCATTGTTTTTCTTGGGTATATTGTTATCCTAGGACATATTTTTTATTTCGTTTTTATTTATTATTTTATTTTTGTTTTGGTAAGAAAATTAAAGTAATTTTTATTCTTTTTTGTGTATAATCTCATGAAAAGCAAAATCAAAAGCAATAGCAAAAAATAAAAGGAAATTTTCATTATGAATTAAATGTACTTGTAATATTTTTATATATTTTGGTTTTCTTGTTTTTTGTTGTTGTTGTGGTTTTTTTTTTATTCATAAGAGACTTTTAGGCGCTTATACGAATTTAAATATTAAAATGCATACACTTTTATATTGTGTATACATAGAAAAAAAAGTAAATACTTTTTTTTAATATATTTTTGTATAAAAAGGATATTCAACTATAATATATGTTTGTTTGTATTGTACATGTATACTTATTATTTATTTGAATATTATAAACTGTATTATGAAAAAATTTTGCCAAAAATTTTACTATACATTTTAAACATTACAATAATATATTTTATTATTGGTATATTAATTTATTTAAACAGCAAGAGAACATTTAATTTGATATTGAATTTTTTTGTATTGAGTTTTCAATATCAAATTTCTTAATATTTTAAATAAATTCCTATATAATTTAAAAATTTCTTAATAAATGGACAAAAAATTTTTATAAATTTTCATAGATTTATGAATTATTTTTATTGAAAAAAATTTTTATAGATTTCATAAATTCAGTTTTTTAAATTTCTAATAAAATTAGAGAATTAATTGAAGAATTTGAAGAGTCCTTTTTTGAATTGCAAAATTTTAATGTAAATTAATTGATTTTATTAAGGAAATTTGTTATTAAAAATATTTATTTAATTAAAAATAAAAAAAAAATCTTATTTACATAAAATATAAATTAGCTAGCCACTACAGTAGAGAATAATTTCGTTCATAAAATTATTAATAGAAAATTTCATAAATTGCATACTTTTAGGTGAACATTTATATTATATATATGTGTTTATCTTTTATTTGTTTTATTTATTTATTTACTCCTTAAATCTCTGAGTAAAAAAATAAAAAATCCAAAAAAAATACAGCACATAACATTATTGTGACCAAGAAACTGTAATTTAACTAAGAATTATTGTGAACGAAGGGTATGCGGTAAGGAGTTACCATAATAGTTTATTGAACTCACACATTGCTTTATAATAAATATTACTTGATTCTGTTTTATTTCTGTTTTAATCGTCTCTAAGTATGAGGCGCGTCTATAGTGTTGTAACTGTGTATTTCAGTTTTAGAAAAAAATTTGTGTTTGAAATTAGCAAACAATTCCGAATTTTATAAATACAGCATGAATTATTCAATACCGTATAAAACCAAATAATTTTTAAATTTTTTCAATAAAATTACATTGAATACCTTTTAAAGCTATATAACATTAAAAACTTGAGCTATCATGTACATGAAGTACATATATATACGAGTATATATATATATATATTACATTTGTATATAAATATAAATATTTATTGATTTTTGTGAATAAAGAATAAATTTTTTTAAGTAATTTTACAATTTGTATATGAATATTTTTTAAACAAATTGAATCAAATTACTTACATATAGATGAAACAAAACAATAAGGCACTTACGTATGTACACTAAATTTGAAAAGAAAAAAAGCCAAATAGAGAAATTGTACATATAACGTATATATTTATATATACGTAACAAATATATTCATAAGCATACGTTCCAGGATATTTTTCTTTTCCTTTCTTCTCTGTTATGTTGAATTCACATTCAACTTTCTTATATTAAGAGTGTATGCATCCTTAAATTAATCTAAAATCAATTGAAATAAAATAAAATAAAATATACGACGCTTTTAAAGTACATTAAACACACACAATATAATGAATATTATAATTGCATACTATATATACTCATATATGTAAATATATAACAGTATTATATACACATACTCGTATATATTATATAAAAAAAAATTTATTTGAAAAAATCACGCAGTCGCTTAAAAATACACACACACATTCAATATAATAGGAAAAAAAAATTAACGTGCTAAAATAAATATAAATTGCAATAAAGGAAGCAAAAAAAATAAAATGAAACCAAACCAAAATGCTAAGAGAAAATAAAATAAAAAAAAATTAATTTGAAATTGATAAAAAAGGAAAAAAAGGAGAACGAAAGGAAAAAAAATGTCCCTGAATAAAACGATTTTCACGAACAACCAGAAAACAAAAAAAAAGTAAATTGTAAAAATAAAAATGAACCCAATTTGTTCAGGCAATGTAAAAATATTTGGAGGGAAAGAGTCCAATAACAGCAGAAACAACAACAAGAATAACATGAAAAAAAATTCAACTATAACTACGTTATATTTTTTTTTTGGCTTTGGCTTTTACACTCTCTAACACAAAGAGAATAAATATGTGTAAAAATAAAAAGAAAAGGAAGAGGATGAAAAGGGAAACATAAACATCGATTTCGATTCTCTATATAATAAAATATTATCCTTTATGTTATACACATACGAGTATATACTATATATACAGAGGAGTGAAATAACATAAACATTAACATGTGGTAATAAAAAAAATATATTTTTTTTCCTTCATTATTCCAGAACACCTGCATGTTAATTATATAAAAGTATATATATATAAATATATTTATATATATACGTGTATATCCTTACAATAAAAGGGGATTTTATTTTTATATAAAATTGTTTTATTATACCATGTATTTAAAAGTCATGTATTGCTAGAGGCTAATATCAGAGACTTATGTTGTATAGTTCAAGTATACTGTAAAATGTTTAGAAAAAAAAAACCTTGACTTTTACTTAATAGAAGTCGCAATATTATATAAAATTTTTGAAATTATAAAAATAAAATTACCAAGCATTTATTTTAACACTATGAAAACGGAAGCGACACCTTTGGTTAACTGCTAATGTTAACATTTTACAAACGGAAGATGTGAATTCGTCGTCATGTGGGCAACGAGTGACGGAATGTTGAGTCATTTGGAATTGAATGCAATATTGTATAATAAACTAGAATTTCAAGTAAATAGAACAAGAATCAAAAATCATATCATGACGGAGTTGGTAGTAGAACTTCTTTATAACTGAGACCGAGGTTGGCAGTAATATTTTGATAAAGTTTTGATAATATAGATTGGCACATTAATCCCAGATATCTTTGTTAGAGGAAAAGACACTAGACAATTGCTTACAGTTTAGGGTCCGGCTTAGCACTATTTGAGTCATTATAAGACTAAATCAAACTAATTTAAGTTGGAAGAAGATAAAGGACGAAAACATTTATTATTTGACTCTCTTACTCTGTATAAATAGTAAATCTACCTACTTTTCAAGTTGCTACAATATGTTGCTAAGTCTTTTTCAAGTTGCTACGACATGTTGCTAAGTGATATATCTTAAAGATTTTAGAAAAAGTATCGTAATCCGAAGGTATGCCTTTCACACTCAATAAATACTTTCTTGCACATAATCGACTGAAGGCCAGGTAACTTTCATTCCGTCGTAAATCATCTGATCTCTTAGATCAGAGAGAGATATCTCTTGTACACAAAGGTTTTGGGATACAAAATAATATTTTATTATGAAACTGTTCTCAATTAATTCAGTCTTACTGGACTGTTATATTCCTATAAAACGAACAATAAGAGCAATATATAAGTAAAATTTTTATATTAAAAAAGAACGAAAATAAAAGGAAACCAAAATTCACATAATAATAATAATAATAATAATAATTTTGTGGATCCTTTATTTTCCTTAAACGCCTACATATACATATGAATAAAAAATTAATATATAATGATGATAATGATAACAAATTGTTGATAAGAGGCATAATATTTACATATGTATATAGAAATGTATAGATTTATGTATAAAATGGGGGTAAAAATTTTGTTTGATCGAATCATAAAAAAAAAAAAAATTTAAATCTTGTGGCACGCAAAATTTTATAGGTTTGCATTTATGCTATTAGTCTTTCATCCTATGTACACACATGATACCGTTTATTGCTTCCATATTATATTCAATTTTATATTTACGTATATAAGGAATATTTGGAGAAAATTCTGGAATTATGTATAATAATAATTATTTTTTAATATTCTATGTATACCCGTATGTGTTGATAGGTGAAATAACAATGATTTTATTAATAAAAATTTTTCACATATTCTTGCAAAATTTTTACTGATATACAAATATATTAAAAAATATTAAAATTGAATTTTAAAGTTGTATTATTAAATCAGTAAGAGCAAACTGATATCAATAGAGTAGTCCAGAGCAAGTATTAAAGCTCTTGAGGGGGTAAAACTCCAAGATTCTTGCGAAAAACATTTTACCGTGCGGATGGCGGAATGGGAGGTAACTCGAATGACTAGTGGTAGTTTTAGAAGTTTAAACAAAATCAAATTAAAAAAATATTCTGTCTGACAAATAAACACACTAGTTAACAAACCTACATAACTGTTATAAATATACATTTAATGTCAGACTTATGGCTGAACAACATTTTCAGAAGACACAATCCGCTTAGAAAATTCACAGTTCTTGTTGCGATTCACAATATTTTGTATAATTATTTATGCGTATAACAGTTTAATTCATAGTCAAATTTTATTGTTATATATACATATATACCAATTCAAAGTATTCAAATATTTTAAATTTAATAACTTTTTACTTTTTTTTAAAGTTCTTGTTATATAACAATATTATTCTATAATGGTATATTTGAAGTGGTATATACATATATATATATATATATATATATATATATAATGCAAAATGAATAAAAAAATAACATATTATTTTATAAAAAAAAAAAAAAAAATAAAATCTCAGATTAAATCCCTAAAATTTATATGCATGCTATAAAACCTATGTTTATGATATACAAGGTAATATATATATATAAATAATATATTGTTATACATGAACAATATATTATATTTTAATGACAGGATATAATTCTTTTTCTTGTCTCAGTTAACATTTTCCATTTATATCATTAATATATTGTATATATATTGTGAAGATGCTTTATTTATGTGAATAATATACAGACATAACGTTATACATATAATAGCAAGTATATGTATAACAGAATTAAAATATAGAGTGAGTTTTTCCCAACTTTAGGATACTGAAGTTATTCAACATGAGGAGAACTGATACTCGTATAAGGATATGAAAATATTTGTTGTATACACGAAAAGAATCTGATTTGTTTGATTCCTCCCGAGAAATACGAGTATTCAAACGTAATTAAGTCTAGTTTTAAAGAGTTAAGGTTGAATATTAAATTGTCATTTAGAGAAAAAGCTAAAGGATACGTGAAAAAACTGAACACCAATAATGCAACAATATCCAATAATGCAAATCTTCAAAACCTTATCTGCCATGTTAGTCATTTTCTATTTATGGCCTTCTTATCTTCTATGTCTTTCTCATAAATAGAGAAGCAAATTTATAATACTTATATTTCGAAGTTTGAAACAAAATACTATAAAATAAAATTCGTTTAAAAATTTTTTCTTAAGCTTTCAAATTTTGATAAAGGATTCTATTTATTTCGTTCCGGTTTTTTGCCATTTTTTTTTATATTATTGTGAATTATCTTTAAGATTTTTCTAAAGATTTATATATGTATGAGTTTCATATCTAAATTTGATAATGTTTTTCATTCTGATTAACAATATTATGCTCGGATGGCGTATAAGTAACAAAAAAAAGGACGATTTAATAGTATTTTGTAGTATTAAATAATGTTTAATTAAATTGATATAAAACTAAATTAAAAATATTTTTTTTTCTATTTAAAATTTATTAAGGTTTGTATTAAGATTTTGTTGACTGAACTTAAACTCCTATAATACTTGAACTTTATATTTATAAATTCAAGTGACTAATTTTCAATGAGATCTGAGCAAGGGTAAATAATAGCCGGGGTAATACAATTCAAATTTCAAACGAAAGGCTAAGACATGGTGCATCTTAAATTGTCTAAAAGCTTTACTAGACTAGATTAAGCACAACATGTTTGATTATAGTTTTTTCAATCAAACTTGTTTAAACAAATATGAAAACTGCGGCAATAACAAGTTTCTTCTACTTGTAGAACAAATAATCGTATTTATATTCGAAGAGCAAATTGAAAGTTTGATTTAAATTGTTAGGTATGATTAAGTTTGATACCATTCATAATACGTCGTTTTGATTCAAACATACACACTTCAAATAATTTCAATTTAATATACAATTACAAAAATATTAGATATTCTAATACTTTTGATATAACTAAATGAATGGATTAGAATTGATTTAAGGATGTATTTTGTTTTCGTGTGGGGGTAGAGCCCTTTGACCCTTCTCATGACGCTGATCCAGAAGATCTTCTGTAATTATCATTCACGCCTACATCGGCGCTATACCCAGAATCTTGAAAAATTTGCAGCACTGCAACCACATCAAGGCTGATTCCCACCGGAGTCACAAAGCCACTCTCGAAACATTGTATTTACAATGTAAATGAATTTTTTGTAGAACAAAATTCATGTTTAAAAAATAATCAAACATTGCGTGCAAATCAAACATTTTAAAATTGTGTTATATTTTTATTTTTCTTATTAATACAATTTTATTATATGAAATGTATATTAAAATTATTAAAATATACTAATTTTTTTTAATTTAAAAGAGATAATGTGAATATGTAAATATTTGGTCTGTGCTATACCGTATATGTTATACTAAATATGTATAACTATATTTTAATATATTTTATTTATTAGTATAACATGATATCAGCTTATAAAAGAGTTAAAAAATAATATTACAGTTTAAGGATATTTTCCTAGTATTCTGTATATATAAAGGCAAAAATATACAATGTATAAGATTTAACATAGGAAAAATACTATACCGAATGTATAAAAGAAAAAAAAAAATGAAAAATAAAATCAATAAATTTTACGTTTATTAATAGAAAAGAATTACGTTATATGTACTTGTATTAATAAAAGTCAGAACAGTACGTATACAAGTATGATTGTATAAGAATATGAATAAGGTATGAAAAAATATATTTATAAAAAAGTGTTAACATTTTTGTTTTTTAAACATTCTATAAGGATGTATGTACGGTAAGTATAACAAATTCATATGGGTTTATATATTATGTATATGTATATGTATATTAATAAGTATACCATTTGTATAAGCGTTTTTTGTTAATATACAAATATGTATGAATAGAATGTATAAAACAATTTCTAAAAAAAAAATTTCGTTTTTATTTAAGGAAAAACCAACTTGTTATATAATAAGTCGATTTATATATGTATAAATATTTTCTTATATAATTATATATTAAAGAAACTAGTAAAAGTAAGGTGTCACCGCTTGTCGAAAGTGCTAGTTTTTAAATAAAATTGGTAATTATACAAACAGTGGATATGGATAAATTTCTTACTGCTTTTCTAACACAATTTCATTAAAGCGTTATTGAAAGTAAATTGAAAATTTAGTGAGAGTCAGCCAGTTGAATAGATCACTGCAATCATTTAGTCTCATTTTATCAATTAAAGAACATCCGCCAAACTAATAGCACGTAGCTTTAAGATTTACATGAAGGTGTAAATTCACCGTAGTATCATGTTCCACAGACTGGAGTACTCCCGTTGCATTATCTACCGTAAATACATTAGTCATCTACGGCAGAACGCCTAATAGTTGCGGTTGCCCCCTATTGTAACCCACCATCTTTTTAGTAGTCCTCCAGAACAGACCCAAATTTAGCAGTCTTGTTTGTCTCATTCTCGGTACCCAATCACAGTCCTATTTCTGCAAAAAGCTAACAATCTATTCCCGTTGCAATTTAATGGATCGCAAAGAGCTCATATCCTATATAAAGCTCGATTTCGCTCCGCAATTAACAAGACCTTCCGCTTTCCCATTTCCATATATAACGCGACGCAGAGCAAACCTAAGACAGAATGACTTTATTCTTCTTACCCAACTCAACTACCACCTGAAAAGCCTTCCATACTAACTTCGACTAGGTTCCATTTTTATCAAACGTGCAATTTTAGTCTAGTAGTTTAGAAGAAAATGAATGACGGTAATAGCCGCTATAGTAAATCTAGGATTATCATTAAAATTGCATACACTGTAAGTATTGGCTAGAATATAAGCAACATATTTATAAAAGTTAATAGAAATCCTTTTTTGTACCAATGACTTTCTCTGTACTCTTGTTTTTTTAGTAATCTATACAAAAGGATTTTTTAGTTTTTGTTTTTTACATGTGTATTGTAAATTATTCGATACAAAAGTATTGAAAAACATGTACATATATATACATTTTTAGTTTTGCCTTTCGTAATTGCATACATATAAGCATTACCTAGCTAATATGTAGATATATATATACAAACAAACGCTATATGACACGTCATAAAATGTGTGATTTTTTCCAAATTTGAAAAGAGAGACTACATAAGGCGGAAAGCGGTAACTCACTCTAACAAAAGTTTTAATACTGTTTTGTTCTTATCCTTCCTTTGTTTTTATTTTCAAATTTTTTTTCTTTTTTTGCGACTTTATTTTTGAAACAGCGAATTTCCTTTTGTTTTTCGCCAACTGGATGGGTGGGAAAACACAAAACTTATTCTTTTTTTTATGCTCTGCATACAATTTTTTTTTTAACTTTAATTCTTGTGTATGAATAACTTTCCTTTATTATGGCGGTCTTTCGTTTTTTTTCTCTTTTTTTTTCAATTTCATAAAAATTCAATATTGGTTTAAATGTTTTTTTGTAGTGATGGCTGGTTTTGTATGATATTAGATTTTTTGTTTTGGAATGCAAACAAAATTGCATGTAAAACTGGTAAGGTCTAATGTACTTGTTCTGTGGTTTATAATGCTTGTGAGAGTGGTAAACTACTCCTAAAATCAAATTCAAAAATTGGGAAAAATTCATTAGTACGAGTAGTTTATAGATTGGTGATTCAGAGAATTTAATTTTGAAGTTGAAAAGGAGACGAGAAAATTGTTGGCACGGTAAGATTCAGATATTTTTTTTTTAAATTTTAAATAGCAGGATGTTTTATTCGTGTATCAGTTTCTTTCTTAATATTCTTTAATTAATTTTGGTTCCTTTTTTTAAATTTTTATAATTCTAAAAACTTCCGTTTGGTTGGTAACAATTTATTTTTTTATTCATAATTTTGTTAATGATGTGATAATGGTTTTCATTGATTGGTTGAAGAAAATTTTAAAATAGTTTGCAATTTATCTTCGTTTTTTAACTTTGGTATCATGACTGCTTGGGTATTTTACAAATAGAGGAAGGTCCCAAGATATGTTTGAAAACTCCACAAACAATAAACTGCTTTTATCCTACAGTTTTGTCTTTCGTATATAGAAATCATTCTTGTTTTTGTTATTCGGTCTTTTATTATGACTTTTCATACCTTATCGTAGAAGAAAAGGGAGAGGGGGTGTGGCGGCCCATACTTCATATCTGAACTTTTCGAAGCAAATTGTTCGATAATCAGAAAAGTGTTTTTCTTTTGTTTTCAAATTAATTTTATTAGTTTTCCTTTTCCTTTTGTTCTTTTTAATTTGATTTTCTCTTTATTTTGTTTTACATTCCTTTAGGTTTACGTAAACAATTTTGTAATATTTTTTATTTTATTTTTTTTGAAAGCAAATAAAAGGAAAATTATGAAATTTTTTGATTTGTAGACTTTGCAGAGATTGCCGGGATTTTTTTTTTCATTTTTTTTATAAAAGAAAATTGAGTATTTATTTTGCGTTTTGGGCCGGCCATATTTTTATAAACTTTTTTTTAACTTTTTGGAAAGAGAAATAAAGTATACGCAAATGCTTGTTGGTTTTTTTTGTGTTAAATGAAAATTTAATAGTTTTTTTTTGGAATTTGAAGCATCAGGCGTTTAAAAAAATTTTTTATGACAATTTATGAAATATTTTCAATTTGAAATAGGTGTTAATATGCAGGGAATCCTGGTATTACATAGAAATGGCAAAGTAGAAAGATGTAAAACTATAGAAACACAATTGGGAGAAAAGAAGGAACTTGAGTGAATATCGAAATTTATATATTGAAGTAACTGCATTATGAGACGACTTTTTAACTATTGCTATCAAAAAATTGGAAAAGATGTTTTTTTTGTATTCAAATCAACTACTTGAAGCGATTTTCTATTTTCAGCAATTAAAGACTAACAATGGCATCTACCGCATTTATTTAAAAAATAATGACAAGAATAAATCATGCAACGCCATTATTTTTAAATTTTAATACCTACGTTTACACGACAATTTTTGCAGCATTGGTTGACATATATAATTATGTTTCAGAACTCTTGTCCAAAAACTTTGATTTGATTATTTTGATATTTCAGAGTAGTTAAGTATCTGTCAAAATGAACAAAACTAAATTCTTGTAATTAAAAACTGTTACAAAACACTAAATACATTTAAAAAAGACAATGTTAATTTTAATTTATCAAATATTTATAGGAAAAAGTGTAGGTTAACAAAGATATAAATTAAAATCATTGTATTAAATTAACTTCAATGTAATTGTATGTATTCACTGTATTTCAAGGTGAAATAATTAAATTTAACATCTCTGATGTGAATGTCAATTAGATACTTACGTAGTCTACATTTATCTTATTTATTTTCAATATCTTTTTTCTATCTTCCTCACTAATTCGGATAATAGGGGTGAGTAACATCAATTGCAATCAGAGATTCAAAACAAATTTCAATTTTGAAGCTATCGTAGTCAAAAGATTTAATTTAAATTAGTATACACATTTATGTCTATAAAAAATCTTGAAAAACGAATGTTGTGAATAAACAGTTTGAATAAAATCTTCTATGTTTTTGAAAATTCAGTAACAAGCTGGCAATTCTGAATAAAAACAAGTGTACTGGGAAAAAATGTTAAGTGGCAGTACTGTTTTAAAATTAGAAAAATTTTGTAATCATAGTAAGCCTACCAATTTTTTCATATGTTTTTCTACATGACTAATTGACAGTACTTGATTTTTTAAAATATGCATATACTGTTAAGTTAGCACTTAATTTTCAAAAAAATTTTCTTGACATTTTACAAAAGTTCGAGCTAAATTTACAAAAATGCAAAGATTTGTTGCAATAAGCTGCCTCAAGATTTAAGTGTGGTAAGTGATCTACATACATAGTTAAAAAATTTAGTTTTGTAAAACCAAAATAGTTTTATTTCCAAAAACTCAAAGCTAGCTTTTCAAAATATTTTTCACAGGAACACGGTTAAAGATTTTCAAAAGAAAAAATTAAATTTGTTTCAGCATGTTTAAGTACAACTAAATTGACTAAAATTTAAATTATTTGAAAAACTAAATAAACTATTTTATAGATATTAATTATTTAAGGGCAAAACAGAAAAAAGAAATGGCCAATGAACTGATTATAGTTCGTATCCCTGCCAAATATATAAAACGTGTGCTCCATCATTTTTTGCTTTTTCTTCTAACTGTTACTCATTTTTATTATTAAATCATTTTCTTTGTTACAACCATTTTTATAATTCCCAATATACCATCATTATCATCATCAACAATATAGATACTTAATCATTTTCATTATCATCAACGTCATCATATAATCATTATCATCAAATATAATAATAATAATCATTATCATATTATATATGAATTATAATAACAATCAAATATAAAATCCTAAAATAGTTGATCGTTTCATATTAGCGAAGCATCTAGAATTTTAATTTATTTCATTTCTCATTTATAGCCTATATGTATGCAGTAGATGTAGTAATAAAAGGAAAATCTTTCATATATTCTTACATATGTACATAAGCATATTCTACTTAAAAAATTTGAAGAAGAAAATATAAAATTAATTTGAAATTAAATCAAGGATTCTTATAAAGCAGATTTTATTTAAAAAAATTGAATTGTTCTAAATATTCGGCAGTTTTAGTTTTTCGAGTTTTAATATAAGAGCTGAAAAAACACAGAAAGAAAAAATGTTGGAAAGATTGCGTAAGATTTCGCCCTAAAGTCCAAGAAAATATTCATTTGCACAATAACAATTAGTAACATGGGCGTAAGAAACTCAATTAGTAAATTTTTTTATAAATTTTTCGAAATAATCTAAAATAAAGCATTTCTTCAGCTTCCACGCTCATATATACGCTTACACTAATATATAGTCCTTTTTCTTCTACTTACTTACTTAATATTCAGATCATAACTTCCACTCGAATCCTTCCATCTTATCCTTGAATAGAACTCATACATATCTCTCTCTCTCTCTCTTACAATATAAAGAGAGTAATGAAAAAATAAAAATTACTTTTATCCCACACTCTCTTGTTGCATAAACAAATGGAAAAAAAATGTATATATTTCGATGAAAATAGTAATATAACGGTTTTTGGAGTGCCTTTTTTTTATTTGACTTTATGCGAAATAAAATAAAAGATTTTTACTTCTCTAACCAGTATAATTCATTAATTCGATTTGAAATATTTAGAGGGGACGGTGCTTAAATAAAAATTTTTGTGTATAATGGAGAACTTAACTTTTAAATTTTGTTATAATTAACATAGAGACAGAAAGAGAGAGATTACTATTTAATTATAACAAAATACGAAAATTAATGCATTTAAGAAACTCAATTTATTTGAAAATGATAATTTCGTTTTATAAAAGATTTTAAGAAAACACAAAAAGTTATACATATTCGCATTTTGAGTAACTTATAACTTTTGTTGTTAGATTTTTTATTGAAATTGTTATACATGCGAATGTAGAAACTGTTATATACGCGAGTGTTGAAATTGTTATACCCGCGAGTATTAAAATTGTTACAAACACTAGTTTAATTTATACATGTGTAAGTAAATTTAAATAAAAATTTAAAAATTAATGGTATCCAGAGTCCGCACACTAACGACCAAGTACCCCTTTGGAGGTACCCTTTACCTTTGGAAGCCACGTAGTCCTCGACTAATGCTGTTTCCCCTTAACTTGGGATATGTATATCAGGATCAGCATGAGACATGATTACAAACGCAAACCCCTTCGTTTCACATTTCAATCACCTTTTAGATATTGTCGTTTTCAGAATGAATGCACCGCGATGAGTTGACAGTACGATTTTATACTCCATAGAAGAAGTTGAACTAAAAATGAAATAACTAAACTAATTTATTAAAACTGTTTTATAATCAGGAGGTGGTAATTGTCTCTAACCAGACAAATATCACAATAGTAGACAGTAATGAAGACGGAATCTGAAGTATTAAACCGTATTACTAAATTACTTAAGCCTACCCTGGAATTTTATGATTATGGTAGACGTATGTGGAATTTTCTTGAAATATTTTTCGTAATTTCATTCGTATTCATGTTAGCCTCTCTTGTCATCTTTGTTTTTTTTTGTACCGTTATGTGGAAATTCATTTCCTTTTTGTTCTTATTCCCCGCTCCCGTTTCAATACAAATAATAAAAAAAAAAACAAAAAATATGTTTTATATAGGTAATTTTCTTTAGACTTTGTTTAATACTTACACGCTTCTCACGTTCATTTTTAAGTGCTTCTCTTTTCTTTGATTCTATGTTCTTTTTACTTGTTTTATTTTATTGTCATTTTTTTCTTTCTTTTGCAGGGATTTCTTTTATTCCTTTTTTTTTATGAGAAAAGTGATAAATTGCGTAATAAATCTAAGAAAAAAATGTAAAAATAAAAATTTCTATGATGGAACGCTTTTTTTTTGTTTTGATGCTTTATTTTTTATAATTTGACTAAAATTATTGAAGTTTGAGAAAGGTATATGGAATAAAGCCACACGCATTCTTTATTTTGTGAGCCTTGCGGTGTAAAGTTAAACAAAGAAATAAAATATAGATTATAAACGAATGTGTGTGCTTCATATTAAAATTAGAAAATTGTTTCGGCTTTAAATTTAAGTGATATTGGAATTTATATGCGTTTTTAATCAATTTTTTGTGATTTTCCTAGCTTTCAAAGTAGAATGGAATCAAATAAAGTAATTCAATCTGGAGGAAATTTTAGTAATTAAATTGAATGAGAAATTCAACTAACAAACTTGAAACTTAATAAATGTATGGGGGATCGGCACACTTTTTTCGAGCGAAGATTTTGAGCCCTGAGGAAAACGGTCTTGCACGCCTTGAAACACATCATAAATTCAAGTGATTTTAATAATAATTTTCAATTTTATTTAATTTTAGAAAATCCCGAGTTTAAGTTGTTAATAATTTCTTGGATATTGTTATTCTCACGCTCATTATTGCTTTGACTAAAATTCCGATTGTTATGTAAAAAATACTACATAAACGTACGATTGAGCCGCATATTGAATAATAGCTTAAGTCTTAAATTCTACTATATATGCACGTACACAATGGCAAATTTTAAAACGAACATAATTTGTGACAGAATATGTTTTTTTTTATCTCAACAATATTACTCAACATTGTGCTTTCTATATACAAAATATACTAAAATTTACTTCTACTATTTGTATAATACAATATACATATATGATAGAAGAATTTCCCACAGTTAATTAGATAAAATACATATTACGTAATCTATATATATGAAAAGCTTTAAAACCTAAATTAGTAAAAAAAATCGTAACCCTCAACGAAACTCTAATCCCTATACTAATATTATGTACTATGTGTGCTTAAACATATTATAATCGAATCGTATATATGAGAATACTAATTTCGAAGGTCAAAATATTTAAAACAATTATTTGATGTTTTTATTAAAAAAAATTTAAAAATTAGCATGAAGACTTAAAATCAAATACAACACACATATACTAACAAAATTATAAAAATCAAATAAAAGATAAAAATGAGATAAAAATTTTCATTATTTACTTTAAAATTTCCTGTTAAAAGTTTTAAACAGATAAAGGGAATATTAAATAAAAGAAAACTAAGATAAAAATCTTATTACGTTAAGAAGAGAAAAATTATGTAACCTTAATATTTTACTTAAAATTTACAAAATTATAATATGAAAATATTATTTTAAAAAATTGTAATGCAATAATTGAAATTTTGCACTAAGAAACTCGAAGCTAACATCATTCGAATCAATAAATAGATTTAAATTTAAATAAGGTTTGTTAACAGTAATTACCTTTCTTCAATTAGGTTTGATTCTTGTTTGTTGTAACTCTACATTTTACAGAAAGCATGGCTACTTACCGACTTCTTATTCATGATAATGTCGTAGGGAAATGATTGGCCAACAACACTCATAAAGCTTTCGTTGATAGTATCTCCATTCTCGGGATATCCATCACGGACGTCTACGGTATAACTTCGATTGTGAATACAAAGAAGCGTTTTCTGATCGAACCCGATGGGGACACGGTGGTGCATTTTATGATTTCGGTTATGGTGCACTGATGAGTTTAAAACGGATTCGGGTGTGTGCTCGTGCATGTACGGAGTCCGGCCAGATGCACGAATAACTGCGGATCTGGACCCGTATTATTTGGTGTTTCAAGCTGAAATAAATGCAATAGAAATCTACCTGAGACTAAACCTAGAAAGGTTGAGTTTTCAGACAGCAGAGTGGCGTTGTCGGTGCTTCCAATCGGCTCAGATTACTCCCATTGGTAGAGTTGGCATCAACAATTAAATTTTGTCTGGAAGGGTATTGACGGGTGTCATCATGTGAAGGTGTTCCTAATATCTTGGTCTAGGAAGTTTTCTTCATAGCTATTAGGAATAGATCGAAATCGGGATCGCGCTATTAGTGTACTGGGGAGCTCACAACTAACTCTCTTAGGAATATCTTTGGGTATTTACTGGGGACCGATATATGGCGGGAAGATCAAATACTATCTATACTATGGCGGCAATATTGTAATTCTTAATAATAATACAAGTAGAAAAATTAATTTTTTAATAATGATTATAGTCGAAAGATAATTGTTTGCCTCTATAATAATATAAATAATAATTTCTTCTTCAATAATCTTTTTACTTTTATTTTTTCTTAACTGATATTAATTATTATATTATTGATAATCAAATAATATAATAAAAATTTTAAGGCCAATAACATTTTATCGCTCATTTTATTCAAGTACCTATATACCAAATCGCAGTCATATAAAAGATTGTGTATAAAATGTCGTATAAAATTTTTCTTAATCTTATCTTCAATGATTATAAAAGGATGTTTATATTTACTTTCTTATCGCCATAGTAATATCAAAACCTACATACGAGCATGATTTTATGTTATTACTCGTAATAAAAATATGAAATCAAATATTTCATATTTACATAAATATATTTTTAATGAATTTTAAATTGCTTTCAAGTTATGATTGAAGGTATTAATTTTCAATAGTTTTAAATTATCTGTGATCTAGGTACCTTTTAAATAATTTTTAATTTTTATAATGAATAAAAAATGTTTGTATATGTGTAAATATAATAGAATATATGACGTTCGGCTCTGTGTATAAATTGGCAGAACTATAAAACTAATTTATATGCGATTAATTTTAATTAATATTAAAACCTGGTAATTATTTGTAAAATTTAATAATTTTATGTATCCGCCTTTTTAAAATTGCATATTAACGGGGTAATATATTTTATAGCTACTCCTCTAGAGTAATATAATAGTTACAAAGCCTTTACATTAATAACTGCTTCCTTATTCTCCGCCCTTAGAGTAAATGTAGCAAAAACGTCTTTTCCAGTGCTTAAATATTGGTATAAACCCTACGAATAATATACGAATGTACTTGCACGTATTCCAGTTGGTTAATTGCATAATTTCAGGAGCAACAGTACATATTATTTTTTATTATTTTATATCATAGATTTAATTTTACTACCACCGACTTGAAATTTTTAATAACAGTGCAATTTTCTTTTTCTTTTCCTATATTTCACCCTGGAAGAAGTTTGGAGTTTGTGTTCCAGTTGAGAAGAAAATCAGCTTTGATAAAGTGCGTATGTAGCGCATGAAATATATTAGCAAAAATAAAAAAAAAAGTATTTTATTCCGGATAAAAGGAAGTTTTCTTTTCATACCAATAAAAATAAAATAATGCTTCAGTTTCTTATGTCATTGGGTTTCAAAATGGATGGGTGACTAGTCTGCCATAGATTTTTTCTTTTTATTAACATTAATTTTTGATTTTATATGCATAATGTATATTAAGCTATATAATTTTGAATAAAATTTTTATAGTGACCTGACCGGGTTTTAAACCCGAAACCTATCGTTTAAAAGACCGGTGTAATAAACACTGCATGTTAATAGTGCAAAAAAAAACCACAATTTACAACTAATAAAGTTCAAATGACTGAATACTGCTACAATATTAATGTGTTACTGCTATTTTGAAGGTCAGGTATATGAATCTGATTCGAGACTTAGATGTCTTTAACACTTATGCAAGTATAGACTATATATAATAAGCGGGCGGTTTTTGTTGCTCATATTTCATAAAAGGGTCCATGGGCAGGCAATTATCAAATAAAATTTTTATTTAGTAATTAAAAACTATTTCTAACAATTGCCCTCGGTTATTCTTTCGGCTATTCTTTATCGGTCCGAGTGAATATATGCATACGTATGTATCACATATGATATATGTGCACTACAAGGTACAACTATACAAATAATTTATTTAAAAAAAAAATTAAAAGAAAAACAAACCAATTAGCCTAATTTTTTTTAAGCATATTATTATAAAAATTGTTAAAAATCATTTTTTTTTTAATTTAATGTTAATAGCAGTCTATTATTATTCAGTCAACGAACATAACATTTTTTTTTCTCTCGAAACTACCCATAAATTGATAGCTATGTATATCTGAACAATTTGTTTTTTATTTTTTATTCTAAGTTTTTTTTTTTTGAACATTTTTATGCGTTCAATAGATTTGAATTTGAAAAAAGAAAAAAATAACAATATACTTATATTAAATTCTAGGTCAACTAACTCAAATACTCTGCGAGCAGTATTTGTACATGTAGATCAGTTATAAAAACAACACGAACTTTGAACGTGCCAACTTTAAACAAAATTTATTATTAAAAAAATTTTTTTTTTCTCTTCTTTTGTTTTGCTTACTATTTTTTAATTAACTCATGAAAAAATTATTGCACATGATGTATGTGTATGGGGGCACACATAGATAGGCACATAGTGTTTGTAATATATTTGAGATTTTGTTTTCTTTTTCATGGCCGTGCACCTGACATTCTCATCAAAAAAAAAAATTTACTTTTGCAATTGTATTGGAATTTAAAAATTTTTTATTTGTTTATTTATTTTTCTTTTTTTTACAAATCTTAATGAATCATTCATAAAGTTTTTCTTTTTTTTTTATAAAAATTAAGATTTGTAATGAATTTTTATTGTTAATTTATTTTTTATTATTTTTTATTATTATAACTAATTAAGGATATTGAAAGTAATTTTAAAAATTTATTTTTTTTTCTGGCAAAGGTACGTGGTGCCATAATATAATTTATTTACCTTAGGAAAAATTCACAATAATGCTGTTTTGTTGAAAGTTTTACTCAGAACGCTTTAACTACCAAACTACCTTTTCAAGATTTTCATAATTTTTCATGTAATAATTATAATTTTTCATTTCTATGCTACAATAACTACTTTAATTAACTTTTCAAAAATTTGCTTAAAAATGCTCTATCTCTTTTAGTTTACCCATAAAACGCGTTTACAGATTTTTAAAAATTTTTCGTGTAATAATAGTAATTTTTCATTTCTGCTGTCAGCTCCCATAACAACTGTAATAGTTTAGTCCGAAAATGCGTTTTAAGTTTTTCAAAATTTGTTGCTTCTAACATTGCTTGAATATCGTCTGAGTCCTTACAGAGATTTGGATTTAAAATTGATGGTGAAAACGATTTGCAATTTGTAAGTCCTCTGTTACTATATACAACTTTAAATGAAATAACATTTAAATTATAGTCAAATTATCTTGTTGTGTATTGTTCAAATTTTTTATAAAGTTTGTTGTAAAGATCATCACGTAAATTAATATTAGCTTTTAAAGAAGTCGTACGACCATCACTAGCAGAACCACCATCTGAAAATATTAACCCTATATCTGGATAATCAACTGGTTTTCTTGAATTTAGCACTTTAATGAAAGTAAGAGTTTCAACTCCACCAATCAATTGTAATGGAGCTTCAAAATTTAATAGCTGAGAGATTTTGTATTTCAAAAGTACATTTTAGTACATTTTAATGGTGCATTTTAGATAATACCGAGCTTTGTTGAGAGCTTTACTCTGACAATGCAAAAATATACAACATATAAGCTAGTTAATAATTTTAAAACAGTAATATTACAGTTTTGAGCTTAAAATTTCAATATTTGCATACTAAGAACATTCATATTAAGTTTTTTTGTAATAAGTATAAACGATATCGCCGTAAGTATATAATCCCATTTTTAGAAAATGCATATTACATATATATACAAAACAAGATTTTGTTACAAAAATAATTATGAATAAATGAAATTTTTTTTTAATTTTTTTTTCTATATCGTGCTTAATTAATTAATTTTAATTTCTTAAATCGTATATTTTGGATTCTATAAAATGACGTTCCTATACTCTTGTATATGGTATATACATTAAATGTCAATCAAATCGAAATAAAATTTTTATTTGTAATTGATTTAATTACCATTAAGTTTAATAATAACTAGAATTTTATTTTTACAATTTGAAAAATAATAAATATGGTTTTTCAATTTGTCATTTTAAAATTCTATGAAAGTATTATGTAGAATTTTAAAAATATTTCTAAGAAATTGCGTTTTTATTTTACGATATTGCATACACAGGATGTCCGCGATTCAACAGTATTCCCGCAGTAGAGTGATAGAATGAGTTAAGACGTTCAAGAATCACTTGCTAAAGTTTTGCTTTTTAAGAAGAAGGGAAATTTCGTTTGTTTTAAAATTATTATACAGAATTGGCGTTGTTTGTCATATTTCGTGAATTATCAAAAAAAAAATGTAAAAGACGGTTTTCCAAATTCCAATAATGGGAAAATATGAAATTCCAATTTTCCTAGTAGTTGTTGTTTGTTTATCTAGAGTCATTCTTTCATTGTACTGCGAGATTACTGTTGGGTTGGATTACATGACAACCAGTACATGTGAGTAACATATTAAAAATTAAAATTATAGGTAATAGATGGATTTTTATAAAATATTAAATAATAAATTTTTATTTAATAATGAGCATATAGAATATTGTGATTAACTCGTTTGTAATAAATTTTAATTGTATATGATGCAATTATATTTGAATCGATCAAATTTAGACATCAATAATTACGATCATCGAAATTTATAAGTCAAAAAATGTACTTAATTATTAATTGTGAATTTATTAAATAATGACGTTGTACTTTTATGATGTAGTAAATAAACTATTTTTAATACAATTTGAATGCAAGTCACATGACAGATCTATATAAATTGTAAACATTCTCTCTAAAATAAAAATTTTCTGTAATAAAATTATTTTAAGGTTGTTGAAATAATGAATTCATTTTTAATTTGATTTTATGGAAAAATTTATAAATAGCCATATTTTTCATCATATAGCTAGTTTAAGAATTTAAGAAACATAAAAATCTAATAAATTTTTATTTAAACATTTTGTGTACAAAGCACATTTTATATATCTAGATGTAGATTTTCTTTGCAAATTAAAAAAATATTTTATTGCGGTGACTAATTAAGTGACTAATATTCGAAAGTGTTTTTTCTATTTTCTATGTTTTATTATTTTAAAATTTTTGTAATTCTGAATTTTTTCTAATATTATGTAATTTCTTTTATAGGTTCTATATTATAATATATAGTATTTTCAATATTGCCATATAGTGTTTTGAATTGAAACAAAAAATCTGAGAACAATAATTGAGAAGAGTAATTTAACAAGAATTGGGAACAATAATTGTATATTTAAAAATTTATAGACGGAAACACATTACAATACGCAAAATAAATAAATGAAGCACATAAAATAAATATCACTGGAAAAGAATGAGAAAAATATATGTATACGTAGGTACGAATATGTCATAAAAAATATTTCAAATATATTGTGAACGAATATTTCAAAAAACAGATGAACTCTTGAAACAAAGAAGACTGAATACCAAAGCTATTACAAGTAAGTGAAACCAATTTTCATATGAAGAGATTAAAATATATTATTGCTTTATTTAATTACACCTTTTTAATACAGGTGGCGTTTAACAACACTATCCCAACTAATTATATTGGTTTTGATGCGATTGTATTTGTATTTCAACGTAAGTATGATATTTTATTTAATATTGTTCGAGTTTAATTTACAGTAAATTTTGTATATATTTTAGAAATAACGGGATATGCGATCAGGAAAAATTCTTAGCAGTCGAAAATTACAATTATGCAAATATATGATAGTTATTCACCTTCTTCTCACTTAGTGAGATATACGATCAACCCCTTAATAATTTTTAAATATTGCATATATATTACTGGATAATTATTGCATAATAAAAGGCGCTATATTCCAATATATGAAATTCAATGAATTTTTCCAAAAAATTGTTAAATAAAATATTTTATTCTTTTATATTAAGTATTTTAAATTCAATTTTAATTTTATTACTTGTTTTTAAACCTGTTGTTATCATTATTGTTGCCATATTTTTCGTTTTTTATTTTTCTTTTAATTATTATAACCTAAATATTGGTTAATGCCTTAAAAATTGTGCAATACGAAGTTATAAAAAAAAAATGAAATTTGTTTATGTATGTATGCATGTAAGAATATTGTAATAAGCAACAAGTTTTTGTAAAGTACGTGCATATAACATGAAGATTAAAGCTAAATGTTTTTTTGGAAAGCACAAATAACAAAAAAAAAAAGAAAAATGAAAAGTAAATATTTGACACCCTTTTTCTCAAAAAAAAAAAAAATATAATTTTTACTTATTAAACTTTTATTTTTTTTTTCTTTTTAGATAAAATCAAAGTTACATTGTACATGTGAATTTGAATGTCGCGTACATCAACCAAAATACACCACATTATAGATGGTGAAGCGCAAAGATATGCTTAAAGTAGCAAATTCGAAATTTTTCAAGAGAGCTTTTTGAAAGTTTGCAAATTTTTGAAAAGGAACCAACCAGTTAATTAGAATAACATTATATCGTATAATTTAATTTTTATTCGAAATTACATTTTACCTATTTCAACCCCGCAGCAAAATAATACACATACGGCACTGTAATCTATATACAACACAAAGAGGACCGTTCGAAATTAGTATTGGTGTAAAAAAACAAACGTATTTTGAAAAATTTGGTGCTTAGCATACCTTTACACTTTATCATCGATGTAGTACTAATAACAACAAAACTTATCGGAGATGTAGACAAAGACAAAAACTTGTACTTGCCAGAAAAATTCTAATTTTGCTGCCTAAAAAAAATGTTTATATGAAAAAACGGGAAAAACTTGTTAAACGTAACGCCTATAATGAAAATATTTATAAACTTTTTGGAATTTTTCATATATTTGCAATTTGACAATACCGAAAATTGTGAAATTTATGTCAAAAATGTCATTACTAATATTGTTTCATTATCATATTTTGATCCAATTAAGGTGAGTACACATATAATCGTAGTTTAATTGATTTTGTACGACGAAAATATTAATCACACAATTCTATTTTAGGTTGAAGAATGAAAAGAATTGGAAACCAAACCATTAAATAAAAATACATAACTATTTTACAACTTGTACAATTGCGGGAAGCTGTCTGAGAAGTAAAACAAATTTCGGTCCTTGCATATTTCCAGCTTTAAAGAAAAGTTTTACTGTATATAAATACTATTACATATATGGTTACAAAATTTAAGTGCATATGCACGAATATACATATGCATATACATCCATACATGTATTTTTAAGTTTTGCTTCTTAAAGATACACCCAAAAAAATAATATGATAAAAAAACGAGTTATTTCAAGGTCTAAAAAGCGATTTAAAATAAAACTGTTTTTTTTTTTGTTTGTTGTTGTTATTATTCTGTTATTATTATTACATTTTTTTCTTCTTTTCGTATAATATAAATATTGCACTTAAATAAACACATACATACAACTATATGTACCATATTTTGTAATACTTACATATATTATGAAGGTATGTGCATGCATAAAACACGGTAATAATATTATTATTATTTATTTTTATTTAAAAAAAAAAAGAGAGAAGAGATTTAAAAAAAAATTAAAATAAAAAGCACATGACTTCATATTTTTTATCATAACAAATATAAATATATAAATACACCAATTATATACATGTATGTAGGTATATACCTAAAAAAAAATTAAATATGAATACTTGTTATACGTTGTTATATAGGTTAAGAAAAATGCTCATGCATTAAAATTAAAAGCTTTTCCAACTAACAAACAAACACACAACATAGAAAACTGCAAAAAATCGGCAACAAAAAAATAATAATAAAAAAGCAGCTACTATCGTTGACGACAAAAAAAAACAGAAACAACAAGATTTTTGCCTAAAAAATTATTTTCACTTTTTTTTTCTCTTTTTCTTTTTCAATTTTTTTTTGCATAAAGTTCACATATTTTTTTTTTTAAATAATAATATTAAAATGCATGAAAATGGCATTCATTTCATTCACATATAATATTATTATATTTTATTTATTATATTTATATAAAAGTTATACATGTATGTATAACACTAATAATAATATGCCATACGATTATAATATGCAATGCAACAGTCCTACGTATACGTACGTACTCTCTTTGTTTGTACATACATGTTTGAATATAAGAATATATACGTATTATTTTAATAAAAAATTGTTTGATATAATGGTATATTGTACATGTACATCAACATTATCCATGTATATAAACATTTTTGTTTTGTTGTAAGAAACAATATTTGTTGTGTATAGTTATTTTTGTAAACTGAAAATTGAAAAAAATGTGTAAAGAAAAGATAAATATATATTATATACTTGGATATATATTTATATTATAATATATATCATATGCATATGATATATAATAATAATAGAAAATTTTCATTCACATTTGAATATACAAAGAAAAAAATTTTTTTTTAATATTTACATATTATACAATATATGAAACAGTTATATATATAGACATGGTATTTATATTAAGTTATTTTTATATTGTTAATAATATTCAAGTATATTTATGTATATAATGTATGTAAATATAAAAAAAATATATTCAGTATACCAAGATGAACCAAAAAAAAATATACTGTACGAAATAGCTATACTGGTATAATGTGCTAATACAATATATGAACATGCATTGCTATATATCATATATATATATATATTTATATATATATGAGAATATCTGCATATATACTTGGTATATTGTGATATAATACACTAATGTATATGAAAAACTACAATTGATAAATTCGTCACGTACATGACGTAGGTAATAAAATTATACAAAAAAGAAAAAGAGAAACATGAAGAGTGAGAGCAAAAAAAAACAAGAAAATGAAAGAAAAAAAAAAAATAAGTGGAAAAAAAAATTACACAAAAAAAAAAAACAAAAAAGTAGGTAACATTGACTATATGTAGCTTACATACTTATAGGCATACATATGTACAAAGTATATATATCGTGTATATATATACATATATATGATGAAATTATTATTAAAACATGAATGTACAAATAGAATATATTATAATTTATTTATATATATAATATATATATATATATGTATATACGATATATATACATAATATATATATATATATATGTATGTATGCGATATATAAATTAAAAATTATATGTGATATTATAAGCAATTTGCAACTTTACACATATTAGATATTTTAAAAAATTAAGTATGAGTAAAAAGTATTTATAATATGCACATATAAATAGATATATAAGAAGCATTTTTATATACATACATAAAATGTATACTCGTAACATTATAGATTATTTTTATTTTAATGTAAATTCAATTTTAATTATGTATATGTATAGGGTTTATATACTGCCATATAACACTATTGATTGTTTTATATTCAAGTTTTGAATATATATTAATATGATATATATAAATTATATGTATATATATATTAAATGTATGTATTATGCATATTATATTATGTAGTAGGCATAATCATATTAAAAAAAATTTTGAATTTTAAAAAAAATTCACTGTTTTTTTTTTTTTTTGTTACACTTTAAGTATATTGTTATTATTTTGTTTTGAATATTAAAAACGTTATCTTATGTACTATATTTTCATACACTTATATACATATATTAAATTCTATTGGGGTGGGGGCGGAGTGGTGGGCTATAAGATTTAATTACGTTTTAATATGTATAAATGAACAAATGAATAAAACGACGAAAAATGATGATGCCTTACAAATTTATTTAATACAATATGTGATATATATAAGGACACATTAAATATTTAGGTATAACAGTATGCATATGCATATAACCTTTTGAATTTTAAATTTTAAAATGGAAAATAATATTTGTACATACGTATATATCGTTATGTAAATACGTATTATATTGTTTTTACTATACTTAAGAATAGTGTACACATTCTGATTGAACTCGCAAAGAAATCTAATGAATCTTTCCTATACTTAATACTAAATTGGTTTTCATATGAATTCGTCTAATTTCTTGATGAATTCGCCATACATAACAAGATACATTCTTTTATATAAGTTTTAAAAATGTTCAGACATATTGAATTTTCCTGAATGTATGTAGTAGCTAGTAATAGAAAATTAATAATTTAAATATGTTAAATATTTTACATATTTCACTCAAAATTTCGACTCTATGTGTTTTTGTATGACAAGCTTTATTAAATCTAAATAAATTTTATTTTACTTTAATATTTTCGCATTAAAATCTCAATTTTCCCCATAAATATGCAATTATTTTTTTCTTTATATATATATATGTATCTATTAATTTTAACAACTAAAATAAAATGTTCAATGGATTAAAACCATTATATAATTTCAATTTTAATTTTAAAATACCAAATTTTGAAATTCTTTCGATTTTAATAGCCAGTCTAGCTGTACAAACAAAATAATTTAAATTTTACGATTTTATACACAAATCAATTTGTATGAAAATTTCGCACACATTCAATTTGTATATTAATTTAAACCAAAATAAATATATATAGAGTGTATAAGAATTACAAAAATTCTTAATATATCATACTGTGAGTATACATATATATAAAAATGCAGTAAAATTGCAAATCACCGAAAAAAAATCAGAATAGTAAATAATATAAAAAAAAAAAAATATTTCTTGTTTTTCAACATTTTATAGTTCACATACAAACGTATGTGTGTGTGAAGTTGCATTACTTATATATATTATAATGGCATATGTGTATAGAGACTTGAATATTTGTCCACACAATGTGAATTTACATAAATATTTATGCAAGTATATTACTTATATATATACTATAGCATATATCTATGCATATATACAGGCGTTATAAATTCCAAATGTTTGATTTTCATTGCACTTTTGTTTTGTTTTGCAAATTCTTTAACGTCGTATAACAAAAAAAAAAAATTGCAAAAAAATCTTTACATTATATAAAAATGTTGAAACATAATAATATACATAAAATATTGTATGTATATATATGGATGTGCATTTGTGTATTTTAAAAGTTTTACGAACTTTTTCAATGCAATTTTAATTTTTTTTTTTAAATATGTAAAAAACAACATAAAGAAACGTAATATAACTTGTATTACATACAAAATACATATGTAAGCATGCATATAATAAATATATTATGTGGATATATAGAATGAAAATAAATTTATTTTATGTACAAGTACATGTAATAAATACTGTTAAAGTTGCAAAAACAGAAAAAAAAAACATAATATTTGCACAAAAAAAATTAAAAAAATATGTTGCAAAAAATAAAAATTGAAAAAGCATTCTATATGCATTCAAATTGCATATATATCACTTATTGATATATATGTATATGTATGAATATTTGCGACATATACAAAATATTATAACGAGTAAAGTATACATAACTACTATAAAATTAATGTATAATAATTACAAAATAATTTAAAGCGTTTTGTTGCAAATTAAAAATTTACGATATATGCTATGTTGTTATAAATTATACGTTATATATGCACAGAAATAGGCCTCATAATGACAATAATTATGAGAATTTCGGTAAGGCAAGTTGAAAAAACCTATAACTTGTATTAATTCTATGTACATTAGAAACCAAATAGAAATCATTTATATAGTCCGATTTATTTAATAAAAATTATAATTATTCCATAAACAATTTTTTTCAAGGAGAAGGTGTTTTTAATCAGATTTTCAAATTTTCTGCTTAGATTTTTACAATGAATATACATTTAATTTCATATTTCTACATTATAGGTAAAAAATTTTAATTCTGTAAAAATGAATTTGTCCTATTAAAATCGGTTTGGTCATTAGTTTTGTAATGAGTATTGTAGATATTAAGTAAAAATTATAGAATAATTGAGTGCGCCCTAATATCAGTACCGCATGTCACACGCATTTCCTATACGTATATAATAAACTGAACAAATTTCAAAAATCACACTAATAATCAAATCGCGTGATAAACACTTTAACATTTAAAATATAACCATAATTGTTTTTTTTTCATTTACACCAAGTAATTTTTGCCTTATAACTCAATTTGAAAAAAAAGTTTTATTACAATAAAATTTAATAATTACGAGAAACCTATAAATTGTCAAATCTAATACCCAACAGGAGAGAGAGAATCGCTGTTGTATTACAAGAATTATATAACATTTTAAATGTGGCCTATATGGCAATATGCCTGTTTAAAATGTGATGTCCATGTGCCTTTAACATAGGTATTCAAGCATCAACCAAAGGGATATGAATTATAAACAGGAAAATTCAAAGAAAATCATAAGGTTAATTAAAATTATTTTGAAAGGAATCACGTTATTGGCGAATTCGATTGAAATTTATTCATGCAAACCTACATTCATACAAATACATAATGAAAATATTTAAGCGTACGTGGTGAAATAATTAAGAAAGAAAAATAAAATAAAAAAAAATTAAAATATTTTGTTGAATTTGCTTAAAAATTTTTATTGAATCCGGGCGTATTTTTATACCCTACACAGTTAAGGGTATTATACACATTGGTATGGAATTTGCAATCACTTAATAAGTTGCGGTAGGATCACGTACATATATGGATGCTTATCATAAAATTCTGTGTTGATTTATTTAGACATATTTGTGGGGCCATCCATCCGAGCGCATGATAAGCTATAAATAAATAAAGCAAACACAATCAATATTTCAGCAATATTGTTTACTCTCTGCTTTTGTATGTGAACCAATTTAAACAACGAGTTCGGGTAGCTGCCATACAACTATATAAAAGGTATAATTTTAAATATTTGACCCAATAATAAACCTAGGTCAATTAAATTTTGTAGTCATGTGTTCAATTACATTTCAGACAAACCAGTGAGGTATTTGTGAAATGACTTGGAAGGTTCGGATACCTGTCATACAACTATGACATGATTGCTTTAAATCTAATATTTATATTTATTTTGTATTAGTTATGATAATGCGAATGCAAGTCACTTCGTTTTTAGCGCTTAGAAATAACGGCCAGAAATATAACCGAAGGACGTATATGTTTCTTATAAGCGTCGAATTTTTAGTTGATATTGGCATATCTGTCCGTCTATGCCATCGATAGGCATTGGCAAATGATTTATTTTAGTAAGTTCCAGAATCCCATTCGAATTGGATGTGATTGAGGCACTGGTTTGGATAGCTACCTCACGGCTTTAAAAGTTATTAAGGTATATCTCGGAACTATAAAAGCTATACAGTATTCAAATTTCACACAAGCAAATATTTTATTAAGGCTGTTATATTTGATAAAATACGTTAAAATTTCTTGACTCATTATGGTCGCTGGTATACAACAAATGAAAATCATTTGGTTCTATATAATAGAAACTATATTGGAAATACAGTAATTTTGCCATTATTCTCCGTAAGATTTTTTATATAGTATGAGCTTATGTGGTATAACTGCCACATATGTGTAAAGTTAAGAACATTTAAGAACACAAAAGGTCGTGCGAAACAACATGTCAATTGTTATACAACTGTTATAACAATTGACAAAACAACATGTCAATTGTTATTCAAATGATTTATTTGATACATGTACCATAGAGTTGGTTCGGTAAACTCTATATCTATTATCGTTTTTATAATCAAATTGTTATAATATAGTGTATAGGGTATAATTCAATTGGTTTAGATCCACTGAAACATTTTTACTTGTTCTTTTATATTTTCGCTCTATTGTTTATTATATACAAATATATTTTAAACCATCTAAAACGTTGTTTTATATAGATTTATAATGAAATGAAATTTAAATCACGATTACATTTTAATGATGACAATTTAAAAGAAATTTTCTGTTATAATTTAAATGTTACACGTTTTCATTTTATTACGATACCAATTGTATTATATATTGTGTTGCTATATCATGTTCATATAAAAGTAATCTGTTATACAAGTTTATGTAGGTATATATAGGTACATGTATAGATATTAATGAATGAGTTTAAAAAAAAAATGCTTATTCAGATATGATATTTTAGTAGAAACAATTTTAATTCACAATCGAGTGCATTGATCTACGGGATATCACATTTTTATTGTTGTACTAAAATAATTTTAAGTATTTAATTATATTGAAAAATATACTAGATCACCATTTCAGTTCCCTCAAACTCCATGAACACTTGCACAGATAGTTAAAAAGAAGCTTCTTACCCAACCAACAGCCAATGTTCCGAGTAGATTGCCGTAAGGCCGACATCACCCCTCAAGACATTGCCAGGAGTTTACCCGATTTCTTAAGATCGTTCTTTTACCGCATTTTGCTTGTCATCCCGTATGCAGGCAGGGTTTTCCTTGCTAGATAATGTCTATATATATTCATTTTCACAGTGTTGATCGGAACCAAAGCCCATGGCTGATTTTTTTGAAGGCCGACCAATATTCTACTCACTATTGTACACGGCCTGTAAAATTTATCTGTCATATAAGAATTTTTTACTATTTTCGTCAATCATGCTAAGAATTATTTGTCAAATTTATAATTTTATATTTGAATTTAGTTTTAATTATTTTTTGTATAATTATGTATTTTATTTTATAGATTTTATTTTCTGATAATTTTAATTACAATATAATGACAAATGTTTTTTCTTTGTTTTATCTTTTTAGATTTCGTGATTTTCTTTGAAAAAGTTTTTGTATTCATCACGCAAAATTATCATTGGTCATAGAAAAATTGAGAGGTTTGTTGAGCTGACACTGTAGGGGTTAAACCCTGACGAGGAGATGGTGTTGGGTAGAAAAGAATAAAAGAAAAAGATGTAGATTTATATTTATTTTTAGGTCTAACTTATTAGGAAATTAAAATATTTTACTAAAATATGAAAATTCCAAATTGTATTCAAATATTTTTTATAATTAAAATTGGCAATGCAAAAATTTATAATTAATAATAAACTTATAATATTGTATAGGTTCCTTATAATTTAATCCTTTTGTGTATATTAAAATATATACCATTTTTAATTAATATTTATATGTAGTATATATGCATTGTATATTAATTTTGTATAACACAAAAGATTTTGTATAACAAAGATAAAGCCTTATACATATCTAAATATCTTATATACCATGGAATATGTTTACAATATTTTTATATCCTCTTATTATCTACATATATATAATTGAAATGGTATATATATACTATATATATATAAGCATAAATATTAATTTAATATATTTATTAGAGTATACAAATTAAAATTGAATAAAAGTTTCTATACTAAATATGCATACTAATAATATGCTGGAAACGTGTATATGCACGAAATAATAATATTGTGTTCAGTTTCTAAGATACAATCATTATTATTATCAGGGATGTACCAGTCCCAACTCAAATTTAATTGAGCTATTTAGAAAAAGTATAATGTATATTGTGAATAAAATAGCGTTATTAGAATAATTTTTAATTATTGTATACTCGTATAATATTTTTTTTTTAATTGGTAAAACACACACACAACAAGTAAGCAAGTCATCTCTGGTACACCCCTTCAGTTTTAATTATACATACTTAAGTTATAATTAATATTAAAATATCATAGGTATTTAATAAAAAACAAAGTACTTTTAGTATTAATTTGTTATACTACATGGTTTTAAATAATTAATTTATCGGATGAATTTTATATGAATTCAAAAATTTTGTATATATATATGCATACATACATTTATTATATACGACTAAGTTTACACTTTTGTGTAAATTTTTTATATTGGCATGTATGTACACATATGAGTGAATATATTATTTAAGTACACATATGAATATATACATTTTATTATACAATATGTTTAAATATATGTATATACATCTCAAATTTCTTAATAACAAAAAAAAAACAAAAATTTTCTTTTTTGTTCAAGAAAAAAACGAACTTTTTATTAAAAAATTTTGATCACGTAATAATGTACCTGTATTGAACGTGATATGAATAATTATAATTCTAATTGCACGCGATATGTATATTTATTTATTAACATTAACATATACATATGAACACATGCATATATATATATATCCATATAACGCAATTTTTTTTTGGTTCAAGCGTTCATAAGAAATATTATATGTACCTTTCGACATGACTTGCTATTTATTGTTATAATAAAAAAAAAAAAAATAAATAAAAAATTGAATTTGAAAAATTTTTTAATTTTGGTTTTTGAATAAAAATTTATAATAGTATATATAAATGTATGCGTATAATACTCGTATTAAATACACACATAAATATAAAAGGAAGAAGAGATACACGAACAAATTTCCTATTTTAATTAAATTTTGTCACGATATTCTATTATTATTATTATTTTCATTGTCCGGTTAATTCAAACCACATATCTATATACACTGGACATACATACATATATATATTTCTTTAATGAAATTATAATAATATGTAATAATGTTATACATACGTGTGAATAATATATAATAAGTATATTATAATTTTGAATATGTCGTATGTCCACAATTTTTTATAAAATTTTATTTTCGAAATAATTTTTTTTTCCAATGAAAATAGAATAAAAATTTATATCATCGCTAGTTAAACGTTATACGCACACACATACATACCGTTAATACTGTTATACATTAATTTTTTATATACAAATGTATATACGATAGAATGAGAATAAGTAATTTGAGGACTATTGAAATAAAGAATAATTATTTAATTGCGTATAACAGATAAAAATATAAAATATATAAAATGTAAAAGAAGATATTAAATAAAATTAATTTAATTTTGAAATTATATATGTATGTATATGGTATGTTTTATAAGTATAAGAAATAAATAATAACGATAATAAGTTATAAAAATAAGAAATTTCATGATTCTATTATATTTTAAGGATATTTTATTTTCAACACTCCCTGTACCTATAATATATATATATATTAAATAATATCGATTTAAAAATTAAAATTATAAACAATGTTATTTTGACATGCAATTTTAATGTTTTATATTATGATATAAAAGTATATAATATCAAGTTAGAGTATATATATCAAGTATATAGATCTGTAATACGTTAATAATAATATATTAAAATTAAATATTAAAGGTAAACTTATATGTTAAAAATATTGATTAATTTTAATTTTCTATTTAAAGAAATGGGTAGGTGCTTTAAGTTAAAAATTTATAAAAAAAAAATAAAGAATTTGTTATTTACGAAATACTTTCAATTTTAAAATGTGTACCTAGCAGTTTAAAAATAGGTTATTCCGTAATTAGTAATCGGCTGCTTACTGATTTGAATATTGTGCAGTTCTACCCACTTTATTTCACTTTCGAAAGAAAAGAATTTTAATTAAAAATTTTTTTCCATATTTTATAAATGAAAGTAACAAAAATTTGATTTGAAAATAAAATGCTGATTCGGAATGGGATACATAGTATTTACCTGCTGCATATTACCCTTATATTTTGCAATTTTTGTTTCCGTGTCTGATTGTATTTATAATACCACAATTATATAATAAGTAGCAATATTGTATAGTGCAATAAATTTATTGCATGAAATGTTATGATATTAATTAGCATGCAACAAAATAGAAAAATCGAGACAACAGAAATAGTTTATTGTTTATAGGATGGTTTATTTTCCAAGTGATCTAAGTCCATTATTAGAGCAATATTGAAATATTGCGCTGTTTAGATACTCTGCTCTAGTAACTAGAAAATTTATGATTAACTGATTATTTATTGTTCTATTCAACTATTTATATATAAGTTCTAATTCAAGCTTTTTACATTATCATTTTATAAACCATTTATCATTTTGTAAATATAAGAATTTTAAAATTAAAAATAAATTGAATTTTAAATTATCCTAAATATATTCAAAATTATGTAAAACATTTTTGATTACAAATAGAAAATTTTCTTATTACAATTAAACAATCCTATGAATGCCTACTTATAAGAATTTGTTTTTAATTTTTTTTTTTAAATTCGCGAATACTTGTATGATAAATTAATTTTGAAAAGTATATGCGAGGAGGGTACTTACTAAATACATTGCCTTCAATTTTATTTTACAAAAAAAAAAAATCAAATCATGATTTGAATTAATATGCAAAATGTTCAATGAAATGGAAACATTTCTCTCTTCTTGAAACGCATACATACATACATGTATGAGATTGAATTGTGTAAATCGTCTAATATGAAAAATAAAACTCTTTTCAATAATATTCTTTAATTTAATTTATTTCAATTATTTTTTGTTTTGTTATACATATATATTGTTATACTGTATGATATGATTATTTTATTATACTCTTATACATTTATTATAATATTTATGATTAGTTTCGTAAAAATGTCCTTGATTTCACTTTGAAGGTTTTTGACATTTTTCATTTTCATAAAATTATTTTAAAATTCCTCTGACATATAGGCAGGCGAACATATCGATTTTTGTTTTTTTTTTTTTTTGTTCAAAAGAACTCTCACTTAAAATAATAATGAACTTGGTTAGTGAGTGTTATTCTTATTAATTGAAATAAAATAATTTTGCAAGTAAGTTATTTTGTATTTTTTTTTTTTAACATTAAAATTAATTAAATGTTTTACTCACGTTTTCACGTTGATTTAAACAATACAAATAATTTATTTTATTTTATATTGTGTACTTTAAATTAAATTATTTGCTATAATATTGTAAAGAGTTATTATTTTTTATAAAGTATATTATAAATAATAAGATTTTTATTTAAGATTGATCAATGAATGTGTAGAACAGAATTTTTGATAAATTCTAGAAATAAATGCTAAATGATATACAAAACGATTGAGAATAACTATTTGTGGACTTGATTAATCAAGAATGAATAAGATTAAAGAATAAGATTAATGCAGAATGTTCCAATGATTCATGGAAATTCATTCACACTTGGCTCTAAAACATATTGTTATAATATACAACCTGATAGAGAATAATGAAAATTGTACTTCTCATATATGTACTTTTCATATATTATGTAATTTATTATTATAACGCAGAAATTATGAGAATATTAATATTTAATTTATACTATATTGTATTCATGATCAATTACTTGAATAATATGTGGTGTAAGATGAACCAAACAACTTATGCTCTTACTATACTGCATTCATAACCAATTAGAATTTATGATAAATTTATATTCGAGCAACTTTGAAGATTTCTCCCTGATACATATTAGATTTCCTATAGAAAATAATAAAAATTAATCATTATTTAAAACATCATTTCACCACAGGTCTAATTTAAATTTTCAAGGCAAGTACGTCTTTCCAATGTGTCAGAAAATCTTTATTTCAGACATTGATGTCACATTTATTTCAGAATATTGAGTATAGTACAAGAGAGTGTACTGCAACTTTAGTATGTTTGCATAATTACTCATAATTTGTAACTATGTATACAAAAACTTTAAATTTGTTTAGCAACATTGATAACTTAAGTATGAGTACATTTTTCTCTTATAAAATTTTCATTCTTCTCTCTCTCTATCGAATTCTGAAATTGCATCATTTATTTCCGTTTTCTTTTTATTATCAATTGTTTTTTTTTTATTTAAATTGTAAATTTAATCTTAAAAAATTATTTTTTTTTTACATATAAGCGGCTATGTACAACAAATACAAAAAAAAAATCTTACTATAAAAAGTTACAATTTAACAAAAACAAAAAGAATATTAAAGAAAAGATCAAGAGAAAAAAAAGCCAATTTAATTGTACTGATTAAGAGAATTTTTGTTGACATAAGCCTGTGCTGCAACTATGTATATATTGCTAAAGTTACTTGTATACTTCGAAGAATTCAGGGCGAAATTGATAAGAAAATTTTATTGATAAGAATTTTTTTTTTTGTTTTTGTTATTTTTCTGTGGTTTTATGGGTATACGTGTATGAAAATTTTGTATTTTGGGTGCCTATATTACATTGTGTACATGTGTGTAATGAAAATTAATGATGAACTTATAAGAAACTAATTTTAATTTGAGAACTGATTTCGAAGCGACTATTTACAATAATCTTTACTTAATAATAAGTTTTTTTATAGAAATTAAAATTAAAATTAAAATTTAGACTGATATCGCCTCTCTTTATATTAAATTAATGATAATACTAATTATTATGAATAATATTATAAATAAAAGATAATTATAAACTAAATATAGGAGTAATATTAATTAAAAATTAAAGATTTTTCCATTTAGATCTCTTAAATTTTAATTTCCAATAAATTTGTATGGAATAGGATAATAAATGATTAATGTAGTTTGGGAAAAACCCATTTTAATTCAGTTTTTTTTATACCTTGTATAAATGATATAGAAAGTATAATAAATCAATGAATAATTTTTAAAAGATTTTCATACAGATAAGATAATTTATGAGATAATAAAATTATGAGTATTATACCTTGCTTATATAAGTATATAATGGAGAAATTCTGAATAATTTTTTTAAAATTTGTTACATACTGTATAATAAATTGAAAAATTTATGAATTGTAATTAGAATTTTATAACAATATTGGGAAATATGCACATCTATTTTACTTCCTTTTATTGAATATTGAATATTTAATGCACAGCCTAAATATATGCTATGAATTTTTATATAGTAAATAATTTACTGCTTTTTTCAATTAAAAATTGTTATTAAACATAATTTAATATGGAAATTTATTTTATTTTAACATCAAATTTCTAAAAAAGATGGAATAATAAATTCTTTACAGATTAAAATTATGCAAATAAAATAATTCAACATTATGCAATTTCAAAACTTATAGCCTATTTTAATTTTGATATACGGAGGGAGGTTAGAATAGCTGCAATTTGTTATCTCTAATACATACTATATATTTATAAATAAATAAATATCTTTATATTAGAAAGGTTATGGTTATCATAATGAAAATATCACTATTTAAATATATATACTTACACATACAGTCAAACTCCTATAGCATGAACTCTCAGAAGATGAAATTTTTCTTAGTACAAAACTGTTTTATTGCATTCACCACTTAACATGAAATCTCAATAAACTGAACGTCATTTTGGCAACAGTTGCTTCTATAATACAAAAAATTATTTTTGACAAAATTTTGTTCAGAATCAAACAATTTTAAATGCGTATAAACAATCTCTTTAACATAATAATTTTTATATCAAGGAATGTATTGATTTCTTATACAAAATTTGTACAAATACCTACATGCTAATTTCGGAAAGACCTGTTTTGTGTTTTAACAAATAATTGGATTTGCAAAATTATTATAATTCTTTTAATTTCGCCATATCATTTTGTGCATATTCTTTCTAATGTAAACTAATTTTATTTGAAAAATGTTGATTCATGTTATAGAGGTTCGACTGTAAATGATTCATATATAGCAATAATTTCACTTTAAAATACAATGTTTTCTCAATAATATTGCGTATTATAGAATTTGAATTTTTATACTGCATACTGTTATACATATACTTAACTGTTATACATAATTGTTATACATTACTTTATTCAAAATTAATTCTTATAAGATAATTTTAGTTTTGTACACAATATTTTCGATTTGTACAAATAAAAAAAGAAAAAGAAAAGCAATTTCTCTGATTCATTGCGAAAAATAAAAAAAAAAACTTTAACCCTCCCCTCCTCACCCATATATACAACAAATTAAAATTTACTTAATGATAATTTTTTAAGATTAAAATTGGAATAACAAAATACAATATAATTTTTTTCTAATCTTTTGTATAATTGGAATTAAAATGAAATTAAAATTAAAAAAAAAAAAGCAAGAATAAAAACCGCGACAATTTTAATTTTATTTTTTTTTTAATCATAGTTGTTCACCAATACACTCACCGAAATTAAACAAAATTGTTGAATTGCGTTGCTTAATTATTTTTTTCTTTTCTATTTTTTAAGTGATAAGGGTAATTTTTTTTTTTCCCCATTTTACACTAATACATGTGGAATGCAATATTTTGTATTACACATATTTGACTCGTAACATTCATATAGGAAATTCAAACTAAAAATAAACTTACAAAATTTTTTTTTGTTATCAGCTGTTTTGTATATGCGACGAAGAATTCGACCTCAGCTATCAGAATTTTTTATTTTTTCTTCTTCTGTTTCTTCTTTGAAATGAGTCTAAATTTAAATGAAATTCTTAAATTTATTTTGTTTTGTTATTTTGTATATGCGGTTTTAATTATTTTAAGTCGACCTACATGTATTCATACTTATATACCTATATATACATACATAATATATTGTATATGTATATATGAGTACATACAATGTTGATTTTTACGCTATCTTGCATAAGTTATCGCCTTTGTTTATAGTGATAAGGTGTCAAAAACTAAATACAGAAAAAAGAAATGAACCAAAAATAAAAATAAAATTTTTTTTTTCTTATTTTTTTTTTAAAAAGATAGCGAAATGCCTTTAATTTTGATAACATAATTATATTGTATAATATATTATACATTATACGGATAAGTATTAGTGTATAAGAAGACATACACGTACAAACAATATGTGATAATAAAATGTAAATAAGATGATAAATATTTTATTTGTATACATTGTATATAAGAGTGTGTGTTTGTAAAAAATATTTTTGTATAATTACTATATATTAGGAATATTATTTAGGGATTGGGTGAGGGGGGATTACAACTCTGTTATATTAGAAAGGATGTTTACATAATATTTATGAAAAATTAAAAAATATATTTAAAAATTTTTCTATTCGTGAAATTTTTCTATTTCTATTTTCTATTAAGATTGAAATTCTATAAAATGATGGGCTTCTAAATCATATACTTTGGTATATACACTTCAAGTATAGTTTTATCTTGATTTTTGTAAAGCATTCATAATTCATTGCTTAATGTTTTTATATAAAAAATTAATACAGACTTTAAGTTTCAAATTTTTAGATACAAAATCAAACATTACAAAATGTTATAAATCCTTTAATCTGTTATATGCAATGCAATATATTTGCTACACTGTAGTTTAAATAAAAAAAAAAATTATTTTTCGTGTTGTTACCCTCAAAGCTTTACTTTGTTATCAATTAGTTACTATTATACCAGGGCAAAAGCCATTGGACCGGTGAAATACCGACAACATACTGCAATTATAACAGTTTTGGGGGAGATGTATTGCGTGTATACAGGTTAAGTCAAATTCTTCCTCATAAAATTTTTAATTTTCTATTTTTGAAATTTCTAAATTTTTGAAATTAGAAGATTTTTTTTTGAGTTAAAGTTGATCTATTATCCTTTATAATAAGTACATGGAATTTTTGGCTTTAACAGTCTAGTTTCTAGTACCCTGGACTTGATAACTATTTAATTTTCATTAATATTTTAAAAATTTTTTTAATATTAAATTCTTTATTCTATTTCACATAAAAATTTAACAAATTTTTACAGATTAGTTATATGAAAATTTTAATATATAAAAGATTTTAACAATACAAAATGTTTGCCAACAAAATTTCATTGAATTTAGTAGTGAATTCCAAAATAAAAATCAATTGAAATACAATTATCTAAGAAAATGGTACAAGATTATTTCAATTATTAAAAGCTGGAATACAAATTCATAATATGAGATTCAGAATAATGTAAAATCGAGAACATTACAAAATTATTTTTATGTCAAGGATTATAAGAGCGAGTATAGATATAAAAGTCCCTGCTTTTTTCAAAAAATAAATTTTCCATTATGGATTTTGATGTTGCAATTTGAATTTAAATTTCATAAGAATTCTGGAAAATCCTAAGAATTTTTCATGTCTAAAATCTTACATAATATTTATTTAAATTTTATTTGGTTAGGTATGCATATGCATACCAGGTAATATACAAGTCCTTATCATTATCAAAATAAAAAAAAAAAATTTTTTTTTTCTTTTACCCCCAATTGAGTAACCGATAAAAAAAAATCCATAATAAAAAAATGTTATGGAATTCAATTGAACTGAAATAATTTTAAATAATTTTTCTAGTTTCTACAAACACTACACATTCATAGCATAATATATTTTATATACATACAGGCACACAATTGTAACACAATCGAACATTATCGAATTTTTTGTTATCTTTATCTAAATCTGAACAAATAATCGATTAAATATAAGTTGATTATTATGACATTTTCGTTTTTTTTTTTTTTATCATTAAAAAATTTTTGTGTAAAATTCTCAAGTATTTGTTTAATTTTTTTTTATCATTATACCTTTTTTTTATTTACATTTATTTTGTATTTCTATATACAAACATCATATATAAAACACACATTTCTCCGTACAAAATATAATTACAAAATCTTATCAACAGAGAGAGAGAGAGAGAGAGAGAGAGAGAGAAAAAAATGCCATGCATATTAAATTTTGTTTACACGCTAATTAGATTAAAAAACACATGCCGGTTTTTTTTTTTAACTCTCATAAGTATAGCATTAGTATATAGGTAACGTGTATAAAAAAAATATTTTTACAAGATAATAAAGAAAGTATGTTTATATTTTGTATACAGGGTGGTCTGATTTAGGTGTAAATGCGCCTTGAGGAGGAGGTGATTCCTTGGAGTTTATTTAGAAGAAAAATCGTATATGGGTGGGAAGGGAGAGAAAATCAGATTCTATAGTAGTAGTTTTTGAGGTAATATCTACCCCTCTCTACCCATACAATTATTTTTTTTTTTAAAATTCCAACGTATCACCTTCTGCTAACACAGAGAGCGTTTACTCAGAGCCGCATTCCGCTGTATATGTACATATATACTGTTGAGCTGTTTACAATATAATGTTATATAACTGCACATCAAAAAGTATAATGCTTTTTTAATATTCATAATAAAATTATCAAATGTAATAAGTATGTAGTCTCACTTAAAATTTTTCCTTTAAGAATTTCTTATACACAATTTATATACCATCATATAAATATTTATAAAACGAATTGCTTAAGTTAAGCATCACTAAAACAATTATTATTTTCGAATACTTAAAATGCTGCTCAGATCAAATTATCCTATATTGTCCGAAATTATCATATATAATATAAAATAAATTAAAATCAATACATGTTATATAAAATATTAAAAATTTAATTGTTCTAAAATTTTAAGATAAAAGACAATATTGATTATGCGTTATCAAAATATGATTATATTTTATTAAATGATTATATTTAAAAATCAAATATGAGATTATCGAAAATTCTATATTTTTTTTTAGGTACACATATTGTATAACACAAACATCTTAACTGTTCTATTAAAATTATTAAAGTGATATATGATCTCTTATTATTTTTAAATATTTTTTTTTTGAAAAATATACATCTATACTAGCACAATTAATTCGACTCAATTAAATAACCTATATATTGGTAAATCATAAAATATATAACTGTTATATTTATATAACAGATTATAAACACTTTAATTAATAAAAAAAAATATTAAAAATTTATTAAATGACGAATTTGGCGTAATATATAGAAAATATTAAATCGAGAATCATTAAATGCAATACTAGAGTTATGATTGCAGAGGAAAATTTAAAAACTATTTACCAAAAGGAAAAAAAATCTGTATTGTAATCACAAGATTAAGAATTAGACATAAAAATTCTCAATTAGTTTACTATTATGGAATCAAAACATTAATCAACAAAATGTGTTTTTTCGAAGACGGTAACATTTATTTTGTAATTTGTAATTTTAATACAAAAATATTGCATATTTTTAGGTAGTACACCAAAATAATATTCTCGGTTGTTAATGATAATGGGATCTATGATAAGATAATAATAATAATGTTGCAGCAGTGTTCTTGTTATTTTTCACAATAGTGTATATTTTTTTTATAGCAAACAAAATCAAGGATTAAAAACTATAGAACATCTATAGAACAAGAGAAATAGGATATTATAGAAGAAATTTCACGTTTTCTTCTTGCTTGTAGTCTATTTGAAAAATATTTTAAATTTATTGTAGACCTCTGTTTTAAAAAAATAAATTACTACTATAAATTCGATCTATATACTATAAATTTTAGGAATCCTAGTATTTTTATGGTTATGTTATTAAAATTTTTGTCTTAAAATTTTTAAGGAATTTTAATGTTATATAATAATTTTAACTTTATGCCTTAATCATATAGTAAATATTAACTATTATACATTTATTTTATGTTATTAAATATTAGTTTTCTCTTCTTAATCTTATCTACCTTTATGTGGGTACCCTTACATTATTAAATTCATCATTTTATAAAATATTTAATATTGTCATTTCAGTGTTTATTTTTCACAGACTATTGATTACGAGTATATCGAATAAATTTTAAGAATCTTTGTATTTTACCAAAAAAAACATAAATACCTTTTTCAATAAAATAAACATAAATATGCTTTTCATTTAAAAAAAAATCAAATATCTTTAATAAAAAATAATCATCATAAAAAAGGACCTTTTTTTAATTCATAAAAAGTTGTCGAAAAAAAAAATATATATAAGGACTACAAACAAAGAAAGGAAATTTTTTACATCATTTGTTATTTTTCTATTAATTTTTGTTTTTTTTTTTTTTAGGTTTTCTATCTCAAAATAAAATTAATGATCTGAAACATCAAATTCAGAATCAGCACATATAAACGGGCTTATTTTATACAAACTAAAAAATAAAGTAAAATATTGTAATAATATACAAGAAGAAATTGTAAACGATAAAAACTGTTATATGTATAAGAAATTTTCTTTAATAACCCTAAAATGTTATGTACAATTATAGGAAAATATTATGATTTCTTTCAGTTATTGGTTTTTCTTTCTTATATGGTTATTTTTCCTTATGAAGGAATGGTGAAAGAGAAAAGGCAATTTTACTTTTATTACAAGTACCTTAAATATTATCCAAATTTATTTATGGAATATATATGTATGTACATGTATAAGTAAAATGTACATTTTTATCTATAAATATTATTTATATTATATACCGCATTAACTCCAGATACTTATGATATCGAGATAAAACTTTGCACTATCATTATACTTTTTTCTTTTTTTTGTGTAAATTTTTCTGCTCTTTTTCTCAAAAAAAAAAAAATGAAATTCTTACAGTGACCATTTATAGTATAATAAATTAAAAAGGTATTATGAATTACAAAATATTGTACTCTATTACTCTCATGGATTTTAATTGAGTAGGTTTTTTTTACTACTCGTATTCAAATTGTTTACACAAAATTTTTTTAATGAAAATTAAAATTCAAAAGACAAAATTATTAATTGCGTATAACTTTAAATTGTCGTAATAAATTGGTATATACAAGAAGAGAATATACAAAAATTGATGAACAGAAAAATATTAGCTGTCAAAGTACTCTCTTTATCTGTCAAATTAATTCTCTTAACTTATTAACTATTATACTACTTTGTTTGTCTTTAGGCTCGCAATGAGAAAAACTCTGATTGTATAATAAGAAATTCATATATGGATGCGTGCAATGGCGGAAAATTACAGAAATATTATCTGTCAAAATACTCTCTTCATCTGTCAAATATATAACTTATAATTTACTGTGACTTTTACCTATTCATTTGATACTATATAGACATGCCATAATAAAATTGTGTTTGTATTTTAAAAAATTTTTGATTGGTATGTGGGCATTGCCCTTAAAAATTACCCGTTTTAATAATTATGATTTAAAAGCTTGAAAAAATTATTCAAAATTATATTTCTATTGTGATTTATTAAATTTACATTGAAAATAATTGTTCAATTTCAAATAATCCCTTTTATATTTTTAATTGTTGTTCTTTTAAAACAGGCTATATTAAGAATGTGATGATCGCGTATTTCCATTTGTACATTATGATTTCAAATCACATCTCTATAATTCACATTGATCTTATGTTATCATATAACAGTTTGTTATATGTATACAATTTTTTGAAGAATTTTCTTCAATTCGTTCCTTTTGTATATAAAATCCAATGTGTACAAATGTACATGTTATTTTTTTATATATTTTTTAATATTCTTGTCTGTATATAACTATTTTTTGTATTAAGCACCTCTCTGCATTAAAATAAGTTAAAAAAAAATTTAAAAAAGAAATAACATTAACCTATCGAAATCTATGACTATACATATTCATATATACATGTTATTATACATAAAATAAGTACAACATATACGTAAATGCTTAATATGAGCGTATGCCACAAAATTTTGTTATTTTGTTTGTTCTGTTTTTCTCTTTTGTTTTTGTTATATACATAAGTCAAAAAAGCAATTTTCAATATATACAACAAGACCTTTTGCAATTTGGAATGACTAGAATAAATATTTTTTTGTTTTTCCATTATTTTTTTTGAGTATACAACAACCCGCAATATACAATAATTGCGAATGGCATACAAATTTTTCTATATTTTCTAATTTTCTATTTTATTTTTTCTTATTATGTTTTTCCTATTTTTTTTTTTTTTTGTTTTATTGTTTTGTAGTTATTTTAGCCCGCAGTTAACCAAGTTAAACGTGACTTACATTTTCAAGTTAAATCTGAATGAAAATCGTGACAAGAAAATATATTCTATACACACACACATACTAAAACAAAAAAAATGCCAATAATATTCAACAAAACAAGCATACATGCTTTAAATTCGTAATAATATTAAAATGTATATAAGCAAATGTATGTATATACGATGTATATAACATTCATATATTTGCACACAAATACATTAACAAAATAAAAAATTTCATTTAATATACTTACGTTACAGCGGTAGAATAACAAAAGAAAAGAGAAAAGGCGAGAAATAATAAAAAAAATCAAAAGAAAATTAGAAAAATAATATATTCGCGCTTCTTTCCACAACACACACATACACGTATATGCAATTTTAACAAAATTCACAGTATATTTTGGGATGCTAGTATTAGTGTACTAAGTAATCATAAATACATATACATACCAACGTAATAGAATAAATATTTATAAATTTTTAGTATATATGAAATTCAGGTTTCGTGTTGAACTTTTTATTTTTTTCGATTTTTCTAATATTGTATATGAGCTTTTTGAAAGTTTTTCCACATATATAAGAGTTTTTTTTTTTATTTTATTTATTTTTCATAGTACAAGCACATTTTTGTATTAGGGGATATTAGGGGTCTTTCTTCTATATATCTATTATCATATAATATCTATATATATATACATATTTGTATGTAGAATGAAATATTTTTCTTATATATAAAATTCTCTAATTCTAATCCATTATAACTATAGATTGTAATTTATATTTTTCTATTAAATAGAGATCTTAAGTGTAAAATTTTATAAATTCATTTTACACCTTCAATAAATTCATTTTTTCTAAATTCTTATCTTATTTATTATTTTATAGTTTTATAAATATACATACTTTTATGAAAAATTCATGTTTGTTAATAAATTTTAAATTTTAAGAAAATATTGCATATGTTGCGGCGCAAACCTCACCTCTACAATATATTATGTTTATTATAAAATTCTGATCTTTCTTTCTACATTTTACATTATAAATCAATTTTAAATTATTTTAAAATTTAATTTAATTGGATTTTATTAAATTTATGTAAATACTGCCGTAATTTAATTGTTATTCTTTAGTATATAATCCAATTAAATAATATAAGTTTCATAATATTACTAAAAATTTAATTTAAAGTGAAAATTTCAATTCAACTATAAGTTCTCATTTATTTACAAAAATATATTGCAATATTAATTATGTTTATATTCAAGTACCATTAACATCTATATGTATATATGTATATATACAATACAATATGTAATTCTAGTATACATATCTTTATATATAATAGTTTTTAGTCAAAAAATTTTTGTAACTAAATATTTATGTTTATATAGTAATGAGCATGTGAAATATACCTATAGCATAATATAATATATTAAAATTTTTAATTAAAACATATATAATGTGATATTTATTATTATGTATACATTTATAACTACTTTATTTATAAATTTATTAATATTGTAAATGAAAATTTATACAAATAGCTCCGCATTTAGTATACTGCAGGAATAATCAACAAAAATTTTTTGCCGGTAATTTTATTCTATATATATATATATCTTATTATATGTATATTACATACTTATATATGTATAGTATATATATACTGAAATATTATTATGATTATATGAGATCAAATTATATTTTAAATAAGAGTATAAACAATTTATATTAACCTTTTTTATGATATACCAAAATAATATAATATAATCGTTTTATATAGTTGAAATACATAAAAATATATTGCAGTTATATGCTTGTACAATATTAAGGGGTGATCTACACAATATATTTTATTTTATCAAAAAATGATATTGTTTAAAAATTTGGAACGTGTTTTGAAATAAAATTTTGTTAAAAAATTAATAATAAATTTGGAGCTCAAATATGAAGAATATTAAGAAAAAACGAGGATTATTTCCCATTCTTAACTAATTTATATATTATATAGAGTATAATGCAAAAAAATACACGGTACAATCTAACAATATTAATATTAAATTTTGTTATTGTTAAAAAAAAAATTTACAGAGCCTACAAAATAAGAGATGAATATAATCGTAAACTGCAAGCTAATGTCGTAATAATTAAATAAGTGTACGTTAAACTGCTTCAACGCTGTTCACGCTATATAACTAGAATGTAATTGTTTACATTAATGTTTACAAAAGTACCAAGCAAGAGAATTTCACAATTAGCGTTTATTAGAATTAAAACTTAGGAAAAATGAAACAATGATACATAAAACAAAATTTTTACTGCAAAATGTCACCTAAATTTTGAATTTTTAGTAATTTTGAAGAAATTACTGATTTGTGTTAATCATTTCTGTAAATTAAAAGAATAAAATTAAATTTATTAAATTATTGTTTAAAAATTTATTAAATGTACAATTTTTAGAATATTATGATTTTTCTTGCTATAAAATTAAGTCTTTTTCAGAATTTTGTAATAAAGGATATTAACCACATTTATCATTTTCCCCGGGAAAAATAAAAATGTCAAATTTATAATCAAAAATATTAACCAATAAATCATTTCAAATATAAATTTTGTATTTATTGGATAGAAAAACTTTTGTATTTTTGAACAAAAGAATATATACAATATTCTTAAAAATATACCTTTATAAATATAAAAAAAGTAAACTTTTTTTTTTGAAATGTTTCAGTAATAAATTATAAACACTATAAGGAATAAAAACTTCAATATTAAAAAAAAATATATAGGAGAAGAAAAATTCATATAGAATATTAAATGTGTATGAGTAATGTGTATATAACTATAAAACTAAAAAATAATTGTATATATTGTACATTGTTAAAACTTTCAAAATATACAACATATATATACAAAACCTTTGTTTTTCTAATTCTTTCTTTTCTTTTTTTTTGATCTTGGCTAAAATTTACTTTTGTACAGTGGATTCTAAAATAATTTCATTACTTGTTGGCATCTACGGTTTCATATCCAATTGCCAACTAAGTTTGCATGGTAAATGAAAGGTATGTCAACCATTGATGTAAAAATCATTGTGTAAACACAGCTATATTTTATAGTATAATTTTGAAATACGTCATTAATATGAAAATGCTATCATTAATTACTTGCTGTCAAATTGAATTTTTTTCAATTTAAAACAAAATTGTCATTTAAATTTTTGGAATTTTATGTCCTCAATTGTCATTATAGGTAATTTATTTAAAAATTTTCAAATTTTAAAAAATTTTTGTTTTAGACAAAATAATTTTACAATGATTTGATTTACAATGCTTGTAATTACTAAAATAACTTAAGATTTAGATTAAACAACAATATCTAGATTATAATTCGGTATTAACTGATTTCTGATTATTTTCTGATTGAACAAGAAGAATAGATTCTAAGATGAAAATAGTAAGTAAAAAAATTTAATTATTTCATCTTTAACATGTACGCATTTCTATTACATTAATGATCATAGATGAATCCTGCGTATAAGAATTAGAAAATGTATAGCCATACAATTATCAAGGTATATAGAGTTGAAGAAAAGAACATTTTATTAATATTCACTTTCGAATGTTATTGTTGAGCAAATCAGAAATTATATAATTAAGTTTTATTCTCTGTAAACCTCTAAAAATTTTCTTCTCTCACAAACTTTTCCATATTTTACTGTTTAAAGGTATACGAGTACACCATATAAAAATTGTATATTCGATACCACATATTTTGTTTCATATCATATATGTGTGTATATGTAAACATACTATATAGTAAACATGTAGTATGTAAATATGTATATTAAAAAAAAAGAAGTATAATATCCAATTGGACCCACCAATATATTTTATATTAAACGTGATTTTAATTTAAATTTTACTTAATCAAGCGAATTCGTTTTGTTATAAAATGAACAAGAAAAACAAATAAAATTAAACATTTTATTTTATTTTTATTTTGCTGTTGTAAATTTTCTCTTTTACATGTATGTGAAAGGAATACTCAATAATTATATACGATAATAATTCTCCCCATCTAATCATATATATCACATGTATTGGATATAGGTATATAGTTGAATAAAATGAAAAATAAAGCATAAAACAAAAAACAAAAGTAATAAAAATTAAATAAAATAAAAAAAAAGTGACTTTTCTGTACTCTTAAGAAATTTATCCTTGAAAGTTTTTAAGTATAGAAGAGAAGAAAAAAATGAAAATTAAAAATTCTTATCCTTATGCTCCTCATCAATTTTCTTTGTTGGTGTTTTTTTTTTTTACTTATAATGCTTATATAGAATGAATAAAAGAATTTATCAAATATTACACTATCTTTGTATGTATGTATGTATGCATATGTATAAGAATATAAGTGAAAGAATATACAAGAAAAGAAAACAAAAGATTAAAAAGGAAAATCTAAAAGAAAAAAAAACGAAACAAAAAATCTAGTGTGTATGTTCGTGATCTGGATATAAAAAGGATATAAGGAAATAAAATTAAATAAAACAAAAAGGAAAACAAACAAAAACAAAGCATATAGAGAAATGGAAATAAGAAAAAAAGGTTTTCCCAGAAAAATGAATGCATATGTGAATTATATATATACTTACACACACACACACACACATATTTACACAATGATATTCATAAAACCATAAAAAAGTGAGGGATTTGTAAAAATTTATAAGAGGCTATGCGTTTCTTTTTTTTTATAATTTGAAATATGGAGAAAAAGTGAGGTTTTTTTTATATGTTCATAATAATATACCATATATATGAAAAATAAAAACATATATGTATAATATAACGGTAAAATATGAGAGGAAAAAAAATTATATTTATTTTAAAAGAATTTTTTATATTCTAGAATAATACCAGGCGAATATAAATGATAAAAAAGTAAATGAAAAAAAAAATTCATATGTGAAAATCTTAATATTCTTGCGTTATATATTTAAATAAATATATATAACTATATATATTTATATAACATGATTATTTTTTTCAGTTTTATTTAATAATAAAGGACAACAAGAAAATAAATATAGATATTTTTGAAGAAAAAGAAATGTTATATTTATATATTAAAAGATATTGTGTGCAAATAAAATGACGAAATTTCCATGATGATAAATAACAAAACTGATATACATAACATACAGCACAATGGGAAATAAAAATTCATACTTCTAATATATATTTTTCTTTAATTTGAAATGGAGAAAATTTCAATCAATTATTGAAGATATAATATTTAACAAATGTTTTTTACTCTAAAAAATATATTTATTACAATTATTTAGCCAGTTTATAACAGTTATTGTATTCTTATGCTTAAATATTTAAATAATACATAGTTTTATAAGTACATAAATTAATTATTATGAATTAAACATCTAAATTCAAAAAAAATATTGTTAAGAATAATAAAGGCAACACCTTATTCAAATATTAATACAATAAATAGCAAAGTCATGAACCCACGAAATTTCTAATCAGAAATTATACGCTACATTAAATGTAAATAGTAGCGTTATCTAGGGGAAAATTCGAAAGTTATTTAAATAATAAATTCATGTGCTAAAATAATATTATGAATTCTTAATTTAATTACAAATTTTTATACTTATTGAAATTTTCTTAAGGGAAATCAAAATTCCGCGTTAATGGAAAAATTTTTTTTGAAATTAATTTCCTATAGTCGTAATTTAAAAATAAAAATATTCCATTTAGTACAAATAAAAATTAAAAATTTGTCACTTTCAATTAAAACTATTTCATTCAAAAATTTAATTTAATTGTCTTACATGACATGACACTTTTGTTTTAATATTGTCTTAAAAAATTTATAATAATTCATAATAATAATTGGATAATAACAAATTCTTCTTTCTCCATAAACGTTATGTCATATATTTTTATAGCAAGAATTTTTTGTTCTAAAATTATTATCTGTACGTATGAACTTATCTTTAGTTCTTCACTTGAAATCTTAAATTATAATATTTTTTCAAATATTTTGGCAACACTATAAACCAAATTAGATAAAATTTTACAAAGAACTCCGGCAATCAAAAAATATTTCTTGTATATTTTATTTAAAAAAATTAGTTCTTAAATAAAAATTAAATGAGATCATATTACCTTTTATGAAATATATAAATATTAATCTTCTTTTGTGATATATTAGCGCTATAAAAAATGTGGCATGAAGCTAGAAAACAAGAAAGGAAAATTCGTGGTATGATTGTAGATTTTAGAAAAAGAGCAGAGCGTCGGCAAGATTTTTATGAAAAAATTGTAAGTGTTTTAATATCTAAATGAAGTTTTTATATAAATTTTACTTTTTATTTTTAATATTAGAAAGCTGATCCAACACAGTTTATGCAAGTTCATGGCAGAAAATGTAAAATACATTTAGATTCAGCAATAGCAGCAGCAGGCGATGGCTCGGCTATCATGCAAGTGATATTTCGAACTATATACACATATCCTTATACATAAAATAATATGACATTAAAATGCCAATTTCTAATAAGTTTTTTCTTGCAAATTTTTAAAAATATTTTTGTTTAGAAAAAAAAAATTAAAATTCACAATACACTCATTAAGCATACAGAAATTTAACTTATTAATATTTTGATAATAGAAAAAAAAAGTTGAGCATGAAAAATGTAACAATATTTTTATTTTAGTGTTCCCTGGCAAGGTCAGAAGGATAATTTGATAGATAGATTTGATGTTAGAGCTCATTTGGATTATATACCGGCAGTTCAAAAAAGTAATGAACCGGAGGAATTGACATTAGAAGAAAGGCAATGCAATTATGAAAGATATAGAATACTAGCACAAAATGACTTTTTAAATATATCTGAAGAGAAATTTCTTCATCAACTTTATTTAGAAGAACAATTTGGAGCAAATGCTCCAACTGATATCACAAGTCCCAACACCGGAACAACTCAAAGTACAGCAACTACTAAAAAGAAACCGTCCACTGGTTCTGGTGCTGCAATAGGTTATAATTATGAAGATAATGATAGTTCATCGGCGCCTTTCAGTCATATACTAAGTGCTCCTACTGTTCCTCAAACCTCGAATGTTGAAGATGATGACTCGGAATCTGATCTAGATATGGATGTTTCAATTGAAATCACAAAATTAGATACAACCCAAGCCCATGAATTAAATGGGTGTGGTCGTAATTATGGAATGTTGGGAAATGATTTCTTTTCCTATTTGCATAAAGATGCAGACGAAGCGGAGGCGCTTCGTATGGCAAGAGAAGAAGAAGCTGAAAAAATAATGTTAAGCGGGAGGAAAAGCAGACGAGAGCGTAGAGCTCAGAGGGAGAGGAGGTTTATAGGACGACCATTGAGCCCGCCTAGTTATGCTGCGAAAGAAGAGCCACAGGAAAAAGAAAACGAAAGTGCTGATTCCCGTTCACCTTCACCAGAAAATTCTGGGAAAATTACGTACATTACTTCATTTGGAGGAGAAGACGAACTGCAACCTCATTCAAAAATTTCAATAAATTTAAATAAGCCTTTTGGCAGCGGTAGTACAATTAGCTACGCTGAAAAAGTGAAGGAAAATCTTGCGAAACTAAAGGAAATCAATGAAATACAGAAACGAAAAAGTCCGGAATCTCCCAAAGTACCTAAGCAATACTTAAGAAGTCGAACTAGAACTCGAAGTCGTAGCAGAAGCTATAAAAAACGGTCTCGCAGCAGAAGTATGTATAAGAGAAGTGGTAGCAGAAATTATCGTCGAAGTCGTAGTAGGGATCGTAGTTACAGGAGTCGTCGAAGAAGATCTTCAAGTTCAAGCGATTCAAGAGGTAGCAGTATTCGCAGGAAATCAAAGTCAAGATCTGTGCATCGAAAACATGATTATTCGAGATCAAGAAGTCCAAGACGTTCAAAAATGCGTTATACAAGTAGCCGAAAAAGGAAAAGTCCATCATCTTATACAGACAGTAGTAAATCGAAATCACGTGATAGATCAAAATCTCTTCCAAAATCAAAAGCAAATATAGAAGTAGTAAACAAAGAAAGTGAACTTCAAAATCAAACTATTTCAGAAAAACCGTTTACTTTTGGGGAATATATTGTTCCAAGTAATAGTACATTTAATCCAAGTGAATCAACAAACGTGCCATTAACCTGTGGTATCGTTCAAGTAGCAAAACCTCCTGTAACATCACAATTACCCCAGCCAATAATCACATTTAATAAACCTACATTATCGCCTATACGACCACAACAGTCGCCAAAACCGTTGCAATTTAATCCTCAGCCGAACAGTTCTCCTAATGAGGTAGAAGTTCCTATAAAACGTTACTATGGTCGACGAAAAAGTGATGAGTCTTCCTCAAATTCTGGCGAGGATAATAGTACTGAAGATGAAACGGATAATAAAAATGTTAATGAAAATTCAAAGTAAATTATTTTTTTCTTTTAATACAAAAACATTGTTAAATTTTATTTCATTTTAGTTCTGAACCATTTCCTGTAGTTGCTAATAATATTAGTGGAAATTCTGGTGCTGGTAATTCAGGTACCATTAACACGAACTGTTCTACCTACGATGCCAAAGTCAGTAAGAATAATTCAAAAATATATTATTTTGCTTGTGATTTTATCTACTCCCTGTCGAAAAGATTTTATAATGACAATTTCAAAATTATTTTTCAATGAAGCGTAAAAATTTATTAAGAATAGATCAAACAAATTTGTGTTTGAGTTTTTTATTTTACAAAATCTAACATATTACAAATTTTATAATGTAAAAGTAAAATTTGGAACCGGTTCTTTTGTAACTCTTTTTTTTTAAATGAAATTTTTAAAATTTTCTGAAGCGTTTACATTGCAGTTTTGCCTATTTTGGTAAATTATAAATGCAAAATGTGTATATATACGTAATATTGCAATACGAAAAAGAAATGAATAAAAATTAATAAAATTCTTATATAATATAAACTTGCATAATATTCAAAGAAAATTTTTAGTTTCAATTACTTTTCATACCGATTTAAAATATTAATTAATTTAACAAAATAAATAATTAGTTAAAGGAATATCATTAACTATTTAACAATAAATATGAAATTTAAAACATTATTTTAATTACATATGTAACATTATTTAATAATTAGTATAAAAATTTTCAAAATTTTCAAATATGCATTGAACGTTTTTAAACTTTTCGAAGTTGAATATTTTTCAGGGGCAAGGCAAAATAAATCCGAGAGACCGTTTGAAACGCAAAATGCAAATTTTATTAAACAAGCAATGTGAGTATTTATTTTAAATTTTATGAAGACTAAATTTTGACTATAATGCTACAAAAAACAAATAGACAAGGCGGATAAAAAAGCAGAAATAGAAAGAACTGAACGTCAAATCCAACAGCAACAAGAAAGAGAAGATGAAATGCGTGAGCTGGCACTTAAGCTTAGAAGACGGTAATTTTTGTATATAAAATAAATGTAATACACTCTTTGTTCCATTATTTAATGTTTCATAGGCAACGTGAATTACGTCATAAATATGGAACACCATCACCAATAGCAAACACATCAGAATCAGATTCTGAAAAGCAATCAACAGTAATTTCAATCAGTGCTGCACCTGTTATAAACAAAGATGCTCTTAAATTAATTAAAGAAAGGTCAAGATCGAAAAGTAAATCAAGATCAAGGACCCCACGAGATAGGGAACATCGAAAAAGATCACAAGAAAGAATATTTGAAACAAAAAGACGTAGTTCGAGTAGAAATCGTGGAAGTAATATTGGAAGCAATACAATTGGTAGAGGATTTAATAGTAATAATAATACTAATCGTCGGCGTAGATCTAATTCAATGGATTATAAAAGAGATTCAAGAAGACGTTCACGTAGTTCCTCACGACATCGGCAAAATCAACCATATAAATATCGTCAAAGAAGTCGCAGTCGCGATCGTCGAACATCATCGTATCGTGAGATTGATCGTGACCGCGATAGATATAATAATCGACGTCGTGATGAATTCCGTAATTATTCAAGAAACTATAGAAGTAGATCTAGATCCAAATCACGTGAGCGAAATTATAATCGTACGAGACCACGTGATCGTAGTAGAGAGGATAATAATTACAATAGACAGAGAGATAGAACTAATGACAATCAAAGTGGTATTGGTAATATTAGTTCATCTTCACCAAAAGTTTTTAGTAGCACAAAACGTTTGGTTGACTATTGATATTCATTATAAAAAAATGTTAAGTTTTATTAAAACAAAACTTTTGTTTATAATATAGAGTGAAAATTCTAAAATAAAAAAAAATAACTTTTTTGTTTTTCTAATATTAAATTTGTTTTTTCTCTTTCATCTCATTTTTAAAACTAACAATTAAAATGTTAACAATTGAAAAATTTCTTTAATTAAGCACATTTAAAAAATTTCTATTATTGATAAAAATTCTTTTTGTGGGTCAATATTTATTTTTGCAACTCGCTTTAAGAAAACTCTTCAGACAGTGCTGTAAATTTTACAATAAATAAAACCTTGTAAATTTTAATTTTAAGTTTTTTATACTTATCTACTTATATAATTGAATCAAAAATAAAATTTTAACATCTTGAGTAGAAATAAATCAAGTTTTATTCATTTTATTACGAAGTCTTTATTGCTTTTGTAGTACGTATGTCTATTGTTAAATAAAAAAAAAGCATTAATATATTTTTTTGTTTAAAATTTATTTGTTTTTTTTTTCTATCAATAGAGGTTTATGAAAAAAACAAGAAAATTATTCTTCGCCGGGTGGTAAAGGTTGCTGCCCACCAGATTGACTTATACGATTTCCAGGTTCTTGTTTTATTTGAGAAATGGGTACAGGAAGTGTATTAGTTGAAATTATTGGTACAACATACTGTTCTACGTCTATATTTTCCTTCTTAATATTTTCAAGCTGCATATATCCTCCAGTTTCATCCTAAAATGATATAAAAAAAATTAAAAATGTTTTTTTTACAATCCATTGCAATGTAGAAAATATTAGTTACGGTAACGAATAAATCCAATGTATTTCCTAATAAAATATCCATAGCTTGCTGAGACACATAACCACTTTGAGTGTCTCTAACTTTTACAGCATATTCCAACATTGGAGTTCGAAGCTCTGGACATTCATTAAGAGCTGAAATTAATTGTGTTCCTGGTAATTGTAAGAGTACACCAAAAGAATCTGGTTTTAAACGTTGACAGCACTTTAAAAATCCATCCCAAATAACTTTTACTTTCCAAACTTGCTTTAATATTAAACGTTGTAATAAATTTACTATGAACATTGATAGTCTTGGATACAAAGTTAATGATTGCAGCATTGTTCTCATTAATAATGTTGGTAATGGATAAATTTCAACTAATTGTTGAAGACACGATGCTAATATCTCTTGAGTATAAATTTGTTTTTCATCTAAACATATACTAGTTGCTTTCATAACAAGTCTTAGTTCACACTTTGAATTTTCGATGTTATGCAACGCAACTAAAAGCTCACTAGGTGTTATTGGCATATCAAATTGAGAGAATTCCGGTCCAATTCCTAATAAGCGATTAAAAATTTCCTTAACGACAACTGGATTCAATTTTAAAAATTTGGGTAAAGCATTGATTATTTCTTTTTTAGTAAGTCCAGATATTATTGGTATTAATAAACGAACATCGTTAACTTTATTTTGATAAAGTTCACGAACTTTGTTTACTAATTCAGTTGTGGGGGCAGTACGTTCAGTTAAAATATAAATTATTTTGGTAACTAGTGTTTCGGCTCCTTTTGGACATTCCTCTATCATTTCTAAAAGTTTGGGAGAATTTGGACCGATTTTTTTTATTGTTGTATCTATTGAACGCAGTATCGTACGTTTTAAATCTGGACTTGTTGGTATATAAACATTAACTAGTTCTTTTAAAAGGTCTACGGAATAAAAAAAAAAATGTGTATTACTAATTTGGAAACTTGAAGATGTATCAAAATTATATATGATATTTGTGGATGGTGTATATAAGGCCCATTAGCTCAGTTGGTTAGAGCGTCGTGCTAATAACGCGAAGGTCGTGAGTTCGATCCTCCCATGGGCCATTATTTTTTTGCATTTTTTTATATTTTTGGTTTGACAATGAATTAAAATTTTAATATAAACGCAATTTTGCACATATAAATTGAAACGAACTTTAAAATACATATTTAAAAAATTAATCAAAACATTGTGAAAAATCACACAAAGTTTGTAAAAAAAAAAATTTGGCCCATGGGAGGATCGAACTCACGACCTTCGCGTTATTAGCACGACGCTCTAACCAACTGAGCTAATGGGCCTTCTTAATAATTACTTTTAAAATTATCATTTTTCCCCCGTGCTATTTTTCATTCTTTTTCATTTCTTCTATTAAATTTCTTCGTTAAAAGTATATTATAATTTACAAAATAGATTAACTAAGTTAAAAATAATGTTTGTTTTTAAGAACTTTAAGAATTTAATTACCTTCATTATACGGCACAATTGCTAAGTATAACCCTAAACAAATTTTTGTTAGTTCCTCATGCCATGCTGTATCTGGTTCCAAACGACCGAACTCTTTCCCGTACATTGATGGTGGTGGTTTCTCGCATTCAATAAATTCTAGGAATTGTATTGCAAACAATTGTATTTTATCAGTAACAACTTTGTGAACAGAATACAAGTTAACAACATTTTCTATAGCTTTATCTCTTAACGCAACATTTTCGTGTACACAATAATTCAAAAGAATTTTAACAAATTTCAATTTTCTTGGTGGACGACGAATTGTTAAATCTCGCATCAGTTCTAAACAATGTGGTCCTAACTCTGGCTCTTCACACATTCCAACTAACATGTTAACTGAATCTTCTGGTAACAGTGGTGCTTCTAAAAAAAGCTTTCTTAGTAATTTTACTTTGTCCTTAAAATCACAACTTTCATAAATCCCTTCAATTAAATGCATCATCAATTGATTATAGGCATAATCAGGTCTATGTTCTGATTTAACATAAGTATGTCTTGTAAATCCTTGAAACAAACAATATTCTTCAAAAAGCCAGCTAAATCCAAGATCCAAACGGTTCTTTATGTCTTCCATTATAAAATTAAAAATTATTTCCCGAACTTTATCAGGGAAAGTCGCTGCCATTACAGTTAATATCTTACGTCTTTTTGTAGCAACGCCACCAATGGTACAATGTCCTTCTGAATTTAATATGCGTTTCACAGCTTTTATTAAAAAGTTTTCTTTTTCTACTCTCGAAATTGGTTTTGTAATTTCCTGTAATTTAAGCGCCTTTGCCCTTTGCTTCATTCTAGCTATCATAGCTTGCTCTCTAAAATATTTATAAAAGTAATAGTTGTATTTAATTATGTTTTATAGTTATCACTTACCCTTTTTGTTTTTCCATAGTTTCCCTCAATTTTTTCGTTGCTTCGTCTTTCTTTTGTGAGTCTTCATTAGTTGTCTCCTCTTCATCAACCTCCATAATACCAGTTTCGTCGTCCAAATTGTACGAATCCTCTGTAATATTTACAACCTTCATTGGGATTTCCTTCGAAAAACAGCTAGATCCAGGTCCTATTTTTGCATCTGACATAGCTTCCGCTAAAGCTCTTGATACATAGGTAATTTGTTCAGAGTGACTTGATCCATCAAAAGGTTTATATTCCTTAATAAACTGACTTGGGGCTTCATTAGGAAGATGTTTTATGCATGCTATTACTAAATTAACTACGTTCTCTGGAATTTTTAATGCCTCGACAATATATTTTTCATTTACTTTCATAGCTTTTGTTCTTTGCTCTGCAATAACTTCATAGTCGATTTCAAGCGATTGTTGCTTTTCTACAGGTTTTGAAATTTTAGATTTTTTACTAACTGAACTTGTTGCGCTCTCTAAGGCTCTTTTGGTTCGACGTTGTTGTTCTTGTTTATCCATTTTTGGGATAGCCTTTATGATTTCTTGCTGTGAACTACCTAAATCTTTAAGTAATGCTATAATTGTTCCTTGCATTTCAAATGAACCACGATTTTTTAACAAATTTAAAAGCTGCATTTTAAGGTTTTTTCGTACCGAGCTTACTTGAGAATCAGTTAAAGTAGGTGGTAGGTTGGAATGTAATTCCTCGATTGCTTTAACCACACTTTTCATTAATGATGGTCTCAATTTGGCAATTGTGCAAAGTGATCCAGTACATGCGATTAAATTTACTGAGGATATGTGTACTGCACCATGGAATTTGAGTAGACAATCGAATATATCATTTGCTTCGTCCTCCAGTTTTCTTCTACGAACTATTTTTAATGTTAAAGGTATATCTTCTAATGAATAATCCTGCTCTCTTTTCATACTGTCCTGATCGGGGTATGTTTGAAGAATTACAACTCCTTCAAGAAATTTTATTGAATTTGTACGAATTCCATCGTTGTCATGATCAATCATATCCAATATTTGAGCCTTCATAGTGCATAGAATTGCCCATGCGTCTTCAATACTTTCGGTTATATCTGATGTTGTGCAAATCCATTTCAATGAATTTTTATAAATTGACCCCATTGCCTGAATCACTCTTTTGATGACTTGAGGTGAAGAGTCGCGCAACAACATAGCCAATGGACGGACTATTCTTGGAGTGTATTCAATTTTTGCTTTACTAAAATTTTTAAAAAACTTAAAATCATTTAAAAATTTCAGATATTACCATAATATATACCATATTTGTTCAATAACTCCAACAACAGATTTTCTTACTTCTTGAATTGGATCGTGTGCCATTGCAATTATATTTTCGAGAAATTCATCAAGAAGCTCAATATTTGACCCTAACAGTGTTTCTTGAATTTTAACAAGAGCTTCACATTTTTCTTGTGTTGTACCAGTTGCAGTTGAATCTAACCATTCTATAATCTACAAAACATTTAAAAAAATAAATTTAAGTACTTTCTATTGTCATCCCACGAAACTTTCAATTAATAATGGGAAATTACCTTTGATCTTGCATTTACAGTTTTTTCGTCAGCAAATAAAGATGCAGTTTCTCCAAAAAATTGAGAATGTCCTAATATACCAGACATTTTTATACAATAAAAAATTTAATATTATCTTTTTTAATTTTATAATTGAATATTCAAAATTAAATATTTAATTTTGAAGTCGGCTTCAAATACATGGTTGTTTAGATTTTTGATGGCAAAGCGATGTCAATGACATATGAGTCTTCATTATCAATAGTATAACCACTTTAAAGCGAAATGTAGTAAAAATCTACTTTATAATAATAGTAAATAACAATAGACTTAGAACAATATCACGATATGTCTGAATAAAGTGGTTCTGCTAATAAAAACGCAAATGTACAATTTTTGCTAAAAAATGCGAAAATTGTGAAAAAAAAAATAAATAAATAAATAATTTATTTAATAAATAACACAATTTTCTTGCTGCAGAACCACAAATTATAACGAACTGCTTTTGACAGTGAAGTATCTCAAACGGGCTATGATTGTAGTTATTATTTGCAACTGCAAATATAAATTCACCAATACTCTCACTCTTAATGTTATCTTTTTATTGACAGAACATTTTATATGAAACTTATACGTCTATGCACCTTCTTACGAACATTAATGTTGAATTTTTAAAAATCATGTCATCCCTACAACGGTTTTAAATTTTTATTATTATATTATGCTGTCAAAAATTGCGATTGAATTTTTTATTGAAAAAAAAGTGACATTTCATTTCGATTCGACTTCAAAAGAAGAAAAATATTCGCGACGCAAACAATAAAAAGAAAAAAAAATGCAACGATGGAAAAACATTTCGGTAAAAAAAATATTAAAAAATTGTTTAAAATTTAAATAAAATATAAATTAAATTATAGTTATTTAAAAAAAATAATAAATGTGCGATATTATTTAAATCAATATAATAGATTATGAATTAGTATAAAACATTTAAGCGTGGGATGATTAACAACTCTTAGTGGCCATTATTCATTTTTGTTTTATTGGAATTTCAATATGTTGATTTTTTTTTTGAATAAAATCTTAATGTTATTCGTAAAATATTTTATTTTTTTTAAAGAAAATTAAAGCATTATATAATATTAATTAAATTTTTATAATAATTATTTATTATTTTTTATTTAAACTCATAACAATCAAGGCCAGACTTTATGGAGCCAAAAAAGAAAAAAAAAATAAATGAGAAAAGATAGTTGCATGTACATGTATATTTTTTATGGTATAAAAATTTAGAACAAGCAAGGGAAGGTTCAAAATATTTTAACAATTGAATATAATTATTTTAATTTCAAGAAAATTTGGTAAATGAAGAACATAAGTATTTATAATCCCATTTTTTTGTATTCAATAATTATTCCCTTAAAAATATCAGTTATATTATTAACATTCATCCGCTTGTATGAGACATAACACAGCTGCTTTAATTTTAATATATACAAATATACATACCTACTTATATGAATTTGTAGGTAAATGAATATATGTATATACATATACCTTGCTATCCAACAATACAAGTAACAAAACTAATCTGTTGTTTGTAATTTAATATATGAAAACTTAATAGTTGAAATTAAGCATAAGCTTTTAATACGGATTAAATACTATGGAAAGGAGTATGCTTAATGTTTTATAATGAATGCAAATTGTATGTTTTTCTTTGCTTTTATTTTGTTTTTATTTTTATAGTAGTAGGTAATTAATGTGTGTGTTTTATGAATTCGTAATTGCAGATGAAAATAATTAAAACGAAAAACACATAATAGTATCTACATAGTAGATGATTTCAAATTAAATAAAAATAAAATTGACCTTGAATATTTGAATAGATTTAGCAGGTTTTACATATCTACTTTGATATATAGGTACATAGGTATAGGTATATCTTAGCCAACTAAGTAGGTAAATTGCACTTTTCATTTCGATAAAAGTTTTTCTAATGTCTTTATTTTTGCGTCATACTTTTGTTGATAAATAATTGATTGAAATCATTTCACTTTCGATTTGATTTCAATGTACTTATATATCAAATATATATTTATCAAAAATTTTGCACGAATAAACTGAAAACGGATTTCAATTTCTTAATAAATTAGGTTAACTAATTTTATTCATAGATTTGTTATATAAAATGATAGTATTTTTAGATAAATCACATATAGATATTAGTAAACAAGTTGATAGATAGGTAGATTTTTTATTTGCCTATTTAAAATTTCATGTATAAGTACCTACATACATATGTACCTATGTATCTTTGTAGGTACCACTCTTTTCTACTTGAAAAATTCTATAATATTCTGCTAATTTTCCAGTTTTCAATAAAAATATCAATTTTTCTTATTTTTTTATTATCGAATTTTTCTTTTTTAGATAATGAAAGTAATAATATGATCTCATGTTCTGGATGTCTAAATATTGTCGAAGATAAACAGTATTTATCAGCATTGGGTCAAGAATGGCATAATGATTGTTTTCGATGTTCAGCATGTGACGCAAAATTATCTAGTTGGTATTTTGAAAAAGATGGCTTATTGTTTTGTCGCGATGATTATTGGTCAAAATTTGGTGAATCATGTCAACAATGTTCAAATGTTATAACTGGTCCAGTTATGGTTGCTGGTGATCATAAATTCCATCCAGAATGTAATAAAATCAAATTTATTTTGACTTTCAAAAAAAAAAGTATAAATCACATTTTTTTTAGGTTTTAGATGTGATTCTTGTGCCTCTTTTATTGGTGATGGCGATTCATATGCATTGGTAGAAAGATCAAAGTTATATTGTGGATCTTGTTATAAAAAATTGATGAGTCCTTTGTCAAAAAATACAACTGGTTTAGAAAAACCATTACATTCCATTCGTTTAATAGAGATTCCATGGAAAAAAGGCAATAAAAGTGGCATACGATTGGCTATAGATGAAAATCAAATTGGTACACCAGTAACACCAGATGCAGCATGCCGTGGTGTTCGGATTTCAGAGTATGATTTCATTGTTTTAAAAATATTTCATAATTTTATTTTTTTTTTTAATTTCTATTGAAAAGCTAACAATTGAGTTTTTATAGCTTAGAAAACTTTTTTTCTTTTTAAACATAACCAACTAATACCATATCTTTGTATATGGGGTATACTAAACAATAATAATATTTTGTAACAATTGTAGGATTTATGGACGTGTAGGAAAATATGTTTTTTCCTTCATATCATCAGCATTTGATTCGTGCTGTGGAAATTATAGGTACTAATTAATATTTAATTTATTAGATGTTGGCGCGAAATTGTATTAGCACATTATTTTTTTTTTTACTTTTTTATTAACTCAAAATATAAAAAATTAACTCACATGATTTATTAAATATCCCTAAAAGAAACTTAACTTTCCTTATTTACTTTTATTAAGATTACATCTAAAGTTACTTATTTTTCTTAAAATAATTTGAGACTATTAACCATATAACAAATTTAAATTTGCTTGTATATGAAACAGGATTGATGTGAATACGGATCTAATGTCATTACATGTTGGAGACAAAATTTTAGAAGTAAATGGAACACCAGTTAAAGATTCATCAATCGAACAAATTGATAATTTGATCCAGAGCACGGAAAAAGTTTTGCAGTTGACAATTGAACATGATCCTATTGAAATCAGCCGTAGTTGTAGCAATCTTAATACAACACGAACTACATCACCATTACAAACTGTTGATATCAATAAAAATTCGCAAAATTTACAAAAATCAAGTACAACATCTCTTATAATACCAACAACTGTTTCTAAAAAGGATAGTGATATAAATTTAAGCATTCCAACAAGTTCAAATAGGAGCTCATTAAATGCAAAAATTGTTAATTTAGATAAAACGGTAAATGAACGTAATCGTATGACAAAACAAGAAAAAGAAAGAATTTTTAAACGTAAAGATGAGGGTTATATTAGTGGAACAAAGACAAGACAGTTAAGAAAAGCCAAGAACCTGAATTTAAATTGCTCAAACGCAACAAACAGTTTAAAAGAAAAGGAACGTTGTGCAAGTATGTCAAAATTATTAGATGAAAATCATGTTCCGGTTCCAGAGTTGTATGATTTAGCACGCACAAAATCCTTTCGTGTTGAGCCAAAACCTCAAAGGATTTTTCGGGCTTCGGATTTAGTTCAAGGGGAATTATTAGGTAAAGGATTTTTTGGTCAAGTTTATAAAGTTACGCATAAAGTGACTAAAGAAGTAATGGTACTAAAAGAATTGTATAGAGTAGACGAGGAGGCTCAAAGGAATTTTTTAAAGGAAGTTGCTGTATTGCGATCATTATCCCATCATAATGTTTTGAAATTTATTGGAGTTTTATACAAAGATAAAAAGTTACATTTGGTTACAGAGTTTATACCCGGTGGTTCGTTGAAAGAACTAATTCATGATTCGGGATTACCTTTGCCTTGGGAACAGAGAGTATCATTTGCAAAGGACATAGCATGCGGAATGAGTTATTTACATTCAATGAATATAATACATAGGGACTTAAATTCGTTAAATTGTTTGGTTCGAGAAGATAAAACTGTTATTGTAGCGGATTTTGGGTTAGCTAGAATTATAAATTCTCCTTTGCAAAATGCAGATAAATGGACAAATTCTGGAGGAACGGGAACTATTGGTAGAACACGTAGCAGACAAAGAAGACAACGCTATACCGTTGTTGGAAACCCATATTGGATGGCACCAGAAATGATGAAAGGCAATAAATATGATGAAAAAGTTGATGTGTTCTCTTTTGGAATCATATTATGCGAAGTATGTTTTATTATATACTGTAAAACAATATTATTTACTCCTGAATGTTTTACAAAAAAAAATATAAATATATTCTTGCAATTGATAATAAATTTTTAGATCATTGGCCGTGTTCAAGCTGATCCGGATTACTTACCAAGAACTTCAGATTTTGGTCTAAATCAGGAAGTTTTTAAAGAGAAATTTTGTCAAAATTGTCCTAAATGTTTTTATAAAATAGGTTTTCTATGTTGTGAACTGAATCCAGATAAAAGGTGAATTTCGTTGAACTTAATGAAACCTCTGCATGAGCTATATATAAAAATTCGAATTTTTCTAGGCCTCCTTTTGAAGTATTAGAGGTATGGTTAGAGACCTTAGCAATGCATGTTGCGGTTGGCCATCCAATGCCATACGATTTAGTTTTTGACATAGAACACTATAAAGGGCAACAAAGTTGCAGTTCTTCTATTAGTTCAACACCAGATGGGGTCTTAACACCAAAATCTGCTGATGCAAACAGTCGAAGTCGAGACGATCTTGATGACTGTTTCATTAATAATGAAACTCAAATTCAAAATAACGATTTAATTGATAAATTAACAGATCAACTTGAAAGTGCTGACTTAGGTCCTTTAAATAATAGTACCCTAAACGTTCAAAATACTCCGAAAAGTGAAGAAAATCATTTTATCCGTGACATTCCAAAATCGCCTCACTTAGGAAAAGATTTTTCGCCAAGTGGTGATCGTATACGGGATAGTTTGCGAGCTAGGCGACATCAAAGAATGTTAAAAATGCAGCAAGAAGCCGCAGCGCAACGTGAAAAGGATAAGCAGTCGGAGAAAGAACAGCAAATAAATTTTGAACTAGGCAAATATGATTTAGAATCATTTTTAAGTTCGAATGATAAAACGGCCACTCCTTCCGAACCAACAAGTTTGATTGAAATAGTTAAAAAACCAGATATTACGGAACAGGTACTACAAGCAGTAAAAGATAGTTTAGAAAAAGATCGTGAATTGCAAGAACGTTTAAATGAAGACAGAGAAAAAAAACTTAAAAATAAAGAAAAGGAAAGACCTTATGGTAAAAAGGGCTTTATTATTAATTATAATCGCGATGGAAATTTATCTTTGAATAACGTTAGAGATTTGGAAAATTGCTCAGATTTCGATTCCAGTTGCGACAATAGTTTAAATTATATCGATGTTAATTTACCCAACACATTAAATACTGATAACAATATGAGTACAAATATTGGTAGCGATGGAGTAAATATAGACAAGAATAGACCTTCAATATCTAGAATGTCATCTTTAGACAGTCAGTATTCTGATTCTGGAAATGAAAGTTTTGTTGGAAAAGATAAAAGAAAAGTAACTAACGACCCTGAATTGGTAAAGGAAAAGCGAACAACGTCGTTATTTTCTAAAAAGTTTCAAGAAAACTCTGGAGGTAAAATGATTAGCCCTGAGCAAAACACGAAAATTAAATTATCTCGAAAAGCGAGCCCTAGCCCAGCAAGACGGCCTCCTTCAGGTTGTTCAGTATCGATATCGTCCCGAAAACATTCTGAAACAACTGATTTGAATTTGTCGCCTGGAAAACTTAGAACAGGTATTTTCATTTTATAATGTCTATTAAAATTTTATTTTCAAATATAATTTTTTATTTTAGCTGGTAAGAATTCGTTGTCATCAAGGAAATCAGTGGGGCAGAAAAACACTGGTAGTATAAAAGGTACAGGAATGCCATCTCCAAGTTTAAGCCGTAAGTCTTCGTTAGAAAGTTCTATATCTGATGAAAATTCACAACAAATAAAGTCACAACGTAAACAAATTCCTAATGAAAAAAATGTAATTTCACCTACATCATCAATTCAACGTGTTCAAGAATCTATAGCCGAAAAATCTTATAAAAATGCCTTAGACGATATTAGAGCCAAACTCAATTTGTGTAAATCCAAATTTGAATCATTGGACGAAGCAAGTAAACAAAATTTGTCAAATTCACAAACCTCAATGAAAAATTATTTTAGTAATAACTCAAGTAAATATTATAATGAAAATAATTCCCCAATTAAAATGTTTTCAAAACATGAAACTATACAACCGTCAGCAACAACATCTGCATCTATTAGTGATATTGACAAAGAAATAGAAAATATTAGAAAAAGTCGTGTTTATCGTATTAATGATACCCCTATATTTGAAAGACGTAATTTTCGTAATTTCTCGTTATTTAAGCGTTCCGATTCGGACGATAATATACAGAATATAGGAGATGATACTACTTCAGTAAATATAAAATTAGATTACAATAAAATTCAACTTGATAGGGGTGATGCAAATTTAGTAAAAGTTAGTAGACAAAAACCAAGAGTTCAATCACCGGCTGAAAAAACTTTTAGTTTTAAACAGAAAATATCTCCAACTTTAGATTTAAAACCAACAGTTGGTTTCCATAATTTTAATTATAATGAATCTCCAAAAAAATTACTAAATTCGAAAGAACTATTAGAACAAACTCAAAATAACAAATCTTGTACAAGTAGTAATAAAAGTAATAAAATACAAAGTAAACTATTTTCTAAATCAAATCCAAGTAATGAAAAATTTGTATCAAACAAAGGTTCTTTTAATGATTCCAGTACAATAAATATTAATTGTTCAAATAAATCAAATGATAAAAAATCTACAAATATATTTAATCAAAATTTTTTTAATTTGAAAAAATCCAATTTTCTAAAACAAAATCCTGATAATGCCAAGAAATTAATGAAAGGTGAGGAATATTTGTATGCAAATCAATTAAATATTAAAGAGCCAATAACAATTGATAACGGAAGAACACTTGATATTAAAGATGATTATTCCTTTACCAATACTCAAATAAATGTAAAAACAACTGAAGTTCATGTACCTTTAAAATATAGTTTAGGTAAACAGATAACGAATTCTGAAACAGGAAATAATTCAATTAAAAATAAATATCGTATTTCAATTACCAGTCCTGATACCATTAGAAAAATGAATGAACGTTTAAAAGAACATAAATCTAGTAATAGTAATTTAATGACAAAACAACATAGTTCACCTAATAATCCAAATACTATGATGTTATTAGCATCAACAACACAAAATATACCACCGCCAAATGATATTCAACGTAAATCTTTATTTAAAACTAGTAATAAAATAAAGCAAAATTCATTAGAAAATAATAAAATGACTTTAAGTAACAATAATATAAATTCACAATCTCAATTTCATCAACAACAGCAACAATCAGGAGTAGGAAAATCAAATTTATTTAATAGTACAATCAGCACAATATCACGTGAAAATGCAAATAAAAAATTAAATCCAATAACTTTTAATAGATTTGCATCACCAAATAGGAAAAAACTTAATGAAAATCGTTCACTTACAAATAATAGTAACAATCCCACTAATACAAATTTACCTATAGTAGAATCCACTCCATTATAAAATGGATAATGTTTAAATTTTCATCTTTTTGTAAAATTGAAATCCTTTTGTTTTCATTTCGAAATTTGACTATAAAAATAATATTATTTTTTTTTTTGTCATAAACCACATACATAATAGAAAGAATGCACAAAATTTCTAAATCTAATTTTGTAAAACAAAAAAAAAATGCCAACAAATGAATCTTCAATATTTGCTCAATTTTTTTTTTTTATAATATAATATTAATAAATCATGTATTATTAGAAGCTAACTATACTTATACAATTACATATATAAATTTAAAATGACACAAGATTAATTTTTTTATGTTTTTTGTTACATTATTATTAACCAAAATTTAATAATATAATAATCTGCATACTCTAGTTAATAATAATAATATTAATAATATATTAACAGGTGCCATTAGAAGATAAGACTAATAACAATTTATTAGATTAAAAACACAAGAGTTAATTATATTGTTATTAAAGAAAATATTTCTTTGAAATATTTTCAAAAAAAAAAAAAAAAAGAGATAAATTATCGAAATCCATATAGAAAGCATAAAAAAAAAAAAACGAAAAAGTATTATATAAAATGTATTTTTTAGAAAGTATTAACAAATTTATATTATAAATTAACATTTCCTAATTAATTAATTACTAATTTTTTCAATTTATTTTTGTTCAAAATTTTTCCCAAATTTAATTTTATTTAAACAATTTATTTTAAAAATATGTAAATATATAATTTAAGCATGTAAAAGGCGTTGAATATTGAATATTATAAATGTTATTTGAATTTAATTTATTTAAAACAAAAAAATGGTATATGCACTTCAAATTCATAGATAATTGAAGAAACACAATTCATTATTTAATTTTTATTAAAATTATTATTTCATATATTGTACATTATGTATAAATATGTTTTAAAACACATTTAAATAAATTTTTGTAATAACAAGATGCAAAATCAATTTTGTTGAAAAATAATATAAAAATAATATAAAATTAAATAATATAAAAAATATCGATTATAACAATGATACTAATAGCAGTGTATACATAAAAATGTAATATTCAAGTGATGCACTTTTGAAAAATTATAAAGAAGCACACAATTACTATTACTTTAAGTTTAATTTAAAATAATATAAAAAGAACATGTTAAATATTAAAAAATCAATATGCACATGTATACGATCAAGAGTCTTAAAAAAACTTTTCACTTCATCATATTGACTCATTAATAATTTTTACAAATAATTAGAAATTATTAATTAATTAATTCTAAATAATAAATATATATTTTTTTTTTATAAATTACATGAATCTAGTTATAATAGTGTTTTTTTTTTTTTATTACGCAATTTAAAAAATATAGTTTCTTTAGTAAGGTACTAATTAATTACTAAATAACTGATTAGTAAAAACAAGACTCTTCGATTTGATTATGTTTTATATAAATTTAAAGTAATTACAAAAACTCAATGCCTGATATAATATCAAAAACAAAAAAAAAAACATAGAAATTTGTATTAGTAAAGAAGAACTAAACTAAAAATATTGTTAAATGCTTAATAAAAAAAATATATATTGGATTGAAAAAATCTATATTATACATTTATTATATATATATATATATAGAAATAGTAATTTAAACTAACACAACTGTGATACATTTATAAAAAATATATGTATTAATATATAATTATATTGTATAAAAATGATTATACAAAGTAAAACAAAAAAAAAAAAAGAAAATTTTCTATTTAATAAAAACAAAAAAATTAAAAAAAATTGATTAAAATTTACTGTGCAATAAATTATATTATTTATTAACTAATTTAAATTTGACAAAATTTAAAATTAATATAAATTTAATATGCAAAAAGCAATATATGAAATTTAATTTCGGAAATTTTAATCAATTTTATATAACTAAAGAAGATAAATTATATAAAATATATAATATTCTTAAACATTATGTATTACAAAAGACCATACATAAGAAAAATATATTTTATTTAAATTTGTCAATATACTCGAAATAAACAATAATTATAAAAAAAAAGGCAAAAATAATTTAAAATTATTATTTAACAACAACAAAATACTAATAAACAAAAAAAAAACAATAATATATAAGCATCCAATTAAGACACTATTAAATTAGGAATAAATATTTATAAATAAAAAAAAAATGTTATTAAAAGAAAATTCAATTACAAAGAAAAAAATATATATATTAAATAATTTCTTTTTTTTTTAATTCAATACAAAATATTTAAAATTGAAAAATTTAAAAAAAAAATTTTGATTATAAATTTTGAAGGGAATCAAGAAGTTAAAGGGATTTGAAAATTCTAAATATTAAAATAAAATTTCCCTACAACTTTGTTACTTGATTCATTTTTAAATATTATTAATAAATTTTGTATTGAATTTTTTTTTTTTTTTGTTATATAAATATTTAATTTTTCATTTTTGCTGTTAAAAAACAAATTAATAATAATTATCATAAATTAATGTTGCCATAAATTTAATTAAATTTATAATTCTCCTTATTATAAAACTCCTTTCAATATAATCCAATAAAATTTGTTATAATTAAAAAAAAAAATATACCCAAGAATTTATTCATTAAATATTTATATACCTACAAAATTTACCTATAAATTTAATATATATATATATTTTTTTTAAATATATCAGATTTAAATTAAAAGTAATATTTTTATTTTTTTTGCCATTTTTATATTTAATTTTCAATTAAAAATTATCGATACTAAAATTGTAAATGCGAAAAATGAAAACTATAAGTAAAAATTATAATTTGTCAGTATTAAATTTCAAAAAAAAAAAAAAAAATATTAATCAAAAAATATGTAGATAAAAAAAAATCATACTCGAAATTTTTAAAGAAAAACAATAATTGCAATATTTCATAAATTTATAATCCAGTGTATTTATTTTAATCAAGATTTTCTAAAAAAAATCGTTCTTTGAATTTCCAATTCAAAATCAATAACTATTGTTTAAAATAAATTTTTATGTCGGGTGATTTAGGATAATTTATGGAAAATATTGAAAATATCTTAAAAATTCGACTCGATTTTCAGGCATTCCTGATTTCTACAATGATTGTAATGCATTTGTTAAATTTAGCTTTGTTATGTGACTAAAAGAATCTTGATTAAAATTATACACCACATTTTATAATATATTTAATTTTTTTTTTAAATAAATTTTAATTTATATACATTCATTTTTTTTATTATAGTTTATTTACTAACATTAAAATATCATAAGTACATAACATTTATTAATAACATCTAACAATTAATATTTTTTTTTCAATTAACTAACAATATAATTATTAAATTTTGTACACATTCCCAAGTTCAAATAAAAGAAAATTTAATTAACAGAGATCGATTAAAGACATGAAATGAAATATAATTTTTTTATATAAACATTTTTTTTTGCTCAATTTTATTATTTTATATATTTTTTTTTTCCTAGAAATAAGTTATTTAGTATTAATTGAAATCGTACTTATATTATTTTTTTTCTTGTCCACGAATTGTATTAATTTTTTGTATATTTTTCTAAAAAAGACAATTTCATTTACATTATTTTAAATATTTATAATTTTATTTATGTATGTATATTAATATATAATTATATAATGTTATTAGACATTATACAGAATAGGAGATAAAAAATTATAAACCAGTAAATTATATGAATATATACATTTATATATATATATATTAATTATATGTAAACAATAAAATGTTTTAAAAATGTAATTATTGTGTTTGTAAAATGTGTTTAGTATTTCTAAATGTTTTTCGTACTCTGCCAAGTTGAAATTTGTTAAGCTTAACAAATTATACATACACGAAAATGAAAAGTCAATAACTTCAATATTGTGTTCAGGAGTCTCACTTTTAATTCGGTTCCCGTATGCGAAAAATGGTAAAATAGCATCAATCAATTCGTATTCACGAAAATCGAATTATATAGTAAGGCCCCGCAACCTCAGATTAGACTTTTTATGCATAAATATCTTTCCTCATATGTATGTAGATCAACTAAACCTTGTGCGCATACAACAATAATTTTTTTCAACTTTTTTGTGGCAACTTGAAATTGGCTCCATTGTAATAATGAAAATTTCATTCTATAACTGGTACTATTTAAACAATAATGAATAATAATTGTCATAAAAAATATATTGAAATGTTCTAAGAATGTAATTCATGATGGAGAACTTATGTATTAATTAAATTTCATCAATGATATTTTTTAAATACTGAATTAACAATACGATTATTTTGTTTTACTTATTTCAGAATAATTTTTAAGTAGAAAATTCAAATTTTCATTGGAAATCGAAATTGATAAGGCTTCACTGCAAGAAAATAAAAAAAATTTGGTTACTGAAATTTTGAAAAAAAAAACAAAAACATCTTTTTCGGGTTTTTCGAATAAAGTGAGTACACACATACATTATGTATATTTTTCAAAAAATAAAAAATAAAAATAATTCAAATTTAAAACTAGAACATTAAATTAAATAGAAGTTAATTAGTATTAACATATTTTAATTGTATTCTTGCTTAAAACTACTACAACACCTTCATCTTGCATATCTTTTAGAGCATCTTCAAATTGTTCTTTTGTAACTAAAACTTGTGAGTTTTCTTTTATTTCGGTAAATAATTTTTGATATGGAATTGTTGGAATGTTGCCTTTCTTCTTTAATAGATCTTTAATTGCGACTATTAACTCAGCTCGTTTTTTCCTAGCTGCCGTCGATAAACCAGTTGTCAAAATACCAACATCTATTTTACCAGATAATGGATCAGTTGCAGATTGTTTTAAGGCTTCACGATGTAAACGCCATGCCTCTTCAACATCTTCAACTTTTACTGTATCATCTAAACGGACTTTAGCATGTGCTTCTGATAATCGAATTAAACTTTCCAATTGACGTGGATAAGCTGATATTTGTCCACGACCTGCACCAACTTTTCTCATATCAACATAAGCTTGAATTAAACGTTGTTGTGCTTCTTCTGATAATGTTGGATGGATATGCTCCCGTGCATATGCAATGTAATCTCGTAATACGCTCATATCAAATAATGTGTCTTCTTCTTCAGCTCTTGAAACATAATACAGTGATACTAAATGTGTAGCAAGCCTTCTATCAAATACCTCATCTTGAGGATCTAGTACCAGAAAAATTAAATCAAATCTTGAGAGAAGGGTATGAGGCAACTGCACATTGTCAATTATATTTTTGTTTTTATTCCACTGTGATTCAGATGGGTTTGCTGCTGCTAAAATTGATGTTCGAGCATTCAATTGACATATAATACCCGCTTTAGCGATACTTAAAGTTTGCTGCTCCATAACTTCATGTAGAACACTTCGAGTGGAATCATTCATTTTATCGAATTCATCAATACAGCATATACCATTGTCAGCTAATACAAGTGCTCCTGTTTGTAAAACTAGTTGACGAGTTTCTGTATCTTTGGTTACATAAGCAGTTAAGCCTACAGCAGAAGAGCTAAATTTAAAAAATTATATTATTGAAATTGTTAAAATATTAAAGTTAAATAAAATATCTTTACCCTTTTCCAGAAGTATACTGAGATCTGGGAACTAAGTTAAATACGTATTGTAAAAGTTGAGATTTAGAGGTACCAGGATCTCCACACAACAAAATATGAAGCTCTGATCGGAAATTTTGGCGACCTAATGTTGTATGTTTCTTTTTGGTTCCCCCAAAAAGTTGCAATAAAATTCCTTTCTTTATGTCAGTATTTTCATAAATAGAAGGTGCTAGAGCTCTAGCCAAGCGATCATAAACATCAGGTTTTTGTGAAAGTGTTCGTAATAATTCAATTCGCTCTGGAGGGAAAATATGATCTTTTCCATCTTCTTCTTCGTATAAGCGTTTGCTGTCAACTTTTCTAAAATGTACAACATCAACATGGGTTTTGTAAACACTTTTGACATTACGTGCTCTCGGATTTTCTTGAATAGGTATAGCTCTATAAATTCCAGTTACAGTGACACGATCACCAGGTTGTACTTTATCAACTAAATCATTATGCGCAAATAAAAGAACATTATGAGGAGCTTGTCCAGCAGCCATATCATCTGGCGATTCTTGTAATTTTATCAATTGTTTGTCGGTGAATTGCGATCTATTATGAATTAATTGAAAACAATGATTTGTGTTACAATTGGAACAAAGTGTAGGCTCTGCAATGCGGCCTCGATCAATTTCGACAGTTGTAAAAAACCCACATATTATACATTTGAAAAATGCTTCACGCATTTCAGGCATTAAATTTGATGTTCTGATAACCATACCAGAAATACTTATTAATTGATCTATATCTTCTGGATTCAATAAACGCATATTACGAGTTTTTTCGGCATTAAATGGCCTCACTTGAATTTGATGTTCTAAAATAGCAGCAGGATATTTTTCGAAGAACATTTCATTTACTGCCATATCAAAAGATGGAATCACTTCTTGTGGGTAACAAATTAGTTGTTTGTAAAGACCTTCATCAAACGTTCTCAAATGAGAACAATTAATATTCAAATAAGGCTCTTCAAGTGTATGGATTTCGTCTAATTTCTGCATATACAATGGTTGGTTTAAATCTATACTTTCAGATATCTCATCTTGTTCTGCAGCAGGATCAATATAACGTAATAAAAAATTTTTGAACTTTGTTTTACATTGGCTTACAATTACATTTGTACCCCAAATAACCAGTTGAGGTGCAGTTGACGATTCAGATTGAAGATCTTGCTCACTTTCAGGGATAGATTGAAGGTTTTCGTTTAATCCGACAGAAACTTGACGCATTCTTTTGTCTGATCTGATATCAGGCCGTACTCGTACTGGTGTACCACGTATGCCAGACCTTGGAGTACGGACAGAACCCATTGAGCTAGGTGTTCCATAATTCAGAGGAGAGCTTAAATCAATTTCACTCATATTACTACCAAATCTTCCTGGACTTGTTGGTGGTAAAGTGCGGTTTGGGGATGTTTGAGATATGCTAATGTTGTCATTGTTAGTAGCATTTGGTCCCATTCTCATAGGAGTATCTTGTTGCGAAGAAGATAGTGATGATTGACTTCTATTTCTTGTTGGAGTTTTATTACCCCGATTCGGAGTTCTTAAAGATGATGTAGGACTTGACATTTTTTATAATTTTCAAAACAGCAAAATATGCAAAATACTAAAAAGAAATTTATTTAATTTTTTAATATTGAAAATTGTTTTCAAATCGAGAACTAACAACTATCCTCTTTATAAATCAGAATGAATTTAATGGCGCCAAAACCAAAAAAATCTGGCGGCGAATGTCATTTTCAATTTTTCTGCAAATTGGAGATAGTTCATAAATTGATTAGTAAACAGAAGGCCATCTTACGTAATTCGTTGAAATTCCAAATAAAAACATTTGCAGATGTCAAACTATGACAGTCCTCTTATCAAAACATTTATAATAAAAACAACAAATAAATATTTTTGACAATTCATCTCTCAGCTGTTTCAATAAACATAGAAGCACTATTAGCTAAAGCGATGTAAACAAAACCAAAGCGCCGAAACTTTTAATATTTTTTTAAATAAAATTAAAATTTTTATATATTTTTAGAGCTAATATTTTCTTTTTATGGTTTTTAAAATAATACCTTATTTGTGTTAATATTTTTTTTTGATTTTTCGTAAGTTTGTACGTTAGATCAAATAGAAAAGAAAGATCGCTTTTGCAGTTTTGAAGCGGCGATAGTTATTGTGTTTTCATTTTCAATGAGTTTTAATCTTAAAAAAACATTTTAATCCCAAATGACGTAAAATCGGAAAAAATTAAATTAAAATTAAGTAATAAAAATTTAAAACTCCAAATTAATATTTACATGTAGAAATGAACGGATATGCAGATAGATTTTCATTTCAAAGGACAGTACAAAGTTTAGCAAGGGTTTTGGCATTAATTAAACCAACTCCATGGATTAAGGTAAACTATTGATTTAACTTTTTGTAATTAGTTATTGTTAGTACAAAAAAAATTCTAAGACTTGAATTCATACGTATTAAATTTAAGGTACAATCATTATTTCGATATTGTCCACAAGAAAATGCTGTCGGAGTATTTTGCCTAGATTCAAGAAGTCAAGATGCTGTTATAGCCTTGGGTTTATATTTTTTAGAATCCGAGTGTCAACATGAAGATGAAATTGTTCCATATCTTTTACGTCTAGCTAAAGCTTTGCCTAAAGCAGTTTGGGTCGATGATGGAAAACATGTTAAAACGGATCGTGAGTCATTAACATTTACATGACGTGTTAATTTTTCTAATTAAAGCTTATAAAATCTGCAAACATTTTTTATCTACCGATTTTTCATTTTAGGAATACCTTCATCCGAAAAATTTAGCTTTTGTTTAAACACATTATTATCCGATATAGCAACGAAATGTCCAGATTTACGAGAAGAAATTGTAATGAATCAAGTCGAAACATTAAGCGCTCTTTCGAATATAATAAAATCAAGTAAAGAAGGTAATAATGCCCCTCCTCCAATTATACTGTGCAAAGCCACAGTACCACTTCTTTTTGGTTTGGCAAGGGCGATGGGTCGTTATACAACTACAGATCCTCCACTTTTATGCAGAATATTTCCACCCGAAGAAATGCCTGTTGTTAAAAATAAAGAATCAACTTTAGGAAGTTCAAATGAAAAGTTAACATCACTGAGTCAATTCCGACCGATTATACCACGTTCAATGTCAGGAAGCTTAAGTCAAGATTCTTCAAATGAATCCCGAATATTACGAAATGCTTCCACTATTAATGAATCGAAACGACCATCTTTGCACACATATTCATCTGTGCCATACGATCCTACAACACATTTTTTTAGCAAATTTGGCTCTAGTTTTAATCAATTTCCGAACATGAGAGTAACAGAAACACCGGTTAAAAAGCAGAAAATAAATTGTTTCAGTATACAACATTTGCAAACAATTTTTGCAATTGCAAAGAAATTATTGACAAAAGAAATTTTAGAACATTTAGATGAACAAGCGGCTGATATATTTGCATTACATCAAATCAAAAGCTATTGTTATAAAAGTTTTTCTGAAACTCTTAATTTAATAATGGTTACTCTAATGCGAGAATTGCTTCATAATCAATCTGATTTACCAACTCCTTTTACAAAAGATGTACAAGAATTCGTTAAACGCTTATTTTTAATAGGGCAAACTGAATTACAAAGTAAACAACAAGATCAAGAAAAGGAAAAACGCGAAGAACCAACCGCAACCATAGTAAATAAATTGAAAATTAATGTTATGGCTAATGCTGCTTGTGTTGATTTATTAGTATGGGCTATTCGTGATGAAACTGGTAAATTTATTTTGGTCATTTAATTAAACAAATGTTTTTTAAAGATTTAATGTTGTAAATTTTTCGATATTAAAATTTTCAGTTGACAGAGAATATAGTATTCCTTCTTTACAAACTGGTTTAGGTTATATTTTAAAGAAAGGTTATTTTTATATTTTGGGTGCAGTTTTTTTTTAAGTTTTGATTGAATAAATTTTTGGTGTTTTATTGTTAAAAATATTTTCTATACATAGCGAAATTAACTGGAATAAAATCAAGACGTATTATCCAGTAGTTATATGGATTGTATAAATACGCCAAGAATATTGTACTAGATAGATCATGAACTATTTGAAAAAATTAAATAAGTTATACCTAATACTCGTACTGTATGATAAAAAGAAAATCTCATTTTGACTAAACAATTGCATTTACTACATTTTTTTTATTCAAATAAAAAAGGAAACATGAGTGGGAATTTCATAGCATGAGTTTGTCTTAAAATTGTATTTTGTTCTTTTCAATCCGAAACCTGATTTTCAACTTATGATTATCATTATTTATGAAATAAATCAGTTCAGTCAGCTTTTTTTTGTTTTCCCAAATCCATTCCGAAAACATAAATTCTATTTTGTGTAATATAATTTTAATTACTTTCTTTTTTTTTTTAATATTTTTACTAAACTTGTGCAGAAGCCGATAAATTATGCTCTAGGCTATCGCAAAAACTTAATACAAGTTTAAGTCATAAAATAGTTTTGGATCATATGCCTTTATTGATGGTTTGTTTGGAGGTATTCCATTTCTTCAAAAAGCTTTCAATTTTGTTACATTAATGATCTAATTTTGTTTTAAATTTTTAGGGTTTAGGAAAATTGGCACAAAAGTTTCCGAATATTGCTGGCACTTCAATTTGTTACTTAAGAGATTTTCTTGTGGACCCCAGTCCAATTTTAGCAAAATTATATGCGCAAACGATAGCTAAACAGAAAAAGGATAAAGAAATTGCACCTTATAAAATTGTTGTGCAAGCAAGTAACGATGCGAAGTCTGTGGATTTACATACAACTGTTGGAACAGTAAAATCAGGAGTTGCAGCATTTGAAGCACTGCGCGATGCTGCAATAGAAAACTTAAGTATAGCTCTAAGTGCTGCTCAAACATTAGATCCTTATTGCGTACCAGCTTTAGTAGCAAATGTTTCAAATAGATTGTTTACTGCAGAAAAGAGTGAATCGTAAGAAAATTTTTTTAACCTATTTAATATCAAATTTATTGCAAACTTTCCTTTTTAGTGAATCAAGTTTGGTTAGTTTGAATATTATAGTAATGTTGGGACATGTGGCAGTCACTTTAAAAGATACTCCAAAAACTACACAAAATATTTTACAGTTTTTTATTCAAAGATTTTGTAAAGTTCCATCTGAACAAAATTGTTTGATTGTGGATCAACTTGGTTGTATAATCATTTCAAAATGTGAACCTCATATATGCGAAGAAATAATGAAGATGTTTTCAAGAGTAACTGTTCAATCGGCATCATTAGCTTACAATTCGTCAAGTCAAGAATATCGTAAACAATATCATAGCGTTTCCGATGCAGTAGTTAATGCACTTGGAAACATAGCTGGAAATATACAAGGAGAAACAGAAATGTTGGATCTCTTAGGAAAATTGCTTGAATTATTTGTTCAAATTGGTTTAGAGGGTGAACGATCTTATGATAATAACGCATCAGGACCACAAAAGGCAAGTTCAAGTGCTGGTAATTTAGGAATGCTCATTCCAGTAATAGCGGTTCTTGTACGAAGACTTCCACCGATAAAAAATCCAAAAATGCGTTTACATAAATTGTTTAAAGATTTTTGGCTATATTGTGTCGTTATGGGATTTACTAATTCACGGTTATGGCCAGCAGATTGGTATCAAGGTGTACAACAAATAGCAGCAAAATCGCCTTTGTTAATATCTCAAACAGCTTATAAAGGCGAAATGAGAGAGCTCAATTACACGTCAGCGATAAAAAATGACTCAGTTAATTTAAACGAATTAAGAAGCCAAATTTTGTTATGCTTAGATCATCCACCAGCAGATGTAACTGCATGGATACATAAGTTAACATTTGCACAATGCACATACTTATTGAGTGTATATTGGTTAGAAACCTTAAGGTAAACGTTTAAATTTTTTTAAATATTGAATAATTTGGAATAAGTTTTTATTTATTAGGGTGGAAAATGCTGAAGAACCCAGTTTGGAACCAATATTAAGTTACTTATGTGACACTGCTTTACAAAAAGATAAATATGGTATGTGGCAATGTGTCAAATGCATAGCTGATCAAGTTTTTGATAAGTTTAGGAACGTTTTACTTAACCACGATCAAGTTCGTGAACAAGTTTTGGAATCCCAAGCAATGTTATTACTTGTATATTTCAATCACATTCATAAACAAATACAATTAGTTGCCGATCAATATTTGGCTCAATTGGTAGATAAATTTCCTCACTTACTATGGAACAGAAGAGTTTTGTGGTGTATGTTAGATGTGCTTCAGTTATTAGCTTATTCCTTGACAATAGATCCAAATGAAGAAAGCCCTACTCTTCGAGTTGGCTCAACACCTTATACATTGCAGTTGATGGATACTCTTCCAGCTCGTGAGGGACGTTTAAAAGATTTTGCAGATCGTTGCCAGGGTATTGTAAATGAGGCTATGAAATGGGCTCCAAAATCTACAAAATCACACTTACAAGAATATACTAATATTATTCCAATCACTGTATTGTCACGACATTCTGGATTGGCGCTGGCCTTTGATTCTGTAGTTAGTAGTAGCAATTATCCTTCAAACGCTTTGCCTTCAACGAATAAACGACCAAATTGTGTGACGTCTGACACTCCACGGTTCGTCGCTGTTCTCTGTATGAGAAGTAAATATGCAGGTGAAATTGCTGGACAATTATCGGTATTAAGTGAAGAGGAAAAATGCGGACTCGCTGATCGTTTAGTGAAAGATGTTTTGACAGCTTGTGCTGATAAAAATGATACCAAACATCGAGGGGCTCTTTGGAGAGCAACTGCGTATTTAATATATTCTCAAGGGATAAATCGAAAGTTATTGCACGCCGTTGGTAAGTTGCAATTGAATTTCAAAATTATTGAAAGAATTAAAAAAAAACTTATATTTTTGTTATATTAGCTACATCACAAGTTGAATTATTTACACAATCTGCTATGGAAACAGCTGTAGATTGCTGGCAATGGGTCTTAACTGCACGACAGGATTTAGAACTTTGCTTTATACAAGAAATGATAAGCGCATGGCAAACCACGTTCGACAAGAAATTGGGAATATTTTCCGAAGAAGAAGAAGTTACAAGTCCACTCGCAGCCTACGAAGGCTGTAATTTAGTACCGAAACCTGTAATAGTTGCACCGCATTCAATCTGGCTGCAACTTTTATCCGAAATGGTAGATACTGCTAAATACTGCAATCGCGATAAAGTTGAATTGTTTTGCTTACTTTTGCATAGGTGCTTGCCTATTGCAAAAGCATCAAAGCAAGTCAGGTCTGTGAATGCGGTAGGGTGTCGGTTTAAGCTTTTGCAATGTGGACTTTCTTTACTTCAGGGGAACACTATTCCCAAATCTCTAGCTCGGAATATTTTGCGCGAAAGAATATACAGTAATGCATTAGATTATTTTTGTGGACCTCAAACATGTCCAAGCAAACCTAAAGAAGAACTTTTAGATGATATCATTATTTTATTAAAGTTCTGGCAGACCATGCGTAGTGAAAAGAAGCATTTAGTTGCATCAGAGGTTGGAGAATATACAAACGACGTTAATCCAACTTCTCAAATGCTGTCAGTCAAACAAAATCCTGAAACTGCATCAATAATTAGCACAGGAGAGTTAACTAGATCAACATCAAGTTACGCTGGAGGTTGGTATAACACGATTCCTCATTCAACATCTACCTTATCAAAAAGATCAAATCGTTCGAAGAGATTACCTTTCCAAAAGGATGCGTATGATAAAGATTATATGAAGAAGCGGAATTTGATTTTAGAGCTTTTAGCTGTTGAGATTGAATTTCTTATAACATGGTATAACCCAAATGGAAGCCAGGATCTTCTCATAACTGGAGAAGATCAAATTAATGAATGGCGTGCAAGACCAATAAAAGTAAATGTATGGAAAGATTATACAAGATTGGCTTGGTCCTATAACCCAGCTTTAGCAATATTTTTACCACAAGTAAGAACATTAATTATAAGATCTAAAATTGAGACGAAATTAAAAATAAAAATTACTTTTATGTGAAAATTTTAGAGAATACGTAATGCTGAGTCTATCGAGGACGAAGTTGCTCGCTTAATAACCGTAGACCCAATTTCAGTGTCCCATATTCCAGAAGCTCTAAAATATTTAGTAACCACGAAAAATCTTTTGAATGAATCACCTGATCTAATTTATATGTTGAATTGGGCTCCAGTTAATCCAATTCAAGCTCTTTCATATTTTTCTCGTCAATATCCAAATCATCCCCTCACAGCTCAATATGCTGTAAGAACATTATCTTCTTATCCTGCGGAAGCTGTTTTACCATATATACCTCAATTGGTTCAAGCACTAAGACATGATACAATGGGTTATGTTTCAGAATTCGTAAAAAATATATCTAAGCGTTCGCAGGTTGTCGCTCATCAATTAATTTGGAATATGCAAACAAATATGTATATGGATGAAGATCAATTACACAAAGATCCCCTCTTATACGATGTACTGGAAGCTCTTAGTGGAAATATTATTTCAGGATTTTCTGGTGCTGCTAAACGTTTCTATGAAAGAGAATTTGATTTCTTTGGCAAAATAACTGCTGTGTCGGGAGAAATCCGTAGTTTTCCTAAGGGACCAGCTAGAAAGAAAGCTTGTTTAGAAGTTTTAAGTAAAATAAAAGTACAAAGTGGTTGTTATTTGCCGTCGAATCCAGAAGCAATGGTAATCGACATAGATTACAACAGTGGAACGCCAATGCAAAGTGCAGCCAAAGCACCCTACTTGGCTAGATTTAAAGTTTATAGGTGTGGTATTTCTGAGTTAGAATCAATTGCTATGGAAGTTTCAAATAATCCCGTAAGAGTTTATATCAGATTTGTAGTATTTGTCATATTAAAAAATTTATTTTAAGGATGCTCAAGAAAGTATTCGAAAAACTTCTATGGGTGCTGAATCTTGGCAGGCTGCTATTTTCAAAGTAGGCGATGATGTAAGACAGGATATGTTAGCTTTGCAAGTGATAACAATATTTCAAAATATCTTTCAACATATTGGATTAGATTTATTTTTATTTCCATATCGAGTTGTAGCAACAGCACCAGGCGTAAATCATTTTTTTTCCAGTTTTTTAGTTACATTAAGTAAGATTTTAATTTTTAATTGAATTTTAGTGTGGTGTAATAGAATGTGTCCCTAATGCTAAATCTCGTGATCAACTTGGTCGACAAACTGATTCGGGACTTTATGAGTATTTTTTGCATCAATATGGTGATGAGAGCTGTAAAGAATTTCAAGCAGCTCGTGGTAAATATATAAATTTTGGTAATTTAAAAATAACTTATATAATTATTTTCAATTTGCATGTTTTTGTTAGCGAATTTTACTAAATCAATGGCTGCATACTCTGTAATTGGTTATCTTTTACAAATTAAAGACAGACACAATGGGAACATTATGATTGATAAAGATGGGCATATTATTCATATAGGTAATTTTAAAAATGTTCATTGATACTTAATTCAGTCACAACTTTTATTTAACACAAATATTATTCAGTGAAAAAATCTAACACGAAAGTAATAAAAACAAAAGCTTTTTTTTTGCCGAGTTTTTAACATATTCTTTTTTAAATTTTTATTCAGATTTTGGCTTTATGTTTGAATCTTCACCTGGTGGTAATATTGGATTTGAACCTGATATTAAATTAACTGATGAAATGATATTGATTATGGGTGGTAAAATGGAAGCACCAGCATTTAAATGGTTCTGTGAATTATGCGTACAAGCATTTTTAGCGATACGTCCGTATCAAGACGCAATTGTATCATTGGTATCACTAATGTTAGATACAGGTTTACCGTGTTTCCGTGGTCAAACAATTAATTTATTAAAACAAAGGTTTGCACCTAACAAGAATAATAAGGAGGCTGCAGCCCATATGTTAGCGGTAATAAGAAATTCATTCCAAAATATACGAACACGAACATACGATATGATACAGTATTATCAAAATCAAATTCCTTATTAAATTAATGCAAAAAAAAAAAAATTACAAAACTATACATATACTAAAAAGAAATTAAAGACTAAATTATGGTTGATTTCTTAACAGAAATGTATACAAAAATCTTAAAATAATAACTTTGTAATAAAACATTGTAAATTGGACAAATTTTATATTGTATGAAGAATTCTTTAGCTTCTCTTTTTGTTTATTTCCTCTTAGTATCGAGTACATATAAATATTTTATGTTTAAAATCTATATGTAGATAACATTTAAAAAAAAATATATCTTGGTGATGAGTATGTGGATTAATTTATGATCTCTAATTATTAGGGAAATTTAATTAAAATTCATTTTCATAATATTTCAATATAAGTATGTATATTATATTTCAAAAATGAAAAAAAAAAAAATAAATAAATAAATTATCTTTGTTATTTAGTGGTGTTATATTCCTGTAAATGTTTTATTTTTTCTTTTTTAATTTATTAACATGTTATTAATGAATTTTAATCAATTTTGTTAAAATTATCAATTGACATAAATTAATTAAAAAAAAAAATCAATATAATAATTAGAAGAAAATTATTTGAATGTTATAACTGATTAAATATATTTATGAACATATATATCACAAATTAAATTATAATGAATAAATGTATTATATATAAATATAAATAAATAATTAATATTATAAAAGTTCTTCCCGCTAATAAAAAAAAAAAAAAACAACTTTAATTGCAATTTGTTTTATTTTATTCTAATAAATTAGAAAAGGATTGACAAAATATTAAAATTGAAGTAGAATAATGAATTTATATTTCATGTCTGAATTCATTACCGGTTTTGATTCGGTAATTTAATTAAATATTTTCATAACTTGCAATAATTTTTGAGCATTTAAGCATGATAATCTATGGGTATATTAAATTTGTTCAGTAGTCTTTAAAATATTTAATTTTCTATATGATAGGTGTTAATTATAAAATTTGTATAAATGTAACATCTAAAAATTCTTAAAATACTCAAGGAAATTATGACAAATTATTATAATTGTAATTTTATTTTAAGTTTTTAATACAATCGTCAGCTATTAATGCTTAAATACATATGTATATAAAATAAAATTGTTAGATATATGAGATTCAAAAATATGTAAAAATGGTATGAAAGTTTTAAATATTTTTCTTTAAATTATTTTAGGAAAAAAAAAAACTTAAATAACCAACATAAATTTACAAAACTTAAAACAAAATATTTTGATAGGCGCTCTGAAGATATGCCAGTATTATAAAAACGTAGACTTAATATCCTATGTCATAATAGTATAAGGCTAGATGAATGAAAATTTAAAGTTTATTGAAAAGTTTAAAAGATAAAATATAATCAGATACGCATGTATATAACAAATTTATACAGTAACTTTAACATCCTTATTTTAAATATAAACCATATTCTTTTTCTTAAAACTTTTATACCAGTAAAAAGAAATGAAAAAATTACAAAAATTTTTCATAAAAGTTTTGAAATTCATTTAAAAAAAAAATATATATTAATGTACATAAAAATTTTAGGCAACTACCTAAATGTATCAACAACACCATGCCCGTATTTTAATCGTTTTTCTTTTAATATAGAATCATAAGATTTACAAAAATGAAATACATGGTAAAAGGATAATAATTGTTTAATGCGTTACTTGCATGTAAGGAACTTATCCTTTGCATATAAGAAAAAATTTTTAACTTAAGGCTAATGGTCCTTATAATGTACGTGTATACGTTATATATTAATAAACGCAATATAATATAATGCATAAGTTGAGGTCATATAAGTATTATAAAAATTTATTTTGTTATATTATTTAAAAATTTTTGAATGAGGAATTAAGTATCGGTCTTAATAGTTGAAATATGTGGTAACTTTTTTTGGAATTCATAACAGACAACATGATGTTTAATAGATAAAGGATATTATGGTATACTACACATACAGAAATGGTCATAATATACTAGTATAGAAAATTTCTTATATTATATTCAAAATTAATGGTAAAAAAAAAAACTAAATTATAATTTATTATATTTATTTATTTTACTAACAGTTTTAAACTTTTTCTTAGTTTTTCTGTGATAAACTTCAAAACATTAAAACTTAAGAAATATGTATGTAAAAGTAGAAAGAGAAAAGAAAATTTCAATCTTTGTGGAAAATTTTAAAAATTATTCTTATAATCTTTATGAGTTTTTTTTTTTTTTTCATTTTAAATAACCTAAGGTAATGTTAAAAATTTTGACTTTTAAATACTTTGAAAATTTTAATATGGTTAATATTTTATAAAAATATTAGTATTAGGAACTTACATATCTGTTATATACACAACTGTTATATATATTTATTTTCCAATGTAAAAGTTTGAATTTTTCCCATGGATTAAAAACTAAAAAATAAAAAAAAAAAGTTAAAAATTACTACAAGTAGAAATTCTTAAATAAAATATTATTATTTCTTTTCTAAAGTTTATATAAAATTATTTTTTAACTATACAATTTAATATATTAGAAAATTATTTTCAATTCATTGCAGTTATTATTTTAAATGTTTTAAAAGATTAAAAATTTTATACAAAATATTATTTTAATAAATATTTGAAAATTATTGTGTATACTGAATACCGGCTAGAAATTGTGAGTTTTGTTTAAATTTTCCATATAAATGTTATAAATTAATATAAATATGCCATAAACTGTTATATATCATAATAATTCCAACTCATTTTTGAGTTATTTTAGGGGTTATCTTATAGGTATTGTTGAATATAATTAAATTTAACAGAAATTTAAAATAGTAGAGGATGCAATAATTCAATATTACTTCAAGAAAATTATATTTGTGCAAACAATTTATTTAATTAATAATTAATATTTAAAAATAGAATGATACTTTAGTTGAAGGATCTCAGATTCAAATTCCAGTAAGACAATAAAAATATCAATAACTTTAAAAATTTAATATAAGGAAAAAGCTACGGAAGCCTTACCACCTACCCTAGTTAAAAACCTAATGACGTACGAATATATGGGATAAGACTATCTACGATATCACGTATCAGTCCTGTGGTCCTGGGTAAATATTAAAAATATTTTTTAGAAAATTAAAATTGATTTTATTCAACAATTGGGCATTCTCGGCATATTTCATACCATTTTTAAAATATTAATGTATAAGCTACAAGTAAAAATATGGACAATTACAATGTTGTACATGCACATACAATAAATACTCAAACAAAAAAATAAAAACTTATGATCCTGATATACTACTTAAGTGGGCAGTTGAATTATTAAATTAAAAAAAATATAACTATAATACAAAGTAATTTCAATTCAATATTATATTGAAATCGTGTGCTCCTTTGGAGGTCTTTAACTTAACGATATTAATTTTAATGATAATATGGTGTACGAATATATAGCGGATGGCGTCCGTCAAATTATTATTGGATATTAAAAAATATTATAATAAATTATGAACAAAAACCAAAAGCAATTGATTACATCTGCAAATAAAATTGTAAACTTAAATTGCCAAAAAAAAAAACAGTTCTGAAACCCTTCATTATTTATTTAAAAAAAAAAAAATGGAAATTTTTTAATAAAAATATATTAAAAAGGACCAACAAACTGATTATATAATTTATAAATTTTGTTAATCCTTTCAATATACAAAAAATGATCAATGATGATGATATTTATAACAATGTAACTGAAAGAATTAAGAAAAGAAAGAACCTATAAGAATATTATTTTCGTACTTATGTAATAAACATGTATTTATAACAGATATATATAACAGATATATAACAGATTGTAAGAGAAATGTGTTGGGGATGTTCCGTTGTATTCTTTTAGACCATTCGTACATGAATATAAGAAAAATTTTGATATCATGGTTTATTGATATACTTAAATAAATAATTGATTTATGATAGATAGGAGTGTGTTCAAAAATAATATTATTATATACAAAAAAAAAAAAAGAAGAAAGTAAATAATTCTATATACCATAATATATAAATGTGTTTTATACTCGTATATGTATATATATGTACATGAGCAAACAAATATTATATCAGAGGCTTAATTGGATTCGGACTTGTTACAATTAAATGGAATATGGTGGAAAATTTATTTTCAAAATTTTTTGATAATTTTAAAAATATAATTAATAAGAATTTTGTTAATAAATACATACATACATTCATATGGATGAATACTTAACGTATATGATCTAAAATTTAAAATTTTTTTAATATTTTTGACCATTATCAAAAATTGGACATTATGAATTATAATTGGGCGTACAAGCAAACCATAAGTATTCGAATATAAAATTGTCTGATTTTAAATTATGAATTATTTATAAAAAAAAAATTTATTTTTAATATTAATTATAGAACGTATATAAAATCGTGTGCTATAAATTATGATTTTTATTACATTTATGAAAATATTAATATATTCGAGCTGTAGTTTAGATTACACAAAGAAACTGTAAAAAAATTATGTTGTTTTAAAAGAGCAGAAGGTACAATTTTAATTTAAAATATTAGACCACCCAAAATTTTAAGTTAAATGTATGTATTCAATTTAAGGAAAATATTATTCTCGTATAACAAAATGTTGAGTCTTCTTTTTTTATGTGGTAAATTTTTTGTGAAAAATTTATTTATTGATATTGAATTAACAATAATTTTTATTTTAAAAATTTTATTCCTCAAGTATTTCCAATTACATTAATATTAAATAAATATTTGGAAATATTACAGGTGCGTCTTTTAATTTGCACAAATTTACTGTGGTTTTAATTTTAAAGAAGAATTTTTTGCTATAAATTACAAATTCAAGTTATTATTAACTAAATTTATTGTTAAATAAATTATAAAATTATTCATAAATCTACTTTTCATAATTATGAGCACATGTAATGAAATTTCAATTAAAATACAACATCTTCCTTAAAAATATTTTAATTAATGAATTTTATTTAAAATACGAGCTCATCATATCTTAATTAATCCTATATATATATATGGATTTCAAATAATTCAAAAAAATCTCAGTAATTTTTTTTTATAATATCCTATAATAGGCATGTAAATTATTTTATATATATGTACGTGCTATGACTATTTAATATAAAATTTTAAAAGCTACGGAAGATAACCATTAGGTAGCCCAATCTGTTTATATATATTTAGATAAATATCAAAACTGACATTAATTTTGAATAAAGAATTTCTATTTCTTTTCTATTATTCTTTCATTATATTGTTGTAAAAAAGGGGTTACACATAATATGTAGAGACATTTAACATCTTAATTAATTTTGTTTTTGAAAAGGTTTACCAATATCACATTGATTTCAGATATATGTATACAAGAATCCATATGTCCGTACTTATAATGTGCCTTTATTAATGTTTTTTTTTTCTTACATTCAATGTGGAATAGATTGCTGAGAATTTTTTTGGAAGTTGATGATGATATTATACATACATATATAGAGGAATAATAATTAATGATAACCAATAATTTTTATTATACATTTATGAGACTTAAATACAATAGTTTCAAAAATCACCGTGGTTTTGTTTTTCAAAACTATATTTAGAATTTTTCATTCACATAACTGAGATGCAGTCATCTATGTCTAATATAAAAATTATTTTATGTATTCTTTAATTTTATAATATTCTATGTTTACGTGCATCTATGCCTATATGTGCATTTCTTTCCCTTTCTCCATGGGTGGGACAATATGAGGAGCAAGGTTATATTGTATTTAATAAAAATGTTATTTAAAAATCAAAGCGGGTTTTTAATTTTATTGTCTCATAATGGTATTCTAATGCGTGTATAGTCTCAATTCGTGATAGTTATAAATTTAAGGGAAAAAAAAAATTAAGAAGACGAGACATAATCATCAATAAAATGGTTCAGTCACCAAATATTCTATGTTAAATGGGTAAATGTTTAACTTGTTAAAAATGTAGTAATCGTTTTGTGGGTTATTATTCGATTTTATTGTGCTTTTGTTTTAAATGTGAACATAATTTTTTTTTTAAGATTTATTTGAAAAATTTTTTTTTGTAGTCCATTCTCTTTTTGCCGTTTGTCTTACAATAAATTTTCTTTTACTTTTGTTTGGGGGTTCATATAGAAAATACACCAGAACAAAATATTTTCATTGATAAAATTTTGAAAATCAAAATTAAAAAAAAATTATTATTATTATTTTATTCTTTGAAAATTTTATCTTGGATTTTTTTTCTTAGATATTGAAACTGTAGGAATAACGGAGGATTTCCTTTATAATATTAAATTTCTTATATAAACTTGTAATAATCTGCCTTAACATATTATTTAGAAGCACAATACACGTTAAATCAAATCCAAATTCGAATTGTTTGAGTTGAGGTGGTGTTGCTGAGTATAACATTTAATAGAATAGATGTACACTAAAAAAAAATAAATAAAAATTCATTTATGCATAAATATATACTTAAATTTTAAACTTACCTATATGTTAATTAGTTAATGAATCATAAACACAATTTCTTATTCAAATTCTCATCTCAATGCAATATACATAGATAATAGCAATTGTGACGTAGGTAGGTACCAAATCTTTTTTAGCCAGAGTCATCTATCATAATTTCTAAAATGAAAAAATTATATATGTAAGTTAAATTTATCATAATACATAAAATATGTGTTATACTCCAAGTACTATAATATAATGTATACCAAATTGCTGAAAACCAAATAATTAGAGTCTCCACAGGAGAAACATTAAAAATATATAGAAAAAATACAATATAAGAAAAAAAAAATTACATGCTGGACGGATGAAGTATAATACAATTTTTTAATATTTTTCTTTTACACACATATATTTGTACATACATACATACATTTATAACTTACATATAGTTTAAATCTTTTCAATTTTACTTCAAAACTCAGTTGAAGTTTTCATCATTATAACATCATATTTTTTTTTGTATATTAACAGAGAGCACAAAAAAAAAATACAAGAAAAATTTGATGTACTAAATTTTATGTTAGGGCACTTTGGGGATTCGTGATGGAATTGTAATAAAGTCTGCATCAATTTCTCTAAAATTTTTCTCTTCTTTTTTGTTTTTTATGCACTATAACATATATATATATATATATATATATAAATAAGAATGAATGTAAAATTTTATAAGTATACACAATGACGTGCAATTTTATATGGGCAACATTTTTTATTATTGGTTTTTACAACACAGCCCCACTTTATTTGAAATTTATTAATTTCCAAAATTTTTGCTTTATGAATTTGCTTTTTGCTTTGCTTTTGTAAGCATTTGTATTTACATAAGTTTTTAATATATTTAGCGTCAATTATTACAATGGTTACTAAAATAGCAGATTTTGAAATATGGTATAATTAGTAGATGAGCAAATACTGTTAATATCAAATAATAATGTGAACAAAACATGTAATGGGAACTTTCTTTTTGTGTTTATATTGTCATTTTGAAACTTTAGCTTCGTTTTGTATTGAAAGCAGTGATTGAAGTATCTTGTAAGGCCTAATTCCACCACCATCAGAGCAAAGTCTTTGTTGTTTCCTTTCTCCTACAAGCGAGAGCGTCATACTCTTGCGGATGGTGTACTGACACTGAGGTTTCCTCATTCTCCCCATTCGGATTCATATTTGTGAATCGGAATCGATCAAAATTCCACACTGTATATATTTTGATAATATTTTTGATTTTTTTTTAATAACATAAAAAATTTTTTTTTTTTCAAATTTATTTTTACTCCTTTTTCATTTCTTTATAGGAATTTTAGTTTTTTTTTTTTTTTTCATAAATCGTTAACGGTTAACGTTAGTTAGAGTTATTCACGAAACTTTTTTTTTTTGCTTTTAGTAAGTGAATTTTTTTTTTAGTGGCGGGATGAATGAGTGAATGTGTATATGGTGAAAAATTCTGGCGCCCTCCTAAGTTGAAAATTGGACCACAATTGAATATAAAATCAAAAGAAAAAAAAAATTATAGGCGCCAGTTGTAAACATAATTTTCGTTCCCTCATTTATGACGTCTTTAGTTTTTTTTTTTTTCTGATTTTAGTTGTTAATTTTGTTTTTATTAATAACATTTTTCTTAAATCATTTCATTTGTTTGTACATGAATGTATGTATGAAAAAGAGATGAAATCTTTGGAATATTTGAATTGAATTCATAAAAAGAAAATATGCAATAAAAATAATGAGCTTAAAAATGGTGTTAATTGTATGATAATTGCGTTTTGATATGCGATAATTAATAATTTTGAATTTTTAATGATTTTTTATTTCTATTTCTTTTAGAGTATATTGAAATAGGAGAGATTAAAATTAAAGGAAGACAAACATGAAATTAAAATATTATAAAAATTTAATTTGCGCCTGATGGTATGCTATAAAATCAATATCTTATGTAGTCAATATAAAAAATATTATTTAACCTTATTTTTAAAATTTTTATTGCAAGTTTAATTCCAAATATCAATTCGAATTGGAGAGCTATTCGTTAAAGGAATGAACAAATTATTCGTTTTACAGCAGAAGAGAGAATAGAAGTATCAACACTCCAAAATGAAGGTCAATACCAACGAGATATTGAAAAAATTACTAAAGACTCAAGGGGGCTGATTGAAAATGTTCAGTTAATACCTAAACTTAATATAAATAAATGATAAGCAGAAGAAATAAAGAGACACCAAAATGGACACAAAAATCGTTCGCTTATCGTTAAATGAAAATAATAAAAGGAAATTATAGTTTCTATTGAAAATAACATTATTTCCAGAATCTGTGATAAAAAAATTTTTAAAATGCTTGAATTAAATTATTATCTCACTATATGTGTATCCTATAGTCAGTGTGATCAATAATTTTGATTTTCAAAAATTATTTAATTTTATTAGAAAAGGATTAAAACACTTTGACATTTAATTTTAGTATAAAGTAATTAATGCGATAATTTTCAATTATTTAAGAATTATATTCTATGTAAAATAATTATTAAACAAATTTATATATATATATACATATTATTGTACATATACAAAATTTGTTCATTAAATTATATGTAAGTAAAATAAGAAATTTTAAAAGTTTAACCTAAGGCATAGTAATTTTTAAGTATGTGTTTTGGCAATATTTACATAACATTATTGTATTTAAAATATATGTATATTGCCATTCCGTAATTTATATTTTAATTGTACACATATAAGTAGATATATAAATTATACGTATTATGAATCAATAAATTATTATACTTTTCATATCCATATAGATATTTTTGTTAATTGACTAAAACTATTATAGAATACATATTAATACATATAGCTTCATAAATATTTTATGAAATTAATATGAAATTAATATAAATTATAAATCACAAAATGATCTATTTAATATAGGGTGATTTACTAAGCACTTGATTTATAAATTTAAAAAAATAACATAGAAAAATTTCAAATTTTCACATAATTTTCATTTCAACCATACCATTTATTTATTAAGTATTTAAAATTTCATTTGACCAAGACTATTTGAATTAGGTTCGGCTAGGTTATATTACAAAACACACGAACAGTACATATTAGTTTGAGAATAAAGAGATGCGTACAATATGATAATTTTAATATTTTGTTAAGAAAAATTGTACCTTTACATTATAAATGCCCCGTAATGTATGCAACATTTTCTTCATTATTTTAAAAAAATTGCAGTACGTAGGTTATTTGCATTACAAATGTACATACACACATAGTATATAATTTTTCATTAAAATATTTAATATATTATTATTCTTATAAATTTTCATTGAATCCTTTAATATGTTACAATTATTGTCAAAATATTGTATAATATCTAACTGAAAATAAAATAAAATTAACTGCCCTTACTATACTTAAATTAATTTTGTAATTCATATAGTTTATAAATTTTAGTTCAAAATTTTTTTTTTGATATATGTACATACATAGTCGAGCAAACAAAGAATATTAAATATATATACAATAAATTTTATTGCACATATTCAGATTTTATAGTATGAGTTTTATATACATAAATATTTCTATATATTGTCACAAAAATTTAACAATAAGGTTATTAAATCTACATACTTAATATTACTGTGATTAATGGAGCGTATTTAAATGGTCATATACACAAAATGATTATAAATGCAAGTTTTACCTTAAATTTTTATTATAATTTCTATTTTGAAATTAAAATTTTAAGTAATAAAATTACAAGGTAAAATATATTGGTTTCTGGTTTTCTTAAGAATTATCATAAAATTTTTATTTATAAAACGTAAATTTGCATTTATGAGGGAAATTATACGATCATGTAAAATTTTATGTGGTATACGTCGGTAATAACATTTAATTTTAATAGTTTTCTTTACATATTACAGCATTTAACTAAAAAAATTTTAAAAATCTGTTTAAAATAAGTTTATTGAACAATGTTTGTTTTAGTTGAATGAATTTTTTGAATATATTTTTTGTTTGTTTTCTGATTTATTCATTTAGAGCCACCACATTTATCTATACATATAACTATATCATCAGCCGCTTTCTTTGGTCATCCACATAATTAATTTGTGATAATAATTTTTATCGAATGATTTTCGAAGTACAGAATTAATATAAACCTCTTATAGATGCATAATAATCAAATTATTTAAAATTGAATGTTGTAGGCAGTCTCCACACTTTCCACAGTCTTAAGCAATTGCATTAATTTGAAAATTATAACGAAACATAACATTTTCAGCTTAACAAGATTTTGTACCAATACAATATCACGTTTTTTGTCTGGACTTATATAAGAGATATTTGGGGTTCTTAAGTAAATTCTTAATTCTTCTTAAGCATTGCTTTAACTGAGAAAATTTGGTAAAATTTTTTTAAAACTCAATAAAATTATTTTTTCTGTTATTTTGTACTGAATTTTTTATTTTGTACTCAATTACATACTCATACGTATGTATACATAATTTTGTATGTATGTACATAAAATCAATTTAAATTTATTAATTAAAGAGATTATAATTGGATTTTTTCATAATGTAATTAAATTTAAAATGTTATGCACTGCAATTTTACATCTGATTAACGCATTTTCTTTGTTGAATTGCAACCTTACCATTTAATATAATTATTTTCTACTATTTCATCATTTTATAATATATTTGTTGTACTGTTAAAAGTACATACTTCTTGTGTATATTTTTTATAATTATACAAAAAAATTTAATGTCTACATATTTCTGATATTCTCTTTTATTTTTTTTTCTCTTTGTAAATTTTAATGACTTCCTTAGATTATTTGGGAAATTCTTCGTTTTTTGGGGGGGGCCTTTAGTCGAAATAGAATTGACTGACAGATAAAACTACGTACATATATGAAATACCACTTGTAACTTATATTATAAATTTATGGTAATTAAGAAATTTTACTGATTTGTATAAATTTTATATATGGTATCCAAAGATCAGTTTCACGTTATATTTTATTGCTGGACAATGTTAATTACCTTTGTACAATAATTACTTCGATATTAAAATTTGAGTTGATTATTATTTTTTGTTTAGGTAATAGTATGAATCTAATAGTATCTGTATATCGTAAATTTAATTCTAAAAGACCATTATAGAAGGAAATTATTAGGATGAAGTAGTTTATTTTTACAATTGTAATAAAATTTAATTTGCATTTAATACAAGTTTGACAGTTAATACAGCAACTATTACAAAATATTTAAAAAATAATTGAATACTATTACTTTATGATCATACAGTTTCAATTTTGAACCCCAAAACTAGTTTTTTCAATAACATTTTTATTGATGACAAATTTTTTTCTCCAAACGTATATTTAATTCCTGTTATATAAGTTGTATAGCTTTAATTATAATAATTTTTTCTTTTCTACTCGGAAACTAAATTTAAAATTCTTTGAAAATCTCAACATTCCATCTATTGTTTTTTCTAATAAATGATCACTTATTTCCTAAAATGGTTATATGTGAAGTTTTATAAATGATAAACTCTAATATGTATTAGAGTAAATTGCATTATTGTTATTAGAAAAAAATTAATAAGTATTAGAAAATTTTAAAGTTCATTAACTTAATGAACCATGCCATATTCCCGATATTATCAATCCAAGTTATTTATGGGGTTCCTTTAATTTTCGTGCTTTTTTTTGTTTGTTGGTTTTTTGATTACCAATATAGTTGGGTACTGATTAAGTTGTTAAGAAACACAAAATATATAATATCTAAAACAATTTTTTGTTTTGGATATTATATATTTTGTTTGTAGGGTTACAAAATAAAAAAAATTTAATAGTATCTAAGTACTACCTAAAAGTGTTGAGTTACATTTTCTCATCTTTAATATTGTGTATAACAAACATATTGTGTTATAAATAGAATTTGTGAAGGAATTTTTATGTACATATATTAGGGATCAAGGAAAAGTCATATACAATATAAAATGATAAGAAAATATTTTGAAAATTTTATTAATTTTATTTTACCATTATACCATTACGGTTGAAAATTGTTTCTTCTTCTGGTGAATTTTATATTAAGATTTTACTTGATCTAAATGCAAATGAGTAAACTAAGATATTTCAGAATTTCTATATAATTATCAAATAGAAGAAGAGGTCGGATATAAAAGCATGGTATGTGGCTACTAACTATACATAATCTAAAATTTTTAAATAAATATGCGTGAGAATTAATTTTTGAAATCATAAATAAATCTAAGCTTTTGTCATATTTATAAATTTACATATATGGAAACTCTATACACGTATATATACTATTAAATTAAGTGATTTCAAATTAGCTTATTACTTGCATAAATTGCGAAGATCTGTGGCAATTGGTTTACTTAGGATAATATGAGATGACACCTTGGTACTTGTAGGAAGTGGCGATTGTTTGAATCTGCAATTACGTAAGGATTATAAGCCTAGCTACCTCTATATTAACGATGACTCAATTTTAGGTTATCATCTGCCAATCTATAAATCTAATCTAATTTACTATTAAATGAACAACGAAATTTAAATTTTATAATACAATCTACAATGATATTGTAGTGTAGACCTCCTAATTCTATTTTAACATTTTATTATGTGGCCTGAGAAAAAAATATTTCGAAACAAATTTAAATGTTTTGGATCACCATATAATTAAATATTATCTATCACATTTTCTTTTTATTTGTGATTCTCAAATTATTTAGTCGTTTGGTATTTAAAACGGATCGAGTGGTTTCTAATATAAAATAGATACATATATAAAAAACGGTTAGTTAATTATCATTTTCTTTAAAAATTTTTTTTAGGAAAAAAAAAAATCTATTTTTAACTTATTTTTCATAATATCTTTTCCTCAAACTTAAAAAGAACTTGTTAGAGTTAATAATAATTTTGAAGAGAAGAGGAAACAATGATGGCGGTATAATTTTTTTTTATATTTGTATATAACGATTACCTATATATAGGAAATAAGACAATATTAGAATATTTAAATGTTGAGCTACTGCCATGGTGGTGCCGACATAACGTGTTATGTCTTTTGTTAATCTGTTGTTCTACTTATTCTGTTATTCTTTTTATTCTGTGATCCTCATTTTCACATAATGTTATAAAATGATGAGTACATTATTACAATCATATTAAAAAATTCCTTTAATGAAATATTTTTTTTTTTAAAGTCTTAATATGGTGATCATTTGATAATCATTTGATGATCATTAAGAAAGAAAAATAAAAAGCAAATATAAGAAAAAAATTCTATATAAATGAATGGACTTTTGAAATTTTTTTTTTTATTAAAGTCGCCCTGCCGTTCATCTCAGTTTACTCCATTTGAAACTTTTTATATGTGAGTAGAAGATTTAATCATTTTTTGTTCTGGTTTTTGGTTTTTTGTTGTATTTTTGGGTTCTAATTGTGATGATGATGCTTCTAGTGTCTAATAAAGACAGACGCACGCGATTCAAACAAGATATTTTAAATTTTTTCCTGTTGTTTTCTCTTCTTTTAATGCAGAGATTATCGTTTGTTGGTATTTTAAATTGATGAACAAGAAGATTATATACTGATTAAAGCACTTTTGTATATCTGAATGATTAAAAATGATTATATTGTTAAAAACAAAAAATAACAAGGAATGTAAAAGGAATACAAAATATATTAGAATTAAATACTTTATAATTAGATTTATTAGGGAAGAGGAAAAATAATAGTTTTAACCTCCTTTGGGAGATTGTTTTTTGATTTTGTGTATTGTTGAAAGAATCAATGAACATTTTTCTTATTATGTTCAGTTGAACGCGAGATGACATGATAAAAAGACTTTATTTAAAATGATTTTTTTTTTTTTCAAAATTAATTAATTTTTAAAAAATGAAAATGGGAATATTTGAAAATTACGTAAAAAGGGAAAATTTTAATTGAAAAGTGTAAGATCTACAAAAGTTCCAAGTTAAAAAATTAAAAAATTTGAATTGTTGGAAAAATTTTTCAAAACCATTTTAAAACTTCTAAGGGTTTTAATTTAATTCAGAAATTAACTATTTAGAATTGTTTTACTATGGAATGTAATCAGGCCCATGCACTATTAAATTGTTTTTATGGTAACTACATAAGAATTCTTATACATAAACTTCAATCAATTAAAGTAAATACAATCAATCTTTTCTATAAACCTAGTGCTCACAATTTACTACACATAAATTATAAATTATTTTAGATATTATTTCAAACATGGTACATAGAAATGGTGATTGTTATATTGAAAATATTTGCTTTCTAGATCTTATATTAAGAAAGTAATATAGACATCTAATTTACATTGGAATTTTGGGGTTTCTTACAACTAAAACAACGTATTTAATTTAAAGTTTTCCATTTTAAACATTTAATTGATTAAAATAGTATATATAATGAAACATTCACATAATTTAAGAATTGGACAAAACAATAATTTCTTAATTTATTTTTATTTCACATACATATGTATATGTACATACATATATATCAAAATTTGTGTAACATTATTTAATGATAGCCCCCTTAATTTAATAAAAGTGTTCTTTAGTAAAACATGAATTGAATTTATTGTCTATATTTGAAGTGGGCAAGTATAAGTATGCAAGCACATCTATTGTTTAAATTAATATATATATATGTATATGTATATAAGTATGTACATATATTCAAGTATTGTACTTATGAAAGCTTCTAAATTAAATTAAATTAAAAGAAATTTCTGTTTATTTACTTGTTTTTTTTTTTTTTGTTTTTCTTGTATTAAGAAAATAGTTTTCTCTATACATGGCAGTCAATTTTGCTTATAAAATAAACCACAAAAATATTTTTATATTTTTATGTAAGAAAGCAAATAAGGAAAAAAAAAATAAAATTTAACAAATAAAATGAAAAAAAAACAAGAAAAATTAAAACATAACAGACCGCCCTGATTTAGAGGAATTATTAAAATTGAGTGACTATTGGGGCGGCTGATTTAATGATGGCTACACAATGGCGTATAATTTAAATCAACAAATCATGTCGTGGTGGTTTTCTTTCCTTTTTGTAATTTTTTTTTTTTGCTAAGCTGCTGTCATCACTATCATCATTGTCATAATGATCATCATAATATCAATTATGATAATATAATCATTATTATAAATCTTCATTGTAATCTTCGTTGGAGGCACAAAAAAGCATACTATATTATATTGAATAAGTAAATCTTTTCCTATATAAGTACATATATTGCATACTTGTAATATTTGGCTGTTTGTGTGCATGTCCATATCTCAAATAGTTATGTACATTTGCTTGTTTTATAATATAATAAAGCTGCTCATAGTTTTTTGGAAAGTTATAATTCACAATATGTTTGCATTGTCTTCTTTTTTCCTTCAATTTTTGGATTACGTACTTAAGATTTTAATTTAATATATATTTTTTTATTATTTGAAATTGACTTTCATGTTGAGAAATTTTTTCTTGATTTATTAAATTAATTTTTTTTTTTTTTATAGTAAATGTAATGTTTTTGAAAAATTTTTTGTACAAAATTTTAATGTAAGCTCACAAGTAGTTGTTGAATAATTTTTTGGTAAAAAATATGGCTGCAATATATGTAGCTGGTGTATGAGAGTATGAAAATATTAATTTGATAATATATGGGCGAGCTTTATAACTAAGAAAATTCAATCACCCTCCGTAGACAAAGTTCCTTAAGGAACCTGATGATACTGCACAATAAATTGGACATAATATTCTGTATTCAGATTGGATTCAGATAATTAAAAGAGGCGGATCACTTCCACTACCAATACGCACATCACAATGCGGAGGGCCAGTATTTGTAGCATTTGTATTACACCGCCTGAGCTGCCTTTGGTAATACGATGTTTATAACCATCGTTGTTTATATGTTAGAATTTATTCTGCTATTATTGGATAATTTTTTTTTTGGGTTATATTAAGTACAACCCCTCTCGATCAGAATTCTACAATGTGAATCTCAAATTTTGCATTGATTCAATTGAGGATGACTATGTTATCAGCTTATCCCTGTCTGTTCCAAACTTACTGATGATAATACATTGAACTTCACCAACCACAATCGACTATAGCAGAGGCGAAATCATCAACGGTCATATAAAAGTAATTTCATATATTTCATATATTATTTTGACTTAATTTTAATAATTTTATTGATTTTTTCTCAAATTCTTGTTTGAGGTCACATAGTTGTTTTTATTCCGCAATGTAATCACTTATATGCATATCTGCAAATCACATATTATTTAAGTATATCTTTACAGATACGATTATTATGTCTACATGTATAAATTTCTCGTTTCCGTAAATTATTTTTAATATCTTGTTAAAGTAATTTAAATTGTAGTTATAACTATAATTTTTATTTTGTGAAGCTTTGCTTTTGTTCCTTTTAATATTAATTTAAAGTAACCAAATTTTAGATGTTTTACGTCTGACCACACGCACTAATATACAGTTGATATACATGTTTGTGCTATTGATATACATACATGCATATATTTATGAGAACTAAAACGAAGGCATATAAAGAATGGTATAAGAAACACCAAAAAATACCATTCAAAATTAAATATCTGGCAGCACTCAATTCTTTAACATTATCAATGTTACTTTTGGCTCCACACATTGCAGCATCCAATTCATAATTATATCATCTCATCATTCGTTTTTTTTTTTTTGTATTATTACTTTTTATACTCACGTTCATTTTCAAATTTACACCCTAAGAAACGTTGTTATTTAAAAAAAAAATATTACTGATTTTTTTGTTCCAGTATTATGATGTGTAAGTGTAGAATCAATGTATTATAAAGTTCATGAATGAACTTCGAATATTATTCTAAATGGTATTAAATCTTGTTATTATTCTTTTCCTTCTGATGATCAACTCTTCCTCCTTGTGTTTTCTTTTTATTTTTTTGTTATAATATATTAGTTTTACATCATTATAAGAAGATTTTGCATCATGATTCGTTTTAGTTTAGAGACTATATTAATATATAACCTGGAATAAGAAGAATTGTTTTAAAGTAAATTGCATAAATTCTGTTCATATGAATGTACCTATATGTTTTTATACAAATGAAAAGTATATTAACATGAGAATATTTAGCCTCTTTGATCGAGAATTAAAAAATAAAGAGCAAAGAAAAAAAAAATAATAATTTATCAGCTCAAAAATATCTAAATAGCCAATTGACTTAAACAAGCTAAGTATATTATGTAGGGAGAAGAAAAAAAAAAAGAACAACACATAATTTTCTTTTTTCAAAAAATTCAAAACTTTGACTGACCTAAAGTGTACTGATTGAAGATATATGAATCTGTAAAACAATGTTTATTTGAAATGTCTATATGTAGTTATATGATAGGGACTGCAGGAAATAAGATCCAGAAATTATTAATTTTTATGAAATTTCTAATTCTAGTACATAAAATATCAAATTTTTATTGAAAATTTTTTTTAAGCCTATTAATAACTCGTTCTTGATTGAAACCTCCTGTTTAACAAATTCTTTGAGGTGATTTGCAAGGCTAAGCCGCGAAAGGCTAATAAGGAGCTGCTTTTTTGAAATGGGTTTTGTGACTCCAATGAAAGTTTCGTGGATCGACTTGAGAAGGGCCTATGGGCCTTATTCCCCCAAGAGAAAAATTATAAAATGACCCGCCTAGAAGAAAATATCACAAGATTTGCAAAAATTCGTTTGGGATTTAAGTCCTGTCACAATTACAATACAGTTTTTGTTACAGAAAAAATTGATATACATATTAAAATACTTTGAAACTGATGTTTTATGGTGATCATAATGATGATGATTATAATTTAACTTACTTAAATGATATTGATGATGTTCTTTCAATATGAATTTTTATTTTTCAGTTCTTACTTACATATTTTTTTTATTACTGATGTTGTTATAATGTTGTTAAAGCTGCTGTTATACTGTTAAATACTTTAACCTGAAAATATAACAAAATTAAAGTTTGTATATTATGCTAGTAACAATAAAATTCATCAAAAAAAAAAAAAACAGAAAAAAAAATGTTATTAGGAGAAAAGATATAAAAAAAAGAAAAATGAAAAAGGCAAGAAAAATAAATAACCCGTGGCGCAAGAGAAATGATAAACACCAAAGACCAAAACTCTTAAAATAATTATGTTGGCGCCCAGATATGATTATGATGCACGATTTCCAATTTAAAACTTTTTTTTTTTGTTTATATTTTCACTTATATTTATTTTTTTTTTTAATTTTCATTATACATATATGTTTGTGTATATATATATGTAAATATATTTAAAGATTAAGGAATTTTTAGTTTATTTACAGAGTGCTTAAGTATTGGTTATTATCGAAGAATCACAATTTTGGAAGTTAGGCATTAAATACATATATAGGTATTTTTACAAATTAGGAAAAAACTGAGGAAAATTAATATTTGAATGACCTCCTATTTTAGGTTCACCGAAATGAGATACGTTATTATTCTTCCTCAATATAATATTACTAAAACCTACAATTCAGTGTTGTTTGATTATAAATTAAATTTGTTAATTGAAGATATTAATGATTTTAAATGGATTGTTTTTCATGAAATTTATTATAAAATAAATTTTGTTAAATTACAAATTCCTGCGAAACTACGGTATAGTTTTAATTAATCAATGATTATAAAATTTCAATAATTAACATATGTTTAGGTTTGTAATTTGTAAAAAACAAATTGAACGCTGTTATGGCAGTATTATTACACACTCTGTACAACATTTTTTATATGAGAAAGAGAGTATGACTTTGTTTGATTGTTAATGGAAGCTTATTAGGATAAATATACTTATAAATATATATATGTAGCACTAAAATATAATATATTATGTTTATATGTATAAAAATATAAAGAGCACAACATATTACTGAAACAATTATTAAGCTTGTTATTGTTGACTTTAGATGATTTGTTTTCTTATTTTTTTTTTTGGGAAAATTCTATTTTTTTTTTTATTATTATTGTTTTTAATATTATTTTTACTGATTTATCGAAGGAAACAAGCAAATATATATATAAAAAAAAAAAATAAATCTGGTAACAAAAATCACCCAGAAGGCGAAATTATTTTTTGTTGATCTTTTGATGGTTTTTCTCATTTATTTTAATTTTATTTTTTTTCTTTTATTGTTTTAACATTCAAAAATTTTCTTATACTATATACATATGTATGTTAGTTAAAGATTTAGTTAATAAAGTAGCAGAAAAACAGAAAAATAAAAATTAAATTGAAACACGAACATAAGAACAAAAATAAATAAAAATGAAAAAAAGTGCTTGGTAACTGTACTGAGGATTATTAACCTTGTTAAATATTTTATAAAGTTGTTATTATAAATTAAGATCTTAATGAAAGCTATCTAAAAAAATTGAAAAAAGAAATATGTTCCTATATATATAAATAAAATTTATTAATAATTGTTCGGATCAACTATAGGACATTACTACCTTCGCAACATTCTTGCATTAGTTAAATAAGTTCATTGGAATACAATTATAAATGTTGTTTAAGTGTATTGTTTATTTGATTGCACCTATCCTACACTAATTCTAAACGAGATTCTCCTTGCAAAAAATAGTATTATTAGTATTTGAACCTTCAATTTTAAATCTGATATTAAAGTGATTTGCAAATCCTAAGGTAATTCTACCTAATATTCACTTACAATTTAAATATTTACTCATCATATACTCTAAAAACATTATAAATCGAAAACGATTCTTTTATTCCTTATATCCTACAATCGTTCATGGGATAAAGAAAAGGAAGAAGAAAGTATTATATTATTTTGGAATGTTTTTTTATTTCTTAACAATATATCAACATTTATGTAGGGATACTTCCTTAAAAATTTATGAAATAATTTATTAAGGGATTATAAATAATACATAATTAATTTTAATATAATTTAATTATTGAATTGTGATTATCAGAAAATATTTAAAGAGAAAAATTGATTTTAAGTAATTTATTTAAAAATGGAAGGGTAAAAAAAAGAAAAAAATAATCTTTATATGTTTTTGGGTAATTTAAATTAATTGTACTACAATTTAAAATAATTTGGCAAGTCAGGAAAAAGCCTCAAGATTCTGTAAAGGTCAATGAAAAGTTAAATTTTCAATAAATAAAAAAAAAAAAATTATGAAACAAGATATTTATTGTATCCTACAACTAGTTTAAATAAGTAGTTAATGAACAATTGATATTACAATCCAAAAAATTCATTGGTATAACAATATAATGATAACAAATTATAATAGTATATGAATGTATATAAAATAAATTGCAATTATTGTTAAATAATTATTATACATATATTTCATTTTATTTAATTAAATTTGAATTGATGGATTAATAAATTAAATTTATATTTTGGTATATATGTAATTGAAAATTAAGATTGCAACTTTTTGCAAGAATTATAGAGAAGACAATGATTTCTTGTTATGATTGCCTGGAGTATATTATAAATTATACAGTATCATACATGACGACATATTAAAGAGGTAAGAGAACTGCTTTTTTAATAACTTAACAAATTCCTTTCAAAATTAGAGTGGAAATTTTATAATTTATGAACATCCTACCTAATCATAACACTGCCAAAAATAATTTGAATGCAAATAACATAATAGTTATGAATGCAAGTATGATAATTCAACAATTTTTTTTTTTATATTTTTCTGCCTCTGGCTTATTGTCTAACATATGAGGGTTTTTTTCCTAGTCATAAGTAAGTAGTATTTCTTTTTGATATCGAATTCGTATTTATTAAAGAAATGTTCATGTAGATTAAAAAAAAATATAGTTATAATATCAATTAATGTCAAATAAAACAAAATATTCGAAATATTTAAAAATATTTTCTTACGCGTTCGGTAATTTTCAAAACTTATATTGCAGTATAATTAATTTTAAGCTATTTTCTTTAAATCTATATTGTCTTCATTATTCCTCTACTATTATTACTATATAATTATTCCAATATAATTATATAATATATATGACAGAAAAAAACGTGGTATTTATGAAGACAAGACCGCCTTCATAGAAACCTTATAATATGCAATTTAGTTTCGAATATTTTCTTTTTTATTATTATTATTAATGTAATTGTGTGACTTTATGTAGAATGGCGGAAAAATTAAAAGAGAATAAATATACATATAAAATGTATATATAAAAAGTATGCATGAAAAAAACGACATAATATTCATGTTATATTTATGCCATATTTATAACAACCACCAATGGTGCCACCATTTCAAAATATTTTTTCTGTTATCCTGGTGGTGCAGTCGTTTTTTTTTTTAATAACTTTAATGTAGAATATAAAAAGTATAAAGGAGGAGACCTTATTACAATATGTATGAACTGGTATAATATAATTACAAAAATCTAAAATATGTATATAAAAATATATAATATAGTATAGTGAAATGTCATACTGTAAAATAATTAAAATTCCTTTATAATAATGAGGAACACCTTAATTTATAAATGGTGACAATAGGTATATTTTTGTAAGGTTAGTAAATTCTATTGTGCTTGTATATATTATGTGTACAATATTAAAATAGCGTTTCTTGTACTTTGCCGTATTCATGCAAATATAAATTTTATTTGGGGTATATATTACTTGTTGGTTAGTTTATAATTGAGTTGTAATATAATTCATGTAATGTGTTGTAATTTTGGTAACAAAACATAGTTAAAGTACATTGGTTCAACTAAAATTTAAAACATTCTTCTACTTTTTTCGGAATATTGTATTTCATTTAAGCTAAGCTTATTTGAAATCGATTTAGTCTAAAAATGATTCGAACTGATAGTGGTATTATATTATATGACTAATTTAATTCTAAAATGTTAGTTAAAAGAGCGAAAATGATGTTAATTATTGAAATTACTACTACCTTAATGCGATATTCTTGTGTTATGGAACTAAGTATTCCAAATAATCATTTTAAACACACTAAATTGGTTTCTTATATTATATGTTGTACATTTTATACTTCACAATATCATTTCATATCATATGCGGTTTCGATTTCATATTTTATATATGAAATACATATTCTTTTATTCTATTATTATAATAGATCGGCTTCATCAAAAACTTTATTTTTGTTTTAATTTTATGTGTACATACTGACATTTTGAGGGGTTAAAAAACATTTGTTAGCAAAAAAGGTTCTTAATGATAAGAACCTTTTTTTAATAATGAAATTCATGTTAAATTTTAAAATCATATTTTGCATATAATATGAATAGATTTATAATTGCATATTGTTAATAATAATAATAAATTGACATATTTCTAAAGGTTTAAAAAATGTCCTCCTATTTTTAAGCAAAAATATCCAAAGTTCTTTTGAAAACCATTTGATAAACATTTTCAAATAAAGCATACAAGCTTTATTGAATTAATTGTTTAATGAAACTGTATAATAATTTGTAGAAAGGGACTGCCACTCTATTGATCTTCTATAAAAAGTAGTTAGGCAAAACAAAGCAAGAATGATTAACACTCTTCATATTAATATTTACCTCATTTTCATATTAATATTTACCTCAAATTTTGGGGTAACTTATTTTATTACGCTCTATTTTTAATGTTTTACAATTAAATGCATATATAAAAAATAATAACTATTATGGGATTTTCAACAATTTCAACAAAAATTAGAAATACAAATATTTTATACAACGAACTTTCGATATTTTCCTCATTATATTCTATTTTTAATAATATTAGTTTTTCTTAATATACATACTTAAATTTATTGTTAATGCAATTCTTAATTCATAAATCCATAATGAATTGATTTAAATGTAAAAAATTATCCAAAACTACAAGACTTAACGTTTTGACTCAATTTTCAAAAAATTAGTTCATTTCCTATTATATTAAACTTATTTATAGATAATGGATATAAATATATTATAATGTATGGTCTAGAATTAAAATTAAAACATATACTTCTCATATTAAACAGAGTGTATACCTACTTAAAAAATTAATTTTTTTTAGCTTAACGTAAGATTACATAACATCGGTGTAAAAGTATAGTTGCAAAATAGATAGCTACTTAAAATATTTAATTTATAAGTTTAATTTAAAGTTTTTAGGAGTTTATTATGTACAAAATCTCAGCATACATTTCAGAATGTTATACAGAAGAATTTTCACATTACAATTTTGATTTCCCGGCTGAAGAAATTGTGATTTTATATAGTTAAATTAAAATTCTGAAAATTCTATTACATTAATTTGTGTAGTTTTAACAAAATTTTTGAAAGAAATTTGAAGAAAGCTCATAGACATATACATAAATATATCTATATACATACATCATTCTATCGAATTGACATCTTAATACGATCCATACCACGTCCTAAAAAGAAAACAAAAACAAGAAAAATTATTAAACCTGAATTAATCGAAATAATTACATAATGTCGTTATTTAGTTTTATTAAAATCATTAACAAGCATTTGTAAATCATAAAATTGGTTATTGATTATTGAATAGAAGAAGGAGTCTTAATTAATTTCCCATTTCATATTTTATATTTATTCAACCTTATTTTTGTAGGTTTAAATCTTATTTATATGAAAATACGATAATCAATACAATTATTGAGTGTATTTTAAAAGCATATTAATATTATAGAAAATATTCTTGAAAAATTTTATGCTTTAATGAAATTTTAGATTAAAATGAGAACTAAAGTTTTTTTTTGAATAAATTTTATTCAATCGTGTTAGGTTATTTGGTACTAAAAACACTGAATTTTTATATTGTATTATAAAATATTTTATTTTTAACTTAATATATTATTTCATTTTGATTTAGAATTATTTATAATTATTTTTATTCAGTAATTTTTTGATTAAATTTCCATTTAATAATTCAGAAGTAACGTTTACATACACTAAAACTGTTGGGGCGTATATTCAAAATCGTATTTTTGTATCTTATAAATTTTTGATTTAGAAAGTTGTGTTTTAGCAAAAGGAAAATTTGAACAAAAAAACAGAGTGTTTTTGTATCAATTTATTTAATTAAATGATATTATATTGAAGACGCGCCTTGCTATTATTTAAAATAGAAAACATAATTGTTTTATAGTGCAAATACTAAAAAGTGAAAGAAAATTTACTAAGATATTGAGAAAAGGGATTGACTCTACTAATTACAATTTAAATTTTAATACATATTTACAAAAATTACCTAATTCCTAAACTATTTGTTTGAACAAATTGCCTTGATTATATCAAAAGAACAAATAACACTTTTATTACAAATATTAAAATTTAACTTGTATATTATGTAAATATCTTATATTTGCATATAACCTTACATTTCTACATATATTTTATGTATAAATCATAAATATTATTATGTATTTATACATGCGCTATTTATATGCATGCACATGTAAGTAAATACTTTGTTATTTTGCAATTCTAATTGACAATTCATTATTAATTCATTCACTAAATGACTTCTTTAACATTTTTCTGTTTTGTTTCTTTTTGTATAATTCAAGGAAATCATCAATAAAAATTTTTCATTTTTTTTTTCATTATTTTTATTTAGCGTGTGTAGATTTTTATTCATTTAATATAATTTCAGATGATTTTACTTTTAAAAAATTTTTATTCGATTTGAATGAGAAAAGGAAATAATCAAATTATATTCATTCAATATAAAGACAAAAAAGAAGAAAATTGCATATCACAATTTGACATCCGTCAGAATATTAAAATCTTTAATAAAATATAAGAAAAATTGTTTAAAAAATTTGTTGAATTTTATTTTGAATTTCATTTATGCTTCTATATGTTTTTTTTTATTGAAATTGTAATAAATAGTATAAATTTTATAATATGATGCTTTAACATTGGGGTGGTAAAAGAATTTAGAATAAAAAAATAAATTTGTTTTGTGTTAAGCTATTCAAGTACAATTGTTTTGTACAAATTTTTACAAGTATCCTGGGAAATTATTTTTAAAAACAAAAGATAAAGTATTTAAATTGGTTTTTGATGAAACTTATAATCATTTGATGATTTTATTGGTGTTCTAATTTTTTATTTCTCAATAATAGCTTGGGCACTTGGTGATATGCCACGTATCTCGGATTGGATTATAAATTAAATAAAAATCTTGTATTCTCTATAAATATTAGTTAAAATAAAAAAGTAAATATAAAAAATTCAATTACCTATTAAAAATTTGAAGGAAAAATTTTTATTATGTTTAAATTTTATATTTTATACCCGTTTTCTTCAACACATACATTTACAAATATCCATAATAATTTTGAAATAATAGCATAATTTTGTACAGAACATGGAATCGCATAACAGAATTTATTACAATTTATTCTAAACAAAAAAAAAAATTGCATATTTATCGGCGCAAAATTTACATATTTGTTGGTTTTAATATAGCTATGAATGTAGGAATATAGTTTTAAAAGATGAATTCAATTGTTTTTTTTTAGTATTTATATGCAGTTAGAATTATTTTTTATTAGAAATTTGAAAAAAATTAAATCAAGTAAAACATTGTAAAAGAAAAAAGCGGAATTCTTATTAAAAAACCAATATAATAACAGCAAGCAATTACTAAAATCTACATATAGAAATATGTATGTATGTAAGAAAGCAAAGTATCAGGAACTACTTGTTAAAAATGAATTTCATTACTCTTTTTTTCTAAAAAATTTTATTAGAACATAATTTAATGGTAATTTATTACATTAAATTATAAATTTGAAAATGTCGACTAATAAACCACAAACAATTGAAATTTTAACAAGGTATAGACTATAGGTATTGTGTATGTACATTTTAAGAGCATAGGCATATTATGCAATATGTCAGGAAATATAAAATTTTAAAAGAAAATTATAATCAAGATATGTAATACTATTTATGACATTTCAAATGTAATTATGATTATAAATTATTCAGTATATGTGTGCAAAATAAAATTTCAGTTCATTAACTGCATATTTTGTGTATGAAATTAAAAGAAAAATGTTCTTATTTTTTTGCATATAAGAAAATAATGAGTCTAACATGTGACTAAATGAAATATTTCTGAAGTTTTTTCTTAAATGTAATGTTAATCAAACATGCATGTATTTTAAGGAAACAGGATTTGATAATTTTATTTACCGCAACAAATTTTGAATTAATTTGAAATTGAAGTTTTTCCACATAATAGAAGTACATAATAGAATGTTAAAAAAAAATATTAATAGATTAAAAATTTCGTTTTGATATCCTATTCCAAGTTGTACAGTATAATATTCCGGCTTCAACTTTAAAAGTCTTAGTTGTTATAAATATATATTTACGTACCACTTACTAGTATAAGTAAACATTTGCTCATGTTCTGGTTTTTTGAATTTAAATGAAATTTGGTGTTCCGTAAACTAGGAATTTTTAACAACTGAAACATTTCTGATTTGATTTTCGAAAGCAATATTCCGGTATTCCACATTTAGGGTTACTTTATATTCAATTTTAATTCATTTTTTAAATGTGCGGTGATTTACTTGAACCTAAAATGTAAGTAAAAAAAATTTATTATAAAATTTTGGCTTAAATTTTTACTTTTACAGAGATAAACATAAAAATTCAAACATGATCAAATATAATATTTTGGTATTAATGATAAATTAGCTTTGAAATCTGCAAGGAAAATGGCAATCATATGGTGATTTTCGAAAATGAAATTGAAATTTTTCAAAAATTTGTAAAAGGATCCGAACGCGGAAACACGGAATTTTAAATCGAGTTAATTATAGTTTCGATATCAATTTGATTTCACTCGAAAAACAGGACCTGAGTCCGTGAAATTTACTAGGGGATTGGTCAAATGCTACTCACGTAACCATTTTTCAAAATTAAACCTGTGTTTGAAAAAAATTATTGTATATTATAATGAAAATTTGGAAAAAATTTATTTTATATAAATGCTTTAATAATAATAAATTAATTAATTTTGATTATTTTTTCTTACATGACGCAATTAAGAACTTACAAAGTCAAAAGTTATCATGTTTTTTTTTGCAGTTTAATTTTTAAATCACACGTGAAGTTTCTGTTTTTATTTTTTTTTCTTAACTATCGTATGCAATAAAATTTCCAGCTGAATTTTTACTTTGCACATTTTAATATTCAAAATTAAGTATATACATAGGGTTATAATGGTATTATGTAATGATTAAAGTAAAATGTCTGATTAACTGGCATAATGACACCCAAATACAAAAGGATATTACAAGTTCTTTTAAGATAATTAGATAAAATATGTATAAAGTTGTGAAAATCTTCCATTGAAAAAAAAAAAAACCAAAAAATAATCAGGAAAAATAAACTGAAAAGCAAACAAAAAATTTTACTGTTTCTGTTATACATAGTAGAGGTGAATTTGTTTCCTTTAAGGATGAGCTGTTTTGGCCGTTTTTGATAGTTGAATTTATTTTTTGTTTGTTTTTATTCAATAGGGGAAAATAAAAATGGTGATGAAGTTTTGTGATAAAAAAAAATTCATTGATGAAATAAAAAGGTTCTTCCAAAATTGCAAAAAATCAAAAGAAAAAAAAAATCTTTAAAACGTCTTTAAGGCAGGTGAGGTCTCTTTTTTTGTTTCTTTTCTTTTTTTAACTACATTTACGAGTTCGTTACATTTTGAATGGAAAGATAATTTCATTTATGTACCTGTTATGTATATAATAATACTTATGTATAATAATGTCTGGATGTGTCTTGATAGTGTCAGAAAATATTCACACAGGTTAGTGCTGAAACTAACTCCTTTTTATTGAAAAGCTGTCATACATGAAACATTTGCAAATAACATGCTTGTTAAACAAAAAGAACATTTTTAAGATGCATGCATATACTAATGAGTTTTATTAAAATTTTCGTATACCATGCTTTGCCATAATAATGTTGGTAAGTTAATTTGATTCCACTTTTTTTTCATACTTATATTGAGTGTAATATTATGTAAACTTAGTTATGTTAGACTGGTGCATGCAAATATAATTATATACCATATTATATATAATTAAATTTTTAAAAACGCAAGCATAATACGAGTTTGTAAATTTTTAACATAAATCGATTACTATATTTAGGGAATATATGTATATACATATGTATACCCAATTTGTGTTCTTAAAAGGAATGAAAATTATGAAACAAGTCCCTAAATATTATTTGTATTATATAATTACAGTAAAAATTTTTGTTTGCCTAATGAACAATCGAGTTTTTTTTATTAAAAATTTATTATATAAAATAATAACAAAAATGTATAATTTTATTGATTTGAAACCTTAAGAAGAGAAACTTCAGGAAAACAGTAACAAAACATTAAAAGAGTGTAAGTTTTTGAAATTAATTATCAGTAATTTGACGAAGCCAAGCTCTTCGGTTCCGAAACTGCTGTGTTTGCCAAAAATTCTCAAGGAAGAACAGTTCAGAGAAATAAAAACAAGGTGAAAGACGAATATCTGTCTAATGCTTAGAGTATGGTACGATGACGACGCTTTCGCAATACTAGACAAGACGGAACTAGAAAATATTAGCAAATGTATCAAAAAATTATATAGGAACATTGAATTTACGTGCGAAATGAAGAGTCTATTTTTCTTGAATATACTCAGAAAGCTTAACAGAGCGTTTAACTCTATGATCTACAGAATGCTAACTAGATCAATGGAAAAAGAAGACTTTAAAGACTTTGGTTTATGTAATTTTTAGGTTCAAAATTGGAACTGAAGCTGCAAATAAATGCAACAGGCGATTGGGTTACCACTGAAAGCGACTAAAATACTATTCAAATTAACTTTATTTTACTTAAACTAAAAAGCAAATTTTTTTTGAATTTCCTATATTTTTTTTGAATGAATAAATCATAATTTTTTTAAGTATATATAAGCAATGCATACGAATCTCATGTAATTGTATAAATTAAAATAACAGTATCAAATAAAATAAATAAAAGTTTTGTCATCCATTTTGTAAAAAAAAAAATAATTCAAGCTAAAGAAGAGAAAAACGTGATAAAATACTATTAAAACAAGTGTTATGGCCAAGATAAAACCAATGAAATACAAAAAAAAAGCTATTCAAATAAATGTACATATATAGTTAATTATTATAAACATGTATTACATACACATAATAAATATTTGTAAAAAAAAAAAATAAAATACAAAGATTCCCTATAAATGCAGGCGGAGAATTCAACAATTTTAATTATAATAAAAAAAAACTGCTCCCTGCTCTTAGTGTTTCTGTTTTTTTCAATCTTTCACTACTTGAATGCTTTTCTAAAACAGATTAAAACGGTATTAAAAAGTCAACTATTAAATAATTATTTTGTTTTTTAAATTTTATGTTTAATGTAATTTAGCTTTTAAAGTGTATATGTGCATATAATATAATACTAGAAAAGAAATGGGCGTAATTTTTTTTCCACTCTATGTTTATCCATTAAATTTAAAATGTAGACATTTTCCTTTTATTCTTTTACGTAATATCTAGATATATATATGTAGTTATCTTCTATATCGAAGATATGTAATTTGTGTTAATAATAGGCTAGATGCCATGGTTGACAAGATATACGTGTGTGTACATATTATTTTAATTATGTCAATTGGTGATTGTTGTTGTTATTTTATCTGTTTTGTAATTTCTGCTATCGCTCTTTCATTTTTTTTTTATTTTAGCGGTGTAGGGATTTAAGAGCGGCGCAATTTATTGTGTTCAAAAAACACCGTATTACACTGGAAGTAATAAAAGTAAATAATTCGTTGGGATATAAGTAATGAAGAAAATGCAGTATGAGAAAAATATTTAAGTTTTTTTTTTTGTATAAGATACAATGATAAAAGTAAATAAATTTTTATGCAATTGGTGTGGAATTTAAATACGATTACAATAAAATGCATAATTAAAATTCTAATGAGAGAGAATTCGGTAGCAATCTTTAGAATTGAATTTTCTTTTGTATTATAAATTAATTTTTTTTTAAAAATTTCTCATATTTTTCCGCATTTATTAGTATAAATACTATTTTTAATTCTAAATACAAAACTCATATACTTAATTTCTATTTCATTATTATAACAAATTCAATAAGTTCATTTATATTCAAGAATATTTAGGACAAAAAAAATTCCAAGCAATTAAATAGAAAATTCAAAATAAATTCGATAATAAATTAGAATATTAGCCTTAAAGCCTTTTTAGCTTCTAATTTTTAATGATAGATTATAAAGCAGATGAACACCTTTGTAAAAGAGACTGTTCTGTGTGTTATTTTTTCTAAGTAAAGCCAATCGAAACCTACCGGAAAACCTTGAATTGCATTTCATTGCTTCCTTAACGTAATTCAGACACCTCTTTAGCAATAGCAATAAATCGTTTATCATTTTGAAGACAAGCACAAAAATTTAACTTTTGGCGAACCGACATCCGTTTTAATTCACCTAACATAATATATTGAATACTTTTTCTTCTTCTTGAATATTTGAGAACGAAGTGCATTGCTTTAATCTGCAAAATCTGAAGCCTATTTTTTTCATGTTCAAGAACTTTTTACTGATTCATAATAAAAATTTACTTATTCAATGAATTTTTAGCATATTTTTCGGCAAAATTCTAACAATTCAAAAAAATTAGCATATTTTAAAATATCTCAATCAAATTCCATTAAATTTCAATTGAGAAAGAAAATTTATAAAAAAAAAAAGTGCTTTGTGGTTTGCTAATGAGTTGATAATATACTAAAGGTTCAAAAATGATTAGTTAAATTTATTTGTGGTTTAACAATGTTAACTTTAAGTTGTTATGTAATTATACACTTTATTGATTAAAGTTTATAGTTTCATTAAATTTTCATTTTCAAATTGAAAATCGGAAAAATTTTGCAAAATAATTATTAAATTAGTTTTAAATATTAATTTTTTTAATAAAATGAAGTAACAAGTTTCAAATAGAAATTAAATCATTATCGCTGTTGTAATATTTTTGTTTTTTGCTACGATATTAAAATGGAAATTTTTCTTCTTTTTTACCTAATTCTGTTTTTCTTAAAATTTTTGTAATTTTCATTTCTTAAAATTTGTTTGTATATTTTAAATTTTTTTAGCTAAATAATAATAATAAACATTTTTTAGCCATTTATATTTCAAAACAAAATTATGTAGTTAACTTATTACCCTATGTCGTTACTATATACTTAAATGTTATAAGAAATAAAGATGAGACAAAAATAATCTATTATAATAATAGAGAAAAAACAGAAAAGTAAATTAATATTTGTATATTTATATGTATATTTTGTGTGGGATAGAAAATTTTTGCGCTTTTACGTAACAAATAAAAAAATATGAAAAAAAATACTAATAACTGCCAACATTTTAAGACAAAAAAGTGAAAAATTAAAAAAAGTATGTATGTATAATACTTTTATAGATTAGGTTCAAAAGGTGTAGTAAATTTATTTCTCCGTTTTTTATACCGAATTTCTGAAATTTCTGCATAATATTGAAAAGCAGTGTATCCCAAAATGATCCATAGTATAGTTATGAGTATGTGTACGAAAGATTCCATTCACATCTTCACTAAAATAAAGAAATGAAAAATAAAAAAGACATTAGAAGTGGATAATGACTCATTTTATTTAAAACTAAATTTTTTAAGAAATTACTCCAGGAAAATGCAATTCCACCTTTTTAAACTTGCTTTAATTTTCATGAAACGCTTCAGTATTTGAATAACCTATACGAATACCAATTTTACTGGCGTATCCTAACATTGCCCATTTATTCTACAATTTCTTTCCGCAATTATTATTTTTCATCTATCGTGCTCATTTTTTTTTGTTTGTATTTTTCTATTGTTTTTCATTATGTTTTTAATAACTAGCGTAAAATTATTTCCCTATTTTGTATAACAATAAAATAAAACAATAAAAAAAACCTTATAATAACTATAAAAAAGGAAGGAGATGGAAGTGAGGGATTGCTAGAGGGTAAAAATCAGATTTAAAAAGAAAATAAAGAGGGAAAATTTATGGCAAGCGATTATTTTTATGCGCTTGACATGTTTGTTTTAATTAGAGCAATTATATATGTTTGGGGACTTTTGTATTTTTTACATTTCTGTTGTTTTATTTTTTCATTTTTTGTTAATTGTTCTCATCTATTGAATAAAATGATAGTTATTTATTTTAAGAACGGTCAATTATATTATATATAACAAAAACAAAACTAAAAAAATTACTTTTTAAAAGAATTTAACTTGAAAACAGAAAAAACAATATAAAATAAGAGTTATAAAATAGGTTAACTTTAATTATTAAATACAATGAAATTGAAGGATTTATAGAATTGAATAGTTATTAAAAATTATCCACACGATTAAAATATATAATTTGTAATTATGTCAGAAGACAATAAGCTTATTTTATTCATTATTGATAAGTTGAACATTTTCACAATAATTTTCCCTATAATTTCTACATTAGTTAAATTTAATTTTCGATATTTCTTACAACTTATAGGTTTGGTCTTCTTCATGTCGACCTTGTTTAGTCTTGCATGCGTTTCGTGAATTTGTGTCATAGGTTGTAGATTTCATCAAAAGTTTTTAAATACGTAAGATCTTTTTCTTCTACTTTCTTTTGTATTTATTACTTACAAATAACTAATTATTGATATAATTTAAATTACTTGGGTATCTTTTTGTTTTTTCCATTTGCATTTCTTGAATACATTATAAAAAATCGGTTTTATAACACGATTCATCTAAAACTGATATAATTGAAATTTTAATTTATTATTACTAAAAATAAATGATAATTATTATCTATTCAAAATATAATTAATTCAAATATTTCCGCAATTTAATTGCTACATTTAATTTATAATTGAATAAATAATAATTTTTTATAGAGAAAATTTTGTACTAAATAAATTAAAGGTACCCATAATTGCAAAACTGAATAGGAAATTTAGTTACGCATTATTTGCTCATATTTTACTTTCGAAGGCAACATACCATAGTATATATATGTGTTTGAAATCTTGGAAGTCTTAAGAAACTCACTTTCTCTATACTTGTACTTTAGTTTTTTGTTTTAAAATTATAATGTAATGAGTTTTAATTAAAGGAAATCTTTGGTTTTCAAATAAAATTACATGTTATTAAATATATACATTACGTTCATTGCAGAACATGGTTAAAACAACTTCCAAATCCAATAACAGTACAAAATAAAAATTTGTATATGGATTGTGTAAAAATTTTTATGCTAAAATGATCAAAACAATTGCTATCACATTAGTTTCTTCTTACAAATATGTACTTTATTTGCTTATGCCGCATTTCTTAACTAATATTATGCTTTTTAGCCATTGATAATTACACAAACAAGGTACAAATACAAGTAATGACTAAGTTATAGTACGTACATATATATATATATATATATATATATATATGTAATAGCCTATTTTTGTTTCTGATGTATATTATTAATTTTTACACGGATGGTAATTTTAAATTGCAACATTTTATACTTATTTCAGTTCATCTCCATATTTGATAATTATATAGTGTTAAAACAATTGTAATATTGTTGTATAATATAGTTGGATAAAGAAATTTTACTATTTCTAAGCTCTTGTATAATTTCCGTTAATTGTAAAATTTTTCAAAAGACATGTCTTAGTTTTTAATTTCACAAATGAAATGAACACTGTAAATCAACGATAATATTATTAAAGGAGTTATTCAAATGATTTTTAAATTATAACTACTTTTAAAGTAAAAAAATTAAAAATATTATTAAATTTTGTATAAATTAATAATTAAATCAATAATTTATATAATTAATAATAAATATTAATCACAAAATTAAATTCTGTCTTATTTCTTTCTTTTGAATATTTGATCACGGTCATTAAATTAAAATGAGTACAGCTTTATAATTTAGTTAACAAATGTTTTTAGTTTAATAAAAAATAAAAATTTAAGAACGCATAACATACTATACCAAAGACACACCTTTGAAATGCGCCTTGCATTTGTTATTGTGCTGCGTAAATTTATTAAATTTATTTGTAAGTGATTAATGAATAAGTGACATTTCGATAATAACCATAAGATAAAATAAAATTTCTTCATATTAGATACGCCATGGTACTTTTACTTAAATTTTCGAAAATTTGATTATGAAAGCTTTAAACTTAATTAGCTTTAAATAAATTTTTTTCGAATTGGCAGTTTATTTCTTAAAACCTCAAAATCATCAACTAAATAGAAAGTATCTTCTTTATAGGTTTTCTATATTTTAAAGGTACTTAATATATACTGTATATCGACCTAATAGGGAATTTCTTAACTTGTTTTTCCTATTATGCCGTACAATTCTAGTAAAACAATATGATAATATTATAACCACATATTCTGGTATACATGCAATATAATAATACTTAATATTGGTTAACAAACTCTAATACACATTGGAAAGCTTTATGCGGAGTACAAAAAATTCGTTATAGAACTTTATTAAAAAAAACTCTTTTATAAAATAAAATAAGAAAAAAATCATTGCATGTAAATTATTTACATATATAGAGAATATTGGAAATATAGCGGTATAGCTTCAAAAGAAAATCCGACAACGAGAAGAAATAAAAGAAAAGATCAGTCAGTAGCTCCCAGATCGGCAATTTTTGTTATTTGAATAGTTAATTTTTTGTTTGTTTTTGATTTTAAGAGCCGATTGATAATCAAAACAAGAAAAACATATAAAATTAAAGTAAATGATGTGGAAAAATTGAAAATTGAAATGAAAATTTAAATTTAATAGCCAAAATAAGCGCTCGTGTTTGCGTTCTGCGGTGAAATAATGAAAAATTTTTATTTGCTTTACAAAATAAAAAAAAAATAAAATTATTTTATTTTAATGGCTTTAAAGGCGATATAATGGAATGCGTGAATTATTTTCGTTTTGATTAATTTTTCTTTTTTTTTTGTTTAAGAAAACCACACACAAGAAATCAAAATAATTTATGGCATGATATTATATAAAACAAATTTATTACCGTTATTACGCTGATATTGGATGTATATAATTTATACAAATATGTAGGTAATGCAAAACCATAATCGAATACTCGTGAATATCACTACAAAAAAAGTAAAATATACATTTGAACATTATAGTAGCTTTTACTATCAATTTTGCAATGATTATATTAACTCATCTCATGAATTAAAATATTTTTTCTAATATTTTCAGATATTAAACATTTATAAAGGTTTGATCATTTAAACATTTTAGATTTGAACATCCATTAAAAAATATTTTAAACGTTATGACTGCCGGTATATGCCGGTATTATATTACACTAGATTTTAATTCTATATACTTAATCAAAATAATTTATTAAAAATTATTTTTTAAAAGTATTACTTAAAAAGATACTATGCTTTCATATTTACATCTTCTATGATTCTTTCTACTTATGCATGTATTACACTTACAATACCAAGTAAAATTATCTATAGAAATAATATATTGCCGGCATTAATTGAAAATTAATATAATCCTAAAGAATACCTACTTATGAATATAATCATTTCTACTTATTTCTCTTTGTGTTAATATATCGGACCAGACCAATGCAAAAAAAAAAAAAACGCTTTAAAATGATCAACACATTAGCATGGCATTTAGAAAATACTTTGCAAATATTCTAGTATATAAATATACTTGTATATCACAATATACTTATATTATATTTTATTATACACTCTTTTTTCTGTTCAATAAATGTAGAAAGATAAATATATTGTTGCCATCATTGGTTCATTTTCAATAATAATAATGGTTTTGTGAGTATATAATAAAGAATACATAAACAAGTATGTAAAATATAACATACGCGGTATTTTTCACGATGATCAAAGAGATTAATAACGTGGTGAATAAAGAATATAATAATAATAACAAGAATTTAATAGTAAAAAAAAAAGAAAGAAAAAAAATGTAAGTAGGTACTATAATAATATAATGACGATTGGTAAGATAATAATAATTGTATGTACCTCTATGCAATGGTGCTACTGATGTTAAATTCTTTGATATTTAAAAAATAAAAGAAAAAAATCACTATCATCGCTGACGCCGTCGTTGTCGACGCCGCCGCCTTCGTCATATACGTATTTATTATAATCATCGTTGATGCTGTTGTCGTTATTATTGTCATCGGCGTTATTTTTTTCATCATCGTATTGAAAATAATAATTTTTATTCATTGAATTTTCATTCATTCACTCATTCATGGATATTTTTTAATTGAAGTGAAGTTTTCCGTTTTATTTCATTTGCTCATGTATTTCTTTTTGTTGGATTCTTCTAAAATATGAATATAAAAATTTTTAATCCTCTTCATTTCAAAGATATCTTAATGTATAAAGGCTTACCATTCAAAGATCCACGGATGGAATTCTTATTTAAGCAGGGTCACGAAACACTACCTTGATTGTATGCACCTCAATATTGTGCCAGTTCCTGTAAATTTTTTTGTTGTTATGGAGCCTACTCAGTAATATTCCATTTTTCCTCGTTCTCCGATCAAATTTTCGTTATATCTCTGATATTGTGATTCTTGCTGTTGCTTTCAAATTCACCCATTCCAGTTGTCTACTCGAAAAAAGGAGAAGACGTAACCCCCTACTTGGTCACAAATTGACGGGGCTTTAATTTAGGTAGGCTTCAGCGTTGCATCGGTTTCTATGTTGTTTGTGTTCCCGTCTCTGTTTTTACTTTCTTCACGACTCAGAAATTATTTTTATAGTTTTCTTCACAAAAATTTGGAATTTAGCAGTAAGAATTATTAAACTAATCCTTCTGAATATTGCCCCGAACAAAAAAAGTTATTTCAAATATATTTCTCATTTCTTTTTAAATTTTAATGGAATATTATCTAAAAAAAATATTCATTTAATAAATGTCACCTGCCATAATTCATTATTAAACAATTTAATGATTTACAAAAAACAAAGCATAACTATGAATAAAGAATAATGAAAATTAAAATAAAAGATCAAATATAAAAATAGTTAAACGTTTTTGAACTGCTAAAAAAAATAAGGTATATCTTAATAACAGCTTCTGACGTTAAACCCTATAATACTGATGATGACAATATTATCATCTTAATTAGTGTTCACAAATTATGATAAAAAGATCAATTTATTTTCTTCGTCTTCTTCTTCTTCTTTATATGAATATGAAATGTGTTTTGAAACTATTATGGCTATTCATAAGTTTTTATTAAAATTTTAATCAATTTATTGGAGATATTTAAAAGCGGCAATGCATAATGTATACAAAAAAAAGGAAAAACAAAAATATAGAAAGAAAAAAGAGCATAAATGGCGGTATTTATTGATCATAATGCAAATTCGGTCTTTTTGATCTTAATAGGAAAAAAATTTAATTTTTATGCATTTCATTTATTTATTCATTATTTCTTTATTGATATTAAGTATTTGGTGATATTATGTACTAGACCTAAGTGTTTAAAATTCAAAAATTTTAATTTGTGTGAATGACGAATATACCTAACGGCATACTTTGCTGAAGTATTTAGGAAATAATCATGATGTCTAGTTTTACAAAAATTGTCAAAGGTGGTGTTTTACAAAAATTTAATTTATCATTCACCGTTTTTAAAGTTTATTATTTTCAGGGTTGGTTTCTTTAAGTGGTTCGCGCTTCCAATACTTAACGATGTTCCAATTAGTACAGATGTACTGGTTTTTTACAACTGCTTCACGCAAACCGCATCCGTCAATGTGCGTTCAAAATTTAGGAACAAGGCCGGCAACAAAAGACATTCTGTTTTCCTAAGGAACTTGTTTACATCTCTGATATTAAAATAGTTCAAGGATTATGCCCAATTTAAATTAAAAAATTAAACAAATAAAATACATATGTACATACATACATAATATGTTTATCTTTAATTTTTTAGTACTTATGGTTGACCATTGACTCTATATGTTATAAATATACACAAACTATTGTCATCACAAACTCCTTTAAGAGATTTCGGGACAGTACAAGAAAAGCTATAAAAAGAAGAGTTGCATGAAAAGCTAAAACTCTAAAAGCTAAAATTTTTAAAGTTTGGGAATTAAAACTCATTGTTGAATTATTTAACTGTGCAGCATAAGTGCCATGAATAAATGCTAAATTTCGAATTATTGTAAGATACATTAATAAATTTGGCTCCTTTTTTTTAATGCCATTTCTTTTGATCTTCAGCTACATTGAAAAATTCATTATCTTCTTGAAAAGAAAAAATAAAACAAATAAATAATCCACCAAAATTTTCTCATCGTGTAAATTTCCTGTAAAACATGCAATAAAAAAAACCGCAACAAGTATTGTTCAAAAACTATACCTACCTATACGAAGAAACAAAATGTTACTCGAATAAATTTAAGATAAGACAAGAAACAAAAAAAAAAAGGGAAAGAAAGATACCGAAATCTTTTAGAAATCCTTTTTGTCCCCAGTTTAATCTTCGTTATTGTCTTTAACAATCGTAACGATTATCATGATAATCGAGAATGATTCCGTTAAGAAAAAAAAAGAAAAATTGCAAAGAATTTTTTATGTGACTTGATTTACGCTTTTTTCCTCAAAAAAATAAAAAAACGTAAAAGATTAAAACAAAAATAAGTAAGTGGTGGCGCCACCGTTTTACGTTCCTTTAGGACATTTACATTTTTTGTTTTAGTTTTTTATCATTAATTTGTTGTTTTTCTTTCTTTTTTTTTGGTATAATTCATGGATTTCTTTAATCCAATTTATTTTAAACTCATTCTTTGACCATTATAAAAATTCATGAAAATATTTATAGTTGTAAATCGATAAAATTTCGCTTTTGTTTAAAAATGTTTGAATGATCATTCATAAGCACTTATATAGGAACTCTTTCGGTATAAGTACCTACATGAATCCATTTGGAAAAATTTCAAGGGAATTTTGTAAAGGGTATATTTATTTTGTAAATACGCTTTTTCATGTAGATACCAGTTTGTTAATTAGTTTAACGAAGAAAAAAACAAATGCCTTAATGTAATCAATTATTACAAAGTACTGATTATATTAGAACTGAACGTGTAGCGTTTATGAAACTAAAATATATTTTATAGAAATAACATTTATTACTATTAGCATTTAGAATATCAAATCCAATGATTTTTTTTTAATTTGAAGGAAAAATTAATTTTTGATTTTTATATTTCAGTTATTAAATTACGACGGTCCGACTAAGTAGGACCGACTATTAAAGAATTGACAAAAAAGATTCCAGGAAGCAAGTAGTGATACTATCAAACGCCTGAGAAAAATAATGGTACTTACTAAATTATTGGAACTAAAAAATGAAGTTCTACTAATTGGAACAAAAATGATATACTGAGAACAGCAAAATGATATCACATTTTAATTAAATTTATTAATTTAAATATTTTATCACAATCAAATGTCTTTAATCTTCAGTATTTAAAAAAAATAAAGTTAATAATTAAAAATAATATGTAAATTTTACACTTTAAAAGAATATTTAGTGCAGATAACCTGGTCAAAATTAAGAGTAAACATAATATACAATTATGCATGTACAAAAAGAAAACACAAAATTCCTTTGAAATATTAGTAGAAACATTCACACATATTATATATATACATAATTTTCTATGTATTTATATGTTAGGTACAAAGTATGCATAAAATATTAAAAAATTTTAATATAAAAAAAAAGTTGAATGAATTTTGTCATGAATGCATCAAAATTTTCAATTTTTGTCGCATAAAGTATAAGAGGACATTTTATTTTCATACAGATGTCCTTATACTACATAATATTATCTAAAGCAATATATGTATGAGTGTATAACACATATTTATATATAAATATATGGCATGAATATTGAAAAGCTTTGTAAATAAACTAGAAATTTTTCTTATTTTGTTTTCAGTTTTATTATGCTACTTTTGCTTCAATGTATGCTCGCGTACATTTATATGCAATATGATTTATTTATATGTGCATACTAAATGACCCATGGAATAACTGAAATTGATAAGAACATGTTATGGGAGGTTAATTTTTACCAACATTAATAATTCTTAACTTCACTATTTCGAAAATTGGTAACTATATTTTTAGCATACTAAACTTGGTTTAGTATATAAAACGAAAGTGTAACCCTTGGCAGAAATCCTAATTTGATTGATAGAAATGAAAATAGATTTAATAATTTTGAAAAATAATTTTCTCACCACGAACGTCAAGCACTAGACAACATCGGTAACTGGAAATCTTTTAAAATACATTCCTCTTGTTAAAACTATCAGACTCCCATAATGAAATTCATCAGTTCTCCTAGATAATTAAATGGCCAAATTGGATTTTTTTTAAGATTCTTCTTATTCTTCTTACTATCAGCTTTTTGAGCAGTTGCAAAATTCTTGCGAACTTCACTTGCGAACTTTCTTTGGTTTCTGTATCTTGACAGCTTCGAGAAATATCCTTCTTTTTCGCATTTTTTTCATAAAAATCAATGGACCAGAATTAACCAGAATGTTGGTTTATTTGATGGACTAGCTTTATTTATGCACCATCCATACGATGACATTAAATGCTGCTTACATCCTTAAGTTTATTTATCTACAATAAATTGTTTAAAGCTATGTTATACATATCTAATTTTATCTATCATATATAAGAATCTATAGATTGAGATGAGAATATTTGTATATTTTATACAATCAGGCTATGCAAATATAAAATTTTGTTGTATCCATCCATGATAGTGGCATCATATCGTTTATGTTATCCTTTTTTTCTTTATTTTGTTGTTTTTTTTTTGTTTTCTCTTCTCGTATCTAGTGTCTTATGTTTATATTTGTCCAAGTGTTTTTTTATGTTTCTCTATATGTACATAAAATTGTATGTATAAATATCTTGAAGCTTAGAAGTTGGTATATCAATGTTGTTTCATTTGCTTTATTGTATGTATAAGATGATATACATATTGAAGCATTTTCATTTTGTAACCTAAAATAACATATAAATTTTAATATTATATACGAGTAGATGAAGAAGGAGAAAAATAGAGGTGGTAATGTTTTTCCATATAGTATTCAGTAAAATTTATTTTCATATATTTTAGAGGATAAAATTATATTGTATTATAATAATATGCAAAAGAGGAATTTCTGAAAAAATATTGCTAGATGCTCTCTTTTATAATATAAAAAATAATAAAATAATAAGAGTAAAACGAAGATATGAAAATGATGACTTTTATATACTTATAGATCGAATTAATTATTTATCGTAGCATACCAAAGAGTGCATGTACTTTATACTAAGTATATATATATATATGGTTGCATTAAAACACAAAAACGTAATCTATAACTTTTAGGTACATACATAGTTCCATATATACATATTTCGTTAATTCTATATTAATATACTTGGAAAATTTCTAAAAGCAATTCATTTCTATTCATGTGACTAAAAAATTTGTTGATGCTTATTTATTTTTATTTATTTTTGTATAATAGATACACTTGTGTGTACATGTACATAACGTTTGCATAATTATATACATAATGTATTTATATTAATGTTTACTTTAAACATTTCTAGAAATTGTATACCGTATATACATTGTATTATATTTTATGAATTATAGATTTTCATTAATAGCGCGAAACAAAATTTTTCCCATTTTGTGTTATATTTACTCATCCACTTGACACATCCTTTTTGCTCACTGATTGTGACATATCAGTAACACATGATTTTTTTTATACAATTATATTTTATATATATGTATATGCATTTCATGTTTATTTATATATTTTTTTGTGAAATTTGTGCAGTATTTGTTTACGTGCACAGTATTCACAAATATATGAATAAAGTGTTTATTATAGACGACACTAGTAATCGGATATTATAAATGTGAATTTCCTTTTTAAAATAAGGAATAATTTCTAATTGTATGCGCTATATAAGTTTATGAAAATAATATTTATGTACATGAGAAATTTTTATTCTAATAAAATGTAAATGGTGAAAATTTTAACTAATTAAGAAGAATTCGAAAGTCCATCAAAAATTATAAAACTTATTTATATTTATTTAAATATATTTCTGGTCTGTCGTTCTTCACCATATAATGTGTTTAAGTTTTCACTTCATTTCATATCCATACCTTTCTATTAGCTCCTTCTCTCTTTTCAGTTAACTTCATGTGACATAGAGGCTGCAAAATAAAATGTATGAAATTTGACCATTAGTCCTACTTATATGAATCGAATATTCTTGGTATTCCTTTCATTTATAAATGTACAATCCCTATTTCATGTCGTTATAATTTATACTTTTACAAAAATTATTTTTAAATTTATGAATATAGCTTATGGCTAAGAAATATTATTCAAAGATTAAATGAATTTACATAGACATTCATAAATAAAGATACATTGTGTGCATGTGACTTAAGATTGAAATCCTTAATATCTTTTTAGAATTTTTCTTATGTTTATTTTAATTTTTTTATACTGCTACACATATATTGTGTTGTTCACTGTACAAAATGTGTATGCTGTGCTTTCTACTCTTTTATTTACAAATATTTTGAGATTTATTTAAACTTTTTCTTGACATCTTTTTTTTTTTTTTTGCTTTGCACAAAATAGAAAAAAAGAATTTTCACCATCATCACATTTGATAAAGTAGCATTCAATTTTTTATTTTGTTGAATTTATTTGAATTATCTGCATATACCTATTTTTGTTTTTCGTATCATCATATAATAAACGAGTCAAGTATAATACATAATTACGTACACACAATAAAGTGTCAATAAACTACAACACCACATGTGTGTTTTATTGAATCGTCATCGTCGTCTTCGTCGTTTATCGTCACTGTTAGCTGTCGTCATTGTCGCCGTTGTTATTATCGCTGTTTCATTGGACTGCGCTATACAACAGAACTTGTTAAGTTTTTTACATTATAAAGGATGAAAGGATAAAAAAAAGTTTTCTTTGAGCAAATATAAGGAAAAAGTTGAGCTATAGGAGGAAGCCTGCAAAAACAAAAAAACAAGTAGATTCCTCTACATTTGAACTTTTTTTTTATTTTTATAAAATTATTTTAATTTTTTTTTTGTGTCGAGCCATTGCACTGCATACATGTTAAATAAATAAAACAACTTTTCTTTAAAGGTTCTTTAGAATTGAAAAACAAAAAATTATTTTCTTTTCTATAACATGAGCGTCAACATAGATGCGCTATTTTAATGGTGATTATGATTAAAAACATACGTATGTGTTGATTTGCGATGATTTTCGAAATAGAAGAGAATTTTAAATTATATAAGTTCATTATTAATCAAGAAAATAAAATTCATACAGAAGGAGTATGTAACATTTGAAAACAAAGTCATTCTAATGATGTTTACACTTTTTAAATTGGTTTTGAAATATAAACTTTTTGCATATTTTATTTTACGTTTATGAGAAGAAATTGAAATGTTTTAGGGTAAAATGGAGTAAAACATGAAAAAATTCTATTAAGGAGCTTCGGTAAATTCAAAGTCAGATAAATGGTTCGTTACATAGTTAATGATTATGAAAATTTAACTCCCAACAACTGATCGAATGGAGAAATAGTCGCGAAAGCTATTGAATACAAAAATTATTGTAAATTTTATATAGAGAAATATTATAACGATTACATTATTGCGAATCGAATGTAATATATGAAATGAACTGGTTCATTTACTGTTATAAATAATACCAGTAGGCCAGTTGAATTTAAAATTGTATAAAATTTTGTTTCTCTATATATTTTCAACTCCATCCTAAGCAATTAAAAATTATTTATTAAAAAAAATCTTTTTTCACTTTTAACTTTGTTGAGTGTTACCGTTACTAAGTGTTTTTTCACTATTAATTTCACTAGTTTTTAAGGAGTAAATAAAACTTAAGTTTAAAAGAAAACAATAATGAACTTTTTTTGTTTTGTTTGCGTTTTTGTTCTAAAAGTTTAAGAAAATATGAAAAAAATGTGTTTTTCTAAATATAACTATAAAAGTCTAGAGAGAAAAAAATGAAAGAATAAAATTATAAAAGTTAGTTTACCATTAGTGTTGTTTTTTGAGTTAATTTCGTATAAAAACGGAAAAATAAAGAAATGAAAGCAGTCAAATAAGTGATATTTTATTTTGCTTTTTTGTAGAATGTTTAACTGTTTAAAATTCCTTTTTTTGCTTTTCTTTATTTTTTTACTAGAAGTGTAATAAAAGTAAATATAATTATGTTCTTTAAAACTTTATCTTTTACTGTAACTTAGATGCCATATTATGTACATACATACTTATTTAGGTGAATTTAATCATATACGAATATCCTTAATTGAATCGACGATGGATTAGTGTATCCGTAAAATCGATTTAGTACAATTTAGTAATTTTAAATTGATTATGGTTCACATTTTTAAAATTAAATTATCTTTCTCTCTAATAAAAACAGCAATGCGAAGCTATTCACTATATGGAATGTTTTTACTCAATACACAAATCGATTTGGAATTGGTAAATTGGTAAATTGCTTTGAAACATGGTTGTTTGCGATATTTCTTTTATTGGTATTTTGGAATATTAAGCAATAAAAATTTTGTTACTTTACCTTGATACTATACTTAAACTAATATAAATTGTCTTATTTTATTTATTTTGTAGTAATATATCCAGGGAGCTCGCTAATAGAAGAGGTTTGCTCGTACAACCGTAAGCTTTTAAAAGAAAATTTAAGCAGCTATTTGTTAATTCTATAATAGTCGTGACTGATTAAATTTAAAAATTTCTATTTAAAAACCTCTAAAATTTGAAATAAATAATGCTAATTATAATTAACAAATAGATTTTATAACTGTGGATTTTATGTAACTATTAAATTTTTGACGCAAATATAACTGATATTAAAATTGCTTTCCAAAACTATAATTACAATTTAAATATTTAATTGAAGCTGGTTGTCCGAATGAAATGCCTGCGTAGGTATTTTTTATAAGGATAATAACGAGGTTATTAAGCATAACCACGTTAAAATTTTCCCATGCTTTCCGAAGTTACTAATATATTATAATGTATAATTGAATTTTATTTTAAATTTATGTAGTGTCAGTTTTAATCATATATTAATTTATACAAAATTACAAAAATAAAATTTAAAAATTGCGTGTTCTTCACCAAAAATAACAAATTTGTCACCCAGAATGTTCTTTGATAAATACTACTTTCCTATTGCTATGAACAAGTATATTTGTATATGCTCTTCTTTATTAAGTTCATGTTTATAGTTCGATCACCATATGTAATGCATAACATGAAATTTGCTTTATTATAGTGCATACATATTATTTAAATTCACATTTGTAATAATAATGTTGAAGACAAACCGCAAATATAGAAAATTTTTAAATTAACCAAAAACAAGAAGGGCAAAAAAACAAAAAAAAAAAAGGATAGAAGAGTAATAAAGAAAAAAAGGTTTTCTTTTCAAAAGTATCACCTGTGAAATTGAAAACCACATTCAAGACAAAAGATAATTAGATTTATCAGACATCAGTGCAAAGTTTCATTGTTTATATCCTTTGAAAATTACTCCTTTTTTGTTTTATATACATTATATACATATAGAATTAGGTATACTTCATCTTAAATCGTTTAGATGGATTATAAACATATGTATGCTTATATTGTATCTTCTCATTATCCACAATGATATTTTTATGTTTTGAAATAAATAATATTCTCAAGATTCACGCTATTTGGATATTTTGATGAAAAATAAAGGAGAAAGAAAAAAATATAAGAAATTTATTTTTTAGAAATATCCTTTCAAATTATTCATTCAGGTAGACTTGTACATTTTCGAGATGAGTTTATAAATTATTTCTGTTCTTCAGACCTTAAACAGTGGGAAATATATTCAATAATAGAAAATGTAGGTACATATGTATAACATTTGTTTTGTTTGATTGAGCAAGAATTTTTCTAAAAACATATTGAGTATGACCCTTTCATGCTTAGGGTCATAGTTTTAAATGTGTAGATAAGCTGTGGTTTTTTGTTACTGAAATAAATTTTTTGAGTTCTTTTTTAGTTATAGAACAATCTTTGGAAATTATAATTGAGTATTAATATCCTATTTTAAAAACCAAACTAAGTATACTTACACGCTCCCAAGGTTTATTGTTGAAATTTGAAATAAAGCATTTTCTCCATATATTCCATGATCAATTTCAGAGATTAATATAAGTACATATGTATGTATTTATGTAACTTTATTCCTTAAGTGGAAAATTTAATAATTCCGTTATTCCTCTTTAATAGAAGCACTTTGAAACGCCAGGTTTTACAATTTTTAGCCAATCTCTTAACACAAAATTTCAGATTTTCCATGTTTTTCAATTATTTTACATTATTTTTTAGTAATTTATTTAGTTGAATTTTGTTTTACATAATTGATACAATTTCTTTTTTAACGTGATTAAGAACATGAACGTAAAAATTTTGAAAAATGGCTTGTCATGCTTCATAGCCTAATATTATAATAATTTACCAAAGCAATATTGTCCGTCAGAGTCAAAGCACTCTGGTGGCAAATATATCAACAATTTTGAATTATTCTACTTTAAAATTTTTTCAAAATTGAATTATTTGATATCTAATAAAACTCAATAAATATTAAATTTTTAATTTGATTTTCAAAATTTTATTTTACCAAATTTGAATACTATATTTGCATCAATCACTGATTTTGAAGACATGTATTATAATATTGAGAGTATTGATGTAGCATGTCTGTCAGTATAATACTGCATTTATATGCAGCCGACTTCAAGCGGATTTTGAGCTATTTGATTTGGAATTTTCAAGTTAAATCGATCTGATAAAATTATTAACCTCACTTAAAATTCGACTGCATTGAAAGATTGAAAATGACAAATTAATATATAATCCTTGCCTGCTAATATTAAACTGTAGTCGATTTCAAGTAATGTTATTTCAATTTGTACAGCACGCAGATTTAAATTTTAAGTCAAGTCTTCATCCGCCAAGTACTTGATCGAGCCAAGTACTCGAACAACGTATGTGTTTCATAGCATGACATAGCAAAAATTTCTAAAAGATGCACTTATTTTCTCGTATAAATATTATTAATAAATTAAAGCAATACGGTTTGAGGATATAAAGTTGTTCTGTTCATAATTCTCATTTACACATTCACATATCACAGTTTTCTTTTTAAGCCACATAAAATACATACATATATTCAATTTTGTTTCTAATTCTTTGATTTCATTTAGATGCAGATTATGGTTAAAAATATTTTTTAAATTGGTTTTCAAAATAGCAAGAAAACTAGTGAAATTTTGTATATACATATGCATATCTCTAAATAGAGTTTTGATGAATATTGGAGTTTATTTTTACTCCAACTTGTTATGTTATGTCATACGATTGCTGTCAATTTTCTCTTAAAGCCAAATGATTTGGCTTGACTGTTATGGGATAAAATTTAGTACTAATTTTTATATAGCTGTATAACAATAGTTCTGTAATATGTTGAATAATTTATAATGCTATGGTGTATTCATGTGTTGATTAAATTTCAATTTTTGACACAACTATTACTTCTTTTTTCTTTCGCAGGCAGAATACAAGGAATGTGCGATCAGCGAAATTCTTCACGGAATCTTCAAAGTAGTTGCGATAAATGGGCATAAGCATAACTAAAAAAAAAAATTTAAAATTTCGAAATTTTTTAAATATTTTTACATAACTGTGTTATTATATCATCGACTTTAAAAACTTCGATAGTTTTGATATTTGAAAAGTTTCGATAGTATCGAAAGTTCCATCGATAGTTTCCCACCTCTACTATAGGCTTCTTGAAAAGCGAGAGTTTTTAGGTTAGTATATGATTTTCAAAGCGGTGGTAAGGAGCTTAATTTTAACAGGAAGATTTTTTTTGATTATTTCCTCAAGTTTTTATACTAGCCAGTTGGATTTAAGGAATTTAATAAACCTTAAAATGGATTTTAAGAAAGCATATTTTAAATTTCTATGGATTAAAGGTATAATTTGAGTCACCTGCGTTGGAGGTATATACATACATATGGTAAGTAGGCAAATTAATTTTTTTTTTAAATTTAAGATTGTTCAATTTGATATGGCGTGTCTATAAGTCCCGTTATATACATAAAAATATGTACATATGAATGTACATATAACGCTTCTTTTATAATATGTTTATATGTTTACATTATAAATATGTCCCTCTATATATATACATATGTATGTATACATTGTTGATTATATTTAATGAAATTTCGGTCATGTATTAAATCAAAGAAATCTAAATTAAGTCTAAAACTACTTGATTACGACAAATCCCAAAATAGTATAGAACCTTTGGTTATTTACAATATTTCTTAAACGTTTTGTATGAGTATATGGATATTTTATGAATATCCCTCAAGGATATTCGAATAATAAAGAAAAAAGAAACATTAATTTGCGATTTTGGGTTTGTTTTCTATCTGTATATAATATAAGTACATAAGTATAGTACATACATAGGTTTTACCGTTTTTTGGTTTGGCCAAAGAATCTAAAAATGAAAACACAATTTTACTGTTTTTTGGTTTGGCCAAGGAGTCTAAAAATGAAAACAAGGAAGAAAAGGAAATATTTATTCCTATAACACACAATAAAAAAAAATCTGGATACAGAAAATTTTCTTAGAACTAATTTGCTTCAAAATTATCCTTTGGGTTCACATCATATGAAGAGAAATACAAGTATGAATGTATTTTAATGGTCAAAATTGACATTACTAATAAGATTATTTTTTTAAATTTAGATTATTTACAAGATTCATTTCAAAAAAAAAAAAAAAGAAAAACGAAAAAAAAATAGGAGTATAATTGTATATCATAGAATTTTGGTCAATTAAGGAATGTAAATACACAGTTAAATTACAAAATAAATATTTCATTGCTACGATGATATAGTTAAAGATTCTGTTAAATATCACATGTTATTCAAGAGATTATAAAAATTGAAATATACTGAGGTTAAATAAAAATTCACAACACTCACAAAATATGGATATAAATCGGGCGTAATATAAAAATAACTTATCCATTTAGCGAATAAAAGTTATAATTGTAATTGAGGAGACCAACAAACATGAAAAAACTAAAAGAGTTATTCTTATGCTTCAATATAACTTTCTATTAAAGCCGTTTTTAAATACCGAAATTTGGCAATTCGAAAAAAATTTTATCGGGCAGAAAATTATTCGGTTAAGTGGTTACAAGAAACCATAACTGGCTGCGGTGGTCGGAGAAAAAGATTTCTTTAGCTGGTATCTTCAGTAAGCTAAATGTATGAACTTAAAAAATACTTGTTTTATAAATTACTTTTATACAAAAACTAAAATATACTTCTAAAATGAAAAGGTTAACCTAAAAAACCAAAACAAAAAAGTTAATTTACAATTTCTTATAGACTTTGGATTAAGCTGTGGGATGATATAAATTTATAAGGAGAAATTGTAAGATTCATTAGGAATTAAAACAAAAAAAAATCCAGGCAACTAAAAAAGAGATTGTCATATTGATTGCATTCTTAATTTCATCTCTTTTTTTCAGTTGTTTTTTTTTGGTTTTATACTTTACAGAAAGTTTCTATTTTAATGAATATCTAACGAACCAAATATGAACTTTGTTTTTATTTACAATTCTTAATAATAGTTATATACAGATTAAGATTTAGAAGCTTCAAAACCTTATCATTGAATTCTGTAAAAAGTGAATCTTTTATTACCATTGGAAATTTTTAATAGTAAAAAAACATTTTCTTTTTGTTCTTCCATGAAGTTTTTTTTTTTGTAAAAACGAATGAAATATAATGAATTTTCATTTTAGGTTTAAGTTTCATTTGAGAAATTTTTGGAAAACATACATATATGAAGCTCATATAATATAATCTATATGCACTTACAACAAAAGTTTATTTTAATCCTTGACCAGTATTTATCGGGACCATATTTAATAAATAATTCAACTAATTATTTGAAGATTAGATTCAGTTGTACTACCGTATTTCTTATTACTACAGATATTTTATTGAAAAAATGTTTGGGTTATATTCAAGTACATTTCTATATCAGTAAATTATGGTATTTTAGAATTTAAGACAACTGCGAAGCCAGATAAATCACTAAATTAAATCAATATTTTGAATTCCAAATATTTATATGAATCGTTAACGGTTCATATTTCAATATGTGAATTAAAAAATTGTTTTGTGTATATCTTAATTCTTCAGAAGTTTTTCTAATTCAAATGCAAAATTTTTTAGTTTAAAATAATTAAAATTTTTCCATACAAGCCTTTTTTTGGACTAAGAATTAGGCGAGTCTTTTTGTTGCCGGTACAAAAATCAATTTTTGGTATAAGTGTGGAGTTTAATTACTCAAAAATTATTATAAATTCTCCCAGAAGTATCGCCAACTTTCTTTTGTATTGCAAAATTTTTAAACTACACACCAAAAATTTGAATTTGAAATATAAAATTAAATTATTAATTGAAATGGTTCAGCTCTTTTACATGAGAGTTCTTGCTAATTAACATAATATAGCTATAAGAAAAATATGTAAAAAATAATTGCATAATCCATACATAATACTTATATAATATAAATTTTTGAATTACTTATTGTAAAGAACAATATAATTAGCTATAAAATATTCATATTTTTATATACTCGTATGTGTATTGTATTGAGGCAAAATATATTCATATTCATACTTGAACTCAAAATGGTTGTTCTCCTTATAAAGGTGATTTTCAAAAGTGTATAATCATTACTGGTGAAGATTTTTTCACTATAAAGAAACACCGGAATTTCGCTATTATAAAGGGGGCAAAATAAAAAGAAAAATAAAAAATAAATGTATGAAGAAAAAAAAAATTCAAGTAATGAAAAAATCTTAAAATTATTTTATAAATTACTTTTCCAAACAGGGTGCGCAATAATATTAAATGGCACATGAAGTGATTATGAATACTTTTAAAAAATACCAATATTCTAGGAAATTACTTTGGTTTTACATTGTATGTATTGCGTGCATAACTATGTAGAATAAAGTCGAACTCCATAGCACTTAAAACTATATTGTAAACTTTTAAGTAAGTTTATTATAGGTTAAAATGATTCGTTATAATTTTGAAATACCCTGTATAATAAATATTATTTTCATGTTTTTTTTTAATGGCACCATTCACCATTTTCAATTGAAATCTTGAAATACAATGCAATCATACTGTGTATAAGGATATAAAACATGTATAAGAATTGGCAAATAAAGGATTTCAATTTGATAGTCTACAGCTTGGTTTTTTTCGACTTTCATTTTTTTTCCAATTTTTTTTTTATGGAAAATTTATTCTTTTCTCTTAAGGTTTTTTTTGTTTTATTGACGCTCATTTTCCTTATATAGTTCTTCTGAACCAACAATGTGAAAGCTTCTTTTAGAAAAAAAAAAAACAAAAAAAGCAAAAAATAAATAATTTTTCTGTTAAAATGTCGAGAAGAAAAAAGGAAACGGAAATTTTTTATACTTTTTCACAAAATACGACATTTAGGTATATGAACAATAAAAATTCTATAAAACCAGAAAAATATCGTAAATATAAGACCATCGAAAATATAAGCGATTTTGCTAGATGTTAATTTTTTTTTTTGTAATTTTAAGGATTTCTGTGTGTTAGAAAAGCAAGTGTTGTTGTTTGCTGCTTTGTATTTAGTTTTCCTATTACATTTCTTATATAAAATTTTCATTTATTTTCTTATGGTGGAAAATTTCTTCCTCACAACCTCAAATACCGAAGAACTTTATATATATAAAAATATTTATTGTTTTTACTTTAGTTGATTGGTATTGTTAGACTGTGTCAAGAATAAATAAGAATTTTTTGTTTTTATTTTTTTTTTTAGGAAAAAAACTGCATCCAATATAAATCCTTGATGATGGAAACCTTATCCAAAGTGTATAATTTACACAAAATAATAATAATAATGAACAAAAGTTAATAAACAGGTAAGTATTATTAAGTCCTTTTTATATTTTTGTATTGTAAGCATATGAGTACCTGTATATATAGAGTTATAATAGTTAATAGAAGGAAAATTTGATGCAATTCACTTGCACCGATAATACAAGTGACATGAATGAGTTAAGTAAGTGTTACAAAGCAATAAAATATTAAGAAAAAAGCATATTATAAAAAAAATATACATGAAGTACGTATAGGTACTAAAAATATGGAAATAGAACAACTTTTATTTATTGCTTTAGAAACAGGATAAAGTGTGAATGAACTCTTACGTTTTGTATATTTTATAAAGAAATTATAGTATAATGTAAAAAGTAGTTTAAATAACTACATATATGTATTAAAATTTTTAAATATGAAAAATTATTGAAAATTCTTTATTTCTTTATAAGAAAAATAGTTAACTAAATTTAAATTACTAATATAGAGTTAATATAGATTTGTAGATAATTTGAATTGAAGCAAATAAATTTCAGCATAGAAATAATTTTCTTAGAGTAATATTTAATGAAAAATTTAATGTTGATTTCAGAAATATAATATATTTATGTGAATTATTATATCCGGAAGTTGATTGTGACTTTGAAGTTTTAGAATTCAGAATCAAATTTCAGTAATCCTTTCGAAAATTAAGGGCTTAATTTAGAAGCCCAGAATGACAATATTACTCGACACGAATTCCAAAGCAAATTTATTTTACTACTTAATAAAATTTAAATTTTCCATATACTGTAATAAGAATTTTGTTAATTAAATTGCATTAAATTGAAATTTGAATTCACCATAAATTTAATTTGATATTTCATTCTGATCATCTTAAATTTTTTTTTTTTCGTTTGTCTTAAAAGTAAAATCATTTACATAATTATAATAAAAAATAATATTATTATTTAATTGAATTAAATTAATTTTACAAAAAAAACAAAGAAAAACAAATTTAAATTTTATTATAGTATAAAATAATTGTTACATATTTCTCACATTCCTATAATTTATTTTAAGATTTTATAACATTTTTTATGAAATCTACTTCTCTTTTCCATTTTTTCATTTTATAAAAAATAATACGATTTATTGACAATTAATTATATAATCACCCACCCACGTGTAAGTATATATATGTATTTCTTTTGTATATACCAATGTTTTTTAAAATACCATAAATAAACCATTATATAAATAAATAGAAAAATCAACATAAATCAATAGAAAGAAATAAAATAATCAGAAACAATAATAAAAGAACTGTGTAAAATTGTAATGAATCCCCCTTTTTATTATTTGTTAATCCAAAGTTTAAAATTAAAAGACGGGGGTGGTTATACATGCTTTGTTAATATGTACAAGATACATTTATATTAAATTAAATATAAATAATAAAAATTTATAATATATTTATGTTACATTGTATATATCTATACATATGCGCATATAAGAATACAATTATATTTTGAAATTGTAACCCTCTTGAACTTGATTATTGTCAATACAAGTATTACACAATACAATATATTGGTTTTTTATAGAAATATTTTAAAGTGAGTGCTATATAACGCAATTATTTATTGAAAACAAAAATAAATAAATAGCTATTCTTTATTAGGAATATTTATAAAAAATATTGTTTTAATTTCAACAAAGGATTTTTATTGTAAGTTTAACAATATTTTATATATTGTTCAATCAAAACAAGGGTTTTAAAAATATACATATTAAAGTACATTTGTATAAAAGTATTGAATAATAAAGGTGTTTGTGTACAGGATCGAATTTAACCTACGACGACCCCAAATTTATTGTGTCCTTTGAAGAATTGTGTATATGAATATAACATTAATATAATCCAATATAATGGATAAATAAAAATGTATAAATTATGTTAAATACGCACTTCCAACAAAGATCTGAAATGTTTATAATATTATCAATCATGTATATACAGGCTAACTGAAGAAGCTGTGCAGAGATATATACCATTGGTTAGAAGATTAAAAATGGTTAAATTTTATCCCGCAATCAGTGCCAAATCTCAACATTTTCCGAGTTGTCTGTTTTTATGAGTACTCATAATTTAAATATTTTTCTTAATAAATAAATAATTAAGTAATTTATATTAATCGTTTATTATTTATTAATATTATATATTAATCGTTTTATAATTTTATAGGTACATGTATATTTTGATAATTCAATATTGCTGCACAGGGATTCGAGACACAACGGCTGGATCGGTAGATCCTTCCAATAACAAATACAACGGTTGAATTCGAGCTAGGTGAATCCTTCCAACATATATAATGATTAGATACGAGCTACTAGATTCTAACAACAAATACAATGGTTGGATCCGAACTAGGTGGATCCTTGTAATATATAAAATTATTGAATCCTTGCAGCCATTACAAAGAGTGGACCCGAGCTAGATGGATCTTTGCAACAAATACAATGGGTGAATCCGAGCTAGGTGGATCCTTGCAACATATATAATGATTAAATCCGAGCTAGGTGGATTCTCACAACAAATACAACGGCCGGATCCGAGCTAGGTGGATCCTTGCAACATATATAATGATTAAATCTGAGCTAGGTTTATTCCTACAACAAATACAACGGTTGGATCCGAGCTAGGTGGATCTTTGCAACATATATAATGATTAAATCCGAGCTAGGTGGATTCTCACAACAAATAAAACGGTTGGATCCGAGCTAGGTGGATCCTTGCAACATATATAATGATTAAATCCGAGCTAGGTGGATTCCCACAACAAATAAAACGGTTGGATCCGAGCTAGGTGGATCTTTGCAACATATATAATGATTAAATCCGAGCTAGGTGGATTCTCACAACAAATACAACGGCCGGATCCGAGCTAGGTGGATCCTTGCAACATATATAATGATTAAATCTGAGCTAGGTTTATTCCTACAACAAATAAAACGGTTGGATCCGAGCTAGGTGGATCTTTGCAACATATATAATGATTAAATCTGAGTTAGGTGGATCCCCACAACAAATACAACGGTTGGATCCGAGCTAGGTGGATCCTTGTAATATTCAAAAGGACTAAATCCAGCTGCCTTAATTCATATCACGTAAGTGGCTTCAAATTTGTTTTCGCAGTCTATAGTTTTTTTTATATTTCGGTTTTTGTGTCGATTAAACACGATTTTATAATATTGTTTTGAAAACTATAAAATACAAAATGCCAGGTCTATATTATGAGAAATACTTGTGAGATTAAGTTGTTGTTTTGTAGAAATTTCACTATATTATTAAGCCGCATTAGTTAGTTATGGAGAAATAGTACTTTATCATGATTCCATCGCACAAACAGCACTAATAAACTGAATTATGTAGTAATAATAAAATTTCAGTTTTTCATAATAGGCGCGTGGTTATTGAAAATCTTAATGTTCGAAATGTCTATAATTATTCTAGTTGGTTCAAATATAAAACGCATATACAATTTTGTTTCAAAAATAAAATTTTAATTATAATATAAATAAAAAATAACTATACTTAGTTATAATAGTATATACAGTATATAAATATTAAACATGTTCAAAATAGAACTTTCAATTGAGTTGAATTAATTATAAAATGAACGACATATTTCTAAAATGTGCAATTTTTTTTTTCCTTTTTCGATTACATTTCTAATTAATTTTAAAATAAATACATAGGTATACACAAAATGTACAATTCTTTTATATTTTCATTGTTCAAACCGTCAACCAACCCCTACTTACACTCCAATTTTAATCATTCATTTTTTTTTCCTATTTTTCTGTTGTAATCACCATTCTTATATTATTTTAGATACATATATATCTTGTATATTCCTTTGATTAACAATTGTATTTTAAAATTTTATGACATTAATAATCAAAATATTGAATGCAATTTATATTATCAACTATATTAATAAATAATTCAATAGAAGAATAACTAAAATTTGAAAAAGAAAAAGGAAAAAAAATAATACAAAACGCAAGGATCTTATATTTTCATTTCTATTGTTTAAATATACATACATATAATATATAGAAATAACTTTTGTATATGTATGTAAAAATAATGATTATGTTTGTAATTGATTATCCTTTTAAAATTTTGTCTTTTTATGGTATTATTGTTTTGTTAAAATGTTTAGTTCCTCTTCTTTTCTGCCTATTCTATTGTATTATTTTGCAATTTCTATTATTATTATTATTTGTTATTAAGTATTGATAACAAAAAGAAGGAAAAAAATAAATGTCATGTGTTTTAATTTTAAGTTAAACAGTGCGTATCCTTCACAATAATAATAATAAGGATAATAATAATGATAATGATAACTACCTATGCAGTTGGTTATGTTTTTTTTCTTTTTTTGTTTTGTTGAAGAATTAATTTTCTCAAAATTTTGTAAATTTTCAATTTGAAAATTTCAATTATTTTTCTGTAAAAGCAGTGCACTGTAACATTTGTGAATTCGACCCAAAAGTACACTCTTTACTAAGTGGTATTGCAAAAATATTTTACCAAAATTCAGAAAGAGTATGTTATAATTGTAAATATGTTGCTAGGGATATGAGAGTTTCAAAAATTTCATGAAAATTCCGACGAATTCAGATGAATTGAAATGAATTTGTAAAATTAAAGACTAATAGTTATCTTAAGTATGGCTACAAAGTTCTCAATACTTTAATGTATGCAAGACTTTACGGACGTAGTCAATTTAAAATTAATTTACAATTCACGCATTTATCACAAGGTACTATATTTTATAAACACTGTCCCACAATATGAAATTTATGCATTTACGATGTTTAAGTTTATTTTGCTTCTATACATATATTGGTCTAATTGAAGTGCATTTACGTTATAGATATCCTTTTTAATTGGATTTATAAAATTTTTAAAAATCTATAAATTTTTAGTTGCATACATTCATACATATGCGACCATATTTGAATTTAATATTATTATTGTTAAAGATAAGTTTTTAAAAAGTTTTTTGAACCGGAGGAAAGAAATATTAATTGAAAAGGAAATAAGAACAATACCGCATAAAAATCAAATAGGGAGGAGTTCCCATTGAAAATTTTCAATGTTTGTTATATATTTGTGTATGCGTTATAGAATAGCTTGTTAATGAAATATGCGTTATCAGTTTACAAAAAATTTTTTGTAAAGATTTTGCTTACGAAGTCATTGCCATCCTTTCTATATAAAATAATAGTAAATTTTTACTATTAATATCTGTGATATTTTTGTGGTCGTTGTTTTGTTATTTATATTGTGTGCATAGTTATCTTTAACTATGCTCACAATATAAAAATAATATTGCTGATGCTTTAGATATAATTTCTGAATTATATAAATTCAGATCAAAATTGTATTGATTAATAATTAATTTTTAAACGGTTTTCCAATCGGATTTTGTAGTAACTTTTTTGTGACGGGCTTCAAAAATTGTCAAATGAATAAGAATAGAACAATTGTAAACTGGTTATGTTTGCCATTTCAAAAAAATGCTCTTTGAAGATTTGTTCATACGGTTATTTCAAAATTTAAAGACAATTTAGTGGGAAGAAATTCGGGATTTATCCAAGGAAATTTTTCTTAAAAGTAACAAAACAGAAAATGTTGCTGCTTTCTTATTGTAAAATTTAGCGAGTACTCATATTTGCTGAATACATAATATCTGCCAATGGTTACTGACAAATCTTAAAATACAGGATTTAGATACTAAAATTTTTACGAATTTTTTATTATGCCATACTTTTTTTACTTTAATATTATTATACGACAATTTTTCTGATTTGAATATCCTTTTTCGACCAATTATACTTTTTATATATGTATACATACAAATATAAATTAAGAATATTTTTATTTTTCCTGATATTGCAGTATTTTGCAATGCAGTATTTCAATATACTATATATAAATTATGGTAATTATATTTTCTGTATAGCAGCACGCATTCATAATAATTTTATCTTTGCAAAAAAAAACGCGTTGATATTATTGATAGTGATATTGATGACAATGATATTAAAATTGAGAATTAGAATACGAATGTTTAATAAGTATAGTTAGTATAGATATAAAACACGTAAAAGTATACGAAACTTTCACATTGTTATAATGCAATATTGCTCATATGTACACTTAATTTGCATATATACCTATATGACAAGTTGTTTTTGATTTGACAAAAGCAATATAATAATAAATGATTCAATTATCCTGAGACATAATAAAATTTTGTCCTGAATATATTAAAATATACTAAGTCCGGAATAAACTTTATATGTTAAATATGTATATATGTGTATACAATAAATTTTCACATATTCAAATGTATATATATATATATATATATATATATATATATATATATATATATACATATATATATATATGTCCAGATTAATGAGACCCTTAAAATATATCAATATACTAATTCAATATAAAAATAAATATTAAAGTATACAAATGATATTTGAGGAAAATGTCGAAATAAAAATTTACGGATGCGGTTCACAAAATTGTATATCCGAAATACCGGAAATAAATCTTTATATCATTCTAATTTTAAAATCTTTAAAACATTATCCTTATTGTATTATTATATTTGAATATACATAATTTACTTTTATGAATATGGGTAAATTCTAAACTTGTTCATGATATTGAAATGAGAACTGATTACATTTATAAATAATTTCTCCTTTGTAATTTTCATTTAGATATGTGTACGATATACATATTTATTATAGGTTATATTTATATTTTCTGAGATTTCGAATGAATTTCGTACACTATATGATAAATATCTGAAACGGAGGTGAAGTAAAATTCCCTTATATTTATTGTTTCATAATGAAACAAAGAATTTTATTGCATATTATAAGTTATTAATTGCTTATTTATACTTTTGTATTCAAGATATAAATATATTTTTGACATTATTGTGTATAGATTTGATAAAAAGACAATAATAAATAATATAAATGGTGATGATAATGATTACATTCATGACATTATTCACTAATTATATAATAAAATAGTGGTAATGGCACATTTGATTTTGTTTGATTTCAATTAATTTGTCTTTTAGTCTCATTTTGATTTTAATATAATATCGTTTTCCTTTTTGTTACTATGAAACAATCTTTATATTGTAAATGAAAAATATATTATTAAAATACATACATATAAAGTGAAATATTAAATATTTAAAATGCAAATTAAATTATAATACATTTTTTATAGAATGACATTATAGTATGATGAAAAAGAATCGAAGACCACCTTCATTTGTTGGATGAGAGAAATCCCAAAATGAAATTTCTTTGGTTATACTTATATATTAAATTATTTTTGAATCCTGTTGTAGGGTGATGAGGTTGGTTGGAAGTAACTCTATCTATTAAACTAATTCTAAAAATTCTCTTAAAACTAGACAACAACTGTGATTTTTAATTTATCATTAATGTGAGAAATTACACGTATGTATACTATATGTATTCACAGCCTAAGTAAATTCGGTTAAGATTTATTCAGATGTGTTTGTATATTGTATGTAGTTATAATACACGTTTTACATAGAAAATTTAAAATCGCCACCCTGTTAAGATTTAATTTAGGATTTGATATATGACATACACGTATATAACTTGAATAAGGAAGAGATTTCGTTAGTATAGTGAAAAAAAATTAGAATCTAAATATTTTATAATAATTTTGAATTTAATTTATATATATTAATATAATAAACTATACATAGGCTAAGGTTATTTTCCTAATCCTTGTTAAAGATAAGAAATTATTATAGTAAATAAATTAATCTAAAATATTTCAGTGATAACTTGAAATCATGCTTTTTATTGTTCTTTCAATATATTAGATTTACTCCAATATAGATACAAATTTACTCATATAAAGAAAACACAAATTCAATTATTGTTAACTATACGTATATATTGTTATCATTAAGTGTGTTTATATTAGGCAAATAAAATTGTGATTTCCTAAATTTATAACTATAAATAGCTTACATATTTATAATAAAACGTAATTGATTTTTGTTTTGTACATGAACATATAAGTTGCTAGTGCATATAAACTGACTAATAAAGAAAGTCCTTTAATGTAAACAATTGTATGAAAATTTAAAATTTTCAGTATGCATATTTTTTAAAATATTGCAGTGTTAATATTTTCATATATAATATATAAGTTTATCTATATAGATATTATTTATTGAATTAGAAATTCAGAATATTAGAGTATAAATAAGTCATTTGAATTATATATATATGATCTCCATACATGTATGACAATCATTGTATAATGTCACAATATGTGATAATAAAAAATTATGTATGATTAGATACAGTACAATCTGTTCTTAAAATTATAATGAATTTTACAAAATGAGTAAAAAAATTTAAAATCGAAGTATTAGCTTTATTTTAATATTATTTTAAAAGTAGAGTCGAAAAACTAAATTCTAAATATAATATCCGACTTTCATATTTAATCATTAATAATTTTCCAAATTTTACAAAGATATTATTTTTGTAAAATTAGATTCCCATTTGTTATATGTTGCCTTCTCTTTTTCTGGGATTACAACATAATTTCAACTTTAAGAACTAGCCAAATATTTTACTGAATAATCCCCATTTTTATGATCTTTCACTGTGGGATCATTTCAAAAATCAAAAATATATAGTAGAATTAAATTAAAAAGAAAAAAAAAACAAATTGAAGTACAAGGAAAAACACTAAATGGTACGTGATCTCAAAAATAACAAATTAAGAAAAAAAAAATAAATTGTTTACATTATTCGGATTGATAAGTTAAATTAGAAAATTTTTTGGTATGATTTTCAATTGCAGGAATACGAATAAAATTTACCCAATATGTGCAAAAATATGTATTATATGTGCAATATAAATGGGTTATTACACGTTAATTTTGAAAATTTTTTAGTAATTTTAAATAATCTGAACTGATCAAATTGGTTGTTAGATTTTTAGATTCGCTGTATTATTGTTTACTTTTACATTCAACAAATTGTAAATGAAAATTGCTTACAAAATTTTGAGTAAGCTTCTCAAAGAGGTTCATATAAAATATTCGTGATTTATTAAACTATATGATCACCCTTTGGTACTATAACCATAAATTACGGAAGTAAACACCAAAATTAACACAACAAGAATCCAAAACAAAAAAGCTTTAATTGCAGTGTTCGTATTAAAAAAATTTAAATAAATCATTTGAAAACATTAACATATTTAAAATATTTCAACCCTATATTTTTTTCTTAGAATATTCCAATAAATAAAATATAATAACAAATACAAATAAGTATAGAAAGTTCAAATAGAATTTTGTATAGGAAATTTATCTCTTCTTCTATATGTGTAATCTTTTTCAAGAGTATTTATTAACTACCCGCAGGGATAACAAATCTGATACAATAAAATATCTAATGAAATGCATATCTTCCACTTTATATTATTATACACATGCTTTTAATTTTATTTTATGATATAGATACATATAAATTGTATTTTCAGTACGAAATTTCAAATATCCTTGCTATATACAATTGATATTCTTTTATTTCAATATTTATATACATATTATTGTCTATATATAAATATTTACAGTATATATATGACAATTTCATTTAAAAAGAAAACTTCTTAATTTTTTGTATAAATTATTATATTAAAAATATACATGTATTTTAATATGTATGAATCTGTATATAACATTTTATACATTTAACAATTATATTATATCAGAAAGATTGCAAACAATATTGTGAATGACAAAAACAAAAAAAAAAAAAATAAAGCATAGACAATATAAATAGCATATCAATTTCAAATTGGATCAAAGTAAATTTGAAAAGTTGATGAGAATTAAAAAGTCCTAGAATAATATAAATAATACAAAGAGAAGGAACAAAAAAAAAGAATCAAACGCTAAAGGATAATCCACTGTTTTCTTTTATTTTTTGATAATTTTTATTTTTGAATTTTTCGTATATGTCTGTTTTTCATCATTATTCGGTTTTCATCAGTATATAATTTGGCTTTTATTTATATTAGTAATGAATTTTCAAAAGCAAAAGAAAAATTTTCAAGTTTCCTAATTTTAAATCTGATGAGTAAATTAGACGTGTCCTGAATTTAATTATTGTATATATTTTCCTTTTTTTTATTTGTTCCTCAAATCAAATGAAACAAATCAAGAGGACTTAGAGGAATAAATGAATAAATTGAAGAAAACATGAAAATCTGTTTAAAAATAAAAATGAATGATTATTATTTGAGAAATATGTTCCGTATACTTATTTATATGTCTATAATACGAGTATATATATGTTTAAATATAGAAGATAAATGCATTAACATATTATATTGGGATATAATATACAGCATATTGGGATATGACATTTTTGTTCAGGATTTAAATTTCATCATTTGATATTTACATTTATTAGGTTATATTTGCTTGTATAATATAGGCATTATACGGTTTAGCTTTTAAAATTATATAAAATGATTGCATTTATTTTTATTTTAAAAACGTATCCTTTTATATACCATATGTGAACTTACATAAGATATGGCAAGTGATTGCAATATTTAGTAATTCACTTTATTTTAAATGACTTTTTCATGTTAATAGTATGTAATATTAAACTTTAAACAAAAAAATATCACTCAAACCCACTCAAAAAATTAATGCTTCATCCTTAAAACGAAATATTTCCAAATAAATTTAAAATATATAAGTACTTACAAAAATTTTTACGCTATTTAATTCAAGTTTTATATGTATTTAATTTGACTTTTTGATCATTAAATATTTAACTTAACAAAAAAATATTTTAAATTAATTATTCAAGTATTCGACACGATATAGGTTTAAGTTGGGTTAAAAGAGAAAACAAAAAAAGAAACATTCACTAAAATCAAATGCTTCATAAAAATTAAATTCTTAAATATAAACATGTAATTAGCGAATTGTACATATATTATAGTGTTAAAGTAATATAAAAAATTATAAGCAAAATAATTATTGTAAAAATATAACATCAGTGCATAAACTCGTGAGTCGTATTGTTAACAACATATATAATAATAGAAAATTACATCTTTTAATATAATAATTTTGATTACCTATTATTCTACACAGTGGAGCCACGGTAATTAAGTCACTCGTAATTTATATTATGAAAAGTGGTGTAAGTACGCCCCAACTCGTACTATCGAACTGACTAATAAGACTAGGAAAGTTGCTTCATACGTGTTTGTTTGACACAGTCCGGTAGACATATACCATATGCTTTATTATTTGGTTATATATCAACACTTATGTTGCACCTATGTTGCTAATTTAGATCTGTGACCTAGAAGCCAATAGTTTTCTCTATATTTGTTTACTAATTCTATTTTTATCTTTTCTAATTCTGACATATTCTCTCCATCTTTGCTACGCATCTAAAGTCATTCCTAGGTATTGCTCTAAATATATCTCTAGGTATTAGAGATACTAGTCTAGGTATAGCAAATATGCTCTAGTTTCTTTAAGTTGGAGTACATTCAAGCTTAATTTTTACATAAAATGAGCCTATTCTTTTCACAAAATTATACGATAATTGTCTAGTTTTAAAAATTTTTTATTGTTTATTGCAGAAAATGTCAGGATGCCACTGTATACGCTAAATTTAATGAATTCCATTTTTTTTTATACTTCCATGTTATAAGTTCTCATCATACTCGTGTAATTGCATATATTGTTGTTGTGATTTTAATCTAATTATAAACTCATGTTATGCACATTGTAAATGGTGATGGATACCAAAGTTAAATTTTAAACATTTTGTTCATTTTGCTTTTTCTGTTTTTGTACTTTTCGCATAGTAGTTATTAAAGGTAAAAAAAACATGGTAAGGTTAAAAAAAGTTAAATAAGTAGAAAATTAAATTAAACAAAATTCTCTTTTCAACAGTAAAAATGATTTCCACCATGTTTATAAAGGAAAAATGAAAAAAATAGCAATAAAGAAAATTAAAAAAACTGAAAATAAATATGAAAAAAATGGGGTATAAAACAAGAGACCCGATCAAAGAACAAAGGAATTCTGTCATGCCCTTTTGAAATCGCGCAATTGTGCCATTTTGTTTGAAAAAATTTTCTAAAATCAAAAAAAAAAAAAAAAAAGGAAAAATGAGAAAATCTTTGAACCGCAAAGCCGTGAAAAATATTCACGTAAAAGTCAAGAAATTTATTTTTCTTTTGATTTTTATTTATTTTTTTTTCTTATTCTTTTTAAAATTTTGTTTTAAAAAATGGCGCACCACACAACGCCTTGATTTTAGTTGCTATTTTTTTTTTCTCGTTTTACTTCTACCTTTTTTCGCTGCACACATAGTTAGAGCTCCGCTGTTTCTATTCATTTGAGTGCATTTAACAATATTTATAACGAGAACATAAGAAATAACAACAACAACAGCCACAGCAATAAAAGCAACAGCAGGAAAATAAAAATTATTTAGTGACGCTTGCAAGTAGAGCTAAAAATAAAAAAAAATAAGAAAATGCAAGAAAAGAGTTCTTTTGGTAAAAGAAAGAGAAAAAAAAACCAGACCAATGCATTTTTTTTAAGTTTTTGTTTTATTTTTTCTTATTTAACCAAAAGGTCGTCAAGAATATAATCTGCAACATAATCACCATCACTAATTCTACCACCGTCTTTACTATACCAATACTAACTCATTGTATAGCTTTAGTACAAAAAAATTCATATTTAGTTAAAATATAACGTTCCTGTGTAGTAGTGTAAGTTTATTCACTAAATTTTTTTTTTTAGTTACTGCTTGCAATATAGTGGTAATAGTTCTTACTTTTCAAGTGTGCTATAGAAGTTCGTAAAACATTTGGAGATGTACGAAACTTCCCCATATAATCTATCTGCATTTTCGATATCTTTCTTTGAATAGCTAGGAAAATATTCTTGCAGTAAAAACATTGTCTCACCACAAAATCTGCAAATGCCCTCTCTTAATAGATCTAGTTTCTTAAGGTGATTTTTAAGCCTGCAATTCCCCTTCAACATACCGGTGAGAGTTCTTGCCTGGTTTCTGATCAACTCAGGTCTTCCCAAAATCGCCCCTGATTGTTGTCTCCCAGAAGCTCCTTAGCATGTCGAAACCCCGGAACAAGCCGCCACTTCGTTTCTTCAATTCTTCACGAACCGTACTTGTTGACATTTTAACAAGAAGCTTTTAGAAGAGTAACGTGCACGAACTATTAATAAATTAATGAAAGTTGACAGAATCATTCCAATGCATTCATTCTGATACGAGGAAATAAGCTAAAATGAGAGACCGAGTAAACGAATATACTTTTATTCTAATATTTTCTTATTAACCCTTAATGTTATACGTTCCATTATAATGTTCAAGTATATCTTACAAAGTTAAAAATATAATCTTAATACAAAACGATTACAAGCAAAAATAAAAACATTAACGATAAACAACTACAATTCTTAACTCAACAGCCATATACCGTGTTTTTTTAAATTTTTATTCTTTTATTGTAAAAACATATAAAAAACCATCTCTCATATTAGCGTGTATTTTAACATTCACTTACGCGATGACGATAAACATCACCTTGCATACACGCGATTTTTTTTTTGTTATTTTCCTTTTTTTGTATATAGCGAAAAACGTTTTGTGCTAAGACGCCAACAACAGAAAAGTTTCGTTATGCAAAAAGTATGGTTATATTATATTCACGAAAAGATGTAGAAAAAAATTTTACACAAAGGTAGGTAAGAAAAATAAAAACAACCAAAACTATTTTCTGTGTAGAGAATAAGACTTGTACGTTTGCAAAAGTTTTAATAATAGCAAAAAGAAAAAATACGATGGTAAAAATAGGAACAAAAGTAATGCGGCAAAACCCATTTGTATCACGTCAAGTGCTGAATTTCATATTCATGGCTATAGGATGAGTTATATACTTTTTATATAGGTAGCAACATATGTATACGTACATGCTAGTTGATATATTAGCGATATAAACTTTTGATGTGTTTATGTGTTCCATAAAAGCTTTTCTTTCTTAATCCCTATTTTATAGAGTATACCTGTAAGAAGAGTACATGAGAATAAAAAAAAAATAATACAAAAGTATATTTAATTTCAAGTAAATAAAAACGAATCTTAGGTATTCTTATTCGTAATAGTTGCCCTAGGTGAATATAAGGCATGCTTAACAGAGATATTCAATAGTAAATGGTTAGTCAGCGTTGGATTTTTACATCAACTCAAAAAAGCGACGTAATAGTTTGTAAGTAATAGAGAGGAGTGGCTTTACTAAAAGCTGTCACCCAACAGGGGACCAATAAAACGGCTTTCGCCTTGATGACTTGGTCAGGAGAGGGAGTACACTACTGAGTATCTTTTATGTAAGTGTGAGATAGTTCCTCTCATTGAAAGAAGTTGATTTTATTATATCCTTTGACCATGTTTCGTATAAAAACAGGTCCATTTTTGTAGTTTATTAGGAGTCTATTGATTCTTCTATACCAATGAAATAAATTGCAGTCAAATTCGATAAAATATTCTTCGTAATAAATATCTTTTAATATTACAAACTAAAATCGAGATTTGGAAATGTATTTTTTGTAAATAATATTGTTATGGTACGCGTTTAAAAAACAAAAGAAAAGAAACATGCAAGAAAAAAAGAAAACAAAAGATTTAGTTTGAGGTGGTAGATGAAGAAAACGTAAAACAAGAATTGCGATTGCAACGCCTCTCACTACATTAAAACTAAAAAAAAATTATATATTTTTTTGTGATATGGTTTTTGTTTTTTGTTTGGTCAATTTCAATTGGCTGCAATTCACAAATACCCACTCGTTTAATGTAATTTAATAGCGACGGTGGGATTTTTAGTTTCTATATCGCTTCAATTATAGTGTTGCCTCAGAAATTCTATGTCAATAAAAAATATAATAAAACATGTAAAATTTTCTTAGTAATTTCGTGTTTTATGTAAAGCAAATTAAAAAAAAAAATTAGTTAATAAGCACTAAATTTAGAAAATTCAAATATACATATACACAATTATGTGCATAATTCATAAAGAGCTTCTTTCAGAATTTCATCTACCAACATATAGATGGCAGCTCCACATAACATGATAGAAATAACCGACTTAATTCCGTTAACACCGTTTAGATCAAATGGATCTAAAAAAGTATCATGAAAATAGCTTTTGTTCCCGAAAATTTATTTATATTCAAATTTTTTCATTTAATTCAAATTCTTTAAACAATTTTTCCTTCTATTATTTTCTTATATTATTACATATTAAATTTTTCAAGCAATAAAATCGCTTAAATAGAATAAAACCCTTGATTTTAATCTCATTACTGTTGAGATATAGGAAAAGATCTGCCAAGAAAGGTATTGATATTTTGAGATAAAGTCATATATTATTGCATATAAGTGACATTCATATATGTTTGGGTGCCACTGAGATCCTATATTTTGGGTCCGCATATCTTTGTCTGTCTGGTATTTGTCGAAATTTTTCTGAAATAGGTGCATTATTCCAGCATTTATAATTTTATTTTGGTTTCATAAAAATATATCTTTTTGGTATTTTATCTATTAATAATATTCTAGCAGAAGAACTATTTTGAGATAAATTTGGTAAACTTAGTTACATTATATTATTATAAACGTACCACAATTATATTATTAAGCATGTTTACTTATAAATGTGTAAATATTTATGCTATATGTATTAAGCTTTGTATATAGGCTAATACCAATTTTTAATTAGAGCAACGAACTATACGCACTTTTTATACAAAAAAAAATATTTCATACCAGAACATTTTTTGTTTAACTTCTTTAGTTTTAAGGCAGATACAAATTTATGTATGTTTTCATGTCAAATGTCAAAAGTGACAGCTTATTTCATTATTCTTTTACTAATTTTTTAAATGTCATTTTCGGTTTATAATGCATGAGAATTTTTCTCCTTAGTTTCAGTTTATGTACATATATAAAAAAAATTTTAAAATTTTCCTTTAAATTGAAAAAAAAAACAGTTTTTTTTTAATTTCAGTTTTTTACATATTTGTTAAATATATGTATGTTCATATGTACATATTATGGTCGATACGTACATTTAAAAAAAAACAATAATACAAAAATTTTTTTATCAATTTTAATTCGTCTTATCTAGTCTTAACAATAATAGCATATTCTTAGGGCGACTATAATGAAACGCCAATAGATCTGCTGTAAAATCTAATATGAGAAAAAATATATAATAAGAATTAAATAGGAGAAAAAGCACCATGGGCTGTCTGACTGGCTGCTTCTTTTTTTTTTTGTTTTTTGTTTTGTTTTCACATTATTGTTATTAACAACATACTTACATATTGTTTTATACCTCACTTATTTATTGTACCTCATTTTATTTATTTAGTTAAAGAATTTTATTTGTTCTTTTTTGTTATTATATAGTATTCCCATATTATTTTCATGACATTATGTGGTTCCACTTGGGAGACCATTTCCAAAAACAGAAGGTTTCAAAACTTTTTTTGCTTTTATGCATCTACATGCATACATACAACAAAGTTCATAATAGCAAAAATATTAAGATGAAATCCAAGAAAAAAATCTAATAATCAAAAGAAAAATTAGAAATGAGAAAATTAAAGGTCTAAAATTCACCATTCATTGAAATTATTGTATGTATATCATTATCAACTGTTCATTTTATTGCAATGAAATTTTTCAAGTTAACGAAAAGGAGGTTCTTTAGTTGTTAGGTTTTGTATACAATTTGATATTGTAAGTAAGAAACTGTGAAAAAGGAAAATTCTATGAACACAATAAAGCTACAGTTGAAAAATATGTTTTTTTTTTATTTTAACTGGAAAGTAAGTAAAGAAAGAATTTCTGCAGTCATCTCTAACAGAAACACACACAATATATTATAGTTGAAATAAACAACAATTCTGTTTTTGTACGAATACTTTTGTATTTTGGTTTTGTATTTTTATTTTCGCGGTTTTTTTGTTTCTTTTTTTTTATACTGTTGTCTAACCAGTGCTTCAAATGTATATATATTAAATGTCACGACTTTATCGGTTTGCAATCGCCTCTTGTGTTGGAAAAGTCATGCTTTTCATACCCCCAACATGTTTTATTAAACATAAAAAAAGTAAGAAATAAACAAATAACAGAAAGAAGAGCAATAAAACTAAAAGTTATACATTAAAAAAGAAGTAACAAACTAAACACATAGTTTGTATAAACTGAAAACTACATATGTATATATAAAACGTAAATACAACAGTAACAAACAACAATAGAAATAACAATAATAGTAAACACAAAAACGACAATAAAAAAAAATATGTAACTATCACTGTTTTTGCCATTTAAAGTTATTGTAATATTTTACAGCCCAGCGTACAAGTAGTTAGTAAGTTTTAGTAACAGTAGATTTGTAAGCCTTTTTTTTATATTTTTTTTTTTTTTGTGGCTTTCTTAATAGATTTTTATTTATATACAATTTTTCTCTTTTATATCAACTCTATACAGATAGTTGACTCTCTACTTAAGTAGAAGTTCAACTTTGGCTTTTCGCTAATGTTTTTTTTCGTCTTAAACTGAAGTATGCATTCTATACTATAGTTAGAGAAGTTTGTAAAGTTTTTCTTTTCCAATTGTTCTTGTTTTTCTATATTTAATGTGGCTTAATATACGTATAATAACAATAAAACTGTTTAATAAATATTTGTGTTTTTTTTTGTGTATTTTTAATGTACGTTTCTAATTTAGGCTTAATGTTGAATTGTGATTTTTTATTAATATGTATACATATATGTGTATGTATATAGCGAGTAAATAAAATTATAATTTTGGATTTTGGGATAGAAAAGTTTAATATTGATAAACAATGGAAAATATTTCGTAATTAACCTATGCTTACCATTGCCAAATTGAAATTTTACAATGACTGAAGACTTTCTTTTTTATTTATAATCTTGAAGGAGCAACTACAAGTCTAAATTTGCTTGAAGTGTGGTGTTATTGGCTTTATTATTGTTGTTTTATCTGAACAATGAAAACTTATGAAAAAAATTTAGGATCAGATCAATTTTTGTGTTGAATTTTCCTCTGAATTAAATCTTTATAATAGGAAGGAGACAAAGAGAGTTTAGTCATACAAGTAAAATAGTGATGTATACTTAAAACGAGTAAAAGGAGAAAAATTTAAAAAAAGAAATCCTAACTGGATTCAAACCTATAGCTTTCCAGGTGTAATAAAGAAATTATTAGTATTTTATTCTCTAAAATGTTTTTCACTGTAGTTATAATTATATGTCTAGTTACAAATTATTTTTTCTCATCTTAATTTCATTTCTTGAAATTTTAGAAGGGAGTCTGGATGATTACGTCCTCGCAACAAGAGAACTAAGAGAAATTGATCCAAACAGGATACTCGAATTTATCAGAAGGATAGGTTTCGAGGGAGTGTTTCAGACATGATAAGTGGAATAGTCTAATCTAATCTACTGCGCATCCAAATAAAACTCATAAAACAAAACCAAATAATATTTTTTCAAAAATTGTTCAATTTGCACAATTTCTTTTAAGTATTATTATAACTTGTATAATAGCTATGGTATATATTGTAATACATATATTGTGGCGTGATATTCAAATCGTAAAAAAATTAAGAAAAGACTCAGGAAATTTGTTTTACAGAACATTAAGAAATTGTACTAACATAGATCATGTGACTTTTCTGTTATCAATTTAATTATTTTTTTCAATTGCCATATATTATAAAAATTTTTTTCATTTTTTTACATAATAAATAATGCAATTTTATTGAAAAATAACAAATTCTAAACAAGTATAGATTTTTTTTTTCTTCTTTCTTTTCATTTATACTTTTGCACATCATCCGATTTTCTTAATGATTTTTTATCACTACGCGTATCATTATTAAGTTTTTGGTTCACAGGAGAATGATTTTTTTTATGGTTAATGCATAAAATATGTCAGAGATAGTGGTAATTAAAGTTTACGCCATATATATATTCTTGTAATAAAATCACCCTCTACACATATCATAATATTATTAGCTATGATGTTATACGTTCCGTAAAATTATATACAAAATGATGATGCATGTCTATAAAATGTTGAGAAAAAATTTTCATAAGTACATTCAACATTGGTTTATAAATCGGCATTGTACGTACTTATATAAAAAGTATATTTAAATAATTGCAACTTTATATTTTAAAGAAATATAGGGAATTAAAAGCCATAAAAATAAAATTGATTCAATGGTTTGTAAAACAGCACTTTTCTTTTGAAAAGTGTGAAAATACTGCTCTTAAAAGCAATCTATTACATTTTAAATTACTTTCATTCAAAATATTTCAATGATTATTAACGATATATGAATATCTAATACCCCTACAACTTACGGTTTAGAAGAAAAACAATATAAAAAATGTGAAAAAAGCGGGTTTCAGTTAATGAATGAATTCAAAGGCTATATTGTAATTTCCATGCTTAAATATGCTATGCCGCGGAAGAAGAAGTCAGCCAGTAATTTTTCGCTTTTTCAAAATCTAAAAAATAATTGTGGTTTTTTGTAAATATTTTCAGAGACGGACGGGTTTGAGTGATTCTAATAAGAACTTTTTTTTTCAAAATTTTTTTAAAAAGTGCTTTTAAAAACAAAATAGTTTTGTTACATATATTTGTATATATTTGCAAATTTAAATGCATATATAAGATTCTAAATATATGCATATTGTATGTTTGTTAATATAAATGTGTAGGTATGAATATGAAATGGAAAATACGGCAGCGTGACGATACACTTAAGTATTGTTGAATAGTTTTTCTCGTATTTTTTAATTTTTTTCAATTTCGTTTTATTTTTTTTTTTTATTTTCTATTCCTCCTTTGAGAGATAAAATAAGTCTGATTTTATATAGGATTTGGTTGGCCTGCTGTTGGCGACAAGACAGCGGTGATATCAACAGCAGAAAACATCGCCTCACCATTTTTTTCTATAATACATTTAGTTTTACTTTTTTAAGTTTTTTTTTATGGTTTTGGTTTTGTTTAATTTTTTTTTGGTTTCTCATGAGGTTATCCTTATCTTGATTGCAAAATAATTTCTTCTTTTTTAGTTTTTGTTTTGCAACTATTTACAAAATGCTATTTTTTCTTTTTACTTTTTTTTTTATATTAATTTTGTATACATATTAATTCATATTCATTTGAAATGATTTTGAAATAAAAAAAGTAGAATCGTACTTTAGGGAATTGTGGAGCAAATTTTTATATATTTTTCTTTTGTTTTCTTGATTTTTAAAGAAACTTTGTATAAAATTATAAAAATTTTTATGAATAGAAAATCTTTCGAAAATTTAAAATCAAAAGAATATGTTAAACTTTGTTATGGTCCGAAAATAATTTTGACTCGTGTTTACGAGGCAGTAAGCCTGTAAGGAGTTAGGCTTTATATTCAAAATTTCTGCTACAATTCTGTTTTCCAGATACATTTTGTATTATAATACTTTATTTGAAGCTTAAGCCTAAAAAAGTTCATGTTCATAAAACAAATTAAAAAAAAATTCACAAAAATATAAATTTCAAAAATTTTATAATATTAGAAGTCTCGGGTTTTGATCAATTTTTAAACGGTACAATTTGATTTATCGTATATTAAAAAAATCTATCGTTAAGCTAAGAATATCGCCATATTTATTTAACTTGACAATACACATATTTTAAGTGTATTGTCAAGTTATTGACTAACTTATATCCGAGATAAGAGTTCATGAAGTAAATAGCTATGGTTAACATTTTAAGATACGATCATGCTGCATAAAGCGAATAAAAAAAATTTAATTTCTAATCACTTTGAAGAAAATTAATATAAAAGTGATTTTTTTTTTAAATTTGAAGTTATTATGTTGCGCCATATTTAAAGTCGAAAAATTTGTATATATATCTAGATAAATATACATTGTATATGCATTTCAAATAAATTATCAATTCCAAAAAAAATAATGTCCTTTATTTTTTTATTTATTTGTAAAATAATGTGTGTATATTAATTTCAATATAGGACCAAATTATTAAAATGCATTGCAATAAATGTGTTAAAAGAATATTTTTATATAGTATAATTAAGAAATAAGAGAAAAAAAGAGAAAGAAAATAAAATTGCAGAGCATAAAAAAATACACGACCAACAAAAAAAACATAAAAGTGAAAAAAAAATTAATTTTTTTTTTTTGTGTACCGTTGAGCGTAAATTTCATCGCATTTTTAAACACACTCTTCTTTTCTTCCTGTTTAATAAAATAAATAACAGAAAAACAATAACGAAAATTAAAAAAAAAAGGAAAACAAAATTCCGCTGTTTTTTTTTTTTTTGTTATTTTTTGAATTTATATTGCTTTTCGTCCTTTTTTTTTGCTGCTGCTGTTATTCCTTGCGCGTTTTCCACATACACAAAATAATACGAGTATATACCGTAAGTCTTTACAAGTTTAACTATAACTCCTCATTATTAACTTCCCTATTCAGAAAAATACACTGTAAACTTGGGTATATACATTCATACATAAAAAAATAACAAGAAAAAAATAAGTTGTGAATTTAAATGAAAAGGAATTTATTGTGTTTGTTGTTGTTTTAAAAGAAAAACAAAAAAAATCGAGAAAAATGTTAATGGCGACAGGACCTCTCTAAATAACTCATGTTTTATATTTTGTTTAAACATATAGAAGTAAAAATATTAACAAGAAAAACAAAAGAAAAAAAAAATATAAAAATTAATTATAATGGCTAAAAGGATTTAATTTTCTCCTGTGCAATGCTTTCAATTCCTGTGCTGTTATGTTTTTTTTTTTATATAGCTTTAATGTTTTCTGTTTATTTATTTTATTTTGTTAAATAAAAAGGTTGTGACGGTAAAAAGTAGCGTGGCGGTATCGTTTGATTTTAATGGTAAAGTGGGTGGCTTTTCATATTTTCTCTTATTTTATTCTTTCTTTTGATTTAAAATTCGAATAAAAACAAATATCAAAACACACTTACATACACATGTAGATCAACTTTATAATAATATGTAAAATTAAAATTCATAAGTTGTGATTGTTAACATTTTTTGAAATATTCTGTAGGAGGATATTGGGTAGGTAGTAGGTGTACATGAGAAAGTTAAAAGTTCTTGTAATTAAAACTTAGAGACTAAAGATTTAATATTTGTCACTTTAGGTTATTTAAAAAGACGAAATTTTTATTAATTGGTCATGAATCAAAAAATAATAAAATTTTTTTTTTTGTTTACAGTCACATAATGGAAAAACGCTCTATCTCTCCGAGTTCTAACCGAAAAAATCATGTAAAGTTTTTCGAAATTTTCATTAAATTTTCTTAATATTTTAATACTTACCTTAGTTTCTTAGTTGAATTTCTTATTTTATCCAATTTAAAAAAATTAAACTTATTTCATTATAGATTTCGAAAATTCAAATAAAAAGGTCTTATATCTTCTAGTTTAGCTATAGAAAACGCGTTCGAAAATTTTGTACTGTACCATTTTCTATCAAAACTACCAAGCTCTTAATGAAAAAATCTTAGAGTTCAAAACTTTTCAAGCTGTCAACGTAAAATATAGGAAAATTAATGTAAAGTTTTGAATTTATACCAACTGTGTGTATGTATTGATGCTGATTTAAAGAAATTTAAGAATTTTATGTCTTTTTTACTGTCATAATATTATATTTTTGCCAGAATATTTCTATAATTGTTTATATCCTTGTTTTTATTGAAATTTTGTTGATTATTGCAATATGCAATTGAATATTTTATGAGAAAACGAAATCGTTCCTCTTACAAATTATTTTTAACAATATACAGTGGAGAATTTGTACATTAAGGTATGAAGATACTTAAATAGTATAGTATATACTGGTCGCTAAATGTATTCTTAAAAATTTCTAAAGGGCAAACACATAATTTAATTTTTACTCTCAATTAAATGTCTTTAATAAGCAATTCACTCAATTATATAAGTGTTTAGTTTCATATTGTATGTTGTACAACTTCAAATTTTACTTTATAGTAAAATAATTACTTATATAAATATTTGCTGTTGTGATTATTCTGATATAATCGTTTATTAAATTAATTAACAAAAAAAAAAGAACAGAAAAAAGAAATATAAAATTTTCTTCACTTTCGGCATTCAAAAATATTTAAACAACATATCGCGGTACAGTAATGATTTTAATAAGAAAAGGAGCGGAAATGAAATTTTTTGGTCAATAGTTTGTAGTGTAGGGAAAAAACAAATCAAAAATCTCACAAACATTGGAATTTTTAAATATTATTCAAAATATTTCGTAGGAGGAGATTTTTTTTTAATTTTTGAAATACACTTCCCTACATAATATTTGTGTATTCTTTAGAAAACAATAAAAATGAATTTTTAATAAGGAAGTCTTTTAAATTTCATTGTAAAATAAAAATTAATATCTTAAAATTAAGTACATCAGATGTGTATGTATATATGTTTATTGAGAACAATGAAATATAAAGAATTTTTAAATTGAATTAAGAACCGACAAAAGACAATATAATTTTTAAAATGGTAGCGAATGTAGAAGGGTTTTTATAGCAAATAATTTTCTTAATAAATTGAAATTTGTATAATAAGAAAACAAAAAAAAAATTTAATAAAATACACTTTAAAATTATTCAAATAAAATGTTGACCGCATGTGATTGTATTGACATTTAAGTGAGTTAACTTTTAATTTAAGAAAATTTGCTGTTTGTAGTAAGTAACTCAATTTTTTCACATAATATTGAAAGATATTTGGTTGAAAACATTACAAATTGTATATATCTAAAAATATCTTTGGTATGCAATAATATAGCTTTAGATATTTCAAAGCTTTTACTGTTTTCGATAAAGCAGTATTAAAAGTATGAAAAGTATTAGCTGAAATAGTTGTCTACGAATTTCAAGATGTAGGTTTTAAAATATTTTTGGATTTCTATTCATTTTTGTTCCAATTTATTTTATATCAAATTTTGAAATGTAAATTCAGTTTTACATAAGTTTAGCTCTATGTGACATCTTTGAATAGTCACCCCATTGATTCTCTCGATTCTTAATAATCAAAATACAATTATGATTACTGATTATCTTGAACACTAATATAAAATTATTTTCAAGATTTGCTTATATATGATCTACCGAATAAAATATCGCATGCAACGAAAAATATGTAGCACGTGTATTAAAATATTATGATAAACACCTACACATTAATTTGTTGTAAAATGGCTTTAAGGAAAATATGTATCCCATATACCGAAAAGTACATCCTTTAAAATTTTTGTTTTTATTATAATTTTTGTTAATTTTTAAATCGTACGCTTACCTTCATATTGAATATTTATTTAAAGATGCATAAGAAATGTAGAAAATAAATAAAAATCGCGCGCGCTAATATGATTTTATTTTATTTTATTTATCATATTTGTGAGTTTTTCTCTGTTTCATCTTATATTAAGCTCACAGTCTACTATTATATTATTAATAAATTGCATTTGTTGTATCGATTAAAATAAAACAATGTTTTTGTTTTTATTTTTTTTATGTAAAGGCTAAAGCCGACATAGAGAAAACCAATATAAAACGAATGACGGCAACGAGCAGTGATGAAAGTAGATGATATTTATTCAATAATGATTGCCGCCGTTGCCGCCACCATTGTAATACACTATTTTACAACATGATATTGAATATGAAAGTTTATATATTATGTACATTTTAACAATTACTTTAAACAATATTAAAAAGTCATTGTATTGTAGGAAGGAGTTATACATTGTTAGTTTCTACACATATACTATGATCTTGCGGTTTACAACAATTTAGTCTTATTTAAAGGAAATCAATTGTTTTTGAGCATTACCTATATAAATATGCAAGAAAAATTGTTGTATTTTTTCAAAAACATCAGTTTGTTGCTTGTATTATAAATTTTATAGGCGGTGAAATATTAAGAGAAATAAATGAATATGAAATATAAAATGTAATATAAATGAAAATTAAATTAAATTAAATCTCATCAAAATACTTGATGACGGAAAGACTGTAAAATTTATTATTATAATCGATTTTCTGATATTTAAATGAGTGTGTTAAAGATTACACTTAGTAAGAGTACTTGAATAAAATTAAAGATTAATTAAAATGAATAGTACAATTACTTAATTGTTATTTTCTTTGTTTTTTATTTTAGTTGCTGCTTACGACCTTGAAACGGTGGTGTGGTATTCAATTTCAAACAATAAATTAAACAGTTTTAGTAGTTTTTTAAGACTTGTTTTCCAGTCGATTTTTGCTGAACGATTTTTGTAGTCAACCTTTAGCAACAATTACAAGTTCAAATTTAAATTTACAAATTCAATTTCGTATAATTAATAGTACACACTATCGCTATATACTACTGCTAACTCATCAGCAATCATACAAGGTTTCCTATTCAGCTTTAGCTTTGTTAAGCCAATTATGTTTATTAAAAATTAGGCATAGAGTAGCGGAAATAAAATAACATATAGTACTTAATATTTTCAAATTATCAAATAATTTTTTGCAGCAACTTACTTGCGTCTTATTATATATCTCTAGCATGTTTCATATCTCATAGTTATCAAGATAAAATTTATTTTTTGCTTACAATTATTTTGTATCTTAACCAGGCAAAAATATATTCAAAATAAAAAAATAAAAATTATTAAAAAATTAAAATATGAATATATTGTCGATATATCGATCAAAAAGTTATCTAGATGAAAACGAAGATTTTCGAAGCGAAAAAGAACAAGAATGTTATATAAGACAATTCTGTTTATATATGTATATGCAATAAAAATATAACTACCAACCACCCGTAGAGATTTTTATGACCATTTAAAGCCTTTAGTTTGGCGCGACATTAATTATTTGAAATTTTCAAGTAAAAAATGAGAAAAGAAACTAAAAACAGCCCAGAAACTCTTCGGCAAACCAGAATAATAATTTTTCAAAACATTGTTTTTTTCATTTTCATTTAAAAAAATGGAAAAAAAATATTTTATTATTTTTGATTAATAAGAAGACCTTTTTTGTATTTGCCAATTCGCCAGGTATTCAAGTTTCTCCGCACCAAAACATCTTTCTGTAAAAAAAATTATAAAATAAGTGTTGATGTGACTAAAATAAGTTAATTGGTAACATGATTTTTATAAAAAAGTGATAAATTTTTTAAACTTTGGTGGTCAAAAAAATAAGATTTTCATTTGTTATTCTGCATTTGTTTTTTTTTTTTTATGAAATTCAAATTTGGTGTTTTTAAAATTTCTTAGAAATTAAAAACAGAAAAAATTAAATATAAAGCTTATATGATAATTGGTTATAATGATTGTGCATAATTTGTATTGATAACGAAATCTCACTCACTTAAGACATATTCGAGTTAATTTAATTCGATCACATTACATTTGAGCTTAGAATAATAGTAAAAGACGGATACAGTGATTGACGTAGCTGATGCCACACGTTCCACAACGGGGCAAAGAATAAAGCAAAAACGAACTCCTTGGTTATCCAAAACTTTGGTTTTAATGTTAATCATATTTTCAACTTTTTAATTTAGCCCAAATTCATTATCTAGATTTGGGTTTACAAGCATTATTCATTGATTATGTTAATTTAATTAAACTTTTATAATTGAAAATTCTTGAAACTTTTTGTTGGAAAAATGTCGAACCATTCAATTCTCATTTCATAAGTGATTCGATATACCTAAGTCTCAAGTTTGCGACTGTTTTTCTTCTTTTTCTTTAATTGTATCCCCATTTTTCTATAAAATTATACTCGTATTGCAATTTTTATAAATTTTAAATTTTCCCTTGATTTTTTGTGTCGTCTCTTAAATTATTAATTTCTTTTAGTAGGATAATTAATTTCTGTTTTCGTATATTCAATTGACGAAGTCATTGCATTACATAAATTATTGATTTTGGTTATTCTTCGAACAATATTATTTAAAAATTAAGGCATTTTTTTTATAACACAAAAATCCTTATACAAATTTTCATAAATTTAAAGTTTCTAAAGACATTTTAATAACAAAAATGTCTATCATAAAATTTTAATAAAATTGCTGATATTGTTAAAAAGAACATTTAATTTTTAATTCACAGATATAACAAAAACTTTTTCGGAAAAATAACAATTCAATAAGGAAATAACAAGGATTACCAAATTACAGAGTGGTCTTTTTTTTAATATAAATTTGTGCGATAAATGCAGACAAAAATTTTAGAGAAAAGTCATAAAATGTGTGTTATACCAATATGATTTGCACTCATGTATTATATTCCTACTTGGCAGGAGAAAAATATTTTTAATTTTCTGGTTTTTTGATTTTGTTGATTCCGGTTGTCTCCTTATTTCTAATGCTGGAAATATTTTTTTTTTGTGTGATTACATCTTTAGGAACTACTAATATCTTATCTGTCGTTAAAAATGCTCGACTTCTAAAAATATGCAAAATTTCTATGAAATTACTAAATATAATTCAAACTTACTAATTAGCTGAAATCTTAAGATATGTCTCTGTGCTGCACAGAGGAATATCTTAAGCATCAGACAGCACTCTGTGCCTCAATGAATTTACAGTAGGTGGATGATTGCACAATTTACTTTCAACATTGTTTCCTGTAGTTTTAAATCCTTTTTCCTAATTCTTTTTTATGAGAATTTGAATTGTTCAAATGCTATACACTAAAAATGAGAAAAAAAAACAAATATATATAAAAAAAAATAATAAAAAGTAAAATTTCTAGAAAAACAACGATATTTTCGCGATTTTTTTTGAAATCGTTTGCAGTTTTTGATGTTAAAGATTTTTTCTTATACTTATCATTATTATTTTTTCTTCTTATAGACATTTATTTGTTTTTGTTCCGCCTTTTATCTCACCTGAAGTATTTACGTAAAGAATTAAGTATAGAGCACAGAGAAATAACACACACAGATAAGACGAACTTTTAAGTTTTATATTCATTCAAGGATTCGTGAAATAAAATATTTTTTATCCTTTATCCTATATCCCGTCTTTATTTTTTGTTGTTAATTTTCTAAGAATTTTTTTTTTTGGAATTTTTTATATTAAATTGAAGGATGGTTTATTGAGATTGCGTCAAATTTAAATTGTTTGCGGAATTGCAAGTTCAATTTTGCGTTTTATACTTTTTTATACGTATATATAGGAAATTTTTTCACATTTCTTTTTATCTTGTTTAAAGAAATTCGATTTTATATTATGTAAAGTTTAAGATGTTCGATGTATTTCGAAAATTTTTCATTCAATTTAAATTAAATCACTTATTTTACGAGAAATATTCGATAAATTCTAGCACGTGTATGCAAAATTCCCTTTTATGAGTTCTTTATGTTTACAATTCTGTTACAGCCACTTTGTTTTAAGCTGTTCAATGTGTAAATGGAGTTTAATATGTACATTTCGGTTATATGCGCATTTTAATTAATTTAATGTTCCTCGATTCCCCAGATTTCTTTATTTATATTGAATTATTTTCTTAACAATCTGCAATATTATTTTTTAAGCATTTATTTTAGCATATAAATACATTTGTTAGAAAATTTCAAGTTAAAATCTTATATAAATTCATTAATTTAAAATTTTTTATTGGATTCAAGATTAAATCAAATTTCTGACTATTGTTCATTTAAAAAAGATCAATAATTTTATAGTACAAACAATATGTTTTATTATTAGCTTTATGAATTTGTGCCCAAGAGCCTATAACAAAATTTTTTTTTTAGTTAATTGAATATTCGGACAAATAATTTTGAGTACTTTAATATTTTTGCTTCTTCTAATCTTTCTTAGTTATCTATAACGCAGCAATATCAATTGGAGACCAAAAGTTATAAAAATTTATGTAGAATTTTATGTGCCCCGTATGTTTAAATTTAGTTAAGAAGTCGTAAAAAAATGTAAACATTTTTGTTTTGTAACATTACTAAAAATCAACTACAAAACCGCATATTAAAGAATAGTAAAAATATAAAAAGTCTTTTTTATTGCTATTAAGTAAAGCATAATTTCTATTTTAGATTTTTTTTTATTATTATTATTGGCAATTATTTGAACAATCCTTGTACAATTAAAATAATTTGATGATATCTATTACAGACAATTGTTCCTTATATTCCTTCTTATGTTTTCTATATATAGTATAGGAAAAGTAATTTAAAAGGATATTCCTTTGAAATTGTTTAATACTTCAAATACTTACCACAAAAAGATATTTTATTTTCCAAGCTTTAATCCGTATAATTGATGATGAATATTTTTGTGTGTTACAGCATTTGTATATAGTGTTACGATTGGTGAATGAATGTTATGTATACATAACACATATGTTTAAATATAGTTTTTTATAAAATTTTTATAAACAAGGATATTTACGGAGCCGGATTCTGCGATATAAAAAATTCTTTTTCAAAGTCATTCGTTCGTATTATATATTCATGGTTGGTTCATGTTGCGATGTGGAACTGTCGATTGATTTTTCGTTGTTTAATCATTTTATTTTTTATTTAAAAACTCTAAAAATTATAAGTATTAATTAAATAATGCTCTGCTCTTTTTTAAAATGAAATAAATGAAGATACTGGTGAAATATTGTATTCAAAAATCTATTTCTAAGGAGCAACTTATACATACCATATAGGATTCAGCTATATGTGAAACAGCATTTTACTTATATATTAAATCGGATAAATGGTAAAACTAAATCCTGCTTTGTTTTATTCCCTAAAATTGAAATCGGAAAGTAATTTTATGCACACATGCTTTATAATACTTAAAAAGAAATATTTGTAATATTTCGTGCATTTAATTTAACTACTCACTGTATATGAATTTTCTTTTTGAAAATAGTTTTTAATTGGAAAATACACTTAAAATCACTTGATTTGATTACACTATAACTATAAATTTATATCAATTTTATTATTATTATTTTTTTTTTCTTCTTTTAGTGTGTAAATATTATTTTACAATGAAGCTTTTTCCATTCTTGGAAAACATTGAACTTATATGATTTTTGATTCAATTATAGTGAATGGATTACTTGAATAAAATGGAATTATAAATTATATTTATTGTACATATTTATTAGCCCTATACTACAAGGGTATAAAATAAAATTTTGAGTTGGAGCTCGTCTCTAATTTAAAGCTTTAAAATTTTCAAAAAATAAATTAAAGTTTTTTCTGAAATTTAAAATTTTAGTCATTTACTTTAATCGGTAATTGTTTCAGAAAAACATTAGAATTCAGAAAAAGTTTAGCAGGAAAAAACTCATTAACAAATAATGTAATCGCAAATTCCAATTGTAATCTACTTCAATTTTTTTTAGCTTTACAAAAAAATATTAATTTTCCCTTTTGTGTAAAATCATAACAAAGAATAAAAAAAACAACCAACTATACTGAAAATAACCTAGAATAAAAAAAAATTTAATTTTTTTTTTTACTTTTTGTTAATCACTACCAACTAATTAAATAGCTTTTAAAAATCAGAGTTAATATTCAGTGATGAAAAATCACCCACATCTCACAATCTTTTTAACAAATTTTAATGTATATTTACCCATATTTACCCTATATACCTATACACAATGAATGAAATACCATAATACGTTAATAGTAACAAAAGCTACATAATACCATATAGAATAATAAAAAAATCACAAAAGAGTTGTAGAAAAAATACAAAAAAAAAATAAACATAAAATTAAAAAAATAGTACACTTTTTGTGTTTTACGAAAATTACTGCCATCGAAAGTTAATTTGCATAAAACACTATGTGACTTTACAAATTTTCCAATGTGTACAGTTATTTTTTTGTCAATTTTTCCTATTATTTTTTTTAATTTTTATTATTATTATTTTTCTCTCTATTTAAATATTTTCAATTTTAATTTTTTGTATTTTGTTGATTTTTTGTTTTTACCAATGTTTTTCCGGTACAATTGAAAAGTCACGCTTTATAGCGTGATATAAAATCTTTTCTCGTACCTTACAAAAAAAAAATGTGAAAAACAAAAAAAAAATAAATTATCAACCCCAAATTATTGGATTATTTCTTAAATGTGTTGAAAAGAGATAAAAATAGAATATGTTGAATATGTAAAACAAAATAAATAGTAAAAAACAAAAATAGAAGAGCTCGCCCAATTTTAACAAATTAAAAACATGATAAGGGTGTAACGCAATGTCACCACAAATTTTGCTAAAAAATCAGAAAAACGAAAATAACCGAACAAGAAAAACGAAGTGAATTGTCAATTTTGTAACATTGTGTTGTTATTTTTACTGACTATTTAATATACCGTTATTTAATTCTATTATGTTACAATTTAGTATTTATTTCTTGCATATACAAGCAAACAAATGCGTACAATATGATAATACAGATATTTTAAAATATAAACTGGTGTCTTTTTTTTGGTATACCCTCACACCTTATACCCTCTTTTTTCATTATAGAGCAACGAAATTATTCGTTTCATTATACAATAATAATACAATATTAGTGCGAATGAAATAGAAAATGAATTTTTTTTGATATGCTAAAAATGAAAATGCAAATTTTTTTTTTTTTTTTATTACTGTTATCTTTTTTCTTTCTGTTTGTGTTCAGTGTATGTGCGTTCATTCGTGTGTATCTATTTTACAGTTAATTTTTTTTTTTTTGGCCTTTTATAAATCCTTTTGTTTTTTTTGTAACTATTTGTTTTATTTTTTGATTTTTTGCTATTTTTTTCTTTAATTTTTGAATTTTGTTCCCTGTTTTTCAAGTCCTTTTACCATCTCTTATTATATAATAATGTGTAACAGTAAAAAAAATGGTAATGAAAGTGCTGGCATATAGCTGCAGTAATAGTTAATAATGAAAATTTTTTTTTTAAAAATGCTCATTTACAGATTTTTTACGCCAACAGATTTTTCTAGACACCAGCTTAAATATATAACAAAAAAAAAAGAAAATAAAATAAACAGGGAAAATTGCAACGAAAAAAAAATTAAATAAAATTCACAGGGTGTTGTAGTGTATGTGACTGAAGTGTGTTTGTAGCTTGATCCTGTAAAAAAATATATTTTTTTATTTGTTTTTTTTTTTTTAATTTTCCTCTTTTTATATAATTTTTTTGTGAACATAGGAAAAAGTATTGTGAATACTTTTGAATTTTGATTAAATACAGAGTGTATTCGAAGTATACATCTATGTATCTATTGTAATCAGCATTCTACCATAGTCAAAAGTGATGTTAATGTAATTTGCCAAATGGCAATGGGAATCCCATAATAAAAGTGTTCATCACCGAAATTTAAATTAGATTGAGCTTTAAGTTATGTTATTTTAGTTTCCTAAGGCCAGAATTGTTTTAATTTTGTAATTATGTTCGATTAATTAAATCTAAAAAAATCGTTTCAAATTAATTATGAGAATGCTCTTTGAATTTCAATTTATAAATTAGACATTTTTTCATAATATAAATAATCAATTTCATGAGTTCTGTGTACGCGGATTACAGTTCTAAAATATTGAAATCGCATGTTTAGTATATAAGAGGTTATTATTCGTTCACACAATTGAAGTTTTAAATTATGGTTGGGTGTTAAAATATTTTAAAATACGGTACTAATTTTTTCAAAAATTTTATGTCCTTTAAGAGATTTATCTCTTAAAAATTGTTAATAAAATTTTGTTTATTTAATTTTATTACACACTGTACCTATAGAGGATGCTAATGATAGCATTTATTTTTGTATCTATTTAAAATTGTGGTGACAATGAGATGAAAAAATAATGATATGCATAAGCCAGAAATAATTTTTGTGAACGCTTTGTGATTTTGAATTTTTATTTATTTATTTTTTTTTAATGCTGCCTTTATTTTGTTTGTGTACGGTTTTTTTTCTCTACATTTTATATTTTATTTTGTAAATTGAAACATGTAAAAGTAATTGTCACATTAAGAATTTTAACCCTTGATGCAAAATGATTTTATTAAATTATTTAGTTTATAGGTTTTTTTTACTTTATTTTTTGGTTTTGTACTAGTGATTTAAAATATTTGTTCAAAATTGAAATGTTCTTTTACGTATATGTGTGTGTATTATTTAAGTTAATTATTCATTAAAATAATATTTTTAATTTAAGATGAACTGCAGTTTGGTTATTTTGTACATTTATCTACATGGAATTATATATGGGATTTAAGATTACTAAAATAAATAATGTGCGATTAGTGGTCGAAAATGAATGATTCAATTGCGATGAAGACACTAGTCATTATAAAGTTCAATTAGTGTGAAGACCAATTTTAGCAATGAGGAGCTATTTTAGTATGCCAAGTCAATTTCAGAGTTACTTTTCAGAATTTATTTTGTAGTATACTTTGGATAAATTTCTTTAATATTTTGAGATAAAATGTGCAACAAAAGGAGGGTTACCAAATTTTAAAGAGTAAATTAATGCCAACCGAAACAATTAAAAATTTGTAACTCTACAACTTTTATGCACTTTACAATTTGTATAATTGCCATAAGGGTAAAATTTTGAACATCACTTACAATTATTTTTATATTTTATTTTTTTAAATATTAATAGATATATGGTATACATATTTTTTTTTGTTTATTTCAAAATATCAACAGGATAAAAACAAACTTTGTGTATATAGGATAATAAAATGTTATAGAAATTAAAATAGTGGGGTTATTTAAATTAATTCAAAAAAAAAAAAGGTTTAAAATCAAGGAAGGATGGGGATTTTTTTTTAATATTGATTACAATGTTTACATATTTTGTGTTTTTATACTGTATATATTGTGAATATTGCGTGTTCTTTAAATATTATGGTACTTATAGAATTGCTCTTTTTACATATATGCAAATAAAATAAATATAACATTTTCAAAATATAATAATGAGTTAAAAATACTCAATATGACAATATAGACGCAACTGGATTGAAAAATATTTTTGAGGACGAAAAGGTGTATGTAGCAAAAACAGAGTAAATTAATTTTTAAAATTTTATCACATGACAATATTTTGTTTAAATTATTTTATAGTTTATTTATTAATATTTTAATAAAATTTTGTTTAATATACATAGTGTTATAATAATAATATGGATTTGGATGGCAGTTCATTATGTGTAACAGTGAGTTTTCGAAATTACTAATTTTCTGTACTAATCGATGGTGTTCAAACAACTGTTCGTTCGTCAAATTTTCGAACCGTTCAGAAGTCATTGCTATTTTCTATATGTTAATTCCGGAGACAATGAATATCAAGCACTTGGCCAAAAGAGTTTTCTTTTCTGAATAGTACTATATATTCTAAAGATTATAATTTTTTTTAGGAACACCGTTTGTATAACTAATTGAATAATAGGTATTATATTGCTGTGTTTTCCTATTTTTATTGGAATCATAATTTTCCAAACCCAGTCTTATACAAAGTAATATTAAGCACCTTAATTTATTTCCATGAAGAGTACGTATATATTTTCATCATTCAAAAACTTAGTTATGAATTAGGACGCTTCTTGTAGTAAAACGTACAGAATAATGTGCCTATTTTTTTTAGGCTGCGATTAATATTGTCACTTGCAGTGTGAAAAATTACAGTATTTTTATGAATTTTTATATTTTTTTTGTTTTTTTTTTTTTTTTTCAAATATTAATTTTAAATAAAAACAATTTTTTTTTGTATTTTGTAAATTTTACAAAATTTTTTTCCTCGTTTAATTTCCATACATGCAAACATTTTAACTTTACAGATGATGAAATTTTTGCTTTAATTCTTTTTTTGTGAGACAGAAAGGCTAAAAATATTAGCGTTAACACTGTTTTTTGAAAAAAAAAAAATAATAAACTTTTGAACTCGATGAAAAAATTAAATAAATAATGTTGTAAAATATTTATATCTGTAGATGTGTTAATATTAATATTTTTGTTTAAAATTGAATTTGATCCTACAAACACAAATATTTACATTTAAAAAATTTGAAATTAATGCTTTAAAGTTTATCTTTTGATAAATTTCAATTAAATTTAAAAAAAACTAATTTCTTTTTTTAGATTAAGCCAAATTACGTTAGCACAGAAAATGAGCCTCCCTCTCGTCACAACAGCTCCTGCGAAAATTGCCTGGTACCACCGTATATCGTCCCATTTTTCCACCTGCTGTTGGTTTGATCTCAGAGACAGCAATAAGTCCTCCCTTTCAGATAGGACACCAGAGTAGTTCCATGTCTTACGAGCTCATCCACTGTGCAGATGCCTTGGATTCCTTGGACGTCAATTCGTCGAGAAATGACCTACCCGGATCGTTCAAGAGGTAGACGTCTCTGCTTCCAATGCCTGTATTGATGCCTGATTGTCCGTGAAAATGTTATACAACTACATTGTCCGCCAGCAACTTTAAAACCTCGCTTATTGTGACAGCTTCCTAATGAAAGGCGTATGTAGTCTCCTAATGGTAGACGAAAAAGGATCTTTACATTAAATTGCTTGGAGTAGACTCCTACCCCAACTAAATTCATCTCATATGTTGCTTTCATCCGCTCAGGTTTTCCATGATAAGAACGGATTGCCAAATAATTGCTTTTCTTCGAATTAATCCTAAAATCTCATTTTTTAATTGAACAAAAAGTTTATGTTTTACTTATAATATGGGCTGATAAAATCAATTTCATCACGTTTGACCTTATCAAGATTTTTTGGAATTTTAAAATTTGTAAAGGTTGCGGGCCCTTAATATTTTCTTGCTATGAACGTTGCTATGAAATTGATCCTCTTATTTTATTTTTAAAATAAAATAGAATAGGTGTCTGTATTACAGTAGAACTTTAATCATTACTAAAATACCACAAATAATTCATGTTAAAGAAAGTTTGTCTATGAGGCACCCAGTTAGACATGTATCTATTTTAGAATCACGTTAAGCTGTAAAGTAGCAGTTTGTTAGCATTTAAAGAAAAGTTCAGATTTTTAAAAAGTTTGACTAAAAGGAGTTTTATTTGAATTTTATATTGAAAAATTTATAATATTTTTCTTAATAAATTCTTAAAATCAATTGATTAAACTGGATTAATCATGAAAAAATTTCAATTAACGTGGTGCTATTGTAATTTCTTTTAAAGTAGACCATGAAAACATCACTTGATTTTCTTTTAAATGGTTTGTTAAATGGTATATAAACAAATATTTTAAAAATTTCATTTAACTTACTTTTACAATGAATAAGTTTGAAATAACCACTGCAATGTCTAATTGTGCTATTTCTGAATTTGTAATTACAACTATGTAAGTAGATATATGTTAACAAATAAATTAATATCTTCAGTTTTCTTATATTTTTTGAAAATCTCTTAACAATTTATCTTCCAAGTATTTTTAATTTTTTGTTATTTCTTTTTTTTTTTTCAATCCATTTTTCATATTAAATGAATTACTTCAAATCTTTGGATTATCGTTTAAGATAATCTAAATGTTATAGTGCGTTTATTATATTTTTTTTCTCTCTTTTGATAATGTGTTGTGGAGTAAGGGGAGTGAAGGCTTTTATACTGGTGCAATATGAGTTTTAGTTGTTACTTGTTAAAAGAAGACGAAAAAAAAAGAATAAAATAACAAATCCTCTTAATATTTTTAGGTATTTTTGGGATTGCCAACAAGTTGCGAAAGTTGATAATAGGCTTTGACTGCAAAATGGAAAAATTTGAGAAATTAAACGTGAAAGAATTGCAAAATTGAAATAATAGAAACTTATTTGCCACATATTTTACAACTTACTTTAATGCCGTGGAAGTAAAAATTTAATGGTAGAATTGTGAAAGAACTATTCAAGACTTCATCAATTAAAGAAAAAAACTTACATTGGAAGTGATCTATGCGTTTATTGTTTAAATTAACAGAAACATGAGGGAATAGTCATGGACTTTTGGGCTCTGCCCACTCAAAGTTTAAATCTAACAAAGCAGAATATTTAGGATGATAGAATGCTATTTTCTGTAGCGAAGAAGATATCACATTCTTAAAAAATTGTGCAACACTAATTCCAAGGAAAATGAATTACTTATGCAGGTATGAATATATGAATAGTATAAACAACTTATGTGGATGAGTCAGTAACTTATGAAATCTCTAATAAATATTCTTCCTTTAGAATTGTTAGATTTAAAAGGGCTATAGTTGAAAGTTAAACACGGGTCTTGATCTTTTAATATTGCAGTTAAAGTTCTCCTGAATACAAATCTACATATCTTCAATTTCTTTATTATATATTTGAGACTCAAAACGTGAATATTATGTGATGGCAACATATGATACGTGAATATTTAATTGTTTCCATAAAATTTTTTTATTGCTCATCATATTCACCAACAGAACATCGTGTTTTAATTGTTTTATATTAGTTATCTCTCTTTTATTTTTTTGTCTTGTATATTTCAATAAAGAAATGAGTCTTTTTAAAAGCTCATAAATAAACACAAACCAACATGGGCAAAATATGAAAATTACTTCAGTTATAATCACGATCATAAACCGATGAATAACCAAAACTGCCCATTTCGTCATAAGGTCCCATTAATTTTTTTGTTTCTTTATAAATTGAAATAAGGTTCGAAGTTATAATTTTTTTTATGTGCGTATAGAGATCGTTTCGTCGCCCTTGTAATATGCATACGTACCCTCCAGGAAACTTAAGCATTTATATAAAATGTAAAATGAAATAAAAAAATAGTAAAAAAATCAGAAAAACAATTACAGAATTAAAATTAAATGGGAAAATCTTATGTGCGGAAAATAATAGTGGCAGAATCTTCACGACCACACTGTCCGTCGTTCTTTTTATATCTCGCGTACACCACACCACATTTTTAAACTCGCATTTTAAATTTTATATTATCCTGGGTTTTTTTTTTTTTTGGTATTAAAGAGTTTTATGGAAATATTTTTTTTTGGTTTTTATTTTCTTCCTCTTAATATTTTATAACAATATTTTTCGCGATTTATATAGACCTCCCGCGGATAATTGCCCACCATATCTTGGGGGTTCCGCCTATCTCGTCGCCGTTTTGTTTAGCAATACTATCATCATCATTATCAATATTATAGCCGTTGTATTTTCAGCATCAATATCATTGTCATCAATATTATTATTTATAAGTTTTTGTATTCAGCACATTGTCAAGATAATGATATAGGTATATAATGATTATATGGCTGCGTATAGTGTGGTGGCTACACAACCACTAAAAAAAATCAACACAAAACAGATGTTTTTTTTATGTTGTTCCTATAATATTGTGACAAAAAAAAAGAGTAACAAGACAATAGCAATAAGGAGAAGATGAAGAAGAAGAACATGGACCAAAAATTATGGACACAAAAATCAAAATAATTGATTTTTTATGATGAAGATTTGTCGTTTCTCTTCAACTTATCGATTTATCGAATGATAAATACTTTAATGTAATTTAATGGTTGTTGATGATGATGATAGTGATGAAGACTATTTTTATTGATATACAGATTTTTTTTTTGTTTTTTGTAGTTTTTTTGATTAAATTGAGATTTGGGGGTAAATACTATGAGTTTTTTTCTTTACGAATTCCATTTAGAATATCGTAGCGCGTATTTGTAATAAGACGTATACTGAAATTATACCTTTAAGGAAACATAAATTATATATTGAGTGGAGTCTTGTACAAAAATATTTAAAGTCGATTTTATGTGTATAGGTATGTGCAAGCAAGTAAATTTGTCTGGAATCCAGTGTTGAAATTTTGGATTTTTTTTTTTCGATTTCCTTTAGGACTACGACATATACTTTCATTGTAGTGTGCAGTTTTTGTGGAAGAATTTTGATTGTATGAAAAATAAATTAAGTAAAAATATACTATACTATTTTATGTTTTGAATGTTAGAGTTGAGTCTTCTATAGAAACGTGAATAAAACTTTAACACTCAAGTTGAAATCACTGATTTTTCTATTTAAAATGCTTTATATTTCTCTAACCTTTTCGAAAGCGCACCATACTACGTATTAAATATGGTGCTATGAGGTAACGGCAAGAATTAGAAACTCACGGGAATAGTGTGACGGAACCGGAATGTAACATCACAGATATGTGATATAACGAGGAAGAAAATATATGTTACGTACGTATTAATAGGAGATAAAAAAAAACTTGGACAATCCAGAAAAGGCGGGGATAATTAAAAACCTCCCTACGAATCAAAGATCAAGACAAATTTTATGACAAAATAAAACAGCACGGTCTACCATAAAGTAAAACGAAAGACCCTGGATTGGATCATCATCGAATGGAGGGTGAAAGACTAAATGTTGAATGGACTATAGAAAATCTATTCTATTTCAAAAATTATCTGTTATCGGAATTTCCACTTTTAATATTCTCTTATATCATCTTGTTGGTATAAATGCATAATAAACAAATTAAATTAAATTAAATTTATAATTATATTTTAAGATAATTTGATATTCATAGAATTCGTAGAAAAAAAAAATTCTATGATACTTGACTCATCTATATAATCACATCATTCTTTTATCACAATCTTCAAGATCAATTCAATTAAATTAAGTTTTCCACATTTTTAAAATTAAAATTTTGTACCCATCTATATAATTTTTATAAAATCGCATCATTTAAATTGAAGAAAAATGAATAAATTTATTAGTGAAAATAATTTTTTCTTTATGTTCTATTTAAATATTGACCTTAAAATAATGATCTTTAAACAAAATTTTCTTATTCTATAATAAGAAAAAATGATAACCCGTCAAGGGTGCTTTAAGAAAATTTTTATTGCTAAAAATTCAAGAATAAAATATACAAAAGAAAAATATCACTTGAATATTTTGTGAATTTTAAAAATCAAAGAGTAAATTTTCAATAATTTTTATATTATTGGTTTCAGTCAATAGTTTTTGAATTCGTTTAGAATTTTATTAAAGTTAATTTTATATTGATCTGGAATAATTTACTTAACTTTGATTATCAAAAATTAGAAATATCGACAGGCTTATTTAATGATTATCCGTTAAAGTTTCTTACTCTTCACAATATCTAGTGAATTACTAATCCCTACGCGAATTTGAAAAAAAATTGGGAATTCGACAAAATTTTAGTATTATTGTTTACTTGTAGGTAAATTTTAGATTAGAGGATTAAAGATCGAAACTAATCAACAAATAAACTTCAGATGGTCGAATAGAACAACGTGAAATGTCACGAGGAAGTTGCAATCAAAGCTATCCTTGCGTTACGCAAGAAATCTAATATCTCTCCGACGGGAGGATATCGGTACTGTAAAAATAGTTTTGATGCGACATTGTCTAATTTGGCAGCATGCAAAAAGCCGGACCGTTAACGATCCCTGTAGTAACTGCTGCGACAAACAGAATTGGGAAACGGTAACTCACCTTCTATGCACATGTCTGTCGCTGGCAAACTCCAGGCAGAGAGTTCTTGGGTCTTATTTCTTTGAGTGCGCTACGGACTTAGCGAATGTAAATATTAGAGATCTTAGACGGTATTTGAGAAGTTCGGCTTTGTTCAAATAAGGGGTGGAAAAGGAAAGATCCGTATTATTGATCTATAGTTTATTGTCTTTTTCGACAACAATATTTTAACATATCCTTAGGTTAACGGACTCACACTATTATTGTACTATGATTCGATTTTATTTATCAAATCTCTTTAATAGAATCATCAATTTCTTTTTGATTTTTAATATCTAAAATAAAATATAAAATATTATTCCTAAGAGGAAAATAATTTTTAACAAGAAAATTTTTTTATATGTATGTAGATGTATAAATGTTTCTTAATATTTGTATATTGTATAATGAGTGGTAGGAAGAGGTTTTCTTAAAAAAAATCTTAATTTTTGAAGATAATATTTTCCATTTAAATGATGCGGTCTTGATAAACTCATAACAAAAATCTGAATTCTTAAAAAATTTTTGGATAATATTTAACTTTGGTTCAATAATTTTTTTGAATTTTAAGCGGTTCAAGCAATTTTATTTGAAAAAAAAAGGACGAAAATCATTGATTCATCGGTTTTTGTCTATTTTTTTTTTATTTAATTTTGATTATTCTGAAAAATCTACATTTTTAATCTTAAAATTTACCATCAGTTCGCTATATAGATATGTGTACATAAAAATAAAGAACGGGCACTCTCCAATTTGCAATTTAATTTTATATATTATAAGTAAATGGTAAAAATAATAGAAATTCAACGAAATTTTCTAAAGGGAGATTTTTATTTTATTTTATATCTCGATAATATAAAAAAAAAACTTATATATGTCTTGACTACTTCGACTATTCCTGCATTTCTGTGATCCTAGTTCATTTATTTGATAATTTTGATTTTACAGATTCGCAATGTGTAGAAAAACCGTAATAAATTATAAAGTTTAGTAATTTCATGTAGTTTAACTGAGATTCTTTTTAATAGATATTTTTTTTTATCTGATCTAATGAAATTAAAATTTTTGAAAAAATTATTCAATATATTTGTGGTCAATGTCGCAATATAGAAGATAAATATTGTACGTATAATTTGTAATAAGTCAGTAAACTAACAGTCTCAGATTTAGTATTCAACTGAGCAGATATTCTAAAAAAGTCTTCAAACTTTAATCGATAAATTAAAATTATTTTACTATAGCTTTTACGTTAATAATACAAAACTAATGTTTACTCACTGAATAATGTAAATTTTTACGCGTCGCCTTATTATATTACTAGAAATAGAAAACCATAATATACATTAGTATTCACAGATATTCATAGACTATAACAATGCATACTATAATGTCATTCATATTTTTTTCTCTAATTTGTAATTCTGTGGAGATTTTTAATAGTAAAAATAGCTAGAAAAATGGGGGCTTTTAATTCTTTAAAATGATAAATTTATTTAATTTCAGAGAAGGAAAATTTTTTCACCAAAAACTCGTATGTATGTATAATGTTTTCATATATATAATATGGCAAAAATTCTTACTATATTTGTATATTTGTCATTTTCGTACGCATCTGTGCGTTTATTTAGGATGGAAACTGGTAAAAATTAAGATGGAATCAAATAGATCTGACCGATTATTTTTTTTTTTTTATAAATAGGCCGAATAAAAATTTTGTATAATATAAACTTATATATTTTCGTACAAATATAAGAGTATTCTTCCAGAATTTAAATAATAAGAATACAAAGAATATAGTAAGGATTAATTTCATAAATACATACGTATACATACAGGATTTTATATTATATTTGAAAGCAAAATAAAAGTAAAGACTAAAAACTTGGGGAATTGAATTGTCCTGCAATCAAATAAAAAGCCACCGTTTAAAATTTCTTTCGTTCCGGTTGGTGAAAATTAAATTTCTTTTATTTGGTTAAATTTTTTTTGGTTAATATTATATAACAATTTAATATGCTACCATATACTTGTAGGTTTACTAACACAAGAGGTATAGAATCAGCCCTTCCTTATAATAATATTAAAAGGATTTGAAAAATGTTAACAAAATAAAAATAATGCGTAACTTTTTAACTTTTTGAATGTCCTGTTTTCATTTGTATGACACAGTAATTCAAATGTCCTTATTTGTGTATACATAAATGAATGTGTATACAATCAAAACAGAAATTTATTTTCATTCTTTTTTTTTTTGATATATGGTGTTATAAGGACATCGTATATACATTTGTATAAACAATAATTTCATTTCGAAATGATGCGAAACGGAGAAATAATTTATTAATAAAAGAACGACAGGATGGAAAACGTTCTTATAGTGCATAACTATAAAATATTAAATAAGATAAGAGTATGATTGAAACCGCATATAGAATACCGCACACTTAGAATCGCATATTTTTTTTTGTATATTTGTTTGCATTTTAATATTTGAATTTTGATTTGATACACTTTTTTGTTTTATAGAATACACAGTAAACATATAAAATTATAACATAAAAACATACATAATGTATTGAAAGATCAAAAGGATAAAGGGACCAAAATATAAATTTGTTGGGAATTCAGAGTAGGACATATGTAAATGGAAAATAATCCTTGCTCGTTTTAGGATAACATACATCAAATATGCTTTCCTCCTGTTCAACATGAGGCAATAATTAATCGAAATAAAAATAGTATGAGGTAATAGCTGACTTCAACTCCTGCTTGAGAGATTTTTTTATTAAGAATATTTGAATGTTATAAACGTATTAAGAAATTCATTAAGGTTTTCAAGTAAAATTATTATGTTAATATTTTTACTTTTGGTATATACAAGGTTTGATAAATTATTTCTCAAATATTTGTTATAAATTGTCGCATATTATCTTTTTTTTTTTGTTTACTATTTTGTATTCTAGGATATATGAAATTTAAAAATGAATATTTACAATTGATTTTTTAATTTGAAACGCTTAAACAAGTGAATTATTAAATAGTTTTGTTATTTTATAGTTTCATTATTGTAGGTTTACCATTGTACAGGAAACATTTTGGGATGAATATTTTATATAATATATAGGTGATATAAATGTGAGAGATTATTTGTAGTAATTTATTGCTACACTTTAAAGAATTTGTTACAACAATACCAATAAATAAAATACTTTTGAGAAAGTGGAAATGGAAAAATTTTATGTGATATTCTTGTTAATCTAAAATCATATTGTTATTTATAATTTATATTTGTAAGTGATATATGTATGTTAAATTAATTCGTACTCTGAAATAATCAAAATGAAAGCAATTATTGGAAAACTTAATTGTATTGCGCTTAAAGAAGTAAGAATAAAATGGAAAAGCTATAACTTTAGCTGTAAGTTTCACATCATAAGTGAATCTTAAAATATGAATTTTAAATGTGAATATCATATGCTATTATTTGTAATAGCATATGATATTCACTTATTAGAAGTGTAGTACCACCTAGTTATCATAGTACTGCTTCTTTCTATACGAAAAGAAATGAAACAAATGCGGATATATCTTTAATAATATCAACTAAAGTATTATATCTTTTAGCTATTCCGTTGAGACATCATGTACTAAACGTTCTAAACACATATGGGAATATAAAAATTATATAAATACTATACCTTGTATGTAAACATGTATGCATCTTTGTACATATATTTGGAGACCAAAATGATCGTACCTAATGTTTTATAAGTTGGACTGTTTAAAAAATATATATATATATATATTCGTGCTAATTAAGTGATAATTCAGTGGGATGCACCTTAGTTAGTTTTTTTCTTCATTTTTCACTTTTTTTTTTTACTAAATGTTATCGTTTCTTTGTTTAGTTGCTACTCGAACTTGGTAACTTTTTATAATGTTTTTGTTTTATTTTTTTTTTTAATGTTCCGATGTTTTATCATCATGTTAGCCTAAAGCACCATGTGAACACCAGGTAAGCGCTTAGCTTATTGTTTTTAGTTGTTTTTCTTGAAGCAAAAAAAAAGTTGTTTAGTAATTCCTCTTGTGATTTGGATAAGGTACTTGGGTGAAGCGGAGGGTGAACTATATAATATATTTACATTATTAACATACAAATGCATACATGGGTATGAGAGTATGTGACATAGTTTTTCATGTTATTGGAACAAGATATAAAACGATAAAAAAAATGTATTAAGGCAGATGATAATACGCGAAAGAATTAAGGAAAAAAAAACACATTACAAAAAAAAACATTTTCACCTCTTATATAGTTATTATCCCTTTCTCTCAGTAGTGGTACATCAAGTTGGTTTAGATTGTGCTAATCAAATGAACGGCCTTAATTTTGATTAAAAAAAAGTCAATAATTAATAAAATATTATTTAATTATTTCCATGAGCTTGGATTTTATTACATTATATCTCATGTCTTAAAAGCATTAAAAAAATCCCAATTTAGAAATAATGTGTCTGAATTGAGTCAGTCAAAAATCTAAAAAAATATTGTAAATTAAGAATAAATAAATATAAGTTGAGTTTCTTTAGTCACTCAACACATTTATTCTTCACAGTCTGCAAATTCACCTTTACATTTGCCAAATATAGCTATTACAAATAACTAAATAAGCAAATAGTATTTTAGAATTTGCGATATAAAATAACCAATAATTTTAAGTACAATTGTGTATAAATAAATCATTATAGTACAATAAATTTTACTACTTACTTAATTCATTCGTTAAACCACTGATCGTTTGTTTTACTGTTCTCTTGTATTTCTACATTATTTTTCTTTGATCCTCATTTAAGTTATCTTTATAATTATTTATCAATTGATTTTAATAATGATTTCGTTGATAAAGATGATTAGCTGCTCATATAACTTGGATGGTGATGATGATAATTGTGATGAAAAAACAAAACAAAAAAAAGAGATGATTTTATAACAACGTTGACGATAGTTTATTAATGATGATAATAGTGATGATGAGCATGATAAAAGACAACGAAAAAATAAATTGCCTTGTGGCCATTTTCATTTACTAAATACCAAATGCTGTTACTTACTTTTCGAAAATATCAAAAAGATTCAGAAATATACAATTTTTTTTTACATTTTTATTATATGTAGGTATTAGAGTAAGATGTGGATTATTGTGTGGTGTTTTCGCTGTTATAACGAAATATCGATGTTGGTGGTTCCAAAACATACTTATATTCCAATTTAATATGTTCATTTCTTTTACCTACCTTTTATTTCTTTTCTAACTTTCGATATATGTATATGTATTTGTCCATAAGAAATATTAATATCAAAGAGGAATTGGAATACCCAACCAATAAATTTATTATATAGTTGTTTTGTTGGTGGTGACTTTTTGGTGGTTAATATTGGTGATTGATAAAGGATTGCGTGCGTATCTTGTTAAACATTTTCATAAGAAAAGGAGAAAAAAAAGGAGAAAAAAATTAAATAAAGCAAGAAAATTACTATGAACACATGTCTATTTTATAAATACATTTTTCAATAAAATTTTAAGAATTGTAATAAAATTAAACCTTTATCACAATTAATGATTTAAAAAGATTTATTATATTATAAATTAATTAAAAAAATTAATAAAAATTAATATTAACGCTTAAAACTTGAATTAAAATAGTTTAAAATTAAGTAATTTAATCAAAAACTGCGATGAATTGTGTGTTTTTGTTATAAAATTGCAGAAAAATAAAATAAAAAATAATCATATCACTCACACGTTTCGTCTTTCAGGCTGAGGTGTTCACAATAAACGAAGTTTTAAAATGGCTGGCGGGTTATGTGATATCATGTGTAGATGTATCAGCATTTTCAAAAACAATCAGTCAGCGATAAGGGCGTTGGATACGGAGACGTCTACTACTAGAACCGCACGGGATTGCAGGTAATTTTTCAATCGTTCCAAATTGATCTGATTTGGGTTCCTGGTCATAGCGGGATCCAAGAAAACTGCAGGGTGGTAGAGCTCGCGATAACTCCTTTAATTTACTACATATTTTACACGATTTCTTTTTTAAATTAAAAAATAGAAAAATGAAAACATTTTACTTGATTTTTCATTCAATTTAGTAACATTTTCTATGTTTATATGAATATATGTATTTATTTATTATATTATTTTGACGCAATGAAATCTTTTAAAAATTGAGAAATATTTTACAAAATTTTTTAATCTCAGAACATTAAATCCGTTCGTTTTCTTAATTTAATCACAATATATGTAAAAAGCACATTTACGAGTATGTTAAAAGGAATAAAATTAAAGCAAAATACGAAGAAGTTATATTACAAAATATGAATATAAATAGGAGAGTAAATTGTTGCATGCAATTCTGATAGGATCTGATAATTAACATCGTAGTAATTATAAATTTAGTATATTCATAGTTATAAATTTGAAAAATCGGACTGACGATATGAGCTTTATTATGAGTGTTGTGATTGTACTTAAAGTGTGCTTCTAAATTAATGTCCGACTTAATTGTGTTTTTTCGATTATTGTGAAGTCGAATTGAAATATTTTGAATTTAAAATTAAGATATTACTATTTAAGAAAATAATGAAGCGTATTGGGCACGATTTCAAAGAAAATTCTTTTGTCTCTAAGTCAAAATTTAATTCTTAAGCAGCAAAATTAAATTTTGAAATTTGATAGTCATAAAATCAGATTAGAAATCATGGTCTTGTTTTATATGGTCTATTTATATGTTCCAATTTTAAAAATTTTAAAATGTCATTCGTTTTGGATCATCAAATTTTGCGTGACGACAACATTATACTATTTCTCTTCATACAATAATATGTTTACCAAAAATTAATATATTAAATTTTTTCTAAGAAAAAAAAATTCTAACTTTTAATTTTGATTTTTGCAATTTGTCATAGTGAAAACAAACACAACATTATAAAAACAGGACATTTTAATGACATGATTTTGCAATTCATCCTGAAATCCCAAGAATTCTATTTTTTTTTCACAACTCTGTTGAAATGAAAAACAAAATACAAACAAAAATCTATTATTGCTCTAATTTTTTTTTATTTTTATTTTTCAGTTTTGTTACATTCTAACGGTATCATATTTAAAATTGTTAAGAAAAACCGGAAGGAAGGAAAAAATCAGTACAACGATGACGACCATCGGCGTCGGACAAAAATCTTTTTAATGGAATTTTTGTTTGAATTCCGGGCTCTGTAACATAATGACTTTTTATACCAAAAATATATTTATGAGTATTCTAAAAATATTTTGGGTATTATGCGAAATAATTTGAAAAAAAAAATTAAAGAAGAAGGGAATTCAGAACTTTTTTTTTATATCACGTGGCCTTAAGCTATACAATTACATAACAATCGTGTTTGTTATGGTTTATTTAACGGCAGATGAATTGTGATTAAATTTATGGTGAATGATATGCTACCACCGAAGATAACTAATATTTACGTTTTTATTTATATTTTTTTGTATTTCGATTATATTATTTTACTTTTGAAGATGAGAAAATATTTCGCTTTTTGACATTACATAATGTTAGAACCAATAAAAAAGGGTGAAACTAAATCAAGGGTCTTGATGGAAGAAGAAAGAATCCTTATAATTTTAGGTCAATGTTCAATTATTTTTGAATTTTTATATTAATAGCATCACGTTGTCGGCGACATGGGAAATGCTAGGATTGGTGACAGGTAAATTCTATTCCGAAAGGGAATTAAATTAGGAGGATCGGGCTGTATGAATTTACAAAGATCCTTTGGATTTGAAATCGTTTTTCATCTATATTCCAAGAAATTATTACGCTCTGTAAGATTTCATTTTGGTTGACCATTTTTTGTTTTGCATTTTTCGCCGTTAATGAAAATAAATTCATAATATTAAGCGTCGTTCATAAAATATAAAGAATTTCATCTATATATATATATGCATACATGCATCTGTAATTGTTATTAGTAAATCTGACTTTATAATACATTGTGTCCGATTAAAATCTTTAAAATACCTTCATTTCATATAAAAAACAAAAACAGAACATTAAATTGAATAGAATTTTATTATTACCTTCCTTATTTTAATTTTATGTTAAAGGATACAATATATATATTTTTTAGATTGAGAATCAATATACTTATACAAGTAGTTACATTTATGTGCATGATTGATAAAAATATTCATGAAATTTTCATTCTTTTGTTTTTATTATAAAAATTCAGACGTAACAAAAATACTCGGCGAAAAAAGTGAAAAAAAAACCAAAATTATGGCGCCTCACTTTAAGACTACGACATCAATATATTGAACATTGATTCAATCCATTAATTGCATATTATATTGTATGTATGTACATAATATTGGAGAATTGAGAAAACTTGATTAAACTTATAATATAAAGTGGCAGACAAAACTGCCAATTTTAAATACTCTTTATTTAAGAAAACAAGAAAAAAAAAACAAAAGACAATTGAAAACGTAACGAACCTTGAAGCAACTTTGGGGTACACTTTTATTTTTATTATGTATGATCATTATGAAGGTAATCAATATAATCACCACACAATTTAACTTTTACTTAGATGAATTAGAATCTTTTTACATAGCCAACATCTGTTCAATATATTCCGGCCCGCCTTTAAAATATTCTTTTAATTCGTTTTCTCATATTTATGTTTTTTACAGGTGTTCGAGTTTTTTTGGTGTTAATGAATTAATCTGCCGTTATCAAATTGACATGATACTTGAGCCATACAATATCACATTGGGTTGAGTGTTATCAATTTGTTATCACATTTGCACTATCATTAAGCGTCCGAACAAGGTTTGTGCTAGTTATAATGACAGTATTACCAATTTTAACCCTAAATAAAAATGGAAAGGGAAAAACATTAATAACTTCAGCAATAATTATGTACAAAAAATCCAGAAAACATAATGTACATATTTTCTTTTGAATAAAATTTCAGAATTAATTTTTCCTTTTTCTGTTTTAGCGCTACGAAAGTACAAATGAATTTGCAATACCTTTTGAAAAGTAAACAAAATTTATGAAAATTTAAACACCAGTCAGCCAAAATCTATTTTAATAATTTCAAAATGCAGAACTATATTAAGTATATATTGTATTTTGTTTTGCTGAATTCTAAAATTCTAAGTAAGTTCCTAAATTGGATATTTTCTTGAGATTAAAATAGATCCAATTGTACCTTCACATATTGTATAAGAGTGTGCTTGTTTTAAAGCTATATTTTTAGTTTTCTTTTATTTCTATGTAATTTAAATTATTCTAATTTATGTAAGCAGATTACTATATATGCTAAAGATTATTCATCTATTGCTTTACTACATGTTCGCTGATAAGGCATATTTTGTACTTATTTCTGATGTTGATATTGTTAATATTGCCTTATATTCGGATCGTGTTACTCTTGTGGTTCGGTTGAAAATTAATCCATTATGTATTAAGTTCGTAAATTTAAGAAAACTTTGCATTAGGTGACTTAGATAATCACAATAAATATTCTGTTCGCATCTTTTATTCTAAATGAGTTTCTCAATACGCATAATATCTTTGTGTGTGTACATTTTTAAATAATGAAAGGAAAATTTTCTGTAACAAGAATTAAAATAATAACGTGTTATATTAGCATTCAGATTGAATTAGTTTTTGGCTTTAATAATGGAAACTAAAATATTATATTATATTAAAATTCTGATCGACCAGTTCCTCAAAATTGCTCAAAAATAACGTTAATGAATTTTTCCAAAGTTTTGAAAATGAACAATCTTATGCAATCCCGGCAGATCTTTCATTCTTGTATGTTGCATCTCCGAATCATTTTGTGTAACTTTGGAATATTTGGAATCCTTTTGTTTTCTACTCTAAACAAATGTAATATACATATACTAACGTATTGTTATGCAAGTTACATACTACTTTCTAGACCGTATTTTCTGTTATAATTGCGTATTGTTAACTGTCAACCACTAATTTCATCGTGATTTGACAATGAAATATAAGAACAAAAAATAAAAATCAAAAATTTTAAGAGAATTAAAAATTGATTTTGATCAATTCAAATGAGTATGGGCAAAGCATATGTAAACAATAATATCAGAAGGCAGAAACTAAAAGTTAAAGATGCAAGTATGTTTGTATATGAAGTTAAATTTCTGTGTGATAAGAAAAGGAAAAAGGAATTTGAATTTTGTGTTGGTTTTCTTATTTTGTTCTTACATACTTACTTTTTTCCAACATGTATTTGAGATTCCAAAATTGATTGTTATATAGTGTTGTCGCCACTGTTGTCGGAAAAGTCTTCTCTTTTATGTTATGTTGTCATAGTTGCCGTCTTTTTTGTCTTTATTCTACTTTTATTTTTTAGTGATTGTTTCTTTTGATTTTTCAAAAAACGAAGTTAACAATATTTTCTTCTGTTACAGATTTTGATTTTGACCTCATCCTTGTAAGTAATCATTTAAGAATTTTTTTATTTTTTTGTTTTTACTTTAAAGTTTTGTTCTTGTTTTCAATATTTTTGTATACTTTTTTGATTTTTGAGAAATTCAACATTATGCATTAAAGATAGGAAAAGTTGAAGAAAATATGTGATGGAATAGAGATGATGTTATATGAAGAAACGAATAGTTAAAGGAAAAATGGGATCAAAAACGTTCGAAAATCGTGTTGCGAAAACGTTTTTTTTTTTTTCAATTCTGTCTTTTGAATTTATATCATTATATTTTGCTAACCATGTTCAAAATTGGTAAAGATTTTTGCCAAATCGGCACAGACATTATTGACAACCTATTATATACTTGCACATATCGGTTTATATGAATGAATTTTTTTTATATTTTTGTTGTATAGAGGAGGAATAGATGATAATGACGGCGTCTCTGATGATATATATTTGCAACTTTAAGTTGGTATTTTAGGTAGTTAACAGGATAAAAATAGAAAAACAACAAAAAATTATTTTTGTATTACTTATTTCAATTAAACTTCTTCAACTATAAATGATTTTAAATATTCATTGATAGATTTTGTTTCTTGTCCCTTTTAATACGGTTATATAAAAGAAACATTAAGATTAAATTGAAATTTTCCTAACTAATTATTAGAGGAACATTAAAATTTAATTTTACATTGAAAAAGTAGTTGATGATCTACTGATAATGACGGAAGTCGGCAACAACGAAAACAATGATGATTAAAGAAGATAAGTTTCCTGATGTAATTATGTTTGGAATCGAAATTAAAGTCCGAACTAAATTGCACTGGAGTCATATTGTTCAAATTTAGCGAAGTTTCTAGTTTAGCATCGCTACAGCCAACGTTCTATTAACGGTCCTGATAATTTAACGATAATTATGTTCAATTTTGAATCTATAATTTAAAACATGTGGATTTTTTTCCTCTCCGTCTGACATTAATAGAAGCGCTTTTACCATAATTTTAATAGTTGATGCAAGAGTAAAATTTCAATACATTTTTTAAAAGATTTTCAATGAAAAGATAAACGAAAGGAAACGAAATCATAACAAATTCGAAATTAAAAGATTGCGGAAATTATGTAATGTAATTCCATGTTGTTATTCTACAATAATCTTCCAAAAAAGGCTATAGGGAGATTGCATTTCATTCGATTTTCTTTCTAATTTTTTTTTTTACTTAATTAAAGTTGTTAGCTTTGTCAAATATATTTAGCATATACATATCTATTATTTAAGTTTTAGTCTTTTTTATATGTATTAAGAGGTTATTAAATCAAATTAGTTTTATTTATTTAAAATAAAAATGTTATTCATTCGTAGATCATTACAACATGGATTTCATAGAGAAGAAGGCAAGAAATAACAGCAGAAGTAATACAAATATTTTTATTGCGGTCTAACCTATGAAACGTACTATACAAGATTCTATTAAAAGAAGCAATGTCCGAAAATAATCAACTAGTAGGATATGAAAATGATGCCACAGTCGTTTTTACAAAAGAAGCATGTAAGTGATGCAAAATATCTGTATTTGGAATACATTTGAATACAAGATTTGAGAGTTGCGGTACATCTAGCAATCAACCGACAAAGCAACAACAATGAGGAAGCAACTAAGCTTATCCCAAATATCGGCTGCACTAATTTTGAAAACCATCTTTACTGTTTTAGAATAGAATTCATTCAACAATGCAGACTTACATAAATGGGTGGTATTTTTAGGTATATCATATTACATATTTCAACATAATATAGCATTAGAAAATGCATCAGACAATTTTATTTTTGCTTCCTTAAATATTTGATATTTTCACAAAAATATTTACAAAATTTAATATTTTGATGCAATTATTAAATCACTTATATTGTGTTTTTTACCCTTCCATAAAAAAAATTGTCATTTTTTATTATATTAATTCCCCCTTTATCCGAAGCAAATAACTTTAAGCAGTTAAAGGATAACACCATTAGGATTAGAAATATATATAAAAGAAAAAATTGTTTAATGGAATCAACTTGCGCTATATAGTTAAATTAATCATTTATTGTATTTGGTGTACGCGTACTTCCTTTAAATCGAAGCACATCGACTAAAACAAATTTGTCACTAATTTTATCTGTCATTATTATAAATAGTGTGTATGTGAAGACAACTTCCGGTTGAATAATACACCAAATTTTAAGATATACCGGAAGTATCATAAGGGAAGAAATTGAAAATTTTTTTCTTTTCGCTTTTTTCTTATTTACTTTCTCTTGCTTTTAACATTTTTTTTTGTCCATGAGTAATATGTTTACTTTGGGTGACTTTGTTTTTTTGTGTCGTTCTCCGTATATGTACTTAAAAGGGAGACCAACATTACAAAAAATCACTACAGAATATCATTAGTGTATTCCAACAAATCATTTTGGATTGTGATTTTTTAAATTTTGTGTGTGGCTCGTCTGTGTAAACATATAATATTGTTTACGATAATGTCCATATATGTACATAGATTTTTTTGTTATTCTAATGTAATTAATTTGTATGTTCTGATTTGACATTTTTTGGTGGTATTTTTGACACGTGACCAAAATACTATATTCAATTCCATTCAGAGTTTGTCGTTGTGTCGTCTAAGGGTAAGATATTTTGGGAAAGAAAAATTATATAATGTTAGTTGAAAAAATTACCCTGACTTAAGTAGATATAATTTTTTTTTTTATTATCCTATATTAAAGGATGTAAGTATAAATGGAGAAAAATTGTCAGAATAAATTTAATCTATAGCCGGATTTTATTTAATTTTAGTGAATTTATTTTAAATGACTTATTTAAGTTGAAGATTTTTGAATATTATTTGAAAAATATTATATAATTAAACATACATTTTCAGATTACTATTCTTGTGGAAGTGAGAGCGGCGTATTTGTTGGTAGAATTTGCTGTGAGGTTTTAGGAATATGAATTGAATTAAATCTGCATTTCAGCCTTTATGAGTTCATAAAAATATTATAAATCTAAAATATATTCGTTTGAGTTTTAAGTCGGAAAGTCACTTATACAAGGGTTTTCGGGAAGAAATTCGTTACATTACTGACGTGGACTGATCCTCGTCACTTAGATTTGTTTCAATTTTATTATTTTTTACTTATTTTCAAGTTTTTATATTTATTTTAACTTACAATTTAAAATAATATAACATCAGCTTATTTTTATGAACGAGAAATTTGAAAAATCTTCCCAATCATACCTTTATTTGGTATTTCACGCCAAATCATCTCCCTCCCGAAATGTGCCATTGTCGTTTTAATATAATTGCGACCAATATAATAAATATGAGTAATTGAAAATAATAAAAGTAATTTATTAAATTTTTTTTTTGTTTTTATAAGGCAACCAAAAATTTTTTTTTGTTTTATTTTCGAAAATTCATTTATTATGCAAATATTTTTACCAAACAATAAAAGTAATCACTTATTACAAATAGGCTATTTTATAAAGGATAAAAATATTTTTTTTAGGAAATGAAAAGAAAAGCTCAAAATTTTCTTTAGCATTATGGTATTTTTTGCTATATTCTTTAGCATCAGCATTTTTTGACATATGTACTTATTTATTAGATATTATATTGCATGTTTAGATATGTGTGTGATAATTTTTTTTGTACACAATATAATAATTTCCATAAGTTTTCCATTACAATTCAAAAAAAAAATTTTCTGATATAAAATAAAAGAAATGGTATAGAAAATAAAAATGAATTATTAAATTATGCCAAATGAATAAATTAATAGAGGATGAGACAAAAAAAAAAAAACATAATAATTTCAATTAATTCGAGTAATCACTTATCTTAAAAATTTTCTAGAATACAAGAGTAATATAGAAAGCATATATAGAACTTAAATGTTTTTTTTATTTGTGAAAAGAAAGGAATATTTTGCTAGATCTAAGCATTTCTTATAGTACCTATATTAAAGGCCATATAGTTACAAACACATTTTACTAAATTTAAGGATTTAATATGGAATAAGATAAATTTTTCTGTTTTACATTGTAAATTTTTCATATGAAAATTCTTCTTTTGATAACATTTTTCAAGATTAACAAAGTTATACATGATACTCAGAAAATTTAAGTTGTAAAGAAAATTTGAATTGTTTACGAGTATTAGGGTCAATGTATATGATTAAGTCATTTTGTTGGAGTCCATAGGAATGAAGATTAAATCGGAAAACAACAATGTGCATATAAACACAAGGAACTTTTAATATAAAGCAATTTGCTTTAATTTTTAAGCTAACTTTTCTCTTCAACAGATTTTAACCCCATTAGTTTGATTAAATTTTAAAATTAATGTTAAATTCATAAATCCTTGAGTAATTTATGAGAGTCATTAGATTACATTTGGAGGTACTGTTAGCACTATCGATCTTGTTTAAATTCAAAATTCACTTAAAAATTATTTTGAGTGAATATTATAGTTTTGAAATACTTAAAATAATTTATACACTTTTAGAATTTATATGTATATAAAATTTTCTAAAAGTGGCTGAAAGAGCACATTTTCCAATTTTCTTTTCAGTTTTTTATTATTATTTTTCTTTTTTTTTTTCTTGCAATCGTGTAGTTTTAATATCTATATTATATTTTTTTTAGATATAGGTATATACCAGTTATGCAATATTGTTATACATATATGTACATTTAAAACAAATAGATCAATTATATTTATACAATATGTAAGATTTTCAAAGTAAAAATGGAAAAGAAAGAAAATACAAAGACGACTTTATTGAATCATTTTCCACTACTACAACAAACAATCAAGGATTTTTTTCGTTTTGTTTTATAAGAATATTTGAAAATTAATTTTTTTGTTAAATACTGGTTTTGTACATTGAAAACTGTATGCAAATTAGACTCTCGTATGAATTTTAATCTGCTTAAAATTTATGAATCTAATAATTACGATTAGAATTTTTCAGATTCGTAAAATTTTTCAGATTCTTAAAATTTTGTCTGTTCTTAAAATTTAAATTTCTATAAACTTAGAGCTCAACCTAATTAATATTTGCCATATACACGAGTTTTCTAATAAATAATCTATAACTCACTTTGCGTTCTATATTTGCCATCAGAACTTAAGTTTATATAGAGTAAAATAATAATGATCTTCTATTTGACTAGCACCAATTTCAAGTGAAATACGCTTTTTTAAACCCCAATTATATAATCCTAACTTGTTGACTACTTTCTTTATAAGATTACAAAATATCCAAGTTAAAATTCTAATGGTTTGAATCATTTTAGAAAAGAAATACAAAAAAAATTTCATATTGTTAAAGTCATTCGAATAAAGGACACTACATAAAGGACAATATACATACATACATATATAAATATAATATATAAATGGATTGCGAAATGAATGTATGAAAAAAAAACATAATCACCATGTACAGCACGATGAATAGGACACTTCACATATTTATATTTCCGAGCCATTAAACCAGAGTCTTTTTGGCACAGACAAGTAACAAAGAAAAAAAAAACTAAAATTACTCTCCTTTTATTTTCAATATTTTTTTTTCTTTTTATAGAATGGTGGTGTTTTATACACGTTTTCAAAATTTTCTATGTGTGCTATTTATCATATAACAAATAGTGTTATTTATAGGGTGAATATAAATTTTGTGACAGAAATTATTGATGACCAAACTGTAAAACATTCAAATTGATGGACACGGGTAACCATTAGCAGGAGTTCGGGATCAAGTTTGGGGAATGAAACAGGCGAGGCTCTTTATTCCTGGTGAACTTTAGGGAGGTCAAATTAGTAATCGACCCTCCGTTTGTGTAAATTTTACCATGCTGAATATGAAACAGCAGTGCATATTCTCTGCTTTTGTGAGGCATTGTCTAGCAGGCGATTGGCTCACTTGGACGGGTATATAGTGACAACTTCGAATTTTTGGGAGGTGACGCTTGGACGAATCTAAAATTACATGAGGATTATACGCCTAGTTGGTCTTTATAAGTGAGCTGGTCAGAGCTTTACCTCTGCCAATCTATAAACCTAATTTAATTTTAATTGTAAAACATAACTTAGATCACAAACATTTATATTCAATTAATGTACAAGCATAGCATTTTAAATTATTTGTAAAATATTTTACTATACATATGTATATTTAAAAGAATTGAATTGTTATAAGTTTACTTAAGTTGTACAAATTACTAAATCCTGTTAATGCGCTTGCTTAAAAAACTAATAGTTTAAAATGGCTTTAAATTTGATCCTTTTAAATTTTCAATAATTCTAGCAAAAGTTATTCCTAAAACCCTAATCAAAAAATTTTATTAAATAATTCCGGAAATTTTGTTTCATTAATGAGAAATTATTTATCTACATAATATTCTTGCGTATACCTAAAATAGATAAAATTATTTAAAATTATATTTTTTGGGGTGAAAATAGCGTGTTAGATTTCAACCCCTCTTTGAAATGAAAACTATCACTTAAATAAAATCAGAATTTAACTGACAAATTTTTGCAATATAAAATATTTTTTTTTTATTAGTCATATTTGGCACTTAATTGTAACTATTTCTATGAATTGCAGCCAAAAAAGTTAATTTTTATTTTTACAGGATAGTGTAATATTAACTAGAAAGGTACAGATGTATAATAGTCGTTTGCAGTAAAGTTTAATAAGTCATCAATTGTACAGATCTAAGAAATGATAAAATGTGTGTATCACTTTTAGTTATCTTTAGTGTGTGGATTTAATGAATACAGTCAATTCTTGGTCGCTCAAGCTGAATGTGTATAGTTGAGTAATTAGATCTCAAATTTTTATTAACAAAACCTACTCAAATTCAATGATATATTATCAAATGTATTCAAACATTGCTATGACAAGATGCCATTTGATACGGCATTCGGAAGCCGAGTTGAATATTTTAATATTAATGTGAGATCTGTTGGTATATATCCTTTCAAGAACATGGATTGTAATAACAAATTTCTCGCTTTAAAAGTTTAATTTACATTGTCCAATATTATTTTTCAAAGTGTCGAGAAGACTTTGGCAATTCAATTTTTTAAACATAATTTTACTGTAGATTTCTAAGGGTTTTAATCATTAATGGTATAAAAACTGTCAAAAATTACTGTATATCTACCTCCCTTTCATTCCAATTTAAAATACATACATATGTAATATTGTTAATATATTTTACAATTGGGTTGTAATAAAATTTATTGTCTGAAAATAATTTTTGCAATTTCTAAAATAGCTTCACTCTTATCATCATCTTATTAAAACAATTGTATTCTATATAGAATTTTTTTTGTGATCCTTGCTTCACATTGAAGTGAATATTATCTAAAATTTTGTGATAAAGATTAATTTAATTTGATATGTTTGGACAATTTGAAACATATTTTTTTTTAACAACCCCAATTTTAATATTATAGCTTGTGTTCATATAATGTACATATAGATAAATTACAGAAGGCAATTGAACTATTAACAGTTTAGATAAAGTTATTGATGTTGCTACACTCATACATGTAATTTCAATTTTTATGTTATACCAAGTGTTTGTAAAACATAAGTTGAAAGGAATAAAAGTGCAAGTTGAAATTTATTTGAGTTGGCAAGAATAATGTTAATATTGAGTTGATAAGTTACAATTTTAAGCCATTTTATCTTAATATAAAGCGAATACAAATTGTAATGCTAGAACCAAGAACTACCAATAGTTTTTACATATTCATACACATATTTGTTTCTATCGATGATGTTAAATTTCTTTCAAAGAAGAATAAGTAATAGAGCTACCTCTTAAAATGAGAATCTGGATACAAGCACTGTTACTATTATGCGTCTAAGTTGACTTCTAATATTGTAAGAAATCACATGTAAAATTACGAAAGGAATTCTGTCGAAAACAATTCCTATATTGTTGTAAAAAGCACTGAAGGATTTAAGGAAAAAGGACTTTGACAAAAAGGGCACGGATACTGATTTGCAATATTTAAAACTTAAACAAATTGTGGTCATTGTGCTGGTTACAATTTTCAAAAGGAAACATTTTCTAATTTGAAAATAAAACAACTCATATCCTAAAAATGTTGACACACAAATATCGTAGTAATGTTATTACTTCAAAAAATGTGTTTCAATCACGGCACAATTTCCTGGTTGATATGCAAATGAAACTGATCGTTTTCACTAACTGCTACTTATACTATTGTATTCAGTTGTCAACTAAATTTGTGTTTGAAGTTTTCCTTCAAGGCAATAGTGAGCTAATATCGCAATAGTGAGCTAATATCGAAACTATTGTATCGCAAGATTTCTGATTTTAAATTTTGTGTCAAATAATTCCAAATCTGCTAGACACTGGGCCCTGTTCTAAATATCGAATCACTAAGTGACGTTGATTTATAGACATGGAGTTATTTGTACAAATTGGATTGTTTACACACTTTTTTTTTCTTTTCGTAGTTTTAGGTGATTGGAAGGTTATTAAATTTAATTAACAAAAATTATAAATACCGTGAATTGCAAAGAAAACCAAAAGAATATTAAATGTACCTTTTTTGAAATAATTTTTATATTTTTAAGTAATTAATTTTAAAAGGTGACAGTGACATCTATCAAAATGACATATTTATAAAATAAAATAATAAATTATAAGTGGTCATTGTACAGTCTTAGTAATAATGAAAATGTTGAATTTACTAATTAAAAATCAAATACAAACCCAAAAAAAAAATAAGAGACAAAAAATGTTAATAATTAACAAATGCGAGAGCACAATATTTTAATGTTACACAAAAAGAGTGAACTGTAAGGTTAAAAACTATAAAGTAAAATACAAAAAAGTCAAGTAAATTTTTGTTGCTGTCGTTGTTTTTAAGAAAATCGCTTTACTTTTGCTCCTTTTTTCGTACTTCGTATGCTGGATGACCTCTTCGGTTGTTATTTTCTTTTGTTTAAATTCACATCGATATTGGCACTTTAAATGTTGTTAATTATATTTTTTCTTTTTGTTTAGTTGAAAAAAGGAAAAAAAAACGAATAAAATTAATCAATTAATTATTGTCCCTTGTCTTTTCTTAAAAATAAGATTAATCTAAAGTGTTACCAATTTCAAAAATTACATAATTGATGATGACTCATCAAAGTCATTGTAGATTGCAGATTATGAATGTTGAATGCTGTATTGTATACCTCGTTTATATAGTGGCTTTTGATTACTTGACTTGAAATCAACTCGAAATTCAAGCTGAGTTTTTATAATGTTAGCTTGAAAGCTCTTGACTATGTTAAACTTTTAAAACTGCAAAAACAAAAATAGCAAATTAATTATGACAATGTACCTATATTAATCAAATTTATGACGAAAAATTGGGGTTATTTTCAAGCCTTCAAGCTCTCAAGATTTTGAAGATATCCTTTAAAGAATCTTTTACGACAAATCAATCAGAAAGGGAGTTGCAAAATCTAAAACCACAATAAAATCACCGCCTGAGTATCCGACCTTAAATTTTAAAGCTCATTTGCTTAAAAATAATTACAGCATTTATTCGTACTACATATATATGCGTGGCAACTCCATCTAATACAAAAACCATTTTTTTATTTTTAACAATATATACATACATATATAATCCAAAAATAGCCTAACGATGATCATGATCATCATCATTATCATAATTATTATCACTTTATCTTTTATTATTACGTTTATCATATAATCAACACTACATGAATACCATCGATTAGTAATCAATTTTGAATACAATAAGATTGTAGCAAAGATCAGAACCAGTTTGTCATTGTATATATGCATTTTTTGACTTTTTAGTCATTCACAAAAAGTTCAAAGAATTAAAAAAAATTACTAAATGAAAAAAAATTAAACTAAATGTAAACGTACATAATAACAATTAAAAAGAAAAAAAAAATCAAATGCAATAATAAAAATAGCGCAAAAAAAAACAACAAGAATGTTTTAAAACATTAATGACAGTGAAGCAATTAACGAATGTTAAAATGTAGTCACTTGTAACACTTGTACTGCTCTTAATCGATTAATTTACTGAATTGGGATTGATGTTTAATGTTGTTGTCCTTTTTGTTTTTACTTTTTTGTCTTAATCTTGTTATCATTTATTGTGTGTGTTGCCGGGCTATCGTCATTATTTTTTTCCTTGTTTCAATGCTGATTGCTGAATGTTTTTTTGTTTTGTTTCTTGTTTTGTGACAGAAATTTTTATGACACAATTACTTGTGTCCAATTTGGAATTTTAGTTGTTTTGTTTTTATTACTGTCTTGTTTTATATTTTGTACATTTTGTAGAATGTTGTCATATTCACAAGAAGGCTTCATGTTTAATTGAAAGGTTTTAGAAAAATTATTATTTTTTTATTTGTTTTTCTGTTCTTTTGTTTTGTTGTTTTGTTAGGTTCTTTCAAAGTGACATTTTAAATTAATGAAAGAAACTGAATAAAATTAATTTGAGCGGCAATGAATTTGACGGCATGGGTGCTTTTTTTGATTTTTCGATTTGTTTGATTTTACTGTTTTAATTTTGTAAAAATTTTAGTGATAAAAAAAATGTTTTAAAATTTGGTATTCCTGCAACAAAACTATGGAGAAGAATATTTAAATATGATTTGATTTAGAAATTGAAATGAAATGGAAACAATTAATTTGCAAACTGAAGAACATTTTATGTGTGTAAAATATACAATGCCGCTGACACCACACGCAACATTTCATTTAGATAATTTTGACTATTTAATCAATCTTGCATATTTTCAAGAGTTTGATGGTATTATGGTTAAAAGAATTAACCATAATAAATGATCAATTGGAACTTGAACATGTCTGGTGTAGTTGCTGTTCAATACGTTTCCATAATACGCAAGGAAATTATAGCTACAATGGGGAGTTATGCTGTGATTTGTTCATTGTGTGTAAAAGGAGAAGACAAAAGCATTTTTACGCGAATTCGATACTGAATCCGGTACTTTGAACGATGGTAAATACTATTGAAACATTAAAATAAATTTGATTCAGAGTAAAAACTACCAAAGTAGCTTATCTATAATATTAATATTAACAGTAATAGTTACTGTACATAAGTCATATGACAATAATAATAGTTGTTATAATAATTATCTGAGATTAAAATTAACAATGACCATCTCTTTTTTCGTTCCGATACTAATCGCGATACATTAAAAAAATGTAAAAATAAAATAAAAATCATTACAATAACTGAAATGCAATAATACTATTGTGATCAAAAATTATTTTATATTCCTGTGTATATGAATATGTTCAATATAGTTGCATATCAGTTGTAAGTTGCTATATTATATAAAGGCAAAAGTATAAAGATATCTATATATATATATTTGAGATACTTACACATAAATGGATTGATCACTTGAATAAATGTTCAAATTTACCTACCTTGGCTACCTTTTTGTTTAACCTTTTATAATCGTTGAGGATTGATAAATCAGTATTGATTCACCCAAAAGGTATTTTTTTTTCATTTTAGTTTTCTTTTGTCTGTTCGATTTTATGTATATATGTTATTGCTTGCTTTCAACAAATTTTTATTCTCCAAAGTCTTCTGTTAAACATTTATATGAAGAAAATACGATAGAGCAGTAGTAAATTATTTTATATTTTGTATATAGCTGCTGGTGCTATTATGGTATTGCTGCTGTTACTATAATGTTGCTGTTCAATAATTTTTATGAATTCTGCCCTCTTCCAATATACTTTTTATTATACATATAATATATATTATTTTACTATTATTTTATTTTATATTTTTCTAAGTTTTATTTTTTCATATTAATGGTTACATTCATTTATTTGGAAAAAGGTACGTTTTCAATTTGGATTATTTTTGTAATTCATATACAAACAATTGAGTTTATAACATTTCCATTTGGTGCCATGGAATATTTAATGCCGAAATTTCAATCATTATGTACTATGGAATAGTTTGATCTCAGACCAATATAACAGAAGTTATTTTTAAGATAGAATGTTTAATTTTTTTTGAAAAATCAAAAAATGAATTAAATGAAATTGCAATATATTTCTAAATAAAATGTTTGAAAACTTTGTGAAGTTGCACGAAAAATTTTCAATTCGGATATGAAGTCTAATTCTAGCATTTAGCAAATCTTGAAACTTTTGCTTTTCAATTCCAATTTCACCTTGCTAGCGGAATGAAAAAATAAAGTTAAAAATTTTCAAAAATTTAATTTGTAAACCATAAACTTAAAAGAACGGGCACGGAGTCTGATTCCTTGTTTCCTAAATATGATTTCGTTTATCCTGTTAGCCTAGTCTAATTTAAATATTGCTGTACCTACTCTTTTTCATAAAATAGGTTCCGCTCCAAGTAAGTAACCTTACTTTTAAAATTTCCTTATAACATAAATTTGTTTTATTTTTTTCCATATTGTTTTTTTTTAATAAATTTTATATGTAATGAAATTAAAATTTATTCGATTCGGAACTCGAAAATTTTGCAAAACAGAAAATTTTACAAGATCTTTTACAAGAATTATGGTGAAAATATATCTTGTACCTACATATACATGTATAATATAAAATATTGTCGGAATCTTTTTGCATTTTAAATGGTGATTCTCTATAACTAAATGTTTTAGGAATCAGAACAAAAAAAAAAGTATAATAAAAAAATAATGAAAAATATTGAAAAATCTGCAGAATAAATATTCGTTTTTGTACTAGCAGGCACAAATAAAACGGTATATATAGTTATATATCCAGTATATTTTTGAATATTTTGTATACCTATATCATGCCCTTTCTACATATATAGTGACATAGGGCAGACGAATTTTTCTAAAATTTTAAACTTACTATCGAAATTGATGACATCGATGAATTGTTATTTATATAGATTAGCTACTAAATGTATGTGGAATATAGAATCTGTATAATAATAACGAATACTGTAAGCAAAGACAATATAAACAAGAAGATGTTAACTCTCATAAAAATAGTATTTTCAAACATGAAATAGTAAATTCAAAATACTCTCTGTGGTGACCTGATATCAGACAAACTTCGTTCGCGATAGCTAGTATATCTCCCAGTTCACAACTAGAAAACAAAATTCAAAACAATTTTTCTTGATAAAACTTTGAAGAAGTAAGATTCTTGTTTGCTCTAAGTATAACTCAAGAATTTATGTTGTTGTGAGGATCACCTAAAGGAGTGGTAAGTTCTTTAAAAATTATTGAATCAATTATTTTACACCAGTACGGCATTATTGTATGAATCTATATAATTATTTTAGCGCTTAAGCTCTTAATTAATCAGGATAATTGCCATTGGGTATTAAAAATTGTAGATTTGTAGGGTGTAGAACAACGGTGTAACAGTATAAAGATCTATGATATCATGGGCATGCCCCACAAATCTAGCTTGAGATACACCCTTCTAATAAATATGAGCACCATGTGAGTTGCGCATAACCGCAACTCCATCGCCTTGAGAGCAGATCCTCCAGTATTAGAGTATGTAGGATATATTTCATAAATGTTTTAAGAATATGTGATTTATTAGAAAATTACAATTTTTTTACTTTTTATATTGAAGCTTAACCCTGACATAAGGCACCTTACTCATGTATTGACTATATGCTCATTCCAATATCCATTCAATAAATTAACAAGAACCAAAGAATTGATTCCAAATATCAATTGTGAACTGATTGTTTTCCTATACATATTGTTAAATATTTATAACTATTATTGAGAGATCTACATTGAAAAAAAAAAAAAAAACAAAAAAAACAGTACAATATAAAAAATTTTGTTTCCAATAAATTGAATTGCTTGTTAGTTGGGGCAGTAATATTTTTTTGTTACTTCAAAAAATAAAAATTGGAAAAAAAACCAAAAAAAAAAATATTTCAGCGTGGTCAGAATATTTTATGCCCGTTCATGGATTTTTGTAATATTGTTAAAATGTAATGATGTGGCGCCGCTGGTTAGCAATTTTTACTTTTTAGACCACCTGGAATGTGCACGATTTTTTTTTATTTTCCTTTTTTTCTTTTTGTATTGTTTTATTTAATTTTTTTTTTATAAAAATATTATACTTTTTAACGGGGTCCTAAAATCATTGCAAAGTATAATTTTTTTTTTCAGTAACTAACACAGTTAGTAAATAGGGTATGATTTGTATTGATCATTCTTTAACCAAATTCAAGGTATAAAATTGGTTATTGGTTGCAAGTATCCAAGACAAAAATATAATAGATTGTATGAAATTTTTGAATTTTTCTAATACAAGAGTTTAAAAATCAAAGAAAATTAACAATGAAAATATCAACAGGACAATTTTTATTTTGTTTGTATGTATAAGTATGCGTTCTTTTAGAGTTGAACCGATTTTTTAAGCTGTAGCTATAAGTATAGTGTGTATGTCCACTATTTTTTGACTGTTCAAACAATTTTTTTTTCTGTGTATTTATTTTTATTATTTTGGTTCGCTTTAACTATAATATTGAATCTGAATTGAATTGAAAGGAGTATTGATGATTGTCGTGATTTCAACAAAAATAATTTTTTTTTGTATTTTTTTTTTTTTGTAGGACAGAATAAAAAGACAAAAGCATTACTCTACTAAAATATGTATGATTTAAGTATGTGCAATGTGTGCATGGACTGTTTTAACCTTATGTTCCAATAATTTTTATACAATATGCTATACTTATATAGTATGACATGGCGGCATGTACGACATATTGGTAGACTGTCTAACTTTTTGTATATAAGAATGTAGCGATTAAATTGTGCATTCAATCTACAAAATTGTAAATGGAAAAGGTCACAATATAAATGTAACTGAAAAATTATAAGGATTTTTGTAAGAAACGAATGAATAGCAATAAATAAAAAAAGGAAGACAAAACGCGTTTGATTAGCGCGGCCTTCCTTTTAACACTTGTTCACTTATTTAATAATATAACATTTTATATATAGAAGGGGTCAAGAATAAAATAATTGTTTGATCGTATTATTCGACATAATTAAATGTTATTTTGTGGGGACAGGTTAAATTTTTTTTTTGTTTGGTGAGACATAAAAATTTTAAAGATTTCCTTTTATGAAGATGTCATTGAAATTTTACTCAATTGATTTTTATTTTATTGTTTCTTGTTATTTTTTAAGAGTTTGTTTATAATTTTTTCAAAAATATTTTTAAAATTTTATATTGTTAATAGATTAGTTAGTTTTATTGATTTTTTGTAATTTCTGTAATTGCATATAAATTAAATTATATTTTAAAATTATTAAAGGATTATTTTAAAATTTTTAGGTAATTATGGCTGTCGAGAGGGTATATTGGAAATTACACAAAAGAAAAGATAACAGAAATTTTGAATAAAAGGAAATAAAATTGAAGAAAACCATGAAGAAGGCATATAGAAACTGAGTCCTAGGTAAGTGTTGAAATAGTTTGTAAAATGACATTGGAGTTTTTATGAAATAATTCATGAATTTCAAATATTCTTGTCAAATTATTTGAGACGAGAGTGTGAATTTAACGTACTTATTGTAAACATGTTAGCTCTATACTACATTTTGTATAATTAAAGCGTATATCCTGTATGAATTTTCTATATCAAGTGGAAAATAAGGTTTAGGAGAGTAAAAAAGATCATATCATACGCTTATTTTATTTTCCTATATGTATATTTTCGTAATTGGTCGATCAACCGTACAAAAACTTAATGTCATGGCAATGTGAAGTAAAAATTTTCGATCATTGAAAATTTTACGAGTTTTTGAAATTCTGAGTGCATAGTTCAGATTTCTAATGAAGAATTAGATATCAAGGAGAGTTTTCTTAAAAAGAGTAAAAATTCGGGTAATCTTAATGTTTTATACTCACAATAAAAATTTACAAGGCTTGACTATTCTATTTGTCATAATACTTAAGATGATTGCAATCTACCGAATAATAATTGTTTCACTTTTAATTGTTATAAACAAGATAAACGGGGTTGACATGTCTTAAAAAAAAAGAAAAAAAATAAATATAATTGTTTCACCATTTATATAAGGATTAATAAAAAAAAGAAAAAAAAAGGATTAAAATAACAAAAAGACAAAAAAAAAGAAAAACAGGTTTTTGTCATTGCAATGTTTTTTACTGGTCTCATTGCATACAATAAGGGAGGTTGTGTGATAGCACCAAATTTTATTCGGCATGGGTTTTAGGTTGAAACGCACTTCTCCATGGTAGCGAAGCCTAAAAAAATTATTTTTAGAGAAATGTCGGTTTATCGGACTGCCGGTCTGATGATTTGTCATTTTTTCTACTGTGTGTACACGCACGTATCTCAAGTTTGACTGATCCAATTTTGATGAAATTTTATATGTGAGTTTATTTTAGGTATGTCACAGATTGATCAACTTTTGGGATATATCAGGCCTCGGAAATTGAACTTTTTTGCGGTCCGATTCAGAAAGAGAAATAATCGACCAATTTTCCGGAAATTTAATACTTAAATTTGGAGTGTTAAAACATGACCAACTAATAAGTTAATTAATATTTAAGTTCTGGTTGTTGTCGAAACTACCTGGTAAAGTTTTCAGAAAATTTCGAGAGCATGTGGTCGATTATAGGCTGATCACATCAGATTTTTATTTATTGTGTTAAGCGAAACAGAAACAAAAAAAAACCTATAACATTTTTTTTTAATAAGTGCCTCTGGCCTAAATCCTCCAATTGTCTGAACACATTTTATTCATCTATACATTCATTCATTTTTCATTGAATTCTTAAATTAAACTGCTTCCATTAATTACTTCCATATTTAGATACAACTACTTAGTTCTATGAATAGAATTTTTCTTAAAAGTTTGTATTATTTTTTAAAAGGATGTGATGATAAAAATATCTTTTTGTTTTGAATTTAACCACAATTTTTTAATTGCAGGATAAACCAGTTTCTTCTTTTCTTTTAAAACTATTATTTTTTATGTTTAAAATAACCAACCATTGCTAAAGATTTTTTCCGAAAACATTATGTTTTTTTTTTTTTTTGATAAAAGATAAACGGATGAAATCTAGAATAGATTTATTCAGTTTTTATTGTCTTTAATATTTTTCGAATACAAACAACATCCGAAAAGGTATAATTTTCAAAAAAAAAAAAAAGAAGAACAATAAAATAAGAACTTTAAGATTTAATTGCATGAAAAAGTCCTTTTGACTTCCAAGTAGGACAATTTTTCTTTTCTTGCTATTTTTATTGTTTATTATCTATTATAAACGGTGGCAATTATTACGCTTCAGTTAATCTTTTAGAGTTAACAACGTTTTTGGTATATTTTTCTCTCTATATCTATATGCACGCACATGTATATACATAAAATTTTAAAATTAATCATACATTATTTGTCAAAGATTTCGGATCATAAATAATGGACTTAAAAATTGTCCTTTTGCTTCTTATTGTACATACAGAGTTTAGTGTACATTAAAGCAAGTAGGTATTTGCTTTAAAATTGCTTGTTATTGTTCTCAAATACTTTATGTTACAAAATAATCTTATATTATATACGGTTAATCTTACATACCATAATAAATTTTTTTTAGTAATATGTTTTTTAAGATGACATCTTGTATTTGAATTGGTGCATAAGTTCCAAATAAAAAAAGGATAATACATATACGTATAACTTCCCACATGCTATTGAATATCATGCAATTTGATTGAATAACGAAATGGGTTAATAAAAAATAAATGACGAATTATTAAAATTTTCGATAATATTTGAAAATGAAATTAATAAATTAAATATAAAATTGTAATGAACGTATTCAATATGGTAATAATTAATGTAAAAGTGGTATATTTTTGAGAAAACTTAATCTGATTCTGAAATAAATCTCAAGTAAATAGAATAATTAACAAAATAATAAATTTAAATATCTTAAAATTTATGTCATTTACTTATTAATCTTTTAACCTATATTTAAATTAATGTTGATAATTGTAATAAAATTTAATTAAAAATGAATTGTATATGATAAGTACAAAATTTCGAAAAAATAGAATAAGAGAATTTCCATAAAAAATAATGAATTCTTCAGCGACATTACATAGAACGCCTCAATTCTTTTTATATTATTATTGCTCTTTTTATTAAAACATTTACATAAATTATAGTATTAAAAATATTTCATAAAACAATTAAAATTCAATTGAATCAAAAATGTAAAATTATAAAATCAATTTTTTAATTTTAAATACAAAATATTCCTTAAGTACGGGAAATTGTTTCCTGGTATACTTTAAGGTATAAGATTAAATGTAGTGGTAAATATCACAATTTAAGAGCATTATTAGCGAAAAATGAAGAAGCTTATGATTTTTTGAATTCTTCGATTAAAACCGTTTATATTATATCAATAATTATTGTATTTTAGCAAGTATTTTATATTTTTATTTAAAAATTACCGACGGCGTTTCCAAAATTTTGATACTTAAATTAATATGTACGTTCAATTAATTCTCATTTCAAAATTTTTCAAACTATTAGGGTCTTTACTGATATCACGAGCGTAATTTCAATTAAAATATAATTAATCGTTATATTACTATATTCATAAGTATATTACTGCCTATTACTTACTATAATAATTAAGTTTTTCATACTACATATTTTGTTTATTAAAGTATTATAAGTATTCTTTAAATTAATCATATAGATTCAAGGCTCATTACAGTACTTATTACATTTTTTTTATTAAATTTTGAATAGGATTTACTTTGTTTTTTTAATATGTATAATGAAGGAATTTTATTTTTCTATATGTGAAAGATAAAATCGCACCCTAATATATATTAAACTGTTATTAAAAAATTATGGTAAATTATATTAAATTATATTATTATAGTAGCTAGAAAAGAGTAGTCTGCTACGTCAGATTCCCACATGATTTAGTAAGGCCAAAATACTCTCTGAAGTGACCTGGTATCAGAGAAACTCTGTTCGCGGCAGTCAATATACCCTCCCGCCTACTAACTAGTCACCTAGGCATGGGTCGTACAACACCCCTGGATTGAAGGTGGGGAGTTGGACTCACTGAAGATATGTTTTAACCCGTTATTTCAAGTCTTTTAAGATTCTCTTAGTTTTTTCACAGAATTAACGCAGAGAATCATTGGAGAGTTCTTTAGATATCTTTGCTGAATTAGAAAACTGATTTAGTTTTCCGTTTAGTAAAGTTTAATTATTTTAAGATAAGTCAGAATAATAACCTCTCCTGAATATATTTGAAATCATCGAAAACTTCATTATTATGTTTGTGAAAATTCTGTTATCTAAACAAACCTTGCTAAGCTTAATACGAGTATGTTAGCCAAACTGATAAAGGTTATATGCTTATTTGTTTGGGAATAACTGGAACAAACAACTTTTGTGGCTACATCGGTGATTACAGCCACTATATATATTTACATTGTAAAGGAAAATCTACTAACAATTTGCCGGCGTAACAGAGAAATAAATTAGATTTTGGCACCCATAGTGCTTTAAAATATGTAAATATATACTTATGGTTATGATAGTGTGTTTAGGGTATGGTTGACTAGAGGTACAATAAATTATTGGTTACGGCGATGGACAAAAAGTGAAGTGGTCCCATGTCAGATCAAGATTTTTAATTTTTGTAATACGGAAAACTATTTTTACGGATGCGATTAAATAGATCAGAAAAAAAATAAAACAACATAAGAAGATGAATAATATTTTCTACTTTTTTTTCTTGTTTTTTTTTTTTTTACTTTCCTTTAACTAATTAGTTAATATTTAAAATGTATTTCTGCTCCAAAAATTATCTTATTACTATGGTATACTTAACATATATTTAAAATAACATTCATACCTGAATAAATTTAATAACTTTAAAAAATAATAATTATATACACACATGTACACATTAAAAAATATGTAAATTTTACGAAAAAAAAATCTCTCAGTTAATAAATTCATAACTGAAGGGTACGTGTGCACGCTCTATACAATAAAAAATGAGTTAAAGAACGTATGCATATGAAAATAATAATAAAATATTTATTAGGCTTATATCAAACCTTAAAAAAATTATGATATTTAAGTAGGTATATAAGTAAAAAAGTAACATTAAGTAATATTTATAATATTATTAGTTAAATTTAAACAATATATGCAAAAAGATAAAATAACAATAATAATACCAAGTAACTGGAATAATATCAGTTATGAAAAGCAGTAACGAGAATAAATATTTTTTTTTTCTAAAGCACAACAACATATCTTGGCACTTGTTTTTCTTTTCCCATCGCAGAGTTTCTAATTTATAAAAATTTCATTTTATCAGTATCAGTTCATCATCATCATCATTATCATCATTACTGCTATCGTATATATGTGCACCTGATTAGATTAAAAAGACATTCAACATCATTTCATTGATTTTTTGACGAATTTTTTCTTTTTTTCTTATTTTTTGCTGAAATGCGTTCGAATTTTAAAGAAAATTTTAGGGACTAAAATTCTCATAGGTTTTTTAAAATGTTAGAATGAAGTTATGAAATTCTTTTATTTTTTGCTAAATTTCAATCGTAAAAACTATAGCAATTACTTCCCTACATGGTGAAGTTGACGTGTCCGGTGCAGTAGGTTAGCTGCACTCTAATGATCACGCACAAACGTGCCGTTGTTCTATCACTATTCAAGATAACCAGGTTTTCATCGAATAACATTTTGAAACAAAAAATTCTTTGTTTTTCTTTCCCCAAGGTTTGATGAAAATTTTGTTAAAAAGTATTCTCGAGTATAATGCAATCTAAATAGTACCAATCTTAGTTCTCAGCGAAAGCTGGGATACTCCTCCAAAGGATTTGTTTTTTGCTGTAGACCAAATTGACTAGTGGTACTTTCAATAAACACTGATATGTGACAGCCATCGGTTACTATTCAGATGGTAATTTTCTTTACTAATTTTTCGATTTTAATCCTAATAGTCACCAAGTTAATCAACAAGCTTTACTTCACTTTGTAATAATTTTTGTTATTCTGAGGTTAAAATACCATAATTTGAGTTTGTTATAATTTAAAATTCGTCTATTGATTGCAACACAAAAATTTTTTTCTCAAGTCATAAAACATTTATTTCCAGTAATGGGACCCAAAAGCACAAAATATATAACTTAAAATTTTAAATAGAATCAAAAAAGAGAAAAAAAATTAAAAAAAAAAAAAAAGGGAAATAAAAATTCAAAAATGTTTAAATCAAAAATGCTGGCGCCATGCCATCAACATTTTTAACCATTTAACATGAAATTGATGAATTCAAAATTATTGAAAGCAACACAAGGCAAATAATAACAGCAGCAGCAGCAGCAGCAGCAGCACAACATCGACAACGAAAAGATAATGAAAAAATATAAAAAAAAAAATTTTCCTGAATATTTATTGACTTGTTTCCGAACAGAATATTATGCTGCTCCACAAATTTAAAGAAGAGCTTCACCGATGAATTCTTCCATGTAAAATGTAATATGAAATAGTATGCTTATTGCTCTTATTACCTATGCGTTCTTTTAAATCATATCTTTACTAAAAATGGGACTAATATCTCTCCTCTCTCATCTTATCTGAATTTTTTTTTCTCTTCTATAATATTACCTTTATTTTAGACATCTTTGATCCCCCTTATTTCTATGTTTTTGATACACAAAAAAGAAATGAAATTTTCAAATTTCTTTTATTCTGAGGTTTTTTTCTTAATCCGTGAGCTACAAAAGATATTGTATGGATATTTGTTTTTGGGTTAAAAAATGGCATAGAAGGAAGAAAAAGAAGAATAAGAGTTGGTTAAAAATAAAATAAGAATATTTTGTATATAGTGAAAAGTCAGTTATTGTTTTAGTGATCATCAAAGTTCTAAAAAGTTTGTTACTTATTTGTTATTTTTTAACTGGTTACTTGTTAACTTGAATATTCTTGTATATTTTTTTAAAATAAATATTATCAAAGTTGGTGGTTATATTATTTTATCAGATATTGTTAACATTACCATCATCAAAAATTCATCGAATTTCATATCCGTGGTTTTACTTTATGGTTATATTTGTATCAATTATTAATTTGGAAAATGGCATAATGTGCATCCAATTTCGTTTAGAGTGCGAATCAATAATATATTATGATTGAGTTTTGAGATTGTTATATTGTGTCACTTCTTATCAACTGAAATTTTATAGACACTTATTCCCAAAAGGTCGAAAAGGCATAGAGTGTTGTACTATTGCCCTCAACGCTGTCATCCAACATTAGGCCAATAGAAGGCCCATCGGCATCCTTCCAGGACACACCTCTCTTTGCTAAATCTATCCTAATCCGCTGACAAAGTTCAGCAGATCATTCACGGGTGTTCCTGAGGTCTCCAGCAATCCATAAAATCGATATACTCAAATAAGCGTTTTCTTCTTCGCATCAGAGTGAACTATTCCCGTAACACGTCCTCTATCACCCCGACTCTCAGGATTTCCGGTAAGTATCCGATGAGGAAATGTCTGTCCTCTTTGCAATTTTCCTCAATAAACAGTGTCCCGTCAAAATATCAACCGCAAAAGTGAAATTACTCCTGTTCAGTGGCATACGATTTGTCATTCTTGTCTCGCTTCTTTTCCGCTACAGAGCTCTTGTCGTTTGAGAAGTTTACGCGTCATTCCAAGCTCCCATCCTTTTAGTTTCCTCATCTATAATGTTTTTCAACTCTCCCAAGTCTAAATATCGGCTTCTATCCCGCAATCTCGCCAGTGTGTCGGTCCCCTATTCTCTTTTGACAATTATTAGAGTTGAGTAACTGAAAGCTCAGCTCTGTTTATTCGAACTGAACACATTTCAATTATGAATCTATTCCGATTGCCAAAAAAATATTTCCTTTTGAACGGCGGGATTCAAATATTTTAAAAAACACATGATTTTTTTTTTCTTTTTTTTTTGTATTTGGACGAAATTCTCACAGTTAACTCTGAAAATTTTAAATTAAAAATGAAAAATGCAAGAGAAAATCCGAAAAAAGAAAGAAGAGGTTTTCAGTTTTTTTTTTTATATTGGCGCGTCTTATTGTCGATTAGATGCATTCCAATTAGTAAAAATTTCAATCAAACGAAAAGAATTTTTTTGTTTTTGACTTGTTTTTTTTTTTGTTTTTTTTTTTGTGTAAGATTGGCAAGTGTAACCCTTTTGGGATGTAAAGTAATTGGAATCGATGATGAATTAGTTTTGAAGCAGTGGGATTTTGTACTTCTTTTGAATATTTACAAAAGAAATTGAGTTTAAAAAGCAATTCAATTTGTTTTGTTTTTTCTTTTTTTTTTTTTGAATTTCAAAGGATTTCCTGGATTAAAAGCTTTGGTTGACTACTATTATTCATTGCTTTAGTATTTTTGTGAAGTTAACTGTGATTTTCGGAGGAAATAATTTGGAATAATAAAAATTTTATGACAAATAATCTATGCCATCTATATCACTTTAGGTCTTCTCTAAAAATATTTTTCAATTGAAGTTTCCTTGTATACATATATTAATAAATTTGATTGTACATATAATATGTCGGTAATAAATTAAGTATTTTCAATATTAATAAATTATTTTTGTTTGTAGAGTCAACAGAATCACTTTTTATGGGCATATCGAAAACGAGTTATACCAGGCCTGATATAGCTTGGAGCAAGTACTGCCTTAAGAGATATATTGAGTATCAACCACATAACGCAAAAGTTGGAACAAATTATGCAGCCTGAATAAGAGACGTACTATGTTAGTTTGGAGTTTCTACTCGTGGAAATAATAAATAAGGCATATATCCCTCGGGATTCCGCAATCGCGGCTCGCTGAACTTTAGAAATCTACTAAATGAATTATACTTTATTCTAAAATTTAAATACAAAATGCATAAAATATAAGAGATTCATCAATTGAAACTTAAAAACTCAAAGCCAAGAAAAAATTACCTTTTAATACTGATTTCCACTAATACGAGATTGATGCAATGAAAATCTACATATGTACATTATGTAAAATTTGGAAAAGTAAGATAAAAGTTTCTTTTTATTATTTCTTGTTTTTTTTATGCTTCTTGATTATGAAGTAAAATTTTTTAAGAGAAAATTCATATTTATTAAATGTATATTTTTTTTCTAAGTAATTTTAGTGACCAGGGCTGCAAAATATTTGCGTTTGAACGGAGAAAAAACGAATTTGGAAAATACTTTATAAGGAAAAATAATAATTGGAGAACAGAATTCCAGTAAATTTTCGAGACGTTTTCAGGATGCTATTGGTAAAACAACCGCTTTTCTGTATGTACGAAATTTGTTATTTAGGATAAACAATATTTTGACGAACAGCAAATTATATGCAAAGTTTTGAACTATTTTCCTTCTTCCATATATCAATCGACCGCTATCATTTTATTAAATTTTCTTCATATGAACATATTTAAATTTCTAAACGTTTTAGGCCGGTTTTAACATTTTTATTATACTATATATTTTTATTTTATTTATACTAAAGCAATAATGAGTTCTAATACAAAAAAAATATTTCGAATTGTGTTCACATACTTGTAACTTAAATCTACGAGAACATACGTTATTTATTACTGAAATAGGCTCCATATTATTATTTTATTGGAACAAATTGTTTTTAGAATAGTCATGAAAATTTTTTTATGAAAATTTCTTTTGCAATATTTATGAGACAATATTTATTTTTATTGACCTTTCGATAAGATGAGAAGCATGGGGGTAAAAAGTAAATACAGAATGAAGGATAAAAAGGTTATTTTATATAATGGAAATAACGATAATATTTTGTCCTTCTTTCAATTTTCATTTTAATATTTTATGAAATTTTTATCAAAAATTACTTTTTTTCTTTCATTTTTATTAAAAAAAAATAACATGAAAAGCAATATTATGAAATTTAAGGTCATTCAAAATTGAGTATCAATAATTGTACATGTGTGTACACTTTTTAAGTATTTAAATGATAAAATTTTTGGATTTTTTATATTGTAAAATAAAAAAATAAAATGAAAATTTGTTTGATAAAAGTTTGATGAGTATTTGAGAAATTATCGTATATAAAATTGGGACAAGAAAAAGGACCTTTTTTTTAAAATAATGTAGATATTTTCTTTGTTGTTTTTATTTCTGTAATTTTTTTAAGAGCAAAATTATCGAAGAAAAAAATCCGAAATAAAATGGCACAATTTTTAAGAAAATGAAATGAACAAATCAGCATAGATTATTGGAATGTAAATAATAAATATTTTTTATATATAAATGGTATTAGAGGATATAAAATGATGAAGAAATTTATTTTTTTTATAATGCATTTAAAAATTTTTTATTTGATTCCTGTAATCAACCGCATTAATCGAGGACCGAAAGTGTTATGGGCTATTTTGAAAAACGATATGATTTTAGTTCTTTTTACAGCTTTGGTGTTGTCTAACTACCGAAGTGTTTTGGTACTTCCTAGAATTGTTTATGATTTCATTTCTTGTTATGAGGACAGACTTGGTAAAAAAATTGTCAGCCTTATTCTTAAACGGCATACAAAAACAAGGCAGTGTACAAAATTACTAACAGTTGTCTGTGTAATAGGACGTCATAGAACTCGAAACTGAAAAATTATATCAAAATTTAGTGCCACTAAATATTGAAAGAAAAATTACAGATATCGTGATTTTATGTTATTGTTTTAGTTATTTTTTTCTTAATTTTGTCTTTAACCAATTTGTTTGGTATTCGTATTTTTCTGTATAACAAAATTTTGAAATTACAATCGTTTTACATCTTCGTTACGAGATGTAAACATCTCGTATGCTGTCCGTTTTATTAAAATAGATACAGATTGTAGAGGGTACTCCCTTTCTTGCAATAACCTGCTGATTGTGCATTTCTCAACTTTCTTTTTAATTTCATTATTTCTCGATCTTTAGTATTTTGCAAATTCAATTTAAAAACGAGAAATAAATTAAAACAAAAATTACGAATTTTCTATTGAAATTTGTTTATGCTATATTTAAATATTTTAACTTACGTAGTTTGAGACACCTTACGTGTCTCCAATCTTAATTACTTCCAAAGCTTCTTGTATTAAATTTTGTCGTTCCTTCTTGTTTTTCGTATTGGTTTCATTATCCATATTTTCAGGAAAGTTCGAAATATTTTGGGCCGATATAGCTTTCTTCTTTTAATGATTTTTTTTGTTGATGTGTTTAATAAAACATTTTTTAAACAATCAGATTTTATAAAATGATCTGAATTCATTTTTAAAGTATTGACTATTGATAAAACACTGTTTCCACGCAATATTCTAATCTTTGAAAAGCTTAAATAATTTATTTTTTTTTTCTATCTTTGCAGAGCATAGCATAGTGAATTTCAAACAAAAATTTTAATCACAAATTGCAAATTCATATAAGAAGAAATTCCATTCGAATACAGTTGCTGCTTTGGCCGAAAACTGATCTACTTATAATATTTAGTTGAAGCTACTGCTGCTCCACAATCGTTCATACAATATGGTTTTCAATATTTCAATATCGTTTTCATCTTTCATTCCAAGTCTGAAAATAAACAATCATAGATAAAAACTTAATTCATACTTTTTGCAATCTTCCAATCAAAAGAGGTTGAAAAAAAATTCCGTTCAAATCTTGAAAATCTGTTTTTGTTTATTTTGGTAATGAAAGAGGAAAAACATTTTTTCATCTTTTTTTTTTCAATTCAAAATCATACAACCATTAGTAATGTGATTAAATAAATAAGTGTACCTTACATATGCCTCTACAGACTCAAATGTAAACTACCTAAAAATTTTACTATTATCAACAAAAAAAATGAGATCAATTATTAAAAATCTTAATTGCTAGGCGCCTAAAAATTAGAAATTCCATTTCATTCCCAAAAAAAGTAAAGTAGAACTGAATTTGAAAAAAAAAAAACAAAATTTTTTAATCTATTTTAATCTGATGTGCAAAAAAAAAAATACAGAAGGTTGTACAAAATTAAAAATTTAATAACTGGATCAGTTCGGTTCAAAGCACATTCTTATAATATTAATTATCTACATTTGGTATATGTTAACTTTGAGATGCCAAAATGTAAACCTCTTGCACACTACACTTAACGATGTTGTTGTATAAAGCAATGAATAAGTATTGTGATCGTATCGAATTTCACATATTGTTAATGGAAAGTCTGTAATTTTTGCAAACTACAAAGAAATGTAAACAAAATATTTTTAATTAGAAACACTTAAATTTTAATTGCAACTTAACTGAGTTTAATAAAAATTGATATCTAAACTTATTATTTTTTAGATGTGATGAATGGACTACATTGGGCTCTAGGAGCCGAACCTTTACTTGGAGCAGTTTTGAACACATTTAAGAGGACGATAAACGAGTTTTTATTGAAATGCTATATTGAAAGTCAGATCTGTTTGTTGGGAAAATTATGTTGTGAAATTTTGTGGAAATTAAGTAAAAACGAAACAGTTTCTACAATAGCTTCTGCAAGTGATAAAATAATCATTTTTGTAGATATTTTAAGTAACAGCCATTATTTACAATATTTATATGCAAATCTTCTGCCAGTAATTTTATATCCAAATACTATTTTGGGAAAACACAACGATCATGTGTCGTTCTTGTCAGATTTTGTTACTGAAATTAGAAATCATATGAAAGGTACAATACTGTTTTTTTACTTTCATTAGTATATTTGATAGTAATAGGATCGAGATGTTTTAATTAATATTTTTTTTTTCTTTCGTACCATTTTACAGAAATATTATTAGAGAATTGTATAGGTCCATATAATAAAGTTGATTGTTTAAAATTATTTTATTTAAAAAAAAAGTGACCTCGATCCCACACGAAATTATTTAGTAATTTTGTGTTTGTTTATACAGATGTTACTTTACTAAATAAATTTCTAACCTTTATGATTGCTACTAGGTTATTTTCTATACTTTGATACCAATTTTTACTTTAAATTGAAATAAGTAAATAGTGTTCGCTTACCGCAGCTTGAGTTATATTCGAATTGATTTGAATCAATCAATGTTAAAGTTGAAGGATTTTAAAGTTTTAAAAATGCACGATTTTTATTTAAACTGAAAAATTATTTTGTTATAATTTTAAATTAAGTAAACCTCCAATTGCGTTTAGTGTAACCATAGAGCCCCGTTTTTAAAAATTTGATGAATTTTAAATGATTTTATTCGCATTATCACCTTAATAAACTTTAAAAAACCAAAGTTAATTTTAGATCATCTTTTTATGTGTTTAATTTATTCTGGCGTTTAATGTTTTTAAGTATCTTTCTTTTGAATTTACAAAATTTTTTACTTTTCACACAAATTTAAAAAATAGAAAAATGAAGAGGAGTCTCTTGAGTGAAAAAAAATACGTTCATACTATACTACATATACATGTTGGAATGGTGTGTATTAAAAAACAAAGGACTTTTCAAAAATGAAAGATAATGAGTAGATCCTTAGAAGTTGATTCCCTTTTGTATGCTAATCCATTAATTAGCTAAAATATTCATTCCTCCTTTTAAGATTTTCTTTATCATTTCTCATTTTTAATGGTGGGCTCTTTCTTTCTCTCTTTCTTCTCTTCTGATATCCTTTATTCTTTAACTGTATCCATATTTTAATATTATTTTTGTACAAAAATGAAAAATATCGTGAAAGATTCAAGGATTTGAATTTGGTTGAAGGCAGAATAGGACAGGAAATACCATGGTTTTTTTGTTTTAACTCCTTTAAAAATTTTTTCAAATTTTTTATGGTTTGAATGTTTTCTTTTTTCATTTTATTTTGTGAAAAGTGGGTGCAGATGAGGTAGAGTTGGTGTATAAATTATAATGGTGAATTAAATAGCAGAGTCATCATCACTTTTTTTTTTGCTGCTAACGTCAACAAATTTAACCGCGAGAATTGTAATTTTGTTTTTGTTTGATTGAAAAGTAATAGAAAAAGAAGGAAACATAAAATTTTCATTAGATTTTTACTAAATTTAATATTAATGTTCCAGGATAATAATAGTTATAGGGCAAAAGGATAATTTATAAGGGAAAAAGGCTAAAAAAATTTGAATGTTGATGGGTTTGAAATTTTAAAAGGAGTCAATTTTTGAACGACTTTTGAAAATCTTATTTTCTTTAAAAATCTAATCTGTTCCAGACTTTTTTCAAAACTGACAGGAATTAGACTTCTTATATGAATTTTCGAACTTATTTAAATTTGTTGAACTTAAATATTGCGGTAATTTGAAAATTTTAGATACATATTATGCATACATATCCGAAATGTTCTTTCAAATGCGGTTTTTATTAAAAAGTACAATTTTGAGCATTGCTTTACCCCATCAAAAAATTTTTACTCAAAGTTTTCAAATCTTCAAAATTTTATCTCATACGTATAGGAAGGCAAGTTTTATACTGACCAAATTATTTATTAAAGAAATATAGAAAAAAATAAGACAAAGACTCGCAAAATTAAAAGCATTAATATAATTTTTCTTAGAAATTTGTTTTAAGTTTTCTCATTTTCTCTTAATTTTCTTCTTAATGTTAACACATATGTAGCTGCATCATTATAGTTCTTATTAAAGTGCCGCTCTTTTAACACATTAAAAGCGGTGCGATATTTGAACAGCAAAAAATTTGTAACGGCATCTTTTTTAATACATTAAATTTTATAATGAGTTGAAATCTCGGTTTTCATGCTAAAATATAAATTATTCGTATCCTTCATACATCTTCTCGTCACTAGTAACTCGTCATCGTATAAGAAAGTATTTTTTTTTATGATCATAACCCGTAATGATTGTGCTGCTAGTATCTGTCAGTCAAGTCAAAAAATTTTTTTATTATTATTGTGCCTGCCTTTTATTACAAATTGTTTTAGCATAATCTGAAAATGTGTTTTCTTTCTTTTTTATTTTCGCATGTTTTTTTTCTTAGAAATTTGTCACCATAATCTAAATTTGAAAATCTTGTTCTGCTACTCATCAAAACTACTATTGTGAATCATGTAACAACTAATAAGAAAATTTAGTGTGCATTAAAATATAAGAAATGTTAGCGCTTTAAGTAGAATGTGTTTATTAGGAGAAAAGAGAAAAAGAAGAAGCATCGTGTGATGACTGACTTGTTTTTTGTCGGCAAAATATTAAAATTTTTTATGCTTTTAGTAATCAAATAAAATTTTTATAATTGAATTTTTCCTATTTTATCTTAATAACTTTTAACTTTTTGTATAGTAGCGCCATTGACAGATGTGAGAGGAAATAAAAATTTGAATGACAAAAAATTTTCGCAGTTCATATTAAATACCATTTTGAAAAATATATTTTTGGCCGCGTATTGGAACGAGTTATTTAGTAACTGGTATTTCGTTATAGGTAATTTTTATAAGTTTTTGTTAATGAATTGGTTAATGTTACTTGATTTTTGTAGAACATCGTGATTATTGATATTTTTGAAGGGAGCGTATATTTTTGGAAGGAACGAGTTTAATTTATTAAAATATTTGATGGGAACATTTACATTGAAAATCGCACGAGCTTGAGAACGTAAATTCATTTTATTTTATTTATTTTTTTTTCATTATCTTTGTATTCCTCTAGAGAACGTAGGGCTTCAACATAGTCTCTCCCGCTTTCTCCATTTTGTGCCAGTCTCTTTGTTTCTGTCCATATTTTATTAATATATATTCACATGTCTCCATTGGTCTTCCCACTTTCCTTCGCCCTCCATTCCATACCAGAGTTTGATGTGATGTTGATGTTACTTGGCGTTTTAAAATGTGAGCTATCCATTTCCATAGCTTTTGGTTCTTGGCTTTTTAATATTTTAAAATTTTTATTACCTATCTGCCGCAAAAAATATTATTTTCCCGAAAAATTTTAATTTAAACAACACTATTATTCAATTTTTTTTAAGAATTTTTGTGATTCCATTTTATCAACGCCGCCATGCCATCTCATCCTTTTGAAAAATAGAACTGTATAAAGTATAATGTTTTATTTTCGTTTAAGTACATATGTATATATACATATATAAATTTACATAAACAAACAATTATGTTTTGGTAGAGGATTCGAAGAGTTTGTATGTGGTTGGAAGAAATTTTCTTACCAAGAACAAACAGAAAAAAAATTATTTCTTAGCATTTTAAATGAAATAATTGGCAAGTTTTTATGCTTTAACAGTCAAAGAGAATTTATAACTGACTTATCTTACTTCCCATAAAATATGTTTTGTTGAATATACAAAGAGAAAAGGTCTCCAAGCAACTTTAACTATAATATACAAAAACAAATTCTTAAGAATGTGCCACTTGAGAGAAGTAAAGAAAAAAACTTTCTTCTTGTTTCTTTTTTTTTCAAAGGATATTTACGCAATTTGAATGAAAAAGGATTTTTTTTGGTGTTTTTTATTGTTTTCCTTATTTTTTTGAATCTATTCTTGAATTTAATAAAATTGGTGGTGACCGTACAATAGAATTTTTTGAATAAATTTTTGTCAACATTTTTAAATTTGAAAAGAAGCTCAATAAAGTTGATTTTTAATTTAATTTTAACAAAAATTCTAGATTTTATAATTAAAGGTTAAAAAGAACTTATTTAATAAAGAGAAATTTTTTGAAAAATATATTTTAAAATTGTTGTTATACACATAGAGCAAAAGTAAAAGTTATTTAATTAAATTAAAATAAGAAAAATTTAGGTTGTTAGTTGTAAAAATTTTCAATATTCCAAATAAATTTTAAGGACTAGGATCCGCCATTGCTTCATAGAATTTTTATTTAAAATAAAATTTATTATTAATTTCTATTTTAGTGTATTTAATAATTATCTCAGAATTTAATGAAGCTGGAACCACGAACTTCTTTCAATTACAAGAATTATTTCTCTCCAGAAATTTTAGAGAGTTGTTATAAAATTTGTGTATAAGACTGTATTTCCTAAGTTATCAACTAAAAATGTTCTAAATCAAGCTAAATATTTCAAGTAAAATATCTTAAATTAAAAATTCCTTCAACTATAAATTCAATGGGAGATCAGTCAAATTTGTTTTTATTCCGGATAAACACAGAATATTCGCATCATAAGATATTTACAATGTTAAAGACCTTTGTAAAGTGTAAACAAATTTTTATAAAAGATGAAAAAGGATACAAGAGATTTCAAACCAATTAATTTAAAGTGTTTGATGACTTATTAGAATAAAAAGCAGAAGTTTTTACTTTAATATTTTATTTATAATATTGCTTGTCTCCTTATATTTGTAATCAAGAGAACCTTATAAAAAAGTTCTTCAATGATTTATTTGAAGCAATGAATTATTTTAATAAGAAGCAATTTGAAAATTTACAAGGTAACGCACATATAAAGAAGAAAGTTTTTAAATTTGATTTATGAAAAAAAAAAATTGACATGGAAATTGAAATTTTATTATTAATAAATTAGTTTATTTTAAGAATAGCTGCTTATTTTTAAATTCATAAAAAAAAATTTGTTTTAAATTGTAGATTAAAGACATTAAGTTCTTTCACACGTTCTATTAAGAGATCGCAAGGTAGTTCAAAATTCAAGCACTTTAAATTTAATCCCGAGTATGAAATAATTAAACAAATCTTATATTTTCTAGGATTGAAATCAAGTGTTTGGCACACATAACAGGGCTTTGGACAATCTTAAAATGTAGAAAAGTTATTTGAGTTGGAGTACTTTATAACATTATATACATACAAGGCGATATCGCAAACCTAGAGAATACCTATTTCTCAAAAAAAGAAAAATCCATTAATTTTTAATGGAAGAAGTTCGCAAATTTTTTGAAAATTTGCATGGAGAGCAAATTAAAAATTTCATCAGGGAGTCAGGATTCAATAATATTATATAATATTTCGCAGGTAATATAAAATAACTAGTTGAGCGGTTCTGTGTTGCTGATTGAAAATTGATTGATTTCATTACCATTTTTTAATACTTTTCCTCTCTTTTGCCAATTTGAATGAATCACTCATCTTTGCGCTAAAATTTGCAAATCCTACATTTTTTGTTTATTTTTTTCTTGTAATTTTTTAATCATTTTGTCATCTGTTTTCTTTTGTGTTCTCATCTTGCAAAGAACCTATTTTATACCTTAATTAAAAATTTTATATATGAACATTACTATTTTTATATTATACATACATATGGGTGTAGATGTAAGACACAATATTCAAATTTAATTGGTTTAAAATCAAAATAATTAAAATGAATAAAATCATTTAATTCACAACGTGAAAAAAAAAAACAAAAAAAAATAGTTTTCCGGCTCCATTATTATTTTTCTCGTGTAATTAATTAAAATCTTTAAAATAAAATCAAAAAGAATGCAGAAACCAAAAGTACATTTAAAAATTAAGAATAGGAAAATTACAAAAATTACAACAATTAAAAACGACTAAATAGAATTAAAAGTATAAAAAATAAAAAAAAATCCTTAATAATCCTTTTGTAAAAATTCGCTCACTTAATCCCCGCAATGGCACTAAGTCCCTCTTAATCCAATTCAATGAAATTAATGTTTTTTTTTTTGTTTTTTCGAGCTCAAAACAAAAATAAAACGATGAAAATTGCGAATGAACCTACGAAGAAGGCAGTTTGCTTGTATTTTTATTCTTGCTCTTTTGGTGTGTTTTTTGTTTTTTAGATTTGTGGAAATGAAGCGGGGAGAAAACGGTTTTTATAAATTTTTTATTTAATTTTTTCGTGTTTTTTTTTTTATTTTAGTCGTGGATTCACAGTTGAATTAACTTGCCCAAATGCTTATAAAATTCTATAAGAAAATTTTGCTTTTTTTTCTTAACTTATTTCTGGATATTTATTCGAATCGAATGGTGTTTTGGAGAGTGCGCGATGCACACATATTCAAAAAACAGAAAAAACACAAAAAAAAAATTAACAAAAACAAAAGGAAAAGGTATTGAAGGCAAGCAGAAGAATAAACAACAGGAATATCACAGTTTTTAAAAGAGTGAACCAGAAATAGTAAGAAAAATCACAAAAAAAAATTAAACAAATAATAACAACAACAATAAAATGACTAAAAACAAAAATGTTGAAATGGAATTGAGAGCTGAGTGAAACAAATAAGATCAATGGAGGATAGCGTCTGGCGCCGGCGCTTATTTTGCCTCTTAATAAAAATTGCGCTAAACATCTTTTGAAATATTTTTTTGTTTTTTATTTTGAATTTTGCATTGCTTTGTTCGATTTTTTGCATCAAAAAGAAAAAAAAAACTCGATATTTTCTTCTTTTGTTCTCGTTTTTTTTGTGTTTGCTGCGCTTTGGCTGTCTTTGGCTGGCTCTGTCTTTCGGATAGATTTGGAAATCCTTTTGTTTGTTTATTAGTTTTTTTTTTTTTTTTTTTTTTTTTTTTGCAATATTTACCTGACGGCGACAATAATTTTTCCTTTTTTTTTTGTTTTGGTACTCGATTTTTTTAAATATTCGCTTACTTAAATTGTATTTTGTTTTTAATTTTTTTAAGTTTGGCTTCACATTTTTCTTTTGATAAAGCAAAAATCTCTTTAATACTGACATGCATTTAAACTTCAATTGAAGGCTTTTTAATTTTGATTCAAAATGTCATGTTGAAATCATGAGAATTATGTATTTATTCCACCCTTTAATAACTTTTATTATTTTTTTTTTTAATTTGATTCCTTTTTTTAATCCTGTTATGGAGTTGATGTGTGTATCCTGTATATAAGCAGAATGACATTATTTAAATATATATAAATAGGCATGTGACAGTGTTTAAAAGCAATATTATTAATATTATTATATAAATGTTATTAATAAAATTAGGATTAAAGCACTATTAAATTTTATCTTATAATAAATAAATTTTTACCACCAATAAAATCGATATCAATTTAATCATTATATTTTGTTTGGTTACAGAGAAGCTATTATTGCACGAGTAATTCTTTAAAGATGGCCATAGTTTCAGTGAGAACAACAGGTTGTTTACAAAAAATTTTAAGAGTTTCAATAGAAGTTTATGAAAGGAACATTTGAAGAAAGCAAGAAGATTTGCGGACTTATTTCATGCAATAAATAAAACAGTTCCACTGCACCTAAAAAGATCCACATACTATTTAATGTTCCATAGGACCGTCACATACAAATATGGAGGAACATCTACAAAAAAAAATCTTAATTTGCTGCAGATACCTCAAAACAAAGCAATAAAAAATCCGTATAGATTCGAAAAAAGAACTTCTACGTTGGATATGTATTAAAATCTTAAATATATTAATGTTATACTACGTAATCGACTTACATAAAATGCTCAACTCAAAAAGAACTTCTAATGTTTGTAACTACAAGCTTCATCAGTATATCTGGTATACACACATCACAAGATCTGCCTAACAGTATTATAATAACATAAACAAAGAGAAGATTTAATGGGCACGATTCAACATAAAATTTAGCTTATATTAATTATAATGAATTATCACTACATATGAAATGGTTTGGCAAATTAAATAAACTACTTTACTAGTACTTTATAATTTAGTAATTAGTTTATAATAATTATCATTAATTTCAATATTTATCATATTAACATTTTCCTTTTACTATGTTTTCTTTTTATTCCTATTTTAGTTTTTCATATTTTTTATCTGATTAGGTTTTTGTCTTATTGTACTTCCTTACAAGCGGTATCGATCCTGGGGAATACAAATAAATAAATTAATAAATAAAAATAAATTTCGATGTGGCTTTAGGGTGGATTGCAAAAGCTTATTGTGTCATAACTCACAAGCTCTCCGTAGTTATCCATACTTTTTCAATCCAGAAGTTTTTTAAGGCCTTCAATATATTACAGTGAATCGAAGTGAGTGCTCAATTATCTCATTCTCCTCGTAGTCTATTTATTTTATCGTAACAAAAAATTAGGCTCGTATTCTAAGACGAAAAGTTACTCACTGAGACGTTAGAATAAAGTGTCATATATAGTTAGAAAATTTTCATTCTATTTTCTTTTTTGTTCGTGTTTTTTTTATTTTCTTTTTCATGTCATATTATCTAAAAAATCGTGTTTCAACACGAGACATTTTTTTTTATTTATTACCTTTGTAGATGAAAAATATTTTTTTTTTGAATACGAAATGCAAACTTTAAGGAAAGAAAAATCGAAATGTTGAGACATGGAGAACAAAAAAAACCTTAAATAAAAAGTGGTTTCCTATAGATTCATAAATTTTAAAGCAATTTTTGAGACAAGAAAATATCGAATAGGTATAGGGCCACTTTGATCAAGATTTTTTCAATTGAAAATTTACTTTAATCTTAGGTTTCAAGCTAAGTTAAAAAGTATAGGTGCTAATGTGTATAAATGAAGAATTAATTAGTAATGATTCTTTAAACCATTTGTGCTCAAATATGATTTTCATCTGAGCTAGATTCTATCATATCGTTGGTATTTGAAAAAATAATGTAGAAGTATATCTATTTTTTTTTGTTGAGCATATAACTCTTACGATTTTACTGTTCTTGTCTATTACCTCTAGCCATCTACATAGTAGGATCTGTTTTACAGTTCGTGATTTAAAATTTTGCGGTGTAGGTTGACGTCGTACGCTCGTCTTTGTTATTCATCTATTACATGATTTAAATTTACAGGTATAAGTTCGGTATGTAATATTCCGTATATGAACACCATAATGATTTACTAAATTGTCTTAGTACGCGTTTACTTTTAATAGATTCTTTTGTTTCTCTGTTAATATGCAACGTTTTACTTTTTCAAATCTCGTTTTAGCAAATACTCAACTTCAGACAGACGAACCCTGTAAAATGTATTCATACTTATAGGTATGCCATTATTTTTTGTGTTACATATTAGGTAGTTTTAAATATATACAATAGAGGGCTCATGTCATTAATGCTGTCATAAAATTTACAATAATATTGTTTGAATGCACCTTTATTGAAGATTCAATGCAATACATTTCTTTTTGTTTTTTTATTTATTTTCTTAAATATGTAACAATAAAATTTATGATTTCTCTATTTATGTTTACTTTTGAGAAACTGAAAGAAAAAAAATGAATTATGTTTTTTGTGTAAAATATTATAAAAATATGTGTAATGAATAAAACTAACAAACATAAACATTATATTCAACACAACACTTCAGATGAGAAGCCATTTTGTTCATAGTACATGTTTTATTAATGTTAAATTAAATTTTATACGTTTGTTAAAATGACATCAGCTGATTGGGTCATAATTTTCTTGATCTTTTTGTTTTTTTTATTGAAATAATTTCTATCATAAATTCTAGTTTATTTTTGTAATCTAATAATTTTTATGTTTTTTAATACTAGCAACATATTTTATTCGTATATACAAAAGAGCCCTGAGAAAAGAATGTCTAATGGTCCATCATAGAGATTAATTATAATTATGATTGTTAATCTTTGTTCTCGGCAACTAAGTGGAAAAAAGAGGATAATAGCCTGAAAAGAAGAGAGGAAAATAGTCAGTGGAATTTGGTTTAACAGTAAACTAACATAAATACATAAGCACTGCGTATTATACCCTTTCTGTTCCAGGAGTATTTTTGGAGGATTTTGGACGCGACCAGTTATCCTTGATGATTATGGTCAAAACCATTATAGTAAAATGATCGGAATGGACAGCACATTATCTACTGGAGGTCACCTGGGGAAGTTGGCCCTGAAGGGCGACATCAAGAAATCAATCCTCATAAAATACCAAAATTTTTCAGAAGCATGGTTGACTCATGCAACACACTATAAGTTCATTGAAATCTAATTTCACACAAAGTTCAAATGATCGGAACAGTCTACTTCTACAAGCGGTCCCATAACTACAGTACTATGAAGAATGATAACGAATAACCAAACGGGAAAATTGAATACATGTACTTGTAGTAACCAGTCGCTTATCATTCAAAATACATAAAATTATGTTAAGCTTCGTTTTCATATGCATTTAACAATGCAATTTTGCTATATAGCGTAATGTATATGTGTACAGTAAACATACGATAAGTGAATTGCATCTTATGCGTAAGTATAAATCATACGATTTTTTAAACGATCAATTATGTCCAGTTCTATTAAACATATTTCTTGATCTTTTTTCAGCGTATTATACTTACATACATATATACATATGTGCAATATATTATGGTCTTTGAATAATATGATTTTACATTGACATACACAATCACTATGTGGCATTAATATGACGCATCATAAAACAGCAAAATGATGACGATAATGATAAATACTTGTAACTATTGAAAAATAGCAAATCTTGTCTTGTTTTTTGCTTCTCAATCAAAACTATAGTACAAAATGCAACAAGCACAAAATATTATCTATTTGCTGTTATTTTTTTGTTTTTAAATTATTATATAAGTTGTTGTTCATGTTTTTAATAAGTGAATCTTATAAATTGTAGTAAAAATGTGAAAAGTGATGATAATTGATGTGAGATAATTAGATGACGGGCAATCGGTCATGCAGAACTCGTACGATATACTTTTTGTTTTGATTTAAAGAAAAATCCAGATTGTGAGCTTTTTTCTTTTAAATTCGAAAAATGTGTAAAGAAAATTGTATCTATAGAATGGAAGCATAAGAAATTTTGTAATTATTCAGTTATATTTTATATATACGTACATATATATGTCCATATTATACATATGTTTTTAGAATGATTTAATGAAATTATATTTTAAAAGTGAATTAGTTATAATTGGATTGATAAATGAACATTGGATAGGGTGCTATAATTACTATGTGATTATGTTGTTGTTTATTATAAGAATATAAGAAATAAGATTAAGATTAAGTCTAACTTTGAAAGCATAAACATTATTGAGAAAAATATGTCAGGAATAAATTGAAAAATGTACATATATTTTTTACAAAATCTTACTTTTAGGGTTGCTTTTTGTATTTGTTGCAGAATCTTATGCTCTAAAAACTATTAAAAATAAATATATGATTTAAATATTTTCTACAATTCCATAAAATTAAATTTTATATACTATATACTTAAAATCTATGCACATCTTTAATGATGTGGATGTATGCCACCGGTTATGTACGGGGCGGTGCCTTTATGGAAGAGGAGTGACACTGGAAAAAACAAGAAGTGACCTGGAACGCTTGCAGAGACTTGCATGCATTTGCATTACTGGGGCTGTGAAGATGAACCCAACCGCGGCAATGGGGGTGATTTTAAGGCTAACTCCACTGTGTTTTGTTGTCCAGATGGCGGTCAAAGTGGCCATAGCGATATTGAAGAAGAATAAGGTAAGAATAATCGGGGCGGGTGATCGGGATTTTTTCACCAGTAAGGTTCGCTCTTTGCGCTGCCTAGGGATGATATGGTTAGAAGATATTGTTTCGAGAAGAACTTCACCTCTCTGTTTAGTTGCAGAACAAAATCTGGGGAGGCTAGTTCGCAAATTATAATCTGGGGTCCCACGCGAACGTGTGGTACACGATTGCACAACCATGCGGGTTCGGATGCTAGGATATTTGGGCCAAGAAACAAATTCTTTGAGACCATGGGAATATCCTACAGCGTCCTTCTGTCGGAAGGAGTTCCAGTTCAATCTTGAAAGAGGATAACAGGGACAATTAATATTAATCATGTCCGGCAGTCAGGCTTCCATCAGAGCACTCAGAGAGAATTTGTTTTCAGTATTCTCCAGGCTCAACGAATTGGGAACAAATACGCTGTATTGGGTGCCATAGTATGTGGGCGTAAAGGAAATGAGGAGCGAGCGAGCATGGAGGCTTGGTCCGGAGTTCTTCTATGGAATCGATCTACATGTGGTTCGTGGAGAATTAAAGAGGAAAATTTGCTGTTTTCCAGGATTTCGACTGGCAAGCGAGCTTTAGACTGTAACCAAGGGGGCTGTCAGAAGCTCCTATTGCTGCGTGGGAACCAGGTGAGAGTTCCAGCCGTTTTCTTGACGCATTGCATGCTTAGAGAAACTTCTAATTACTCATATCCATCAAGAGGGTTTGTTTCGAAAGGGTGTTGCATGGGCGTGTCTTTCGGGAGGGGGTTTCAATAGATCCTTTATGCTGGATGTGGTGCGTCTTATCACCCTGTTTGTATTTATACTATTTAAAATCTATGGCAAATATAATTTTTTTAATTATTTATGTAACATATTTTTAGTTTTATTAGGTAAATGCTTTGTACTATAAAAATTTAGTATTTTCAAATCAAATTATTCATATTATAGAAACTACATATACATATACTAGATTATTTACGTAAATCTGATGAGGGTCTATTGTGAAAATAAATATAAAAATGTAAATTAAATAGAGTATATAGATTTATAAGTACAATTTGCAATTATACAATATACATATTATCGTAAATTTTATAATTAGATTATTTGGTGTTATTTTTATGTTATTGGATTGAGCAATAAACTGAATACACTAAAGAAGCAATGCGATTATTAAACAGTGAATTTTAAATAAAATATGAAATTTGATCGATCAAGAATTGCAAGAAATAATACTTAATTTGACAGATTTATGAAACTTTAAATGCCACAACTTAAATGCAAACTTTCATTCAAAAATTTAAATGCGTTTCATTCAAAAATTATTATATAAAACTTGTATGAGTAGGTTTTAGTTATAATCTGGCACGTGAAAATATTAATATACGTCTATGAATACTTAATATGAATTTTAAGGTCATAAACCTTTAAAATAAAATCACACACGTAACACATCAATTTTTTTTTCCAATTTAATATTATTGGCGTGATTTCGAACAACTTCAATTATAGATCTTACATGCTTTATATACACATGTCCTTAAAAAATATACTTTGAACATGTATGTAAGTATAATTACAATTATAATATGGCTGTTGTAAACTATACAATTATTAATTATTAAAATTTATAATATTAAAACGCTTCGTTACAAAATCGTTTTATAATTAAAAACATAATAAAAAAATAAAAAAATATCGAAATCACAATAAAAAAATGTATTTAATAATAATCACTCCTCTTTAACCCACACGAACATACATGTATTTTGATTCCCTTGGGTGGTGTATAAAAGCTTCAGTTTTTTTATTTTTTTTTATTTGGTTTTATTCAAAATAAAAACAACAATAGCAAAAACAATACATATAAAATATTGTTAATTTTATAACAAGCATTGGCAGTAGCACCAAACTACAACACAATTATTAGGTATGTACATAAAATAGCAGTAAGGAGAAAAAAAAATAATAAAAAAAACAATACGAAATAGTAAAAAAGCATAAAAATAATAACAATAATAATAACAACAACAATAACAATAATAAATAATAATAAGAACAATAAACCAGAACAATAACTTTGAATTGTTTATAACGGCTCTTACGTGCAACATAATTTGTTATAATAACCACTTTTAAAATAATTTTACTTAAAAAAAAAATTAAAACAAAAAAATATGAAATTATTATTTGAAAAACAATTGAGAAAGCATATAAGAAGAAAAAAGAAAAAAAAGAGAAAAAAAATTGAAAATTTTCTACTAGAAATCTACATAACGCCATCTACATGTTGTTTATGTATTTATAATGCGCTGCGTTATAAATAGCGTGACGAGTTTTTAAATTTTTTATGCGATTTCTATTTTACTTTTTCTTTTTTGGTTTTGGTTTTTGTGTATATTTTTTTTATTATATTTTAAACAACAATAACAACAAGAACATCAACTTATGTGTGTGTCCCTTTAACCCCAAACTCACAGCAAATTTACTTAAATTCAGTCACTTATATTTTCCCATTTATATTTTTTGGTTTCGTATAATTCTTATACTCTGCAGTTCTAAAAAATAAAATATGAGTACTCGTGTGTGTGTTTCTGGATTTGTTTTTACTGAGTATATATTATGTACATTGCATATACATACACATATATACACATTTTTATAACTACTTTACTATTATTTTACCATTTTAATGATTTTAACATTTCATATTTTTTTACGTTTCTTTATTTTTTTTTGTTATTGTTTTTTACCACTTAGAAAAAAAATTCACTGCAAATTGGATTTCACTTGAGAACCACCGACGACAAAATATTTGTATACACACAATATGTACATGTTTGTAGAAAAATATGTTGGTATGTTAGGTATAATTTTATTAATATCATATACAAATTTTTATGATCCAGTTGGTAGGTAGATACAGTAATACTCGTATAAATGGAATATAAGGTGTCTTCGTATAAATATTATAAGAATTCAATTTATCAAAACCGATGATTGTAAAATAGTACAATTGTTTTAACAATAATGACAGAGGTCTAGAGCCCTAAGCTTAATGTGGATTTAAGTAGTGAAGAAAATTTTTGCATAGCCTTGTTATGATCGGCGGAGCGAATGTCTTATCGAATCTAATGTACTAAGCGAATCAAATGACAATGCAATAGGTAGTTTATATTGTAAGATATAAAATAAAAATAGTTAATATGATAAGAAAAAAATGTATTTATTTTTATACGCCAAGCTTACATTTTTTAGTGACTAGTTTAAGCTTATATTTTTAGTGGTTCTGCCACACCTGAAAGAGTGACTGTGTATGTATACTAAAGAAGGAAAACTCAAAAACAAACAAAAAATTTTATATAAAAAGTATAATAGAAACACAGCCCTCAGCCCCCGGCAAAAAGGGAGTGCTAAGAATTTTCGGAGGTAAAATAAGAACAACAATTAATATAGATACGTACTTGGTATGTTAACAGCTTATGACAAAGAATGATGAGAATATCTTGAGTAGATCACATAACGAAGCATTTCTCAGCAGAATGAATAGGGAACTTTATCAGAGCAGAAACACAGGAAATTGTCATATGCGGTGCAAAATATAATCTACTCAAACTAATCATTCAGGGAAAGATCGAAGGCAGGCGAGGTTTCGATGCGATGGATCGAAGCATATGTGAAATTCTAGTTGCTGGAAGCTGTTAGTAGAGTTAAATGCATAAGACCGCTGACGTCCAAACATAAATTTAGGAGAAATCATAAAATAGTAACTAACACTTGTGAAGGTTACATTGTGAAGAAAAAACAATCCGAAAAGTGACATTTTTTAAATTTTAAGAGATAATAATTCGGAAGATGGAAAAATAAAACAAATCAACAAGATATATCATAAAAATATAAAAACAATTAAAATTTAAAACTCGTCTGTATTACCGTATAGCAAAAAATTTACTCCGAAAATTGTTTTTTTTTCGAAGTATATCTCCGAAAGGGCATCATAATCTTATCGAGCAAACTTATCATTACATTTCTACAAATTTTATATAATGATAGGCAATTGTGTATAAAGGGACAACTTATAATAACTCTACTAGATATAGAAAAATTTATTAGTATACACGCATGTATATATATGTATATAAAATTGAAATGCATGTATGTATGTATATATGTATATCTTTATATGCATTTTATTTTTATATATGAATAATGAGAATTTTTTCGTCATGTAATCTTTCCATGCTTGTTAAGCGTAAATGATTGCTAGGATGATTTTCAGTCAATTCAATTTTCAGTTCAGTTCAGTTTTTCTATATTATTATTTTTTTGTATACATACAATTTCTATACATATAATTTATATTTATATATATATTTTATTTTTTGAAAAAAAAAAATGTCAAAGGTTTCTCATTCATTGCTCACTGCTGCATAATTTTTACGTATTTTTTTTTTTTTTAATTTTATTTGTTAGAGGAGACAGAACACAAAAGACGACGACTTTACACAAAAATACAAAAACAACACATTTTACAAAACACACGACATCCTATATAGTGTAGAAAATTGTAATAAGCATAGAAAAAACAAGAAAATTCACCACCAAAACTCTTTTAAAAGTTTTACACAAGCACACACAATATTGTTAAGCAAGTATATTAAAAATAATGGTAACAAAATAACAAAAATATAAAAGAAAATAAGTAAAAATCGAAAATTATAAGGTTAATTTTTCTTTTTTATGGTTGTAGTTGTTGTTAAGAGTTTTTAAGGTTGTGTGATTTTCAAATACTAATAATTTCGTTTTTTTTTTTTTGTAATGCAATTATTTAATTGTAAATATACACTTATAATCTTTTACATATTGAATTCTTATATACATGTATACATACACACATTTTACATTCATACATATCTCTACTTCACTTACATACAAAACAAGTGTGTGTGGCTTTATGCTATTTGATGTTACAATATTAACTAAGTATTAGGGAAAATACGATTATAACAACTATTTCTTAACTATTTATTATGACATATTGTGAATATCTACAATACTTAACTTATAATTATTATACAAATGTATATAGGTATGAAGAAATGAAAATATTTTAAAATCATGGTTTTGTTTTTTATATTTTTACTATTAATAACGCGGCATATTTTATTTAAGGTGGTGTAATTTTAAATTTAATATTGCTTTTATTTTCAATCCATATATTAACGTATGCTTGTTGTTATTTTAAGATTTTTATATTTTTATGCATAACGAAATCAGTAAGTGATGTGAGAAAGGGTTAAGAAAGATATAAATTTTGACTTAAAAGTTAAATGTGTAAAATAATGCGTGTAAAATCTTATATAATTAAAAATAACCGCACATTGACAAAAAGCTGTTAGTTTTGTAATCTCGGGTTGTTCCGAATTTTAATGGGATTTTTTACTAGAATGCTCATTATCTATGAACAATAGTGTATGATTAATTTTGTTCTAAATATTACTAGAGTTTTATTAAACATTCATTACACATTTTGTAGTCATTTTTCATTAAATGTGTGAGAGTCGAAATTCGACGAAAAGGTGAATTTATCGTGAAAATATTGAATTGTTAATATTGTGAATTTGTTATTGATTAAATCTTATAAATCGTAATAGTGAGGTGTTGTGGTTGATGAAATACTTCAATTTTTATTTATTGATACTCGTATTTTAAAAATTTGCAATACAAAACCAATGGGGCAATAACCATATGGGGCATTCAAAATTTTTGGCTTCATTTCCAAATAGGGACTTTCAGACTTAATATTGAATAATTGTGTAATATTTTGAAATATACCATTTGTAAAATTTATATAGGCTCTTACTTTTCATTCAAAAAAAAAGGGGGCGTTAAAATTAAAAAAAGTGCGTGTATAATAAAAGTATAATAAAAAGCGAACAAGAGAAAACAAAAAATTAATTTACTGTTCCCTCACGGTTGTATCGTAACTTTTCTTTTCTCTTTTAATGTATAAGAAAAATATTTTAATCCACCCACAAAACATATCAATAATTTTAATAAATTATATTAGTATAGAGACAGCATAGACGGAAAATTTGTTACTTTTACTCGTACTATACAATTTATAATATAGAAAATAGAAAAGAAAACCTAATACGAATTATGTTGAAAAGAAAAACTTTTAAATAAATTGTTAAAATATTGAAACTTATTACAAAAATGATTTTTTAGTGTACACATACGTTTATGGTCATACACAAAAATAACTACTTTAAAATTACATAAATTTATATGTACGTAATTCACACATCAATAATTTGTAGGGTAAAATTATTTTCGTGATCTTAAATGTTGCGGTGAAAGTTTTTTTTTTCAGATTTTCTTTTATATTTCCACATAGATTTTCGAAAGCGCGTTATTATTAGTTATTGACCTATGAAAGAAAGAAAAAATATTGTTTTTAATGAGATTTTAATAGTTAACAAAAATGGATTTTAATACCAAATGTTAAAAAATTAAAATCGCTTCTCTTTGTTATGAGATTTTGTTATTGTACATAACATTTTAAAACTTTTACTTATTTTCCACTCTTTAAAAGTTTAAACTATATTTATACATTCACTCACCTTGTTAAATATGAGGTGATATTTTGAAATAATCTTATTGTAAATTTATTTCTTTGAAAATTTTTTAAAGAAAATTATAATTATACTTAAAAATAATTTTTCAGTTTTAAAAATTCGATTTCTAATTCGATTAGAGTAAAAGGCTTATAAAATGTAGGTGAAATTTTACAACAATGTTAAAAGGAGCGCAGTTCAAACATTGTTAATATTATTATACTATTTGTAGTAATATAATTTTAAATTTCACTAAGTATAGAATAATACAAAATCAATAAAGAATACAATATTTTTGATGAATTATAATTTTCGTTAAATAATATTGTTTAGACTTAAGGTTAAGTTGAAACGGTTGTCAAATAATACATTCAAGCCAGGTAGGCACGTTATCCCTAACATCCGATTTTGATATTGGATATAGCTGAAACTTATCCAAAAAAGTCATTTTTGTTCTATCTAAAACTGAACCATAACAGATGTAGTCAAAAATTGCCTTTTACTTATCTATCCCCCCATAGCCGCGACATTCTTAGCAATACTACTTCAATTTTACACCGTTTGTTGGTTGATTCATTGCTAGAAGTAACTAATTGTTTCGGCTCTACACTGGTCAACATGTTAATTGACGTTATTACGCTATTTTATTGCCATATTCTTGAAAAAACCAAATTGTCTTTGGATAACCAATAATAGTTTGACAAATTTAATAACTCAATTTTAACGAATTTATGAAATATCCCTAACATCCGATTTTGATATTGGATATAGCTGAAACTTATCCAAAAAAGTAATTTTTGTTCTATCTAAAGCTGAACCATAACAGATGTAGTCAAAAATTGTCTTTTACTTATCTATCCCCCCATAGCCGGGACATTCTTAGCAATACTACTTCTATTTTACACCGTTTGTTGGTTGATTCATTGCTAGAAGTAACTAATTGTTTCGGCTCTACACTGGTCAACATGTTAATTGACGTTATTACGCTATTTTATTGCCATATTCTTGAAAAAAACCAAATTGTCTTTGGATAACCAATAATAGTTTGACAAATTTAATAACTCAATTTTAACGAATTTATGAAATATCCCTAACATCCGATTTTGATATTGGATATAGCTGAAACTTATCCAAAAAAGTAATTTTTGTTCTATCTAAAGCTGAACCATAACAGATGTAGTCAAAAAGTGTCTTTTACTTATCTATCCCCCCATAGCCGCGACATTCTTAGCAATGCTACTTCAATTTTACAACGTTTGTTGGTTGATTCATTGCTAAAAGTAACTAATTGTTTCGGCTCTACACTGGTCAACATATTAATTGACGTTATTACGCTATTTTATTGCCATATTCTTGAAAAAACCAAATTGTCTTTGGAAAACCAATAATAGTTTGCCAAATTTAATAGCTCACTTCTTTTAACGAATTTATGAAATATCCCTAACATCCGATTTTGATATTGGATATAGCTGAAACTTATCCAAAAAAGTAATTTTTGTTCTATCTAAAGCTGAACCATAACAGATGTAGTCAAAAAGTGTCTTTTACTTATCTATCCCCCCATAGCCGCGACATTCTTAGCAATGCTACTTCAATTTTACAACGTTTGTTGGTTGATTCATTGCTAAAAGTAACTAATTGTTTCGGCTCTACACTGGTCAACATATTAATTGACGTTATTACGCTATTTTATTGCCATATTCTTGAAAAAACCAAATTGTCTTTGGAAAACCAATAATAGTTTGCCAAATTTAATAGCTCACTTCTTTTAACGAATTTATGAAATATCCCTAACATCCGATTTTGATATTGGATATAGCTGAAACTTATCCAAAAAAGTAATTTTTGTTCTATCTAAAGCTGAACCATAACAGATGTAGTCAAAAAGTGTCTTTTACTTATCTATCCCCCTATAGCCGCGACATTCTTAGCAATACTACTTCTATTTTACACCGTTTGTTGATTGATTCATTGCTAAAAGTAACTAATTGTTTCGGCTCTACACTGGTCAACATATTAATTGACGTTATTACGCTATTTTATTGCCATATTCTTGAAAAAACCAAATTGTCTTTGGATAACCAATAATAGTTTGCCAAATTTAATAGCTCACTTCTTTTAACGAATTTATGAAATATCCCTAACATCCGATTTTGATATTGGATATAGCTGAAACTTATCCAAAAAAGTAATTTTTGTTCTATCTAAAGCTGAACCATAACAGATGTAGTCAAAAAGTGTCTTTTACTTATCTATCCCCCCATAAACGCGACATTCTTAGCAATGCTACTTCTATTTTACACCGTTTGTTGATTGATTCATTGCTAAAAGTAACTAATTGTTTCGGCTCTACATTGGTCAACATATTAATTGACGTTATTACGCTATTTTATTGCCATATTCTTGAAAAAACCAAATTGTCTTTGGATAACCAATAATAGTTTGCCAAATTTAATAGCTCACTTCTTTTAACGAATTTATGAAATATCCCTAACATCCGATTTTGATATTGGATATAGCTGAAAGTTATCCAAAAATGTCATTTTTGTTCTATCTAAAGCTGAACCATAACAGATGTAGTTAAAAAGGTCTTTTACTTATCTATCTCCCCATAGCCGCGACATTCTTAGCAATACTACTTCAATTTTACACCGTTTGTTGGTTGATTGATTGCTAAAAGTAACTAATTGTTTCGGCTCTACACTGGTCAACATATTAATTGACGTTATTACGCTATTTTATTGCCATATTCTTGAAAAAACCAAATTGTCTTTGGATAACCAATAATAGTTTGCCAAATTTAATAGCTCACTTCTTTTAAAGAATTTATGAAATATCCCTAACATCCGATTTTGATATTGGATATAGCTGAAACTTATCCAAAAATGTCATTTTTGTTCTATCGAAAGCTGAACCATAACAGATGTAGTTAAAAGGTGTCTTTTACTTATCTATCCCCCCATAGCCGCGACATTCTTAGCAATACTACTTCAATTTTACACCGTTTGTTGGTTGATTGATTGCTAAAAGTAACTAATTGTTTCGGGTCTACATTGGTCAACATATTAATTGACGTTATTACGCTATTTTATTGCCATATTCTTGAAAAAACCAAATTGTCTTAGGATAACCAATAATAGTTTGCCAAATTCAATAGCTCACTTCTTTTAACGAATTTATGAAATATCCCTAACATCCGATTTTGATATTGGATATAGCTGAAACTTATCCAAAAAAGTAATTTTTGTTCTATCTAAAGCTGAACCATAACAGATGTAGTCAAAAAGTGTCTTTTACTTATCTATCCCCCCATAGCCGCGACATTCTTAGCAATGCTACTTCAATTTTACACCGTTTGTTGGTTGATTGATTGCTAAAAGTAACTAATTGTTTCGGCTCTACATTGGTCAACATATTAATTGACGTTATTACGCTATTTTATTGCCATATTCTTGAAAAAACCAAATTGTCTTTGGATAACCAATAATAGTTTGCCAAATTTAATAGCTCACTTCTTTTAAAGAATTTATGAAATATCCCTAACATCCGATTTTGATATTGGATATAGCTGAAAGTTATCCAAAAATGTCATTTTTGTTCTATCTAAAGCTGAACCATAACAGATGTAGTTAAAAAGGTCTTTTACTTATCTATCTCCCCATAGCCGCGACATTCTTAGCAATACTACTTCAATTTTACACCGTTTGTTGGTTGATTCATTGCTAAAAGTAACTAATTGTTTCGGCTCTACACTGGTCAACATATTAATTGACGTTATTACGCTATTTTATTGCCATATTCTTGAAAAAACCAAATTGTCTTTGGATAACCAATAATAGTTTGCCAAATTTAATAGCTCACTTCTTTTAAAGAATTTATGAAATATCCCTAACATCCGACTTTGATATTGGATATAGCTGAAACTTATCCAAAAATGTCATTTTTGTTCTATCTAAAGCTGAACCATAACAGATGTAGTTAAAATGTGTCTTTTACTTATCTATCCCCCCATAGCCGCGACATTCTTAGCAATACTACTTCAATTTTACACCGTTTGTTGGTTGATTGATTGCTAAAAGTAACTAATTGTTTCGGCTCTACATTGGTCAACATATTAATTGACGTTATTACGCTATTTTATTGCCATATTCTTGAAAAAACCAAATTGTCTTTGGATAACCAATAATAGTTTGCCAAATTTAATAGCTCACTTCTTTTAACGAATTTATGAAATATCCCTAACATCCGATTTTGATATTGGATATAGCTGAAACTTATCCAAAAAAGTAATTTTTGTTCTATCTAAAGCTGAACCATAACAGATGTAGTCAAAAAGTGTCTTTTACTTATCTATCCCCCCATTGCCGCGACATTATTAGCAATGCTACTTCAATTTTACACCGTTTGTTGGTTGATTGATTGCTAAAAGTAACTAATTGTTTCGGCTCTACATTGGTCAACATATTAATTGACGTTATTACGCTATTTTATTGCCATATTCTTGAAAAAACCAAATTGTCTTTGGATAACCAATAATAGTTTGCCAAATTTAATAGCTCACTTCTATTAACGAATTTATGAAATATCCCTAACATCCGATTTTGATATTGGATATAGCTGAAAGTTATCCAAAAATGTCATTTTTGTTCTATCTAAAGCTGAACCATAACAGATGTAGTTAAAAAGGTCTTTTACTTATCTATCTCCCCATAGCCGCGACATTCTTAGCAATACTACTTCAATTTTACACCGTTTGTTGGTTGTTTGATTGCTAAAAGTAACTAATTGTTTCGGCTCTACACTGATCAACATATTAATTGACGTTATTACGCTATTTTATTGCCATATTCTTGAAAAAACCAAATTGTCTTTGGATAACCAATAATAGTTTGCCAAATTTAATAGCTCACTTCTTTTAAAGAATTTATGAAATATCCCTAACATCCGATTTTGATATTGGATATAGCTGAAACTTATCCAAAAAAGTAATTTTTGTTCTATCTAAAGCTGAACCATAACAGATGTAGTTAAAAGGTGTCTTTTACTTATCTATCCCCCCATAGCCGCGACATTCTTAGCAATACTACTTCAATTTTACACCGTTTGTTGGTTGATTGATTGCTAAAAGTAACTAATTGTTTCGGTTCTACACTGGTCAACATTAATTGACGTTATTACGCTATTTTATTGCCATATTCTTGAAAAAACCAAATTGTCTTTGGATAACCAATAATAGTTTGCCAAATTTAATAGCTCACTTCTTTTAACGAATTTATGAAATATCCCTAACATCCGATTTTGATATTGGATATAGCTGAAACTTATCCAAAAAAGTAATTTTTGTTCTATCTAAAGCTGAACTATAACAGATGTAGTTAAAAAGTGTCTTTTACTTATCTATCCCCCCATAGCTGCGACATTCTTAGCAATATTACTTCAATTTTACACCGTTTGTTGGTTGATTCATTGCTAGAAGTAACTAATTGTTTCGGCTCTACACTGGTCAACATATTAATTGACGTTATTACGCTATTTTATTGCCATATTCTTGAAAAAACCAAATTGTCTTTGGATAACCAATAATAGTTTGCCAAATTTAATAGCTCACTTCTTTTAACGAATTTATGAAATATCCCTAACATCCGATTTTGATATTGGATATAGCTGAAACTGATCCAAAAAAGTAATTTTTGTTCTATCTAAAGCTGAACCATAACAGATGTAGTTAAAAAGTGTCTTTTACTTATCTATCCCCCCATAGCCGCGACATTCTTAGCAATACTACTTCAATTTTACACCGTTTGTTGATTGATTCATGGCTAAAAGTAACTAATTGTTTCGGCTCTACACTGGTCAACATATTAATTGACGTTATTACGCTATTTTATTGCCATATTCTTGAAAAAACCAAATTATCTTTGGATAGCCAATAATATTTTGCCAAATTTAATAGCTCACTTCTTTTAACGAATTTATGAAATATCCCTAACATCCGATTTTGATATTGGATATAGCTGAAACTCATCCAAAAATGTCATTTTTGTTCTATCTAAAGCTGAACCATAACAGTTGTAGTCAAAAAGTGTCTTTTACTTATCTATCCCCCCATAGCCGCGACATTCTTAGCAATACTACTTCAATTTTACACCGTTTGTTGGTTGATTGATTGCTAAAAGTAACTAATTGTTTCGGCTCTACACTGGTCAACATATTAATTGACGTTATTACGCTATTTTATTGCCATATTCTTGAAAAAACCAAATTGTCTTTGGATAACCAATAATAGTTTGCCAAATTTAATAGCTCACTTCTTTTAACGAATTTATGAAATATCCCTAACATCCGATTTTGATATTGGATATAGCTGAAACTTATCCAAAAAAGTAATTTTTGTTCTATCTAAAGCTGAACCATAACAGATGTAGTCAAAAAGTGTCTTTTACTTATCTATCCCCCCATAGCCGCGACATTCTTAGCAATACTACTTCAATTTTACACCGCTTGTTGATTGATTCATTGCTAAAAGTAACTAATTGTTTCGGCTCTACACTGGTCAACATATTAATTGACAAATATGTTAGCCAGAACACTCCGAGTATGTTATTTTTCCATTTACTCTAGGTCTGCTTTATTGACGCATTGCGTAGCAACAGCATGCATGTACCTAGCGGGATCTCCAAGTATTCCTTTCAGCTAGTATCTCGAAAGTCGTTCCATTCCACGCGAGCTCATTCGCAGCTTTCTTGAATTCCACTATTACCCAGAAGCCAAATCAGATCAATTTCGAACGATAGAGCTATCTTGTTGACCCGGACTATTTTAGAAAAAGATATCTCCGCTTTCAACGCCCTTATCAATGCCTGACTGTCCGTAAAAATGCTGATACACATACTGGTAGCCGCCCATTGCCCGCCCCAATTTTAAAACCTTGTTTAATACAACTACCTTCGCCTTAAAGACGAGACGTCTGGAAGGTAAAAAGAGATCTCCACACTAAGTTCTTTGGAGAATACTCCTTCTCCAACTCTTTATCATTCACATTGAATCCATTCGTATAGAAGCGGATATAACCGTTACAAATACGTTACCGTTACAAATAATTCTACGCGAAGGAAAGCACACGCGAGGCATAGTCAACCCTATGTGCCCCAGATCCGCCAGTTTCAGATTGATGGATTTGCTGAGCGTAAGCCAATATGTTTTATTGTTTCTAGAAGAGCTTAAAAAAAATGGTTAAATCCAATTAAAATAGGTATTTTACTAAATTTTCTTTAAAAAATTTGTGAAAAATAGAATTCGCTATAAGTAACCCATATCGTTTGATTGTTCTTGTCACAATCGTATCCCATATCGTTTTTAATGAAAAATTGGTAAACGGCTGGTGTATGAATTAGTGACGGCAATAAATTCTTGCAAGCCTAGCCAAGTGATCCCAGACCACTATAATAACTTTCTTCTAGTTCATATTTCATTGAATTTATTTAAAATACAATCAAGATTTTTTAACTTATTAAATTTGATTTTATATTTTGAATTATTCAAGTAAATTTTAATTATTTTTATTATAAACTTTTATAAAAAAAAAAACCTATAGTAAAATTAAATATCTTTATGGTAAAGCAACCATATTGTTACAAGTTTTTTAAATATTTTTTCATATTTAAAAAAAAATTTATTTTCATTTTCAGTGTGCTAATTAGAGAACGTGTGACTGTGCGAAAATAATAAAATATAAGAATATTTTATTTATTTTTTGTTGTTTTTTATATCCTTGTTACTGTATCCTTTTTTTTGTGATAATAAGAAACTTTTGAATTACAAAAATAAAACAAATACGATATACGATATAAAGTAAGTATTTGTTTTAAAGTACACCTTTTTGATTCTATACACGCATATCGTATATAAATCGCGTTATTTTGTACGTATGTATGTGAGGAGATTTAAAATACAATCATGTTGTGTTTAACAATATGGTGATGCATCAATATCTCGTATACAAAATGTATGTGTTGTATTCAGTATAATATCCTTTCATAATTTTTATGAAAATAAAAATAAATTACATACACTTACCTTATATATGCAATATGTTAAAGGATATAATGCGAGAGAAAAAATATACTGCTGAAATGATTATATTTAGTGTGTTATTTTATGACATTATGAGAGTACAAGCATAAGAGATTGAAAATTTTTTTTTCTTATGATTTTGTTTTTGTTATTAATTTTTTTTTTTTGTAGTTATTCAGTGTTTGTTCAGCGTATGTTCGCTTTTCCTCATTATATTCTTTGTAACCTTATGTAATTTTGTATAAATTTTTTTTTGCTAACGGTAATTATTATGGAAGCCAATTTGGGCGCCATAATCCTTTCTTTTCCATACTGTACAGAAATTATGTGTGAACGTATAACGTACGTACATCTGCATTTTTATTTTTTGAAGCACTTATACACTTATATTAATTATAGGATTATAGTTTTCTATATTTGATTCGTCGAGCATAGAGAAAGAGGGGGTTAGATTGTAGTATACAAAAGGTGTATTTTAAGGATAACGTATATTTTGTGTGTAATTTTTGTTTATTTGTTTTTTCAAATAAGGTGAATATTTCACAATGAATATAGAATTAAAGAAATCTAGATTTAAGTTTGGAGCAGTTGCAAAATATTGAGTAAACAACTGATTTTTTGTTAATTGTTAGAATTAAAGTATTTTATACTTTTTATAATCAACTTATACTGAGATGTAGAAATTTAAGCTGTAATTGAATTTGCTGAACCGTTTCATAGTTATTCGATATTAAACCGTTGATGTACATGTGGAAAGCGCTTACATAGAAAATCTTACTGCCATTATCGAGACATTTATATCCCTTTCACTTTAGTTAGAAAACGTATACACCTTATATACAGTGTATATAATTGTTAAATTTTGTTAAAATTACTTAACTAGATAGAATTCCAAGCGCATTGGGCAAATTATGCGAGTTTACTTCCGAAAATTGATGTTAGGATCTTAAAAATTACTTCAAATTTTTGTTTTAAATTTTAAAAATATCGCAAAATATTAACATTCTTGAATCCCTATTTAACAATAAAAAATCAAAACTAAATCCTCTTCCTTTTTTTTATTCCATTTCTTTCATTTATAATTTTTAAATATCTTAGTAATATTACTGTTTTTCTTTATTTGTAGTTTTCAGTTGGCTTTGTGCTGAAAAGGATATCCTTTTTTTACCCATATTCAAAATTATTTAAAAGATCACTCATTTCCTATATATTTTACATATTTTACATATTATTCCTATTTTTACTACAGCAACCGTACTTGCTACCTTACCTTACTTATAAGAGTATAAATAAGCAAAAGAGTTAAATTTAAAATTCAACAAATCCCTTTGAACCCTATAACAATATTGAAAGGTATACAAATATATAAAAGTAAGTAAGTAGTAATTATACCTATCCTGTATAGTTACAAAATGGAAAAAAAGTAAAAAATGAAAAAAAAAATTAACGTGTCATAATTAACTAACAGAATTAGAATTCTTCACTATTGTTTCCAAATGGTATTGAATATTTCAAAAAAAAAAATATTACCTCATTTAAATTTTGTACATAAAGCGAGTACTAATTAGAAATCCTTAAGTATAAAGATAACACTGTAATTCACAATCTGAGCATTGTGCAATGATAAAAAAAAAGGAAAAAAGTAGAAAATTAGCAATATATGTTCTTTTTTCATTTACAAGGATCATCACTATATAATATGTACGACCTTATAATTCTTAGCTCTTGTATGCGTACTAGAAAATTATAATGGGTTTTTTTTTACACGATTCTCATATTTTTTCGTTTTTTTTTTTCTATTTTTAAAAAGGATTGTGCTAAAATGGATTTCCTTATCATTGTCTCGAATTTTTTTCATTCACTTGAAAAATTCTTCTCATATCCTTTACAAAATATATATATGTATACTTTTCTTTCTATAAATAAAACCACTTCAAAGACATTTTGTTTGGTGAAGAGTTCGTTTTTTTTTTTGTTGGCAAAAATAGCAAAAACAGCAAAAAATAAAAAAAATGAAATTCAAAATATTCAAAGCGGTAAAATTAACAGCAGCAAAAAGCCACAATATTAATGGTTGGCAGTTTAACTAAATATAGAGAGAGTAGCAGCATTGTAGTAGAGCAGCAGCACCCCTTTTCAAAAATAAAAAAAAATTATAAAAATTTTTATGTGAATTTTGTTGTGTTGTGTGTAATGTTTTTTAATTGTTATTAGCTTTGGTGGTGTTTTTTGCTTTTTTTTTTTTTGTTTTTTATTTTGGCGTCTTTTATTCATTTGTCAGTTTGATTTATTTGAGATTTGTTTTTAAAATAAAATAATAATGAAAAGAAGGGATTCTGTTTGCTCTTAGTTAATTTTTCAAAATGCCTCAGGAATTATGAGTGATTTTATTACAAGTACGTGTATATTTGCAGTGTAGAAGTGCGTATATTTAAGAAATAATATATTTGACAGAGTTTATTACTTGCATTTAACCTTTTTATTTTATTATGATTTTTCTTTTTATGTGTTTTTTAAGTATCTAAACACACCAATTTTATATATGAATATTATTTATTTCATAGTAAATTTACGAAGGATATTCTATAAATTTTTTAATTTTTATAGTGGTGTCATGTATCCACTATAAAAAAAAGTTATTGAATGGAGTTCGCGACATATTGTGTGTAATTCGGAAATCTAATTAGGAGAGGTTATAAAACAGACAGTTTTGTATTTGGAAATAGTGATTATTAATTATATGAAGCTAAACCTAGCTAATCCGTTGTGCATTGTTGCGGTCTCAGAAGGAAGTAAATGGTAAGTATATTTACTTGTTCTAGTGCATGCCAAGAGTGCCTGAAAAGTTGAGTTATTGCTCAGGGATGAAATACTTCAAAGAAATTTATGGGGTCCTCCAGAGCTGAAAGTATTTGTTGGAGTGCTCACTGGAAATTGTCGCTCTGTGGTTCACCTGAAAAGGTTATGGAAAGCTAGTGCAAAAACAAAACCAAAGCAGTGAATGGTAACAGCGGACGTTGTCAACACAGAACAACAGCGGAACGGAAAAATCAACTGTTGAGTGTTTTGCACATAATGTCAATTACATGGAAACAGATGATTTCAAAAATTTTCCGCAAACAGTAAAATAATATTTTATAGTATTACTTTATAGGAAAGTAATTTTTTATTTTACTAACAGCCGGTTAAATTTGCGGCGCCAATTATCATTTATTCTGGGCGGTCCCATTTATATATATGTGTATTCTATATACATGTTGATATTTCGTCGCGGAAAATCACTCTTATTTTGTTTTTAACATTAAGTGTGAGTTAAATCGTTTTTGTTTGGCGCGGAGTATCTGTTTTTCGAGTATGAGGGTGGTTTTCAATTAAGGCTAATTTTCTTGGACGGGTCTACAAGCTAACGTGGTAATAAGATTCGACAGAGGCCTAAAAATAGTGCTCACATGAATGGTACGCAAAACACGGGACGGCCCTATTCCGCGGAGAAAAAAATGACTTATTAGTCAAATAAATAAACTAATGTTTACAGAAAGACTGCTTTTGACTTGCAAAGGCTAACAGTCTCATAGTTGTTGCTCCTATATTTGGTCATAACTTATGTCGTTGGAAAATATGATATCTAAAGACATGCTTGCGTTTTAATAGTCTATGAACTCCTAAAATTTTATTGACGGTTCCGCGTATTTCCATTATTTTTCATATTTATAAAGTTTTAAAAAAATTATGAGTAGCTGTTAGATAAATTGCATAAAAAAATGAGTTTTTTTTTGTCGTTGATTTATTCTAATTTCATTCTGTATACAAATATGCCAATATAAATATGTGAACTCCTGCATACATTACTTTAATGAAATTGTACAAGAATCGAATTTGAGTTCACCGGTAATGTGGAATGATTTTTAATAAAAAGTAAAAAAATTTTAAAAACAAAATATTTTACGTACGTTTGTATTATAAGTGTACATACATGATTTGCATATGTAAATGTAATGATAAAAAAAAAAATGAAGTGAAAAGGAAGTTAATTTTTGTGTTTAAAAAAAAAAAAAAATCAGGATTTTTTAACAACACGTTATAAAATTTTTTATTATTTTGCATACATATAGGATGTGTTAAGATGCAGTGTGTGTAGGTAAGTAAGTATAAAATTGTGGTATATAGCTGTGACGAAGTTTTACAATATTTTTAATAATAACACTGAGTCTGATGTATATATGTATATGGTGTATGTATAAGAACTACATAACATAATAATTATATTGTTACTACCTTACCTACATAATGTGCCATTCCAATTATATAACTAAGATTTTTAATGGCTTTTCTACATTGAATTTCCTGAAAAAAATATGTGTACATACGAGTAATAAGGATATTTCATTTTTTTTTTGTGTTAATATTACATGTATATAAAAATTATACTTATGTATGTAGAATAATTATTAATATGCTATTCTAATATACGAGTAGTATTTAAGGACTGTAATTTTGGTGTTGTTATAAAAACGGAACCGGACACTTGACACATTTAAAAAATGTGATATATATGTATAATAATATAGAGGCGTATACGTTGCCGTGCTTTATTTAAAATCGTACCATGAATAAGAGTAATATGTGATCAGTAAGTTTATGTAAGTATATAGGTTCTTTCTGTATATGTTCTTTCAATAATTAACTGAAATGACATTTTTTTTTTAGTAACAAAGTAATAAAGAAGGCAGCATATCATCATTATTGTTATTGTTCCCGTTATTTTCACCATTCCATTCTCGTATATTAAAAATATGAATTTTATGTAAGATAAATATGTATATAAAATAGTAGTTTAATATATAGGTAAGAACTTATATACGAGTATACGTATGGGATACGTTTGTTTTTTAAAGAGCGCCTGTAACGAGTGAAAAGGGCATAATTAACTTTGCTATATATTACATATTTTAAATAGAATTTCTAGTATCCTACATTATGGTAATATTAATAAGAAGTTCGAGTTTTTTTTTTGTTAAAATAATAACAAATAGTGGGTATTTTTCCAGTATGTATAAGAGTTGTATATAATAATGTTAAAGTTATTACAATACGATTAACTTGTGTTTTAAATTATTAATAATAAAATTAAAAAAATGATGATTTTTTTGTTTTTCTTAGTGTAATTAAGTTTTAAGGAAATATATAGATTTTAGAGTTACCTAGTTAATTTTTAATATTTTAAGTTACCATATATAAGTACAGATTAAGTATAAGATATATGATTTTGTAAATTACTTTTATAATTATAAAAATATTTTAAGTCTTCTAGTCAATATTGCAAAAAATTACTTTGATATTCAATGCAGACCTTAAAAGTTACATACAAATATAAATTTTTAGATATGAATATGTATACCCATCATGTTTACTCTAATAAAGTATTTTTTTCTATGTAATGTGGTCTCTATCCTGAAAGCTAGTGAGTTAACGTCGTCACGAGCTGGGTTGGGTGTGCGTTGGCCATAGTTTCACACTCATTTGAGTCCCAGGCCAGAAAAATATAGCTGGAAATGAACGGGCGGTTGAGGTTTCGAAGCGTAGCTCAGCAATAGACATTTTAGGGACAGAACGGGTCTTTATTCACATAAATACAGTGAAAATTAACATATATACAGATATTATCTATTGTGTGCCGACTACAGATGGAAAGCCTCATCTGCAAGTTATGCATAACAGAAAGAAAAATGTAACGAACATATGATTTTAGCAAATCGGGTGGTTACTACTAGCAAGCCTTCAGTGGGGCATTGCCTAGTCTACACTATCGACATTGGTAGTTAGAAAAGCATGCGACTAAAGAAATAGACAAGAAGGAAACTTTTTTGATTATCTCTGGGACCAACGGCGGGGGAAGCCAAACTGGTCATTAGGGTCAGAGCAAGCTTGAGGGGGCAGCACGAGATATCGAATATTGGTATCGGAGATCTAGATAGATTCCCCAAAAGAACCGGGTGGCTAACATATGTTATCTGTAATCGTATGTTCATTGACGTTCTGGTGCTTTTGGGATATTAGTAGCAAATAGGCACATTCATATATATAACTGTCTGCATTAGGATTGTAATACAAAAGAATTCAGTACAATACCAGCTCTTAAGTTGCATAATATTGTATCTAAGTGCCGTATTGCTGGAATTTTGAAGTCATAAGTTTTTAAACCATAGATCGCCATTTATTATGTCTTCTAATCAAAATTTTTATATTAATTATACTAACAAAATAAAAAAATAATTATTTCTATATTTTCTACTAATCAACTATTTACTTACTACCTAGTTTTTTCTATATACTTTTCATAAATTTGTTCTTTTTTTAAACTTATTAAAGTAATAATAAAGTATTTAAGTTTTAAATAAAATGCTTGACTTTAATAAACATGAGAAAATTAAATAAAAACAAAAATGGAAGAAAAGAAGGTTAATTGTTATAAGCGCTGTGCTAACAAAATTTCTTAACCAATCATTTTAGTTATTTTATATACATATATATGAATTTATTTTTTTCTTATTATTTTTAAATAAAAGAATGTAGTTAAGTCTTTAAAATACTCTTAAAACTTTAAATATAGAACAATAAAAACCGAAATTTTTTTTTGATTTCCGGAAATTCAACTTTTTTGAACTCGTTTCGAAAATATTATATTTTCTCCTATTTTAAGAATTTTAGGGTAAAAAGCGTAGTCAATTTTTAATTCATAGCTTTAAAAATAAAAAATTTTGTTAAAAAAATTAAGTAACTAATTTTTTTCTATTATAATTAATGAGTTTAAAGAATGTTTAAAAAAAAACAACAGAAAATTTTTAAAATAACAAAAAAAAAATTTGTTAACAGCTTTATTTGTTTTCGAATTAACTGTTTTTATTGTAATAAAACAAAACTTTTTTTTTCTGTTTGTTTTATGATGGTAGAAATTTATATTGGTATTTGGGTGAGTTTAAATAGAGCCGGAAGGTAAAAATTTTGTAATTTTCATTTTCAAAATGGTGATACTAATGATTTTTTTTTTCTTACATTTTGTTGATTTTTGGTTAAAAAAATTTTTTTATGTTTTTTTATTTTGGCAATCAACATTTTTTTTGTCTAATTTTATGTATAACTTTTTTTTTTAAATTTTAGCCTAAATAACATTCACCATAATTTTTGATTATAGTCTTAAATACAAGATTCAAGAATGACTAAATTAATTGAGATTGAAGTTGTTAATGACTTGATTATCATTATAGATAAATTTCACAATCTGAAAAGTTTCTTCGAGCGTATGAAAAAAATTTTGTATATGGTGTTGCTTTATTGAAGTGTTTATTAGCTCTATAGGGTGTTATATTTTAATACCCATATATCTGTTGAAGCTTGTATATGAAGTAATAATATTGTAATAAAAATTTATTTTAGCTCGTCTGTAGAAGGAAATCTATAATTCAATAAAGCATTAATTAGTTTAGTGATTTTGGATTGTAGATTGTGTGAGGCAGTAACAATGTATCGCGAAGCGACTCATATAAATAAATTGTCGCCTCCCGTCTTAGTGAGGTTCTAATTTTCTAATTGCCCCCACTATTTCTGTAATGGTTGGTGCGCCTGTTTCGATTGTAGCGTCTTCCCTAATATTTAGTTCTTGGTCTTCAAATTCTATATTTTCCGTACGTGTGTTGGTTTCTGCAAAGTGTTCTCTCCGTCTGCTCAATTGTTTTTAGGTTGATGTTAGTAGATTTCTATCCTTACTTTTTGTCGGTATTATTTTGCAGTTATTCTTGTTGGAGAGAATCTTAATTGTTTATGGAGTAATTAGATGTTGTTTTTGTACTGCAGCTACTTGAATTTCCCTGGATATGTTGTTATAGAATGTTCAATTATCACTTCTTGCCATTTTTTTAAAAGAAGTATGCAGTATTAGAGTTAAATGGACAGAAATAAAGAGTATGGAACAAAACGGAGAAAGTTTGAAAAGCTATGTCGAAACCATATGTTCCCTAAGGGAATAATATGAAATGAAAAATAGTGTGGTTCGGTGGGGATGAAAACTCCGCAGCATTGCGTGTATAGTTGCATATCGTTTTTTTTCTTTTTCGGACTAAAACTTTGGACTCTAACAGAATGTGTGCTGAGACGTCTTCTTTAATACGAATACATACCTTCTAATTTTGAAGAGAGTCTCATAATCATTTTGGCTGCTATATCGATCGCAGATATTTCAGAAAGTGATTTGTTGTTTTACGGCAGCTTGAATTTAAATTAATAATTTATTTTTTAATTTGTATGTTCTTTTCATGAATATTGAATAATCCTTTTCTAAATTTCGTTTGGATAATTATTTTTTCCTCACTAACTAGTCATTTGGAAGATTTATAACATTTCCAATAATCAAAGAGAAAATAATTAAAAAAAAAGAGAAAAGTGACAGGTAGACATATTTTACCGTTATAGTCGCGTCATTAACAACATAAACGTATACATACAACAAGTACACATACTTGTATTAATAAACTATATACGCCATTCCTTCTTGTATTACAAAAGACTAAAAGAAGAATCCAATTTTTTTTGCCATCCAAATTCAGGCACATATTTGCAAATTTGTTTTATGTTTTGCTAAAAATTTAATTTTATCTTCCGTTTTTTTTTTGTTAAGATTTTTTATTTTTCGGTTTATCTTTTGTTCTTCTAAATTAGTGGTGTTAGTCGGCCATTCAAATTTGTTCAACAGTATCAAATTTCATTCCTATATCTTTCCTATATACATATAAGATTGCTGATGAATTTTCGCAGTCTTCTTTTGTGATCTCTTTATCCTCTTAATTAACCTTTTAATACAAAAAAAAATTGTCTCACAAAACCATTATTAAAAATCTAAACACTAAATACATCCTTTTTTTTCCTCATTTATTCTATCTATGCTTACAACATTATTTTGTTTGGTAAAAAATAAAAATTTCAATTTTTCGCGTTATTTGTATATTGTGGTAAAATTATTATTAATAATGAATGATCCGTGGATTAAACAACATTTTTTAACCCATCAAATTAGGTATTTCACTTATCAAAAATTTGAGTCCTTTTTTTTGTTTTTTGCACAAAGTTTTCATATTATGCGAGAATTCGAAAATTTTCGGCTTAATATCAAAAGAGTAAAAATTTGACAATAACATCCGTACAGAAATAAAATAATATTTAGAAAGGGTAAAGGACAATTTCGGTGCTGATGCATTGAATTTTCTTTTTTTCTCAAACTTTGTTTTTTGATCTTTTGTTTAATATTAAAGCAAATTTTAGACACAGATTTAGAATGACATCTTTAAAGAAGAAGAAGAAGAAGAAGATGATGATGATGTTGATTATATTGTGATGATAAAGGGAATTCAGAGGTGAATATACTTTATTTAAATTCTATTAAACATTACAATGTTGTCATTGTCGGCATGTCTCTTCCTTAAATTTCATAATTGCATATTATGTAAAGGGCAAGATAATTTTAATTTTTAAAATTTTGCTTACGTTTACAATAATAATAAATTAACATGTGTTAAGTTATGTTTTAGATTGTTCTGATTTTTGATTGGTCAATACTATAGTAATTTTGCAAAATTAAAAAATTTTCTCTCTGGTTTAGTTTGTAAAATTTTCGAAAGCACTAATAAAAAATCGTTCTCTAGCTAATCCATGTCCAATTTAAAGTGTTATAAATGGGATATGTTATTGCAAAGGTCAGCGAATTTTACCATGGTTCTGACCTCGAAACACAGGTTTCTAATGAATACGAGAAGTTTTTCCTGGACAATATTCCGAAGCACCAAGTGGGGGGGGAGGGGGTGCGTAATTACCCACACTGTTCTTTTATCTTCAGATCTGTACTTCTTTAGGAAGTTGCATCAAGGTTTCCTTCTCTTCCTCGCAAAACCTTCAAGACCTGTCTGTCCTTAAGCTTAGTTTCGTTACAGGTGTTCCACAAGTCTATAATTCCCAGTTAGAAAATCTGCTTTCTCAAATGGTTTTTTCAACATTCCTATTATCGTTTTAAAGTGCTTTTGTTGGTGACTATATTCAAAGTCTTCTTTGTTTTCCGAACCCCTGTTTTAGTAAGCCTACGGCTCAATCATGCACCAGCAAAAAAAAAAATCAATAAAATCATTAAAAATGTCATTAAAAAAAATAATTTCTTTGTTTTAAATTGAGTGTAAAATTTAATTTGCAATAAAAAAACATAAACAGGTAAAATTTTAAAATTTTTTGGGTAGAGATAAAAACGGTAGATTTTTTGTGCTCTTCTCACTCACTAACTAGTTTATATGTTCTCTATTTCCAATATCAAAAAATTTAAACACATAATAAAATTTAAAATGCCTACACACCCAATATATGCATAATAAAATTATCTTCAATTAATGAACAGTTTTTTTTTGTGAATGCCGTAGGCAAAATAGTGTTATTTTCAGTCAATTACACAAACTTCAATATTCATTGTACAGCATAGGAGAAATGCACGCAGAAAAAAATCACAAAAAAAAAGAGTAAAAAAATATCATGAATTTTTGTTGTGATCCTTTGTTCATAAATTATTTTTTATTTCAGTTATTCTTTTGTTCGAAACACACACAGGACTATAATAATGTTAAAATTATAAGTGAAAATAAAGGATAATAAAAAATATTTTATAATAAAATTTTCTACTGTATAAAAATACAAAAAAAAAAAAAAACAAAATTTAATGTGATATGCGGTGCAGTTTATAAATTTTTCTAGGTTATTTGACATGATTACCAACTCATACCAATTACACCCTTTTTTTTCTTGTTTTTTAAACTTAAATACATTTTAGTGAACTCAATTTGATTTTAATAGACTTTACGTGTTCATAGAAAAAAAAAATAAAAAAAAAGTTCAAAATTTTCCTGCACGCATCGAATTTAACTGACAAAAAGAGTATGAACCTACACGCGGTGTACAAGGTATAATGCTTGTGGCCCCACAGCAACATGTTCATTTATAAATTCGCTCAATTTTTGTATGACTTGTTTTTTTTTTGCGTTCTGCTTAAATAAAACAAATTTTTTTTTGTATACAAATTTATTTTTGTTTGGTTTCAGGAACAATAAATGTAATTTTTGTTAAAAATAATTTCTGTATTATAATATGGCGGTGTTGTAGTGCTGCGTTCATAAAAAGGCGATGAACCAATTATGTCGGACAATCAAGTGGAACCCACAATTGCGTTTTTTTTATTCATTTATTTATTCTCTGTATCTGAAAATAATTAAGTTTTAAAATAATTGAAATGAATATTTTATTTTATGAATTTTGATTATGGTAAGAGCACGGCTATTTTTGTTTTGTTATTAATATTCTCTTTTTACAAATTCGACAAGGAGTTGTGATTTTGTAGAATGTTTTGTACATCTGTTCGAATATTAATCTGTGTATTTCATCACGCAACAGGGATATAATTTGCAGCTTATATGGTCACAACTTTCTTGCTTTCATTTACATTGGCTTGGAAATTTTATTTTATGAATTTCTGATTTTGATCTGGAACATTTTCATACTTAGTGACTCGACTATTAAAAAAGTCACATTCTATTTGAAAAATTTTAAAAATATTCGGGCTATTTACTCATATTTACCCATATTGTTTAATAATTGTCAATTGTTATACAAAATAATTTTAAATTAAAACGTGACAATTGAAAATCTAATTGGCTTTTGTAAATTTAAACGAATTTGTAGGTATTTAAATCTAAATCGATTATTTCAAGCAAATTATAAAATATTTTTTTTCCTAAATTTAATTTAAATCACAAAATTAATTTACAAAAATAATAAAAAATATAATTTAATTAATTTTGAAAATGCGAAAATTGTATTTAACAATAATGATTGTTGCCGGCATTATGGAATTGAAAATTAAATATTAATAAACCTATTGTTAGAAGAATAAAAAAAAAAACAAAAAAAAAAATTGTGTTGATGAAATGAAAATCACATTTAAGTTGAAAGTTACACTTCGATAAATTTATCGTAGTGAATAAATGAGTAAAAATTTTTTTAAACATTATATCTTAATATTTACCAAAAAGTTGGTCATGCAGTTAAATGTTCCATTCGTAAGCCCATTTTAGGGTATGCATATCAGGTCAGGTCTCCTTTTCGTAATTTTGATAAAAATCGTATTGAGGGTGTGCCCTTTGAAGATAGGCAATTTAAATTGCCCCTTAATGACAGTAGGCTTCGGCTTTTGCTCTTCAGATCGCTTCATTGTCGTAGGTTGGCTTCTAATATAGTTTTCATTAATTAACTTGCTGTGGGTAACGTGGTTGCTCTTGTTTTATTGGTTCGAGTTGTTGGGAGAATCCGAGTAATTTAAGGTCGGTCGAGTTTTTCAATGTTCCACGTTACAGTACGAACTATGGGTTGCATGAGCCAATGACGTTTTTGTTGCGCGAAATTGACTTGCATTCGTCGGCTTTTTGTGATTATAAACAAAAGGATTCTCAAGGCCAGATTCTACGGTAACACATACTGCACTCGCCGTACAGTAGCTATATATGCATGGTTTTGGTTATCTAGTGCTTAATTAATACTACTAATATTATCTTCCCTTCCCCTTTTCTTTTCCATCCATAAATGATGACAATATTACTTATAGTAACTGACAGCCACGTTTGTTGGCTAAGTTATATTTATTTCGTTATAACAAATTCTCGTAATAAGCAATCGTCTAATATAATATCTTGTAATTCTTCACAAATCATAAAAATTTTATCGGTAAATCAGCGGTTTGTAGCAATATATATATATCGTATTTATGAATATTTGTAAAATTTAATAATTTTTGTATGTGATTTTAATCTCTCACAAAAATTTTAATGTTAAAAATAACACTTTTAAAATTTAAATACGATTCACATGAATTAGATTTAAAGTTGTATAATTTAAAATATTACTTACAATAGAGATTAGGTGAATGAATGCATTTAATTTCACATTATTAAAGTGAATTTATTTTATAAAAATTGTATTGTACACGCACAAAATTATAACTGTGGGGGGAAATTCAAGCATTTTTATTGTGGGTATGCCCATATTTTGCTAAAACTACTGTACTTAACAGGCAATTTTATATTTTTTTTTTTGCTATTGTTTGTGTATTTATGAATTTTTATAATAAAATTATAGTTAAAAATTTTCTATTTAATTATGTACGATATTTATAATAAATTAGAATTTTATGTTAACGTTTATCTTTCTGTAACGGTTTCGGTATGTGAACTTACCACTTTCCCATATAACAGATTTGTACTTTTTTATTTTATGGTTATAATTTTAGAATAAATCTTTTTCTCATTTCTTTTATAATTTCTAATAAATCAAAATTTAAAAAATTATTTGAGAATATAAAATAATAAAAAATTATGTTGAAATTTATAATGAAAGATTTTGCCAAGCATTTAAAATTTATTTGTGAATTGTTAACAATTAATACTCGTAGTTAGGCTAGTCACAGGCTAGTCACCTACCTAGTTAAACCCTATGACGCTATGAAACTAGTGCATGAGAAATCATGCACTAGCCCTATGCTCCTTCTAGGAGTAAACAAAGGAAAAAAAAAAAAAAAAAAAAAAACAATTAATAGTCCTAATAGCCTGAAGGTCTTCTGCGGAATCGGACCACACACTGTTCGTTGAAAACTAAGAAAGGCATCAGAGAGGAGGCGTTCGGAACGCTAGAGAAGCCTTACAGTGTTGTGGCGGCCCAAGGAGTCAAAAGTTGCGATACTTGCAAATTCTGTTAGAAGGAGCTCGAGCTCATTAAGACGATGGGTCTCGAACGAGTGTTGCAGGACATGTCCCGCAATCAGAAAAGGAGACACAATAGATACATACCCGGTCGCGGTACTCTGTTACCCCGATAGTGCAAATTTACAATTTACAATCAACTATGCAGTTGATTTATTTAAAATTCTTTGATCTAAATTTAATTTAACAGTAATTATTGTGAATTTTAATCCTTATCAAAAATCTCAATCGATAATGGAAACATGAATTTGTCGAGTTTTGTAAAAATTAAAAATGATTTAAAATTCTATGAAATTTTTAAATTAACAATTAAATAAAGTTTTATACAGAAATCAATGGCAATTATTCTACTTTAACTTACAAATATTCAATTAATTTATGCATATAAAATTTAATCCAAAATGTATACGAAAAATTCATGTCCTATATGGTTCAAGGTTAAAAAAAAAAGCTAATTATAAAAAATGTCAAATTAAGTGAATGAATTATTTTAAAATTTTATTTCTATAAATAAGGTTTATTGCATAAGATTAAGAATTTTAATCGTAAAAACAGTGTTGTGGTTCCAAAAAATTTAGTTAACAGAGTGGGCAACTTTGTATACAAAAGATTTTTTATTGTAGATTAGTAAATTTAAGAATATGTAATTAAAAATTGTAAACTATAATCTGTCCTTGATATCAGTTCTGGAATATATTAACACAAAAATAGAAAATATAATAATAATAAAATACATACTTGATTAATTTTAGATCTTTCAATAAGAGTTAGACTATAAGGCTGAATTGAGTTAAATTAACAAAATTATATGCAATTGCTTATTGTGTCTATAGTTATTATAAGATCACGTCATAAGAATGAGGAACTCGTGAAAAGATCTTCAAAGATAACCCAATTGGCAGAAGAAATCGTGGACGGCTCAGAAAAAGATGGTTAAACTTCGTGGAGGATGATTTAATATAAATAGGAGTGGCTCAATACGGTTGTATCACAACAACTCACAACAACGGCCGCTCACAACAGATCGGATTGGCATCGTACTGCAGAGGATGCAGTGACACACTCTGGACTGTAAAGTAAAGAAAGAGAAGAGTGCTTTTAAGAAATTTTTTTCGTTTTCCATTAAAAATTATATATGAAAATGAAGGAACAAAATGAGAGAGCAAAAACACAATAGCCATGGACTTCTGAGGTCAACAATGTTTTTATACAAAGTGAAGGCTTTCATAGTGTATTATTTTGATATAATTTTGATTACTTGAGTAATATTTGAGAGTTGTGCTCCTACCCAAATAGTTGACTTAAAATAGTGTTTTCGAGTTTGAAAAAATTTCACGCATTTAATAATTTGCTTCATAATAAATATGATCAAATTAAAGAACAGTGAAAGTTATTCTAGTTACCTATAAATTTTCTAAATGAATTTCACTTTAATAAAGAAAAATTAATGTTATACAGTATTACTTTTATTATTGTTACATATTTTCAGTTAAAAATCATTCATTACACTTATGACCTCTTATTCTCATATATAAAAAGTAAAACCAAACCACCAATCAATCACTCAAAAGTCTAAAAATCTTATGAATAATAAAAATTACAAATATTAAAAATTCCTTACTATTTTTCATTATACTATTCAAGTACTATTTGCTGCTATACATAAGGAACAATAAAAAATTTACATATGTTATACAATATAAGTATGTGTAGATTCATAAAAGTCGTCATCCCACATTTACTTGACATTTGACCACATTCAATTAACTCCATTTTAAAATCATAATTTATTATGAAAAATTTTTTTTTTTTTAGTAAAACCCCTGCCATTTATATACGCGATTCAAAAGACTAATACCATAATTCTACTATTGATGTGTGAGTATTGCAAGTATCTAAGCAAATGAGTGTGTACCAGTAAAGAAATAGTAAATTTTTGTTTTTCCTTAAAATAAACCAACAAATCCGAAAATGGTAGAAAATAAAAAAAAATGTACTATTAATCAAAATCAATTTAAATTATTTTTAATTTCAATAAAAACCAAAGTTCCAAGCATCTTGTACAATATCAAAAAAATTCCAAGATGTGCACAACAATATTGATATATACTTACATAGCATACTAATCATTTACATAGCATACTATACATATAACCACAATTGTATACGTGAAACAAGGGAAAAAATTTTGCCGAGTACACAAAACTTAGATTGAAAAATTTAATAAAATTATAAAGCGTATAAAATATGATGTACTAATAAAAATGTGTAAATATATATAAATAGAACATACATTTATAATATTGTGCGGGTGTAATTATGATTTATGAGAATAAATTGATAATAAAATGATCAAAAATTGTGTAGTGGCAATATGAACAGCAAAACTACCTACCACCATCAATAAAAATTCCTTAGCTCTAAAAATAGTACATAATATACTTTTTATATTCTAAAAATTATTATATATTAAATAAATTGATTATTAAAAACCACAGCTATATTAGTATGAGATTATACATATGTTATAGTTTGTATGTGAATATATGATGAAATAATGACTCCTGGGTTAAATATCTAATAAAGAATTTTGTTATTTTTAAAGTGTGTAAGAGCCCACCATCATTTTATGCTTTAAATAAAATATTATAAATTTTATTCTATACTATATACGGATAAATATATGGCTAGCTATTATTCTATAGATGGTTCTAAATTGAGATTTTAAAAATATTTTAATCAAGAAAAACTAAGAAAGACGCAAAAGTATGGGATATTTAAATATGACAACAACAAATTGAGTATTTAAGAAATAAATGAATTTTTAAGTTTTGGTGCAATAAAACAGGGTTATTCATTAAACTTTAAATATTTTAATTAATTTATTTTCTATTGAAATACTAATTTATTCTTGATTGTAATTACGTAAAAGTGAAATTAACCCTTGTGCGGTCAGAACAAATTTATTTGAAATACCACATGATGGAATTGGGTGCAAATTTAAAATTAATTGGCTCAAAATCACCTAAATTTTGTACGCTGGTTTGTAGCTCAAAATTATTGCATTATATTGAAGTATAAGCTTAGTTCTTTAGTGTTCCAAAAACTACAATACTTTCATACAAATCTTTCTAATACACTGGATGTGAGAAAAGGAACTCATATTGAAAGACTTGGGTATGATGTGAATTGTATAAATATGAGATGACTTGATAGGTTAAGGTGATTTGAATGCGAACTCCGGCTTGGGCTCGTACTTTATTACTACATTAGTTAATAAGCGAATTAGTGTACGTAGTTTGGTCTTTTTAATTATATGTGATGCTTGAATGATTTTGAGCTGCTTCAGTAATATGAAAGTGAGCCTCAGTTTTATCAAAAGGAGTAGATTTGTTTTATGGGGATTTCGGTTTAATGAATTGGGAGAAGATTTCGGGTGTGCCAGTGTGTGACGCGGTCGACTACTTCAAGTGACTTGGATAGATTTAGTGGAGAGTTGTTCGTGGGATGCTGATGGGCATATTATTGGCCTAGTACTGAGCCGCAATTTTAAGAGTACCACTGCTCCACTGTCTAACTAATTACGTAACTAGCTAAGTTTTAAATGAACTATGTTCATATTCAAAGCATTAAAGCTTGGGAATGGACCATTCATTACCCTATTTTCATACTTCATATCGTCTTAACCCTATTTTCATACTTAACAAATTGATTTTAATATTAAGAATTTTTGTTAGCTTAAATGCTATGTATTTAGATAGCAACCGCGTAGTATTAAAAATATTCACGCGAAATAATTTTATAATTTTAAAAATTTAATTTTTTTTTTTTTGCATTTTCGATTTATTCATTTTCTATTTTTATAATAACATGCCGCAACAATTTTTGTAATAGAAAATTTACAATAATCAAAATAGTATAGAAGTTTTCATTACGTTCATTACAGAATTGCATATTTATAATTATAGATTCAAAATTGTTATAATTTATATAGGGAAAATTCAATAATCAAATTTACTTAAAATGACAAGCGTTACACGATACATGACAAATATGACATGGCTTTTATAACATGCGAAATTGAATAGTTTTTGACAATTTTATATTACACGTATATAGCCTACATATAAAAATATAAAACCAATGAATTGACATTGGTTTACTGGTTGCACATTTTATTGTAATTCAATATGAATTTTAATAAATAATTGCATATTATATGTAAGTGAACTGCATAAATGTAATGGATTGCAATATGGTAATTTTATACGGTTTTGAATTCATTAAAAGTATATTGAACATGGTGTTAAATAATTTATTGTTCTTTAATCGGGTCAAATATTTGCTAAAGACGTGAATGCTGTGAAATAAATGCGAAATTTATTTAGAAAAATGCTAGAAAAGCAGAGTAAAAAAAGGCTTTCTGTCTACCTGAAATGCTTAATATACAAAAAATGTGAAAGAAAAGTCATTGTGTCTGTCTGGAACATGAAGTATATGAGAAATAGGGGAAAAAATGTGATTCCGTCTTTCTAGAATGCGAAATAAACGAAAAATAGAGCAAAAATAGCGTTTCGTCTGCCTGGAACGCGAAATATATGAAAAGTAGGGTGAAAAATTGTGTATTGTCTGTCTGAAGCGCGAAATATATGGCACTATGGGAGTAAAATCACGTGTCAATTACAAATACAAAATTCAAGGATAATTTAAAAATAAAAATGGTTTCCTTCTTTGAATTTAAAACAAAAATAATTTTAATGGTGACAAATTTATTGTTTTCCATGCTCTTTTATTCCGGTTTTCAAAATTCGAATATTAAATTGGTATAAGAAATCATAAAATAAAAACTACTTTACCAATATGGTCTGCTCTTTTTATTAAATGCTCAGTTTTTTTTTTCAACGGTATACAGATCGATGTAGAGTGGAATCATTGCAAAAAATTTACTCGTCTTTTAAAATTATAAAAAATCCAAGGTTACCTTGAATAAAATTTAAAAAAAAAAATTGAACTTTTTAATTAATCAGCGGGAATTTATGTTATCAACACTTCTTTATATATGAATGTATTTGTCTGAAATTATTAATTCCATTTGCAAGTACTTAAATATATGAGTTTACTATAAAGTGTCCTTCATTTCCACACAATTCAAAAATAATTTTCAAGGATGATTGTGTGCTGTCTACTGTACAAACTGATGAAATCATAAGAGAGAAAAAAAAAATGTAATGCCCAATTTTGTAATGATTTTTAATTGATTCATTTTAAAAATGGTAAATGAATAAAATAAGAGTTTATCATAGTGTCAAAAGTTCTATATTATAAAATATTAAGTAAAATATAAAAAAAGTAAAATAACTACCTTATATGGTTCACATAACATTACGCTGTTTTTAACTCCTTAAATAATTAATTATTTTCGATGAACAATTTTTTTTTTATTAATTTTTTTATTGGTCTTTATTTTAAAGTACAAGACTACACTTTAAGTGTTGAATATTGTTGACTTGTATACTACCTTCAAATTTGGAAATTCATAATGTAAGCTTGTCACAATTATAATTTATTATTTATATAAGAAGTAGAATTTATTAAATAGGTAGAATTTTGTAATGAAAAAGTGTCTGGCAGAGAATATGCGATTAACTTAGAGGTTACGGCTCTATTGTTGTAAGAAATACTTCTAAACAGAATCAAAAACTGTCTTTTAATAAATCTAATACTGCTTGGTGAGCATTAAGTAATTTCCAATGAAAAGAAGCAGAGTTAAACTTAATCATGCCAAAACTCTAGTGTGAATATTTTCATGAGCTATAAAGTAACTAGAAAACGGATTCATGCAGTTCTTAATAATTCTTTGTTTTAAAATGGTAGGCAAATGGTATAGTAATATCGATCCTATTATACCAAACTTATTTATATTAAATTTGAAGATATTTTTGTATTCATGGTTTTCGAATTATGAGATAATTATTATTTGCATTTGTACGGCAGCTATTCGTGCGATCGGCGTTAGTATGGTAACTACCTGACTTCGTTCGATCGGCTTGTAGTTGTGAGCAATTACTAAAAATTTAGAAAGCCTTAGCTGACTCGTTTTTGAGTAATCCTACTCAAATAATAAATAGAAACTAACAAACACACATATGTAGCTGAATTGCAAATCTGCTTGCAGTTCGTTGCTCAAATTGTTGAGCAAGAACAATCTGAATTCGTTCTCCCGAACTCAATCCGAATTTTTTTTTGTAAGTTAACATTTATTAATAATCAAAACATTGTAATGAGCTAGAATTGATTAAAAATTTAAAATTTAGCCTAACTAAGTTCGGGCTCAATAAGAGTTTTTTTTTGCTCAATGCTAAATAATTTAATCTATATTCGCCTAACTCAAAACGAACATTGGGCCGGCTCATATAAACCTTAATGTAGATTTATTTCTAAATATTTTCATTACAAAAATATAAAATTGAATGACTAATAAAGTGATAATGAAAGAAAAGACAATTAAAAAAACTATAAGTGAAGAATTTTATGTCACTAATTAACTGCGATTCTAAATAGTTCACTCATAAAAAAAAGTTATTTTTATAACTTTATTATAAAGTCAATCACATTTATATTTATGTGATTATATTTGTGTATACAATCATTTAAAAAGTTCACTATAAAGGATCTTAAGGTTAACTTTTTACATCCGTATAATGAACGCATATATGTTTGTATGTCGCATATATAAAAGCAAGAAAATTTTAATGACAATGACAGTACCATGTTTATTCTTTAACAACAAATATAATTTTCGATATACTTACATATACATACATCTGTATACATACAAACATAAAGTATGTTTTATTAAAAAAAAACTTAATTAAAAATTCATCACGCCAATCGTGGTGCATTATTGCACTCTGGATTTTAATGTACTGACACTTATTTGTGTATATATATGCTATTGCATATATACATATACGTATTAATACATATATGAAGTATGTAAGTGCATTTTGAAGTAAAATAATTCTGTTATTTACTCTTTTCTGTTTTTTTTTTTTTTATTACATAAAATTGAAATTGTAATTAAGTTATGCTGTGATTTTGATAAAAAGACGATATTGAGGAAAATGATGAAGGAAGATGGTGAAGGAAGACTGCTTACGCGCGTTTATTTGATTTTTATAATATGATCATTAGTGCATTTGTTCGTTTTTTGTTTTTTTTTTAAAGTATCACATAAATTAAAACGAATTAAATTGACATATAAGATGTCAAATGACATCATTATTGTGTGTTCAAGTCTGCAATATTATTTTTGTTTTTTTCTGGCTGCTAAGTATTTTAACTAAGTATATTTTCTTAGAATTTCTCCATTTTTTTTTTTAATTATTTAATGGACATTATCAGAGAGATTTAAAGGCAGATGAAGTGCAAAATTCAATTTCAATTGTTGTCAATTAAAATATATACGGTCAAGAGGAGAACCAAAAGCTGTAAGAGAATGAAAATGAAAAAAAAATTATGTTGAATTGGAAGAAATTTTAAAGATTTTTCTGGTGGGCCGAAAAATTTTGCAAAAAAATTGTTTTGAATTTATTTTTACTTTTTTTTTAAGTAATTTATTTGTAGACGGGATGTAGTGTGCGTAGTTTAAAAAAGAAGTGATTGTTAAATTTTTTTAAGTATTATGTAATTTTTTTTTTTCGAATTGAGTATATTAATGTTAATGCTATTTATTATTGAGAAAATCGGCAGGAGAGTTTTTTTCAGTTTGCTTACTAATTTTAATTTTGATTCATTCCAACGGGTCTGTGACTCTCTTAGCTTAAAATGCTTTAATTTAAAATAAGTGTTATTATGGAAGATGTATAAGTAACAAGTTAAAATTAAGATTATTATTTAAGACTTTATTAAGTTTCTTAATGATTGTTACTGGTATAACATTTTCTCGGCTTCTTCAACTAATTAATCCGAACCATAAACAAGAAATTTGTTTGATGTTTTGAATAGTTTAATTTATAAGACTTATTAAGGAATACTTTGAGCAATTACGTCCAATTCAGATTTTACTCGTACAGGTCAAATTGGAAATTATATTTGAATTTCTGTCTCGAATTCTAATTGTGTATATAATATGATGGATGACTTTATGGCCCAAATTTTTTAAATAGATGATAAAATTAACATTTAAGTTTTTAATAAAAAAATTTTTAAAATTTAAATTGCTTAATTAATTTTTGTTTTAAAATGCTTTTGTTTTTTTTTTAAGTTCTCATTTTATAATAAAAAATTAAATTAACACTAAATTTACATTTTTTTTTCTCTTTTTTTTTACTAGCAACTTAAAAAATTGATTATTCATGAATTTTAACACTATAATATATACTTTTTTTTATATTATAATAAATTCTTGTTTTAAGTACTCATTTGCAATTTTAAAATTGCTTGTACAAATGAAGAGCAGTGTATGCAATCATACCTTACATATTATACGCTTCTGTATTATGTGTAATTAAAAAAAAACTTGCCATTTTCAATTACAATTTAAAACAGTACCACTTCCTACCCCCATACATAGCGGAATAATTGTATGTACATGTATACAATTATTTAGTAAAAATTCATTAACTATGTACGCATCAATTTTAAATTTATTTCAATGGATCAAGTTTAACAATTAAGTATCATTGTAAAATTTTTGTACTTTTTGCTGTAAAATTTTCTGAAAATATTTTAATTTAACAATTTTCATGTAAATTTTATTTTTTTAATTATTTCAATTTATACACAATAAAAATAAGGAATTTTTTTGTTTAAATTGTAACAAAGGTACAAGAGAAGAGAAAAGAAGAGTTAAAAATTTTCTATACTTAATTGTAATTTAAATTATTCTATTTCAAGTGAAATTATTTAATTATATAATTTTATTTTGCTTGTACTATATAATTGAGAATAAAATTAATTTTAATGAGATTTATCGCAAAAGAAGGGCAGAAAATTGCAAAATAAAAATGTTAACTTATTCCGTCGGCTCCCATAAATTGAGCGGTCAGAGTTTAATCAACAAAATTTTAATTAAAAATAAACTAAAAACATTTTTATTCCAGAAAATCTCGCCGAATTAATTGAATTAAATTAAATTTAAAATTAATATAGTACAATTAAAATAAATTGATAATTATTTAATTTATTTTCAATTTATGTAGAAAACCTGTATGAATGTAATATAGAAGCTGAAATGTACCTATTTGCTGATTTTTGATGATGTTAACTATATGAACTACTGCAAATTAAAATGAAGATTAAAAAGTTTGAAGAATGGATGGGCTCTTCTACGAATTTCATTGTTCGTAGAAAAATTAATGAAAGTAAAACTTGCTTTAAACATAAAGTTATCTAATATAACATTAGAAAAAGTTCAGAAATACAAGTATCATGGCCTGTGGATTGGTAACAATTTGAAATGCAATATTATACAAATTAATGAATTGAAAAAGAAATTATCATCGATTTGCAGAGTATTTTATAAAATTTCAAATTACTTACCTGATAATGTAAAGAGATCAGAGTACATTAGGCTTTATTTCACAGTTTGTGGAGAACAAGCTCAAAAAGAGTAGAAAAAAAGAATTGCAAATAGCTCAAAATAGAGCTACAAAATATTTATTTAATTATAATTGGAGAGAAAAAACTGAATTTATACACAAGCCGAATTGTTTTCTACTTATTAAAGATTTTATTGACTTAAAACTAATTCTTCATATACATGATATTGCTAAAGATAACATCCATATAACCTTTATGGTAACACAGAGGAAAAATCTACAAAATATTAGCACTATATAGAAATAAAAATATACTCTATGCCAATAAAATAAGAACTTCGCAATTAGGGTCTGAAACAACATTATATTTAGGTACCATACTGCACAATAAATTAGATGGGGATTTTAAATTTGAAAGCGCTTTTAGATTGGAGAAGAAATTATTAGAATCATTCATAAATGAATACAGTAATCGACAATATGGATTGTAGGGCTATCCGTTTTCTAATTTTTCATTTTTCATTGGCTTTTATATTTTTTTCTTTTATAAATTTTAGGATCATGAAAAATTAGTTAACATTTTAGAGTGAACTGAATTGCTTAGTAAATAAATTAAAGATTCGTATTTGCAAATTATAATTTTGAATTCATTAATTAGCTGGGACCTAAAATTAAATAACATAAGACAATAGTTTTAAATTTTTTTTCAAAAATTATGCAAGATTCAGATTGATTCCGAATTAAGTATTTGAAATGAATGTGTGGAGTCAAAGAAACAGTATCCTTATGAATAAATTAAAAAGAAAATATATTTTCTCAAATAAAAATTTTATCTGTAAATTTTGAAATTACAGTGATTGATACTTATACGAGTACAAAATGTCCTTATTTTTCTCCTTTTCTCATTTTTGTTAAAATTCACTTTTTGAGAAAGAGCACAATTTCTGTAGGTGGATTAAAAGAAGAAATTTTAGAAAAAATTCCATTTTTTTTATTTTTCTCAAAAAATGTCATCTTTTAAAAAATATTCTCCACACATCAAAATAAATAGAAAGGACATTTATTTTTTCTTATACCGAAATTAACATGAATAAAAAAATATGAAATAAAAACGAGCGAATTAATGGTAAATAAAAAAAAAGGAATAGAGAAATTGAAAGAGAGAGAGAAAAATATTTCTCTCTCATTTTTTTTGTATATTAAATCGAAAAATGGTCACGCCTTTTCTTAATACTCTTCTTCTTATTCAAAAAATATTGAAAAAGAAAGAAAAAAATATAAACAGAAAAAATTTTTGATTATTGCTCAGAGAGCTGCAGGAAATTTAATGAGAGGAGAAAACACAGGAAATTATTATAAAAAAAAATTTTTTCTCTGAAATTTCAGATTTATTCGGACTATTCGCCATCCTATTCGGAGTTTTATAAGGAATGTTGTTATTTTATATTGGTATTAAGTGTATGGTTTAAGTTTTAATGTTAACATTTTTTGTGTCCTTTGGTAATAAATTTGAGTTTGAATATTTTTGTATAATTATTGGAATTATGTTTAACAGAGACAAAATGAAATGGTGGGGAAAAATTTTTTATTGAAAAACATAAAGTAAAATTTTAAGGATAAATTTTCTCAGAATTTATATTAAAACAATTTGATGGTTACTCAAAGCAGACTATTACTAAAATATAGGGATCGAGGGTTTGAATGACAGGTTGCCAGGGATTTGCAGATTAGTAGATTAACATACTTACCTCTACTCTTTAAGTGCTTTAAAATTCAACTTTCATTGAAATATACTCCAAAATTTTTTATATAGGTTTTGCAACTTTAATAAATATTTGGCGATTTCATGAAATTTTATACTGACTTATTGTTGTAACTTAATGTTATACTTATCATCACCTTTATTTATTGCATAGTATTGTTGTGCAAATATTGAAATTTTATTAATTTTGAACTCACCACCTCCAGATGTAAAATATTTAAGTCTACATTGTTAAAACACACGTTCAACAAATATTTTAGTATATAAGTTTAATTCACTTAAAATTCAATTTTATTAAGTAAATGCTAGAATTAAAATTTATTTAATTTTTTTTAATATTTATACAATAACTAAATAAATATTTATTTTTAAAATAAAATACAAAAGATCGGCAGGTGTAGAACCATATGTTTAAATAAACGTGCATATGTCATTTCCCCCCCCCCCCCCCCTCCCAATCCTTCTTCATCATAAATCTATAGTATTATGAATTTTTTATATTCATTGGGTTGCCAATTGTAGTAAATCAAATTAAATCGAATTTTAATTATAGTAATGAAATGATATATGGCAAATGTAAGAGAAAATTTCATATTGTAGTCATGTTAGACTTTAGAAATTGTTAAAATTATTAATTAAGAATGCTCAAAATCGAAAACTCGGTGAAGAAACCTGGTCATATTAATATTATTTACTGTAACTATCAACATCCGAGAACCAAATCAAGTCACTTTTTGCTGAAAATTTTAAAGATTTTGTAAAACTGATTTAAAATTTTTTTTGCTTATTTTAAATATAAAGAATTTTTATATAAGAATTTTATTAAATAAAAAATATTTAAATGCAATTATAAAATTTTTTTTATGCAAAGATTTAAATACGAAAATATTTTTAATTTTCTCAATTTTTGAAAAAAAAAATTATTATAAATATTTTATTTTAACACAATAATAAATTTAAATAAAATTTCATATTACCAACACCTTATTAGAATATAAAAAATGATAAATATGAAAAAAAAATAATAATAATTTTTTAATAATTTTAGTTCAACACCTTTCTATATATATATGTTTTATGTATGCACGTATATGTGTGTATAGAAGAGCAATGAAGAAACATAATACGAGTACTTGTGTACTTGTATGTATACATGTGTATATGGATAAAAAAATTTATTTATTTATTATAGAATAAGTAGTGTTATTTATTATTTAAATTAAATCCTTGTATTTTAAAAGAAAATTTATAAGTTTAAATTCATAAGTACAGCTATATATATATATATATACATACCTAAAATATAAATATATACATACCTATGCACGAAAATGTGTTATAAAATTCTTCATATATTTTCTTAAATACGCATACTTTTTTGCAATATAGGAAGATTTTTTGTAATATAGAAACATTCATATGTAGTATATATGTATATACATTCTTACACATAGTATACATATTTCTGTGGTTACTAGTAGCACATATTCTAATCGATTTTGATTGTTCAAAATTTTATTGAAAATTCCAAATAGAATCGAAATGATAATTTAATCAAAATTTAGTTTGTATACTCATTTGTTGTTGGTTATAGTAGTAGTGGTGAATGATTGTGGCTATAAGTGTAAGAAGCACTACTACTGTTATACTTAATTTAGAAAGTTTATTCTTAAGACCACAGATTTTTATTCTTTATCACTTAGAACATGCTTGGATATTTATTTTGATTATATAAAGGTATTTCTTAAATAAATTCCAAATAATTTATTTAAAAATTTTATAATTTTTAAATTAATAATAAATTCGGAATTTTTTCTAAGATAAAGAAGGATTGTATCAAAAGTATGTATATGTATCTATAAAAAGTATTTGTGAGATTGACACTAAACATAATGCGAAATAGTTACGTGCACAATTTCGTGCGTGCCTGCTTATTTCAAAATCTTATTAATCTCAACATAATGCATTCGAAAATATTCGAGCTTATTAATAATGTACTTATTTTTATACTCTCGCAAGCTTACATACATTAAGACATTCATACCAACCACTCTTACTTATGTCACCTCATATTCTACCATTTTATTTTACTTAATCTTTGTTTTTTTTTTATAATCCTTAAAATAGATTTTCTGTATTTATTAATTATTATTATTATTAAAAAAAAACCCACAAACAAAAAGATGAAATAAACAAAGAATGAGAAGAAAAAAGAAGAAGACAAAAAATATATCTAATCTAAATAAATATGTAAGAAGAAAAACACAAGCTATTTATAAAAAAAAATGAAAAAAAATTGTCACCATATTTTAACACTCAAAGTGATATACTTAAAATAATTCCACAAATGTAAACACATACATTTACAATCAACTTCACAAATTATGCTCTACTCTTCTACTCTACTCTAAAAGATTGATATTCCATTATAATTATGGATGTTTTGTTTTTTTTTCTTACAGAACACACACGGGTAGTTTTATGTTTATATTAATAGCGAGTTAATAAGAGACACAAATGATGGCAACAAATTCTCACCTGTTGATAAAGTGAGATGGCAAGCTTTTCTTTTTTTTTTTTTTTTTGCTGTATTATATTATTTAACTATTTTACATGTAAAATTAAATTGTATAACAGTTATTTAAGTTATGATGTTATGAATAAAAAAAATGGGCGTGAGCTATTCACAAAAGAGAGTATACGAAATTTAAAATTGTTTTGAAAGAGAAAACGGGAATTGAATTTCTCTTTTGCAAGTTAAACAATTTAAATTGAAAAAATGAATTTAGGTTTGAAAAGAATTCGTTTTTAAAAAATTGTAATGTTATCTCTTTTTAACTTGAGCTCTTTTCATTATTTTGTAGTATAATAATATGAGAAAACAATAATATAGGGAGTATATTGTGTTATAAACTGTAAATGTATTACGTCTTTAAAGAAATTTATATTGAAAGATTAGCTAAGGGGAATATCGTAATATTCTCTTAATTGAATTATTATAACTTAATTAATTTTTGTATGAATCAAATAAGTTGATGTTCGTTTCATGCAATCATACAATTATTTTGTTGTGTTATACAAATTTTTTACATATTTTTATATTTTTAAAAATTGTTATAAAAATACTAGAAATAATTCGGAATGAAATAAGAAAGCACTGTTTTTTTCGAAAAACAAATTTGGGTAAATATGAGATTATTAAAGATTAGTGTTTGCGATGTGTTTGTTGAATATTTAAGATTCATGTTCCGCAATATACATGATTTCGAACATGTTTTAAGATATCTAATAGTATGAAGAATTTTGGCTTATCGAACATATTCAATAAACTTTAAAAGCGAATTAATTTTTTTTGGAAATTCAAGACCGTTGACCATTTTGTATTGAAAATATTACAAAATTTCCAAAATTTAGGTATATGTTTGAGTTTTTGGGGGAAAGAGTCTCTATATTTCTGTATGATAATAATATGTTTGAATTGTATAACACGTTATGTTTAATCATTTAATTATTGAAAAATTATTTGCAATAATTCTACATTTTTCGCAAATTATTTCTTTAGAATTTATTGGTTTGATTTTGTGATGTTCGAAAACACTTCATTCGAACTTGTAATAACGTTTATCATGTATGGACTATAAAAATTATTGGTTTCTAATAAGTATAAATTTCTAATACTATAATAATTGGTTTCGAACTTCCAGAACAGTTCAATAAAAGTATTCAACAAAATTTACGATAATCATTTAATTTCAAAAATTTTTTGTCTTCAAAAATTTGAAAATATTTTAAAAGTTCACTATGTTTTACGAACATTAAATATGGCATTAAAACATTTTAATTATGCTATAAAATAAAAATATAATAATAACTTATTTTAGTATCCAAATACAGAGTTAAGGAATTTAAAAGAGCCACCCAAAAAGCTACTTAATTCATTCGTTCTGTTCATTTCCATTTCATTCACTTTATTCATTTCATTAAGAGTTTCTTAACATTTGAACTTTTAAAAAAAAAAAATTTTTTTTCTTAATTCCTTTCCATTTTTTTTTTCATTCTGATCTTGTTTGTATACCATAAAATGAAATTGGCGTGCCGTACCATGCCGATAAATATGAAACAATCTGTGTATTAAAAGTTATTATGTAAGTTGTGTATATTGTATGCAAGAGTCTGAAAAATTTAAACAAGACCACCCACAAAAAGCCTACCACCAAATAAAGAAGTAAGAAGAAAAAAATTTAAAATAAAAAAAATTTTTTTTTTTCTGCTAAAAATTCCATTATTTATTTCTTTTCGGCATTTTATGTTTTAATAAGTAACATTATTGAACATGGGTCTTGGACCGCGCACGATTTGCATTTTTAGATCAAAAGCAGCAGTAACAGTTATAAAATAAGGGGAAGAAATGAGAAAGAAAAAAAGCTCCGACAGAAAAATATTTTTTTTTTTGTTTTTAACTCTCTTATAATTTTCTCGAGTGAGAGGAGAACAGAAGAAAAATTTAGCCGATTAATAGTAACAGTAAAAATTTTAATAGAGTAAAATTAAAGAGTGACGGAGGAGGGGGATTGAGTCGAATTTAAAAAATTTTCTATAAATCAAACTCTTTGTACTATAAATTGTTCAGCAAGTTTAAGAGCTTGCGAAGCACAAACATTTCTTTACATTTATGGAAGGCTGCTTTTATAATTTGCGGCATTAATCAATAAATTGTAAAGCACATGTCTGCTTAGTAATTTATTAATTAATGCCGAAAAAAACCCTTTGGTAGATTATAGCAGATCGGGAAAATTACGTTTCAGAAACGATTAATTATTTTATTCTTTTTATTATTTTGAATAAATTATCGCGCGATTAAATATTTTTTGTGTTTTTCTTTTTTTGGTTTCTTAAACCTAATATGTATATTTATAACATATGTAAATTGTTAAATTGATTATTTAATCAGATTTCACGCAGTTTGTATAAAAAGGGTACACACACAAAATTTTTATAAGAGAAAAATATTGAAAAAGAAAAACAAAAGGCAAACAAAAGAAAATTTTAATCTACACCTATGGAGTTTAAGATGGCACCTATAGAGTGTTGTCAACCTCATTAGTAAATGGGATATGAAAAGATTTAAAAAGAAGAAAATTTTTTTAATTTTAAATTTGCATATTTTTAAAATTAAATTATTTTTTTTGTCCATATAGGTACATACATACATACGTCATATACTCGTATAACATTTTATTTGTTTTAATATTTTGAGTTTTGTTTTAAGATTTTTGTCTCCTGATTTGTTTTTTTTTATTGTTGCTCTTTTAATATTGTCAATTAAGAGCCACCAAAGGTGAAATTTTAAAATTAATTTATTTGTATAAAAATTTTTTCAAAACTTAATATAATATCTAATAGAATTGTAGAGAGTGTTTCAAACTTAAAGAGAGAATTTGTGTAAAGAGCAATTAATTTCGTGATTTCGATCTGCAATTTGACTTTGAGATTTCGGTCAAAAATGATATGAAAGAGCGACTACTTATGATATAATACGGGTGCGTTTTTGCAATGCAAGCGTTCAGATATATTTTTGATACCTAAGCATAGTGTTACCGCTGAGGTACTCATCATTGATTAATCCTCTAATCGAATTTGTTACATGAATGATTATAAACCGCTAGGAATCCGTAATTAAGTAAAAAGTACTTATTGCAGGCAAAATTTGTGTGAGAAGTGAAAAACATATATATATATTTTGGTTAGAAGTCCCGCCCGAAGCCAGAATCCCCAAATTTTTAGATTTTCATCCTCAGAAGATCTCTTCTTTGATTTGATAACGGGCACTCGCATTTTCATAAGGGGCATCTTATTTGCTATGAATATTACGATTCCATTACATTTTTGCATCACCCTGTATAATCGAAACATAAAGTATAAATTAGCATCGGAATAAAGAAATAAATTTGAATTATAAGAATAATATATTTATGATGATTATTACAAGAGGAAACAAAGAAAAATATAAGAAAAGAAAGAAATTGATTTTATTGGTCTAAAAATAGTTATTAAGAAATAATTAAGCATCATGGATGATTAAGAAGTAAAGACCAATTTATTGTAAAATCTTTGAATTATTTTTTATGTTTTTTTGTGCTTTAACCATAATGGATTTCAATATGAATGCTTTTGAATGTTTATCGATTTTGGGTTGCGTTTTGTAAATTCGAAAAATTTTAAAAGAAATAATAAATTAATTATTTTTTCCTAAATATGGTCAACTTAATTCATAATTCTTTTTTAAGGAAAAAGTTTTTGAGCATTGATGAATATTAAGTTCTCTTAACAATATTACGGAATTATGAATAAAATTAGTAAAATTAATAGAAATAAATCGTCTAGTTTTCGTGAACTTGTTAGTAAAATAATTAATAAATGTTTGTAGTGTTATACTTTATATGTCAAACTTTGTGGTACATCGAACCCAATCTATGTTAAATTACATTAATTAATGGCAAATATTTAGAATTGGCGATAATATAGCGGCAAATGAAAGGGCGGAAGAGTTGATAGAGATGTAGCTCAGCCATGGTAAAATCCAGAGGAAAACATTTTGGCTCCCTTTAATACTGTTATTTTATCCCATTAACACAAAATGAATACATATGGGCGTTATCTATCGGGTACTGACCGCAGCTGAAAAAGCTGCATGTGGAACGGCAAAAATATTGTACCCATCATACGGCACTAGAAAATCGAGGAGTTACCTTGGCATGCTGGTAATAAGTTTGGGAGTCTCAACAGCATCTGAGACTTATGGAAGGATAGGGCTCGAGACAGTGGTGATTCCTCACCCTGTCAGCATAATGATGTAACGTGTGGTGCACTCTATACCAATGCTTCACGTTCTGGTTCACTACAAGGTGTTCCGGCTAAGCTCAACTTTACTTTTTTTGCAATCGCACTAAATTTTTTTTATCTTTTTATATCAACGTGTGCATAATATTTTTTTCTGGTTATGATATGTAGTCATTGGTGGTGATCTGCTACTTCTATTTAACCCACCCCAGGCTGAAGCTCCGGGATCGGCCAGATGGTAGCTGGTGGCCGATGCCCCAACCAGTGCCGGACGACATGCTCTGTCAGGTCGGTGCCCTTCAGCACATCATAATGTCGTAGTTACGGGGACATGGACAACAGGGAAACCTTTTTCAATATTCCTGTGATCTCTAGGCAGATTAAGCGAATTACGCGGTGTGGCGATGCTGGAGGAGGTATCGAAGATTATAACCGGGACTTTAAACAGCTTCCTCAAAAGGACCGGGTGACCCGTAATAGTATTTTCAATGACGAACTTATGGTCAAGGGATGGTGGTAGGAAAACGGCATTTTTGTAATGTTTTGTAGTGCGGGTGAGCTATCGTACGTGGCCGGTGCAATAATGAGATTTTATATTAACTTTGAGCAAATATAATGGCTCATTGTTTTCGGCTAGTTTTAAATTTTTGTTATTTGTATTACAAAATTAAACAATCAAATTTAATTTTAGAATTTCTTATCTCTCACAATGTTGGATTTTATTAAAGAACAAAGTAATTATAAATGTGTAATTAAAATACAAAACACCATTAATATTTTCGCAATTTTACACTTACGTCTTATTCTTTTGCATTATTCCAAAAAAAAAAAAAAGAAACCTACTAAAGCCAACAACAACAATTTTTTTCTCTCTTAAAATAGCAATAAATAATGAAATTTTATATATGACACTTCTTGTTATACACGTTAAAATTTTGCACCTGATTTAAAACCTCCATATTTATTTTCTTGCCACTATAATTTAAATACGTATACGAACAAAATGTAAATGAATTCCACCCTCATTATTAATTTCTCATTTTTATTTTACATATTTTCTAATTTACACACAATATTTTCGCCAACACACCTAAAATAACAAAAACAACAAAAATCTGATAAAAAAAAATTAGTTGGGAGTTAAAAATAACAAGAGAAATGAAAGCTTACACTGTTCCATCCACTAGATCCACTCACTTAATTTCTTTAATTACTTAACATTTTTTCATAAATAATGTATAATAGTTTTTGTTGTAAGTGGGAGGAAGATATTTATAATTATAATGGAGAGAGTATGAGTTTTTTTTTTTCATATTTTTGTATACCTACTGTTTATATATGCAGAGAAAATATTTTTATAGTGGGAGAGATAAAGTAAAAAAAAAAGGTGGAAAAATATTGTGCATTCAACATAACACCACCATAAAAATAAAATTTATTTTTTTTTGTTCGCTCTTCCTTATTTTTATATTTTATTTTTTGTTTTAATTCCCAACAGCTTAAATAAATTCTTTGGTATTTAACAAAGTATTAAATCTCATTTTATGCTTAAGCTTTAAGAAAACATAAAAAATGAGAAAAAAGAACTACAACAATAAAATAATAGAGAAATATACACAAGAAGTATGTATGAAAGAAAAAGCAAATCGTAAAGCCTTTTAAGTACAACAAAATTAGTATAGAAAAGCAATAGAAACCTTTGTATAACTACATAACCTTTGATCTGTCTATATACATGTGTTATATACTTTTAGTATATAAGTTTTTTCATAGCAAACGTACATTTATACAATATTTATGCGCTCCTAATTAATTTAGTATATTCGAGTGTATTTATTATAAAGGTTTTCTATATAATATAAAATAAATCACTCAAACACTTGTAACGTATATGGTATATAACATATGTATAACATATATGTATAATTAAATTGAGTTAAAAAGTTACAAATGGTGAATTTGGTAAATATAAGTCTTATACGCTTAATTATAACTAAGGGGACAATATGATTTTATAAAATTATTGTTTCTATGTGGAATTTTGAATTTAATTAAATATTTAATTTTTGATTATTCTCTCTCCTTTTTTTTTTTGCGGAGAAACCAATAATTTTCTCTCTCTTATATAGTTTTTCTCATACAGTTAATTTTTCAAATATTTTAAATTGTTAATTTAATTTTTTGAAAACTTATAATAAATTACGAGAAATTTTAAAATTATTAAATTAAACATTGTTTTAAAGAAATATTTACATATGTATAACACTATAATGTTAAATACATTCATATGTCCATATAAATTTTCAAACAAAATAGAAGAGAGAGAACAATTTTCATATTTTTCTTTATACATTATACTCAATACTCATTCATTTTCAATCGCTCGAAAGCAATTTACTCATTCTCATTTTATTAATAATAATTTCAGTCAGCATATTAATTATTATGATTTTTGTTAAAAATTTCTCATTTATATTTTCTCATATATATTGAAAAAAAAAATTAACATTTTCCATTAATTTGATTTTTCTTTTATACGTACATTTGTATAAAAATGAGTAAAATTCCTATTCTCCTCATAAAATCAAAAAAAAAAAGATAGTATGAGCGGGAAAGTATAACAAAATATAAAATTCTCTAAAATGTTAGATTATAAAATATTTAACAGTAAACAAATAGAAAATCCCATAATTTTATTAACTGTTATACATACCTTCCATTGCTGTTTTCGCTCTTGTCATATAACATTAGAAAATTTTTCATATTTTGTTTGAAGAGTAGAAGAGAATTATATAAATAATTTGTGGCTAGTGCAGGTTGTTTTGTCAATATATACTTCATACTTCACAGGGGAAATTTTTGTTATACTATATGAAGAAGTTTTATTATATAAACATATTAATTACATAAACTTTAGTCAACCATATTCGTCTTAAATTACATTGTGAGTTCAATGTATATTTTCATAATTTTAATATATATAAGTTCATATTATAACTTCTATATATATATGGTATATATGTAAAGGTATGCCTATGCATATAATGAAGAATGATATATTATTTTTCCAAAATTTTAATTTTTTCAAATACTACAATATAATTTTTTACAGTAGTGGAAATTTTTTGGGAGAGACTTAAATTTTTTCTATTTATAACAGATTGCATTTTTATATTATTATAACAGATTGCTACATTAGAATAAAAGAGAGTGAGTTTCATTAATGAACAAACACAAAAAAACAAAAAATTTGTAATAAAAGTAAAGCTTAAAATTGTTATAAAATTTACAGTTGCATTTTCCTTTTCTTTTTTTTCTGTTGTTCTTATTGTTTTTTTAATTTCCTTATGGATAAGTTTTCCTTTTATAAGACTTTTTCGATTTACAAGTGTTTTTTGTTTTACATAACATTTTTATTTTTTATTATTATTTTGTAATTTTTCTGTTTCTTTCGTAGGTATAAAATACTTATACATGTATGTACGTGCTATTATGAAATATTATACATTGTATATAGAGAAATATGTTATAAAGAATGTTTGTGATAACTACATGTGAATATTTATGTATGTAGAAGAATGTTATGTTCATTTTGTTAAAAACCATGTTATTGACGCGCTTTTTTGGATTCTTTTTGTTATATTTTATTTTTTGAGATTTTTGATTTAATTTTTTTTTAATATTTCAAATTAGATGAGCAATTTTTCAAAGATTCTTCTTTTTAAAAAAAAAAAAACTGTTATACAAACTGTTATACAAAATAAATTTTTAATGTATTCGAGTATAGAAAATTGTTTGATATTATTTATATAATATAAAGATGAAGGATGTAAGAGAATTCGAGAATTTTTCATGTATAAAATGTTATATATAAAAATCTAGTGTATTATTGTAATAATATGGTTGAAATCTTATCGAATTTTGATAATAATTGTATAATAGAGTTTCGAAATTATAAAGTCTTACATATGTTCATATAACATTTTAAATTGTTGTATTATATATAAGAAATTGTTACATTGTATATTAGATGTGTGTCTTTTATAAAGCTTATTTCAGATTATTGTAGAAAAAAATACAAAAAAGAATTGAAATGTATAATATACTTACATGTTAAATTTTTTTTTTTTTCATCTACCTTCATGTTACAATATTCTCCCATTGTACTCATATATATATTTTTGAACTTTGTGGATACAAATATATGTATTCGCACATATATGTACACGTTATAAGAAGTGAGATAAACTAATATTATATGTATATGTATAACAGCTAAAAATGTACATAACTCTTTGCCATAATGTTGATTTATAATATCCAAGAGACAAAATCATTTACCACTTGTTATACACTTTGTATATAATAAAATTTCGAAATATAATAATAACAAAGTTTTCCTTTTCATATAAATGTGTGTGTGTAGATATTTTAAGGTACATTCTTTTATAGGTTTTCTTTTGCTTTTTCCTTTTTGATTTTCAAAAATTTTCTATACACATATTACTTACTTACTTACTTACTTATATTCTCTATACTATTTATCTGATTATCTTGGATTTTTGTTGTCTTCTATTTTGTTTTTTTTTAATATCTACTTTTAACATTTTCTTGTTTGTTTTTTTATTACTCGTGTACATATACTTATTTCTTGCGATTTGCTCTGCTTTACTCTACTCTGCTCTGTTTTATACTCTGTATAACATTTTTTTTTATACCTATACGATTTTATTTGATTTTCCCTTTTCTTTTTGTTTTAGATTTTTATTTTGATTTTTATTTTTTTTTCTGTGTTTTTGCGTTTCGTTTCGTGCGCTTAAAGCATATGTATTATACACAGAGTGGTAGAAATTGAAAATATAACAATAACAAGTACAAAAACAACAACTGTATAATAATATCAGTTCAAAAAAAAGAATTATAAAAGAATAAGAAAAAAAAACTGAAAATAAACAATAAAATTTGAACAAAAAAAATAAGAGTAAATAATATATGTACATATTTTATATGCAAACATATATACATACAATAATGAGATAAAATAAAAAAAAAAATGGTAGAAAAGTACAAAAAAATAATAATAATAAGAAAAAAATGTAAAAAAGCTGGAAACATACAATATTGAGACACGACATTAAAAAAAAAAAAAAACTTTATTTTTTTTTTTTTTTTTGTGTACATTCACAAAGTGTTTTTGGTGCTACAAAATTCACGCTCATAAAGCCCTAGGATTTCAACGTTGTTATTCGAACGTGGCGGTTGAAATTTATTATTTTTTTTTTGATTTGAATTTCTCTCTGTGTTATTGAAATTTTTCAATTCTTTGGGAAAATATTTTTAATAATAATAAGAAGAAGAAAAAGAAGAAGAATATAAGACAAACATACAAACATAAAAAATAAATAATAAGAAAATATAAATTGAAAATTAATTAAGAAACAAAAAAACAAAAAAAAACAATAATAATAAATAAAAAAATAAAAATTCACCTGAAACTCTGAATCATTTTGTAATCCTGTTTGATTTGATCTGGTTTTTTTTTTTTGTTTTTTTTTTGCTTGATTGTTTGATATCACCTTATTATAGTGTGGTCGTTGTGTTGTTTTCAATTTTTTATTTTTGTTATTTACATAATGCTCATATTTTAAGCCTCTGATCTTGTAAATTTTTAATTCATATATTTGAAATTAATATAACAGTTATATATGTATAATAATAATATGTTATAATTACTGTTATTTATTTAAAAAAAATAATTATTTCTTAATGAATTAAACAATATATTAATGATTTGATAAGAACATTATCGTAAATTTTAAAATATTTTGAATTATATAGCATTGATAACAGCAATCATATTGTAATTGTTATAAATATAAGAATGCAAAAAATGGTGTTATATAAACTGATAAAATTGCAAAATATTCAATATTGGTGAATAAAATTAAAGATTATTTGAGAAACAAAAAAAAAAAATTGTAAAATAAATTGAACTTTCATTAAAACTTATTATTAAAAAAAATACGATATTATGATAATGAAATTAATAAAACAAATATAATAAATGAAATTTAATTATTTATTTAAAATTAAAAGTGCAAAAATATTCAAAATTTATTTTAAAATTTGTAATTTACTAAAATTATTTAAAAATATTTGAAAATTTAAATGAGAATTTAATGATCAAAATCAAAGAATTTCATAAACAAATATCTACATTATAACAGTTTTAAAATTAATTCTCAAATATATATATATATATATATATATATATATATATATATATGTAAATAAAACTTGAATCATAAAAAAATTTATGATACAAAACAAAAAATCTCATAAAACACAACATTTTGCATATATATTTTTTCCAAAGTAAATAAAAAAAGTTTTTTATGTTTTTTTACGATAAAATTGCGATAAGTTTATGTTTTTAATATTCGCGCGCGTTAAAATCATCACCATATTTTTTTTTCTTTTGTAATAAATACACACAAACACACACTTGAATTTTATATGTAATATAATATATCAAATACATAAAATATAAATATTTAAAATTGTGTATTTAATATGTAAAAAACAAAAATTATAAATTAAAAAATTAATTTCTTTGAAAAAAGTGAAAAATATAAATATAAAAAAATTATTATTTATGTACATAATATACCACATTGTATATAAGATTTATATACCATGTGTTAAAATTCAAAATATATATATATATATACATAATATAACACTATAATTATTTAATATAAACAAATTAATGTGTTATGATTTTTAATTAATAAAAATACAAAAAAAAAAAATAAATAAAATTTTAAAAATCACAGGAAAAATTTGTTTTTTTTTTCAAATAATTACTAACACTCGTAATAATTTTGTTTTTCTTTTATAAATTGCAATAATTTATAATAATAATTAATAGTAATAATAAAATTTATTATTAAAAATATATACAGAGAAATCAAAGAAGGGGTTGCTCACGAAATTTTCAAATTTTAAAAATTAAATTTTTGATCGTACACTGACTTGGCGGTAATTCAATAATTATTGCGTAAAAATATAAAATAAATTTAATTAAATTCACTAAAAAATTAATAAAAATTATAAATTACAAAAAAAATTGTAATAAATTATAAGAGTGAGTAAAAGTTTGAGCACATTTTTGAATTAAAATAATAATTAATAATTAAAATAATTACTCACATGAGATATTAAAATTGTGTATGACGTGAATTTAATAATTAACTTTCATAATTATAGTGATTATAATAATTGTTCACATTTATAATTATTTAAAATTAAACTTGATTACGTAAACTGAACATATTTGTAATAATTGAAATATTGAAGTTGAATGAGTGACAAAAACTTCATAGTTTCGAATGAAATTAGAACATTTTTATCTATATTAAATATATTGATTAAAAAAATAAATATTTCAAAGAACTGACTGAAAAATATTTAAAATATTGAATGAAAATTGTGAATTAAAATATTAAAATTAAATGATTAATGTAAAATACTGAAAAATATTCAATTTCAATTCAAATTAATATAGGAAAAACTATTGTAATATAGCGAACAAAATTATTTTATTGACAAAAAAATTTTTAAGTATAAAATTTATATACAAAAATCTTCATAATTATTATTAAAGAATAAAAAAAAACAAATTATTTTTTGAAATTGAAATAAAATTTATGATAAAAAATTAATTAAATTTTATTATTAAATAATTAATAGAGTGATTAAATCATAAGAAATTTCAATTTGAAATTCTTTTATTAAAAAAATTGTCAATTAAATATTTTGGTGTTTTGAAAAAAAAATATATATTGTGAATTATTTATTATATATTGTGAATTAAAAATATTATATTGGAATTAATTAATAATTTCTATAATATTATGGGATTACAAAACATTTATGTATATATTGAGTGAATAGATAATAATAATTATAGATTGAGAAGAAATCAAAGGATATTCAGAAGGTTCTTATACTGTAAAATCTCTAAAATATCATAATTGCTTTTAATATATTAAATTTTATACTAATTTTAATTATTTTCAATGAATAGGAATTTCAAACAAATGAAAACAAAAAGTTGATCTTCAATTTAATTTCATAAAATATTTTAAATAATAAAATAAATTTTAATTTTAAAATTAAAGATATAAAAATTCTTAAACGATTGCTATTGAATTCCATATTGTAGTAATGCAATTTTTGAATTTAATTCAGAATATTTATATGCTTTAGTTGAATTGAAATTATTGAAAATTGCTTTATTAATTTCTACAATAAGAAAGTAGAAACTTAAGGTAATTAAAGTCTTAAATAGATTTTCTTAGATTTTCAAAAATAAACTCAACTCCTAAAGGATTTCAACATTTATACTGACACAATTTATATGAAATTTTTTATTGAACACCTTTAAAATAAGACTGACTTATTAAAGTTATTTTGAATTTTTATTTAAAATTTTATTATAACCGGTTTTACAGCTGATAATTTTGTTCATTATTATTAACCGGTATTTAAAATTTTTTAATTAAATCAGATAATAATTTGATATTAAAGGTATCAATTCGCAATAAAATTAGTAATTAAATTTATAATTTATTTAATATTTAGTTTGAGAGCAGTTTGCAATAAAAATCAAATAATTTGCATACTTTAAGGTGCTAAAATTTAATTTTTTTTATTATTTTTATAAATTTTGATCTTTAGAAACTTGATTAATTTCTATTCATTTCGAAAAATTTTAAATTATATACTTAAATTTCAAGTATTTTTAACTATTCGAACTAGAACTATTTCAATTTGAACTAAAATGAACTGCAATTAAATTTAAATTCATATTTCAATTGCGTACTGAAAAAATTTAATACAAATTTAAATTCTAGTATTATATTAATGAACGCAGTATTCAGGTTTGTTATACTCTATATTAATTTTCATGTTATTTAAGGTGTCTTTAATTATAACTTATATGAATAAAGAATAACACGTTTGGCCTCCAATTTTATTATCGTAATATATATATAAAACAATATTGCAATGCAATGTGTTACTACATTATACAATTAGATTAATAATAGGATACAAAATATTATTAAATATGCATGTTTATAAAATATATAGGATAATAATAGGATTTATTAAAAATTGCAATATATAAGGTCATTATAATTGTTGTAATGTGTCTTGTATATATATATATTGTAATTGTCTGTATAGTGAGATTTTCTATTTAATAACAATAAATAACAAAATTATTATCTTTTATCATATTACAATATAATCTCTCTTACCTATGCCTATATATCAATAATATATATATATAATATATATGTTATATATATATAAGATATATATAACATGTGTGTATGTAAAGAAAATCAATAATCTCTAATTATAATCTTGTACTTTTATAGTTATAATCAACTATAAATTTTTTGTTATATAGAGGTTTTTAATTCCGCAATTCATAATTGTTTATTGTATATAGAACTACATTCAATATTTATATATATAATTATAACAAATTAAATTTTATTATTTTTTAATGTATAAATTGATTGAAATCATAAATATATGGTAGAGAAAATTTAAAGAGTTTCCGTGATTAAAAAATTTCTTGTAATCGATTGTAAAACTTTTTTTTTTAATAATAATCGATTATAAATTCAATTGCCTTATACAATGTTTGAAACACCAAAACAATTTTTGATAAACTGTTATACTTCATTGTTAGATTAATAAATTTTAAAGTAGGAAAACACTAAACATGCAGTTTGACGAATATATTTAACATGATTTCAAAGAATTTACAATATTTGCTGGTTGAGTAGAGTTGTCGGTGAGATTTGAATAATCGAAACCCTAATAGGTACCCTAGTAGTATTCTTGAAGATTTCTTCAAATTTAATTAGGTTGGCTTCTCCAAAAAAGTGTAACTATAGATTCTTACAGTTGCGTGCATGGCAGATATTAAAAAAAAAGTTTGGTCACCTTTCTTGCTTACGGCCGGGATCCCGTAACATAATATTTGTGTGTTATAACGGTAGTCCATACCTGACTGTATGATTCCCTGTTAGCAAATGTTCTATAAGACAAGAGGCACAAAATTTCTCATATCTTCACCCAGTGAATTCAATTTCCTCTTTGCATGTTTTACACATACGCCTTTCTGGCCTCTTTATTTTAGTATTTACGGCTTGCGATCCGTGACTAAAATGTGATAAGCAATAGTACTTTTAAAGTCAAATGCTACACTAAAATGTTTCTCGTTTTTTGCAATAATATTTTAAATAATTAACCCGTATTCATTTTAATGTCAATTATTTTTAAATAAAAATTTGGGAAACATGAAGTATCCTATTAATGCACACTCATATATTACCCGAAATATTAAACGGTAAACATTTATATATATATATATAGTTTAGACTACAAAGATATTCTATTTGTAGTTTAATTACGATATGTTAAGTTTGCTTTGGCATTGGTTTTTTTTTTTTAGAAAAGTATTCCAATATTTTAAAAGAATTATTGAGAAAAAAATAAAGTAAATCAATTATTTTCTTAATTTAATAATGATATAATTCTAATGGTTTAAGTTCTCTGTATTAAGAAACTGTAATACTATGTATAGGAAAAATAAAATGCCGGAAAAAATATTTTTTAATAATTTTAAATACTTAAAAATTATATCATTAACTACTAATACACAATATCTGGGCATTTTGTTTAAATTTTGAAGGAAATCTTGCCTCCATTCATTGTCTTGAATTTAAAAAAGGTCATGCTTTGATTAATATATTGGAATTTGTATGAAGAGCAAATGATTAATTACATATTAAAATTAAACTGTTCCTGTATTGAGTTCCAAATAATCTTTTTATACATAATATACTCGCCTATTATACTTGTCCTCAAATATTTCATAAAGTAAATTAGTCTTGAATTTTTGTGTCATATTGCTAGGAAGCGGATTATTTTGTCGAGTCGGTACTAAATGCCATACGGTTCCATAATTATGAAGAAAATTGTGAACATTGGATAGTTTATTAAGAGACTGGACTCGACAAATATAGAATTTTTCCCATAATTTTCTCTTCTTCTTGCTGCATTATATCATTCTACGACAGAAGCACACTTTTCATCTTTTCAAACTCTATGTGAATGTGTCGATTTTTATTCTAACCAGTATATTATAATACATACATACGTATATAAAATTCAAGCTACATATATTTTATGATTAATTTAATTATTAAAATAAAAATTGTTAATTTTTAATAAAATATTCTTGAATATTTAACATACTGTTTTTTTTTTTTTTGATTTTGATTTATATGTCTACTATATCTGTTATATTTATTGTAGAGAGCCATAAATTTATTACCCTTCAATGAATTATAATTTTAGTTATTAACCCGCAGCATTATTTTATACTGTCAATAAAATACTTTAAAAAATTAACTATAAAATGTGAAATTTTTTTAATATTATTATTAAAAATAACTTTAAAAATTCTTATCACTTAATAATAGTGTCTATATGAATACCATATATATGGGCGATATATACTATTGGTATTTATAAAATAATAAAATGAGTAAAAGCATGAGCATATTAAAAAAAGTTTTAATTTTTTACAAATTTCCTGTTTATTACCATTATTTATTTAGCTTGAAAATTTGAGATTATTTTATATTTAAGTGCTCATACAGTAATGAGAGCAGTTAATCATTATCATTTCCATGAAATTGAATGGAAGCCATCATTATCAAATTACTTAAATATTTTCTTCAACTCGAATTTGCAAGAAATTTAATTAAATTAAATTTTATAGATTAATTAACTATATTAATAAAGATTTCCAGGCTTGTACTACAATTATCTGGGACCATATTTTAAATGATCTTAGATAATGGCTTAATCAAATTCAAATATGATTAGCTTTCAAAAATTAATTAAATTTCCAGCTATACCATCAGTCATAAAATTATATACAATATAATTATAAAAATATCATCGAATTTAATAAATTAAAATAAATACACAAATTAAAATAAAAAACCAGACACTTTTCATATAAATTATTGTATAATTTTTTATTATTAATTTAATTAATTAAATTTATAGAATAATTATGAATTCTGAATTTCTCATTTTGAAAATAAATTTTTCAATTTATTTTTGGCACTTATTAATTCATTACTACTGTCTGTACCACAATATACAATTAGTTGGGATATTTTTTATATAAAAATTTAAAATTAAATAATTATGGCATAAAAATTAAAAATCAGAAATATAAAAAATTTATATTATAATTATATGAAATCATCATATGTATGTGTATATTATGGTAGTGGTTGGTGTGGATTTGTAAAACAAAATATTGTATAGCATACTCTTTTCATTTACACATAATTATAAAAATGAAATGTGATGCATTTTTACGCCAAAAATATATTGCTTTTAATTAAAATTTTTTATATATATGCGTTTTTCATAAAAAGGTATGTGTATACATATACACATTATTTATACGTATATGTATATCATATTATGTTACCGGCAGTATGGTATATTTTAACAATTGCTATACTTCTATAATTTCAATGATCTGACTGTAATAGATTGGGAATTTCGGGTTTTTGAATGGTCTGACGGCTTGTAGGTGATAGACTGAAATAATTATGAAAAATTGCTTATTTAATTAATATAATTCCAATATAAATAGGAACATATTTATTCTACATATATGTATGTATATTAGACAATAAATTTGTTGTATCACTACGCTGAATTATCTGCTATTTCGATTCCGACTTAACACTACAATGCCATTTGCCATTCGACAAAACAAAAAATTTGCATTTAAAGAGTTTTTACTCTGAATCATACATATACAAATAATTTAATTTATGTAGTACTTGTATAGAATTTGACATACTCTACTTCAAACATAAGAGTGTAGTGAACAATGAACGTTGTAGTAGTGGGTAAATGATTTATAGCATAAAGGGCTCTATGTATACGGTACAAAACAACAATATTTAAATTCGAATTTAAAAATTTTTTATAATTCAATATGATTCTGGGGAATTTTCGGAAATATATTCATAGAAAATATCGGATTTGGCCCAACAGCTACATACATGCTTTAATATAAGAAACTAATTGAGTGCATATCACACACGTTTTCTTAAAATTTCATGCATTTAAAAACTTTTTTTATAGAAGTTTAAATTTCCTTGTCAATATAAATATCTTTGATAAAATTCTTATAATTCTAAAATATAGCAATATATATCGCAACTTTAATTTAATAGTTTTCATAATAATTTATTAATAATTTCCATTTAATTTTTGAATAGATATTAAATTGTACATATACAAATATTAATACACGACTAAATATTAGAAATATAATTATATTTCATTTGATATATATATATATATATATATATATATATATATATATATATATAAATAAATGTAGCCTCAAGTAATATTAATGGATTGTGTTATAAATGATCTATATGGAGTGATAAATAAATGCTAAATATAATAAGTGTTATATACAATGTATATAACTAACAAGTATTTAAAATTATAATTTTCAATTTGTTTAAATATATATATAGAAATATATCTCACAATATACAAGCATAATTACTCATATATACCAATATAATAGCATAAATATTAAAAACCATAAAGTATTTACTATTATCTACTACCATATTTACCGTTAGGAATTTAATAATAGTCAATTTAATTATTATTATTGTTATACTCCTATATATATATATATCTATATATATATATATATATATATATATATATATATATACATTTATATTACTATTATTTATAATATTATAATAATTATTATGAGACTTGGCACTATATATAGCCACCAGCTTTTATTATTAAAAATATTTAATTTAAAAAAATAAAAATCGCTTAATTTTGTGTTTTTAAGGTCCCCATGTCAGATTATGTATACAAGCATAATATATTTTATAATATTTAATGTGGTAGATTTAGTTTGAAAGATTAATTTTAAAATAATTTGAATTATGAAAATATATACATGATATATACTATATGTATATATTAATATATATAGAAAAATATTTTATAAAAATTCAATGTTTAATTTATCGTGTTGAAAATTATTTACATTTTTCGTGATAATAATTACACTTTTGCAAAAGCAAAAAAAAAAAAAACACAAAAATCTTTGAATAACAAAAATTTTTATTATAATGAAAAAATTTGAATCGGTTTGACCGACTTGAATCATCAATTTTTTATGGAATAATAGGAGGCGAATTTTGCAATATATTTTTACTATATAACCGAATTGGTTATTAAAAATATGCTTCAATGATGTTAGATATACAACTGTTGCGGAAAAAATGCGAAGCTTATTTAGTTCCCCTAAAAATATGCAAAAAATTTTAAAATAATTTTTATATTTTGCAATAAATTTTGATCATGCTATTATATTGTAAACTTTTAATAATAAAATACAATATTGAATAGTTGATCTTCAGTTTAGTCCATTAGTTCATTGGATAGAGTAAATTACTGCTAGTTTTAACAATTAGTTGACGTTGTTATCTGTTTTGCTGTCCAGAGTTTAATAGTGTTAGTAAAATTTATAAAGTTGATTTTCGGTTAACTGTGATTTTCATTAAATATTCAATCAATTTTTGAGCTTTCCAAAAAGCCAATAATATGAAATTTTCCCAATTTACCAAAAAAATAAAAATTTTAACTAGAAATTATTAATTATGTGAATATTATGTACTCTAAATTAAAAATTATGTGAATATTTATGTACTCTAGATGGTATTACAAATTCTTACAGTATATTTTTATTACAAAATTTAATTAATTGTTTTTCTTTTAAAATTTTATAATATTAATGAAAAATAAAATTAAAAAAAATTATGATGTTAAAATTGCGGTTATTTAAATTGCACTACCACACTTTATTATACGAGTTATATACAAATATATATATAGATATATATATATATATATACATACATGCGCTAAAAATGAATTTATATTTGCATAACAGTTTTTTTTTTTTGTTTTTTAAACTTTATGAAATTTTCAATTTATTTTTGAAAATTATCATAAATATCAAAGGATTTTAAATTAAATAACTACTATTTCTATAACACATACACACATATTAAATGTAATTTAGTGAATAATTCGAAGAATATTTTAATTATAGCTATAATATTGCTCATATTTAATTGAGAATATTTTTAGGGGTTATATTGATTGTAAATAGTAATATAAATGCTCTATAATAATTAATTATTCTGCACAAAAAAATATAAAATAAATTATTGATTGTATGATCTTTAACACTACCATAAATTATTTGAAAATAATATTATTTTTGTTTTGGTATGGACAGAAATAAACGTGACGCCTTTAGGTATGCAATTATTAGAGTTTATTTTTATATTACATATTTAAGATTTATTAATTCTGGTTGTTGCTTTATAGTGATGCATAGACTTATGCTGCGGTGTGTATATTTTCATTGAAAACGAATAAAATTGCTCAAAAATAGACCTATGTAGCAATCAATTTAGAAGGCGGTTACTTAAAGGCAAAAAGTAGATGCTTCTTTGGTTGGTTTTATTTAAAGTAGGGCTATAACTTTGAATTTATTAGATATAACAATGCTTTTAAAGATTCGTTCTAATGGTGTGGTACAACAGGCTACTTAACAGGTAATGTAAAAAGCTTCATAGAAATTCTAGTTGTAATACAACAACCTTTTAAAAAACGACTTTTAGAAACTTTTTTTGGATAAATAACGGTATTTTTTTCGATGACGTAACATTGCAGTTATTCAAAATTTTTAGCTATTCAGAAAGCCTACCTTACACTCTAAGTTTTGGGATAATATCATTTGGAGCTTTTCTGATTTCCAAAAAAATATATGAAAATGATTTCTTGGAAAATAACAAAAGACGATATCCACCTCGACATGTGCTTCCTTTGTACTATATAAGCTGGCATCGAAAATTTTCAATAAAATTACGAAACAAATCGATTTTGTGGTTGTAAAATTTTAATACCCGTCTTTCTCTTGATCTATTGATCTAAAATTTAAAAATATTTGTAATATTATTTCTCCCTCAAAAATTTAAATAGCTTGCCTTGTTTTGCAGTAAGCAATTTTTAAAATTTTAAATTTAATTTTTTCTATTTACTTTATTAAAAGTTCATTTGAGCAACGAAACCCCTTTAAAACTTTATGTAGAACTCGAACAGTAAACGATTCCAATTTTATTAAATTTTTTATTGTTCATTCATGCCACTCTGTTCTTTAAAACTCTCTGTTCATCTTCTATCTTTCGCATATATATTCATAATTTAATAGTGGAAAAAATCAACCTATAAAAAGAAAAAACCCAAGAATACGTCACAAATCACAATTTACTAAAAAAACATTTAAAAAATTTAAAAAAATCAACAACAACAAAAAATGTTGTACAACTTTTTCGTACTTATTTTCATACTTGTTACAAGAGCGCTTTAATAAAAAACACAACACAAAATTTCCTTCCTTTCTTTTTTAAATCTTAAATAAAAAAAAACAAAAAACAAAAAAAAAATAATAAATGCACTTTATCCAAATTAATATGCAATCCAAAAGATAAACAGAAAGAAAATGAAAAAAAAAAAATTACTTCAAATAGAAAATGAAAAAAAAAAACAACAAGAAAAAAAGTTCTTATCCTTTTGAAAAACAGTTAAAATAAAAAATAGAAAAAAAAATACTTTATCCTTATTTTTCTTGTTTTTTCTTTTCTATTTTCATTTTATAAATTTTTTTTTTGTTTTTTTACTACTTATATCCTTTCATTTAAAAATTTTGAAGCATAAAAAGGACAAATTCCTGTAAAATTCATTTTTACGCTAAAACAAAACAAGTAAAAAAATAATTTACAAAAAAAATAAGAAACAAAACGAAAAATAGAACCAAATAAATTGAGAAATCACAAAAAAAAATAATAAGAAGAACAACAAAAAGACAAAAAAATAGGAAAAAGGGAAATTTACAGATGAAAAAAGAGAAATTGTGTTGGTACCAGCATTACTTTCATCCTTAAAAACAGTAAGAAAAAGAAACGAAAAAAAAAAGTATGAAAAAATTTCCGCAACACCAACTTTTTACTGGTCTATAATAGAAAAATATAACACAACACACACAGCACATACGACATACGTATGTACATACATACACTTGTGCCAATTATTACTCTTTTTTTCCCTATACGGTCATATAGAACGTATAATATGTAAAAATATTTGATAAAAACATATGTACATACACACACATATATATTATGTGTAACTTATTTCCAATTTTTTTTGTTTGTCTATATATATATATATATTGTATGGATATATATGTATAAAAATTATATATTGAAAATTTTAACCCCCATTTAGTTTATAGCACCCAAGTTTATTTTATTTTTCAAACATATATATTCGTACGTGTAAGTATGTATATATGCATGTAGATATTTTGTGTTCTCAAAAAAAAAATTGAAGAATAAAAACGGACCAAAGAGTTTTTAAAATAGGTGGGCAAGGAGGGAGGGGGGAGGGGGGGTAGAACAAATAAAGGGCCACCCCAAAAATGAAAAAGAAGAAAAACAAGAAAGAAAGAAATTTTCTAAAAAATTTATTCTACATTGCCATAAACATAAATATATATTATGTATATATAACTAGTATCTATACAGTAGAATCTAAATATATTGGATTCAAAGTTGTAATTTTAACTTCTACAAATGGAGACAGTTTGAATTCGCCCTGTCAATTCTCTGATTCTCATACAAGTTGTAAACTTGAAATAATAATTTGAGAACTGCCATTCCAAATAATAGGATCTATGCTATATATCACTACATACAGTCTTTTTTCAAAATAGTGGTATAATATTTATTTTGTCCACTGTGTAGCTTGGATATTGGCCAAGGTATATAATATGATTAAGTAAACTTAATGGAAATTTCTTCATGCAACTGCAGAACAGATGGATGACGTAATCAAAGGAACGAGTTAAAGGCAGAAAAATTAATTAAAAAATTTTTCTCCTCGAACTGGACTCGAACCAGTGACCTACCGCTTTCTAGGCGGACGCTCTACCAACTGAGATACAGAGGCATGAAGAAATTGCCGACGAAATGTTCTCTACATTGCTTATACTGTAATTCACATGATTACTAAGTATTTGTTTTGTTTACATTGACTGCTACATACAATCTACTATTGAAACACAGTGATTAAGTTATTTTTCAAAATCAACGCGACATACAATAACATTTGAAAAACAAAATAATTCCGAAATTTTCCCGAAATAATCCAAAATAAGTAACACAAGCATAATAACGTATAATTTGAACCATTTTTTTATTGTGTCATAATAACAACAGTTTCTAGCAATAAACTTAAATTCAAATAATTTTAAAATTGTAGTCCGAATATTCGCTAAAATATAAACAATTTACTTTTGGAATCGAATATGGCAACTCCTTAAATCAGTAAATCTTGATTATATTTAAATTAAATGTAAAAGCTGATCTTAATTAATTTTTTTAATTATCGCTAGGATTTGGTTGACCACAGCGGTATTTAAAGCTCAAATTCAATGTAAATATCGTGGTAGCAATTTTTGAATAATGATAAAATTCTGTTCAATATAAATCTGCCACTCGATAGTGACGTATTGGTTGATATTGCTTTTGTATGCAACTCTTGTAATTTTTATTGTTGATTAGTTTCAGATCAGGGTTCTTCATAGTTTCGTCGTTTTATTTGGTAATGCAAAGAGTATCTTATTTTAAAAATCATACTGGCATGTAAGTAGAACATAACATTTTTGCGTTAATATTTTTCCCATGGTTCGATAAGTCGAGATTCTATTGTGATTTTTTAATATATTTTAATTGAATTTATACATAACATACAAAATATACATACAAACCCATAATATGAGTATATATAGATTTATTTATTGTCCTTAGAAAACGAACGAAAAAAAAAACATTTTCCAATTTTCCACCCCAAAAAATGCGTCTGAAAGTCAGAAACACTCATTGCAGGGAATTTTTTGTTTTCTTTTTATTATCCTTTTTAGTTTCGTTGTTTTTATTCTTCTTTTATTGTTTTTTCTATGTTTTTATTTTGAAATTTTCTTTTAAGTTTTCTTAGCGATTTTCCGGGTCTGCTTTTATTATTTCCCTTCCTATTCCTTTCAACCGAATACTCGTATCTTACACGTATAGAAATTTTATTTTTATGCTGATATTTAAAGGGTTCTTAGTGTGTATACGCCTGGTTGATTGTAGTTGAAGAAAAAGCAAAAATAATAAAAATAAAATTGATAAGAAAAATAACTTTTGATAAAAAAAGAAACAACAACAATTAAGGCGAAAATGTCTCATGTCCAGAAATCATGGTAGGTAAAATTTTGTATTTAGAGTGTGTATATACATATGTGTATATGCTTAAAAAATACCTTAAAGTCTTAAATTTAAACAAAACGAGAATCAAAAGTAAGTTGTAAAAACTATTTTGGTAAAAAAAATACGGGGCCCATACACACATTTGCAAATATAGATTTTGGAATTATTACACATGTGAAAATCAATGGGCTAATAATGGTAAATGATGGTTGCAACTAAAATTTTTCAAGAATATTAAAAAGAAATTGTATGTTTTATGGTATTTCAATGAGTAAGGTCATTACACCCATATTAGTTCATTTTATAGGTCATTTATTGCACTCATATTATTCCAATTTGCAATAGTGTTAGTTTGGGCTCTTAAAAACTCACGATTATGCTGAATAATTAGGCTAAAATTTGTAAAATTTAACTATGAAAGTTAAGATGAGAAAATCAAGATCTTCGTTTTATTAAATATATTCGCTTAATCTTCGTTTTAATTCTTCTGAGTTTCGATTCGTTCAAGGTAATGGTAAAGAAGTCTTATAAAACTTTATCCAACAATTCAATTTCATTACATTTTAGAGTGGCTCAATTTTGAAAATCACTGAAATATTATACAAAAAAGACAAGAGTCCACTGTGAGAATCAGTTCAGCAGTTGTCGTATAAAACAGGCAGTTGTACAATTATCAGAGAGCTCATACGATAAGCTCTAACTTTCCTCGTTTTAATAGTTACTTTTTTGTTTCTATAGTACTCGAGAATGTTTTTTTTTACACCTCCTTGGAGACCGAAACACTTAAGCCTTTCTCACTTCGACAAATATGATCTTTTGTGATTCCCATCCCCATCTACATTAGCACTATACCTTATCCCCTGACAAACCGCAGTATAGCAGCCACATTAAGTCGCGAGATCTTCCCCGGGGTCACAAAGCTCCCTCACTGAATCATCTCAGTTGTAGACGAGTAACCGTCTTGCACTCATATATTAATTCCATCGTGTGGTCCTCCTCCGCCGTCCTGTCCATTCTTTTCAAATGGACCTGAAGAATTTAGTTCATATAAAAAACAATTTTGTGGCTGAAACTGTGGCATTTTCGATTACTTTTTATACTGAAATTGATCAAAAATTAAGAAACAAAAAATTTAAGGATATTTTTTCAAAATACACAATAATATTGTTCTATTTATTTTCATTGCAGATGACAAGCAATACAATTATGTGTAAGAAATAACTGCATTTCCTACATTCACTCAATACACAATTTAAGTATAATTAAAAAAAAAAAAACAAAAAAAAATGAAAAACACTTATAAAATCGATTTTTTCCTTCATGTTGTTGTTGCCTGCTATGTGTACAATGTACACATAGAATCATTTTGGTGCTACTAAAACTATGAGATCAATTGTGTGTGAATTTAAATGCCCCCTCGGAAAAAAATATTTAGTATTGAGCAGCACATTTGTATTAAGTGTGTGCATACAAACAAACAAACAAACATATTTTATTTACCGTTATTGAGGACAGTTTGTTGACTGTTTCCTTTTTCTTCTTCTTCTATTTTTTCTATTTGCAACTTTACATATACTTTTATTACTTTTCATTTCCCGAATTGCGGACTCTTCATGTATGTGTGTGCGAAAAAACTTTTCGAAAGATGTTTATTTTTTCTTCAACTTTTCCAAGGAAAAGTTTTCATCAAAGGATGAAAACTTTTTAGAATATTTTTTTTTTTTTGTTTTAAAAGAGAAAAGTTTTTGTCTGCTATTTTGGTTTCAACAAAATTTTTTTCAGTGTAAGTTGAAAAAAAAAATTTTGTATATGAGAAAAAAAGTAAATATCCTTTTTTTTTTAGACTCACATGTGAATTTATTTTAAAGTTTAAAAATTTAATCAGTAATGAGGAAAAATGTGACTGCACATATAGAGAAATTGTCACATGTTGTCAAGGCAAATAAATCAGACTGTTAGCGAATATAAAATTGGAGTGGGGATTTTATTTCACATTAGAGCCTTTGCTATGATTTTTAAATCGATTCCTTAAATATCATGCTTTACATTTGGGATATTGATACACCACTGAAAATACCACAACTAAGATTAGTTTGCCATTTCGGTTCGCTTATAAGAATTCTTCCTTGGAACGTTAAAATGAAGCTAATGAATTATCTAAATGCTCGATGTTTACAACTCATCCGTAATTTATTTCCTCCTTCAAAATTTATTGTCTTGTCAACAAATAATAAAAATTACTTATCACTGAATCACCCTGTATATTTTTTATTTAAAATCTCATTTAATTTCTAAAAATAACTTCTTAAATTAATTTTAAACCCTCAAATTACAATAAATTTTAAAACACATTTGAATGAGTATGAGTAGGTTGTTCGTTCAACTATTTAAAAACACATAATCCTACACACCTATACATTATATGTATAGTCGTTATATATATATCTAAAATATTTATTTACTATTCAAAAATTCTCGTATTACATAACGCGCGAGATTCATTTCTAATTTATAGATTTTAAAAAATAAAAATATAATATCAAATATAATAGAAAATATAATATTGAAGGATAATAATAAAAAGGATATTAATATCCTTATATATTTAGAAAATGTATTAAATTTCTTTTCAACAATTAAATTGTGTACAGGAATATTGAATTGAATCATTTTTATTTCTTAATCGATCTGTTTGAATTCGGTCTTTCAAAAAATAATTGTAATATAGATTTTGAGTGCAATATGTGTGATTTATAGTCTATACTATACATAAAGGATACATGTATGAATATAGATTTGTGTGTGACCATATGTGTTTCAGCATACGGTTTCGAAAAAAAAAAAATATCATTAATAGTAAATTAATATTGATGAAGGCAAAATAAATTGAAATGATATTTTCTATAGTTATCGAATTGAATTGCATTCTAAAGAATAATGTACAACATTTTAATCGAGGTTAACAGAGGATAGTGAATAAAATACACTCAAATATAGAGATAAGAAATTTATAAGGGTAGAATTAAAAATAGGAAAAAGAAAACGTTGTACAATTTATTTTTTCATTTTTAATTTTTTCTGATATTTGATTGTTGGCTTGTAAACTGGTGCTATTCTGATTCTAGTAATCAATATTCCACCAATCACTAGAATTAGAATCTCAATAAAATGTTTGTAACTTTATTATTAGAAATTTTATAAGCTATAATTGGAAGTATTTCGAACAATGAGTTGTTATCATATCGCATATACTGCATTTTTTAAAATCAAAGGTTTTTAAATTGGCGAAATATGAGCCCATATGATGCGCTATGAGCCATTGGTTATCTATGTAGTTATTATGAAATCCTTGATGAATTTTATGTAGTTTTAGACGGGAAAAAAATTTTAGAACAAACCAACTTCAATAGGACTGAATGAAGAAGGTTAACAAGAATTCTAATATTAAAATTTTTCAAGTCCCGAAAACATTTAGTTCTACATTTTCGTTTTTGAAATCAATCTTTGAAAATCAGCAAGCCTAGATAATTTTCCGAAAAGCAAAAAGATGTAAATTAAAGGAATTTTTATTTTAATTGAAATTTATACACTGTGTGGTTTCAATCACATATAGATAAAATTTGTTTCCGGATATTCAAGACCTATTGAGAAGAATTAGATATTACTGTGAGTTTAAAGAAAACATTATTTCTAGTATCTAGATCAAATTTAAATCGTTACACTATTATCCATTACTTTACAACTGAATGAAGCATTATATAGAACCAAATTTTAATAGAGTATATAAAATAATCTACCAAATCTAGACTTAGATAGCAGTTGCTCTTTCTGCAGAACCAGATCAGAATTGAATGTGCCGAATGTGGTATCGAAGAATGTAAGATTGTTAAGGTTTAGGTTTAGGTTAACGCGACTATCTGAGAATACACTTAGATCAAGTAGGCCCGTTGTGATACCGCTGAACCTTCATATCCTGAACCCTCACCTGAACCAGCCCGAGTTCTTTATAAATCGTTTTAAAAGACTAAAAAACGCAGTGCTAAACTCTTCAATATTGATTTAATGTTAAACCTCGATATATATAATTTAACACTGGTGCTCAATATTTCGACACTATTTTCTATATAACAAAAATTTCTTTCTTTTCACTAGAATGTACAAATAAAAATAGTATTTTGTCTAGTATTCCCATTTTATGGTCTATATTAAAAATATCATGATTTCATACGAAATTATGCATATATATATATATATATATATATATATATATATATATATATACAAATATTTATATATTTATAGATTTATTTTCGTTTCATTTCACTTCATTGAAAAAAAGAGGAACAAAAAAATTCTATTTTTCTATTATATGCTATGATTTTTTTTTTTCACAAATTTCATTGTATATAACGCGTATACTTGCATATAGAAGTATATATATACACTTATACATTATGTCTGTTCACATCCTTTTAAATTTTCTGTTGTTCATGTTTTTCATCATCTTCTTTAAAAAAAAAAATAAACGTATTAAGAGAAAAAAGTGGTGCTGTTGAACACTTTTAGTTTTTGCGCGAAAATTATAACTTCATAGTATTTTAATATTGTTAAGAGCACCAAAATAACAAAAAATGAAAAGAACAAAAATAAATTTTTTTAGAAAAATAAGGATCTGAGTACAAGTGTGTATGAAATAGTAAATAAATATTTCTATACATAGCTATATACATGAAATAATAATGAAGAACAATGAGAAAAGAAAAATATACAACAAGGATATTTTAAGAATATAATATGAATATTTTATATGTATATATATTCTTATATATACATACACATACATAATTTGTGCATAAATTTTTCCAAAAAAAAAAAAATAGCTGATAGTATAGGGAGAATACACAACAATAGAACAACTTAAAGAGAACCAAAGAAAAAAAAAACAAACTCCAAGTATTTACTCTAGTATATACGCGTAAATAAATTATATACAAATGTTATATTGAAAAAGGACACGTTATATTATTGTATATAGAAGATATATATAGAACAAAAAAATATAATAAAAAAAATTTAAGGATATTACAATAGAAGAATAAAAAAAAATTGTAATTTTATTTTTTAAATTTTTCATTTTTTTTTTTTGTTATCATGATTTTTTATTATTCTTTACGAACGAGATTTTTTGTGTGTTGTCTACTCCTTAAGAATATATTCTTGTCGTTCTTGTTTTCTTTTATTATGAGAAATAAGAATTGTACGAAAATTTAATTTGAAATGAAGAAGAACGCAGACACTCACGTATAACAACAAAACCTACTTAAAATATACAAAAAAAAAAAAAATTATTAACGTGTAAAACTCTAATATATATGTATATGTATATATATATAGACTCATAGAATCACATTCAACTACACATACCGTGATTTTTATAAAATTAATTTATTTTATGTTTCATTTGTTTCTTGTTTTTTTTTTTTTCAATATTTCTTTTATTGTTATACGTGAAAAGAGGGTGCGATTTTATACGCTCTATTGTATATATTTTTTAAGTATTATAAGGATATAAGATAAAAATATGGATATAAGTGACGTGTATATAATAAAATATATAAGTATATCAATAGCAAAAGAAAAAAAAATTAAAATTAATGAAAAGAATAAAATTTTTTTTTATTTAGCGTGATAAAAAATATTTTTTTTTTTGTGTACAGTAATTTACTCATGTATATATACATATATATATGAACTTATAAGTAAAATTTGGAATTTTTGTAAAGGACACAAAAGAGAATATTTATTCAAAATTATTTACAGCATTATATATATACCATATATATAGTTTAAAATAATTCACAGGACGATTGTGTGAATATTACAATATTGTACGCCATCTATTGGGAAACCGAAAGTGGATTAAATGTTTTGGTTTAAAATTGGGTGTTAAAGATCTATGATTTCAGAAATATAAGGGTTTTTTTTAGAAAATTTCACGAATTCTGTACTTGCTCAAAACTTCATAAATGGAATTTTTGCCCGAAAGTAAGCTATTCTTAAAAATAGATAAAATATTCTTGAAAGAGCTAAAATTGAGTTGAAGGCAAAAATATCCGTGTTTACTTATGAGAATATGCACTTACTTTTTAATGCTATGCACATAATTTTTTCTGATCTCCAACATTTCATAGTTGAGATACTCAGTACATTAGTGACCTATCCAACATTTTTTAAAAAAGTGAATTATCATGTTCAATAGAGTTGTAATGGTTTAAAGAATTGTTTTATATTTTCAAAATACTTAGTTTACTCATCTTTTAACTATATTTTGACATAATATCGTTTTTACCTTTCAAAAATTTTCTTAAAAATTAAATATTTCAATATTTCAATCACTCGAAATATCATTTTTGCAAGTATGCCACCAATGTCCTGAGTATCTCAATTAAAATGTGAGAGATAAGAAAAAATTATCAATTAAACGAGTGTTTATATGTAAGTTTCTCTTTCGCTCAAAAAGTATTCACTGTTTGTATTGAAATTCAAGAGAATATTAATTTAGATTGTGCTGCTTACTGAGTAATTACGAAAAAATACGATAATTTTTCGTTTCATTCACTTTTCTTCAGACGAATTCGCTATTATGCCGTAACATACCATAATTTTTTATACAGTTTGAGCTATTGTTATATCAACTGCCTTAGACATGTATGTATATAAATGTAAAATATATAACTTATATATACACAAAAACGATTCTATCAATGCTATCAAATAATGTGGTTTATAATATTTTAAAAATATTTTCGATTATATAAAGGATATTAATACGCGTAATCGATACGGATGGGCCGCTTTAAAAAAAAAAATTTTTTTTTTTTATTGAAAATCTACAATCATTATAAATCTTCAATTACACTAAATACATTAAATATTTTTGTTTAGTTATATATATAACATAAATCTTAAATAATAATTAAATTCTATTAAAAAGCGAGAATACAATGTAAATGGAAAAATCTAGAATTGTTGAATATTTAACTGGATACGATATACAAAGAGAAATTTGAGGGTTTTAAATTTTTCTATTAGGGCGTGAAGTTTTATTTTTCTTTGAAAATAAATAATTACTCAGTATTGATTGATTCCTGTCGTAAAAAATTTGAAATTTTGCTAGATATTTGTTATATACAATACTTACTTATCATATTATTTTCATTGTCATATTTTGCTTGCTATAGAAAGTCCATTATCATCTTCAATTTACTTAAATTTAATCAGATTTGCGTGATTATTCTATTTTCTATTAAAAAATATCGACATTTTATGATGATATGTGGTGATTATGTAGTACAAAATTACTTCGAACATGTTGTAAGCCTTTGCTTCGAACATGTTGCAAGCCTTTGCTTCGAACATGTTGCAATCTAACGGTTCGAACATGTTAAGAGCAACAGCTTCGAACATGTTGCAAGCCATTGCTTCGAACATGTTGCAAGCCATTATTTCGAACAGGTTGCAAGTTATCCTATATAAAAAATCTCGTCACGTTAATTCCCTTAACGTGTCTACGCTTATTATTAAATGTTCTTATTAAATCAAGAATATATATACTTTCTGTGATTCTATTATAAGTAGAAATAAAAATTTAAGAATGCAGTGAGATTCGCAGAATTATAAAAAAAAAAAAAATTAAAAATTCAATACAAATACTATCTACTTGGTATTTTCATATGAAAGATTTAAACTCTTGTTCTTAATGCACTTTTATGTCTAGTATCTACTATAATTACGATGAAAATTACAATTCAACAGATAATCTGTTTTGTAATCGTTTTTCATATCTTTTTAAAGTTCATATTAGGTAAATATTTTTTTCGAATTTCAATAGCATTGAATACAATTTTGTACTTAAATGATTTATTTTTTTTTTTTTTGTGTTTTCTTACGAAAATGCGACGTACTAGCACCCATATTTTTCAACAAAACAAAAATCTCTTGACAATTCTCGCTATAATATTCTCATAATACTTTTCGCGTTTCTTTTATATATATTTTTTTTTTGAAAAACGTGTCTTCATCTTAAATAAAATCACGAAAAGAAAACAAATTGAATTTTTTATCCTTTCCCACATTTTATGAACAATTAATAATAATTGTTCGCCATATTTACATTATATATGTAAACATATAGGTAGATCGATAGATAGGTAGGTTGGTACATAATAATTTCTGTGCGTAATTATTTAGATAAAAAAGATGAAATCTCCCATGACATTATCATTATAATGTGTGAAAGAAATGTCGAAATATATATTTGAATATACATTTGTGTATACATGTAAGATATATAGGATGTTTGATATAATGTTCTTTGCTTAATAAACACCGAGCTCTTACCATTAGGTAATGCAAAACTTGTAAATTTCAGAGCAGATAATAAATTTAAGCGGAACCAATAGGTGTAGAACTCCTTTCCGAATGCTGTATTTCGGCTCGAACCTCGACTTCAGCAGTTATAGGACTTTGAAACTCTTATTTAACATTCCCGGGAATCAACCTAAAGTGGGCTGTAAAAAATATTTGATCAATCAAAGAAATGCTAATATCGAGCCGCCTTAATTAAGACTTCAATAAGTTTTCAAAGAGTTGAGTCAAATAATTGACTCATATTTTACGACATCATAATAGCCTATGATTTTTTAAGATTTTTAAAAAGTTTTACCACTTGAAGTGTTTCAACAATGCGAAGGTCAAATAAAGGTCTAATTTGCCGTTATATCGTTTTTAGAATACCCATTTTTTTTTCTCGAAAAGTACGACTTTTTCGATTCATTTGAACAATTCACTATTTTTCACTCAATATTAACGTTCGAATATGGGTGTGTCATTGCATAGAATTATTTTGTGTAAGATCATACTGTCGAGTCAATAATTTTTAAGAGCACCCTGTAAGTGCCTATTTTTAGTGTATATACATATTAAAATACGCAATAATGTATGATTAATTCTCTTTATCATTTTGAAAAAAAAAATTTAAAAAAATATAAAAAAATAAAGAGAAACACTAGAAAAAAAATTAATTCCCTTTGTAATTTCCTGTCACTGTTTAGTGTTAATAATAACGTGTTTAACAAGAGTAAAAATATTTAATTCCAGTCACTTTTATTATTATCTACTTATAATATTATATTGTTTATTATAAAAACAACCACAAATTGAGAAAAAAGCGAAAAAACAAAATAACAAAAAAAAATTAACGCATAAAATGGAGTTCTAGTTTCCTTTTCAAGCATAAGAATAAAATTTACTAGCTTCGAAATACACACACTCACAATAATTATCATATTTTATAATAGGAGTTACAAAAGGGAAAAAAATTGTTTAATTGTTAAAATTAAAACTTGATTTGCTCTGCATTGAAAATCTCATTTCTCCTTCTACTTCTCTTTGTTAATACTTTTTTAGAGTGAGTATTCTGTGTATCTCACCTTGCTAATGGTTATGCTTTGCTCTTCTTCTTCGCTCCTTTACTTTATTATCTAAACTGTATACCAACTGTTTTTATTTTTTTCATTTTGTATGTTTCTTTTTTATAGAATTTGCAATCAAATAAAAAGTGTATATTTAGACTGCAATCAATTCATAATATGATAATGGCAGAATATATTAAGGTTTTAAGACTACAATGAAAAAAAAAGAAAGAAATAATGATGATGAAAAGAATAAATTAAAAAAAAAAATTGTTTTTAAAGAAAAAATCACGATTCTATTCGACTTGTTAATAATAAAATAAAAAAAAAAATTTTTCTTAGTGTAAAGAACTAAAAATGGTAATTTTATAATACTATTATGTATAATATGGGCATCAAATGGGTATACAGGGTTTGCTATTAAATAATAACAATTTTTTACCGCAGACATCTTCAAATTCACGTTAAGAACTAATTTATTTTTATTCACACAAACATTTTCAAATATAAAAGTTCATTTAAACTTAAAAATTTTTCTTGGTGTATCACGAAATTCTGCAACTTTTGCTTCTTATTCTTGCAAATACATTTGTTATACTTTATTTACCCCGTATTGGAAGTCGGGCTCCGCCTTGTGTAGATTTTGCGGAGACAGTAGTGAAACTGCCGTGTACATCCTTTACGACTGCCCGGTATTGGCTGTCTGGTGGCGCAATTCTTTTGGATTTCAAGGGCGTTCGGGAACTGCTATCCAACTCCCTTAGGGATTTCTCCAGTTTCATACTTGGAACGGAAATATAGTGTAGTTGATGGTGTGGTGAGACTACAATAAAACGCGAATGGCTGCGGTAAATGCTCCTGCCTCACTCGGTTCCCTTACAAATCTAAAATTTACAAGTACCCCGTATATTTTTTTTTTTTGGATACACAATGTATACGCTGTAGTTAATTATTATTTCACATTAAAATTTTTTACACAATATTTTTCACTTTTTCTTATATATTATAATATTATTTTTATTTCATCACCCCATTGTTCCTAATATGTTTAATATAACAAGTCCATCATCCGTTTACTTAAACTGTCTTAATATTTTGATTTCTTTCTCTTTATTTCAAAATTATAATGAAAGTGCATATATGAACTTTTTTATATATGTTTGTATACTATCACTTAAAGTATTCACTTTTAATTTAGTAGTGCAGTGTATACATATAATATTATGCCCTTAAGTTGTTAAAATTCTAGATTGTTGAAATAACAATGTCTTAAATTATGGAATGGAATGAATATTAAATTTTAGTTTTACAACTTATTTTCTTTTTATTTTCATTAATGACCATATAAATGATAACATATAGTGTCTTCAACCTTTTTAAGACGAAAATATTATGCGCTTTCTTAAACTTGTATAGTATACGAATGAATTGAATAGAGTGTATTTGTTTTATTTGTAATTTATATTTATGTGGCGATTTTTGTCATTTTAAAATTGTACTATATTAGCTTTAATTTATACATGTATATATACAGCAAGGTGCTATTTGTATACCAGATTTTAGGTGTATATATATAAAATTCACATAATAATTTTAGCACTAAATTATAATTTTCACGTCTACATCCAAGACTTATGGAAATTTAATTTTAATTTTAAAACTAAGAATATTTAATTTTTTAGATTTTTTGTTTAATATATGAAGCATTGTATTGCAAGGATTAATAATTATAAAATTGGATTTATTTTCTCAATGTCAATATATTAAATATACCCACATATAATTTTAGTTCTTGAACAATAATGTGTTCTAGCCGACCAATTGTATTTAGTTAATAAATTGTTTACCAAATATTACGATTAAAAACCAACACTCGCAATGCCGAAAAAATTTTTGCTATAAACACATATTTGGCGCAATTACCATCAGCACCCTTAATACCCATAGTTTGTCCAAACGGCATAATACATTTGACTTTCGGAATTAAGTCAAAACTCATTATTAAATTGTGAAAAAGGTGTTTAAATCCAAAAATATTGAATAACTTCCAAAAATCTGGCTGGAAAAATTTCAAATTTATTTTTTTTTTTCAAATTTTGTACCAAATATTTTTCTGTTATACAAAATCCATATGTATAAGTTTGTAAAGTTTTTATTCAAGTCATACAAAAAAAAAAAGCCATCTAAAAAGAAAATTTAAACTTTTCCAACAAGATAAAAAAAAAAAATTATTTTGAAAAAGTTTCAAATTCTCATTGTTATTCTTCTTGTTTTTTTTTTTTTTACCATATTTAATTTTCTTCTTTATCTCACATTTATAACACATTTTAAGTATAAGTTCGAGTTGTTTATTTTCTTTTTTTTTACTCACTCACATTCTACTCTCTACTCTATATAATAATCTCAACAGTTTAACTTAAAATATCTCACCTCACACCATACAGTAGAGGTATATTTATATTTATATATACACCTCACGAAATATATATTACGATATACAGATGTATATATACATAATACAAGTTAATATGTATATATATATAAAAAATATTGTTTATATACTTCTATATATTTCTTTTTCAGTTCAACAACTCTGTATATGAATACGTGGTAAACAATAAAAATGTACTACATATATAGCAAATGAAGTATAATTTTTACATATATATGTATACATATTATGTATATATTTATATATATGCATATATTTAAAGTTAAATATAACAAAAACCTCATATTCCAGGAGAGTTACCAAAATATTATATTCTTTAACTATGTATACTCTTTAAATAATATGTTAGAAAAAGAGAAAAGATAAAAATGACCCTTAAAAAATTAGTGAACAAAAGCAATACTACATAGGAGCAAAAAAAAAAAAGAGCAAACACTATATTAAAATGAAAATGAGAAAAACTCTAAAATCCTCACTTTATTTTCTATTTTTACTCACTTGTTTTTTCTCTACATTTTTATTACAAACTTACAATAATTTTTAACACACATCTTCATTTATTTCGTATTTTATTCATATTTTGTTTTCTTTTTCTTTTAGATATTTCCTTTTTTTTTTGACTACATTATATATATAATATATTCATATATATACTGTTATACATATAACAATATATGAGTATTTTGGTTTATTTTTGTCTGTTTTTCTTGTCATAATCATTCACTGTATGTATATACTTATATATGCATATATGCATATATTGCTCAAGTTAATTCTCTTCTACTCTGTTCGCTTTGTATCGTTATTTTTCATATACTGTTATACTATTACGTATAAATTATAGTTATCTTATTACATTTACTATCTTATAAGTTTTTATATCATATAGTTTATATACATATAACAATATTATTTTATTATATTGATAAATTGTTGAATATAGCATAATATATGATAGTATAGTGCATTAAGTATTTGAATTATTTCACTTTTTATATATTATTACTTTTGCAAATAAATAATTAAATCACATTTTTAATACTATATAATATATGAAGTGAATAATATTGTTAAATTTGCTCTTATGGGGTTTATGTGTAGGTATATAACATTTATGTAAATAATATTTTTACATACGTTTTGCAGGTATATTTAATTTATGTAGATATAAAAAAAATATCAGTTTAAAATTAGTCAGGAATGAAATTCGAATTGTTGGTCCATTATGTATTTAGAATAAATTCAACCTTTACATATCGAATAATATTTAAAACTTTTGTCCAGTAATTATGTATAAAACTTATAAGTATAATGGTTATGCTTTGTTTTACATCATTATCAATTTAACAAATACTCTGTATTCGAATTTCTTATTAAAATTTATCTTAATAGGGGGTTTTCATAAATTTTAAGACTTATAAATTTAAATGTACAGGATATTTTTTACATCTGTATAACAGAATTCACGTGTAAGTGATGCCTGCTAATTATGAATGATTTCAATCTTCTTTTTTCATATAAATGTAGTGCAACATTATTAATGTCAATTTAATTTTAAACCTAACTATTTATTTAATATATAAAATTCATAAAAACTGTAATACAACAATTCGTATTATAAATATTCAAATATACCTGCACATGAAAGAATTGTATGCACAATTATGTGTTATATTGCGTTTGTATAACAAATAATATATGAATATATAATTGTTATTATATTTTTTCTACAAAACAATCAGATATTAGCCACTTTATACATATTGTATATTAATTCTATAAATAGATATGTATGTACATAGATTTAAGACACTATGTATTTGTAGAAGATTAAAATGCACACTTTTGTCATACACACATAATATGCACATACATTATATCATACACTTTTGTTTTTTTTTATTATTATAATTTTTATTTTGTGTTTCTTCTCTCTTATTCAAAAATCGAATCTTTTTTATATTTTTTATCTCTTCTTTTTCTTAAATTATATTATACATTTTGTTTGAGTATGACAATTTTAATTTGCGTACAGCATATTTTGATTATATTTATATACCTATGTGCATATTATTATTTTACTTGTTTGCTTTGTTTTCTCTACATTATATTATTTTTCTTTTTTATACCTATACTCTATTTTCTCACTTTATCTCATTGATTTTCGTATTTTTCTTGTTATCTTATTTTATTTTTATATATTATTGTCTTCTTTTTCTCTATTTAATTTTGTCACATTTGAACGACCCTAATCCCTCTACTGGTGTGCTTTGTCAACCTTCTTACTTTATTGTTGTATTTCTATGTGTTTTTTCATTTTGTTTTCTTATTATTTTTTCTTTTTATAAATGTTTCATTTGCACTGTGTGTATATATTCCGTGTGTGTGTGTATATATGTTTTGTTACATACAGAAAATCTAATTTTTGTTTTTTTTTTCTACTTTTCTTATACTTTTATTTTGAGTTTATGTTATTCTTCTTCTTGTTTTTATTTGTTCTCTTTATTTATTTTCTTCTTTGTATAATAGTGTATTCTCTATCTTTTTATCACACTTTTCATATATTTCTCTACACACATATCTATCTGTTTGTGGTGTTTATTGTGTTTTATATTTTTTCTTCTTTTTTTTTTGAATACATACATTCTTCACATATTGTTGTTGTTTTCTATACTCTTCTTTAATACTTTATTCTTAAAGTATGAAAATAGGGTGGTGTGGTGTGTATAAAGGCGACATAAAGGCATTTTGAGTGTCCGTCCGAAAAAAAAAGAAAAAGCAAGAAAATAGAAATGAAATGAAAAAGACAAAATAAAGAGATATGAAAAAAAAAATAATATAAGAATTGAAATTCAAAGAATGATGACAACAATATAAAAAAAATAAAGAGAAAAAGAAAAAAAAAAGTATCATATTTACCCAAACGATTGGTTAAGAGACACCAATCCGCGTCGATTATCGCGCACAAAAGACCCCAAAAAAAAAACAACAACAATAAAATAAAAGTAAAAAACAAGAATAAGAAAAACGAAAAGACAATAAAAAAAAAGAAGAAAAGGAGTGGCTTAAAGTACACAGAAAATTTCACACCATTGAGAAAAAAGAAGCAAGACAAAAAATAATAATGTGAGTATATCGAGTGTGTGTGTTTTGTGTCTTATACCTTGTGTTGTGTACTGTGTTGTGAATGAAAAGAATGACGCTTCGCTTAATGCTTTTTATTTCACTCTTATGATATTAAAGTTTTTCTTTTTATATTTCTGTTTCTGTTCTTCTTCTTATTTTTATTTGTATTTTATTATATTGTGTAGCATTCTGGTATATTATGGTTGTACGTGTGTACATATGGTATAAGAGATATGTGTATGTGTTTTTTTTTCTTTTATACTTAAAAACAAAATTTCTCGTAGTCAGTCAAATAATTTTATGCTTTTTGTTTTTGGTCTAAAAATTTATTTTGCTTAAATTTTGTTCTTTTCTTGATCGATCGTCATTCTTAGGTACACTTTGTGTAAGGAAAGATATTTAAGTTGAAATTTTGCTACTCAACATTTAATCGGTTTACTTACGTATATAAAAATTATTGGTTGACGACATTCGTTTTTTTTTCTTTGAGTAAATTTCAATCAATATTTTGATGAGAAGAAGAAGAAGAAGTTGGAATGAGAAAAGTATTTTTTCCGGCGCTATAGAAAGAAAGTAAATTTAATTTTTAAGAGTATGGTCATAAAAGGAACCGATAAATAAGTACTTTTTTTTTCAAAATTTATTGCCTTTTATTATTTTATGGGATTTTGTGGAGAATATCATGTGATTTGCCGTCGCTTTATTTTTAAGAAATTTTCATTTTATTAGAAAATTTTTTCAAAAATAGAGGACTCTTCGAAAGAATTGAATTAAAAATTTCATTCTAGTGTTTGATAATAAAATTTTAAATAAATTATTCTAATATTCCTTGCAGGATTTCGCATTATAGTAATTTTTTCATATCATGTGATTTAATAAATTCTATAAATTATATTGTTATACTAGATTATTATTATATAGTGAAAATAGAATACGTAAGAAACGTAAGATGAAATAGAAAATAAAATCTTGGGGTATGTATGAAAGATACGCGGTATTCCCAGCTAATGGTGAAGATCGTTATAAATAGAGAGTGGAACTGATGGACAATAATCGTGATACATTTTTTTTGAAAGGATACTTACTGTAAGCTAAAAGTATACTATATAAAGAAATATGGTTAAAGATAACCATGAAGGGGTCTTATAAACAGCATGAATTAGTAAAACATAACTTATTTTTGTGTTTTCCTGGACACAGGGTATATAGGAAATCCAGTCACACAATCTGCAGTTTTCAAATTAAAGGCATGTATTTCTATATATTTTGTGGATAAAAATTAGAAATTCCATTTCCATTTTCTAAAAAAGTAACTGCATATATTCTAGGTATTCTTAAAAATATTTCTTATATTAGATATAATTTCGAATTTTTGAATATCTTTGAAAACTTTTTAGAAATAAATTGTCCCAATTTTATTTGGATAAATTTGAAAATTTCTCATTATTATACTTAAAATTGTTTCTTTATTTAAATTTGATTTATAATAAATAAAATTTAATTTTTAAATAAATTTGCATTTTTTTTTTTTGAAAAATATTTGCAAAACTTATAAAAGATTAAAAATATATATAAATATTTTTTTTTGACCTTTCTGCTTTAATATCCTTTTAATTAATCACATATTTTCTTAACCAAATATTAGAAAATATTTTACTATTATTGTTACAATATATATATATATATATATATATATATATATAGCTTGTAGTTAAAAAAGAAAATTTTTAAAATATTTTCTTATACTAGCATGTTTAATTTATTAAATTAAATGAAAAATTTTACAATTATAAATTTGTATATATATATATACAATTCAATTATTTCTAATATAATAATAATAATAATAATATTATATATAAATAATCTTTAATTAAATTTTGAAAATATAATATTTGCTCTTATATGTTTTTATAAGTCTACATGGTATATTGTGATTTCTAAATAAAATAAAATTTTAATAGTCAGACACAGTATACGTATAACAAATTATGAATAAAATCTTTCTTCAAAATCATGTAAAAAGAAAATATTCAAAATAATTTCAATCAAATTTAATTCATAATATTGTGAATATTTATAAAAATTAAGAAAAAAATATTTTCATATTATTCAAAAAAATAAAATTTAAATTGGAATTTCAAATATAAAATTTCTTTTAAAATTAAATTTTTAACTATTATTCTATAATATAGTTAATATATATCTAATATATAGTGATATATATCACTATATATTAGCTATATAGTGATATATATCATAATAATATATTTAGAGTGTAATGAACACTTTATATTTTAACTACTTATATATATATATATATATTTAGATATGGAGATATATAATAAAAATTAACCTGTTATTGCTCTTTTATAGCATATTTTTCTCTCCATTCACATTAATATGTATATGTAAATAGAAAATGTGTAAATAAATTTACTATTTACTTCACTTTAAGTTGTTTATACCATTAAATTATATATACAAATATATATATATAGAATATACAATATAGGAATATTTTATATATATACATAAAATATACATAATTCTATTATACGATATAAAATATAAAAGTATAGTGAGTTTATAGCTAAAAATTATATGACCAAGAAATAATTTGATAAGCAAAAAAAAGAAAATTGATTTTTCAGCTTTAAAATTGCTGAAATTTTAACATTTCCAGTATATATATATATATATATATATATATATATATACATATATATATATATGGCATCATATATACTAAATGGAATTTTATGAATAAAAAAGTGAAATAAAATTTTAGTACTTCATTTTATATATCGGAATTTCTCTTTTTGTTTTTGCTATTTTTAAATTTCCTTACAAAAAGGAAGGTTTTAAGAAAAATTTTTTCTTATTTTCTTTGCAAAAGTTCTTTAAATTTTGTTGTAAAATAAAAAAATTTGTATAACCCTCAAAATTCAATCATCCACTTGAAAATAAAAAAATTATAAAAAAAAAAAATTTTTAAATATAATTCAAGCCTTATATACCATATATATACTACGTACTAGAAAGGATATATGAAAAGAAAAGAAAAATCCTTAAAAATAATGAGCTTTCATATTAAATTTAAGCGTGTCATGTATATGAGATTTTTTTTTGCGTTCTCCTTTTCGGGATGAAATATAAGTGGGTATCTTTTTAAATGGACAAAATTTTTGTATTTTTTTTCTCAGTTACAAAATAAATGACTATCATCTTCTTATTCTATATATATATATACATTTACAAATATATTCACATACTCCAGTATTTTTGATAAAATATAAGAAAAAGAAAATTCAGAACAGAATAAATTATCATGCGCATTTCTAAATGTGATGTCCTTTTTTCTTATCCCTACATATATAAAATATATATGTAATATATATATCATATATATATATATGTATATATATTTGTCACATTAATGTAAATTACGTTTTTATTGTATATTATATAATTGTACATATGTATATATGTATAATATAACATATATTAATATTATCAATTTATTATCTTTTATAACTCATGTCTTACATTTTACTCCCAGAAAAAAAAAAACCAGGGAGACTAAAAGAAAAATTTCAATATTTAATTATTCTATGTACGTGCACAGCTATTTTTCAAGTAAATTGAACCGAAAAAAAAACGACACATAATATACTCTTAAAAGATTTATTATAAAAATTATACATATATTTATATTTATAAATACATATAAATATATGGAATGGATATATATGAAATGGACTTTGGATAATTTTAATATATATGAAATGGACTTTGGACATAGATAATTTTAATATAAATTTTTTTTTGGTATTATAAATGATTTTTTATATGCTACCATATAAATTATTATACTCAAGCATATTATTACAGATTTAAGTTGTATATTTTTATAATTATACACTAAATATTATTTATTTAAATTAAATTTAATAAATATAAACTAAATTAAAAAAAATCGCATTAAAATTTAATAAACTTGCTTTATCTAATTGCATACACCATAGGCGCTAACATAAAAAATATTAATTAAACTGAAAAAATACTAAATTTGCTTACAATTTCATCAACGAAATTAATAATATTTACAACACAGAAACAAAAACGTGTTTTTCCCTTAACTCCTCCACCAAGAACTCCAAAAATTTGGTTAACATATATTCAAAAATTTCCGAAGTAATAAGCAAGTAATAAGCTATTTCAATTGATAATTTTACAAAAGTTTATATAGCAAGGATGCTTTTTATATATGTAGGATTTCATATTAATTTTTAAAAATTATTGTGCGTATAATGTTGTTTCGTAAAATTATTGTTGATTTTTTTTTGCTCAATATAATTTATTAATCCGTGTATAACATATTCATATAAAATAACTGTTATACATAACAATCCGTGTCAATTATAACAAATAGTCATAAGATCAATTCGTATTCTTTGAAATAAATTCAATAACCTTTTCAAATACGTATACGTGTTGTATAACAAATTTTAAAAATTTTAATGCTACAACTTATAATATGCATTATAATTTAGGTATTGAAGATTATATTATTACACTAACCAACATTTATAAGTAATGAATGTCTGTTATATAAGACAAAAATTATTATTTTCACTATTAAATTAAAGATATTTTATACCAGTATATGGAAATATATAACAGTTTACACACTTTTAGTTCAAAATATAATAGAAAAACTTATAAAAATAATTTCATTCATGTTATTATCCTATTATTTTTCATTTATTATCCTTTTAAATATAACTATAAATAAAAAAATTTTAAATAGTTTTAGACCTTTCAGAATTAAATAAAAAAAAATTTAATAAAATCTAATTATTATACAAAAAAAAAAGAAAATCTTAATTTATATAAAAAAAGTTCAATTATCCGTTTTTACTTTAATTTTGTGCTCTTGAAATTTTTCTTAATTTTTTTTTCTTAAATAAAAATAGATTTATATATATATATATATATACACTTTCATATATGCACACTCGTGTAATATACTCAAATTCGTTATATAAATACACACTTATGTATGGGCTTTCTATTTTTATAACTAAACATATTAAAACACTTCCCATTCCCTTCAACACAAAAAAAAAATCCAATAATAATAAAAGATATACAATCAGCCACACGTATATGCAATATAACATTTTACCTATATATAAACAAAAGGAGAACAATAAATAAAAGAGAATTCAGAAAGAAAAACAAACAGAAAAGAAAATAAAAAAATTTTTTTATTTACTTTTTAAATTTTTTTTTTTGTTTTTATTATTATTTTCTATTTTAATGTTACACCACTAACACTAACCCCTTGGACATTCAAAAAAGAGGCCATATTTGTATATTCTTAAATAAAAATTATATATATATATATATCTATCTATATCTCTTCAAGATTGCACACGTATATTATTATATATTGTATTATTTACACACACAATACACAAATAATCTTACAAACATATGTTCACCTCAGAATTTTGTGTTTAAACAAAAAAAAAAAACAAAAAACATTTAACGCATTTATAGCGTGTTGGATTTCTCTAATATTACATTATTATAATAGGAATTGAGTGACATTGAGAGAGTATAGAGAGAGAGAGAAATTTAATAAGATTTTAAGATTAAAGTAAAGATTCTTATTAGAAAATTCTTTGCTATATATATATATATATATATATATATATATATATATATATATATATATTTATATTTATAAATATTCTAACTCGAAATTTATTAATTTAAGTTTTAAAATTAGAGTATAATAAAAATATCACCACTTGAAGTTTTAATAATTTTTAATATATCAGCAAGTTTTCAGTATTATAATTGTCATTATTTGAAGTTAAGAGAATTTTGAATTCAAAATATTTAATTAAAATATGGATAAAATTTATTTATATTTATAAAACTTGCATAATTGTTTAAAATATTAGAAAACAATTCAAAGGAAGAGAGTAAATGAGAAAGCTGGACTGGATGAAAGATGATAGACTGGATGATAGCTTTTCAAATATATATATATATTATATCAAGCATATATAGCCTTATATATCAAGTATATATAAACTTATATAACACTATAGCGAAATAATGTATAACAAACTTGTCTCTATTACGCTGTTAGATGTTTCTTAAAAATTATGGAATTAAAAAATTATTCTGTGTTATTTATTTTTTTAATGAAGTTTAGACGTGTATTTATATAGAAAGAAAAATTATACATATTTCATTAAAATTATTGTAATATATAATTTTTAAAAATCACAAAATACCGCCGGGTTTCTTTAAAAAAATTGATATACATTCGTTATAATCAAAGTTTATATATATAGTATTATGTATAATATACATTCATTGTGATATATATATATATATATATATATATATATATATATATATATATATATAAAGAAGAGTAATTATATAATATATATATATAATTACTCTTCTTGTATAACAGTATGGTCAATTTTTGAGTATAATATTATTTTAAATTATTATTATTGAAGTTAAGGTGTCACATCTCTGAATATGCATCCTTACAATTCTCTTATATATAAGTACATATATAGTATATACACGTTTTTATCAATAAGAGGAGTTTTTTCATTTATTTTTTTTCTAGTACCCACACACATAATATAATATTGTATTTTCTATTCAATTTTCATTCAATACCCCAATTTTCATTCTATTTTTATAATATATATATATATATATATATTTAATATATACATATATTTAATTCTAATAATTTCTAATATTATACGGGTAGAAAATACTCTACGTGTAGCTGCAGAGTATACCTTCCTATGTACATATACTCGTGTATATATAATATCAACTATCTCATTTTAACTATTATAATCCTTTTCTTTTCAAACTATTTTTCAAAATACTTACGAACAAAAAAACAAAACAACAAAACAAAAGAAAAAGAATGAAAAAACTCCATTCATTTCTCAACAAAAAAACTGATTCTTTCTCTTTCTGTCATTAAGTTTTCCAATCAAATAAAATTTTTCTTTTATTTTTCGTATTATTTTCAGTGCATTCATAAAGGAAATTCAGTATACTACATATGCGTGAATATTCTACATGTATGTATGTATATATGAAATTTTTAAAAGAATGGCTAGTTTTATTCATTGTCACCATCCTGTATGAAATTTTACACCACTTTAGTATTTTTGTTTTTCTTGTTTTTTATACTGTTCTTATACTCCTATAATAAATTGTTGTTGCTATTTTGTTACAAGAATATTTTAATATTATATTTTTCATTCATATATATATAACATTAAGGATAAAAAATTCATATATATCCATATATATAATAGTATATATAGATATCTATATTTTCTTTGAATGTATATGGTTTAGATATTCTAATTATAGAAGAAGTATGTGTTGAAAAGTGTTATTTTATATTAAAAGAAGAATAAAAGAATAATAAAATTATGGTATATATTCATATATACACCATAATTTTTAGTTATATATATATATATATATATATATATATATATATGTGTGTTATATACGATCTAAGGTGTATATAATAAAATAATAGGTAACAATAATAAAAAGAAAAGAAAAATTTTGTTAAATCGGGAATTTGATTTAAAAAAAAAAAAAATAAAAATTCACCACCTTTTAAAAAAAAAATAGTTAAGGTGTAAAATTTTTAATGTGTTGTATTAAAAGTGTTTATTTCTTGAAATATTTATGTACAACATATATGTGATTTTTGTTTTTGTTGCTTTTCTGGTTGTTCTTCTTGATTTTATATATGAATAATTAAATATTTATTAAAAAAAAATTATATGTATATATTGTAGTATGTATTTACAATGTAGTTGATTGTGTGTCTATTAGCCGTCATAAGCCATTATATACCAGTTTTGTTATATTTGTCATTTTAAGAATATAATTTAGACCTTTAAAGATAATTTTAATGAAAATGCCATAAAATAATAATAATTTGCTTGCTTTAAAAGAGTTTCTTGCTCCCAATAATTATGTATTTTCAAAAAAGAACTATGAGTCTATTGACATACACCTTCGTTTGTGTGATATTAATTAACAGTATTAAATAAGTAAATAAAATTTATTATTTGGATAGAGGTTTTAATCTAGTATTAAAAAAATTTAAGATTACTTGCAACAAACATCATTTATAAATTAAATAATTACACTTTTGCCTAAAAATATGCAATATAAAGCATAATTTATTAATTTACTTATTACAGGGTCTTAAGAAACAATACTATTTACTACAAATATTATAAAATAATAAAAAAAATGAAAGGTTTCGAACGGAATAATTATATATTCCTCATAAGCTTATATAGGGAACCTTACAATCATAAAGAAAATTAATCTAATTAGAAATTTAATAAAAAGATATTTTACTGTAACAATTTTAGTTTGCCAATCCAAATAATGTATTTTTGTTTATTTTGAGCCTATTATATTTCGACAAAAACATGCGTCACTTTAAATATAGAATGTGGTCTTATTCTAATTTTGTTTTAAATTATAAAATTGGTTATATTATTAACAGTGAATGTAATAAAAATTTTCCGACGGCATATCATTAGTTTTTAAAAATTTAACTAAGTTTTAGCTGAATTTTTTTATTTTATTAAATATTTAATATTTAAGGTCCATTTCTAAAATTGGACGTTCCATGCCACGAACCATATATTAAGAAGGAGAATAGTTAGTTATAGTTCCTTGAATATTACGCATATGGATCCGAATACTGTATGTAAATAGATATGTATGTCTTCCATTAACCCTGCATTCCGATTATTACACAAATTAAATTATAATAAACTTTAAGAGAAAAAAGATTCCAAAACATGCAAAAAAAAAACAAAAATTTAAAGCGTAAGAAATGGAAATAAATTCTCTCTCTCTCTCTCCTTTATCCTTATTTCTTTATTATTTTCCAACATTTTTCTACATAAATAATTCACACGTTTCTTCTTATTTAATTTTAGTATTCTTTTATAATTTTTTTTTTTACATAATTTTTTAATTTTATTATTTCGAATAAAGTTCTAACATTGCTGTATATATCACCATATGCGAGCTTTTTACATAGTTACATATATATCTTGATATTCAGTATAATTACTTACATTCATATATCTTCATATTTTTAACATTAAATTATCCTTGGAAAATAAATTTTCTGTAATAAATAAAAATTCTAAAAAGAAATTTTTACAGACACATATTATTCTTACTTACATTAAAATGTTATACATACATATATATTAAATTACAGACTCTTATATTTAACATGTCAAAATGAAATTCACCACATTATAATAAAAAATAAGAATCCAATTTGAAAAATTAATTTTTGAATTAAACCATTCATTTTATTTGCAAACCACTAAGTATTTTAGTTTATTTCAAAAAATTCTTATATTTTCCCTTTTTTAAACGAAATTCACCACACGAATTTTAAAATAATTGTTATACACATATTATTTTACACCTATACTATTGTGTCTTACCAGTAGAATAATATTTTGAAATTATTACAAAAAAAAAATTTAATACAAGAGTAAATTTTTCTCAATCTAAAAATTCTTATTTGAAATTATGTTCGCATGTAATTGTAATACAATAAATTGATAAAAAAAAATTTTTATATAACAAAATGAGAAGAAATAAATTTGAAATTAATCAAAAAGCTCTTCTTCTTAATTCAAAAAGAATAAAAATTCAGGTATAGAGAAATTTTCAAAAAAAAAAACTCTACTACTTTGTATATGTATACATGTATTCGTTCAGAATGTTTCACCATGATAATATATTATTTATAACTGTTATATGGATATAAATATAACAATATTATATATAGTAAATATTTTTTCTCAATGTATTCGGTTTGTTAATATGAAATAGAATATAATAAAAAAATGAATAAGAAAAGAATACTCAAATACACTTGCATTTATTTTTTGCATAATAGTATTGGTGTGTATAAAAGTTATAATCACGGAATATAAAAAATGTACGTTTTAGTAGTATGAGTAGTATAGTAATAGTAGTCATAAATGTTCTCTATTTTATGTGACTATTATAAAGGTTTGATAGTGTTTGCGTTATAACACAAACACATATGCGTTCCGTTAATAATTACACTAACACATCTTTGACAAATAGTATTTTCCATTTTAATAAAATAGTAATAATATACATACATGTGTATATATTTATATATACAAATGTGTTATACAGTAATAATATAATCGTTATATAGGAAAGAAAAATGAAAACGTAACAACAACAACAACAACACTAAAACACAATATAAATAAAATGAATGTGAATATGAAAACGGTGAAATAAGAAAATAACAAATGGTATAAGAAAAATATAGAAAAAAAGAACAACAACAACTACAATAAAAATAAGAAAAATTAAGAAGAAAGAAAAAATAAAAGCATAAAATCTGAAAGATATTTTTATAGGGTTGTATTGTATTTTGAAATGTATGTATTAACCAGTTCGCAATCGACCGGCGTGAAGTTTGTGTCATAAAACGACGTATGTTTGACGTTTGAAAAAAAAAACAAAAAAAAACCAACAACAACAATACTACACAAATAAACAAAATAAAAATAAGAAAACAAAACGTTTGTCTTTTTTTTTCTGTTGTTTCTTAATTTGTTTTCTTTTTTTTTTTTTGCTATAATAATTTGTTTATTCCGTTTAAAATATAATTAGAATACGTTTTCTATATTATAATAAATAATATATATATATATATGTAATTAATATACGTGTATTTAAGAAATTATAAAATTAAAAATAAATTTTTTAACATAAAAACAAAAAAATGTTGAAATTTTTAAAATAACCAAGAATTGAGAATCCTTAAGAAAACACAAAAAATATGATGAAAATCTGGCAAATTGTATAGATATACAAAAAAAAAATTCAAAATATTTTTAATTATAAATTTTAAAATTATTCTAAAATTAGAACTGAATTTAACAATTATAAGAATTAAGTTTAAAAAAAAAATGTTGCAATAAATTCATTATAATTGCAATATTGAAAATATTTGTTATATATACGGGATATAGGGCGCGTGTTTTCGCGTCTCTATATAAATATTATATATACATATATGCATATATATATATATATATAATTGCAAATTCTATAATATCAAAACACATGGTTGTTTTTCTTCAAAATAATTTTTTGTATAATTAAAACTTGTATACTTACAACAGAAGAAACAAAAAATATTTAATAAAAATTTTTTTGTAAAATCAAAGTAATCGAAATTTTAAATATGACAAGCAAAAAAATATTCAAATTGAAATTAAATTGAAGATCTAGAAATATAATAATTTTTTGTTATTTAACTCATAATACACAAATATTTATAGGAAATTTAAAATAAAAGCGAGAAATGAAATTTATATTAAAATTATTGAAATAAATAAGAAGAGGCTATATTATAACCATGTTTTAATGAATTAAAATTAATTCAAGAGTGTGAAAACATCTTAAATAATATTCATGAAGAAAATACAAAAAAAATTCAAAAATTTTTTTCAAAAATTTTTCAAATATGGCCAAAAATAAATGTAGAAGAAGTCATTTATAAAGTGAAATAAAATAAAGAAGCCAACAGTATAACAATAACAAAATTATATGAAATTATACATTATTTAATAGTTTAATATAAGAGTTACAAAAAAATATTTTAAATAAATATTAAAGCAGTGCAATTAATAATAAATTATAAAATCTATAAAATATATACACACACACATACAAATAAATAAAATATTAAAATTATAAAACAAAAATTACAAAATAAATTTTATAAAGAAGCAAAAGAAGAAAACAAAACAGTGTGTAAAAGTGCAAAAATTTAAAAAAATTTATTTGAAAATGCAATATAATTAAAATACAGAATTTAAAGTGCATATAAATTTCATAAATTAAATGTAAAACAATAAAAACAAACATAATTATAACATTATTAAATAAAATAATATTTGCTTTGAGTGACAAAAAAAAAAACAAAAATAATCATAAAATATTTTATCACCTCTCTCAACTCTTAATAATATTTATATTTCAATTAATTATATTAAATATTTTAATATAAATATATTATATAACAAAAAATTTTTTAATAAAATTGTGATGTGATGAGATACGACGTCCAAGAATTACTTCAATCTGACGATACCATCAGTAGGTTTGCGAATGGGATGGCATATCATCCATTCCTGCAGCTACCAAGGCCCACTGACTTCAGCGTATCATCGCTGTTGACGGCGGGTACAACATCACCCCCACATCAGTCACATCATTCTCTTAGTTCTAATAGTAATAATAATAACAGTAATAATAATAATAGTGTTAATACAAATAATAATAATAATAATAATAATTTATCAACAACAACATCATCAATAAGTGGAACAATAACAGCAGCACAAGGTGCTACAACACCAAATTCATTACAATTAAATTTATCTGGTGGTCAAAATTCACCAGTTGGTTCAACAACAATACAAAGTCAACAACAACATTTAATAACATCTAGTTTAAATAGTAATAACAATAATAATAGTAGCAATAATAATAATAATACAAATCAAACGATATCAACATCATCATCTCCTATTAGTTCTAATAATAATAATAATAATAATAGTAATAGTAATAATAATAGCAATAATACAACACAATTATCTCATCACCATCATCATCATCATCATCAACATCATTCTCAGTCACATTCAAATCAATTAAGTCCAACAATATCTTCATCATCGTCATCGTCACATCATCAAACGACATCGGTACCTTCAACACAACAATCAGCAGTTGTACAACCACCACAGCCAGTAGTACCACCACAACATCCACATCCACATCATCCACATCCAATAACAGCAGGTGGTCATCCACCAGTACCACCACCACCAGCTTTTCCTCCACAACCGTATTTTCCAGCTGCAGCATTAGCAGCATTAGCTGGTAGTCCAGCCGGACCACATCCACATTTATATCCAGGTGGTTTATTACCTAAATTACCACCACATCATCCACACGCTCATCATCCATTAGGTACACCATATACAACAGCTGAAGACGTTTTATTATCATCGGTTGCTGCACATCAATTACATCCAGCTATGAGACCATTAAGGGCATTACAACCAGAAGATGATGGTGTTGTTGATGATCCAAAAGTAACATTGGAAAGTAAAGAATTATGGGAAAAATTTCATAAATTAGGTACCGAAATGGTTATTACAAAAAGTGGAAGGTAAGTGTTATACATATATAATTTTTCTATATAATATAATAATTATTAATAAGTGATCGTTAACGTGATTGAAAATACCCATAAAATACTGTTACAACATTAGGAATTAGGAAATTTTTTATTACAAAAAACTTGATGCATTTATACTAATAATAGTGCCACGTTCATTTTAATAATAATATTCGACATTTTAATCTCAATCTAAACTCTCAAAATTCAATTTCCCAAAATAATATTTTTAATGCCGTCGGCTTTACTCTCTTTTCTCATATAAAAATTTCATATTTTTGCTCTTCATTCTTTATTTTGTTTTCTCGTTTTATTGTTTTGCCTTCTTAACGATGTAGGCGCCACAGATATTAACGTTTAATTTGCGAATCATTGCAAGAAATTTTATGATCCATATTAATTAGAATGCATTTTAATTCTGTATAATTGCAATAAATTTTGTATATTAAAACGGAAATTACCAAAACCAAGTAAGAAAAATATCGAAGACAAAAAGAGAAAATTTGAAAATTCAAGAAAACGCTGTAAGAAATAATAAAATGTACTGTCGATTATTCGATGATTATTCAAACATCTGCTATGTTATTTTTCATTTAAAGAAAAAGCCGGCGCTAAATATGTTTTGGCATATTAAAATAAAATGTTGGAGAAAAACAAAAAGAAGGCTTAAAATTGTCAGAAAAATGTCGGCATCTTTTTAATTTTCTACTTAAAAAAAAAAAATTAATAAAACTTAAAGAAAAATGAGAACGAAAATGTGTAAAGACCAAAATTTTATCTCACATTTTGAGTAAAAATTTCCTTAAAAAGTGCAAAAAAGTACCAAGAAAAGTCCTGTGTTTCACAATTCGCCTTCTTTTATGGAATCGCAATTTGTATGGCATGACATTATTTTGCTGCTGTGTACTTGCTTGAAAAAAAAAATTTTCATCTTGTCATCGTCTCATTTGTTATCTTGGTGGGGTTTAGTATATGCTTTTTTTTTTTTTTGGTTTTTGGTTTTTGATCTCATTCCCTATACTTGAATATCTTGCGCTTTTATTTTTCTGTTGAAAATCACCATATTTTTTCGCTACGATTAATTAAACGTTTTCGTAAATTAATTTTGTGATTTATTTCGCTGCGCTTTATATACAAAAATAAGTAAAAACGAAATAAAAATCAAAAGCACAGCTAGATCGTATAATAAAGAGTGAAGCAACTTGGGATTTATAAAGAAGCTTGCCAGTTTATATTTTATTGTAGGGATTAATCTGAATTTAACGATATGTTGATTTTTTTGATCAGAAAATTAATTTTTAAAAACCCAAAAAAAAAAAAAAAACAGAAGAAAAATTCTTATTCCTTTGGTTTCTTAAAATGCAAGATTTTTAATAAAGATTTGAGAAGAAATTTATTGTTGTTTTAAGTAAATTTGATTTTATGTTGTGGGTTGTTTTTATATACACACACACAAACTTCGTATTTGTAATAATTACTATGGGATGAGTGGGGCTTGAAAATTTTTTTTAAACAAATTGTTTAAATTTTCGAAATTAATTCAGAAAATCAAATTCTTAGAATGCATGTAAATTAATTATGTGATTTTTTGTTCTTAAGAAAATAACAAGATTTATGACATTTTTATTGCTATTATACTTTATTAATACATAAATTGTTGTAATTTGTTAGTTTTACCACCATGAAGGAGTTCAAATACGAATTTTGCAAGATAATTAAAAATTTAATAATTTTTACGCATTTAAGATTCCATAAATTCTGTCTAATTAAGTTTAAATTCGCAAGAGTCCAGTAAAACATGTGCTAATGAAAATTTGAGTTTTAGAAATTATGGTCTATGAGGACTTTAAATCTGCAAATTTTAATCATTTAGGCATAAATGGCAGTGGAATATTATGATAAATTTTTCTTATATGTATTCCGGTTAAATATTGGATGGTATATTGCAATGTGAGTTCAATTAAATACCATATTTGCAAGTTAAGCTTATACTGACTTTGCATAAGCCTTACTTAATTGAGAGTGTATTTTATATAAATTTTAATTAATTATTTGGTATGTAATAATTATTTTAATTCAAATAAGAAATTGAAATGAAAATTTTTTTTCTTGCTCTGAATTTGTTAAGATTTATTTGTAAAATTGACCAATTTATTTCACATATAAAGCATTCAACTATTGTGAATTATTTTACTTAAGATGGTGTCGTATTTAAAAAAAAAAATGTGATAATTAAATTGTAATTTCACTATAAAAATTAATTATTTCTCCATTTTAATTTAATTTTGTATATTGCCATTAATGTTTTCTGTTCCATTTTACTGTTGTGCCAGTTAATATTGTGATAATTAACTACTAAAATTGTTTTATTTGCAATTTAATCAAATTATTTGTTGCAATTTTTCATTTAGTCGAGAATTTTTTTGAAGTTTTTGTCTTTAGCTTTATGTAAAATTAAATACTTTGCTACAGAAATATTTTTTGAATGAAAAGGAATGCAAAGGAATTGATTTTTATTGTGTCTTGTCCAGTTTACTTGAATAATTCATTGAAATCCTATATAATATTCCTATTTGTTGATTAAATGTTTTTAATATAGAATATAAAAATATTAAGACATTAAATTAATTAAATTTTAAATAAAAATCAATTAGAGATGATTAAAATCAGTTAAACATTGATTTTATAGATTAAAAATTATAGATTGATTAATTTAATTGCAACCAATTTAATAATGTCATACATTTCAGCCATTGTGCTTAGTTTGAAGAACTAGTGACTCATTTTTTATTATAAAAAATCAATTTTACGTAAACATCTTAAATTTTCAATTATTTGCAATAGATTTATTTACTAAATGTAAGTAATTATTGTTACAATTTGAAATTAATTAATCAAATCTTAAAAAATGTACTAGATCAAGTTTAATTGACAAGTTAATTAGTAAGTATATAAAAAATTTAATTGTATCCAAGCATAGATGTGTTAGAATCCGATTCTTAGTAGGATCAATTAAAATATTATTCTGCTATAATTTCATTACTTATATAATGAATTGTTAAAATAGATGCGACTATTCTGTTAGTTAATTTGTTCTAATTTTCTTGTGTTTTTTAATATTTCATTATTCTTAATTATAACGATTAATTTAAGTTGCAAATAATTTTTCTTTAAGTATCAGAATTTTTCTATTTTAAGTAAATTTTAAAATTTTATCTACATTTTTTTATTTTTTAATAATATTATAATTTTCCTGTGAAAATTTACAAGAAAAACGAAATTTTCAATTCTCATTAATTTCACAAATTAATTCCAAGTAGAATTTAAATATTTTATTTGAAAACTCTAGAAATTATTTTCTGCCAATTCGTATTTGTAACTTAAGTACTGTAGGAATGGGAATATTTTTGTACTTCTTTAAAGATATTAATTTAATTAAACTGTTATTAAAATTATTAAAAATAACAAAACCTATATAGGTACGATCCTTTTAAATTTAAAAATGTTTCTAACACAAAAAAGATGTTATGTTCAGTGTTCATTCAACTTCGTACAAGACGCAAGTAACTCAATAGTATATTGCGATGTAGCTGTATAATATTTTCCTTCTATAATTTCTATGGAAATTGACTTGTCGCAGTAGCTATTAGTATGTCTAAAATAAATAATTTTTAAACTACATTTTAAAATTGCTAAGACTCAATGACGAAGAAAGTGTCGTTCATTTTACTCCCACTCTAACGTTTAAGTGAAAATTTTCGAAGATTTTTAATAAAATCCTATAATTTGTTAATGAAGCTTCATACTATAGAATATATAGATTAATTTGGTTGCATATTCAAATTTTATTCATATTAAACAGTTTCGCTTTTAAAATTTTATATTTTTAAAATTATTTTCTAAAATCTATACATAACACCAAGTTCAATTATCCTCTTAATTATATTAAAGAACTCCTTTTTTATTGTTATACAACTAAAAATATTATCCCTAAGTTTCTTGAGTGGGTTTGATAATTTCATTTACTCATAGTATTTAATTTAAATTCAATTTCCTTCGAAGTAATTTCCAAAGTTTTCTACTCCATGAACCAACTTATAACACCATCTATTTTACCAGCTTAAAACATATATATATTACATATATAAAAGTAGAATATGTATTACATATCGAGATGATGCTGATGATGTTCATTTAATTTTAAGTGGGTAGATTGTGTAACCAACAAATATAGAGAAAATGAAAAAAAATAAATTCCAATTTCATAAATATATATAGAGAGAATTGGTGGGTACAAAGTTGGGGGTGGGTTTTTTTTTTTGTAATTCACAATTTTATTACTTATATTTTAATTTTTTTCATTTATTAAATTTTCTTCACTGAAAAATTCATTTGATTATCACACCTCAGTACAGTTGAATAAATGACGTTTTTTACTTTAGTTTTCCTTTTTTTTTATCCTATTTTCCTAATTTTAGAATTATTGTATACTAAAATGTTTCTGGGGGGGTATAAGGTTGGAGATGGAGTATATATGGATTTTTTTTTATGAATAAAAGCGAAGGCGAAAAGTGCTAAGTGAAATTTTAATTTTTTTTTTTGTTTATTCCTCAATTAATTCAACTATAGCCTTTATATTATGGGGGGAACTTATTGAGAGCTATTTTAAATATAAATTTTAGTATTTTTAGCGTGTCGCGGTTTAGTAGGCAAAAAAAATATAATAGAGGCAACATTTAACTTTTTGATTAAATTGTGTATTTGAAAATAGAAAAAATTGAAACAAGTACAGAGGAAATTTAATAGAGGACCAACATCAAAATATGAAAAAATAGAATTTATGAGAAAAATCATTAAAATTAAATTAATTTTTTTTCCTGCTATTTTTCCATTAAGTAGGTTAATTTAGCAGATTTCAATTGTTTTAAACATTAATTTCGTTTTTTTATGAATTAAAATTTAATTTGTAGAATTTTCTGTATACATTCATAGGTTTAAAAACACCAAAATATTATGGCGATGTGCGATAATTGAATTTTGTTGTCAGACTGGAAGGGTATATATAGAGTATAAGAGTTTTATATAAAACAATTTTGACTGCATTTTCATACTGAATTTTAAGTAAAATAGGAAAAGAATGTGCAATTAAATTTTATTTCTTTGTACATGAATTCTTGTAAAAAAAGCTTAAAATTATTTAACAGAAAAAAAAACATAATCAAAATGGAGAATTTCTCGTCAGACGATTCATTGTTAACCGTACTTAAGAGGTTATTTTTAAAGAAAACATTTTATATAATCAGATTGAGTTTTTGTTTTGTCACAATGACCTAGACTATATTTTGTGTTTTTTTTTTTTGAAATTTAATATTTCCTCTGTTTTTTTAATAATTAATTTTTAAAATATAAAAAAAAATTTTCCTATATAATTTAAATTTTAATGGAGAATTAAATAAAATTCAATATTTATATATTTTAATAAGGTCTTACAGTAAAAACAACTCGTAGAGGCTAAATATAATCATAGATACTAAAAATTTTGAATTTATTTTGAATTTAAAATGTATGACAAAGTTTATATTCAATTCTATCGCTTGAATTCAAAGTTAGTTTTAACCCTTTCGAACCGGCTGGTATACAAAATGTACCAGTAAAGTCGAAACATCCGTAAGAGCTGAAAATTACATTGTATTTGATTCTCTGTTATACCATTTCGTTCGATTCGGCACAGTAAATTTTAAGACCCCACATGTGAAACATGTGCTAATTACGCTATTCGAAAATCGAATTGAAAGGGTTAAAGTGATTTTTAATTACTCCAATAATTTGAATAATTATGAAATATATCACAATGTAGTTCGATGTAGATATTTCATTTGTTTTTTCAAATTTCTTGAACTTCCTATATATTTTAGAACATCTCATATAAATTGACGTAATTACAAAAAAATACAAATGACGTACGTATTTTACAAAAAATTCTTTACTCCAATGGATTTTCCTATACGTGTACCATAAATATACCATGATTCCAAATAAAAATCCAATTTATTAACTTGATCAATTGAGAAGTGGAATTGAGAGGTATCCATAAATTAATTTGTTCAAACACTTACGAGGAACAAATATTTTAATACTATATAGGTAAATTTTTTTTAACTGAAACTGAATCTGTTACCTCAAACGTAGGTTGTATTTTAAAATATCACAGTTATTTTTATAAAATTTTTCACTATTTAAGAAATCTTTTATATGTTTTATACATAAATGGGCGCCAGGTGTTTTTCTATTTTAAATCTTAAAATAAAAAAAAAAAGTAAGAGAATGTTCACGTATATATACGAATTCAAAAGATGTTAAGAAAAGGTATATATATATATATAGATTTCGAACATATTTTTATTTACTTTAATCAGCAATTTTTTTGTATATACATAATATATGTATGTGTGCAGATTTTCAATATTGTTTAACATCCTTAATTATCCCATTAGGTATCAACAAATACAAAGAAAAGGAAAAATAGAAAACGACAAATATTTCCGCTATTTCCTTAAAGTTTACCTATAATATGAACACTTTATAACATGAAATTGTTCTAAATGAAGAATATTACGGGAAATAAGACGTGATAATAAAAGAAATTAAAATATATAACAAAAAAATTAATTTAAAATAAATAAAAATTTATTGTTTGAATTTTTGCTTCGAATACATACACATAACTCTAGTTAACACAAATATAACACTTATACATATTGTATAGATTACGTAGTATAGTTTGATTGGAAAATATTCTTTTTAACCCGTTCAAAACTAAAGGTTTTTGTTTCTTCAATAGAACCTAATCAAATTAAATTTATAACACTTAAATTATTTCTGACATCTCCAAGAGGTTTACCTCAAATTCTTTTAATTTATGCTAAATACAATTCCATTCGCTTCCAAATCTTGACTTAGACCCTATATCTAGGAAATGTTATATATACTAGGATTAATTGTAACTTAAGTATTATGTTTTCTTAGTCTTAATTTTAAAGTTTAATTCGAATTTTTGCTTTGAACAAAATTTTGAATTAAAATTTTTTGTGTAGTCTGGTGTAGGACAAATAAAACAATGTTCTTTTAACTTTTCACCAACGTTTCGATTTAATTTTAAATCTTCATCAGGGATTAAATTTTGATTATTTTCCATACATTTTCACTGATTATTTTTGAAATTTTAATTAAATATTTTCAAATTTATTCTATAATCCAATATTATAGTCTTAATTTAAGTATCACTCTATTACAAGTAAAAGTATAACACATTATAAGATGTTTTTTTTATTATTTGTCTAAATACATAATATTAAAAGAGAGTACTGAAATAATAGTTCCAATTTCTTATCTAATTAAGTTAGGCTTAGAATTATACTTTGGGTTTGAAAATGTTATAATATCTCCTGCTTGAAATTAGCACAATATTTTTGGGATTACGTAATTTCTTCTTATTTTTTTTTTGAAATTAATTGATTTTGGCATTTACAATTCAGTGCTACAAATTTAAACAGCATTTGAAAAAAAGAATTTCTAAAAACTTGCAAAAATTTTATTAAATTTTTTCTAATTTATGGTAAATAAATAGTTAGCAATTTATTAACCACACTTGAATTATATACTTCAAATTTATATACCTAACTACCTATATCCATATACGTAATTTTCAACCTTTAAATACACAAAATTTTCCTGTAATGGCAGACTATTTTATAAATTCTAAGTTTATATATAAATATAAAAAGTCTACATTATTTTAATTGTTAAAAAATTTCAATTAAAAACACCAATTCAATTTCTATATATATACATGTATAACAGTAATGAATTTCATTATTTTTTTGTAAAAGTGTTTGGAATTCTAAAAATTAATTACAATACAATTTGCTTTTTTTTTTGGAAGTTATTTCGAAATAAAATAAAAATTAATTATATATATATACAATAATTTTATATATATATATGCAAAAGTTTCTTTGTTATATATAATTTATGTGCAAGTTATATATAAATTATGTGCTCATGTAAATATATTTGTTATACAATTAATATGTATGTGCTCTTGTACTTATACGTATATGGATTTAAATAGTTATAAAACAATCTATATTAAAAGTTAATAAACCACCGATTCTTTGAACTTTTTGTAATATATGCCTATATATACATATATATATATATATATATATATATATATATATATATATATGCCTATATATACATATATATACATATATATATATATATATATATATATATATATATATATATTATGTACAGTACAAGTATATATTATAATGAGTAGAATATTATATATTTTCATATTTACATTTCAATATTTTGTATATATAACAATAATAATAATAAATAGCAAGGATATATATATAACACAAAAACAAAAAATTCAACGAAAATTTCGAATATCTTTTTAGTTTGCTATTTATATGATATATATAACTATAATATTCATATATATCCACTATAGTATATAGTATATATAACTATAATATATATATATATATATACATTCATACATTATTATATACTAATTCTACTTATACTAGTCTTGTGTATATAGAATTATATAGCTATTATGATGAAAATTTCTTAAAGCCGAAAAATAACACCACAAATATATATAAAAAAAAAAATTTATTCCAAAAAGTATAAAAGCGTGAAAATATCTTATAGCACTTTTTTTTTTTTGATTATTTTTGTTTTTTATTATTTTAATTCTCGGATATAAAAATTTAAGGTAAAAGCGGCAAATGTTTATTGTACTTTAAATAGAAAAAATAAAAAGCAAAAACAACATGCTTTTGCTTAAAATTTTATAAACTAGTGAACTTTTATTTTTTACTTACTTGTACAAGTTAGACAAATTTTTCTTATTTTTCTTTAATTTTATAAAGAATATACATATATATAATTATATATACCAGCAATAAAGCTATATATATATAATAGTAAAGTTTAAGTAACCGACATACCAAAAAAATAACAAAAAAAAATTAAAACAATTTCGTGATAGTTATTAATTTAATAGGAGCTTAAATAAAAGTTGGAAGTTGAACGGGAATTGAATAATAATAATTGTTTTACTTTTATTTTTTTTTATATAATTTTTTTTTGTTATGCTTTTTATTATAATTTTTGCGCCTTTAATATAAATTTTCTATTTCAAATATTCTTTTTTTTTCTGTTTATTTGAAACAGAGAAGTACAAAAACACTTTGAAAAAATTTTGTACTCAGTTTTGATTTTAATAATAATGAGTACATTATTTTAGTTACTTATTAAGTAATTACATTTTTATTAAGAACCTTAATTTCAACAAACTGAGTGTTTGTTTCGTCGGGCTTATCAGTAATTTCATTACTTCAACTGACAGGAGTCGGCCTTATCAGTATTGAACTGAATGAAACTGACAAAAATTTGCAAATACCGATTTGTACGTATTTTACTCATAGGTAAATAGATGTTAGTTTAAAAAAAACATTAAAAGAAATTTTTAAATGAAAATGAAGAAAACGTGTTATAAATAAAATTTAAACTAGTATATTTAAAAATGCTAGCATATTCTAAATACTAGTACATAAACTACTGAAAATACTACTTAGTACATTCAAGCTGAATTATGTACATACGAGTAATTCGTTATGTACTTGTTTTATTATTTTATTAAATAAGTACATGATATTACTCTCATTTAAATTTAAAATTATTTGTATTGTATGTTTTTCATTATAATATAGAAGAAATTACTTATGTAGCTCGATTCCATTTAATTATACAATATTTACTAAATTTATTAGTAATTTAGCTACAATGTGATTACTTGAAAAAAACGATGATCTTACTTAATCAATTAACTATTTGAATTGCTATTGATTTACAATCGTAGTATTAGAAAACAAGGTGAAAACTTAAAACAGGATTAGTACAAGAGATTCTACAAAAGATTTTTCTGCATACTGAAAACATAGTTTCTTAGTTATGCCCAAATTTAGAAACTGTTATATTATGATTTATTAAATAAATTTTAACTTAATTATTTTGTTGAAAAAGTAGATCTACTTGATTACTAACAGAATGGTTTGGAAGTATATGGAATAATTTACAAGAATTTAATTTCATTTTACTTAATTTCTTTACTAATTTTTAATTACTGTATTTTATTATATTAAAAATCACGATTATTGCTTCTCATATTAATTAAAGTATTAAAATATTATTCACTTTGAATACTTATTCGATTCTACTAGAAAATTTAAAATTATTTAAAATAATTTATAATTAATATTAATATAATAAATAATTTTCTTTGAGTGTATTTTTAATAAAAATTATAATGTTTCTATATACATATATATATATATAATATTATACACAAATTATAAATAATCTTATATATTAAACTTATCGGGCCAACTGTCAGAAAAAAGTTTTTTTTCAACACTCAAAGTGTTTTTTTCAAAAAGTTGGAAAAAAATAATAAAAGAAAATAAAAATAAAAGAACGTAATGAAAACCTTTAAGTATGATATATATATATATATTGTGTATGATATATATATATATATTTATATATATAGTATTAAGGGAAAAAAAAATTTATGATAATGCCAGTCGCTAGTCTAATATACCGCGATATTGTTTAACATGCACACGCAAATCATTATACTTAGAAAAACAAAAAATTATAACACTAAATAGTTTACAAACATGAAAAATACATACAATATAAGTGAGCAAAAACCAAAATGAATTGTCGAATAATAATTGATAAAAAAAAAAATTTAATTAATATGGCAAAATGGTAGACAAAAACACTTATGAAAAATCATAGTTTAAATGAAATTATGATAAGAAATTGATAAAAATGTAAATTGAATAAAATAAATTTTTTGTCTGAGTGTATTTAATTGAAAAACAAGAAAAATAGAAATTAATTATTCAGCTTTAAAACGGCATTTTAATCATATGTGAGTATTTGGTATGTTTGTGTTAAAATTTTTCAGTGACTAATTTGAATTTATTCAGGGTTCGGAACAGCAATTTTTGGATATTATTTGCAAGTTGTGTTATTGTTATGTGATAATGGTTCTTTCCTGTGCTAAAATATTGTTTCAATGTTAATTCAATGCATTAAGGGGTTATTTGTTTATTAGATATTTGGGTGTATGTACTGATAATTGTAACCGTGTTTTTAAAAATATTAGTGACTTTAATTTTTAATACTTTTTTATCTCAATTTCTTCCGATTTCAGCTTACTTATATACACTTCATCTTGAATTGTCGTTGCTAATTATTTTTACAATTATTTGCCTATTACGAGTATATTTATTATTCAACTCCTTTTTTATGTAAAAAATTATCTAAATTTAAATTCTACAATAAAAAAATTAATTTTATTTTATCCAATTTAATATTCAATGCTAATTTTTTCAATACTTACTATGTTTTCTTAAAATTTCAATTCGAAAATCTTATATTCAACCTATACCATATTTTCGTATACCATTAAAAAATTTTTATTATAACACAATTATTTAAAATGTTAGCGTCAAATTAATAAATATTTGATTATTTTATGTCATATGTATCAAGTATTTTGTTTACTTATTCACAGAAAGAAAAAACAACTTGAAATTTTTGTCAAAAATATGTTGTGAATTAAAAAACGTAATATTTGTTTTTTTATTATTAGTAACAGAATGAGTACGCTTACATGTGTGTAAGCAAATGTAGATATAACAAGAGATTATCGAGAAATTTTCTATACAGACTTAATTTTAGTATTTTAATATTTTTAGTATTTTAGAAATTATAGAAATGAGAAGTCAAACAATATCATTGTAGCAGAAATTTTTTATATTGGAATAATTCGAAAAATGAGTAAAATTTTAGTGTATCTAGTCATTATTGTCATTAATTTAGAGTTATTTTGTTAATTTGAGTGCATGACTGCTCTAAAATTGAGAAAATTTCAAGATTTACGAAAATTTTGCAAAATAAAATTTAAAGTACAAGTATTTTTTAATTAACTTAAGTAGGAATGCAATTGTAATACTTAAAAAGACCAGTGATTTTTAATTAAAATGCAATTTTTTTAACAATTTTTTCACAATTTTTAAAAAATAAAATTTTTTTCTTAATCAATCAATGCAATTATTAAATATTACATGCAGAATATCTAAAGTACCTACATATAAGTAATAAAAAAAATTTATTGCGTGACTTTACTTATTTTTAACCTATTTCTGTTGCCATATTAAAATTACATGTGTTTGCACGTGTAAGACGAGGAAAAAAATCTTTTTTTATTTTTTTTTATTTTGCCTTCCTATGAAATTATTGAAAATTACAAGGTTTTAAAAATTTCATTATTAATTTTAATTATTAATCTAATTTTTACTTTTTTTGTATTAAAAATATAATTTATACCTTAGTATTTTATAGAAACCTTTATACTTATTATTCATAATTTTTTTAAAATGATTGTACACGGATTTAAAATAAGTGAAAATACAAGTTTTCCTTGTGAAAATTAAATTAAAATTGAAAAGAATAATGTTTTGGGGTATATTAGGTCACCTAATTTTTTTAAAATTATAAAAAACGCATTCGTTTTAATTCCCTTGGATCTTTATGTAGTTGGAATTCATTTCAAGTGTTTGTTCTCTCTTTTAATACCTTATTGTTGCAATTGTAAAATTTATGACCGGGAATATAATTTAAAATCTTCAAAGTACCTTAAAATCAGAAAATGCTATACAGATTATAGAAAAAAAAAATCATAAAATAATAAGAATTTTCAATTTGAGTTGCCTAAAAATATGCAATTTTTTAAAAATTATATTAAAATGCTCGTATAATGGTGATTTATTTTATTTTTATTAATTTTACTATCTCTTAACTTTTATTAGTTAGTAAAATTAGAAGTTCATCAAAAATTTATCAAAAATCTCGAAATTCTATTAAATATTCGTCTACTTTTAGATTTTTCTAATATTAAACTATTTTTGAATAAAGCGAAAATATTTTCGAACAAAAAATTCTTTATCATATGAGCTCGTTTTGTGCAATTTAAGAAACATTCATTCGTATACTTAGAACGTAGTTTGAATAAAATTTTCTATTTAATATGAAAAATTTATAATTTTCCACATAAATTGTGTTTTGATTATTACTTTTATTTTCACAAAATAATTAACTTTAAATGACTTTTGTACAACGCATATTATATATGTAGGGTTTAATTTTATTGCCACTTTACACATACATTTACTTACATAGTATATTTAAATAGTTAGCAATATTATAAAATCAGGTGATAGTCGTAAATACTGACTAATTTCATATGTCATGTCCTTAAAGATTTTCCTGTGTTTTTTTTTTCAGCTGTTCATATTCTCATAATACAATGTCCTCCTTCTATTCTAGAATATTATATATATACCCTCTTTTTATTTTTAATATTTTATAATTAATAATTTAAAATAAAGCTAAATTATATAGTTGGCATATACATATATGTATACAATATATTTCTAACCTCTATTACATGTGGCTATCTGCACGTTTCACATATAATACTATAAATGTGAGCACTTGTTTAATGTTGATTAAAAGTAAACTAATCAAAGTTTAATAGGTGACTTCATTTGTGAAGGAAAATATTAAATAAAAATTAAAAATTAAAAAATATATACTTATATATATGTTTAGAGAAACTTCTATTCTAAATTGCCCAAGTTATTATTACGTTGCAATACACACACTTATTATTTATGAGCAGTAAAATATTATGAATATTTTATATAGTTTTGTGTCTATACTCGTATTACACTCTATTCTATCTACACATTTACTTCTATATATATATATATATATATGTATATATATATATATATATTTTACGCGTAAACATGCATTTATATTTACGTATATTTTGTACTTATGCTTAATGTGGACATGGACTGTGGTCATATACACATTATATGGTTAAGAACATGTGAAAAGAAAATTGCTTACTACCGCACCTGCAGCAATTTTATATATATATATATATATATATATATATATATATATATATATATATATATATATATATATATATATATAAATGATTGCTAAATAATTATTAAATTTTTCAACACATGAAATTTTTTTTCATTTTAATTGACAATTTTCTAATATCTAACATATATAATATGTGTTTAATAAGTTTTGAATGAAAAACAATAGTTGCGCGTAAAAATATTGTACAATTATATATATTACATATATTACATATATTACATATATTATATATACATAATACACGGATATATACAGTGTATATCCGTGTATTATGAAAAAATAATCAATGAAATGTAATTGCTTGTATAAAAAACACGCAGTGTGCGCGTATATTCGTGTACATATACTAGTAATTTAAATCACATATCGTAAATTAAAAAAATAATATTGTTTATAAGGAGATACCAGATACGTGCTGTATACGTATGAGAAAAATATATTGCGCTAACAAAAATCTTTATTCTTACTGGAAGGGGCGGCAGGGGGGAGGGGGTTGAGTTGCTTTTTAAATTCAAAATTTGAAAAGCTTAATCATTTAGAAAATCCGACATTACTGAATTATTTCAAATAGAATTAAAATAGATTTCATGTGTTTACTACCACTATTCCTAAATTTAAATTTAAAAAATTTTATTCTAAAAGAAGAAAAATCTAGATTTTTGAATCTCATAACCTACAATATTTTCTTTAAGAATGCCTTAACCTTTTTAGAATATACGTGTACTCATGAATCAAGATATAAAGGACAAGGATAATATTCTTATAAGATGACTATATTCTTGATATTCTGATATATCCTACTGTCACACATACATGTTTGCACTAAAATACGCACACTTATAGTAAAAGCTTAGAAAAGCATATAAAATGTATTAAATGTAAGAAAAACCATAAAATTTTGTAATAGAATAATTGTCAGTATTTACGATATAGGTAAATTTGATTATATCACGAAATTGAGTGATTACACCCACGGAATTTTGGATTATATTGATAATATTCTATATTAATATCAAGTTTCTTGAATTCTTGTATGCAGTATAAATTCATAAGAAATCCTATTCGTAAAATATAAGTCATGAAAATCTTTCTTGGATCAATTATGACTCAATAATTAATTTCAAAATTAAAATGCAAGATTCAAGTATATATGTAAAATTAATTTCGACCTTTATCATAATTTTCTTAAGAATTAAATTTAGACTTATACCACATTAATTGTCAAATTTTTCATGTTTAGCATTTATGCTGGAGTTTGAACTTCTCGATAACATTTCTCTACAATTGTTACAAATCTTTGCCCAATATTTTTAATAAATTTCATTCAATTCACTTGTTCTCTTATAATACCTACTCTATAAAAGGTAGTTTAAAATATTACTTACTTTTGTATACACACACTATTATAAAAATCGAAATTTTCATGTATTATTCAAATTCGCATCCCCATATTATATGTGTGTACTTTACAATATTAATATACTTGCATATATATGTATAACAAAATCAACAAAAACAAAAATTATTTTTTCTTTCTTTTTCTCCCATTATTAAATTAATATTGTATTGTTCCAATTAATTTGAAAAGTAAAATAATAAAAACAAAAAAAAAACAACAAAAATTGTAGGACAATAAAAATAGCATCCACTTATTACTTACACATCCTTTACACACCTATTACAAATATAACAGGTATAAATGCATAATATATATATGTATTTATTTCAAGTATGTATGTGTGTATGTAAAATGAGCTCTTGTTACTTAGATTATTCGTTTTCTTTTACTCAATTCATATTATCAAAATTTTCATATTTGGAACCTTTATGAATTTAATAATAATAATGAAGAAAAAGAAAAACAGGAAAAGCTTGGAATACACATATTCCAAGTAAATATATATATATAGAGGTATATCTAAGTGATATATACGTATATATATATGAATATATTACATATAGTGTGTACCTTTATACATTAAATGTACACATCCTTTATTATCATCATTTTATTTTTATATATCGCACATATATTTTTTATTATTCTAGCTCTATATATCCTTTACATTTTTTTGTTTTTGTTAAACAAAACAACAATAATAATAATGTTAATAAAAAAAAAAAAACTCTTCAATATTATTAATAAAATCATTCACACATACATCCCATTTCTCTCTTTCTGTATATAAATATATATATATATATATATATATATATCAACTTACTTATATACACCTTTGCACATTTTATTTTCTTCCATCATAGCACTTCAATAATAATATTATGATGAAGCACCAAAAAAAAAAAATATTTTATGCTTTATGCCTTTTTTATTGTTGTGCATATATATATGTGTAAATTAACATATATATATATATATATATATATATATATATATATATATAGCATAATATATATTGAAATATAAAGCCATACAACCACAAAAGTACTATACAATAATAAAAACAAGGATCTAAATGAAATAATATGCAAAAATATATTTATATTTTTCACATAATGCACCACATCATGGGTATATATGTGAATATATATATATGTAAATTCATATACAACGTGTAAAACTACCTAACAACAAGTGGTTTATATAAGTAAAAAGCTCTTCTCTCTATATTTTTTTTTTTTATGATCTATATGATTTTTTTTTTCACATGCATATTAATTCCAAAATAAAGAAAAAGTAGGTACTATACAATTTTATTATATAAAAAAAATGCAAAAACAAAAACAACAAATCTGGGTGTTAAAAAACAAAAAAAAAACAAACAAAATAAAAAATAATAATAATAGCAAGAAGAGTTTGAAAAAAAAAAAAAACAATTTTCCAAGTTGCATAAACTTGAACTAAAATAAAAGTGTAGGATTTTGAATTGGTTGTTTGGTTCAAATATATATATACGATATATATATATAGTTTTTCCTATTATTCCTATTATTTTTATTATTATTATTATTGAATATATCCTTATAGCACCTACTTCTAATATGCATATATTCTAATATACATATATATTCATTTGATATATATGCTCTTATACGTATATGCTTCTTCAGAATTATATAGCTGCTAAACTACATATAATAATGAAAGTGTTAGATGGTAAATTTTCATAATGCCTTTTTTTTAATGTTAGATTCTGTACGTGTATATATATATATATATATATATATATATATATTGTACTTTTACAGATTACACTTCTAATTGTGAACATTTACATGTATATATTCTGTTCTCTTTATATATATCGTATATAATAATTATAACATTCGTATAATAAAGTGTAGAAGTACTGACACGAATGTGTCGATTAAATTTTTATATATGGTTTCAAAAGTGTTTAGATATCTACTCAATATATATATGTTATGATTTATTTGAATTGTATATAGATTTGTGAAGTGGTTTCCAATTGGTATATATATATGTATAGTATGAAATTTTTGATAATATGAATTTTTTAATTTGACTAATGATTTTACCAATGATTTTAGGCAACTGTAAAATATTTGTAACGCTAGTTTATTGGAGCTACTTCTCGTTCGGATTCCCATTGATTATAATAATAGTTTCTGTCTCGTTTTTTGAAGAATGAATTTTATGATATCAATAATATGTTAACTGCTTTTAGCCAATTTCAGATGCTTGTAATTAATTATGGTAAATTAATTTCACTTCATTATACTTCAATTTTGTTCATTGACTAAATTATTTCCAAAAAAAATTAGTTTGAGTGCGATAAGTTGTATGAATACAGAGTTGGGACAGTGAATTTTGATTACTTGATAGTTTTTTACAAAATATAGACAATTTTATAGTAGAAATAATAGAATTGGTGCAATATCTCTTGGTAGTGTTCTATTATCAGATGAATACTCTGAAAATTAGAAATAGAAATTTGATATTAAATCGCACAATAACTGATATTTTGAATTCGATAAGCTTTGCTATCGAATTTACTGAAAATCTCATTCTAATTTTCCAATTTTTTTAAAATTTTCAATTGAACAACTCTGTTTAATTACACTCGGTATAGTGCACCTATATCGAGTATTTTTATTCCCTATTATTACACTATGCATTTTCTTTTATTATTACATATAGGTTCTAGGATATTAAAGGCCTTTATAAAATGAAAATTCTGTTTCGATGTGCAAATAATATTTACATATGAAAATAAATTACAAAAACAAGAACAAAGAGAAAAAACTTTTTATTTTTTCACAATGAATTTTTTTCATTCACTTCAGTTCATTATTACTACTTTTTTTGTTTTAGATTTTCATTTTATTCTGATGCTGGTGTTCAATATTGAAAAATGTAACCCCCATACATATAAGTACTCATAGATATATATATTTTTCTCTTAACATTTCAATAGACAATAGTTGAAGTGTTAATAAAAAGCTATACATTTCATATCGATGCCTATGTAATTTGAAAGCAAATCAATGTATATGAGTCGTAATATAGAGGCACATAAGCCTTCATTTCTACTATGGCAATTTATTTAACTAGTTTTCATATCATACATATTTTTTTGTGATATAGAGCAAAAATACTCGAATATAACACCTATGATTACATTATGATTTTATGAAAAATAGATCTGCTAATATATTTTAGTGATACACATACGCATGTACATGTTAAATTGTATTTTATGTTTTCTTATTATATATATTGCTTTCATAACATAAACTATGATATATAAGACTATGATATATAAGACTATAATATAAGAGTATGATATATAAGAATATGATATATAAGATAATTATTATCTACCGTCGCTATTGTAATCACTAGGATTGATTACTCTTATAACTGTGTAAAAATATAAATAATTATTAACATCACCATTTTAATTATTATTATTACTCATATTGTATTTTAAAATCATCATCATAATCACGCAGTAATAACTTAATTCTTATAGTGTTTATTATAATAATTTCCATAAATGATTATCAATATGTTTTAATATATTAAAATTGCATATATTCAGGAGCAATTCTTATATTATATTGTTATTAATCAAGGATATTAAAATTATTAATTTACGTACACGCACATGTGTATGTGATTTCGATTATTTTCGTACAGTTACTTCTGCAGTTTAAAATTTTTTTATATCGTAAATGAATGTGTATGTATATGTAAGATATTGTATCAACCCCTTGAAAATTTGAAGGGGTTGACTTAAAGGGGAATAATAAATCCGATATTAATTTTAAATTCTGTATGTTAGATCGTATTGGATTAAATCTCATATAGGCAACTATAATAACTTATTATTATAAATTTTAAATCTTATATAAAGTGTAATAATTCTTAAAGGTGTTATATGATAAATACGCGGGTATTGCATATATTTAGGCAATATTTCTGAGAATAGAATAATATGAGTACGTACATATGAAGTATTATATGCATATTGAAATATTCGTAAAGACATTATTGTATCATTATGCACATTATGTTAAGGACATATAACACTTATAATCGTATAAGTATTACAATATTTAAGGATATTTTATAATAGAAAATTATATTTAGAAATATTCCAATAACAAACAATAAAGGAATTAAAATTTTTTATTTTTTTTTTTGTCAATTTGAAATTTTTAAGTACACTCTTGTGCTAGTATAACAGTTTATCATCATCTTGCATTACAAAATGATAATAAACTGTTATACTAGCACAAAAGATATTTGTTATAATATTGTATAGCTTTTGAAATATAACTTTATATAAAGTAAACGAAAGTCCGAATTTTGGGAAAAATTGAGTTCATTGGAGGAAGTTAAACTTGACCTATAATCATTACTACTCGAATTATTTTTGGATCATTCTCAAATGGAGTTGATAAAATATTATTCTACATTTTGATTATATTCTCTTGCAAAATATTGCAATGGTGTTGTGAAAATTGTAGGGAAAAAAATTTTTCAATTAACTTTTCCGGTTCAAATAATGCAAAAAGAAAAAAAGAAAAATAAAAGGAACTCAATAACTAAATTTCAAAGTTATATGAAGTATTTTTAGCATATTAGAACCTATGTTAGTAGATACATGCATATAACAGATAAGTACGATAAAAGTTCAAGTATAAATATGTATTTAGAATGTATTTATACATAACTTACTGTGCATAAGTGAACTTGCAAATAAACATGCACAAAAATTTTTAAAACTACCCTAAGAATATTTAAAAAGTTAGAACTTTTATATGTATATCAATTTCGTTTTTTTCTAAAATCAAAGAGTGTGAGCCATTTTTATTTTTTCACTCAGGCTATTCAACAATTTGTGGTAATATTCGTACCCTACATATGCTCTTCTTATTATATATTGATACTACATACTGTTATACACACTGTTATATTTCAGATACATAACTTTTATATAAATTTTTCAAAATATACTTTGTTTTGTTTTTATTCAAAAATATACAAAATTTTCATCTTCCATTTAGCACAAAAAAATTTTAATACTTAAAAAGCAGAAAAGGAAATTCCTTTCAATTTTTATTTTTAGGACTTCTTATATATTAATACTGTTATATAGCATATAATGAAAATCCTATACGTATAATATGGTTATTTCTAAGCCATAATTCAAGTAAGTGTACATTATTTAACTAGAATGCATCATTAAATTTTCTTTGAGTATAAAAAATTTAAGCATGCCTATGCCATGCTATTATTCGTTTGAGTTTTTTAAATTTGTGTGTTGGATGAGCAATATTAAAGATTGATTTTGAATAATGTTAGGCAATAGTGAAAAAAAATGTGAAAGTAGTTTTTGAAATTATTATTACGTTGTGTCATCAATTTACTCTTTTTGTGATGGAAATTTTGTATAGTATAATAAAATATTTGAGGGAAGTTTAATTTTATAATCTAATAAATTTTGAAAAATTGTCAATAATTTAAAAATATTTCTTATATTTTCAAATAATAATCGAAAAATATTGGAAAAGGTGGGAAAAATTCATTAGCATTGGATTATATTCAAAGATCAAATAGCTGTCTTGCTAACCAAATTATATATTTGAATTTCAAATTTAGAGATTCACCGAGTGAGAAGAAAATAATACATTGCTATAAAATTTTTTCCAAAATTATTGATTGCCTTAAGGTATAACAATAGTTTTAATGTAAAATATCCTTTATTTTTTCAGTTTATTTTTATTGTACATTGCTAGGCATTTGTAGTGGTACATAAAGCATTTCTGATCTGGCATATACAAAATATTTTGGAATATTAAATGATTTTGATTTTGTAGTAAAATGAGTATTGAATGTTGACATAACACTGCTTTATTGTGTTTTACATAACATATTTTGAAAGATTAAATGTTACCGATTATCTTTGAGAAATTTCAGTTACAAGCACCACATTTATTGCATTTTGTAAGATAAAACTATTTATTTTAAAGGATCATCTATCATTTAAGAATATGGCAAATAATATCGGATCGCCATTCTAAAATTTTAATCAATTTATTAATTAAAAACATTTTACTTTATGATTTTATTAAAGAAGATTAAATCTTGAGCATTTGCTCAATGCAACCGTATATGCCTTAAGTAAAACCAAAACAGATGGCAGAAAAATTAAAAGAGAACAAAAGCAAAAAATATTTAAGGCAAACACCCATAGATAATAAATTCGAAAAACATGAAAAATTATTACCGTTAATGTTAATCGGTATAAATCGGTTTTGCTTATATACACTCAAAGTAATTATTACTCATACAAAATTTTCTTATTCTCTTTTATATTTTTTCTCTTTTTATCATATTTCATTTTTCGTTATTACCATTAAACTATAGCGTTTCGGCATAATGTAGTGAGTTTATTCCTAAATTGCACTTTAAGTGTTAAACTACTTGTCAATATTAAAAAGTTTAAGCGAAACTGCATCTAAGTCTAAGTCGCGATATTTTTTTTATATTGTTCTTATTATTTTTGCATGCTTCTCATTTCGTGAATTAATTTCATATTGTTACAATTGAATTTTACGATAAGAATTTTATGTGTTCTTTAATGAAATCAAAAGTAGTTTGTTGTAATTATTGTAGGTATATATAATGTTGGAAGAACAAGAGTTGGATATAGTTTTGGTTTTATAATCGTTTAAAGGAATTTTCATTAATTAAGCATTCATGCTACTCATAAGAGTTTTCAGCGATGCAAAAAGTGTCATCCTTGTTCACATAAAATTTACAATATTTTTATTTCAAATTTCAGAAGAATGACATTCAAAATTGTGTTAAATTGTGTCATTACAGTTACGATCTCAGTATTCAATACAATTTTAGTCTCGTTATGATTTTAACCTTATTGTAATTACTTATATAATATATTTACCTACTTAAAAATCTAATAAATTATCTGTCAAACTTGTCACATTTTGACATTTATAATGTCATTTTAAATCAAGAACTTTAATAGTGTTATAATTAAAATAATACTACTGTAACAAATTATCTAACAGTTTTAATTACCGTTTTAATTACTATTATTTTATTATTACTTACTGCATTTGCTCGTAGATTATTGCTGTTTCTTCAAAATACAAATAACATTTGATTGAAAAACTATATGTCTATTTAATAAGCTCAAAAATAAGAAAAAAATTAAAGAAACAAATAAAATAGCAGCCGTTTGAAAAAAAAAAATGGTTACAAGCGATTTTTTATTATAATATTAAATTTTCATTATAAAGCGGGCTATAAAATAGCAAAATGCACTTATAGAAACGCATTATAAATACTTGAGCTAGAAAATTATCTAAAATTTATATATTTAATTAGTTATTTTGTACACTAAGTACATGTACCTGTGTATGTGTATATTTAATACAAATGTGTCGGTATAATTTGTGCGCTTTTGAAAGAGAAAAACGCGACATAAAATCATCCATTTATAAAATGTTATTATTTTATTGAAAAATACTTGAGTATTAAGAAATGTGCAATTTATATAAGAATACATACATATAACAAGATACATCGCAAATGTATATGTATGCGCTAACGGATATATGTTCTGTGTATGTACATACTTTTACTTTAGTATAAATTTTAAACGTTGTAAGTTAAAAGTTAATTATCACATGTCGCTTATCTGAATTTAATTATCACCATCCGCGTTACGTGTCACAAATCGCAATAGAGAATTAAAAAATTATAAGAGAAGAAAAAATAAAATAATGTGAAACAAGTATAAAATTTTTATATAATTTTTTTTTTTTTAAGATAAACTTTAACTAGATTATCAATTTAGTGTAAAGAGATTTTATACGCGCAAGCTTTGATTCATAAAGTACATTTGATGCTTTTAAAATAGATAAAGTAATTTTAAATTGCTTTCAGATTTGAAATTAAATGAATTTATGGTTATATGATTGTTTACCCTACTTTTGTATATAAATTGGAAATTATAAAGAAAAATATAAGGAAGACAAAATGTGTAATAATTAAATGAGTAATTCGATTTGACTTGTAATAGAAATTAGAAATATGGGAGAAAAATAATTTGAGTGAACAGAAAAAAGTAAAAATTTTCATATAATTTGTGCCTAGAGAGTAAAGTGTATGAAAAATAAACAAAAATTAAAGTGTTATCTGCCTGAAACGTAAAATAGCGTGAAAAATGGAGAAATCTTGGAATTTTGTCTATTTTAAACGCAGAATATTGAGTTTTTTACGTTTTAAGTAAACAATATTGCATTATTTACGTTTTTAATAAAAAAATTGGGTTTTTTTAAATTTAGTTGAAAATATTAAGTTTTTTACATTTTATACGAAAATATAACATTTTTTACGTTTTATGTAAACAATATTGAATTATTTACGTTTCGTATAAAAATATTGAGTTCTTTACGTTTTACATGAAAGTATTGTACTTTTTACGTTTTACAAAAACAATATTGGGTTATTTACGTTTTCTATAAAAATATTAGTTTTTTAAATTTTAAGTGTATAATATTGGGTTTTTTACGTTTTATATGAAAATATTGAATTTTTTACATTTTGCGTATACAATATTGGATTATTTACGTTTTACATGAAAATGTTGAGTTTTTTTAATTTAAGCGGAAAATATTGAGTTCTTTACGTTTTATGTGAAAATACTGTATTTTTACGTAAAAATAATGGGTTATATACGTTTTTTATAATAATATTCAGATTTTAACTTTTGAAAGAAAAATACTGAGTTTTTTTACGTTTTATATGAAAATATTGTATTTTTTACGTTTTACGTAAACAAAATTGGATTATTTACGTTTTATACAAAAATAATGTAAATCTTATGTTTTACAATAGTTTTCTTTAATTTTTCAATTATATTGCTGGTGACATTTGTAATAATTACAATTATGTATAATTGTGGTGATATATACGTGTAAAATTTATTGATGCCGGACATAAGTGCACGTATTCTTAATTAAAATTATTGATTCTACGAAAAGAAATATTCTTAAAATTTTTGAATTAGTAAAGAATATATTACATTTTAAAAATTTAAAATTAAATTCATGGTCATATTTAATTTTTATTAATAATATTTTTTATATACATATACTTACTTATTTTCAAATGTAAATAATCAAAAATGATTAAACGTGCTTTTTGTTTATTTTATCTTTTGTTTTATGTTGTTGCAATGAAATACACGACTCTATCTCTTTCTCTCTCTTTTTATTTTAAAATTTTCATGAAATTTATTGAAATCATAAAGTCTCGAAATATTTTTAACATGCTTCATATTGTAAACAACCTTTTTTCATTTTTCATCAGAATTTCTTTGGAATTATCAAAAAAAAAAAAAAAAATCCAAAAAATAATTATTATTTTGACAGAGACGCACGTGTGGACATTATTAATAACTCATATTTTATATACATATGTACATACATTTGGTAAAATATATAAGCAATTCAAAAATATGATAATTTTTTTTCTCTCTAAAATTTCAAAAAAGTTCTGAATAAAATGAGCTAAGAACCTTTATCTTTTTTATTTAAAGGTTAAAATTTTGTTAGCGCGATGGTGATTTTTTTTAACAAAATATCAATTGATTTTTTTTTTTTTTTGAAAATTTGTACTCATTGAATAAATGGAATATTGGTGACAGGTAACTTCTCCTAATGATTGACAATAAAAAAAATAAAAAAGTAGCAAAATTAAAATTTATCACTTCGTTTTTAATGTTCGTTGTATAATAATCATACAAACTTATATACAATAGCATATTAAAGACCATGATTTCGAAAACAAGAATCGCTTAAGTCGTAAATAATAATAAATTATAAGTTTTGAATATAAGAATCGCTGATTTTGTAAAAAAAAATTTTGTTTAAATTTAGGAGTTATTCCATTTTCGGTGTCGGCAGTTTTCGTATTTAAATACACCCTGCAATAAAAATTATATAAATGGTAACTCTATAAATATTATGTATAAAGTAAATTTAATAAAAAATTCGTGTTCATCATTTTATTATTATAACAATTTAGCATGTACAAGTATACATACATATATATGTAAGTTAGTAGAAATATAAATAAAATAAATGTAGGCTTTTACAAAAAAAAATACAGTAATCATCCTTTGAATTTTAATTAGGGCGCCTTCTTTTGATTGAAATTATGTTAATATGACGGATATACATGATACAAAATATTACTTGCTACATACTTACTTATATTAGTTGCAAAAGGCCACAAAAATTTCAAAATTTATTCACCTACAAAGGTACTTACTCGTACTAACTAAAATGAACAGAACAAAAAAAAAATTTTATAAATTGATCGCAGTTTTTTAATCTTAGATTAATTTGTAAATAATATTGAAATTCTTTTGTACATAAATTGCTATATAATAAATATTATTTACATATTCTACATACATATATATATATTTAAGATTCTTTATATAATATAGTAAGTAACATAAAACACCTTACATTTAAATATAAGTTTATGTAAATTTTAATCTTAAAGTTGTATCAATAAAAAAAATATAAAATAAATTACTAAGATTATTTGCTGAATATTAAAAAGTACAATATTGTTATACTGTGCTGTCGTAGAAATATATATACATACTTATAACAATGTACTTATATTATAAATATATGTACATGTAGATGTAGTTTGTATTTTTTCGTGAATTTTGGCGTACTTTTGTCTGCAAAATCTTTATTTTTCCTTTTAATTTTTTTAACGAATTTTTGTTTTATAAAGTGTTATATGCGTTGTGGTGAGGGAATCAATGATCTTCATTTTTAATAATATTCACATACAAAGTTATTATTTTGAATTCTTTTTAAGAAAAATGACTTTAGTGTTTTCCTAATGCTCAGGTTGCTTCACACCTCACTGATATCTGAGGTTTGAGTGCAAGAGTTCACTGTAATAGGATCAGTTCTAGTATATGGTAGACTTATCTGGTAGCTTACCTTAGAAAAAACCACTTATGCTTCTATCCTGTGCAACACGTAGGGATTAACGAACCTGTATTGAGAATAATGTACTATCAATTAATATTTTTGCGCAGTGCGCGGCAGTTAAAGGTACGGTTCACTTGAATTTTCCAAATTTTTTTATAACTATATACTGCAGCTACACTTAGTAGGGTAAGTTCACAGTTAAATGATGTCACTGACTAAATGATGCCGATGTATTCATTAAACAGATTAAAGTACTCGATCTGGTTTACGAATGGGAAGGGGAGAAAGTCAGAGATAGTCACACACGACATAATTTCTATTTATATATATAAGGTAAGGCGACCCTTTGTTGGCATATCTTAAGAGTCGGTTGGAGTTGATATCTTAAGAGAGAGCATTAGGGTCGCAATTTTCTCACTGTTTTTGCACATGTACTTAATTTTATTAAATACAATGTTAAATATATTTTGAAAATTAAACTTTAAGTGATATTTTCTGAGAAAAATAAAGGCAAAAAATCTTTGACATTAAAAAAAAACAATAATCAGAAAACAAAAAAATTCCTTTAAATTATTTCTAATTCACTCTTGTTATATGCTATTTTATTAATACCTAATTCTCAAAAAAAAAAAAAAAAAATTGCATCATGTCATAAAAATGGCCACCCACCCTGAAACCAAAAAAAAAATTGTTATTCAATTTTTTCTTTTACTGTTCTTTTTAATTCAATAAATAATTTTGAAATTATGATAGTCTGGGTGCCTAAAACAATACTTGAATCTAAACGATACATTGAAAATCCCGCAAAATACTAACTGACAAAGGGTTCTTTTTAAATAATATTCTTCATTTATAAGTCCGTTTGTATATCTGAATAAATACCTACGAAATACTATTGGGACGTCCTTTAAAATATATTTATTATGTATGACTAGTAATGGCGTCTTCTTAAGAAACAAAATTTTTTTTTAAGAATAAACTTTGTTTTAGAAAAGAAAACAACACAACACCACCAACACAAATTTAATAATTCCATAGAATCAACCAACATATCAGGACGTACATAATGTCCAACTTGTTAAATTGTTAAAAACATGAATAATAAAAAAAAAAAAATTAAAATCTTGATTTAATAAAAGTATGAATGATAAAAAGAAAATCGAATTGTTATAAAGTTTTACATTGGTTCTCTTTGTTACTTTTCTTTGTATTGTGCCTGAAAGAGTAGAAGAGTTTAATATTCAAGAATATTAAAGAAATAATTCATAAATATTAAAAAGTAAAAGAATCACATAGAATCAATACACATTAATATGTTGGGTACCTCAGTTTATATACATTTGTGTATACAGTAACGAGTGCGACAGAAGACTGACTGTGTATAGGCAAAAATATACAAAAAATAATCGTGCCCCACACAAAGTATTTTTGTCTTTCATTTTATTTCGAATCCTACAAATAATATTAAAATTATCATTGCCTTTTTTTTTAAATATGTGCAAGGTGTATCAGATTTTGTGAATGTGATTAAGAAAATTGACACTGAAGGCGTTAGTTGCATAAGATTATATGTTATTATTCAAGACGTTCAAAATTGTAATTAAGGTTAGTTAATGCGATGAAGAGGAGGAGACTTTGATGTATCTTCTCATAGAATGTAGGGTTTTGGTCAGCAAGAGTTTTTGGTTTGTAGCAGAGGAACTGGTACGAAACAACCCTCCCAAAGATACCGCATGAAGAACATAGTTCTCGGATGAGAATTTAGGCGTCAAATTTGATACCTAATCGGGAAGGCACAATATCCCTTTCCAATAATGGATTAAGGTGTAATGTCATTCCCAAATACCGCAAATCTGCAATATATAAGTTCAGTTTATTATATAACGTGTGACTATAAATAAACTTCAGCTCTTTGGAATCAAACCGTGCAGGATATTTGGAAAGCTTGTCAATTGTTAATTAGATAAATGGTATTTTACCGTGTTTTGTTAAATGGATAATCACTTACGTGTGTCATTCGTTAATTTTTCAGATTATTCCTAAACTACTTCAAAATGTCCAAAGCATTTTCCAATTGATTTGCATTTCATAAGGTACATTGGCCGAAATATAACAATGTTATCATACATAAACTCATATGTATTGTGTGTTATTTTGGAAACGATGACGAGTACATGTCGTTCATTTTGTTTTTTTTTTTTTTTGCCGGTAATTTTGCTGTTTTTTCAATTTGTTTTTACGTCTAAAGAATAACATTGTGTTATTTTCTTTCTTTTAAATATTTTAATTTTTAAAATGAATTCTAGTTTAATATACCACAGTGATTATTGGGTAATAGTGGTCATGATCATAATCTTACCGACAAATCAATGATGAATAATGATTAATATTAAGATCAGACAATGTCGTTCTAATTTTGGTAACGATAAGCGAATCGTTTTAAGTTGTACACGATATAAATTCAAATGATGATTTGTTTGAAATGGTGAGGAAGCTAATGAGGGTCACCAATATTGTAGATAAGAGTGGAAATAAAATTGAACAATTTCAATAACTTTGGTGTGGATAATGGGGATCAAGAAGAAGGAATACAAACCTTTAAAACCTTTTTACTTGCCAAAATTGCTAAAATGAGCTAATTGAACCTTGGAAAATTCATGTTCCACATCTTTTAGTCAAAAATATAAATCTCAACAAGTAGAATTTTTTCAATTATCATTACCGAGATAAATTATTAATATTCATGTTATCATCTTCTAAGTTTAACTGTCTGTACTTATGGTGTACGTGACGACAGCATTTAAATCAAATTATTTTTAATATAAAATAAAAAAATGGACGCATAAGAAGCATTTTCTTTAATATTATGCACAAATATTACAGCTGCAAAATATAAATTTATTATTATGAATGGGGATTTATTTTATATTTATAAAAAAAAAATTATTGATTCACTAACCACCCATTTTGTGGGAAATAAAGTTAATATAATAAAATCATCACTATATAAAAATACTAAATCCCCACATTAGCTGGTTATTTAAAAATCAAAAACTATTAGAATATGAAACATAGGTGATGACAATAGAATTTTAATATATTTTTCAATTAATAAAATATGAAATAAAGGTAGATATAACATAGTAAACCGTATAACAATTAACAGAGAAATTGAAAAATAAAATGAAAATATTATTCATAATTCCATGTTTCAAGAAAAAAATGAATTTAAATAATTTTGATTTGTTGTCGATGATCACTTATTTTACTTAATCAACAATGATAATACAGTGAAGCCCCGTCTATATAAAAGTTGTATACATAAATTAAAATATATTGAATATTACAAAAAAATCTGATGGATTATCAAATAGGTTAACAAATCTATGGCTCATTTTATTTAGCGAATCTTTTGTATATTTATTAAAAATTCGCGGAGTCGTGTATAGTAACATTTATATGGTCAATAACAACAGTTATTTCAAAGTGTTATACACCTAAAGTGTTATACATTTATTGTGTCAAACGCTAAATAGAATATAAACACATCTAAAAAAATTCATGAAATCAAAATTTTATTGCCCTGGTTAAAAAATTGATTATTTTCGAAAAAAATTGTAATCAAGTGATTCAGTGATTCCTGAGACTCCTCTTAGTACTATTATAACTTTTTTCGAGAACATACTTAATTGTTCAACTTTTGGTGATCTTATTGTAATCTTTCACATAGGTTGTTTATATTTCTCTGTAGGATATATAAGCTGATGATATTGCTTTATTCGTCTAATTCAAATTACAATTCAACAATATAAAAGTGATATTTTATGTGAAAAAGTGTGAATAAATTATTTAATAATAATGTGACAATATTTCCTCTCTTATTTTTTTTTTATTACATTACGCCTTTTTAAATCGATTCGTATATATATTTTTTTTTCCATAATATCTTCTTAAACTCACTTATATAATGAGGCACTTTAATTCAACACGTGAATTCATTAAACGTTTTATGGTTTTACTCACCTCCGTTTCTGATTAGAAAAACAATATAACTAGAAAAAATAAGGAAAACAAAAGCAATCCATAAATATGTAATTGAAAATAATGATATTTTATGTGTTCGTTTGTGTGTACGTATGTGTAATGAAAAATATTATTATGAGAGGTGGTTTAATTAACAATATTTATATTTTCTCTTTTATAATATTTAATTTAATCCAACATAAAAATAGTTATATATTAAATCTAATGAATAATTGAAATTGCATTTTTATTTGAATTTTTTATATTAAAGATGGTTATACTACATTATATATCAATAACTCAATCATAAATTGAATTTTTTTTTAATATGCAATTGCAGTTAAAATATAACGCTTTGTTAATGAAGAGAAATCATTGTCAGAATGTGTCATATTTTAATGATGTACAGTACAAACATGACGGTATTTTAAATTTAATATTAGGTGAAAACAATAATGTTGGTGTGTGAATAGTGCTTTTCTTCATTTAGAAAAATATTTAAAATTTTAATGGAAATAAAAACGAATAGCTTTATCTGGAGCATTACGCAATAAAAATCGAATATATAAATTTTTATAATTAAAAATATGATTTGATTTTCACTATTTGAGGAGAAAAGTCATTCCTGGAGATGACTCACACGTAGATTTTAATTAAGGCTGTTCCACTTTGACTTGAGTCATCTATTGTTAAACAAATTTAAAATATCACTAATCACTATCTTAATCATATCTGGTTCTGGTTTTGAGCATCATTTCCAAGAAATATTCTCACTTTTTTGAAGCCCGCCGGTTCCAGAGTACAACACTTAAAGGTTGCACCATAATTTCGTACTTCGCTATTACAAGATTTTGGCTATTACCGAAATCTTGTTTCCTTGTTCAATTCTCAAAATGATTATAATGTGAGCCAGGAGCCCAGATTTTAAAACTTGTATATAAGTGAGTTATTTCTTTAGAAATATTAAGTTTAACTTGTGAATGTTATTCTTCTGACTTTTATTACTACTTTAATTCCGTATTTACTGGTTCGTTGAGTTACAAAATTATTATTTTACAAAAACAAAAAAAAAATTATGCTATTTTGTCTGCTAATTTTAGAGTAATTATAAAATCATAAAGATATGCTAATTTGCAAAAAAAAAAAAAATGAAAAAAAAAAAAATTTTATCAAAAATGTAAAAATTATAACACCCATTGTCGGCGTGAATCATTTGTACACTTTTGGAAAATTAATAACTAGGCTATATAAGAACCAAAAATGAGAAGAAAAAAAAATCAAAATTAAATTACAGAAACAAAACGCCCACAAAAATATAAAGAAAAAGCACAAAAATGTGTCAGAAACAATTCGAAACGCTTTGATGGTTTTTTGCAAAAATTAAAAAAAAAAAAAATTTTTTTTTTTTTTTAATGCGCTTTTCTTATTCAGGATGTTAGCAGATCAAAAGAATTATGGCGTGTTCATAATCTTTTTGTTTAACTTTTTTTTTTAATTTTTATTTTTTCATATTTAATAAATTTATTTTTGATAAAAATTTCATTTGAAATTTCAAATTACTGATGATGATGATTTGTTTGCAATGCCAAGTGCAACAAAAATCGTGTAAATCCAAAAAAAAAAAAAACGAAAAGAATAAAACAAAAAAAATTAAAAATAAAAATGAAATTTTAAAATACTTTTTAATTGAAGAGTTCCGGATCTGGTTAGCATGTGTGATTTATTGCGCCTCCATTATATCTTATATTTAATACGGTGCTTTTTTGTTTTGGTACATTAAAAATTTTAAAGTTTTGACTAAAGCACACATTTATTAAAAATTTAATTTTTAAACAAAGGAAAACCGAAACTTTTAATTTTTTATTGTTATAAATTAAAAATTTAGCGATCACTTCTTTTTTTTTCTTGGTTTTCATTTTAAAATTGTTATAATATTGCTAAAAAGTTTAAATTTTTATAATAATTTTACTTTTTTTATTTCCTATATTTTCAGGTAAGAAAATTTATTCAGTTCAACTTCAATAAAATTTATTCTTAATTGTAAGTACAAGGGCATTAAGGTAAAATTGGTAGTATGCTTAATTTAGCGCCGCTTTGATTAGATTTTTTATTTCCCTACAGAACATGCAAGTGAATACGCTCTATACTAATTTCGAAGTGCCTACATTCAACCATATTACCCTAATTTGAGAATTTTCGGTCGAAATCATTCAAAAGCTCCTTGACCTGCGCCATGGTCCACGGTGACCCTTTCAAAATTCTTCCCGTTTTTTCAACCTCCTTCCAAAGTTTCCCTCTCATCCCTTTCAATTTAATATCACAAAGGAGCTCCGGTCCCAAGAAACAAAATTTTGCCTGCCTGATTCATTAAGTCTATCGAGACAGCTTCGTAACCCTGAACGTAATTGAACATTAGCTTAATGTTCCACCGGCAGCGCAATTATCCCACGTAGTTATTGTATCTTGTCTCCGATAACTTCTTTCCGTTGCTACGGCGCACAGATAATTATATAGACAAAAGTGTATTGAATTCACTACCGGCTGGAATGGCGTTTGTGTTCAATATAATTATATTTACAAAAGAAAAAGTACATTAATTAATCGGAATTAATTAAATATTTTAACATTAAAAATTTTTTTTAAATAATTTTATAAATATTCATAGAATTATTAATTATAATGTTAATTTACACTTGTCATATAGGTGAAAAAATTAAATTTTAATTTTAATAAAATTTTAAACTTTTATAATTACTCTTTTTTCTACTCATTTTAATTAATAATTAAGTACAAATTTTAAAAATGTAAAAATTATCATAGAATTCTAAATAATTCCATATTTTATTCCAAGTACTTGCGCACATAAATAATTAGAAAAACAAGAACAATAGGAAAATCATTTATATAAAATAAGCATTTGAAAACATTATTTAAAGTTGACAATAAAATTACTCGTATTAGAAATATTTTAAGTCATTTTCCATTTAATTTATTATATTTCAAATTAAATATTATAAGAAGCCAACAACTATATTATTTATAACCCTATTACAATCATAATAATTTACTAATAATAATATTATATAATTTGTAAGAGTGTGAACTTATTCATAAAAGTTATGTGTAAAGGCGGTTAAGAATATAATAGCTAGTATTCAATAACACTGTTTAACAATAAAACAGGTTCTATACACTTGTATACAGTTGTACACTTATGGAAAATAAATTAAACAAGACATGAATTCTCGCAAAATGTCACCTGTATTACAAAATCGTGTACGTGCTATAAATTATCAGCAATAATATAGAAAAGAACAAAATAAAAAAAAAAGCAACTGATGAAACAAAAAAACCTAGAATAAGTCATTGAAATTGCCGCAATATTTAGCATACATTCAATATTATAACATAGTAGTTAACAGTAGTGTAACGTGTTGCACATTCTTTTAAGCAATTTAATTTATTTTTCTGTTTTATTATTCTTACTATTGTACATATTATTTAAAATGAATGTATATAAAATAATAAACCATTATAAATTGTACAGCAACATCATTTGTATATAAAATTTTGTACAGGGTGACATGAAAAGAAAACATTTGTGAAAATTTTACTTTTCTTCTGAGGAGTACAAAAAACCACCTTATTTATAGTGCCTGCTGTTAGTAGGCGTTTATTACAATTTATATTCATAGTGTCTCCGTTCAATATAAATATTGCAACCTGTTGGAAGATAGGCCACTCTTCTTATAACGCAGTACATCACTTTTTGCCAATGTTATAAGAGATTATTGTACGATTATAATTGTTATATTTAGAAGTATTCAACAGTCTTATTCTGATTTTTAAATAAATTGCGGTTATCAAAGAGTCGCTGCCATTTATAGTCACTGTTACCGGAGTTGATCATTCGGTCTCATGTACATATATCATTGAAATTTCTGTAGGCTAGTTTATTTTAGCCAAATCTTGTGAAAAATAAAATTTTTCTGGTTTTAGTTCAGCTATTCAGCAGTAAGCAATTTTAAATTCTCATATTTTTGTATAACAGAAATTACAAAATTTTAAGAATTAATTTCTTTCATCATTTAATCGAAAATCTTACCTTCATATTTAATATTTTTTCCGATATCTTCTATTGCATCTATCTTATACACCTTGTGCTTGAATTCATTTCTATAAAATATCAAAGTGGATTCTCCAGTGTAATATTAGAATTCAAATAAAGTAGCCAGCAATTTGTTCTAGAGTGTTTTTTAATTTAAGATTTGATTAAAATGAAAACTTAACTTTTACAAAAACAAAAAAAAAAGTTATAAAATTTCTTAATGACAAGCAAAGCAAGAAATAAAATAAGAAAAACAAAAGCAAAACAATAAGAAACACAGAGAAAAAAATTTTGTTTTTTTTTTTTCTTATAATAATTTATGTGATATAATATAAAATTTATATTGAAAAATTACAAGTACAATCAGTTCAAATTACAAAGAATAATGAGGTGAACTCAAGCAACACGAAAAGAGATGATTTTTTTATTATAGTTAGGATAGCAATCCTGAGATACCTGGTAATTTGTTAAAAAAATAAATGTTAAGAAGAAGTTTGCAGTTCTTCCTGTATTAAGTTTTATAAATGGGATATTAAAGCTTTCAAATCCTGCCATTATTAATTTCCAAGTCTGCGAATAAATTATTTACGTGTCTTCAGTGAATAATCTAGGTTTTGCCAAGAATATAGACTTTTTTAAATTAAATGCTTTTTAGAAATCTGTAGTTATCTGTCTCAAAGTATAATCTTTGCGGCCTGGAAAAGGTGTTGCCTTTTTTAATAAGAATATTCAGGAGCAGCTTGGCTCTCGGGCACACCCTGGCGGGTGTCTAGGATGGTCTTTATCTCTAAGGTGGGAAGAAGAAACATGGTGACCAAGTCATTCAGGCCAATTTGCCTAACGTCTTTCTTACTGAAGACGATGGAGAAGGTGATTGATAAACATATCAGGGCTACTGTATTGGTGCGGAAGCCACTAAGCGGCAGCCAGCATGTATATCAGGTGGGTAAATCGCCCTGTATCGGCTGACGAGCTTGTTAAACAGGAAGTTAGAACAAAAGAAGGTGGTGCTCTGTGCGTTTCTGGACATTGAGGGGGCCTGCGATAACATCCTTCACTAGGAGAAGAAAGCTGGAGCGTTTGCGCACTATATAGAGATCGGGAACGTTTCACTGGCCAGGGTCCGCTCCTTGCATTTCCCAGAGATGGTATGGTTAGAAGATATATCTTTGAGAAAAACTTCACCTCGTTGCTGAGCGACAGAAGGAACTTTCTAGAAGGGCGATCTACCGGCCCTTCTAAATTGCTCGAATTCATCAGGAGAGTTGGTCTCGAGGGTGTGCTTTAGGGCATTGTCCTGCATCTAGTTGTTACCCATTTTTTGCAATCTACAATTTACAAAAATCTTTACTAAATTTTCCTTAAATCTTATATGATAGCAGTTTTTTAGTAATATACTCTTATTTCTTATTACTTAGCACTAAAGCAAATTGCATATTGTATAACCTTCATTTAATACTGAATTTTTACAATACAAATTGGTATGTTGTTATAAATCTAATTAAAAAATTCATTATACCAATCATCACCTCTAATTTGAATTTTAATTAAAATTTCAATGTGTTAAAACACTAAAATTGCATTTTAATTAGATAAACACGTCTTTATAATTATTCAAATGATTAATAGTTTTAGAATAATTCTATATATATATAGAGTTGTATATTACTAATTATATATTAAACTGAAAATTATATCTTATATATATATATATTAAATAAAAATTATTGTAAAAGGAAAGATAATTGCAATTAAATTCCAGTTAAAATATCTTTAAGTATAAAATTTCCTATATTTTTGCATAAATTACACGAAAATCGGATTTGTTCTCGTTAACTGATAAAAGATCATGTAGGCATGGGTACTAGTTAATTTTAATATTACCTAAATTGCATATACTAGTAATTAAAGTAACATTAAAATATAATAAGAGTTTACTGGGTATAAACTTAAAAAAGTGCTATCAACAAGTTTTACAAAATTACCAAGTTCTTCAACCAAAAAAAAAAAAACAAATAAAAGCAATTTGTTTAAAGAGTGTAATTGTTTATACGAATGTAAAAGTAAAGCCCAAGTACAATTTAGATATCAAAACACTATCTTAAATAGATGAAAAGATGTTAAAACGGAAAATCTTTTGGAAAAACAAAACTTATACAAAAATTTTCAAACAAAAGGAAAATAAATGGAAAAAAATAACAAAGAAAATTGCCGCCTCCGACACTTACTTTAACTAATTTTCTATATATATGTGAATACAAAATTCATTTTATATATGTATAAGATGCATATGAATGGATAGACACAAATATTGCTACTTGTTATGTATAGAAGATTCAGAAAAGTGGGTGCTGAATAAGATTGTCACTATAAAAATCCTTTGATTTTTTTTTTTATTTTTTTGTAATATTTTTTTTTTTTTTGTTATACGATTTTTCTCTATTCCCCGCGCATACATATATGTGTGATTAAAAATCTTTGAAGGTGTAGAAAACTAGTAGATTTTTTTGTTATAACAAAACGGTACTATATTATATTACAACCGCATATATATAAATTATATGATATTTAACGGTGTAGTAGTGGTATCCTATTACAACCGCATATTATACTATATATATATCAGAGATTTTCAAATAGTATTTTATATTTTTTATATTAAAATGAGATGAAATATTAGGCTTATAATTAGTCGGAAACCTAGTCATATTTCATTAAGAAACAGTAGGGCTGCAGATCTAAGAAATTATTATAAATGTTCTGTTAAAGCTAAGTAGAAAACTTTCTAAGAAATAAGTAGTACTTCTTGTTTAGGTGAGGGGAAAATTATTAAGTAATGGTAGGTGCCCGGAAAAATTGATCAGCCGTTACGTTTAAAGCATTAAAATTTAAGTCAATTCTCGTTCCAGTAAATATTATCTTTGTTCATCTAGACATCATTTTCATATTCGATTAAAATGTAATTAAATATGTAATAGAATAATAAAAAATTTGCACCAAAATTTGTGTTGGTGCTTGAGCTATCTTTGATCGAACACAAATACTGTAAAGAGCCTATAATTAAGTGATGACGATATTTTACTTAGTATAATTATTTTTTACAATTTCTGTACGAAAATATTTTTCTTATTTATATAGGCTTAGCAATAATAAATTCTCATAGTTTTAAACAATACCATTTAAACGCAATTTCGTATAAAAAAACCATTCATAGAATCGTTCACAGTATTCATTCAAGTAGTTTTTATTTTATAAACTTTTGTACGCATCTAGTGTGTAGTCAAGCCTTACATAATCTTGTAAAACAAAACACGCACTCACATCACATTTATAGAATGAGAATAATGAAAAATACAAAAATTTCAAATTAAAATATTAATTGAATGTCAACTTTTTCATGATGCACCTACATCTCCATTCCACCCTCCGCATACTGTTAAAAATAATTTGAAAAACTTTGTTATTAGTATAGACGAGCTATTCATACTTGAATTTTATGCACAAACTATCTTCAAAGTAGATTTATTTTCTTTATACTTTTCTATTTTTGCATATTAGATTTTATAATGTAAGTAAGATCCGACATTATGATGTGAATTATGCACACATAATAAATTTCTGAAGAGTTATACAAGAGAGTGTTATAAATTTACATTATTATACGGTTTTTGTTTTCTCTTATATAGCGGGAAGAGTTCTAAATATATGGATGATGGTGTTATGATAATTTTAATGCCATTATCTTTACTTCTCTAGTTTTTGTAATTGTAAGTCAGTTTAAGTAGTAATATTTTAATAAGAGTGATACTTATAGTTAAAATGGTTTCTTGACTTTTACATGCTAAGTAAGAAAGTAATCAAAATATTTTTATAGAAATTTTTGAAAAAATAGAAAAAAAAGTGCTATGTAAAATTTTCAAATAGTGTTATTGTATTCGCGAAATAGACAAGTGAACGTTTGGACAGTTCTGACAAAATAATGGTATTCAGTCACTCGATCACTTCGTATGGAGTGTTAGAACAATTTATTGTTTGGACGTAGAGTGGATATTGAGTGTTTAGTTTATGAGTGCAATTGTGTTCATGGGTAGCCAGCTACTTTAGCAAAATTGTAATTTATTTGAAGAAATAATAAATTAATTAAAAATAAATTTGAGAACTAATTAAAATTTATATTGTTATTGTACGATATGCGATTGTAGTTCTCATTATGCTTTGAATAAATATTGCAAATTCTATATTACATTAAGATTATTTTAAAAATAAATGATTAAAATGTAAATATTGAGCAGTCAGCACACCATGTTTTGAATTTATTCATACCTAACCATATAATAACACTAGACCACCCATTGTGCTCTGCCTGTTATTCTCAATAATTAAATTTATGCAACAAATTAATTAAATTCTTATAATGTACTAATTATGTAATAATGATATTACAACGTTTTAAAACTAGTCTATAATAATAAAGTGCGAAAAGAATTCAATACCAATTAAATTTGTTTTTGTATTTTAGATTTCTACATAAGAGCTTAGACAATAAGTTTTTGTATGTATTAATAAACAATATATGTATACACTGAGAAAAAAGTGCTGTGTAAAATTACTATTTGAATGTGTAATTATTAAAATTGTATAGTTTTTATTTTTAATTTTCTTTTGTAAATAATTAATTCAATTATAATTAACTAGATTCAATATATAGTAATTAAATACAATTTTAATTAATTTTTAATTTGCAAAAATTAATTTAGTTATGATGAAGCAAATTAATTATATTAGATCGTATAATTTGATCGTATTAAGTGTTAATTTTATTCTTTTATTTTAATTTATTGTCTATATAAACTATTTATTTAATCATATTACGATTATGAATTTTAAATTTTGAAATTTTCAAATTAAATTAAGTTGTCATTATATTATATAGCGATAATTTACACAACCTGTTAATAAGCATGAATAGTGCAAATATAATTAGGGGCCGTGAACTTGAAAATTAATTAGTTTTGTGTAAAAGATGAAATTTATTGTTCAATAAATTTATAATTAAAAATATTGAAGTGCTAGGAATATATGAAGGAATTTTCATTATTTTTTCCTGTAAGAAATTAAGAAAATATATAGACAAATAGATGTTTTTATAATTACATAATGTAATAATATTAGTTTAATAGTGTAATTTATATAATATTCTTCTGATTGTGTGTTTCAAAGATGATTGAATCAATTGCACGCAATAAATATATGCTAATCATTGATTACGCTATAAATCTTTATATATACATATATATATCATTATATATCATCATATATATCATTTGATATATATGTGAAATATACATCATTATATATATCATTTCATTACGGTATAAATCATTACTATTTGCCGATAATTTCTTCATACTTTGTAGCTTATTATGTGGAGCGTCCACCTAGAAAGCAGTAGGTTACTGATACGAGTCCAGTTTGAGAAGGAAATATTTTTTAATTTTTCTGCCTTGATTCTTTCCTTTTGGTTACGTCATCTATCTGTTTTACAATCGTGTGAAGGAATCTCCATTATTATTTACAGCAAGGTCTTGCATATGCGGAAATTACGTACTTATTTCTTTTTTCATAATTTAATGTACACCTGAACTTCCCCTATTAATAATATTTTGAGTGGCCTCAGTAAACATTAAACTGTCTCTTATTTTTTCCAGATTTTGATTTACAAGCTTTTATATTGCTTATTATTACAATGTACGATCTACAACTCTAAGAAAATAATTTATAATAATATGGGTGTTTTGCAAAATATTTTTTCCCAATTAATTTCACATAAAAAAAAATTGAATGAATGAATGATGAATTTTTTCTCCTATTCAATAAAAATTACGATGGTTTATAATGTAATTTTATCACCCATTTATAATTCCCCTGTACCTAAAACCGAACCATAAAACATTAAAAATTTTTGTTATTTTGTATAAGTTGAGAATTATTTATTTCACAGCTGGTTATGGTGCCAAAATTAATTTTTCTCTCTGTTTTGAAAATTCATAAATTTTACAATTTATATACAAAATATTTAGCATTTTTTTTTATTACACGAAAAACAAAAATAAAGGAAAAATTATTATTAACCCAACAAAAACATCAAAAAATTTCATCAATTTGTTGCTCATGATTGTCAGATTTATTTTTTTATTACATAATTTATTAACCACCATCTTTTATTTATTTATTTATTTATTTATGTACATTGTATAAATGCATGTGATAATAATGGCATACCGATGCAGTTTAGCTAAGTGATTTATATATAGCGCTTTTGGAACGAAAATTAAAAAAAAAAACTTAGAAAAAAAAATGGGAAAAACAAAAATAAATTTTAAGTGTTTTAGTTAAGCTTTTACAAAGATAATTTCAATATAAAAATATTTTTATAAACTGCAATAAACCATGCCAATATAAACAAATACACAATTTAATTGCCTCATACACTCTATCATACACATGTGTTTGATTTTGTGATTTTGTGGTCATTCCAACTTTATTAGTACTTACACTTACGTAAATGAGGGTTGGATACAATATAATTTTTATATTTGTAATAAATTTAATTGATGACATTAACTGAACTCTACATATAAGAAGAAACAATAATAAATATTAATTTTTTTTCGAGATCTACACCGAATTATTGATTAGTATGGCAATGCTGTTTTAAATATTTTGCAAATTTTTTGCAAATGAGAGTTAAATTATAAAAGACATGTAGCTCTTGAACAATTTTTATAAAACACAAGGAAAAATAATCAAAAACTTGACATGTTATCGAGAAAAATATAATGTAAGCGCCCATAAGTATGCAATTTTTTAAAATTTCCTAATCGGCCTGGGCTGGTACATATTTTGTTATTTTATTAATTATTCATTTATTTTAGTTATTTTCAAAGTACACATGCGACAGTAGCGCAGATTACACACAATAATAAAGTTTTAATAAAAGATTATTCATCACATACAGTCCCGTCAAATTCAAATCATATGGTTGTTGATTTCGGTATGCACAATTGTAGACATTTCACTTTTATAGCTTTTATTTTTATACCGTATAAAAATAGAAAAGTGTTAAAATATTTTTACTTATTTTTTTTATTTCTACAGCAGAATAGCAATAATATGGTGCGAAAAGAAAGGGTATATGTAAAAAAAACAACAACAAGAACAGAAGAGGACCCTCAAGGTCAAAGTTTTTTCAATAAGGTGTTAAAAAAACATAAGATAATAAGAAAAATGAAAAAAAAAAAACAAAAATGCATAGTACTTAACATTTTACTTGTCGTCTCCCTGACTACCTATACAAACCTGTACAAACATATAAAATTGTATCACCTAACACAGTATGTTTAAGACTCACATATGTGCCTGACTCTTGTACATATTCATATATAAGAATGCATTACAAGTTGCAATTATTTTTCTTTGTTATTATTTATATATTTTTTTCTTATACCCTTTTATTTTATTTTATAGAATTTTTTTATTATTTTGTTCTTGTTTTTCTTTTTAACTATAGACGACAGTGACATTAAATAGAACAAATACCTTAAACTTATGGTTATGCATATATGCATAATATATATATATATATAAGAACCTATAAGTTTATGCACATGTGTGTAATGTTATGAATGTTTAAATGTGGGTATACACTTAAATTTATTCATATTTTTCACACCTGCGATATTTGTTTTAAGTACCAAACACATTTTGTTCTTTGTTTCTTTTGTTTAAAATTAGTATATCAAATGTGTGTAAATGAAAAAAAAAAAAAATAATGTGAACATACATGAAAATTTAGGCATGATTCCATACTTTAATTAGGTATCAGGGGGCGTTGAAGTATTCTTTGTTTTAGACGTATTTGGTATGAATCTCAAATTTGAGCCACAAACTGTATTTAGCAGAAAATGTTAGGAAGTTTTTGAGATTTCTTAAATATAGTACCTACAGCAGCTGCAGTCTCGCACTGTTGTCCTTATGTAACACTAATAAATTAACTATAAAATGAAATCGTAATTAAAATTTAATTTTCAATCGCGCGGGCCACATTTTATTCAAAATGTTGCCAACATCCATGTAGGTATTAAATATAAAAATTTATGAGTAGAAAAATATTTTAATATTTTGAATTCATGGAATATTGTTGTGTTCTTTATGATGTAGAATATAGAGTTTCTTATATACAAAATTACTTGTTAAAAAATAACAGTAGAAAAATAACGTTAAGTGTTTTTTTTTTATTTTCTTATATATTGTTTAACATCAGCGCTTCTTTATAATTTTTTTTTTGTGATACTAAAACTGCTATTCAGTAATCAGATGAAATGATGACAGATATAATATGTACTTGCATATAATATGTGCTTATATAATTATATATTGCATATTTCAAGTGAAAATTATTTTATTCTTTCTTTGTATATGAATACGAGAATGGAAATTTCGGTGCATTTGTACTAATTACCTATATACAATAAAATAAAATATAATGGAAGAAAATTTAAGGGGGGCAGAATTTTTGGTATGCAGAAGAAGTAATAAGAACAAGGGCAAATTTGATAAAATAAGGAATTCCGTTAATTTTAGAAGATTAAAACTAATAAGGGAAATTGTTTGAATTGAAAGGGATGGTAATGTAAATATTATAGGTTCGCAAAAAAGGAGAGTGGCGGCCTTAATATAGGCATACAGCAATAAGTCAATAAGCGGTATCCCCCCCCCACAATACATTTTTTTCTGCTAGATCGATTTAAGTCTCTTGAAGGAGTATAACAAATCACCTATAAACGCCTTTAATTGCTCCACCAATACACCGAATTAGTACCCTTACAAAAACAAATTTCCTCCACTGCACCAGACTACGCCACTCACAAAGTACGTTTTGTATATCGTTTGTCAACTCCAAGTTTTTCTAATGAACTGTGTCCCATGAAAAAATCAACCACAAAACTGGAATGTTTTTTGTTTAATGCCCATTTATTACTTGGTATTGCTTTTCGATCACGGAGTGTTTTTTATGATCACTGGTGATTCACAGATTCTGCCAATATATGATAAAAGGCTGTAGCAAAAATATTTTTGGAGATATTTAAAAAAATCTTTTGAAAAACTTTAAACGCATTTTCTGACTAAACTAGAAGAGATACTGCGATTCTACATGTTTTTTGTGATCACCGGGAATTCACAGATTCTACCAATATATGTTAATACTTTGTAGGAAAAATATTTTTGGAGATATTTAAAAAAATTTTGTGTAAAACTTTAAACTCGTTTTATGGCTAAACAAGAGGAGATAAAGCGATTTTACGTGTTTTTTATAATCACCGGGGCTTCACAGATTCCGCCAATATATGATAATAGCTGTTCCACAAGTTTTTGGTCCGTCACAAAGAAAGTTCTGCTCCTTGCGTTTGATGTTTTTCAACTCATTCAGCGGTGGAAATAGCAAACTGTCTATCGTTATGATGTCTACTTAAGCCTCGAATCTGGCCACCTTGCTCATTACTTTCGAAGTTACTTTTGAAGCTCATTTTTAAAGAAATATTTACTTAACATAATTTTCATAATATTCTTGGGTTTCAATTAAATTTTAAATCACATTATCAATTGAATTCATTGTTTTTATATTTAGTTACAGAACGTCATTACAAACATTTATTTTTATTTAAATTCAAAAATTATTTAACACTTTATTTTATATTTCCTATTTTGTTTGCGGTTAAGACAAGAAGAAAAAAATTCTCTTAACAAAACGTTGTAATCTTACTGAGCAGAAGAATTTAAACTTTTTTACATAAAAGATACGGGGGGACTAACAAGTTTTACTAAAGAATTTTCTTCAATTTTCCCATAAGAATTTTTTTGTCCCAACTTACACTCATTTACGAGTTTTTAATTCTGTTTTTTTTTTTTTATTTTATTTTTCGCCTTATAGTTTGTTTAACAATTTATTTATTTCCTTAGTTTACTTTTTTTTCTTCTTCTTCACTTAATTTCATATTAAAATATTCTGTTGTTGTTTTTAAAAAAGAAATACAAAACGAGAATTGTAGTGTACGAGTATAAGAATAAAGAAGAAAATATTTTCTACTGTGTAACGTTATTGTTTTCTCTCTTTATTCTAGGTAGAACACCAAATATTCTCACTTTATATGTTTGTAAACTTTTTATATAGTTACTCGGTTTTTGTTTCTTCCTCTCATTTCCTGACATGCTAAGAAGAATGAGATAGTTCAAGAAATTTAAGCTTAATGAGTAGATGAGGAGAGGGGGGGGGGATTAAATACAAAAAATTAAATTTAAAATGGAAAGAGTACGAATGAGGTAAAATTCGACTTCTTTTAATATGGATGAATTTTTTGTATATCATTGATTATGTTTTGTATCCCAGATATATGCAATTTACAAAATTACAAAAAAATTTAAATTATAATTGAATTGCAGAAATAATCATAATGATTCTGGAAATTGAAATTCTCTCAGAATTCGGACTTTTTTTCCTTGACCTTAAATTGTTTGAACTTTAAATACAGCTTATAAAATATTCTTCCTTTCCGTGCAATTCATACAATTACACAAGTGTTATAAGTGGATTATCAAATTATTAAAAATCGTTTCTACAAATTTTTGCTTTAAGCAAGGGTCTAAAGCAAAAAAAAAAGTTGATAAGTATAATGAAATCCTTTTGTTTTCACATACTTATACTCCACGTATACAAATATACTTTGTTTGTTTTTGGTGTTGTTGAAAGGAGGAAGTAAAAAAAGAGAAAAAAAAACTTCTAATTTAATAATAATCATAATCTTTCTCTTCTTTCTCAAACTTGTCCTCTTTATTCATGATTCTAGAACAATTTTTTTTTTTTTTTTTTGAAGTAGTATGAGTAACTCAAATATTCAGACACGATTTTCTACTCAATTGTTTGTATATTATCTTTCTCTCTTTATTCTTCTTATTTTTTTTATTAACATTCTTTGTTCCATTGCCTCTTTTGCCCGCTACAAGTAACTTTGTTTGCAGAAAGAAACAATCTATCAAAAGTGAAATGCAACTATGTGGCAAAAAGGTTAAGACCGTTTTAAATTTTAATCTAAAACTAACAACAAAAGGATTGAATATTATGCCATACTACGATAGCATGGATTTAAGATGTCGGGCGGGGGGGTGGAGGATTGGGAAATTTTATGAGTAGTAATACGAGCATTGACAAACTTGCGTCTTAAAACATTTTGCAAGTTTATTATGTTATCAATATTTTAAGCAGTGAATATTAATTAAACATCGGTATAGTAAATTTAATGCCGTTAAATTACCAAATTGGATTCGAAATTTTGAAGTAAATTTTTAAAATTAATCGAATTTCGAAAACTATCGTGCAAATATATTAGAGCAAATATATATGATATATTTGCTCTAATTTTAGCATAGGTTTGAACCTCGATTTATTATGTTAAAGAAAAACACTATACAGATGACAGTAATTTTCAATTGCATTACAATATTCTAAGCTACTACATTTTACACTTAATTGTTACGCACGTTTTTGTGTGCATTTTTCAATGGAAAAGATTATTTAAATTACTACATTTTGAAAGTCAAATGAACAATATATAATTAATGTATAAATCTAGTTCTAGTTAACTTTAACCAAAAGAAGTATGAAATCATTAAAATTTTTTATATAACATTTACATAATGTGCGAGGTTTAAACACTTTATAATAATTATTTCAATTACTATGTTACACGATTTGTGGGTATACAATATGCAAGTGTATGCAAAAAAAGAACAACATATTTATGTATGTTTGAATGTTTGTGTTAGTATGTCCATATAGTTAGATCAAAAATTTTAATTTTGTTGCATGTGAATTTCATATTATATGACTGTAAATTAACTTTGTTTAAATTAATGTTAATATTATGTGCATTTTATAAATTTTTTTTTTGAATTTCGTGTAAAAATATGTTAATGATTTGGTGTTAAATACATACTGTATATATACTAGTAATTCATTATTACATTTTGTATAATTTTATAACAAAAAAAAAATTGTAAGAAAAAACAGAGAAAAATTATAATTTTAAAATTATAAAAAAAAATTCAGAATTTAATAATCAACCTTTGTGTATTAAGACAATTTTTTTTTTTGGAAAAATTAATAACTGTTCAAATCTTTGGTAAAATACAGAACATCTGGTCTTTAGAAATATTGTAACACTTAGTGTCCTGTTAATAACAGAGAATGTAAAATAAAATAAAATAGAATAAAAAATACGATTCTTAAGTGGACGCTTTCCCTCGAAGAATGCAGTCAGGCCATTTTAATCCGCTTTAGTACCGGACCTCTACTTCAGTTCGTTCCTCATTTGAACCAGTCTGAATGAGTCAAAAACTGGTGAAGACCACTCGTATTTATATATTCATTAAGTCCATAGTGTTGTTTATGCCTGGAGGAGGACGAAACCATGGAGCACTTACTGTGTGAGTGCGAGGCGGTTGCTCACCTGCGGCTGTGGTGCTTCGGGGGGGGACTTTGTGAGCCCGGGGAGGATCTCGCAACTTGATGTGGATGCCATACTGCGGTTTGTCAGGGGCCTAGGAATAGAGCTAATGTAGGGGGGATGAGAATCACAAAAGATCCTATGTGTCGACGTGAGTGGGGCCTAAGGGCGTCGGTCCCTGTGGAGGAAAAAAAAAAGTTCATAGGGTAGTGTGTAATATATTCACAAAGTCCATTCTTCCCGACGTAGCAGTATATGTTGTAACATTTGACAAGCCACTTCAATTATCGCGGCAGTAATTTTATTTAATGTGTTATAAACATCAATAATATTATTTATAGCTACATAATACGCATATGCTAAGTTATTTACTCACACTTTCTACATAGCCTTCCTGTCAACAGTTTAATTTGTGTTGTCATCGTGTTTTTTTTTTTTTTTAATAAAATATTTCACATCAATTTCAATTCAAGTTTTAAGTATAAAAAATATGTTATATAGGTAATTTTTTCTTTCGTTAATTACAGTAAAGTTAATGTATCACTCTCATATATTATATTAATTATTTATTATGTGTCATTTTATATATACAGTTAATGTATCATTTATACTTCATAATATTATTTATTTGATTTATTTTCTTGTCACTCTTATTATTGTATGCTGTACAATATACACTTAAATATTTTCTGTTTTTCATTATATTTTTTCATTATAAAATCAGAATTTTTACTTCAGATGATTTCACCCGCCGAACTCTTACAACATAACGTATATATATATATATATAGAGCGAAATATTAAGAGTAAATATTTTTCTTTATTCAAAATGCACTGCAGTTTTTGTTTGTTTGTTGTTCTTGTTTTGAAATTCAACACGCAGTTTTTTATTAAAATTTTTTTTTATACTTCATTTTAGTATATTTGTTTTTTCAATCTACTGTAATTTTATTTCATGTCTTCATTGTTTTTTATTTAAAGAATGTGTTATACTTTTTAAGTATTTATATTGAAGTATTATGCGAAAAAGGGAGACAATTATATTGTGTGATGTGGTCTGGACTAGATTAAATAAGAAATTTGTTAATAATTACATAATGATAAGTAAAAGATTTTGATTACCAGTTCCACATGGGATAACTGATAAGTGGTATATATAACAGTTTTGTAATAAATATCATATAAAACGTGATTAAGAAGAAAATCATAAATTTTTATTCGTAACACTTGCATAAATATTTTATTGCTGAAATTATTTTTCTTAATACACCTTGTAAATTATAAAATTTTTATTAAGAATTTAATTTTACTACATTCCTCTATGTTACTTTTACTAATACAAAATATTTTTTGTGTTATACATAAAAATTCCATTAGTTTTCTGAAAAAAAAAAAATGTAAAACATAAATCAAGTGCATTTTAAAATTTTAATTTTGGATTTAAACATGACTACATTGATTTTTAAATCAATTAAAATCAAATTACCTTTTTCAAAATTTGATTTTTATTAAAGATTAATTACAAAATTACTCCATACAGAAGGTATATATGGTATATATATGTATATTAACGAAATATTTTACTGTAGAATTAAAAAATTAATAATAAAAAACAAGTTGCTATATAAATTTACTTTGCTACTACTTTGACCTCAAATTTTAATTGTGTAAATTCTCACGTAATTTTTTGTAATAAAATAACAATTTTATAATATATTTTTTAAATTAATGATTTATTTTAATAAAAAATACATGGTGAATTAAATTCTGTGGAATGATTGTGAATTTTAATTAAATTTATTTATTGGTTTTATACTAAAACCAACTGGAATCTCTAAGAAATATGATGTGCAGCCTTATTTTAAGAAGTAATTAGCAAATATTTTAGATATATATGAATGAAAACTTTGAACATCATAACAATTTAATTAAATTTTCACTTTACTCACTTTGTCATTGCAATAATTAAGAAATGAAATCTATATTGTTCATTCGTTCCCTTGATAACAACTAATACTTTTTTAAAATTATATTATTACTTACATATACTTTTTATAAGTATTTATTTCCTAAACCTCATCCTTCAACATTTATTCAATAAAAACCCCCACTTTCCCACTTCTTACTTTCTCATTTCCTTCTCTTCAAAACGACGAAAAAAACAACAAAATTTCACTTACTGTGAAATAAATCCTTAAAAGCCGATTTTTTTTTCTCATTTTTCTTCGGTTTTTTTTTCGTTTACGTGCACCACGCGGAATTAAAATATACTAATAAGTAAAATTTCACAGTATAGTAAAAGCACAATAAAACAACAACAAATACAATATCAGACCTAACAGAAAAAAAGTAGGTATTTTACGTCTCTGGTGCATTCTTTCTGTACTATATGCGCATATATAATTGATGTATGATGGATAAATATTATGTATATGAGTGTGGTTGTGAATTGTTTTTGTTATTAAAATAAATTAGGTGTGAAACAAAAGAGAAGTAAATAAAAAGAAAATAACAACAAAAACAACAATAACATAACACACATAAATAAACAAAAACAATAATAATAACAATAGAAAAAAAAAATAAGAAAAACAACAAATATAAGAGAAAAATTCTACCACATTTCGCGTTCATTTAAATTGAAAAAAAAAAAACAAAAAGAAAAATTTAGAGCGCGCAATCAAACACCTTCAAATTACAAAAACAAAAAAAAAAAATTGTACAGAGTGTTATGCACCCATAAAAAAAAAAAAAAAAATTAATAAAAAAAACAAACATTGCATAACAATATTGCACAATATTGAAAGCTTTCCTTGTTTTTTACATTGCTTTCGCTTCAAGGTTGATTCCAGAAAGAGAAAAAAAAATAATAGGATTTTTTTTTTTGCATAAGGAATAAAAGTACGTACACAGAAGGAAAACACCATAAAAATTCATGAATAAAAGAAAAATCACTGTAAAGACAAGAAAAAACTAAAAAAAACAAAAAAAATTTCTTTGAATGCTTTTTAACATAAATCAAGGGTGTTAATTACTCCTTTTAGAGAGAAAAGAGAAGCATAACAAAAGAAAAATATAAGGAAATTTTCATTAAAACAAGAACTGTTTTTCTTTAAACTTTTCTTTTTTATTCTTTATTTTGCGGATTTTCACAGAAATTTTTCTATTCTCACTTTAAAATTTCTATAGTGTGGGTAAAAATATGAGAAAAACAGAAAGAGAAAAAATAGCATAATTTTATTTTACGCTCATCTATTTTTGTTTTTTTTTTGAGCTAATATTTTTTTTCTTCTTGTTCTTATAATCTTATATACACAATGAGCAAACAACAAGATTTAATTATGAATTTAAGGCAGATATTAGTTATGTTTTAAATATAGAAGAAATATTAATTGAATAATTGAAAGAGAGTAGTTGGAAATTGTGCGACGTCTTCGACTCTTGTTTTCAAACAGAGAAACTCTTGTTTTCAAATATTATAAATTTCTCAAATATGAGTAGAAAAAATGAGTTCAACACTTGTTTATATTAAAATTTTCGAAATGAAATTTAGCGTTATAATTGTGGGTAATCGTCAAAAAAAAGGTTTAAATTTTCGATTTTAAAATTCGGTATCGGAATTTTTCTTAAATTTTACTCAATTTCTATTACATAAATTACGGATTCTAATTAATGAAACTGAATTTAATATTTGTTCCTTATTTAAATTATCCAATTGTAATTAAACAAATAAATTTTTACAAATAAAATTTAATTTGTTTTTAATTGATTTGTATTTTAATTTAATGTTGTTGTCTCTTTCAGTTACATTTAACATTTCCACCTTTATTTTATTTGTCATGCATTTTATGTCGACATTTATAAATTACACGAGTATTTATGAGTATTTCTGTAGAAAGTTATAATTAATGAGAAAGAGAAAAATTCGGAGAGTGACTAAAACATAAGAGGGGAGGGGAGCAGTTAAAATTAAAAACAAAAAAAAAAAATTATTTGTTTTTCATCGTTTTTCTTTATGTTTTGTTCTTTTTTTACTTAAAATAACAGTGCAATTAGTGAGATGGTGTGAAATTTTTACAGAGATTTGAATTTACTGTTTTTTCGTTTTTACTCTCTCAACTAATTCTCATTCTCTATATAAATTCTTACCGTCAAATATATTGATTTATGTACATGCTAATTTCTATATAACGTTCCATTCTTGAAATTTCGTTTGAAAGGCGTTTTTAAAAACACAGCCTGTGGTTATGTAATTCTCATACACAATTATAAGGAAGCCGAACGTAGATTTCAAAAGCGACTTAATGCCGAAGTTATTCACAATAATTGAACATTTTTCGTATTTATACGCTTCATTTATGTATGTACTATCATCTTCTTGAACTAGATATAATTTAATTAAAAGTATTTATGATATTTATTGACAAAACTATTTTAAACCCTCATATTTCCGAACCTTTAATCGTAGTCTTAATAATAAAAGTGTAAATATAATATTAATACGGAAGTTCACGTGTAGACATCAAATTTATTATTTAATTATATAAAATACGAATAAATTATTTTATCGCCATCATTTGGATGATTACGCTCTGCATAGTCATATATTATAGTTTATATTAGCGCAATTAAGACAATATCATAAAATTATTTATGTGTTAGTTCAAGTAAAATAACAGTTTTACGTACATACATTCATACATAACGTACTTATATCTTAAAATCATTTCAATTCATAAAATACTAAACGCGTATTTTGTTATACACGTTACTGTATTCAAATATACACAAGATATATCTCTATAATATTATAATATAGATATATCGTAAAAATATTACATACAGATATAGGTTGAGCATAATAATATCGTGATTTTATGTGTAGTAGAGCATACAATATTAACATATAGGTATAAAGATAATAAAGGTTATTATATTATTATAAAAGTATATCAGGAAGTTAATGCATTTCGGGTGTTATGTTATTAATTGCTGTAAAACTTAACAAGAAATAATGAATAAGAAAAAAAAAGAAAGAAAAGCAGAACAATTTGTTTTTTTATGTGTGTGTAGGTATTGTTCTATGTTATATAGAAAGAAATTGAAAATTTTCATCTTTAATGCAAATTTACGCATACAATTTAAGTACTTTATATGAATCTACATATATATATATAATAATTGTGTATATTATTTTAAGGTACACGATAATATAACAATAAATTTTGCATTATTCTTATACTCTGTACATATATATACCATAAGATGATGGTATATACTCGTATATATATCATAAATAATATATTGTGTATACACAATATAGAGAGAGAGAGATGTGATAATAACAATAATTTGAAGGTGTAAATAATTAATCTGAATTGAATATTAGGAAAACTTTTTTTTTTTTTTTGCTTCTTAGGGTGTTAAATAAAACAACAGAAAAAAATAATGCATAAAAATTAAAATAGAATTTTTCAATGTTTTCCTTAGAGAAATAAAATTATGCATATTATTTTTTATTCTTAGTAGAAGTATAGAAGAGCATGACTTTAACAACTTTTTAAAGTATTTTGTTTAAAAGAATGAGAATGAATTTAAAATATTCTTGTAGATGAGATGACGTGTTCATAAATACTAAAGCGACTCGTATATAACATTGTGCATTTTATGACAGTGAAGAAATTGAGAAATATTACAATGGGCAAATATCGTATATCTATATCTAAGATTAAGTGTATGCATAATATTCTGTAATTATATTATTAAACCTATTAGTTTGGAGTTGTAAAGAGTTCTGGAATTTTATTTTTTATTCACTCAATTAAACAATTTTATTTTAATTTGAAAATTTAAGTATTTTCATGTCTTGGTGTGAAATACTTTGTTATATGCAGTTTGTGACCTTTTCCCATATATTCGAAGAATTTGGTTCTTGACACAAACACTCCCGATACAGATTTTTAATATATCAGTGTACCACCTGTTGGTGTGAGATCTCACCGAATGACCCGGAATTTCGCCCTCTCAACGATTCCGTTCCTTTGCTGTCATCACTTTAATTCCATTCCTTCCCCACGTCTGGACAATAGACTTCTCTGCTATCGTAACAAGAAGGTGCTAAGGCGACCTCTTATGAGTGACTAGATGCATGGAATTTGGCAGTATTTTGTACAGTTACAGTTTAGATGTATTATTGAAGTTTTTTTCAAATGATTCAACAGATTCGGGGAGCAGCCGTGCAACTCTGAAATACATTCTTAAATATTTTAAAAATTAGATGTGTCATTTATTTTATTACCTCAAAAATGATTGGCTCAGCAACACATTTTGGCTGTAATCAATTTGAAATAAATCAAATTTCCAAAATTCACTGTGTGAAATCAGAAAACCTTTTAAATTTTTATACAATGTTCCCATAATTTATAAAGGTTAATTTCTATATTTAAATTAGAAGAGCGCAGGCGCTATAAAATTTCATCAAATAATAATAAATGTCCGATATTAGTAAAAAAAAAAAGACAAAAGTCTTATACCTAGGTACTCTTTTCAATTTGACTTCTATTTTGAATTTTTTTTCTCATTATTCTTATTTTTATGTTAAAGACAATGAAAACTTGGTTTTTTAAAATCATAATCTTGATTAAAAGTGTTGTAGTAGCACTCTTTATTCTTTTTTCAACAAAAAATATCCATTGAAATTTACTACAATAAGCAAATTTTTAGCATTAAATTTGTTTTTGTGTAGCGTAACTGAGACCATTTTGGGAATGGGAGAGATATTATTGCAGGGAGAGAATTGCTGCATAACAAAAGAGGAGGGGGAGTGAAATTGGCTGTTAATAGTTATACCTGACTTGGTGTTACTTGCTTTCAAATGGGCAGCAAATTTTTCATTGCCGTGTGATAATAAGAGATTTAATTAAAACTCTTGACACAAAAATATAATTATTTCCTTAACATCGACATTGAACATCCTCGGTTCATATCCAGTCTAAATAAATAAATAAGATACGGCCCCGAATTCATTTTAAATTCATACATGTATTCCTTTTTGAATCCCCATATTTTTCGTTCATATACCATTCAAACATTCATTAAAATCGATAAAACTGAGATAAAGAAACCTTAACAATCAAATCCTCATGAGACAAAAAATTAGAGTATAAAACCATGAAAACAAAAAAAAAATCGCATAATCTTTTATAACAATAGCATGGCAAATTTTATCTTTTTCTTTTAAACGCTAACTATACAAAATTGGAACAAATGAGGAGCAAAAATGAACATTTAAGACATAAAAAAAAACCACATAAAACAAAAGAATCACCTACCTTTATTACCATATAGGTAAGCATCACCGCGACTTCCAAAAGAAGATGAATACAAAAATTTTATCATTGCTCCACTTAAAAAAATTTTAACTTCAATTTTTTTTTTCTTTTAACATATTGCGTACATTTAGTCTCTAGACCTTTTTCTTCATCTTCTTCTTTTGCTCATCTTCTTAAAAAATCATAAACCTTATTAAATACTTTAAAACAAGCAATGAAACTTCTTGTATACGTTTCCCAATTTATATCCTCAATTTAAGTAAACCATCAAAAAAGTAAGACAAAAAAAAAAATTGAAATTTGTATGAAATTTTCTTCTGAAAAGGTATAGAATGAACGTATGTTCGCTCAATACCTTTTCAGAAGAAAAACTCTTACAATAATCAAATCGTGACGTAGCATGGATATTTTCGTGGTTAACGACCATAAAATGCATTTAATTTCTATGGCACACTGAAAAAAAATAAAACATAAATTACTAATAAAAAATCCATAGAGCTCTTTCAAAGAAAAGGAAGGCGCATTGATTCACAAACTCACAGAAAATATTATCGAAATCTAGTTGCATGAATACCCAAAATTAGAATTCAAAATTGAAAAGGACAATTCGAATCTTAAACTAACGATTTAAGTTCCTAATAAAATTTGTTAGGATCTCAAATTGAAATAGAATTCATCTCTTTCCTCATCTACCGGTAACCTGTTTTCAGGAATGGTAGGTCTATACATACAGTTCAACATTTGAGTGGAAATTTCTATTACATATTCTGAATTCTGAATTACGGCAAAACGGCATAACTTTCGGTTTGTGAATACACTATAATTTTTAGGTTAAAGACGTTGGCTCAATACAGGGCAGTCGTTATAAAGTGTATTTTCATAATTTTTAACATTATACACAAACTCTTCTTATTTAACAATAAGTTTGATAATTTTTCCCCCTTTTTCTTTAAACAATAACACAAAATCAGTGGCAACCATTAAATTTACCTTCCTATACCAATCATGAAAATAGTGATAAATAATTTCAGTGATGGTGGCGCTGTAAATTCACTTTTTCTTCAATTTATTCATAAAAGTTTATACGGTCTTCACCACATACACATTTGCATATGTGTTATAGTGTGTTTGTATTCAATTTTGTTTCCTTTCGATTAAATCATATTGTTAAAAGAAAAAAATCTTAAATTATAAGAATTTCGTGTTTTCGAAACTTAAATTTTCGATTTCTTTACCAACTACCAGAATTTTTTTTTATGGTTGCATACGAACTTTATCAAGAATTATGATTCAAATTTCATGTAAAATTGAAAATATTATTCTAAAATTCATCAGATTTAGTCCTTTTATTCTTTAGAAAAAATTTTATATTTTTAAAAAAAAAAGTGTTGTGTTGTTGTAGTTTTATACATAAACCACATTTAAGATAATCATTTAAACAAACACACGTAAATACTATAAATTTTTCGTCATAATTTTTTTGTTTTTTTTTATGTTAACAATAATTATAAGGATGATAATAATTGGAAAGACAATAAAGAAATAAAAAAAAAAAAGCGAGAGAAAAAAACGTAGGGACAACAAAAACGTCAAAAATTAAAAGGAAATGAGAATTTCAGAAAAGAAGAAGGGAAAAAAAAAGAACAGAGAACAGAGAAGTTATGCGTGTATTTTTATTAAAAATTATTATAGAGGTGGATGTGAGTGTGTGTATGAAAGTGTTTATTACAGGTTCAGGTATATTTTTTGTTTTTTTGTTTTTGTTTGGGATCATAAATCAATTTAATATTAAATATAAAAATTTATAAATCCATGTTGCCTTTATTTAGAATTATAGCCATTTAATCAATTATATGGTCGAGTATAATATGCTGAGAGAACTGCGTGCAGTTGGGGTTAAAATGTTAATTATATATGCTTCTGTCATTGTTGTTTTGAGTGGCGCCCCCAATTAAATGTGTTTTTTTTTTTTTTTTGTATAGCAAGTCTAATTGGTGACGTTTTTATTATCTTTAAACTTATTGAATGTCAGATTGAATACCGGATTCGATCAATTAATTCGGTTACTGATTTTATTACTTTGTCTTAGAGCTTTTGTGTAGTATGAGATTTGTGACTGAATGCAAACCGATTGTTAAATTTTATAAGAGAGTTAAATGGTACGTAGTAAATTTGACGATTGCATTTGATTTTGTAGCAATCACACCGCATTTACGGGATATCGCATATCCCGCAAATTCCTGGCTTAGATCGAATACCTTGCTTCTTATATAATACTATGAAAAGTTTTGCTGAATTACGCAGTGCTGTTTTGCTAGCTTTTTAAGTTCTGAGCCTGCAAAAAGTGGAAAGAATTCATGTCTTCTGTATAGTTTACAAGTTAACCAAGCATCTTCGAGATTTGCTCAAAATAATATTTGAATTCTTACCATTTTTCATTCGTTTGAAAGGAAGCTAAAAAAAATTTTTTACATTATTTTTCTTATGACTTTCATATCCTTGGCAATCGACCTTAAATTAAAACAAAAAAAAAACATCATTAACTTTTTCAAGAAAACAAAACTTTTCGAATTTTTGCTTTGAATTTGAGATGGGAAGGAAAAAACAAACACTGGAGAATATTTTTGTTTTTATTATATTTCATATAGGAATATCCTACTGGAGACATAGTGAGGTAAAAGGGGCATATCACCAAAACTCAAAAAAACAAAGTCTATACTAAAAAAATTAAATTCAAATTCCTATGCATTTATATACACACACATTCACGTATGTGTTAATGTATTTGCCTTAGCATATTTTATAATATTATAAAATTATATTTGCAAAATTATATACCATGTTAAAAATCTACAGCCCTCAGGTACGATGATGATGGTTGCGAAGAATTTTAACCATCAGTCTTTTCATGTATAATTCTACATGTACATTTATGTTTGTATAGGTTTAATGCACAGGTTTATAATTTATAAAGATGGTACTTAAAAGAATGGGAAAGAATGTGTTAAAAAACTTTTTAAAAGTAAAAGATTCTGTAATACATACACATATAAGAACCGTTTTATGATGTGTCAAATAGACTACAGTGAAATTGGGTCAATTTAAATCAAAATATTAGGAAAAATATATGAATTTGATAGTAATATGTAGAAGTTATGACACCGTATCTAAATATTTTCAGATTCGAAACCTTAATACGCCACTGACATAATACCATCAAATATGAATGTACATCATTTGAATGGCAATGTTGGTTGCGCAAATACAAAAAATGGATTAGATAGATTACTAAAACAGGTCAATTACCCGGCCTGTAAAAATTTGAAATAATGTATGTGTTAAACCAAAGCATATAATCCATTATAAGCCTGTGTCTATACCTCACAATTCTCAACTTATGACGGAAAGGAATCGATCGTTCAGTTATATTTCCAACAATCTTCTACTTAGCCTTCAGAACTCCAAAGTGTTAAGACTAGATTTTTCAGAAACAATTTAATTTAACAAAATTTAAAAAATATTAGAAATTGTGTTCGTCATTTGATACTGATTTACGGCACCTATACTTGGAATTTTGCCTTATTTCATTTTAAAAAAGAACGTGGTTCGATTAATTTTATAAGTTATTGTTTTACTACCACACTTACCGTTTTAATTTTTTTTTCATTGTTAATTTAACTTATTACTTTTTTTTTTTGCATCCTTAAACTTAATTATCTATATCCCGGAGGTTTAACACACTGATGGTCCATCAATGCATATTTGTTTTAAAAATGTTATTAAACAAAAAACACAAAAAAAAAAGCATATTAAAAAATAATTTGTTCTCCTTGGTTTTGCTTCAACACATTTGGAAAGGGGGGGTTAGGAAGGTAAGCAAATTATAAGATAATGACTGTCACTTTATATAGGCAAATATGTATGTAATTTGAAAGCATACATTTAAATATTGCGTGTATACATATACAAATAATATATTTTAAGTGTATTTTTCTTAACAACTTGTGTACATTGTTGTTTTTCCTGTTCAAATATAAGAAAATATTATACATGTGAATGAAAGCCATTCTATACATATCCACACACATATACCTTTAGTCCAAGTAAATTTATATTTTTATAAAATTTATGCATACAATAATAAATTTTTGTGATGTGCTAAATTCTATATATTATATTGAATGTAGACATAGTGGTGATAAATTTAATGAGTATAAGCAAAGTATTACAACCCTATTATTAACCTGACAGTAATATGCTTTTATAAAGACTGGTTAGTTAAATATAATCTTAAAATACAAGAAAGTTAAGAGAAAAAATAAATGAGAGAAAAAAATTTTTTTTTAAATTTTCAATTTCTTATCTTACATTATATTTAACTATTAACTAGATGTTATGAAGCTAAAAAGCGCAGCATGCGCTTCTCATACAACTAATACGTGTGTATATGTTGATGTTTTCCAAATATACTTATTGAAAGTGTTATTCAGTTTAGTAACATTTCCATAATTAATTTATTTAAAAATTTGTTAATGAAAATTCCTTGGCGACCCATGAGGAAATGGCGTGTTCAAATACCACAAGAGGGCTCACCGTAAACTTTGACAGAACATGAGGCGGTATTCGGAGCATTGAATTCTGTTTTTCGATTGCTATGGTATTAAACTGTCCCGAATGACTTTATAAGTTAGATGGAAGATAGAATCTGGTCACACTGTATGGATTCGTTAGAAGGCAAAGAGATTGCAAGCATTTTTGCCAGAAAAGGATATAGCTCGTTCTTTATCAGGCCGAATATCAGGCTGCGGCAGAGATCCGATAAATCTCATTATTTGCTTGAATTCATCAGGCAGATGATCAAATGGGACTCGAGGGGTGCCTTTAAGCGTACCTAGCAAGCAGATGGAAATGGAGGGTTTGAAATTATACTACCAAATATTTTGTAGTAGCGTTTCTTCGACGTACAATGCAGATAGTGGCACAAAATTGAATCATCCTTTAAGTGTAGTGAGCGTTTTTATAACATATTGTAAAATTCGTATACCAGCATATGATATACTTTATCTAAGTATTTATTAAGGTTTATTTGTATGTAACTTGAATATTATTTTAGCGTAATAATAAAAATTGGTGCGAAGAAAAAGCCAAGATTAGTATAGATTATGTAGAAAAGAAAAGAAAAGCAAAAAAGATATAAAACGAAAGCAAATCAACCTCAATAAGATGAATTATGTTAACAGCATCGATTATGTGAATTTTGCTAATTGGAAAATGATATATTTGCAGGGCAAAAATAAACACATGGCATGGGTGATGATTGCTATGTTCTTGATTTTTTTTTCCTCTTCTTTTGTAATTTTCACGTTGTTTTCAGGTTTCTGTTTTTTTTTTTTACAATACTTTCCATATAAGTATAAAATATACTTTATATGAAAAAAGATTTTCAAGTGTGTTTGTTTGTTTTTTTATAAAATCTTTGAATATTTTTTTATATTAGCAATTCTTGCTACAGGCTGATGAATTACTTATACAAATTACGATCCAGAGTTTTATTTCAAAGTCTTTTTTTTTTCATTATTTACCTAGAGTTTTATTTTCTTGCAAAAAATTCCATTCATGTAATTTAATTTAACGAAAGCTGGGGAATCAAGTAGAATTATTAATTATTGTCTGTTTGATTGTGGTCTTCTTGCAATTTCATTCATACATTTTAGTACGCTATACTATTTTATTTATTTACATAATTGTATGCAAATTAGAATTCTAAATCATAAAATATAACAGGTAGCTAAATTGCATCAGAATTCCTGCGTACTGTTACTATGTACATACGCGCATATAATGAAAATTTATAGAAGAAACGATTTTATTGCCATTGGACTACAGACATCTGTATCTGATCAGGTGAATGCTATAAATATACTATGATATTTTTAAATATTATGTACAATAGTGATATTAATTTTTTTTGATCGTTAACACTCTATTAATTCACTGTTATAGGTACATATATTATATTTAGTGCGACAATTTTGCATTTTTTTTTAGTACGAATATGTGCAAATTGACGTTTTTTAAACGAATATGTGATAAATTTGATGTACGCAGATGATATGTGATAAGGAAACATTTGATTCTATTTAGAAAAGTTGAACAAGTTATTAAAAAATAGAAAAGAGGAAAAAAAACCAACTTGTTAATTGATTTATTCTATAAGATTTAAATTGTTATATAAATTTTTTTCTTAAATTGTGTAATAACTAAGACTACAGTAACAGCTATTCATTATTTAAAAAGTAATTGTAATGAAACGGGAATATAATGGCATTGATTAGAATTATTCTAGTAAACATTGCAATTACTGCATTTATAGGATATTAATGTAACTGTCGTAACAGTAATCACATTGGACATTTAAAAATCGCTAAAAGTCGTGGGAACCATCTATATATATATCATATGTTAGGCCCATTTTGGAGTATCCATGTCAGATAAGAAATGTCGTTCTACTAATATTTCAAGGATTGAATCCGTTCAGAGGAGGTTTTTCCGTTTCGTATTGCGTGGTTTAGGTTGATCCGATACTCTTAGGCCGCCACTGTACGAAGATAGGCCTAAAAACGTTGTGCTCTCGTAAGATAATCACTGACGTGCATTTTATTCATCAACTTGTTTCGGGGAACGCTGTTTCACCGTTTTTGTTCGTCGTTTTGTTCAATGTTCGTCGTCACAGTACGGATTATGGTAGGAATGAGCCGTTGACTAGAATGTTTTGTGCCGTCAATTCTGACTTTCTCGAACAAATTATTTTTTATTTTTGATATTTTTTGGTCCGTAAAACTTAATCCAAAAATTTTTTTTGTCTCATATTACCGTTACTAACTCTCCACTACCATTTTACTCCGTTATCAAATTATGACGATTTTGTTAGGCAATCTCTAATAATCTCTGATTGTGCCAGGTTCTTCCGAAAATTTTTCATTAAAATTACAGAAATAAAGTTTCTTAGCTTACAAACCATTGGTTTGATACCGAATCAATAGTTTTTAAGTGTTCTAATGTTGGAATCTAAATTTTTTATTATATTCTCACTTGTAAGAATTAGGTATGCAATGCAAATGCGCGTAGTATACCACAAAGAAATTATATAAAATTTCCAATTCCAATTAGAAACTTTTTATTTTCTAACATTATTTTAATAACTAATCTCAAACCTATAATTATCTAATCTAATCTTTTAAGGGCTACAATAAACGAAAACATTATCCATCATTGTTTAATATAGATATTATGAAAATTTTTAACATCTTTCTTTAAAACTTTGAATTTGAACCATTTTTGAAAATGTCAAATAATTCAAAACATGCAGTAAATTAATATTGCTGCATCCATCATATACCTACAAACTTATTATATGCTTTTTGTTTTTAATTTATAACCTTAATAGGCACAATACCCATTTTACAACATTTTTATATTAAATATTTTTCTATAATATTACATTTTTAAATATCTTTATTATAACGCGCTTAAATCCAAGGATATTATTTTATAATGATCATACCAAATTATATAGAAATGATCGGTATTTACAGGATTGTAGAATCTTAAATAAAACAATAATCATAACTAGTTGGCTATTTATTCTTTTAGTTCACCATGTTATGAAAAGTAAATTTAATCACGTAATATGTCAAAGAGCAGAGAGAAATTTTTTTTTTTTTTTTTGTATTTTTGTAACAAATTCCTAGTAATTATAGTCTGTCGTGTTTGTGTCAGCAGCCTAATTTTACCTTTTTTGTGTCTTTGTTTTGTTTTTGTTTTATATTTTATTTAACATCTCTATGCAAGTATATAATCATCACCGCGTATATTACATTTTTTTTGTTTTGCTACATTTTTATACTGATTATCACCGTATTTTTATTATTTAATCTTTAAATTCTGTTATACATAGGTAATGTTTATTCATACATGTGCATATGTGCAGTCATACATACATACACCCATATTTAAGTGTAATAGTATGTACATATTGTGTATTTAATTATGTCTTTATCATTTTGACATTTACGATCCCCTGTCAGTAATATATCGACAATAAAATATTACAAGTGTTTCGTATAGAACAGATTGTGTCATTATATTCAGTATTTTTTCTTTGTATGGTAAGATCGCATTAGAAATTGATGGCTTCTCTTTATTTAAAACTGCTTTCGATCTTTCGTCATTTTTGCTGGAGAATAAGTCAGGTAAGAAAGCTGATTATAACGTCATGTCACTTATAAAGTCTCCGCTAACGATATGCTTCTAATGAAGTGGTAGATTCGGCAAAGCGAAAATTCCCACAAATGAGAGGTATATAACCCTTCAAGAACAAGGTCGTTTTCTGCTTAACGCACACCACATTATCACCGAATAATCACTACGAGACAAAAAAGATGATCAAATGCCATTCTTGGTATCTTTTCCTGCTCCCCCACAGATTACTCCTCCTTCTGCGGGATAAGTTATGAATAAAAAGTATTGTCTGTCGCATTCATTAGTACATCAATCCAGGGTTCCTACTGCCCATCTTATGTTGTGCTCAGCCAACTACTGATCACGAAGGGGCTTAAACCAAACAAATCGCACACCTGCAGCATACTTTAAAAGGAAGATGGCTATGTTCTTTCCATAGATGCCAACATGTTCAACGGTAGATGACGTTATTATTCTTGTCAAATTTCATTGCTTTCTCATATAGATACGTACAGTGATTATTAAAACATTTATTTTTCCAAGTCATCCATATTTGGGAGGATGTTTTTTTTTTAATTTTACTCAATTAAATGGTACACCCTATATGCAAAAGTAATTGTTATAATTTTTTCGAATCAATTTCATCTATAGTTATATGCGAAAGTGTAATATCTCAATCTCATAGATTATCTGGAACAATTTTGTACAATTAAATTTTCTTTTTCATGTCACCATAGCCATACATTTATGAACATACATTTATAAATAGTTTTTTCTTTCCTAAAAAGAACAGAACTGGATCTTCATCAAAATGAATGCTAAAATAGAAGTTGAAAAAGAAAAAAAAAACGTAATGTTTTAAATCTACTCGTATTTTTATTAATCTTTAGACGCATTATGCGGTAAAAACGCGTTCATTAAGATGAAAACAAAGCGTCATGCAATAATGGATATATGGTGGCTTTGTTACCTTTTGTATTGTGTTTTATTTCTCCTGTTTGCTATTATGTTTTTTTTTCTTATAATTGTCATGTTATATTGTATTGACACGACACCTTTAAAGTTTTTAATGCTATTCTCATCAGATCATTGTGTTTTTTTTTTCTTTTTGAGAAATTTCATAATTTAATGTCATTTATTTAAAAAAAATTTTTCACAAAATACCTTTATATTATATGATGAGAATTAATTATATCAAAAATAAATCATTCAATTTCTTAGAACATTAATTGGTATAGAGTTAAAAAAAAGTAGAACAAATTTAATTTGTTTGACTATGTATAGTAAGGAAGTTGTTTTGATAGAATTTGTATGGTATTATTCTGAGATTTTGAACACAGGTAAACTTTATAAATATTAATTGATATTTAGGTAATTTAGTTAGGTAAGCCTCTGGTGGCAACTGTTAAAACATTTTAGTTAAAAATTTTTATGAAAAATATATAACAATTACCTCAACTGTACTCTATAATATTTAAAGTTAGTTCAAATTTAGGTATCATGAGTTCGGACAAAACGACCTCTTGTGATCCTAAATACTAATTAATATTCTCTATAATCTAGATACAGTAGTGCTTATAAAAATCGGAAAACTTTATGCAAAATAATTATTGTTGTTAAACCGAAAAAGATACGGTTTGGCGTTGTTTGGAATATTTGTCGCACAAAATTTGTTCCTAAAAATAAAAAAAAGTGGTCTCAGAGTGGCGTAATTACAATTCTTCCTTGTGGAAAGCTATATTACAACTGATCTTTCTTCCGATGTTAATTTCGACATTTCTCTGTAGTTTGTCTGAACTTTGCAATTTTTAAATTAATACTAACTTAATACGATGAATGTACCCTACTTTTATACTTGCAAAAGAACATACTTTACATTAGTCTAGAACAAAAAATTTCGTGTACTCCTTCTCAATTACCTATTAAATATGTCCTTTTATTCTTGAACTTTTAGGTGTCTCAATTTTTATGTACATTACTGTGTATCTCTTTTAAATTTTAAATTGTATATGAAACAAGACATAATTTTTGTTAATAATATAAAAATTAAAAATTAAAAATCATCTCAATTATTTTATACAACTACTTTATCATCGTGTATTTCATTAATTATTACGTACACTTCATGATATTATTTAATAAATTAAATTAAATAAAAACAAACATTTATTTATCTTTTTACACAAAAAAAAAAAAAAATTATTATAGTTGAAAAAAAAAATGTAATAAAGGATAAAATAAAAAAATTTATCTTGAATTAAATAATAAAAGTTAATTAAAATTAAATTAATAGCCTATACGAATCATAAATTTCCATTTATATATGTAAACACATTCGCATATTATGTATAATATTATAATTATACATGAGTAATTAGCATAATATATTTTTGTTTTACTAACTATGTTAGATATATTAAATGAATTTAACAAAAAAAAAAAGCAAGTAGACATTTTATTATAAATATTGAAGTGGTTATTGCGTATACCAGATACTTTTAATAATATTAACATGGAAATATTATAATAATTAAAGTCAGTTTAAAAAAAAATGAGAATAATAGTTGGTAATTAATTAATATTATTATATTATTATAAAATATTTAAGTGATTTTTATGTTACACTGATAGAAATTGCATGAAGTATGCGTGTATTTAAAATTTTGTAAAATAATTCATAAAAATCTTAAATAAAATCTTGTTACTAATTAAATACATATTGTAATTAACTAAATTTTGTAATTTGTCAGACTTATTTAGCCCGACAATGATATTATTCTTGAAAACAATTTTGCATTCGCAAACACATTTAGACTCAATAAAGATCAGTATACAATTTGTAAATTTGTATTAAAAATGTCTTGATTACATTTAACGATTTGTAGATATTTAAATTTGTGGGGCCCGTAAGACAGCAACCACGTCGCTTAAAGTGCAAAATGTCCCATTTCCATTCTCTTACAACAGAAAACATCACATTCACTCAGAGAGTGTATTAAGATTACGTATCTTCCTCATAAATCTGCAAGTATCTCAACTTTTCAGGCCCAGCACACTAAGGTGTTCCAAGAACATGTTAATCTATTATATAAATATGCTGCATACATATTATTCCTTAATTTGAGTACACTAACCAAAACATTAACGAGAATACTTTGATGCGTTGGCAACCACTGTAGATATTCTAGTATGAATTTGATTGGCACATATTTGTTTACACAAAGAATCATTCTCATTGCCTTATTTTTTAATTTTTGCATACTATCAAAGCTCTCTCGTATAAATAAAAGCATTATATAGAGGACCTCTATTCGAAATGAGGCTTTATTATGATATTAACAATGCATCACCAGCAAACAGAACTAAATTTGAGAATTTAATTGATTTTTCAATATTATATTGAAAATTAAAGGACCTCTAAATACTATACCTTGCGGAATACCGCACATGTCACATCTAATGAAACACACAAAGTATCATTCACTTTTATTCTTTATTTTCTGCCATGTAGCTAAGATTCGAACCATTTTTTTTTGCAACATCTGTAATTCCATAAGACTCAAGCTTTCTGGCGATCGTTTCTAGAAAGCTCTTTGCAAATTTGAGAATATTACTGCAATTATGTTTCTATCATGTATGGCTATTTTCCAATTTGTAACTACTAAATTAATTAGTGCCTCGCAACTGTAATTTTTTCTGAAACCAGATTGAAATTCTGCAATTATTTTAAATTTGACAAGATAAGCTTCAGGTTGCAAACTAACAACTTTTTTGCCTCAGTGAAAATATTGAATTTACATTAAATTTTCTAACAAATTTGTAGCACGCTGTAAATTTTAAATTATCAAATTATTGTGAAGGAATCTAAAAAAATATAAGAAAAAAATAAAATATAAATTAATTAAAAATAATTTTTTTAAGTATTTCCACCTACGTACATATAAAAAGTATTATTATTAATATATAATTATTATAATTAATTACCTAGTTAATTATTGAAATTATTTTTTAACCATATATCAATTAAGTATTAAATTTTATTTATTTATTTCATTTTTTTTCTATTTTATTTACAGGTATGTCAAATTTCACCCATATTAATAAAATTTGATTTAAGGGTAAATAATAATTTTTTTTTTTGGCTCAAAATATTTTAATTTAATTGCTTTTTATTTGATTTATTAAATTATATATATATACTATTTTACAATGGCAGGAAATTAATATTAATATTTTATATTTTGTATGTATATGTGTACGAATTCATAAAATTTTAATTTCAATATCCTATTTCGGCTTTAATAATCTTCATAAATCTTTATTAATAATAATGGAAAATATTTAAGTCTTTACATTGAGATTAATTTCACTAGAAATTGTGTACGAGCTTGAATTTAAGAATTTTTTAATACCAGGTTAGTTAGGCTGCAAATAGGCTTTCAAAATTATGAAGTTTGCGTTGATATTTTAATTGAATATGCAATATCAAAATACACTTGCAAAATACAGATGCATTTTAGTTGAACCTAGTAACTGAATCACTGATATCTGCTTTTTACGATCTCTAATTTTCAAGTATTTCCAATGAAATTTATTTTAAAAATTGCTATGACAATTCTTAATTCAAATCCTCACAATAATTTCTACATACATTCCTATGAACACATTAATTTCCGAATAAATTCGTCTTTTATAAATTTTCCAGAAACAAAAAAATTCAATCAATTGAAAGCTGTCAGAAATTTTATTAGAAAAATCAAAATAAATCAATTAATTTCAATGAACTTTTAATTTAAATTTGTAAAATATTACGTACATAGTAACTTAGTAAAACAAATTTTAATTTTCAAATAATTCTCTAGAATTCAATAACGAATTTTCGAAATAAAGACAGAATGGTTGAAGAGAATCGGCGGCTTTCAGTTAAATTTTGCGTTTGTAGCAATTCTCGAGTTTGGGTAGTCATATGCAAACAATTCTAGAAGATATGCACAAATTTTTAAATAAAGCAGAAAAATTCATCACTGTTAAGAGTCAATTAAGAGGTGTTTAGCTATTTGACATCAATTTAAAGAAGAGTAAGCGTATTAAAAAAAATTATTTAAAGAAAAATTTATATGTACGTAAGTAGTTCTTTTTAAAATTATTATTTAGAAAATATGTGGAATCTACAAAAAAAATTCTAAACAATTTGAATTGGCACCAATGATTTTTATTAGCAATGTAAAAATTTCGCTTGAATTATTCGTGTTTTTTTTTTTTTAAATAATTTTCCATGTTTGTAAATACACATGTATCTAGTTTGTCATTTCCACTATAACATTTATTACGAAACGAGTTCTTGTATATGCAATCAATTAAGAGTTGCCGTTAAATCCTCTATATTGTAGTTATTTGATTTTGATATTGTAGGACTATTATAAATTGTAACCAAAATATTTTCGTCATATAAATACAAGTTTTATAGATTAAGGGTTTAGGTCACACTGATTGATAGACCCCCAGGGGTCCATAAATACCTGCTAGAGATCTACGAAAAAATATGAATTTAATTATATAAGTTTTTTATTTACCTTTCTCACATCATAGGTATACCTTGCTACTGTTAGAAATTTAAATCTATCAAAAAATGTAGTAGGGGAGAGGGTCTATCAAAAATTGAAAAACACAACAAGGGGTGTATGAGAGAAAAACTTTGGGAACCTCTCGTTTAGGATGACTTTTACACTTCAATCAAGTTCATGATCAGTGAACTCTTAAGAAGTGAAAGCTAGTTTTGTGCAGTTGATTGGTTTCGAGATTCTGCTTCTTCAATATCTTCAAATTTGGTTATAGCTTAAAGCAATTGTAGCATTGTGGCAATTGTTAATTGCACTTACTTTGAGCTGATTTGAGCTTTGAGTCACCAAAAAATAATAGCTGCTAAACTGTTAAATGTAGTAATATAACTGCAATATACTGATCCTTCACTGCATATGTGCATTTTTTAATTAACAGATATGTATACAATAACTGTCCTCACGCTATATTCCGTACACATATGCATTTATTTTATCTAAACAAATATTTTATTATATAAATCATGTATCTAGCTATTATTTTTGTCTTTTTATTCTAGTTCTCCTCTCTGTTTCTTTTTTTTTTTAATTGACAATTAATCGCACGATGAACATAACAATAAATTTACGTAAGCAAAAATATAATGATAATAATAGCTTTGCTGTCTATAGTTAACTAACTGGTATGACGACTGAATAAACACCAAGAGTATAGAACAATAAAAATATAACACGTAGCTTTTTTTTTTCTGCTCTCTCTCTATGTTAAATAAATTATTATCATAGCATTCATAGCTATAACATTTTTATATTGTTAAGCAAAATGAAAAAAATACAAAAAAAAAAAAAACGAAAAGAAAATTATTCTTGTGTGATAAAAATTAATTTTCATGGTTGTTTTTTAACGTTCGAACAAAAACACTAATATACTTTTAAATAAAGAAACAACCCACTAATAACAAAAATATAGATGGTAAAATTACTAGAATTAAATATTGTAAATATGGCAGTACATTGTTTTGTTTTATTTTTTTTTTTAAGTGACAACCCCCCAAACAATTAAAATGAAAAAACAAAAATATAAGAAAAATTTCTACCCACACGCTATTTCTTTTTTGTATTTTCTCGACTCAAAGTGACAATAAAGTGAAAGGATTAAAATTTTTGTAATACTCATTGTAGGCACACGGAGAAAATGTTCAATAAAATTTCTCTACTTTTTAGATAAAAATAGGAGAAGGAACAGTTGGGGTAGACCCCCACTAGCAAACATTCCGTTTCGAAATATTGCTTCAAAAAAGTTGTTCGAAATAATTCAAAACGTGGGTTTTGAAAAAGTGTTCTTGGTAAGACACACCATTAAAATTTACATTTTAAAATTATAATTACCTAACTGTTCAGAAATTCTACCGTTCTTTTTTATTAAAGTGGGAACAACACAAATTCATGTATTCGTTCTAGTAAATACCTAGCATTAAAGACCATACACCAATTGCCTTGATTCCAACACATGTTCGCAGTACACAATTCTACTCTAAAGCAAAGGCTACGATAATTAAATGGTGGCACATATACAATCGCTTATACTCAAAATAGTAATCGAGAAAATTACGCAATGTAGTTACTCTGTCTTTTAATACAAAACAATAAAACTCCAAGGGGAGAGAGCCAATGAGAAGGTTATTCAACGTTTTTGTCTGTTTTTTTATCAATTTTTTTTTTCCTACTTTTTCTGATTATTTTTTTGTTTCTTAAAATTAAATATTTATTCAGTTTAAAATAATAAAAGAGAAAAAAAATTAATTGCACCTTTATTTAGCCTAAATAATATTTTAAATATTGATTTTAAATTTTAAATAAAATTTCTGTATTGTACTTACTCGGTTATTTTACAACAACTTAACCATTAGCTCACTCGACACATGCATGTTCTCTTCCCTCTGGCAAACTTAAATCGAAAGCCCTTTCCAATCATCTATAGTAGGCATCTACCTGGTGAAATTGCTACAAAAGTTTCTACAAGTTTACAAGCACTTTTAAGATAAATTTAATTTGAATTTGAACAAATTGTGTTAAGCTGATAAATTATGATAATTAATTTAATCTTGATCAATCAGTAAACAAATTTATTAATAATAACGCCTTTCCTGTTATATATATACAAATGAACTTAATAAACACGCCTATTCCATTGAATCTATGTGTCTATTTAATAAATATATGATTATATAAAAGCCGGCGTTTGAAATTAGTTTACATATTTTAATTTATGGTTGTATATAGCCATTTTTGTTTATTTAACTGGTTTTTAAAAATTTTTATTTAATTTAAATTTAATGTGAACCGCGAGACAAACAATAGCGTGAGTTTTATAATACTAAATGTTCTGCAGATAATTGACCTCTTTATATATCATACGATAGGGACATCCTGTAGTATGCGTGAAAGGTACAGCCGCCCTTCCCTTCTTTTGATATTTCTATGATTGAATCGATTCGGAATAGATTTTTCCGTTACGCATTGCGTGGTTTTAGATGTTCTGATCCTCTCAGGTTGCCGCCTAGGGGAATGTTGTTTCGAATTTTTTGTTAGGGCAGGTGTCTTTTAAGCAAAATTCAAGTAATTTGAGGTTGGCAGGGACAAATTCGTTTCAAAAAGTAGCTGATTGCCAGAATTACTACATATGTTTTACAATAGTTGGTGATCGAAGTGCGATGTGTTCAGGCAGTGCCTTTTACTTTTTGGAGTTTTAGAAAAAGAAAAGTGGTTGTACGAAGGTTCAGAGACGGTCTATAAGAAATTAATTTACTCAGCTGAAATTAGAACTTTCCAGAGCTAGGTTTTCTTCTTTTTGTTTTGTGTATTCTTTTGCACGTATATTATGCAAAACAGTGTTCCATCACTTCTGCAAATTAGTGTGCCGTCTAAACCTAAAAACTGAGCAGAAAAAACCCAAAAAGCAAATCGCAAATCACGATTTTTGTTTTTTTTTTGTATATAATTTGTTCAAATATTTTGCGATAATATATTAATGTGTACATAGACTGTGCAAATCGTATTTACATTCATATACAATTGATAAATACATATATACATATATTTAATCAGACAGTATTTTATATAAGTGCATAATATGTAGTTTTGAATAGGAAGAGAGGGCAAAAAACAGCAGAGAAGAAAAAATTTATAAAAAGAAACGAATTATTTAAAACTTTTTGAAAACCATTTTAGTTGATTGATTTATTTGAGTCAGAGTTTAGCCAGAAAATCAAAATAAAAAAGTCATAGCCACAACAAATATATACATACATACATGCTGTCTTATATACGTTGATTGACACATAAGAGTATGCTGATTGTAATTTAAAAATGGTCGTTTCTTTTTCTAGCCTTTTTATTTTGTTTATTGTTTTCATTCTTAGACGTTTTACTTTTACGTTTTTGTTTCGTTTATTTTAAAAATTTAAAAAAACATTAATTTTGATGAAGCATAATTACAGGGTATGTCATTATATATTAAAGCTCTAAGAGCTTAAAAGTACTGTGAATAACATCATTTTGGATCATGATGTTCTCTTATACAAGCGAAGATAATGCAGTACCAAAAGAGGCCTTAAAGTCTTATAAGGCCAAAAGTATTAAAATTTTTTGTATGTTATGTGTTGACAGCATCCCAAGTAACGAAAATTTCAAAGGAAAACAAATCTCAATTAGAAACGTGGAAAACTAGATAAAGTAGCAGGGATGAATGTTAAAAGATTCACTAAGTCACAAATGAAAAACACTTAAATCCCGATTCATTTATAAAGGGAACAACTTGTGGTTGTAAATTTGATAATATCTTATGCTACGGCTTATATAAATTTGCCTGTATATACTTGCTATGTATTCACTTACATACTCCACATAAAAATGCAAACATTATACAAACAAACATAAAAATTATATATAGTGAACTTTTTTTCTTCTTAAAATTTATCTTTATGGTATTTTTCACGTTATATTGTATGCAAAGTGGCTATATAACAATTTTTTTTTGAAATTTTTTTTTATTTTTTTTTTCCTTTCCTTCAGTATTAACTACATTATGTAAAATTAGTGTTGTCGGCCTTTACAAATACAAATAAATAGTAAAAACATTGGCAAAATTTATAAATTTGTGTTCAAAATTTATAACTTATGTGCTTAGGAAAGTTGCAAAAGATTCAGGAAGAGTTTAAAAGCGAAGTAGAAAACCTGTGATTGGAGCTCTAGAAAAATCATTTAAGTCTCCGATAAGCTAACAGGCTTTAGGATGACTATGACCAAAGCTGTTCAAAAAAATTATTGAAATGGAAAGAATGAGGTGAGATTACTCACGGTTCCCCTGATAGGAAGGGCATAGTTTCTCCTGATAATAGTCTAACATAGGTTTTCCTGATAATAGTCTAAAGGGTCACCTGATGAAGTTGGTTCTGCAGGTCAAATAGAGACTGCAGGTTCTGTAAAAGAAAATCAGATTTTCCACTCCTTCCATTTTCAATTGAGTGGTTCGACTATCAGCAAATTGAGAAATGGGCATAATTAGATCGACTTCGCATTCAGTATTGAATAAGAATTCATGCAACTCATTTGGGTCGAAGAGGTTTCATTTTACTAGTATAATAATAAGTTATTTAAAACTAAATGTAAATCATAGCTCTTCTCGTGTAATATGTAGGCGAATATAAAAGTGTAAGAGGCAATTTCGAACAAAATATAAATTAAAAATATGAAATAAAAAAAACTGTTCATTTTATATAACACTTTTAATAATTAAAATAAAAATTTTAAAATCTAATTAAAATCAATGAAAAATTACGTTTTTAGGGGATTAACCTTTTTATAAAACAAATAAATTTTTAGTAATGAATAATAAAATACAAACAATAAATATTTAAATTATTTATTTTAAAACCACACTGTAGTACGTTCATATTATTAAAAATTAAGTGTTATAAATCAATTAAAAAATATTTTTTTTTTTAAAAACAATAATTGTAACAAAAAATAAAATTTTTACATTTGCATATTTGTATTTAATTTTACGTATGAAATTCTATGTACATACACACATATGCATAGAATTGAATACACCATAGGTATAGAGAGCACAATATAAAATAATTACTCAACAATCCTTTGTCTGACTACTTAATTAATTCAATTAAAAAATTCAAAAAAAAAAATTTTTTTTTTTGGAATATAAAAGAAACAAATAATTCTGAATTAAGTAATAAATTAAATAGTTCTGTGTAAAACCACCAAAAGAATTTCATTTTTTTATTTAAAAAATATTATTAAAATAATTTTGGAATTTTATGTTGGAAAATTTATCATAATTTTTGATGATTAAGAATGACCTCTAATAATAATTCGCATAATAATCAAATTGGAAAATTGTTTTAAAATTTTTCTATTCTGCTGGTAATTTGAAAAATCATTGGAGTTTATAAATGAGCATTCTTTCAAATGACTGCATTGCACAAAAAATAAATTGCAGACTTATAGGCGCTCTGAAATTTTTGTAATTTTTAAAAACGACTTGTCTAATTATGGTTTAGGAGAAGGCAATTTTAATTGAATTCAATTCAAAGAAAGTTTACTGAATTTAAAAATTTCTGTTTGAAGTTAGTCAAGAATTTTTTGAAGGAATAATTTAAAATAGTGCCTATTTTTAAAAACTATAATTATAAATTCTAATGTTATACTATAAAATTTTATAGTAAGCATGTTCAGATTATAACTACGAAGTCTATAAGTATGCCACAAATAAAGCAATTATCGCCTAAAACTATTTGATTCACTTCCAACTTACTCTCTTAGGCAACACTCTTAGAAATGTTAGAATTAATCGAAAAATATTATTTCTGTACTGGAATGCAGTACTCTCATCTTTCCGTTTTTAGTTGTATGCCATTATCATGAACTGTATATAAAAAGTATGCCAACCACAGTCAAAATAGTGAAATAACAATCACGAAACACACTTTCAAATAAACAATTTTATCACTTTTATATTTAAAATATAAATATTTTTGTTTTTTATCACCCCTTCTAGCTTTAAAAATAAATTTATTTCTAACTTAAGGCAAATTTAGATATTAAAAAATTGTTCAACTAATGTTAAACTATTTCTTTTGGCAATTTGTTATGATTTAATTTCATGAATTTTGATTAATGTTCTGGAGGATTTTCTTAATTTCATTTGAAAACAGGATTCGAAAATGTTTTTTTTTGTTTTTGCAAATTTATGATTTAATTAGCGTGGAAAAGATTGATGAAATAGTTTTACTAATTTTGCAAAGAAAACATAAGATAAAAAAAAAGAGAAATATTGTGCGTGTATGGTGGGAAAGGAATTAAAATTAGGGTATGAAAAAAAGGAGGCTGTTAATTTTGAAAAGTTGGAATTTGTTTCGATGTCCATCTCAGTCTAGACATAAAGAAAAAATAATTAAAAATATTCGTAAAAGTTAAAGAACAAATAATTTGTACATGTGTTTGGTGCATACAGGCAAAAATACTGATATTTAAATGCACATATAAAGTGTTGCAAATTATATACCTTAAATATTTGGGTTATGGAATAAATTAATATTGGTACCTAAAGTGATAACACGTACCTTTTGATTCCATAGTAAATGGTATATGCGAATTGCAATGCAATGAATAGAAGTAAAATAATTTATTCTGCTGTACACTCATCTCCTTCTGTGCTCAACATTATTGTGAATTGAACGTGGACTCATTGCGCTGTTCCAACATAAGTAATTAAATACGGACATCTTTTTGTGATAAGTTGAAACTGTAATGAAATTTAAGACCATCACGAATAGTAATATCAAATTGTATGATTAAAACTGTAATACACCCAATATTTTGATAAAAATGTTAATTTCATTTTCTGCATAAAGGTTCCGTAAATCTTGTACGAGCATATTGTGTGTGCATAATATATATTATTATATTATATAATATAATTTTAAACCCAGAAGCATTTTAAGAAATTATTAAATGAATATCATTATCATTAAATATTAAACGAAATTAAAAATTAAATATTCAACCTAATTATATTAAAACATAATCATAAAATAGACAAATAACTAAAAAAAATTATACAAGATAATATCAAACAAAAATATAATGATGTTGATAGATGTTAATAAAAATTATAGAAAAACATACATATGTATGTACATATGTGCCATCATGAACCCTTTTCTTTGAAATTGTGATGGTGTTATGCTGAATATTATAGTAAATTTACTATATTTTTAAATATTTACTTGCATGAGTTAAGAAAAATTTTGAGAAACAATCGCTTTTGAGATTTCTAGTAATATTCTCTCTTTTAGGCAATATTGAACCTCGAATGATGATCAAAGAGAACACAAAGAGACAATTAGATTCTTATAGAGTTGTTCTAATTCGGTGACTAAAAAACTGAGTTTGCTAATTAAGCCCCTAGAATGACATACAAATAGAATATGAGTTATTTATAAATTTGCTAACCAAATTATTTCGGTCGATTTGAATAAAAATTGGAATATCTAGGTGTAGTTTAAAATTTAAACCGGTTTTTTCCCGTATTATTATTTACTCTTTACATTACACACTGAGTCACAATTTCAAAATAAATTTTTACTGTATTATCAAATTGCATGTATGTTACACTACTCATATTTAATAGTGATGACACGGGGGCTATGATTCAAATAATTTTTCTTTGTTTTCCTTTTTTGTTCTCTTTTTTTTTGGTTTTGGACGGGAATAGAAAAAAATAAATAAAAATATTTTTATTTTATTTTCGTTTCTATACATTTAAATTACATTATTATCGAAATAATATGAATGCGTACACTTTACAGGTAAAATAAATAATAAATATAAAACATTACACATTCGAGTATAATGAAAAACATATGCTCTATATCAAATGGTGCATCTTATATTATATTTTGTATACCCATGTTATAACCGTCTGATATTATCAGAAACTGTTTTATAGTATAATTTGACATGTTTTCTTACTGCTGCCTCCTCATAATATAATCGAATATATATTTGAGTATAAAAGTGTTTAATGTAATATGTAGGTTTATTCCAATTCATGCACGTGCATACAAACTCTAATTTTCGTATAATTTTTTGTTGAATATCTAAGAAGTATGCGCATTCATATAAACTTTTATATTGAGAAATTTGGTTGACTGCATATTAAAAAGAAAAACCTTAAATATTTTGGTAACCTTTAAAAAAAAAAAGTTTCTTTTGTTAAAGAAAAAATGTAGGTATATACCTGGTTTTTTCTTTCTTTTTTGTTTTTTTTTTAACATGCAATAAATTTGGAGGAAATTTTTTTTGGGAAAAATTGTTTTTCATTTTCTTTATTTAATTTATTTAAATTAAATTATAATATCAATTATGGTAATTAATACGAATGAATATAAAAATACAGAGACGGAGTCTATACTGCAATTTATTTTAAATATACGGCAAGCCTTTAATTTCATTCTTGCCACACGAATAAAACTGAAGTTATTAACAATATCCGATGTCGGCATGTTGATGAAGTGAATGATTTTATTGCCAACAATATTAGACCGTTTTTCCTTTTCCTTTAACAGCTCGCTGGGAAGATAATATTATTGTTACCGGCAACCATTGACTTACAGAGTTTAATTGTGATACGCAACTTTAGGCATTGTCAGTTCCTTTTACTTTATGGCGGTTTCGAAAATATACTAAATGTATCAAGAGGGTTTTGTTTTGGAACATATTAACTTTTAAAAGATAAATATTCAATTTATAATTTAATCAAAGCTCAAAATATTGCAGCCCTTTTACAAATAATTCGAAATCAAAATGTTTAATTCTAAACTACCTAAATAATACTAAATTTGATATATGAATTTAATCCGACTCTGATTTCTAACATAATGATTTTAAAAATTATACAATATTTTTTTTTTATTTTTAATATCATACAGTAGGGTATGCTTCTTTCTGGCTTTTGTTTTTATTTAAACAAGAGGTTTAACTTATTAATGAGCATTAATAGAGCAATAAATGATTTTAGAGAAAAAAAAAAATAAAATAAAAGGTATCTAATACCTAAAAAAAGCCCAAAATAATGACTCGAAAAGGGAAGGAAGACAAAATAAAACAAAAAAGCAATTTCCATTAATATCTGGAAAAACAAAAAAAAAATAAAATAATTTATTTATTATGACCCTCCAGGTTCACTAAAATCCTAAAATTATTTATATATCTATAAACATTTTTGAATATGAACGCATCACATCTTCAGTGGAACTACAAAAAATTTTATGTTATTAACTTATTTGTTTTATATATATATATATATACAATATATTATGTGAACAATTTAAATAAAAGTCATCGAATCGAAGTAGTTTTCAGCTGATCACACAAACAGAATCAATATGCGTCTATATTTTGTTGTTTTAAAGATCTCTTTCGAAAACATTATAATCTGACCTGATCTGACCACTTGTTTCACAATCTTTAATATATACATACGATGATATATATTAGTAGTATCCATACTTTGTACACCTCACTTCACTCTCTCTCTCTCTCAGTCTCTCACTCTTTTAATGCATTTTCTTCTACAAAATGTTTATATCGTGTTGCTTAATAAGAATATGTGGATACATAATAATGTAGAGATACAAATCATGTGTAGATGTTTGTAACATTAAATGACTGCCTATAATAATATAATAACGGATAACAGCAACAGTCAACAATGCATCAATATTAAAAAACAAAAACAAAAATATAGAAGAGAAAAACACAACGATGCACATTCATCAATTATTATTGTTATATTATTTATGTTGAATGTTGATGTCGATGATTAGAGAGATAAAAATGAAAGAAACTAAAAAATAAAAATAGGTCATCAGAGGCCATACAGAAAATATAAGAAAAAACAGAAACAAGCAGCAAAACAAAAAAGAATTAATTCAGAAGAGGAAGTCAACATTTTAAATAATACCAACATATTTTATGAAAAGAGAGAATTATAATTATTAAATAATGTGAGTATTTTCAACGATATACCATGTACAAACATATGCACGCATACTGAGAAAACAAAAACAATGTTAAGATTGATAGGTAGAGTCAATGTGACAAAAACACCTGTCAATTCAATTAAAACAATAGTTTTAACGTCATGGGTAGTCAAATTAACAAAATTTTTTTTTTTAATTTTATCTGTTGTTCTTTTTTGTGTGTTAATAATTTTAAAATTTTATATCTAAATATAATTTTTAAATGATTGTTTATTACACGTAAATTTATTTTCAATTCTCTTTTTTGTTCGTATTTATTTTTTATATTATGACGTAATTTGTTAATACTCTCGTCACACGATCATAATGTGAGTTACTAAAGAAGCCCTTAATGATTTTACTTATTATACAGCATCCCAGTCGGAGGTTTATGCAATTGTGTCTGAGGATAATCATCCGAAGGAACTGTATGGATTTAATAGGTATATATACATTCTTTTAGAGAGTGGGCCTCCTTCCCTTTCACTCTTCCATCTAATATAAGGTGAAATTAAGTATATTGTCGAACTTCCTTCTGATTCATAATGAGTTAATTTTTTCAAAGAAAGTTATACCCATTTCGATCCCTGGTCAAAATAGAGTTGTGGAAAATGAGCCAGTGGATACACTACGAAGGCGGGCCTTTTAGGCTACATTTTGTGGATTGTCTATTATAATCATTATCAAGATGCGATTAGCAAATTAGATAGGAATTGAAGTCTAATGAAGACTGTTTAAATACATGGTGCAAATAGGCTAAAATGGTCCTATCCTTGAATCAAAAAATCTTTCTTCAGAGCTACTACGTAGGGATAGGAAGAAAGTTATTTTAACAAAAGGGTCCGACGAACAAACACCTTCATAATATGGATAAGTTACAAACTCTGTTGAGTACGGTCTGAATGGTATATAATACGGCTTCGTTTCACACTTTATGCACTTGTTATCCATTAGCTGCCCAAAGGTTTCTACACGTTCGACTACCTGGACCCTTTAAATGTTATTGTCCACCTCTTTATATCTGCGTATTCTTGAGTATCTCCGAGTTCCTTGAGGAAATAAAGATAGCGTAAGGTTTGTGTCTATGGAGGGTAATTAAAGCTTTCAACTAATAATCTGTTAAGTTTTGCCTTATCGCCACAGGTACAATATTTATGTGTATACATGTGAAGTACAATGTTTGTTTTGTAAAAATAATTTTTTTAAAAATTTAGTTTTTCTTTTCCTATCTTGTTTTTATTGAAAGGTAAGGTTAATTGTATCATTATATTCTTGATGACGATGTCATTGTAATTCTTTACTTTTTACAACCTTTCAGTTCCTTGGGATAGGAAATTTTTCCCATATTTTTTTTTTCTTCATTCATTTAATTGAAGCAGTGAAAATATTCAATAATAAATATGTTTTTTAGGTGTACAAGTGTGTTAAATTTCATTTTATATACAATGTAAGGTATTCAAGTACCAAACCTACATACAAGAAATGAAATGCAAGAGTACAATTAAATAAGGTGAAAAATTATATCTTAAAAATTTGTTAAAAAGAATCTGAACAACAAAAAAACAAAAAAAGGAAAATAATAATACTTAATATGTTCATGTTTTGCAATTCCTTTAAGGCATAAAAATGTAGGTTTATAAGTCATACAAATGCTTCTCTTACACTATATATTTACATTATATATGAGAAGGCATTGAGTCACAATATAAACTATCACTATATCTTACTAAGTAGTGAATATTAAATTAAACCTTTAGTGAAAAAAATAAAATAAAACAGAAAAACAAAAAGTTAATTGATACTTTAAAATAATAAACACGAATAAATTTCGACTGCAATTTTTCTGATATTTCTACGTCCTTTTTCGCGTTTACTGCTTTAAAAAAAATTTTTTTTAATCATTCGAATATTAAAAACCTTTTAACAGGTTTTTTTTTGTTTAGTTTAATAAAAAGAGCTACTGAACGTAGATAGCGTTAGGATTTCTTGTTTAATTTTTTTCATTTCTTTCAAAGAAAAAGGGTCCAAACGAAGTTTTTCAATAATTAATTCATTCATAACATTATATACGAAATGATATGAAATGCATAAATATATAAAAATATAAATTGTGTATAATATTCTTGATAAAAAAAATTATATTGAGTGCGATGTGCCTTAGTATAAGAATTGAAAAATTATCATAAAAAGTAATCAGAACTCGAAGGGGTTAATAAAACTTTCACTTAGAAATGGCTTCATACGAGTTAAGAAGAAGAAACGCCACATTAATTTTTCTTCAATGAATCGTGCAAAATAATATACTGGTATATTATTATTAAATATAATTTAGATATATGTGTGATAACGCCAAAATATCTTAATAAAATAATGTCATGTTAATTGTCAAAATTTATGTCTAAATTGTAATTATTTTCAAGTCAATTTAAAAATTATTTTAAAGAATAATCAGAATATTGTAAAGGATATTTAACAGAGACTGTTAGAAAAACAAAAGAGCAAATTTGATGACGTGTCAGCTGCTAGGGACTGAAGAAATCAACGCTGCAGCTGTCAAAATTTCAATCAAAGAGAAAATGTAGCAAGTAGAAGACGATTTTAAACGAATGGAGAATAGAGACAATTATAAAGCTACTCGATATAGAAGATTTAACGCCACTCAAAAACTTGAGAAGTATTACAACTTCAAACTGCATGTAAATTAGTATGATAGTATAATCTTAGGTTAAGTAAGGAAAGTGAATGCCTTAAAGGCATGCTTTTGGTGGCGGCAGGAATGTTTACGAACATATCGACTTATAACAGAGCAGTCATTGAAAGAGATACTGCAAAAGCGGTTGTATCGCGTAATATTGAACTCAGTATTCAATTAGAAACAAGACAAGAAGTGAATGCCATTATTAATGTGAAGACAATTGGCATGTAGAACAAAAAAAACGGATTATGCAACGTCCGTGGTGTTGTACCACATTATAATATCGCTGGCACCGCAACGTGTCATGGTGGGTGTATTGAGAAGCAATATACGAAAGTTTCAAGTGTTTTTTAATAGGTGCTTGAAAATAATATGCCGCGTTTTCTTACCCCTAGAAGAATAGTGAAAGAAGAATTGTGGGTAATAACAGAACAAGATTTAATACGGACCCAAAAAGGGAATAGAAAATGGAAATAAACAGGCTACATTCTAAGGTGACCAACAACATCTATAGCGCATCAAACTTTTCAAAACGAGTCCGCAAGGCAAAAAAATAATTGGAAGAACAAGATAATGCAAATCATTCATGTCTTTCAATTTTTGTGTTAAAATTAAATTATTCTACTGAAACATAGACGCGAAAATATGAAAATGTAATCAAATACTTATTTTAAAATATTTACACTTACTTTACTTACAAATCTTTAACACTTAAATATATATTTGCCTATAACATATAAAATGTATAACAAATATAATTAATATTATACGCTTGATTATATTTCACTTTTATTACGATTCTTTATTTTTAACATTTCATTGATTTTAATCTTTTGACTTTATTATTAGTCACCTGTCAAACTAAAATACCATAATGCGATCATTTTTCTGACAATATTGAATATTTTACGACAATATGTGTATATACGCGTATAAATAGTATACAGAAATATAACAGAAATCCAGAAAACAAATTGCATATTATAGTTTTTTTCTTTTTATTAGTGTTATTATTTTTTTTTGAACTATATGTCAATAATAATGTCATAAGATTACAAAAATTGTATAATAAAAGTATGAATGAAGTTAAAATTATATAGGTATATATGAGAATAAAAAGATTATATTATTGTTATTGTTATACACACTTTTGATTTCTGCGTTTCTACAATATTTTCATGTAATTATTTTGTTTTTTTTTTTTTTTTAAATTCAATGCATGATTTTTCAGGTGAAAAACTAATAATAAAAATAAAAAATTTTATATATATATGTGCGTAATAATAAAAACAGGTAGAATAAAGGTGAGAAATAATTTTTATATTATATTTAGGTGACAATAGTTTGTGTGTATAATTGAAAATCACAGTTATATATATATATGGTGTTAAAAAATAATTTATAATACAATTTCAAATATCTAAAATGATATAGATATTTTGATATACGTGACGTATTTATATTAGGAATGTTCAGAAATAAAATGGGCTTAAGTTTAAAATATTAACAAGTAAAAACGTTTCAGTCGGTATAAACCGATTGAATTATACCCTGCACCTTTCGTTATTGTGTAGCAATTACTTGAACCTCTAAAATCATTCTATAGAAACTTCACGGACATGTCTGACCTATAATTGGACAACCGACTGCCAAGTTTCATGAATCTTACTTTATTATTTTTCCAAATATTTAAAATAAGCTTTTGGAGTTGTATGGCAAGTACCCGAACCTGTCAAGCAATTTCACTAAAACTTCACAAATATATCTGATCTATTATCGGACACACAACTGCAAAGTTTCATGAATCTGACTTTATTATTTTTCCAAATATGTAAAATAAGCTTTTGGAGTTTTATGGCAAGTACCTGAACCTGTCAAGCAATTCCATCAAAACTTCACAAATATATCTGATCTATAATCGGACACACAACTGCCAAGATTCATGAATCTGACTTTATTATTTTTTCAAATATTAAGAATAAGCTTTTAGACTTGCATGGGAGCTACTCGAACCTGCCAAGAAATCGCACCAAAACTTTAGAAATATGTCGGAACTATAATTGGACACACGACTGCCAAGTCTCATGAATTTGACTTTATTATTTTTGCAAATATTTAAAATAAGCTTTTAGACTTGTATGGGAGCTACTCGAACCTGTCGAGCAATTCCACCAAAACTTCAGAAATATATTTGAGCCATAATTGGACACATGATTGCCAAGTTTCATGAATCTGACTTTATTATTTTTCCAAACATTTAAAATTAGCTTCTGGAGTTGTATGGCAGGTACCCGAACCTGTCAAGCGATTCCTCTAAAACTTCAGAAATATATTTGACCTATAATTGGACACATGACTGCCAAGTTTCATGAATCTGACTTTATTATTTTGCCGAATATAAAAAATTTGCTGTTGAAGTTGTATGGCAGCCACCCGAACCGGTGCAGCTATCCCATTATAATTTTTAGAGCATGTGTAGAATATAATTGGACACATGTATACAAAATTTTATATTTATACCTTTATTAGTTTTTGAAATATTTAAAATATACTCTTTGAGTTGTATGGCAGCTACCCGAACCCGTTGTCCGAATTAGTCCAATAACAATAGGGCTCGTCCTTGGCACAAAAGAAAAAACTTGTGAAAGTTTGGTGTCGATTGCATTATTCGTTTTTGAGTTATCGTGCGATCGGACGGACGGACGGACGGACGGACGGACGGACGGACAGACGGACATGTCTAAATCGACGCAGAATTTTACGCTGAGCAAGAATATATATATATGTCCATACCGCAGATGACTCCTTCAAGTAGTTACAAACTCCATACCAAAGTTAATATACCCTTCACGAAGTGCAGGGTATAAAAATAGAATTCACATATTGTAAAGAATAATGAATTTATTATCAAGTGACATAACCTTAAACACTTAAAAGCGTAAATGTAAAATAAATTATATATAAATCCATTTTAGGATAAATATAAAAATATTGCTTGTGTGGTGCGAGTATATGATCGGGTCTAATAAAAAATGAGTGACGTTTCCTCTTGTAAGTCAAATCTGACATTAGTTCAAGAATTGTGGACTTAAAAATTTTGTATAAGCTCTTATTGATGATGAAATTTGAAATTATAATACAACATGTTTGAAAATAATGACAACATGTTTCAAAATAATGACAACATGTTTGAAATCGTGAAATTAAGTAAAAATGTACTTGAGCGGATTTACTTTTAAAAAACTTGACATATATTAAATTTTAATATTCTAGTCATTTTATTGTGTAACTGTTACACAAATTAAAAAAAAACATGAAAAAGAAGGCAGAACCTTGCATAACTGTTTTATAAATCTGAGATTTTTTTTCGTTTGATTTTGATATCATCTAAGAATTGCGTCTAATAATTGAATACCAGGGAATTTTTTTTTTAGAAATTTCTCATTTTCATAACAAAGTTAGTAACACTTGTACAATTTAAGAAGAATTTATAAAAGAAACGCGTATTTATGCGTGCAGATGCGAATGTAAATAGCCGCACATCAAATTATCACTAACTTATCGAAATTTTTATTGCAATTGTACACTGCTTTTCATTCATTAATTCGGAATAATAGTTCCGTCAAATAATGTGTCAAAGAAAATTTTGATTGTTATATTTTAATTTTAATATTTTCTCTTTAATGAAGTGAAAATATGATAATTGTCTTTAATTTTTCGCATCTTTTAAAAAATTACCTGAAAATTTGTTAAAAGGCATTAAAAATTCCAAAACCCAAATTTTTTTTTGGCACATTAAAGGCACTTTAACTTTTTTTTTCATCTTTGTATAGCTAGTGTTTTGAATAAAATATCCCCCTTAAGTAATTTGACATCTGTCTGCCACATTTATTATTGCAAGAGAACACGAACAATAAAATAATTGGATTACTTAACACGCGTTATCTTCAGTTTTTTTTTTCGTAATGCTTAACCGTTAGAATTATCAATTTTTTTTTTTGTTTTTGTATTTTACTAAAGTCAAATGAAAATTAATTTCGTGTGCAATTGATAGCGGCTTTCTTTACTGTTTTTATTCTGTATATTCACATCACACATGAAAACATAATAAAAAGATAAAAAACTAAAAAAAAAGTTCACAGTTCTCACAAAAATCTCCCCAAAAAACGCGACTAGAAACGAAACTTCAAGTAAAAAAATAAAAACGAAAAAAAAAAAAAATTTCTTCGGGCTTTTATCAATATTATTTCATTACGGAACCCAAAAACTATATACATAGAGAGAGAGGAGCAGAGACTGAAAAGAAAATAAAAACAGAAAACAAAAAAATCTGAAAAAAGAGAAACAAAGCTGACAGTTGACATTTTGACACTTCTTTGTTTCTGTTATTTTCATTATTACATTTTTGGTTTACTGTTGATATTTGAATTTTGTATTCAAACAGTATACAACTTATTTGCTATTACACTACTGATTATAAAATGCCGATTGGAAACTGAAAATCATTTAATTTTAAAATACATATGGTATACATAACAGTTAGAAGGGTATAGAGAGCTATAATGATGACATTATTATAATACGATTAAAATGCGCAATTTTTTAAAGTGGCTGTTATCTCTTGTCATGAACAGAAATATTAATATACGAAGTTTTTATGCACGTATATCATATATACATACGAATCACATATTTTCGAAAATTAGTTTTGGTAAATTAACAGTAATGTTCGTAATATAAATTATGTGTTTACAGTAGAATCTAGCTTTCAAAACTTAATTTTGAATAATTTACTTGAGAAGTTATGATGTGTTAATTCACTATATTAAAAGTTGTTCGGTGGTCATCAGTTGGGTTAGAATGTTTAGTAGTGTATACGCGTAGATAGATTAATAATTAAGTATACTTTCTTAACTTGAAATCTAAATTTTTGGAATTTGTTTCAAGTATCATTGAAATCATAGCCTTAATAATTGTAATTTTGTTATATCGAAAATTGGAATAATACTCAATATGATTCGAGAAACTATATTCAGGCCAACATCTTCCGAATGTAATAATTAGCTTATGGGTTACAGTTAACTTAATAGAAGTGTTACTGTAAGTGTTCGTGTTATGTGTTATACGCGCACAGTATATATATTAACAAAATATATTTTCGACAATTTTAATGAATTGTACTTTAATTATTATTACGATTATTATAGTTAAATAGTATAATTTATGTTGTCATAATGAGCACATTAAATTTTTTTTAAGCATTGAATTGAAAATTTCATCTATTCATATATTCTGTTACGAGTATATACTTTAATTAATACCATACTGATAATCAACATAAATTTAATAAAAAAAATATTATTTAATCTTTAAAATAAATTTGGAACGATTTATGTTTTTTGATTCGTTTTGTATAAAATTAGTTTATCAAAAATTCATCAATAATATTTTAATCGATCTATTTTGAACAATTTTCGTATACTTGTATATTGAGATTGATAATAATTTATGTTTGAATTAATTATTAGAGATTGTGATTAGTTTGGGAATATAATGGAAAATTTGATAGAAGGCACTGAAAATATGTAATTTATGGCTGGGAAGAAATAAGAAAAATTTTGGATTCCTTTTTTCTGGAAGAATAATTTTGTAATGTAATAATTACAATTATTAATGATGCTTAATTTGAGGAGATGCTTCAAAATTTTGAGATTTTCAGCGAAAGTACTGACGCCACCAGCCGATACGACATTGCAACCCAGCCTGAATAACCCCAATTGCGGCCACCTCGGCCTGAAATACACTACAGTGATCTGGCAGACAGAAGGAGAGCTCAACATATAATTGCTCAGAATAAACTCCCCTACCCACCCTGCCATCGAGCTCGGATCCGTCCGTGTAAAAATGGACTGATCCGTCGTCAGTAACTTCCTCGTTCAGCAAGGCTTCCCTAAGCGGAATCGAGGTCCCGAAGTTCCTTGTGAATGAGAGCACCGGGGGAACATAATCAACTGCCCCCACAGCATGTCCACAATCCACGAAAACGAAGCATGCCCCTTAGGGGCACTAGACCACTAAGATGCGGGCCGCAAATTAGACAGCCATCTGCCAACCCAGCACAGCTAATGGCGGCAGATGAAAAAGAATCTCGAAAGCCTGAGTAGGGTTATAGCGTAATACTCCACCAATACACACCATCGCCATTCTTTGAATCTTGCTTATCAGCCTGAGGCCCCCCGCTGTGTGGAGCGCTATCTACCACACCAGAACGCCGTATATAAGGATCTGCCTCACCACTGCGGTGTATAGCCTATAAACCATGCTTGGCTTTAGGCCCCACCTCTTCCCGACAGCCTTCTTACATGAGTAAAGCGAAATAGTTGCCTTCCTTACTCTCTCCATAACGTTGGAACTCCAGTTCAACTTTGAATCAAGAATTAGATCCAGGAATTTAGTCTCCCTGCTAAAGGATGAGCGGATTCTGTTGAGTGTCGCCGGAGTTATTGTTGGTATCTTATATCTCCAAGGAACTATTTTGAGGGCTATATTACAATTTATAAATAACACAATAATATTAATCAAATAATTCAATTGATGGGAAGTGATCAATAACTTTAAACCTCTTATATAAATTAATTTCCATCTCATTTTCATTTCAATATACAAATATACATACGTGATTATATCACATACATAGAGGAACATAATTTCTGCTCCAGCATACCTACATACGAGTATATACAATAATAATATCGTTTGAGATAAAAATTCTCATTTATTTTCCCATATTTTATTTTGATAGATAGATCAAAATTTTCATTTATAAACTAAATGTTAGTTATATAAATAATAATTAACTTAATATTTCAATCAGTCGTTATTATTATGGGCTTTTGTTTTTACAAAAAAAAAAAATCAGCACAACTTTAGACCTTTATAAATACATAAATATATAATCAAAATTCAATCATTTTTATATTTTCTGTTTAAATATAACCTGAAATTTAATTATTAATCCTTTATTTTTCCTCTTTATAACAGAATTGAAAAAACAAACAAAGATTATTTTTTTTTAATTTTAATTTTTCTCAATGTCTACAAATGCAGTTTCTTTTCATGTATTTGCAACTTAGGTACCTCAAATAATATGCAATTCATTTTCCTTGGAGTCTTGGAGTTTTTCAAATATTATATTTCTTACTGCAATTCTCCTATATTGTATATATTGTAAGTATATATATGAATAACAAATATTTATTCTCCTACAATTTTACGAGCACTTAATCATGTCTTCTGTAGATAATCGTAGGGTAAATATTCCACCCAATAATTACCTAAAGTAACATAAAACAATTTAATTTGATGATATCCCTCAAAACATAATAATAAAGGTAATAGTAAGAGAACAAAAAATCAACGATCGTGTATGTATGTATGTAATCATATACAGATTGTACAGTTTGAGTCAATTTTAACCATTGAGTGCAATATTTTAAACTGGAAACAGAATAGAACGGCATTGATGATTTTCTTTTCGTTTTTGTTTTTTTTGAAATCCGTAAAAATTATGAGTATAACTATTATATATACATTTCATCTTAAAGTGTGTATATATATATATACATATATTAGGTAGGAGAGTATTTCTACCAAAAAAAAAATAATAATTTTACATTCATATATAAGACAACTGACAGACAAAATGATCATAAAAATGATCATAAATAAAAGAGAGAGAGAAAAAAAAAGAGTAGATTTTTTTTTTAATTTTCGGATGCTTCTTAAAAATTGTGGCCGGATTTGAAAAGCATGAATACGTTTATAATGCATAGGTTAACTTCAAAAAAAACTAACACAGTCTTTTCTTTCTTAGAATTTAACCCGTTGGACCGCAATTTCGTTGTACCTACTAATGTTGTGCAATAAAACTGTTGTTAAAGAGACTTCCTATAAAATGAATTAGAAAAATTTTGATAAATCATATATTATTTAATCATATCTAATATTATAGTGTTAGTTCCAAAGTGAAGAGTTTATGGGTCGAAAAATATAATAGTAGGGTAAAAATTTGTATATAATCAGAAAAACATGTTGACGAATCCAAGAATTGGTTTTAATGGGATATTATAATTACATTTATACGATAATTACATTTATATGATATTATAATTCTATACGATCTTAAAATTCTATACGATATTATAATTCATTTTTAAATATCTTGTTGGAGTATTAATTTTTTAATGTACAATAGGAGTTTACTCCAAATATTGAATCATTTAATATTCAAAATCCATTTCACACACACACTTGTAAGTTCAGTGATATTTATTTAATTTCTAATTTTTAAACGGATGCATTTAAATATTTTTATTTTTTTTACTACGATATTTATTATTCTGTGGATTTACTTGCTTTTATATTCACATATCCCAAAAATTTATTAAAAAGAGGTTCGTAAATTCTATTACAAAACAAAAAACATATTCGCTTGTTGGTTCTCTTTTAGTTTTTTGATTAAGATGAACATCTTTCATTTCCACCTTTTATACGAAAAGCATAAAATAAAAAATTTTAAACGAGGTAAAAACACAAAAACAGAAAAAAAATAATAATTTCAACGACAGCAAAAATATCAAATCTTAATAATTTTGAATAGAGCCAATGTGTAAACGTTTTTTGTAATTTGCTTTATTCCCTATCAACTATATCATAACAATATAGAGGAAGGTGTATATAGAGCTACGTACTGTAAGGGGTTAACGCTTAAAATTATTTGTTATCTCTTTTTTTTATAAGTTATTTTCGGGTTTTCAACGGGCTGCCTTTAGTACAACTGTGCTTTATCATCACAATTTCAATTCGCAATATTAAAGAAGCGACTTAAAATATTTTTAACTAAAACTGAGCTATTGCATATTTATAGGGGTTTGAAAATATAAATCATAATTAAAGCATATAAGTTAAGTCTAATATCAAATCTAAAGTATCGAACAGCATTACTATAATATCAGCTAAATGATTTTACGATCAAATTCTCGAACTGGAAAGATGACCGACCAAAAGAGATGCTGCAAATTTTATAATGCCCGAGAATATACCATATTTTTTTTAACGAAAACTACAATCAAACTTTCATATCCAAACTATTATCTATATATATGCTATAATATGTTGAAAAAAAAAGAGGTAAAAATAATGATGAAGGTACAAAATCAAAAACAGCAGCAACCAAAAAAAAAGAGGAATACGAAATTTAAGCTAAAAATTTTAACAAAACGATGATTATGTTGATGATGTTCAAAAAGGTAACCATTTGCTGAAAAGAAAACAAAAAAAAAAACAACGAAAAGTAATAACCTAACTAGCTGATAATGATGTTGATGACAACTTAAAATGAAAAGACGAAAAGGAAAAAGGCATATAAAGAGCAAAAATGAAAGCAACATAAAAAAAATAATAATAATATAACAATCGAACTGTTGGCGCCAATGTTAAGCGCACAAAATTTTCTGAGCCACACGCGCGATTCCCTTATACTATCCCATCTCTTCTTTAAGTACCACAATAATATTATGTACGTAATATTATATACATACACACACATATCTACCTGTAAGAAGAAAAGAAGAAGAAAAAGAAAAAAACCATTATCAAAATCATCAACAATATTGAGAAAAGGTATTATTATTTGTGCATTCAATTTTCTCTATAGGCACTAGTATATACCAATATAGGATGTCGATGATCAACGACATTTTGATTATCAATATCATCATCAGAATTTATCATGATCATCATTAAAAAAAAAGGGCTTTTTGTTTTGTATTTCTTTTGTTCGTTTGGTACTTTAGTCCTATTAAACTCAATAAGTTAAGAGATTTTCATTTCTCTCCAATCCGCAGATAATGAGAATATTTTAACAATATTTTAAATTAATAATTATCGCATCTCATAAGCACTGTAATCCAGAGAGAAAAAGAAAGAGAGTTTTCAATTTGTCGCCCGCTACATTTTCTACATTTATGTTGGTATTTTGTATTAAAAGCATTTCCGTATAATTAATTAAGTTGATTTTATTGTAGTATTATTATTCATGAACATTAATTGTCTTCTATATTAAATATTAAGATCCAATGAGGAAATAGAGGAAGAAACTACTGCAATGATAATCATATGTTAATATAATCGCAATATAAGACTGTATATTGTCCACTCTAAATCAAATTATTGATTAAATGTAGAGCAACATAAAATCCCGAATTTGTGCCGAATAAATTACATGCTCTTTTGTCTTAACCAAAATAAGGCATTTACTTCGATTAAGCATAGTTCGCATTTCTTACTTCGTAGTCAACTACAACACTACCCATAATCTAGAATTTTTGCAATATTTGAGAGTAATTTAGTGTGTACGCCTGTCTTTTTCATTAAAAATATTAGTGATAAAATTCAGTTTTAAAAAAGGCAGAATTAAATAAGTATTTCTTTACTATCCGAATCATCGTCGCCGTTGAATTATAAATTTCTTCAGGCTATAATTGATCAGAGAGACGAGACTTTTTTATGTTTTATTTGTTAAAGAATGAATAATAATATATATTTTTCCTCACAAACATACTATACATAGAGATGCACAAATTTTGACTTGTTAACTTGAAAAATTATTATAATAAATTGTTCTTCATATTATTGTAATATAACTGAACGTAAATGAGGTGACAGGTTATAAATTCCATAAATTTTTAATCCCCTTTCATAGAAGTATTACTTTGTTATCGTAATAGTGTCTTCATAGGGTATAATACCTTATACATTTCCGATTTTCAAACTGGATAAAGCCGATTCTTTGAAGACAGAATTCTTTGCCATCTTCTAAGGCTAAGTCATATCTAACTATTAAAAACTTGGTTGCAACGATAAGAAAGAAGTTTTAGACAGTAAGGCGCGTGAGGCAAAACCACTTTATTAGTGGCAAAACAACTTTACTCAGACAACAACTGTAACAGAGTTTTACCAGCTATTCGAGAATTCTATTACTATCTTATGTCATCGATTAATATTCGAATTTATATTCTGGCACCTTAAAAATTGCATATATGAAAACGTTGAATTAATGATAATAAGAGCTTATAAGAAAGTGGCCAAACGAATGAGTAAAGAAAAAAAAAAGAAAAATAAGAATAACAAGCGTAAAAAGAATAAGTAAACAAGAATGAAAAATAAATGATTGTTTTATTGGACCGAATGTTGGTTTTTCTCTGACACCAAGAAAATAATATATATATAGTGTTGCCTTGAGGGGGAAAAAAGAAAAAAAAAGAAAATCATAAAACCTTAAAAATCTGGTAGGATAAGGAATTTAAATGCGAATAGGTGGCGAAGAGGGCGATCTTATTAAAAATTATTACTTTTTCTTCTCCTTTTCGTTATTTTTTATTGTTATTGTTATTAATATTATGATTATTTCTTAAAGGTAGACAATGCAATTTTCAATTTTTTTTGTATGTATTTTCATTGCATATTGATAAAAGATGCAATGAAATTCAATTGGAGCATATATTGAAGAAAAGAAGAGTTGGTATTCAAAGAATAAAATATGAGAATAAAATAGGAAAAAAAGAAAGCACAAAAACATCATCGAAGTTGATGAAGTTCGAATTTTAAATTGAGTGGATAATAGTATGATGAGACATAATAAAAGAAAAAGAAAAACAGGGTAAGGCCCTAAAATTATATGAGAGGAAATAGTTTATTTTTATTTATAACTCTACAGTTATAGCTACATTGTATACACTGAATGTTTAAATAGAAAAAAATATAATATTGAGTCTAGAATAAATTTCAATTCATTTAATACTAGAGACAAGTTTTATTTTTTTTTGTATATGCAAGAGATCATTTGAAAAACTAATACGAATAATTTTGTATATACTTATTGTTAAAGGTAGGGTGTTGCACAGACAATATTAGAGAAAGGTTATTACAATTTTACCATAGACAAATTTAAGCAGCACATTGTCTTTCATTAACAACATAAACATAAGAAAATTACTTATCCACAGACATATGAGTATAAGAAATTTACTTCAGTTCTCCAAATTCAATTCTTCAATTTGGAAACTCTGATAAACATTTAGTCTGCCATCATTTTAGCACAGGGCTTCCACAAAACTTCTCCAACGAACTCTGTTAGTGTTCATTCTTTTTACTTCTGCCCATGTCATGTTAGCCGTGGCGATTTCTTTCTTTATTGTTCTTTGCCATTCTTTGGCCGTCCAACACTCTTTCTACCCTGCGGATTTCACTCCAATACCTGTCTTGCGATGGTTTCAGGTGGGCGTCGCAATGTATGACCTATCCATGAGATAGGTCATAGATTGAGCCATTCACACATACATAAGGGCCGGAATACACGACCTATGGTCCTTGGGCTCCTATTTATGAATATCTGCATTTTATTTGTGTATTCATTTTTCACTAACCATGTTTCGGAGCCATACAACAGGACCTGCTTCACACATGTGTTGAATATTCTCAGTTTTGTATTCCTGGATAAGTGTGAGGACTTCCATATAGTCCATAATCTACCAAATGCCGCCTTAGCAAGCTTTAATCTATTTTCAACGTCTTATTTGACCTCTCCGGTTGTCGATATTATACTGTCGATGTGGTTGAATGGTTTAACATCTTGTATAGTGACTGTATTTATGACGAAGGGGATAGTGTTTGCTGCGTTGATTCTTAGTGATTTGGTTTTTCTTGTATTTATTTTCATACCGACCGCTGCTGCTTTTATATGCAGCTCATTCAATTTTGCTTGCATGTCTGAATGCGTGTGGGAGAGCAGAGCGATGTCATCTGCGTATTCGAAATCCTCCAGGCGGCTCGTTAAAGTCCCCTTGGAGTGGTTGTTGACTTCCGCATCATTTCGTCTAGGACTATATTGAAAAGTAGCGGAGAGAGTGGACACCCCTGTCTTACACCTGCTTCGATGCGTGGTGGCTCACCCAATTTATCATTATGGAGGACTCTAACTTCAGTATCTTTGTATAGAGCTTGTATGAGGTTCGTTATTTTTTGTGGTATTCCTCTACTAGTTAATACTTTCCATATGGCCTCTCGCCTTACTGTGTCGAATGCTCTCTCAAAGTCGACGAATGTTATGTACAGTGGGGATTTCCATTCAATCGATTGCTCCACAATATGCATCCTCTTTGTTTCCTAAACCTAGCTTGTTCTTCCCGTATAGTTTCTTTAATTTTCGTTTTAATTCTGGACAGAATTATAAGCGCCAGAACCTTGTTGCCTGTGTTCAGTACAGTTATACCTCTCCAGTTTCCGCACCCCGTGAGGTCGCCCTTCTGCTTTGTTGTACTTGAGCTTTTTAGTGCGTCCATGATTTCTCGCTGCGTGGGAGGGCCTTTGTTTATTCGAGGATGCTGATTCTGCGAGGGTTCGGGTGCATTTTGCGTTTGTTGTGACCCAACTTCTGCGGGAGAGCCAACTTCTTCAAGGTATTCTCTCCATCGTTGCAGTTGTTCAGGTGTGGAAGTTAGTAGATTGCCATTTTTGTCTTTGATTGGCCGATTATTCTTGGTGTTGTTATGGGCGAGCGTTTTTATTTTGTTGTAGAGGGTGCTCAAATTATTTTGTTCGGCTGCTAATAAACCATAATACCGCCCCGTTATTGATTTCATATGTAGAATCTATAATTCTGCCCAGCTTACAATCAGTATAATCTATAAACTGCTCAGCTTATTATCCGTGTTAAGTGCTTGGAAACAATATTTGTTGCGGGTAGTTGAAATTACCTTATTTAACCTTGTTACCTTGTTGAAATTACCTTCAAGAGAACTTGATAAGTCATACTAATTCAAACCTTGTCTTTCATTCAAGAATATTTAGAGAATAAAAGCATTTATATGGAAAGGTGCAACTATACCATAAATTTATTTAATTTAATTTAAACGACACGATTATAAATATTTAAAGAAAAAAATCATTATAGACACCACAAAATTTAGAGCATCCTGTATATATATACAATATATAAATGTATATATCCTGTTTAAATTCTTAATATAGTATAAAATAGAGGTGTACTATTTGATATATTCATGTTTATGATTGCATAGTCGCACATCATTTTGATATATCTACATTTTTATATTATTATTGTAAATATTATGATATGAATGTATTACACTGGGAGAGATTCAAATCAAAATTACCACCTTCGGAGTTCAATAAATCTTAGAGAACTCAACAGAGAATATTATAGTAAAGAAAAAATTAAACTATAATATAAAAAGAAAAGAAATTATACGACAAGGAAGCAAAGAATAAAGAATAGAACAATAAAAACAAAAAAACCAAGAGGAATAGCATAGTGAAGACAGATGGCTTTTAATGTTTTATTTGCTTCACCTATAGTTAATCTTGAAGTATTTGGCTATGTATAATGAAATTTATATTCAGCCATAGATATGTATTTGTATTTGAAATCGTTTTACAAATCATGTATTGCTGTATACGAACATACGTACATATATGTAAGTTTAACTAGAATTTCATATTCATTAAGAGATTTTTTTGTATAATATGTTAGTATATTTTCCAATGCATATTGTATATATAAGCTTATATACATATGCATCTAGTATAGAAATTGGCCTGTAGAATACCAAAGTTAAAAAAAATTTTTATTTGTTTGTTTTTAAATGGTTTTCTCTTCTTCATTCCTTAGTGATAATCGTGACAACATTAAAAATTCTTGTATTTTATTAATAATTTAATCATATAATAGAAAAATACCAGAGACCAAACGCCATGTTATTAAAGCAAAATGCTTTCATATATCGGCTAGTATACTAGAATAAATATTTGAATTTGACTGAAAATATTATCTGTTTCACATTATTCGAAAACAGACGATTACTGTAGTTTTTACCTTATATTTGAATATTTTGTACAACAAAATTTGTAATTTTGTCCAGGCAGGTAATTTGTGAATTGATTAGGTAGTGATTGATAAATTAAAGTTGCACCGTCAATATTTCAATGCCTTCAAATTCACTATAAACTCTTTGTTGTGCAAGAGTCCCCCTAGTAAGTCAACACAGATCCAACGACAAATACAATTCGAGAGCTCGGAATGCAATTAAATTTTTTTCAAGGCGGTGTTCTTGTCGTTTTGTTTAGTCGTGCAGTTTTCCTTCTTTTTCAATTTTTCTGAGTTTTCCCATCTGCCTATATTGTGATTTGTTTAGATATTTTAATTTCTTTTTCCTGTGCAACTCTGTCGCCATTTAAATCGCGCTGATGCATATTATTTTCTGTATTATTTATTAATTATCGAGAAGATCTTCCCAAACATTATTGACCGGATCATATAGACTAGTAAATATACCACCTTTTAAAATCCTTGTGAATGACGAATATTTTTCACTATATTCTGCTGAATTCTGGTATGATTCCGGAATATAAAATTTCCATTATTTGAATCGTTTCCAAGTCCACTTGTTAAGTAAAATCCAACAGAAATGACACATTTTTTTTTCCTAATTTTGTAGCAGTAATGCCGTACAAAACGCCTACGGGAGAGGGATAATGCATGTGGCAAATATTCAAATATGCTGTTCACATTCTTTCTTTCATAACTTTACGATTATTCTCCCCCAAATTCAATAAAAGAAAATAACAATTTAACCACAAAATATTTAATGAAAAAAAAAATTCAAGGATATTAACAATTTAAAATTAATAAAAGCCTAGTAACCCCAATTTGTGAATATTATAAGGAATTATAATATGTTTTTTATGTAAACATAAAGTAATTTATTGCCATTATCCTTTGAATATGTCAATCATCATGTGGACATTTAAATATATGCAAAACAGATCAAACAATAAATGTAAGTAACCACCAAGTCAAATCACTTTTTTTGTTTCATTTTTTAAGTAAAAAATACGTTCGTATTGGAATTGTAAGCCAAAAATAAAAATATCGAAAAAAAGAGGTTCAATAACATCCGATTCCAAAGAAATCCAGATGTAATTTTCATTATGGTTTTCTTGTTTTTATTATAATAATATCCTTTTGGTATCAGGAGTATAGGACAATCGATCTTACAAAACACATAAAAATTGTTAAAAAAAAAACATTTGTCAAGAAGATTTGTTTCAATTTTTTTTGAAAATTTTTTGAAAGAAAGTTCCAATGTTATACAATCCGATGATGATTGTGAAGATTTAAATAATAAAATTGTTATATTTAACATTCATAACTGTTATATGCCAGTTAAAACCAACAGGTTATAATTTAAGGTAATATTGTTTTTTCTGTTTCAAATTTTTATTGCTTTGTTATTGAAATGGCAAAAAAAAAAACCTATTTTGCATCAAGGTGAAATATTTTGCATGCATCTGCTTTGCTTCGATATTTTGAATGAATGAACACTGAACAGCTACAAATTGTTAAATATTTTATAAATAAATTATGTTTAAACTTCCCCACAAAAAAAAAATTTTGTATCAATGGCCAATATTTTAGAAAAAAAAAATAATTTGCATATTCGTTTTGTCGCGTAAATTTTCAATAAAAAAAGTGAGAAGCTTTCTCTTTAAGGAATTTTAAATAATGTGAGTTTTTTTCACCCAATGTTGTTTTTAAACGTTTGCAAAACATTTTTTGTTTTTGTATTTCAAGTTCAATAACAAGCCTGCCATTACGTGGCAATTTTGTTGTTTCATTAATGAAAATTGAATTTAATAAAAATATTTCACATGACAAATGAAAAAATTAATGACAAACGAAGTATACAATTAAGTTCCAAGGGATTGCAATATTAATTTACGTTCTACAGCACCATAATATTCCGATACACGCAATACCAATTGAGATTATTATTCACACCCATTAAGAAGGATTAGCATGTTTAAATAAACAAAGTAGTAATTGGTTTGGAATTAATGCTGTGGCTCCAGAGTATTTTGGTACATAACTAAAAAAAAATATTTCCATGTAATTTTATAAATTTTACACATTCAATTTGCATAAATTTTAAATAAATAAAGAGCGCCGAAATTTCTTTAAATACCAAAGAGCAAAAAAAACACCATACCACCAAAAACAGAAAAGTAAAACCAGTTTGAAAAGTTGTAATACTTGTCAACTGAAACCCTAAAAAAAAACAAATACAAATTTGCTAAAATGTACAAATTACATTGAATACCAAGAAAGAAAAAAACGAAAGAGACCATCTTTAAGCAAATTTCTTACTGATGCACTCTTGATTTTTTTACCTTATTTGCTCCCATTTTAATTTACAAATCATTTTTGAATGCAGGTAAAAAAAAATGGGTATATATACAACAGAATGAATCATTAATGAAAAATGAATGAAAGGAAATTTAAAATTAATTCAAGAAATTTAAAATTAAAAGTTCGAGATTTATTGCAAATGGAGCACGTAGATTTGATCAAATTTGCGAGGAGGTTGGCCTATTTTCTGACTTTTCTGATAAATTCAGTTCAAAATTTCTTAAACTAAAAATATAGGTATAGATTTATGAGTTGAATTTTGTAGAGGAACTTTTAAAAAATTCAATCTAATTAGCACTCTTCTTTTAATAACTCCTTCATTCTGTTGGCACCCTTATTTTAATGACTATGACTCCTTCCCCGCATTCGGTTGACTATACTATGTTCTTAATTTTGATCTAAATGTTAGCCAAATAAAAAAAACAAAATTAATTCAGAAAAAATAAAAGTTTTTGCCATAAAAGGGTGAAAAAGCACTTATTTTTCGAAACCACCCAATATTCATCAGTAAAGCAAAACAAAGAACGTAAGACAAATTTAAAACGAAAATCATAAAAATATCATCAAAAGGGGTGGGAAGATATGTCCTTTGAATGATCACAACATACTCCAATATACAGATATATGCGTAGAATTAAATGCAACTTATGTTAATGTAAATGCAAATCAAGCAGGTGGGAAGGTAAATCTCTTGAAATATTTTTCGTTATTATGGTGAATGTGCACATGAGCTATTAAATGCATTTTAATTGACACATAATATAATTTTATAAAATCTAAAGTGTTTGTGTATAGACTTACGCAAAAAAAAGGTAACACCAAGTAATCCGAAATATTTACACGAACTAATTAATGAGAGATGAGTAGGGGGTTAGAAATCCTCAAAAAAATTTTAAAAGTTGAGATAATCAATTAATTTTGCTATGGTGAAATGGTAATCCAAAAGAAAGATTTATATAAGATTTGGTTAAGCATATTAGAAGCGTTCGTCTTCTAGTACATTAGAGGCAGTACAGTAGAGGTCATCGATCATATTTTTCATGATTAATAACAGACAGCACCTACTTTGCACCGTGTTAGCACGGTTTCAGAAAGTGAGTATTGTGTTCCTTTCGTACAGTCCAGAATATCTTGTCCTCCTTCTCGCATTTAACGAAGAAATTTGCCTATTCTATATAATTGCAATATTTCTTGAAATAAAATAATGTAGATATATTAATTACTTTTTGATTTGAATGACAGCTTAATAATAATTTTCTTAATTTTTTTTCTTTTGCAGACAAATGTTTCCTCAAATGAAATTTAGAGTATCGGGATTAGATGCAAAAGCAAAATATATATTATTATTAGATATCGTAGCGGCTGATGATTATAGGTATAAATTTCATAATAGGTAAGTACTAAAGAATATGTTTAATTAAAATTTTATTATTAGAAAACAAATGCTTTCTAAATCTACTCTATATATATTGCGATTTTCGATTCGACGGCCGGCAGTTTACTTTCAAACAAATATGAAATAGGCGGAACGGAATAGAAAATATGGTTTGGTTACTGGGAATTAATATATTTCTTCTAACGAAACGAAACGATACAAAAGTATTTATGTAAATAGAGGCGTGGCCTAAAAGTAGGCGGTTACGATATATATTGCCATATAATCCCATTTTTAATCATATAGGCATGTTTTTTTTGTTAAATTATTGATTTAAATTATTTTACAAATCTACCGTTATTTATTTTGTTAATTTGTCCGAATATATTTCGAATATAAGATAGAGCTATTAAATTATAATGTCTGCCATGTTTTTATACGACTGAACTGTACTTTGCCCAGTAAAAATGTCATTTTCTCGAACTGTCTCATTTGGCAAAATGTTATATTAAATTTTTCTTTTTTTTTCTATTTTTTATAAAACAGTCGATGGATGGTTGCTGGTAAAGCTGATCCAGAAATGCCAAAACGTATGTATATACATCCGGATTCACCATCAACGGGAGAACAATGGATGCAAAAAGTTGTATCATTTCATAAATTAAAATTAACAAATAACATTAGTGATAAACACGGATTTGTAAGTACTGTACGTTGTATCTGTAACCACTAAAAGAAAAAACAAATTATTTTCTTTGTGCTAATTACTAAAATTAAAAAAAATTAAAAAGCAATCCTCAAATTTATTACAATTTGGAGGGTTTTCTTTTGTCGTAAAATTTTCATTGAATATGATCAAGAGCAAAATCCAAATATTTCTTTAAGAAACCTCGTAATTATTATTAATCTAAAATGTACAAAAATCAATTATTTAGAAAATATAGAGTTTTTAATATATTTTAGAATTTGAAATATATTTTGACTATTTTTTCCAAATCTCTATAGCATCTACTACAAAAAGTATCTGCAATAAAAGAAAATAATAAGTTTTTAAATTTTTTTTTTATTTTTAATATTTCTATATATTTTTGTTTTTTTTTCCATTTAATTTTTTTACTAAAATAATAAAATGTTTTAAATTATTAAATATTTATGAAAATACAAATGTATTCTAAGATCAATATCAAAATTGTTCAATAGCTTTAATATTACAAATTAGAAATCAATTCGTAATTTTACAGAAATAATTAAATAATTCTTACGTCCCAATGTAATTCCTTGCGTTAGAAGATCGAAAATTTAAAATAACTTAAATAACAGCTTATATAGCTGGAATTTTTAGTTGGATGTAATTGGTGCAAGAAATTATGAGCCTTATTTGACTTATATCGGCTCAAGTCCCCGAAACAAAAAACGAAATGAAAAATACGGAAAATATTCTTCTGACTCGAAAATTTCATGTTGCGAATATAATCGCCAGGATAGCACGTATATTACCAGATATTTTGTTATCCATCCCACAAAGAATAAAATTTTAACTGCCGAGATATCAATTTAAAATATATTAGTACAAGTATAACTATTACATAAACTGAATTATGAATTAAAACCGTAACACTGTAATTTGGAATTAGTCAGGTTTTCTCCTGGTTAAAATGTACTAAATTTAATATTCGGATTTTGGAACGAAAATATCTAATTCGGAACTAAAATTCTGTGATTAACAATTCTAATCTAATCACAAATGATTTGCACCTACCAATAAGTATTTTATAAACATAAACGCGAGATAAATTGTGTTTTGAAAAGCATATTTACCAACTATATTTACACCTTTACAACACTAATTATTATCATAAATAATCTCTTCTAACAATATTCCCCATTTCTTAAAATACAATAATAAAATTTAAAATGTCACATTTACGACATAATATGACACAATTATATTTCCAATAGACAATTTATTAAACGACTGCAAATATAAAGTTTAAAATTGAAAATGATTTGACATAAAATATCTGTCAAATATCTGTCATAATATTGCGATGTTACAACATATTTGTTATTTTATAAAATCATTACATAAAAAAGTAGAAAATGTAAAAATTTCCGTTTATAAAATCTTTAGTATAATCACAATAATTTAATAACACCATGTAATTTGTCATTTTATTTCAAATAATTTTTTTTCCTATTATTTTTTTATTCAATTTAAATACATACATACACATTATTATAGCTAGGAGTATATTATGTCATGGTGTTTACATAAAATTGAGTAAAAAATTTACGCAGGATAATCTCTATTAAAGATGCGTTCATTATTATTACATAATATTAAGGATGCCATAATTTTAATGGTTTATTTTGCAATACAACCCCTTTTGTTGAATATTTCAAAAACCACAAAATCTGTCCTATCATCATCACCATTTTTTATACAATATTTTATTCTTATATGTACGAGTACGTCATCTATATCACTATGATGTGTTTAAAATCTGTATATTTTGTAATATTGTTTGCAAGAATTTGGTTAAAATGTGTTCGATATTTTTTCTGAAATGGTTCAGAAGAACATTATGATTAATATATGTAGTCAAATAAATCAAAATTAAATTTTACTATACACACATACATACAAAATTAAATATTCATGTTTGTATGTATACGTTTGCTATATATAATGTTAAAATTTTAAAATAAATGATTAAAGTAGATTCACTGCAATCGCATCAAAAATTTTTTTTGATGTTCGATCAATGGAAATTTTGCCATTTCAGTTGTTGTAGTGCCGTATAATGCCGTTTAAGTTATTCTAAGTTGCTTTTGCTTCCATATTTCATTCTGTGTCTGATGGTAATTCCTAAATCTATATGCATCTATATTTTATGAATTTGTGCTTCGTTTTTCTGATGAATGGCATTTGGTTTAAATGAAACCTTAATAGAAAACCTAATAGAAGAAAAACACACAAAAAATTCTGTTATTTGGCTATATTTTTTTAAAATACTAAATACTAACTAGCAAACATCAAAAAACCCAAAAAAGAAAATCTCCTATTCAGCAAAATAAATAACAATATTTTTAGTGCCATCTTCATTATTGTCATATCCTTAAATAATTTTTTTTTTTTTGTTGAATAGTTTATTGTTTTTTTTTTTAACTAAAAAGCATCCCGCTGTTTGTTCATGTTTTTAACATTATTTAAGCACTTCCGAAAAAGAAAGCAAAGAGAAAAAAAAATTTTTTTTTTTGACTGACAAAGAAATGAAGTGCTTTTTTGTCGCCCCGGTTTTTCTATTTTATGTTTTTTTTTTCCGTTGACAGTTTTTGTTGTTCGGTTTTTGATTTGAAATGGGCAATTTTTGTATATATATATATATTTGTTTAACATTTTTTCAAATCTCATATTATTTATGTTGACATCTTAAATGGTATTTATATTTGTTGTCAAATGTTTGTTGAGTTTAAATGTTGTTTAAAAAAAAGAAAAAATTGAATTGAATTTGAGGTTTTTTTTATTTTTTGGTTTTCGCTCTCCTCGTTACTCTCCGTATGTGTACCTATTATTTGTTTATATATTTTTATAATATGAAAATCAGCAGTTGTTGTATTAGTTATATAAATATAGCTGTAGGATTGATGCTGATAATGGTGATGTTACTATTGCACTTAACAAATATAATAAATCTATTTTGTTATTTTAACAAAATCTTTTCTGTAAACACGAGCATTTTTTTTGGATATATGAGCGGAAAAAATGTGCTATTTTTCGATAATACAATATTTTGTTTATTTTATGTTTGTGTTCAATTTTGTATTTTTCATTGATGAAAGAGGGAGGGGGGAGAAGTAGGGTAAAGTGTAAAAATTTGAAATAATGTTTGTATTATAAAAATATTATGAACTTAGAATATTTTCCTCAACTTTCCTTATCAGGATTTGATATTAATCTTGTGATGCAAACTTAATTGCAAAATATTTGAAACTGGAGCTAGTAACGTGAGAATTCAGTAGAAGAATAGACTATGATTAATGTTTTTGCATTAACAGTATGGGTGTATTACTCAATCTAAATGTTTCTTTATAATATATCAGCTATCATCTTACAGCACTGTCTCACAAATTTTGTTGTTAACCACCTCAAAATATTGTTATAATTATTCTTTCAACAAGAAGTTAAAAACTTGTTCTTGCTTTTCTAAGCCTGCCCTGTGATTAATTTTTGAATTTATAGATATAATATATGTACATATATTGAACTAAAATTGATAAAATCCCAATATTTCCGAAACAAGTTGTGTTACAACTATAATACTGATTGCCTTGAAAAGAGCATCACCGAATCTCTCTGAATCAATAATAAACTCATATTGCCGAAAAATGTTGATTAAAACACTTTTGATTTCATGCAACGAAATATTTTCTATATCTAAATAACGAAGCTTATATTACAGAATTACCCATCTTAGTGACTAAATAAATGGCTAATTCTTTATACTTTTTTCTTGATTTCATTAAACACTTTTCCTTTTTTGTGTTCTCAAAAATTAACCCTCTTGAGAAATCAAAACCAAAGAGAAAATTTTCAAAAAGAGCATAAATGCAACATATAATCTTGTTATAAAAAAACTTCAAACTCCTACACCCACTTCTAATATTTTGTTATAATTTTGCCTATTGGAATTGTTAGCGAAAATATTTTTAAAGTTAAAAGGGAGCGGCTGGTGTGGAGGGGGGGGGGGGGGGGGGGGTGGGGGGGGGAGGCGAATTTGTCAAAATGTTTTTTTTTTTTTTTTTTTTTTAAAAAAGAAAGAAAAAAAAATCTTTAGAAAATTTTTTTTACTTTTGAAGTTTTGAAGATTTCTTCTTTGTGCAAAATGCTAAGAAGAAATCCTCAAACAAAAAAAAAACTTCAAATAAAATGTTTGATAAGTAAATTAAATAATAATAACAATAATAATAATAATAATAATAGAAAAAGAAAATAAAGGGAGGCATAAGAAAAGGATTTAAGAGGATAATCAAAGTATTTAAAAAGGTGTTATAAAATTTAAGCAAATTTTTCGACAAAATGTATAGAAAAATAAAAAAAATAGTGTAATAAAAAAAATAAGGAAATTCAAGTATAAATGGGAAAATAATTGGCCAAATAATGAATCTTGAATGGAAACGAAATTCAAAGAAAATATTGAAAGCCCTTCTCTGCGGTATGCCGTTATAAAAGCTTTGGATTAATTTTATCTTGTATGGTAGAGGTGCTTAATTTTCAACTTCGTGTTATACAAAATTGAATTATTTGATAATATGAGGGTTTTTTATTATGTCGGCTAATAATTTTAAGCAACAAATTAAATTTATTGTAAACCAATTAATGCAAGAAGAGAATTTCTGCCACAATAAATTCTTCTTGACGGGCTTAGTATAGACGCCAGTATTAAAATTTTGAAAATTATGTAAAATTAGTAATTTTCGGAATTGAATGTTTTGGAATTGATATTGTCCCATTCAGAATGGTAAAATAAAGCCAAAAGATCTAATACAAAGGGCCGTATAGATACAATTATAATAACAAATGTACATGTATTTGTGTAAAATGCATCTATATCCATTATTTCTATTATTAATTTTTTATCTATATAATGTTAGCCAGCCTCTACATACATAAATCCAAATGTGTTGTCTTATTCATTAAAAATTTTATTTTATATGATTTTATTTAATTGTAATTTTTTTTCTTTCTCTATTTTTCTCTCTATATGACTCTATTGTTTAAAAGTGTCGCAAAAAACACTTTTACATTTTCTTTTTTTTTTTAATATGGCCTTTATATTTCTATATAATAATGAGAGTGCCTATCATAATTGAGAATGAACATAAAATGTAATGTGTGTCTACCTATTCAAATCAACGATTGTAAAGCATCATTGTCAACATGCGAACCTATACATAATGTATAGTCTCTATGATATTGTCAAAGTAAGGATATGATATAAAGAATAAAAGTTATTTTCTAAATTAATTTTTTATATTAAATAGAAGAAAAAAGAAACGAAAAAACCAACAAGAATTTCTTTTATTATCTAGGATACCATATAGACCTATGTATGAATAGAAATTCTATTGTTATATAGTGTTCATATCATTATTATACTTATATATGTGTAAAAATTGGTGTTGATTATAAATTTTCAATGTGATGAAGTGTAAATGAAATGAAAGGCTTAGTTTTTCTTCTATATTCTATATTCTAACCATACTTTGTTTTTAATATTCCATTTTGTTTGCAATGAAATTACTTATATATCAAGGGTTTTGGGTGAAAATTGTCTATATATCTTTATATTATTTGAAAATATTTTGTAATTAGTACAAAACTACTCACCAAATTAATATTTGCAACCAATTTAATATTGTGAAATAACTGGAAACACTTTTATTTTCGGGTCAATTTCGGCTCTTTCTAAAATTTTTCAAAAACAGCTGTTTGTATGGGAATTAACATCTTCTAGTTCGAATTGTCCTTTATAAATATAGCGAGTATACACCACTATTTTCCGATTTTTTCTAAATAATTGTAAATATTTTGAAATATTGAATAAATAGTTTTGCCAATACGCCTTCGATTCACTACAGAGTAGTAAGGAAATATTATAAAGAAAATGCAATAATGGTATTGTAATTTTAGTCTATATGAACTTTTTTGCATTATTTTTGTAATAGTACGGTACCATGCAAGGTAAAATGTAAACACCACGTTAAAATTAATTTACACACATATTATATAAAAAGTGAGGAAAAGTGCAAATTTTTTTCCCCATTGTCACTTGAATTGTTAAATGAGATTTTCTTTTATTTTTGGATCCGTAAGTGTGTGTGCATTTCTTTACAAATATTGCTTATACCTTTGTATATATATACATACATTTGACAATATAAAAATTAGAAAAAGAGAAAAAACACAAAATAATGAGATAAGAACACATGACATTGCATTCTTATGTCAAAAAAAAAAAATTAACTGAAAATAAAAGTGCATACGTACAAAACAATAATAATGAAATCTGCACTAAATATTCTTACATATACATACATACATATGTGTACCTACATAAATTTGTGTAAAAATATGTACACATTCATTTACATACTATTAATATAAATAATTTACAAAATATATACATTTGAAGTTACACGTGCATAATATTATTTCCAATTATTTCACCTCATATTTATATATGGTGTGTTTTTGGGTGTATGTACAATAAAATGCAATTTATATATATACATATATATATATGAAAAACATAGAAAAATTTTTTCTTCTGTCCTTGTTTTTCTTTATATTTTGAATTACGGTTAGGGTGTTATTGCTGCAATTACTGCTGATTTTTTTCATTTATTATTTTTCATATATATATGAAAACCTTCATCATCATAGTTGTGCACATACCATGCATTTGCATTAACATACATATATACCCCATTTTATGGATATGATAATGTTCTTATGCATTTTATAATTATACTGTTGTGTAGATAATATGCATTTACATACACAAACATACATACGTATTTAAAATTTATTTAAGGTGATGATAAAAATTATTTTTATATTATGATTTTTCTTCTTTAATTCAATGAGTATGTGCGTGTGTGTGTGTACGTATGCAGTGTGTGTATTTGGTGTTCTCACCTATTTGTATTTGTTGGTCTCTTATATCTAATCAAAATATCATGCCATTATTGTGCAGATTATATACTATACTTATGTTGCTTTGTATATGTATATGAGCAAATTCATTTCGTATATAAATTTTTTTATTAAATATATTCAATGTGTGTACATGTGTGTATGGATATTGTATAGAAAAAAGTTCATGTTCCTGATTAAAGGGGGTATATAATGGCCGTACACAGATGAAATTGTTTGTTATTTTTAATTGTTGTTTTTCTCTTTTATAATATTTTTATTTTCTTGTATATTATTATTCATTATAATAAATTGGATATATGTAGATATAAATATATTTTCCATTATGGTGTAAGGTACACAATAACAACAACAACAAGAACAACAGAAAAGAACATAATAAGAAAAAGTAGAAAAAAAACAACACAAAGATAGGTGGTGTTAAATTTCCAACATAGAATTTTTATTTTGAATAAAATAAAAAAGGCAGCATGAAAATAACAAAAACAAAAAACAAGAAGAAATAAAAAGAATGAATAATTTTGCACTGCAACAATAAAATTTAAAAAACAAGAAAAAAAAAATTAAGAAAATAATGACAGCAACAGCAAAAATAATAATGAAAAAAAAAAAAATTATGAAAAAAAAATATGAGAAGAAAAATAATAATAGTGGCAGGCAGCATCAACAACAACAACAACAGTAATACAAAAAAACCTACTCTTACACAAAAAATATAGGAGCACAACAAAAATAGAGAAAATTTTTTATAATGGAAGCTTTACAAATGCATTTTAATCATCAAGAAAAAAAAAATTATTATTAAAGTGTTGAAAAGAAATTATAAAAGAGTAAAAAAATTAAAAACTATTGAAAGAAAAGAAAAGAAAAACAAAATTGCACGCATACTTCGAAAGTTTTAAGGTACCCGTACCTACACACATTTTGTTGCCAGAAAATCTGCTTTATATTATACACGTACTACTTGCTTATGCATAAATGCACAAATACAAACACATACATGCATAAACGACTAATTTCATCTAAATTCCGTGTGTCATTTTTTGAACTTTAAAATTTTAAAGAGAATTATAAAGGGGAGAGAGGGTTTTCAAAAATAAAATTTAAATCCTATAGTAAATGCATAAATGCAGAGCAAAACTATGTATAACAAAACACAATGATAAAAAAAAAATTTTTATGGAGGACATTAAAAAAGAAACTACTGACGGAATATTTTTTGTAGTACACACTTTTTTTTTACACGTTTTTTCTTTTTATAAATTTTGTGTAATGTCCTCCTGAACTCGAACACAAGTACGTGGAAGAGTAATAATTAAAAGCTTGAATTGCCCTTTTTTTTCTTATACACATACAGTACGTACACACATACATTCAAGGGTATGACATTTTTAGTACTAGAATAAAAATTATTAAGTAAGTGATTTTTTGCATTTGAGTACTAAAATTTGTAGTAGAATTTTAATTGAAAATAATTTTGTTGTATGAGGAAACTTATTGCAATTGTACTATGATGCAATATAATAAATTTGTTGATCAGTATACATATGTGGATTAAGGCACTTATTTAAGTAAAACTTCTAGTTTAATATTTTAAATTTCTAAATTGTTACCACTTCGTCCATAATTTCACATGTTATGTTAAAATAAATTTCTAGTTCTGCGGATTTAATCAAATTATTCGGATTATTTTTAATTTCTGTAAAAAGTTTTTGATATTTGATTAGTTAAATGAAAAGATTTTCAACAATATTAGACTTTGTAATATAAATTTCGGAGTGAATTTTCGTGAAATTCAACTAAAATTTTTGTTAAGAAAAAATAGTCAAGAACATATGGTTAAAGAGTACAGTTATATACAGAAAGTACTGTATAAACTTGGGAGAATTTCCAAACCGGTATTTGGGAGAGTTTCCAAAATGGATTTAAAGAATAAGCCAAATAACGGAAAATATTTTAACATTAAATATAATTACGAGTAATAAGTGTTCTAGCAATTAAGTAGAAACTGCTGACTATTAAATATTATAAAATTTTAGAACCAAATTTAGAACACAATCATAATTTTTTTTTGTTTATTCTAATATATTTCATTAGAATTCAATAATTTTTTTTCCATATCATTTATTTCACCTATTTTAATACCATAATAATTACGTTAAGGTGTCAAAATTGAAAAAGATTAGACAAAAGCGATATTAAAATTTTTTTAAGAATTGATTTTTTTCTGGCTAAGTTACCAAAATCATTAGTAATTGTCTCGTTTTTTTTTTTGGCTCGTGAATGGCACAAAACATTAATTTTTAAATATTTTTTTCTGATTTTGTGCATTTTTGCTAATTTTAATCCCAATTTTTTTTTTCTGAAATTAAATCAACTGGCTAGAAATTTGAATCTTATCACCGTTATAAATGCTTTCAAAGAAATCTACCATAAATTTTTTATTTTATTTTTGGTTTCTTAAGATTTTTGCTTATATTTTGGGTATACCACATCAGAGACTCTTATATATGTACCAAAAATTTTTCAAAAAACCAATATTACAATGAAAATTTTCCACATCATTGGATTTCATCTTGTATGCGATGCTTTTAATAATAAACTGTTAAGTAAAAATTATTTTTTGAAAAAAAAAGGCAGGCGACTTATGGAAAAAATAATCAAGATTAAAAAAAAAAAAATTCTAAATTTTTCCTAGAATTGTCTCCTCTTTTGAGTATACGATTAAATGCCGCTTATGTTCTAATTCTTGTACCTACAGTAATTTATATAATAAAATATCAAATTGTGTACATTGTAAGTATTAGAGGTTTAGCTAAGTAATCGTAATGAATAATTGAACCCTTAAAATAAGGGTGTCGCTTGGTTTACGCTTGAGATATGAAGTATCACTTTGGAATCCAGATACCCCTTCAGCGGTATCTAAAATTTTTGAAAAACCGCTTGGGGAGTGTCTAGATTTCAAAGTTATACTTGATATAAAAACTTCTATTATCAGATTTAGACTACTTTAGTGCATGAAATGGACTAGGGGTGCCTTTAGTTACAGAAATAAAGTGTAGAGCCAATTGATATCGCAAAATTTCTGTTATTCAACTTCCACGTTTTACAAAATTCTTCAATTAAAAATTTAGAATGCTAAAATTTCTTAATTTCAGAATAATTCTCAATGACCTTGTTAAGCGCATTAAAAAAAAAAAAATCGAAATAATAAAAAAATATTAATCGAATAATTGACAATTCTTTTAATTCGTATTTATGTCCAAAGCATTTCATCGAACTGGAAGAACATTATATCCTAAAAGCAAAAAAAAAAGGAAAAGAAGCAAAAGAAATGAAAATAAGTAAAAAATTTAAATCCAATGTCTTTACTCCACTCTTGTAAAAAATCGTCACTGCTGGAACCTTAATCCAACTATGGAACGGTTTTCTGTTGCCAAATTTTTAAATAAAACAATAAAATCGAATATAGGGAAGACCAGAAAAAAAATTGAAATAAAAATCAATATTTCAAACCTATTTCAAAAATTCATCGATTTCTAAAAAAAGATATGGATCCCTTTTTTCAGTTCTATTCATCCTATAAAATTTTTTTTTTGGTTTTGAACTTTTTCCTATATGCACATTTTTGGAAAAAAAAAAGTTCCAAAAAAAATTTTTTGATTCGTTTTTAATATTTAAAACGAAAGGAAAAAATATTTTTGTTATATTTTGCCGGCGGCATTTTGGCGAGACTATAAAAATATGATATAACAAAAATGAGAAGAAAAATCTAAAAATTCTAACGGCATTAACAGGATCATTGAATACATTTATGGCATACACATACTATTAGAGAAATGCATGTGTGCTAACTGTATATGTGTATGTGTCATGGTTTATAATATGTTATAGGTTTAGTTGGTACAACATACCTGAATATATCTGGAATAGATGAAAAAATTTAGAAGAAACTTTCAAGAGGAGGAAGAATACAAGAATAACGAAACGGAAAAAACAAAAAAAAATTTAATGTTATAAAGGGAAGACGCATTTTTCTTTTATAAGTCGTATCAAATTTCAACCTTTCATAAAGCAAGAAAAACAAAAAAAACAATAAAACCTTGTTTTTGCCAAAAAAAAAAAAAGGTTTTCAAAATTAAAAAATTTTTTTTTTTCAATGCTTCTAATAATTTTAATAAAAAAAGTGCTTTTGCTTAGAATTTAAAAAAATTTTTCATCAGTTCTTAATCACTCTAGTTTTCTAACCAAGACTCTAACTACTAACTCCAAATTCTCTAAATTATGCACCGCATTTTAATATAAAACCTTCTAAATTTATCGAAATTGGATCTGTTGGATGTAGAGACGGGCCTGAAAATGCTATCTTAGATTATTTCAACAGAAAATATAATTAATATTCGGATAAACCTAAAGTTGACTATATAAAACATTCAATTTTTGGGACTCTATGTTATAAACCCTGTCAAATATGCGATCAATTTTCACAATATTTCTATTCAGAAAGCTTATTTTAATTGAAAATATTATTAATGTTCGGCTAAATTTGATGTGATCACAAACTTTTAGCTTTCGGACCCTATATCAAGCACCTTCCAAATCTATGATAGACTTAAATTCAAATTGAAATGAAATTATAAAAATTGTTTCTTACATTATTGTTTCATGGATTAAATATGGAAATTATGGCTCCCTGAACGTAGATTAAAACTTTTAAAAAGAAATTTCGGGAATTCTCCAAGTATAAAACTAATGCTAGTTGGTGCGATTTTCCTGGTTGTATTCCGATCCAAACTACTACAATGGTTTATAAATTGTCATATCGTACCAGCGTTTACGTATTTTCAAATCATAGACGAGTTTCTATATCAATTTCTTCAATTATCATTCTTCTTCGACACCATAATTTAAAATCTATTTTTTATTTAACTTAATTTTTTATTATTAATAAATCAATAAAAATAAATTATTAGTATAGGGATTCAACTAGTGGTTTTTCACCTTTTATAATACCTACACTATGTTCTATTTCTCTTCAATTTTTATTTGAAATTGATTAATATAAAAAAAAAACCCAATAATTGGTGTTAATTACACCTGTTTCATATTAAAGTTACGTTACCATAGTTTTGTATATTATTAAAAGATTAATTTCATTCTTAAAAATAATATTATAATTTATAAGATATATTGCGTATATTAGTGAAATTTCCAATTAATTTGTATATATATATAGAGAGATGGGGTAATATTCATCAATTTAATAATATCATTTATTATACATAAACACGTTTGTTTCAAACTAATTTCATTATAAATCATCATACTAAAAGGTGTAGACCTATCCGTACATAAATGATGTGCTTCAAGAACGGAATACAAAAATATTATTGGAATAAGCGAGTATATATAATTTAGATATATAACAAAAATTAATTTTTTTTTTTAAATTTGAATTTATTATGTCCTTAAATATTAATGTATTCTAATAAAAATTTTAATTTAAATTCATTAATCTTTGAAAATTATTGATGTTATGCAAGAGTTATGAATATTTTAAATTGAAATTATTAAACTAGTTTTCTCTTTATACTCTGACGTTAAGTCCCATTAAACTGAAAGCATCAAATTGTAAATTTAATTTAAAAAATTCAACATTGTTTGATTTGAAGAAGCGCATTTTACAATAAATTTGAGAGTTTCCTTTTGGACTTTTTATGGAGCCCCGTATAACAAAATGTTTTATCGCATATTCATTAATTGAATAAGAAATTTTTTAAATATTTGCACAAAACCTCATCCCGCATAATCGAAAGGGCATCGACGTGATATAATAAAATCCTCTAAATCTTGGCCGAATGGAATGCAATCAAAACCGGGTTAATAAATTGTTTATAGAGGAGAATTTTGTTCTACATAAGCAGCTTTTACTTGCAATCTAGAATCCAAGACTTTTCCTTATATTTTAATTCTAATACCCGTTTTTTTTCTTCTTAACTTGTTGTTTCCACTTAAACTTGCTTAGGTTGTTTACAATAACTTTATTTGTGAAGGTTACTCGTATAAAATTCGTTCCATTCGCTTAACTAAGTGGCATATTCTTTATTACATTTGCGAGCCAATTAATGAAGCATTCTTTTTCTCTTATATTTTTTAATAAAAAAAAATTACCTTACTAAAATAGGCGAAGCTTCCAATTTATAATAATAATTATTTATGAAATTAATGTTAATAATGGCAATTATGAACACAAAATATGCCCAAAAATTCAGCACCTAAACACATTCTTGTACGATTTTTTACACATATATAGTATGTGCCAATGTTTATTAAAAATATTTTATTGTCTATCATCAACAATCAAACAGACATTAAATGTTACCACATTTTTGTTACCTATTTTTGATTTATTATAATTTATTTTTTTTTTTTTGGTTTTGGGGCTTTCATTTTTTTTTCTCATTATAAACACTACGTACTTATATTGCTGTTGATGATGATTAAGATCATTTCCTTTTTCGTGTTAAATCAAAATAGTATTTAGACTAACTATTATCGGCACACCATTATACATATATATATATTCTATTTATATAACATTTTATTATATTAGACCCACTTCATTTTTTATACTGGAGGTGGCATTCAACTATTATACAATGTGTATAAATGTTATGTACATCAAATAATTCAAATAATTTATTATAAAAGATTTTCTATTTTGTTTTTATATCAATATAATAAAGAAATGAGGTATACTCAATAATAGTAACACATTTTATTTTAGAACAGTAAGTGTTATAAAATATAACTTGTAAAATATATAAATATAATATTTAATAAAATTATTATACATATATGTTTATTATCTGTAATAATAACAAGTGTATATGTAATGTATGTGCAAATATACATAAATCATATCCGTGTTTTTATTTTATTGTTATACAATGTTATTATTATACATTTTATACTATTGTTTTGTTGCATTTAAATGTTGTTTAATAACTACGACAAGTATTTATACTTGAATATAAAAAAAAAACTAAAAACAATAAGCAATAAGTAAAAAAAAAATAGAAAACTTGGTGGTAAAAAATCTATCAAATTCTAACCTCTATATATAACAGTTATAAGTACCTATATATAGAGAGGAAATAACACTTAATTTTTTTCATTATAATATTTTTTTGGTTTTGGTTTTTCTCTTTGTTTTTTTTTGCGCTGAAATATTGAAATTTGAATTGAAAATAATAAATCATTATTTTTATGATAAACTAAGGTGTAATATACCGTTATAATAAATAATTGAAACAATATTGTAATATTTACCTATGTAAGGAAAGGTAATTGTATTAAAAATAGTCAAAAATTCAAGTAAACGGTGTTACTATTCTAGTTAACTATTAAAATAAAATTACCTTAAGAAGAAATGTGGTTCGAACAAGTTTGATTACAACAATATGTTTGATTTGATGCATAATACATGTATGATTGTATTATATTTCCAATTATTCATAAGAATGTTATATATAAACTTTTTTAGAATTAAAATTAGGTCCCCTTCGAACTTTCGAAAGGTTACGTATATAAAACGAACTCGTGTATATTAGCTAAACTAATGAAAGTAAAACTGTTGTAGTAGAATGTTTGATTATTGAATGGAACAACTTAAACTAAGCAACGCCAGTTTTTCGATTTCCTTGTAAGGCGGTTTGTTCATATTGCAGTGATAAAATATGGCAGGAATTGTTTTAATAATTATTTGAATTTATTTGACGGGCTACATGTTCATAAGACTTTCGTTGTACAACTCATTCAGTCATTTATTTGAGCAGGCTTCACACATTTCATGTGGTTACTTCTGCTCTTTGCTTTTAGCTAGTGTGTCCAAAACGAAATATATATGTTTGATTCAATTCTGAACTCCCATATATAAAATTTAAAAGGACGAACATACTGAATACTTTTAGTACATTTTAAAAATAGTATAAAATTTTTTTTATATGTATTAAAAATTTATTAAAAAAATATTTTGTATAGGTGAAAATATTTCAATATTTATTTAAAGGTGTTATTATTTGTTAAAAAATATTTATATTTTATTATTCTATGTTAAATAAGAAATATATGTATGTGTGTATATATAGGTGAATAATAAATTTATGTATAGAATAAATTATTTATAAAAAAAACTTATTTATATTGCACAGAACTTTTTTTTTTAAATATCCTTATTTTGTATGAAAATGGAAATTCTAGTATAAATACGAAAAAAAAAAGGAAAAACAGAAAATTTATAGTCATGTTTATGTATATGTGTGTAGGTACGTATGCTGGTAGCTACCAAATTGTATATTATAGAAATTGAATAAGGTAACAGTTTCAGTAATCATGAAGCAGTAGTATCTGCCTTCAGTAGCTTTGTATTAGTACCATTGCGTAGGTGTCTTTTTAAAAAACCGACGGTAATTTAAAAAATGCGACATTTGAATTGAGTTTTAGAAATCTTATAATTTCGAGACCTTTTGTGTTATTAAAAAGCCAAGCTGCAATTGCGTACCCATTTCTAACTCATTAAATATTTATGATTAATTTTTTTTCATTAGAAGCCAATGTTTAATGGTGATTCTTGTATTATGTGGGAGTATACTGAATATCTTCGGAGTACATTCTTTTATATTTTGTTTATTTTATTTACAGTATTTTCAATACTGAATATACTATATGTTAAGCTATGACCTAATATAAATATTTTATAAATTTGCATTATTGGTAAAATTTTTGACATCATGACAACTATTTTAAAATGCTTGTTATTCTTGTGTTCTATTAAGGTGTTCTGTCCATAAATATTAATTATTTGTGTCAAATTATTTAAAATCTTCCGCAATAATGCACACGGTCTTAAAACATTGTTATGTATAGGCACACTTTATACACTTTTCTAATATATAGGGTAACGAAAAAAATTTTACAAATGCTATTTCATAAATGTTAGGTTGTTATTTTCATAATTATGTTGTAAGTAGCATGTAAATGCTTATTTTCCAAATTTTACATTCATACATGGAATAATTCAGTGATCTACTATATTTTTTTTTTTTATAGTTGAGTTGTTCTATAATATAAAAAAAAAATTGAACACACTTTAAGAATAGAAACAATATTTTATAAGAATACATGAATATTCTCTATTAACATCAGTAATAATGTGTGTTTGTGTACTTATTCATGTCATAAAATAGACATGTACTATTAAGGTATTTAATAGTAAGTTATGCACACATGTTAAAACTACAAAACAATTATATATGTATGTATGTAGAAGCAATTGTCTTACATACACCACTTCATTATATTTTCAGTTTTTTTTTTTTGGTATATGAAAAGAAAATTTTTTGTAATGAGATTGTGACACGCTATAATCATGTCTGAAATTTAGAAAATAAGAAATTTGAATTGTTTAGACGTAAATTTTTCTAATACCCAAAAAAAATTAAATTACCTGAAGAAAGTGTTGCGAACACAAAAAAAAAATAAAAAAACCGTAATTTTATACAAAAGAAATGATGAAAAATCGTTTATGTTTTTTAGGATCATTGAGGAATTAAAATAATATGAAAGAAATTATGGAATCTCTAATGTAGAAAATTTGATATGGACAGCACATAGTCGAAACATTGTATTTGAAATTCTATGAAAAATGGTACGGTCACAAAGCCCCTCCCCGAAGCATTTCAGTCGCGCGCGAGTAACCGGTCGCACTTACACAATAAGTAATCCATGGTTTCGTCCTCTTCCGGGCATAAAGAACAGATTTTGTCCGTCACCCTGCCCATCCTTTTAAGGACCCTCGAGAGACAGTATCCCACCAATAGCCTCAAATCTGGACGACCGAGCATATCAAGACCTCGTCCCCCCCGTGCCAGGGAAAAAAATGGTTTTTAGTAGATGTTCATTTTCTTTTTTTTAATTTCCTCCCAAAGTTTCTGAAATAATGTAAAATCCAGAGTTAATAAAATTTCTGTTCGGCTCACTATTTTAATAACCCGGTTTTGAAATTTCAAATTGACTGTTTATTTCTCTGTATATAAGTAAAAATGTAAATTCGGCCGGTAAGTATAATAGCTGACTAGCAGGTATCTGATTTCTTAAACAAATATTAGATGACTCGTTGCTGTATTTCCAGATTTTACTGCAGTTGGTCAGACTAATTTATTCTGAAAATAAACTCAAATACGAATTGTTGTGAAAATCGGTTCGGTGACTTCGAAAGACGATGTTGCAAAGGCATATAAATAGACAGACATTCCTTTACAAATTGTTTATTTACTTTTCCTTAGTGTGGAGCAATGTATTATTCATTCTAGTTAAGGAGGTTTTCTTGTTATAGTAGCTTATTATTGTCTTAGTTAATCTTCAGTTACTATTCTACTATGTACATAATATTGTCAATGCGATTTACTAAACCGAGAATTTAAATACCAACTTCGGCTTCCACAATCCTCGCCCTAAACGACAGAATATGGTTATAAATTCTGTTATACTTCAAATATCATAAGTAGTTTACCTTAACTGCTCCCTATCTCAAAATTAAACAAATCATGATTTTGTATCTCGCCTACGTTTCAATTGTCTGTTTGATATTTTGTGAATTGTTTTTGGGTGAGTTTGTAATTTATACACGTGTTAACAATGTTTTTTTTAAGGTATTCAACACAATTTTTATTAATGATTTTTCTTTTAAATTTTTTTTTTGGTAATTTTACAAGGAAAAAAAAATTATATTAAGTGTTACCTCCGGTTTAAATAATAATTTTCTAAATATTTTGTACATTTTTAAGAGATGTGATTATAAAAATATGATGATGATAAAATATTTTGGATGTGTGGATGAGTTTGATGTAATAAACTAAGTACATAAGATATTTATTACCTATACACATTCCACATTCTTTTAAACTTGAAATATGTACAATGAATGAACGGATAGACAAACATTTCAGTTAGAAGTTATTGTAGAAAAGAACCTACATGTTGACGGAATGAAATTGGGAATTAATATACTGCATATCTATATAGTGTTGATTATAGCATAAAATTAAATTGAATTACGAAAAGTAGTGCCATATTTTTTTTTTCGAAATTTGTAATTTTTCCATTTATTCTTTAGACATTCATTTGACATCACAGGCCTTTAAGACATTCAATTCTACTGAAAGTCTTGATTGGACACTTACCTGTCATGCGCTGATTGCAGGTGGAAAATCACATCTACATGCGGGACATTAAGAAAAATGTGATCTTAGAAAATCAGGTGAGCTTCTGGAGATTTCTCAAAGGAGAATTGCCAGTCTGAAGGCAATCTACAAGAGACATTGACCATTGGAAGAGCATGAGGCTGGCATATAACATAAATTTTAGATTCTATAAATAAGAGTTGTACTGTAAAAAAATATTGTTATAATATTTTGGCATGATTAATGTTAAAAACTATATATAGAGAAGGAAAATGAAATTATTTTAGGCGCCTATAAATATCACAATAGGTAATTGGTAACTATTATATTCCGGATTCCGGCTGACGGTCATTATACCCCATATTTTTATATATGATAAAGATGTTGTTAAAATAAAATGGTAAAATGGTCTTTTATTCTTAATTTTTTCTGTTTTGTTTTTTGTTTTGCTTATTCAAAATGTTCAAAATTTTCTTAAATCGTGTTGAACATCAATTATTTTGTATTTATGCTTCTATCTTATTCAATATAATAAGGTTTAAATAGATAACCAGGTCTTGTATATGTAAGTGAACATTTAGAAATTTTAAAAATATTTTTCATTGTCCAATGTATAACAATTCTTATATAATTAAAGAAGGTTACTATTATTGCTATATTTATAATAGAGAGATGGTATGTGTGTTCACACTTATATACAAACCTTATTATATAGTGTTATTGCTTGTATTCTTTAAGATTGAATACTTTTTATCACATTTGTATACATACATATATCAATGTAATTTGTACAGTTTTAATAATACGCATGCTTGTGGTTTCTTTTCTTTTTTTTTTTATTGTGTTCTGGGAAAGACAATCACAATTTTCATAGTGAACTACAAATTTTATGTAAAGATAGTTATCTATAATAGGTACACAGCGTTTTTTTTTTCGAGTTTCTTTGTGGTTTTCCCTGGTATCTTTTTAAAAATTCTTTAATATGTGCTTAAATGAGATTTGTTGTTGAAAATTAAATAGATATACACACACACATACATGCACGCATGTTCATTTAATAATAAATAGTATGTTCATATATGTGTACAGTTGAAATAGTTTAGTTAAAAATATTAGCGAAAATTTGGAATGAAAATGCCAAAGAAGCTATTTGTAAAAAAAACAGCTACTGCCTGTTAACAAGGCTTATACAACTACCTTTCCGTTCCCAACCAAATTGAACAGGGATCGGAATTTAAATTATTGTTCCAATAATAGCTATATGTAGAACACGGCGCAAATAGAAGATAAAAATTAACTGTAGACTTAGCAGATGCGCATAATATCATTATGAAAATAGTTTGCAGAGATATACAAACATAGATAAGCTTTTTTAGCTCCAGTTAATGTAGTATATTAAGGTCTACTTTGACTGTTGTGCTAAAAATTGCTACAATTTTTCTATTTACTCATCTAAAACGAGTTAATTAATTATAAAATGCAGAATTGTTAAATTAATTCAGTAGCTTTAATAATTTTAGAAGATATTTTTGAAATTTTTGGAAGGTAGACCTTATTAATCCAAAGTACTTGGTATATTTTCATATCTATCGAAAATAACACAAATATTTTTTTAGTATAACACCCGCAGAGTAAAAATTTTTCTTTTTATTACTATAATTATATTGCTATATAGGATTAGGATGGGGGGGAGGGGGGCATTTTGCAAGGCAATAAATCATTTAAGTTATTCTTAATTTACTATTATAATAAAATTTATATAAGCAGAGTCCGTGTATAATTAACGAAAATCTTTGATGGTTATGGCAGTGTGTAGTTAAGAAAAAACAAAAAAAAAAAATATTCAAATTCAAATTTTAATTCCCGCTTATCATCAATATTTTCGTCCTTTTTCTTCTTATTTTTAGTTTTATTTCGCATTTATCACGAAATTATGAGGGTGAGAGGATTAAAATTAAATGGCACACCACCTTTTCATTTTTATTTTATTTCTTTATTCTTGTTTTTTTTTTTTCTTTTACATTTTTATGAATCCTTATAATTTATGTTGTAATCTATCAAATAAAGGTAATAAATTTTCAACTTGTTTTCACCTTCTAACCACTGTTTTTTTTTTCCCGTGTTTTATTTTTATACTCTTTTTATAATTTACTGTTATTATTATTTCTTATTCATTAAAACTATCTATAAATATACGAGTTTATATATGAGATTTTCATGTTATTTTGTCACATTTACCAAATGAAACCAAAACCAAAAAAAAACAACAAAAAAGTTAACTATCAAAATTATAACCCCGGCCAATTATGTTTGTAATTTATTTGTATTTTCACGAAAAGTGCGTGTTTTTACACGTTCAAAAACATTCCTGACTAAAACAATAAAAAAATAACAAGTAAAATGAACAGAAAGGACAATAAATACGAGAAATAAGAAAAAAATAAATTTATGCGTTTCAAAAGTCCATGTCAAAAGTAGTTAAATGTCGCACCTTAGTTTTTTATTTCAGTTCTTTTTTTTTTATTTATTCTACATCTTATATATTAGAGGGGAAGAGGAGGCGACGGTGTCGGCGAAGGTGATACCGGTAATAAGGCCGGCGGTTGTAGCTCGATACTGCTCGTAAATATGCAAATATTAAAAAAAATAATATGAAAAACCTTACTTTATATTTTAAAACTATTATTTAAATTGAGAGAAAGTTAAAGTTAAATTTATTATGAAAAAAAATTTCCCTATATTGTTTAATTGCTAGATTTTCATTACCCCAACCAACAATATAGAAAAATTACTTATATTTTTATTGCTTACTTGAATTTAAGTAATTTTTCCCAAAAATAAAAAAAAAAAACAAGAAATAAAAATAATCAAATATGAAAAATTGTGTAATAATGTCCGCGACATGATATAATTTTAATAATAAATAAAAAACACACAATGAAAACCATTACTTTATTTATATATTTAAATCATAGGATATATTAAGGATATTAAACACAGTTGTATTGATAATTCCTCACAGACATGTCAGAAGTTGGGTACGAGAGAGTTAAATTTAAAAATTGCATACCTGTAGGAGTATAATTGGATATTATTAATTACTAGCTCACATTAAATTTCAAGAGTTTAGATTTTAAATTTTGTAACGTTAGGGTAACAATGCACGTCCACCTGTTATTTGCTAAATCTAATATACCTTCGTTTCAGTACAGGCATGGCGGCACCTATAGCTAGAGAAACATATTTTAACTAAATTCGAATATCTTTTGGTTGCCAATTGTTTGCCGACTTTTCGCTGCCAAGATAAATTTACCCAGCGATTTGCTTCCCTAATTGATCAAAGCTCCATATTCAAACAGAAGGTCCTTAATTTTTAGAATTTAAAGTGTCGTCGTCCTCTATATTCAAATAATACATGTGTTCTTTAAGCCGATAACAAAGCCCACTTAGGAGATCCATGAAGATTCCTACTTGGTTCTTTGACATCCCCACAACTCTTCTAGAATGCTTCGGCTCATGGTTGCTCAATAGCTCATTGAATCGTTTCTACTCCAGACGATTATTCCCCAGATCCGTACTTTAGGATAAACTTTTAAACAAAAATATCCTCTTGTAATGCAAAGTCAAATCTTCGTTATAAATATATAGAAATGAATCAAGACGGAGATGTAAAGTTCATATCTTAAACTAACTATCAAATTCATGAATTGTAGAACTGCAAGGACATTAAGAAATAATTCACAAGAAATTATTTAATTTTTTTCTTAATATTCGCATTAATATTGCCATGACTGAAAATCTACGAACCAAAAAAAAAATAACACAAACCGCTTTATCAGCATAAACAAAAAATACCATTATTATATCCTTTAAACGAAAATGTCCTCATAAAACAAAATTTTATTTGTAGTTCCATATTACATTTAAAACCATAGATTTTTATTATTTGAAAATTGAAAGAACATTGAAAGTATACCAGACCCATTAAATATAACAGAGTATATATACAGGCAATTATAAAATATAAATATGGTCTTGTTAATGGTATATTTCTCGAATAAAATCCAACACCGAAAATGAGTGAAAATTAATTTTTCTTTTGTTTTCAATTTTTCTTTTTTTTTGCATTTTTTCATTTTCGGGTATTTTATAATTTTTATTGTTAAGCATTTTCCTAGAAAATTTCCTCATAAAAATTATTATATTTTTATTTTTCTTCTCCACCCTCAAAACACAGAATATATACATACATATATATATTAATTATGTGTATAACATTATTTAATATAAAAAGTACAACTAGAATAACATTAAATTTTTATTAAAAAAAAAAAAACAAAAACAAAACAAAATTAAATATTGTAGAGTCCAAAATTTTATACATACACACACTTTTATAGTAGAAAATTTTCATTTTATAACCTTGGACTTCTGTTTATACACAAAATATAATGTTATATTTAACCCCGCATTTAATAAAATTTAGTTATACTTTTATGTAACATACCACAACACTATATTATAACATGATTTATAAAATATTCTCTCTTAAACTAACACATACCTTTACATAATATAAAATATTTTAATACTACATAAATTGCATATTTATAGGGACAACAAACACACAAAATTAAAAGTGTTTGTGTATATTTTATCATCATTTCTCGTGTTTATTACCTACTAAAACATTAGTTTGAACATAAAAATGTACACGAAAATTAAAAATGGTGTTTCGACAAAAAAAAAACAAAAACAAATGAAAATGAAGGGTATAATGTGTATACAGTCCGAAAATTATTCAAATGTAAATAAATATCAATGCTATATAAATTTAGTTACACTTTTGTATAAAAATAAAATTTTTTTTTGTTGGAAATTTAAGTATGGGGATTATAAGAGTATAACGCGGTCAAATATTCTATAGTTATAATGTATAACACAAATGGGGGTAGACAATAGTTATAATTTAACTATATATGTATATATATATATATACACATAATAATAAAAACCAAACATGGTCCATAAAATGTTAAACGAGTGCCATGTAATGAAAATATAGAAAATTAAAAATAACAAAAAAAAACAGAATTAGAAAATTTTGTAATTGTAATAAATAAAATTCAAATATAGCATAGTGTGGCCATGTAATTTTTGGATTGTTATCACCTTACACGTGAATAAAAACAACGATATATATATATATATATATATATATATATATATATTTATATATATACAATGATATATATATATATATATATATATATATATATAACAATATATATATAGCAAATATATATAGAGGAATATTCACACATACATACAATTAGTATATAGATAAGCTCATGGATATTTTATTTCTTTTTTCTGTTTTCATTCTTTTAATTGAATAGGTGAAATTTTTCGGAAACACATAGAGCACAGAGAAATTTTTATAGTGAAAAAATAATCTAATAATTACCTTTAATTATTTTCTTTCATTTTTTATTACCCATTGTATTTATATTTAATGATTTATATAAAATAATGTTAAATGTCTAATAGTATGGAATTGAAATTAAAATTAATGTTATTTTTTATTTGTGTATATATATATATATATGTACATAATATTGTTTAATTTAAAATGAATTTTGTAATTATATTGAATTTAATTTAATGTTCCAAGAGAAATGAGTAATATTGAATTAAAATCTTGTAGTATATTGCTGTAATGAAATCTACTTCACCATTTTGCAAATTAAATTTAGGCTTAAATTAAATTTCAAAATTTTCTACCTTAGAACAGTTTATAAATCTTTGAGAAATACTCTAAAAATTGAAATGATTTTTTCATTTGTAAGTACAAAAATTATATTTAAAAAAGGTAGGGGCTCCAGATAGCAAAAAATAATATTTTTTTAGCTGTATTTATTAAAAATATGCTATACATTTGGCTGTATTATTCATAATGGTACTCTTAAATATTCGCTAGAAAGATTGTGTAACAGGGTATTCATTAAGCGCACAGTCAACTTTATAGAACTTTTAGTTTAGATATTACAGCCGATTACAAAATGAATATTTGAAAATTTTTTCCATTATAAAGTTTTATAAAAATTATGGAGCAATTATCGATTCTTAAATATATTTTTGATCACAGCAGACTTATTTAGAATTAAAAATTATTAAAAAATCTTAAAGCATTTAGAATGTAAAAATTTCTAATTATTTTACAATTTTTATGATCACAAATTACCAATTTAAAAATTCCATTACCAAATGTGGAATAAAAAAAATTTTTAAAACAAAAATTTGTCAATTATTTTCCTTCACGATAGAAACCAGAAATGTGTAAATTTAAAAATTATTTTTTTGTTTTCTACATTAAAAAAATTTTAAAAATAAAAAATATTTGCAATAAAATGCAATGAAAATTAAAGAAGTGGGAAGCGTGTTTAAAAAAAAAACACATGGAATTTGAAAACAAAAAGAATTTTCCAATAAGTCGCCACCTTCTTTCACAGAAAAATCAAAACGGAAATGGGGGGAAGAATCGAATAAAAAATCGAAAGAAAGCAAAAAAATTATTTACGTCTTTGGGTGTCTTAAGAAATTCTTTTGTATAGCCAATTTTCTCACTTAAAAATTTTCGGCAATGAAATTGAAATAAAAATTTGTAAAATTTCAATTTTTATTTAATTTTGAAAAAAAATTTTTTTTTACAAGAAAAATACAAAAACAGCACATAAAATTTAAAATATTGGAAAAAAATAATAAAAAAATTTTTATTTTTTTTTATTTTTACATACATAAGTACAAATATATTACGAAATATATTTTTTTAAGGTAAATTTGTTTTTGATGTATAGGAAAAAATAACAAGGGAAAAAATTTATGGAATTTCCTCTTATAATATTTTTTTTTTTCTTTTACTGTTCTGTTTTTGTTCTGTTTTTCTTGTGCTTTCTTAAAATCTATACAAAATGGAAAATTTGTTTTCTTTTTTATTACTTTCTTTTTATTTTGAATCTAAAAATATGCAGTCAATGAACATTTTATATATGAATTACATTTAGATATATGAGTTTGTATATATTATGTATACAAAATGTGTTTTCCTAGTAAACACACACACTTATATAATATTTGTATAACAATTTTATAAGTATAACAATTTACGGTGGTACGAGTTGTCGATTATTATTAAGATATTTTATTTAAAAAAATGTACACTAAAATTTCTTATAGGGTATTAAGACAGCCATATTATTAGTTAAAAATCAAAATTTTTCGGTTTAAAGCCGAATAATTCTAGATCTACATTTATTAAACCAGAAAATTAATTATGGATCAATATGAATAATTCACTTAAATCGTTTACGAAAATTTCGAATTTTCGAAGATATTCCAATTAATTCCAATATAATTATAAATATTAGCAGCATAAATCAATTAATTATGGAGAGGCGTGTTGTTGATTTCTCGCCTCCCATCAAAAATTTCTACTATATCTGTAATACTTGGAATTTTAACAGATTTCGATTGCATTCTCCCGCAGAAATTCAAAGGAAATGTCTATTTTTCAAATTTAGTCTGAGGAGATTCACTTCCTTATCCTTTATAATGCATATGTCTTCTATGAATTTAGTGTTACGGTTTAAGTTGTACATCTTGTTTTCCTATATATACAGCTCTATATACTATGGTACAATATATTAAAAATGAAAACACCTTTTATGTACAAGAAATTGAGGGAAAAGAAAATTTCAATTTCAAAAACAAAACAATTTTTTTCCTAACTAGAAAAATTGTTTTTTTTTTTTTCATAAATTTCCATTATTATTTCATTTTTTCCTTATATTGTTCTTGGCACAAGAATGTGTTTGCAATAAAAAAATTTTTTTATAATAATAATTTAATGTTTATTTTTAGGAATTTTTCTCTTTTATTTTATTATTTTTGGTAAAAAAAAAAAAAACGGAAATTTAAAATATTTCTAAGGTGTTTTACAGACATTAGAAAATTTATTGAAATTGACAGACAATGAACTCTTATTTGTGTATTGCTAAAAATTTCTTTATATTTTACTATACAAAATAGTTCCTGCATATTATAGAATAAAAATAGTATTTACAAAAATTGAAAAGTATAAGGATATGAAAGAAGTTCAAGAAAGGTAGATGAGGAGGATGGGGGAGGGGCGGTTGCGGAGGTATAGGAGTGGATTTGAGTAGGGCACAATAAGAATTCAGGTGATAGAGAAAAATTTTTTCATATGTTAAAAGAATATTTTCATTATGTAATATTTATTTTTAAGGACAAGAACAATAACAATAAACAAAAAAAAAAATATAAATATTTCAATTTAATAGAGAATTTTTTTTTTCCAATTTTTTTTTTTTTGTTCTTTGCATATCATGTACAATTTAAATTTAAAATTATAATGAAAGTGAAGTGAAGTTATTTTTAAATTTTTAATATTTTTCATAATATTTTTCTATTGAATTTATACTTATATATTGCATACTTATAGGCAATTTTTATAAATTTTTTTTTTCTATTTTTAAATTTTATGTCTATAGCTATATGAAAAAGATTTTGATCTTATTTAATTTTTATATCGTTCCATTATTTGTGACAATAATTGAGAAAATGGGAAAGACAAACAGAGACAAAGATAGAGAGAGATAGAGAGAGAGAGAGAGAGAGAGAGAGAGTTAGTGAAATTTTGTTCTAAATATTTTCAATTTAAATAAAAATTGTGTTATAAAAATTGTTTTACATTATTTTTTTGTCTTAAATTAGATTGGATCCGGTCAGTCATACTTCATGAATTTTTACGAATGTGTTCATAAATTTATTGTATTTTTGATTTTAAAAAAAAAGATGATTTTGAATTGACGTTATAAATGATGTTTTTGTGAATGACATATATTCGTGACAGAAGTCAAATAATGAAATTAAAGTAAAGCGGGAGTTATGAATTTATTTCATTAATTTTATCACATAAAACTTTTGAAAATTATAATTAGTCCTCTTGAATTCACACAATATTTTGTCTGAAATTGGTTGCTACTCTCCAAAGACACAACATTTTGAATATATATGTACAAAATAATTAAATTATTTCTTGTGTAAAATTAAAATGTTCTTTTTGTATTAAAAATTGAAAATTACTAAAAAACTTAAAATTTTCGATTCAAAGGAGTTAAAAATTTGAAAAAGAATTTTTCCTTAAATTCTTAAGAAAGGTTAATAAATTTCTAAAAATTTCAAAATAACAAATAATTATGTAAGTAAATTTATTATTTTGTATAAATATCTTGGGTATTACAAAAAAAAGGATAATGATTGTCATTATTAATATGAAAGTAATTTTAAATTTCATAGATCTTTAATTTTAAAATTATATATAGGATATTTCCCAAAGGACACTTATTTATAATCCTTTTTACTTTATTATAAAAATGCTTTAAAAGAAATTAAATTTCTTCTTAATAATCAAAAGAATTTAATTCAAAAAAAAAGGTAAAAAGGACATATGTAAATAGTTGTAAAACTCTTTTAACTTTTTTCAAGTGGAAATCTAAAAATTAAGTTATAAAATTTCCAACACATAATATGCAATTCACACATTTACATATGCACATACTCACATATAATTTTATAATAGTTACCTTTTATGTTCTGGAAAAATCCTCATCTTTATTCAAAAAAAAAAAAAAAACAAAAAATTTTCATAGAACTTTTATGAAAAATTTTATGGGTTGCCACTCTTAATTTTTTTGTTTCGTAACAAAAATTTTCATTTACAAGTTGTCCTTTTTTCAATTTATTAGGATTTTCGGGGTTTTTTGTTTCCGTTTTTCTCCTGTATATGAGATGTTAGAGTAAATGCTATCTTAATTTTATAATAATGTTTCCTATCTTAATTTAGTAAAAGGTTAAAACGAAAAATTTAGAGAACCATATTTTTTCATTTTGTGAGAATATTTTACAATGCACGTACATATGAGAATATTTTACAATATCTTTCGGTGTATACATAGCTTATAGCCTTATCCTTGTTAAATTATCATTTATAGTTTTAAATTATATAAATAGCATATATATACAAAGGATATTTACTAATTTATAAAGGAAAATAACCAGAAACTAGGAAAATATGGTGTTTTTTTTTTCTTTGGGTGTTTAAATAAATCCTTATATAACTTGAATATTTTGGCATGATATTATGGTTTCAGATATACGAATACAGAAACTCGTTTTTACTTGAAAACGAAAATTTCTTTATTATATAAAGTGTCTGTTTTCCGTTTTAATTATTCGTTTTTGGCTCATCATTGTGGTATATATATGAAATATATTTATGTATAGCGAGTTAAAAAAAGGATATTAACTGAAAATTTGTTTTTTCTTGTATTTATTTAAGGATATTATGTGCAAGCATATGTGCAAAGAAAACCATATTTTATCTTAATTAGAAAATAGAATATCTTTATATATACTCTCACTATTTCGCTCTCTCTCTCTCTCTCTCTCTCTATTTTCTTTATAACTATAAAAGTTAAAATATGTTTATATTTTTGGTTCTGGTCCTTTGTAATATATTAGTACAATTACATACTGTATAAAAGAGTAAATTTGAACGTATTGTGGAATTATATATTTGGAATTATAGTCATATATATATATTATGAGGTCATGATTTTTCATTAAAATTTTTTTGGACTGATATATATTATGCAAGTATTGGTTATGTGAGGTCACACTATTAAATATTTGAAAAATCTATTTGTATGTATACATATTTAATTTAAATTTATGTAACATTGTTGTTATAAATTATACGTATCATAGCGGTATATAATATATTTGAATATATATATATATATATGCATATATATATATATATATATATATATATATTTATATATCTTATATAATGTATATATATATATATATAATATATATAATATATATATATATATTTATACATATATATATAAACAAAATACAATATATATATAAAATATATATATATATATATGTATATATAATATATATATATATTATATAATATATATATATATTATATAATATATATATATATTTATACATATATATATACAAAATGCAATATATATATAAAATATATATATATATATATATATAAATCTATTTGTATGTTCATATTTATTTTAAATTTATGTAACATTGTTGTTATAAATTATATATTATAGCGGTATATAATATATATATACATATATATATATATATATATATATATATATATATATATATTTATATATATATATGTATATACATTATATATATATATTTATATATATATATGTATATATGTTATACATTTAATGTTTTATGTTATACATTTTATGTTTAAATTTGAAAATTTCAATAATATTAGAATATTTACAAAAAATTTTTAGAAAATGGCGTTTCATATAAATACTTAAGAATAATAATTTAATACTGGAACATGAAAAATCATATTTAATCCAATATTTTAGTTTATAAACACAATTTATGTACCCATAAATATTTCAATTTGATTGAGTCGAAAAATGAAATTATTCGAATTTCAAATTCTATATATGTATAATTAAATATTGTATTTATAGTTCTCATATAAAATGTCCTCATAATTTACTTAAACATTTTTTAAATCAAAAGCATTATAAATTCAAAAAAATTCTAAAATTTAAACTTGCATAAAAATTTTATCAAATATTCCAGAGTTTTCATATTTTCATTACTATATAACCTCGTTTCAAAGGTTATATAGCAAAACATAATATTGTGTGTTTTCACTCTAATACTCTAAATAATCTCTATGTAAAACTTTATTAATGTTACAATAATAAAATTATAAATGGATTCTTTTGTGATTTTTTTTTTTTTTGGTACAAATTTTACTTTGAAATTTAAAATCCTTTACAATATTATGATAGTCCATCCAGAAAATTCATATTGTTCATCCTTTTTTTTCGGATATTTATTTCATGTGCATATGTATGTGAAATGAAAGTTTATTTATTGTTCATATACTTATATGTTAGTGTTTCAATTTTTTTTTTAGATTAATGCTTTGTAAAAGTTCCATTTTTCATAATAAATTTATTTTTGGATTTAGTTGTGCCATATAATATGAGCGAGTTGATTTATATGTTATGAGTATATAACTCTATATACATCGGTAAATTTATTGTAGATAGTCGCTAAATTTTTGGCTTACAAATATACATGAAAATATAATTTTCGTATAAAAATTTTTTAAAATTAAATGAAGAACAATTTGATATTATTTTAGAAAAATTTTACAATGTAAAATATAATTTCTAAGTTTTGCATTCAAAATTTATTTAAATTTGAAAATTCTTTACTTTAAGGAAAGAGATTGGCGTTTATAAAATGACTTTTAGTTAAGTGATTATAGAAATATATTTTCATCTCATATATTTGAGTATCACTTTCATTGTATTCAATATCAAGGTCGTAAAATTATTTTACATTAAGTACATTTTCTTACAAAATTATAGAAATGAGCTGTATTAATATATTTAAGGATATGCCAAAAAATTTTAGGTTTAAGCCAGTGAAATTTTAAATATATAAGTGGCCTTTCAAATAAATTTTAAAAATTAAGGGCCACATATGAAATTTAAAAAAAAAAATTTTCCTTTCAATAATTTTAATAATTTTAATAATTGAAATCTGTTGTATAAAACAAATAAAACACCTGTTTTAAAAATTCTCTCCTTTCTCTATATTAAAATGCAATTTCATAAATAATAATACTCTTTAAAAGGACCTATTTCCTATTTCGTTATTTGTTCTCTTTTTCTTTTTTATTTAAATACAATTTTTTTTCAATGGCTTCTTTCCTATAATATTCGAATTATTTCCAGTGATATATACAAATATATATACATATATATGTGAGATATATATATATATATATATAGATATATGTGTAATATATCCACATATGTATATTTATATATGTATATATGTATATATGTATATATATCACATATATATATATATATATCGCATTATTAATTATTAATGAAAATAAAAAAACCAACCAAAATATGTGGCATATAATCCGTAATTAAGAATTGCCAACCACTTAAAAATTAATATGATATTTATTGCAATTGTATGTATGTACGTGTATTTGTCGTAAATATTCGTTTCCATATATAAGATATGTGCTTGTGTACAATATTAATAATCTTGTATTTAAAAATGATTATTGTTTTTTTTTATTTTCTTTTTTTTTTTATAATTGTTCCATTTTTATTTCAAATTATTTTTTCACGCAATTTTAAATTCTATATATAGCGTTAATCAAAAACTTACATACTTACAAATATTTTTTTAAATATAATTTCAATGCAAATGAAAAAAAAACAATCAAAAAATCTTTTGTTATCAAATTAATTAAATAATATAATCATTTAAGTGCTTCAAAATCATAAGTACAGGGTGTCAATTTTCAGTGTGAATTTAAAAAAAGGCTATAAAAATAGTTGAACTGTTGACGTCTAAAAATTCATGAAAAACCATGATTTTTCCATATGAAAATTATTGATTTAATTAATTTATTAATTGAATTTTAAATAAATTGTTGACTGAGAACAAAAATGGTCTAAATGAAAATTTGTAATTTTTCAGTTTATTGAAAATTTGAATATATTACTGCTTAATCTACACTCTGTTAAAATTTGGTTGATGTAACTTAATTATTGTTGAAGTTATAGAGGAAAATATAAAAAAATTAAAATTTATTATTAAAAATCATACAAAATCAATCTTTGATTGGCTAATACAAATTTGATAGTTTTTAAAAAAATTAATTTTAATTCAGCTGAATAAGACTTTCAGCTGATAAAATCTTCATTCCGTATAAGCCTTGAATTTTTAAAAAAAAATTTGATTTTTCATATAGAGTACTCAAAACATGCATTTATTTCGTCTTAGTCATTTATATTAAATGCAGTTTCCTGCCACAGATTCAAGGCTCTTTAATTTTATTTACTCTACTCTGTTCTTTACTATTAAGCTACATAATATTATTGTGCCAATTATTAATCTAAGACTGTTTACAATTCCTAGCAGTACACCTAGTCATTAAAAAAAGACCTAAACACATTTCAATGCACCTATATGTATATTCATATATGAACATCCATTCATCTATACTCACATATAAGTGGCGAATGAATATAACAAAAATATTTCAAATAATAAAGCAATAATAATCAAGAGTAATAAAAGAGCGACAATTTTAACAGCCATCATCCCATTTACATACACACTTACGTACTCGTATAAAAATATATATTTTGTATAAAATGTGTGTATGAGCTTGTGCAAAACACAAAGATTACTTTTATTTTTAATTTTTTTTATTGTTCTTTTTTTTAAAAAAAAAAAAACTTGGCTGCTATTTTTATGCTTTTTTTTTTATTATTATTATTGTTATTTTTCCTGTGTTATTATTTTATAATTTTTCATTTCATTTTCAATTATACAATTGCATTTATTATTGTCGTCGGCCATATTTACACCTTTTTTTGTTAACTGTTTAAAAATTCACTCGCAAAAAAAAAAACAAACAAAACTTGAATTACATACACCCCTTTAAATTATTTAAAATTTACGAAATAAAAAAAAAATTAGCAAAAATAATGAATAATAAGAGCAAAATAATAAGCGATAAAATTGCAATAAAACGCGTTTTAAGTACACACATCTAGATTATTATGAGAGTAAAAGAAGTAGAAGAAGAAGAAGAGCAAAAAAAAATAAAATCATAATTTTTAATAACAATGGTGAATGAGAAAAAAAATATTGTGTATATACATACACAAACATTTGAATATAAATATAGGGTTAAATAATATTCACATATATATATTCATGTACAATATATATGTGTGTGCGTATATATGGATTGTAAATCACTTTGTTATTTTATTTATAAGTTTTAATATTGTATTTCCTTCCTGCTCTTTATTCCAATTTGAATTCAAATGTTATTTGTATTATTATATTTTTCCTCTCCTCTCAATTTTAAAATTTGCCTCTTTATATTATAAAATATAATATATGGGATATATATATGTGTGTGTATGCATATGCATAATATTATTTGCGCATTATTTACTCATTCCTTTCTGCAGACGTGTGTGCTGTATATGTGAATTTTATAGTTTTAATTCAAAAAGGATAACTATATATATATATATATATATATACATATATATATATACATATCTACATATATATATATTTATATATATATATATGTGTATATATACATGATATATATATATATATATACACATATTCATAGTTATCTGTATATAGATATATGATATATATGATATATATATATATATATATATATACATATATATATATATATATATATATATATGATATATATATATATCCTATATAAATATATATGTATATCTAATATATATATATATATATATATATGTATATATATATATATCTATATATATATATAGATATATATACATATATATATATAAATATATATATATGTTATATATATATGCTTATATATATATATATATATATATATATGCTTATATATATATATATATATATATATATATATATAAACGATGACCTATATATATATATATATATATATATATGATAAAGATTTACATAATATTTGTTACAATGGTGGTAAATGATTATCATTTTATTATCCTTTATTTTTTGTATCATTTTATCCTTTTTAAATAGCAAAACAGAAAGAACCTTCAGTTTTCTCTCAATATTATAATAGTTTCTTTTTTCTGTTCTTGTTTTTTTTGTTTAATGTTAAAATGGGACTATATGTAAACACAATAAAAATTTTTGAAGATATTTTACTATATATGAACTCACTTACTATACTCATCTCATTTAAAAATGAAGTGAAATATATTATGAAAATGAGTGCAATGGAACTGAATTTTTTTTGTTAAAAAAAAAGGAAAAAAACAGAGCCAGGATCTCAAGGGAAATGATGATAAAAAAAAAATGGAAATTAAAATTAAAATCCTTTTATGTAAAATTTTATTTTACTAAATAATTTTTTTTTGATCACTATTATCCTTTTACGAAAGTAATATGGGGTTTGTTTTTATTACTTTTTTATTATACGCTCTAATGCAATAGTTTTGGTGTAATTCAAATGTGATTGTAAATTTTATTTGATATTTATAAGGTGTAACATACGCAATGCAGCGGTGGAACATTCAATCTCAGAGGGGTGAATGGAACAACATGTAACGCGACAAGGAAGTTGTGGCCAAAGCTAGATTTGCGTCGCACAAGGTATCTTATATCTCTTTATCAGGAGAATATCGGTGAGGTGATAAGGGTTTTAACTGGACACTGTCTGATTGGCGACCATGCTAGGAGAATGGGCCGCTCGGCACAAGATCTCTGTAAGAGCTGGTGCGACTAAAAGGAGGTGGAAATGGCGACCCATCAGCCATGACCGTGTCCGGTGTTGGCGAACTCGATGCAAATATTTCTTGGGTACATTTTTGTTAATATTGCAATTTTAAATGAAATTTTGACGGATCTTATATAGAATAAAAATTTTTGGAGACTTTTGCTATTCTTTTTCCGTTCTAGTTGAAAAAAGCGAAAAAATCCATTTTACTATTTGAAATACGAAATTATAGTGAAAATTAAATACTGTTAATAGAAAATCAAATACTGTTTATCCTATAGTAATCCAGAAATACCTATTTTAACCTTTATCTTTTCTCTATTATATAAGTGATTTCAAATTCAAACATGGTTTTTTGAATTTTGTTTTTTTTTTTTCTATATTATCTTTTGTTTGATAAAATCACGGTTCAATAATCTAAATATATCCGAAAAAGGGTATACGAGTATAGTATACAAAAATTTTACAAAATTTTATTACCAATACAAGATAATACTTTGAGGTTAAAAATAGATTTTTATTAAACTAATACCGTTAATATATATTACTATATTATATTTTTGTCATTCATATATTAATTCTTATATATATACCTATTATATATATCATACCCATATATTTACTTAATAGTGAACACAAAATCGGAAAAAAATAATTTACTAACCATTAAAATATAAGTTATGTGATATTAAAATATATAGAGCACATATATACCCATTCAAACAAAATCCGTTATTTCCAAGAAAAGGATAATATATGTATAATATATATATATATATATAATACGTTATATAGGAAAAAAATTAAATTAAAATAAAATTTAGATAAATCGAAATATAGGGTTGATATATATGAAATATAAAAAAGGATAATCATAAATTGATGAACGCGTGCATAATTATATTAGGCTTATATCCTTTATACACATACATTCATATATCATAGTTTCTACTTTTTGAAGTGTATCACATTTAAAGTGGTAAAAAGTTATGTAATAAGTAGGGTTTTATATCACCCTTTTTATTAAAAAATGTGCAGTCTTTAATTTTTTATGGTAGTGCGGTGCGAGTTAAAAAAAAAATTAATGTTAATTTTAAAAATTTTTGAGAAAAAAAAAAGAAAAATAAAAATGGAAGGACATTTTAAATTTGCTCTTATTTTAAAAAAACAATGTTGTTGCAAATACATGAGGAATAGTTGTGATTAACGGGAATTGTGACCATTTGGTGATATAAAAATAAAAAAAAATTTCTTAATTTTAATAATTTTAAAAAATCTTTTCAACTAGAAAATAATTGAAAAAATTTAATTGAATCGAAAATCAAGCCCGAAATCTTGGAAATGTTAAACCAAATTCATATTTTTACTCTACTATGTTTGTATAGCACATGGCTCTATACTATAGCGTGTTGCCTTGTACAAATACCAGAGATCTATATCAAAGTTTGATATTCTTTAACACTACATTCTAACTTGCCGTGTATTTAGGAAGAAGGTATTTATCACTTTAATATTCTCTCATATTTTTAAATTATTAAAGCTAAAATACCTTTAAGATTTAGATCAGAAAACAAAAAAAAAAAAAATTTAATTCAACCATGAATAAAATGTGTTCTTACTTGTTTTTTATATTGCATCTGAAACAATTCAATTTTTTTTTTTCTTTAAATTGAGCCTCTTCTAATATTCTTATACAATTTCTTTAGAAAATCTACTAAGTACCATAATAACATTATTTTTCGCTTTAATAAATTCGAAATGAAAAAAAAAAATTATTATTTTTCATTAAAGACGTAAACGCACGCATACACACATGAGAGTGACGCATCTATGCCTTCCAACTACATCCAACTATACTATTCTATGTATATTCCGTTAATGTTTTTTTACCTTAGATATTATATTAAAGATAATCTGAATCAGCTTTCAATAAGAATAGGTAATTTTGTAAGGACATCATACATAATATATCCTTCTGCATTTTTAAACATTAGAAAGTTATACAGAAATATTATTATTAAAGAATTACTGGAGTCTTGTCTTTTCTTATAAAATTTAATGTAATATTGTAGAAGTGTACGCATGTATATACTCTTATTTTCTCCTAAGACGTAGAATATTCAATTTACATGCAGTATGGCATTACATAATATGTATAAGTATAAAGTTGAAGAATTTTTCATAAATACAAGAGCCTTAATAATAATCACTCTTAAAATAAAAATGCTTCTGAATTATAAATACCGAAAAAACAAAAATAAAATGAAAAGAAAGTTATAATCAAAAGGACAACAAAAACAAAAACAAAAATAGAATTACGATTATTATATACGCATTGTTGAATTTTAGTAGATTATCCTCCTAGTGCCTTTAACATTATTCTATAGACCAAAGTAATTCAAAGCAAGTAAAGAAACTATAAAGGTATAGATTAAAAGAAGAAGAAAAGGCAAAAAATTTCTTTACAATTTTCTGATAGTATGTGGGCCAAAAATAAATTTCAAACGAGCAATAAAAAAAAGAAAGTGCTCAAAAGTAAAAAAAAATTTGCGTCTCAAAGGATCATTCTTAATTTAAGTAGTCTGAAATAATATGTGAATTATATATGTGTAGTTCAAATGCACATGAGTACTTTTATAAATTTAAGTGTCGCACTTCTTCATAATTAAGTATACTTTGCATATAAAAATAGATTTACAATGATGGATTCTCTCTATATATTAAATTTAAGATTTTTATTCAAGAATTTCAAGGATATTAAAGTTTTCATTATACTATATTAAAGCTGTATTTTTTGATATCAAACTGTGGTGAATTCTAATCATATTACTGTAAAAATTATTATTAGAGCCAAATAGAGCAAGATTTCTCAAATATTCATAAATATACAATAATTTAATTAATTAGGGCTGTCCATTCAAATAATTGAAATTCAAATAATTTCTCGTTCTGTAAATTTTGAAATTATAAAAAATATAAATTGGTTTGTGCCATTAAGCTTTTCTGAAATGAAATCCAAAGGTTGTCTAAATTTGTTTTTCAAGGATATCGTTGAATAAATTAGAAAATGAAGATAACACTGTCTAATCCGGGTCTTTCCATGTTCTGGAATTTAATTTTAATTACATTTTTTTCAAAATTTTTAAAAAAATCTCTAAAATTTTTGATCTGCACTGATTTTGAGCAATTTTTTCATGCTAACACTAATTTTAATTACCGAATTTATTAAAAATTTCCCTGGCATCAAATTATATAATAAGAGTAGGTATTTTTGGGAGACTCTCTTACGCTCTGACCTTTTCTAGTCTTTTCTTCGTTTACAATCCAAATAATCAATATATCACAAGAAATTTTCTATGAAATATAATAATTAAGTATATTGTATACTAAATACTAAATATTTACTTTCCTCATATCCTTGTATCCTTTTTCTTTTCACAAAAATAATATTATAAATCAACAATATACCAAACATTTTTATTATAAATTAATTTTTCAGATGTCTCTGCTTTTTTCATATGGTTTTTTTTTTTCAAAAATTCAATAGCCTTATTGTTGTTCATTAATTTTGATTCAATCTAAACATTTGATCTGACAGCTTGCTTTCACCAGATACCCACATTTATAATCTATATATATATATATATATATATACATATACAAGTTACGGCAAAAAAAAAAAAAAATAATTCCATTTTTACTTTGTTATTTTTTAGTTTTAAATTCTGTTTTTTTTTTCGTTTTTGTTGAAGATAAACTCAGCAGGATCCTATTGTTATATGTCATATTTTAAAAAAGGACTCTTTAAATAATTATTCTATAATGTAACCGAAACCAACTGATATAATAAAAATATGTTCAAATATCTTTTATCTTATGTATATACACAGAAAAAAAAAATAATTTACGTCGAATCGGAAATTATATTGTTATACTAGAAATATTGCAGCATTATTAAATAGATCTAGTTGTTTGTATCATATTGTAACCTTGATCTTAAATGATGCGCCTATTTATATAGGTTAACATTATATTGTGGTTTTAAGATTAAATGCTCTATTTCAATTTATCTAGGGGATCTAAAAAAAATGTATATCAATCAGTCTCTTGTTTTCCTTTTATATTTATTAAGGATAAATCAAAAGTAAAATTATAAAAAATTTTATATGGTATTAAAAAAATGGGCATTATATGAAAAATATCCTTTAGGGTAAACTACATTTGATTTCTAGATTTTACTAATCTCAAAATGTACATTATGTATAACACTTATGTATAACATTATTATTACTGTTATATTACTATTGGGAAAAACAAATCATTTATAGATTTTTTGGCAAAAAGGACATTTTTAAGGAAAATTTTGAGATATAAGCAAACTGAAAATAATTTTTTTTGCTTAGTAAACGCTCAAGGATATAATATGGAATAGGACTAACAGGATGACAATAAAAAAGGATATGCCGCAAAAGAATCTATTTGACTTAAAATTCTTCTTTTCCTTTTCTAGCTATTGTTAACATTATTATCATTTTTATTGTAATCTTTAGTAAATGATGATTGAAAATTAAATATCTAGGTTTTTACTACTTATACCTTTACTACTTCTAATTGAATACCTTTATTGAAATATACCGTTTTCTTTTTTTTTCATTATCACAGTGGATAATAAATTATCATTATTACTTTGGTGATCTTTTGTTTTTTTTTTCAAATTCTTTTTTGATTTTTGCCGAAAATCTTTCTTTATTATTCAGTTTATATTAGGTGTATGCATATCTAAGGTATAGATCAAGCTGAGCGGATCATTTTTTGTAAATTATTTATTTTAGAAATCTTAACAATTATTATTAAATTAATTTTATAAAATGAAATAAGGAAAAAAAAAAATTCTAGAACACGGTAGTAAAATGTTTTTTTTTTTAAGATAAATATCTCAATTTGTTTTTAAGTAATTTGGAAGTGAGGTACGGAGATTTATGAAAAGGATATAAGGACTAATAAAGATCACTAAAACGGATCTTAAAATTGTTATTTTAGGGGTTACAGTAGGTTAATGAATATATCATGTATTAATTAGTAACCGTATTGAAAATATTATCAAAAAAAGGTAATTTTGATCTAGTGAATTGAAACTGATAAAATGCAAAGCCTAAAAATTATACATTTTTGGTGGTTTGCTTATGAAAATCAATTTTGTTATTTTTGTTTGAATTATTGGTATAAACAAAGTAGTATAAAAGGATAACTTATATTGTGATATGATAATAGCGTTCCAGACAGACAAAATTCCTGTTATTCAATATTTTCCACATAGATAGCGTTCCAGACAGACACAACCCCAGCTTTTCATTATTTCCCATATAAATAGCGTTCCAGACAGACACAATTCCAGTTTTTCACTATTTCCCACAAAACTAGCGTTCCAGACAGACAAAATTCTAGTTTTCCACTATTTTCCACATTAATAGCGTTCCAGATAGACAGAATTCCAGTTTTTTACTATTTCCCACATAACTAGTGTTCCAGACAGACAAAATTTCAATTTTTCCATATTTTTCACATAAAGACCGTTCCAGACACACGCAGTTCTTATTTTTCACTATTTTTCGTTTCAATAGTGTCCTACAATTAAAGAAAATACCACTCTACCTTAAAATAGAACAAAAAATGCATGTGAGCGAAATTAAATTTTACATTTGAATTTATAACTTTGTTATTGTAGCTACTCGTAATATGCACACTAAAATTAATATACACTATTTTTATCTTATATTTTTATTATTATATTTTTTCTGTACTTCCTGGAATGCATAAATTTTAAACACCATTGTGTTTAATAATTATTTTTTAGCATTTTACTTTTATTCTAAAAATTTTTTCCATTTCATAACATAAAAAAAAAAAACTCACATATTATGTGTACATATACAAACGCCTTTTCCTCCCCCTAAACATTCATATACTTTCTAAATAGGTACAACAGAGGTCTACACATAGGTACATTTCCTATTTTCAAAAGTATTCTATATAATTGTAACATACACATGTACTTACATAAAATATATTTCACATATATGCTCATAATAACATACTTATAGTGATATAACGGTACTTATGCGAAAAATTTTTAATATAGCGCCGCATTTGAATTGCAAAAGTATGAAGAAAAAAAAAAATAATTATAGTAGCAATAAAAAAAAGAAGATCTATAAAATAAAAAAGCGAAGAGTGTTAATATTGTTCATAATAATCAGTAGGTACTTGGTTGGCGTCAATATACTCTAAGCGCAGTTCTCTATATAATAATATCTAAGTGAAAAAAAATAAAAGTGAAGTGGGAATTTTCATATATGCCTATATCTGCTATTAGACACACAAGTGCGAATACGTATACGTATATTAGGTGGAAAGAAAAAACTTTATAAGAGGTCCTTTTCACATAATACATAAAAATATAAAATAAAAGGAAGGATTTTCGCATATATGTAAGAATAGGTTCACAATATATCTATGTATGAATGTATGTAATGAAAATTTAAAGATGGTTTTTAAGTACACATTCATTTTCTAACACGATATTTTTTTAATTCAATGGGGGTACAAAGAAATACGTATGCGTTATGCGGGTATACATTTGTAGAATATTTAAGCCTAAAAGTATGCATATATTTTATATTTTATATTATGTATAAGTAAAAATGCAGCGTGCATAAAATGCTTTGTTTATATTCTTGTATTAGACGACAGGGCGATAAGTACAAGAATTGTTTCATTACATTCTCGATACGTTCTTATATTTTGTATACTTAATATACTTAGTATGAAATTTTGATTGTTTGTCTCATTAGCACAGGTACAAACCATCTATTCAAAAATTTTTAAATCAATTGAACAGAATCGAAAAATATATATATATATCGTAAAATTTTGCTCTCGGAAAACTCATTGCTATAAAATATTTTTTTTAACTCACATTTTTCAGAAATACGAAATTAATCGAGAAAGTTACTCAAATATAATTTTGCATCTCGTTTTTGCCTTGTTGCCGTACACGTTTTTTATTTGCACATAGCAATGTGAATCTAAATATTGCGTTCTAATACTTGTGTTGTCTGTATATGTATATGAAACTAGCTAATATAGATACGAGTTAAAGTATGTGCCAAGTAAAATAACTTAAAAAATTTTTTCCTTTATGAATTATTTAAATTATTTGTGTGATGATATGTACATTCTAAACTTTTATATACTCATATTTGTAACTTTTATTTTTATAAAGACACCTATATATTGTTATTAAAAGATTTCATTGTTTCATATGAGGAATAACAGAGTGTAATAAAATTTTTAAACTATGTACATAAAGTCTTCAAAAGTATGATCTAGATATAATGAATTGCAAATATTGAGTACTCGAAATCCATTATTTTTTTGTATTTACTTCTGCATTTCCAAGTAAAATGCTTTTAAAATAAGTGTCAAAGAGGTGCATGGTAGAGGGAGAGGGATATGAAGGAGACATTATTGCATCATATAAAATTATTTTTTGTATCCAATACTTATTTTACCCACAAAAAACTTTAAAATACAAAAATTTACCCACATTATTATTTAGTCACTTATTTGAAGCACCAGCTCAAATTTGTGTATTACAATTTTCAATACACCATGTACATGTACTCAATTTTCTTTTAATATTCCAAGAATTTAACTCTTCCTTTACATTTTTTTTTTCTATAATAGAACTTTTATGTTTTTTTTTTTATTTTTTCACATTTTTACCTATCTATTTATAATTTTAAGTTTTTTAACGCTTTCAAAGTGGTGTTAAAGCTATAAAACCGATATAATATTATGTACTTAAAGGTGTATACAATTTGTCTATATATAACGAATTTATTTTTCTTTTGTTTTCCATTTTTTTTTGTTCATAATATAGTTAACAAGGATTATATTATATGGGAAGCTATAAGTATTATATAGGGTAATGGTATAGGGAGAGATTAGAAAATATACTTCCAACTTATATAAATTATAAATAAGTTGCAATAATTCTGTACATATATTCAAATACATATCAATTTATACAATGATAACATAACAGGAATATATTGGAATTATAATAATAGTGTATGTATGCATGCAAATATAGTATATATAGAAATTGTTATACTTTTAAGACTTTCTAAAATAAAAAAAATAGAATCAATTTTCTTCAATTTTTTATACCCTGCACTTCGTGAAGGGTATATTAACTTTGGTATGGAGTTTGTAACTACTTGAAGGAGTCATCTGCGGTATGGACATATATATATATTCTTGCTCAGCGTAAAATTCTGCGTCGATTTAGACATGTCCGTCTGTCCGTCCGTCCGTCCGTCCGTCCGTCCGTCCGTCCGTCCGTCCGTTCGCACGATAACTCAAAAACGAATAATGCAATCGACACCAAACTTTCACAAGTTTTTTCTTTTGTGCCAAGGACGAGCCCTATTGTTATTGGACTAATTCGGACAACGGGTTCGGGTAGCTGCCATACAACTCAAAGAGTTTATTTTAAATATTTCAAAAACTAATAAAGCTATAAATATAAAACTTTGTATACATGTGTCCAATTATATTCTACACATGCTCTAAAAATTATAATGGGATAGCTGCACCGGTTCGGGTGGCTGCCATCCAACTCCAACAGCAAATTTTTTATATTCGGCAAAATAATACAGTCAGATTCATGAAACTTGGCACTCATGTGTCCAATTATAGGTCAAATATACTTCTGAAGTTTTAGAGGAATTGCTTTACAGGTTCGGGTACCTGCCATACAACTCCAGAAGCTAATTTTAAATATTTGGAAAAATAATAAAGTCAGATTCATGAAACTTGGCAGTTTGATGTCCGATTATAGATCAGATATATTTGTGAAGTTTTAGAGGAATTGCTTTACAGGTTCGGGTACCTGCCATACAACTCCAGAAGCTAATTTTAAATATTTGGAAAAATAATAAAGTCAGATTCATGAAACTTGGCAGTTTGATGTCCGATTATAGATCATATATATTTGTGAAGTTTTAGTGGAATTGCTTGACAGGTTCGGGGACTTGCCAAACAACTCCAAAAGCATATTTTAAATATTTGGAAAAATAATAAAGTCAGATTCATGATACTTGGCAGTTGTGTGTCCGATTGTAGATCAGATATATTTGTGAAGTTTTGATGGAATTGTTTGACAGGTTCAGGTACTTGCCATACAACTCCAAAAGCTAATTTTAAATATTTGGAAAAATTATAAAGTCAGATTCATGAAACTTGGCAGTCGGATGTCCAATTATAGGTCAGACATATCCGTGAAGTTTCTATAGAATGACTTAACAGGTTCGAGTAATTGCTACACAATAACGAAAGGTGCAGGGTATTATTCAATCGGTTTATACCGACTGAAACGTTTTTACTTGTTCTATACTTATTTTTTAGTATAGACAATAAGTAAACACTTAGGCACTATTGTATATTTAATATTTTTAATAAAAGAATTGGAAAAGTTATAGAATTTTTTCTTTGTTTTGTTATTCCCTCTGCGTGCAAGGGGAACAATATTTGTAGGCACATTATTTGAAAATAACTTAAGTAAAGTATTATAATGTATGGGGCTAAACATTACAAGGTTTAGTTATTTTATAAGAATACCTAGTATTGGTATTTTGTAAGAAATTCATTCATTTATATTGCATATTAAATATTATTTAATAATATTGTACCCAATAGTGCTTTTAATCTTTAAAATAAAAATTTATAAAATTTTTAAGTGGAATATTATGCTATATATGAAAAATATTTTCCTGAAATGGGGAATATATTAAATAATATATAATTTTCATTGAAAATTAAGTACATATATGCATTTTTTTTAAATTAGGTTAAACAAATTGAAGAAATTACTTTGAAATGAATTACCAGAAAATTTTTTGAAATTTTATTAAATATAATATTGAAACCAGTGCTGATATTTTAAAAATTTTTTATTCTTTACAATTACGATTTGAAGTAAATTTTATAAATTGATTCGCATTCCCTTTAATTCACTCAAGTATATTTAGAAATCGAGTTTCTTTTAGAATTAAAGAATTAAATTGAATTTAGAATTAAATATATTTATAGTGTTCATATGTGTACAATCATGTCTCATATATTTTTAGGTAGAGTCTTCATTGTCCGTCCAAACCATAGTAGGTTAAAATGTATACGTGTGCGTGTCTATTACATTATCATAACCCTATAGTAAACAGATTTTTACATGCAAAAATAATTATTTGCTTAAAGACAATATAGGAAAACATTACACATGCGTGTTCTAGTATAAAATAAAAAAAAATGTTTTCCCTTACTTTTTTTTTCTATTGCATTGAATTTTATATAAATAAACTTCAATTAGAAAAAAAAAATAGAAAATCACCTGTAAAATTTAATGAACATTTTTTACAAATACAATTAACATACAAGTTTCAAGTGACTAAAATATGTTATTCTCCCCCTCATTTGTTTTCTAAATTTAAAGAAACTCTAAAATAGAAAATAGATAGAAAATAAAATTTATTCAACATTCTATATATAATTTAGAATTACTTTCATGTATAAGTAAAAGTTCATATAAAGTTCATGTTACGATTGTTATACGCATTAAATAATAATTGGTTTTGAAGGCGTGCGTTAAAACTTTTATACATATAAATGTATTAAATACTAATTCTCTTCAAATTAAATACGTAAAAATTTTCTTTAAATTTGAACTATTAGGTTAGTATTTGGACTAACATGCACTACTAGTTTTTATAAAGTTAAAACATCCTTTTTAAAATTAGGAAGCTTCTTGACACAGAACTTATAAAGGTATATACTAGCAAGAAATTCAAAATTTGCAAGCAGCACCAATTTTTGTTTTTGCTCATGATTCTTCGATTACATTACGTGCCTTACAAGTTTCCTCTTATGTAGCGTAAATTATTGTAAAATAAATTCAATAATACATGAAAATCAAAACGTTGTAGGTATGTACATAAAATTCTTCTTCTCTTTTACTAAATATTTTTACAATTAATGAAAAAAATTCAGAATAAATAAGTTATTTAATATTAATATTAATTTTTTCAAAACAAAAAAAATTTTAAAGTGTTAGGTATATAAGTACCTATATGAGCTTATATACAAAAAAATTAATTACATGAATTTTTCGATATTGTATAAAAAATTTACACAATTTTTTAAGAATTTTATTAACATGTTAAAATGTGATATAAAAAGTGAATTAAAGAATTTTTTTTTGTTTGTATTGCATATATAATTAAGGATATATGAGCAATCAAAATAATGTTATATACACAATATTATATTTTTAATACAGTAAGGTTTCTATTTATTGAACTCCGTGCATATTTGATTGTTGATGGCAAACTTAATCTTGTACAATATTTTTAAGTTGGAGCCATATTCAGCCTTTATTTTAATATTTTTGAATGAATACAGTAGATCAACAGTAGATTATTTTTACGATATACAAATTTTACAAAACGGATTGCCTTTCAAGCAGAATTTATTTTAAATACATAGGTATAGGTGGTTAATTTAAAATTGGTGATTATAGAAATGTAAAAACAAGGAAGTTTCATATGAAATTAATGAATCGAGCATTGAATTCAACAATTTTACTTTAAATTCTAATGAAATTTGAAGGGACCTTGTGCACAATACTCATCAAAGAGACACTCAACTGTATAAAATTAATTATTCATTTGATTTTAGTTTTTAAAATATTTAAAATTTTGTATTTTTGTTTGTTTCTTAATTAAAAATTCTGAAATTTTTTCATGATTTTTTTTTTTATGAACCAAAAACATTAAAAAAACTTTGATTTTTTCTTTATTTTTTGTATTCTACTTAAAATTTAATATTGATCAAAAGGTAAAATTTTATAGATATTATTTTATTAATATTCATTAAGTTACAAAAATATGAGCGTTATATTCATTAAAAGTGTAGAATGATATCCTCTCAAGAATTCAAGGAAGTCATTGCATATACATACATACATACATATACGTACATATTATGTAAGTCATCAGAAAATAAAAAACAATTTTCGTGTTATTTCTCTTGTATATTTTAGCAAATAAAATTTTTGGTATAAACATGTGAAACTAAAGCGGAAAATTTTTTTTTTATAACAAATTCTCGCGGTTTGATTTTTACATTTAATTTTTTTCTTAATGGCCATTTTAATATTAATTTTATACATTAATGCATATAAGAAGTCATATTGTATGTGAATTTTATTTGGAAAACCAAAAATAAGCTAAGGAAATTTATTCTTTCAACATAACCATGAAATTTGAAAAAGTTTTTAAGGTTTTCTTTACTGTGTTTTTGGATTTTTTTATGAAAAACCCTAAAAGAAAAAAAATTATTTTATTGTAATTTTAATGTAAAATTTTTTAAAAAGTGTTTATTTTAACAATTTTTATTTGAAATAATTTTTCTTGATGAAAAATTTTGCACATTAATTCGTTCTTTTTACAGGATTGGTAACGCCATGAAATTATTAAGGAATTTGAGATTATAAACGAGAAGTTTCAGTCATATTTTCTGAGTTATAGAGATTTAAAATGTAAAAGAAGATTTATTTTTGGTACTCAGATTTACTTATAGATCCCATTGACAAATATTAGCAATTTTCACCTAATCATAGCATAAGACATTTCATATTATGAATTTAAAATTATGAAATTGTAAAATTGTTGAACTAGAATTTTTATTTACCAATATTATTTACTTTATAAAATTGAATTTTGAGTTATGGAAAAGCTTCATATGGAAAATTCTTTGATAATAAAAAAAAATAGGAACATTTTTCCAAATTAAAGATCTGTAAGCGAAAATATATTCAATCTTATTACTGAAACAATTGAAAATTAAAAAAATTCAAAAATTTTGAAAATCTTCATTGCTAAAATTAAGAATCTATTAAAAAAAAATTGGATTTTGCTGCCTGAAATGATTTTCAGGCAAAGCATACCTATAGTTTTTAAATTTTTTATTCAATTCACATATCATTCGAAATTTAATTTCGTGTTTTTACATTTTTCATACCCAAAAATTCTTTGAAACTTTTTTTTTTTCGTTTTTGACTTACAAAACGTAATTATATATACAATTTTTTTTTTTTTTTTGGTATTTTATTATTAAATTTTAACCCTGTGTCTTATTAACGCTTCGTTAAATGTGCATACATAATTTCAGTTAAAATATTGCAAAATCAAAAAAAAAAAAATAAAAAACAATTTGATAAAAAAAAACAAATATGCGCTTTTAGTCGCGTTCTTTTTAATAGCTTTAGAATAAGGCTTTAAAAATTTTACTGTTTTTTTTTTCTTTGTTGTACTTCTGGAAGTAAAAACCAAAATAAAACAGAAAAATATTTCAAAAATCATACAAAATTTATTTGATCTTTAATTGCTTTAAAAAAAAAACAAAAAACTAATAAGAGCCAACAGAAGAATGAGAACAGAAGGTCTATAAAAATCTTGTTAAACAACATATTTCGAACCATAAAAAAACAAAAAAAAAAAAAAAAATTAAAATAATATATTATGTTCTTCAATAACATACAATTTAATATGTGTACCTACACATAATATAGATAATTGTGTGTTATATGTATGTATATAAGAATTTAATGAATATGTATAAATATTTGATGTTAACGGGTGATCCATCCCACCATATTAATATAAGAGATAGCCATAATTCTTCGTTTTTTTTGCTCTTTGTTATTTATTTTAAACTATAAGGTAGACATATATTTTTTCAATATTAATTCATCACGACTACCATCCTAAAGGGAAGTTGAATCTTGTGTAGATATTTAAAAATTAATTTCAATTAAATTTTACTTTTAGTTTCTTAAAAGTACACTCTATATATGTAAAAGCACACAATGTCACTTTATTTAAAGATATTTAAAGTTAAATCCTAAAAATATGCAATTTCGTTCGCTTAAAATTAGTTATTTTAAATATTTAATTTTTATATAACTTTTTTTAACAAATAAATTATTTATGACATAAAAAAATTTACGATATAAAAATTACGATATATAAAATTTACGATATACAAATTTTACGATATGTAAAAATTATGATACATAAAAATTATGATTTATAAAAATTACGGTATACCATATAACATAAAAATTACGATATTCGCCATAATAAAGTGAACTAAGTGTTCAATTTATTAGAAATTTACGATTTTAATTCTTATAATTTATTTTTAGCATTTTTTGACTGAGACATCTACTTTTAGTAACTTATATCGTAAATAGCTACAATATAGAAACATTAAAAATTTAATAAGAAAAACCAAAAAAAAAAAATAAAACAAAAAAATGGAAAAAAAAAAATAAAAATATTTCAAAATTAATAGCAATGTTGTGGCAGACAAACATTAAAATTAAAAAAAAAAAAAGTAGAAAAATAAAAAAAAAGGATAATATTTTACCTGGCCAAATAGGAAAGGCTTCAGGTATTTTTTTTTTTTTGTTTTATGAATAGGTACATATAGAATTAATTTATATATGTATTACAGAAATTCAGGAATTAGTATAGCATTCGTATAAGAATTTCTTACGAATAATATATACATATATATATATCCGTATATACCCACATTAAACATACATATATACAGATATTTCTATAATATTAAAAATTAAATAGTGGTAGGTCCCGAAAAATTTTTATATTTTATATTTTTTCTGTTCTCTTAATTTTGTATTTTCATGTGTGTACGTATGTTTATTTTATAACTAATGATTATTAAAAAAAAAAAAGAACGAAACTCTTGTTTTATAATATGACCAACCACATAAGGGTGAATAAATGATTAATGATGGTCCAAACCATTACTTATGTTCCTTGTTATATAATCATTTCACTTTATTTATTTTTTTGTCGATTTTCTTGTTTCTGTTCTTGTTTTCATTTAACTTGTTTGCCATCTTCTCTCAATTTAAAAAAATTTGTTTTGTTTTTTTTTTTCTTATTTTTTTTCGGAGATATGTATTTATTATTTTATGGGTCGTTATCATTAAATTATGAAGTAGATGAAGGATATAATAAGGATCTCTGTATAATAATAAGTATGTATATATTTAATTTTTTTTTTCTTAAATTATCTTGTTCCCGAACTAATGTTTTGTTTGTTTTATGGAACACACGGAGAAAAAAAAAGAAAAATTTGAAATAAAAAAAAAATTTAACCAGCGGCCTAAAAAAAAAATTTTTTTTTCTACATTGGTAACCAGCAGAAGGCAGGATTTCATATTATCATGTTTATTTTTTAATTTTTTTTTTGGTTCCTTCACGTTTTCATTTATTTTTTAATAATTTATTTGACTTACAACTGACCAATAATATGTGTATGTATATACACATATGTGTTTTTTTATTTAAATTTTAACTTTTGCACTTGAAAATGCTCACCATATAGCTTCATATAATATATAGTTTTCATATACATATAACATTTAACATATAACATTATAATTTATAACATATAAGTGTTTATTATAAATAAATTAATATTATAGGATAATTTTGGCAAAAATACACATTCTCTTGTTATATAAATTCGTTAATAATAAAAAGGTGATCCTTTCTTACACAAAAAAAAATTAATTTATTATTTCTTGAATATAATATTGTTATAATAAATAATTAGAAAATTTGATGAAGATTAATGGGACTCGCGTATATATATAATAAAAATGTTGAAAAAAATTTTTTTTAAGGAAATACAAAAATATTATTTTAAAGGTCCTTTTTTATTTTTTTGTTAATAAATTAATTTATAATTGAAATATATTTCGCGTATGTATACTTAAGATGAAGAATTGAAGGTCTTAATATTACAATATTCAAAATGTAGCTATATATACGTTTTGAGTTGTTTAAATTTTAAAAACATTTTGCCTACTATATACAGCAGTCTGGTTCTTAAACTTTATTTTATGATATATTTATATATATATATATACATATATATATATATACATATAAATACATATATATAGATATATATATATATATATATATATATATATATTTATATATATATATATATATATATATATATATATCGTAATATTGCGACATATATTATATCATAATATTGAGATATATATTATATATACATATCAAGATATGTATATATATATATACACATATATATATATATGTATATATATATATTTATATATCATGATATATACATATAAGTACGTATATATATGTATATATATATATACATATATCGTGATATATTATAAATATATATATGTATATATATATTTATATATCATAATATAAATATATATAAATACGTATATATATATATATATATATATATATATATATATATATTTATATATCATGATATATATATATAAAGTATGATATATTTATTTTCATTTATTTTTATGGAGTACGTTAGATAGAAAAATATAACTCACGTTGAGAAAAGGATAATTGCCAAATGAATTGTTATACAACATCAATTTTTTTGAGATTTGCGATCAGTATTTTCTAACAAATCAGAAATCAAAACTAATTCAAGTATGAAAACGTTATTAAATCATTCAAATACAATTCGAAAATTAGTCATTGATTTGCATGAACTTTAACTTGTGATAAAACTGAATTATATATAAAAATTTAAAAAATTTCTTTATTGACTCTGGCTATAGCCATTCCAAGAACTTGATATTTTTAATATATGGCATACTTTTCTGTTCTTTTATCTTTAAGTTCGGGTGAGTTACCTCAAATTATTACCTCTCATTTCAGTGTTCATATTTTATGGGTACCTATATAAATTTGCTCCCAATTCTATACTAAATGAAGTTGTTCGAGAAATAGACTCATTTTTATGTTCTTATAAACTCATCGAAATTTTCACAAAAATTTACTAATATTTGCCTTTGTTGTATTTGAATCTTACAATAGATCTTTCTATTTCTTATTACCATCTATTCTATATACTTATTTCATTGTAATTGAATTCTTAATCATTATCCCTTTTGCGAACGTTTAAATCCACAAGATGGCAAAATTCGACTTACAAACATACATTCATACATACGTATTTATTTATAAATTCCCATGCTTAATTTGCTATAATAATAAAATAATTTCCACACATACTCAAGAGTAAACAAAAAAAAAAAAAAAACGGCGCATACTTGAGATGGCGCCCGCCGAAATCTGTCTATACACACAATATTATATACAAGTATTATATATATATGTGCAAATAAACTGACAAAAACAAAAGATAAAAACAATGAAGAAAAAAAGTTTTAATCAAGTAGTTTGCCAAATAAAGTTAAAAAGGAGCAGACAAACATACCCACATAATTACGTATACCTATACGTAATACTTAGGTATGTCGCTATGTATATACGCACAAAATTATACCATACACAATATTGCTGTTTTTATAAGGTAGAATGGCGCAGCAGACAGAGTAAGAAAGTATACGCGAAATAGTTGAAAAAGGAAGAATGTATATGGAAGAGACGGCCAAAATTCAGAAATTTTGTTATGAAAAAAAAGTTTTATAGCAATGCGTTTTAGTTTTTAAAAAAAAAATTCTTAGAGAAAAAAATTCAAAGACACAAAAATAACGAAAAAAATTGAAAAGGGGCAAAAAATTTTTTTTTGTTTCTTAAACAATACAAAAAGGGCTCCAAATCAAGATTTTGAACAACGAGATAAAAACTTTGAAAAATTCGCAAGTAAACTGCAAAAAAAAAAAAACACACAAGAAAAAATCAACTTAAAGGATTGGCGTAAACCAAAAACGTCTTCGTAAATATTATTAAAAATATATACATACATACAATTGTATGTCAGTATGTAAAAATATTGAAAATTATAATATAAAAGGCGTATTGTTTATAGAAAAAAAAATAAGAAAATATTTATGTACGTATGTATGTATGTATGAATGAGGTAAGAAGAAAAAAGGAAAACGCGAAAAATATTTCTAATAAAAATAAAATGAATGGTTGAAGGCTAAAATAATTCGACACACACACACATATATATGTGTAAACACATAGTTCTTCTTCGCTTTTTATGTAGAATAAAAGATTCATATTCAAAGATAAAAATTGTTGTAAATATGTATGTAAATATACATACACACATAAGTATGAAAAAATTAAGGAAAAAAAATTCTAATATAATGTTGGTCTAATATTTAGGTACGTACACACACATCATTAGATAACTGAATAGGTTCGGATCGTGCCTACTCACTGAACCCAATTATTATTCTCCGGTTTTTCTAGTGCTATGTATCTCAAGTTAAGGAAAATTGGAAAGAGCTTCTTCTTCACCCAAAGACCGGGGTCTTATGCTCCTTCTCAGGTCGAGCGATATAGAACCGTTTGTTGTTCACAGTTCATCTACAAATGAGCACTGTATCTAGATGGCTTTATTTGTGTTGTGATATTGCCGAAAAAATCACGAAGTCCTGCCGAAAACATTCCCAAAACATTTTGACAAATTTATTTTGAGCATGTAACATTTCAAACTCATATTATTTTCCTTATTTTAATAAAAATCTGATCGTCTTCCGTACTAAATCCAGACCTGTGCAAAAGTCATATCCATATATAGACATGAAACAATTATTATCGTAAGTTTAGATTCAATTTTTTCAGTAATTCTGTTCCTTTTATTGATTGAGAAGTCTGAAGGATATTTAGAATATTTTTAAATGTACGGATTGAAAATTGAAAAAAAAGTACAAAAAAAAAAATGAAAAAAATAATTACAAAAAAAAAAATTTTTTTTTTAATTTTTCAATTTTAATTTTTACGTTGTTTTTTGATTTTGCGAGTCTTACATTCCAATGCAAGTGTACATAAGAACAACACCACATAGATAGCTGAAAATTCTAATTTTTTTTTTTTGTAATTTATTATTTTATTCTTATTATACCAATTTTTTCTTTGGTTATTTGTTAAGTTTTTTTTTCTGAAGCTTTTTTTGTTATAGGCTTATCAAACTGGCGCTTAACTTGTCGTTTGATATAAGATCTTGACAATAAAGGAAAATTCATAAATATACGCATAAACGGAAATTTAGTATTGAAAAATTATTTTTTGAATTTTTTATGTGCCGAAATATAAAGTAAAAATATTTTTCGAGTACCAAGGAATCTGGATAAGTTTTAAATATTTTATGAAAAGGAATCTTATACGAAATTTTATGAGGACGATCAATTTTTACAAATAGTTGTATGGGTTCTTTTAATTACTGTCCGACTTTCTATTTTGGTATATAAGCATTAATTAAATCATAACTCTACAAGTGACAAGCTCCTGTTATTTTTTACCTGTTTTAATAATAAACAAGTTGTTATACCCTATTCAGGCAACTTTGTTGTATAGTTCGTTCCATTCATGTTATTGGACTTGGACATTTTACATTTAAATCAGATCTATACTACAGTATATAAGCTAATAAAAAGTCAACAACTCTGGTGAATTGTTAATTATAATGGGCTTTCTTAATCACGCCAAATGTGTACCATGTTGGGTTTAAATCAAAAGCAAACTATTATGTGCCCAACCTACGTCAACATTTTATACATGTACTTTATATAAGAAAAATATTCTCAAATTATATTTTAAAAATATTTGTAATATTTTTGTAAAAAAAAAACAAAAATAAATTAAAAATTAAAGATCTAATCAGTTTGTAAAATGAAATTTTATCTTAAAAATTTAAAAGGAAAAAACAAAAATTTAAAAAGAAACAAAAAAAAAAATTTTGTAAGAAAAATTTCTATGTGCATCTGAAATTCAAGTATAAAAGATGTGAAAATTCGTTTCCTATTAAGAAAACTTTTAATTCCTTGTATTTTGATAAAATGAGAGCCAAAAAAAATAAAAATAATCACATTTTCTTAAAATTTTGTATTGTAAATAAATGCTTATATACTTACAAACATGCAAGCCGTATACATAATATTTCAACACTAAGAAGCATAGCTGTTAGGAAATTTTATATTACGGTACTTAATATCTCACATATTTATTCTTTATCTGTACAAAATCATGTCAGAGTTAGAATAATGTGCATAAATATATGCATACAATTTATATTCAGTTCCGTTCCGTTCAATTAACCTTTATTATAAAGGATCTAGATATTTTAGTCTAGATATTGATGTAAAACACACAAAAATTTAGATCTAAAGTAAAGCTTATATTATTCTGGCTTTACAATCAAATGCGGAACAACAAGTTTTAGAGTTGAAACACAATATTTGGAATGAGATTTTTCCACTCCATGTAATAATGTGTGAACAAGTTCTTGAAAATGTTCAATTTTCGTATGACAGTCATACCAAAATATATAAAGTGTTATACAACATTCTGAATTCTGATTTCTCTTTGAAAAAATAACAAAATTACACACTACTAACACTTTATGTAATAAATTTCTTTATATACATCTATCTCTATTTCTCTTTCACTTTACATAATAAATTTTATCATATAATTAACCACTATGACACCTTTATACCATACACACATATTTATTTAGTTTATTATTTTTACCTTTTTAATTAAGAAAAGTAAAAAGAGTTCTTTTTGCTCTTATTTTAATTTTTTTTTAATTATCTGTTCATGCATATTGTATATATGTAATATGCAATTTAAAAAATAGATACATGCTTATATAAATGCAAAATTTGCGTAGATATACGAAAGTATATAATTATATACAAGATGAAACTGTGTTTGTAATGTAAACGCATCATCGCACCATACAACTATTATCACTTTGTTAATCATTACACTTACTTTATTAAATATGTAGGTTCTCTGCATTATTGTGGGTATCTACATGCCATAATAATGCATAATATATAGCATATGCAAATTAAAATATTTTAGGTATACTGTTGTGCAAGTTCGTATATTTATTTTATTTACGTGCAAATATACATTTACATATTGTTATTTAATTATATAATAATAGGATTTTAATATAAATATATTTATATTTTTTGAGTTAATTATCATTTGTATATAGGGATGAAGTGTATATTGTGTTATACACTTTGAGATTTAATATAACTATTTCCTATAAAATATGCATTATATATATATTAAATATATTAAATATATAATGTAGTATAACAGTTGAAAAGATCACACTTTTTATTATGAAAGAAAGAAAACTACGTGGCATACGAGTATGTTAATTCGTGTATACATATATACGAAATGTTATAATACCGATAAGTATGCGTTTATGTAGATTTTAAAGCTTTTTTAATAATTCACATTTCGCTACTACTAGTTTTGTGTTTTGATATAATTATAAATATAAGGGTGTAAATTATATAACAAGCCCTTTTATATATGCCTTTATATATGCCTTTTTTATTCAGATGAATAGGACCAACCTGGCGTGGTAAATACAATATAATAAATTAAAATCTATTAAATCTTAGAAATTTGTTACATTATATTCAAACATTATATTCAAACAAATTAATAATTTTTGTATAACACTCAATTTATTTGTTATACTGTTATTTTTGTATAACAGTTAATTATTTTTAATTTAAAATTTGGGCATTATTAAATTTTACGAACGCGCAGTCAAAATCATTTATAAAATCTCGTAATAGAAATTTTATTCACTTGGAAGTGATGTATAATATGGTTGATTGTGGCTATATAAAAGAAAATTATATATGGCAACTCTTTAAAAAAATTATGGCAATAATTCTGTTAAAAGACGGTAGATAAGTAAAAATGCTTTTGCGCTACTAATTTAGTAAGTATAATTCAGAATAAATATAAAAAATAATGTAGAAAATTTTTAAAAATGGTGTAAATTATAACACATAGGTGCACAAACAGCATAATATTATAATTATACTTACATATATTTATATATATATTTAATTAATGCGTTTTTAATGTTAAGCCATGTAACAAGAAATCAAATTTACATAATATATAAGGTATATGCATTTAGGTACTTAAATGAATGAACATACTTACATCTATATGGTTAAGAAAAGGTGTATACTTATACACATATATGTATATAATATAAAATATAATATAAAATATAACAAAAAAAGAACCACAATTTTAAATTTAGTGCAATTTCATATACAATGCACTTTTTTGGTTTACTTTGTAAATGCACTCATTAATACTCAAAAATTATCCCCCTTACTTACATAACTCGTACGATATACATACAAACATGCTTACAACATAATATTATAATGTAAAATTATTGTGTATATACCTATATGTATATTTGAGCATATGTAATGTTATTTTTTAATGTGTATATAGAAAATCTTTTGCATTTTGTTTATCATAATATACGGCAACAAAAACAAAAAAAATAATAAAAAGAAGAAGAAAAAAATAAAAATTATAAGTATTGAGTGTCTGAAGCTCATTAAGTATAACACCATATTTGCATTTTAAATATGGTATGTACCTATACGGTGTAAACAGAATAAGTGTATGCATGCATGTGAATTTTTTTTTATTTATTTATAATGAAATGAAATTGAATGAGAATAAATTTATGCACAAATACGTATTAAGTATGTATGTACGTATGTATATCATATATCTTGTACGTCAGCCATAATCAACCATATTTTAAAAAAAAAAAAAAGACAAAAAATACAATTTTAATAAGGTAACAAAAAAGAGAAAGAAAATCATAACAATAATGACAAAAAAAAAATGATTTTAATGCTGCACTCTAATTTACACACGTTTTTATTCTTGTGTGTTTTTTTTTTTTTTTGTAGGCCTCACTCGCACCATGTTTTTCCCATATTTATTTATTATAAAGGTATTTACACTTCATTTTACAAAATTTTATGTTGTATACATACCTTCACACAAAATAACATTTATAATAAATTATTATTATGTATGTGAGTGTAAATGTATGTAAATATTTACAGTGTGAATGAATCGTTATACTTTATATTTCAGAAAGAGTGACATAAAGTGAATTTTGTTTAAATTATACAGAAAATAATTTAAATATAATTTGTACATACACATATTATATGTATAGCCATGTATGTGAAGTGACAATGAATTAAATTCCATAATAAAAATGTTAAGCCTGCCTTAATTATTATATTTCTAAATTACTTGTATAAAAACGAAAGTTTCTATAAATTTATAAATCTATACTGTATACATATGTATATAATTTTTCTATTACACGCATATTTTATTTGAAAATCGCTTATTAAAATCGCAATTCTTATCATAATATTGTTATACAATCGCTTATAACAATTGTATAACAATATAACACTCCTGCTGCCTGAGTTTTCTAATTTATTAAAAATATATGGTAACATTATCCTTGGTATATTTTGTTCGTAAACATTATTCTCACCTATTACCGATTCAATATGAAATAGAGAGATTAACATATAATGTCGTGCCTATAGTGATTCTAACAGTTCTAAATTTGATTATATATTCAGTATAAATTAGTATATTCCGCATTATATTCTATTAATTTGAAGAAATATTTTACTTATCTAAAAGAGATGACCAAATTAATATTGTTTTACTGTTTTATTAATATTTCGTTATACATACACATATTATACAAGACCATTATTCAAAGAAATTCAATTGCGCACACATGTATAATTAAATAAATAATTGACACCATATATACAAACACACCAAACTAACGATTCACTAATTTACAAAATTAAATTCATAAGATATTCATCAAAAAAAAAATAAAAAAAAATGGGAGGGATTCTTTTCATTTAAAAATTAATTTTGTATTAAATTAACGTTATACAAAAATGTGTATAACAGTTATATTTACTTTTATCTATATTATTATACATGTTTGTATAACAGAAAAAAAAAAGATAAAAAAATTAAAATAAGATGAAAAAAATCATCAATTTTTAGGCGCTATTTTTTACACCAATGTAATGATTATATAATTTAATTATATAGTACTTTATAACACATTTAAATATGTATGTATGTATGTAAATATGACTTTAAATATTTATTTAAATACGAATGTATGAGTATAATACTCTTTTAATGTTATTTTAACCATGGAATTTTTAATGGAATTTTAAAACTCTTATACTATTTTGATATTTTTACTAAAAACCTACATACATGTTCATGTATTGTATTTAATGTATGGAAGAGTATAGGGACAATTGTGTATACTAAATATAGAATTAAATGCAGAATAAATTAATTCACATTTCCAATTGATTATATAATTTTGTTTAAAATTTGAATATGTGCACCTTATATATGCAATAATGTGGAAATGCTTGCATAGTTCCGTACACATTATTTTATAATATTATATGAGTATAAAACAAAAGATGAAAAAAAATAAAATGTTACATGCATCAGCACTTTTTAATGATCTTGATTAATATTTTTAGTTTTCAAATTTTATTAGAAATTCAAATGAGAAATTCATTTTTAAATTCTTATCTGAAATTCCTTGAACACGCACGAATTATAATAATAAGGTACTTTGATATAAAATTAAAGAGTATAGGTTGATATTTTTCTAATTATAATGTCAAAATAATTTAGCATAATATGAAAGAATTTCTGCTGATAAAACGTATAACAGTTATCATATAACAGCTATATAATGACGGCATTCTAATATAATAATTATCTAGCAAATATACGACGCATAGTACTTGGTTTTCTATACAATTTTCCATACCAATATCTCTAACGCATACTTATTAAATGTAAATAGTTCTAACTAATAATTTTTGTATGGAATTTTGCATGTTTATTCATGAACAATTAATAATTTATATAAAACATGAAGAAAATAAAATATTGCAATTTCGAATTTTTTCAAAAGGCAAGCACATACTACATGTTTGCATAATTAAGAAAATTTCGCATTAAAAATTAAACAAATAAGCGCGTGAATTAAAAATAAATAAACAAGTATCTTATACTTCCTAGTATAACATTATCTATATACAAATATATACATTCATTGTATATAAATTCATGTTTATAATTATATATTAATTGTTTGCATTAAATTAACAAAATATAATGTATAAAATTTCTTATATACAAGTGCATAGTAAATAACATACTTAAGTTTTTAGTAATATTTTTAACCTCATTTTGTGTAATTCTGACTTCTTATGCATTAATATGGATAAGTATGTATGTATGTAATATAATTATATTAAAAATCTCACGTATATATAGTATATAATTTAATATTATATAAGCTGTAAGGCAAGACTATATATATCGTAAAAAACATATTATATATAAATTCACTGCCGTGTATATAATTACCTATACTGATTAGAACTAATATTAACATTTCAAGGAAATTTTATATATATCTTCCTCTTTACATAAGTATATTTGTAGGCATTTACAATATTATTGACTTATAGTAAGCATTGGTATATAATTATGTTTGTTTTTCGTATATAACTACATTTACAAAAATATTATAATAATATCGAGTAAATTTATTAATAAAATTAAGAAAATTACATAGTACTTATTATGTAAATAAAAATGAGGTTTTGATATCACGAAATCAAGAACCTAATGGTAAGCATGGGTCTAAAATTTCCGAACAATTTTTAATCTATAATAATAATAATGAAATTTTCCATATACAATCTAATTAATTCAAGCTGCCCTCTTTCTAATTGGAATAAAAATGAATATTGGCAACACTCATGCAATTAAATTTTTATTTCTAATATTAAGGGTATAGATCAAAAGTGCCTATTCAAGGAAATCAAGGAAATTCTTAAATTATCATACTTTTTTCTTTAAAAAAAAGAAAAATTAATTAAAAGCAGAATAATTCTACTCTTTCTTTCTTTCAGAAATGGAATTGTACAATTGTTTTGAATTGCTTTATTCTATATGAACTTTTCCCTACCTTAATAAGAATTTTCAATTGTTTAAAATTTAAAATTTTTTTTCTATTCTCTTCTAATTCCTATTTTTTCTATTATTTTTAAATGGAATTTGTTATAAAATTAAAATCTTTAATTTTTGCATCCTGTTTTATTTTTTCCTATTTTTTTTGTTGCTCTACAACAATAATAGCAATGTGGAACAAAATTTGAAAACCCTAAGGGCAATTTTTACATTAATAAAAATCATAAATTAAAAAAAAAAAAAACCTTTACCACCTTATTGGTATTTAATGAATTTTTTATTTTTTTTTTTGTATTTTCTTCAAAAACTTCCTTATTATTACTTTTTTTTTTTCTCCTGTTTTTTTGATATACTTATTATTTTCACAGCTTTTCATAACCATTTCAACGCCATTTTACTATTTCTATATATTTTCTATTTAAAAAAAAATTTTTTATTTTTTAAGTGGGTGCAAAAATGAAATTATTATTAAGAACAATAATAAAATTATTATTAATAAAAGTTGATGAACTGAAAAATAAATAAGTACATTAGAACAATAAAGCTTAAAATAGTAGTAGAAAAAAGAAAATTCTGTTATATATAATATGTACATAATTGTGTAAATTCTTATCGCCTATATCCTTATATACATTGCAATAGTTTAATATATAATTATGTTCCCGTATAACAAATTAGTAAAAATAATGAACTATTTAAATAAACAAACAAAAAAAAAATTTTTTTTGAAATCTGTTATACAAAATAATAATGATATTTAAACAATTTATAATTAATAAATCTTTGTAAGTTTACGGGAAATTTTCTATAGCATACAAGATTAGTTGAAAAAATAGCAATAATGGAGTTTGTACCTCTGAATTATAAGATATGAAAACTAATTTATACGATTATTATAATTTGTTTATTGTGCTACTTGTATTTCGAAAATATCTCATTTACAATTAAATTTGCTAGTGTATTTTCTATTCCTATACATAAAATATGAGTTCAAATCTCATTTTGCTATTTCAAATATTTTTCTGATAATCAAATAATTTAATTATACAGGTCTACATTGATGATGAAGGAGTCTGTGACATTTAATATTTATTAATTTGATTCAAGTCTTTTATTAAGGTCTTATACAATATTAGAACAATTCTAAGATTACGATATAAAACACTAGTTTTTAATTGATCAGTTTCATCTTATAATTGATAATATGATCTTATGTCGTACAATAAGACTTAGTCTTTAATTTATTATACTCAACAATCTCAATTCTTATACCTATTCCTGATTGATTATACCATCATGTGATCTTATTAATAACACTGTTATTAATTCTAATGTTATATGAATTCAATTATTAATTTAATTATAATTTTTATATTACAAATTTATTTATATTAAAATTTCGTTACCTAGTGGAATTTCACATTACACTGTTGCGCTAATTAATGATAATAAGAAAATGGAATCATATTGCTTTTATAAGAAAATTTTAGTATAGACGGTGCTATTTGTGAGGACGCTATAAGAATCTGATTTTAAGATATTATTTTAGTTATAATTGATAATTCCAGGTATTTAACATGGTTTTTAATAGGCTTTTGCTAATTACCATAATGCTAAATAGATGCTCGCGAGTTATCTGTAACATACATTGGCCCAGAAGAATAACAAATACGAAACTCTGGGAAATTACAACCCAAGAGCCAGTAGAATCCAAAGGGCCCCGACCACAATATCGCGGCAGGCGATGGAGTGGATTCCGCAGGGAAGAAGGGGTGTGGGAAAATTACGATTAACGTGGAGGATTACGATCAGTCGCTAATGAGCTAATCACAACCGGAAAATCATGGGCAGAAATTAAACTACTGTCGCAAAATAGAGTTCGATGGTGAAGCTTTATGGAAGCCCTATGGAATCAATGAAAGCTATTGAATTTTTTTTAAAATAATTCAATTCCATTATAAACTGAATTTCTGAAACCTTATATAATTTTTCTATGATTCAAAAAAAAAAAAAAATTTATTCATCATATTTAATTTTCATCTTAAAAAAAAATTATATAAAATATAACAAAAGGATAAAATAATTATTATACAGAAAAAAAAAACCAAAATAAAATAAATAAACAAAGTAAAATATTTATACAATACTAATTTTTTTTTGTCAAGAATAGATTCTGTTCTGACTGCATTAAAATACAAACGGCAATACAACAAATTTACCACCACAATCACCTCATAATATAAAAATCTAAATCTTTAGAACAGAATTATTGTGTGTATAAATTCTCTCCTACATAAAGTATTACGTAAAATCCTTAAATATATATATATATCGGAAAGTGTTGAATAAAAAAAAAAAAAAAAACAGAATAGAATAGAAAAATAATAATGAGAAACAAAAAATGAAGGCAGAACAGAGTAATCAGTGCTATAGAAACGACAGCTTCTCCACTTGATAAGATGCAATTTATTCCTTGTGCTTTTTATTTTTCTATACTATTTTTATTGCTGCTATTCTCTATATTGCTATTGTGTATGCACCTCTTTTGTTCTAGGATAACTTGAAGTTGATTGCAATGGCAGTGGAAAAAATTGAAAAAAGAAAAAAGGATAAAAAGGAATAAAGTACCCCAGAGGTGATTTTTAAGTAAGGAAAATTAATAAAAAAAAATTTCATTTTTTGTTTTGTTGAATTTTCTCTCCCAGAGAACAAAAAAAAAAGAGGACCTTAGAAAATTATAGAAAAATAGAAAATCCTTTAATTTTTTTTTTTCTTTGCTTGTTTTTGTATTTTAAATATAGAATGAGATCTTCTCTTGTTTAATAAAAAAAATGGGACACACAATAAAGGAAACCAGAAAGGAAGGAAATAAAAAATGAGAGAAAAAAAAGAGATTTTGAACAGTTTAAAAAAAAAAACAGAGAGAAATTAAAAAGGAAATTCAATTTCCTTAGATTTTTTATAAATGAAAACGTTTTTCATTCTTCGCTTCATTTTTTTTTTTGTATTTATTTATTGCATAATTCAAAGGATAAAGGTTCATTTTAAAGTGATAAAAATTATTAGAATTATTTTATTAATAATTTTTGTTTAATTAACAACGAAGGCTGTTTGTGCACTGCTTTTTTTCTCATCTTTTTTTGAAATTCTTATAAAACACCGGGAAATTATAAATTTTTTTTGTGTTTTTTATTTAATTATAAGAATTGTAATTTAACCTTTTAAGATAATTTTTTAATTCTGCTGTATTAAAATATTCACATAGTGTTCATTTAAGGTTTCGGCGCCTTAGAACTAGCACAGAGATTTAGAAAAGGAAATATTTACAATATTATAATTGTTTAATTATAATTTAATTAATTGGAATAAATCTAATACTCTGGTATATCTTATAATAAAATTTTAATTATTAAATAATATGAAATTACCGGAAAAATGCGATCAAAGTTAAACGCGCTACAATTACATTTTCCAAAATATCAAATAAATACTGTAGAAAACCCTACTCTGGAATTTGTATTTGAAACGCACGTATTGAACAATAGAAAGCTAATGGAATCGAATGAAAGTCAAATCCAGGCATTGTACCTACTGTTATACTACCTTAATATCAGTGAATACTCAATTTGTGTACGTATGGAGGCCTTCTTAAAATACAGCTAAATAAAACCACATTAAAAGCAACAACGTATAGTGGAATGAAAACAAATTATTGACACGTGTAATTTTTTATTTGTTATACACGAAATTATAAAAATTGTTCGATATTTTTTGCTTATATACATAAATTAAATATTGTATATTATGCGTTACAAAAAAATTTATTCATTTACATAATTTCGATTATAATAATTGAAAGTAATCAGAAAAATTTTCCATCTTGTTGCACACCTAAGTTTATTCGAGATATTAATATTAACACTGTTATACAATATAATAGAATGTTACTTATTATATATTAGCCGGTTAGATTTACTTAATTGATAATGATTTATTGAAAGTAGGTAAAAAAAAAAATGTTAATTACATTTTAATAATCATAATTATTTTTTATTTAAATGTGCCTAATATTTTGTTAATATTGAATTTTTAATGTACCTATAGGTGAAATTATTCGTGAATATATAAAAATTGAAGCCAACTTGGAATTGAGTGAATATTATCTAATTGTGACCAATGACGAATTCATAAATTGATTTTTTTTATTGACAAAATGACGACTTAATGGAAGAAATTTCTTGGTAATGACACAATAACCGAGTAAAGTGGAGATTTCTTCAGATATTGCATGGTTTACATTTTTAGAGTTTAGTTCTGCCCAAAAAATAAATGTTTTACATACTCACTGAAATAAAATTTAATGACCGTCCTATATAATTTTAATGCACACGCACACAATGGAGTACATTACTCCAAGAAAACTATGTTTATAGTAATGTTCAAGCAGTTTATCACAAATATACCAAAAAAGGAACCATAGAATAAATGCTTACTATATAAACAAAAACATAATATTCCTACCATATTCTCTATAATTTTCCATCTCCAAATTCTCATTATAAATTCAGAGCTATATATATTGAGTATAATTTTGGCTTATCAAGTTCATTTATATAATGGTTACTATATTTAGATAACAGAAAGACCGAAACAGAAACAAAAAAAAATTATAGAATTAAAAGAACTTAGAGAACTTAATTTATATATGGAATTGAATGTGTTTCTTCTTATTCTTCTATCGTATATTCATTCAGGTATGATATTGCGTTGCAGTGACCATCTTTGATTAATTTTACCTTTAAAAAAAAGAGGACAGTTTTATAATTTCGGGGTATTATTCTGCAAGCAAGAGATTGACTTTTAACAATGGTGAATATCCAAATAATATTGTAATAGGAAAAAATTCTCATTCACTTTGATAAAGGTTAAAAGATTATGAATTTGTTCCTTTTTAACTGTTAATAGCAAACAACCAAATGTATATCCGTATTTGAAGCAGTTATAGACTTATGAGAAATAAAAGCATGCCCCTTTCTGATTTGTTAGATTAGATTATATTGTATTACAAGGTGACAGTGGTCGACTGAAGACTAAGTCATTCCAGCTTACTATGGTAGTTAGAACTGTGGTAAACAGAGTTATTATGTTATTCCATCGTATATAGAGCATCTGTTGAGGCAATAACCCTCACATAATTAAACATTTACCTAAGCGTCACTTCTCACTACTTCAAAGGGTGTCACTGCATATTCTTCCAATTGAGTTAACTACCTTATGATTATGTTTCATAAAAGACAACTTCAATCGTCTCAACTTTATCATAACAATATGATCTACACTAACAGACCGCAGTTTCTTCCAATTTGTACAAATGACAACCCAATCTGTAATGTGTATCAGGCATGTAATCAAACATCCTGACCTACCTTACATTAGAATTCAAAATTTTACTAACCGTTCTGGGAGACGGCCCTGGAATTGAGAGTTTTATCTATTCCATTTCTCATACTCCATAGCTGCCACTGCCTTTTATTAATATTCTACACTTTTATCTGAATGGTCACCACATTTTTTTGTTAAAATCATATTAATACACACATATTATGTGCAGGTATAGGTATATATTATAGGCATGAATGCATAATATCCAAAATTTTTTTTGGACTTGACCACCATTTAGTATTAAAAAAATTTTTGTTTTATATTTTGAATCCTCTAAAAATACATACTATAAATATACTGTAAATAATCATTTTAATCGTTATCAGAAAACAAAATGAGCATGAAAAATAGTTATAAATAAAATTTAAAAAAAAAACAAAATAAATTTAGAGTAGCAGTTTTGTACAAACTTATTATCTTCCATTCCCAAATGATATTTGTGTGTATGGATGTAAAATGTTTAATAGGTCGAAAATAAGAAAAGAAAACCCATGTTTATTATAATCGAAATAATAAATCGAGTCACCCAAAAAAAAAAATAATTGTTTAAGGCGAAGTGAATAAAATTTTATAATAGAAAAAACCAAACAAAAACAAAATCAGGTCATAGATAACCACCGTATACAAGCTTTGATGGCGCGGCTTACAATTGCTATACTTTGGTAGTTAGAATAAAATAATTAGTGACACACAAAAGCAATTACGGTAAATAAAACCAAAAAAACTAAATGTGTTTTTTTTTTGTTTTTCTTTTGTTATTTACTATTATGTTTACCTTTCTTGTTTTTGTATTTGACTTTGGAGGATTGGAGGATATCTTTTCTCCAAAAGTACAAGAAGATTTATTTAGATAGACCTTTTTTTTTGTTTTTGCTTTTGTTTCTGTTGAAAGTATATTATAGTTATTTAAGAAAATATAGCTTCTCTTATATGTATAACAGTTTTACTAATATACTAACTAAGTATACAATTGTTAAAGATCTGATCAGATAATTAAAGAAAATAAAGGGGATAGTTAATTAGAGAAAGAGAACAAGGATTTCAATTAATATTAACAATCCACATACATAGATATATTATTATTAGAAATAATAGAAATTGAATGTATATTTTGACCCCCTCGAATAGGTTATTATTAGATTCAATGATTAAATTATACTATGTACTCGGTTGGATTATAATAATAAATGGTTTCGGTATAATGTGCGGTTATTTATTGAATGTAATTTTGTTCTTTTATTAATTTATAAAAAAATTTTAATTGAAATTGAAATTTATGTATTGTTAAGGCTACATAATTAGATAAAACGTAGCCTGGAAGCCACAGAGTTTGTTTGTATTTTTCCTATAGAAAAATTAAGAATTTTAATTTAATTGACGCAAAATATAAATTTTATAATATAAAGTTTGAATTGCGATTTTAAGGTAACCGGAGACGTGTAATATAAAATGATAAAATAAATTACAGTTTAAGGCAATGATAGAAAGTGTTATATAACCAGTATTCTGTTATATACATTTGAAGCTCAAGTTATTTAAGTTATAAAACACACTTTTAAAATTCCAAATGCAATTTTCCGCCTTAAATTTTTTAACACATTTCAAAATGCTCACATAATTTTTGGTTTCTATTCATAAATTTTCAATGATCACTAAATATATTTCAATCTTTAAAGACCAAACTTATTTAAACTCTAAATTAGAGTACCAAATATGTGTTTGGTATATATAACAAGTATGTACATCTGTAAATGTTATAACATATTCGTACATATATTAAATTCAATTTTAAAAGCACAAATGATAATACAAAAAAAAAAAAAACAAAAATTAAATTTACCTACCTATATCTATATCTACAGCATTAATTTAAATCTTTTCTCATTGGAGGGTCGTCATCACATTGTTATTTTTTTCTCAAATAAATTTATTTATTTATTTTAAATATATTTGTGTTCATACAATGTATGTATATATATATATATATATATATATATATATATATATATATATTATATATGCGCATACAAAATTGTCTCTTCATTTTACGTTAAATAAATAAATAACTATACTTATATAGTAAAGAACTTCTCATCCAATTAAGATTAGATTTTCAGACTTCATTTTCTGAAATAAATTTTTCCTGAATAAAATAATAAAATTTTCTTTATGTAATCTCTCCTCTTCTCTTCTATTATATTATACAAGTTTTCATTCTATTTTATAAATATAATTTCAAATATAAGAAACGATTTTAAGTTTTTCTAATGAATTAGAAGCTATATGTATTCGTACACATAGCTATGTATGTAAATAATGCAGGGGTGTTGAATTATAAAAAAGAAATTCAAGTACAAACAAATTTTCGAAACAGAACAAAGAGTATTACACATTTCTGAAATATTTAATATATTTTGAATAGAAAATTGTGTGCACACAAGATTCTTCTTCTATTATTAAAAATGTAAAAATATTGCATACCTTTAGGGGAAATTTAAAATTATGGCTTAACTAATTCAAAATTAGTGCTAATAGCACTAATTTTTTATTAGCGCTAATAAAAAATTTATTTTGAAAAATAAGTGAAAATATTTGGTATTAAAGCATCGGAACTCCGTACTTTGTACTCCGTTGAAGTACAAATCGTAACAAATCAGAAAAATAAAAATTAAGTGTAAAACAAAACAGAAAAAATTTTTGGTACTTTAATAATTTGCCGTGGCAACTGTGTAATTTACCAAAAAAATTTAATTTTTTCTCGAAATGAAAAAAAAAAACAAAATTTTGAATTCGCTTGAGTAAATGTTAAGTGTGTACCCGTATAATAAATTCAATGTAGCGCATGAATTCACTAAAAATATTTTCACTAATATTTTAATAATAAATAAAACTCACTATATTCCTTACCATATACATATACCTACTCACTTATGAAGATTTTCGTGGTAAATTTTCATTAAAATCCAATAATTTTATCCCCCCTTCCTCTTCCACCCCCAAGCCATTCCCCTCCAATTTTACGCTCTTACATTTTTATAAGCAATAAATTGAAAATGAATTATACTAAAAGAAAGAGTAAGAAAAATAACAGACGACACCTAAAAATGAGCGAACATATAAAAATAAACAAATGAATGACAATGTATAGAAGAAAGATAGATTTGAATAGAAAAGAAAAACTTCTTATGTGGGCATTTTAAAGAATAGAGACTAGATAGAGATTTTTTTTTTGTTTTTGTAGACGAAAACATTATAATATATGCATGTATATAGAATTATGAGAAACAGTACATACACTCCAACTATAATAAAATGTATATATACAAAGTATATACAAAGTTTGAAGACAAATAAATAAAACAGAATATAAATTTAATGTTTTGAATAGCTTGTATAAATAGGATCGGTCTTCTATATTATGCATGTTTCCGTGTATGTGTGTGCATGGATTCTATGTATGTACATACATATATGTTTAAAGAAGAATAAGAAATAATAAAAATATACAAGAAAATAAACAGAATATGTACATAACTTGTAATGTGTAAAGAAAAATAAATTGGGGGCGCCTACGATGGCGGCAAATTTTTCTCTATACATTCAATGAAAAAAAAAGAGAAAAAACAAAAAAATACAAGACAAAAAAAATTGAGGAAAATGTACTCGTGTTCAGTAGTTTTAATGTCGATTTTTCTTTTAAATTATTAAACAAAGCCGGCACAGAACACAAGAAAACAAAAGAAAAACAAAATAAAAACACAAAAAATACCATTGTGAATTTTCTCTTATACTCCCAATTAATCCAGTGATTGAAAACATTTTTTTTTTTGGTTAATTGCTGTTAAATGAAAATTTTACTGTTATAGTACATTTGTGTATGCAAGAATGCTTGTAGTACTATAAATAAATTTCGCTCACTAGTGAATATTTCGCTTTTGGACACAAATTAAAAGAATTTGGTCTAATACTCTAAGTCAAGACAACAGTACTCTAGGATTGTGGTACTCAAGGATAGTGATTTAGTTAAGCAAGTAGGTACTCAAAGATAAAACTAAAATCATATACATATTCTGTTCAGTACTCATGTTCGGGCGCCATTTAAACAAACTATTGCTGTATATACTCAATATTCAATTACTTATTATATTAGAAATATTTTCATTTCATTTACTATAACGTTAGTTAAAAAAGTTTTTCTAATTTAAAAATTACGAAGCTATAAAAATTTAGATAAAAAGCCATTCAACAATAAGAAAATTTTAAATTAATTGTGTCTGAAATAAAATGATTCCATCTCATATAAAAATAGTGTATGTATCCAAGTATGTATTGTGAAAATGTATAATAAAACGTTTAGGTAGCAAAATATCACAGCCATTTCAATTGTTATAATCTATAAAAGCGATCATTTTTTATATTATTATCGATTCATTCTTATTCTAATATTTGTTTTTCTTCTATTTGATTTTCAAACTTGAAATTCAATTTTTTATTACCACGAATCATTTTCTTGACCTTTTGCACATGTAAATAAAATTTAATTGTCCATAGACAATAAGAATTACAAGATATTTTAAAAAATTCTGTAGCTCTTATGCATTATACATTGTAATTCTTGATTTTTAAGGAAAAATTATTATAAAATTTCAGAAATAAGATATTGGATTTTATATAAACTTGAAAATAGTTTTAAAAATTCGTAATTTTTTGATATTCTTGAATTCAATGCCGACGGATTAAAATTATTACCAGTAATGCTAGTAATTATTGCGTTTTATACACAAAAGATGGCACTGTCTAAAATTAGGTTTAAGAATTATTTTTTTAACCCTCTCGGGCCTACACCATTCATCGTAAACATTTTGTTTTAAGAGATGCTCATACATTTTTTCAATAAATTAATGTATTTTTTGCAAAAAATTCCTGACAAAACCAAAAAGTTTTAAGATTAAAAAAAAATTTAACATTTCGATTATTACCATTAGACGTTGTTCTGTTACGGTTAAATATTATATTTTGTAATTTATAGTCTTGTAATTGTTGCATATTCAATTGCACAGTAGTGAATACCGACTAAAATTCAGAAGTATTGAACAGACTGAAGAAATAAAGAGTAACGATCAAAAAATAATTAATCGCATATTTTGGTCATGCCAGAAATACGAACTTTTACAATTAATTAACCAAGGAAGAATTGAAGGCAAACGAAGAGCAGGAAGAAAGAAAATATTCGGGCTATTTTGTCAAATATAGGAACAATTGAAAATTAAATTCACATACCATCAAATCTCGGAGAATACAGTAATATTGTTGCCAGCATTCGATAACTCATCAAAAGTACAGGCTTACATTTAGCAGTAGATACTGTAGAAAAATTCGAATTACATAATAAGATTCATGCCAATCTTTCTTAAATCTAATATCAAAAAAAACTAAAAAAATTCAAATCAAAAATTTAAATATTTAAAAAAAAAAAAAAAGAAAAATGTGGTGGCGGTGGTCTGCTTTTCTTTATTATATTTGTAATTTTGCCACATATATGTGAACTCAAAGTCCTATATGTACATACTCATTTTATTTAGCCGATATAGTTAATGTCCAATATGTAAGTAAGTAGACTAAATATAGTTAAACGTATGTGTATAACAAGACGGTAAAAAAAAAAAGAAATCGTCGTTAAAAACACAATCATTTAAAAACTATCAAAAAGCGGGAGAATACCCAAGCTAAACCAAAAAAAAAAAACAAACAACATAAAACAACCAAATCGCTTAACAAAACAATCATTGCGTTCAGAGATTGCTTCATGTTTCTACATATGTACGCGCATAATGAGATTCCTGTTTGTATAAGAACGGTGAACACTTTTTCTGTTTTTCTGTGTTTGTATTCATGATATGCGCTTTAACTGCTTGGTTGTCATTTAATAAAACCAATAATAATAATAAGAATAAGAGAAGAAAACAGAAAAATCAAAAATATAGTTAGCAAAAATATAAAAGAGAAAAAATTGTTCCCTTTATCAATCCAGAAAACCAGTCAACCTCTTTGTAGGTACATGAATTCTTTACGTTACATTTTTATTTATTATTATTTTTAATTTTTTTTTTTTTAATTTGTGTTTTTTGTTTTTTCTCCTGTTGATTGTCTTGATATTCTTAAGGAAAGAATGAAACTAACAACAAATGAATACCTTCGTATATACAAAATGCAAAAAAAAAAAAAGTCGCGTCTTCCTTTTTGAATTACTGTTCAGCACACTCTTTTTTTTTTGGTTTTAAAGAATCGAAGAAGACCGCGGGCGCCATCCACTTGAGAGTATAACAAATAACATAAGCAAAAACAAGAAAAAAACTATAATAAAACAAATAAAAACTCCAATAATGCAAATATATGAGGACACGAATAAAAAATAAAAATAATAATAAAAAAAATATAAAATTCATAAAAAAAATAAGAAAATTAATAAAAACAAAAAAAAGGATAAGAAAAATCAAAAAAGACAAAATAAATTTTTTTGAGTTTATTTTTCATTTTTGGTAATTTTAAAAGAAAGTGAATCTTAATATTTTCTTAACAAATAAATTTTGTACACCACACTCGTACAATTCTTAAAGTCTTATTACGTGCTTATCTCACTTATTCACTCACTCCTTTTAGTCACTTTTCATAACTATGTGACTGAATAGCGGCTGAATTTTTTATATATATTTTTGGAAAATATATAAGGTATTTTATACAAAAAAGCTTCTTTCAACACATAAATTATATATAGTTCGATTATAATATGAAAGTCACTTATTTTCTTCTCACCTCAAAATCTTTTGCAAAACTTCAAACGCGCTTTTTGGCTAAACTAGAAGAGATGGAGCAATTTTAAGTGTTTTTTGTGATCACTGGGAATTCACAGATTCTGCCAATATATGATAATAGGCTGTAGCAAAAATATTTTTGAAGATATTTAAAAAAATCTTTTGCAAAACTTTAAACGGGTTTTCTGGCTAAACTAGAAGAGATAGAGCGATTCTAAGTGTTTTTTGTGATTACTGGGAATTCACAGATTCTGCCATTATATGATAATAGGCTGTAGCAAAAATATTTTTGGAGATATTTAAAAAAATCTTTTGCAAAACTTTAAACGCGTTTTCTGGCTAAACTAGAAGAGATAGAGCGATTCCAAGTGTGTTTTGTGATCACTGGGAATTCACAGATTCTGCCATTATATGATAATAGGCTGTAGCAAAAATATTTTTGGAGATATTTAAAAAAATCTTTTGCAAAACTTTAAACGCGTTTTCTGGCTAAACTAGAAGAGATAGAGCGATTCCAAGTGTGTTTTGTGATCACTGGGAATTCACAGATTCTGCCAATATATGATAATAGGCTGTAGCAAAAATATTTTTGAAGATATTTAAAAAAATCTTTTACAAAACTTTAAACGCGTTTTCTGGCTAAACTAGAAGAGATAGAGCTATTTTAAGTGTTTTTTTGTGATCACTGGGAGTTCACAGATTCTGCCATTATATGATAATAGGCTGTAGCAATTGAGTTTTGTGTTTCTGTTATCCGATATTTTAATATTTTACTTACACTGAAGAGTCGCCTTCAAAAATAATCCTTATTATGGAAATCTATCTATCCTTTTCATACTCATATATATACGTACATATACATTTTTCTTAAATTTTTCCATTTTTAAAATTTTATGACACTCTGTCACCAACACTAATGTGTATTCAATTGACAGTAAATATTACCATTAAAATATTATTAATAATTCTAACTTCGACATCATCTAATGTCACAATATGTTGTTGCCTCATTGTGAATAAACAAACACACAGTTTTCCATCTAAAAAAAAAAATGCAAATTATTGTTTTTAATATCATAGGTGGCCGTCAAATGTCTTTTTACAATTTGTTTACTCTCCATTTTTTTTTTTTTGAATAATGTTAAATATGCCTGTCAAAAAATTTTATTTTTAACAGGCATACTTAACATAAGCTATTATGAATTTATGATGTGATCTTAAAAAAGAAATTATGCGTAATTGTTTTTGCAATATAAGGAAATGTCAAATTTATTTCAAATGAAATAAATATGAAAGAAATTGTTTTGTCAATTATTGCATAAATTTAGGGATAAATAATATTTACTAGGATTTTCAATTTTGCCACATTGTATAATGATTAATCAGTATATGTATATATATGTAATTTAGAAGATTTTCGATATTGTTAATTGAGAATAGTTGATTTTTCATAATTTATTGAAAATTCTTTTTTTCTATATTTTGAATTTCTGGTTTATGCTTAAATTTTTGTTTTTAAAACAAATACCGAAAAATTATGCTCTGCAAAATATTGAAATATATACAAAGGAGTTTGATCAGATCTGTCCTGTGTCAGGTCGTGAGGTCAGAGTCACACTCGTAAATATCTGCACGTACCTATATATAATGATATTATGATGATATAATAATATTATATTTTGATATATATGTATGTATATGTATGCATACGAATAAAAATTTCTAATATTGCAAAAATAATCAATTTTTTATTAAATTATATTATTAAATTTAGCTACTAAGCACTAAGTTTATATACAAACACTATGATTATTATACAAGTATAAAATATTCGCCATTATTTTATATTCTCATCCCTATATCACCAATCGCTATATATCAATATTATCATTATCTTTCAATATCATTAACATTGAAATGATATAAATTTCATATTATAGACTATAAATTTTTTTTTAGGATAACTTTTGGGTATATCCTATATTATATATGAAGATGATATAGCAATGATATTGATAATGATAACAAAATGTGATTATATTATTGATATATATAGTGATTATGTATGATAACAATGATGATGATGATGATGGTCAACTGTAATAGTATGTTATGAATAAGAGGCCATTCTACTCCTCTAATATAATAATATACTTTTCATTATTCATCATATATATCATTATATTTATGTAGGATATATATGTAGGATATATAATGTTATTATTTAAATATAACAAAAATATAAAAGAAGAGTATTTTCTTTATGCGACATTTTTCGCACATGCTCATTTCTATCTACTGGGCGTCGTCTAGATTTAGAAAATTACTTCTTTTTTTCTTATTTTTTTTTTTTTTTAATTTTTATTTGATTTTCTTATGTTTGTGTTTTTTTTTTAAGTAAATGACATAAAATACAAATATAATTTAAGAAAAGCAAAAGAAAAAAGGTATACTTAAAGCGACTACACTTCTATGAACGTGTACATTGTACATATATACACAATTATACATATATATAGATTTACATTGAAGAGATTAATGGCATAAAGAATTATTGTTGATATAGTTGATACTAAATACAAGTGTATAGATACTCTAGATAGAATGATGGTATTTAAGGTAGTAGAAGGAGAAAAAAAACAGAAGTGGTGACAATATATAAATGAAGACCTAAATTGTAAAAGTGGAGGGGGGAGGGAGCAATTTATATATTTTAATATGTAAAGAATAAGGTGAATAATAGAGTGTGGTGGTGGTGGTGCTATAGAATAAATTTTTATACATACAAAAAAAAAAAAGAAAAACTGAGAAAAACTGTAAAAATAAAAGATAATTTGATAAAAGATTTGTTAAAATTATTGATTTGGAAATGGCTGAACTTATGAAAAAACAAAAACAACAACAAAAATCATAATAAAAAAATAAAAATTAAGGATTTTTTTTTTTTGAGGACAACTACTTGTAAATTTTATTGACCGTATATAAAATGTAGTAAGAAAAAAATTTTTTTTATAGATTTTAAATTAAAAATATTTTGTAATTTAATAATTTAAGTTGAAACTCTTTACAGCTTGTATATATAAAAATGCAATGTAAGGGGAACGTACTCTACGGATTACAAGCGGTCTTCTTACACTTGTTGCTAAGTGTTTCGTATATTTTATTCATTCCCTTGGAAAATTCCGATTTTCCAAAAGAAATTTCGAAATTTTTATTATATAGAGAATTTACAGAATGGATAGGAACATTAAACTCATAACACTTACCTTATACATAGTTCGCCTTTGGATATTTCAAAACCAACTTAGCTGGTTCACCTAAGTTAAGGTTAGCTATTCACTACAATCAAGACCCTATAAATTTACAAAAATTATTAATTATAATAATTAGAATTAAATATGCGAATACAAACCCGTTTAAAACTATAAAATTCCCATAATTCTTGACACATCTTGCCGCGAATCATTTACCTATTAAGTAAACATCTTTGAGTATTTTCTTTAATCTGTAACGACTTCCTTTTCAAGATTCACATAGAATTTTATTAAATTTTTTGTTTCACATTTTGTTTTTTTTTTGTGCACTTTGTTTTACTTTCACTTTGCCAATTTTATTTTATGTATGAAATAGAACACTCCGACGGCCGAATTTCATATTATAAATTACTCGGAATATTCTTGTATATACAGAAGAAAGTAATTTTTTCAGAATATGGCATTAAATTGATTCAAAAGGTTATCACTCCAACATTTCGAATTTGTATTTATTGATTTATGATCTCATCGGCTCATTATTGAGCCAATGAGCGATATTCCAAAATTAGCATTTTCCAGGCAGGCTTTCTTCTATAAACGGGAGGTGTTAATATAAGGTTGCGTGGAGCGCCAACAAAAAAGTATTGAAAGGCTTTACAACTTTTGTTAGTATGAACAAGTTATTAATCACGAAGGTTTGAGAATTTGAGCCTGTTTTGAACCGAAACTGTGAACCTTTGAACACAGGCTCTTTTATATTAAACATAGATATTTTGTAGCCTTCTTTGTGTTTCTTCAACTCTTTGTAATTTTAATAGTATTCAGCTCTTTCCTTCATTAATTCGTGAATCTTCCATATGTGGCAGTCAATGTGTTAAGAAGCACCTTATTTTGTAAGCAAGTAAATCTTCTCATTTAAATAAAGATTATGTTTTTTTTTTAAAACATACTTTTTCTCTTCATTATTATTTTATTAATTCTTGATATTAAAACATATTTATATAAAAATTACAAAGTTATAAACAAAATAAAAACAAGAAAAAAAATTAAGATAAAAGTTGCTAGTAAAGTGCATAAAAACGCGAGCGTTTAAATCCATTTGATTTTTTTTCCATTTTTTTCGTTTATTAAATTTTCATCTTTGATCTTAGACCGACATCAATATTCGTTCGTTCTGTTCGTTCAATTTTCGTTCCATTCAAATAAAATACTATCAACATACAAGAAAACCAGTATAAAGCTAAGATAATAATAAAAACAATAAAAAAAAATAAACTGACAAAGTACTAAAATAAAAATCGATAGCCATTTAAAGAATAAACTGGTGGCGGCTTTACATAAATTTAATATGAAAAAAAAAAAAAATCGTAATCAAAATATAAAAGAAAAAAAATTAATAAAAATTAAGTATGTAGAATCATCAACTAAATGTGTACGAATGTGTGTATGTATATAGCGAAAAGCGATTTTTCTATATTGGTATACAAACTACACATCAGTTTTGGGATTCGACCTTAGACTTTTTTTTTTTTTTTATTTTTTCTTGTTCAACTTAGAAGGCAATGAAAAATTTATATGAAACTCATAAAATTTTTTTAAAACTTATTTTAATATTTTCTTTTAATTTTGTATAATACGCACAACTCTGTTATTAATACTCGTAAAACAGGGTGTATCCTGTATAACAATTTACAAATCAGTTTGTCATAGGAATAAGAAGAATCAAATATTTTTAATTAGCAGTGAAAATGCTGGGAAGGTTGACATTCTAAGAAATGCAAATGGAAAAATTCAAATATTAGTTCAAATATTGCATTGAAGTCGCTTTCATTCTCCCTAATCATGTGACAGACTGACTGTGCTGGAATACCACAATGCGCTCCAAAATCTTTGTAATGACAAGGGCGTGGCACTGGTCTAGGTACTTGTGCGTAGTAATAGGATGGAAACAAGTGCGTTTCGGAGATACACTTGCAAAAAAAGACGAACACTGCACAAAATACTTGTACTATATAAAAGAAGGATAAGCTTACCGAACTGCATAGTGACAATGGCTGTATTATTGCCGCTTTTACGGTAACAGGGTAGTATAATGGTCAATATAATATCGGAATACCGGTTTATCGGTATAAATGCGTCTAGAATGCGGCTCACGGATAACGATCTCTGTAGGAATTGCGATGAGCCATGAATTTTAAAAATTTGTTATGTGTTCCATAGTTTATACAAAAAAAATTTTTGCAACAGAAGACCCGGTATAATATGTTACCAAAATTGGATTTGTTTTTTTTTCTTATAAATTATAGGAAACAAAACTTTTTCTGTAAAACTTACATCTCCACTTATCTTACACAAAATACACACATATACAAGAATCTACAAACAAAATAGATATATAGATTTAAAGAAAAAAAAATGGTTAACATTTAAAAATAGATTTGTTGTAAATGACCACTTGAACGTGGTCAAAACTTTGATGGCGGTATTTTTTCTCCATAAAGTTTTAAGTTACTAATTTTTTTTTTTTTTTTTGCTTTCCTTATCATACTTATTGTATGTATTTATGTATACATATATTACATTTATATATAAATGTGGGATTAATGTATTAAATGAGGCTGTTAAAAAATACTTTTAAATATAAATTATAAAGTTGTTTTATAATTATTCTATATATACATTTTTTGCCAATTCAAATGTTTAACTTAACTAACTACATGTATATACATGTACATTGGAAAGACAGAAACAAAAATAGAGAGAAGTTCGTGAAAAATAGATAAAGAAAATCAATAATAATAATAATAATGAGAAAGAAAATTAATAAGAACCGAGGAAAAATTCAAAATTTATGGTGAGTCAATCTATACATACAACCGCGACACAAATAAAGCCGACATCGAATATTACAAAAGACCAAAATATTACAAAATCAAAGAGCAGAGAGAAAAAAAAAAACCAATGAACCAATCAATGAAAGTAACCAAATATAACCTATGAGCGCGTGATAAAATGCCAATGGGTGGTCTTTATTATAGAGCAAAAAAGAAAAGGCGAAACCAGCAACAATAACAACAACAACTTACTAAGTAAAACACTTTGTATATTTTGAATTTATTATTATTTTTATGCATATCTATATATACTCGTGTACATGTATAATTTTTAGAATTATAAGAATTAATCTTTGAATCGGATTTTGGTTTTTGAAGTTTAACTGTGTACCTATGTACTTGAAAAACAAGATAAAAATGGAGAAAAATTATGAATTTAATTTAATTGATTGCAAAAATATTATTTTCTTTAAAAACGTATTGTATATACAAAGAAATATGACCAGTAATTTTATGTATCTACTTAAATCGTTTCTTTTGTCTGATCTTCCATACAAAACAAATTAATTAATGATCCTGTTAAATATGGAATTAATTGTATGGAGGTTTATGCTTCTAAATAAGCGAATTAGTTCGAAATCTCAATTATTTTCAATTCAGCGTCTTTTACTGAGTAATTGAGAGATCATGACATATTTAAAAATTTGTACATTGAAATGAAGGTACTTCAAACTGTTATTCATAGATCTCTCTCATATTCAATATGCAAATGTCATTTACATATTTGTTCGACTTTTGCTCTCTATAATTTAATTTATGACTTCAATTTACTACAGTTTCATTTGATTATCATTTCTTAAAACCTTTCTTTACATATTCTCAATAGTTTGTTCACGATTAATATTTTCCATTGTCAACTCTCTTAAATTAATTAATTAACGTATTATTATATAAAAACTCTAAAATTTTAATTTCATATAAAAATTGTTTGTACCTCATATACCCATTTACTTAATTTTAACGATTTGTACTAAAATTAATTTTCTTTAAAATTTAAAAAGGAATTTGAAAAATTTAAATTTGTTCAAAAAAGAAATATAATCAAATGTCGAAAATTTTATTATATCAGTTATTCAATTAAAATGTGACAATAAAATTTAAAATTATGCAAATCTATAGTTATAATTAAAAGCTTTAAGTATTATACAAACCTTAAAACACATAGACAAAAATAAAAAAAAAATTAAAATATTAAAGCTAAATTAAAATTTTAATTAAGTATCGATTATTAAATAATAAGTATTATATATAAAAAATTCATATAGAAAAATACGATATTATATACGATAAAAAAAATATCGAAAATACTAGAAAATTATTTTATCCAAAATACCATCAAATTTACTAATTTTAATATCATCTTTTTATTATTAAAATATTATTGATTATTATAGAAGTGAGTAGTGCGAATATTTTTCATAATTTACTTACCCCTCCTCTCTCTTTTGCGCTCTAACGGAAAAGATTTCGATAATTTTTTCTTCTTATTATTGTTATTTTCTAAAACCGATACCTTCGTCCGACTATATACTCAATCGTAGCTTAATCGTATATATACGTATGTAAAGATGAAAACACGATTATAAATAAATATCGTTTGTCGGTATCTCTTTATCGTACTAAATATGGATCTATAGTATTTATTATTCTTCTTTTGTTTTTTTTTTTAAAGAGATTTTTATCTCTGTATTAGTTATAATATTTAATATTTCTCACTTCTCATAAAGGCATAAATTTCACAATTATATATTCATAATAAAATTGACTAATTTATTACTAAACTAAACATCATCGAACAACAAAAAAAAGAATCAAGAGAAAAATAAAAGAAAAAAAAAATTAATTAATTAATTTTATTAGGTATTTTTATTTGAATATTTATATATTTTATATAAATTGTGTGTACATTCAAGAAATTATTTCACGTTTTAAAGAAATTTAAAATTTAATTATAGTAGGCTACACATATAAATATGAATAGTAAAATTTTCTCACCTTGAGTTTTTATTAATCTCTCTCTCAGTATTTAATGCAAATTTTTTCATATATCATGGTAAAATTGCGGAATTTATGAAAGAAAAATTGATGGAACACCAGAATTTTTTTTTGGATATCAAACGGGTATTTTTTAGTCCAATATATCATATAAATGTGAACTTAAATTTGAAGCGAAAATTGCTTTGCAATTATCAAGAAAGTTTAAAAAAAATTTCTTTGGAAAATTCATTGGTACTACTATGGAAAATTAATTGGTACACCTCGGATTGATGGCAAACTATTTATTATTCTTATATTTCATTGCTTTAGAAAAGTTTGGCGCAAAAAATTCTAAGTGTAATCAAATTGACGCTCCTTAGTTTATGCAATAATTTAAAAAAAAAACGAAATTCTGTTAAATTAAAATTTTAATTTTTCACACATTTTACCTTTGGTGACAAATTTTAGTAGCCGGTTGTAGGTCATCTTTTATTTATATAAGCGTAATAAAATAATTTTTTCTTATGAAATGATTTCTATCATTTTTATGAAAAATTTGATAACAGAATTTTAACGTGGTTTACAATTTGACATGTGCTGTACGCAACTTTTGTGCGTCAGACAAATAATTAAAAATTTTTTTCTTTGTTATTTTCTTATCTATCTTACGCTATCTATGTGTAACGCATCGCAACATTAATAAAATTAAATTTCAAGTAGGTAGTTTTCTGTTTTTTTTTTTTGTGTTTTCTTGTTTGTAACAGTTATTAGCACACTAACATAATAACGGTAAATATTTGCATGTGTAAAGATTTGTATCAATTTTTTTTTTTTAAATTTCTTTTAAAAATTTTTCACAATTTTTTCAATCAAAAACTTTTTAATGCAAAAAAAAAAAAGGCAATAAAACTTATAAGTTTAAACAGTAAGGTAGAAAACAGGGTAAAAGTATAATGTCATGTAAATTTGGAACAGAAAATCAGTTAAAAAAAAAAAAAAAACAAAACACATAAAAAAACGTGAAGACAATATTTTTTCGGGTGACGATTAACACATTTCAATTTGAATATTAAATTGGAATTTATCGTCATTTTATTCAAATTTACAGCTACTGTATAACTTTTTGGTGATCATCATCATCTATACATACATACATGTACATACATAATTTACGTGCGTAGTTAGGTTTTTTTTTGGGGCCCCAAAACAAAATATACAAAAAAAAAATTTAATTTAAAACAAATGTGAAAATTTGTCTTTATTTTTTTTTTTGGGCTTTTGCTTCTTTCCTCTTTTTTCTACCTTGTAAGGTCGGTCGTATAATCAGCGTTATGTTTTTTTGTTTTTCTACTGTGTTTTATCTTTTACACCAAATCTAGTTCAAAATTAAAAAAAATTTTTTTTTTTTTAATTTTTAATCAAACAAGAAAAGTAATAATAATAAATTTTTTTTTTTATATAAATTTAAAAAAAAAAAAATCCGAAAACAAATAAAATAAATACAAAATTATAAATGAAAAGCAAGTTTATTAAGCCAATACTATAGAGCATCCTTAATATTTTATAAAGGATTCTAAATTAAGAAGGAATTTTTAAATGAAAATGTGTTTCAGAGCCTTAGTACCTTCTACAGTTGGTGTTCTAGAATTGTACTGTTGATATCTAGAGTTGTAGTCTAGAACACCAACAGTAGTCGACTAGAGTTGTCTAGGTTTCTGTAAGAATTTTAATATATTAATAATTTTAATATATTAATATTAAAATTCTTACAAAAAAATTTAGGTGCCTGATTTTGTACCTAGTTAAACATATTTATATCAAGGCAAATTGAACGAAATTAAATAATTTGAATGTCAAAATTAACAACAACACCATAAATCTGACATTAAATGTAACGGTCCATCTCTTTACTGTGAAAACAATGTGTTTATGTAAAAAGTGAGAAAATTATAATTGACAAAATTAATAATATCTTTGGAAACATATCCGACTACTAGCAACAACGAACAAAGCTTTCTTATACCCAAATGTTCGTGTAATATAGTAAACATACTGCCTTCTGATATCTTTACGGCCTCAGCAATGTCCTTCAGTTTCAATTTACGGTTGGATAAGATGATTTTATGGATTTTTTTTTATGTTTTCTTCAGTAACTGCCGAATTTTGGCGACTGGAGCGTTCAGCATCATCGGTGTTTGTTCGACCACGTTTAAAGTCAGCAACTCACTTTTCAACCATTTGCTTCGATGGAGCAGAGTTTCCCATCAAAAATGAGCACACGAAATTATGATCTTTCTATTTTTTTTTTCAATTCACAAAAGTTGATTCAATCGTTCACACACTAATTTCGTAAATAATGGTCCGAATGTCATGAAATTTTGACAGATATCATTTGAAGGATGGTATTTTCTAAAAACCATACGGATTCGGTATTTGTATTGTCATCTATATGTCATCCTACGGACTTATTAAGTGATGTATTATTACAAATTACAACTAATTTAAAAGTGATATAAAAAAAAAGTGGAGCGACAATGTGAGACAACACAATCAGACTGGGTAAATATTCGAACAGTGCGTTCTTACATTATAGTATTATAAGAGAATGACTCTCCATAACCTTCTAAACGAAATAATAGCAATAGAATCACAAAAATTCTATTATTTTGGAAAATATCACTTTCATTTACATATTATATGCAGTAGGAAATTTTCTACTATAAGAATTGTAAAATAAAAACAATATCTTGAGAAAATGTTTTTTGTGAATGAGTATGCTGCCTCTATACAAACCCCAAATAATATTTTCTTTTATATAATCATACAAAATGATATTTTCTCATAAGAATAAAAATTTATTATATGAAAAAAAAAAATATTTAAATGCAGATTTGTTATATTGTTAAAAATTTTATCAAATTAAAAATGCTGTGAAGAAAACATGATTTTTTAAAACAATTTTCAAAATTTTTCTTGAGATTCCCATTCAAGAGCCAAAATTGTATAATATAATGATTTGCTATGATGAACATTGTTACCCAATTTACACGTCTTGTATAGGTAACAATAAAAGAGTTGGAAAAGAAAAAAAAAATTAATTTCATATTTTTTAACCAAATTTTCCCTTTCTATTTCTTTTCGGGCACTCATTTGAAAATTATTATTTTTATTATTATACAAAATGAAAAAGTTCAACCATCCATAATAGTTTTGATACATGCTCAACTCATATTAGGTACACTAATAAATTGTAGCCACAATATGTTTTGCATATACACGTAATAAATATATGCAAGTTCTATATTGTAGACATACGATACTCTACACATATGGTGTGTACATGCGTATTTAAATGATTTGCATAGAAAAAGAAAAACAAATTTTTTTTTAAATTTCAATAGAATAAAGTGTAAAAAACAATAAAATCAGTTAAAATTTAACATTTACACAGACAAAAAAAAAAAAAATAGTTAGTAAACATTAATGTCCGTAACTAACTAGCCACGTAAATGGTTTTAATTACATTAAAGCCCCATAAATATAAAACAAAATTTAAAAAAAATAGAGGCTAAAAATAAATACAAAAAAAAAATTAAAGGCTTACTTACTTACAATGTATAAACTTTTTTTTGTGTGTAATAAAAGAATGCAACAATGTTGCGCTTTTAATACAAAAATGTTTTTTTTTTTGTAAAAAAAATAGTAAAAACTAAATAAAATTATATAAAATGTAAATTTATCTGGCCTCAACTATACTCACTTATAAACACATGTATACACACATTATATTTAGGTATGAGCACATAGTATGCAAACAAATTATATTAATTGTATTTATTATGAGTACCTATATGATTTTGTTATGGCGCCTCTAAAATATCAAACGAATTTTTACCGGTATCATAAAATTTTATATATAATGTATGTGTAAATGTAGTATGCGTTACATAAATCTACATACTTACATACATATACATAAATTTATTTTCAAAAATATAAGTAATTCTCTTTTAAAATAAGTATACGCAGTAGTAATAACAATAATAATGATGCGGTCAAGCTTTTTGTAGTGGTTTCAACTATTTTTATATTAATTTTTATTTATTTTTTTTTTTTCTATTTTTGATTATAATTATATGTTCTATAGCTTTTATATAGTATAAATATATATAGTATTTGAAATTAAAAACGCAAATTTCGGATTTTCTAGTTAGACAAATTTAAATAATTAAAAAAAAAAAAACGAAAAACAGGAAATTCGCATACCATAAATATGTTTTATGTGTAAAGAATAACAAGTTTTCGGGCAAGTAAAATATAATTGTTATAATAGTAAGTTCAAAAAGATGTTCAAAAATAAGGTGCAATAAGCAAAGGTGTGGTGTTTTTGTGTGAAAATTCAAATTTGTTAAATCCTAAATAAGGATTTATGAAATATTTTAATGTATCTGCGGTATTTGTAAAGCAATAATGAAGAAAGACATCTCTATTGCGGCGACCATATAGTCAGATATGACTTATTGTGCCATATCTCGTCTATACTATTCCGTTATAAAGTGAATACTCTGAGACACTCCCTAAAGGAATTGAACGGGAGCTCCTCAATACGGAGAATACCCTACCTGAAAAATATTTGCGCCTCTTAACACGAGAGTAGAACGGTCATACAAAATAAAAAATGTCACGTCTCACCGTCCCGACAGAATTCTCTTAAAACGAAATCAGATTTATCCAGATTAGTGTAGGCGCCTCCCGGTGAAGATTTGGTTCCTCTTCAAGCAAAACATCAAATATTCGAAATTTTAAAAAAAAAATTATTTAAATTTTGCTAGGAATATTGTCTAAGCACAGACAGGTCAATTGTTTGTACGTAAAATAATGTAAGCATCTAATTTTATTCTATAATTATTTTATTAATAGATATTTCACGGTATAATATTCAAAATGCTATATTTAAAGCTACATATATTATGTCTAATCATTGTACAAATTAAAACTATCATAATTTTAATGTTAATACCGATAGATCATGCAATCAATTGCAATATTCAATGCTCTCATATAATATTACTTTACATTTGTGGCATCTATACAACAACACTAACATACAAGTATATGATGGAATCTTCTTCAAATTATATACAAATATTTTTTATTATATAGCAAGTAATTATTTTAATAAAAAACAAAACTACCATTTTTCTTTATTATTGTTTTTTATCTCTATATGTAATTAGTTACAAGTATATATACAAATTCTTTATTTAATTTTGCGCTATATAACCAAAGAGGGCGGTAATTGATTTTAACTATGAATATTCTATAATTGTATTAAGTAAATTAATACTAGTAACATGTTCAACATTTCGTACTTGTATAATATTAAAGTTTTATTTATAATATGCACATTATATACTAATTAAAATAGTTTTACACGTGATTTTCTCACATATAATTAAATATTAATTAAAAGTTTTCTTTTCTTTTTATTTTTCGCTTTTTAAAGCGATTAGTTTGTGATTTTCTTTTAGTTTTTTGTTTTCATAATATCTTGTAAACCATAGAGAGAAACAAAATGAGTGCAAAAACCAGCATGGTATATGAAAGAGAAAAAAAATGTATAGTGATAATTTTAACTAATTATTTTTCACCATTATTTATAACACATACATGCCTACATAATTTATATAGATATATACTGAATATACATATTCATATTTAAATAAAAGTTATACAGAGTGTCCGATATTAGATGATACCCGTGAAACGAGATAAAGGTGATCAGTAGAAGAGTGATGATATAATGAGCCCATAATTCAAATGAACAAAGAATAAGAAGGGGCGCTTTCAGTTTTCCGCCCTCCTTCTCGAGTTAAGAGGCCTTTCGAAGGCCTGATAACTCGAGTTATATAACCTTAATAACCTTAATAACTGATCTTTCTGAAACCAGTTCAGTTATTACATTTTTAGGTATAAGTAAAATCAATTTATTGTACTTATTTCAAAGCTCATTCCTCCACTAGCGAAATATCATCGGTTTTAAAGTCCCATTTAACTTGAGAAATATTTATTGCAAATATAAAATTTAAAAAACAGTTTCTAGCCAGTAGTATTCTGACCTTCATTTTTATGCAAAAAATCTTAGGTCAAATCAGTAAAAAATTAGACCTATCCTACTTGCTTCGGATATAATCATTCGGGAGCTCGCACACCCTGTTTACAAAATGAGGTAAATTTTGATATTAAAATTTATATGATTAGCGTTTTAATTAAATACTGGAATATATCTATGTGCTTTTATACGACTAACTATCATAATAACGAAATACTGTATTTAGTGTTTTTAAATTTTATTCAAAGTAATAATTAGATATTAGAATATAATTGAATAATAATTAAGTTAATTGATTTTTTCAATTAAAATGAACATTATTACAGCTATAATATTATATATAGTGATTTAAATTTTAATTTTTAATATTGGCACTATTATTATTATATTTAAGAGCGTATAACAAATAAAATTTTAATTCGAAAATTAAATAATCTCTTATATATAAAATTAAGTGATTTGTTGTAAATTTTTAAAATTGAGTATACAATATTTAATTTAATTTTTTTTTGTGTAATAATTTGGTTTTCATTATATTGATTATAATTTTATAATAATTATTATTTTAATGTTATACAGTAAATGATTAAGTTTATTCAATTAAAAGCTAGCTATATCTGATTGTAATTAGGAATATATATATATATTCTAAATTATATAAATATTATATAATATTTATATAATTAAGAATATATAATATATTCTTTATTATATAAATATATTCATAATATATATACATGGCACAATAGATCTTTTAGGTTGCGGTGAATCATCGTCCCATTCTGCAATCTACAATTAGCCTAAGTCGTCTCTTAAACAAAAACGACTTACATTCTATATTCGACAAGAATTCTATTATCAATATTTAAAATTGAAAAATAAAAAAATTTTTGGAAGATTATAATATTTATTTACTTATTCATATAGTTTTTGCCTATACATTAAACACAAACAGATTTGAACTTAAGTGTACAAAACCAACAAAAGAATAAGATAAAAAAAAAAACCTTAGTGCCGACAATCTACTCTTATTTACCTTTATGATTTTTCAATTTTTTTACTTAAGTATTTATATAATGCTTATTAACACCAAACAATATAATAGATTTACTGCAACTGCAAACAATATTGCAAACGATAACAACAACAACAACAATCCCATATAACAAAACAAAGGAAGAAAGTCTTAAGTAAATATTAAGTGCGCCTTATAAAATCTAAGCTGATCTAAGTATACAAACATATATTGACCTTAAATATTGTATTTGGTCAGCTTCTTTTCTATATACAATAACCTTAAAATAAATAAACAAACTAATCGACGCCTTCTTGTTCTTATTCTTCTTAAGAACTTAAAATACAAAATACTTATGCAAACGACTTTGATTAAGAGCATTTTACGAGTATTTGTTCTTCATACACAAATATCGGCAATTTCTCTTGTTCTTTATTTAGTGTTGTTGTACTAACATTGAATATTAAAAAAAAAAAAAAGTGTACATACAAAAGAGTGTTCGTTTGATTGTTAAACGCTACTGTGCGTAACTGCACTGAATAATGATTTTAAATAGAAGTAACTATATACATGTTAGGTACGTCTATAGAAATTACTTTTATTTTCTTTTAAGTTTTCTGATTCTATTCTATCGTCATTTTTCCTATACATTTGCATATAAGTACATTAAAAATCTTTTATACGATAGCAACTATTTAGATTTAATAGTAAATCGCCTTAATAGTAAAATATATGTATATAGATTTCCCAAGAGAGAACATAGTTAAGTCATCATCACCTGATAATTGTACCTATACCTCATATGACTCGCAAAAAATAACAATATAAGAAAAATAGAAAATAAATTTAAGTACTAGGCGATACGCGAGACAATTAGGGTAATTTGTTTGGTTTTTTTAAATATTTTATAAAATTGCACACAGCTATAATACCCATGTTCCGTCAGATTAGTGTTGACATTTTAAGTTTAAATTTTTATATAATTGTAGATATTTTTTAATACTATTGAGAGCTGCGCTTATCATGAAATTGGACTACGTTTATTTTATACTTGACATTAAATTGACTAAATGATTCATTCAGAGATTTTAGAGATTTAATAATAAGTAAAAGAGAGGGGAGAATATTTAAAAATGAGAGAGGAAAAGAGAAAATTTGAATTCTCTCTGAGAATATTATGAAAAGAAAAAGAGGTTTCAACAGAAGGTTTGTATCTTGGATAAAAATATGAGGATTTTAAAATTATATTAAAGTGTTATGTTAAGGCGCCACTATATTTCAAGTTTTAACAAAATTTAATTCTTATTTAGGCACCTTGATTTATGTTTTATGACAATAAATTTGGTTTTATGAGCTGAGCACAAAGAATATTTTCAGTTCTGCAATACATATAATTTTCATTGCACAATTGATTGTTGTATATTAAATCCGGAATATTTTATTGATTTAATTTAATACATTTAAATTCAAGTATCTATAAGTATGACAAGTATATTATGTAATATAGATGTGTTATTATTATTGCTAGCATGTATATTACGCGTATTGAGCACCATGTATGTACTTTGCACCGATTATTATATAGGTATTGTATTCCTTTGAATTACCATATTTAAATCTTCTTTTACATAAAATATTCTTAAATCACCATATTTTTAATGAAAATATTTTAAATTTTTAGCGTATCTGATAATTTGAAATGCGGTTGAAATCTTCTATTGAAATTTTTCAATTTTTCTCAGATCATTAGCTTATACATACTAACGTACATACATATAATATATATAAATATTTAAATATTAAGTTAAGAATATAAAAATAAGGCAAAAACAGATTTAAAACATCAACTAAAATATATAAGATCAAGAAAAACAAGAACAAAAGAAAAACGCTATTAATATATGCAAATTCATGTGACGATGGCCACCTATGATGATGCCGCACTTGGAAATCACTTCATGATTTTTTTTTTTTTGTTTTTGGTGTTGTTTTTTTGGTTGCCACATTATTATTATTTTTGTTTTCATTATTCTTAAGTTATAGATCGCAGAATAAAAATCAGGTTCCTTACTTTTTATACTTATGTATATTGTACCTTAAATGTTATATAGGTTCAAAGGTTATATAAAATTTGTTATTCCATTTGTAATACACAAAGGTTATACTTACCTGTTTAATTGTATGAAAAATTGTGTTTGAACCCTTTTGACTTGTTTAACATGCCTGTTTCTCCTTCAATAAGAAAACTGATGTTCATTCATTTATAATCCTTTTTGTATAACAGTGGTACAATACTAGTAGGTTTTTAAATGTTCGGGACTCTAGTAAGCAAAGTAGCTTCTGCAAATATATAAATAAAATTTATATATAGAACCAATGTCGGAATTAGAAGAACCATGTATGAATCCTGATTGGCTTTTTAATGTGACACAGTTAACAACATAACACAATTCTCGAGGGGACACATTAGTAAATTATCAATTCTTGAACACAATAGACATTCCAACCATTTGCATTGTGACATTACGGTAGTGTGGTTTACCATTAAATTTTCCAATTCCTGTTTTATAAATTTTAATCAATTTCATTCCCGACTTAATTCAACTTATTAACATAAATATGAATATAAGAAGTACCTATTTAAAAAGCACATATTACATTTAAATTTTAATGTATGTATACCTTATAGGTCGTTATGTATAAACATAATATTTAAAATATTAAAAATCAATATTAAGTTAAAAGTTAAAATATCACAAATTCGAAAGGTCTTCAATTAAATTCATTTTCATCTTTTTCCTCCTTGTTTTTCATTTTTAATGTTCAGCCAAAAGAAAGTTTATATCTTCCCTTGTCTTCTCATCTTATTACGGTGATATACACTATGTTATTTTATTGTGTTTTTATATAAATTTTTTCTTAAAAATATAAAAATATTAAACAATATATTTTATAACATCCATACAATATACACACATATACATATTAATGAAAACTTATTTATATATGTATATGAATTTAATTCGTGGGAACGCGTGAGAATTTCATTGTATAGAATCTTCGAATCACATGTTATATATACAAAAAAAAACAAACAAAAGAAGAGAAAAATATTTTCAGAATTTGAGAATTAATGTGAACTATACCTATGGTGAGAAAAATATAGTATCGACCATTTCCGATTGTCGTTATATGAATAATTAATTAATTTATCAGAATCGATTTTTGTATTGCTTGTTTTTTTTTTTTTTATGATATTTGGCTTTTTCATGTTTTTCTAATTAATATACTTAATAAATACGTATATGTATGTATTTTTGTGATTTTTTTTTTATTATGATTCATTAAGAAATTTTTTTTTTACTTGCGAATTCTTTCTAATTGATTTTATTACTGATTTTATTTAAAAAAAATTGATTTTTTTTTTAATATTTTCAATAATATAAAATTTTTCAATAAATGTTATATTTATGTAATTCTTCATTTAAAATTCATATTTGAAATTCAAATCTGTACGAAATATGAGAAAAATTGTGTTTGATTCGCCTAAAAATATGCAATTTTATGTAAATGAAATTATAGGCCCTATCATTCATAATCGTCGAAGTAAATGGCTAAGCGAATCCAATTAACTTGGCGAATTAAGCAGCATTTTAAATTGTTATTGGGGATATAAAAGGGCTCCCGAGTCCAAAGTGTTGCTACTTTAATTAAACATCGTTAAATTTCCATATAGAATTTTTATCCGGCAGTTTTTTTTTTCCACTTGACATCTCCACCTCGTTCGATTTTTTGCTGTTTGCTTAATTTTATCTTATGTTAGATCCAACTTTTCTAATTTGGACCTTATAGATCTAAGCCAATTGCCTCTGGGACGCCTCTGTCTTCTCGAACCTCGTGAATTCCACTCCAAGCCCATTATAGCGATGTTATTGGCGGGTTTTGTTAGAGTGTGCAAATTCTATCTTCACTTTTTTCTTCTTATTTGCCTACCGATATGTTCTTCAGCTGTTTTTTTTTTGTCAGAGATTTTCGTTGCTTATACAATTTGGCCAAAATATTCGGCATATTATTCTGACGCATCTATTGATAAATACCTGCAAGTTTTGGCTGATTGATTTTGATGTTAACCAAGTCTCGCTACTTTTATTTGCTTAAAACTTGGTTGAAAAGTCATAGTACCGAAGTAAAAATAATTTTTGCCGGAAAAACGAGATTCGCCTGGTCGATTATAATAAGAAGGCGCCGAAAATTATGTTATAAGGAAAGAATATTAATTACAATTGCAATCTAATTTCAAATTCTTTTTAAGTAATATATGTATGACTTCTGCCTATATTATATAAGAAATTATTTATTTGCAATATTAGTGTCAGGTACCCATCCAGTTATATGAATGCGTACTCTATATAAATTTAAATAAAATTATTAATATTTAAATTTTCCCTTTCTCTTTCCTGCTTTAATAAATTTTAAATTTTAAAAACTATTTCGATCTTAACTCATATACTTCTGTTTTTTTCTATTTAATTTTATTTTATTATTATAAAAATTTTATTTAAAATTTAAAATTATCATTCATTTGTATGCAATATTATGTGCATATAATGAAAATATTTAATAATAATATTTAAAATATGACGGTATATGGCGCGCGGCGTACAGCCTTTGATCTTTATTTTCTTTTTCTATTTAATTCATATACATATATATATATGTACATACAAATACATACACTTGTCTCATTAATTTTTAGCATAACTTTCACCATTTTTAAGTTTATGCAAAAATATTTATGTATGTATAGATTATGTATATATATGCATGAATTCATTCAATTCGTTTAACTATCGGTGTGGTATTTTTGATCTACAAAATTTAAAAAAATATCTAAATTTAATATTTTTATTTTTCTTGTTTGCTTTTTTTTGTTTTTATTATTTATTTGATATATTAATAAGCCATTAACCGCTTTTATAATGTGAGTTCAATAGCCATAAAGGCCATCACCTATTATACACTATATGAGAAAACATGTATGGATTCTACAGTAAGTGTACATGCATATACGTATGTATGTGCATATTATTTAGATTTTTTTAAGGTACCTGTAATCTATTTAACTATACAAAATATGTATAAATAAAAAATAATAATGAAAACTTAATTTAGATAAAAAATAAAAAAAAAAAATTTATCACGAATCCGTTTTTTTTTTCTCAATTTTCTATATAAAGAAAAAAACAACAAAAAAACATTATTAAAAAAAAAATAAAAAAAAAAAATTTAATAAGAAAGAGAAATTAGTTTTGAATATCTTCTATCTCTTTCACCCATGCGTTTTGTAATTTGGATCCAAAAGTGTGTCCACGGAGATATAAGCTTAGCGTTATAGAGTGTACACCGTTTTGTTGATCATATTTTATTAAATGAGAAGAGTAGAATTCATTCCGATCTTATTCATAACTTCAGTAAAGCTTATTAGATCTAACAGTGATATAAATATCTAAAGCACAACACACTTTGAAAAACTTTGAAAAACTTTAAAATACAAAATACTTATGCAAACGACTTTGATTAAGAGCATTTTACGAGTATTTGTTCTTCATACACAAATATCGGCAATTTCTCTTGTTCTTTATTTAGTGTTGTTGTACTAACATTGAATATTAAAAAAAAAAAAAAAAGTGTACATACAAAAGAGTGTTCGTTTGATTGTTAAACGCTACTGTGCGTAACTGCACTGAATAATGATTTTAAATAGAAGTAACTATATACATGTTAAGTACGTCTATAGAAATTACTTTTATTTTCTTTTAAGTTTTCTGATTCTATTCTATCGTCATTTTTCCTATACATTTGCATATAAGTACATTAAAAATCTTTTATACGATAGCAACTATTTAGATTTAATAGTAAATCGCCTTAATAGTAAAATATATGTATATAGATTTCCCAAGAGAGAACATAGTTAAGTCATCATCACCTGATAATTGTACCTACCTCATATGACTCGCAAAAAATAACAATATAAGAAAAATAGAAAATAAATTTAAGTACTAGGCGATACGCGAGACAATTAGGGTAATTTGTTTGGTTTTTTTAAAAATTTTATAAAATTGCACACAGCTATAATACCCATGTTCCGTCAGATTAGTGTTGACATTTTAAGTTTAAATTTTTATATAATTGTAGATATTTTTTAATACTATTGAGAGCTGCGCTTATCATGAAATTGGACTACATCGTTTATTTTTTACTTGACATTAAATTGACTAAATGATTCATTCAGAGATTTTAGAGATTTAATAATAAGTAAAAGAGAGGGGAGAATATTTAAAAATGAGAGAGGAAAAGAGAAAATTTGAATTCTCTCTGAGAATATTATGAAAAGAAAAAGAAGTTTCAATTCGTTTAACTATCGGTGTGGTATTTTTGATCTACAAAATTTAAAAAAATATCTAAATTTAATATTTTTATTTTTCTTGTTTGCTTTTTTTTGTTTTTATTATTTATTTGATATATTAATAAGCCATTAACCGCTTTTATAATGTGAGTTCAATAGCCATAAAGGCCATCACCTATTATACACTATATGAGAAAACATGTATGGATTCTACAGTAAGTGTACATGCATATACGTATGTATGTGCATATTATTTAGATTTTTTTAAGGTACCTGTAATCTATTTAACTATACAAAATATGTATAAATAAAAAATAATAATGAAAACTTAATTTAGATAAAAAATAAAAAAAAAAAATTTATCACGAATCCGTTTTTTTTTTCTCAATTTTCTATATAAAGAAAAAAACAACAAAAAAAAATTATTAAAAAAAAAATAAAAAAAAAAAATTTAATAAGAAAGAGAAATTAGTTTTGAATATCTTCTATCTCTTTCACCCATGCGTTTTGTAATTTGGATCCAAAAGTGTGTGAGATATAAGCTTAGCGTTATAGAGTGTACACCGTTTTGTTGATCATATTTTATTAAATGAGAAGAGTAGAATTCATTCCGATCTTATTCATAACTTCAGTAAAGCTTATTAGATCTAACAGTGATATAAATATCTAAAGCACAACACACTTTGAAAAACATATCTACAAAATTTCCTTATACCAACAGAACAGCCTTCCGCTCCCCCTCTCCTGACCCCTCTCCAACGACCGCAAATAATTTTCTCCAATTCCAAGAGTTATCTTATACACATTATTTTATACACTAAAAATTCGACTCATTTGGAGACTTCCATTTCTTCTAATATAAGTAGAGAATTTTTTACACTCATAGCATACAATGGCGCCTCAAAAATCCTATTGAACGCACAAACAAATCTTAATCATCTAAAATTTTTCTCATAATTTCATCGCACCCAATATTTTTTACTGTTACACCTTTTATAGTATATTAAAAATATGTGTACGTAATTATAAAATATTTTATTAAATCGCTTTTAATCAATCCTTAAGACATTAATGGATCGAAATTACTTCCGATATTCAACCAACATTTTTTTTTTCTTGATATACAAATGACGACATCAGATCAAAAAGGTCAGTTAAAAAACTATAATAATTCCCCCTAAAAAAATTTCTTTGATACCTAATTATTTTAAATGTTATCTATAACAGTCATTCAGTTTGCTTATAAAGTAGTAACTATGCTGGCATATCACAAAACAAAAAACAAAACAAAATCAATTCAATTTTTACTTGAAAAATTAATTTTAAATGTCTTTTGAAGGTAAAAAAAAAAAAAAAAATTTTTTTTAACTGATATAAAAGACAATAAAAGAAAATAATAAAGATACCGACCGCCAAATGACCGTTCATCGACATACTTACATATTTGTACCAAAACTTACTTACTTCTTTAACTATTAATTTTGTGTATATAGAGTTTTAAGTATAACCGGGGCTAGTCGTCTAAAACGACGAGAAAACAAAATTCAGAAATCAAAGACAGCAGCAACAGAAAAAAAAAGGTGAATGAGAAAAAGAAACGCTGATTATAAAGTGACACTCTAAATACAATAAAAAAAAAATAAAACAAATGCTTTCAATTATTACCATATCGTACCTACATTTAAATATCTTAAGACCATACTAGCTACATAGCTATAATGGTGAATGTGTACCTTCTTATATATACAATATTCAAAGAGATCTCCAGTGTAATACCATAGCTTAACGGAGTAAGCGCGGTAACATCAAAAACAAATTTTATTTTAGTTTAGTTTTTTTCTTCTTATTGTCTACTACTATAACTTTGGTAGTTTAGATCTTGCTATTATAATATATTCATGAATGTAGTTTGATGATACGCGTATACAATACCTGGTATTTGTTATTACTAGTCAAGTTAATATTGAAAATTTTAAAAGAATTTTTAGAGAAATCTGAATTCTATGTAGACTTTTCTTATACACCTTTCTTATAGTAATTCTTATATAAGATTACACTCTTTACTTTTTAAATTAATCATTATTATTTTTATATTTTCTGATTATAATATTTTGCAAAATTCTAGTAAAATTTGTAATTTAGTAATATGCAGAAAGTAATCCACGAATATAATATATACAATGTTCCATTGTAACGCTTGTAGCTAAATTCCCCATCTTACCAAAATGGAATATGATTCAAGTTGTTTGTATTTCCTGTTCAGTGAAGCCAATTTACAGTGGATAAGCAAGTTATCATAAAATTTTTCAGAAATGAGTGTTTCTCTGAAAACCAAAATTTCATTCCAAATATTACTTAAAAAAATACTTTTACGTATATAATTCACTCAAATGTTCACTCCAGAAACACTAAAGAGTGTTACTCAAAATTTTTTGTCCATTTGAGCTTATAAAAAAAAACAGCTCAAAAAACTAAAAAAAACTCAAAAAATTTCTCTTAATATGTGACTGAAAAATTTTTACTCATTAGGATATCAAAAAGTCATTATTAAAAAATCACTCAAAAAAAATACTCAAAAATTAATTTCTCTTAAATCAAAGGTAGTCTAAAACTCTAAAGGTCTGATCTCAACTTTCCACATCTAACCGTTTTCATATAACAGCAATTGACGCATAAATCATACAACATTCGTCTGTGACGGGATAAGATTCAAAGAATTTTTGCAGTACTTAACCTCACGGTCTTATTTACGAGAAATTCAAAGAGAAAACAACATTAGATTGTTGACTTATTGGTTGGTTAGCTGACGTGTTGCACCAGCAGGTCCACCGCACCCCATTTATCATAATTTTGAAATTTTGTTGCCACTGTCCCGTGATCACCAGGCCGTCGTTGAGCATACGATTACAAGTGGCATATCTTAAACGATTCTCTTGAGGAGTCTATCTAAATCCCCGATGCTAATTTGTGATATCTCGCCCAGTCCTGTCGCACTTGTTTCGCCTCATGTGACCACTCTTGCTCCTCCCAGAGTCGGACGCTCGAAAGGACAGCGAAAAATGTTTTCTTTTTGTTCATTTCCCGGCATCTGAGGATGGTTTCCTTTATGTCCATTTCCCGGCAGCTCTTGTGTTGGAGAGAAATCTCAATTGCCGCAGGTTCCCCTAACGCCAGTGTCCTCTTTAGACTACCACCAAGCAGACAACATCTCTCCCTCGAGACAATGCGAGGAGCCCATCCGATTTCCTAAGGCCGTATTTTGGCAACATCATTCTTGCCGCCCCTCATGTGAAAGGGAATTCCATCTGCTGCATGATAAATAATGTCTATATATATTCATTTTCACTGTATTGTTGGGAACGAAAACATGCTCCGCCCCGGAAGTTTCCATGGCTCAACCATTGATTTATACATTGAAATTAGTCTTTTTTTTATATATGAAAAATATATAAAATAAACTTTGGTTCACAAATCTGAATGGTCATTATTATATTATGGCATAAACACATTAAATATCTATAAAATTTTGAAATAATGGGACATGTTTAAGATATTAAAAAATTATTAATAATAATAAATGATAAATAATACAAAGTAATAATAAAAAAATTGAAAATATTTTCAAAAATTTTTAATGTACACTTAAAAATTTTGTAATTTTTATTTTTTTTTTTCGATTTTTACGATTATTTTTGTTTGAATTTCAATTTCATTTCAATAAAATTTCTTTATCTTATGAATTATAGGAATTTTGACAGAATTAGAAAATAAAAATTTTTTTTACATTTTCCATATAGGTATGTGTATAACATAATTATATTTATATAATATAGGTGTACATGGACACAATAATAAAAATTCATAGATAAGTCTCTAAAATAATAATGTAAAGATTAATAATTTGATATCATAGGAAAAATGTAGAAAAATGGAAAAATATAAACAAATAAAATAATTAACTTCAATTATGGTCGAGGCGCCATTAAAGAGAACCAAAATAATTTTATTATCATTTTACCATATACTTACATTTACATACATGTGTATATATTGAATAAATAAATTCCAATGAATTAAGTACTCGTATGTATATTCTATATAAGGAAATTCATAAACCACAATATTGTATAAAAATATTAAACTATTGAAAAATAAAAAGTTATCAAAAAGTTTGATATGTCAATTAAAGTTTTTTAATATCGTATATGTTTAACATAGAGCCAAATTATTTGAATATTTTGTCTTGAATAAATTTAGATTTTCTACAAGAATTACAATTAAACATTTAACAAATCTAGTAAAGGATTTTATAATTCAGGATCTCGTTCTCATATGGGTTCAGGGTGTAGTTCCTTATTATTATTATAAATTTTGATTTTGAATAATTTCGTATATTTAGCAACAGTGAAACAATATATAACGAGCTGAAAACTCTACAAACTCTTGTGTTATTTTGCATTTATACTTAGGTTTATATAAGCTACCGGGCAGTCTTCTTCTTCTTTTCCAAAAATTCTCCAAATTTAAATGTTGTAATTGCACCTACATTTAGTCATCCATGAAAATCATCATTAGCTTTCGCTTTAACAGCTCTTATTTAAGAAGAATATCATTCAAATTTCACTAGCTCGTTTTGATTTCGTTTAAAATTCGGCTAATTCTTTAATTTTCCGAACTGATTTCAAGACCGATTTTTGTTAATACGTTAATTTCTTTGAAGAGCACTATTGAAAAAATTTTATTTGAACTTGGAAATCGTATTTTAATCCTTAATAAACATTAATCCAAACATAGTCATAATTACATTACACTCATATTATGCAGTCATAAAACTGCAACTTATTTTTTTCTCACATTTTTTATTAAATAAATTTTTGTGAATAAATTTAAAAATTATTTAAAAATAACCATAAATGGTATATAAAATAAATTTGTTTTTTTTAAATTTTACCAGGTTTTTTTTTATATACAAATTTAATTTTAAAATATAATTAAATTATCTGAAATTATTTTTATATACAATAGCAATAATCTATATTATTAGTAGCATTACCATAATTTAAATATTAAAAATGCCAATAAAATACCAAAAAAAAATAACCTCCATTTTAATATTAAAATTTACCCATAATAAAGTAAATTTTAATATAAAAATTTTTTTTTATGTATATAGGTGCAGATATGTAGTATATGACATATGATATAGAATGTTATGTAAATAAAAGAAGCTAATTTAATATTTATATACTTTGTTGTTAAAGGAAATGACATTTAATTGAATTTAATAATAATTTTTTATGAAATTATTAATTATTTTAACAAAATTTCCATTTTAATTAAACTAAAAAAATGTTGTACTATAAATGGTATATTGTGAATATATTCATGCTCAATATATGGGTGTATGTGTTTTATATGAATGTATTTAATATTAACCTGATCATTCGTGCAGTGGTTATGGCACCGGTCCTTTAACCAAAGTGTCTCGGGTTCAAACCCCGGTCAGGTCACTATAAAAATTATAATTCGATATTATATAACTGAACATACAATACTAATAAATGTTATACAAGTAATTTTCAAATATTCATAAAAGCTAAAAAAAAAAATAAACAGTTAATATTAATAAAGATATCATGCACCAACCCTATGCTCCTCCTAGGAGTGGAGAAGGAAAAAAAAATTTTTTTAATTAATATTACAGCATACAAACCCAGCAGAAACATATTAAGATTCAATTGTAAAGAAATACTATAGCCTAGTTAAGAAAATTGTGAATAAAATTCCAGAATATTTATGTGAAACCATTTAAAACTTGAACACCATGTGCTACAAAATAATAACTAGCTAAACTTATACCAATATATAGTTTTCTAATTTTATTAAAGGAAATACGTTCAAACTTCTCAAATATCTCAAATTTCCGAAATAATTTTCCACATTTTCTAATATTCTTCCTCATACAATTTTCAATATGGCTCACTTTTTAAAATTTAAAATATCTATATAACGTAGGTACTATAAAATGTGTGTTAATGACAGTAAATGAGTGAATTGTCACATTTTTCAAATACATATATTATTTTTGTTCCACAGCACAGAAAAAAAATTAAATAATTTTTATATTGAAAACTGTTAAGACTTTCCAATTGAAATGTTGTTTTTTCTTTCTGTTATATTTATAAATTATGTCAAAGCACTTAATTAAAGAAACAGAAAATAATAATTTCAATCATCAATATAATATAATAATATTTTTCTGGTTTTCAAGCTTCTGTTTTGCTACCAACTATAGATATATAATATTAAAATAAAAAAAAAATAGTTTAAAATTAAAATAAATAAATAAAAATAAGAAAAAAAAAAGTAAATGGAAAATATATTTAATGTATGTATAAATTTTTCTTTCTATTATGTAGAAATTTACGATACATTTTTATTATACACTGCTTAATATTGACAATAAGTGGACTAAAAATTTTGTTTTAAAAAAAAGTCTTGTCCCGGTATAAATTCGTTCTTCAATTACCTAATTGCTTAGAAACTGTAAAAATTCTAATCTTTTCCGAAATTTTGCCCGAAAATTGCCCGAAAACGTTTAAATAAAAATTCTGATTTGAAATAACGAAATTTTACGGCCCCGAATAAAAATTAATTTGAACACATTTTCGGTCTTACTGATTTCTAATTTGATTCAAGTACATAATTAATTTTTATACTGTTATTTCACTTATTTGTTGCAATAAATAAACTATAGATGTCACGTACTACTTTTTCAATATTACTTTTTAATTTCGTTAATATTCACTTGTTTTAACACGGAAAAAAGTCATAGAACACTATTCACATTTCATATTAGAAAAATGAAGAAAAATTCATAAACAAATTTTGGATATCACAAATTTTTGTAAACTTTTCAACAATCCTTCGTATAATTTATAGTTTTTTCTATTTTAACTGCTATTTTTTTTTAATACATATTTATTGTTGTTTTTTAAATCGAGAGGTGTGATTCGATTAAAGTAAGACACAAACATTTCATGTCATCGCTATAGTCATGAAATATACAAATATACATAATATGAATTTGTTGTATATACATGATTGTTTGTTAACGCTTTTTGATTAAGTATTTAATAATAGTATACTTACGTATGTATGAATATATTTTGAAAAACAAATAAAAAGCAATATAATCAAATAAAAAACAAAAAAAAAATATCGAATAAATAAATTGTAAATAATTATCATAATTACTTTTGTTGCTATACCGTTTATACCGCAAGATTTGCTTACTATAGCTACCGAAATGTTTACCGAACTATAAATTTATTATAAAATATATTGCAGTTTTATTTCTAAGATAATGCCGCCTCTTAAATAAATAAATTAAATTGTCATCAAAAATAAAATATAAATTGTATTTAAATTTAAAAATTAAATAAATAAAATATATTAAATGAGAAATGCAAGATGCAATAACCATCAATCAATTTGTAGTATATTTGCGGTTTTAATTTTTTAAATAAAATTTAAAATAAAATAAAAATTAATTTAAGAATTTTTAATAGTATTTTGATTTTAATTTTTGTTTTTTCAATTCATTAATTAAAAATTCATATGATAAATTTAATTTTTAAGCTGTCCAAGATATTGTTAACTTAAAAATGTTAAATAATACAGGTAATATACTCATGATTGATGTTAACTATTGATGAGCTATTCTCTCATTTTGCCCGAACATTTTATTTTCAACTTTAATTTTTGACAATCTGCTTCGCCATCCTTTTAATTTGAACTTAAGTATATGCGGCCGCTGATACAAATCCTGCTGTTTAATTAATAAATGGTGTAGTGAGACACAATGCTTACTTTCTCTTCAAATTAAATAAATTTTTCAATTATAGCTACATTATAATTAAACTAATTGTCAATGAACAGTATAGTCAAATTTATGCATTCTCGAAGTAATCTTCATTCTATCGAAATTTTCTTGATTTCTTAAGAAATATTAAAAACGGAAATTACAATTATAATTAATAAATACTTGATTTTATACAATTTAAACAAAGTCAAGAATAAGAATAAAGAATACCATGACAGTGACAATAGTTTTTCCCTATATAGCATTCTTATAAATTAATTATTTTTGAATAGTTGAAAAGTTTTAATTAAATTTATTACAATTTATCTAATTGTTTGCTTATATAAATACAAGAAAGATGCAAGAACTATTTTTTAAATAAAATTTTATGATGACATTATTTTCATTCTCTTATAAAAATATAAAAAAATAATCGATTAAAATTAATTATAGAAAACGCTTTGATTTTTTTTAAATTTTTATAATATTGCTTTTGACTCTGACTTATTTTTGAATTAATTTATTTTATATTATGACATTATACAATTGTTTTGAAATTTAGAAAACAAAAGAGAAAATATTAATAAATTTTCTATAGTCTATTGTTAAAATATAATTTAAATTTTATAATAATTTAATTTTATTCGGATTTCTATGTCTGATGAAAATATTATTAAAATAAATTTATTAATTATAAAGCTAAATCATTACCAATATTATTCAAATATAAAATTTTATACAAATAAATTGATTGAATAAAATAATTATCAAAAATATAATATTATTTAATTAACTAGATTGTATATTAGTGCCTATATGTATGAATATGTAAGCCAATCATTTTACATAAATATTATAATAAAATTATAAATAAGTAAAAATTATGATGAATGAATTTAATTAAATTATATTGGTTTTTTTTTATTTCAAAAAATGTTTAATAATCGCTAATAAAGTGGTGACAAATAAATTAGTAATTTAACCTTTTAAAATATTTTTAATATTGTTAATCTTGTACAATATTATTGTGTATTATAAGGTTAATTGCTAATTTAAAATGTGTGCAAATAATAAATGTAAATATGTAAAATTTATTATGGCGCTAAAGAGATATTTTAGAAATAGTTTTTAAATTCAAGAAAGGCTGGTTTGTAGATAAAGGCCTGATTAAGTAGATTCAACAATCGTATTTATATTGGCTGCCCTCTCTTCGGTTGTATTCAGAAAAATCCGCTTTTATATAGTATTCCCATTTGCATAGTTGTGTGTTTCAACATCTAAAATTAATTTCATTCCATATTCTTAATGGCGTGGACGTCTATTAGCCCTAAAATTAAATAAGATGTAATTAGATAAAATTTAAAAAAATATAAAAATATGTAATTGCTAAAATAATTTTTGTGTTTCAGTCAAATTTCGGCTACTATTTGAATTATTGACTATTTGCATAACTACGAGAGCGGGATGCGTCACGACCTATTGGGTTAGACATGTTTAAGCAAAATTCTTGCGCAAAACTTCTGCCTTCTACCTAATTCAAACTCCTGTGCAAGGGATTTCCCTCCTTAGTAATTTCTGTATTACAAATCCTCCTGAGTAACTCAATCAATTTGTGAAATCTGATAGAGCACTGTATTGCTACTGCAAACGTATATGATCTTACAGCATACAATCGCATTATTTATTTCAAGAAGAGAAGTTTATGATGTTTTTTATTGTTTCAAAGGCAGCAGTCAGGAAATTTCCTTTTCGAAAAACAGTTTGTTATAGGCCAACTTATACTTGAGATCTGTGTGATTTAAAATAAATACCCAATTAATTTTGCTTAATTTTGCCAACACAAATTCAAATATCTACGAAAAAAAAAACAATTTACAAAATACTTTTAATTTACAATTATTCCTCGGCCGATTCTATACAATTATTTCATGTAGTTACACTTTTTTTTATACAAAGGTAACCATTATTTCACACAAGAAAAAAAATAAGATTTATTATCATTGAAAATGAAAAACGAGTAAAATTATTGACCAGGAAATTGATTTAATTTTAGATATTCAATTTTAATTTTTATTTTACTATTTTCTAACTACTTACCATTTATTTCTATAATATAAATTTAACTTGATTAGTTTTTTTTTGTTAAGTAAAGTATGTAGACTGCAGACACGAACGCTCTAACTCAATATAATATTTTTATACACAAAGATAAGAAAGAAACTGTGTGTATTATGACAAGTTAAACACAACCTACAATAGTTTTCAATTTTTTTCATTTTTTTTTTTTATTGTATAATGCGTTTTTTTATTTACGAATTTTAGCAAAGTCTATTAAATATTTCATTGAAATAAATAAAAAACAAAATAATTTTAACAAGAGTCCAAGAAGTTAAATTTAACTAGAGTGCTGAACATTTTGTTAGTAGCCTCAAGCATTTTTAAATAAATGTCGAAAAATATAAAGAAATAAAGAAGTAATTTTTTTTTTCTCTATTTTGAAAATATCTACATTAATTCATTTGTACTGACAGTTGTTGTTGTTAAGTTAGAAAAAGAATAAATTTTGCTAAAAGGATTTTTTTGTTTTGTTTCTATGTTTTCTATTTATATAGCATAAATTTTAAAATAGTTTTTGGGGTAGCCATCCTGTAAAAAATTTCGGGTGATGTGTGAAGTGGGGAATCGTGTTTTGCTTTTAAATAACCCCTAAATTACTATTCACGAGGTTTTGGAATTCATATATTAGATTAGATTGGATGTGACACGGGGTAACAATGCACCATGATCCAAGGAGCGTCTAAAGCGCTCTCTTGAAGTGTACCCTTTGACGAATTCGAGTATCTTATGAAGGTCGACCTCTCGGAGCTCTCGTGGTGTGAGAACGCTACCACGCAGAGACTCCCTCTTGTTGTGGATCAACGCTCCTCACTCACCAAGAGGCGCAGTCTCCTCCACTTTGTATGGATAAGTCTTTTAGACAGTATTATTCCATTAGATTCGCAAAGTGAATAGTTTGGTGGCCTGTTGTATTATGGTACACGAACCGCCTACACTACACCGGTCGACTTTGTTATAAATAGCAAATGATGGTTACCCCAATTATAAATATTTTACTAATATTACTACTACTGTATAATGCCTAATGTTTTGTTAAATTCGAAAAAATTTTTTTTTTAAAATAACAAATTTTTATAGTTAATTTTTTTGAAGTATAAATACAAAAATAATATTGGTTAAATAAAGATATTATTAACTAAATATTAGTAGAATATTAGTTAAGTTTTTCCATTTAACATAGTGTAATGATTTGCTTTTTCTACATTATGTTATTGGAGTGTTCCTTATTTCCATTTATATAGTTATATAGAGCCTATATAGGAATACCTGTAAAATACAAGAAAAATTAATGGCGGGTGGTTTGTTTTCAAATTTTCATTCCGATTTTATATATACGACTGACTATATAAGTGCGGGTACGAACACACAAGCAATAATATTCAGCTGACTATCTAATAAAGTAGAAGCATATTATACAGGTTTTTTTGATACTATATAGCGAGGCGAGTTTTGTTAAATTACATTAGATTTATTGTAATATTTTTATAAAATTAAAATATATATAAAGCTTAAAAGAGATTTTCTTAACCAATTCACAATTGTAAATTTTAATGTTATACGATTAAAATGTTCATGGTGCATGTCTATATATGCACACCTATATATCATAGACGTTATATTAGAATACTTCATTTGTTTTTACTTTTGTAAAATTTTATTGATTTTATATATTGTAGTTTTAAAGAAGTAATTGTATAATGAATGCCCTGCAGTTGTTAACATTTTACCACCCAGTTAATCGTAAATAAAAGTCAGTAATAATTTATTTAAAAATTATCAAGAAAAATATAGAAAAAAAAATTAATTTTAGATGTTTAAATTTAAAAAAGAAAATTTATTTGTATTTTTATCACTTTGAAATCTTTTAGCTTACTAATTACAAGTCTAGCCACTTTAATTTTTAACTTGATTTATAAGAATAGTAACAAAACTATGTGTACAAGTGGTTCTATTTTTGAAGGCATAACTACATGATTGCTTAATTAATTGGAATAAAATTAATTAGGAAATAAGCGTTCCGAGATTTTTTGAAAAAATATGAGAGAACAAGCATAGCTTTCGGACAATGGACGAATAAAATTTTGGTTTAGGAATTTTTCCATTAACTTACTTTAAATACTTCCCTTTAAATCATTTCCTTCAATATTAGTTGAGATCCTCATAAATTAATGATTATTTTGAATTATGAACGTGTAGGCACACATTAAAACAGGCTATGTTTGTAGACTTTCATGCTATATATGTAATTAAAATACCCAATAAAAATTCCATTTCAACGCCATTATCTTAAAAGTATTCCAGCAAATCTAAAAGAAAATAATAATTACTTGTTAAAATTTTTCATCAAAAAATTTTCTTTCTTTGTACACAAATAATTGTGATGAGATTTTGTCACATACTATACACACATTACACGAAATAATAACGAAATATTGCCTAATACCCAATTATTGTCACATAGTCTAGCACATAAAAGTTTATGAAACATTTTCAGTTCATTTTTTTTTCTTTAACAACTAAATTCATTAAATTTTATTTTTCAAGTTTCGTATTTATATAAATTACGTAGCTCTACAAAAATTATTATATCAATTGAATTTTATTAAACCGTATCCATACCGTATACATCCCTATAAAATGCATATAGAATGAATATAAATTGTAATAAATAATCGTTTGTGATACGTTTCTCACGCCCGAAATGAACACCTTTAAAATTTTATAGTGCCTTTATACCAAATCTATAATAATAATAACAATAAAAATTAATGATATAAGAAAATGTTTTTAAATTGGTAACGTTTTACAATTTTGATTTAAAGAAAACTACCTATATAATTATGTGCGCAATGTCCATAACTGCCAGCGACTATACATGCTTGTAAATGAAAAGTTGTATGTGATAGAGACTAGTTCAGCAAAAACATTTAGAAAATAGTAAAAAGTGGGAGTGAAATACCAAAATAGGTTTAGACTTATAAGTCCTTACTCGGAAACTCAAGTGTTAAGCTCAGTTTGGTAATTCAAATCAGGTTTCAGTAGATCACATTTTGGAACACAATTTCGCGCAAGTTTCCATCAACTATTAACAACAACTTGAAAGAATGATTTCAACATTTTAATAATGCTTACTATTGACACACTATTTCGGCAACTCTAATTCACAAATTGATTCGAATATGGATTCCAATTATTGCATTAAATTACTAATTACATAGCCAAATTTCTGTGCCTTTTTGTACGGATTACAAACACATTGTGGAAGCCATAATAACAACTGAAAACCATATAAGCCTGATATTCCGTGTATGAAACGGCATCTAAAATACAATTTTATGGATCACCAATTTCTTTTCTCTTTATACACGTACATACATGTACGTGTAATATATATTTACTTTAAAAGATTTATTACAAAAATTTTCTGTTATCTTTTCAAAAGAATTAAAGAAGAAAAAAAGAAAGAAGCGTGCGTTACAATGAAAAATAATAGTTAAGAATAAAGGTTAAATTTATATAAATTATTTTATTTTAAAATACATACACGCACATATATATGTATATATTATAATATTTATGCTTAAAAATCTACAACTCACAAATAACTAAATCCACATTTTTATCGACTATATTGCATATAATAAGGAAGGTTACGTGATGACACCAAATTTCGAATGTTGAGCTTTCGGCGGAAACACATTTTTCAACACTAGGAAAACGTAACTCACGTTTACATTTTTGCCGAAATGACGATCTTTCGGACTTCCTCATCCATTTCGGCTAAATCGACTTACTCGAAAATTTATAGACGTTCGGGTCGAATTAAATAATCGATATGATCAATACGTGATATTATGTCCGTCTCGAGAAGTAGAGCGTTACTATAAAGGCCGATTTTAATGTTCTGGTTATATATAAGAAAATAATCGGCGGATAGATACAAATTCCGCCTGTTATTACGACATACCATCCGTAACTCTTTGAGGAAATGAGGTACTATGGTAAGTAGATTTCTATTACGAATCGAATTAACTTTTCGCTCATACCCAGAGAAGTAATGAAATAATTTCCTTGAAATTTATTATTATCTTAGATTGTTAAAATAATTAATTGCAAAATTTTTTAGGAATACCAGTTTTCGGACACCAAATTTTCATTAGTGGTCGCTTTTATATTTTTTTACCATATTTTAGAAACTAATTGGCCGAATTTCTTGAAATTTAATAATTGAGTTCTATTCGTTAACCAAACTAACTGAAGAGTTCGAATATCATTAAGTGAACGTCTTCGAATCAGAATCAGTAAGTACATTTTATTGTCGGTTATAAGACGGATCACATCCGATTTTATTTTTTTCTATATAGTTGTACTTTACCAATTTAAAATGCACTTCCTATACCCATCTGTCTTATTATATATATATACATAGTAATTTGTGAAAACTATATAATCGTCTTCATTTAATAGTTAGAGCGTATCGTACATATATATGTATGTAGTACATACTCGTAATATTTACATACATTTCAATTATATAAAAATTGTATTTTAAAGGTAGCATTTAAAATTTTAATTATTCTCTAGTATAAAAGTTATAAATTTCAGTATGAAATTCTTAATTATTATATGTATATAAAATATATTTCTAGATAAATTATAATAATTTTTCACATTTTCTACCTGTTGATGGTATATAATAATTAAAATAATCACAGTACCTATATCTGTATACATATATGAAATTTTTATATTGAAAATTTTTTTTTTTAAAATTTAGTTAAAAAATTAACAAAAAAATTGTTAAAATAACATTCATTTTTCCTACATTATAATATATATACGCACTATACAAATATGTTATGTATAACATATTTGTATAGTGCGTATATATACTATTGTTATTAATATATTAAATTATTCCAAATTTGGTAACACTAGAACTCTGCATATAAGTATAATTAGCTGGAAAAAATTTTCAGTGCCTATACTAGTATAAAAAAAAAAATTGTGTGTGTTTTTTCTATAGAATTTTTATACCCGTACGAACGTATGTTCGAAGGGTATACTAAATTTGCCTTACCGTTTGTAACGCTAAGAAATAACGGTGTTAGATATAGACTCAAGTGTATGTTTTTGATCAGCGTCAAATTCTGAGTTGATTTAGCTTTGTCTGTCCGTCCGTCCGTCCGTCCGTCCGTCCGTCCGAACGATAACTCAAAAACTAATTGAGCTAAGTTCACCAAATTTTCACAAATGATTTTTGGTAGTAAGTGCCAGAACCCTATTTAAATTGGACATGATCGGGGTACCGGTTCGGGTAGCTGCCATACAACTTCAAAATTTATTTGGCTATATCTCAGAAACTATAAAAGTTGTGGTATTGAAATTTCACACAAACGAATATATTAGTAGGGCCAATGTGTCTCATAAAAGTCGTTGAAATTACTTGGTTCCTTCTGGTACCTGCCATACAACTTCAAAAGTTATTTGATCATATTTCAGAAACTATTAAAGCTATGGTATTGAAATTTCACACAAACGAATATATTAGTAGGGCCAATGTGTCTCATAAAAGTCGTTGAAATTACTTGGCTCCTTCTGGTACCTGCCATTCAACTTCAAAAGTTATTTGGCTATATCTCAGAAACTATAAAAGCTGTGATATTGAGATTTCACACAAGTTAATATATTAGTAGGGCCGATGTGCATAAAATTCGCTAGAATTTCTTGACTCTTTCTGGTAGCTGCCATACAACTTCAATAGTAGTTTGGCACAACCAGTATTTTGCAAAACACATAGTACTGAAATTTTGCATAAATTAATATGGTAATACGGCAACTTAAAGTCATAGTCTGCCCCCTAGTTAGTTATGGCACATTAGTTATTCGCACATAGGATAACAAATTCGTACGGGTATCACAGAGTTGACAAGGTCAACTCTACTTTTTTTCTCGTTTTTATTGAATTTATTGAATATTATAGAGAAAAAAGCAAATGATTTGTTTACAGGTAGAGCAGTTCACAGCCTTATAACGTCAAAAAAAAACTTGTTACAATGAAAATATTTTGAACAAAAAAATGAACTTTAAGTGTGTGTTCGTTTGCAACTTTAAAAAATAATGTGATTATTGTTGTTTTATTGCTCATATTAGAATAAATTAAATTGATTTAATTTCCCGGAAGAAATATTCACTCAAAAAAATTTTTTTTTTGTTAACATGAAATTATTTATTCAATAAATGTTCATTGTATATAAAATTTTTATTTCTCCCAAAAAAAAATTTTTTTTTTTTTAATTTTCAGAAATAATGAATATGCAATGTGCATTTTTTTTATTCTGATTTTTTGCCTTTTCTAAAATATTAATGATGCATTTCTCTCGCTTGTCTAAAGTACCTTTCGTATACCTTGTGTTATTTATGAAATTAATGGTGTGTGTATACGAGTATAAAAAAAAAATTATAGGAAATCGGATGTGTTGTGATAGTGACATAATACATATTTGTATGTTTGTGCTACTCATAAGTATAATTTCATTAGGTTCAAGTAGATTTTGTTTCTAAGCTTAAATCGACTAGAATAGAAATGTTAAACTAAGTTATAGCCAAAGCAAATGCTACCGCACACTACCAAATTAAAATTTCTCAATTCTTTTGAACTGTAATTTGAACAAAAACTAAAGTAGTATGAGGAAGGGGATGAAACCCTGATGCACCTTCTCAATGAGTGTTGAGCGTTAATCAATAAGGGACAGTTTAGGTGGACACTCGCTTGTGGGTATGTCGTTGTTCCCCCAGAAAAGTTGATCGAATTGATCAAAATTGTGAGTCTCTACGGGTCATGGGCGCTTGTAGGGGGAGGCCACATAAAATCTTCCAAGTCACGGTGCATTATCGCCCCAAACCACAATCTGCAATATTTTATATGATTTTATAAAAAAAAACTGAGAATTCCAAAAATCTTATTCAAATGCAATTTTACACAAAAAAAAAAAAAATTAGGAAATCCAAAAATTGCCATGCCTTTAGTTTTAATTCATTCTTAAATGCATTCTTTCCAAATTTTTTAATACAATAAAAACTTCTTGGGTGATCAAAAACTTATATGAATATTTTAAGACAAAATAAAAAAAAATATATTTAAAATTAATATTAATATTTTACTCTCATTTAATTTTTAACTTCTTTCCTTGTTTGTTGATTACAGCCATTCTGTTTTCTTTTTTTTTAACACATACGAGTAGTTGCGTACAAACATTTTATATGTAAGGCAATTTTATGTTCAAATATTCAAGAATTTTTCCACCTTATATTCTCAGTGTTCATTTTTATATTTAATTTTTTTTTTGTGTTCATCATATTAAATTTAATAATTATTATTGTAATTTTATACATTTTAGCTTCTGTTTCCGTTCATTAATTTTATTATTAGTTTTTTAGGTTTTCTTTTTTAAATTGATTCCTTTTTAAAGTTTTTTATTTTTTGATTATTTAAAATTCTCTTTATCATTAAATTTATAGCGAATAATTTTTTATTTAGTTTGCTTTTTTTTTATTAAAATCAAATAATTTTAAAGACTTAACAAATGCCTTTCAAATTATTGCCAATACAAGGGGCAGTGCTAAAATATACTTAAACATTATGATTAAATATTTTTCATCAACTATACACATTCAACACATGTATGTATGGCTCTTCTCTTTTAAAATTTGGTTTTAAATTTTCAAAATTTTAAATTAAATAAGTAAGGAAGAAGAGTGGCGCCTCAGCGCTGCGAGCCAGCACTAGGTCAATAAGAGACTCGTCGGCATTCCTCCACGTGATATTTTTTCTCGCTCAATCCAAGCAAACCTCTTAAGAATACTCAACTAATGAACCACGAACGTCTATAATAACTCCTCAGAACGAATCGTAGATACTCCCTTAAATTCTCCTTCTACACATTAGACTATCCATATCGCATGTCTTCTAATCAATAAAGACTACAACGTCAGAATCCCGACCACAATACTGATATAATTTTTGCTTTATATATCCTGCCTATTTCACAACTTTGTATGTTATTTGAAAACAAATTCCGTCTTTCCCATTTTTTGTTTTAGTATAAAACCGAACAGTCGAACATTGTTGCAATATCAGCTTCCAATAATCTGGCAAATTATATCTAAAAAAAATCAATTTTGGTTCTGGTTCATAAATTATTTAAATTTTATTTCTTCCAAAATTAGGGCAGTACTTTAGTAATGCCTTTCAATGTGATGTGATTTAACACTGTCCGAACTACTTGCTGTGGTACTATTTAAATTTACCAATTTATGCTGATAAAACGGCAACATGTAACGCCTTAGAGAGGAAGTAGATAAATGTTGTTTGTATTACTCCCAATTAAATTTTAAAAACAATTTAAAACCTAATATTGCCAATTTAATTGACTTCATTTGAACCTACCTTGTTGGTAGTCAATCTTTAACACTGTAAAAACTTCTTTCTCATTAAGAAGGCAAAACAATACATACCTCATGGAAAATCTCATAAGATGTGTGCTGTTTCACCTTCTTCGTTCTTCATTATATAATTTAAACGCCATATTTTTTTAATTCATGCTCATTTAACTAGTATAAAGCTAATAATATATTTCGATAATTTTGATATATTATGGGTTATAAGTGCATAAAAATTATGCAATTTTCAACTTGAATAGAAGAAAAAAAAATGCGTAACTTTATATATTATATAATTAAACCAATTACAAGACACAAGATCCCATATCGTGCAAAAAAAAAAAAATACAAAAACAAAACAAAAAACCCCGAGTTGACTACGTCTAAAAATGATTTAAAATCACTAAAGTTAAAATGTACTTATATCTATTGCACCATATATGAAATTCTAACCATATCAAATAATCAAAGTTTTTCTGCAACACCTTCATTTAAATATAGGCATATACAAGCACCATACTTATTCAATGATAGTTTGTTTATAATAATAACAAAAATTAAAATCACAAATCACTTTAAGCAAAAAACACCACTCACTTATTTTTTAATACTTGCCTATTTTATAAATTAACTTTCAAAACATATAACTAAGTGGCCGGGCTACTGTTCGCTTATATTTGTGCATAGTGTAAAGTAAGTACTTAAAATAAGTGAGTAAGAGGATCAAAAGTGTAGTAGCTATAGCTACAATAAAAAAAAATCAAAGCAACAATTTTTTTTTTTTATTACCATATTAGGATTTTTTTCATTTTTGGCATTAAATGCGCACTGAGCTATTTAACACTAAAACTATTTTTGTACATTTTTAATATCTTAATTTAATCATCACCATAATTAATGTTTTTCGCTATTTTTTTTTAAATTTTTTTAAAGTGGAATTAATTCCATTTAAATTAAATAATATTTTATTAAAAAAAAAAAAAATTTTATTTTTATTACATTTTTTTTTTCAAAAATAATTAAATGTGTAATGCTTAAGTTTTTGTGAATTAATTAATGATTTTGTTTTATTTTTTAATCTCTTTTTTATATGAGTACATTTTAAGCACTTAAATGCTCGCATATTTTGTACAAATACAAAAATACAACTAATTTATATATAAATCTCATATTATTACCTACATATTCCAATACTCCATATCTAGATGCTATATAGTACACATGCACTTACATACTCAATCAAAATTTTTAATAATATAAGGTAAAGGTAATTAAACAAAAAAAAAATATGTGAATCCAGTGAATAAATTAATTAATTTTTAGTTCCAAAATTGCCTATATACTGTAATATAGTCTATCATTTATATAAAGTTGCAATTCACTTAATATGGCAACAAAAATCATAAAGTACTCTTATATTGTAAAATGGTTTATAATGTAAAAGCATTAAAACTAAATTAATATTTTCGATGTAACAAATTAAGACAAATCAAGTGTAAGAAATAAATAATTTAATAACATTTTATATACATATATTTTATGTTGTTATCAAAAATTATTAAATATTTTTTTAACCCTACACTAGAATTTCGATTGTATTAATGTACAGTAAAGTGCATGATATGAATATATGAAATTAGATTATACTGTGTTGTTCATTTAACAAGATTATACTGTGTTTGTTGTTAAGACGTTGCTCCGATAAGGAGGATTTTTTTTATAAACGCAATTCCTTATAATCCCCTAAAAATAAAATTCTTGATTAATGGAATATTTGTTCGTTCGCTGTAACATCCACTCACTCGATCCTGGCTGAAACTGAATATAAATAGAAAACCTCTGCAAGTAGTCAAGTTTCATTCTGTTTCAAAAAATTCCGCTCTTATCTAGTTTAAACTTTATTAATTCATATAATTTTTATAACATCATTACATTAAATTCACATAATCGTTTGTATCACCCGGACTGTTAGTCAAATTTGAGCCTTTGCGTGGTTTGTTCATATATATATATATATACTACATGAAGAGTGAGAGAATTGAACAAATTAAAAAGCGATAATAAAATTACTAAACTAATGAACCGAGTGATGAGATAAACATGTAAATACAATTACTGGTTCGTCCTTCAAAATCTATGAACTTTTAAAACTCAACTTTTGAGCTCTAATAGTATTGATTTGGAAATCGAGGCGGCATACTTACTCGATACTTCAGGCACAAAGTATAAGACTAATTTTAAACCATTTGTGTAATTTTAACCACGACAACCATCATATACCATCAGAAGATACCGACTAACCCTCATACAAATGCTTCATATATTAAACATTTGGTCTTAGAGGGTTAATAAATTTATTAATAAAGAATTTTAACAAAAACTGTGACCATAATTTTATGTTTATTGGAAACAACAAGCACAAAAATTAATTATATTTAATGAAAAATATATAATCAATAATATTAAATTAATGGAGTAGTATGTAAAATGTTACTAAATTAATAACCATATTAAAAAATGTTCATATATAAAATTTTTAAACCTTGAAAATTAAAAGCATATAGAAACAATAATAATCAAGAATAAAAATGGAGATTTTTCCATTTTTTATTTAATGACATTTTTATTTTTTTTACAATTTATTTAATTTAAAAAAAAAATTCAATTAAGTGGAAAAATCGGGTAATAATAAATAATTAAAATTATTGTAAAATTTTTGATTTAGTGTTGATTAGTTTTATTTTTCGGATGACATTTAATCAACACATTTTTTTTTTTTTTGTAATTTTCAAATTTTAATTGATTATTAATTTAGTATATCTAGTATTTTTTTCTCTATCATCTAATAAATTTTAATGGAAAAAATTTTATGAAAGTAATCAAGAGTTATTTTTTTTATTTTATTAAAAGAAAATTAATTATTTAAGCATTACACTTATGTGATTTGAGAAAAAAGAAAAAAAATGTTATAAATGACAAAATGTATTTTAATTGATACCTTTTAAGGATATAAATGAATATAATGAACATTTTGTATTTATGTATAAGCATGTGTAAGCACACGTATATGGTGTTTCATTTAAAACCTCCAGTAATATTTTATTAACTTGAATCGATTTAAAATTTTTTAAATTTCTTATATTAATCACAATATTTGTGATTTGTGATTTATGATTACACGGGGCTCAAAAACTCTCTTCTTCAACTACAACTCAAAGGTCTGGAAATCCACATAACTTTCTAGAAATGTCAAGATGAATGTCTTCGATGCCTGCGTCAAGTCAACAATAATATTGTACGACAGTAAAACTTGGCTCATGAACAAAAAAAAAATATTAACAGAATACAGGTTTTCACAAACAAGTGATTCCGCATTATATACCAATTATTCTGGTCCAATAGATTTGGAAACAGCCATCTATTTGACTTATGCAAGCAGTATCCGATAGAAAATCAAATAAGAAAGAAAAAATATAGAAAGATAGGTCACATACTTAGAAGGCCATATCAGTCCATGATCAAGCAAGCATTGGGGTGGAATCCCCAAGGTAGACGTTATATCGGTAAGCCTGAGAATACATGGTGAAGAACAATAGAAAAAGAAATAACATAGGCAACAAGATCTCTATATTGGGGGCAATTAAGATCTATCGCCCAAAATAGAGAAAAATGGAAAGGTTTATGTTATGCTTCTCAAAAGAAATTTTAGGGGGGGGGGGGGAAATATACAACCCGGAAAATGCTCAATACATTGAGCAACAATATGCACTGAGTATTGAGCTGCGCAAAAATTTTAAAATTAGTCATTTTTATACTCTTATTTTTTATCTAATTAAGTTTATTTGATCGCGATTTACTACTCAAATTTAATAGCTTTGAATTAATAACAAATAAAAAAGTATTCTTAATTATGTAGAAATTTTTCCTTAATAAAAGATTTTTAAAAAAAAATTTGTTAGCTTGCATCGTTTCCAACCAGAATTCATTTAAAATTTAAAGAGTATTTTTATAAAATTTATTTATATAAAATTTAAAGAGTACAGAATTCATTTTGAATATTTTTCTCTTTTAGTAGAGGTGCTAAAAATTATATTGCTGCTGTATAAATCTTTATTCATACAAATACAATATATTCCTTATAATTACACAAAATAAAAAATTAATTTTATATATTAAATACCATATTAATACATAACATGATTTTTACTATTGAAAAGAAAATGATTTATAATCTCTTCAATTAATAGTTATTGAATTTTTTTTTAACTAATATATTGTGTATATTTTGTATATATGAACATTTTATTTCATATAATTAATATAGAATTACCTTAGCGCCAATGCAAACTTGTAATTAAGTATGATCTATGTAAAAATATTGCATATTTTTAGGATTCGAATTTCAAAAAATTTTTCAAAGATTCTAAAAAATTATGTTGTTGTAGACATATGAAGCATAAAAAGTTCAATATTGAAGGCTTATAGAGAACTCTATCTAATTAATCAATATAGTGAAATTGAAATGAATTGTGATTTATACTGTACGATATTGTTGTAAAATCCAGTTCCATTGTTCATCCTTTTGTATAATAGTAATAAGTCGATTAAAAATATGCCACAAAATACAGGTCATAATTAAATCATAAAACCAAATATAAAAAAAAATATGATAACATTTTTAGTGTTTTTAAAAATAAAATCCTAAAAATAATATGAAAATCTTTAAAAAAAATAAATAAACAAGAATTGTTGTTTTTCTTATAAATTAAACAAGAAACGAATTTTAATAATCATTGAACACCACAATCATTGGTACTTAATTTGGATCAATATCATAATTAAGTAATTAAAGTTTTCAAATTTTTTAATTGTTCTCCATAATGTTATATGCACCTATATTCCAACAACAAGTTTCAATCTGGAACTCTTGTTCTAGTGGTATACAATAAAATTTAAATAAAATTTTTATTATAAAATTCAAATTTCTATTCTATATTCTGAAAATTTTAATTTAATAAAGTCATAAAATTGTAAAATTTCAATCGCATAATAAAATTATAAAGTATAACAAAAGTTTTAATATTTTTCATTTTTAGAATACAAAAATTTTTAGTAATATTGATGAATTCATTTACGAGCTTATATTTTGAGTGATTCTTTTTTTTGATGAAATATTTTATTATCAAATGAAAATTATGATATAACAAATCACTATACGAGTAATAATTATTACTGTTTTTTTTATTCTAAAACAAGATCTAATAAAGAAAAAGTAGTTAATTTTTGAAAGGTTGTTGTTGCTCTTTTTTTGGGTACCACTATGCTTATATGCTCGTATATCATTATAAAACTCATAAATTCATCTCTTTCTCCTATATAATATAGGTAGACGTCATATAAAATATTTTTGAAGATAATTAACGAACCATTTAATATTTTCACACGAAATGTTTTTTATGGTATTTTTGGGGATTCTACAAATACAATAAAACACAATATTCTTTTAAATATAAAAATAAATGTCATAATGTCACAATGTGATAATTTATTATTATATCTAAGATAATAAAAAAAAAAAACAAAATAAAATAACTGAAAGAAGGCATAAAAATTAAGGAGATGAAAATTAAAAAAAATAAAAATATAATTTTATTGATATTTAATTATTTTGTATAATAAAAGTCAATATTCACGAGATTTTATATATTTAATAGGGTAAATCGGGTTATTTGTGGTTATGCCTCTATTGTCAAGTGTTATACAGTGTTAGGTATGAGTAGTGCAGTAAGATTAAGTGTATGTATGAGTAATGATTGTGATAATAAACTAAATGCTCTCGTATAAAAAAAACAAAGCCATTAACGAAGCAGCTCATTCGTAAGAGAGCTACAGCTTCGCATACACACAATATATGCTGTACAGTTTCGTACAAATCTCGGTAGAGACGCAGATTTCACTATTCGCCTTGACCATCCTCTTCAGATCTACTATCAAGAGGCAGTCTCCAAGTAGTAAATCCACTAATAGCCTCAAAACTGGGGTTGGCTTCCATTCCTTCACTGTTAAAGAAGATATAAAAAATTTTTGGAGTTGTACAATTGTTGACCCTGGCCCGTTCTTCACAAGTATTTCATAAACATAATTTTTGATACCCCAAAGCATGACTGCGACCCAAAAAAAAAGTTTCCGCTATCCTCTAGGAGAGATCATCAACTTTCTAATTTCCGTTTTACCGACATCCACCTTGTTATACCTAGCCTGGACGCCAAAGTCATCAATGCATTGCCTCAGCAGTTTGGATCACAATACATAAAACGAAATTCATTATATATACTTACCTGGATCATATTCACTAAGTTTTATATTCTAAGATCTTTATATACTATGCACTTACTATTCTCTGACTGTACCTAATCGAGTGGCACAATAGATCCAATTAATGATATGCATATTGTCACCCTATTTCTTACAATCTACAAACCATTACTATTTGACGATTCTTTTAAAAAAACTGCTCTCCTGAAGAACAATATGATTTAGAAACAATATCATTCAGATTTATTACGAATTTAAATTTTTAATAAAAAAAATTGCGTCTCTATATGATAAATTTTTTTTTTTCAACTTTTAAATCTCCGAATAATGATAATAATAATTAACTATGATTATTATTACCTTTATATTCCATACAGTTTTTTTATTGAAACTGAAATAAATCTATATAGATGAATTAAGATTTTTTCTCTTGACATTTTAATTGGTTTTCTATAAAATTGGACAATATTTATTGCATAATAAGTATATAGAGAGATTTTAAAAACTCTTTAATCTATTTTATACATAATAATTTTAGGCGCCATATAGTGTGGTTTTAAAATATTCAAAATGAATTCATTTAAATATCAATAACACGCATAAATTACATTGTGTGCAATGCGAATAATATGAGATTTATAAAATTAAATCATTTAAGTTGAAAAATGGTAAAAGTATAGATGATGAGTAATTTTGAATTTAGTGCTTCACGCAGCCAGAAAAAAATACTTTTTTCGGCAACACTTTAATTTAATCTATGAATTCTTTAATTTTTATTCTGACATAGTCCAAGCACAATTCACTTATCAATAATTACACGTTAGCAATACACGATATTCTTATACAACAATATTATAGGTACATATGGCAGGTTTCCCATTAATACAGGTGCAGTTGGAGTAATTTCAATTATGACTTTCTTTATGAAAAATCCTGAGTTAAATTTAAATAAAAACTTTTGGACCAAAATAGTGACAGCATGTATATTACAAAGCATCCTCATTTAATTGTGAATCATTCTTGTATATGAGCTATAGTATTTCAATTTAATTATACTTAAATACATACATCTACTTAAATATTTTGTGTTATAAGTACTTATATAATGTGTATAGTATAATGTGCTTATACATCCAAAATTAACCACAATTATATAACAATTTATTAATAGTATTTAAATATATAATTTATATTTTAAGCAGGAATTCTCCTGCTCAATTCATATACTTAGTATACATAGTTATACATTAACATTCTTTTGTTGTTCTTAACTTGCTATATATTAAAAAAAAATATTTAAAATACTAATATATGTATGAATGTATATTTATATAATACAATGTATAACTACTTATCTCTTAATCCTTTATGAAATTACTCAAAAATTGATAAAAGAGAAGAATAAAGAAATTTTATTATTTTAAGTCTTTCTAATTGTTGCGGTTTTTTACTTTAAAGATTTTGCCTTTCTTCAAAAATTTTATGTAACAAATACTCTCTATTATTTACATCTATTCATGTATAATGCATATTATAATCTTAAATTTTGTATAGTTATATATGGCATCAATATTTTGTAAGATATTGTAGTGTATAAAATATAAAGGTATTCAAGTTTGACATAATATGTTACATAAGACTATAATAATAACCATCATTATTATTATTAACAGGCAACATTCAATAACATCACAGACACCGTGAATACCCGCATTCAACCTTCTTATATAAGCTTTAGTATATTTTTTTTTTTAATTCTTATTTTTCTTAGACTTGGTTTGTAAGATATTATTTTTTGTTTTTCTTTCAATATACAAGTAACATTACAGTAGCTAAGAAGTTGAACATTAATTGATAACACCTTGAGTATATTTTCATGTTTTAAAGGCGAACCATTAAGAACATTTTGATAATCCGTCTCAAAAAGAAAAAAAAGAAACTGAGTATAGAAAAAAAATGAGTGAAAAAGAAAATTTATATAAAAGAAAAGAGCGCGCCATCGTCGTATTTATGGTTATACAAAAAGAATTGATTAAACGCAATTTTATATTAGAAGCGGCTTACATTATATTAGGTAGTCATCGGCACATATTAAATATGTCGTCACTTTTATCAAAAAACAAAGAAAAGACAAAAACATTTGTTTTTCTTGTTTTCTTTCTGGAACTTTTTCTTTGAATTTTTTTATTATTTTAGATTTTTTTTGCTGGTTTAGGTATATGAAAAGTGTTTTGACGTTTTAGCTTTAAGCAAACATCGAAAACTTACAAAATATCCTTCAAATTCTATCAGTACTGGCTTTCTCACATCAATAAGTACTAAAAACTGGCCCCCAACCTAAGGCCAATCAGAGGCTTATTGGTATCTCTCAGCGAAACATTTCTCATGGCAATATCCACCAAAGACCCTCAAAAAAGTTTAAGATATTGTCCATAGAAGCCACCGAAAACTCTTCCAATCCATAAAATCGGTACTCCGAAAAAAATCGTCTTCCACTCAACCTTAGACTAATGCCTCTAAGAGTACGAGCTGTATGTCTTCTACCACCTTAACGACTTAGCAACTATGAGAAACATCTGATTAAAAAATATCCAGTTCCTTTCACATTTTTCCAATAAGCAGTGCCCTGTAAAAATTCCAACCGCAATACATAAATTTCTCCTTATTAATACTGGCACATATCACGTTCTTGCCCTACCCCCATTCGATCTCAAAGAACTGGCTGGTTTACAAATTCGTACGCAACACCAAAGCAAGAAGCTCCCATTCGGCTTGTTGTTCCTTGTACATGACAAAATTTCCCAACTCGCTCAATGGTGAAACAGTCCATGGTTATAATATCAGTCCTTACCTTCATTCGGGTCGTTGGTCGATCCTCTCATTTTTTCTAGCTATTTTTTATTTCAAAACTCATATGTGAAATATTGTAATAAATTTTAATGGAGTTAGATTATATATTTCGATTAAATGTACTTCACTTCAACTTTTAAATTAATAATATTAATAAATGAAACCAAATAAAAACTATAATTTTACTTAAAGTTTAAGTAAGAACAATGAAATTATGCAGTATCGCGTGGTATAGCCATAGCTATAGTTTCTAAATAAGCGGCAATATTTTTTTTATTTTTTGAAATCAAAAAGTATAGAACACTCATATTAAAGATTAAATATTGTCAAAGATATCATCGCACCATCAAAAACAATAAAACCTGAAAATGAAAAAAAAATCCGTATAAAGGTCCGTTTTTTCATTTTTAACGCTTGATTTGAAGTCCTCATCAAAAATTTTTTTATTCCCGCATTTCATTTTCTTTTCTTTTTTTCCTCTTATTCATTTTTCAGCAATAATTCTGAATTTTATTCATTTCAATTTTTTTTTTTATATTTTTTTTTCGTTTTCACTTAAATTTAATATTTACCCACTATATTCATTCACTAACGTTTCTACTACTACATTTTTTCATACTTAAAATCATACTTTTAGTTACCTATGCATAGCCATGCACGATACAGCTATAGACACACGTACATATTTATTAAAAATCCAGAAAATGCCAAGAAATTGTCAAGAATCTGTTTTTTATATATTTAATAACATTAAACCATATAAAAAAAATCACTTAACGCTTTTTGAATTTTTCATACTTAAATGAGATTTTCTTACTTAGTGTAAGGTTTTGCCGTTTTATTATTTTGGTTTTTATATTTGTCCTCCAGTTTCCAATATGTGCCTGGAATTGAATTGTGATATGAATTTTTTTTTTATTTTTTTCTTTATGAACTCATTGAAATTATTACCATACATTAAAAAATTGAAATGAAATGATCATATAAAAAAAATTTTAAAAATGATATTGAAACTAAAACAAAAAAAAATACTTACAAAATGACAAGAATAAAACAGAAGCCGACATAATCATAAAGAGTATTATATGCCACCGTCAAAGTATGAATATAAATTATAATGTTATACACAGTGTACTGCACGCATGCACCTTAGCCTTATGAATTTCGACATCACCCAATTTAACAATCAACAAAGAAACTAATTTTCACAACAGTACTACCAGATCCGATTTTAAAAGCCCGGTCATTAAATAATTGAAGGCAATTAATCCATTGCACCCGTCTCAGCAGCGAATATGTTGAAAATTTCGATGATTCTGCTTGAATATATGGCAGGCGGATGGCATTTTGAAAAATTCCAGTTAAAGCATATTTTTCTTCCAGAAATGACAATTTGGAGAGAATATTATCTAAATGACATTTTCCTGACTTATATTTTTTGATTTAAGCATTAATAGCTTGGCCACATATTTACTTCCAATACTTTTAGGGGGCACACAGTATAATACAATATTAGTACGTGTGCCGTATATTCTATACTCATACAATTTTATTATTCTACAATAGTTATTAATAACACTAACAGTACTTAATTGTAAAAAATTTTACAGAAGATTATCTATAACACGATAAAATTATTGAAATTTGTGTGTAATAGTATTTTATTAAAATTTGTAAATTCTTGTTTTTGAATTTGTTAAAATTTTTTTGAAAAATTCATATAAACTTATTTGAAACACAGAATTTATTAAATGACATTTAGAAAAAATTAAATATATTAAATTGTTTGGTGAGAGGCGCAACAATAATATCTTACTTTTTCAAGTAAACACTCTTTGATCGTAAAAAATTTTAATGACAACTATTTCTTATCCTTTAAAGTATGAGATGAAATTTTTTATAAATTCGTCAAGTAATGTTAAACCTCTCTCCCAAATTCTCTGAAAGTGTTTTACGCACGAAAATTTACACTGAGTAAGAGAGTATAAAAGGGTATGAATATAGAGATATAGAGAATATGAAAGCGTGAGTGAGAATATAATAAAGTAATTACAAAAGAAATTTACTATCACCTAGTAACACAACGTGCACCAATAAATTACATCACAATAACAATAAATGACAGTGTAATATGACATTAATGAGAGAAAATGAGCAAATTGTCATTTTGTTTTCAAAATTGATTACATCCATTTTCTTATAACTCCGATTTTAATCCCCTAATAAAGTACAGTATTTAAAAATAAACCACGCAGTACAAAAAAATTTTAATTCTCGCACTTTTTAAAAATGAGTCACTTGAAAAAAAAAAGATCCTCCCTACATTATTTTAATACAATAATAAAAAGTTTGTTATCAAGAGCATTTTTATAACCCACATTTGAAAACATTTTAAGCGAACAATAAAAATACACAAAAACACCAAAATTTTAATTAAGTGATATAAAACATTAAAAATAATCATAAAATTCACAAAAAATTAACAATAATCATATAACACCAGAAACTAACACAAGTTCTTAATTTTTGGAATAACTTTGAAAATCCTTTCAAAGCTAAAAAACAGTAAGTCTCAGATTTTTGACGTTAGAGTTTAAATGAAAATGTCATTTACTTAGTCATTTTGCCATGAGTTTTTTATGTGATTTTTAATCTTTTTTTTTGTATTAAACAAGCAAAATCAATTAGGTTAGTTCACATAATTTTAGTAAATTTATTAATTTATATATATATATACATAATAAATATGAGGATCGCAAAAAAAGGCTTAATCAACTACGGTGGTCTCAAATGATTTTTATAAAATTTATTTAGAAAAAATAAATATTTATTGAGAAAAGGTATATAGTATGTGTTTTATAAAATTTTATATTTTAGGAATGCACTATATAAATAAAGGATTATATTATAATATTAGTGGAATAAATCCGATAATGCTACATTATGTATATGTGCACTGAGTAGTATTTGCACTTAATATTAATGACACCATAATATGATAATTTATCTTATATAAACTATAATAAACTCTCGAAGGTATATAGAAATAAAATATTCATATATTCAGATTACCCTCATCATCAATTCCGGAAATATATTGGCTTAAAATATTAGACATTAGGTCTGGGGCAGATTTAGAAATTATTTGACCTTATTATGAATTACAAATATTTCGTTGTTTTGCATTGTTTGCACTATATGTCAATGCACCCAGAAGTATTTAAAAATTAAGTATCAGCAAAAAATATGCGATTTCTTAGGAATTATTTATAACTCATGGTAAAAATTATTTTAAAAATAAAGAGATTTTAAAATCTTAAAGTGATGTACCGTCATAGCACTGTAATATTATTTTTAAGGCGTATCGTTATATCATCTCACTATTTCACTATATATTCTCATATTTTCACATATAAAAAATAATATCATTAATTTTTCTAGCCAGTATATTGTTGCCAATTTGCATTTTTCCGTAAATATGAGAAACGTTTCATTTCTTGTAATAAATCGCAAAAATAAGAACAAAAAAAAAACACAACACTTTAAGGGACACACCTGCCGTGTTATTTACTCTTAATACTTACCATAATAATTTTTTTTTTTGGATTAAAATAGAAACAAGAAAATCTCTTAAATTTTATACGCACAATATTTTTAATTGTGCTAATAATGTTAAATTTTATTAAAAATAATCTCGTACTGAATATGAATTGTACATTGTGCCTATACTAAATATAGCAGCCGTATATTACGAGTATGTTAAAATATGTGACAACTATTAATAGAATGAATTCATATTTTTACAAAAAAAAAAAATAAAAAATATTGTAAAACCGCCATATTAATATATGAATAGGGTGGAGACAACAGAACAAAATAGACAATATTATTTAAATTGAACCCATTTAAACACGAAAATACAACATCAGGTCTATAGATAAATAGATACAGATATATTTACAATTGTATATATAGCTATGTACATAAGAATTTTGTAATTATTAATATTGTATACACATGTGTTTAATAATAGTATGTGGTGGCTTAAATCTTGATAAAAAATATTTTTTTTTTTAGCTTAAAAATATTTGCACACCATTATGTCATTTTTATAAAATATCAGTGAAATGTGACTATTTCATCTTTAAAAAAAAAAAATTTTAATTTTTTTTTTTGGCTTCTGTGCAAATTTTTTTTACAAAACACGCAAAGCATATTTTGTTCGCGTACATAAGACGGCATTTTGGCTGTCTTATTTTTCATTTTGTCTAGATTATTATTAAATCTATAATAATTTACGCGCGGAGTTTCTTTATAGTATATTTTCTTTGAAAAAATGAAATCTCTTGAATACGAGTAGTATAAAACGAAACTATTATACAGTAATTTGTTGTTTGTCTTGTTGTTTTCTAAGAAATATTATTTTCAACATTATATTATGCAAAAATTATTTTAAATGTTGCGTTTTTAATTTTTTTAAAATTAAATTTACACGATTCACCGATAAATATAATACTGCAGTAAACTGCCTGTTTTTACATTCTATAATATTTTCACATTATAGTAAATTTTTATATTTTTCATAAGATTAATATCATCATAAAGATATTATAGAAAAAAATTTATTTTAATGTTATTAATGTTACACAAATAAATAATAATAATGTGAATATGTCAGATCTCATTATACGATTTTGTTTTATATGAGACCTGATATATACAGAATCATATGAAAGTGACAAATAATGTCACCTGAAAGAAAAATGTGTACAACTTGGAAGTTAGATTATAAATTTTTAAAGTGTTAGAACGATATAGTTTAGAAAATAATAATTATCATAGAGAAAAACGGAAAATTGACTCGATCTCGAACCCGAGATGAGAAAAATTTGACAATACTGATCTAAACTTAATTGCTATACTTCTCACACTTAAAATGGCTAATACCTGAAATTCTAGAGCATAATATTTGTTGCTCTCATTAAATAATGCAATTGTGAGAGATATTAATTTCGATTCTTTCAAAAGAGAGAATTTTGTTAAGAGTGTTATGAAATGTAAGTGTATATTTTATACAGCAATACAATAAAAATAATAGAAAATATCATTCAGTCCGTAGCCCTACATTGAAATAATCAACCCAAGTTTCACCAGAACCCTAAACCATTCAAATTAATTATTTTTTAATAAATGAATTTTTCTATAAGTCTTTCATTTTAATATTTGAATTTTTCTAAATAAAAAGGTCACAATAATTTAACTCTAATGTATGTAAATTTATATTGGGTTCCTACATTATGTCCGTGATGGTCCGTGTATAAATAATTTAAATTTAAAAAAATTATTTTTGAAATTTTATTAATCAATATTAATAAAATTTTTTTTTTTCTTTAACAAAAATTTAATAAAATTTAAAATGGTACCTTTTTATTAAAGATGATGCTTTAATGGTGCAAAAAAACGAAAAAAACCGTGCGTTATATTCAGTGAGGTCCAAAATATTTTTTTTGACCTAAAACTACAGCAGAGACATACATTACTAAAGAATCACATTAATTTCAAATTTTTTTCAGATTTTTTATTAATTTTTTTATTGACGTCCCCTCTTTTTTTTTTTTTTTGCCTTTTTTGCAAAAGTCCATTCTATACCCATATTTTTTTTTTTTCGATAAGAAAAATTACAATAATTTAATTTTATGTTAATTATTTCACGAGTCACAAATCATTTTATATAATATTTTTTAGTTAATTATCTTACTTTTATACTGCAGAAACTGTGTGTGGTTATAAAAGATTTTATATACGTTATTATTTAGTTCCATGATTTTAAGGTGATCTTAATTTTTAAGATGACATTTACTATCAGAGACCTGAAATAATATTTTAAACTGTGACCGTTTCTAATTTGTCTCTGGAAAAAAGGGTTAATTTTTAGCATTATGTAGGTGCTAGTAATTTTGATCAAATCCAGAACATGCATATAGTAGCATACGATCTGCCGTTCTGCAACTATCCAGTACCTGTAAATTACATAAAATTTTAGTAGATTTAGGCTTTTCTTAGTAATTGTATGTAAAATATCATGTTTGACTCTAAAATTTACTATTAAAATTAAAAATTTTTAGTTTATTAGCTTACCAATTCCTCTCAGTACCGAAGCCTTAAATTTTAAATTGGAATTCAAAACGAAATGGGATAAGACATAAGAATGGGATATTTGTGGTAACGAAAGGGTTAATCAATTTATACTCTTGTTTATAAAACTATTATTTAGACTTCGGAATTATAAGCAATTTGTCAAATTATTAAAAACAATATTTTTTTTCCAATTTTATCAGATTTTTTTTAAGTGTATTTCGTAATTGAACTAATTTTCTTTTGGGTCACAAATTAATTTAAAAAAGACTTGAAATATTATTTTGTCTAAATAATATTTTTTTTTTTTGCTAATTTGCATATAATGACAAAAAACAAAATTTTATATACGATATAGCACATATACTATTAAAGTATGTACAAACACATTGAAAACAAAAAAAAAACGAAAACAATTTTTATCGTTTTTAAATCGCTTAAAGATCAAAAGAATTTCATTTAAATAAATTTTTTAATCTACATACTAAATATTTAATTAATCAAATCATATTCTCCACCTTTTATATGTCATTATGTCTAATAAATATTTTATTTTAATGTATACAAAACACTATTTATACATTATACAAACCTTGTATGTGTGTATTAATGTGTATATGACAAGGTATATTTTTACTGCGTGTGTTATACGTGTTATATATGAGAAGTAAATTTTTAAGTCGGCATTTTCTCTATAATAAGAATTGAGAATATTATGTGCGTGTACAAATTCGTAAATCGGAATGCGGCTATACTCAATGCATATGAATGTTATGTAATAAAATTGTTTCATGTTATTTCGTATGTATATAACAAAAATCGTGCAAGAATCAGTTTAAAACGATAAATTTAATTCACGAATAACAATTTGATTATATAATTTAGACATTACAGTAAAATTTATTCAATAATATCAATTAAATGAAGTATGTCAACTCATTAGATTTTCACTAATATAAAAATTTCAAGATTCAGTAAGTAATCGAACGGATAGTTCTAAATAACTGCTTACAAACTATACTAAATCAATTAGAATTATATTAAAAGATGTACAAACGTATCACAATAGGGGACGAATGCTGCAAGAGTGTTTGAATACTCGAAAAGCATATTCTCATATTAATTTTAACCTCTTCAAAGCTTTCTGATAAATAACTGAAGTATAATCAGAAATTTTAAAAAATAAAAATGCGACCTATACGCCATCTCATGTCAAAACTAATTAAGAAAAAAGTAGCAATTTTAGTTTTTGATTTTAGAACGTAATTTTACTTTCATTTCACAAAATATGTACATATGATTTTATAAACACACCATACCCAATTAAATACTGAAGGCCATAATGTCTATATTATTGGTATTAAAAAAAAATACATTAATGAGATTTAATTAAAAAAAAAAATTAATTTAATTTTTTCTTTGACAGATTTTCAGTTTGAATTTTTTTGTTTTTTTCATTTTAATTTAATTTCCCTAATTAGTATCAAGAAAAACAAGCAGGTCTAGAAATAATTTTAAAATACTACATTTTATAAAAATAAATTTTAATAATTGAAATTATTTTTCTATATGAATTTGGATTAAATTGTTTTGAAAACTATTAGTCTGAATAAAACGTCTGAAGCAGTGCAGTTACTTGACACGATCCTAGTCAACTATTTTAATTTAACGAAAAATTTTCCGATACGAGCAGTACATTGAGAAATTGGAATATACATACGAGTAGATAGGTGATTTGAACAATGAAATTTAAATATAAAAACCGCCCCCCTCAGCCCAACTCTTTAACAAAAAAAAAAATTAATATGTTTGAAAATAAAATTTAGTTAAAAGTCATAGGTCGCGTATTTCATTTTCAACAAATTACAATATTAAATAATGTTGAATTATAATGTTGAATTATAGTCACCACAAAAAAAAAACATTTTTAAATTTAGTTTTTATCAAAAGATTTACAAATTAGACTGACATTTCGGTTAGGAATTTTGCGGTTTTCTAAATATTTTGTTACATCACATGAAATTCATCAACAGAGTGTGCTACGTAGATATGGCAGAAACTTATACATATTTTATTTAAATCAAACACTATATATAGTTGAAACTATATAAATAAGAAAATTCATTTTGACATTACAATCAAACTTGTTGAAAAGTCATTAATACAAGTTTGAAATGTGTAATTTTACTTGCGAACAATTTTAATTACTAAGTGGCTATTGCTTACTATTATATGAAATAATATTTTACAAAAATTAGAATATTTTATTTAATTTTAATATATAAATTTAAATTTCAAATTAAAAATGAATAAAATTACAACAAACTGTCAACGGAACATATAGCATTTTAATGGCCACCCACAAAATCATTATAATTATTTGCTCATTATATATTTTGAATTAATCCGTACATACATGTATACATGCATATTTTTAGAATGTAGATATATAAAATAAAAATTTTTATTTTATAATTCATAATTCATTCAATTTTTAATACACACGCACACACACACATGACATTAGACGGTATTTGTTTTTTACTAATGTTAACATTGTGTTATACACAAAATAATGAGCTCTAATTATATTAAATTATATAAAATGCATATATTTGTATACATTTATGTATTATTTATAATTCTATTAAAAAAAAATTCTAACTTAAGCACTTAACTGCTACATTTAATGCATTTTCAGTTTAATTTCATTATCTCACAAAACCACTAAATATTTCCTATATGTATTAAAGCATATGTACTTAAATTTAATATTATCTAATACTCTAATATCATTATTAAATTCGAACATTTATAAAATTTAAAAAATTCTAATAATAAAAAATAATATGAAAGTAAAAAGGAAAATTGTTATGATTTATGCTGGTTTAATGGTGGTTTTTTTTTAGAATTATGCCATATTTTTTTTCTGTGTAAAAAATTATTTTAGATTTTTTTATAAAATAGGTATTTAATATACGGATTTGAGTTAATTTTTTAGTTAATTATAAAGAATATTAGAACACAAGTAAGTAGAGTGCTTCGGTTCAAATTAACAATTTGATTTGTTATTACGGTAAAAAATAAGTGCATAAGTATATAAAGTCTTCGGGTATTTGACGAACAAGTGAGGATACCACGCCATTGGATGATGTTAATTATGTTATTGATAAAAAGAAATAGGCGAATACTGGATCAATTTTCTTTTGACGGCCGGCTGGAAGAATTATTGAGTGTCCCCTTGGTACTGTTGTTGATATTTGAAAGAGAGTTGGGTTGGCTTCAGTAGTCCGGTTTTCGCCAATTTTTTGGTAGAAATAGGAGTTGTATTCTGGGGCTGCCAATGAACCTCCTTTTTGGCCTAGTGTGAAAAATCATGCGATTCTCATTGGCTATAATTAACAAATAAGAATAAATATTGCTTATATTTATGATATTATGCCCTTCGTATCGAGCATTAACTGCATAACATGTTCGAGAAACAAGACAAATGTATTAGAAAATATCGACTTCCAAATTATATCTTTACTTCTGGAATGCCCAAAGGTTTATAGTCGATTATTGTTCAAAGGTTAATGAGTATAGATGAGTTTTGAAAATAAATTACCTTTTATTACAAAATATCTAGATAAATTTTATCAACAACAAATTAACACAGTTGGAGTTCAAAATGAATGAACCAAATGAAATTTAAAGGATAATATTTTTCATATCTAAATAAAATATCAGTAATAATTATTTTTTTTTTTGAAGTAATATTAATCCTATATGCAATGTATTGAGAATTTTTCAAATATTTCATTATAAAATAAATTTTTTGAATACAACCTGAAAATTCCTAAATAAATTTCCTATGATGCATACTATATGATGTACAATAATGTTGTGTTGCAAAAGGATATAAAACTCAAACACAAGTACAAAAATATTTTATATATATACACTCGTATATAGATACATTTATAATTTTTTTTTATATTTTAAAACATTCACATTAGGTAAACATTAAATGCACCTGCATTAATTTAATCAACCTCACCCCGTTTTTATCTTTTTTTTATTTTTTTAGTTAACTTCTTTTTAAAATACTAATAATAATTAAAAAAATCGAAAATCTTTGTTTTTTTTTTTAATTTTACTTTCTGTTTTATTAGCGTACGTATATCGATCGTATGGTTTTTATACCATAATCATTATTATTTTCGATCAAATCATATAATTAGGATGATTGAAGGGCGGTATAACAGTAATGACCATAAATAAACAAGTTGTGCAAAAAAAATGTGGCAATAAAATAATTTAATATTAAACAAGTATTCATTAATGTTGTATAAATAACAATTTTCCTGGTGGCTTAATTCAAATATTTTCAGAATATTTTAAGTATCACATAGGTAGATAATTGGATATCAGAAAACCAAATAATCATCGGAACACTGAATAAAATTTGAACATCAGCCGAGGTGGTGTGAGGTTGTCTTGAGAAATTTATCAAACTGCTTAAATATAATTTCAAATTTGCCGGCTCTCTTAATCAAAAACTCCAATCAATATTGTTACCGAAAAAATAAGGATACTAGAGATGTCCGCTATGGCTTTTGCAAACCTATAAATAGATCATGCACATCGAATGATAATTCAATGCGTATGAGAGTCGAATGTAATTTTTGTACGAAGAGTGAGGAAGCTCTAACGTGAGGTTATCATTCGCAACATAAGAAAATAGCCATAACCATTGTGATAAGGTTTCAATTTCCGGAACATTACAATTTGTTCAAATTGAGTAGGAAAAGAGTGAAGGATGGGTCGGTGGTATAGGTTTCAGTGCATTGTTATTCAATTGTTTAGTCCACAAGCTAAAAATATTAGACATTTTCCGATTTCTTGTTGAATGAAGTATTTAAGAGGAACTAAGAAATGGAATTTTAATATGTTTAGTATTCGTTTAGTATTAGCGATTATGACTAGCAAGAAGTAGGTACCGTTCGCAATGCATTTTAGAATAGATAAAAAATTCATACAATCCTAAAAGCTGGCAAAGAAATCAAAGAATTTTTCTTATTACTATAGATTTACAATAATTTTTTCTTTCATTAATATAATTGCTTCTTAAAACTATAATACTAACTCAGTCATTCCCTTTTTAATTTTATACACACATAAATTTATTATCTAAAATAAAACTTACGTAGAAATTCAAAGAAAAACTATAAATACCTATATAATCAAATATTACACTCTTAAAATATCATTAAGCAGAAATTAAAGAAAAATCGATGATGATGAAAGGAGTAAAACTATTAAAAAAAGGAAGGCATTAAAAACCTTCTCCTCTTTTTGACGAAAAATTCAAAGAAACATCAAAGACAAAAACAACAACTTAACTATATTTTATAAAAATCCTTTATATTAAACGACCATTAAAGCAAGAACATGGACAGAACAATAAAAGAATTAAATAAATTCTCGCGATTGCAACTTGGGTGTCATAAAACTATTATAATAATATTCTAAAAAAGTGACCAGTTATCACTTTTAACTAACAAATATCTATACACATAAACTTATACATACCAATAAGAGAAGAATCACAAGTTTCCGCCATACATTATAGGTTAGTAATAGATAGGATACTCAAAACTATGTTATGTATAAGATATTGTACACTCATTGAGAATATAGATCTTAATTTATTTTATGTACATAAAGATATACGTATGTATACCAATATAATATACGAGTATGTGTATTGTGGTTTTGTATAATCTGAAAGAGAATGACAGAAACCCATTAGTATCTTTCATGTTAAAAATGTCCTTTTAAATAGCTCCTATACATCAGGTAGGCATTCAGGCACGCAAATCTTTTGATGTTTTAAAAAAAAATCATTTTAACTTGTATACATATACAATATATTAACATGTATTTAATCTATTCATTTCTTGATAAAGAGGCAAAATTTAAAAAAAAAAGAAACCTTAAAAGCAGAGCGAATTCAATTCTTTTCAGATCAATTAAGAAATTATTGTGGTTAAGTTAGGCTCTTGTGTTCCTCTTTTGAATTGAATTTTTTTTACTTAAAATTAAAATATGAAATCAGAGCCAGCTAAGAGGCAGGCGGTCGTTATAACGGATATGTGCCGGGATATCAGGGTCGGAAGTGGAGGACTTGAAATATGTTATCTGTGATATAGAAGATTAAACGTATCTTGAGGCTTTCTTTTACGAAAATTTGGATGTGGGATAACTATTGGGAAAATTTTTTGCGCGGCTCTTGAGATTGATTGATTGAAGTCATTAGATGATTTGAGGACTCTTATTTCTCTCAGGAGGGTTAATTGACATGGTATAGCCGATTTGCTTTTTATTGACCTAATGCATTGGCTCTATTCATTATAATATGTGATCACCGACTCATTGAACAGTTTCATCCAAGTTCAGTAAAATATTTTTAGACTACCATCACTATTTTATTAAGGTAAAACTAAAAAAAAATACCTTATATCTAAATAAAAAATACCTAAATTTTACATATAAAATTTATTGAAAACAGAAGAGTGATGACAGCCATCCATTTGATAAGATAATAAAAAAAAAAAACAACCAATTCTCATATTGAATTTTTCCAACATTTTATTTATGATCTGATCTTATATACGAGGACACACACTGACTCCCTGAATATTACCCTATATGAATTAATATTGAATCATAGATACATATAATACAGACTCTTATTTGAGAGTGAATGACTGCATATATGACACAAAACAGGAATTATATTGTATTTCTGGTGCAACATACTCGTAAAAAAAAAAATCTAGTGAATGAACTTTTTGTAAAATTATTCCTGTGAATCAAACATAAAATTTTATTAGGTTTATATAATAAAAGACAAGAAATTTTAGGTATCCATATGGATAAATGAATAACACTGAAATTGTATGTAGATCTAATTTATCTTTGTGTTTCCTTGTATATAATATGAATGTTTGCTTCCTTAAAGTATTAATACTAGTAATACTAAGTCACCCATAAGATTTGATGATATAATTAAAAGAACAACGCTCGTAGCCTAGGTCTAATTAGATATAGTCGATGTAGATCAAAATAAATAATGGAAGCAAGTATATAGTATCTTTTGCTTCTTCTCTCACAACACAATTAGACGGTATATTTTAGTTTCTCTCTTATTTAAATTACCTGCCACTAAATCCTTTGCATATTTTAAAAATACCCTTTTCCTTATATTTGATGAAAATAAATAAAATTAACATTTTATATGTCTTTATTGATTAAATTAACAAAAGAAAGAAAAGAAAGAAAATTAATTATGTATATTATAAAGAAGATACTTAATATACCGATTTGAATACAATAATGGTGAATATGAATGGAGGACCTCACTTAAAAACTATAAAAACAAGAAAGAAAATTATGTAGCCAGCGCATAGTCAATCGCAACTTTAATTTTCTTAACAGTATTAAGAATTTCTTCATTATTCTTGCGAGTTTGAAGAAAAGCTTTAACAAGATTGTAAACACACTGAAAAGTAAAATAGCGCATAGTAAGGGTCGAGACTCTGCGGCATAATCTGATTCAAAAATTTCGACTCAATATCAAGTGCACAAATAGGCAGGCAAATTGGTGGAAAGCCAGGCATCTTAAAACAATTAATTTACGCTTCCATGCATTACGCTTCTTATTTCCTCTGAAAATTCGACATACAGAATTCGGTGCTATCACACCTGTATGTAATGATTTCCTTACTATATGCAATGCGGTCGGTAAGAAAACAAAAACATTAACATAAAAGTGATGATGAGTGTAATTTTTCTTTTAAGGTTATTTTTATATTTCTCAATATATTTTTAAGGTTAAATAATTAACAAAAAGAGTAAACTAATAAGTATAAGAACAGCAGTAGCAGCAGCAGCAACAGCAGCTTGCTACTAACTACATTATGTATGTGACATTTTAGTGATAATTCCACTGATTACCTTCTCTTTTTATTTCGATTTGGTGGTTTTTTTTTATTTTTTTCGATTTTCTCTTCTGTTCTGTTTGCCTTTTTCTCTAAATGTTAAGTGTAAGAATTTAATTTTGTATCGCTTTAAATTTTCAAAGGGTACAAACATGCATACAAACATGCAAGATGTTTTGAATAAAAAAAAATCGGATATAAATATTATTTTGTACAATTTAATTCATTTAATAAAAAAAAAACAAAAGTATAAAAGAGTAAAGATGGAAATTTGTAAGAGCGCATGAAGTTTGTTTGTATGTTCTACGATTTTTAAGTGATCAGGTTGATTTTTATTACTTTTATTCGGATGTATCTGTGGTGGTATATACATTTTATCAAATTAGTGTCCAGATATTTTATTATAATTACAATATATTATTATTTTTATGGATTTTTCAACGTACATAAGTATGTAAATGCTTCCACACATAACAGAGGTTATATTTAAGAACTTATGTGTATTATGTGTGTTTCCTGATAGAAAATATAGCCTTGATTAGTTATTTAAATAATTTTTATTCCTTTAGCATTTCCTTAAATAATATTCATTGTCGTCGTCATCAACATCATCAACATCATCATTATCAAAAAGTTATAAAATAAATTAAGTGTAGACCTCACACGATTTCTTATATTATAACCTGGTATATAAACAATTTTATACAATATAGAATATTTTATAATATATGCGTGGATAAAAATGAAGTTTAATTTAAAAGAAGGCAAAAAACAAAAAAACCAAGTTTATGTTAATTTTAATGTCATTTGTAGAGAAGATTGTATTCTTTACATGTAATATTATTTAATGTATAAAAAATGGAAATTGAAAGTACTTACATAATTAATATACATAATGTGCATTTCCATATTAGTTTTGGAAAAAATGAAAAAAAAAAAACCAAATTGTTATTATTAAAGCAGCTTTATTACTTCAATTAGTTAAATTGTTTGTCTGAGTTATATGCTAAAATGTTGCATATACTGCTTGTTTATTTTGCGTAATGAAAAACAGGTTTATTTTAAGCATTAAACAAGCTTTATACTCAAGTACATAAACACGAACGTGCGCCTTTGTAAGCACGAAAGTTTATTATATGTTGTAACGAAGAACGTAGATGCACAAAAAAAAAATTTAAAATGAAAATTCGCAATATTTCTACTATATGAGCGAAAAGAGCACGTATAACATAGCAAATAGAGCGAAAAACAGCGAAAAACAGCGAATTCAAAAAAATTCCTTTTCAAACTCTAATTTAATGAAAAAAAATTTGTATTTTTCATAAATATTTAATAATTTTATTTTTTCTCTTAATTTTTTGTTGATTTTATTTTATTCTCTCAGCTTATAAATTCTTCTCTATTTCTCTTTCTATATTATATACACAGAAAATTTGATCTTTTAAAAAATTTGAAAGAAAAAAATTTTTAATTAAAAAATTAATTTATGTTATTTTTGTTTTTCCTTTTATTTCTAGACGATATTAAATTCAATGCATAAATATCAACCAAGATTTCATTTGGTACGAGCAAATGACATCCTTAAATTACCATATTCAACATTTAGAACATATGTATTTAAAGAAACTGAATTTATAGCTGTAACTGCATATCAAAATGAAAAAGTGAGTAAATTTAGAAAAATTAATTATTATTAAAATAAAATAATCAAATTCAATTGCAATTGTAATTAAATTTTTTGCATTTTTTTTAATTTAGATTACTCAATTAAAAATAGATAATAATCCATTTGCAAAAGGATTTCGAGATACTGGTGCTGGTAAACGTGAAAAGAAGTGAGTATCACTAAATTTTAATATTACATATAAAAAAATGTTTTTGTAAAATATGAGGGCTATGCTCATGAGTGCTCAGAGAATAGCGCCTAGTCTTCAATATCCTCACTAGATTGTAGAGTGTAGATTCCAAGGGAACCGAGTGAAGAAATTCGCAATAGTGCGAACCAGGCTCCTGCTCATCCCCAGCAACTCTGCGGTGAATCCGCTGGAGCACGCCGGGAGAAACACTTTCGCATGACGGCACCCTTTCGTGTCCCGCCAGTGACGGCCGCATTCCGCCGCGAGCAGGCAGATAAACCTGCCCCCCCCCAAAAGAAGAAGGCAGACTGCAAAAAGGCAGCGGCTGCACAAAGTCAACCCCAGATCACCTCCGCGCCAGCCCATCGCCAATTTCATTGCCCGCATGGCCACTATGGCCCGGCATGACTCTGTTCTTCGATGCCAATTCCATAAGTGCAGCAAGGCAGCCCCAGACCAGCTTGGATGTAACCTGGGCTGAACGAAGCGGCAGCAGTGCAGCCCATATCATGTCATCGGTGAGTCGTAGCACAAACGGAAAAGCTACCTCTATATCAAGGAAGCAGTCACCTGCCACCTCCCGCACTTCCAGTGAGTTTTCAAGGACCACTACCAGACTCTGCAGAGCGAGTACAGTAGACCTTCCTGTCTGATAGGCGTACTGAGATTCATGCAATGGATTGCTTCCCAGTGCATCGTCCCGTATAAATCTATCAATAGAAATGAGCCATCAGGCCGTTTCATTAGGCCCAACCCGCCAGCATACTTTTTGGAAAGCACCCTGTGAAGACGCGCACTGCTGGAGAGTTCATCAATGCCCTTGCAGAACGCCCTCCACGAAATTCTCTTTGCTTTCCTAATTTCTTTATTGTATTTCGTGAGTGAGTCTTTATACTCTTCCCACGAACCCGACGCCTTGGCCTTATTGAATAGTTTTCTGGTCTTTAGTCTAAGCCTTGAAAGCTCTTCATTCCACCACGAGCTCCCATGGTAGACACTAGTAATAGCCGCCATCAAAGCCTCGCTGGCCAGTTCGATATCCATCACCGTTCTGACAGAAGCAGGAACGGATCCAATCCCATCCATGAGGAGTGTTTCAAATTGACTCCGATAAACTCAGTGCAAAGGGTGATATCAAGGACCTCTTCTCTAATTGCATTTATGAATGTCGGCTTATTGCCCTCATTCATAACCATTAATATATTGCTATTTATAAATTCAAGTAGGCACTCACCTCTTTTGTTTATATTACTGCTTCCCCAAACGATGTGGTGGGCATTGGCATCACTTCCTATATAAGTTCCTCCTTCCACAAAAGTCCACTAGATCTTTCAGTTGCTCGTTCGCGTGGGCACAGTCCCCCGGGAGGTAGGATGAGCACACAATGAACTCTGTCCAGCCCCCGGAATACTTCACCTTCACCAACGCAGCTACCTGATCCTTAGAACAGTAATCTGGAATGGGAAAATACGTTAGCCTTTTATTAAACAAAATGCAAGCCCTAGGCCTGCCCCCAATTGTATTATCATACAATAGCTCACCTGTTAGGCTCTTAACCTGATCCTTCACTATGTAAGGCTCTTGGATAAGGACGATATTGAGGTGATCCTTCATAAATCTATGAGCTAGAACATCAGTAGATGCCCTAGCATGCTGTAGATTTATTTGGATGCACGTCACAGCCATATCATTTCCTCCGGCTCTTGTCTATGGGCTTTGGCCCTTTAGACAAAGGCTTTATATGAGTCTTGCTTCCCATTGCCGCCTTTTTACGCATCTTGGTGGGCGCCTGCCCTGCCACAGCCTCCTTTGCCGTCCTAGGTGCGACGCTAGCCACTCCAACAGTTCAACAGTCCTTTTAGTTCACCCGGGGCGCTTGTATTTGGCGCGCTGGTCGATGGTCCTTCCATTTCCCTTGCCGCCATTTTCGGGGCGACTTCAGACTTTCCAATGAGTTTTTTCTCTTTTGGTTGGCCTGAAGTGCTCGTCGTTGTCGCGGTGGGCGTTGGTTTTTTATTTTGTCCTGCCCTGTCACCAGCACTTTGAGAGGATTTTCTTCCTTTAACCCGAACGGTAGCACGGAAGAAATTCAGTAAAAGTCGGAACTCCGCCTTCCGTAGATCTTCCAATCCGGAATCATCCACGGAAAAGGTGATGGAGCAGCCCCAATCCTTTTCCTTATCCATCCTCAGCACCCTCCAGGAACTCATCTTGAGGCTGGGATTTAGCTTCCCTATCCTACTTAGAAACTTGTCCCTGGAGAGACTGACGGTTGTCTCGTCCTTTAGCATGTAGGTGACGCAGACATGCTGTTTGGGCATGTCGTCGCCATCCAGTACCACGACGTTGCAACCGTCCCAAGGTTTTATCTTCCTGCAGACACTAGTTATCCACTCCCTAATGTTTTTCGTTGATTTTTGCATGTTACGGATATCCATCCATCCCTTTGCAACGCTGCAGTGAATTATGGATGAGAATCCACAACTTTATCCATTTCATCAATGATGGCTACTTTGATTTTCCCCATCTGAACTTCGGATAGCCTTTGCTCTGGATGCAGTTTATGAGTGATGGCCACCTTGACCTGTGCTACTGCATCCCGATAAGAAGTTATTTTCGGGTTTTGTTAAGGAATGTTCCCAGGGACCGTTTCCTCAACATTGCCCTTTATCGACCTCTTTTTTGAGGGCCCTGCATCAGGGGTGTTGTTTTCTGACCTTTCCTTCTTCTGGGGATGGTCACCCACAACACCCGATCCGCAGGCCCTCAGCTTTTCTAGCCTTTCCTTCTCATATCTGCGAGCTTCCTCTGGGGACATGCCATCCCTGATATAAGCCGGGATACGCCGCTTAGATGCACCAGAGAAATATTGTTTTTTTCCCCTGATGTCCAACCTTTTCAGGTCCTCCTCAGTTTGTTGGATAATAGATCCTAGAGGATCCTGATTATCCGTCTCCATCGGAGGCGCCGCTTTTTCCTCTAATGGCGTGAGAAGGAGTTCCTCCTCTGCGTCAGTCGAGAGAAGCTCTGGTTCCGCAGACCCTTGAGCACTAACTGTGTTTTTATTAATGTTGTCCTTAGTATTGTTGTTGTAGTAGTCACTGTTGTTATTGTTGTTGTTGTTGCTATTGTTGTTGTTGTTGTTCTTGTTGTTGTTGTTGTTGTTGCATTTGTTGTATTTGTCACAGTTGTTGTTCTTGTTGTTGCTGTTATTGTTGTTATTGTTTATGTTCTCCATTTTTGTTGTTGTTTTTTTAATTTTCAAATCCTTAACCCGAGATGATTATAAGTAATTCTCTTTTATTGCAATCCATGTGGACCGGTTTTTAAAATAAGTATTTAAAGCAGTTTAATATTGTAATCAATCGGTATAATTCCTTATAATATCATTTAAAAGACAATAAAAAGTGCAATATCATATTTTGCCCAAACATTCAAAATTTAATATCTAAATTCACCCTAGTATTCCGATTCAAAGTAAGGAAACAAAAGATTGTTTTATAAAAAATTGTATATTTTTCTTTTAAATCTGCATTTTAATTATATGAAAAAAAAATGATACTTTTTTTATTTAAATATTTGTGCTTGAACAAATTTACGTCAAAATTCTTAAATTTTTAATCCTCTTATTCTTAAATTTTTAATACTTTTAATTCACAGCGTATTTTCGCTAAGATTTGCACTAAGTATGAAAAAACAGTCCTCTTTCACCTTTCAAGATACTTTTAAATAACAAGCAGCCAAAGAAATATCAGCGTATTGCTCCAGACAAGCTCTATGTCTATATTTACTCTTGATGCTACTGTTATACAAAAATTTTCAAACTCAATTCCAAGTTAATATTCAATTCACTTTTCTTGCAATAAACAAATAAATCATTTAATGTATTTAACTTGTAATCCGAATATACAAATAATACACTCTTATATTAAGCATAAAAGGGTCAATTTGTATTCTATACTTATAACAATGAGTTAATTCTTGTGTTTCTCGAAATTATTTTAACTTTATTAAAAGAAATTTAATATTCGAAAGTACAAAAAGTCATAGTTTAATGATGATCCAAAAATATCTACTGTAATGATTCTTCAAAAATGCAAAATCTTTTTCACCCATTTCATTTGTTTGTTTTTTAATTCCTATTTTGTTTTCTCAACCTATTGTCTATTAATAATTATCTCAATTTAACATGGTCACAACATACATACATAAAAATGTTAAATATTCAATTATACACAGGGAAATCACAACTCAACGAACGATAAAAACGTTCCTATATAGAAAGGAAACTGTAAATTGTTTTTGATTTTTGTTTGTTCTCTTTTGATTTTAATAAATCATAAGCCCACAAATCAGAGTATTAACATCCATCAAGGATAAAGTCAATAACAAAGTGAAAAAGGATATTTCTTGCAATTGATCTCTTTAGGCTTTTTTCCGACTCAATTTGTTTCTTTCCTTATTTATCTATTTAATAGATACGGTTTGTGAATGTATTATAGGTATTAAGAATGTACACTTGTGTATTTTATGTTAGATATCCATAGATATAACAGAGAGAGATAGGAAAAAAAAATTTAAAAATATATGAAGAGTGCAAGTTACATTCACATGAATGACTTTCAAAAAAAAAGAACTCATCTCCATTCCTTCTGAACATAAACCGATTCCCTTTAGCCATTTTTATCATATCATTTCCCATAGCAAAAATTTTTGGGGAAAATGGTCCAACAATATAAATGTATGTATGTAAATGCATAAAAGATGAGAGTTAAAGTTCAGGATGTATCATGATTCTATTATTATTTTTTTTTACTTCTCTAAAGGGGTTGTAAATCAAAAGAAATTTAAAATTTTGTTCATTTTTGGGATTTTCTTTATGTGTAAGTGTGTGTGTGTATCACCATATTTTTGGACACTGGTATTAAATGCTTATTCTGTAGATGACTTTAGAATGTTAAGATCTTACAATAATATGCCGATTTAGAAAGCATACAAATACGTAGATGAATCCATTATAAATTCGATATTGCAAAAATATCAGAGGTGACCAGCACATGACCGAACACACAATACATTTTCTCAAATGATATTTATATACATAAGCTGAAGATAAAATTATACGTAGAAATGAGATCCAATAATATAATTAGTGTGGTATTAAATTGAGACACCTTTCAGATCAGCAATGAAAGTAACATCGTAAAATGTCGTCATATTTAGACGAAGATCCAACTCCGAATGCTTGATTTCTTTTAAAAATTTTATTGATTTGTTCTCTAGTAAACAAATCCTTTCTCGATTGTAAAGAAAATGAGAAAAATTTAAAATACGGCAGTAATCTACACCAGTAATTATCGGAACTATTATATTCGCTAACTTAAATTTCGGATACAAATTTACTTGTAAACTGGTTCAGTCGAAACAGGAACACTAGAGTACGTAGAAATACAAAAAGACAGGTCAACATTTCGCTTACAATAATTTTTGCATTTCCTTTAAAATATTGTATTTTCGCTGAAATCTTGACATATAAAACTTGGAACCATTACAATACCTGCATTTTTTCATTCAATCCAATCAATAAAAAGAAAATGTACGAGTATAATTTTCTAAAACAGAGACTTAATATTCTCTAATTTCTTCTATTGACGATTACTTTTGCTTATATATAGAGCTACAAGAATTACTGAGCTATTCATGAGAGAAGATTATTTTGTCTCAAACATTTTTATGTGTACATGCATATATGTATGTTACACACACTAATCCTGTGTCGATTATGGTATATCTAAATTACAATATTTATTAAGACTTCTTGTATTGTTTTTTGGATTGAAAATTCTTTTTGATTAAAATTCAATTGAAATTGAAAATTGACATGAATTTGTAAAGTCTAAAATCGTATAATCACCACACTAGATTACAATGATATGTAAGTTTTACGGATAACAGAATATTTTGTGTATTTTTTTTTCCTTTCATTGCTTTTATAATACGACAATTACTTTTAGCAGTCAATTACTTTACAAAACATCTACAAAAATGTTATATAAAGACAAAGAAATTAGATACACAGATTATATAGAGAAAGTGGAGAAATAGGAAAAATTTGTGTGCAGTTGTCTTTTAAAGAAAACCGTAGGTTGGAATAAATATTTCCTAATGAACATTTCAATTGTTCCATGAATTTCTGGATTCCATGAAGAAATTCCACGACAAATGTTGAAATTTTCATTTGGTATTCCAGAACGCTTTCGTATAAAATTCCGAATTTAATTAATTAAATCGTAATGAGGATAGTGTTTGTAATGCGTAATTATTTAATGGAATTGATCCTAAGCAACATAGTCGTACGATGATCAATTTTTAAAGCGAAATTTAGTATTTTCACTCCATCTTGAAAAAAATTAAATATAATTTTTTCAATTTTCCAATAAATCATTGTATGTAAAGGAAACATCATGTATAGTCATCAATAATGATTGATGTGTTAAAAACTGAAATTGATTTTTCCTTAGTTTTTTCTTTATTTTTTTGTCATCTTTCAATTTTTGTGTTTTAATAGTAAAACAAGATTAGATTTTACCTTTCTATGTTAAAAATTAAAAATGTTTTTTCTTTACTTTTGAATTTTTTATATACCTTTGTTCCTTAACCAAAATTTTTGCCAAATACCATGTGACTGTACATAAATATACTTAGTAAGTACGTTAATAATATTGGTGGAAAATACTGAATCACACACACCAAGGAGCGTAATAATAAATTTCAACTTAATCTGTTATCACTGTTACACTGTTACATTATCTGGTATCACTGTTAAAAACACAATCTGTATTAAATAATCAAAATACTTCAAATTAAATTTATAATTCTTGAGAAGTTTTGTAATCTTTGTTTGATAATGTTTGATATAGTTGTAAATTGTTAAAGAGGCATTTGTGTGTTCGATAATGTTTGATAGAATTTGCATAGTAAAGTATGTAAAAGACAATATTCAACATGTTCGAGAATGTTCGATGAAGTTTGAATGCTTAAAAAACATTATACTACATGTTTGATAAAGTTCGATGATGTTTGAAAGCTCAAAATTTGTTTCATAATATTTGATTACATTTTCATAACATAGAAGTGAAATGTCTTGGAAAAGTATGACGCTTCCCGCTTTTTTTAAACAATTTTTGAATTACATACAAAGTTTGATCTCATACTATTAATCTTACACATAGCGAATGTGATATTTTTCTAATTTGAGGAATTAATAATTATTTCAAATAATCATAATTATTACGCTCTGTGCTTTATGTGACAAATCACAATTAATTTATTATGAAAAACATTAAGTAAACTTAAAACTGAGGAAAATTCGAAAACTTAAAAATCATTGAAATTATTTAAATATAATTGGCATTTATTTTGTTAAATTTTATTTTTTTCGAAATGGTAATGACAATATACTTATTATTGTATTATTTTGTTGTATTTAAATCGATTTCAATTTGTGATGTACCTACATTATTATATTGTATTATGGAAGCCAATAAAGGCGCAAAAGTGTAAAGAAAATCCCATTATTATTCTATACATAATGCTACATTTTTAAATAGTTGTACATGGTTTATTAATGTAAATTTAAAAAAAAAACATAATAAGTAAATTGGTAAATAAACATGACTATGATAATAGCTTTGAGCGGCTTACTATATTCACATTATTTATACACACATATACAAAGTATATTTATAACAAAAAAAAAAATGGTATGCAAAAATGCTGTAGGTATATTCTTGACTACTTATTACTTTTTGATCTCTATATATATATATATGCCTAGCTCTATATTATACGTAGATGTATTTATCTAATATTTGTGTATGCATCCATAGTGTTGCCAGTTAATTCAAAAATTCCCATATTTTCCCTTTTCAAACTCGATTTTTTCCCATATAATTTCCCTTTAAGGAAATTTTTTTATTTATACCCATATATATTATACCCCATAGCATTGTACTAAAAATAAAATATCAACTTTATCTTTTTTTCATTTGCATAACTTAAAAATTAAGGCTTAAATCGGTTTAAGAGCTTCAAAATAAATAAATAGGGCTTTTTATATTTGATTAAATGTAAAATGCATTTGGTCAAAAATAAAAAAAGAAATTGAAATAAAAAAAAATATAATCTTAACGAAAAGTTTTCAATGAAATTTCCTATGATTTTTTGCCTTTTTCTCTTTTTCCCTATGAAGTCTTCAAGATTCCTTCAAAATGGGAAATTTCCCATGATTTTTTGCCGTTTTCTCTTTTTCCCATGAAGTCTTCAAGATTCCCTCAAAATGGAAATTTTTCATAATTTTTTGCCTTTTCGCTTTTTCCCTGTGAAGTCTTCAAGATTCCCTCAAAATGGGAAATTTTATATGATTTGGCAACACTGCGCATTCATATAATAAAGTGTATGTTAAATTGTAATCAACTTATTTTTTATTTTTGCATTTTTAACTACTATTATACTTGTTTTACTTATACTATTATTTTTTATTATTTTCTACCTTGTTTTTCTATTTTATATTATTTAATTTATTGTTTTGTTACCCTTTAACATAGAATTAAAAGAAATAATAATAATAAAATAATAAAAAACAAAAATGTTATTTTATTTTCATAACACATGTTTTTGTCGGTCGGTCGGTCGGTGTCTATAGGCTCATTAAAAAAAATTTACAATTTCTCTATTATTTTTTTTTATAGTTATTATTTTTTTCTCCTCTATATACAATATATTTACGAGTGTTTTTCGCTTAACCTTTTTCTTCGTGTTATTTTTGCGGTATCCTCTACACAATTTTTTTTTTTTTATAGAATGCCTATATGTATGTTTATATTATAGTTTGTTGCGCGCTTAAAAAGCACACATTCTCATATTATGTGTATATAAGTATGTATATGAGAGTAAAGTGCACGTGAATATTATTTAGAAAATTAATTCATTACCAAACAAGAATATCAATAAATCAATAAAATTTTTTTTTCTACTCTTTTCTATTTGCATATTATTCGCTTTTGCTAAAATTCACCACCAATAATGCACATTTATATACAGAAATATTTTACATGTAGTATAATTTTAATATTTCAAATAATTTAACACTATATATTATGTTGTATGTATTCAATTTATGCTTGTATGTACTTAAAATAATTATGCAAATGAAAATATAATTATTTGTTAGTTTATTATGGTGTTTGACATATTATTATTATTATTACATAATTATATAAAATAAATAGATAATAATTTGTAAGTCGTGACGGAATTTATCTAATTATAAGAAAAAATATTTATTAAATTCTGGGAGGTGTTTCAAGCACAAACAGTAAATATCTAATTTGAACAATATTTAAAATATTGAATAAAATAATTTGGTCGGCATAGATCTAGTAGTTGAATCAAAAAATTAGTACATAAGAACAACCTGGTCGCGTACTTACATCCCCTCTTAAATTAACGTCTCACAAAATTCGTAAAATTTGAGTTTTCTGTACTTCTTATTTCCTTCCCAAACAGCAAGATTTTCCAAATTTCTATAAATATCACATCTTTAAAATAATAATTTCTTTTCTTAACCCATACAATTAACTCTTGAATGTTAATCAATGGTCAAACAAATTGCATTAACGCCTCTTCAATTTTTTTTTTGTCATCCTTAAAGTATGCAAAAAAAAAATTGATATATTTTGATATATTGTAATTTTAAGTAATGCACTAATAATTATTTTTAAAATGAATATTTTCACTTGTTAAAGGAAAAAATGCTTCTTATAAAACCATTCATCTGACCCAGCTTTGTTTGAATAGTAATTTGATTATACTATTACAGAATTAATAAATTATTGCCTAAGAATAGATTTTAAATTGACCATGATCTTTTTGATGTCAAAAAATATTATACATATTCATGCCAGAATTTATAATTTACTCTTAAGTTTATTTTGACCGAAAGTCAGTCCTCATTATCTATACAATGATCTGCCAAACCATCAGTTCTACAGTCATGTTGTTCACTAAACATGAACTTCAAAAATCAAAACTATTGTAGTTCTCATGACAATAATATAATTAAGTAAGTAATAAAAGAGTAGTAATACCAGCGCTAGTTTAAAATTACTATTAATTAATACGGATAAAACAATTCACAATTGGTTTAAATTATTTGTTAGTTAATATACACATAACACACCACAACGCAATATAAGAACAAAATTCAAGTATTATAGCTAAAAGACACAATGATTTCATGTATACTGCCATCTCGTGCTTTAACATCCTTAAATTTTAATACCATCATCCGCAACTAAACATTTAGTTATTAACACTTAAAATTCCTGACAGCAAAAAACCAAAATATTTAAACTATATTAAAAAAAAAAATTTTTTTTCAATAAATAACAAAATTCTCTATAATTATTACGTTCATTCAAAAAACAAAAAATACCCGATATACAAAGCATTTAAGTATTAAGTTCTATTTAATAGAGCAATTGACAAAATATTGCCTTCAGAAATTTTTATATTATTCATATTTTTCATATTTTTTTAAATTTATATTTTCCTCTATACCGTAAATTATGTGACTAATCTATATGGAAATTATTTCAAATATTTTATAATTTTAACGCTTATTCTCTAACATAAAACTAACCACTTGATTTTTCAATAAAAATATTTTGTAACAAATTACGTACGTCTATATATTACACATTTTTATAAAAAATATTGTGTTACACCGCAGGCAATTTTAAAAATGTAATTGTCACCCTTGCAAAAATATTAATAGAGAAAAGAAAAACAAGAAAAAAGAAAAATTTCAAATAAAATACACAATATTTTGTTGATCCTGCTTTTTTTTCCAAAGCGTAAATATAAAAACCTTAAGGATATAAGACCTCATATATATTTTATAGAAATTTTTTTTTTCATATTGTGTTAATTGCTATACCAACAGTAAAAAGAGTTGTCATAATAGTTCATATAATAAATTTTCATCACAAAATTTCATGTATCCTTTTTAATTTTTACATAAATTTTTATTATATTTAATAATTGCTATATATGTATATTATTTTCTCAGCTCTCTATATAATTACGAGTATTTGTTAACAAAAAAAAAAAGAAGAAAAAAAAATGACCCTCATGAATTTTCCTAACTCTTAAATATTTTATAATTTTTACTTTTATTCAAATAAAAAGAGAAGAGTTGAAAAAATTTTTATAGAGAAAAATTTTGTTCATACGAAAACGACAGGGATAAATGACATATTTTTGATAACCCAATTAGTTCAGTCAACTATAGGGTATGATTAAGAAAACTTTTCAATTTTATTAGTTAAATAATAATTTAGGCCAACGGGCGGAATTAAAATCTTACAAATGTCAAACATAAAGTTGCTGGCATTTTAGAACTAATTTAGTAGAGCTAACAATAAGCGCTATATTAATATTCGCAAACTGTGAAGACAAAGTCAATTTAAATACATCTTCTGTAAAAATTGGAAATTATTACCTTCAGAAGAAGAGAATTTTTCAAGTGGTTCACTCTCGTATTGTTTTAATTTGTAGTATTACGGGAGATGGAGAGGGTATTATAAATACTCTTGTTTCATTAATTGAAATTTAATAATGCTTTAAACACCACATTTTACCGTTATTATTTCCAGCATTGTACGATATTTCTGTTATACAAGCGGTATAATAAACGAAACGGCAATTTTAAATGTCTATTCAAAATGACTGTACAAAATGTATAGCAATCTATATCACATAGATTACAATATAACAAAATATAAACTGTTGAATTAGAAAATTTATTAAAAAAGAAACAAGATGTACAAAAAGGATACGCAAAAGGATAAATTGTTTATAAGATTGTTTTAACAGTTATTTCATTGTGACATTTTAAGTATTTCTTTTGTAATATTCTTATTCATCTACAAAACTATGGTGACATACAAATAATATCACCATCAAATTAAATACCCAGAATATTTTAGAGGAAACCACAAAATAAAAGGGAGTTTAACAAAAAAAAAAAAGGCTAAAATGATAAAGGGTTTTAATGGGTTTCTACAATATAACAATATCGAATTGAACGAGAACAAAATAACATGAGAAAACAAAGTAATTTAATACCTAATAATTAGCTGTTAGAAAAAGGATTTATTATTTTTACTTGTATAATCCTTTATTTGTTGTTCCTACAAATTGTATTCAATCATTATTATTATAAAAGAATGTCATAAAACTTTTACTTAAGTGTTTAATATTTAAAGAGCGAAAAAAGAAGGCCACTATTGAAAGGAATAATTTTTGCCATATTAAGATTTAATAAGATATTTTTTAAGGACGTTAACATTGCTTTTATATTATTAATTGGTATTTATTAAAACAATTACAATAATAATCGGATTTTAATGTTGAAATCTAGAAAATTGGTATTTAAACATCTTATTAATAAGTTTAAACATTTTTTGCCATTAGTCTCAACTCAATCCTTTCAAAAACATTCAAAAAATCTTTTGAAGTTCTTCGGTGCATTATGTAAAATAAAAATCAATTACGAGTATAAATAGATTAAGAAGAAATTTAAAAAAAAATCCATCTTGAACAAAATATATTCTAATCATCATAATCCTTCTATTGTTGTTACAGGCAAGCCCTAATGGCACAACGTGGTGATTCAGATAAACTGAATCCATCACATATAAGTAGTTCAAGGGGTCCATCAATGTTAGGTCATCATTCATCACGTCATCATGATGATGATGATGATAAATTATTAGATGTTGTTGGTCCACCACAAAGCCCATTGTTGCCTTTAAGTCATTCATTACAACAAATGCATGCGCATCCACATTCGGGTAAGTAAATAATCTAAAAAGAAGCAAATGTAAATAAATCCAAAATAAAAACCAATTTATATATATTTTAATAATACCATAACAACTACCCTTTTTTTTATTTTCTTGAATCTAGGTTTAGCAGCATGGTTTAATCATTTAGCGGGCGGTATGGAAGCACATGTAGCTAATGAAGAAGCGATAAGACGTCGTTTACAACAACAAGATGAAAATGAACGTGATGGTAGTGATTCAAGTTGTTCTGAAAGTGTTGCTGGCAGCACCGGTGGAGCATTTCGACCAACATCAAGTGGTAGTCCAAAAGATGGACCAAATTCAGCTGGTACATCATCATATCCGGCACCAAATATATCAGTGGGTCCACCAATACATCCACCACCACATTTATTGCCTTATTTATATCCTCATGGTTTATATCCATCACCGCATCATTTATCATTATTACATAATCCAGCTGCAGCAGCAGCAATGAATCCCGGTTTAAATCCAGGTTTATTTTTAAATGCTCAATTAGCTTTAGCTGCTCAACATCCAGCATTATTTGGACATTACTCGGGACATTCACCGGCAGCAGCAGCTGTTGCTGCATCACCATTATCTGGTTTAAAAAATCATCGTTTTTCACCATATAATTTACCGGGTAGTTTAGGTTCAGCATTTGATGCTGTTACACCAGGTGCTCGCAGTGGTCTCGGTATTGTTAATAATTTAGATCGTAATAATAGTATAAGTGGTAATGATTTAAATCGTAATACATCATCAGATGATAATATTATAAGTGGAGGTGGCGGCAATACCGGTTGTCTTAGTGGTATTACATCATTAATATCACATCATTCAGTTGATAATGGTCAACGTAGTTTAAGTTCTAGTCCAACAAATATACGTGCCTCATCAAATTCCCCACCAAATAATAGATCATCATATTTAAATTTAACATCATCACCACCATTGTCAATTACAAATAATAATAATAATAATAATTTAACAACAAATAATAATAATAATAATAATGGTAATTTAAAACATCATCAACATCATCAATCATCAAGACAATCAACAACACCAAATTCACCATCAAATTTAAAAAGTATTGAAAAAATGGTTAATGGACTTGATGTACAACATAATGGTAATAGTAATAGTGGTCCAATTATTGTTGATGATATTATACATAAAAATTTAATAAAAACAAATGATGATGATCAGTGACAATCAATACATACAATTGATGATAGTAGTAACAGTAATAACAGCAATAGTTATAATAGTAATGATAATATTAGTAATATAACAGATGAAAATATTATAAATTTAGATAATTTGTGACAAATTAAAGAAAAATAATATTGTATGAAATTTTAAATAGAAATTAAAAAAAAAAAAACAAAAAAAAAAATTTTTAAAAATTAAAAAAAAATTATTAAATTTTTTTTTTTTTTGTATTTCTTTTATTTTCATCTGTTTCAGTTTTTCTCATTTTGTGATTTAAACAATTATTTAATGTTTTTTTTTTAAATTAAATTTAAAATTATTATTATATTAATTAATATTCATTCTTGATATATTTAAATAATTTCTGTTAAATGATAACTAAAAGTGAAATCCTCGCTCAATATCCAAAAAAAAAAAAAATGTACTACTTATGTATAGGTCGAGTAATTATTTGATTATAAGAAAATTATAAAATTCTGGCAATATTATGAATAAAAATGACAAAGAATAGGCATGCAATATTAAAATAATTTGACATACACTCAGAAAAATTTAAATCACATATTTGCAATATAACATTCTGAAATGTTCAGAATTCTACGTTATTATTTTAATATTATCAATTTAAATGAGAGTTGTATACGTAAAAATTTTTAAATAATTTTAATAATATTTTTCGTATTTAATAAATTTATCTGATAAATCTATTAAAAATTGTCTATTTAATAATTTTCTGAACAAATTTTTTTCTCAATATTAAAAATTTGTACTATTTTAACGAAAATTCTTGTTTCAAACTAAATTTAGAAGCGCATTGCTTTTCTTCATAATATTTCAGTTCCATACATTATTAGTTTGCATGTTTTTTTCTAAATATTTCTTTTAGTTTTGAAAAATAAATAGAGTTTGTCATTTTTATTCATATACCAAAAGTAATAAGCAAATATTTATTTCAAGTTCCCAAAACCTTTATTAATATTATAGCAATTAAAACATTTTTTTTTTTTAAATTAAAACTGGATATTCAAAATAATAATTGTAAATATTTTGTAAAACAAGAATTGTAATCATAATTTATGAAAATATTAAAAAAAAACAATTATATAAAAATGTATAGGAATTTATAAAATTATATTTACTAAATTAAATAATTATAAAAAAAAAAAAACAAAAATTTAATTGTTTATCACACATATTTTTTCTCAGTGTACTAATATTTGCTATTCTCAATGTACTAAGATTTTAAAATTACACTGAAGTAAATTATTATTCAATTTAATTTTAAAACTGTAACCAATATTAAATACACTGACAAAAAAAAAATTGTGTTAAATAACAATATTTCCTTTTAGTTATTAAAATTATTTTCAATCAATTTAATGTTATTAGCTATTTTAAAAATGTATTTGTTTAATATTATTTTTTAAACAATTACTTTTTATTTAAATAAAAAAATAAAAGAAAACTAAATAATTTTTTTTTTTTTATTTTGTCAATCTTATGTTCCAAAAACTAGTTTTATATTAATTAAAATTATATTATATACGTATAAATATTATATAATATAAATATAGTATAAATAATCATTATAAATTAATTAAAATTAATTAAAAAAAAATAAATAAATTTGAATTTATAAACTACATAGATTCCTTTTAATTTCAATTTAAAATATCAATGTGTACATTTTAAAATTAAAGAAAAAAAAATAATATTTAATAATAATTTACACTCAATCTTTAATATAAATTTATATAATACATTCTTATATATATATAAATATAAGATTTAATTATTTTATATAAAATATAAAAGAAAACAAAAAAAAAATGTAGAAGAAAAATTAAGAAAAAAGTATTTTAAAATGAACTTTTTTTTTTTTTTAAATTTAATATAATAAAATTAAATTAAAACAAAAGAAAACTTTATTAATTAACTAATTAATTATACTATATACATATATACAGTGATTTAATAAAATATTTATATTTATAATTAATATAATATAATTAAAAAATAAAAAAAAATTTTTATCAATTTGCAAAAATATTATTGTAAAATAATTAAAAACAAATTTTATATATAATTACTTTAGTATAATAAATATATATATATTATGTATATATAATATATAGAGTATGTTTCTATATATTATACAATGTATATAATAGAATATATATGATTTACATTAAAAATCAATATCAATATTCTTAAAAAAATTACAATTTTTCTTTTTAGTTTTTTTTTTTTTTTGGTTTTATTCACAAAATAATTTCAAATTTTCTAATAATTCAATTTTTTTGTTTAAACTTTAACCCTATACAGCATCAGAAATACATTAATACTATATTATGTAGCACACATAATTCAAATATTAACACTTTTGATTAAATTTTAATAGAATTATTAATGGCAAAAGTAATTATTAAATTTCAAATTACAAAATTTGAAATCAAATCTAAAATTTGAAATTAAATCTATTTTCTTATACTATTTAAAAATTTATTTGACAGTAAATCTGACCTAATGTATTGTCAAAATTTTATTTGACTTATTTTTTTACAATTTTTAATGGAAAAATAATCAAGAAATTGTTAAATATTTATAATTTTCACATTTTTCTTGTGTATAATCATAAAACACATTATTTAAATTAAAAATAATTTTACATTTAAAATAATTAGTAAATTGTAATTGACATTTTCATTATCAACAACAAGTTGTCAACCAATTGTCAACAAATTGTCAAACTGATACAATTAAGTAAACAATTGAATTTGTGGAAAAAGTAAAAAAAAAAACCTTCTTAAGTTAAAATAAATTATTAATTTTCTTTCAATTTCTCTCAAAGATTATTGATTTGTAAATATTATATATATATATTTGTACATACATATATATATAAAAATATATAGAATTTTAAAAATATAAAAAAAAAATTTATAAGATACTAGATCCTTTTCTTTTTTTTTTTTATAGATAAGTTAATTGATTAATTAGTTAATTAATTTGAAAATGAAAAAAAAAATTAAATAAAAAAAAAACGTTGTATTATTATTAAAATATTATTTAAAATATTGTAAAGCACTTTATAAATATTATATAAACTTATTATACATATATACATTTAATATAAAATAAAAGATATTTTGTAAATATAAAAAATTAAAATTTGTATAAAATTTAATTATTTAAAAACAATACGCGATTTGAACAAAAAAGAAAAGGATAAGAAAGGAAAAATTATGAAAATAATTAAATTATCAATTTAAATTGACAATTGATCTATAAATTAAAAAATAATTTCCAGTCTCTTAGTTTTTCTCATTTTTTCTTACATACGTATGTGTGGGTAAATAATTAAATTAAAATTTATACAAATAAAAACAAGAAAAAGTAAACATTTCTTTTTTTCTTTCTTCAAATATTTTTAAAAATGTTGTGAACAAAAATCTATAAAATAAGTTTCTATCTTACATTTATTCTATACTATTTTCTTAAACATAATTAACAAACATATATACTAACGAATAGTAACTGTTATACTAACTGTTATACTAATCTGTTATAATAGTATTTGAAAAGGGTTTTTATTAATTTTAAGGGTTAATTCAAATTTTCCAAAATTGTTTAAATATTTCCAAAATTTTCAATTGTATTCGTTCCATATGCAATGAATCAATAGCGTACATTTGAAATAATTGAATGCGATTCCTAAAAATTTAAAACAAAATTAATTAATTTTAATTCCATATTTTAATTTTATTTAATATAAATTCGAATAAATTTTCAACTTTACTTATTACTACCTTTATTAATTTAATATAAAATTTCTCGTGCATGGAAAATTGGTAAAACCAGCAACACGGCTACCATCTAGCTAGATGCTCACTGTTATAGAGGATTATTCATTTTTTTCCAATTATAACAATATTTGTTGTTATTTGCATGTTATCTTTATTAAATTAGCTCAAATTTTCATATACGCCTGGAAAGTACCCCTATGGCTATTGACATGATCTACCAGTATCAACTGGATCCTTTATTGTACATGATTGTCCAAAATTCTTCAATTATAATTTTATTGTGTCTTCATTTACTTCTTCTCATTACCTGACATTTGCTCTTTTTATCTAAAACAAAAAAAAAATATTAAAATACAAATTAATTAATTAATAAATTAAAATACAAAAAAAAAAATAATTTTTATTATAAATCCTTATATTCTTAAATCCTTCATTCTCAAATCTTTTCTTAAATTTGATCTAATTTCTTATACAATCACAACATTTTTATTAATATCAACAACTCTATACAATATTGTAAATTAAAAAAAAAAAATTAAATAAAAAATTAAAAAAAAAAATTATTTAAAAAATTGCAAATTTAAAAAATACAAAAAAAAAATACAAGATTCACATAACTGAGTGAGTGATATATTAATTATAAATAAAACAATTTTAAGTGAGCAACAATGTTGCACGTGTGCAAAAATATATAAATATAATTATAAATTTAAATTAATCTTTAACAAAAATAAGAAAATTATAATTAAAAAAAAATAAAAATACAAAAAAAAAAAAACAAAAACAATATATGTAAAAAAAAAACAGTAAAAAAAAAATAATAAGTTATTATTAAAGAAAAACAAAATTACAAAAAAAAAAAAATAAAAAAAAAATATAGTTGCTAAAAGTAATCTGAAAATAAACACAAATTAAATATAAAAAAAAAATGCAATTGTTTTTTAATTCCATTTTCCGAACTCTTTGAAAATTAATTTGAAAATTTCGAAAAGCTTGTATGAAGAGAACCATAGCCAAAATTCGTTTAAACACTAATCTTGTCAAATTAAGACAGCAGTAGTTGTACTAACTATTTCTGCTTATAGAGGAGTAGAAAGTGAGTACAACTATTTATAATCTAGTACAAGGTGAAATTTTTAACAAATTCGTCGAATTGGTGTTAATTATTATACTTCTCTCCTAACTTGTTCATAAATGTTTTACGCACGATTACAAAATTAAAACTGAGTAACAGAACATTAAACAGTATACGAAGGTACAGAGAATTTGAAAGTGCGAGAGGGAAATATCAGTGACTAGTGAGTATTTAAAAAAGAAAAACCGGACGGCGTAAAATTTATTACTTCTCCGTCGGTTAAAGGTTAACCTTTAAAAACGCTAATTTGCAAAATTCTTTTTGGTTTTTTTTAAATTTGAATTACAAAAGTGGTATGTAAGTCAACCTCATTAAAAGGCATAAATTATATACAATTCAGTAACAGGTGTGCTTCGTATTCTATATAAGTGAGAAAATTAAATCAATTATCTAATAAGATGAAAAGCGTAATAAAATGAAAAACACTCCCAGTTCAATTGCATTCAGTTTTTCGAGGGTTAAATGAGATTTTTCCTAAAAATTAAAGACTTCTACGCAAACTATTATATTATACTAGAAAATAATATTTTTTTGAGTTAGTCCAATTTGGTAGCAAGTATAAATAAAATTTTATAGAATTTATATGCAAACGTATAAAATATAGGCACCGCATATTTAATATTTAATTTTAAATTATTTAACACAATTAATTTAATTATTGAGATCAACCCAATAGATACATAGCTATATAACATTCAATATTCACACACGATTATAAAAAAAAATTTCAAGGAAAAGAAGCCCTTTCCCCTATTAACGTTCGGGTGCACAAGAATGATAAATGCATATTTGCATTGCAAAGCAATTCATTCCAATAACAAATAAATTAATTTGAAACAAGAAAAAAAAAACAAAAAAAAAACAGAAAAAATGTAAAAAAAATCCAATTTATCTTTACACCTGGATAATAAAGTGAAATTTTTTAATTAATCTTCATGGTTAATCTTGAATTCAAAAACTTCAATTATAAATTTTATACTGAACTTCAATTACAAACACTAGAGAGAAGGATAAACCCAAGAAGGAATTAAAATATTTTTAATCCAAAAAAAAAAGTAATTAAAAATTGCAATGATATATTTTTTTTTTTAATTGTACATACAGGGAAAATTTCTAGTTTTCTTCCCCTATATAACAGTATAGGGGAATTATACCATATTAAATAAATATGACATTAAAAAAAAATTATTATATTGAAGTAATTACTATAGAAGAACAAAAAAAAAAATCTAATATTCATCATTGTGGAAAATATTTTTTTATTGGGCGTTAAATAATAATTAAAAAGAGTATATATAAGTATTATCAGGCTATATTTAATCCTCAATGGATTATCAAATAAAATAATTTAATTTAACATAAATAAAATAAAAAAAAACATAAGACGGAGGAGTTAAACGATTAACAGCTCATATGTCATTGCAATAATTTTAAATTCAAATTAATTGAGAAAGATTATTAAATTTACGATTATAGATAGAAATTATAAATTACATGTGCTTGTAATAACTTGTGTATGCTATCAAGAACTTAACCCTTTAATCAAAATTTAATACAAAATGAATTTAACAATTAATCTTTATTAACGCGCATGAATGATAAATTTAGGGTATTTACACATTATCCTAAATCGCTTTAAAAAGTACTTGGTGCAGAATTTCTAAGCAGATAAATAAAAAATAATTGAATAAATAAATATCGTATACGGTAATAAAAGTTGAGATAATTTAATTTGACTCCCTCAGGTAATGTGAAACTCTTTCTCTGAATACTGTGAATTTTTTTTTCTACTCTAGCAATTGATATTGACCATCTAGAATCGATTATTGCTTCGGAAATTTTCGATATTAAATGGAATATGTAGTTGACTATCCGAATGAAATATGCAAAATAGTGGCTCAATATTAAATTTTTCGAATTCACCATCTTAAAATGTATTGACACGAACAGCATTATACAATAAAATTTTACTATTTTTATCGATTCTAGTAAAATTTACGTGCAAATTTACGGTCTTAAATTAAATAAATAATTTACTAAAATTTCTTTATCATACTACCTTTATGTTCTAAATTAAATAATTTACAACCAAGTAATCTCAATCCTCAACAATTATTATAATATTTAAAGCAATATAACTGGCATATGACCTGTATGAGTGTGTCTGTCCCTATATTCAATTCATAATAATATGTAAATTGTATGTAAATCGTAAAAAATGCAAAATTAATTTTTTAAAAGTCATTATTACTTTCCGCTTCATGTTTCTATTACTATAATTTTTCTTTTTCCATTTATTATAAATAATTTATAAACTAACAAGTAAGTATTACTTTAAGATTATTACACGAAAAATGTCACAATTGGTATCGAAAAATATACATATACGTACATATGTATAATATACGATATTATTAAGTACTCGTAATGTCGATTGACAAGAAAATCAATCGATTGTAAAATTTAATTTTTTGATTGATTTGATAAAATTTAAATATTTATTCGATATGTACATAAATTTAATATTATAATATTGCATATTGATTACTGTACTTATAAACTTAGAAATATTTGTGTGAGCAGTGACTTGTTAAAAACATTATGTAATTTGTAAATAATTTAAACAAATTGTTTTATTAATCGTGTACATTTATTCCGATTATATGAACATATATGACAGACGTTAATGCATATACTTATATTTGTGCAATAAAATATGTAAATTTAAGTAAAAACATATTGTTATAAAGTGGCAGTATAATGTTTATATAGACGAGTAATAAGATTGACATATGTTTTTAAAGAAATATTTTAGGTAGCACCAATTACAATAAACTGATTGTAAAATCAAATAAACAAATGCTAATGCGATAGAGAGATATGACTTTGATAATTGATATTATTTCACAAAATGAGAAATGAGAAAAAATTAATAATAAAGAGAATATTCCAGCAGCAATGTGGTTCCAAAGAGAGGTTTTCTGCTTTTATAGTGATCAATCTATTGAAATCTGAGGCTTATCTTTAAATGCGCAGAACAACTTTACGTTTTGTGTACCCTTATTTTACGGTCAAGTAAGAAAAAGATAATTTTAGAAAAACTTGCAAAAAAACATAAGCAACAGTAGAAGTATGAATATAATTCCGAAAATCAAAATTTAAGGACCGAAATTAACAGCTTCATTGATATCCGACCGAGAATTAACGCAGTTTCTGTCGAGCCGTGAATGTTTTTATATCTGCCTATTAATAAAAATTTGCGCAGCCGTGTATGTAATGTAATCACTACCACGAAGCAGAGAACACCTCCTCTTCCATACACTCTTCCTATTTTAACATACAAAAATTAAAGTGAAGAAATTCAAAACAAGCGTGAAGCAGTAAGAATCACAAGATCACATTGCGTGAGTATCAGTGCAAATCATGCATTGAAATTAATTGTATCGGTAAAAATTATAAATTATTTTCTTTTATGGCAACAAATATATAGCAACTGCAACACATGAAGAAGGTACTAAAATTTTTTAATAGACTACTCAGAGGAGCAGCGAACAATTCTCAAACTCGCGTGAGAATAAAAGAAGAAAACATACACATTTCGGGATGAAAAAAAACCAGTATGCTCTAACATAAAGTATTAGGTTAAGATCAGCGACGTGAACTAAATTTATTGTATTACAAGGGCGTCTAATAATTTTGCGGTGTACGGAACTAACTCCGACTCTATAAGGCTTTTGTATGATATAAGAATTAAGCTTTACTTTTATATGATGATCATTTGCAGTTAAGACCCGTCTGCCGTAGTTTTTTCTTTATATTAAATATTAAAAGCTGTTCTTGTTTAATTTTTCTGAGCCATTACCACTCAGGCTATTGATTAGAATTTATTTTAGTTAACAAGAACATATAATTATAGATCAACGGACTATAAATAATTCTTTATAATTAATATTCAGTACATGTTTACATATTTAGAGAAATTTTTTTATAATTAAACCTTGTAAAATTAAAAAAATAAAAGCCAACATTAATAAAAAAAAAATCCCTTTAATTTACAACCGATTAATCAAAAACAAAACATAAACTAAAACCACTCATTCAACCATTACAATAATTCCAAAAAAAAAAGAAAAAAAACTAAAATTATCTAGCAATATTTAAACTAAAAATTCAATGAACCATATCAATAAAAAAAAAAAAAACTAGGAAAAAAAAAAATAAATAAAAATTTATGATGCTCTCGTTAAAGTCAACTTTAAAAAGCCACTAACAATAAAAAAAAAAAAAAACTAAATTACGCCGACATTTTTGTCAGCTTTTGTTCCTTCTCTTTTTTTTTGCGTTTTGTGAGTTTTTTTTTAAAGTTAAACTCTTTATTACCGTAATATTTTTGTCAACTTAAATTCCAAGCTGTTATTTTTTGATGATAGATGCCACTCCATTTCTGTAAAATACAAAAACGATAATAATAGCAACAACATAAAAAATAATAAAAAAAAATAACCTAATAAAAATTCTTATAATAATAAAAAAAAAATAAAAGTATTAAAAAACTATTTCCGTGGCCACAAAATCATTAAAAAATAAACTAAACAAAGAAACAAAATCACCCATTAAAATTATAATATGCAAATAAAAATTAATAGTGTACACAAGTCTATATACAAGCACTGTATATCATTTCACTACACACACATGCAAACATAACTAAATATTATATGCGCAATAAATTAATAAACAAAACATACTCATGTATTTATAATTATTAAAAATATTATAAGTAGTAAACATTTTCATGATAATAATGGTTCTAATAATTATAAAATAAAATAAAAGGAATAAATATACGAAAAAGTACAAAAACCACTCCAAGGGGTGACGAGCCGCCTGAAAGATTTAGAATAAGCGGATGACATGGTTCTGCACTCCCACACACATTCAGACATGCAAGCAAAATTGAATGAGCTGCATATAAAGGCAGCAGCGGTCGGTCTGAAAATAAATACGAGAAAAACCAAATCACTCCCAATTAACGCAGCAAACACTATCATTTCGTCATAAATACAGCTGCTATACAAAATGTTGAACAATTCAACTACAATAATTCGGCAGTATAATATCGACAACCGGAGGGTTTAAAGAAGACGTTGAAAATAGACTAAAACTTGCTAAGGCAGCATTCGACAGATTATGGACCATATGGAAATCCTAACACTTATCCAGGAATACAAAACTAAAAATATTCAACACATGTAACCATTGCAAGACAGGTATTGGAGTGGAATCCACAGGGTAGAACTGTGGAACGGCCAAAGAATACGTTGCAAAGAACAATAAAGAGAGAAATCGCCAAGGCTAACATGACATGGGCAGAAGTAAAAAGAATGGCCCCTAACAGAGTTCGTTGGAGAAGCTTTGTGGTGGCCCTATGTTCCCAAGGGGAGTAACGCAGGCAAAAAAAAAAGAAAACATATACGAAAAAGTGAAAAATCTTTAATGGAGTTGGAAATTATTATATAAACAATAATATTATAATGCTATACAAAAAAAAATTTTTTTTCTTAATGACATTAGTGACAGAATACCATTTGCACACTCAAATGGATAATAAACTAAATGTGTACACGCTTACTGTTAATTCACCATTTTTTATTATAATAAACATGCAATTAATATTAAATATGGAGACAAAATTTTATTAAAGTAAATATTAATCAAATAAAAAACAAAGGTAAATCAGAACTTTTATAATTTTCAACTTAACCCTTTGCTCTTCATCTAATCCCTTTTTGTACTGTTGAGTTAAGGATAACCTTTAATATTTTTAATTAATTCGGGAACCTCTACTAGTATGTACATTGTTTTGGAATAAACAACAATTATAACTCAAAAATGTAGTTATAGCATGAGAGATTACCTTAACCAAGAAAGAATATCCCATCTAAATTCCGAACGCAATACTGATATGATATGACATCTGCTCAGAACATATAGAGATGTTCTTCTTAATCTATCCCTATACTCGATCAATTCACGTAGTCCGGCGAAAATTTCCTTATGTATAGTAATTCTTTAAAACAGTATAGTTGTACAAACTCTAAACACTCAATCTGTGTTACGGAAGTTGCTGCCTCCAATCAAAACAATTCATTTGCCTTCACATTGCCGGGTAGAGTCACTCTTTAAGACCTACAGAACACCCATAAAACGTTCCTGTATTTCTTCACCAACCGACCATTTAATTGAATGTAGGAATTGATTGCATCAAGTATGATCTTGCCATTCACAAAAATGGTGGACCTTACCATATGCTATAAACTATCATACATGCTCTGTTTTATTACGCTGCTTTAGTTATCACACGTACACTCAGCCATACCATGGTTAATTTTCGGAAAAGTATTAAAAATACCTAATTATTTCTTTTGAGAATATCCTTATCAAACCACATGTTGTATCTATTTTAAGGTTAATTTTATATATATATATATATTAGAGTGAGACTAAATTAAAGACAATGAAATAAACCCTATTTAAAAAAAAAAAAAACAAAAATAATTTTCAACTTGTTCAACTCTTTTCTTTTTTTTTTTTGTGAAAATGAAAAGTAAAACTTTTTTTATAAAGACTCTATATATGTAGAAATCCCCGTATATGTCATTTATTTAAATTTAAAATTAATAATGCATATAAACCATGTATATATAACAAGTATATATATTTAATATGAAAAACAACACATTTATAAACATAAACAGATACGAGTATATAGTATAGTTTTGACTTTTTCATTTAATAGTAAAAAAAAAAAAAAAATAGACAAAAAAAAAGGGCTCATAAAATTATGAAATTAATTGTCGAAGAGTACAATTTAATGACATAACATAAGTTTTATATTCAGTTAAACAGGATATAAATGATAAAAAAAAAAAGAAAAATAACAAAGAAAAATTATTCATATATATACGAGTATATCTAATCTATAGGTAACAAGGACAACCCTATTATTTTCTCTTTTATTTCATATTTTCTTGTTTCTTCTTCTATTTTTACTGAAACAAAAAATTGTCATCAAATTTGTATAAAGTTAAAAATTTAACAAAAATAAGAATAAGAAGGGTTAAAAGGGTTTTCTTTTTTTGATATCAAAGTACAAAATTATTAACAAAACAGAAAAACAGAAAAAGGGTTGGTAACAACAATTATTAGTACACATGCTACATTTTGTATATGTATACAAAATGTAGATTTTTAATATTATTATGATTATATATAACGGATATAGGCTTTCTAACAATTATTTCATTTAAATAGATAGGTAATATAAAAAATAAGGTTATAAATGTAAATTTTAGAATAATATTAAGTTTTAATATATTCTAATGACTTTTATTAATAACAAAAAATTTTACTATACTTAAGAGCGCACATATACCCTCTATATACCCTCTATATACACTCTATATACTCATGTATTTATTTTATAAAATATATAGTTGTTATTTTAATTTTTATTATTTTGTCAATTTCATGTTTTCATATAAATATTTTACAATATCATTAAATTTTATAACAATTTGTTTTTTTGTACTACTTGTAAATATTTTGATTTATTCGACAATAATAGTTTGAATTTTTTCGGATTCTTTTTTTAACAACTAGACGCACGCACTTAAATAATATTATAAAGTAGGTATATATAAGAATTAAATATAGCAGGTTATAATGTATATATATATAATTAAATAAATAATATAAATTAATTTAAAATATGTATGCATATAGTTGTATTTAAATATAATGTATAGGTGTATATTTAATCGATATTATAGTTAATATTTTTGTTTGAGGAATTGTTACCAAACAAAAAAAATTTTTTTTTAATATAAGAATTTTTAAGGGTACTCTTTGATTTTAGGATTTAATAATAAAATATTGAATAGCAAATAATTATATGACAACTATTACAAAAAAAATAGTGCCTAAAATATAAAAAAATGCATATTTAATTTGTATGTTATATACATTCTAATACTTATTGATGTCGTAGATTGTATAGATTGTAGATTTATGCCATCGAAATAACAGTGCACCTACTCGAGATCTAATGTCCTAATGAACTCAAGAACCTTATGAGGCCTGGAAGACTGCAAATCGCTGCTATACAATTTCGAGTTCTCTACGAGTGAGAGCATGACACCCCCCCCCCCCCCCCATCCCCCCTACCCATAGATAGTACTGAGTTCTCCTCATCTTTTCCACTGAAACTGTAAGGGTAAGACTTACTAAACCCATTACCTACAGTGGTGCCACCTAAGTTTACAGTGCCTTGAGAAAATCCCGAGGAGAATTATTCTTATCTGATTTTTGCTTAGCCCAATAATCTTCTGTTATCAACTTTGATTATAATCACCCAGGAGCTCTACGGTTTGCCGCATTCTCAGGAAATTTCTCCAATGCTCCAACTGTCTTCTTTTTTAGTTCCCAACGAAAAGTATTTGACACGATTGTCAAATAGTTCTGCCAAGGAGAGGTGTGTTATAGCCTTTCTCTTCCCTTTTTCAGCAGTGCTGCAGAAGAACGAGAAACTATTGAGTTTATTCGGTATTAGACTGTTTTAAACCGTTTGTCCCTTCCAGGGAATGAATTCAGTTTTGCCATATTCTAAAGCCAATTGAGATTCAAAATATTTCGTTCAAAGTACCAAAATCTACTTATTATAAATGTTTGAATTTTTTATCAAATATTAATAAAGAGTTCAGCTTAATGTATTTTCAGAAATATTTCTTGTTCTAATATCTTTAAAAATTTTTCATGAATAACTAGATCATAAAATCTATACCCAAATATAGAAATTTTCGAATTCAATATGATCTATAATAATACAAAAAATTTTATATAAAAATCACATTATTATAAGAGAATATTTTTTTGCAATTCCTGAACCAACAATTCTTAAATACACCATTCCTTTTCTAGATAAATAATAACTTAATAATTATTTAATAATATATTGATTTTTTTATTATTTTGTAGTTTGTTATATGAATGAATAAAATCCGTATAACTTTAAATAAATAATTTATTCAAAAAAATATTATTACGCATTCCTTATACAGTCAGTCGCCAAAGTATCAGACATTTTCATATGATTATGCTACAATTTTATAACAATTAAATATAACAATATTATGAAGATGTTATACTCAATAATTTTTACACAACTTTCTATATTAAAAATTATATCACTCTCACATCACCGTTCTCTGTTTTTAATTGCTATTTAATATACCAATTCCATCTAAGTATAATCAGTTATCATATTAGTTAAACTGATTTATGAGTTTCTTTTCAATTATTAATAAGGTTCCTTTTCTTGATTTCATTCACTCTAAATATAAGCATTAAAATAAGTGTTAATAAATAATATCTATATAAATATTTTAAAAATTTATAAAATATGGGCAATATTCATTATTATTCATGTACTTATTATATTATTCTCCTTAAAAAGTATAATCAATTAAATTATTATTGGGTACCCATAATTTTATTATAATTAAATAGATAGAAAATTGAAGTGATTCCCTCTGATTTAATTGTACAACAAAACACACATATTATACGTAACTGGACTGCAATTCAATAAACACAGATTGTGAAACACAAGTGAACGTACGCACAAATGGAAAATAACCGTGTAATTTATAAAATAATACAATGGTTCTGCTTAAATTAATCCTTAGCAATTTTATATATTGTCTGAAATAACGTATCTAAATTACAATTCAATTTTAATCTATACAAGTAATTTTTAATCGGCCCACTTAAATTAACTATATCCTGAATGTCATTTGGGAGGTCTAACAAATGAATAACTATAAGATTAATTTCACTATAATTTTAGTTTCTTTCTTCGGTAATCATCAAACAATTAATTGAAATAAAAAATTTAAGAAAAATGAGACTATATATTTTCGTTTTGTATTACAATTAATATTAAACGGAATTTATTTTCAAGTTACTAGTTAAATATATTTTAAAACTAAAGTAAAAATAAACTAAAATTAATTTAAGAGTTCACAATTTATTGAAGGGAAATAATTAATTTGTATAATATTCATAAAATATTTTACCTTATATGTATAAAGAAACTATTGAATTGGGAAAAATATTTACATTTGCTAAATTAAATAAATTGTACACGAAAGACTGGTAAGGATGTGTACTACATTTTGCTTAGTTGAAAGAAATATTAAAAAAAAAAAGACGACCCCCTAGCGATGATAATAACATCATCAGCGAAGGCCAAGACGTCGTCTTCGTAGCCATGACCTAGGATATTTAAAACGATTTGGATATTTAAAAGAGTCTCGTTTTACCTAGATTCCTGCTCTTAAATACCTTATCTATCATCTCGTACGAAGTCTAATTGAAAGCCTCTCCTCTCAATTTTCAGAAACGTATGAAGTCACTTAATTTATAGATTAATATTCGACGTATGAAAACACATAAATATATTAATGTTCTAGTGTCTTGTTTAGAATGTTTGCCACCTGATACAGAGGCTTGTTCATCATCGCCTGAACAATCTAATAGGCGTCCTGAGTATCGCTTAGCGGTTTCGCCTCCAATATTGTCATCCTGATATGATCACTATTTTTACAATCTTCAATGAGGAAGACGTAGAGCAGATTGATTTGAATGACTTGAGCACAATTAACATTCTCCCCATTAGCTATTAAGATTATTACAGCCATCCGCCAGTATGTGAGGACGTACCCGAGAGCAAAACAACTACTTAATATTCTTATTAAGAAAAGCATGACCTCCCACAGACTATCAAATCTTGAAGCTGCAAAAGAATTAAAAATACCATTAGCCTATTTTAACCTAGTATAGTAAGTATAAATACCCTCTCCAATACTTACTACTCTCTGATTTGTTAAGTTACGCCACTATTCAATCCTCGCGGAGATTGCCGTCGTCTAAAAAACTTTCCATAAGATAAAGAGCCTTTATTTTTCATTCTCCATTGCCATCCGGCGCCTTGAAAATTAAAATGCACTAGCAAGGTAAAGGCGTCCCTGTATCTCTCTAATTCACTCTTTCGTCTTTCATTTGCCTACTCCCTAATAAATTAAGTGATAAAATTAAGGAATTCGCAACACTGAATATTTTTAGGTTTTCTTTAAATCAAAAATGTCTCGTGATATGCGTTTGCGCCACATCCAATAATGAGTTTTTAGCTCCTTCTATTGTAGTGCTCTATCAGTCTTTGCACCTCAGGTAAGTTGATTGAGTACTCCGGCTCCAGCGTACTACATCGATGTAGCTTGAATTACACCTACATTTTCTGTAGGACAGATCATCTTTCATAACAAGTAACTATTACACCAAGTACCCTATTTGTTTTTTTTCTTCTGGAAGAATTCACTTGTATAATAACTATAAAGACAATGTTTCCTTTTATTTATTAAAAAATATGGGAAAATCAATTTAATTATTTTAATTAAATTTATTTTAAATCCATTTTATTTATTTTTTTCCTCTTACATATGAGCAGTAAAATTTTCATTGAGCTCTTAATAAAATAATTGTATATTGTTCTCTAAATTTAGAATTTTAAATGGTAAAAACAAGCCGGTAAAATAATTAAATTTATAATTTAATTCAGTGATAAAAATATAATAAAAAAAAATAAAGATTACTTAGTTTAAAAAAAAAAAATTTAATTTTTTTTTAAAAAACAAGGAGTAAAAAAAAATTGGAGATACTTTTTGTTGTCATTGTTTTTGCTACTGTTCTTTTCTATAAAGATAAAAAGTACTTTAATATTTTAATTTTATTTATTTATTAAACTTTTTTATTTTATTGTTTTTCTTTCCCATTTTAAAGTGAAATTCCAATTGACTGCTATTAGTCACGTCATACAACAAAAAAAAAAAATTTTTTAATTTTTTTTTTTAATTTTGATATTTTGATGGTATCAGAAAATCAGTGACTGCATCTGCCTATTTTATGCCTTTTCCATTTTAGAAATTATTATTGAATGCAAAAAATACAAAAAAAAAAAAAACAAAAACAGCAAATTAAAAAAATGAAATGAAAATTTGTCAACCAGCCAATGGTTAAAGTTTGTTTGGAAAAAAAAAATTTTTTTTTTTTGTTGTTTTTTGATTGCACATTTTATGATTTTATCACCAAATAATGCAAAAAAAAAATCGTGTCTCGTATCTCTGTGTATACAGAAAGATAGTTAGTTAATTTAAAAGATAAAAGAGAAAACAAAAGAAAAAACTTTTGGTGCGACATAAAATTCTTCCCAGCACGCCGCCGATTGTTCATATTCTTTTTACGCCGATCGGAGACATGATTTTGTCGTTTATTTATTTATTTTTTTCTTTTTTTTTCTGTTGCTCGATTTCAATAATTATTTTTTGGAAGAGGGGTAAAATTTTAATGAACAAATTATACGATAAAAATAAAATGAGAAAAATGAGAAAAAAATTGGAAAAAATTGTTAAAAATAAACAAATTTTATGAAACTGACTTGAAAAAAAATTTCTCATTTCTCTTGTTTCTCTTTTATTTTGCTTATAATTTTGTTTCAGCCATTTTAAAATTACAGTGACAATACACATTTTAATTCTATGCCATCGACATGTCAGACATTTTAATTCTATGCCATCGCTCTAAATAAATAACAAAAATTGCATATTTTCAGGCTATTTCAATTAAAATTTAAAATTATGTCTTGTTAAAACTAATAATTAATTTAATTAATTATAAAAATCAAAATTTGGAATTGTTATTCAAATTTTAAAGACTTATTAATACTCTTTCATTCACTCAAATAAATTTTAAAGATTTATAATCATACTCTCTCACTCTCTCATTTTAAATCTTTACCGTATAGATGTACACACGTAAATCAATTTTTGAAATGTAAAGATTTTTTTTCAAAAATAAATATTTTACTACCCTCAATAATAATAATAAAGCACAAAAAATTTGGTTTATTGCAAATAAAGTGTCCCATAATAAATTCAAAATTTTTAAAGGTAACATGACAAAAAAGTAATAATAAATAATTAAGTATATATTTTTAGAATAATTTTAGTCACGAATAATATAATAGAGGAAAAAATATTCTCTATATATAACCATTAAAATATTTTAAATAATTTTATGGAAGAAAAAAAAAAAATATTAAAATTCCAATAATTATTTGAAATAATTGTCATTATTTCAAATTATTAGATTTCTTTTTCGTAAAATTTATTACAGCCAAATATTTGACAACTTTCTAAAAATATACATACATATAAATTTTTGTTTTAAATAATTATTAGTACATAGTAGACTATTAACTATAGTTGTTAGAAAAAATTTCATTTACTAATTTTGAAATTTATATTTCTAATTAAAAATTTACATATATTGAATGAATTTAAATGGCAATTCTGCATTTTAGTCTTATATAGTACTAGTTTGAATAATCACAAATTTTATTAAATTTTCGAAATCCCTTCGAAAAACCACTGAAACAATTGTGATAATTTAATGAATCAAAAATCTGCGGGCTCAAAGAATAATTCGGACGGCAAAAAAAAAGTACACCACTAATTAATATATCGAAAGAGAAGTTCTTTATTTTCAAGTGTCTTTTTTAAAATTTTTCGCCAAAGGGTGCAGATCCTTGTTCGTTGACTACATCTAATCCAAAGTTTTCTGCGCCAACACCGTTCATTGTCCTGATATGATTAACAATCACCATTAGAAACGTCTTCTGTGAGAAAGACGTAGGGCTGTTTGATCTAAATAGCTTGTGCACCATTAGCATTTATTTTACCCTAGAACATACTATCAAGCTATACTACCAAATAATTTTATTAAGATGAGCATGATCTTCTCCAAACCAAGCTGCAGAAATTCTGATGATAAAAATACGAATCGATCTAGAATACAAGTACGAGTACTGTTGGAATTTTAATTTATTCTTTAATTTAAATTTTTTTAATCTTAAGTTAAATGCTAGAGTACTTTATTGAACACCTCAAGTCACAGTATAGTGTCACAATATTTACTCTTTAACAGTAATTGTAGTGTATATTTTTGTTCATCTATATAGTTATATACAGTGTAAGTATTGTAACATTATTACAATGTTTATCATGCAATGAGCTGTTAAGTAAAAGGGGTTTTTAAATGAAAACCACTTTTTCATGCTTAAATTTTTGTTTTTCTTTTATGTTTATCAAAATTTACTTCATATTTTTATTATTATTTTGGTACCATCGCAAGGATGTCACTATAAAATATTTTAATAAATGAATAAATAAAAATTTATAAAAAAAAAAAAATATTGAAAATATAATGTCAAAAATTTTTTACTTTTTCGAATAAGAAAAATGAAAAACTTTAAGTTTTCCTTTCTTCATTTTTTTTTTTGTTTGATTTGTTTGAATTTTTTGTTTTATTATTCTACTTAAATAAAATGATATGAAATGATAAAGGAATGGCAGTAAAATTAATAATAACAATAAAAACAAAGTTGAGTAAAAAAAAAAATTATAATAATAAAATCATTTTAGTTAATTTATTTACTCTCTTTTTTTTGAGGAGTTATATTTCATTAAACTTTATTATATTATCATATTGTTAGCAATAGTATTACTCGTATATGGGGCGCACATTGCACACAAAAACTATTAAGTAATGAGTAAAATATTATAATGTATATGAAAGGATAATTAAAATTCAAAATGGCTGCGAAAAAACTTATAGTATTTTAACACAAATTTGTATTAAGCATACAATCTACATGCTCTCTTGTATAACTTGTATGTTTTCAATTTATTTTTCACTTTTTACCATACCCATATACTTATTCATTCGTATAACACTATAGTATAATTATAAATAAATTATCCTTATTATTTGTTATTAAACAAAATTTTCTTACTTATTCGGTTTTCTTATTTGTTTTTTATAGCAACTAAGCCAATTGAAATTGAAATTAAAAAAATAAAAGGATAAAGTTTCAATGTAATTAAATATAAACTATGAACATAAATAAAGTGTCATCATTATAACATAAATTTAATCTTTCACTCCTCATTTTTTAAATTTAAAATTAATAATAGGAGAGTTACGAATTATTAAATCAGTACTAAAAGCTAGTAGAAAGCTAGATTGTTCTCATCAAGTGAGCCGAGTATAACTGGCAATATAGACAGATTTCCTAGGAAAACTTTAGTGATCGGATGGTAAGTAGAAGCAATTGGAGCACCGTCAAATCTGGAGTGTTCTAGCCACCTAAACCAACTAACCTACATACGAGCTTTTAGCTAACAAGCTCAAACATTTTGAGTCAAGTTATTGAAAAGTTGAGAGTTATTACAATGATACCTACAAAAATGACCATTTAATATCACATTTGTAACAGATTTACTTTAACATTTAAGAAGTTATTCTTTAATTGAAATTAAATTCGAACTATAATTAAATTATATGCCACAGCACATATAAAAAAATCCACGGCATATAGTAATTTATACAAAAAAAAAAAAATTTCCTTTTCTTCTACAATTTTTTTAAATAAATTTCAACTTTTAACCTTAATTTTAGAACTGTTCAAATCTCATAAAACTAAAAGAATAAATTTTAAATAACTATTGTGAAAAATAAATGTAACATAGAAAATGAAAATTTTCCGCATTTAAACTTTTAGTGATAAATTTTATTGTCTCGTCCTTTTGTTATCTAAAATGTGTATATAAGAAAACAAGAAAAATAAGGAAAATAAGAAGAATCAAATAATCCTTTCATTTATTATAAATGACTAGCTATATAAATTTTTTAAAAGAATCAAAAAATTTTTGGAACGAGACTATAAAAGTTTTTTTTATAAACCTGAAAATTTTTACATATTGTTTTAAAAAATTTTTTTTTTTGCTTTTGTTTTTTCTTTAACAGTATGATAAGGATTTTTTATGTGCAAGAAAATGATTTACACAACAGGCTCATTGTTATTTCAACCGTAACATTTACGTACAAACATTACGAATGTCCAGCTTATATTTAAATTTGGAACAAAATTATGAAGATTTAAAGTTCAAAGGCAATAAATTTATTATGGTTTTTAACCTCTAATTTTTCTAACCCTTAATTGAATACAATTTTTTTCTGTGACATATTCGAAAATGCCTCAAACAAATTCAAAAAAAAAGTTTTTTTTTTAAACTTTAATAACCGTTTAAACAACCATATTCAACTTTGTGTAGAGAATTTATAAAAACAGTTCTATGATCATCCACCTAGTACCTTAAACTAGTATCTGACCACCAATGTCCAACAACTAATCATATTTTATATCACTGACATATTATATTTTAAGTTTTCAAGGTTCATGTCAATGTTCTTACATGCACCGGTATATTAGAACATAATGTCATGACTTGAATCTTGAATATAAACATATTCGTCTAAAACGACGAAATTCTCAGTAGCTATAAATTCCGTGTGTAATTTCTTTTGAATGTACTTCCCACTGTGGTAGAATATATGTGATATCAGACCATTATCAGGAGTGTTTTATGCTTTATCATAATGATTTCGAATCAATTTTGTAAGAAAATTGTCAATTTTAATTATATTTGTCTCCTTGTACAAGTTTTTGTTGAAAATAAATCCAGTAATCATTTTTAATTTTTTTAAATTAATTGCATATTTTTTGGCGTTAATTTCTAATTTACAATTTCATAGCGTAAAAATTAATTATTTTCTATTTATGAACTTAATATTCATTTACTTATTAAATTTCAAACAGCTTTTTAAATTAAAATTGACCATTTCTGATTGATATTGTGAACAACTTTATAAAAATACTTCGATGGAATATTGAAATAGGTTTCACATATACATATATAAAAATATATGTATATACATAGCGACTAACATTTCTATTATATTGAAAATACCAGAAACTCCGCCGATTATATATGATTGAATGACAAGTTAGAAAAAGGAAATAAATAATAGGAAAAATTTTATCTTATATGCGAACCTACAGGAAAATCTAAAACATATAAAAAGAAAAGTCATTAAAGTGATGGTTAAGTCTTGGGTCATTTTCAGTCTTCAAACCACCGTAAAAAATAAGTGATTGATGATGGACAAGTAAATTGATTTATTTTTTTTTTCATTTCGTATACGTTCTTGTTGTACTCTCCAAATATATTTCACTACAAAATTTTTTATAGTGTGGTTAACAAGAGCAAATTTTCCATTATTTCTTTTTTTCTCTCCTTTTTTTTTTTGTTATTCGTCCAAATATTTTCATTTATAAAGAAAATTTCATTTTCAATAAAATCGTTAACCATATACGAGTATATCATTAATCTGTTAAAATTCAATAACATTTCCATTCTGCTAACTGAAAAACTAGAAATAAATAATAGTAAACCAATAGCATTTCATTTGCACGAATATGCCCAAGTAAGAGAATTTTGCGTGCTTGTACATTTAATTTATATTTGTGTATGTATAGTTAGTACTCGTAATGTCACCAATTTTGAATGGAATAAAAGAATTCGTTAAAAAATTTTATAACCTTAGAAATATAATTATGAATTCCTATATAACTTATTGTTCTCTTTTCTTTCAGAGGATTTATTTAGCACTTTGTGTTAAGCATAAATTTTCTGTTATGACGTGCAAGAACAAGAGTCATATGTGATATGTCACAATGAAAACAAAATTATCTTTTAAAATTGATTTTGTGGCACAGTGTGTATTGAAAATTCTATAGTATGTGAAGAATTGTAAATTCTATAATATGTGAAGTATATGAAATAATTTTCTGGCTCGATTGTATAAACAAAAATTGGTAGTATTGTATTTAATACCAACCATGGGGCCCAAAACCGCACTGTCACCTCCTAGTGGTGGCCCCGGTAATGGCGCAAGATAAAGGCGTGATTGAAACGATCAAAGTTACGTTCGTGTCGTGGTCATGTCTCGCAGTGAGCATCTTGCTTTGCCCTATATCTATACGTCAGCTAACGACAGGCGTCCCAAGTCAAGGTGGAACAGCATATGTCGATGACTGCGTGGCTTAGTCGTTAGTATGTGGGCTCTATATACCAGGCGCCCTCCAGTTTAAACGAGTCTTCCCATGGTATACCGGCTCTGCCATTGGTGACTATACTTTCCCGCGCAACACGGCACAAAATGGAGAACATAAACAATGGAGGCGGATAATCAGGATCCTCTTGGACCTAGTATCCAACAAACTGAGGAGGACCTGAAAAGGTTGAACATCAGGGGAAAAAAACAATACTTCTCTGGTGCATCCAAGCGGCGTATCGCGGCTTATATCAGGGATGACATATCCCTAAAGGAAGCTCGCAGATATGAGAAGGAAAGGCTAGAAAAGCTGAGGGCCTGCGGATCAGGTGTTGTGGCCGACCATCTCCAGAAGAGGGAAATGTCAGAAAGCAACTACCTGATGCAGGACCTCAAAAAAGAGGTCGATGAAGGACAATGTTGAGGGAAAGGTCCCTGGGAACATTCCTCAACAAAACCCGAAAATCACTTCTTATCGGGATGCAGTAGCACAGGTCAAGGTGGCCATCACTCCTAAACTGCATCCAGAGGAAAGGCTATCCGAAGTCCAGATGGGGAAAATCAAAGTAGCCATCATGAATGAAATGGATAAAGTTGTGGATTTTCATCCACAATTCACTGCAGCGTTTCAAAGGAATGGATGGATATCTGTAACATGCAACAATCAAAACATTAGGGAGTGGATATCCAGTGTCTGCAGGAAGATAAAACCTTGGGACGGTTGTAACGTCGTGGTACTGGATGGCGACGACATGCCCAAACAGCATGTCTGCGTCACCTACGTGCTAAAGGACGAGACAACCGTCAGTCTCTCCAGAGACAAATTTCTAAGTAGGATAGGAAGCAAAATCCCAGCCTCAAGATGAGTTCCTGGAGGGTGCCGAGGATGGATAAAGAAAAGGACGGGGGCTGCTCCATCACCTTTCCGTGGATGATTCCGGATTGGAAGATATACGGAAGGCGGAGTTCCGACTTTTACTGAATTTTTTCCGTGTTACCGTTAAGGTTAAAGGAAGAAAATCCTCTCAAGGTGCTGGCGGCAGGCCAGGACAAAATAAAAACCAACGCCCACCGCGACAACGACGAGCACTTCAGGCCAACCGAAAGAGCAAAAACTCATTGGAAAGTCTGAAGTCACTCCGAGAAAAATCTGAAGTCACACTGAATGGGCCCAAGCACATTGGGAAGCCCGGTACTGCTTCGGTATTTGCTGTTGGAGGGGCTAGTGTGGCACCTAGGACGGCAAAAGAGGCTGTGGCAGGGCAGGCGTCCACCAAGATGCGTAAAAAGGCGGCAATGGACTAGAGACGAGAAAGCTATTCAATAAGGCCAAGGCGTCGAGTTCGTGGGAAGAGTATAAAAACTCACTCACGAAATATAATAAAGAAATTAGCAAAACGAAGAGAATTTCGTGTAGGGCGTTCGGCAAGGGCATTGATGAACTCTCCAGCAGTGCTCGTCTTGACAGGGTGCTTTCCAAAAAGTATGCTAGAAGGTTGGGCCTAATGAAACGGCCTGATGGCTCCATGACCAAGAACGGAAAGCAGACGTTGGAGCTTATGGCGTCAACGCACGTTCCTGTCTCGGAGTTTCTTTGGAATCACTCAAATGTCGTCATTGTACCGAGGGCAACCTGGCCCAGGAGGGATGACTGGCAACAATCCCGTCTGGTCTTCACGATGGGCAGGATTAGATGGGATGTTTTCTCTTTCAGGCCCTTCAAATCTCCAGGTAATGACGGGATATATCCTGCATTTTTGCAGAGGGGTTCCCAACATTTCGCCAGAGCACTGTTGGAAATTTTTCGTGCCAGCTATGCGTGGGGTTACATCCCTCAGGCTAAAGTGACGTATATTCCGAAGGCGGGTAAGCGATGAAGCAAGCACCCCAGGTCTTTCCGTCCAATCAGCCTTAATTCTTTTCTATTGAAAGCAATGGAAAAGTGATTGATAGATTTATACGGGACGATGCACTGGGAAGCAATCCCTTGCATGAATCTCAGTACGCCTATCAGTCGGGATGGTCTACTGTCTGGTGGGGGTCCTTGAAAACTCACTGAAAGTGCGAGAGGTGGCAGTTGGCTGCTTCCTTGATATAGAGGGAGCTTTTGACAACACCCCGTATCATGTCATCTGTGTGTCGTTGCACAAACGAGGGATTGATGCGACGACTAGCAGATGGGTTAATCGGATGCTACAGGATAGGATTATTAAGTCCACCATAGCTGACGATATACTCTTCATCTCCGCTGCAAAAGGATGGGCGGGGTTCTTTCGCCCCTCCTGTGGTCCATTGTAATAGATGATCAAATCGCTGCTCTCAGGGGCTCCGGAGCACGTGTCAAGCAAACGAGCAAAATTTACGTGTTGTGGAGGGGTGGTGCAAAGGCGTTGGGTTAAATATAGATCCAAGCAAGAGCACTTTGGTCGCCTTCACCGACCAAAGAGCTCTTGGTCGGGATAGATTAACGAGCCCAATTCTGTTTGGTGAACGTATTAGTTACTCTAGGGAGGTGAAGTATCTGGGGGTAACCTTGGATGATCGTCTCTCCTGGAATACCCATATAGATAAAGTTATCGAGAGGGCTACGGCGGCCTTGTGGACGTATAGGAGTTTCATCGGGGGGACCTGGAGAATTACAGTTGAATTGAAAATTGTACCTGCCGCGGTACAACTTCGACCACAAGTACAGGGTTCTGTTTCTCGATCGATGGACGTGGGATCGGGGTGGCCCGGTACAAAACGGAGTCGGGTGTGGGTTCGGGTGTATACGGTGTCCGCCCGGACACGCGTGTATATGCAACCCTTGACCCGTATTGCACAGTGTTCCAGGCCGAAATACATGCAATAGAGATCTGTCTGAGAATCAATTTAGAAAGGGGGTATAGAAACCGCACCATCTATGTGTTCTCGGACAGCAGGGCTGCACTGCTGGCGCTTCGTTCAGCTCAGGTTACATCCAGGCTGGTCTAGGGCTGCCCTGCTGTACTTATGGAAATGGCATCGGAGAACAGAGTCACGCTCATTTGTGTGCCGGGTCATAGTTGCCATACGGGTAACGAAATTGCCGATGGGCTGTGGGGGCCAGGCTTGCCTGCCTGCTCGCGATGAAATGCGGCCGTCACTGGCGGGACACGGAGGGGTGCCGTCATGCGAAAGCGTTTCTTTCGGCGTGCTCCAGCGGATTCACCGCAGAGTTTCTGGGGATGAGCAGGAGCCGGGTTCGCACTATTGCGAATTTCACTAGGGCATTGCCCAAGTGAAACTACGTCGTATCGTCCAATAATAATTGTTTATGAACTTCCAGAAAACTACTTTTACAGATTTGAACATTCACAAATTAAAAATGCATAGTGTCACCTTAAACAAGTATTTAAATTTTTTAATACTACACTTTTTCCTCTCGGAAATGGAATTAAAATGACTCATCAACACTTACACATCAACCTCATATTGTAAATCAATTAATTACAAAATTATTCTTCTACATATTACAAGCATCACAAATATAATAAACTTTAGAAAATAACGTTGAAAAATCACATAATTCCAATTTCATGAGGCAATTTAACAATTTTAGTGCCAATTTCATGTTATATGCTTACACTTTCTGAAATTGTAAGATCAATATTAAAAACTTGTTTAAAAAAAACTTTATTGAAAAATTGTTGCCAGAAAATAAAATTCTTCTGATCACAATAATTTTCCAAATACCCATACAACATTAAAAAATATGTAACATGAATTTGAATTAAATAAATATATAGAGCATATATGCAAGTACAAGATAGAAATGGCACAAAAAAGGAGTTGAAATAATAATGAAATAATTGTGTAACAAGAAAATTGCCTCTTTGCAAATTGCTCACAGCTAGTTTAAGTGTAATCTTAAGTAAAGTGCAACAATTTTATTGTATGCATTTTGTTAAAAAAGAAATCAAACAAATATAAAACAACATCTTCAGAAGTTAACTATACTGTCAGCTATAATCACCTTCAATTTCTGTTGAAAAACCAAAAAATAAAATTTTTTTTTTTATTTGCTCATTTGTTTTCTATAAGGTATTGTTCGATAATAACCTTTTAGTTTAGAATGTAGATTAGTAAGTCGATTTCAAAGTTATTCTCAAAAACTTCGCCTTAGCTTTATAAATACATGTCTGCAGTGTTTCTTCTCAATAATTTAATGTAATTGCGCCACCCATGCACTCCAAGCTCAATATGTGTTTTAAGAACTCCTCGGCTATTATTCTTCTATGTACTGTTATTTTAACCAAGAATGTGTTGAATATCGGTATGAAAAGTAAAACAACTGGTGTAGTTTACTGGTGGAGTCTATCTTTATGCTACACAATAAAGAGAATTAATATTAAATTTAGAGGCAGTTTTATTCCATTGACTTTTCGATTTTTAGTGTAAATACGTTCACATATTCGGTTCACATCAAACTCTGTGAAAAATTTATTTCTTTATCTTTGATTAAAGCGTTCCTCTTCAGATTGACAATAGAGAGGCAGTGTTCAGTAAGTACGCCCAGCAATAGCCTTAAGTCTGAAAGAGCAAGTGCGACCAATTCACGCCTCCTTGGTTCGTAGGAAGATATAATTTTTTTTAACTTTGACCCGTTTTTCACAATCACTCAGGGCCCGCTGTATCGTTTTTCTTGGCATGCCAAATCTTGGTTCCAGTCCATTGAAAAGAGTTGCCACTCTACTCCGGGTGAGGCTATTAACTTATTCATTTTCGTCTATGCCGTAAAGTCCCGGCTTATTAAAACTTTTAGAAGTATTATTTAAAAATTTGAAACCTACCTTAAAATAATTTTTGAATTATTTAACAATCCTCTGCCGCTATCCCAGGTTTATTAATTTATTTTTTTTAAGAGATAAATTGCCTCTTAAAAAAATTTTAGAACATTTATGGTTATCTTTGTTTTGCTCCTTTTTTTTAACTGAGAACACTAAAAAAGTTGAAAATTGAATGAAAAGCAAAAATGAAAGAAGAAGCGGCGGCGGCACTCGTTATATTTTGTGTTGGTTTTTGTGTAGCATGAGTTTTTTTTTGTTTTATACACCGAATTACGTGCGAATTACTTAAATTTTTACACGCATCAATTTTTGTCTGTAATTTTTTGTTATTGCATGGCAATTTTTATTTTTTTCAATTTCTCAGTTTTTTATTTATTCCTTTAATATGAATAGAATTGTTTAGTAATTTTTAAGGAGAAAAAAAGGAAAATCAACCAAATAATATTTCAATTGTTACATTTTTAGATTGAAACTTTAACCTTTTACTTACCCGTTTCATAAAGTGGTTTTCGTGAAACTTTTTTGTTGGACATCGTAATTATCAAAACTCAATTGATATATCAACTAGAATATTGATTTAATAAAGAAGAGCTAGAGCAAATAATTTGGACAATTTTCATTTAATGAATTTTAAAGCGAATAATTTTTGTTCTGAACTATGACAACACACCGTCAAAACGAATTAACGAGCCTTAAATAAATATTCTTAAATATGACACCAAACATAGGTCCAAGATGTAATCCCATACCACACTCCAGACAGCTGCAAATAACTATATTTTTGTTAAATTTTGATTAAGATTAAGATACAAATTTTGATTAACATACCTGATACAAAGTTTGTGAAGTTAGGCTAGTCAAGAAATTTGACAAATTTTTGACGGTGCTAGTCATATGATCTCATCTTGACAACATTTTAAATGAAAACGTATTTGGTGGAAGTATTTTTGCTCCTCAAAAGTAACAAAGTGTTAAAATAGAATGCTTAACAAACGAATGTGTTAATCTTCTCAATATTCCAAAACTAAATTAAGTAACATTTGCTATTGAAATGTCAAAACTTCATTTAAAATTTGTGCTGGTATAAAGATGTCATTTCTGTGTTGCAAATAAACCCTTTAATTTTGTTTCCATAATTTATTTCCAAAAACGATTGTTCAATTAATATTGATGGTACTATAAAAAGAACTACTAGAAATCTTTTCTTTTAAAATCTATGGTGGCAAATAATTCGATGGTGATTATTATATTATTAAAGATTTCCTTTTCCAGTCCTTTTAAGTTTTTCTTTTAAGAATAATCTAAAATAAAAAAAAAATATTTTCACTTTACTATTTTTCATTTACAAAAAAGGAAATAAGTTTTATAATTCTATATACCCTTCAACTCTTTCACTATCCAATTTGTTAAAATTGTGAATTATAGAAGAATTATGTTTTGTTTATAATTTTGTTGCATGACTGTTTTTGTTGATTTAACGATACAAACGAAAAAATCACAGTAATTACGCCTTTGCAATCATTAAGTGCGTGTAAATGTAAAATGCGGGTTATGTTCGATATGTCAAAAAAAAAAGATTTCTTATAAATTGATAAAAACAAAAGCATGTAAGGATAAAATTACTTTATGCCATAAAATTTCATGTATGGTATGTTAAAGTGTTCAAGTATATTTTGCGTACAATGTGCTTTATAAGCATAAGCAAAGAGTTTTCCGCAATTATCTTAGAAGCCATACTACCCTTAAAAGTATAGATAACCTAAAAATGTAATAATATTCATTAAAAAAAAAATTGAATTATTAATATTTTTAAGTTTGAATAATGTGCTTAAGAAAATTATATTAAATTATTTTTGTATTTTAATCTTGCTTACCTCGAATTGTAAAACATTCCAATAGCTGAAAAATTGATAAAGAATGCTTGTGATTTCATGTAACGTCCAAAGTGATTTTTCTGAATTCCCATGAAGTTTCATCGGAAAAAAAAATATAAGTGTCATACTCTAATACAATACAGTAGTATATTTAAAGCATATTGCAAACTAATGGACATTTTCTAAAACAAAATCATTTGTACATGGAAATACCTTGAGTTCGTTATTGTTTTTCACAATGTATTAAATTTTTCATGGTTTAACATCACAGCAAATACCGGAATATGTGGCGCATATTAAAAAATGTTTGTGTTGCTTTCGTAAAACCTGCAAATCTTAATGTTATGTACTTAAAATTTTTACTTATACGAATGTAATACGCATAATATATAAAACGTGTTTACTGCAAAAACGAATTCACCCGAACTAACACGATATTCAATGAAGCCAGTGTTGTCAGTTATTCAATTCATAATTAGTTTAGCAACTCTTTTGAAAAACAAAATTTAGCTTATAAAAAATTCCGTTAACTGCTCCAAATATCATCCGTTTCAATAATACTTTGGTTCACATAAATAAATACGTACACAAACGTGTGTACAGAGCTATTCCTTTATTATAAAAACACCAATAAACATAAGTAGTTACATTTCATATAAATTATTATTATATTCTTATAATAAAATAACAAAATAAAAAAAACAAAATCAAGTTAAACATAAATTTGTTCATGTTTCACACACAACTCTTGGTGCTGCTGCTGTAGCGCTAAATGATTGACAGTAGAATGTAACAAAATAATTTACAAAAATAATAATAAGAAAATTTTCAAATGACACTCAATAAAATTACTCAACAATCAACATGTTTAGATACATTTTCATGTATGCAATTATTGTATACATATTATTGTTTGTATATACACAATTTATTATTATTATTATTATTTTATGCTGTATATACTGACAAGTGTGTGTTTACAAATAAAATTAAAATAGTTTTGTTAATTTTTTTTTTTTTTTTTGTGTTGTAAAATGATTGGTGTTATTGTATGTACAAATATGGTAATACGATTATTGGTTGAAATTGTATTGCGTAAAATTATTTTAAAACTATTAAATTCTTAAATTATTTGTGTTCTTTGTTATTTTATTTAATAATAATACAAGCACATAGTATGGATTCAAAAAAAAAAAAATTGTATTAAAGAAAAGAATTTTGGTTTTATAGTCATGGCATCATATAACTATTTTTTTTTTATTCTAACATTCTAGACTGGATTCCATCAGAGAATAAGTGCGATGATATCATTATTTATTTATACAGAAAGTATAAGCGAGTTGGCAGGTATATGCTATACATACTTTGAAGTTAATGTCCTAAAATATATTAAATTATATTGGTGTAATTATAGGTGTAAAAATACAAAAATAATAAAAAGTAAATGTTGCAAAATTGTAAATAAATTTATGCGGTGTTACAAAAAAAAAAACAAAGGGTAACAACAATAAATTACATAAATTGTTTAAATAAATTTTCTTAAAATAGCGAATGTATAATAATGCACATTTAAAACAATAAAAGTAAAAATATTTCATTTTTTTGTTGTTTGCAGTTATTCTTGCACATTTTAAATTTATTGTGGTACCTACTGACGAATGTGATGATGGATGATCTATAATTACGAAAAGATACAAAATCAAAAGCAAAAATGTGTAAAAATTACTAGAATCATCGGCGTGCGGGTTTTGAAATTACATAGTACTACAAGCCGTCGCCCTGAGAAAGTACTACAGGTAAACCATGGTTTAGAACGAAAAAAAAAAATTTTTTTCAGATATTAGTACTCCGACCGATTCACAATCTAGATGAGTACAAAATTTTTCATAATTTGAAAAATTATTCAATTTTTAATAACAATAAAATAGTCTACTTCTAGGGGCAAAATTTTACTACTCAATTTAATTTCGAGTATTTAAATATAAATTTCTTGAATCTAAAATTAAAATTTAAATTTTAATAATTTTTATAACAATATTTTAATTAAATTGTTATATAACCTTGAAATACTATATGCATATAATAATTTCAATCATTTATATGGCGTAACACTTTATAATTTACAGGCGCCTAAAAATTAGATTTTCAATTTTAATATTGTTTGACGAAAATGATTTAAAAATTGAAAACCTTGAAAACTATAATATATAAAGTAATTATATATTTTATTATATATATACATTTATATTTCAAATTTAAATTATTTTAAAATGTTGCCGTAAGTAACATAAACTCGCCTGTAACTTAAAGCACTCGATTTTTAATTGTATTAATTAAAATTTTATTGCATTTTAATATATTTTTTAAAATATAATAGCTTTCCTTTATTAAGCGATGACTAAGTTTTCGAAAAGTAATCATTGTTTATCGATAAATTCATGTTCATACATATAGGATGCAACAAATTACAGAGAGTGCGTCATACGTACATATACTGGTACACATACACTTATTTATCCTATAAATTGTTAGTTAATTAATTCTGATATTCAATTAAGTCTTTTTATATAAAATCTTATCGATCACATGCCTTATAATATAAATGAAGTACCAATATAAATTTTCATAATTTTCTTCTTTTTTTGTTATAGATAAGCTACCAAGCAAAAATGATTTTTCCATTTAATTTCCTTAATCAATAAGATCAATTATTGCTTGTTTTTATCTCGTTTTTTAAATACATATACTTATAATGTATAAATTTCCCCATAGATGGTGCTTATGTTATAGGTCTATTTTAAAACCAATTTTTTATTACCATATTAATATCATACTCAGATATGTACGTATTATGTAGGTACTTTTAGCTATATTAATAATTATTCAATATTAAACCAACCGGCACTTCTTAACGATTATTTTTAAACAATAATATAAATATATATAAAACAGAGAATACAAAAACATCAAAAATATAAAAATTTATTTCGATACATTAATGAATTAAGTAGGCTTTTTTTCTGCCTTGTTTTTTTTTATTATATGCACTTATTAAACCAAAAATACAAAAAAAAAAAAAAATGCGCGTTTGGAAAAAGAAAAATACAAGTACGTAATAAAATCAACCAAAAAATTTCTATGTACAATACATAAAAAAAAAGTAGCAAACCACGCAAAATAAAACCAAATTGAAGGAAAGAGAGGCAATAAGAATACAATAAAAAAGTGCGCTCAAATAAAAATTACAAAAAAAAACATTTTCATTGCACAGTTCATTTCATTATCAGTCACCCTTCTTTTAATAAGCACCACTTTAATTCTTATGATGATTTTAAATTTATACACAATATACACTGTCCGATATTTAAATATATGTGTATGTATATACTTATAGTTTACATTACTCTATTATTATTACTGTGTAAAGGAGTGAATATGTGTGAAGGCGCGCGATATGTGTAACACTCATTGATAACTCATGATGATGGTTAACTTCGCACAATATTTAAATTTTTTATGATATTTTTATTATTAAAAAGAAGAAATAAAGTGTAGGAGAATTTTTGATTCCCTCTTATATCTACAATTTAGTGTTGCTATTCCTCCGGAATCTGAATAAAAAAAATGAAATTTTTATTATTTTTTCTTTAACAAACAAAGAAAATAAAATAGAAAGAGAAAAATTTAAAGGCAATACCACAAAGCAATACTAGGGTATTCAGAAAAAAAAAAGAAGGTTCATTTAGAGAAAAACCAGCCGAATTGAGAGTCAACATCAATTAAACTATGCGCAAAGGCTAACTTATTTGTATGATGAGCTTAATTTCTAGTGGTCTGTTGTTCACGGAACATATAACCATATCAAAAGTAGTATGACACAGAACAGACTTCTGTTAATGTTTAATAATCGTTGACTTCAAAAGTGGATCTGATGTTCCGGAATTTTTTAAGTCTATTAATTCTTCGAGAATGATCATTATTAATATTTATAAAACAAGTATATGCCCGTTTTCTATGTGAATAAGCCTACAAAATTGAATAAATTAATCTCAAAAACGTATGAACCAAAAACGACCAACAACAAAGAAGCTTTTTGTATTCTAATGAAAAAGCGTTATTCAAGGGAAATAGGAGTATAAGTGATCACAAATTAAAACTGAAATTGTCTTTCAACTGAGCTGCCTATCTGTTGAAATTGTTATACTGTTTAAATAGCTAATTTTTATTGTCTTTGTGAAGCTTAAGCGTGTAACCCAGAAATCGGATCAGCTTTGGTCAAATCGGATGGGTGTAAATGAGTTACCTGAAATATATAACTAAAATTAATATAGGGGTGGGCTTGCCTACATTCCTTAAAGATACTAAAGATTATTTTTATTTGAACTGCCCGAAATAAAATTTTAATTTAATCATTCGTTTTTACAGGCTAAGACAGTTCTATCAAAAAAGAACATCTCTTCAGGTCATGTCGTAAGTATTATAAGTGAATTAAGAAATATTATAGTAACATTATTGACTAAACTCATTCGTGTGTAACAAGAGTGAGAAAACCAAAAAAAAAAAATTGAAATTGGGAATGCTGTTGCCTTACCGTACACAATCTTTTGTATACTTGTATATTATTATTTTTGTTGCGAGCGTATTGGGACGTATATTGACTATTTTTATGCGGAATTAAACTCAATAAAATATATTTAATATATTCTCATTGCTTTTCCTTTTTTTTTTTTATTGTATTCCTTAATTTTATTTTGTATACATATTTTAATTTTTTATTTATAATATAAAAGTTAAAAAAAAAAAATTGATGAATATTAAGTGGTTTCACTTGAATAGTCCCGTAGTCCAGTAGCTTTATTATAATATAATGCATTATTACAGAGCAGCGTCCCTCTTCAACAATTTTGCGAGTTGCTCTTTTATGTTTTATTAAACAAATTTTATTTGTATATATACACTTTTTTATTATTATTATATTTTCAATATAAAAATAAAACAAAAAAAAAAAAAAATACAAAATAATAAAAAAAATTTTAGCCTCTCTTTTTTTTTTTTAGCCTGGATGTGAATTGAGTAAATTAATTGAGAAAATTATTTAAACTCAATTACAAAAGAGGTTTTAAGCTGGTTAGCTTAACAAGAATTTTAAATAAATGCATGTACACACATACTTACATATTATGTGGTATAAAAAATAATGTTAAGTGTGTATATATTTTACAATGCTCGTGTATTTACATGAAGGACAATAAATTGAGTATAAGTATGCACTTTGAATTAATAAAAAAAAATTTTATATATAAACAAAATTTTTACTTACCAAACCTCATATAGTAAACATCACACAACATGCAGCATTGCAAAGAATCACCGATTTTTAATAATTCATTTGTTCCTTTTAACGAGATAGCGTATAATTATATATAAAATGGAGCGCTACCGAGCCATTTATCGAATAGCTAAACCACCTGTACTGGAAAATGTGTAGAAAAATACTCCCGTATTTTCAATTTTACATATGCGGATCTGAATTCAGCAATGTTAAATATAGTATTTAAAATATTAACAATTATGACAGGAGAATATTTAAATCAGATGTAAATTAGAGCTGAATTATCTGATCTTCTATTAAAATGACACGATTGTGCGCAAATTAAGCAGAAATCAATCAATAATAATTTTTTAATTATTTCAATTATTTTCAATTTTATGTTATTAATTTATTAAACTTTGACATTAACTTCATTTTTAATATTCAAAAATTCAGTTTCTCATACTTTTAATTCATGTTTACCTGAAAGACGAGAATAAGCTCCCGAAACTACTACGCATTTCAATTGAAATTGTATATAAAGAACCTGTTGAAGTATATATATATGCACTCCTTTCCAAATAAATGAAAAAAAAAAACAAACTATAGATCCTTTAGTGGTGATTGGTTCATTGCAATATGGTCGTTTATTATTCTTTTGTATATAGAATTGTTTTAAATATAATTAAATTTCAGCACTATACAATTGACTATTACGTATATGAATACTCCCTAGCACTTGTATTACGCGTTTTTATACGTAAAAATTTTCAAAGTTTCCATTTTCTTTAATTTTCGCGTTATTTCGCTTTTCTTTTTTGTTTTTATACAAAAATCCATTCTTTCTTTGATAATATAATTATATTTTTTTATTAAATCACACATAATGTAGCTTTATACAAAATAAAAAGTATTTCAGACCGGATACAAAAGATATTTTAATGTAACGGAGAATATCAAAAATAAATTAATTGATTGAATATTTTTTTTTATGGATTTTTTTTTTTCATATAAAATTACAAATATTTTTTTTTCTTTTGTTTCTTCATATACGAAAATTTACATCCTTTTAAATTGGATTTTTATAATAAATTTAATAAATTCTTAATGTAATTATTATAAAATTTTTTTTTTCGTTATACTCGCATGTAAGAGAGCTCTGACGCGCAACCTAAAAAAAATCCTTTAATCATTGCTTCATATATCAATTAACTTGATTATCACAGGCTTTCATTTACATTATACTATATAAAATGTAAAATTTATGAACATGTTTCCATTGTATTGTAAAAAAATTTTTGTATTATATTTAAATTTTTATATGTACTTTAAGTTTAAGATAAATTTTGAAAATTATTTAATTTTTACATAATTTTACATTATTTCTTACAGATTTAAAATGTTAAAAGGCCTTGGTACTCATGAGCTGAGTTTTCGTTAGCATTTAATCATTATGAGAATTGTAATTGATAACAGCAAATAACATTCTACAAAAATAGGGTAATTTTTCCCATAATTGGTAAGTACAATGGAAAGGAACATTAAAAAAATTTATTATCACGAAAACAACTGATACCATTCAACTGAGAATCTATGATATATGTACCTTTGGTATGTGCAAAGTCCATATAAGTCGAAAACAGCCGCAAAATGAACAAAATATAAGCAACATTTTCCCAACTCTCGGGGGGGTTTGATTTGTAATAGTAAAAATCTATTTCTGTATGATGGGAGAACAATAGAATTTTCCCATTAAAAGTTCCGAAGATCTCTTCCTTAAGAAGTTTTTTTTGGACTGCCTCCAATCTATTAATAAAGTACATATTAAGGTTTAAGACCCACAGAAATTTGTATTATAACTTAACACTTTCTAAGGTATCCAAGTGCAAACCCTTTCAATTCCATGATGATATTTGAAAAATATACTTCATTAAATTATTACGCTTATTACCGCTCCTAGACTCAATTTGTTCGTGCATGCAGATATTTCTCACGTATTCCATTTAACCTACAAATAATAAATATTCGTGGGTAAAGAAATATAGGAAAGATTGATTAAAATCAGTGTTATAAAATTAAAAATAGTTATCGAATCTCATATTTACAAATTTTTTTTAGAAAATTATACTCGAGTTTAAATAGAAAATAATGTTTTTTTTTTTGTACTTGAATTTATTTTGTTACACCTATGGTTGTTGTTACACCTACATGCAAAATATGTTTGTAATACCCAGAAATTAAAACAGGAAAATATTTGAAATCAAACCTTAATAATCTTTAAATTAATTTTAATCAAATATTTTATGCAGTGGCAAAATCAACTCAAATTTTCTCTCTATTTTACACATTTTTTTAAAATATTATTTTACTGTAAATTTATTTAAATAAATGTTAAAAAATTTTCTTATACTTTTTGTTTTAATAAAAAAAAGAAATAACAAAATTAAAATGATAACAGAATTGCATGTTAGTTTAACTCAAATTTTCTTATCAATAATCAGTAATGGTGTAATACATACCATTAAAATATTGTTACCAAGAAAATGTACATAAGATTTTGTTTTTCTGAATTTCTTGCTCTTTTATTCTTAAATATCTTTGCTCAAATAGCGAAGCTATCAAGAGGAAAGAGAAAATTCATGTACCATTGAAGAAAATTATCAATTCACTTGAATATTTCTTTAAGATTTTTAACCTGAAAATATTTTGAATGTTTATTTTAGTAATTTTTGTATACCACGTAAATTATCTTACATTTTATTAAAATAAATTCAAGTAGATGCAGTGGAATATAAAAATATCGTACAGCGGATTGCGAATAAAATTCCGGCATTTAATTAAGGTGTTTTCCAGTAGGATGTCCGAAGTAGGAAGACTTGTCCGAATATTGCTCAAATTTCCACTGTTACTACATGCCGGTGCATTTAATATATGTGTTTCATTTACGCGAAAAGATTACAAGAGAGTAATTAAGAATAGTTTGGAATAATAGTTGTGATTCTGCGGTGCAGTTTTAAATAGTAACCTTAAAGTGTCACTGTCAAAAATTTTGCATTTATTTCCATCAAATTGATATTCTTATTAATTCTATACTCAAATACAGCATTAGATTCGAAAAAGTTTTATTATTTACCTAAGCAATAACATATTTTCTGTTTGTAATTTAATTATTACGATTCTACACGATAATTTGAGAATTAAAAATTCAAAAATAATATTATAAAATCAAATATTTTATATTTGTGTGTTTGCTCAATCTTCCAAAGGTATTACTTTAATATATCACGGGTAATAATTAACATCTCTTCGTTTATAATAGCGTTGAGATAGTCTGTCTTAATATAATAACAAAAAGTATTTAATAATTTATATAACAAAACTGTCTGATCTCATGTGTTGACAAAACTATGAAATTTAGTTGGCTGTTGGAGACGTTTTTTGAGTTGGATTTGTATACACATATAAATTTGTCTTGAATTTTGGCTAGACATCAATAAATTTCAAAAAAAATAAAAAAAAAAATTAATACAAATGGCGTTAAAACTAACAAGGGTAAAATTTAACAAAATATTGTCTACCACCGGATCCAAACAAAAAAAAATTAAAAAATTCATCCAAAATCAATTAAACCAATTTTTTTCTAGAAGTGTTCCTATTGGAAAATATGGCTAGACATTAACGCAAATAAAGACAAGTTCAATGAAATTTTGTCTTTTTTTTTGTTTTTTTTTTTTCTATGGGATACTGAAATAGAAAAAGATTTGTATAATATTTGAGCATATCTTAAACACTATTAAAAATTTTAAAACTTAAAATATCTATAGAAAGAGTAAATTGCTTTGTTTTCGAGAATAATATACGAATGGATTTGATATTAATGAATTTGAAAATGAAAAGCTAACAATTCCAACATCCATACTATATGTATGTTGAAGACACAGTTGAAAACTTTAGTGAATATAGTTTCGGAGTTGAAATAGCCTTACCTTAACTAGATTTATTATCGATTTTCATGAAGAATTGTCAGCAATGCTCGATATTGCTAAATGGACGGCATATTTCTACATTCAAGTACGTATTTCCAAGATTCAGGGTACGATTTCAGGCTACAAACCTTCTCTTGTTGGTATTTTTAGTTTGGTTGGTAGCTAATTCTCTTAAAAAGACGAATCATTTTACCTCAGCTTTCTCTCAATATCCAACAATAATTATATTTTTTTTTCCAGTGTTTTATCATGAGTGCGAATCGATCCTCTATTGTATTATACAAAATACAACATGCAAGGAAGCATATAAGTGCAAAAATATTGTAATACAAAAATTGATTTTTTTGTGTTGATAACAATATATTAATCCGCGCAATTTACCTTAACATTTTATTTTTTTCAATTTTTTTTTATCATTTACAGACATTGTTTAAGCTGTTCAGTACTATATTGAATGTATGTAATATGTTTCCGATTATTCTTGAATGGAGCATGGGATAAGAAAATTATGTTCTCTGTTTTCTGTTTGTGTGTGTTGGTTGTATGATGATATTATATCGGAATTAGTTGCAAATGAAACAAATTTGTACAAATATAAGCACACAACCTGCTGGTGAGATGAAACTTTAGTTTTACCTATCTTTTAATGTTTTCATTCATTTTTCTTATTTATTTAAATTTTGTTCTTTTTAAATTTCTGTTATACATATAATAATGTACTCTATGTATTTACTACCACGCAAGATGTTCGTTTATTGAACATATTATTAAAGGTGATTTAGTGAGATGACACTTTATAATCAGATGATTACCACTAGAACTGTCAAACACCTTTTGGAATGATGTTAACATGCAATTTTTAATATTTTCTTTCGATTTTTTTTTTTTTGGATTTTTTATAATGTTAAAAAAAAAAATGCTGTGACCACCTTGAGAGTAGGTGGTAAAAAAGAAATGAATATTTAAAAAAAAAAAAATTTAAAATATTATTTTACATTTTTTTTAGTGTGAACATTTTTCTTGAGAATTTTTAAAAAAGAATTTCTACACCTTCATAAAATTTATGTTATTTGAACATCTGTTATGATAAATCATTCAGGCTCTGTTGAATGAAAAATATTTTCATATAAGTATCTTAACTTATAGGAAGCCTCCTTTTAGAATTCAATAGCAAGCTCACAAGGCACTTAGGAATAAATAAATTGAATTGGTTCACACATGCTTTTATATATGCTTTTATGGATCTGGCAGTCTTTGAAGGGATACCACCTTCTATCATCTGAAAATTCCTCTTTTAATTCGAATTCTAGGATGCTAACTCAGGCGCACTAAATAAAAGTGAAAAAAAAAATTAACTGGCGCCCAACATAGGGTGAATATTTTCAACGCAATTTTCAGTAACTTTGAGGTTAGTATTTTAGTTCCAACAAATTTTCAATGAGTATATCAAATTTTTTTAATATCATAGCTCCATACATCAATGATACGAAACTTCTTACCTTAATTGGTTCACACTTGCTTTTATATTTGATGGATATGGCAGTCTTGGGAGCATCAACGTATTCTACCGTCTAAATATTCTTCCATCAATTCGAAGTCTGGAATTCTAACTCAGGTAAATAAAATTTGAAAATAGTAACTGGCGCCCAACATGGGGCGAATAGTTTTCAATTTTTATTAATTTTTTTCGGTTGGTATTTTAGTCGCAAGAAAACTTCAATGAGTATATATCAATATCTCTAATGAAATTTTCTTTAAATTCATACCTCCATCATACATCAGTGATACGAAACTTCTCTGGAATAAATTACTCGATAAAGTCCTAAACAAGAATATTTCAGATTTGTATAACATTAGGTGGGTAATTTTTGATTATAGATCTATTATACTCCTAATATACAAATTATATATTTAAAATATAAGTTATAATATTCCAATAATGACAATAATGTGCTTAAATTTATGAAAAAAAATTATATTTTAACTTTGATATCCTTCTTATTTCCAAATATGTATGTATATACTTGCATGTTATATAAAATAAAGAAGAAGAAAATAGCAAATTGTTGATGATGCCTTGTTGTTATTTTTATCACTACATCATATCGTTGTTGATCAATCACCCGCTGTGAATTTATGAACCGCGAATATTTCGCGCTCACAATTTAAGACTAAGTAACAAAAAAAAAAAAAAACAAATTCTTTTTTTTCTTTATATAAACGAAGAAAAACACAATTTTACATTTTTGTTTTTTTTTTTTTGCGACAGAAATGACTATAATTTGTGATTCTTTACATGAATTAACCACCCTTTTATATCTCATATTAACATTTTATTATTATTATTATATTATTTACAAGTGAAATTTTTACTGTAAGTAACCGGCATTATAAAATGTAAGTAAATGTTAAGCAATAAACGCGGGACATAAATTATTATTTTTTTAAAAAAATTTGTTTGGGGAACACCAAATAAAATATGAAGAGTCATGCTGAATTCTCTATTATAATACAAAATGAGAATAATATTCATAACAATTCTGGTATTATCCAATACATTAGTTATTGATACTCGTACTGATAAATTATAATTTGATCTGAGACTTTCTTCCTAATTCGTTTTACATTTTGTAAATTTTTGGTCAATTTATTGCAGTCTGGAACAAATTGTTGTTCTTTAACAATAATTTGGTTGCATTCTCTGTTTAAACTATTCTTAGGTTATTATCAATTGATGAAGAACTATGCTTGAATTTCACACTAACACTGAGATATTTAATAACTTCAAAAATTCACCCCATACCCACTAGCGAATAACAAACAAGCTATTGCTTTCAGTTCTAATGTATCACCGGTAAGCAAATCTAAAATATTTGGTAAAGTTCGTAGTGCAAAAAAAAAATTTAAACCTCAGATTCATCAGAGCTTTAATCCCTTAATTTAAAAAAAAAACTTGGTAATTTAAAAATGAGGCATTAAAAAATGTTCACCAGCGATAAATTGGGACTCAATATAATGATTTCCTTTTTTGTTCATAGGCGACCACATGGTTTTTACTAATAATTTCGATTTGTATACCGGTGATACAAAGAAACTTAACGTGTTAATTTAATATTAATTGATATTATAATTTAATTTAAACGTGTATTTAAATTATAATTTAAACGTGAATTTCGGAACTGTATTGCTAATTCCAATTTTTTACATATTCAAGATCACACTTTTAAAGGCGGAAACTTCCTAGGAATAAACAATTGAGCTATTCAAAATATTGAAGTATTTCAATATTGAAGTATCCTAGTATATTCAGTATTTTTCACATTATATGTAAGCAACTTGAGCGGAACTCAAAATATTCCTTTTAGAAAACGTCCCGATTGAAAGTAGTCGCATTGGTAATTAACTGTGAAATTGGATAAATATACACTATATTCACAAAACTCTACACAATAGAAATTATCAGTTAAGAATTTATTTTTTCTTCATTTTTCCTTTTATTTTTGTAACAATTTAAATTTATTTTTTGTTCTATTACTTAGAACTAGAACTAAAATTCCTAATAATGGTCTTCCTATGATCATAGATTTCCTTTTTTTTTGGTTATCTCCAGTTTCCAGTCAAATATGTAATAATGTGTTTAACCAAATTATGTAGGAAGTTTGGTTTTGTTTTTTTTTTTCATTATCATTTCGTACTTAAGACATACGATTAAGATACGGTACTATATACGCGTACTTGTTTGGTCAAATTCAAAAATCTATACAAATAAAACACACATTGTTTCTATATTATAAATAAATTTATATTTATGGCAAATTGCGCTCGGCCCATAATATTATGTATGTACAAATAATATGTAAGAGTACGTATACGCAGTATAAAAATTATTCACAGTTGGAGATGTTGCTCAAGTCGTAATAATATTTTACAATTTAAAAATGTGCAAGAAAAATTGTTTTTTTATTGACTGTGAAAAACAAAACCGAAGTTAATTTTTTCCTTTTTTTTTATTCACATATAGATCGGCTTAAGGCATCAAGGCAGGAGTAATTATTTTAAGGCAATCCTTTCAAAACCGGAGCAATTTTTTTCAGATTCAAGTGAAAGTTGGAAGATCTAGATAATTTGGAAAACTATTACTCTAAAAATCTCTCGAACTTTTGCAAAATATGGTCAAAATGTAGTCGAAAAAATTTGTTTTTTAAATTCCAGAACCACTAAGATAAGAAATTACTAACCGATTACATTTTTTAATAATTTTTCTTATGTAAATGGTAAACAGATTCCAAATTTACACAACAAAAATACAGTGAGTCTAACGAATCTACAATGAGCCTAGTCTGACGTCCAATAGGAACTGGGTGTTAAAGGATAAGTGTTGAACTGTATAATAGAATAATCTAATTAAAATAACTCCTTCTATTTAATCATCATCATCATCATATGGTGCTATAACCCGAGGTGGGCCTTGACCTGTTGCTCAATCACCTTCCAATGATTTCTGCCGACTGTACAACTTCTCCAGTAGGTAACTTTTCCAAATCCTGTTCTATATTATTGTTCCGTCTGAGCGTAGGTCTGCCTTTGATGCGCGTATTCAAAGGTGTAGTTCTCATTATTGATTTTGGCAGTCTTTCTTCCGGCATTCTATACATATGCCCGGCCCACTTGATTCTTTGACTTTTGACAAAGCGTACAATATCTTCATCCCTAATTAGATTAAGTAGTTCTGCGTTTGATCTTACGTAATAGTTTCCAGTATCATCCTGTTGGGTCCAAAAATTTTCTTTAGAATTTTTCTTCCAAATATGCGTAACAAATTTTCATCAGCCACAGTGTGGATACAAGTCACGCGATTGCCTCTCCATCCAACTATATAAAATATGATTTTATTTACGGAAGGCTTTACTAAACTTAAGATGACACTGTTTTTATCATAATAATCCATAATACATTAAAATATTACAACTTGAATATTATATAGAATTAGTTGAAATTATATAGAGATAAAATATAATATAAAGGAAATAATGGTGTTATTCTCTTGTATATAAAATAAGTATATATATGGAGACAAGTATAAAGACAACAATCAAAACGGAAATTGAATTTGTTCCTTTCAACAAAACTGATTCAAAATAAATTTATATTATATCGTATTTGTTATACGTATAACAACTATTATAAAATAGACACAAAAGTTTACATATTGTATATGATAATAATATTATGTTCAAAAATTTAAGTGTCTTCATAGTTAAAGATGAATTTTACAGAGATATGTCATAAAAAAAAACTATGACATGTAGAAGATTTATATGACGGAAAATATAATAAAATGTACAACAAATTTATTGATCGATTTAAGAAATGATTTAAGAGAGATTTGTTAAAAGTAAAAGAATATAAAAATTTATTATTTTTACAAGTTTCTTGAAATATTATGCAAAAAGACACAATAAATTAATAAGAAATTAGAAAAAACTTCTATTTATATATGGAAGCAGAAGAATACTCGTACTAAATTGAAGGTTGCCTATATAGAATTTACAACATTGTAAAAATTTTATTTAAATACTAGGTATAATTATTAGTAGTAATTAAATATTAAATATTTTACACTCATATTGTATTACGTAATTAGTTATTTTACAGGAACACACGAAATATATTGTGTATAGTATATGGAAAAACTATGGGTATTTACTAAATTTATAGGGTAATAGAAGTATTTGCCGGCTAAATAACCTTTAATTTAAAATATTATATTAAGCAATGCCACATACAACAGAAGGTATTTACAATAGTTGACAGTGTATTAGAGTTGAGAGCGTATTGGTATCCTAATTTAACTCAAAAATATTGTCTTAAAAATTAAATGAAATATTGTCTGTCTGGAACATTCGGAACACAATAATGCAAAACATCAATTATAGGAGTGGAAATCTAAAATTCCATATTGCAAAATTACGGTTTTTAAATCTTATTCAGCCCCGATTAGTCGCTAAATTCGGCTTAGTCGTAATGTAAAAGTGAAACGTATAGGAACTACGTAAGTGATCCTACAAATTTGAATCAAACACCAACCAATAAAACTAAACTGTGGAAAATTGTTTCGTGCTAAATATTTACAAAATTACATACATGGCAATATGTATATGTATGCATTCTAAGTTCACAATTCTCCACTCTATATTAAAGTATATAAAATATCGATTAAATAGTAATGCTAAAATATTTTCCATTTTATTTTCTTAATTTTTAAATAAACAAAATAAATTTATTACTTTACTTGTCAACATTTTGTTGCTAAATTTCAAACTATTTAGCAACATAGTTCTTTCTCTTTTTTTATCATTCTTATTACAACACTTACTTATATAATTTTCAAATTATTTTTAAAAGAACCTTTATATCTGATTTCAAATGAATTTTATCACAAAAAATAAAACGCAATAACATTGAAAATAATATAACAATAATAACAATGTGAAAAAGTTCCTTGCGAAAAGGAATTTCCGCTAAACAATGTCAGAGAACAGTTTTGCAAAATGATTAGCAATATTGTAAAAGAATAAAGAAGTGTGGAGTTCATTGTGTTAAGTTATAAAAATGTTCATTTAATGATATTTAAATGCGGTTGACCAAAAAGAAAAAAAGCAAAAATGAACAGTTGAACTTAATAAAGTCCCCCACAATCCAAAAGAATAAAAAATAAACAATAACGAGAACAAATGAAATTGTCATGCATAATTGCATTTCAAAAATAGGTAGAAGTTTCGCGTTTTTTTATATTATAAAATATATTTTGACGGTATAACGTTTATAAAAACTGAGTCGATATATCCCATTTTTATTAGCAATATCCTGCGACTTAGCGATACCACTTTGAGTGATATTCAACTGGTTAACTGTTAAACTCGAATGTTCCATCGTAGTATTGAAGTGTGTGAGTTTACCTAACCCATAATCGAAAACATTAAATTGAATCCGAAAATTAAATCGTCAAGAATTTATTTTCTCCTGCCGCTTTTTATTCTCTCTTCCTTCAAAAAAATCATACAGAAGTCTTTATCAGTGAGTCCGTTACCCGTGTATTAATTCCGTGTGCACCGATTAAACCGTGATCATATCATAATATATAAATGCAATAAAAATTCCAAACTGCACATATGACAAGCCTTTCATATTGATTATAGCCTCCGCATTTAATATATTTATCAATACATTTACAACATGGTGTAGGTGTAATTTTGAATGGGAGTTATATCATTTAGGATTTTATGTAGCTATCCTAATTTTATTTTTTGCATTAATAAAATTTTGTAAATACATTCAAGTTGATATTTATAATCATGTAAATATATTTAACATATTAAAGGCATACCTGTGCAGCAGTTAAATATAGTATAAATTTAAAATTAATGCCAAATTGATACTCGTATAATGTCACATGTCTACATTCATATGTATGTATGTATACTTATAAATATTTACATTATATAATAGGCACTTATATGGGGGCATAAGTTAAAAAGGTAAAATTATAAATTATATAGAAAAAAAGAAAAAAAAAAAACCGTAACAAAAAACAGTCTGATGAATTTCGGTTATGTGAGAAAAGTTAGTGATAAAAAAAATACACCAAAGTGGGATTTCCTTTTCCGGTTTTTTTTCTATATTTATTGTTTGCTATTAGAATTTAAAAATTTAATTCAAATATTAAAAATTTTTATTTTTTTAAAAAGAAGAATAATCACATTAGCCTATAAAAATAAAAAATTTTTTTTTACGAAAAAAAAATTGTAATCAAAGCAACTTTTAATTTTATTTCATTGCAAAGAAATTTAGGAATTTTACAAAAATTCCCAACTTGAAAATATTTTATTTAAAAAAAAATTATAAAATTATAAATTATGAGCTCACGATTTCATATGAATTAATTTGAAGATGTAAAGAAAATGTGAGGGATCTTTGAAGTGATTTGAGGGATGAGAAAATTTCAATGGAAAATAACGAAAGGGTGTAATGTAAAATTGAAAATGGAACAAAATCCCATGCAGAATTTTCAAATACTAAGAACATTGAATTATCAAAGCTCTCAAACTAATTAAAATTAAAAATTACCAAATTATCCAAATAACTTTAACAAACAAACCATAAAAATACCAAGAATCGATTATGATGAATAAACTTTTTATTGAGGACCGGAAGAGAAGTACTCACTTACAAGGTTAGTGGCCTTATATATTGAAAATATTTAATTATTAGTAGAAAAATTAATATTTGAAATTTTTATGATGGTTATTATATTAAAAATCGACGATTTTTGTAATTAAAGCTCATATAGGTCTCACATCTCACAAGATTTACAAATTTAAAGTAACATCAAATTTAAAAGAGTAATAATGATATTCTACTTGTTTACAATATTCACAAAATTACCAATTTTTGACGACTTCTCCAGAGTTCATTTTATTCGCGCTGTTTCTACAATCGAATTTTCCATAACAACTATCAAAAATTTAGTCTTCATATTATCTTGCATTGAAGATCAACTTGTCAGCAATGCGGCACAACTTGATATTCTCGCACTCTGTAATATAAACAAAAAATATTAAATAAATTTCCTTATATTTTTAGCCTTCAATATTTGCATTTGAGTTCTATTGAATAAAAACTATTATATAAAAATTTAAATATTCAAATGCCAAGCATAGTATATGTATGTGTAGGTGTCTTTAATGAACACCTTGTGCACTCTAACAATTTACTCTTTGATATAAAAATGCAAGTAATATTAAATTTTTGATATGGGTATTTTGACAGAATTTACCAATAATTATATATGCATAAAAATTGAACCACAAAATGATGATTAGCTATATTAGTCGGACTCGATATTATTCGAAAACACAATAGAGCAAAATTATTTTCAGTATAATTTTTACTTGTATTTAGAAAAAATATTTAAAATTTTAATATTATCTTGTCGTACGTGTCATTTATTTTTCCTTTCCTTATTTTATTTATATATTTTAGTGAAGTTTATTTTCTATATTTTGGTGGGTAATCTATTATAAAAAGTAAAGGAATCATTGAAGTGTAAAACTTGTAATTTTTTTTTTTTGTTGTACCTCAAATAAGAACGTACAAAAATATTCTTATAATTTTATTGTTAATTTTCTTTGGTCCTTTAAAGTCAATACATTAATAGTTTAGTGTCAAAAAGTCACCCATGAATGCACTCATTTATATATATATATACAATGTATGTATACTCGCATATGTGTATATATAGTCACACATATTTAACGTTGACATTTTCTTTACTCTTGCTAATAAAAGAAAAAAAAAATTGTTTTACACATACTATAAAGAGGGTGACCATAGCTGTTTTAATTTTTGGAAAATTTCAATTAAGAAATGTATACAAATCCATTGTTCAATTTAGAAGAGCATACGCCATTATTCACATCCATTATACTGCCTCGTTCATTATATTATTTATTAGATATACCCGTTGTAGTCCCGCTAAATTCTATTGTTCAAACACATTTAAAAGAATTCGATTTCTTTAAAAAAATTCTGCCTTCCGCCTGCACGATGTAAGTATCACAGCCATAGGAAGAGTCTCTTAATTTTTTTTTTGCCTTAGTGACTTCAGTTTGCGGATTGAATTAAATTACCCTCTCGGTTCTTGGCAATTTTCCATTGTTACTCCTAATCAGTAATACTTTTCCAATCAAGTACACCATGTCTCGGAAATTATAGTTCGGTTCTCCGATCGGACACAAACCAAATTCTATCCTATTAACTTTCCTATATTATACACATTTTTGCAATTATTACTCTAATATACGGTAACTTTAATTCAAACTGTTGTATAAATTGTGCAAAGAATCTATAACAATGTTATAACTTGTTCGGTGAATAAATTTTGTGTTTTTTCTTCCTTCTTTTTTTTTTATTATTTTATTGATACCTTCTGTTTTTATATAACAATAAAATAAATTCATTGTTGCGTTCTAAGTTCCCACATCTTAAATAATTTTTTCGTTGTTTCTGAAATAAATTGACAGGTCAAAGGATAAAAATTGTTAACTTTACCGCCTTTACTTGTTTCGTCTTATGAAATTGAATGTTGTTTTTGACGACTTATTTTTCTTCAATAATATTAATTTTTCTATACATGTATAAATATTAGTAAAAATAATTTTTTTTTTTTTTTTTGGGAAAAATTTCCTATTCCTTATGGCATTCTATGGGATATCATTGACACGCATTTTGTTATTTGAAAAAATTTAACATTTTATATAAAATTTGTACAATTGAAGGGTATATAATATGCTCCGTATCATAAGAAATTATAATTTGATACAAGTATAAGAAGGTCAAATATTACATATTACTATATAATTCTGTGTAATTGTCATATTGTAGATGAACACGCATTCTCACCCTTCCAATTTTTCCCAATTCAATATCGATACAAATTACATATAATATATATGGAACAAACTATACACTTCGTTAAATTTACTTGCAATTGAAGAAGGTTAGTCAGAGTTTAATGTATAAAAATACATTTTAAAAAATTTGTTTTACTTAATAAAATTGATAGTGTTGTTAAATATTTTTGGCATTTAAATGGATTTATAATTGAATAAAATTGATTGTAATTGACTTAAATTAAGAATTAAATTGTCTGTTTTTCTACTTTGCTTGCCAAATATCGTACTAGTTTAAACATGTCCAAAATATCAACAACAATAATCAGGGGGCGCTGGAAATCCCGTAGCCTTTCTCACCTCAATCCATACGATTTTTGTGATTCGCGATCCAGTTATATGAGCCGTGAGAGCTTCAAAGGGGTTACAAAGTCCCGTCTCAAGCACTTGGACTTTAACCGAACTACAGCCTCACACTTAGATGCTCTTCCGTCTCATCCTCTTCCAAGCAGACACAACAGCTCAATCTCCACCTTGCTCATCCTTTTCAGATAAGCCGTGATGATACAATGTCCAGTGAGCACCCCAACCACCAGCCTCAATATTGGACGACTCAATAAGCTCTATCTCCCGCTCTCAAGAGAGAAAATATAAATCACATAATAATCGGTCATTTCTGCATTTCTGGCATTAAAATTTCTACATTCTGGAATTATGTAAAAGTTTCTTTACACAATTCGAGAGACAGACGTTAGTCAACTCATTTTTCAATATTTCAGACTATCTATATGATTATCACACGCTTCAAAATATCATAAAACGAATTCGAGTTTTGTTCGATTTTTTCAAATAATTTTGTTTGAAGTTCGAAAGAAACGTAATATTCTTTACAATTTCTTTGAGAAAATATTTTTAAAAAGTGCTCCACATTTTCACTTTAATAAAATATTTTCCTTAAATTATTCTCTATATTATTTAAAAAATTAATTTCAATTAGCTTATATGAATTTTTTATGATTTTTATATCGCATATAATTTTTAGTCAGAAAATACAATACATACAATGATATAGGAAGTTATCATCATATGTGACCATGAAATAAATATCATGAAAAATTTTTGTGTCGGTCATCAGACACCAGTGTTTATTTCCTTTAGATTCAATCCCTATATATTTACGAAGTACGTTGTAAGTTATAAAAAGACACTCTAAAAAAAAATTTCTTTCTATTTCTTATTCTCGTTCTTTTGTTGTTGCAAATGACATCTGAAATAAATTTAATATTTAATTGACCAAAAAAATAGTTCTGCATTAAAAATATTGTTTTCTTTAATTTTTCGAAATTATATTTCATTATACAATGAGTTTTCATCAATTTTTTGATTATCAGAAATTTTGATTAATTTACATTCTTAGTGCGACAAAATATTTTATATAAGAATACACATTGAAGTGGAAGAAACACTTTTACAACATGGATTAAATTATGTTATAGTCTTGTGCGACTTGAAAGTTAATTGAGACATTATGGCCTCAACTGCTCTTTTGCGTACCGAAATGCAAAATTTGCATTAGAAGAAGGTTTTTCATATATTATGTGCCCCATTTTTGCCAAAAATGTGAGTGATAACATGTAAAATTCTGCCAATTCTCAAATTCCTTCAATTTATATTAAAATACGAATTGGGTCCATTATAAATACTTGTTTAGTAAGGTTGAAAACATTGGCAATCAATTTCCTGAAGAATTCAATTTTCAATCCCCAATGAAAAATTATATTATTTGGGTTCACAAGTGTTATAAGACAATTTTAAATTTTTCACATTTTTATGCTTTTTAACAAAATTTCATACTTATTATCAAGTTTATTTTTTTTTTTTGCAAATTTTAAACATTTTCAAATTATCTCTAAATAATATTATTACACAAAGGAATTTATTTTGCAAGAAACCACCCCCTCGTTAATTTTCTAAAAATTAAAAGGAAGATGAAGACAACTAGAATAAAAAAAGACATCTATAGCGACAAAGGAAAAATTTTTCATCGCCTGATAAAATTTTCTCAATAAAACGATAATTAAAGGGAAGAAAAATGTTTTTAAGCAAAAAAAATCGAGACATTTGCAAAATTAAACACAAAAATAGCAAATAAAACAGAAATACAGGGTGCAATCTGTTAAAGTAAATTATATGTTTAAGAAGCAGAAGCTTAACTAATTTGGACAACTTCTCGAAGGCAATTGAAATGAATTCTATATGTGAACGAATTCTAAACATTTAAAATTATCTTCCAATTTCAATATCCAATAGCTCGAGAAGCATACATGATAAATTTTTGAAGACAACTTAAAAAATTTATATGAAAATCAAGAATAAGACTCGGACTATACTTACCTTTTTACCAAAAATAAATTCCTTGCCTCTCAAAAATTTTCTTCTAAAATATCACTCTTCTTAAGTAATTCGCCTGGAATTATCACCATGCCTTCTGAATATTGATTATTTTGCCTCCTCAATACTGGTAATTTTCGTACTGCTTTAAATGTAACATTCTGTCCGCATTTATTCACCTACCCTTGCATATATACATACATAATTCAAGAAAGTTTGCTACAACATAAAAAAAAATAAATCATTGTGTTAGAATATGGGAGCGCAATAAAATGGAAATAATAAAATTGTCACAAAATAAAATCCTTAAAATTGATCTTTCTGACTTATACTTTACAAAATAATAAAAAAAATCATAAAATAAAAAGTCACCAACATATACAAAAAATAATATAAAAAAAAAAATCAATTTTCATTTCATTCGCATTTTAATTCACAAACTCACATCTCCGCCTTTATCTTGATGTGGTTTGATTTTCAGGATTTTCGCTATAATAAGGATTCTGAAAAATAACTGTGTGTGTGTGGTGTAGAAAAGTAATAATAATATTATCTATAGTTGCGTGAATTTTATCCGTGCAATTATTTCCTTTTTTTAATTTTCTTTTTCTTTTCTCCCTTAAATTCCATGCATTATAAATCCCACAATTGGGATGCTCAGAAAATTATAAATTTTATTAGATTAACTCCTACTGTGCTAGACAAAACCGCATGATAAGCTTTAATTTCCAAGAAGTGTAATGAGTTATACTATAAGTAAATGAATATATATAAATACAAAGTATAACAGTAATAAGGAAAGTTTTATGCCAAATAATGTAAAAAAAAAAAAAAAAATTACAATAAAATCATTTTCCCAACTCAAAAATAAAAGGATAAATAAAATCCATGTATAGTATACCGTAGAACTTACGAAATTTTCTACTTTATAATATGCGACTATGAATGAATTTAAAGGATAATAAAAAAATTTTCTATGACTAAGTTTATGTATGCACATGCAGGATAAATTGAACAATTTTTTTTTACAAAATAGAATGTTGTAAAAAAAATTGCATTGCATTTATGCAAATTTTCATCTTGTTCTATATTAAGTAAAATCTCTTTCCTCTTCTAGCATCTCTTCTTATATAATATGCTTTAGTGTGTATAACAATACTGAAAATGAATAATAAATTATGTCTACAAATAATTTTGCATACAATATACATTATACATGTATGAGAATATGTGTGTTTAGTAAGTGATGCAAAGATTTACTTAAACCCCAAACAAAATTTATAAAAAAATACAAAAAAAAACAAAAAGTACGTTGTTCTAACACAAATCCTTCCATAATAATAGAAAATGAATTTTTTTTTTTCAATTCTCGTTTTTCATTTCTGATTCTATATTGTTGAAACAAGTATTTTAACTTTTTAGTATTAGGATTCTATCCAGGACAAAATAGTGCCAAAAGCATTAAAATTAAATTCTGTATGTTCTGCATGTTCATTGTTAGTGTGTTATTGTTGTTCTTTTAAATTTTTGCCTTCCTCAAAAATACTGTTGTTGTGTGTTATGTACACTTTTGTTTTTATTATTATGTACTTTTTTTTTTTTATTTATTCCTTTCTTATGTGTGAAATAAACAACTGGCGATTTTTATAAAAGGAAAAACAAGAAATACAATAATAATAAACGAAAAAAAAAAATTCTGCAGGACTACGAAAATTTAATGAAATGGAAAATTTTTATTCACCAACCGAAAGTGTTAAATCATTTGGAAATAAATGTTAGAATTTTATATTGAATTTTAAATTAGAAAAATATCTATAGAGAAATTATATATATATAGACATTAAAGAAAGAACAAACCGAAAATAATAAAAAAAGAAACGTTTCGAAAGAAAATTTTGTGCAAATTTTTTTCTTTAAAAATTACACGAAAAAATTAAGGATAATGAATAGTAAAAAATTTTTGTTGTAGGCGTAAAGAAGAAAGGAAAGAAATGTTTAATGTTTAAAGATTTTTTTGTTTTTTTTTTTTTTAAATTTTGGTTAATTAGGTTTTCGTACGTTGATTGAAAGATAAAATTACAGAGCTATTTATGAATTATATGTCAATTACATTTAAATTTACAGTTGTAAAAGACAACAGTGGCATTCATTCCGAAAGATAGAAGAAACGAACGCCCCGAAGTCGATTAACCTAACAATTTTATTGTCATTCACTCACAAAACGACAGAGAAAGTAATTCGGTAAAACGTCCGCCTAGAAAGCGGTAGGTCACTGGTTCGAGTCCAGTTCGAGGAGAAAAATTTTTTAATGAATTTTTCTGCCTTTAACTCGTTCCTTTGATTACGTCATCCATCTGTTCTGCAGTTGCATGAAGAAATTTCCATTAAGTTAAATTCGGTAAATTTTCGGACGTATTTCTCGTCCGAAAAATGGTTATCAGGTCAGATTCTATCTACAGGCAACCATACGCCTTAATATTATATGATGTATGGTATACACACTCGACGATCTACTAAAGCATGCGAACACAGCTACAGGTACATGATGTAGGAATGGTACATACAGAAAGAGTTATCAATCTATTCGTCCAAAACAAGGATATTCCTTTTCACATGAAGGGGAAATTTTAACTTGGTTGGTTGACCTCTGTGGAGGCAAGGAATTGCATATTATATGAATTGAACTTTCTATAGTCTGGACTGGATGCTCATTTCAGATATTCACGTAAATGCCATCTTTAAAAAAATTCACTGGTGCACCGATTATTTGCTTACACATCTGTTGCCTGTTTCATAAGAAGGTTTCTAAAAAGGCTCTTTAATTTTTCCCTATAGGCGTCCAAACATTTCTGTCGAAAACGTGACACTTTACTTCCAAGATTGTATATTGGATATATCTGGTACTGGGGCACTAAGTTTTTACTAGCACATCGATTGTCTGATGACAAAAAAACTTTCGAGAAAACAGCTCAAGAGAAACTAAATCGCTGAAATTTGAGAATCGCTGGTGTTAGGCCGATGATTCTGATCGCCACTGTAAAGGTGTTGTTTGTATTACCTTTACTGCTTCTAGGGTTTCCGGATCAAGCTAACCTCTTCATATAAAGATTAATTATATCGGGTGGAGAAGACTTTTACCGCTATCATAGAAGTCGGAGATAATAATCTATCAGAACATAGCCGGGAATTCAGCTTGGTTCGGTTCAACTCTGATAGATCATTCATAGTGATTTTTCAAAACTTAAAACTTAAGATGTTGTTATAGGTTAAGAGTTCACTGGGTCATGAATTTTTCATATTTTTGTGGTAAATATTTTCGATATCTCAGTCTATCAGTTATAAAATTTTAATTCAATTTTTATTAAATACAAATATTTTTCATTAATTGAGAATTTTTAATTTAATTTTAATTAAGTATGTCATATACAATTTCAAAATTATTAATTAGTATAATCAAAAAATTTGAAAATTCAATTCAAGCACTTACCCATAGTTAAAATGAAAAAAAAAATTCTACAAAACTGAACAAATTAATGATCCATTAAAACTTTTGTATATTTAATTTCTATTTTTATATCTCTAATTTCATTTTTTATTAACTTCCATTATTATATTTTTCATATAAGTACGTACTTACTTATGTATAATAAGGGGAATCACCACATTATAATAAATATAAAAATTAACGAACTCTATGTTACGTTAAGTATCAATATTAAGTAAGTTCCAATAACATAACATAAAATATTCCGCATATAGGCTCTTATTCGAATAAAGAAAAATAAAAAATTAAATTAAAATTTAATTTTTTGATTACGCCCAATTACCCAATATAAAATGCCTATTACATTACTACATAAATTGAAGATCCGCTTTTGACAAATTACCGCGTAATAAATTATGCGCGAAAAGACTAAACAAAACGTTTGGTTTTTTTTTTTGTTTTTTTTTTTACATTATTCCTTGTCATTTATTATACTAAAAACAATAACAACAAAAGTTAATTTACAATAAAAATAAAAAAAAACTTTAGTTTACTTTTCTTTTCTCTTGTGCTCGTATTATTTTTGTTTTTTTATTCTATGCCTTTTCAGCTTAAAAATCAAATTGGTTCCACACCATTATCTTCACCTAATTCGATAAGCAATTGATATTGTTGTGTATTACGCGAAGGGTAAAACATAAATTGGAATTTTAAATAGAAAATTTTATATGTGCGTATACTTGAGTATGTACTCATTTTTAGTGCGTAGGCATAATACGCAATGAGAAGTTTAAAATTCAAAAAATATTTTAGGTGTAACTAGATACGAAATATGTGGAAAAAGTAAAAAAAACAAACTTGCATCACAGTATAGATTATGCCAGATAGACAAGAGTACGTAAAAATTGTCGCAAATTGGTTTAAGAATACCAGGACAATTAATTAAATTCCATTCGAAGTTACAACTAAAGCGATTCAAAAAAAAATTTACAAAATTTCCAGCAGCTTATGATATAAAATAAGCCCATCGGTGTATACACTAAACTTCACATTTATAATATTGTACTTAATTAGATTTAGTAAATTAATTAATAGGATTTTGCTGGTTGTCAGAGACGAGTGAGCATAAGAAGTGTCAGACCAATATATTGGATTATATATAGTGTTTCCACAGAATGTATAACTAATGAAATTTCGACTGAAATCGTAGTAGCATCGGAGTTCAACTAAAACATACTGATTTGGTATTGAAACATGAAGAAACACTTTAAATTGTTACAGATTTCTGTGATATCGTTTCAAATCCGTTCATCTTTCAAATTTTCACTTCACTTTTAAAACAAATTTGTGATATATACATACTTACATACATATAGAATAAAAATTTTAGATTAATTAATATTTCAAGCTGTATTTACAGCTTAAACATGTACACATCTCGTACATCTACCAGATGAATGATTGTTTATTAGTTTTATGAAGTGTTTTCTATACCAAAATGCGAAAAACTTTACGCACAGCACTATTAACCTTATAACATGAACGGCAATATTTTCTTCGCACAAATGTACTTATAAGAATTATTTAATATTATTTTCGGTGTTATTGATTAATAATTTTAATTATTAACAAATAATTTTTAAGAATTTTACATTGGTATTTGTTAAACTATACAGATATAACAGATACGTTATACTCAATACAGACATACTGAATACAATAATATTGCATATTATAGTTATAAAATTTTCTTACTATTACAAAATAAATTTATTTTTTTTGTTTAAATTTTTAATGGTTGAATGACTCTCTTATTCTTAAAATAGCATATGTACACCTATGCTGCGTATGTGCACATGTAAATTGTTCACTATCTGTTATACAAACATATATATAGGTAATCATAATATAATGGTATAAATTATGTGCTACCACCGTGTTTACCATATAAAAGTTCAATAAAATTCAAATCAAAATTACTTTAAAAAACAGAAATCAAGAGGAAGAAAAATAAAAAACTGTAATACAACTTTAAAATTCTATACTCTTAATAATTTTCAAAATAAATGAACTATTGTTTAAGTGGCAATAGATAACGAGGGTAATTTAATTTTTTGTTTTGTATTATTCTTACTTTTTTATTATTGATTCGGTCCCTCAAACCGATAATTTTCCGATAACCAATTCTAGATACCATACGTGAAACTACATGTATATATAATACGTTACCATTAAAGAAGCACAAGAAGTAGAAAAATAAATTTTAAAATTTATATCTGGTCATTAATCGAAACGGAAGGTAATTCCACACCTTTATTACTGCGCGAAAAAATTCTTTTCTGATTGTGTGAGAATTGAAGCGTTCAATCAATATTAACAAAATGATTTTGATCTCCTTTTTTTTTTTTTGAAAATATTGTAATATCATACAATATGAGTGTATATTATATGAGCAAATGTACGTGCGGCGGGATATATTAAACAGAACGTATAATATATTTATAATAAATTATAAATATATTATACGTTCGTTTAATATATCCGAATATTACACGAATTATAATGAAGTTAAGAAATATTTCTTCTTAAAATTAAGACAAGGTTTAGATACTTCTAGTATATACCCGGAATAAAAATGATTTATAATAGCAATTAGAATAAATTAGAAGCTGTAACATATTGCAGTATTTTATATGAATTTAAATATTGTAAATTGAACACATTTATTTATACCTATAATTGCCGTAAATACTAATCTATACTGCTAATAACTTTAACTATAACTGCCTTGTAGCTATAATTGCTTCAAATAATAATCTTAATCTGCTAATAATTTTGGGAATCCGCATTTGTAGATTGTAGATTACTGAAGAAAAATATGCCTTCCTATTTGCAACTGGGGCAATAAGTTGGATACTCTAGTCCAAAAAAAATACTCACAGATATCCCTCAAGGAGATGGACGTAAGCTCCCCAACACTAAGAAAGCGCCACCCCAAAACCATCTGCGCCTCGTGACGGCCAAACTAGGACAGTCACGCAGAATATATGTATATACAAAATAGGGTGAAGAAACCAGTAACAGCACGAACCACATTTCGATCCATCCCCAGTGGCTCAGAAAAGAGCTTCCTGGAGCAATATGGAAGAAACAGCTTCGCATGAAGACATGTTTCCTCCGAGCAAAGATTAGATTCCAGTTCAAGCAGAACTTCAAGTCTGCCTGGAATGGCAGATATTAACAGTCCACAGAAATGGATGGACCGAATAAAAGTGATCTCAAACCCACGTTACGTCAACTCATCAGCAATACCTATACCTACAAATATACCCATAGAATTTTAGCTTTTCTATATATAAATATCCTTGTTTCCATCATCCCTCCATACATGATCCAAACACCGTAACGAATTCTACGAACTTTTCTGACTCGGATAATCGTCAATCGGACGCCGTAAATGCCTACTGTCAAGGTATTTAATTTTTTTTCTTATTGACAAGGAAAAATACAGATAACTTCTTTTAAGACGTGCACTAGTACATTCTTATATAGGTTCGAAAAATTTGGTTCTCAATCTAAACCCCTCACATTCCGTCTCCAACTGGTCTTCAACCATACTATTTGCAATGTGCAATTTTAAATTCACTAGCTTCCGTATTTGCCTTCTTTCCAGTTCCAATTTTTAATCTCCAATTTACAAAATATACAAAAAATTAATAAAAAATAGTATTTAAAATAAAAATTTTAATATTTAACAATAAAATTAAAAATAATGTCTATTAGGGTTAATATATTGATCCCTTTTAATTGCATTTGGGGGAAAAAAATGTCAAAGAATTTAAATGAAAATTTTATTTTGTTGTTAGAAACTTCAACACTGGTGGTCATGTAATTTATTCTAATATTCATAAATATTCGATAATAATCTGTCATAATAGAGGTATAATTATGTCAATATATATGTGTATTTGTATATAACATAAATATACCATATAAATTTAATCTAAACCATTTAAAAAAAAAAAAACTTGAAAAACAAAAAAATTTATCACCAATACAAAGAGAAACTTTTTTATTTTGAACAAAAAAAAATTTTGAATTAATTACTTTTCAACTTTCATGAATGTTATTATTGAATTACAAACCAGGATCCCTGCAGATTTGTAAGTTTTCTGCCCCCCCCCCTCCTTAACTTTCTATACTTGTTTTATAAAATCGGAATCGATTTTCTTTTATTTAATACCGCAATACTGGTGGCCTTCTTAACTTTGTATATTTTGTTAAACTATAAAAAACAAACATTTTTTTTATACAATTTAATTCAAGAATCTTTCTATTCATTTCTATTCATCTGCGAACTTAATGATGATGATGGTGATAGAGTTGATTGTTTCTCTATATAAGATGCTTATCATTAATAGTGTTGAACGTTTATAATCTTAAGAATAATCGTAGAATATTGTTTTAAAGGTTTTTTTTTCTCAACTTTTAAATACAAATTTAATTAATTAGCAAAATTTAAGAAAAAACAAAAACAAAATAGTTTCTTTTTTATTTTTCTTATAATTTTAAAACTTTATTCGGGCGCCAGTTTTTATCTCTCTTTTATAATTTGAACGAAATCTGTTTTATCGCATAAAATATACAAAAAAAAAGACTAAAACTAAACAAGCCAAGAACAACAACAAGAAAAGTTTAAGAAGAAAAAATTTTTATAATATTTAAAACTTTACCTTTTGGCCGCAAAACAGATATACAACCGTAAGAATAATCAAAACAACAACAAATTTATATTTAAAAGAATAGTAAATTTTCTTGTATACCAGATTAATTCCTCTAACTTCTTGGTGTTTTTTTTTTTGTGATACTTAAAGGTAACCACAACAGGTGATTTATTGGTGAGAAATCAGAAACCTGCTTTAACTTTTTATAATTATTTTTATATACAGATTTAAGATATACCTGTATATAGCTTGTATTTTTACATAATTATATTCTGTATACTTAATTATATAGACGTACGTAAAGTGTATGCAATATTTTTCCTAAAGTTTATTTCCTTAAACCAATTAAATAAGAAAAACACCTTTGGGTTCTTTGTTTTTTCTGGTATTTTAATTTTTCTTGCAGAATCCAAGTAGAGTGAACTTAATTTACTTTGTTACTTGAAAAGAATTATTTTTTTTTCTTGTTTAAGAACGCAATTTTTTATAATTGTATACCAATAATATTAGTACGAAATAATAAGGTTGGCTAATAAGTTTTCAGCTATATGTTTAGCCTTTCCGCCCAATTTATTTATATAAACACGATTGTTTAAATTTCATACTAATGCTTGTCTTGTACTGTGTTCAAACCTCACAAAAAATAAGCAAGAAATAAGTCACAAAATAAGGTACTACCATCGTATATAAGCTCGATTCAAGTATTTGAAACTACAGTAAATAAAGTCTGAATCTATAAGAGTACATTTACTCACACGAGAATCAAAATAATCAGAATTAGGCAGGGTAGTTCGAAACATTCCAACCAACAGGTCATTTGTACTATAGTCCGTGTGCTGATGAGGAGAAACATTCAAAAATTTCACCGGTCTCACATTATTTGAATTAACATCACGGTCTCTAAAAAAAATATGCCTCAATTAAAACGGCGGAACAACATTTCCCAAAACAAATAGATTAATGAAAACTATACCTTATAAAATAGTAACTAATGTTCAAGCCAAACTTTTTTTATAAGATGACAACAATAGAGGATCAGATCAATTTAAACCGCGGAATGCAAAAGGGAGAAATCTTCTCTTGGAAAGAGAATAAACTCTTTCTCGGAAATACTCGCAGCACTGGCACATATAACTAAATAACGTAAGAGTAGCACATTCTGTGCATGAAACTCATTGTCCTTGCTATGTCTAATATAATTAAGTATACCTAAAAATATTGTCTTTATAAAGACAAATTCCTTTCAAAATTCTTTATTAACTCTTAATCAAAATCATAATGTTTTTCAATACAAATAAGCATAAAACCAAAATTAAATATCTTTCGGCTGCGGTTTTACCTAACACAACTTTAATTGTATAACACTTTCAAAAACAACCAAATCAAATAAGAGTAAAACTAAAAATGTTAGATTCCCAATAAATTATAATAAAATAAAATAAAAAAGGTGTACAATTACTGTTTTTACCTGAATTCAGTTTTTTTTGAAAACTTCTAATAAAATACTTGTATATGAAATATAAAAGATTTCTAGTTTATGATAAAAACAATATAAAAAAAAACTTAAACCTAACCAAATATACAAAAAAAAAATTATTTTGTTCTTTTGTCGTGGGAAAAATTAACGGGACTATATTTTGGGGATTATCTCACATTTTATATTATTAGTTGTGGTTATAAAAATTTTGATTTGACCCAAAACTTCTTGTATACTAGATGAGAGTATAATGTAGAGACAGACAAGACACCATAATATTTTTATAAGGTTTTATAACTTTTAGTGCGGAGAAAAACCAAAAAATAATTTATATCACAATTAATTAGTCAAAATAAAAGTTCATTGGAATTATAAATTAGAAAAAAGAATTTTTGGGGATAAAAAATTGATTAAAACTTTTTCAAAAAATATTGATTTTTAAAAATATTTTAAGGCTTATAGCAAATATTTAAATCTTATTTAAAATATGTGTAAATGTTATACTTCAAGGGTACTGCTAGGGGTATTCAGTGTTGAGGCAAATAATTTTAGACATACTTCAAAACACTTAAAAAGACTTTGTTAGTGGAAATTTGTTCTACGCTCATATTTATTATCGGATAAAGATTAAATGCGAATCGTGAGATGGCAGCAGCTCATAATTTTACATGAATCACTTAAGCTTCTTCAAAAAACTTATGTAATTTTTTTAATATTATAAAAAAATGTAAAAAATATTATTTTTAATATAAAATATTAAATATTTTATTGCCTTTTTTTTCCAAATTTTCAAATATATTTCATTAAGTAATAATTAGTTAAGCTCCTAAAATTTTATGAGTTTGCTGAACTTCGGAATAATATGAAAAAAAATGTAGTAACCTTTTTGAAAATTTTATCGCTCTCAACTTAGAAAAAAAAAATTCATTTTGTAACGCCAATTTTGTTTATAAAATCATTTTAAATTCCTTATGTTTTGCCGAAATTTTAATTTAAGATTAATTAATTTAAGTTAAACGCTATACTCTAACCTTGATTGTCACTTAAACTTCTATTCTTAATAAAAAATTTTCAAATATATTTTAGCACCAAATAATTTATAATCTTTGTTCTATTAAAAATAATGATTTTAAATTGTTTATTGCTATTAAATACAGTCTCCCCATTATTATTACTGAAAAGTTGGGGACGAATACGACCTCAGATACGTTCAGGCATTAATCTAAATGAACGTAGCGTTATACCACTGTTCGCTGAATAAATATTGTGCCTACCTGTAGTTCGTCTTGTAATAACTTTAAATGGTTTATTGCTATACAATACAGCCGCCCAATTATTATTATTGTAGTCCAGCACAGATACGGCCTTAGGGTAGTTTAGTTAAAATCCAACGGGGGTAGCGTTATACCACTGTTCACTCGAAAAAGTATTGTGCCATTGGTTCATACCTGTAGTTTGTCTTGTAATAACTTTAAATGGTTTATTGCTATACAATACAATCGCCACATTATTATCATTTTAGTCCAGCATGATCAGGCTTTGAAGACATTCAAGCATAATCTAATGCATGCAGTGTCATACCAGTGTTGTGTTCGCTCGAATAAATATTTTGCCATTGATACCTACCTGTAGTCATCTTGCAATAACTTTAAATAATTTATTGCTATACAATACAAGCGTCCAGTTATTATTATTGTAGTTCAGTACGGATAAGACCTTAGAGAGGTGCTCGAATAATCTAACGGAGGTAGCGTTATACCACTGTTCACTCGAATAAGTTATGTGCCATTGGTTCATACCAGTGGTTTATCTTGTAATAACTTTAAATAATTTATTGCTATACAATACAGTCGTCCAATTATTATCATTGTAGTTTTGCACAGATACGACCTTAGGGTAGTTTAGTTAAAATCCAACGGGGGTAGCGTTATACCACTGTTCACTCGAATAAGTATTGTGCCATTGGTTCATACCAGTAGCTGATCTTGTAATAACTGTAAATGGTTTATTGCTATACAATACAGTCGTCCAGTTATTATTATTGTAGTTCAACATGGATAAGACCTTAAAGAGGTGCAAGAATAATCCAACGGAGGTAGCGTTGCACCACTGTTCGCTCAAATAAGCATTTTGCCATTGGTACATGCATACCTGTAGTTCGTCTTGTAATAACTTAAAATGGTTTATTGCTATACAATACAGTCGTCCAATTATTATTGTAATTCAGCACGGATAAGACCTTAGAGAGGTGCACGAATAATCCAACGGAGGTAGCGTTGCACCACTGTTCGCTCAAATAAGAATTTTGCCATTGGTACATACATACCTGTAGTTCGTCTTGTAATAACTTTAAATGGTTTATTTATCATCGCCATAAACGACATCGCTCAATTATTATTATTGTAGTCCAACACGAATACGATCTCAGAGATCTTCAGGCACAATCCAACGCACGCAGCGTCATACCACTGTTCGCTTGAATAAGTATTGTGCCATTGAGCCACACGTAGTCAACTGATTCCGTTTTTCCAATATAACATCTTTTTTTCGCTGTCGGAGGTGCTCCCGTCCATTTTTGACAAAAAAATTAATGGCAGCGTCTTGTTTGCTCCATTTTTTATCAATATTTTTTAACCAGTACTTTCTTTTTTGCAAATTTTGATTTAAAAATGTTTTTACTTTTATTTTTTTCTTATTTTAGATTTTATTAGATTAAAGTAAAAAATATTTAAATTTTTTTAATATTACCTTAAATTCCCTACTTTTATTTGAAGATTTATGTACTATTATTATGTCAAAAAGCACAGTTAACATAAATAACATGCAAATTGATTAACGGTATAAAATTTTTTTTTTCTATCTATTTTTAATATATTTATAAAAGCCATTAAAACGCTATGAAAATAATAACCTAATTGTATAAATATTCCTAATAATAGGCCGTTCTTATTGGTGCCATATCCTAAAATTTACATCTCCCCAAACCCTTAATATTATATAAACTGTTACAATATAATATTGTTAATAAATAAAAACTAAAAATCTTTTATTTGTAAGAATCCTTTTTTTTCCATTCTTTAATGTCCTTCGAATTGAATATGTACAATAATAAATGAATTTTACATCATTTGTATTATTTGTTAAGTTATTTCACTATATTTAACTTAGATTTATTATATTTATCTTTAATTTGTTTTTGACTTTCTTAATACTTTTTTTTTTTTGGTCGGAGGAGGTTTTAACTACGAACACTATTACACTATACTTATATTGTTATAAAAAATAATGAAAAATTACGATAATATTTTTTAAGTTTAGTTAAGAAAACATTAAAAAAGACTAATAGTAAAATATTTTTCTATTTATTTTTTCTATTAGCATAATTTTATATGCATATAGTATAAGTTAGGCCCTCTACTGTTACATGATGGCACGAATTTTATTAGAATAGATAAATATTAGGAGAAAGAAAAAAAGACAAAAGAATTGTATTTAATCATAAAAGGGGTGGAAAGGTTATAATAATTGTTTATATTTTATAATATATAGAACACAATTATTATTAATGCCTACAAATAAGTAAAAATATAAACACAAAAAGGGAGAAAAATAAAGCAACCAAAATGTTAAACAATTTGTAATTAATTATTCACAATTATTGTATAAATTAATTTTAGTAATTTCAACCTTTTAAAGTATAAACGAGTACAATTATAGTTGGATAAAATAATCATTGTATATAGTGAATTGGGTTTAAGCAATATAAACACTTTAATAAGTTGAAGAGTCAGGAGTATTTTTTAAGAGATTAAATTTTTGCAACTTTTAATAAACTTCATTTTGCTAATTTAATCTACGATATTTATGTTAATATATTAAATTGTGAGCATTATCCTTAATATACATATATAAAGAATATATGAAACAAATTTCCGTAGTAGCTCTATTAGATACATTATCATTTTATTAATTCAGTTCGTAACCATATTAATGAGAGGACTGAGTTGCGGAAGGTTACACATAAATTTAGATTAAATTACAATATTGAATTCGAAAATAAAATCATCTCGGATCGCATTCGTTTATTCATCGCAGATTTCATTTAGCTAGTTTCATTCACAATTTCGCGCATACCACGAATTCGGCACAAAAAAGTCCGAACATAGCCGGAATTATAAATAATCGCCGAACAATGAAATTGAAATTATGAATCGAGTTTAGTTTTTTGCCTGTATTCGTAAAATATTTTTTCGATTTTAAAATTATCGTTTAAACTCGCAAAGTATACATTAACCAATTCTGAAATTTGAGCTAAAACATTATTAGTAAAAATTTCCTGCTGACGTTGCCAACTGTGATATAAATTTTCATTAATACAGAAATTATTTTTCTGATTATTAATATTGCATTTCTTTAAACAATCAACTATAATAGATTGATAAAAAAAAAAAAATCTATATAAAATATTTATATTCCGTGCAAATTGTTTAACATCAGTCAAATATTTAGAGCACACCATGCTTATTATCGTATTTCCTTTAAAAATACACCCGCATTATAATTTTATTATTTCCTACGATACGGGATTATTATACAATGTCTAAAAGAAAATATTTTTGACAAAATTGAAAATATAAAAATAATTTTTGTATTATTATTAATATAACTATGGGTAATATAATATTTGTACAATTATAATAGTAAATAATTAATTGTTAAACTAAAAATAAATATTTTGGTAATATAGTTTTACTTTTAATATGTATAACTAGAAAAACAAAAAATTGATATTTTTCATTCAATGTATGACAAAATGATATTTTAAATCTAAATTAATTTCAATTCATTTGCATAACCATAAATGCAAACAACAGCTATTTTTTTTCGTTAGTACTAGTTTTATGTTTTTTCATCATTAAAACGCATGATCTGGCCCTTTATAACGCACAAAAAAATTAAAAACAAAAAAAAATTTCAAACATAGAAACGATTAATATCTCCACCCTATGACTTTGTTTTATTTTAAAACAAAAATCGCAGGACAAGATAAAATTATTTTGATTTTCTTTCATTTAGATTTTTCGGTGTTCGGCAAAATACTATTAACCTGTATTACTTTTTATATACTTGAACAAAAATTTAGTACATAACAATTCCCGACTTTTAACATAGATGTTTAAACATGAATTTTATATAAGTTAGCGCCAAAATGCCCGCGCAGTTTTCGCGTTATTGATAAAAGTGAATTGTTTTTTTTTTTTAAATAGTAGAGAATTTGAAGATATTGCTTTGAAAATGTGGGTCACTTACTATTACATAGGTAAACCAACAGACTTCATTTCTGCGCCTCTAATAGATATGATGGCATCAAGTTGACTGACACGGAGAGGGTCATTCTTCCTTTTGTAACACTTTGTTTCGACTTTTCATTGACGAAACATATAAATTCCACGAGGGCACTAAAAGGAATATCACAAATTCACAATTGAATTGGAAGCTAGCTTTGTATTCCTGCCTTAAGGGGTATTTTTGGAAAACCAGTTTATCAATCGTCATAAATACATAAAATTAATATACTATATGTTGTGTAACTTCATTAACTTACATGCAAAATTTATTATATTTCCGCTCATAGAATATTCTTCGTGAAGTAACTTGACAGATACAAATTGTTGTCAGTAAAACTACAATCCGACAACAATATGCGTCGAAACAAAAAAAAATCTTACTAGTAACAAACCATAAAAGACGAAAAAAAAATATTATCAGTTTAGGACAACAAAAAAAAATCAGTAATACCGACGTGAAACATTCAGTTTATTTATTTGTATATATGAATGCTTCTGATGGGAGTTCTTATCATGCTGTGATGATAACATTGTGACAGGTGACAATATATATTTACTACACGCAGGTAAAACAAACATAAAAATTTAAGTCAGTTTTTATATTACGTTTTTTTTTTTATTAGGTGGTTATAGTTAGGAAAAATATGGGAGCGGAATAAATTGCAGATTGCTATAAAAGATTTGGGGGCTATTTGAACTTTTATACACTTACATGTGTGTATAGCCGTGTATGTGATGTTTGTTATTTTTAGCACGTTCCCTTTTCAATTTTAATTACTAAAAATAATTATAAGTACGAGTATGCGTACATATATACTTAAAAATAAGTACGTATGTGTTTATTTTACTACATGTTTTATGTATTTTTTTTGAATGTGTAGTTTTTATTATTGTTAAATTTAATTTTAGTCAAGTTGATGATGTTATCGATGTCATCACTAACTCACTTTTATTCTTATTTCTAATTTTTTTTTGTGATGTATGTTTTATTTTTTTTTATAATTTTGATAAGTGTAGCTGTACATATTTTGTTCATATACAGTGTGATAATGATAATTATTATTTTTATGAAAAAATTAAGTGTTACCATCTGAAATATGAAGATACAGTAGGTATTGTACTCTTGTTTCGAGATATAACGTTTGCTTCCATTAAATCAAGCTATTCTCGCATCATTCTGAACATTTAACCAAATAGTTAACGTTTGCAAAGGTGGTAGCAAACAATGCATTTAATAAGGTGTCACCAAACACAAAATACGATTCAATGCAAGAATCTCGCAAGCCTAAACCAGACATGATAAGACACCGTATCCTCCCTCTTTTAAGCCGCTGCCGTAAGAATTGTTTGTGAAACAAACCACTACCGCCATACTCTTGGCATGTTCGCAAACAAAAGAGACGACTCACCTCACTCTTCACTTCCGTAACCGTCGGGATCGTTGGTGAGGCAGTCCCTTATCCTGTTGGCCACATGAAAGAGAGTATTTAAATCCTAGTACAGCTTCGATATTTCAACCTTTAAATTCTGTATTTCATTTTTTTCCCATACAACGGCAATTCTTTTTTCTCAAAAACAAAAAAATGTAGATAATAATACTGTGTATAAGAATTACAGGTCGTCATTGTGTTAAATATCACATCATAAACACAGTATATATAACACATTCATACATAGCGGTAGTTAAAAATTTTTATATTATTACTGTTATTTAAAAATTTTATATAAAACTTTAGACTTTTTTTTTTTTGAGTAATTGCTATTATGAATGGCGCTAAATATAAATGAGAATAAAAAGTGACTTTTTATTTTTTAACAATTATACAATTTTTTTTTTATTCATTAACTTTTATTTCTCTTTAACAAACTTTACTCTCTTATACAACATTTTAACAAATAATTTTTTTTTTTGGTGCCAGATTTACTTTACTTGGACATTAAAATTAATTGAAATGTAACATGTAAGCTATCATAAATGAAATAACAAAATGAAAAAAAAAGTTTAAATTAATTATGATGAAATAGTGTTATACTAAATGTAGAACACCATTAATTTTAAGATTTTTGTTATTCATATAAACTTTAACATTCTAGTTTTTAATTTGTTTTATGTACGTGCGTATTATAAAATATTATCCATATTGTGAAAAAATGTACATATATAAATTAAATTTTTACCTTTGACTTGTTAATTTTTCATTTCACAGGTGATTATGATTAGAATATATTTTTCATGTTAGCTGGTTGTTTGTAGAATTAAATTTCAAAATCACTCAAAATCATATGGTAATATTGTCAAATTTTTTGACGTAAATGCTTTTACATGTATTTAAGGAAATTTTAACTTAAAATTATTTAAAATGAATGCCCTCGACTTAGATGTAATTAATTCATTTTAATTGTTGTTTTGTATAGTAACCAGAAATTCTCTTATTTCCAAATATGAACTTTATCTTAACTTTATTTATTTATATGGCATGGCGTGGCCTGATTGAAAAAATACATACAATATCAGTTTCTGAAAACGCACTTCAATTCGATTCAAAACAAAGTATGTAGCAGATTTTAATTAATTTGAATGCGTGAGAATATTTTTCACCAAAATTCAATATACAACTCCTTAATATTATAATATTGTTTTTTAATTCAGAAAATTTAAAAATCAGCAAAATTAAAAGATATAAAATGCATTTGTATCGTTCATTATTTATTAAAACTTTTTTATTTATATAAGAAGTGACTGAATTCATAAATAATAAATGCCCCCTTAGAAGAATTCTGTTATATTATCAAAACGACAACACATCACTTGTTGTTTAACAGTTAACATGATTCTCTCATGTATGAATGTACAGGTACATCAATAGTGTACCTTCATATGCATAAAATTCAAAAGGACATTGAGAGTTTGTATACATATATTTAAATCAGTAAAATTAATTCCATTTGGTTAACTATATAATAATGTTTTCGATAAAAGAAATGCAAATTTATTACTTTAAATTTAAATCAGAAAAAAAAGGGGTACAAAATGTTTAAAATTAAAACAATCTCAAATAAAATATTTTAAATTAAAGAATCTTCAATTAAAAATAAAAAATAATCAATTATACAATAACTTCTTTTTATATTTTTTTATTTTTATTTTTATTGTTAAAAATCTCAGATGCACACATAAATTTTAACAGCTTTGCAGTTAACGATAATAATAAAATATAACAAAAATAATACCGAAAAGATTTGATAAGATGGTGTAGTATCTACAGCGATATAATTAATGTTGGGTCACTTTATAAATGATTGTTTAAAGTATATTGTATAAATTTACATACTACAACTGATTTAAGATGTTATACCTTAAAGACATAAAAGGTTATACTTAAATGATGTATAGTTCAATTTATTATAATTAACTTTGTTAATTTCCATATAAGACTCAATGGTTTTCAATTTTTTTTTTTTCAATGTGTTATACAAAAGAGCTACTACAATTCACAGTATACCCAAGTTCTTAACAATTTCAATAATTTTCAGCGGTTTTTATCCATCTCACACATTCGCTTTCTAATTTCTTCACGGGCTCTTATCCTCTTCATTTCGCAAAAGTGTTCTAACCATATTTGAATTTCTTTCCCACTTCAGTATAGTCCTTAGTTTCTTCATACCACTTCACATGCAGATACCTTGTTCTTGTTTGCAAATTTAATGTTGTAACTGATATTCTTTCTCTCAATAAAATCAATAGGTACACAATTCCATATTGCCATATTTTTACAGTTTGATGGCCTGCTGATTTTTCTTTCTGCAAATCATGAAAAAACTGAATTTATTCTTGCAATATTTCAATTTTATAAATGCTTCTCCATGGAGTAATGTTTTTTTTTTCTTCCCGGGGACCGAGGCCCTTCGGCCCTTCTACTGTCGCCCCAAAGTATCTTTTGTGATTCCCATCCTCATCTACATTAGCTCTACACCTAGGTCCCTGATAAACCGCAGTATGGCAGCTACATCAAGCTGCGAGATCCTTCCTAGGAGTCGCAAAGCCCTTCCCGAAGCAACTCAGTCGCAGGCGAGCAACCGTCTCGCACTCACACAATAAATGCTCCATGGCAGAATTCGTCCGCCAACCTGCCCATCCTTTTCAGATGGACCCCCGAGAGGCAGTGCCCAGTGAGAATCTCCACCAATAGCCTTAACTCTGAACGACCGACCATGATCAGACCCCGTTCCCTCAGTCCTAGGTGAAGCACAAATTTCATATATGTTCCCAGTGTTCAACCCTGGCTTACTCCTCCCATCCACTCAGGGCACGCAAGACCGTTGTCCTGGATACCCCAAAGCATGGCTCCGGCCCAGTAAAAGGAATAAAGTAATGGAAACTGCAGAATTAACGAAATTTCAAATAAATATTATTTTATATTAATTGAGAAACAGTGGTATATTTGAATCATCTGAAATGACAAATTCAATCCAACTATCATTAAGCGGAACTTTAGGACTTGTCAATCTCTTAATGTCATATGATGTGTACTTAATTATGCACATCATATATTATTGTCTTTTATATAATATAATTAAATATTATGTGAAATTCTTACTGTAATAAAGTAATTAAAAGTATATAATGAAGTATAAATTCAGTTGTATTAAAACTTCTGGTTTTTACTAAAGTACATCGTAAAACTGAATTAATGGTCTCTTTTTGATTTTAATTTTGTAAATTAAAATTTTTTTTTTATAATTATAATAAATGTAAAAGGTTTTTTGTTTTTGTTTTTAAAGATATTTTTTTAATGAACAATAATGTTCTTATCATTGTCAATATGCTGTATATGTATAGTTTTTGCGATTTTAATCTCTTTTTGGTGTGGTGGTGCGGTCACATCATCATTAAAATAATGGTCGACATCTTTTATGACTTAATTTTATTCTGGTATGTTTGTTTTTTTTTTCAGTTTTTAATTTATTATTCAATGTGACAATATAAATTTTAACAATTCATATAAATTATTTTTCGAATATCTTAAGTATGTATATTAAATAAAGTGGAGAAAATTGTAAAGAATAATGACAAATACTTGAATTTTCAAAATTTTGAAAAGCGGAATTTACTCCAAATATGGTTAGATTTTTATTTGTTCCAAATATATAGATTAGTTCGCTCATCAATACCACATCAGAAGTCACAGAGGAAAGCCGTGTTTTCCCCGCTGCTGTTCGTTATTTTATTAGACAAATGTATGGGCGGAGTAGTGTCACTACGCAAAAAAATTAATTGGTACACAAATTACAAAGCCTGTAATATGACTACTAACTCGCTTAGCTGAAGAAATGCAACTCATCATAGCAAAGAAAACACAGAAAATAGGTCTGAAAATAAACATAGCCAAGACCAAGCTGATGAAAATTAATAACACAATTTAGGCTCTCGTTTGCGTACGGGGTACCTCTATTGAAGAAGTATAAGAATTCGAATACCTAAGTACGACAATAACAAAAGAAAACAGAACAAATAAAGGCATAGAACGCAGGATTTCCAAGATAGTGTATACATTCGATAGATAATGTCCAACCTGGAGGTCAAATCACGCATAGCATGCAAAACCAAAATAAGAATATTCAACGGGTATGTTAAATCAATGCTGTTTTAGGGAAGTTAAACATGGTTAGTGTCCAGAGCTAACTTGTAAAAGATACAGGTTTTCATTAATAAATGCCTCAAAATTATATGCTGCCCACGAATAATTATGAACCATGAACAAACAGACACAAAGAATACTCTCGCGGTGATGAATTATGAACCAGGAGCTATAGGTCAATGACCAACAGAAATTCAAATAATAAGAAGAAAACGAGAATTGATTGGTTCCAACTTAATATGCTAAGTAACACTAGTAGCACGTCAAAACCCTGGAACATCCACCAAAATATTGACATTTATGGTAAGTACAATAAATTTTCATTGGCATTTAATTGATGTTTGATAATATTAATTACACCTACTTCCTCCAACAATTTTTCGAAAAAAGCAACCTCTAGTTACGAAAGAGTACCTAATCAATTACAATTTCACTTTAAAAATTCCAGTAGACCCAATAACAGTTAATTTATAATTGTTTTCTAAAATAATTTTTAAATAAGTTGTAAGAATTATAAATTTATTTTTAAATATTATATTTGTTTGTAATTATTTCCAGGTATTGTAAAGTAATAAAGTTTATATGGTATTACCATTACTACAAAGCCCTTTAAGGCCTTTTTTAAATATAAAAAATAAGGTCTCTTTTGAAAAAAAAATTATTCTTAGAAATACTTATAATAAATATAATAATTGAATTTTATCCAACAAAACATAACAAATAATATGTGATATGTGTTAATGATGGATTGAAATGAATAAGAAACTACGAAATCACTGCTATCATATAACGTATAAAATAATCACATATATAATAATGTTAAATGAACAGTGATATACGCAACACCAAACGATTTTATTTTGTAAGCACCGATTGCCACATTATATAAGTATAAACGGGAGCGTTATAATATTTAAATTAAATAATATGAGATATTGCTGGCATATTGTTGGGTACCAAACAAGTTGTTGTATATAATGATACCTGTAAACACGGAATTAATCGCCGAAATAATACAAACTGTTCATTTCTTTATTTCGGTTTCTTATTATTTTATTTTGGGGATCATCTTATGCTTTTTAAACAAATTTTCTAAGAATTACAAAAAAACGTTCTTATGTTATGGATTCGTTTTCTTTATTCTTATATTTTTTTGTATTTCTGTTTTATTTGGAGATTTTGTAATTTCTTTAAATCAAAAATAATTTTTCTGTATAGAATTCTAAAAAGTTTTTTCGAATCCTTTCGAGTTCTCTTATTAACATATTATAGCAATTATAGTGTTAAAATGTAGATATGTTATGTATAGTTGAATATATGTAGGTAGAATTAAATCAAAATTATTTGAGCATATTATATAAGAAAGTTTTTAAGTGTCGATATAAAATAAAAAAATACTTGTTGTACTTTATAAGTTGTTGGTTTTCATTATTGGTAATAAGCATGTAATTTTAGGCACACGTACATGCTATTAAATTTTTTCGTCTTAATATTTTTTTGAATGAAAATAATTTTACAAAAAAATCTTTTAGTTCTCCTCAATATTTGCAGGCGTAATTCGAAACATATTGTTAAAATCTAACAACTGTTCAAATAAAGGTTTTTGTATTCTAAATTGAAATTCATTTCAAATGTCGCAATTTGTGGTTAAAGAATGGAAATATCCCTTAACATCTTGTACATTCAATGGACGATCCTGTTAGGAAGGAAATTTTTTAAAATTCAGCTTCCGGTGACTTCCAGAATCCAGTGTACGATTCCTCAAACTTGTTGTTTAGTTATACCTAAGCTCTTTCAAAAAATATAATTAGAACGTAATACCTAACTCATTGCTTAGTAACCACATAATTCATCGCAAAATTGAGAGGACCCAAAACATACGTATGGGGTTGATCGTAATATGTTGTGCAAACTGAAGTGATATTGAAAGAACAGTGCTCTATGATTGTAATTGTAATTGAAGTGTAAATAAGTCGAAAACTATTTACTTGAAAACTTATTTTGAAAAAAAAATATTATATAATATGCTCTAGTAAAGCAAAGTAAGCCTGAAATATACAAAAAAAAGTTTTTAAATAAATGGCTAAGAATTCATTTAGAATAAAATTTTTAATTTAACAATTCTAAGAAATAATATTTTGTGTATAATATTAAATGAATTTTTATTTTTTTAAATTTTAATTTCCTTAGTTTACATACTATTTATTTTATTTTTATTATAAAAATATCATTTTAAAATTCATATGATGCATAACATGATCAAATCATTAAACACGTGCAGGTTAAAGACCTTTTATCTAGCGCCATCATCGTGTACTTTTTTCTCTTCTTATACAAATAGGTAGATACTTTTTATTAATTCTTCTCATTTCTCTCTTTATGAGTGAGATGTGTAAATTTTTTAACTTATATTTTTTCATATTTTTATTATTGTCATCATTTGTTATATAAGTGTGATCATCAAAATTATTATATGAGAAGAAAAAAATATTAAAAAATTAAAATAGAAAATTTCAAAATCTATAAGGAGTTAGAAATCATGTTTCAATCATCAATATGCAATGATTATTTAATATTCATTTATGATTTTATATCCTGTTCCATTCACTTGTTTTCAATGAGTATGCGTGTGTGTATAGGTGAGAATAAAACTATATTTATGATGTTATAGGATAAAAAAATTTTTGAATTTTTTAAGAAAGACGGGAAATATTTAATAAAGATTTTATATATAGTTTTCTCGGTTGTTTTGTACATAATTGAAATACGCACATGCAGTTTCAAGTTCTACAACCATGATTTATGTCTGTGATCTACAAATCAGACTCGAACCAGTGAGCTAACGCTTTCTAGACAGACGAAAGAAATATGAAGAACAATTTGACAGTTATTTCTTCATATTTCTGCAACACAGTTGGTAAAGCATCCGCCTAGAAAGCGTTAGGTAACTGGTTCGAGTCTTGTTCGAGGAGAAAAAAATTTTTTTTATTTTTTCTGCCTTGACTGGTTCCTTTGATTATGTCATCCATCTGTTCTGCAGTTTTATAAAGAAATTTCCATTAGTTATTTTTTTCAATATTTATAAAAAATCCGAGAAAATAATTGCAAATAAAAACTTAAAACTATTCAACTGTTCTCACTTGAAAATAATAAAAAATTTATTATTAATCGTGTTAAAAATAAATACCCTGCTCTTATATACAACACGTTATATTTTCACATTGTATTATGCATATCAATTAGGCTATTAAATAAACCTAGTATACTAGATCATAATTTCATAAAAAAAAAATGAATGAAAATCCAAATATAATAAAAATATATAGAAAAAATTTTTTTTTAAAAAAATTATCTCCATCTTTTATAAATTTAATTCTGTATTACAAGTAAGATTATCTCATATTAATGGTTATCCTAATCCTTTGATTTACCATTATGAATATTAAAATAAAATATAAAATATTAAAATTCAATATTAATAATATAAAATGCACGTATTTTAAGATTGCTTCAAAAGATTTCTTGTAAAGGGAAAAGAATATTGGCGCCTAGGCGCTTTTACAATATTTCATATATATCAATGTAAATTATTTCAGAAATCAATGTAAATTAATAAAATGATTAAATCTTTACATTTTATTTTCTTATAATAATATAATAAATAAATTTTGAATATAATAGCTAAAATCCATAAATCTTATATTTTAGGTATTGATAGAAATTTTTGTATTTAAAGTGAAATTGTAGAAATGCAAAAGAAATTGAAATGTGTGCCATATATTTACCCATTTAAGATTTAAAAGAGATTACAATTTGAACATTATGTAGTATGAGGAACATATAGAGTGTTAAAAGGCAAGCAAACACCGCAAAAATTCAACCTCTATTTACTTATAAATTCAATATTTTAATTTGTTATATTTATATTGAAATGATTGTGTTATATCGCTGTTCATTTTGTTGATGTCTAATTTGCACACAACCTATAGATTCCAGAACAATTCACGGAATTCTTTTAATATTAAACTGACAGTGCTATATATGTTTAACAATAGAATAATTCCAATAATATTAACAGTGTATAACAGGTTATGAGCGAAATTATTTTAAAATAATTTAGGTCATTTAATCGCCTCAAATATACTCTTGTCAATTTCTTTAATAAAACTCTAAATCAAATTTAATTACTTACATTAATTTCTAAAACCATTATTAAAATAGGATTTTTTTTAAAATAATTTAATAATTTAATAAAATTATAACCTTATATAAAATATATTTTATAATTAACATCATGTTTATTGTTCAAAATATCAATTTGAACACCTTCATTTATAGCAAAATATTCTGAAATCCTATACATAATGCACAAATGATATAATGCACTCAATTATAATAATGAAAATGTTATATTGTAACAAATGAATGAAAATTTTTGTGTATAATTAAAATGAATGGTGTGAAAACCTATACAATTATAATATATTTTATTCTATATATATACATATATAATATAGCAATAAATTTCATCCAACTATATATAATTAAATATATTTTAATAAATTATATAGGTGTTATTACATTTTATAATTTTTAATTAAACTGCGAAAATAAAAACCAAAATGAGCATAAGAGCCCTATTGGAGTCTTTGAATAAAAAATTTTCAATTCTCTTTTTTTTTTCATTCTGTTTTTTATTTTTTTGTGAAAAACATCATTATTTAATTTTCTCATCTTTCCCAACTCCCATAATATAATATTTTTCAACTAAATTAAACATAAAATTAAATAAAAAATAATAAAAATGAGATCCTTTATAACACTAAATTACCCATATATTTATGTTGAATTTAAAATGTATCCTTTATTTTTGTGCATTCTTGTGCAAAATATTGAAGAGTAAAAAAAAAAAAACAAAAAAACGCTATATAAATAGTGAATGGATAATAAGCGAAAAAAATGCAAAAAAAAAGTATGTATAGTCCTTTTTGGTTAACAAATGAAAATTGGTTATAAAACATCCGTTTTTCTTCTTATTGTTTTTGTTTTTTTTTTTATTAATTTTTTCCCGAATTCACATTCATTCATATTTTTATTCATTATAATTCAGCAATAATATGAGAAACCTATATATACGTTAAACACATACATTATGCAATAATTAATACTCATCCATATTATATGTCTACAGAGTGATTCCATTTTAAGTGCACTACAATTTATACAGTTGAATAAATCTGCTCAAAACTCAACAAGAGCTCAAAGCTCAACAGGAGCTCAAAGCTCAAAAGGAGTTCGAAGCTCAGTTAGATTTCAAAGCTCAATAGGAGCTCAAGGCTCAACATGAGCTCAAGACTCAACATGAGCTTAAAGCTCAACAGGAGGTCAAAGCCAAACAGGGGTTTGATGTTCAACAAGAGTTCAAAGCTCAACAGGAGCTCAAAGCTTAACAGCCGCTTAAAGCTCAACAGGAACTCAAAGCTCAACAGGAGCTCAAAGCCCAACAGGAGCTCAAACCTCAACACGAGTTCAAAACTCAACAAATTTCGAGACACTCTTTTTGAATTTCTTGCAATTTTCAGTATTACTAGAATTTTTTTTAAGTTGGCCTGATATTTAAATAAGACTTTGAAATCTCATACCGAAATTTCGAAATCACGAAATCTTAATTTTAAATTCCTCTAGTGCCATCACTTTGCTAGTTTAGTAAATTCTTGAAAACTAATTTTTAATTTTAAATAAAACAAATTTGTAATTATTATAATTGAGAAGGGTTCAAAAGAATAGAGTGTTGGTATCGGAAAAAGTTTTACCAAAATGAAGAGCCTATTTATGCAATGGCTCATGTAATATTAATATATATAGTATACAAAAACCCCCTGTATAATATTCAAAATAAAAAATATAATATTATAAAATTGTATAGTATATTATCACGTGGTTTTATATATACAATTGAAATATATCTACTTTTTTCTTCACGTTATCACCGCATATATGTATAAGTGTATATTTTGTCTGTGATATAAAATTTTTTTATATATATAATTAATGTCCATATATATTTACACCATTCCATGTAATATGCCTATCTATATGTACATATACGTTACATATGAAGTGAATTATTATGATATATATATATATAACCATTATCATATAAAGGGAAAAAATATTTTCATTATTATAAACCATTTGCAATTGAAAATTTTTTAAACCAATCATCAAAATTGAGTCATTTTTTTAACATTTTTCAAGTAATGGTGTGTATGTATTTTATTATTAAGCAAATGTTGCATGGTTCATAAAAAAACATCTACTCAATTTTATAATTTCATTCATGAGTTTTCGACTAACTGATACCTTGCATCAGTTGAAATTTTCAGTTGCATTAAAAATACATACTCAATACTAAAGTAAAATCAAGATGAATGAAGTTGTAATTCAAAAAATGATCATACCTGATACAATTTTCATATTTGTTTTAATTGAAACTTTTTAGTATATCAATACTCGTACATAGTATATATACAATTTCTCTGAGGTATGGTATTTCTTAGTACTATCGGTCATTACTTGGGTACGTTGCAAGCATGAAGCTTTCGTTTATTCCAAATTATTCAAGGTGATTCAAGTAAACATGCAACAATTAAGTTCAAAATTATTCATTAATTATATGGCATAATTTTAGGCGTATTTCTAAAAAAAAAATTAACAGTAATTAATTTTATATTTATAATGCAAACACCTGATATTATTGCAAAAATGTAAATGTAATATAAATATGTACAAATTGAAAAAAGTGTTAATTTTAAAGATTTTCTCTGAACCTATGAGCTTCCGCGGTCATTTTGAATACGCAATTACCATAATGTATTACCCATATGTATACCTATCTCCTTATATATGTACATATACGCGTACATATAATTTTTTATTTATTTGCGAACATTTTTTTTTTACTTTTTCGCTCTGTATAGGTTTTTTTTATGCTATTTATGTTGATGATGTATAATTAAAATTTAAAATGAACACAACATTTCAACATTTTTTGGTTTTATTATATTTTGGTAATTAAAAATTCCATAATGACATGCTCTCCGGTTAGGATATTGAAATTTTTTTGTTGTTGCTTTTGTTTTTTTTATTTATTTGTTTACCATTGCATCATTGTTGCCATTGTTACTTTATTGTTATTTTGATGCACATACATTTACATGTAAATTGTATAATGCAAGCACAATTGTGCACCAAAAAAATTTATTTAACAATAAAATAAATGAGAATTTTTTTTTTTAATATCCTACTCGCGGACCAAATGGTCTTTTATTTTCTGTTTTGTAAAATATTTTACAACTATTTTAATATTTTATTTAAAATATTTTTGTGTGCAATTTTATGTAAAAATTGATGATCGATAACGCGTCAGAGTGTAAATATTTTTTGGCCTAATGTAATCAAACATATGTAGTAATTTGTAAATATATAACGTGCATATATGAGCACATAACATATACATGTATAATCAGTTATATTACAATATTATAAAGTCTATGCAATTTACCGCACCATTTTATAAACATAAATATAAAAAATGAATTTTTGCATATGAAAATATTTGGATTTCGTTTTTTCGTATTTTGAATTTAATAAATGAATAAATTCTTAAATATATGTGTATGTATTATGTGCACATATTGTTATACAATATAAAAGTTTTGTAAATGAATTCGCGTTGCACAATTAAATATTGTTTAATGTTATACTATAGTTACTCACTTTACTACAATCTGTAATGTTATATTATACTCTTATATGTACATATATCTAATTAAGTGTTTTTTAATGTTATACTATATATACAGTTACAGTATTTTACTACATCATTTATAAAATATATAGTATATTTATTTTCATTATTGTTTTTTTCAAATTTTTAAATTTATTGGAAAAAAAAATTCAATCGTAAATTTTTAAATAGCTATTTTTATAATTAAAATTATTTTGGAATTTTTATTTTATATATACAAGTATTTTTGTTAAAAATAAATATGCGATTTCATAGGCACATAGGCATAATATTGTTATATAATAAGTTTAATATTACAATATTCCAAAAAAAATTTTTTTTAAAAATTCTATGATTAAATATTGTTACTGTAAAAATATATATAAAGATAAAAATAAATTGTTGCAAAAAATTTATAAGAAAATATACAGTTATTGTCGAGCTTGAGTTTCAAAGAGTAATTTAGTCGACCTCAAATTAAGCTAATGACTTCGTCATATTGCAGAAAATAGCAAAAAAAAATGTTTTTTTGTTTTACGGGACTTCGGTTTGTCATTGCCGACGTCCATATTCCGAAATTCGATTAAATTGATTTTTTTTGAAAATTTTATTAAATAAAAATCGGACTTTCTGATATTTCGACAATCGATGCAAATTTCGCATTTTAAAACATAAAGAACTGGAAAAATCCCTTTCCAGTCTTAGTATTTAAATTAAGTTTACATATTTCATCCGGTTATTTTCAACACTTTCATCCAACTTTCCTTAATATTTGTTTTGGAAATGCACATTTGTCATAACGTATTGTTAACATCAGATTTAATTTAATTTCACAGAATTAAATTAGTTCCATAAAATTCAGTAATTGACACCCTGCCGTATCGTTTTTCGCTAATAATCTGCGCGAAAACAAAAATATGCCATAATATATAAATGCTAAGCATCACCTTCAAACAACATAATTAAGCGTATAACGTGCAAGTTACTGTTCAAAGTATAATCCTCTAAATTAAGTAAGCACCACAATTAAGTATACTTGTTATTAACATTTTAGTGTATATTAAATTACTTACATATTTACTTGTACTATCAAAAACATAATTTATTCTTTTATATTTAATTAATTGTCATTTCATACTAAACCTTTACAATAACATTTTTTCACGTAATTTAAAAGTGATTTAAACAAAACACTTCCAAAATTTATTTTACATTTTATTTAATTTTTGGTTTTTTATTTTTTTCTGCACTTATTTTTTCAACAAATTTAAATTTTTTGTATTAATTTTACGAGATCACGTTCTTATTCTGAAACAAAGGTTTAACTTTAACACCTTCAATATTTTCACATATATATATATATATATATATATATATATATATATGTGAAAATATATATAAACTATATATTTGAACCATTACACATTGCGAAAAAAGAGCGAAAAACAGAAAATTAAATGTAAAAAAATTTTTAATTTGAATTTAAGAGTAGGCAAAATAAAAAAAACACTAAAAATACGCACAAAAAACAATAAAATTTTAGAGTCAACCAAAAATCGCGAATTATTATCCTTTCGTTTTTCGTGTTTTTTTTTTTTTTGTTTTATTGTAATCCGCCAAAGTTCTCTTAAAATGAACATGTCGCGTTCTCTGTTTTTATTTTATTGTTATACGTTTGTTTGTCTTGTTTTTTATTTTTCAATTATTATTGTTAACCGTCAAGTATGCATGATTACATGGTATGATATGCCTTAGTTATAAATTTTGTATTAAGTATAGACTGAAGTAAGTCAAAATATATATATACAAACAGCACTAATAGTTAAAATATACAATATTATACGTTTACATTACCCGTATAATACCCAAGAGAATTAAACTGTTATATTTGAATTTTTCAATACCTTGAATATTTGAGTTCCAGTTAATGAATCAATTATCCAGTTAGTGAATTAAGCTCACTATATGTTCTACTACTCTTCGGAAATGACCTAGAAACAAAATATAAATTTTTTTTTAAAATATAATATTTTTTGGAATCAATGTGTTATACCAATCTTCTCTTCATAATATTACCCTATTTTCAAGCATATATTTAAATTGATAAAAATATGAGATAAAACATTTTAATATTAAAATACCAAATGTATTGGATTCTCTTTAAAAGATTTAAATATTATTAGTATATGGATCAAGAAAAAAAATAAACACAAAAAAAAATCCAAAATTCAAATAAAATAAAAGTTTAAAAAGAACAAACGATCTTTACTCCACTTAAAATTCTTTTCCAACACCAGAACATGTTTCGGTAGCTTCTTTTAAATTTTTTATTTAGATATGTTCAATATATTGTATAAGCCATATTAAAGAATTTCGAGACGAGAAAATGAAAGATTCATTAGCTATTATATATATTTTATGAGAATATTGATATATTCTTATAAAATGTATAATTGTAACTATGTATATGTAAATTTATTGGTTTTATTGGTTTGTAACCAGCCATGTATGCATGTGCATTATGAATGGTTGCATAATTTATTTGAGCTTTAATTCAAATAAAAATAATTTGAAATTTTACATTATATTGGAATGCAGTGAGTCTTATAGCTCTTCGCACGTCGATCTATCTAAGATCTTTCGTGATTCCCATTGGCGTCTACATTAGCACTATACCTAGGCCCCTAACTAAATGCAGTAAAGTAGCCACTTAAAGCTGCGAGAATTCCATCGGTGTCACAAAGCCCCTTCCAAAAAAATCTCAGCCGCCGCTTTCCATTTACATAATAATTGTTTCACCGTTTCGTTCTCTTTCAGACAAAGACAATATAAGGTCTTACTTTTTACTAGCTATTTTTTTGTAAAATTTAACGCAAATTGTCGGCAACATTCATTCACATTATATTAGTTTTAATTGTATATTATGTATGTACACGCAATTTATTTATATATACGATAATTATTTTTTATTTTAATAAATAAAAAAATGTGATTTGTGATTTTTAAATAAGTTAAATTAAAATTTACAATTAAATGGTAGAGCTATGTAATAATTGAATAAAGAAGTTATTTTATGTACACGCATATTTACGTTACATACTTATATATAAGTATACATGCATTTAAAATGTAGTGCGTTTGTACATATGTATGTATATGTATATAAAAATAATTAATAGTATGTAATTGAAATTAAAGTAATTTAAAATTTTATAAATATTTTGAAATTGAAAATTAAATTTTCGATAAAAGGACTTTGTTTTTATTTATAAGTACAAAACATACATACATAATTTTGTATTTTATAAGTTTGAGTTTTGTATAATAATTAAATATTTTTTAAATTGTTAGTGTGTACACAATAGATACACACCAATATATATGTATATTAAATATCATAAATAATGATTCTGAGTTAATTGAGATTAATTTATTAAAAATTTTTGTGTTTTATAAGATTTTTTTGCGAAATTTTATACAATTTGACGTGAAGATTTTATACAATTACTCCAGAAAAATTTAATACTGACATTGAGGAACCCTAGTAGCTGTAAGCTTTACCGGAGTTCACATTATTACCTTATGTACCTTAGATTCCTTAAACAGCAGCAATACCAAATTTTCATATTCAATTGAAATTTTTCTGCCGTTCAACTGAATTCAGTACTTTATTTTGAAGCTAAATCCGATTTAAGAACCACAATACTACAGTAAATTAATAATTAAAGTTTTGCCTAATATTGTGATGACAATCCACAATATTAGGCAAAATTTAATTTAAAATGAAAGCCCTGAGATTCTTAAAATCCAAATTCATTGCTCTATCTGCTTGAATTACAATAATAATTTAAAATGACCTCAAAAACAAAAGGTCACTTAATTTTTTTTTTTTTTTTTGAAAAATTTAAAACAACAAATTTTCCAAAAAAAAAAAAAAAACAAATCAAATAGTTTGTCCTTCATAGCTAACGTGTCATTTAATTTTTTTTTTTCTTCAATTTTAACTTATAGTGTTACCGCTAAAGGCAAATTACATCTAAATGCCACAGATGTCAATTGAAATTATCTTTAACTTAACCATTAATAACTTTAACTTATAACTTTGTAACTTCTCTTTTTGTTTTTTTTTTATTTTCTTAACATAATATGTAAGTGTGTACATACCGTGTATGTATACATATAAATGCACTGTGTGAAATCCTTTCTTTTAATTCACAAAATAATCCATATATGCTGTAGTTTAAAACTACTTCTTCTTCTTCTTCTACTTCTACTTTTATAACATACAAATGTAAAAATAATATAATATGCAAATTCAAATGACACGATAACTGTGCTACCGGTCTTACTTTTTTAAAAACATCACAAATTTTTTTTTTTGTTTTTACCTGTATTCACGGCCGCATTCAAATATTTTTTGTATGCGTATATAACAAAAAAATGTCTTTCAATTCAATCATCATCAACCTATTATTGTACCATCACTATTCAGAAGGAAAAGAAAAAAAAAATTCAAGAAAGCACAAAATCTGTATAAAAATGCAATATTCTTTCAATATAACAGTTTGTATATTTATGTACGTATATGGACAAAAATATATTGGAAATACATGAGAAATTGTCATGAATTAATAATAAAAAAAAGGCAAACAAATCACAAGAAGACAATAATAAAATTAAAAAACGCATTTCTTTTCCAGCCTTTGTCTTTATACTTTTCAGAAAAAATCCACTTGTTCTTTTGCGTTCCATAAAAGTAAAACCAAAATACAATTTTCGAATGATGATCATTGCTTGAAATGTTGTGTTGTGTTGTTAGTTAATTTGACTAGTGATATTATTGTATTTTGACTTTACTCAAATTCATAGTATTACATACATATTACATATTGGTTAATATACTACATATACTGCATATAATATGCCGAACATTCATAGCAGCTTTTATACATATTTGATTGCGAGTTGAAAAGGAATTTCACGAAATTCAACATTTTTTTTATTATTGGTTCTTTCTATGTACACAAACAATCCTATTAATTTTATATACATACCTATGTATGTATGTATACATACTTGTGTGCAGTAGTAAAGTGTTTATGCAGTTAAAAGTTTATTTTTCTACTGTTATATTTTGCTTACTTCTTGATAATTCATTTGATTTGATTGCATTTTAAGGAAATATTTGCGTATTTTGTATAAGAATATGTGCGGAGTATATGTATGAATAAATATTATACTCTCAAGATATAAGCTTATATAGGTAGCACACAATACTATCGATAACATACCAAAACCTTAAAATCGGCGGCAAAGAAAAAATTAACGCAAATAAAAATTAAAACAAAAAAATTAAACTTCTTAATATACGTATGTTGAGATGTTATACCATACACACATTCACATATATAACAAGTTTTGTAAAATATACCCTTCCAGACATGTAAAAGATCAATTAAAGGCGAGAACATTCAATTGTTTTCAATTTGAAATAAATTTAACAATAAAAAAATAAAATTGTTAAAAATATTTAAATTTTCTTTTTTCTTTTTTTTTCTTTGTCCTTGTGTTTTTCTTAATTTTGAAATTTTTTTGTATATTATATTGTATGTGAAGGACGATCCTCAATAGACCGCAATGGAAGTTGAACGATTAACTTAACTATACAACTGGATGTATAAGTATAATGCTGATAACATTTATACCGGAACGATAATAAGAAATTGGAAAAAAAAAATAATTTTCACGGTTATACAATAATTTTTTATTGTTTTGACTTTATTTTTTTTTTTGGTATTTTATAAGCGGTCCATTAAAAATAAACCAAAATAAATATACAAAAAAAAAAAAGAAAAATTTTTAGAAGAAGACGACAACGGCGACACTGGCAAACAGACCAATCAAGTTGACACCTTACAATTTTTTTAATACTCTTGTACATTTTAATGTACCTTTAATATTTAAAGAAAAACTCAAAGGAAATGTTAGATGCCAATATTGTTAAATGAAAAATGCAAAATTTTCATTCTTTTCATTTGATGTTTTGTAAGGAAATTTTGGCGGCATTATTTATAAAAAACACAAACACGCACACACAACGAAATTATATAACATTTTATTGTTAAATGTTAAAAAAAAAAAAAGTTTTAACATTTTTATTTCTCAACCAAAAACAAAAATCTTATTGCGGAATTTATTCTTGTTAAAATGTCAATTGTTAAATTTAAATTATATTATATTTTATTAAGTTTTCTTTAATACAATCATCTTAGATTTCTTTAAAATTAACTAATTTTTAAAATATTTTTATGCTTACATCTGCAAATATGTAAATATGTTATAAGAGAGAATTAGTAATTGTCAAAATATTAACTATTTCTCTTCTCTTAATCACTTTAAAAACTCACTTGTATTTCCCACTTTACTCTTCTGTGAATTTATTAGAAATCACTTGAAATTCATTAATTTTAAATTATAAATATGAAAAGACAATTTACTTTATGTTATAAAACCAAAAATACAGCTTCATTGTCAACTTGGGTCCCCATAGAATTTGAGAGTCTTAATATAAGTATATAAATAAATTGATCCGCCTAAATTTGAAATAAAATAGTTTTCGTTAAGAACTGTAATTATATGAAAAAAGCACTTTTTAATAGCAATTTATAAAAATTTTTTCTTTTAAAATTGCTATTCTTTATTATTTATTTAAATTTTCTAATTATAAACAACTTGAAATATAGAAAAATAAAATTTTTCTAAGCCTTTCAAGTGGTAAACGCATTATTACTTTACAACAAAATGTAATCAGCGACATCTCTTGGTTTGTAGTACAAACTTTAAATAAATATAAGAAAAAACCGATTGAAATGTTGAGCAACATTATATTTATTTATTTACGATATAGAGAAATTTTGTAAATACACATATAGGCACATCAATGACACTCACACTACACATATGTACATTCGTTTATGTCAATATCATACGCACACGTATGTACATAAAAGGGGATTGATATTAAATGAATAGGTAATAATATCCTTTTGTGTATTTTTTATAAATATGTGTGCATTATGTAGGATTAAGAATATAATATTTGACATCGTGATTTGTGAATATTTGAAAATGTTACTGCGAAGTAACGAAAACACTATATGAAATTATTAAAATTTCTACCAAAACTTTTATTTAGAAAAAAGTTTTAATTTTGATTTTAAAATTGTAAGCAGAAAGAAACGAATAATTTACATGCATAACACAAGTTTTGAGCTACTCTCTGAATTGTAATAATTGTATAATAAAACATAAGATTAAAGCAACAATTTTTATTTTGATTTAGAATTGATTTTGATTAAACAAACAGTTTCAGAATGTAGTTTCAATCAATCAACCCTTTATTTGTACGTTGCTTAGCTATTTTGAGAATTACATAAATGGCCTCTCAACATTCTGGTTTTCCTGATTGAATCTAAAATGGTGTTGATTCTTGCATCCTTTTCAATTCATACAATATTATTGTGATATCTTAGAGTGAATATAGGCACGTGTCTACGCATTTAATATTAAATTTCTTAATAAAATATTATCGAATACCACCATTTTTCAATATTATATATAATAGTATAAGGGTAAATAAAACGTAATATAAATATTTATAAGAAAAATTTTAACGCTACAATAAACGGCTTATATTATATAAAATCTATATGTCTTTTATTGGTTTTAAAAAAGACACTTTCACGCAATTCATATCGAATAATCGACACGTGGCCATATTTCATTTCGTATATATATGTGCTTAAGCAAAAAACTGCCATATATTTTTTGAAATCTTAAACATATACATAGCTATTTTTTCCATTAATCCCAGATAATATTGTTATTGTAAGAATATCTGATGCTACAGATGATGTTTCAGTTCAGAATCATATAAAATTAAATTAAATTTTCCTTTTCATCTAACGCAACATAGATTAAAATTTTTCCTTTTCTTTTTATTTTTTATTCTTTTCCTATATATGATTCCAATTATGCGTCACTTTGAAGTTTATTACAACACACATTTTTACTATAAACAAATTTAGTGTTATATCTATATACATAAGTACGAGTATTTACACTTGTTATATTTTTTATGTACTGCGAGAAATAATATTATGTTACCCTCTTCAATATTTTCTTTCTGCTAAAGAAAATATGAACAAATATCAAATTTGTACATTAAAAGACAAAAATGTTAAGGTCTACATTTTAAAAACTTCAGTACTAGAAGCTGAAATTGAATATTCAAATACGACATCAAGCACTATAGACCACGAATTAAATCATCTCCTCAACCCTCATTCGGCAAGCATCGAAATCGACAACTCCCCCTGCAATGGCAAAAATTGTGGAAGAAAACCGGCCGACGGAACATAGAAAAACTAAATCGCCGAAGCCATCCCATTTCACTTATAAATCTCAACAACTTTGCTAAGGAAAAATCCGACACTTCCTCCGGCACTCCAAAGAAAAATTCATTCAGTACGTATTTCCTGCTTCCCATTACTGCGGAGGTTATTTAAGTAGAGTGTTTTGCTTTTTGCTGATGCCTTCAAACGGTTCATTCAAGTGATTTTCTATAGTATACGCGTTACCAAAACGTCTTAATATAAAAATTGTACGTATTTAAAAGCGATACTTTTATATCAAGTTGAAAACAGACTTCAACATCCAAAATTCAGTTCTGTAAAATGATAGTGTTAAAATATTCACGCTCTTATCACATAAACTGATTCACTTAATAAAATGATTTCAGTATACTGTATCATTTACATCAAGTGTAATCAAATATATAAATATATAAAACCCTGAACTTATACTTTATTTAATTATTTTTTATGTTATAAATGACATTTCATAAACATTTATATTATTATTTTCGCATGGTATACTTTATATACTTATATATTACAAGTACTTGCGTTACACACATTATATACAGAGACATTCTTAAATATAAACTAATTTTAAATTCCCTTGTTGCATTTTTTATTAAAATATACAAAGTTTAAACTGATATACATATATATAATTGTGTATGTTAGCAATTTCGATATAATACGATCATTATTCTTAAACATCCGTGCAGTTATAATATATCATAAGATTTTGAAATAAACATACATTATATTATAATGTACATACTCGTATAATAATTGAAATTTAATATACAAGTAATATAATAGAGAAGATAACTATGATGATAGAACTCTAGGGATTTAGAATAAATTTATTTTTGAGAAAAGAAAACAAGAATAGAAGAAAAAATATTAAAAATTAAAATTTTAACAAATGTTTACGATTAATTTTTTGTATAAAAATACCCTTGTGTGTTATACCTTGTGTGTATACCGTGTGCGTATAAATATATATATGTATGATAAATGTTAAGAATAATAAATTTGTTTTTCAATTATTTCTTATATAACTTTACACATTATACTTTCTCTCTTATTCTCTCTCTCTCTCTTATAATATACTCGTGTATGGGCTCACATATTGAAAAAATTTGTCTTATGCGTGATTTGCTTCCAAATCCCTTTTAAAACTTCAAAACTATATTATGTAATGTTGTCAAATTTTCTTCTGTCTACAAAACTTGTTCATTATATAAAAGATTATAATCGTATAATAAAATTATTTTTAATACACACAGTGAGTCAGCAAAATGAATAGTATTGTTGCATAACTTCTAAAATTGGTTGTAAATAATAGTAATAAAATGTTTCTTATATAATTAACATTTGCAGGGAGTGATGTTAAACTACATAAAATGTACAATCTGTTCAAAATTCTGTTCTACCAATAGATTTTATACTCACACTGTGTCTTTTATATGTGATTTATATACAAAATAATTATTTTGCTTATACATAATGATGGTAGATGTTATATAAATAATTTTTTAAGGGGATAATAATGCTCTATTCAAAAATATATACATACCTACGTATATTTCAATTTAGTAATGAGGGAAGCGCAACTCTATTCTTTTTATTATTATCTTCCACCATTTTATAGAACAAAAAAAAAGTTATGGTGAAAATATTTATAAAATAAAGGGTGTAAAAAATTCGATTAAACTTATCACATTGCACAATATTATTTTGTATATGATGCGTAATTTTTCAAGATTATTAATACGCGTTTTAATTTTTCCTCGATATTACTCTCTAGGGGCACATGCAATATTTAGCCTTTATAATCTTCAATTTATAGAAAATATTTTGAAATTAAAATCTTAAAAAAAAAATTAAGTGGGTAAAAATTTTTCATTTTTCAATCAATTGCAAAATATAATAGATTTGAAATTTTTAATACCAATAGGACATAGCTACTACCTAATAGACCAGAAATAGTAGTTTTGGATAAATAAGATTTCATAAATATATATATATGTATATATGACAGAAATCTTAATTGTAACCCACTTACATTCACTCAAGATCAAATGCAAAGACGGCAGGAATATCGAAATAAAAATCGACAATAACATGGCAGCTCTGGAATTGCAAGCTATCATGGAATAAATTTGGCGTAACGCTCGCACTCGTGGAAAGATTGCGTAATAATAGAACTAATTAAGAAGAGTGACCAGAAGGAGCACAAAAATTGGCATGGAATTAACGATTAGGAATGTTCTAAACCTGACAATTCTCGCAAGAATTGAAGACCGTATAGATTTGCGAAAAAAACAAGCCGGTTTCAGCACATAACGAAGTTTCATAGATCAATCAAAAACATTAAGAATCATCGTGAATTATTGAATTCAATGGAGTTCACTATATACATCACAGATTTCGAAATCGGATGTCGAGAATTCCGGAACAAATAATCATTATAATATAAAGGCACTATAAGAAGAAAATGAAACAAAAATGCTGCGTGAGAGTACATAAGCGAGCCAGTCAACATAGGCTCCGGAGTGAAACAAGGTTGCCCATTCTCCCTGGTGCTCTTCAATACAGTTTGAGATGAAATAATGAAAGAAGCCACGCGCACATCCTTGAAATGGACATTGACAAGTCTCTTGGAAGATTTAGACTACACGCATAACATTGCCCTTTTTTCCCAAACATACGAAGGGATGCAAGCGAAACTCAACCTCTAACACGATAAAGTAAGAAGAACTGAACTCCGATTATATCCACGCAAGAATAGGTCCTTGTCTCTTCTACACGATTATCTACCTCGTCGCGATGCAGGGCCCGAATAGGGTCACTCCAAATTCCCCTGGGTCGGATTAAGGTGTTATACGACCCGTGCCGATAATCAGCTTGGCTGGGGGCCCAGACAAATAGCCCAGTCGCGAACGGAATATCCGGATACCTGGCGCCCTCCGGATTATTTAGCCTTGTCTTGCCAACTGCCAACTGGAGGTTGGCCAAGCTTGAAGATAAGAAGGGCGACTACAGACAGGCCCTCGTTATATTGAATAAAGAATGGCTGGCTTCTCTGCAGGAGCAGGGGTTTGTGACCAACTATGGGTTTTCCTCTATAGCACTAAAGGTGCACGAAACGGGCACTAGGGTAGAGGAAACTGCAAAGGCGTCTGTTCAAACACCATTTTCATCAGAAGCAGAAATGCTGGATGGGTCGGATCTGACTGACGACGACGTTATGCATCTCGGTCTGGAGGGGCCCTGCTGGACCTGAACCTCAACAACGATGCAGAGAAAACGTTGGTGGGGGTTGACGAAAGCAGTAATGCTTCGAATAATCCAGATCAATCTCCATCACTCTAAAGCGGTATCGGCTGCGCTCCTTCTCCGCCTACAGAGGGGTGGAGAAGACATAGTTCTGATCCAGGATCCCTGGCTAGCAGGTGGAAGAATAGATAAGATAGATAAGAGAAAAATAGATAAAAGATAACGACGGAAAGGTAAGATCATGCATATTAATTAAAGGTAACTTAAATGCTTTTCTGTTGCCTCTTTACAGCAATGAATATTTCACTGCAGTCAGGCGCGAGGTCGCTGGCAGGATCTCCTAGTGCGCCTCAGTATACCTGCCCTATGATTCCCAGGGGATGCTTCCACCTAGCAATCTGAGAGACCTGGTCGAGAAGGCGCGGTCTCTTGGCACTGGTCTCATCATTGGGAGCGATGCCAACGCACATCACGTAATCTGGGAAGCTCGGATACCAACACTAGAGGGGAGTCACTTTTTGATTTTATCTTGAGTACTAACCTCACACTATGTAATAGAGGCTCAGAGCCCACACTCGTTACTAAAAATAGGCAGGAGGTTATAGACATAACCATTGCCTCACAAATTATTTTTGGCTCGGTTACGAACTGGAAAGTATCGCAAGAGCATTCCTTTTTCGACCATCGCTATATAGAATTTGAAGTCGTTGCTAGGCACAATTCTCCTTTGACTTTCAGGAACCGCAGGCGGACTGATTGGCTAAGGTTCCGAGACTCGCTAAGCGATCTCCTTGGACCCGGGGTCACTTCACGTCCTGAGACGCCTGCGGACCTCGACAGTATGGTGTCTACGCTCACTGGATCCATAAATGGCGCCTCTAGGGAGGCGTGCCCGTTAACTCGGATAAAAGGCAACAAGAAACCACAATGGTGGTCCGATGGTTTAAACGCCCTTCGTAAAAAATGTGGAACTCAGTTTAACAGGGCGAAGTTCACCAGGGCACCATCTGATTGGTGCGCTTATAGGGATGACCTAAGGAAGTATAAGAAGGAGTTAAGGAGAGCTCAGAGGTCGTCCTGGAGGGAGTTTTGCGGCAGGATTGGAGAGACTGCGGATGTCTCCAGACTTCGGCGGGTCTTGGCAAGTGACCCAGCCGTGCCGAGCTACTTAATGGTTGCTGACGGCTCTTGGATACGCACTTTCCTGAAGGTCGCGAAGAGCATGCTCCGAATAGTCATTTTTGACGGCTTTGATCCATTTAAGTCGGCTGGCCCTGACGACATAGTGCCAGCGGAACTACAATGCGCTGCGGAAGTCATCCTTCCTTGGCTTAAGATCATCTATGAGTGCTGTATAGACTTAACGTACATTCCAAAAAAGTGAAATGTTGCTAAGGTGGTCTTCATCCCTAAGGATGGGAGAAGTTCTCACAGCTGCCCAAAGGATCTTAGAACTATCAGTTTAACGTGTTTTCTATTAAAGATATTGGAAAAGTTGATGGACGTATACATAAGGAGTAACCTTAACCCAAAGCTTATATCTCCGACGCAACATGCTAATCGTAAGGGGAGGTCAACCCTCCCCTCCACTCTTTGATACACTACATTGAAAAATCTCTGGACTGCAGAGAGTATCCGATGGCTGCCTTCCTGGATATTGAGGGCGCATTTAACAATGTCGAGTCGCGGGCTATCTCAGGCGCTGTGGGGGCTCTCGATTCATGGCTCTCTAATAGCTCTGATAGGCAACATGCTGTCAGGTAGAACCATCAGGGCTAGCTTTAGGGGATCATGCATTGAGCGCTCCGTTGGTAGTGGCATCCCGCAAGCAGGTGTGCTTCCTCCTCTTCTCTGGAACCTCGTAATTAATCAATTACTGATATGCCTGGAGGGGGAGGGTTACAAGGTGATAGCTTACGCTGATGACTTGACTTGCTCTGAGCCTCGTGTCTGGCTGGGCTGTCGGCTGTGAGTTGACTATCAACCCACAAAAGACGGAACTGGTTATTTTTAGTAGGAGATATAAAATACCAACAATAACTCCGCCGACACTCAACGGAATCCGCTTGTACTTTATCAGGGAGGCTAGATTCCTGGGTCTAATTTTTGATTCAAAGTTGAGCTGGAGTTCCAACGTTATGGAGAGAGTAAGGAAGGCAACTATTGCGCTTTACTCATGTAAGAAGGCCGTCGGGAAGAGGTAGGGCCTGAAACGAAGCATGGTTTATTGGCTATACACCGCAGTGGTAAGGGCAACCCTGATGTATGGCGTTCTGATGTGGTGGCCAGCGCTCCACACAGCGGGGGGCCTCAGGCTGATAAGCAAGATTCAAAGAATGGCGATGGTATGTATTGGTGGGGTATTACGCTCCACCCTGCTCAGGCTCTCGAGATTCTTTTCCATCTGCCGCCATTAGATGTACTAGGTTGTCAGATATCTGCGGGATCTGCGGTGCGCTTGCGGGCCGCATCTCAGTGGTCTTGGGCCCCTAGGGGCATGCTTCCGTTCTCTTGGATTGTGGACATGCTGTGGGGCCAACTGATTATGTGCCCCCAGTGCTCTCATTCACGAGGAACTTTGGGACCTCGATTCCGTTTAGGGAAGCCTGGCTGAACGAGGAGGTACTGACGACGGATCAGTACATTTTTACACGGACGGATCCAAACTCGTTGGCAGGGTGGGCGGGGGAGTTTATTCTAAGCAATTAAATTTTGAGCTCTCCTTCCATCTGCCGGATCACTGTAGTATATTTCAGGCCGAGGTGGCCGCAATTGGGGAGGCTCTGCGCTGGCTTGGGTGCAATGCAACGTCGTACGACTGGTGGCGTCAGTATTTTCACTGACAGCCAGGCCGCGATAAAGGCACTGGGCTCTGGATAAAGGCACTGGCTCTCTCCACCTCTAGAACGGCCCGAGACTGCAGGTCGTCTCTCAATGAGATGGCAGGGCAGTTCGAAATAAACTTGGTCTGGGTCCCCGGACACAGTGGGGTTCCAGGTAACTGCAAGGCGGACAAGGTTTCGAGGCATGGAACTACTCTGGAGATTCCACCTGAAAAGGAGAACTTGGGCATGGCTCTAAGAACCCTAGGGCTACCGCTGTGCAACGCGGCAGTGGAGCGCACCAACCTTAGATGGGCTAATGGCGCAATGTGTAACGCGACAAGGAATTTGTTGCCAAAGCTGGATTTACGTCGAACAAGGGATCTGATCTCTCTCAAAAGGGAGGATATCAGTGCTGTGGTAGGGGTACTGACGGGCCATTGTCTGATCAATGAACATGCAAGGAGAATGAGCCGCCCTCCAAACGATCTTTGTAGGAGTTGCTGTGACGAGGGGGAGGAGGAAACGGTGACCCACTAAAATCAAATTTCTAAAAACAAAACATTAAATTAAGCTTACGAATCACTTTTATAATAAATTAGTCGTTTTGTATTCATTTAAGACATTCCTAACCTACTCTACTTTTCCGTCTAGTTTCTCAAATTAAATTTTTTTTTTTGCTTTTCATTCATTTTTCAAATTACTCTATTAAAAGTTTTCTAATTATTCTACTCTATACAATTTGTTATATACCTATAAATTTTTCAAAAACTTACAAAAAACAAAAAAACAATTTTGTAAATAATTAAAAAAAAAATCCAAATCGTTATTACACAAAGAGAGTATTTTGTAACTTAACTACTTTAGGAAATTTACTCTTTTTTTTTTTAAATCTTAGTAAATTAACAGCTTCAGTCCAATTCATTAACAAGCAATTAACTTAAATCAACAAAACTATTTGGAATTTTGTTTGTTTTTTGTAATTTTGTTTTTCCAGAAAATTTAATCACCTTTTCTACTACTACCTTTATTATTTTTATATATATTTTATTATATTTATATAACTTTATTATTTTATATATGTAAGCAAATTGCAAGTTGAGAAACATTAAAAGAGTTAAAAATTGAAGTAAGAACAAGAGAAAAAAAATAAATGAAAAAAAAAATTGTTGAACAGTTGAACAGAAACAAATTTTTGTGAACTGAAATCATAAATCAAAATTTTCTTGTGCCAGGAAGGATTTCATTTTCCTATAATATTTTCTCAAATTTTTTCTCCATTTTCTTTACATTTCTTCTTTTTTTTATTCAATAAATCTATATGTTAAAGGTAAATTTAAATTTTTTTGTTCCATTCCCTTTAAACATCCAAACCCTTTTAACTCCCTGCTTTTATATGAAATCATAAGTACGTTCCTACCTATCGTTCATACCATAGTTACTATGGTGTGGATACTACGGAATTAAACGCTTCACATAATTTTATTTCTTCATAATTGGAGAAGTAAATTTTTTGTAATTTCTTCTACTTTTATATTTCGTTCTTATTTTTCGTTTTTTTTTTTCAAACTTTCATTTGAATATTTTAAAAAAAAAAAAGAACAACAAAAGGAAATTGTTAATTTTGCAAATTTAACAGAATTTTACAACATTGACTCATTAAATTCTAGAATTTAAGACACTTCAACCCCTTGAAATTGACTATAAATTCATGTTTTGTCTACTACTTATATAAAATTATAAAGTTTCAGTGATGGATCATAATATATGAGATTATTTATGTGATTCTTCGGGCTCCGAAATGTTGTCCAATAGTGTGAATTTTCAATTTTTAATGTGTTCTTGGGGACGATCACCAAATCAATATTATTTAAAATTCGAAAGATCGAACTGACGGTAATAACAAATTTAAAAATTTCTTAGCTAATTTGGTATGTCAATAATTTGAATATTAAATTTTAAAATGAATTGAACCTTTTCAATCAATTGGTTAGGAATTTCAAGCTTCGATTCGCCAAGTCAAATTTGATACTCCGATTCTGAAGCTTTAATCGTATATTAAAATTAATTTGTATACATTCGTGTTTTGTTCAAAATCTCAAAATTTAAACTAACAAGTAAGAAGTTTAATGTATAATTCATTAGCAAGCAATTCAATTTTTTAACAGGACTCTCATTTAATGTTCATTAATATTTTGTTAAGCACATTTGGAACTCATTTAAGACTCGATACCCTTCCAGTTATTTCGATAGTATCTTCTAATCCTGAACGAGAACTTTATTTTCATTGTATAACTGCCACTGCATCACTGATCTTTGCCATTAACCGAGAATTAAAAAACCGAGAAAAAAAAAATTTAATGGATTAAAGTGGATTGCATATATAATAGAAAAGTCTAAAAAATTAATGAACAAACAAATTTTATCAGGACAATTACAAAATTTCAAAAAATTATGAAAAAAAAGGAAAGAAAAATATCAAATCAGATTTTATAAGCACAAGGAATTACAAAAAAAAATTCATTTTATTCAATCTAAGAATTGAAGTTTTTTAGCTCCCAAACAGGATAATAAAAATTCAAAAAAAAATTTTTTTTTTAATAACATAGGAAGGAATAAACCAATTTCAGGAATAAGAGAACATTTAATACAGCCAAGGGGTAAACAAAAAAAAAAATTTTTTAATTTTTTTCTGTTGATTTTTAGTAGTTATAAGCAATTTTTTTACCTCGATTCATTGTTCTTTTCACCGCAAAAAATAACAAAAACAAGAACAAGGACTCAGACGGAAAAGATTTTGCAAAAAAAAAAAAATTTACATATAAAATGTACATAGCAAGAAAATGTTAAAAAAAAAATTTTGAAATTGTATTTTTCGATTTAAGAATTTTTATTGTACACTCTAATATTTTAATGCACTTCCCTATATAAATAAAAGGCAACATAATATGTATTGTTCCGTTTCTTCATGTCCAAAATCTTATTTTAAAAAAAAAAACAAATTGGGCGGGTAATCGAAAAAAAAAAATAAATTTAAAATTTTATATAGATTTAATATAGATTTTACTATGAACATGCACACATTTGTCCACACTTAAGGGAAATTGTCAATACTTGCTTTCCTGGAAAACATTTTCGGCCTATTGAGGTTGATTATATTGTAGTGATTATGGTAGTTTAATATTTATTCTAGTATTTTTTATCTATGCAATGTGAATAATTTTAAACAAAACGAAAATATAAGCGTTTTATAAGACCATTACTTTTCGCGTAATTACCCATATCCGTGGGTAATTGTGCGCATACCCATGGGTAATTGTGCACAAAATTAAAAGTGTTTCTAAATTAAATAGGAAATCTTTATTAATTCACATTCAGAACATAAGATAATATAATATAACACAAAATTGGACTTGATTGATTTGGCAGTAATTCGAGAAAAAGCCACCCTAAAGTCAGGTTTTTGGATTATTTTCAAAATTTTTTAAAAAACACGAAATTTTTCTGAAATTTTTGTTACTTCTTTTTCGGTGCGCTATATATTGAGAAGTAAAAATCCTCCGTATAATATATTTGCTTCCCCCCCCCCCCCCCTCCCACAACAATCCAAACGATTTTTTGCTGGAAATTTTTCAGTCTCTGACACCCTAAATTTCTTTCTATTAAAACTACAATAATTTCAGCTCTGTTATTGCGAAAAACATATTAAAAAATTGAAGGTTCCATTTAAATACAATCAAAACGTAATATAATAAAGTAATGATAATATTTTCAACTTTGTATTAAATCAAAAAATTACAAAAAAAAAAATTTTAATATTGAAGCAAAGATCACAGAATTGATATTGTTCTTATCTAAAGGATAATAATGTGAAATTATCAATTTGGTATTATTTATTTAAAAAAAAACAAATTTTAATATTAAAAACTAATGAAAATTTTCAAATATAAAAAATTAATCTATCCCAACTCTAGGAAAATTTAAGTTAGATAAAGGTACTAATTATAGCTGCATTACGCTTCTTAACTTTATACTATTTTTATACTATTTTTATACTACTATTTTTATACTAATAGAATTTTTATACTATTTTAAAAAAAGAATTGGAAATTTTATTTCTATATATGCTTATTTTTAACAAAAAAAACTATGATCTTGTAGCACTTTTAAAACAAGCTGTTATCTTTATTTTAACAGACTGCAGCTCGAAAACTAGTACATTTGCCTTCCACCCACACAATTTTTGCTAGAAATTATTGAATCACTCAAATTATTTGCCATCTTATGTGGAACAATCTGTATAGTCTTAAACAATATTTTTAAATAATAATTTCTTAATTTCAAACAATACCAATTCGAATACAATCGAATTTTTCTTAACCTACTATATTATCATTGAGAGTCTCGTTAAATATTTATGTCCTAGCATGTACTAGAAACGTAATATGCTCACAAATCTTACGCCTTTCTCACTCTGTTATAAACAAAGTAATAAGTTTATGATATCGTTCCAAAGTCACTCGGCTGTCCAATAGCACAAAAAATTAAATCTTAAAACTTTACATAAGTAAATTTTCTATCAAAGACAATAATAGTAGTTTATTATTCTTTTAATAACACAAGAAGATTCTGAAAAAGAAAGAAAACCAAATGAAAATTACTAAAAAGTAGACAAAATTGCAATTTTAAACCAAAAAAAAACTTATTTCACTACTAGTTTTAGAATGAATTTTTCAATAAAAAAATATTTGCATTTTTGTTTGTATTTTGACTTTATTTTCCTCATTTTTTTGTTCTTTACAATGTCCTTTTTTATATAGCTTATAAAATAGCAAAGAAAATGAAAATTCTTAAACTATAATTCTTTTTTGTTATTTAAGAAATTATTTGTCAATATTTCTGAGCAAAATTAATTCATGATAGTCTCCAATAATGGCAACATTTTGTAATGAATGCACAATTTTTTTTTCTTATTTATTAATGATAGATGAAAAAAAAATATTTTAGTTTTTTTAATATAAATTTTAATTTCGGATTTTAAGATTGATTGATTTTCCATTTTATATAGAAGAAGAGATTAATTTTCATTCTCATATTGTAGATCATTAAAATCAGTTCCATTAAAAAAGTGCCTTTTGACCCATAAGAAATAAGCTTATAGGTGAAGGGTTATAGATTTACAATAGAAAAGCATCTTATTCATGAAATTGTATATTATATACGCAGTTGATCTAAAACAAGGATAATCAAAGTAAATAATTCGTTTATAATGAAATTTCCAACAAAATTTTGAATTAACCTAACAGGAACATTATTGAATCCCAATTCCTCAATATTAAAACATTAAGTATTCAATATTAAGAGCTTGTAATCGAGGAAATTGTAAAAATTTCAAGTTAAATTTGAAATTTGTTTTCCAAATACAATATTTAATAAATAATGATTGTTTTGGTTCTTTCGTACAATATTAATTTGCATAATAATTGGTGCTTGGCCTAAGCGGTTTGTCTATGATATTTAATAAGGTTTAAAGACCTGTTCATTTATAAAGACGATTTATATGAGTACGATAATTCTATGCTTTAAAATAATATTTCTAATTCTTGTAATTCTTGTAGTCCTATAATAATTAATTTCTATATTCCAACAAAAACTCTATTCGAATTTTGATCGAGAACTGTCTTAAATTTTAAATATTTTTCATATAGCAAAACCTACAATAAAATTTTAAAACGTGTCTTTTTAAATTTCAAATTTTCTTTTTTTTTTTACCATTAGCCAGAATTTTTTATAAAATACCTAAGTAGATATTTTAAAATACACACACACATATACACTTACTTATAAAATAAACTGTACATTAAACAGAAAAAAAAAAATTAAAGAATCCTTAAAATTTCATTTGTCTTCAGAGTAGAAAAAAAATATGAGATGAGGGAAATTCTATAAATTACACATAAGATATACAAAAAAATAAAAAGAAAAAATCAATTTTACTTTCATTTTCTTACAAAAATTTCTAAGGGTTTTTTTCGGTAATGTAACACGAAAGATAAAATAATTCTATAGAAAAATAAAAAAAAAAATGTAAGAGAGAAAAAAATCCTTAAAAAACAGAGAACACAAGAAAAAAAGAAAATGGAAAATAAATTGCCTTTTTCTCTTTTTTTTTTAATGAAAAATTTTTTTGAATCCATTTTTCAAGTATTTATACGAAAATTCCAAGAATATGTGTACATATCCTTACATATACTGATTAATTCTATAAAAGAAAGAAGAAAAAAAAAATTTATCTTATATAAATTTTCTTTTAAATGTGGCACTCATGCAGCATATCTTTATAAAATGTTTTGGGCATCCAAATAAGTGATATAAGAACACAAGCTTATATAGATCACATGTTGATTATATATATATATATATCTATATATATATATTTATGTACACCGGGGCAATCTTATGGCCATGTCAAGATTTTTATACGAAAAATTCGGTATTCATTCTACATCTCCAATAATGACTAATGCATTGTTCTAACCAAATATTTATTAAATAACCAATTTCCAGACGAGCTCATTTAATTAAATATCCAAATTGGCAATTATGTACCACTTAGTTTGTATTTGTACAATTTTTAAATACAATAAAAATTGCATATTTGAATTTAGAACAGCACGCATTTAAATAAAATCGTTAAAAAAGTGGTGTATTTTAAAATGAAAATATATATGTCATTCAAACCAAAAGAGATAAATAAGTGTGCAGTGTTGTACAGTGTAAAAAATCACACATATAATTCGTAATACAAGACAAATTTCTTGTATTACATTTATAATTTTTATGGTTCCATAATTTTTTCATCAGCAACAAAATCCTCTACTATCATAGCCTATAATATTGCGAAATATATACATATATAAATAGTTTCAGTGCGAAGAATTCATTTCAGGATCTTATTTTGCAAATTGCAGTACATATAGCAGTAGTCATAGAAATTCTAACAATAAGTTCAATAAAATCTTACAAATATTTTGAATTTAAAAATATTTCTTGAAGATTTGCCCTTATATATCACTATATTATATGTACATTTATATATATATCAAATTCTTTAATGATATATAAAATAGCATATAAATTTATAATTTGTATAATATCTATATACAAAATGTTATTCATAAAAGAATTATTTTAAGGGCATATAATATAAGAAATAAATCTAAAATTTTCAAAAATAAGGATTCAAAGGAAAATTTTGTCTTTTTTCTTTCCTTTGTTTCCATTTTTTCGAATTTTTTTTTTTTTTGATATTTATTTTTTCTTTTCCCAAATTTTATATATATATTTTTCTCCCTTTTATTATTTACCAAGTAGCTTATGGCGTTATGTTTAACAGAAAACTCAACAGCTCTATTATTTTATGTAAACACACCTATTTTATATAATATATGAAATCCCATTTATCCCATGTACTTATATATATCTATACATATATATTTTCAAAGTCCTTTTTATATGCCATATAAATAGATTTTATAACACAGTGATATATAATAATAATTTTAGAATATATAACATGTGTCCACATATACATATTTACCCACATATATAATTTCTCTATTAAGATAAGAATTTTGTAATATACCATTTATAAAACAAGTATATATGAATATATATATATATATATATATATTAAATACTTGATATAATATATATGTTATATTATATAACAATGTATTGTATGAATATAGAAATTAAAGTTAAAAAATTGCAAAGGACATTGACAAAAATTCTTACCCTCTTGAATAATAATATCTAAACAAAATCAAAAAAAAAAAAAACAAAACAAAAAAAATTTTAACTAAAGATTAAAAAGGAAAATTTACTCACTTTATATAACAGGAACAGAAAAATCAGCACACACGTATATATGCATAGATATAGTTAACCCAAAAAGGACATGTACGACATAATAATAATAAATAACCAACAATAAATGAAATATATATATATGTACTATGTACATATACAAGTACAATATTATAATTTATATACAAACGCATTATATATTATTCTAAAAAATAATTTCAAAAAAATAATAAAAAAAAAAATAATAAAATATAAAATTGTACAGATCCTTTTCATTGTTTTCATAACCATATACACATATTATATACATTTACCCATGGATATTAGCATTTACATAATATATGCATATAAATTTATTATATATTTTCAACATATGGCCTTTTATAAGAATATATATTATATATATATATATATATTATGTTAAAAAATCACCCTAAGGCGACATCCTATTATATCACACATCGGGTTTTTTTGAAAATTTTTGATATAGAAAAATCCTTTGATCTTTCATATATATATACGCATTTCATGTTATTGTGTAGCAACATAGAGAGAATATATGTACATATAAATATATATATATACTCGATATATAAATATATCGAGTATATATACATATATATATATATATATATACGAACATGTAAGAAATATAGTTCTTAATTTATAATACACACATTATTTCAGTATATATATTGGCGTTAGTATATATATATATATATATATTTCCTTTTCCATATCCTTATATATATATATATATATATATATAAGGATATGGAAAAGGAAACCATTATAACATATGAAGAAAAAACAACAATTCCTTACTTTTGAGTATATTCCGAAATATATAATATTAAGGATATTTTGTGATGATCATAAAAAAAAATTTATCATAGCAATAGAAAGTAAAAAAGGACATGTTTATGATATTTTCTTTTATATTACGCTTATATACATTTATAAGAGTATACTAAAATATAGGGTAATATATACTAAAACATGGGTATTTAAATATAGGGTAATTTTAAATCAAGGAATTTAATCTATAATTCTCATGATTTTAAAATTTCGCACAATTCAGAAATGACAACTGATATAAGATGAATTATGTTTTATTAATACCGTATACTGGCAATATTTAATTCAAAGCTTGCTAAAAAAAATTAGTTTAAAAAAATTTCAAAATTTAGTTCAGTTCAGATTATCTCTAAAGGGAGAAAAATAAAGAACAGTTCAGTACAGGAATAAGTTTTCCTGCTGAACCCATATATTGTGAAAAGGTTAGACCACATTCGAGACAATACGAAAAATTCTTCTTGTGGTATTTTTTCTTGTAGAGAAGATAGCTAATATTATAGGCGACAATTTCATGAAAGAAACTGAACCACAATTACAATAGCACTTGTGTTATTTATATCTGAAAGCGCCTTATTCTACCCTACGGTAAGGTATTCTTATTATTTACTTGTATAAATACATATATGGGCCCTTAAATATGACCGTAGAAAATAATACATGTGTAGGCTTTTTGAAAGCCTTAAAAAAATCTATGCTTTTTGGGTATGAAAACAAAAGGGACATTGTACACAAAAAAAAATCATATTAGAAAAATAAAAGAAATCTCTCCACACACAACAAACATTTAAAAAGTATGTGTTTTTGTCTTTTGTCAAAAAAAAAAATTTTTGTTTTTAGAAATTGAAATTTTTCTTTTGATTTTTTATAATATTCTTATTTTTATATGAATTTTTTATACAGGTATACTCTATGTCCTCACACTCCATTATGACATTACACACATAATAAGGCTTTGTGTACATTTTACAGAAGAATAGCATCTATAGTTACATAAAGCTCAATTACAATTATATATGGGGGGTTTTGTTACAGTTAACTGATCTGGAATTAAAAATATTCCGTAGGCTATACATAATATTTTCTACCTTTTCTAAAAAATTTTGAATGATAATCAAAAAAAAATTTTTTAAATATTATAATTTTTCTTTCCATAGATTTATTATAACAATTTACAATTAAATAACTATTATAATTACATAAATATTTTTTAAAATGATTTTGATTATATGAAAAATCAAATAAATAATTTGTTCAACTTTTTCAAATAAAGAGAAAAAAGCCGAAGAGAAAATCTTATTTATTTGGTAATTTACTTTTTAAAATTAAAATAATCTTATTTTATTTTAAAATAATTTTAATATTTCTAATTATATTTAAGGTAATAAAGAACCTTACAGTTTAATTGAAAATCAAAAGTGTTATAACTCAAAAAATTTTAAATTTCTGGTTAAATATAACAATTCACGGTATATGAAAATTAAATTTTTTAGGACGAAAGTTTGTCGTTTAATTCAAAACTACAAAACCAAAATTATCTCATTATTTATTACATTTTTTCTGTATAACGAATTCATCCATTATAAAACCTTAACAACTATTGACTCTAAAAGCACTATATTCAAATAATAACCATAAATTTGTTAAATTGCTGGAAAATAAGGCCTATACTTAAGACTTAGGGTGCATCTCAGTAGGCTGGGCCTGCAAAGTAGAGACCCTTGGAGATTCTGTGAGGAAGATGGGGAAACCTCAGTAAACCTTCTAAGAGAGTGTAAAGCTCTTGTCCATATACGAGAAGGAAAATGCTAGGGTGGTTTGCTTTCACAGAGGCAGAAGAACGGTATTCAAGGCTTCACAAATTTCTTGAGTTCATTCAGGAGAGTGAGTCTCTGGTGTTTGTTGTAGGGTATAACCGGTGCTCAGAAGGGGAGCAAGAACAATAGATCCTTATACATGGTCGCGATGTTCTGTTCAATTCTGGTTGTACAAATCTACAAATTTACAAGGTCTATACTTTGATTTACTATACATAATAAGATAATATAAAAGTTTCATGAAATTTTTTAATTTTAAACTGGTTTATTTTACATAAATTGCTATTAGTTTTGCTATAAATAATTTGAATGTTCGTCGTATGTTGTTTAAACTCAAAATGGTCATTAATTTAATCCAAATTCATCAATTTTTTTTCGAGTTTTTATAATCCTGTTTTGAAGAAAACGTGTACAATTTTAAAAACTTTTTTGATTTTCTTTAATTCAAGGATTCTGAGAAATTCAGCAGCTACTAGACCATATAGAAGCTACACAATATTAGAAAAGAATACTTTTAAATTATATTGAAATTAAAATTATATTTCTTAAACAATTTTCGAATTTTCCTGACAAAAAAATTTAAGATTATTTTAAAATATATGCAAATTTATATTTTATTGGTAAAATAACAATTTAAATGGAATGTTGTATATAGTTTATCGTATCCTTGAATAAAAAATAATAGTAGAAAAAAAAGAAGACCAAAACTTAAAAAACTTATATAGAAAGTGTTCTGAATACATACCAAATCTATTCTTTGATATTAAAAATAAAATAGAAAAAAAAATTTACAAATAAAATAGTGCATCAAAAAAAAGGAATAAGATATTTTCAGACCATCAAAATGAAAAAGAGTGATACAAAAATAAAAAAAATAAAACAAAAATATTCCATTTGAATTCACTGTTATCACCATTACCATTATATTATGTACTTTGTTTAAAAGTAAAAAGGAATGCATATACGAGTAAAAAAAAAATACAATGTTACCTCAATTTTACTATACTATAGTTTTATTCGGTTTTTTGTCTTTTTTTCATAATATACTGTATATATATATACATCTTTTGTTCAAATATCGCACTAGAAAACAAATAGAAAATATTTCATTCTAGTCTATATATTTATGCACATACATACATAAAAATTTATATAATATAAAATTTAAATATAATGGGCAATCCAATCTTGTTAATTGTGCAGCTAGATTTCTGAAATATATTCTAACAATCATCGTAGTTATTAATGGAATCAAACTTAATTAAAATATTTTACTTCAAAAGATAATAAAACTTATTATCTTTTTAATAAGTTTTATTATCAGCACTATTGAGACAATGGATGCCTGTTGTTCAAAATTATCACCTATAGGATATTGCAAAATTATTAAATTAATTAAAAAATAATTTATAAAACAATAGGGATAAAATTATTTTCAAAATTAATATTGTATGCTCCTTAATTGTAAAAACAGAAAAAAAAGCGATGAACGGTAATGACGGACGAAACAGAAAAATTAACTGTTCAGTATTTTGTATATCACAACCACATGAAAGCAGACATTGTCAAAAAACCGTCAGCAGTATAATAGGATATTCTGTCATCAACCAGCACCGCTGTCACGAATAAATTAGCGGTGATAATTTCGTTTCATTCTCGGAAGTCTCATTTACATATTTCATCGCGAAAAACCACCCTTACTCTCTGTTTTCAATTGAAAGGTATAATTAGAAAATTAGATACATTTATTTCGCTATATAATATTGAATTTTTATCATATAACAAATGTAATAGCCTCGATAATAACTCCTAAATTTTTGTTCGTGTATAATGAATATTTTATTACAAAATTATTGGATTACTCCTAACACATACAGGTTTCTTTTAAAAGTAAAAAATTTTTGAATAGATTTTCCTTTTATAAGTTTTTATTTCTTTCTTTTCATAAAAGGTGCTTTCAAATACACCTTTTTTTGTATAAATCAGTGCATATAATATAAAATCCATCTAAAATATTTTGTACATATATGTGGATTTTATACAATATATTGAACTCTATTTACTATAGTGCATATATATGCAGTATAAAAGAGTCCTTTGTGCAACTTAAAAAAAAATATGTGCATCTATTGCAAAAATAAAATTCTATTTTCTTATTTTTTTTTTATATTTCTAAACAAAATATAGATGTGCTGATGTACAATATATAAAAGTAAAATAAATGACAAAATATTCATCCATCATATCATCTCATCATCTGTACCACCATTTCATCTCATCTGTTCTATATACATAGCGTAACTTCACCATTAAAAATAATAATAATAATAAAAACAAGAACAGAAATAAAGGACATTAAAAAATGGGCAAAACAACAAGAATTCATTCTTTATCAGTGCAACAAACAACAAGGAAAAAAAATTTAAAACTATACGGTAACACTATATTAAAATAGGGAAAACAAAAAATAAAACAAACCTTTTGGGCAACAACACAAAAAAAAAAAAACTATAGTTGCTATGTTTTAGATTATTTTTTTTTTCTATATTCACATTCCTCCTTTATGTGGAATTCATTTTAGGGATATGAAAAATTAGAAAAACACAGGGAATTAGAAAAATGCATAAAAAAAATCAAACCTCTATACACCTAAATAAATATTCTAGTACGAATTCTATGTACCTAAACCTTTATATATGATTATAATCCTTAGAAGTGAAAAGAAATTGTTTCATCACCAATATGAATAAAATTGAATAGTTTGGTATAATGCTCTATTTTATATTCATACAATATAAAAAACTAAACAGGAAAGAAGAACAAAACAGGATTTAGAATCTAATCTGATTGTGTATATATGTATGTGTATAATGTTCACATAGATATTTAGAATAGATGAAATGATTTTTTTTGTAAAAATTAAATTTAAAATATATTTTATTTTATTTTCTATTCAAAATTATGCCGCATAAAATGCAAAACAAATTTTATTTAAAATCAGAAAAAAAACTTAAAGTTTATACTAAAAAATTTTCTATTATACCGAACCTTTAAGGTGTTGATTATTATTTATCTAAAATATTTAAAGAGCAGCTCGAAAATTCAATTACTCAAATAATTTATGCAGTAGGAAAAATTTGTTTAGTTTAAAACCTGCCATTATTGCACGTGATATGTTGATTTTCTCCAGGACTCTTTCTGTGGTGCTCCGAATCGTAGCAGCAATCGCTTTTCGAAATTAAATAAACTATACATTCACAAAAAGAGAAAATTAAATAACGAAAACTAAAAATTTAATTAACTGACCATTTAGAAAAAAATTTTCAACCAAATAAAATAAATGACAGTGCTTGTTTAGTAGACAATTTTGAAATGGATGTCAATACAATAGGTCTATTCACAGAAAAAGAAAATTTTTCAAGCAGTCGCTTAGATCGAACAATACTGCCTTATTAACTCATAAAATATGTTAGAAAGGCAGTACCCACTTTATACACCTGATTTGCCGGAACTGAAAAATTTGACTGTGACTACATTCGCCTACAATACAGCATTATTGGCAGTAGGGCCATATGTTGAAGTATCACTTGAAGAAATTAAAAATCAAAATGTAAATATTGAGACCTCTCGGCTTATAAAGGACTGAACTCAGCTTATAAAGGAATGGCTGAAGCGAGTGAGATCTGTCTCCCATCATTCACGGAATGTAGGCACACAATCAAAATAAAGCAAAACTAACAGTTAGTCAGTTTTACTAGTTTCTGGAAGTGATGACCACCCAAGTGTGTTTTAGGTTGAGTTTAAGTCCCCCCCCCATTAAAATTGATAGGTCTAATGAAATTTGGAGCACTTAAACAGGAATTGAACCAGTAATTTACCGCTTTCTAGGCGGATATTCAACCAACGTGCTCTGCTTGTTTAAATATTATACAATAGTTCAGTAATCCAACAGACACATACCACTCGTAAAGCTCCAAAAAGTTAATAGCCCCATGTTATTGCTCTTATATATATAAAGCATATGCTGCTATATTCAGCACATTCATTGAGTAGATTACAAACAAATAAAACCTTCAACAAAATTGTGTGTCGCCGCAGTAAATTGACATTAATCTGTTAAGTTATATGACTTCATGTCTTTTTGGATTTTGTCACCTCATAAATCTTTCTTCAACAAGATTACTACAAAATTATGTGTGTTGTTAGCATCTTATCATCTGAAAAAGTAATACCTATTATTCCAGTTTGAGCTGCCGCAATATCATTCTTAATTTTCAACTTTATCTTTTCTAGATTCAATCATTATCTTTTAAATACAAAATATTTTTCATTTTCGCTCCAATAATAATTAAGTATTATAATTCACACTTATAAAATTGTAACACTTTTATACGAAATTAAAAAAAATACTTAAAATTTATTTAAAAATAAGCATATATTACGTTTGTATTGTAAAATCATAGTTCTTCCTATTATTAAATACACACATACAAAAACATACATAAGAACTTATAATCGCTGTTGTATATAAATGCAATATAATTTAGCTTCAAAGACAGTCAAGTAATTAAAATTTCCGTTCCTCTTTTTTTTTGTCTCAATGAAATACAAGAAAAAACAAAACAAGAATAAAATTTCAACTACATAAACACTAAATAAAGTCCTTAGTCCCTTTCGAATAAAATTCTTTACAACAACAAAAATTCTTGAATTTTCTATTTAATTTTCTCAATTTTTTTTCATTTGTCTTTCTTCATTTCCTAAAAGATTTTCTCATTTTAATCGCTAAATTAAAATGAAAAACAAAAAAAAAACATCAAAACTAACAAAGAAAAACGAATGGAAAATGCCAACGAAACACACAACAACCAAAAAAAAAACAGAAACAACAAAAAACAAAAGCAATCAACGAAAATTCATTCTACCATAATTTTTCTTATTTTATTTTTATTATTATTATTCTGTTTTTATATATGTGTATAAGTGTGTATTCCAAAAGAACGTATGTGTACCGTACAAAAGAGAAAAAAAAATTGCCAAAAAAAAAAAATAATCATAATAAAATAAGGGTGACTTTTTTTCTATACTAAAAAGCAAATATGGCAGCCAACACCAACAGACTTCGACACGTAAAGTGGCGTTACCATAACAACACAAGACCCTTCTTGACAGCTCTATTCAATTACTTCTTTCTTTTTGTTTTGCTTTTTTTTTGCTTGCTTGCTTTCTTTTTTCAGTTCAGAATTATTATTATTATCTGCTGTACATATCTGTGTACTTAAACATAAATACAACCGACCGTATACGTACGAGTACATATGAAATTACGTAAAATATACCCACTTATTTACTTAGTTACTCACTTACATATAAATTTATATACAAATTATATAACAGTTATAAAATACCGTACTTACATATTTTATTTACATTATATACTCAAATACCTATAAGGAAATGTATACGTTATAATTTATAATATAAGCGTTATTATCAATTTTATATACAAAAATAATATTCTTATACAAATAGTATAATATAATGTATGTAGATATTATATAACAGTTATAAATGTATAACATATAAATTAAGTATATTTTTCGATAAAACAGCAGGTTTTCTTTCAATTACAGACTTTTCATATTGTTATACACATGAATATAATACTCGTATATAAAAAAATAATGTATGTAGGTTTGTACATACGAGTATACTGTTATACAGCATCGACGATATATTTATATATATATATATACAGAAAGACTGCATCATTTTTTGCCTTTTATTGTAAAAAATGGAAAATTTGATTTTGTTTTCCAAAAATTTTTTTTTACCCAAAAATGTATGAGGATCAATGTGTATATACAAATGTGTAGAAACTAAATATAATATTATATAATGTATATTATTATATGTCTATAAGTATACATATATAAAGATGAGTAAACAAAAACCGTAATATACCTCGCGCTTTAAAATATGTTTACCTTAAGCTTTTTTTCTTATTTATTTTTGCGTTTATTTCTATCTCTTTTATTCTTTTCTGTTACTATATCAGATTCTTATATTTTTTAACATTGTACATAAGCGAGTTTAAAACACGAGGGACCCCAAAAAAAAATTTAATTTTTATTTTGTGTTTATACATTTTTTTTTATGTATGTGCATGTGTATGTTCCGTACCATATCAAATTTTAAAAAATTTTTTTCATATGTTGATAATATGCACATACAGACACTGCATACACACATTTTACATAAATTATGATGAGTACAATAGGTAAATACGCATAAATAATGTTAAATTTATAGGACATCAATACAGTGTTAAAGTCGAAGCGACAGAATTGGAGTTCTTGACGAAGCCTCCTTCCTTCGAATATCACGGTTTAAAACAGTCACACGCATCTTATTCGAGAAGAAATAATGGGGAGTATCTTCAAACATCGAAATCAGATGGTAAAGTCTCAGGTTTGGGAAAGCTCGTTCTGAATACGGTGACTTCTACTAGTCGTAGACAGGGGTATTGCAGACTGACTTAAAGTGGAAATCGACAGTGGAAAAGACTAAAGCTAAAGGCAGTTGTGATCAAAACTAACACAACTAATAGAAAGTCATTGAGAGTGAAGTAGTCAGCCGTCAAATTGTGGGAATTAAACAGTACCATCAGCTGCCGTCTCGGATAGATCTAACATTGCAAACGGAGGAAGTAGAATGATGGACATTGAAAAGGGTCCTCTGGTGACTGAGTCAATAAGGGTACAGCACCAATACAAACTCTGGAACTGCATACCCATTTGAATTTTTATTACAAAATAACTTAGATATTATAATTAATAGAGGTAACAAACCGACCTTTATAAACGCAATGCGCAGAGAGGCCATAGAACTCACCATATAGATAGTCTTTTGGTCAACCCTCAAATATTAATAAATTGCCTCAAATTGCAGCATTCCTCAAAGGTAATTAAATCAGCTTATATTAAAATTTTAAATTACCTATCTTATTTCATTATTAACACATCGTCAACTTTGTTTGTTGAATTTTCCAAGTGACTATGCAAAATATTATTCCAATTACTCGTATAAAAAACAACAATTTGTCTTCTATATACTGAAAACTTTTCTTTGTCAAAATCATATACTGACTTTTCAAATATAAGACAAGATCGCCTACAACCATAGAAAAAATGACAATATCAGTTATTATTTTCATAAGAAAAATTTTTCCACCGTATGATTTTCTATCAGAAACAGTGAAATTTTTTCTTCTTTTATGCTTAAATTATGTAAATTTTAAATTCAAACATAAAAATAATATAAAATAGATGTAGGTATGCCTGTATTTAACGTGTCTATATAAAAAGACGAAATATTGGAGGCTATATACGGTATTGTCAGAATTTGTACACTTACATTAAGTATAAAAACCGTTGTTTTATTTTTACATGTACCTATATAAAATATAATGTTTGCCTCCAAAAATCTTCTTTATATGTATAGGTAAATTACATAAGTATACAATATACATATAAGGTACACATTTATCAGTCAGATAAGAGTATATATATAGAAAAAAGTGTATAAAAAGGATAAAAGAAGAATTAACAAACAAGAAGGATATGATTGTTGTCCTCGACATTCTCTATTAAACTTTTTTTTTTGTTCTTTTTATTATTATTGAATTGTTTTTCTTTTCAACTTCAATGTCGATGTTATATACCTTCAATATTATTATTTCGTTGTTGGATCCTTTAGCATAGCACAAATACAATATACAAGTACATTTAGATATTAAAAGGCTTCAGGGTGCTATATTATATACCATCATGCTTTTATTTCAAAAACAAGGAAAAAAAACAGAGAACGTATAATATAGTAGATAAATATATAGGTAAATATTATTATGAATTATTATTACTATAAGTACTATGTATAAAGATTCAAGTAGAAAACAAGGAAAACAAATGAAGAGAGATAGAGGTCCTTTTTTATATACAATATACCCTTATAATATAAAAGGTAGAAAAAAAAGAACCAAGTAACAGAAACGCAAAAAAAAAATAAAAATTTCTTTGTAATCCTTACGCTTACGAATAATTTTATTGTCGTCACATTCAGTTATTCTGTTTTGGGTTGTTTCCCAGCTTGTTTGCATTCTTTTTTGTCCAGTGTAATCGTTTTAGTTTAATAATTTAAAAACCATATTCGACCTGCATGTAAATTCGAATCTAAATGAGTTCTGTATGATAAGAAATGTTGATATCAATGATAAAATTACCTGTGTTTTCGACAGTATTATGCCGATAATGCAATCCAAGTTTTTCATATCGTATACGCAAAGAAATGTGTCTTCAGAGTCACAGCGAAGAACAAGAATAAAGTTCATTTTGCAATGGATTTCTTGATAAGGCATGGTCCAATGAATAAAAAACCTTCATACTAATTATAGCTTACCGCGCTAATGTATATTTCAACTCTATTCTGCGGTGCGGAGGATCAAACATAGCTTTAAATGCTTTGTATTCTACCTACACCTTGGATGCCATTATCAAAACCCTGCGGATATCTTATCTAATCCAATGTGCAGTATCGTAAAGTTCCTTGCCCCTGAAGAACAAGGAAGTTTCAAGACCCTGAAAATAACTGTAATAAATCAGATAGGTGCGATGATATTTGGTGCTTAGACACCAACCCTTAACTTACATCCTACAATCTATAAGTCTTATATTACAGGAATTGACCAAGTTAATTAAATACTAACGTAAAGCTCCCATTTAAAAAAAAAAAAATTTAAAATTAACCAGTGCTATAGAGTAAATTAATCATAGCAAAATGTAGTAATACCTATGTCCACAAACATTATTATCCTTTCTCTCAACAAAATAAATCTTTTATTATATAATAAAAATTTGATATTTTTTTAAATAAAATCACATAAGAAAAAAATCAGGAAAAGCCAAAAAACAAAAAAATTTTTTTTTCCGAAGGAACTTCAATTCATTCTTCTTTATTAACCGATAAATTAACCGGAACATTCATTATCATTATAGTATAATAATTAATAGTAAACACACAATCATGCATAATTTTAATATCACATAGGAAATCTACAATATTTCGTACAATATTTTTATAGCAATTACACAAATGAATTTGTACACACAATCATACAAAAATATTCACATTTATAATAGATATACACACAAAACAAATATACCGGTAAAAATGAACTTTAAAATTAAGTGATATCAAAGTATCTTCATCTCTATGTGTTATATTCATAATATTATGTACAGTTATATGCAATCATTTTAAAGGTATGATAAGCATAAAATTCCTGACAGTAATATTAAATGTAAATATTAATATTATTGTTGTAATAATTATTATTACGGTATTACCATCCAACAGTTAAACGTTATACACCCGTATACACGTTATAGGTAGATAAATAGAGGTATGTATGTGTATAATGTTCTGATGAATCCTTTTTCAGGAATTTTTTTCATTTTTCATATACATACATACTTATTTACGTATTTTACATGTATTATAATCGTATAGTCATTGCCATTTTTTTTATTAAGTCGATTTCAAATTTTATAGTCCTATACAACAACAATATGTATAAAAAAATATATTTTACTTCCTTTATTATTATTATGATCATTGCATCATTATGATTTTATGATTATCAATATCATATATTGTTATTCAGAAATAAGTAATTTATGAAAATGATTAAAATGATTTTGATTATAAACATCATCACTACATTCACTGTTATTATTATATTAATATTACCTATGATAATTATCAAAAATTTCAGTACATACATACAATATATGGGTAAATAGTTAGGATCATGATTATTACCATCATTTTATACATATTTACGTTATTAAAATTTTATTAAGATCACATTGTTTTTTCTGAAGGGGACGTCTGTCATATTCAGAATTCTATATAACGTATTGGATGTACATATGTATGTACATCTTACAACACAATCATAGTTACAAAGAAATTTTACTGAGGTGTATATGCAGAAATGTACATATTGTTCAGGGATATTTTAAACATTTATAAGTAGTATTTTATGATGTCAGTCACATGGCTATTTTTTTTTTATTTTCAAATTAAATTTTTTTTTAAATAAATACAAAATTTTTCAACTGTAAATAATCAGACCTTTAATAAAACTTGGTGAACGAAAACTGTTGTAGGATTTCAATTTTTGAACTTCCATCGAAGACGATGTGGATCAAGAATGAGGACTCGCTTTTGCTGGATGTACGCACTATATACACGAGGAAATATAGGATGTTGATGCTGTGCTACAAAAAAACTTAATAGGAAATTGAACTCGTAAATACAATGGCAAAGAGTTTGTAAGGTACCATACTTAAATTGTTTTCCAATAGTGTAGAAGAGCCAGTTTTCCACAATCGGCATTGCCAGGAAATTAGGGCAATAAAGAACAGAAAGTTTTAAGAAAAGTTTTATTTGGTAAAGGATCGGCAATGATAAAATAAAAATCTATCGGCAATGCTTCACAACACTATCGAGCAAAATAACCAAGACACTTAGTACCGTATGTTTGAACATTTGTCAGATTTTCCAAGATGTTAGTAGCGATAAAGAAGATGAAATATTTGAAAAAGTTTTATTTTGTGAGTTTTTTGGAATATTTCAAAGGACCAAGTTTGTGAACCTTCTGATCTCTATAAGATTGTAGTCTTTTGCAAATAAAGGTTTCCGTTGTGGCTCAATACTAGATATTTCCTTTAACCATGCTCCTTCTCTTGCTAACTTAATAGCGCTAGCTATTAAGTGAATTTTGAATAATAAAACTCAATTCAAGTTCTTTCATATTGTCTATGGTCGTTTACTAAACCACGATTTATTATGCTACGATTACGTCCACTTACATCACTAAAGGGTATATAATACTCCTAGCTACTCAATAATATATCAACGTTCCATTTAATAATAAACACATTCAACTAAATACTAGAGAAAATTCATCACATCCCTTCATTTTTCTCTGTGGACACATTTATATGCGCCGATTTCCAATATGTATTACAGAAATATACATTTATTATACGCATGAGGTCTTTATCAATAACTATATATAATATTATTATTTTCAATAACTTTTGGTTTTATTTTTTTTTATTTTTGCACCATAATATCATGTTCTCTTGTCAAAACGTTCCCAGGATTAAAAAAAAAATAAAATTTAAACCAACAAAAGAAAAATTATCAAAAAAATAACGGAAAAAGGATTCTCAAAAGTTGTCATTTTGTTTAATCGTTAGATATGCCTCGTATATGTAAATAATACTCACTATTGTATATTAAACGGTATATAACATCCCAGTGTGTTTACAAATGAAATGTTAATGATTCCGAATCGGTAAATATCAAAAAAACAAAACCATTATTATACTATTTGGTTTTTTGGCTTTTATTCAATAATATGTAAAAATATATGTGCATATAAATATTATATACGTATTATATATCAAATTCAAAAGAGTCACAAACAATTCAACATATAACTGTGTGCTTTTAAATGGTGGTTATTTTATTATTAATAATAAGGACATGCCATATTTTATATATATATATATCAATATATTCCTGCCTATATACCAATATGTATACAGATTATAAGAATATGTCAAAAAAACTTTTATACATTATTTCATACAATATTCACACATATATATCACATATATCACATATTTAATAATAATAATTATTATATAGGAATAATGAGAATTAAAATTATATTTAAGCGGCATTATTATTATTATTTTTATAGTATATATGAATCCGCGCCGAGGACGTTTACAAAAAAAAAAAAAAAAACAAAAATAAAAAGGTAATTATTAGCTTATTGTCAGAAAGGAATCAAACAACAGCAATAAACACAATTGAAATAAACATGAAAAAAACACAAAAATCCCACCGCAATATTATTTATGTTTTTTTTTTTTTCTGTGTTATATAAGTATTATTTTGTTGTTGGTTTTTGTTTTTTACATATTACAGCGATTTTTAACATTTCTCATATTATGATTGTATTATAATAGTTAATAAGCGGTCATATCGAATTACTCAAAGTGAATTGTTTAAAATGATGCGATCTTTTTGCAGTTCTTTTTACCGGCAATTATTTTTTTTTTTTTTTTTCAATAAAGTACATTACAAATTTTTTTCTTCACATAAGGAAGGTTACGTTATGTTTATATGTTTCCTTAAATGATATTGATACTTACTATATATGATGATGATAAGTCCGGCATAGGGTGGAAATTTTAAAATAAAAAAAAAAATTCAAATATTTGGCGGCTTTTTTTTTTTTTTGAGAATTTTTAGAGTAAAGGTTAAATTTTCTAAAATTAGAATATCGAAAATTGAAAATTTCAAAAAATTAATTTGATTTTCTTCAGAATAGTGAGTTTCTTTTGCGGAATACACCTTAGTACCCTCTGCAACCTCTTAAGTAAATACATCGTCTCTAACTCTACTGAATTTAGTCATAAAATTTTTTCTTAAATGGATCGTCTGCATATTGTAAATCTCTTTTTATTACTAAGCATATTGTAAATCGGATTATTTCCTACTATTTCCCTTAAATATCTCCGTTTTGCTTCACCACCGGTGTATTTGGTAATAGTATAGATAACTGTAAAATCATCTTTGATGATATCTGCAATCGAATCTCCACCTAATTCCACCTTTTAGTGTAGATAGTATTATTGTATATTCGGTTTAAAAATTTTGATCGGTTATAAATCTTCCGTGAATCTACTTCTGCGATTATACATCTCAAATGTTATTTACATAATCCATATCTACTTCCTTAGTATAACAGGATCAAATATGGAACAACAAATGCTACAATTATTTATATATGCTGCTAATATTTTCCTGTTGAGACGCCTAAATTTTCAATACTTAAATTTTTAGTTTCTATAGTGATAGTAAATTAATTTTAATTTTACTTGTTTGGATAATTTGCTCCCAAAACCTCATATTACAATAGACTCATATCACTCGAAAAGCACTTAATGTTTCGTATTGAAAGCTTCTATACAAATTACGCCGTCCCATACAATATTGTTGGATGCAGACCACTTCCCTTTTATATTCCAAATTTTGATAGTTTCAGTAATTTCTTCATTATTTTAATAATAAAAAATATACTTTTATAAATAATAGGAAAGTAATTGAGTTAAAAATTTACACAATAATTGCTTACCTATTTTATATATTTGAAAAAGAATTTCAAAAATAATTAGAGTTTCCAATTTACATAAAATTCCATTAAATATCTAAAATAATTTCGAAATAAAAAAAAAATTAATATATATTTTAATTTTTAATAAATATTCGTAAAATAACATCATAAATTAAAAACTCATTTAAAATTCTAATCGAAATTTTTTGTTAATATCAAAAATTTATGCATTCTTTATTTTTATACATATATAAACTTATGCGATTTAAATTTTAATATAAACCGAAAAATTTTTGATTTATACAAAATTCTAAATTTTAATTATAAATGTTTATTATCATGTTACTTATTATAAGAGATCAGCCTACGAAATCCTTTCTATCATAAATGTAAATATAATACAAAATATATGAATATATTCAGAAATTGTTATGATTTAATCATCTAGTTTATAACTAGTTTATAATACTGAGCAAATTATCGAAAAAAATTAAATGTATTAAACGGGATTTCTAGTTAAACTAGAAGAGATAGAACAGTTCTAGGCTGTTTTTTTTTGGATTACTACATGAAACAATAGCCAAACAGATAAAATTCGTTTAAAACTCATTCATAATTTATAAATCATGAATTCGATTGTACCAAGTGTATACCAATCATAATTTATACCAAATTTAACATATACCAAATTTCATAAATTTTGAACAATACGCGTATATTATCAAAAATTTTTTTTGTCTTATATTCAGACAATCGGCTCTTTTCACAAATTTCATGATCATCCTTAAAATATAACTTTTAAATAGAAATGAAATTACATAAAATTTACAATTTATTGTACAGGATATACGAAAATTCGCATTATTCCTTATAATGAACAATCATTATTATTTGAGACAAAATTACTAATACAATAGTGTATTTTATTTATATCCTTTAGAAAAAAAATTGGAAAAACCAAAATAATTTATATATATACATAATTATAAAACAACAATTAAAATCTCTCTCTATCTTTTTTTTTTTTAATCATTAAAACTATAATATTTAAGTATTTTCCGGTCATCAAAATTAAAAACCCCAAAAGGATTTTACTAAAATAATTTGTATATGTACTCGTATAACATTTTTATAGTTAAATATCTTTGTTCTATATTAAAATATTATTATCCTGAATATTATATAATCCTTTAGGATTTTTATATTTTTACGAGTATATAGTTCTTAACTATCATAATAATAATAGTAATAGATCATTATTATTATTATTATTGAATTTTTTTGAATTCAGAGGAAATAAAATAAACGTATAGACCATGGTATAGATAGAAGAATTAATGTGAAAATAATAATATGTATATACATTGTAAACATATAATGTATAACAAATAATTTATGTATGAATAAAATGTAGTTAAAAATCCATTTAATATCATAGATAATAATTATACTTTTTTATTATAATTATCTACATAAAATCGAGAATATTGAAATATTTTATAAAAATGATGTTCTGAAATTTAATTTTTAATTAAAATATTACAATTTTTTTGTTGATAGAAAAACTCAAAGAAAAAATCTTTTTATCTACTGATTATTAATTGAATCATTCCTTAAACACATTAAAAATATAATATTAGATTTAAATAGATTTTCTGAATATATAAATGATTTTTTATATACGCATATGAATAAAATTTATAAAGAATTTTATTAAAAAATAATTATAAAAAATAATTTTATTAAAATTTTCTCATATTTTTTATTTAAAATTGTGATTTTTTTGTTGAAAAATATTAAAATTGAATTTTTTCAATTTAATATTGAAAAATTTTTAAATTGTATAAATAGCATAGACCGATAGGGTCTTCCAAAAATCGTGCCTAGATATTCTTTCAAAATAAAATTTTCCAAAAATCTGAAATTAATGTTGGCTTATTCACATAGATTTTTCAAAAAAAAACCCTACAAAAGGAGTCTAATTGAGTTAAAATAATTGTATAGAGATGAAACACAACATTCGTGTAACGACAGCGTTATACTCTATGTGATAATGTGTAAACGAGTCTTGGTCTACAAAATCTACTGGAAGAAGAGATACCAAAATGCACCTGAAATATAATATACAGATAATAGAAAAAAGACTCTTGAGTAAATCAGAACTCACAATTGGTCGAAAGGGTGGAAAAACAAGAATGATATTCTAATTCTTTAAGTTTTACTCATTATAGCAGATATAGGTACATATATAAACAAAAATAAATTTAATTTGAAATAAATTTTAAAAAATAATTATTTTTCTTTAATTAATTCATTTATGTTATATATTGATAATTGTGTCCCATATGCATACTCAAATGCACAAATTATGTAATTGAATTTCAAATATAAGTAATTTCTACATATTCGATAATATCCGCTCCGCTACACATTTAAAATGCCATAACGAATAAAATTTTACAATAATTTTAATTAAAATATTAAATTAAATAATTAATTACTTTATTTTATACAAAATTTATCGAATATAAATTATGCACTATTTATTTTATTAGGAAATCCCATAACACTAATACGTACATAAGGGAATCTTCCTTTTATTAATTTGTATTATTAATATACCTTAAACAATACTTGTTCTTATCATATAACTAAATTTATATTTACATAGATTAAATAGATTGGTGAATATAAATACTAATTAGTTACGGTGCAAGTTATTAAACGTCTCTGTTGAAAATGATCTGGATCCTAAAATCATGCACTGAATATATCTGTTGGTTGTTCGTCCGGTTATTAAATATGCTTCTGTGGTCTGGTGGAGGAAAACATCCCAAAAGACGAAAGGATAAGTTCGCGAACTGCTGATAATCGCCCGCTTAAATATTCTTGATGTATTGGGAACGACACCGACGGCTGGAATTGAGGTTCTGTTAAATTTGTCTCCAATATCACCAGTTTTGGTGATCATTTTGGTTTCTCGTCAATACCCTTACAAGTTAAATCTTAGCCCGAGGTGTAAAACTGGAAGAAAAAAACTAGAACCGTGGTTGGATCATAAGTCTTTGGGTTGTGACGACGCCTTAAGCTGTCCAAGAACTTGGATGCCTCTCTAACGGTTTTCCAGGCAGAAGTTTTTGCTTTGAATCTTTATATACGTGAAAACATTCGCACAAGATATGTGAACAAAACTATTAACATAATATACTTCTAATAGGATAAGCGGCGATTCGAGTGCTTGACTCTTTAAAAATCAAATCGTATATAGTGTAGGAGTGCCTACAACAAGCGCTAGTTGAACTTTGTAGGAGGAAGAAGTTTGAGTTATTGTCCTAGAAATAAACTATACCAGTCAATGTTGATATTTATGGTAAAGAAGAGACAGATTGTCTTGCAAGGTTGTGAACAACGATGGATTTTCTTAGACCTGAGCCTTTCTGTACGCTACCATTTGAAGGTGTGTAGAATGGAACGTGTGAATCTGGGATCTTACTCCTCATACCGCAGACAATTCCTTCAATTTGTTACAAATCCTGTATCAATATACCTTAATGTACCTTAGATACGAGTATATGCACCTCTTTAATAAGGAGTAGTATATTAAAACTGTATAGTTTTAGGACTGGTTGCAATTGCCAAGGTCTTACAACTTTTATTTATGTTATAGTGTTTTTCAAATTTCGGAAAGCCATCAGACGCAGAGAAAGCCCGAATTAACGATTTTTCTTAGAGAATCCTTAGAGAATCCTATTGAATATTTTTTATTGATTTGATTTTATATGGGTATCTTAAAATTCATTTTCATTAAAAAAATTAAATTTTAAATTTTTTGAAGTTAATATTTGAGGCTAAAAAAAGCATTCTAAACAAAGTTGAAAATATTATTCTGGTTACTTTAATTTTCATATTATTTTCTAAAAAATTGAATATAATATCAAATAAAAACAATTATACAATAGTGAAAAATATTATTTTGTACACTATATTGTAAAAGTAGAGTTTAATTTTTATTAAAATTAAAAAAAAAAAATAATAGTCCGTGTATAGTACGATAAATTTTTTCTGAAACTTAACAAAAATCTACTGTTCTGCTACTCAATGAACAACAAAAATTTTTTTAACATTTTATATTGAAAAATAATAAACGTTACAACGTATAATATGGCCACGAAAACGTAAAAGGTTGTAGTAAAAAAAAAATTGTAAAATGGCGTATATGAGTCGAATTTTTACCTTAAAAAAAAATAATGCATTATATTTCTTTTTTTGCTCGAAAAGGTATAGAAGTATTTTTTTTTGTTTCTTGTGCTCTATGTGTTGATTTATTTTCAATTCATAAAAAAAACGTAAAAATTTCATACCTTATACTATTTTATTACTACAATATAATAATAATAGACCTTATATGTTCATATATACTAATATCAACAATGAATGAAAATATAACCTTAAGCGTTAATATACAATTGTAAGGGTGCTGAATTGAAATATGAATAATTGTGCATACATAACGAACTCTTAATGCACTTCATTGCATTACATTGCATCGCAATTTGCATCACACATCACACCATATAACTTATTTTAAATGTTTACTTTTTTATTATATATATATATGTGCTTATATACCGATACCTATGCATATTATATTATTTATTAACTATTATGTACATATACGAGTATAATAGATTCAATCTCTTCTTGTTAAAAATTTCATTATACAAACTGTTGTAGCAGTATATGTGTATAGAATCAACATTATATACTGTAGAAATTTTATGAATTTATAATAATTTGAAATTTTTTTTTTTTGGAAAATAAAAAATTTTTTTTTTAACACTCATGTCCATAATAAATCTACTCTTGAAATGAATATGAGAAAAATATATTTAAAATATTCACTCCATACCACTATATACCTAAATAATATATTATTATGATGCGTATTTTCACTATCAAAATAAATATAGAGGTAGATGTAAGAAGGTTGATTTCGGCATCATTTACAGAAACACACAGAAATTTTATACTTATTATTACACTTATAATGATGTTCCTTTCATGTTGGCATCCAATTATATGTTATACTGATGATAATATGAATAAGAATGCGCTAATGTATTACTTACTCTAAACAAAAGCAACCGGCCAATTTTAGCAAATTAAGCCTTAAATCATCAGGCCCCATGTAGAGTCGATACGATTTGAAAAGCCTAGGTGTTTGCTTCGAAACCAAGTTGTCATTCATAAACCACTATGATTATATTATAAGCAAAGCAAAATCTATGTTGAAAGTCATTAAAGACTGGTTTAAGGAGTTTAAGGATCCACATATTTTAAAACACCTCTACTCGTGCCTTGTTCGTCGTTACCTTGAATATGTTCGCAAGTATGGTAATCCTACTGCAGTTCTTATATTACCCTAATTGAACCCATCTAAAAAAAATATTTTTGAGGTTTGTACTACGTCTGCTTCCTTGGAAAGATCTAATCGTCCTTCCTCCTTATGCAGGCTCAAATTAGTTGACTTATTTTCTTGCGTCTACCTTCATATTCAAGTACATCTTGAATATAAAGATAGACGAAAATATCAGCTGTCGACTAGGACTTCAACAGTCGTCCAATCCACTGCAATAACTAATTACATAATTTCAATTCTTAAATAACTTTATAAAGAATCTCACAATTAGTATAATTGAGAAAAATACCCGCACTATTGCATTAAAAAATTGCAACTATTTCAAAGCACCTTTAAAAGTAAAAAATTTTAGTATTCACTTCTTAAGCATTTAATCCTTTTCTATTGTAAAAATACAAAAATTTTTTTTTTTGAAATTCTGGTTTCAGCCAAAAATTCTGCTTCTAAATCGGCATATCCTTTCTTAACTTTTCTAATTTTTCTCAAAAATATTGCACAAAAAAAAATTATTATCAATATTTACAAATAGTTCCTTTTGTTCTATTATACGTCAACAATCAAAGAAATAATTAAAAGTAGAATAAATCTTAAGGATAATAGTTTCTCTTTTCGATTTTTATAAAATTAGATAATTATTGTTTATTTCCTTTCTTTTTTTGTGTACAAGAATTATTTTAGTGTTTTTTTATTTTCAATTGTAGCCTTTTAAAATAATATCCAAAAAGAAGATAAGAAATTAAAATTATGACCTTAATGCAAGTAGCAGTGTACAACAATGCAGATGCAAGGATAAAAATTATTTCTCGTTTTGTTTTGCTTTTCTTTTTAACAAAAGTAATAATCGCAGTCATGGTAATCATGAGTAAGAGGTTTTTAAAATTCTTATTTTATGTCTTCATTTCAAAAAGAAAACAAAAAAAAATTCTTTTTATAAACAATAGTCTAAGAGATTGATGTTAAGAAAAGAAAATAACCATGTGCTTCTACAATAAAATGGTGACTTCTACATTACTCAGATGGAATAACTCTTTTAACTTTTGTCTTAATGGGACAAATAGTTTTAAGCTACGTACACGATCAATTTTGATTTTGATTTATCGAACTAATGCAGATAATGGCCTCAGTATGTTAGTTTTAAACTTTAACAATTCTGTTGATAAACGATTACATTAATTAATTGGATTAATTAATCGATGGCAATCGGTTATTTGATTAAAAACTGAACAATCTACCCGGGCACGGGTGTTCTCATTCAATAATAAATTTAACCAGTAAGCTGATTTAAATATAAATACCCAACAATTCTTGTTTCTATGTTATGTAGAATATACAGACTAAGAAAGGACTGCAGGATATGCATTGAGATAGTAACTGGTCGCTACCACTTAATCATTGTGAAAAATCGAATGTGTCAACTGAGCCTGAAAAATATAATCTCACTCGTTTTAAGTGAGTTCTCGGCCTTGACTAGAAGGAAATTAGCAACGTTTGAATACCATCAAGTTTGGCAAATCTATATTCCAAATAAGCCGCTTAATTTTATTCAGAATTGTGGTGCTGGTAAAAAAAAAACCGAATTTACAAAGCCGAGAAAAAATATTATTTTCAAAATCAAATCAAATTTTTTTTCCAAGTATCCTTCAACTTACTATAGATTTATTCAAAAATATTCCTTTAAGTACCAATTTACTTTAATGCACATTCAAATTAATTATACAATTCTTATTAATAATTATTCCTTTCTCTTGGCTAATAATGTACACAAACACCAATACCTATACAAAATGTAGAGAATATGTTAAACTTTCCCTTTCAAATCAGTGTTTGAGAGGAACTTGTATAAGGGCTCCGTTCTCTTTTATACATTTCTTTTCGTTTTTTTTTCGTTTGTTATATTCAATTTAGATAAATAAAAGATGAAATTATTTATACGTACTTATTCATATTAAGTTTAGTATAAACAAAAAATACAGGAATTTGAAAATAAAGAAAAAATTATTCAAGTTTTTTCATTCTCTTTTTACTGTTATGAATGTAAAAAAATGAAAAAAAAAAATAAATAAAATAAAATATAACAATAAAATGTAAAAAAAAAAAGGATGAGAAATTTTCAAGTTCTCTTGTGTGTATTTTAGGAATCAAAAACAAAAAAAAAAAATATCGGATACACTCTGATTGCCTTTGGACTCCTTTTAACGGCGGGGCTATATTTTTTTTTGTGTGTTTTTTGGTATTGTTCGTTCCTAATTTTTTTTTTTTTGATTTTATTTTATTATATTTTTTTTTTGTTAGCCTAAGAGCATTTTGGGAACAAAAATATTTGTTTGCATTTTAAAGCCCTTTAAGGGATTTATATTGAAATCTTTCCTCAAATTTATTTTGATTCAATATAGTGGTGGTAGTAGTAGTGCATACAGCTTTAGTAATAGCAGTAGTGTTTGTAATGTTTATAAAATTTGGTCTTGCTTTTTTTTCAAGTTTCTTAATATTACAAATATAATAATTTTTTTTTTTTGTATTTTTCTCAATTTAAAATTCGTTTGTGGCATATTTTACACAAAAATCTGATTTATTTTGCATTTTTTTTTTTTTTTGGATTGTTGTGCTTGTTTTCAAAAAGGATTCAATATAGAATTTTAAATTTTGTTTTAGGTTTTGTGTGTGTATAAATATTATGTTTATATTCTGTTATATAAAAACAGAAGTATTTCAATGATGTTATACTGCTTAAAATCCAAAATCATTTCATTTATTTTTAAGGTTTTATAAAAAAAATAAAAAAAAAGAATAATAATGTTAGGTCAAAAGCGTAAAAAACGCGCAATATAAGCACCCAAGGCTCTAATACCCATCATCACCGGAAAGATTGTAGTTATTTTGTGGTGCAAGCTGTTTTTGAGATTTTGTTTTTTTTTTTTGTTAACTTGCTTGCTTTTCAATTCTAAATGGTTCTTTTTATTTCAAATACGCGCGGCGCGGTCTCTTCCTTTTTTGTTTTTTTTATTATTATTTATTGTTTGAATGACTGGTATAACGTTTAATACCGTAAGATGCAGAGTATGAGTAGAGAGAAATTTTTTCATCGTTTTTTTTTTTTTGATTTTAAAAGAAGGAAATCGATATTTTTTTTTTAATTTTTCATTTTTATTATTCTTTGTTCTCTAAAGGATTTGTATCCTATATATATATACCGCGCTCAATATACTTATCATTGAGCAGAGAAAATGGAAAGTAAGTATTCTTGTAAATTATATGTTATAATTGTATACCTATACATATATATACATATTGTGTAAAAGTGGGAAGTTTAAGAATGTTTTCACGAACTTTTTTTAAGAAAAAAATATTAAAGTAGCAGAATAAATAGACAATCGATTGGTTTATGTATTTTGTTAATTTGTCGGAGTAAAAGTTTTCAAATACATGTTAAATAACTAACAAACTATGTTTCTTCTAAAAAATCTGTTCTTTAACACTGTTCAAATTGTTATAACGTTTATATTTCATTTCGCGCGGAAGATTAAATGATGGGCGTGCATTAAATACCGGACAATGTTACAGTTATTAAATAACAGAGCCGTTTTATTATCACTTCTCAAAACCCACTGCGAAACCCACTTATCACTATGCATTAAATTTCGCAAAACCTATATTAGACTCTTGAAAAAGAAATGTAACTCGAAATTAATGTAAAGTCCAGTTGTTCTTGTTATGTTGAGCCCAATTATGTACTCTGTAAAATCAAATATTTAATAGACATAATAAAAAAAAAACATTTCTTTTTTATCAAAATGTAGTTACAGCCAGAAACAACTTACCCGTATAAGGCCAGTATCCCGTATAAACTGATTTTATTGGTTATTTATCACCGAAATATTGTTGAGCAACTCAAATATGTTGAGTAACTTTTGAATATTATTTTCGCGGGCTTTATAAATCGAATATGGTTGTAATTATAATTTAAACGATAAAGTGTATTATACGAAATAATGTACGATCGGAATTTTATGAATGGTCGTGTGATTTCGTTAAAGATATTACTGAAATATATTCTTTCAAAGATAAAAATCATTACCTATGGCATCCCAATTAAATTCGAAACCCAAAATAAATAAGAGTACCGCTATAAATAAGTATACGAAACAAAAGAAAGCCATATGCAAAATCATTCAAAAGAAATTAAATATTTATTGAGCAATTCCTATTGTCAATTCAATATTCTTAAACAATTTGGAACGAAATAGATATTTATATTTTTATCTAAATTTCTAAATCAATATTGTGAAATTTTTTGAAAAAAAAATTTTTTTCGTTTTGCAATTAAATTTGGAATCGCCCACAAAAAAAAACAATGAAAATCGTATCGATTTCATTAATTTTATTATTAATATCAGGGTAGTCCCTTCTATACTTAAGATCGGATTTTATGATACATATAGTTACATTTGCTTAAAGTATTTTTATAACAATAATCTTAAATTATTTGTGATTTAGAGAACGATTTAATGTTGAATAATAGAAAAATGTAGGTAACCCACTTTAAAATATTTTATTTTTCGACAAAAATTTCAAAAGATCTGCACAATTTTATTCTACCAACTCATATGCGTTTCTTAAACAAATTTATTGCTCTAATCAATAAAAACTACATACAAAATAATGAAATCATTATGCTCTTGCATAAAATATATAAAGAAATTTTTTTCTTTTTTGTTCAAAAATATTAAAATCTTTTTTTTTTGTACTCTTCATAATCTCATTTCTCATAATAACCGTCTTTTATTAATTTACTTAACAGTTGAATAACTTTTTTTTTCACAATATTTTTTTTGTAAATTTTTTTTTTCAATGCTTATATTTTTACATCAGAATATTTGTTGGCGGCAGTAGCATCAACAGCATCAGACAGCTGAATATACTAAGAAGATAATATTATTTATCCTTGAAATTAACATTATAAAAAAAAATTAATGCGCTCATAATTTCTACTTGATTGCGTAAAAAACAAAATTTCTTTTTTCTTTATCTATGATTGCAACAATTTTACAACATAAGTGCATACATACATATAGAATAGTTGAAAAAAAAATTGAAATACATATTTGTTTTGCTGCTTTTATAGAAAAAATTTGATTTTATTTATTGTATAACAGTCAAATATACATATACATATGTATGTATAAAACGATTCATGTTATAAGAACTTGAAGATCATAATAATGTAGCTATACATACATACTTTGAACATTTAATAGAAAACTATACTTGAAAAAATTTAAATTGAAAATTTTCCAAAAATTTGTATGTGGGTAAAAAAAAAATTATGTGGGTAAAAATTTTCTTGTGGGTAAAATTTTTTTTAAAATTTCCGTTATACATACTTTAAGCGTTATTCCGCTTCAAATTTCTCTAGGACTCCATCCTTCAACAAAAATTTTATTAATTAACGAGATTAATTTTACTCTGTATAATACTCAATCAATAATTACTAACATTTTCCTTAACACTCAAATTTCGCTATATTTACAAAATTATTTCATATGTACTTTTAATATTTCTCTTTATATCAGACAAATTACTTAAACTAAGCATCAATTATCATGCAAATTAATATTGCACGAAAGAATGTCATAATTTAGATGCAAGAAATTCAGCTATCAGATTGCCTAGCGAAATCCTCATAATTTGATGAGGAATGAAAAAGAAATTGTAGAAAATTAGTAAGAGTTAGAGTTTATTAGTATAAGAAGCACAAACAAATTTTCGGACTGAGTTTTACGAAAAAATAAAAAAAAATTGAGCAAAACCAAAAAGGAATTGACCTACAATACAATTGTTATATAACACATTGTTAAACATAATTTTAATCCCTAGAAAGTACAGACTTCAGAGCACCTTTACCAACACCAAGATTAAAATAGCTAGAGTTAGAATTGGCGGTACACAACATCTTAGTTATTGGCTCATTTCTACCATAATTCGTACTGTGATAACGGACATTGAAAAACCCTACCAACTTCAAGTTTTTCGAAATCTCATGAAATAGACAACTGTTCCAACAAAAATGGTGAAACAATTACGATGTTAATCAAAAATTAGACAAAAATTAAATAATATTATATACAATATTTAAAACCCCCCCCCCCCCCCATCTGCCCCTAAAAATATGCAATAAATTCTAAGAGTATTAAAAAGTTTGCAAAAATCTTTCGTGTTAATTTTCTTAATAATTTTTTATGTAAATATTAAAATATAATGTTGTATGTATATATATATTTCATAATACCTATATGTAGTTAAATTATATTTAATACAATAAACATTTTCCTCTCCTTTATAAAGAAGAACACATAAACATTCATTCAAACGTTGTAGATATTTAATTATCTTTAAAGAGAGATAATTAAAAATAAAAAGTGAAAGCTAAAAATATAAAATTTTCATTTATTTTATAAAGTTTTTTTTTTTCAAGTATACAAAGAACTGTCGAACCATCATAAGCAAAAAAAAAAAAAAAAGAAAAACACAAGTCGTCTGAAGGTGTAAAATTTACTAACTTAAAATTAAATTTTTTGTACAAATATACACATATATACCCATATACATATATATAAATAAAAAAGCATATTTTATATAATTATGTGGAGGCAAGAATTTTATGTATGTATGTATATAAATATTAAAAACATATATATACATTCGCTTTCTTCTTAACATTATATATTTTATTATATATGCTAATGATGATGATGATGATTATGATGATGATTATGATGGATATGGTATATTAAAATAAAAGTGAAGCAAAAAAAAAAAATTCAAACCATCCCAGTACAAAATTTTTTTTTTTACCTTACCATTACCGCTACCACCAAGACTACCACCACGATTACCACCACCATACCACCATAAATATACAAAATTTTATTAACTTATACGTTTTCCACGTTCCGTTCTTATAACCATTGATATTTTATGTTATACTTATATTGATATATCTTCTTATTTATTTTATATTCTTCGTCCTTTTTGATTTTCTTTATATTATTATCAACCAAATGTATACATAGCACCTAAAGCCCAGGCGCAAAAGATGCCACTTTACATGAAAAAAATTTTTCTTCATTTTGTTTTAAATCTGAAAATAAAAAATGAAAAATAAAATTATTACAACCATCAGTAGATAAATATGTACAAACACAACATAAAAAAAAAACAAAAAAAGTACAGCTACAAATTTATAATTTTCCATTTTCATACTCGTATTATTTTCCTGTTTTTTCTGTTTTCTTGTTTTTCTGATAAAATTTTCTCGAAAAAAAAGGTATAGGGAAAGAAAATAAATAAGTAGAATACCACGCCGTAAAATATAAATAATATGTTTCTATGTATGTCTGTATGGATAAAAATAAATACGTAAGCCTGTACTTCATATACATATATACAGCTACATATTTTTTGAAGAAAGAGAAGCAAAAAAAAGAGGCAAAGATCTCGTGTACACAAGAAAAATTAAAAAAAAAATTGAAAATTTTTTTTTGAGTGCTAAACAAGCTAAGGACACGACAAAAAGAAAAAAAAAATAATATAAAAAGCATACAAAAATTAATAATGATAAGGTAGAATTAAAAATATGACACACAAACAAACAAAACAAGAAAAAAAAGAGAGAAAATTAGGAAAATGAAAAGATAAAAAAAAAAACAACGCCCACACATACTTATAGTAATTTTCTTATATCCTGAGAGTCCTTTTTTTGGTGTCATAGCGCACACATTTAAAAAACCTTTTCATTATTTTTTTTTCGGTTTTTTTTTTCATTTCGTTTCTGTTATTTTTCTTTCTCTTATGCATACATTTGAGTCCCTTAAATTTTTTTCTTCTCTTCATTCTTTTTTTTTCTTATTTTTATCATTTTGTTTGTTTTTTATGAAATAGACAGTTCTATAGCATATCCTTTAACTTTTTATATATTCTTAATATTTTTGAATTGTACGGTAGATATATAGGGAAAATCTATATGTGATGTAAAAAGGACATAAAAAAATAAAACAAAAATATTGTGAAATTACAAAGTAAGATGACAAATAGATAGATTCCGACAATTTAGAAATAAAGAAACGAAATATCGAAACTCTATACCCTACAAACCCAAGGGAAATGAGGAAAACCGGCCGTGATCTAGCGCTTCGCAACTGCCCAGAATATATAATTGAATATGATAATTGAATCAACAAATGTCCTTAAGAGTACCATCTGCCTTCAAGGTACTTCTTCTTCTGAAACCTAAGATCTTCTTTAAACTTTTTTCTTGCTAGATTTACCTGAGAAGAAACTCCTTCAGTAAACGAATCATTCTCTAGCTCGTCCGTAAGGATCTTGACGGTCCTGTGCAGTTAGGATACCATCTTGTTTGCTGCCGAATATGCCAAAACCCAGAAGAAAACAACTTTGTCCTTCCTACCAAACTCCTCCAGACCAATTCCAACCATATATGTTGTAAGCCAAGCACCGCTTATCTGCTGTAACTTGTAAGTATCCAAATATATGGTGATAATTTCGTTAACATATTTTTTGCGAAAATTCTTCTGGAATCGCAGGAATTCTATGTGTAAATTTTTGCCATATTGTCTCTAAACGTCCAGTTTGGAAAACGTTCGTCTACCATTCAAGCTCTGTCCCCTTCAAATAACAATAATAAGTTTTATGCCTTTTTTTTCATTTAATTATTTTCTGGGACTCGCGTACAATATCAAATCATTTTAAAATAAACTATACTTAAATTTAAATTAAACTAAAATTTTCCAATAATATACGTACATATTTTATATTTACATATAAATAAATCTATGTACATAAAAAAGAAATATATAAAAAAAAAAACAAAATCCTTTTCTATGAATATCATATATAGTATATCCTTATCATATAAATCTAGTCATAAGATAATCATCATCTTTATCACTCTCTCATATCATACATATATAAAAAAAATAAAATTATTCTTTACTTTATAAGACCTTTTTATATGTAACGAAGATTCTAAAATAAATTCAAAACTATATAACAAGAATAAGAATGAACAACAACAACAACACCAACAACAAAATACTAAAGCCTTAAGCAATATGGTTGACAACAACACACAGTTGTCGTATATTATTTTTGCATTATGTCCTTATGAGGACATCGAATACATAAAAAATAAAAATGACTTATTTTTTTCTTTACAAAAAAAAAACTCATACAAACATGAAATCATTTTTTATATGTATATATACACACACATTTTACATTCACATACACATACATACAAAAATATTTGTTAGGTAAATTTTTTTTTTTTCATGTACAGCGTGATTTATTTTACCCTTCAGCAATTTTTGAAAAAAAAAAAAAAAAACTCACCATTCTTATATTAGGGTTTCATTTATTATCTTCATCGTTTATATTTTATCCTTCTTGATGATTTCCTAAATAAATTTACATACATACAAGGTGTACAAATGTATGTACTCCTATAAATATATTGTATATGTTTGATGCTATGTGTTCTCTCACTGCTGCTGTACATTTACAAATACAACAGAGAAATAACATGAAAAAGAACTTACTCTTCTTCTTCACTCTATACAATTTAATTCTTCTTCAACTTAAAATTCTAATTTTAATATACCCTACGTATATCCTTATATATTTTTATCCTTACATATAGAATGCGACATAATTCAACTGGTATACTATACTCTAATATCACACATACATTTTATACCACTTTTGTTGATACTATATGCTTGCTACTTTACTAATGCTTGATATTCTCACTCTCTTTAAACAACAAGGGTAAATATTAAGCCCCACCCAAAAAAAAAAAGAAACAACATAAATAAATAAAAATCAAAAAAAAAAAAAAGAAAAAGAACAAAATATTTCAGTTGACAATATCACCATACTGACTGGCTGGCTTGCGTTGAAATTGGTGCTATAAATCAAGAAAATAAGACACACAATAAGAGTATAAAAATAAGAACAAATAAAACAAAAAAAAAATCATTAAAAAAAGGAAGCAAAGCAAAAAAAAAGGACGACATTTTGCAAATAAAAAAAAAATTTTTTTTTTGCTGTTTTTTTCTGTTTTGCTTATAGCTATAAAAGAAAATTAAAGCAGCTAAGTTGAGAAGATTTGAAAGAAAAAAAAAAATTTTTCAATTTTTCATTTTTCCGTTTTTATTTTCGTATATATAAGAAAAATTAGTCCTTTAAGAGCGAAATGAAAAAAAAAATTGCTTTTTTTTTGTATCAACTCTGAAGTAGTTTATAAATATATAAAAGATAAGAAATTATGTGTATGTGCATGTGAACTTATTTATGTAGGGATACAAACATTTAGAACAGTTTCATGTAAATTTTTAGAGAACTAATTCATTTGAACTGAATTTTAAGGACATTTTATGGTATGAAGATGAAAGGTGTATTAATTTTTCTTTTTCTCTTTTATCTTCTCTTATATATTTACTGTTTTTTTTTTTGCGTTAAAGTTTAATTAGGATTTTAGGTGAAAATTATTATACCTTATACCTGTAAGTTATTAAATTTTGAAAATTTTTTAACACATTTTTATTAAAAAGAAGGTAAACATCTTCCTTTCTGTTTGTAATTCAGTTCTACATGGCGAATAAAAGATTTTGATTTAATTCTAAATAAATGCGCTATTAAATTATAAAAATTACTGGAACTACTTAAGAAATATGAGCAGAGAAGGGTATTGGAATTTCAATTTCTCTGAAAAATATAGAGAGTTTAGAAGAAAACATATTTTCGTGTTAATTAATTGATTTATAAGTGATATATGAGGTATCCTTCGTGTCACTTCTTATATTATAAGGATATTATAAAATATTGAGGCAGTCAATGCAGAAGTTATAAGATTTTGAATAATATTTGATGTTGCGTTGGTCTTAGGTTTACTAGTTTATCATCGTATATACCCCGAGAATTCAATTTGAACATCAATTTGGAACACACTATCTGATCCGAATATTTGGAGATAATCTAATATCTAGCTATAAATTATAATTATTTCTCTTCTCCTTTCGAATCACATTGAATCTAATTTGAATCACTCATATTCTTAAACGATTATTTTTTTAACATATATATTAAAGGCTGAATGTCCTCGACAGTCATCGTACTGTTAATTAATTTAAAAAAATTTTTTTTTGTAGTTTATTAATTAAATATTTAATATTATTTGAGAAGCAAAGACAATTAACTATATATAGAATAATAATTCTATTTACTACAGAATTTGCAGAAGACGGAAAAAAAAACACATTTTTAAGCTAAAATTTAAAATTTCAAAGAATATTTGAAGAACACTTAATTTAAACGCATTTTCACATATGAAATAATCTAGATGAAAGACGACTCTAACGCTTTGTAATTGCACTGATGAATAATTAGGTGTAATGAAGCAAATTTCAGAGTTTCACATGATGGGAGGAAGCCATTTAAATCTACTTACTTTATATAAGACAAATTAAATTAACCACTTCAAAATTATTTAAAATTTGGCATTCATATTATTCGACTTTATATTAATAATTGCCAATTCACTTTATTTTATAATAAAAATCATTTTAAATTTTCATCTTCGGAATTAAATGCATATAGTTGCGGAAAAAGAATTCATAATTTGAATTGGAAAAATCCTTGACATTTCATTGTATTTTGTTTCATTTCTTGTAATTTCTTGCATTAAATATGAAATGAGAATATCTCGAAACCAAAAAAGTCATTATTGAAAAACTGTATGAAATGAGATTTTGTCATATTTAGACCACAAATATCACAATTCTTGATATCCTTGTCATTTATATTTAATTTACTCATGAGAATCAATTATTCTGTATTCAAACTATTGAGAAAAGAGGCAATTCTTTTCCTCTATATATTTTGAATTACATTCTATATTCGCAATTATATTACATGATCACAATGGTTCTATATTTAAATAGATGAACCAAAAACAAAAAAAAATGAATAAAAATTGTATTGAATGTCACATTTTATAAATTTTTTTCATATATACGAGTACATATTGTGTACATAGAGCATGTGAATTAAAAAATGCACTCCTCCATGAAAATTATTTTATTAGAAAATAAAATAAAGGATACCTTTCAAGAATACTTGGTAGTTTATTCAATAAAATAAAATTGTAAAGCTAAATGGAATTATTTTTTTCATATTACTACGTGTACATGGGTATATAAAAACACATGCATAATACTTTTATATTACATAATCGTAACATTAATTTTTTTATTAACATTTCATAAAACTATGCAAATTATGTTAATTTTCTACAGTCTTTTAAAAATATTGGGTCTTTCAAAAATTCCCGAAATTCTAATTACTTACGAGTAAGAATTTAAATTAATAAACAAGGAATTGTAAGCCCTATTTAAAAGCTAATTATTCCTGTAAATCTATTTAATCTTTCCGTACGTTATTCGGTCTATTAAACATTTTTCTTGTAAAATTAAGGCAGTGTGAATACTTCATTCAACCAAGTAATTCCGAAATAAACTTGATTCAATCAGCAATTAATTGTGTTCGATTGAATTTCTTCATGACAATTTGCCGATTAATGATCTATGGTAATTAACAGAGTTGATTATTGCTCAAAAATCTAAATAGAAAATTTTGGGTGGCGTTCAAATTCTTAACAATTTGCTATAATTAATTATAATTAAAAGGATCCGCTATTTTTATTTTGGCCTAAAAAATTTTGTAAAATTTTTACCCCCTATATCAACTAATTCTTGTTACGCCTTCTAATTTCAGCCTTGTAACATTTGCTCTTAAAAATACAAAAAGAAAAAATTAAATTAAAAAAAAAAAAAATGCTCATATGTAGGGGGGCTGTGTTTTTTTTTTTAATTTTTAAGAAACTTGAAAAGACTCTTCCATGCATACAATTTTTTCCCCTGGTTTTGTTTTTTTTTATTGCATACGCTATGAGTGCATATTCTATGAGAATATTCAAATTATATAATAAAAATGAATGAAAGAAATGTTGATTTTTTTTTATTTTTTGCCCAACTTTGTTTTTATATGAAATCATAGTGAAAGAATAATCATGATCCTCATAAAGATTATATAAGAATAAGTACTATGTACATATATGCAAAGTATGCAATAGTACTTAAACTTATAACATATGCATTTCTGAATAGATTTTATAGTCATGTCATTTCTTTTTTTCCACAATTTTTATTCAAAATCACATATGCAAATTGAAATTTTATATACTACATACTTAATAATATCAAATGCATAGGTTACACAAGGTGATTTAATTATTAGTTGAATGATTTGTGAACCCTCTATATCTCATACAAATCCTGTTAGAATTACTGGGAAATCATCTTACTATGGTTGAATATTTTCAGGAATTTCTATTTTTAAGTAGAATTTCGCAAATTGTAAGTTTCACAGCTTTAGTTCGAATATATAATTCCCCTACTCCTTTCTTTGTGTGTTCCCATTTTCAGTACGTTATCGTAAATCGCGCATTTCAGAAATGTAGTTCCAATACAATTTTGTACGCCAATTATTTCCTTCTTTCTGCATTCCAAATCTGTTTTCGTTTATCAAGCTACAATCCTTCATTTGTAGCCATCATTTTTCAGTAAATGCCGAACATTATTGAAATTGTAATAAATTGATAATATTATTTCTTTTTCTTAACAGTGCCTTCAACGCTTCAGTTCTCCATGGAACTAATTAACCCATTTGTCCGATAGTGTTACTTCTGCTTAGTTGCTGTAGAATGAACAATTTTTCATTTGCACTAGATATCCTTTTCCTTCAAACTTCATATTATCTGAAAAATCGTTAAAAACCGTCGGTAAACGAATTTGAACTACATACTCGTATTTTCATATTTCGTGCTACAATTCAATTAAATTTTGAAAATTCCAACAATAACATAATTTTATCCAATGAACTTAAAAAGAACTCCTTTTCATAACATCCTGTAGTTATCTTAAACAAAAAATCAAGCAAAAAAAATAATATTTTCACCATACTTGTCAACATAATCACCATTATTATCATCATCATTATCCTTATTTTCATCATCATAATAATTGTATCTACTTATGTTGGGAATTAATATCGTTGCCAATCTTTAGTAGGATCCTTTTTTTTTCCTCCTTTTTTTTTAAATACTTTTTTTTTAACACAAAATAGTTTACCAAATGATGAGCTGGAAAAAATCACAAGAAGCAAAATAAATAGAAAATTTTATTTTGTGTTGTGTATGTATGTATGTATGTATATGTGTGAACAAGGATATGGGTTAAAAACTGTAAAAGAAAAAAGAGAAAAACAAGAAGAAAACCAAAACAAAATTTGAAAAATGAAAAAAAGAAAATTATATGCGGTGTTTGCTGTTGGTGAAAGATGAAAATTAAAAAAATTTCAAAAAGCAAAAATGAAGGCAAAAAAAAAACAAGAATTAATTGAGAACGAATATATGCATAAGGATATTGAATACTTAGGTTTTTTTTTTGCAAGGATTTTTTTACTTTTCATGTATAGAGAACATTACAAACAAACAAGAAAAAAGAACACAATTTTTTTTTTCCTAAAGAAGAAAATTTCTTTAGAAAGATTAATTGAAGAAATCCTTAGAAAAAAAGTACTGGTAAAGAATTGAAAAAAAAAATTTTTTTTTTATTTTCAAAAGACATCCTGATGTGTATGTGCGGTATAAAATGGAGAAATGCTGAAAATTAAAAATTAAAAAAAAAAAAAACAAAAAAGAATGAAATAATGAGAGAAAAACTAAAAAAAGGAAAAAACCTCAAAAACAATAATGTCATTTTGGTTGAAATTGTGAGGTTGAAAAAAAAAAAATGTTTTCTCATTTTCATTGTCTTGATTTTTCAATTTATTTTTCTTGCTTTTTCATCTTTGATTCTTGTGTTTCAAGTAAATGAAAAGAGTATTTTTATTTTGTGTCATTTCGTTGCTAATAATTAATTTTCAAAGTGATATGATGAAATTTTAACATTCATCTTGTCATCATCTGCTTTTAATAACGTCCTCATTATCATTAATTCCATGTTATACTCGCTAGTATAATTAATAATGTTTTTAAAGAAATATTTTCCATAGATAATGTTACAATGTTTTGTGCTATTAATTTAGTAAGTTTTATTTATATTTCATTTGATTAACGAAGAGGCTATACGCCTCCTTCTCGTTACACTCGGCTTTTCCAGCTGCATGCTAAAAACAAACTCTTTCCTAATGCTAAATGCTTTTTTAATATTTTAAAATTTTTTTGAAAATATTCCTAAAATTGTTGATTATTGGCCGTTAAGAAAGAAGTTTTTCACATTTGTAAGAGACTACAAGGCAACGGCTGCAAAAAGAATGCTGCAGAATTTTTGTCACTATGAACGCATTTTGCCTGAATAGCTAAAATATGAAGTGAAATATAGGGATCGCAGTTTATGTGAAAAATCATTAAAATATCAAGTGATGTCTACCTGAAACGCAATTTATGTGAAAATTCGCTCAAATATTGAATTACGTCTGCCTAGAATGCAATTTAAGTGAAAAATTGCTCAAAAAGTAAGTAACGTCTGCCTGGAATGCAATTTATGTAAAAATTTGCTAAAATATGAAATTACGTTTGTCTGGAACGCAATTTATGAGAAAAATCGTTAAAGTATAAAATTACGTCTGTATAGAACGCAATTTATGAGAAAAATCGCTAAAGTATAAAATTACGTCTGTCTGGCACGCAATATAGGAGAAAAATCGCTAAAGTATAAAATAACATGTGTCTGGAAAGCAATTTATGAGAAAAATCGCTAAAGTATAAAATTACGTCTGTCTGGAATGCAATTTATGTTAAAAATTGACAAAATAGGAAATAACATCTGTCTGGAACGCATTTTATATGAAAAATTGATAAAATATGAAATTATGTCTTTCTGGGACGCATTGTTTATGGAAATTCGCTAAATATGCAATTATGTCTGTCTGGAACGCAATTTTATGAAAAATCGCTCAAATATTGAATTACGTCTGTCTGGAATGCAGGTTATGTCAAAAATCGCTAAAATATGAAATTACGTCTGTCTGGAACGCATTTTATATGAAAAATTAATAAAATATGAAGTTACATCTGGCTGGAACGCATTTTTTATGAAAATTCGCTGAATATGCAATTATGTCTGTCTGAAACGCATTTTGTATGAAAATTCGCTAAAAAGGCAATTACGTCTGTCTGGAACGCATTTTGTATGAAAAATCGCTAAAATATGAAATTATGTCTGTCTGGAACGCATTTTTATGAAAATTCGCTGAATATGCAATTACGTCTGTCTGGAACGCATTTTGTATGAAAAATCGCTAAAATATGAAATTATGTCTGTCTGGAACGCATTTTTTGTGAAAATTCGCTAAGATATGAAATTATGTCTGTGTGGGACGCATATTAAGTGAAAAACTTGCTAAAATATATAAATGGGTCTACCTGGAACGCAGTTATTAAAAATATCACTAAAGTATGAAATCATGTCTATCCGGAACGCAATTTATGAAAAAAATCGCTAAAGTATGAAATTACGTCTGTCTGGAACGCAATTTATGAGAAAAATCACTAAAGTTTAAAATTATGTCTGTCTGGAACGCAATTTATAAAAAAAATAGCTGAAGTACAAAATTACTTCTGTCTGGAATACAATTTATGTTAAAAATTGACAAAATAGGAAATTACATCTGTTTGGAACGCATTTTTCATGTAACATCACTAAAATATAAAATTACGTCTGTCTGGAACGCAATCTATGTGAAAAATCGCTCAAATATTGAATTACGTCTGTCTGGAACGCATTTTTTATGAAAATTCGCTCCATATGCAATTGCGTCTGTCTCGAACTCATTTTGTATGAAAAATCATTAAAATATGAAATTACGTCTGTCTAGAACGCATTGTTTATGAAAATTCGCTAAATATGCAATTACGTCTGTCTGGAACGCATTTTGTATGAAAATTCGCTAAAATATGCAATTACGTCTGTCTGGAACGCATTTTGTACGAAAAATCGCTAAAATATAAAATTATGTCTGTCTGGAACGCATTTTTATGAAAATTCGCTAAAATATAAAATTATGTCTGTATGGAACGCATTTTTTGTGAAAATTCGCTAAGATATGAAATTACGTCTAAAAAAACTTTGCTAAAATATATAAATGAATCTACCTGGAACGCAGTTTATGTGAAAAATTATAAAATATCTTCTTTCAAAATCAAAATTCCGTAATCTAGTAGTAATTTAATTAAATTTATTCAATATACAAATCAAAAATCTCTGTTTTATGCAATCAATTTAATTAATTTAATTCGTAATTTCTTTTTTAACCATTTTAGTAATTACCACTTCTTATAAACTGAAGAATATACTTGAAAAGACCTAATAAAATTAAATATATATATATGTATACACATATATTCAGATTAAGTATATATATACACATGCAAAATCTATAATATGTAAATCAAAAACTTCAAACATTTCCTTAAAATATTAAAAAAAAAAAAAAAATGAAAATCATGTATAGCGTATGTCAATTTTTTAAAATTTAAAATAATAAAATAATTAATTTGTCCTATACTCATATATATAAAATATATATATATCGTACTTAAAGAAATAAAAATTTTAATTTGATACCCTTAAATGTCCTTAAAATCTTTTTTTTTTTTTCCTCAAATCTATTTTTATTTAAAAAAAATAAAAGAACGCATATTGTTTTCGATTTTCTCTTTATTCTTATATATAAAATCAAATTGAAAAATTAGTTAAATTAATGTTATACATATAACATTTCCGTTTATATCACCATAAATAAAATATACAAAATCATTGGAAAAATAAAAATTGTCAACCCTTTTTTCCATTATAATCATATACATACTTTTCAGAAGGACCTCTTAAGAAGGAAGGGAATAAAATGAATGAGAGTTGACAAAAATCAATTACATTATGCAATAAATATGTATATCACATAAATACTTGATTTTCTACATGACATACCAAAAAATCCTTGTTATTACTTTGAAAGAAAACAAATTTAAATCCATCAATATCTCTTTTATATACTTTATAAAGGTTAAATACTTCAAATATACACCAATTACATAAAAAGAATTGTAATTAGAGAGGGTAATTTTTTTTTCCTATATGTCCTTATTGAAATGAATTTGGTTTTTGGCTCGAAAATTTAAATAAAATATTAAATAAAAGAAACGCTTATCTATATAAAATAAATATTCATATACTTTTATTGTTTTTGGTTCATATTCAAGATTGTCAAGGATAATTATATATGTACGAGTATGTATGATGTAATTATCAAAAAAAAAACTTATTATAGGAAATTAAAATGGCTTCTACATATGCATATTTCTATTATACAATGCATTAAATTACATATATATTGACTTTAATAAAACAAAAATAAATAGATTTCAAAAGGTTTTCTTTCATTTTATATTAAAAAAGGAAGAAATCAAATAAAATAAATAAAACACGTTTATAACTCTTCAATAGTATTAAAATATAATAGAAAGGAATAAATTGAATTGATTATTTCTTTTTTTTTTTTTTGCTTTCCGAGTGTGCATTGATGTGTTAAGTAGTAGCAGCGTGAACACCCTCTTTTTTTTATTATTATTATTTTTTATATTATTCTGTATTATGCATACAATAATTGAATCCTTGAATTGTAAATTTCAAATATATATATACATATATACTTTAAATCCAACATGTATATATATACAGAATGTAAGATTTTGAAGTGGAATAAATATATTGTATTAATAATAATAATTAATAAAAATACCAACAATTAGAAGGAAATGTATGTAAATTGGGTTCATAAATGAATAAATATGCATAATATATAACATATTCATTCTACACATATTATACATACTCGTATATAGAGCATTATATGAGAAAAAAATTATCCTTTTTTATACAATATTGTTTAAATTCATTCTAGTATAAGATATGATATTTACATATATATATATATATATATTTTTTATTTATAATAACAACATTTAACACAGGAAAATAAGAATTAAACCCATATACCTTTTTATTTCAAATTCATGTACACGCATAAAATATACATATTGAAAATTTTTACAGAGTGGAAACAATATTTGTTTATTACAATATTTAAAAAAAATTTTAAATTTTATTGCCGACTATATTACATAATGACTTCATTATATTGCTTATACAAACTTAAAATACAAATTGATTCTGTTATATATAAACGCTTTTACTCTCTCAATAATTCGTGGTAACTATTTTCCAATTACTAGACGTATATATTTCAGAATTTCGTACATATTTTAAAGAAATTTTTAATAATTAAATTAAAAATGCGACCCCATAATGCGTAGTAATTAAAGTTTTTAAATTCAATTTATTAAATTTATATTTAATATGAATTCTGTGGGGTGTAAATAAATTGAACTAGATTTTAAAGCTGTGTTATTGTATTATTGAACTCAAGGCAGCCATTATATACTTATCTTTTACAATAATATTAAAATTCGTTAAGTTCGTGAGCAACTATTTTCATTTTAAACGAATATAATCGTGTTATACTAATCACTAAATTAACTATAACTTTTATACTGTAATCTTATATTATAAATATTCAGAATTCAGAATAATACAAAAGTTTGAATTTAATAATAATTAAAATTTAATTCATATTTGAAAAGAAATTTTATAATGGAAGTTTAATTTATTGTTTCGCTTAAAAATAACATTAACTCTGTACCACCTTATACTTTAATTTGTTTTATGTACAAAATCCGAAATCAATGCGGGAACCCCTGTTTTATTTTGATTCTTTTTTCTAACAATGTAACGCAAAATTGAAAATCTTTTATATTTTATCCTTTCCTATATTAAAATTAATTATATCATATAATATAAGTATAACATAGAGAATTTTCAAAATATAAAAAAAAAACCTAAAAGGATCCTTAATTTTTTTTTTTGTATTTTAATGAATATACCTTTAAAATTTCCCTTATTTCTTTTATAATAAACAAAACAAAATTTCAAATATATTTTTGTGTAAGCATATGGTGTGTATGATTTGAAACGTGATTTGTCAACACATAAAAAAATGCGTTAAGTAATTACCATTTTAATGAAAATATAAAATAAAATAATAAAAATAAAAAATATTATATAAGAACGCCAATGATTTTAAGGAGTTTATGATTACATGTACTCGTATTTTGTTGCCAGGAGAATTTTAACAAGTCAGAAAAATAATAGAAATTTTAAAGTAATGTAGACAATTGAAAAATGTCCTTTTCAATTACTAAATTCTTTATTCAACAATAAATAAATGGTTTTTTTTTTTTTTTTTTGTTTTTCAAATTTCCACCCATAATTCGCTTATACATACATTTATATATATATATATTAATGCTATTGTTGACAATTCATGTACTTATACATCCTGTGTGCTGAATTAATGATGATAATTTGCTAATAATGCCAATAATAACAATATAAAATGTCCTGAAAAGAAATTTAAATAAATAAGGAAAACAGGGAATAAAACAATTTCCTTCAAAAATACAAAAGAAAATAAGGAGCATGAAAAAATCCACTTGACAAAATACCTAAAAAAAAAAAAAGTAAAAAAAAAAATTTTAATGAAAATGAAATTTTTTCTATTTTTCTCATTTTTCTCATTTATTTTGTTATATAAAATGGTTGATCCTTATGAAGGGTATTATGAAGTAATTTTTGACAAATTGGAGATTTTATTTTATTTTTTTTTATATTTTGCATTTAATTTTATTCTATAAGAACTGAGAGTGCATCAAAATTAAAGTATAAGCTCCCAAACCAACCGTTTTCAATTCAAAATAAAAAAATAATTATGGCAAAATTATTAAAAAAAAAAAAAAAAAAATAAGGACAAAAATGAAAAAATTCTCATTTGATATTTTAATGGCTGAATAATTTATATAAAAATTTAAAAAAGTATAGAAAAGTTAAAATTGAAATTTTTTTTGAAGTGAACAAAAAAAAAACATAAAAACCTGTTTAATGCAACATTTTACCTTTTCAATTTTGTGTTAACCAAATAATTTGACGACAACTCAAACCCATAATTTTTGTTTTTTGTATGACAAAATCACAGCAATAAAATAAAATAAAAAATTGTAAAATAATCAACAATTTTAATTTATATAACAAAAATAATAATAGTAAAGAGGGCTTGATTTTTTTTTTAACGAGTCTAACAAGATTTTTTTTTTTTTTTTTGTATTTCTCTAAATTTTATTCATTTAAATTTAATATTCATTTTTTCGAATTAATTTTTTCCGAATATTTGAGAAAAATTTTTAATTTTATTTAAAATATTAACTTTGAAATTAAAAAATAGTCAGTTCTTTATGCAATACAGTAAAACTCCCATATAAGAAACTATCTATAAAATAAACTTCTCTATTTAATAAGGAATAAGATTATTGCGACGTTAGGAAATTTACAATTTAATTTAGTTTTCTATTTAGCAAATTTTAATGTTTTACAAACAAAAAAAAAATATTTTAATTAAGGTGGTTCGTTAAATCGAAGTTTTACTGTATTTACATGTACATATATGGGGTAAGAAAACCAGAAATTATAAGAAATTCCGAAATAATTCTCATGTTCTGTTTTCATATTTCAATTTTTTTTTTTTTTTTCAGTATAAAATTATTAAAGCTATCTTTTTGGAACAGCAACTAAATCTAAATTATGCTCTTTTAATTATAGGTAGTTAAATTTTGATGATGGTTTTGTAGTTAATGAAGAGTATATACCGCAAGGAGAGAATAAAACCATGAGATATAGAAAAATATAGAAATATTCGTCATACATCTAAGTCACATTTTCTCATTTTAAGACGCAGTATAGGGTAATAGATCTGACCATTGGTGCAGTGGTTATGGCACCGGTCCTTTAACCGAAGGGTCTCGGGTTCAAACCCCGGTCAGGTCACTATAAAAATTATATTCAATATAATTATAACTTAATATACAATACTAATAAAAAATATACAAGTAATTTTCAAATATTCCTAATATTCGATATTAAAAAAAAAACTAAGAAAAATAAATAGTAAATATTAATAACCTCAAATAATTAATATATAAATAAAAACTACGGCAGGCTAGTCACCTACCTAGTTTTAAACCCTATGACGCTATGAAACTAATGCATGAGAAATCATGCACTAGCCCTATGCTCCTTCTAGGAGTGAACAAAGGAAAAAATAGGGTAATAGAATGTCTCCACACGAATAAGTAACGCTCAATGACATTTTGCTTCTGCGCATTCATTCTCGAGTTATGAGGCTTCAAAATTGGAATTTTTGAAAACGCTTTGATTTTTACAACTTTAGTAATAACTCGGGAAATATGTCAGATTAAGCAAAATTTTATATACTAATTTTAAAGCGGAAGACATTCTGAGTAATAACTTTGCTTTATGTGCTCAATCGATAGTCTCGAACACTTTGTCTAAAAATTAAGTATAAACTTTGTTTTATACTAATTCGTTTAAAGTCGTAAATATTCGGTATTAAATTTTTTTTAACTTTTCAATTAGAAATTTCATATTTCGAAATATTTTTCAAAATACCTTTTTCAAGTTTTTCAAAAAGAAAAAGAAAAATTTACTAAAAAAATAAATAAAATTTAAAATAATTTTTATATTTTTCTTTTTCTATTCTTATTGAAATTTTATGCTATTTTCACTTTTCAATTTTTTCATAATTTTCATTTTATTTTTATATATATATATGTATAAATTTTTCAAATAATTTAGTCATCATAAAAATCTCAAGGATTCTTAAAGAAAAAATTGTTTTTTCTATTTTCTCTATTATCCGTGTATTGTACACACTTTAAATATTTTTTTTCTTTATTTCCTAATTAGCCTTTTATAAATCACTTATGTTTTTCAATTTACCTTCTATTTTTCTCTTAAATAAATAAAAAAAAATTAAATAGAATTAAAATAAAAAGAAAAGAAGAATTTTACCATTATTTTGCTAAAAAAAAAATTTTTGAAAAATTTGTCGTCCGAATTGAATATGAGAAAATTCTCGAGAAAATATTCCTGTTATGTATACGTACAATAATTAAAATAAACTTGAGACTTAAAATATTATTTTTTTTTCTCTTCTTTTAATAAAAATTATATAAATATGCCATTATTGTAAATAATAAGTACATAAAATCTATATATATATATATATAGTTGACAAACTGTTATATATATTCCAAATAAATTTTTAATTTGTTCAATTTATTATAAAAAGTTATGATTATGTAGGTAAATATTATTATTATCCTTTACATTTTTATGTATTTCAACGCAAAAGAAAAAAAGAGAAAAAATTAAATGAAATTTGAAAGGAAAACATTTTAATTTACCTGCTTTTTTAAAATGTCCTTCAAATTCTATTATTATTTTATTTTTATATATTTGAATTCAATAATGGTTTGTCGACTAATTATTATTGAAAACTTTCACTAATTGGATAGAAAACAAAAAAAAAAATTTTATTTTTAATATTCGAAAATAAGAAAACTTTACAATAACAATTAAAAAGTTAATAAGGATAATAGCACAATTTATAAATTTTTACATATAGATATATATATATATATATATTAATTTATAGATAATGAGAAATTGGAAATGTGAATGGCTATTACCTCAAGAAATAAATTAATGATATTTAAAATGTAAACAAATTGTAATCTTCTAAAATTGAAAAATGCAAAAGTGGGTACCCACATGCATATATATAAAATTTATAAGGAAAATTGTGTTAACAATAATAAATTGTGTTGTGGAACCTTTCTTCAAAATTAGAAGTTACTCGTAAATTACCTCCATTATTTGATTTTAGATTTTCATTATATTATATAACACAATTATGTATAATTTCAATTTAATATAACTTTGAAGTATAATCAATATTGATCAATAATTATTGTAGCTTGTATACTATTAAATAAACTGTTATACAAAAACTGTTATACTGTTATACAAAAACTGTTATACACTTTTGAGCTAATAATATTTTAAATATTTGATTAAATTTTGAGTTTTATTATTTTTAATATAATAAGTTTTATTATTTTTAATTTTATTTATCATCTAGTAACTGATTAGCAGCAGAAGAAGAGGAGTACTTCTGATTAATCATCCTATAAAAGACTCATTGTGATTATTGAGCAAAAAAATTAATGGAGATTAGTTTAGAATGTAAGGAAGTTGAATATTATTTTCTCATTCAACTGAATAATTTTAACAAGTGATAAGCCATTTTAAAAGTTCAAATAAATTCAATTAATTATAAAATTTATGAGTATGTTGTATAAAATAATGCGTCCTGTGTTAGGTGCATGCATTGCATATTTTTCGGGTTATATAACTCATCTGCATGAGTTCATTTTAAACAAGAAGAAAAAATTTTTTTTTGTTGCAATTTTTTTTTTTGTTTGCTTGTGAAAAACTTATTCAAATAATGTCAATAAACACATGAGTGGCTTCCAAGGCTCCATTTTGTTTTTTTTTTTATTATAAAAAATTTTCTTATCTGCACGCAAATGTTTGTAATTTTCTTTTTTTTTCTTCTTTTAAATTTTGCACTTATACATCATCTTTTTTCGCTTTGTTTCTCGTTTTTTGGTTTTGTTGTTGTTGTTTTTTAATTTTGTCTAAGAACTAATCTAGGACTTATTATATAATACTGATGTGTAGGTATTACATACATATATTTATATATATATATATATATATATATAAATAAATTCCTTTTGTTATCATTTTATTTCCCTTTATACTTGGTTTTTATTATTTTTTTTTTACTTGACAAAAAGATTTTTTCTATATTACTTTTCTTTCTTTTTTTTTTTTTTGAATCTATAAAGGATAATAATTTTTGAAGTGCTTTATACACCATATTTATATATATATATATATATATATATATATATATATATATATATATATATATATATATATCATAAGAATATATATATATATCATAAGAATATATATATATATATATATATATACAAAATAAGAAGTCATAAAAAAGTCAGTAGTAAATGCAAGGTGTATTATGCGTGAGGAGATAGAAAATTAAATTACATTAAACAGAACTTGGGCTAAAAATATTTAAAAGAACATTATTTATCGTATTATCCGAAATGCATCAGAATTCTTATTAAAGAGAAATTATAGTGAAAAGAGATTATAATTAGAAATCAGAGATTTTTATCCCTCAATAGCCAGTATTCCCATATTTTAGTAATGTAAGAATTTTAAGTCTAGTTTGTGTTACATTGAATAACTTATATAATACTTGATATAATATATAAGTGATATATTTGCAAAATTATGATAACTAAGTTCTTCTCCATTACATCAACTTTTAAAATTGTCATAATAAAATATTTTTAAATGTGGTAGTTTCGTGGGGAATTTAAACCCACTAATATTTAATATGGTCACCTTAATATTATTGAATATGTTTTTGTATATTAAATATTACTCTAATATTCAGTAACTATATACTATTCTGCGTGAAAATTAGTGACTCTCCCTATACTTTGTTTTATGAAATTTTGATTTCCCAACGCTGTTTTCTCATTTTTTGTTAAATACTGCAAGAATAATCGATCGAACGTTCTCTGTGTCTGACTCTATAATCATCACTAATATTTAACTATAGAGAAAGTTTAGTCATATTTTGAGTATATTTAAAATGAGATCATTATTCACCTTTCTCCATATACTTTTACAATTCATTTCAAAAGCTTAGACCCTTATAGATTACACTATTGAAACATCCTGTTTCTTATATCAATTTTCATTTATATGATGATGATAAAAATCATTTTTATTATCATATTTTTGTTACCATCACTCAAATATCATCTTATCTCAATATACATAATATAACTATACATATACATATGTTTATACATACTCTCTCTTATAAAATATTCCGTCATATTGTCACAACAAATCACAATTATTATCGCATATATACAATATTATTTTTTTTATACTTAAAATAAATATGATTTGAACAAAATGCAAGCAAGTATAACAATATTTCTCAGTTATACATTTACACACATTATTATTTATCTACATATATATATATAGTATAACAATAAAGTAAATAAGAATTGTAAAAATATAATAAATAAGAGAGAATTTGAAAAAGAGGAATAGACGTTATGTAGAACACTTGAAAAAGTCATTTCTGTCAACCTTATTCACATATTGTGTTCACATATATGAAATCTAAAAGATAAACAAACTGTAAAAATGCACTTTTTTTTATTTTTCTATTATTACCAATTCTTAAATGTAGGGAAGAAAAAAAAAAAAAACACAATACTTACATTTGAAAAAGGCTAAAAAATAAAAAAAAAATATTAAAGAAAGAATCCTTCTGAATCATAAAATTAAAAATCAAATAGAAAAGAAATAAGAAAGAGAGGGAATAAAAATATCAAGAATGATCCTTAAAGCAAATCAAAGTCATAAAAATGAAATCCTTGGGATTCAAATCTTTTATAATTTTTTTGTTTTTTCTTTGTATTTTTTGCTATATTTTTCTTTTTTTCAACTGATGATTTCAATTCTCTTGATTTTTAATAGAATATACGTATGTCATATTAAAAAAAAAAAGGAAAGACGAGAAAATATAAAAAAACTTGAACAAGACAACTATCAGGCATTTTTCATTGGAAAATACATTGTTTTAACCTTATTTTCTTGAATCGAACTTAAAATTCGGAATTATTATTTAGATTTCGGAATTTCATTCGCAAATTCAATTTTTACCCTTAAAAATTTGAAAATTAGCATGTGAGTTCCTTTTTTGGAAAAAAACTGTACAAGAAAATCAAAAACAATTTTTGCATTTACTTTATAAGAACAATAAAATTAAGATCAAAAAATTATGAATGTGAATTCCGAATAATTAAGAATACCGAAAATATAAAAAATTATAAAAATTTCAACTAAAAAAAAATGATGGCAATAGAACAAAAGTGGGTAATTCAAATTTTTACAAAAATGTATACCCAAAATTAATATTGTGGAAGAATCATGCAAAATGAAAATTATCGGAATTTTTTTCGGAATGAGAAATTTTTGAAAATAATATTTCCGAAAGATTTTCAAGAATAAATATTCAATAACGAATAAAACAGAAAGTTTATTCAAATTAAAAGTATAATTTTCGGAATTTTTTCCGAAAAAAAAATTTCACTCAAAAAATTTTTTTCCGAAAAAATATTTTCCAAAAAAATTTTAAAATACATTTTCTATAACAAAAAGATTATTATATAAACTTCACTCGGATTAAAAGTACTAATTATTCTTTGAATTTGTCCGATTTTTTTTCGGAATTTTTTCCGAAACAATTTAGATAAAATCTCTTCAATTGTCAATATATGAAGTTTATATCGATAAAAAAATTACTTATTTTTTTTTTAAATAAACGATATTTACCTTATTCCGAAAAGAAAATGAGTACTATTTTTAGTAATTTTCAATTTAATTTTTGGTGTTAATAGAGTAATATGAACAAATCTTCCAACTAGAATAAAATTTCCATAAACAAATAATCATATTGGAGCCGACAATTTCGTTAATTTTTCTAATTATATTTTTATTAACATTTGAAAGGGGAAATCAATTTTTAAATAAATAATTTTTTTTTTATTATTAAATTATTGTACTTCTCATGTACATATGCAGAGATGAAAACTAAGATGATTTATGATGCAGCAAAATAATAATAATGATTGTTATACATATTTTTATATACTCCTATATATTATTTCATATACCTATATCTATATTTGGATCTCTGTGTTGATTTTGATGTCATTGATGCAACAAAATGAAGGATTATTAGGGTACACATGAATGCACTCAAAGAAAAGAGTCTTCTATGATTTTTTTCATTTTTTGTTTTTTTTGTTTTTAATGGTGTCTTTTCAATTTTATTTCTATATTTTGCCTAAGATATTTTTTTTATGATATTTGAAAATAAAATGAAAAAAAACAAAAACTGAAGAGGGAATCTATAGACCATCATTAGAAAATTCTGAATTCTTTTATTTTGATATTTTGTTGTTTTTGTGAATATATGCATTATTATTTGAAGCAAAAATAAATACTTCTGCATAAAATTGAAAAAAAATATATAAAATAAAATTGAAGTCATCCTGTATAGTGGATCCCATTTTGTTTTTTGTTTTGGTTTTTGCTCCTTATTTCCCACAATTTTCCAATTTGATATTTTTTATCTTCTTCTATCTTTTTTTTTTTTTAATGATGATACTGCGTTTTTATATTTTCCAATTCTATTTCTTTACCATTTTATTTAATTTTTTTTTCCTCTGTGTTCTTTTTAGTCCTTTTAATGAAAAACATAATATATAAAATAGCAAATATAAAAATTATATGACGATGACTTTATTATCCTTGTTAAGAAAAAATAAAATAAAATAATATTGAATGAATAAGAGAAGAAAATAAGAAAAATATATAAAATTTTTAAAAAGCATTAATAATAATAATAAAAAAAAAATTATGACAAGAAAACGTGATTTGTTCACAGTATACATTCTAACATTAACAAACATAAAAACAACAAGTCTCAGAAAATGAGAAAATCAGGAAAAAAATAGAATTTTTCTAAAAAGGAATATAATAAATAAAATATCAAGTAGGTATTCTGATACTTTATCTATTCAAGAATTAATTTAGAAAAAAAAAATAATTTTTTTTTTTTGCTTCTTCTTCTTCTTCTATAACTTTTATTTCATTTGCCTCTCCCTTCCTCCCACCCCCCCTCAATTCTCAATAATTATAAATGAAACAGGCATATACAGGTCAAATCTAAAATATTATGAGAAGACGAGCCAAAATATAGTTTCTTTGTATACTATTTGGCTGAATCTGAAGAAAGCACAGTATAGTGGAGTGAATGGAAATTTTTTTCAGAAATCAAGCGTATTATTAAAATTATTAAGATTCTTTGAATTAGACACACCGTATATGGAGTTTTTTTTTCTTTGCAGTAAATTAAAACCATGTAGGAACGATAATTAATTAGGACTGTTAGGAATAAAATGCAATTGAGAGCAAATTTATAATTATTCATTTATCAAAATTGATTTTTCCTTTTGCATACTCAGTTTGGTAAAATGAATAAAACTAAAATGAAAAGAAAATACTCTAAGAGAGTTGATTTTTACTCTAGAAAGTTTTTTTTTCGTCCTGTACATTAACCAAGCCATTAGGTGTATATTTTCAGACTAAACTCATATGATTCTGTAATTGTCCTCTATCAAATACCTTCAGAGGGTAATTATTTCAATCATATTCCTTTCAACTCCCCCTCATGCAATAAGTACAATATATCAAACTAACTGAATTGTATGACATACACAACTGGTTTTCAGTCTTATTTTTGGCCCACAATATCACAAATTCTCTTCTTCCCTGCTATTAGATAAAATTCTATTTATTTTTTCTAACATTTTAATTATCTACATATTTTATTTATTTTATAAAAGAAAATATATTCAAAAGATATGAATAAAGAATACAAAAAGAAAAAGAAAAATTGAAAAACTCGAGGTTTTATAATTATGACGGATTGTGAAGATATTGTCGCCGAAATTGTACACATCGTTTAATACGAACAAAATCAAATCAAAAAAAAGAAATAAGAAAAAAATTTTTCTTTGCTTATTACGTAATATTTTGCAGGTTTTTTTTTTTTTCATTTTAATCATAAAAACATACTTTAGCTTATTTAAGCGAAAAAAAAAAAATTATAAAACTAATTCAAATAATTTATTGAGTTGTTAATCTTTATTTTATAACAATTTTCATTTTTCTTTTTTTCAATATTTTATAGAGTCTACAATGCAGACATTTTATTAAATATGAAGAGTAGAAAAAAACAAAATGAATTCATCATCTAGGTCTTTACTTCTTATTATTTTATGTACCAATGTTCTTATATTCAAATTTTTAATTCTATTGAAATTAAACTTTTATATACATTTAATATTAAAATATGAATTCCAAGTATATTATATAATATCAGCCTATTATATTTTTCAATTAAAATTATTACATTTTTTTTTTCTCCATTTTAATTAATATAAAATAGAAGTACTTAAATATAAAATATAAATATTAAATAAATAAATAGCACGCCTAAATATATGCAATTTTAAAATAAATTCTTATATTGAAGTTTTGTTTTAGAAATTTTTATTATTACCCATATTCTGTTAATTGCAATCCGGACGTGATAAAAAAAAAATCTGTTCATCACTTCAACACAAATATGCCTTTCTGGTAGTCATGTCTGTAATCTGTTGTAATTTCCCAAAGTATATATAATTTTTAATGTAAAATTTATTAAATAATTCTTATGACTAATAATTTCGGCGATTTTTCTATTTTATTTATACATACGTCTAATACAAAAGGCCCTGGACCTTGATTGTCTATCGAGCACAAATATTGAGATGATAACAAATTACTATCACATCATATGATAATTTTTACAGAAAGAGCACATTTGATAATTTAAACATCTTCCCTTATTTAAAAAATGGTAACACATTTATTTATTACGTGTACGATTAATTACAATAATACACAGGCGTGATAGTATGAAATCATGCGATATTTTCACACTCAACGACTACAAGACTATGGGTGAATGTGTGAAATAATTTAATATAAAAAATTTATTAATAAAAGTTGGATTTTAAGTGTTTTACAGCTTTAATAATTCAATTCATATAAGAATGAACAAATAGCTCTACTATCATATGCGATTTCATGGTCTTAATAAATTTTCTAAAATAAATATTTTGGAAATTTATTAGATACCAATACAATTGAAGATCAATTAATTAAATAATTTTCAAAAATTTAATAAAAATTTTAAATTTAAAATAATACGAGCCGCACAAATAAAAATTTTCAATGTGTATAAAATTTTTTAAATTTTTAAATTTTTCCATATCATCAAAAATTTTTCCAAATTCAAATGATTACTTTTCCCTTTCATTATTTAAGATACACTTTAATAAATTAAAAGAAAAGAAAAAGAAAAATTATATAAATTTTAAGTTATTCTCAATTCACGGGCACAAAATGTAAAACAGAAAACAAATAAAAAAGAAACAAGAAAAACTTTCAAGACAAATAATGGCGTTTCTGTCACCCAATGATCTCTTTTATGTCTACAAAAATAATTTCCAAAAATTTTAAAAAACACATAGCTAAATTACCCATCTCTTTTTTAAAAAAATTTTATAATGAATTGAAAAATATTTTGATGAAAATTATTTTTTTTTTCTCTACTTTTTGAATTTTTACTTTCATTATCCTTGAGGCATGCAAAAGAACGAACAAATACAAAAATAACAAATCTTCAAAACAACAAAAAACATGAAAATTTAAAGAAAGGAAAATCATCAACCCCACAAAATGAATCGTCTTGTATAAAAGGAGAAGAAAACAGAGGACAGAAAAAAAACACAAAATTTTTAAAACTAAATTAACCATACAAGCGAAAAGAATCTATTTGAACCACCATTTTCCTCTTTCTTTTAATTTAATTTCAGAAAATTTCTATAAACAAAAATATTACAAATATAAGCAAGTGTACAGTAAAATTTCAAAATTTATATTGGATTTTATTTAAAAAGTTGACGAAAATCATGTAGACTTCCTGTCCTTTAATATAATTCAATTATTTAAAATTATTTCAAAGAACTCGATCATAAGCATAAATTAGTTATCGTATATGAAGGTTTTCAAGTTACAAGTCATAAGCTCAGGAACTCTTCTATTCTAGTAATAAAAGCTTTACTTAAGTTTATACAAATTCGCTTATAAATCTCTTCTCTTTCGTATATTTTAATCAGAAATCACATTTGAGGCAATTTATAACATTTTTTTCCAGAATGAGTTGCAATACTGTGTATTTTTAAAAAAAAATTCCCTTAAAAACCTTTTAACTCCTGTGTAGCTTAGTCAAAAATCGTAATTAATAGAATAAAACTTCTCTTCAACACAAAACCCATTTACTATAGCATTTTACTTAAATGTTTTTAAATTTCCAATTATGATAAATTTATTTTTGCCTCAGAAATTAGTATAACAAATTCATATTTTAGAATTTATATTATAGCTCACATAATTATACAGCATTTTCCAATTTTTAAGTATATACACGAGTTAGACCTTGTACTGTTGAATTTTATTTAAAGAAAATTTGATTTTTCTTTCATATTTTTCTTTATTTTTCATTCTTTAGCAATTTAATTTTTTATTTTTCATCTACACACCCCCATTAAATTTGCTTTAGTTTTTTTTTCAGTGAAAATTCTTCAGTGTTTTTGAAATCACTGAAGTTGGCATTATTAAAACGCTATTGATGTTTTTTTTCTCTCTTTTGTTATGTTTTCTTTTCTATTTTCATTTTATATACACCGTCATAATTTCATCTCACTTCAATTTCAGTATACCACTTTTTTTTATTATAATATATTTATTTAGATTTTGACCAGTCAAGCTTGAAACAAAGAAAAAGATGCCCTTTATAAAATTTCCACCTCCCGGCCTTCCCTTCAAACAAATTATGGTATGTCTGTGGATTTGAAGGGAAAGTAAAAGTAAAAATACAAAATTGTAAGTATGTATATATGAAAATAAATTTTTTAATGTGGGGAAGTTAAGTGTGGCGAAAAATCCAAAATGAAAATAAAAAAAAAAAATTATTTATTCTATAATATTTTGCTTGTATAAATTTTTTTTTTTTTGTAAAATTTGGCATGAGATTCGCGTGGCAGATTATGCCATTTTTCATTTTAGTTATTTCTTAACTACCATCAGTTTTTTTAACACATACCTATACTAATTTTATTTTGGTGTATGACAAATCTTAAAAATTGTCATCAAACACGTGATTGTGCTTAAATTTTTCAATTAGCTTTAAATGCTAATCTGTTTAAAAGTGGCTTGCAAATAATTAAATACATAGAAGCACAATTTCCAAAAAAAATTATATTTTTACTAAAAACTTCATCAATTTACATTATCTTCAATAGCGTGCGTGTTTTTTTTTTATTCTTTAATTCGCTCTTGGGAGGAGCATAGGCTGGTGCACGATATTGTAGATAACCATGAACACCAGTCTCTTACGTCATGGACTTTACTAGGTATGTGACGAACCTACCGTATATAGCGTGCATGTACAGGGTAAAAAAAAAAGAATTTATATAAAAATTATAATATTTAAATTAAAAATTTTTGGTTAAGTTTCCCGGCAATTTTCAAAATGTCAATTCCAATCTGCAAAAACTGCCTATACTTTAGAAACGTAAAGAATTTAATCTCAATTGCAACTATAAGGTACGACCCTATGATTTTCCTAAGAAACACGTATTTATTTTTCAGTTAACTAAAAAATTTTCAAATACTTATAATAATAAAATAATCTTATATACTTACTCGTATAATAAATAAATGAATTCTTTGAAAATGAAAACCACGCATTTCTCATTTATTATATTCCACCATTTTCTTCAATATTTTCAATTTATTAAATGGTTTTTGTATGCCCAAATAAATATACAAATAGAAAATGTACATACATACTTACATATTATATTACGCACGTGTTGAGTTTACATGACAAAAATAAAAATAGAACAATTTCGCCTCATAATTTTTTTGGGAATCAAATCATGTGTCCCTTGACCAAAAAAAAAAATGAGTAACAATTATAAATATAATTTTTTATTACAATATAAAAGTTCAGAAAATATTTTTTCTTTAAGATTTTATCAATAATATTTGAGTGAAGCGTTAAAATAAAAACGCCTTGTATAACAATATATTTATGTATAACAATTTGTATATAAAAGCCCTTGTATAACATTTATTTGCAAAACTATTTAATAAAATAGAAATTTACGAAAAAAAAAAAAAAATTAAAAACTCACTCTTCAAAATTGTCAAAAAACGATGGAATCAGTATGATTAAAGTAATGACAATTTACAAAAAGAAAAAAGTTAATAAAATAATTTTGTATAACATTTTAAATGTTTTATAATAATGTTCATAATAGCCCTATAATTGTAAAATTTTTAACGTATCTTATTTTAAGGGTGGAAAATATATGTGATATTGAATATTTTTACATCTTAAATTTTTTAAATTAAAAATTTTTTTATTAAATTTTTTTAAGAAATAAAAATAAGAATTAAAAATAAATTGCATTTTAATTTAAAGTTACGATAAGAGTTGGACGAACAAAGAATAATAAAGTCGCTCTATCGATTAATTCGAAAATGAATTTCGAAAATGAATTTCGAAATAATCGAAAGACCAAGAATAAATACACTTCTGAAAATAAACTAGGCCGCCTATTTAAAAGCCCACGAAATTAAAAAAATTTAATGGTTTTAATTAAATTCCATAGAATGTATAACAAAATACTCAATAAATATAACAAAAATTTGAAAATTTACAACCAAAGAGCTTAAAGGACAAATTTCTTTCCTTTTCAAATCTCTTTTATTTTAATGATTTGTTTTTTTTCTTCCCTTTTGTTATAAACATGGCATGAAAATAAATTAAAACAAATGAACCTTTAATTTATTAATTTTTCCTTTTCTTTTAAATCCAAGACACTGATTGTATAAGATGAAAATTTTTTACTTTTTCTTAACTTTTTATTTAAGTATAGTTCCGCGGTTATATACCTCACATTTTCTTTTTGTTATAAAAAGCTTGTCATTTAACGCTCTTAAAAATGACAACAAAAGAAATGTCAAAATTGAAAAAGAAAATGTTAATTTTTCTTCTCTGCTTTTATACAAACAACTAACAACAATAGTGTCTACTAAAGAATATATTAACATAAACTGAAATTTTAGTGTACATAAGTTGAAATGTGAATAATTATTATTAAAATGTAAAAAAAAAATCTCTATTTAGCAATAAGTAATTAAATAATAACAGTCGAATCATTCTTAAAGTGTGAAATGTCTTTCTACCACTCATAAATATATTGTACTGACGTGTACGTCAACGTTGAAAATATTACAGATTTATGACCTATCATGTACGTAAAATAAATTTTGATTATTTTAATAAGACATGATGCAAATTCTTATAGTCATTCGGTTTAAAGTCTCACTTAATTAAAACGAAATGCCATAACAAGTTTCGATTAATTTGGAATAGAATTTGCAATAATCAGTATTCGCGTACATAAAGTTTATTTAATCTAAACCAATTTAAACGGACTGCATATTATAATTCTCATTAATAAAGGTAACTTGTTAAAGTATAACAGTTTTTAAATTTGATTATCCGAAACAATCATTTTATTTATAGTGAATTATCAAGTCTATTTGAACAATATTTTGTTATAACCAAGAAAATTTCAAATTCCTGTAACAGTATGACACAGGGATGGGGAACCTTTTCTCTATATAAGGCCAAATTTTAGTCAATGCAAAGTCAATCAGGCCGCAAAGTTTAAAAAAAAGTCCAAAGGTTATAAATTTTTGCTTTGTGTAGGTTGATGAAAACAAAATTATGTCAGAATATAAAAAATAACATAAAACAGTTTATTTCATAAATAAAAATAGATAAGTAAGTATGTACATTATTAATAAAATAATATGGTTCATTATTTCAATGACTTTTCTGTGATTGTTTGTTGCTCGATAACAATTTTATATTTGGTTCCAGCCTCGTTGTCTTCAATCTTAGTTGGTCTTCCAAATGAGCGTTAGTTAATTGGGATCTCAAGCAGTATTTAATTTGCGTCATATGTGAAAATGTTGATTCACAGCAATAAGTTGTGCCGAAACAGGAGAGGATACGTTTTTTATAATAATTTTAAGTTTGAGCTTCTTTTAAATTTTTGATTTTGATAGGATTCAAATATCAATATGTGTTTGTTTTCAAACAATAAATAAATTTTGAACTCAAACAAATGTGTGAAAGCATTTTTTTAAAATTATTGAAAAAGTTTACTAGCGTGGCATACAATTATTCTGAAAGAAGCCCGGACATAGGATTCAAATATTAATATGGGTTTGTTTTCAAACAAATATGTATGTAAATTTTGAATTCAAACGTTGTTAGAAATTTCATGGCTTTGAATTTTCCAATTTTTAGTTTTCAAATTTGAAAGTTTATGTGCACGGTTTATTTTTCTAAATGTTTGATTTGTTTTCGAAAATTTGGCAGCAAAATTTTAATTTTTAAGAAATATAAGAAATAAATTTTTTTAAGGACAAAGGCCACTAAAAAACAGTTAAAAGGCCGCATGCGGCCTTAAGGCCGCAGGTTCCCCATGCCTGGTATGACACTATAATGTGGGGGTTTTTCTGTATAGATATTATTTTTTTAATAACAAACTGTTATAATAAAGAAGTTTTAATTATTATACAGAGTAGGAACAAAACAATTGAAAGAAGAGAAAAACATCCAACAGCAACCCAACAATACAAAATAAAAATTATTATTAAAAAACAAATCCTAGCGGAAAATCTTTAAACAATATCGTTGACATTAAATTTAAAAGGGTTATTAGTGATTTTGTATAAAGTGTAATATTTTTTATGTGACAAAACACAAAAAAATCTTGAGAATAAAAAATTATTACAAATAATACAAAAAAAAAAAACGTTTTATGCAAATGGAAAGCGCCAGAAATAAAATTGAAATGGAAAAAAAATTAGTCGTCGGCTATTTTTTCTATTCACTGGAAATTTTTTTAGTTTTTTTGCAAACAATAACAATTTTATTATTAATATTTTATTTTAATTTTCATTATTTGCAAGTATATACGTATACATATAAGATTTATATCTCCTTTATTTTCAGATTTTCCACCATACCATGATAACACATAAGTGATATACAAATTAATTCAAATTCCAAAGGCAAGATGATCAAGATTTCGAACAATGTTAAAGAAAAATTATGCATACATTAAATGTATACTGGATGAGAGAGAATATGCATACATATACCTACATATTATTATTATAATTATAAATTTTGCCCAAAAAATATGTATTAGAAGACCATGGAATAAAGTATAAAATTGGCAATTAATTTAAAGGAATAATTACATATTTTATATGTACATAAAAATTTGGAATTTCTAGCAAGCTATACACTTAAAGTCTATATCAAAGGAGATTTTAAACATTTAGTAAGAATTAGAAGAAACATGCCATATCGTAATCAAAACTATAATAATTAATTTATTTTATTTTGAATTTTAGGATTAGAACGTGATTTATTCGAAATATTACAATCATGATCTACATATTATGACAAAAAGGAAAGATCATTAAAGCTTAGATATACAAGTAGATATAAGTCTAGAAATTAATATTAAAATTTAAGAATCATGTTTACATATATTGAAAATTATTAATTTTATATTTAAGTCATATTGTACATAACATAAGAAATTTAAAACTTATATTATTTGTAAAACTTTTCCTCTTCTATGAACAAATATCACATTTTTTGCATTCAAAGATTATCGAATGTGCTTGTTTTGTACAAAAAATTTATCGAACAATATTATATTTTAAGATTATATAGTTAGTATTAATTAAGATCTGAGGTAAAAAACTGAATTTTCGAGAATTCTAACATTTTGGTATAATATGAATTTTTTATGTATATATGAGTTCATCTAACTTAAAATAATATCTCACATGAATTGCACATTTGTTTTTTTTTTTGCAATTTTACTTTACAATTTCAATTTGTTACCTAATAATTACAAAAATTCGTAATTCACGGTTTTTGTAACTTAATATTTTATTCAATTAAATAAAGTATAGAAATTATAGAAGATTTTCGGGAATTCAGTTCTAATTAAGACCGTCTGCAAAAATCCAAAAAAAAAAAATTTTTTAAGACTTAAGTTAGGAAATTTTCAGTATAGATATTCTAAATTATCTCTGATTTTATCTCCATAGCTATGTTATCTCTAATAATATACAATTTTTAATTAAATTTAAATTAAATATATTTAATATGCAAGTATGTTATACTATGTTAATCTGCAAAAAATAAAACAGAAATTAGGTCTATTCTATTATACATTCAGAGTTAACAAAAATTTATTAACTAAATTCGTTGTTATCTAAAAAATTATAATTTGTATTTATAAGGATAAAAATCCTTTATGAATTCTTCAACCTTAATTTTATTTCCATAATTATAAAAACAACAAAAAAAAAACAAAATTGTTAATAAATTTTATTTAAATTCATTTCATTATTTTTATGAAAATTAATTTTTATTTTAGTGTGTTTTGAATAATTTTCATAAAAAAATAAAAATTTCGGAAACAAAAATGAAATTTGTTAACCACACTTTTTGTTTTTTTTTTCTTGTTGTTTCTTTTTTCATTTTACTTATTCAAAAATAAGTTTTTTATTACCGAAATAAATGTTTTTTATTTTTTTTTACATTTTTTCATCATAAAATATTTTTTGAACAGAATACAAAACTTTTCATTTTTTTTTTGCATTTTTTTTTTTGTTTTTTATGAAAAACTAATAGGATTACTAAAGTATGATGATGAACAGGATATCAAAAAAAAAAGCAGGAAAACAGAAAAATAAATGAAAAATTTTAAAACTTTTAATTGACCATAAAATTTGTCAAAAAATCATAAAACCATTAAAATTAAGTTTTACAAATGGCTAAGCTTATAATTAACCTGTTAAACTAAAAAAAAAAAAAAAGTTTCATACTTTTTATATTAAATAATTTTGAATTTTATTATTACATGTACATATGTACCTAGATTTAACATATTATTATATAATTGTAAAAATATATATGTATGTATACAAAGGTAGACAACATATGCATATTGTGTATATAAAGATAAGTTCCAAAAAATTCCAAACAGGTATGCGTATATCCTGGCCAGCAAAAAATTATTTTCAAATATTAATCAAAAGTTTTTGTTGTAGTCACTGTGATCCTTGAAGTTTTCACATGATTTTTTAATTGATGATACTATTGTTCATGAATGAATTGAAATATTCTGTTTTATTTAAATTATGTTAATTTGTTATTTATACAGAAATAAACACTTAAAGCATTTCTATTTTTTAGTGTAAAAGCAACAATTTTTCTAACTAGCTGAAAAATTATTGCTGAATACAATTAAAAAATATAAAATAATATGCTATATAACGAGAAATATGCATTTGATCCGACCAAATATCTCAAAATTTGTTCTTCCGGAATGTGCAAATATTGATTTATGCCAGTTATTATGCACTGCTAGCAAACAAATCACAAATTTACAAATTTTTTTAATAAATCCAGCCTATGTGTCACAATCTATTGATACTCCATGTCTAATTTAATCTCAATTCTAAAATATTAAATCATTTAATTAATATTAAATATAAAATTATGTAAAACTACCCTCATAAATCAATACAGAACACATATTTCTCTTATAATATAATATATATATATATATATACATACATTTTTAATTTTAATAGTAAATAATAAGTAATATAATCTCCATACATATTTCCCATAAGTCTATTTAAGAAAAACAAAAAAAAAATTTAAATGAAATCGATAACCATTATTAAAACCATTAATACTTTTTCCCTTTCTTATTTAATTCAAAAAAAAAATATAAAATACAAACAGCAGTCCTATGGTCCCCTGAATTTACAAATCATCAAATTACTTATATAATATTCATTAAGGAAGATATTATTTTTGTTCATAGAAGACATTTTTTTTTTTTTATTTTGACAAAATATACAATTTATTAGATGCGTTTTAATTGAAATTTTTTATCACAATTATACAAGTATTAAAAATTACTATGGTATCATAACCATATTGATAATATTTTAAGATTTATTTTATGTAACCAATACATAGTTTACATCATAAGTATAGCTACTAACCATACAATTCTTATCCAACCCCTTTTAAAGAGGGAAGGAAATCCAAATCAAGAAATCTTTGTATTATTTAAGAGAAGGGTGATGAAAACACAAAACAAAAAAAAAAGAAAATCCCTGTTAAAGCCGTCGTTTACACTTTTTCGAATTGATTAATTTTTCCTGAATTTTTCATTTCTCTTACATTTTTTTTTTGTTTACATCCTTCTTAAAAAATATATTCATACATATCATACACAATGGAATACACAAAAATATAATAAGTGCTTTAAAAGTAAAACACGAAAAAATCCCCCAAAATTTTTTCAAAAATAAAATCAAACACTCATTCATATACTTTACCCGTAATAATTTAAATAAAAAAGTACAGAAAACAAAAGTATTCCATTGAGAGAATCTTTAATGATATCCTAACTAAATGTACATAAGCTTAGCTATGATAAATTTTATTCCCTTTTCCTGCTTTTTAAAATAAAATATGGAAAAATCATCCGGTGTCTATGTTACATTTTTATTTATACAAAGCAATTTGAAAAGTGAAAATGAAACTCTTGTTTCTATATCATCAAGGGATTAAAGGATACGCCATGCTACAATTTTTGTTTTTTTTCGCTCTCTCTCTGATCTATGCTTTTGTATTTATTTTATTATACATATACAATGTTGTATGAATTTGGGTGATGCCATTTTCAAGGATAAATAAAATTTTTTTCTTCTTAAAATTCGAGTACGCAGCAATTATTTTGGTAGAAACAATGAGATCATTACAAATCACAGCATTTTGTGTTTTTTCTTTTATGATTTATAACATGCTGGGCAGTTTTCATAAAAAATAATTCTGCAATTGGCACTATAAAATTGCTTTCGTTTAATTAATTTAGACACATACTTGTATACATATACATTTTTTTTAAATAGAATATTAGAAATTTATGAGTCGACATCATAATGCCGAATAATCAAATCTTATTTGATCTCTTACAATATTTTATTTCAACCGATTGTTATTAATTCTAATGTTACAATTCGTTTTACTAATCTTTTTGTTAGTTCCGTTTTAGAATTAATTACGGGAAATATGAACCCAATTTTAAATTATCTGTAAGCACCCTGGGCCTGACTTGTGACCTACCAAAAGAATTATACCTTATGATAATTTTTAATTTGGTTCATCATAATTATTTTTTAAATTAAATTTTTTTTAACCTAAAATTTTGCTTTAGCCTATTAATTGAGTAAATAAAAATTATACACTTTAGAATCGAATAATAGTAGAGTAAGAAATTTTGTACTACTAACTAATTTTATACAAAATGAAATAAGTTTGTATTATAATTTATGGACCTATGACTTGACTAGAATCCAAAAATTTAAAAAAATCTTTTTTAATTTCTGCCAAAGAAAATGCTGTGAAACATGAAGTACTAAACTGAATATCGAAAAGTTTTTGTCCTAATTGAATTCCTAATTATTTTCATAATTTTGAATAATTTTAATAAAATCTATCAGCAAGGCATCATATTAAAGCCAGTATGTACCTAAAATCAAATCAACTCAAAATTAAAATATAATGTAGTCCAATTTTTTAAAAATTACATTATACATGGCATTTTTTAAAAACTACATTATATGGTCAGTTTTAAAGCCAGTGTAAGGAAAACCAAGAAACAAGGAAAAGAATGAAGAACCTTCTTTAATTGTACGCAATGGTATACGATTCTTATTATAATGCGAAAACAATAAATTCACTTGTGATGAGAGTGTTGATTTTGGAACCAATCTATCTTTCCATATTCCTAGCACGAATAAGTTACAATTCTTTTACAAATGTCTTCTAAGTTTATTTAAAAAAAAAAAAGGTTTTAGATATCCATTTAACTTCTAGTATTACAAAATACATATATTTATAAATCAAGATTAATATTATTCTTAATTTTCTTAACAGATTTTTCAGCTGGTCTTGTTGTTAAATATTTACCAAAAATTGTTAATTCTACATTACCTAACATAATTTTAAAAATTGATTCAGCTTTCGGTAATGTCCTAATCTTATTATCTTTACTAATAATTTTTAAAACATTTTTTGTTTCTAATATAATAATACCGGTATGACCAACAAAATTTGGACATTTTGATTTTACAACTTTTATGAGAGCACCATGTAAATCCGATTTCATTAGTAATTTTGTAAAATTATCATATGCTGGTTCATATACCTCAGGTATCTTTGTATCTTCACAATTTAATGATAAATGTTGTATCATATAACCTTTCCATAATTCATGTAATGGTATAGCTTCATCATATTTCATACTGTTTTTAGGTATATTGTAAAGACCAAGTTTAGAATATTCTTTTCTTGTTAAAGTTGTTAATTTCTTTTTTGGTTTTTTAGTTCGTTTCTTTTGTTTTATATGTGTAAAAATTGTTGTATGATCTGGATTAATTTTAATTTCTGATCTATGCTCGGGTGCAATAATTTCAGTTATTAATTCTTTAAATGCTTCCATTTCTTTTGATAATGGTGCTTGCAATGATTCGCCTATTGCAAAAAATAAAAAAGTTGGAGTAGAATTTTATAGTAAAAATGTTATTCATTTTACCTTTTTTCTCCATAATTTTTTATTTGAAAACAAATTTAATGTTAAAAATTTATTCTAGCAAATTTGAAAGGTTAGGTTAGATTGGAGTAGTAAATAAATAACAGCTGACAAAGATGAAGAATCCATGAGGAATATTTCGTTTATATTTACATAAAATAGAATAAAAATAAGAGACATCTGTCGGACATTGGCAATAAAAGTTTTTCTTAAATTTCGAGTATTGAATTAAATCAATAAGAATTTAGCAAGCAACTAAATTGACTTGACATTTCGCATTAGAAAAACAAAAAAAAAACACTCTTAAACATCATTTCGATTTTGAAGTTTGTTTAGCTAACAAAACTCATATTTTATTATTTTGTCCTGCTGCAGCAAGATAAATCAAATATTTAAGATATCACAATGAGTCTATATAATATTTTATTTAAAAGAACATCAACCTACGCTGTAGGTATTGTTGCATCGGTATTCTTTTTCGAGAGGACATTTGATTTGGCAGCTGAATCAATTTTCACCTCAGTAAATAAAGGCGTAAGTAAAATTTTTAATAATCATTATGTAATCTTATGTGTAACATAACATTTTTTTTTGTCATTCCAGAAACTATGGGAAGATATTAAGCATAAATATGAGTAAATTAGTCAGAAAAGCCAAAATCCATAAAATATTTAGCTAATGTAAACTTTATTGTATAAATAAAAATCGAAAGAACAAAAAAAAAAACAAATTATTGTTCTTGTATTCAATCTTTGACTAAAGATTCATAATCGTGATCCCAAACTTCAGGTGGTATAAATCTATCTTTCTCTTTCAATTGAATTCCATTTTCTTCTAATATTTTAATGAATTTATTTAATTTTGTATTACCATCCGAATTAGTATTGTGATCACAATACATTTCAGTTAAACCACTCTTTAGGCAACGATCTGCTAAAACTCTGCCTAAATTAATATATGCACATGTATCATTTGTTTTATACAATTGCTTTTTAATTGCCCATTCTTTTGTACTAGCGGATATTACTATGCCATTTTGAAAGTGTCGAATATAAGCTGATATATAACGTTGAGAAATAATCAATTCTAATTTATGCCAATAACTTCTTCCTAAAATAATTAATTTGCTTTTTAATAAATAAAAATTTCAATGGTAAAAATTCTAACCTGGTTTTTCCAAATGATAACCTTGTGGTTTATATGCATAGCCTAATCTTTCCAAATTCCGAGGATTTTTATTATAGGCATATACAACTCCTGCCTCTGGTTTTGTTAATTCTTGGATTTTATGTTTTACTCGGGCCGAAGTTAATGGTTGAAATTTCTTAGCTACCGATGCCATTTAATACCTTTATACTTTAAAATTTCTATTTACATTCTATTTTATGACATTTCATTGAAATAAAATATTATGACAGTTTCCCAGTAAACCGAATAAAAATTTTTATACGGAAAGTTTTTGACATTTCAAGCATAGGTATTTATGTCACAATTGCAGCCTAAACAATAACAAATTATTTTAAATAGAAATTGGAAAACTAATGTGTTTTTTTTAAAATTTCATTAATTTTATTTATTCAAAATCAAAAAATGAACAAGTTCAAATTTAATTGTTAAACAACTTTAACATTATCTAAATCTCGTTTTTCAATCATCCTTAAATGCTTCTTTTTCATACGCTTTATTTTGTTGGGATTTTTGATTATTTGAACTACCTCAGATTTTCTTTGATTCGCTAAACGTCTTTCAGCATTTTCTAATCTTCTTTGTTTTCTAATTTCTTTTTCTTCTTTCTTAGCATCTTTAATTGATTTGGATATTTGTTTAATGTGTTGAATTTCATTTCGGAGTTCAACTTTTTTATGAAACGGACGACGATATATTGATTTTTTAATTGTGGAAAACCTACGAAATTTTTATTAAATAGTTCATTAATTTTTCAATATTTTATTTAAATTTTAAATTATTTTTTTTTTTTTACTTTGTTCTAGGCTCTTTCCATGGACGACCAGATTTTGGTTTGCCTCTTGGTATGATTTGTTCTATTTTTTTTAGTTTCGTCTTCTTGGACGCAGGAGGTTTTTCAGGTTTTGTGATATTTGAAGCAGTGTTATTATTGCTCACCGGTTCATTATTTCCATTGCTCTTATTATCTTTATCCAATGAATCAACATCTTTGTTTTCCTCGGTCATAATTTAAATACTATTTTATCGAGATCTAAATTATTTAAAAATTTTTAATAGAAAATTTTATACACGTGTTTCGCTATTTTGTTATTGGTATACATACATACTATACTAGTAGTACATCTCCAAATAAAAACAAATAAAATTGTTTTGTTTTGACTTTTTCCAATCATTCTAAAAGGAAAAATGTCAAACCTTTCTGATAAGCATTGCCAACATTTCAAATATTAGCATAGCTATCTTTAGCAACACTTATTATCCAATAATGAAATATATTTTAATATTTAATATTCATGGGTATTAAATTTAGATATTATTAAAAGTTCTTACAAACTTTACAAATTTTCTTTAAATTTATTTTCCAGAAACTTAGAAATTTTTGTTTCATTTAGTATCAATTATATAATATATTATATTGTTATCACAAGCAGGAAAGATCAAAATGTCACAATTTCCCAAGTTGTATGATACCTTATCAACAAAGCATTGTCTGATTTTCATCAAATAATGACAATAAAAATTTAAATAAATATAAATTAATAATTTATAAATATGTACATATATACATATAATGTAGAATTTATAAATTCAGAAATATGTATATGAATTTATAAATTCTACATTATATGTATGTATGTACATATTTTTATTCATAACTTTACAATGTCATCCATAAGTTATCAGTTGTCACAAATTAAACCACAAACACTGATTATATTAAAAAAAAAAAATAAGCTAAAAACAAAGTTATAAGCGAAGCTAAAAAACGTGTCAGTTATTGTTAAAAATTGAGAACACCGTCCATATTAAACTCCAGATTATTTGACTTTTTTCTGACTGATTCCTATTTCGGGTAATGAAAATTGAAAAAACGTGAATTATTTTTAAGTTAAAGAAAGTTTAATAAAAATTAATTCAAAATTAAAAGGAAAATGAGTGTGTTGGAACATGAAGCTCAAAGGCTGAGCCAAATGGTATGTACCTACAAATATGTAACTTATTAACACGTAATCAAAATACTCAATTAATATTATAGGAACATGAGATCCGGCAAATTAAAGAACAAATTGAAAATGTTGGGAATGCAACAGACCTAGGAAGTTATGATGAAGAATTAGCGAAACTTGAAACTAACAACATGAAATTAAAACATCGCCTAAGCATTTTAAATAAGGTATGTTCCTACATCAGTAAGTAGGTATATCCATTATATTTTGAAATTTTAAAACTATGTATATTCCTAAAAATTTTACTAACCTCAATACAATTTGTACACATATTTTATGCAAATACTTTTTTAGGCAATTGAAAAAGAGCGAGGAAATTCATCAACTTCTAACAAATTGAACTCTATAACAGAAATGATATCCATTACAGAACATTTGTATGATTTATTTGAGAGTGCTATTAAGAGTGCTTACCCGGATTTGACAAATCCTCCTGTTATAATAACTCCTGTTTCTGCGAACACACCAAAATTTGGTGATTATCAATGTAATAGTGCTATGCCTATAGCTCAATTACTAAAAACTAAAGGATTAAAATCAAATCCTAGAGAAGTGGCTCAAAACATAATGAACCATTTAGGTCATTCAGTTTTAGTATCTAAAAGCGAAATTGCTGGAGCTGGATTTATAAACGTTTTTCTGGAAAAGTATGTTCATAATATGATAAATTTTTATTTTAAAGCAAGTGGTTCATATGTGTGAGAATTTTGTTTTTTTTTTATATATAATTGCAATCGCTTTATTTTTTTAATAATATTGTAAACACATTTTGTTTTTTGTTTTTTTTTTGTTACTTATACACACATTATTTAATATAATTTTTAATTAAAATTTAATTAAAAAAAAAACAAACTTTTAACTTGTTTTAAATAAGCTTTTTTTGACAAATATTTACAAATGATTCTTTTATGGAATTTAAAAATTGCATTATTTACAGATCATATGGTGTAATGGCTATAAATGAATTGCTTCGTAATGAAATAACACCACCATCATGTAAGAAGCAACGTGTGTTGGTAGATTTTTCCTCGCCGAATATAGCAAAACAAATGCACGTTGGTCATTTAAGATCAACAATAATTGGCGAATCTATATGTCGCCTTTTAGAATTTTTGGGCCATGATGTAATACGTGTAAACCATGTGGGCGACTGGGGTACACAATTTGGTATGTTAATAGCCCACTTAGAAGATCGTTTCCCAAATTTTACAAATGAAGTACCACCAATTAGTGATTTGCAAGAGTTTTATAAAGAATCTAAAAAGAGGTAGGCATCTAACTTACATAAAAGACAAAATGAAAATGAGGAAACTATTTATTTTTGGTTTTAGATTTGATGAGGATGAAGATTTTAAAAAGAGAGCATATAGCAGCGTTGTAAAATTGCAGAGTGGTGAAAAAAATTCTAAAAAGGCCTGGACTTTAATTTGTGACGTATCGCGAAAAGAATTTCAAAAAATATATGATGCATTGGATGTAACAATAAAAGAATTCGGCGAATCATTTTATCAAAGTAGAATGGAAAGCATAGTAAAATTTCTTGAAAAAGAAGGTTACTTGGAAGAGGATGAAGGACGAAAGATCATGTGGGGTAATCCTGAAACTAGAGATGGTATACCTTTAACTATAATAAAATCAGATGGTGGTTTCACTTATGATACATCAGATATGGCTGCAATTAAATACCGTTTAGAAGAAGAAAAAGCTGATTGGATAATTTATGTTACAGATTCTGGACAATCAACTCACTTTAAAATAATATTTGAATGTGCCGAAAGAGCAAAAATTTTAGATTACAAAAAGCATAGAGTTGATCATGTTGGCTTTGGTGTTGTACTTGGAGAAGATGGAAAAAAATTCAAAACTCGATCTGGTGAAACAGTGAAATTATCTGATTTACTGAATGAAGGTTTAAAAAGATCATTGGATAAGTTAATAGAAAAAGAGAGAGATAAGGTTTTAACACCAGAAGAATTAAAAGCAGCACAAGAGTCTGTTGCTTATGGTTGTATTAAATATGCTGATTTATCACATAATCGTATAAATGAATATGTGTTCTCATTTGATAAAATGTTGGAAGATCGTGGTAATACTGCGGTTTATTTACTATATGCATTTACAAGAATACGTTCTATTGCTAGAAATTGTGGAGAAGATTTTACAAATTTAAAGAAAATCATGGAAACAGAAAGCATTTCTGTTGAACATGAAAAAGAATGGAAATTAGTTAAAACATTACTAAAATTTCCAGATGTAATATCAAAAATTACAAAAGATTTATTTTTACATCACCTTTGCGAATATGTATTTGAAATAAGTACAACATTCACCGAATTCTACGATGTTTGCTATTGTATTGAGAAAAATAAGGAAGGTAAAATTATTAAGGTTAATCGTAGCCGGATTTTATTATGTGAAGCAACTGCTCTTGTATTAGGAAAATGCTTTGATATATTGGGTTTGAAACCTGTTGCAAAAATTTGAAAAGTTCCCGAAATTTATTTTTTTTTATGACAAGAACAAAAATTAAATAAAAATTTGTTAAAAAATACATTGATTGAATTTCATTTAAAACCTTTATCATTTACAGTGTTTTTTTTTATTCAAATATTTTAACAACTTCATTCAAATGTTTTGTTCAAGTTTGATTCAAAAAACAAATTTTAATAATTTTTTTTTTATTATAATTCTTGTTTTTTGTACACTTTATTACTAAAATCTAACTTATGATAAAGAAAGAGAAAACTAGGAAATTAATTAATTTAGTTATTTTGGTGTCTTAACAAAAAACTGAAAACAATTTTATATTATATTTTTTGTTTTCAGAAGAAGTGCATTGACAAGATTTGATTAAGGTTATGATTTATGCAGAAATGAATTATAAAATTAATATTTAATGACTATTTTAAAAAATTAATTTCATTTAATTATTTATCTACAAAGTGTTATCCAAGAAAAATAAAAAAAAATTTTCATCGATATTCGAAAATTTTAAATAATTTAAACATCAATATCAATTTTTCTTGGATTTGATTTTTATTTTCCTCTAAATATTATTTTACCTAAACATGAGGACATTATTTTTTTAACTTGAGTTATTTTTATGTTTTTAATTTAAGTAAATTAGTATATTTTACTACAATTTTATACATATAATAGATTCGATTACAATTGTGGCATGTAAAATTACAAAATATGCTTATTTGTTGTGTTTAACATTTTCATCAATAGTTTTCAATTCACTTTTTTTATAGAAGACAAGTAATTTGAAATATTTTCTTAAATTCATATTATTATTTTTGTTTTTTTTTTGTGAATGTCACTGGAAGTTAATATGACTTGACACGTGTATTATGGTAAATGTTTTGGACATTATTAAAATATCAATAAAACAAAAGCATTCAAATAACACAAGCTCCCAAGACTCTATGTAAGACTATAGACCTGTATTAAAAAGTAACTGAATAATACCATAAAAAATGTAACTTAAAGCTTATTCAATAGCTAGCAGCGTACATAAAAAAATTTAAATTATGATCAATAAATAATTAAACTATAAATTTCTAATATTTTGAATTACATATTACTGCATTAAACAATGTTCGTATTTTATTTATTTAAATAATCTGAACTTGAAGGGAATAAAACTTTTCCATAAAACTTTGAGGAGTAGTCTGAAAAAGTATATGTAATATTCTATTCAACTTAAATAACCAATATTACGGAAAATCATATTAAATATATGTAGTTGGTGAAAGTATAAATTAAAAATTTTATAATATTATTAATTACTTTTCACATAATCGACTCTAATTTCCATTTATAAATTTTTTTTAATAAAAAGTCATTAAGCAAAAATTTTAAGGCCTAAATATAAACTATGAAGCACTTGCATAATTATTATACTTAGTAAGAATTTACTTTAAGTTCTAGATTAAAATATGTATATGTATTGATTTTTCATTATTATTTTTTTCCTTAAATAATTGATAAAGTGCAATAATTTATTGATAATATACCATTTACATACTACTGATTATTAAGAATAAAAACTAATTTCAAATATAATTTTATTTTGTTTTTTTTGTGGTTACTCTAATAACTTTAATGAATAGCATTTGATACTTATACATTTTACATAAAAAAACAAAAACGTAGTTTTCAGAATATATTACATATAATATTTGATATTTTTCTTAAAAATCTTAAATTTAAAAAATAAATTAATATTCTGTTTTTAATGGATATTTTAAAATTTTAACACAATAACTTTCATTTTTTGAAATGATATTAATATAAAAATTATTTTATTATGAATGGAAAATTATTGATCAATTTAATTTTATTTATTTTTAAATTAGGAAGCGTTTTATTTATTAATTGGCACCAAAATAATATTGTATTGTTTTAACATAAAATAGAGAACGGAGTGTATTGTAAAAAATTATTTCAATAAATTTTGTAATATTATAATTTAACTATTTTGCTTAGATGTTTAAAATGATTAGTACTGATAAAAAAAAAATTATCAGTACTAATCATAAATATATTTCAAGAATTTTCATAAATAGCTTATTTTATAGACACATATTATGTTACACCAAATGAAGAGAGCAGTTATATTAAAGTTAAATCATAAAATTACAGACGATCAGAAAGTGACCGGTCTCTTAGTAATGTTTAAGAAATTAAAAAAAATTAGCTTCAAATTATTGTCAAATTAGAAAATTTTCATATCAAGTTAAATTGCGTTTTGATTAAAAGAACTATAAAATTTTTATGGAATATTTTAAAGAAGATCCAAATTGTAGATACACTGACCAGAAACTTTCAAAACAAAACTGATTTCATGTACTTAAATAAATAAATACTATATTAATATCATTTCATACATATCTCGATGTAATAAAATTGTTATTTATTTTTATTTTATTGTTTTCCTTTGTTAATAATAACATATTTAAATCACATTTTATTTTTACAAAAAAAAAAAAAACTACATTATTATAGTAATAATTTTAATAATAATTACAATCATAATAATAATAGTAAACGAGTTCTTTTCTAATATTTAATTTGGTTTTTTTTTTTAATTTTTTTCTAGACATTTTTCTTTTTCCTTTATTTTTCTTCAACTATATATTTATGTTAATTTCTTCGAACTTTTACTCTATATTATTTTTCTTATTTTTTAATTGTTTATTTTTCATTTTTGATTTTTTATTTTGAATATATTTTTATTTATTTTTTTTTTCAGTCGAATCAGTCATAATCATTATTAATATTCCAACGTTTGGGTATATTTTTTTTAATATATGTACATATTTTTTAAAAATTAACAAATACATTTTTATTATTATTTTTATTTAAACATTACCTAATTTAAATACTTTTATAAAATTTTAAACTAAAGACTTAAACATAAAAGAAAAGAAATTAAATTTAAATCTTAAAGTACGGTGCTTTACTAAATCTTTAAATGATTTTAATAAAAAATTAAAAAATATAATATATATATATATATTTAAGAAAAATATTGATTATAATTTTGGTTTTAAAAATATTGTTACCTTTTATTTATAAAAAAAAAAAATAAAAAAGAAACAATTTTAATTATATAAAACTAAAACAAAGCTAATGATTTAGAAAAATTAAATTAATTTTCAATTAAAGCACAATTTAAAATGATTTAAATATTTTAAATATGACAATTTTTGTGTGTGCTTACAAAAGATGCATTATTCATTAAGAAAATTTGATATTGAAAACATATTTAATAAAAATATTTTATTTTTTTTTTATATAAGTTTAGTTTTTTTTTTTTTTTCATTTTTTTTTACCATTCTGAAACCTATTTTATGAGTTTTAAATCATTTTGTTATTTTAATATATTTTTATTTCGTCTTTTTCTTCGATATTTATTGAATGAATTTTTCAATGCAATTATTATTCTCTCATGTCAAAAACTTTTAAGTAGAATTATAGGTACTTTAGGCACTTTGACTGTATAAAAGATTAATTACTTTAATAAATATACAAATAAAAAATAAAAAAAATAAAACAATAATATTTTTATCAATCACGGAAATTTTTCCATCTTTTTAAACTATGTATTGCTTAAAATACTAAACTGTTTTATATATTGCTTAGAAATATTAAAAAAAAAAAAAAAATAAAATGATAAACTGGCCCTTTTTGTCTTTTACTAAAAATTCCATTATATTAATAGTTATGTTATTAATTTTTGCATTATATTTAATTACTTTATATTTATAAGGTTAATGTTTTTAATAATGTTATAAATAAATAATATTTTTAAATAACTATTATTAATGAAGATTTTCCATAAATAATTATCTACACAAAAATTATGAATGTTTAAAGCTTATCCACAGGTGGTACATATACTTAATTTATAAGTAAATACATGCTTTTATATAACAATGGGATTATCATAAACAACATTTTTAAAAATCAAATCATTTATTTGTGTTAGTTCACTTTTAAAATGACATAAATATTATATAGTTAGAAATTTGCAAAATTATAATTAAAAATAAAATAACATAACTATCAATAAAATCTGTTTTGGAAATAAGAACAAAAATTTTCGATCTATCGGCATGAATAATCAATTTAAAAAAAAAAATTTACAAAACTTTTTAAATGCTTAAAGCGAAAATTTATAGTTGAACAAATTAAGTTTTAAAAGTTTTAAAATATAGATCAAAATGGATTTTTAACAATTTCTTTTTTTGATAACAAAAAACGTTATTCATTTTTTTTTAAATTTAAAAAGTTGGAACTACCTTTCTTTTTCCCTTAACAAAATTTTAATTTATGAAATAAATTTTTTATTTTTTATATTTTATTTTGGTTTGTGTTACATAAAGTAATTATTAATGAAGCTATTCTTTCTAAATTTTATTATTTTATTTAATAAATATTTTGGTGGTACATTAAATATCTTAAATACTACATCAGGTGAAATTAATTTAATAATGAAGATGTATTTAATTTTTAGTTTAGTATTATAATTATAAGAGCAATTCAATGTTATAATTAAATATTTTTTTTAAGTAACTATAGGGCTAGCCATGGATGGTGTTGCAATGCTTCTTTAGATCTATCACCATAGTCATATGTTAACTCAACACCTTCTTCAATATCATCTCTTGCAATCAAAACAAGATGTGGTTTTGATTTAACGACAACAACTTTTGTCATTAGATTGCCATTTCTTGAATGATTCACTAGACGTCCTAGTTTGCCTGATTCTGCAGTAGCGTCAATGCTACATAGTGTAAGAGAAAAGTTAATTAATCATTACAAAATAAAAAAAAAATACTAATTTTTATTTACCAATATTGTTGATTTTTATGTTTGAAATAATACATATAACAACCAGCATTTTCATCTAACGAATATTTATATTCACGTTCATTCGCTTCATTCATATCAATAAGATCACCAATATATTCAACAACAAATTCTCCTCGAAGAAATTTTCTTGTTGTTATAATTCCGCGACCCTTTCCTTCAAATTCTTGAACCTAAAATAAATAAAAAAAATAAAATTGTCATATATATAAATATGTCATCGTTTTTGACAAATTATTTTTTTTTTTTCATTTCTTACTTTTAAACCATCCTCTCGATTTTCCAAAATTGCTTGCTCTAAAGTTCTCATCATTTCCTCTTTTACAGCAGTTTTAGTTTTCCGTACACTTCTACGAACTGGATAAAAATCGGTTAAAGTTTCTTGTATATGCTGAGTTTTTGATTGTTTCTGTTGAGTTTGTTGAACAGATCTTCCTGGAGGTGGTTTCATTTGGTTAACTACTATTCTTCCTTCAGAAATTTCATTTCCGGTTGTTACAGTTTGATTTTGTATCAAATTGGTATCATAAAGCACTTGGGCATTTTGTCGAGTAGGTGACATATTATGGCTACTAAGTAATTTCGATTGATTATTCTAAAAAGTAAATTAGATTATAAATAATCTCATTAGGTATAAAATTAAAAAAATAAATTGACAGAAAATATCTTACTTTAATAATGTTATTATTTGAATTTTGTTGGGCAGTTGGATATTTCGCTGAATTTAAAATTAATTTTTGTTGTTGTTTACTAATTCTTTTAAGAGTTTCGTCTGTTAAATTTGCACTACCCAATTGGGGTAATGCTATGGAACTATTCTCCGATTGGGGAGTATTCAGTCTATGGGACGAAAAGAAATTATTTTAAAAAATAAAAAATGTTCAGTTTTTATTTTAATTTTTCTACTGAATTTACCTTCTGCGTGATTTAGGATATCGTTTTTGTGCACCATTTGCAACACCATGAGTGGCAGTATTTATTTTATTACTAATTGGTGTTCTTTCAATACTACTACTACGGCTACTAGTTATACATTTTTGAACTAAAGGATGTTTAATTGGTGAAGGACACAAAATTCTATGTGGTGTTGTTGGCTTACGTCTTTTACTTGGGCTCAATTCATCTCTTTGCTTTACATTTTTATTATTATATTCTGCATTATTATTCATAATACGAATATGTTCTGATTGATTGTTATTGTTATTAATGTGATTACTTATATTATTCTGGTCGATTATTACTCCACTATCATTTGAATTATTATCAATACTTAATAAAATACCAATATTACTATTATTATTATTATTATAATTCGAATTTGATGAATCAAAATTACAATTATTTATTATTATAGTTTCTGCATCACTACTCACACTACGTTTTGGTGAGCTTTTCAATGTAACAATTTTATTAAAACCATTAAGGCATATTGAATTGCAATTTGAATTTGAATTAGCTGCTGAAAATACAGATTCAACTTCAAACGTTTTATTGATTTTTATTGACGAAGGCTGATTAGGTGATTTATCTATATTAAGGCTTAAAACCGGTTCTTGTAAAAATAAATTATCTTTAGAGGCCACCATAGTATTCTTTAATATAGATGGTACTGTCATTGTTGTTTTTGTTGATGTTGTCATATTTGTCATTTTTTCTGATGCATCACCTTTATTACCATTTAATATACTTGATGATGTTGAAGAAGTTGAGGAATTAGTAAAATATCCATTATCATCATTATTTTTGTTTTTATCATGTTTTAAATTACTATCGTAATCATTTTGTAATAAGTTTTCATCAGTAACATTTTCTTGATTTATTTTTAGTGCAATATTCATTCCAGAGCAATTCATGCTACCATTTAATTCAGGATTTTTATTACTTTCATCACTTAAATCTGCATCGTCTTCTAGATCTTCTTCTTCTTCGTCTTCTTCTTCATCATCTTCAACTTCAATATTTTTATTTAAATCAATGCAAATATCATTTTCATCAAAATTTATTTCAATATTATTATGATCTTTTAGAATTGTATCATCATAATATATTTCTCCATTGTAAGAATGAGTTTTATTTTGTAAATCTATTACTTTACAAGTTGGTTTTGTTTCAACAGATGTAAAATATTTAGTTATAGTTTTTTGATTTTGTTGTTCATTTTGGTAATGAGAATTAGTATTATGATGATGGTGATGATGGTGATGATGATGATGATGATGATGATTATGTTGTTGTGAACCTTTTGATTTTGTTATATTACTACAAGAATTTGATGCAATACCATTTGCTGATGATGAACTTGTTCTTGGTATATGATTGTTAATACCATTACATCTTGTAGTAGATCTTGTTTTTATATTATTAATTGTTTCATCAATTTTACTTTCTTTTCGTTTTGGGCTTGCATAGCACTGATGATCATCAGTTATAACTTTATTTTGTGTTGTTTCATTTATTATTGCAGCTCTTGCCAATATCGATGAACTGTTTGATTGCGGTAAAATTGTAGAAGGATGTGAAATATTCGTGACAACAGCTGTTGCAGCACGTGTTCTACGTCCTAAAATAAAGAGAAAAAGAAGAAAAGTAATATTAGAAATAGAATTCATTATATAAACTATAAATTACTTAGTTAATTGATGAATTAGAAACATCAATCAAAAACTACATACTTGAACAGCTATAATAAATTATACAAATTTTCATTCTTACACCGCGTATGAAAAATTTACAGGCTATTTTTACTAATAAGTTTTTCAAATGCTTCATAAATGAGTCATTAAATTTATTACCTTTCTAAGAGCAGTGTTACATTTTTTTTTCGGTATATCGGATTGGTATATTAGTGCTCTTTTTTCTCTCATATTCCATCTATAATTTTCATATTTGCACACATAAAAAATTTATATACATGAATAAATCATTTTGTTTTCCAAAGGTATAGAAAATTTAAGTTACTGTTTATGACATGTAATATGAGCATGAAATTTTGGAATAGTGGCGAAATTGCAAACTCAAATAATGTTTAGGAATTTGCTAAAACTGATATATTAAGCAAGTACTTTATTTATTAAAAAAAATGATTGTTTTTTGAGTCTATATCTTCGAAAGATACAATTTTAAGTTACTATTTCACAGTAGTTTGGTTTCGAAAGATGCACTTAAAGGAATGAACAACGTGACTTTCCAATTTTACCAAGGGTTCTCAAAAGAAATAAAATGGAGTCGTTAGAACATTAAATAATTGTTCAACAAAAACGTTCTAAATTTCTGCACATATTAAATATCAATAATTTTGAAGCGCTGTTTAGCAGACAGATTATTTATATAATAGCAAATCAAAATGAACCAATTTGATATTGACAACCAATAACGTGTCAAATTTGACAATACGAAGTCATATCCCAATATTGAATGGAATACTTTTTGTTTTGGTATTATATTTTTTATTAGATTAACTATTTATAGAAGGTGCGTTAAGGAAGAAAAAAAAATCAAGGCTATATATTACACTGGATAAGAGGTTTTGGATATATATTTATACAAGTGTGTTTCATTATGATTACCTATTGATTAATAACTTGTCAACTTGTTGTATGGATTTATACACATGTACAAATTATGTTTAAGTTCAAAAGAAATTTATATTTTTTTCATTTTATTTTCAAATTTTCTGTTTACTCAGCTGTTTTTTATTTTTCCACATTTTATTCACTTTGATATTTCAATAATGCATTTTTTTAATACAAAATTTATTGATAGAAAATTTCAAAAATAAAAAAGCAAATAACTACATAAATACATAATATATATATGCATATACATACATACATATATAATTAAAGTACGTTCAGGGGAACTTGTTATGGTTAAATATTTTAGTTAAAATAAGTAAGTATAATAATTTGCTGATATAGAGAACAAATATTTAGAATTCAATAGAATGTGTTTTTGATTTACAAATTTTTTATTGAAATAATTTAATTAAATTTCGTTATTTTTATTATCCAAACATTATTTTAACCATACCCATATTGACGATCACGTCAATCACATCAATTACTTGCATTTGCAAATTACAGACATTATGCAAATAAAGCAACTTCTATTAGCATATATTTTATAAAATATTTTTGAAGACATTCATGTAAGAAATTACACGTTTTCCATTTTTAACAATTAGGTTCTGTAATAATACTTAATACCTATAAGAAATTAATAACAAAAAATTAATAAAAGTATAAGAAATCAAAAAATGACAAAACTAGCGGCAAAAAACAAAAACTGGAATTCATGACGTTAGCGTCATTCATTCCGAAATTCTGGGAAAGTGCCACTAGTTTAATTTATGGTTATTATAATTTGCAATTGAAAATTATTTTTTTTCTAACATTTTATCCACTTAAAATTGATTCGTTAAAAATAATAATTAAATAAAAAATTTATTATTTACTTTAAAACTTTACACATTTCTTGTTCAAAAAATATTTCTAGATAAATATGTAAATAAAATATTTTTTCTTATATATATGTACATACATATATGTAGATCATAAGATTTTAAAGATTAGTTTGAAACGAAAAATGCGAAGATTAATTTAAGAATATAAGGGATTTTGTTGCTAATTACAATTTGTGTAAATCTCTCATTCGAACTATGCATGATATATACACTTATAAGGGGTCCTTTTTAAAAGATCCAAAAAATTACTATTATCCATATTCTATTAGACATACATACATATTCCTTCAAGCAATGGCATATTATTAAAAAGAATTGCAGAATTTCGAATTTTGCAATTGATTTTATTAGAGAAATTACTCTAATAAAATATTTGGATTTTTTGAATAAAAAAAATGTTGAAAATGTAATAGAACTTGAAATTTAATTTCAATCACATGATAATTACAAAAATGTTATTTTATTACAAAATATTTTATTTTAATATGGTTTTTGAAAATTTAATAATTAATATGTACATACATCCTTTGATTAAATTTTATTAAAATATTTTACTACTTATTTCATTAAAGAATTCATGAATATAAATTCATATTTTATTACAAAATACATACATACATACATATAAAAATTTGAAATATTTTAACAAGATTTAATTATCATTAATTAAATTTTTATTTTTTCATTTTTATATTATTGATGTTTAGCAAAACTATGCAAATTTAATTATAATATTTCATATTTACTGATAATATTTGTTTTCATTAACGTCATAACTTATAAGAGCTTTTGTATGTAATTCGGAAATACTAAAAGATCATTAGATAATATTGGAAGGAAATTTAATTTTAAATTTTATAAAGATGCAAGCACATAACATGACAATGATGTTAAGAACTGTTTCCATATACGACAAAATCTAAATGCAAATTTACGATAAAGTTTGATGAATGTTTACACATCAGAGTGAAAATAAAAATCAGTTGTTTGCTCCCTCAAAATTTTCGTAAAAAATTAATTTTTGACATTTTACTTTTTTAAAATTTGACTCACATATCATAGATTTTGTTTATGTAAACAATACCTGATAATCTCAAATTTGTAAAGAAACTGTTTTAATCCCTATACAAATCATTAAATTACAACTTGTATACATACATACATATTTCAGATGACAACTTAAATAAATCAAAGGAGTAAATTTTAATTGAAGAAATGAGTTTTACTAATAAATTCAATTTGAATTAGTTTTCTTTTAAATTAAGATATGATTTTTTTTTGTTTTGAAAATTCTCAAATTTCAAGCTGATGAACTTCATTATTATTTATTTAATAAGCTTAAGCACGCTTGAACTTAAATTTTTAAAAAAAGTAATTGAGGTAGAATTCAAAAAAAAAAAAAATTACGATCGTCATTATTTTAATTGCTTACAATGCTTACATGATCAGCAATTCAATATTTAGTACCCACTTACACATATAGGGTACGTACATGTGAACAAGGCATGTGAAATACCTACTTTTAAAATACAAGAAAATTAAAAAAAGTAGTCGACAATTTCAAGGTCAGAAAAAGTGTGAAAAAGTTAAAATTTTCAGGGTGAAGTTTTTGGAAATTTTTGATTTTATTCGATTTTTCGCCTCTTATAAAATTTTTATATTTTCATTAATTATGAAATTTTGTTAAAATTGATTTTTCTGCATGGATAACTCTACAAACAATTTCTTTTTTACATATGTACTTATGTACATACTTATGTACACATATAAATACTTATAATTTTATTTCAGAGGCACAAAAGATCATAACTTATATACATACATATATGTACGTAAGCCTATATAAAAGAAATAAGTAATAAAAAATAATGTTTTTCCACCACTGAAAAAATATATTTAAATAATTTATGTATGTTTTTTTTTTTGCAAATTATTCTTAATAGTAATCTAATAATTTTTTAGGAGAGGAAGATCAAAATAATACAAAAATAAAAATAATATGAAAAATTCTAATTTAATTTTTGACATTTTTTAATTTAAGCGTCATACATGTATAAAAGAAGCATATACAAGTTAGCAAACATAACTATTGTAAATATGTATAAACAAACACAAACAATATTCATTACACATACATACATTATTATATACATTGACATACCTATATACAAAACTATGTACATATATTCACATGTTGTTATTTTACCTAAGTTCATTCACATTTTTTTTGCTTTTGATTTTCTCAACAATTTTTTTTTTAATTTTTATGTAATATTTTCGTATGTGGTGATCATTATCACATTAAAAAAAAAAAAATAAGTTTGGTATTCGCATTTTGCGGCGGGAAGCTTTTTTTTTTTTTGTAAAGTATACTAATAACTAAATTCATTGTTAAATATACGATATTATTAAGAAAAACTAAATAACAGAAAAATTATTTGGCTTCACAAATTTATTTCACGTTTATGAATAAAAATGTTTATAGGCTAAAATATTATCAGTGACATCTAGTTTACGAACGTAATTGCAAAATTTGCACTTAAGCCAGCAGTAGTTATAAAAATAAGTCTTTGCAAAAATAATGCATTGCTTACAATTTGCATTTTGGAACATAATTTTTAACTTTTTTTAGACGTCATCAGTATTATTGTCATCAAATTTGTTTTTTACAGTTCTATTCTTTAAAATTTTTAAGTAATTTATACTTATAAGTAACTAGGTATATTCAAAAATTTCAAATATCAGTTTTAAATGTAATGCAAAAATCAAATGCAAAGTTTTTTTTTGTGCTATGAACATTTTTTTGCATTAACAAAACGTAAACCTTACAACTTGGATCGTATGATGGCATTATTAAAAATTTTTTTGGTTTGCAACTTGGATTATATGACATTGCTAGTTTTATATTTTATTTGCAAAATGAATTTCACGGTATATTAAATATTTCTAAATAATGTTTATTTATAATATTGTAACAGTTGAATGATTTTAACAAAAAAAAAAAATAGTCTTAATTTTAAATGAAAAAAAAATGTTTGATTGTCATATTTAATTTAACGTTTCTTTGAATTCACTTTAGTTATATGTATGTATTTTAAACTTAACAATTATCTTAAATCTCAGAATAACCATCTGATAACCTTGAACTAAATGTTAAATTTTTTTGATTTTTTAATTCAAGAGAAATTTTAAAATGTTTAATATTCAAAGTAATATCCAAAAAAAAAAATAATTAGAAAATGAAACTATAGACAACAGAGAGTAATATGTAAAAATTTTTCACTTAAATTTTTATTTAGTATAAGAATTTAAGTACACAATCATATCGTGAAAAATACTCAAAAATTTTATTAGTCCCCCAAAATTATGTATATTAATCAGTAACTTATATGTCAAATTATTTGACTTATATACTTGATTTATAAGTGATTAGCATCACTTTTTTACATTAGATAGAACACACCTATTACAATATTATGTGAGTTTCAGAATCAGAGCTTTTTTAAACCAAATTTGTTTAAAAAAAACAAATAGGCAACAAATCATAATTTGATTATGATTTGTAGCATGACATAAGTACGTACTTTTATAAAATTAGAAGTATGTAAATATAGCTTCGAAAACAAATTGATTTTTTGGAATAGAATGAATATTTTCTGAATTAAAATAAATATTATTAAAAATATTGCAAATGAAATTTTGTGTATTCCTTAAATTTCACGTGAAATTGGTTAAATTTCACGTGGTTACCTTAAATCAGAAATTAAAATAAATAAAAATCTGCGATTTTTTCAGAACTCGTTTTATCCTAATACCATAAAACCAAATAGCCATTATACAATAAACTGGAAGATAAATTTTATTATAAAAATCTTATAGAAGCGGGAAATCTATATTAACTTATTATTATACACGTAATTTTAAAATGTGCATAATTAATATGTAGATATGTATAAAAATAGAAAAATTTAAAAAAAAAAACGTGAATATTTTAGTGGTTATATACACACATACAATCACTTTGTATGTACATACATAGGTACATGCATACTCACATATTACTATGTGATCTGCTTTTGTTATTTCTTTTTTATATTTTTCTTCTACTTATTTATCTTCATTATTATTTATTTATTTATTTTGTTTTTGTGACTATTTTGATTAAATTTTTTTTTATTTGCCACTTGATAGCTTGTAGATTTGGCAAATTAAATAAACATAAGTATGAGCTAATATGAACAAATATCACAAAGTATTATTAAAATTTTTGTATACAGTAATTCGACAATTATAGACGTATGATTTAAATGATGTCAAAAGGACATTTTAAGAAAAAATTATACATATGTACAATGCAAATTATTTAATTCTATTATAATTCCGTTATAAAATCAAATATGTATACTATTATGATGAGTTTCCTTTATTATTAGATTAACCGTTAGCCTTATGATTTGTTACATTACATTTCATATGTGACATGATCATATTTTGATGGGTGTTTTTGATGTTCATTGAACGGGGGAATATAAGTATGTATGTGGGAATTTTTGAATTATTTTGTGGGAAAATCTAGATTAAACTTTTAATTTTTTGGGAAATTCTGAAATATTGATATTGTAATCCTGTGTAACCATCGGTAAATAATAAAAATTACTCTATTTTCATCGAATCTATTGTAAAAAATTTTTAAAGTAAAATGTCAACAATTAATTTTGAGCAGTTAATGACAGATTTTTATTTTTGTTATAATTCTTAAATTCTTAAATTTTCACGTAATTTCTGACATACATATGTAATTTCAATCTAATATGTGAACAAGTTTATCACAACTTATCTAATGTGCATACTATACTTTAGACGTGCACGTGAGCTAAAGTATTTTGAAAGCTTCCTGTACTAATAATAAATAAGTATGTATATAAATTTAAACATACAATATTCTTTTTAGCATTATTAGATCAATATGTCGCAAAGTAGATTAACTTACACACATACATTTATCATTATATTTGAAGAAAACAAGCAAAAAAAAACATGTTTAGAAATATAAAACATAAAAGAAATTTTTATAATGCTTATTATTAAAAAAAAAAAAAAAAATGAAAACAAGACAGAAATAGTCAATTCTAACATATGAATGTAGCGCGAGTACTTATAGCGTGTGGCGACAGATAATAAAATAAAAATATTTTTAAGTAAAAATGAAAATTCTCTCAATGTTTTTCAAACTTTTACAGCAATTTTTTCAGTAAAATCAGCAATATGAAAAAAAAAAATTATTAAATTTTTGATTTTTTTTTTATATACGCTCAAAATATATACATTTGTGTATATACATAACATGTATGTGTGTATACACAACACGCTAGTTTCGAAATGAAAATTTTTCTTTGATATATTCTGTTGTCTGAACTTAAAAGCGTTAAATTTAAATGCTCGTACATATAAGCGTAATGACGCTCATAGTTAAGCGTAGAGCGCTGCGCTATTGACTTAAACAAAAAATGTTATTAAAAATTAAAACTTGTAAAAATAAAATATAAATTTTATCGTGCACACATTTTTATTAATAATAAATTCTTTTTATGTTATTTTAGAAATTGTATGTGTTGTGATTGTACTGTGACTATAAACATAAAAAAGTTTTAGCGCGGAAACAAGAACTAAACACAAACAAAGATTTTAAAAATACAATATTGCTTTTCTTTTTGGCAGTTGATATATTGTACATTTGTATGTGGGTATGTTCATTTATGCATACGTATATACATATTTACAATATTTTTATAAGTGTGGTTTGTCCATATTAGATAATTTACAAAGTTTATGCTTGAATTAAAAAAAAATATTTAGCTAGATTCTATTTGATTTTACTTTTATTTAATTACAAAGCTTTTGGAAAAAGCGCCAAAATATTCTATAATAAAATTTACATTTATTTAGGCGTGTTTAATTATATACGTATGTACATACATATATTTTTTTTATAATAAAATAAACACATTGTGAAAGAAAATTAGGTTAAGTTGAAAAACAGACTCTTTGTAATAATTATAATTTGATCTTATTTTTCTTGATTTCATTGGAATGGGCTTTTACAACGAAATTCTGCAAAAATTTATAAGGTTTTTTTACTGAAAAAAAAATTAGATCAACTTGACATCAGAATTTCATTCAGTTTAAGTTGAAAACAGAACAAGAGAGATTCATATAGAATAATAATTCTTATAGGTACATAATATATAAATCGGATTTCCCAAAAAGAAGTGATATTACAGCTGCGAATTTAAACGACGGCTGGCGATTTTTTCTTATATCATCTACATACATTATTATAATGTATGGCAGACATTGTGTACACAGCACAGTACTTAACAATATTGACTCTGACGTTCCGCTGTTCTGTTGTTAATTTTTAGACTTACAGAATTCCTGCTAGCAAAAAACCTCTGTAATAATTTAATACATAATAAATAACATATTATTGCGACTAAATTTCGATCATCTTCTGAGATTTCTAAATAATTTTCGCTGTTTATTGAAAATTCAATAATTAAATTTAAAAAAAAAATATATTTATTTGCTTTCATTTTCTTATTTTAAAACTGAACTAATCCATTGCACACAAATATTTTACATTTACATAGGTAGTAAGTACGTACATAAGTACATAAATTATGTTATGTTTTTGATATTAAAATAATTTGAGTATATGAAGGAGAACGAAAGTTCTAGTTTTGTAAAAAAAATTTGTGGGTGTTTCCACTGATATAATTTGAAAAAAAAAAAATTATATGAAAATATTTTTATTATTGTTTTTTTTTTTTCTTTAATTTTATATTATATGGTTTAATGATTACACATCTACACGTGTACCTACTTTTTATTTTGTTATATAAAAAGTAAAATCTCGTTACAAAGACCATTTTTTTTAAAAGATCTTGTAGTTAGAAAATTTTGAAAAATACCCTGTGGTAATTGAGTGAAGAAAATTGTGGAACGTAATGTTCTAATTTTTGGACTCATTTTCTAATAAAGCAATAATGTATGAGTTTGATTTGCCCATACATGTAAGCATTTTATTTGTCCTATGAAGTAAGTATACTAAGATTTTTCTACAGTACTTGCATCATCAAAAACCTACAACAAAAAAATAAAAATCCTTGAAATAAGTATACTTTTAAATTTTGTTGTTATAACTGGATTCTAATGTACTTGTATATTAAAATAATTTTCTGAGAAAGTATGTTAAATTTCAAATACCTATGTATGTATGTATTGAAAAATAGGTTACGCTTACGGTTTGCATTGAGAGTACAAAATCTCTCAATTAAATATGAAGTTTGTGTCAAAATATTTTTTATTAATTTTTTTTGTAACTTATTATACATACTTCTTTTTTTTACAATTTGGTGTTGTTATTTGGACGTTGTTATTAGATGACCTCTTCATATTGTTTGATAGTACATTATGTACATAAATTGAAAATGTTAGACAAAAATATATAAGAAAAAATTAATTTTAAAATATTTATGCTGAAAAGTAATAAATTGAGAGGCCAATCTATTGGTTCACCGAATCTAGACTTAAATTTTTGTAATAGAGAAAATTAAATTTACATTTAATGAAACGGGAGTGCTTCTCGATTCTCAACTTTTTCGACCTAAAAGTAATCAACTAAGTATGAGAATTGTTTTCATTTTTTCAACGTTACATCAAAATTTTGGGGTGTCATTTAGCATTGATATTAGATGGCCATTTTCGATTTTGAGGCTTCTTCCTTAAACGGGGTTGCAAAAACATATTGAAGCCTGTTTAAATTTTAAACAAATTTAGTAAAAAAAAAATTGGATTTAAATTTTTTTAATAATATTGAAACTTTGTAACATTAAAACTAAAATATTTTATTCACAGTTTTCGTACTCTTGCAAAATTACACTTACTAACTACGTTGTATGTACATTAAAGAAAATTATCGATAAAAAGTCAAAGTTAAACGTACACTATAATAGTAAAATAAAATGATTATTTTTATTTTGTTATGCCATGTTTTTTCAATTTACAATTTTTATTATTTTCTGTTTTTACATGGCGGAAGTAGTCTATAGATGACCCAAATAATATTAAATAGTGAAATAATACAACATACCTTGTTGATTATAAGTAAGTAAGTAAGTAAGCAAGTATATTTTAAGTTAAAATTTTAAATAATCATAATTTTTAATTAACGACCAATATTTATTATTTTTTAATTTTTAAATATTAATTAAATTCTCACATAAATTTAAAATAGCATCAAAATTATTTGATGTCAAAAGAAAGAAAAAAAAAAACATCATAATTTATAAAGTAGTTGAAATACATATGTAGTATGTATACTAATAAAATCCCCATTTCATAAAAATATTTCAATAATTTATGCAATTATTAAGTATAAAAGGTAAGTACATAGGCAGCGTTGCTACAATGTTACTGCAGTAGCAAAAGTACTACAAGCTTGTTTCCAGCAAATTGCTACTTCATTTTTGGCATTTCTAGTTTTTGGTTATTTTTAAATAAAACACATTTTTACTCTATTTTAAGTTTACCGCATTGTTCTGCTTCAAGTGAATGAGTTTTTTTGCTCAATTTACATAATAAGTAGTACTATCCTAGAACATCATTGGTACACAGTTTGCAAAGGTTATTAATTCCAATATTTTTGACCCTAATTCCCTAACGTCATGAATTTCAATTTTTGTTGTTAACGCAAGTGGTTTGATTTTTTTTGCATTTTGACATATGTCATTGTATTATCAAAAACTAATTGCAAAAATTGTTTCAGATTTTTGCTACTTTTTGTTACTTAAATGGCAACCCTGAGTATGGGGCTATAACACATAAGTATGCGGTATTTAAAATGTGCCATCGAATAATATTGTAAAGAATTTTATTTTTTATTTTTTGTTTAGTAACAAAAAAATATTGTAATAAATTTATCTCGTTTTTCCTTCCTTTTAGTATTGCAAAGAAGCAACAAAATAAAAAATTACATAATTGCTGAAGCTTTATGAATATTATATAAAAAAAAAAAAGAATAAGAAACAAAAAAATCTGTTTTTCTTTTCGCTTTTTTTCACGAATTTTACCTCTAACTTTTCCAATTTTTTTCATTCTTCTTATTTTCCTTTTGTTATACCAGTTATTTCATTGTTTCGAATTGGTTCGTTTATATATATATATATATATATATATATATATATATTTGCTTTTTGTGCATATACACATACTCATCTAAGTATATATATGTATAGATAACTTGCATATTTCTAAATGAATAGTTAAACACAAAGACTTCTCCAGAAAATTACTTTGCTTATAAATGAGAATTTTTTTTTTTTGTTATAGGTAATGAAAATGATTTTTCTTTTTAAATTTATTTAAAGGAAATAATAAAATAGAAAGCTATAACTACATACTTGAAATTGTACTACAAGATATAAGTCACATATTTCTAACTTAATACTTAAGTATAAAAGTAAGTTGTTGATTTATGCATGTATTGAAGATGTGAGCAATAAATAGGGGATTTTTCTTTGTCATTCTTAATACTTATGTAAGTATTTCTTTGTTTATTAAATATGTACGAGTATGTGGGTGGAAGAAATGTTATAAATGCATTTTCAATAATTTGTAAATGAATAATTTGCTATTACAATTAAATTAATTTTTTAGGCAAGCACATTTTATGCAATATTAAATTCAAACAGTATGAATAATTAATAAAGTTCTTATATCGTACAATTAAAAATGATAGCTATGCATATATTCGACACCTTTTCAAGAACAGTCTATATGATCATAATTAGCAGAACAATCTCAATTTTGGCAATAAAATACAACACTATTTAGAACCTGAAATCTATATTAATTTCAGTTGATTAGAAGAATAGAAAGAACATTTGTATTTTATTAAAAATTGAAAGTTTGAACAACATAGTTGCTGAGGTAACACTTGAGATTAAGAAATTAAAAAACAGAAAATCCAATTGGTTTTACAAAATTTACCAACATAATTTTGAAACAAGCATAAAATGATTTATTTTTATTTTTTTCAATTTTTAATTTTAATAATAATTACAATAAAAGTTGCTTAGGGTTACTTGTTTATTGGTTATACTTTAAAAACTTGTTACATTTTCCTGAGGGTGACATAAATTATGGCAAAGGAAAAAAAAAAAGTATTAATTTTCAATGACGATACTAAAATAAAAAAATTTACGCTATTTAATTTACTTATGTATTTTAAAGAACGAGTTAATTAAATAGGTACTTTCGTTTCATCAATTTTATTTTTCAACTTGTAAGTAGAAAATACAATTATTGTATTTTTAATTGTTTAAACAACTACGTAATCAGACCTAATTCAATTTCAACACTAATTCAAAGTTATATTTAAATATTCTTATCATTTATTAAAATGAATTTCATCCATTAATATAAATTTAATGCGGTCTTTTGAAATTTGTTTGCTCTTGCCTACTTATTTTAGTAAATATAAAAAAAAATATTCCATTACATTTTAATTTTTCTACTTATTTTTTTTTTTTAATTAAATTTTATGTAAAGTATTGAATACAAAATGAAATTACAATATAGACTTTTTGACCTTGTCATGTTTTTTACCCTATACCTAGCTATTTACTACTTTCCTATCAAAAGAAAAAAATTAACATAAGTAACAGAAAATTAAAACTTATAAAAAACCAAAAAAAATTAAAACATTTTTTATACTTCTATAAAAAAATTTTTTTTTCTTTTAAGGTCTGCTCCAAAAACCCCTAAAATAATTATTGTTATACATATATATTTATGCTTATAGACGTTTAACTTATACATAGCATAGCATATACATAATAAACAAGTGCAAGTAGTTTTATATCTAAGTACTTATAGTTACATTATGTTTCCTAGTAGCTATACAACTATGAAGATAAGTAAAATGCTATAGAAAATCAAAAAAATATAATAGATTTTCATGAAGACCGCAAGATATCCAAGATAGAAAAAAAAAATTTAATGTTCACGAACAAAATACTTTTCATGTAGAAAAAAAAAACTAAAATGGTGTCTTACAAAATTTAAAAATTTTAAGATAAAATTCAGGATTACACTTTGGAATTTTAAATTGTATATTTAATATGCATGTATGTATGGTAAAATAAGTACATATATAAAATTTCATATTATTTTTTAAAAATAGAGAGAAAAAATTAAGTAAGAAATTAAATGACAACGAATATTTTAATAATAAAAATTAAAATTACCATTATTATTAATATGAAGCTTTTGCTTTTTATGTGAATTCAAAGCATTTCAAAATTAATATTTATTAGATTTTTTGTTCTCATGAATTGATCTATTAATTTTTCTACTTGTCTATTACTTTGCTAATAATATTCCTAATAAATTTCGATTTATTAATGTACTATAAAATTAATATAGCTAAATAAGTATATGTACCCATATATATATATATTTTAATAGTTATACATTTAGATATATGTATATGACATAGCCTTACTTACTATAAATTTTATAAAAACGCAAAAATTATCTTTTCTACTTTTATACTTAATTTGTCAAGGTTTCAAAAGAATATTAATAAAAAAAAAGCAAAGTTTAAAATATAATACAAACTATATGTAAGTACCTATATACGTATATCTTGTTCGTAGGTTATTAAAAGTTACTTTGTAGAATAATGATTGGTGCGTCGTTTAATGAGTGTTAATTTCATATGGTTCAGGTGAATAAATTGCTTATATTTTTAAGTATTTTATGTTAATTTTTTGTATAGCCAGGATAATTTTAATTCTGATTATTTACTTAGTAGACCTTTACCTATCTTATTATAATATACATACATACATATTCCTTCAAGTATATGATATAGAATGTAGTATCATTTGGTTACTTTAATAAATAACTACCTACAAGAATTGTTTTAGCTTGAATTTTTAAAATTTTATTCCTATCTTAGAATTGATAGTTATGCGGGAATTTAAGGTTCCCACTAATCATCAAACTAGATAATATTAATTTAAGGCAATTTTTTTTTTCACTTTTTTGTAATTAGAAATTTATGATGCATGCGTGGGTACAAAAGGTTATTTGTGTACCTACATTTGTGAATAGATAGATTAAATGACTCATGTTTTGTCATAAAATTTTTTTTGTAGGTGCCTAAGTAATTGAAATGAACTTAAATTACTCGCTTGGCTTTATCATTGGTATTATACTTGCGGGTATCGAACATAACTTAAACTTGGAGGAAATTGAGAACATTTTTGCTTTTGGTTCTTTTTAAGTAAATCTAAATTAATGAGTTGTAGTTAAAGATGTAGGAGTTTAGCAAAAATGACATATACTAGCAATAGTACGCCCAAAACTTTAAAAAAAGTATAATAAATATAATCTTACACCTAATTCAAATTTGTAAAAGGTACCTAATAATTTCCTTTCAAATTTACATGAAAAGGTGGTTACTTTTGTAAAATGCTAAGTGGGCCCAATTATACACATGCACTTCTTGTATGGTAGGTACTTTTAATAGTAGCAAATAAATGGGTACCTTATGTATGTATGTATTTAACCACATTGTACAAATATACATATCGAATCTTATTTACTATATTATTATCTATAAAAATATTTGCAATTCAAATGTAAAAAAAAAATACAAAATAAAAAAAAAGTTTATATGTCATAGAATACAACATCAAAAACATATGCAAAAGAATGAAACAGAAAATATTATTTTTGACAATTTATAAAAAAGAAAAAGCAAAGCAAAAAAAAAAAATCAACAAAACTCGTCCATTTCAAAAGGTAGGTAATGAAAAATTTTCATTTCTCTTATGGCGCGGCGGTAAACGACGTAGTTTTATTTTTATTATTTTTCTTCTTGTTTTGTTTTTTTTTTCTTTAACTTTATTTTAAAACAAAGATTTGAACGCTCTTTTTGACTTTTTGTTTTTTTTTTTGCATATAAACTTCAATTCTTGAATTTAAATCTATGTATGTAAGAAAGGGATAATACACTTGAAAAGAAAAAAAATTCTAACCAATAAAATACACACACTGACTTACCTCTGACCATTTTTCTATGAATTTTCTTTTATTTTTAAAATCCACAATATAATTTTTCTTTATTTTTGATATTTTTAATAAAAAATTAAAATGTATTTTAATAATTTTATCAAAATAATTTAAAATGAATATCAAGCCATTTAATAAAAAAATTTTATTTGAATACAATTACTCTATTTTATTTTTCAATATCGTTTTTTTTTCTTCCTCAGTATTATATTTTGATAGCTAACTAGAGAGTTTACTGTGGGCATTAAGTTTAAAAACCAAAAAAAAAAAGCCCACCGTGAACTACAAACACACTATATATGTATGTAAATATGATGAAGTTGGGTAGGTACGCTACTTAGCTATAACAATATTGTTGATAAAAATTTACATAAAGGAATTATTCCACACACGCGATTTTAATTAATTTAAAGCATTTTTTTTTTTAAGTTACCAGCAATCATATCAAAAAATTAATTTTACATATTACATATTTAATTATTATACAAATGTAAATGTTTATTTATATATTTAAATATTTTTTTTTTACAAAAAAAATGAAAAAAAAAATTTCACCAACTAGTTAGACACAAAAATTCTTACAATGGAGCGCTTGAAAAATTACCGAATTGCAATGCAATACAAAAAAACAAAAAAAAAAATTGAAAATTTCTTTTCTTTCAAAATTTGACGTTTTAGTTATGTATTAAAACAAAATTAAATTTATGATGACTTTATTCACAATAGTTTTTTTAAAAAATAATTGTGTAACACAATACTGAAAATATTGAATTTTGAAATGAGTCTTCATTTCATGAGTTTATTTTATAAATATTTAAATTTTAAAAAATAAAAGGTTTCTATTCACTATCATCACAGTCCCATTTTGGAAAAAATAATTCTTTCACACAATTACTTCTAAAAGTAGGATAAATATAACCTCAAAGTTAGATCTCTAATTCACATTGCAAATAATAAAACATAATTTATATAACGCAAAAAATCAAATTTATATCATACTAAAAACATAATATTTTAAGTGTAGCGATATTCTTTTATGAAATCTTTTAAGATAAATATTTCTATCATTTTTTACAATTTCGCTTTATTCGCTTTTCCGCCTTGAAGTGTCAAAATTCATATAGAACATACAAATTACTGCTGCGGATTCCCCTAACGGTGGATATTTTTTGACATTCCACTTATAACGCATTCATGTTTTTACATTGATATGCAACCATGATATAATATTCGATATTCTATTGTGACTCGCGCCTAAAATGACAATAATGTTATTCGAATTGTTAATTGGGTGACGTATATCTGCAGAACACTGACTGACCGACCCACACAACACAACAAAATTTGATTTAAAAAATAGCAGTTAAAATAAAAATACAATATAAATTTACTACATATTGTGGTTTTTAAACCATCGGTGTAATTAAAAATCAAAATAGTTTTGTTACCAAACTCATTTTCGCACTATATTATTTTAATATAAGGGATATTAATCTGAAAATAGAAAAATGGAAGTTTTATCATCAGCTCGTTCTACAATTTTATCAGGCTTTCAAAATTTGGAGACTATTTGTTCTTATGAAGGTTCCCAAAATGATTCGGTGGACTTTAATTTCTTCAGTGGGACAAATATTTTCACACAAACAAATAAAAAAAATAGATTAGAATTTTTGCAAATTCGAAATAATAATGCTGCAGTTAGTTCAAATATTAGTAATTCTTCTAAAAATGGGACATTTGATATTCATCGCATAAGGAAAATGAAGATTGAAAATTTGCATTGTGTTGCACCACTTAAAGCCTATGAAATTGCTTTGGGTATGTCCAATGGTGAAATTCGAGTTCTTAATTATAAATCAAATGAATATATAAGCAAATTTTCTGCTGAAACATCTAAACATAGCGTAATAAGTTTGGATTATAGTTCGTTAGATGAATGTCTTGCATGTGTATACGAAAATGGATCCATAAATATTTACGGTATGAAAACAAAAGCTAAATTAGAAACTTTAAACTTCGATGGGAATTGTAGAATTGCAAAATTTAGCCCAAAAAAAAAATTTCGTTTAGCAATAGCTTCCCATAAAGGGTCAATATTTTTATATGATATACAATCGCATAGGAAAATATTTCAAGCAATTGACGCCCATTCCGCTCCTTGTAGGGATGTAGCTACTGCAGCTGACCAGCCAGATTTATTATACAGTGCTGGATATGATTCAATTATAAATATTTATGACGTTAAAAAGAAAGCTAGGACACAACAAATACAATTTCGTTATCCTCTATCTACCATTTCGGTATCTGACTGTGGGACATATTGCGTTGCTGGGAATCTAAAAGGAGAATTGATATCTCATGATTTAAGGTTCTTAAAGAAGCCACTCGTAGAACGTAAAATGCATGATTCCACAGTGATAAGAGTAGCCTTTGTACCATCAACCTTTAAAAAACAATCAAGTGCATTTTCTTCGCAAGTATTAATTGTTTTATTTATGTATATCTATGTTTTGTTAAAATCATTATCTTTTTTAGATAGAAACTAATGAATCTCATGAAAACAATAGGATGTCTACAATGAGCAATTTCAACAATGAACAGCTTATAGAACAAGATAATAAAAACCGAGATTCGTTCTATGATTATATGGAATTTCAAAGTTTACATACTGTTAATCAAAACTCCAATATAAATCCAAGCAAAAAGTTACGAGAGAGTTTCGATTGGGATCAACTAGGAACGGTAAGACGCGAAAATGAAAGACGTTTAAGTAGTAAAATGTCTTTAGGGCTAATTAAGAAGAGGTTAACCGAAGATAATTGCACATCTAATCATATTTCATCCGATGAATTTAGTATGCGAAATAAAAATGGTCTTTCTGATACACCTAATTTCACAGAAGGTAAATTAATGTCCTATTCTAAAATTCTTGAAGAAGATGATGAAGAAAATTTATTCGATGAAAATAACAAAAACCAAGAAAACAAAAATGTGTCTATAACTCCAAAAGAGAGCATGAATGTATTTTTAAATGCACCAAATAAAAATACTCGAAGCAGTACTCCTAATAATTTAGAAACTGATGAGTTTCAAGAATTAAATAATGTTAATACAAGGCGTCGAGAAAATACTGGAATCAATATAGAAATTTTAAATCAAATAAAGGAACTGAGATTAGATGTTGAAAAAAAATTTGAATATTTGGAAAATGAAATTAAATTCAACGCTGAATCGAACAAATGGAATTTGTATACACAAAATTGCAATTTTTGGAACAAACAGTATCAAGTAAATAATGATATGTGCGAAGCTCTCGACATAATATTACATTCGGATGATTTTTACCAAGACTATTGTAGAATAAAAGAAGAAAACGAACAACTAAAATTAACAATAGAAAAATTAAATAAAAATAATTGCATTTAAGAAAATTAAAAAAATTTGTTTCAAATATGTATACTAAAATCATAAAGTCTTATTTGTTGAAGCTTCAATTTTTTAAAAATTCTATTGTATTGTTCATATTTTGATGAGATTTTAAATATATTTTAATGTATATTTGTTATATTTTATTGTAATTTTTATCTATCAAGTTTTCTATTCCAATTTATGAACTTTACAACAATAAGCTAAATAAATGAAAGGAAATGTTTTCACATAGTTTATTTTTATTTATCTCCTTCAGCATCTTGTACAATTTAATTTTTTTTTTTAAATAGATAAAGACAGTAACTATTAATTTTTTTTTGTCTTTGTTGTAGCTTTTTTTTAACACATTATAGATTTGCGGGCAAGCTTTATTCAGTATACCTAGTTTAGAAAAAATTCGTTTTCCATCATTTTTAAAAGAATTAAAATACTAAAATACGTTAAAAACAATACATTTTTTTACAATTAAGTTTAGAGAAAAAAAGAAAAGCAAATAACGAATTTTTTGTTTTAACAATCATTTTATCAGTAAATACATTTTATAGACACAAAAATTAAATCGTCACTTTAACTTTCAAACTATCTAAATGTAAATATTAGGCAAAAAGAATAATATTCGAAAAACACAAAGAAAATTTGATTTGTTTAAGTATGTATTAAATTCTAATTTTAAAAATATATATTATGCATTAGTTACAATTTACTTAAAACGAATTTATAATTTCTAAATTTAAGATCTTTGTTTGGATTAGTAAAAAAAAAAGGCAAAAATTTGGATTTAAATAAAGAGAATTATTATTTTTAATAATTTACTTTTAAGTGGTTGCAAAATAACTTTTGTTTTATAAAAATCAATTAAGTAACATAGTTTAAAAGGAAAAGCTATTTAAAAACTTTTTATACAAAAAATTTTTTTTAGTAAGTATATCAGATTTTTTTATTTTTTTTTTTTGAAATGTAATTTTCTTTTAGTTACTATTGTTTTATATGATTTCATCTTTTTTGATTTACACAAATTTTATTCATTTACTATTCTTATATTCTTTATTTTATTCTTTAAAATAATTTCTAAGTAAAATTTAGTTTTATTTTTTTAATAATTTATATGTATGTATATACATGTATGTATATATATTTAAATAAATTGATTTTATATTGTTTAATTTTATATGCATATATTATGTTTTTAAATATTTTTTATTCGTTTGGCCTTTTTTCGCTGTGTTTTCTTGTAAACTCTTCAGCATTTTTAAAAAATTTTTTACGATCTTTCAAATATTCTTCTGCTAAGTCACCACGTAGTGGATGTTCTGGTTCAGGATCATTTACAAGTGCTATTAATGCGCTAATAACTAGAAGTGTATGTTGAAAATAAAAAAAAAGTAAATGAAAAATATAAATAAATTAACCTATAAATATAACATAATTTTTAATTTAGAAATAGTAAAGTACCTTGGTCTGTTTTAGTTGCTGGTTTCCAATTTTCTGTACTAATTATAGGCAGACACACTTGACCTTTTTCATCAATATTAGGATGATAAATTTTAGTCTTAAAATGAATTTTAGGGGGTTTAAATGGATATTCAGCAGGAAAAGTGATTTCAATACGAAAGGCACCTTTGTTATATGGCGGATTTTCCTGTAATTTTTATAAAATTCAAAATTAATTAGTTGTATATTACACTTTTCAAAGAACATTCCATTCTTGTGACTAATTGAAATATAAAATAATTAGGTATATGGTACATCAAATAACAATATACCTACAGCTGTTTAAAAATAGATTTAATTATATCCCACTTCTTAATTCAATATATCAATAACAATCAATGATAATAAAAATTAAATTGTCATATTTTTAATGAAAATTTAACAATGAATTTTGTTGAGTTATGCCTCATTTTGAAATTATCATTTATTTCAAGGTAATGATTCATTAAAAATTATGAAAGAAAAAAAAAAACAGTTTCAATTCTTACCGGTACAATTAAACCCGTCCAATATAATAAATTCTGCTCATCAACTTTAATGTCCCTAAATGATTTTAAACCGGAACTTTGTAAATCCGCTAATTCCTTAAAAAATTTTCAAAAATAAAATTAAAATTTTTGGATTAGAAGGCAATTGGTTTTCATAAAGGTTATTATTTCAATTTTGTATTAAGAGTTTGAAAAGAAATTTATGTAATATGAACATTGTACTTTTATTAAAATATCAAAATTAATTCATTTTACGTAATAAAAATTAGATTAATTATTAAAAATATGTGATAATTAAATTCTTACTTTTTGAAGCCTTCTCGTCGCAGACATTTTTACTTTTATGACTTTATTATTTTGACAGTGAAATTTTTTGGAACTGGCAGCTTTTAATGTGATGTAAAAATCAAAAGATGGCACAAAAGGTTTAAGAAAGAAATCTACCTGGATACATATTAATTACTTAATCGAGTTGAAAATGCATATATTCATTTAAAATTAAGTAAATGTTGTTAATCCGAATAATGAATTTTCAAAAGAATAATATAAAATCTGCGAAATAATTACATTTAATAAAAATTATAAATCAAGTTATTATTTTCAAAATTATTAGTTATATGATGTATATTTTTGATTTTCATACGTTATTTTTTATTATTTGGTATTTTTTTTTTATTGAATGTTCAGGTTTATTAATTTTCAAACTTTTATTCAAATTAGATAAAATAAGTCAAATATGATTCTGAATTAAAAAAAAGTTTTAACAAATAGTAAAAGCAATTTGTTGTTGGTATTTATGATATTTAAATTTTTGACATAATTATACTCTAATTTTTGTTAGGTACATAAATTGTTTAATCAATTCATTTGGTTTCAAAATTAACAAAATTCTATAATTTTTTTCTAATAATTTTCAAACATAAAACAAACCACTTCTATGAAAACGTTAATCGATCTCAAAGACGGAAAAATTCAGACGTGTCATGTAAACGCATTGTTTAACAAATTTCTCAAACGTTGTCATTTTTTTTTTTTTTTGATTTTTTGCTTCATTTCAAATTGTCATTTATTCATCATTCTACTAGACGTGGCTTTCATTTTTAACTTGTTATTAATAATACTTTAGTAAATTTTAAAATGGATTGCCAAATCAAATTATCATTATTATTATCAATTGTTTGCCATTTATTCACTTATAGTAATAGTTTTGTAATAACTGTTGATGCACATACGGAAGAGTGCTTTTTTGAGCAAGCTGATGCTGGAACTAAATTAGGTGAATTTTTTTAGAAATAAAAATATCAGATTTATTTTATAATTTAAATTTGTAGGATTAACATTTGAAGTTATTGATGGAGGTTTCATGGATATAGATGTAAAAATAACAGGTCCTCAACAAAATATTATCTATAATGGAGAAAGCGAATCTTCCGGCAAATATACTTTCGCAGCTCATACAACTGGAATTTATACAGCCTGCTTTGGAAATTTAAAATCTACTATGACTCCTAAAGTAGTTATGTTTTCGATAGAAGTTGGTGATGCTCCACGTCCAACAGCTGGTGCTCCAGATAAAGATGAAATTGGTCACACAAAACTTGAAGATATGATCCGAGAATTATCTGGAACTTTAACAAGTGTCAAGCACGAACAAGAATATATGCATGTAAGTTAAAATATTAGCTTGTATTAGATTGAGAAGTTATAATAAAATATTTTTTAGGTGCGCGATAAAATTCATAGAACCATTAATGAAAGTACAAACTCTCGTGTTGTGATGTGGTCAACTTTTGAGGCTTTAGTTCTCGTAGTTATGACTGTAGGTCAAGTTTATTACTTGAAAAGATTTTTCGAAGTCAAGCGAGTTGTCTAAATTGAAATTTAATAAATTTTGTAGGTACCATTAACATCTAATTTTGTTTAGGAATATGTCCAAATTTATGTATTACTTCTCTCAAAAAGTTAAAAATACAAATTTAAAAATTGAAAAAATTGCTTTTAAATTCAGTACACATCAAAAAGAAATTTTTTCGGGGATAAACGATTAACCGTTCATTTGATCGATAGTCGTTTACCTCAAAGATACCACTCAGTCCAATAAATCAAATATGCTAAATCATAAAAATACGGCTTAGCATTTTAGGCGATTTAAACTTAATATAGTACGTATTTTTGTTGGAAGTAATGGTTGACGATGGTAATTTTTTGAATGTGAATCCTTTAAGTTCCACAACCCACAAATATTTCGCCAGAGAAACGTCAAAGTTAACAAAAAATAACTATTGTGAATAGGTTTCTTATCAGAAGTGTATATGCGCCATCTAATGGAATTATTGTTTTCTAAACTGACAATCACAAATAAAGTTGACAGGTTCAAATTCCAAGCAGAACTAAAGATAACTTATCTTGTTTTTATTGTTTTTATTTGCTGATCAATCTTACATCAAGATTAACTTTCGCTTTCGGAAAATTTGCAAGTCAGACAGTATAAGAGAGAACTAAAAGTATGGCTGAAATACGGTTTGATGGAAAAGTGGCGGTTGTTACTGGTGCAGGTGCCGGTCTCGGTCGTGAATATGCTTTACTCTTAGGATCAAGGGGTGCAAAGGTTGTTGTTAATGATTTGGGTGGACATTTTGATGGAGAAGGGCAGTCTACAAAAGCAGCTGATGTAGTAGTAGAAGAAATAAAAGCTCTCGGAGGTATAGCAGTTCCAAATTACAATAGTGTTACAGATGGAGATAAAATAATTGAAACAGCTATAAATAATTTTGGAAGAGTTGACATAGTTATTAATAACGCTGGGATTTTGCGAGACAAATCTTTTGCTAATATTTCTGAGAAGGACTGGGATTTAATTCAAGATGTTCATGTTAAAGGAAGTTTTAAAACTACACAAGCTGCTTGGCCCTATTTCAAGAAGCAAAAGTATGGCAGAATAATTTTGACAGCAAGTAATTCAGGCATATATGGTAATTTTGGCCAAGCAAATTATAGTTCAGCTAAATTGGGTTTAGTTGGGTTAGCAAACACTTTGGCCATTGAAGGAGGCAAGTATAAAATTCATTGCAACGTAATCGTTCCAACTGCTGCGTCTCGATTAACCGAAGGAATTTTGCCTGATATTATGTTTCAACAGCTGAAACCAAAGCTTATAGCTCCAGTTGTTGCTTATTTATGTCATGAATCTTGTCAAGATAATGGTTCTATTATAGAAAGTGCAGCAGGTTGGGCTACTAAAATACATTTTGTACGAGGGAAAGGTGCAGTATTGAGAAAATCTTTGGACGAAAATGACATTAAACCAGAAGTTGTAAGAGATAAATGGCAAAGGATAACCGATATGTCGAAAGCCAAAAGGTATGCTAAAAATTAAAAATATGGAAAAATTAATCCATTTTTTATGTTATTTATTCCAGATTTAATGCTATACAAGAAGCGAGCGGAAATTTACTTGAAATAATTGAGGGCTTGCAAGATGGAACACAAGGCGATTCGGAATTCGAAGATACATTCAAATTTGGATCTAAAGATTTGATTTTATACTCTTTAGGAATAGGAGCAAGTGTTACTCACAAGCCCGATATGAGATACCTTTACGAAAATCATGAAGATTTTGGACCATTTCCAACTTACTTTGTTCTTCCAGGTTTATTACTGAGTATGGGGAGTACTTTAGTTGCATCTGCTTTGAAACATACACAGGTTGACTTTACTAATATATTGCATGGGGAACAATATTTAGAAATATTAAGCGATTTGCCTAAAAATGGAGAACTAACTACTAAAGGAGAAGTTTTTGATATAATGGATAAAAAATCTGGAGCCGCCGTTGTTACCAATTGCAATAGTTATGATCAATCAGGAAATTTAATTGTTAAAAATCAAAGTACAACATTCGTCGTTGGTGCTGGAAATTTCGGTGGTAAAAAAGATCCTAAATCGGGAGTAGTTCCCATATTAAAAAATCCAAACAGGAAACCAGATAAATCTGTTATATACAAAACCTCTTTGGATCAAGCTGCTTTATATCGTTTATCAGGAGATTTAAATCCTTTACATATTGATCCAAATATGGCAGTAATGGCAGGATTTAAAGTACCAATTTTGCATGGACTTTGCAGTTTAGGATTTTCTGTGAGAGCTGTTTTAAATACATACGCTGGTAATGATGCAAGTCAATTTAAAGCAGTAAAAGTTCGTTTTTCAAATCCAGTATTACCAGGACAATCATTAAGAGTGGATATGTGGTGCAATAAAAACGAAAAGAGAATATATTTTAGAACTGTTGTGATTGAGAACAATAAGGAAGTTATTTCTGGTGCATATGTTGATTTAAAAAATATTGTTGCGGCAAAACTATAAAATGTCTCGTTTTTTCTATTGGTTACAATACATAAACATAATGCCTATATCTTATTTTACTAAATCTTTTATGTTTTAAGAAATACAAATCAATATTTTTCATTACATGTCGATATAATTAAATTTATACTTACAAACATACATACATATATATATTTTTTATAAAGTGGGGGGTTCATTTAATGGTCATGTTTATTGTTAAATTGAATATAATTAAATAATTAAATTGCTTAAAATATGTATTTATTTATTTTTGCCAATATTTTCTCATTTAAATCAGCAAAAAGAATATTTCCTACGTCTTAAAAATAAAAAAAAACATTTTGACAAAATTCGCCAATTCGGTTAAAATACCTATTACACTTTTAGTATTACCGGTTATATAACATTGAGTAGCTTAAATCAGAATAAAAACCAAAATAGATAAATATTTTCGAGTTTCTCAATATTAATTGTTCGAGTTTCTCAACCAAGCTCTTGTTCAACTACAAGTCTACTGTCTGTAAACAGTTCAACTGGAGTCTACTGTGTTTTTTACTGTCATAAGAAACTGACATGATTGCAAGAATTCGGTATATCAAAACAATAATACAAAAGTCACAGTAAATTTAGAATTTTTTTTTACAACATTAAAACAAGTTATTATTGTTTTGTACTTTTGTAGATAACAACTTTGATAAAAATTTTGTTGCGGTCGCTACGGATAAAGTTTGTTTATCATTTCATACAACTTTACTATGAATCTAAACTTATATAAAATTTCGCTTGAATAGATATTTATTTGTGGGCACGAAAAAGTAATTGTCATAGTATCAAGGTCAACGATTAATTTACTGGTGCTTAACACTAATTGTAAAAAACAGAATATAATTTAATAGCATACTACCACCAGTAGTATTTGCTACGTGATAATAAAATGAAATTATTTAGATCAGTCGGGAAGTTACTGTCAAGCGTAACAACTGCTAGAAATTGCAATTTACATTTTCGAAAGTTTTCCATAAACATGGCCAATATTGCCCCCAGAATTCCGTTTAGTAATGATTTTTTTTTTCGTCAGGTAAAATTGTGTTCAATAAATATACATATTTAGAAATTTAAAAATTTTGTATTTTCAGCTTTTCGATACCGTAAGTAGTACTTATACGTATTTATTAGCCGATACAAATACAAAGGAGGCAATAATTATCGACCCGGTTTTAGAACATGCTAAAAGAGATGCTCAATTGATAAGAGAACTTGGATTTACTTTGAAGTATGCCAGTAAGTTTTCTTAAACCTGTTTGTAAAGAGATTAATGTTATAAAAAATTTTTTTAATTGAAATTGCATAGTGAATACGCATATGCATGCTGATCACATAACTGGGACCGGATATCTAAAACATTTATTACCAGGAAGTATAAGCGTAATATCAAAAAGTAGTGGAGCTAAAGCTGACAAACATATTGTTGAATATGAAAATGTTCAATTTGGTCGACATCAAATTGAACCACGTTCAACACCTGGGCATACAAATGGTTGTATGTCATACGTTATTCATGAACAAGGTTTAGTTTTTACTGGAGACACAGTTTTAATTCGTGGCTGTGGTAGAACTGATTTTCAAGAGGGTAACCCTAAAACTTTATATGAATCAGTGCACAATAAAATATTTTCATTACCTGACAACTTTAGAATATATCCAGCTCATGATTATAAGTAAGTTTTTAACTACCTAAAAGAATATTGAAACTTATTAAATGAATTGTACTTAATACAGCTAAAATTAAAGTAACTTTAATAAGATGTAAGTAGGTAGTTGCCTACCTACCCAAGCATTAAAAAAAAAAGAATTGTTTACAATTGTCTTTAGGTAAAATTTTCAATTTAATTTTCAGAGGTCAAACTGAAAGTACAGTAGGAGAAGAAAAATCTTATAATAGCCGCTTAACTAAATCTTTGGATCAATTTGTTGACATAATGAATAATTTAAATTTGCCGTATCCAAAGAAAATTGGTAAGTATGTAAAATCAGTTTGTATAAAAAAAATTGCTTTGTTCACCCATTTCTTGTTTTTGCGGAATTTTAAAAGAAAAATTCTGAATTATTTTTTTACATTTTAGACGTTGCGGTTCCGGCTAATCGAGAATGTGGTTTACACGATATTCCAGAAGAGAAATAAGGAATTAAGGAGCTATATTCATTAATTTTCTTTGACAAAGTTTTGTTATCATTACATTACAATTAATGTTACTTTAGTTATTTTTTTTGTTATAAATGATATACTAAACATATAATATATTTTACTATAATATATAAATCAGAAAGCTAGGTGATGTAAATAAAATATATTTTTATACCCAAACAATTTAGTTTTCAAATATCAAATTGTTCAAATCATTCTTCTGATTGTTTAAAGTTTTATCAAGAATTATAATATTCTTGCGTTGAAACTTTAAATACTCGTAATAATAGTTGTGTAAACATTGTGTGTTGTGTAAAATACAAATAATACTGGGAAGATTGTTATTTTATGAATTAGGATTATTATTCTTAATTATTATTACAGAAATTAAAAATTCAATTTTTTATAAGAACTTGCCTTATATTTTTGGCAAGTAATTGCATGAAGCTTCATAAATATTTTAGTTTATCGTGTGCTTTATTTTATCTGCAGTCTGTAAATAATTAATTATACTTATATTTATTTAAAAAAAATTGTACAATTTTACTATTCATAGTTATTATGAAATTAGTGAAGTAATGATTCATTACTTGGTCTTGATAATTACAACAAAAAAAAATTTTTTTTTAAAGAGTTATAACATAGTTTCAACAAATTTAAAGGCTCGCCTAATATTTATTTGTTGTTATATGTTTGCTCTTTTTATCTTTTAACTAAATATTAATTTGTATTTTTATTAATTGATATATATATCTGGGTACATATATTATATAAATATAATATTATAGTATATGTAACTGCATTTAATTTTAGTTTCCCCAAAATGAATTTTTTTATACCCTTGCAATTAATAAATTATTTATTGCTACTGATAATATTCTATCAAAATATTTAATTAGTGATAATATTTTGCAACTAAATGAATATAATCAATTTTTTCTAAAAAATTTTAATGTACCCACTTATATAAATATGTATTTTTATATTTATTTATAATCTCAATATAATATTACCACTAAAAATATCCGTGCATATGAACATGTATAATGTATTTATGTGTGTATATTGATTTTGATAAATTTATGAAGCAGAATTAATTGGATTAGAATTGAAACAAACAAAATTTGAAAAAGGTCAATTGAAATATGAGAAGTTTAATATGTTGTCCAGAATCTTAGTTTTTGAAAATATTAATTTTATATATGGATGTATGTAAGCCTATAGGCATATTATAGTTATTTAAAACTTTGGAGTAAGTAGTAATATAAAAAGAATTCTTGTTAAGGCGTAAGTACTGTGTTTTTGCTTTTTAAATACCTTAAATACCAAAATAGTATTTCGTAATAAAATATGAGTAAAATTCAATCTTTCTTCACGGATTTTTAATTTATTTCACTGGTGAAAACCGCTTCACGTTGAGAATGCTCGCTCGAATAAAGAATAATATAAGTTGTCTTCAACATATTATTGAATTTATATATGTATGTCTTCAATACAACAAGTGTTATATTCTTAATAGAGAAATAAAATTTATTGCATTATTGAAATATATTGGTATATTAAATCTTATTTTCGTAAAATAGGCATACATATATATCTATTGAATTTTAATATTATTTTAAGATTTGAACGCAATTTTAAACACATAACTTTAGTATTTATGTACATATTTTGTTATTATAATTTTATAACATTATAATATAATATGTTATATATATTAACAACTTGCATATATACATAACATATACATAATAATGATATTTTGCTTAAAACATTCCTATACAAAAGCGTATGAAAAAAAAAAGCTCTAAGGATAATTTCTGAATCACTACAGCTTTCGAATAAATATACAATATTGTGAAAAAAAAGGAAAATTTGAATATAAAATGCCTATATTATAAATAATATAATACAAACGTACTATAAAATGGTAAAAAATGAAAATTTCTTTAATAAAATAAGCTTTTAACCGAAATTGTATTTGTGTTTATGTACAAATTTGTATGCAAGTGTATATTAAAATAATGAATGTAGGTAGGTAATGAGCGAATATTTATGTGTGAATGTTTTCGTATTCGAAAAAATAGAGTACTGTGAGTAAAAAAAAAAGATTTCCTTCCAGCAAAATCGACAGAAATTTATTTTTATAAATTAAAATTTCATGGTAGATATATTTTCGAAAGAAATATACATACAAATGAAAAAAATTAAATACGCATGCCTTAAAACGCTAAAACATAAATGAAACTTGGCAGCTGAATCATAATAGAAATACTATCCATAAATATTGAAACTCTCTGTACCTTTTAAAATTTAAAAAAAAAAATTTTCATTTTAGTAAAAAATTTCATATATGTAATTAAATTAATTTGGTAGGAAATAGATTTTTTTGTTATTCTAAGCAATAGATAAAAAATTTTAACTCAACGGTTCAAAAAAAAAATTTTTTTTTCGAACAAACATTTTTACTATTATGGGCAAATAATTCAATTTTTTAAACGAAGAGTGTAATTTTGAAAATTTCATTCAAAAATTTTAAGACAGCACTGTTAACTTCTGCTTACACATATATTTTTTTTTACATAGTATGTGCGTTTTAAATTTTATAACATATTTCTGCAAACTTATGAATCCCTACCCACGTACATATCGACATTTGTATATAGTTGGCATGTACAAATATTGTTGGTTACGCAGGCATATAAGTATGTTCTAAAATTCATTCTCCTTTTTTAAAAGCTTTGAATACTTGAAAAAGTTTTTTTCCCATTTTAAATATTAAAAAATATACATACACTCATTTTTCCATAAATTCGAAAATATTTTCATTTCAAATGACGAAAAAAAAAAACAAGAAACAAAAAAAATCAAATTCGTCATATCACAAGATACATACATACATTCATACACAATAATATTTTACTCCTATTTCGTTTCGTACTTTTATCTACATACATACATATTTTTTTCTGACCAAATAAAAAATTTGCATTTTTCGTAGTTAGAGTTATAGCAGACGACATACGTTTCGGTCATATAATTTTGGCGTTACGGTAAAATACAAAAACCAATTTTTTTTATTATTACTTTTTTTCAATTGAAAATAAAAAAAATAAAATTAATTGTAAAATATTAAAATTTAGAAAATATTTGAATATTTGTGTAAAATTATTAAGTAATAAAAAACATGTAAAAATTTATTAAAAGTTTTTAATAAATTTTTAATATTTCAATGAAAAAAAAAATTAAAATCCGGCGAAATCAATATTCAATGAATCATTGAAAAAAAAAAATTGAAAATTTACAGAAAATTTTTTACAATAAGAAAAAAAAATTTTTTTTTAAAGTGTAAAAATATAATAAGAAACTTGTGTGTGTATTTAGAAATATTTTTGAAAAAAAAGGATCAAGAATTTTAAGAATTACTGTGAGAGAGAAAGGAAATTGAAAGAACGAAAAGACAAAATTATTATTAATATTTTTTTCTATTTGTGTGTGTGTTATCTTTTTCCTTTTCTCATCATATAAAAATTTGTATTTGTTAAAAACGTTATTGTTCGGCTTGCATTCGTTTCTTCCGAAACTTGCTAGTTTTTTAAAACCATCTCTTTTTTCTCTATTATTCTTATTGTATTTTTGTAAAAAAAGAAATATACTATTGTTCACTGAAATTTCATTTAGAAAAATCAAAAATAAAAATAAATTTTTCCCATATTCGAAAATAGAAAATATTGTTTGAGAATATTTTCGAAAATAGACCAATGATATTTAATAAATAAAATTAATAAGGCAAATAATAGGAGAAACCTTTTAGGGAAAAAAAAATTCGATGACACAAACTCGTACATGTGTACATAAATATACACTATAAAAGTAGCAATATCTTTGATTTATATATTAAAAAACTATAATAGAAAACAAATGAAATATAAAAATTAGAAGAAATATAAAAAAGGGAAATTTTATTTAAATTTCCGTTTTTCCTCTCTCATACAGTCATACAATGACTAAAAACATTCTACTCTCATATTATAACAGTCATTGAGAGTTTTTATTTTGCTTAAAAAAAATTTTTTTTTTTGATATAAAGAAAAAGGAAAACTTTCTACATAAATCGTCGTATATAATTTTATTTCTTAATTTTCTTAAAAGAAATTTAATAATAAAAAAAAATATAGTAAAATATAAGGAAATAATAATTATATAAAAAATAAATAAATAAATAAATTAAAAAAAAATAATTTTGTATATTTGATTGTGTTGTTGAATAAAAAAAAATCCTGGTTTCTTTTTTTTTTCAATTTTTCTTGCGTATATTAAATGTGAATTTTTAACAAAACAAAAAGTGTAATTTTATTTGTTAATACCTTTGACTTACTTGTACAAGAATATAGTATTTATTTCAAAATAAATATAAAATTAACTATACTAATTATATTTGATATACATATATTCATGCATACATTTATGTCAAGTATATTATAAATAAAATATTTATATAATATGTATATAAATTCTATATTTCTATTGAGTACATGCATAATTTAAATATTAAAATTTATAATTATTATACGCTGACGTAAAATTTTGTGTTTTTGTTTTGTGGAACAATTACAAAAATTGAAGAAAAATCTATATTTTTCATAATCCCATACATATATATATAATATATATATCTTTATATATATGTACTTACATTATATAAAATAAATAAATAAATAATAAACAAATAGCATAAAGAAGAAAAAAATATACTTACATATTTAATGTGTTGAAAAAAAAAAATAATAATAATAAAATTATACGAAAGGAAAAATCGATAACGAATTTTCTTTTTCTAGTTACTAGATTTCTGTAGTTAAATCACATACAATATCATTTTATATATATATATATATATATACGTTCATATATAATGTTATATAAATATGTACCAATATATTTATCAATAATATATTAAAATATTTTATATAAATATTTAATATATTTTTTTATACATACATAGTTGTATATAAGTGTTATACAAAAAAAATTTTTTTTCTTGTAAAATGCGTTTTTTATACTCGCCTTGTTTTATTACTAAATGACAGCAGTGTAGAATTATATTATATTTTTTTGTTATACAAAAAGATTATATAAAAAAAAATAAATAAATTTTTTAATTTGACTTGTTTTTTTTTGTTTGTTTGTGTTATTGTGTTTTTAACTTTAATAATAATAATAAAATTTTTTTAATTATAAATTCAATAAAATAATTATTTTCAATTTTAGTAGCTTTTTTTTTAAATATTTTTATTAAATTTTACTTATTTTTTCACTTAATTTTTAAAAATTATTTTATTTTTTTGTTTTGCGTTTTCATTTGAAATAAAGTTAATATTACATATTGTATGTATTTGGAACAACATAAAAGAAAAACTTTGAAAATAATTTTTCAGCAAAGAAAATTTTTAAGCAGATTATTAAAAAAAAAAATATCATAATAAATAAAGGATATTTTAAATATATAAAATATTTTATTTTATAATTTTGTGAAAAATTTAATAAACAAAATATAGTAAAAAACAATAATATAAAGGAAATTTTTTTATATATATATATACAATAAATAATATTATAAACTGACGATATATATATAATATATTACTAATTTATTATATATATATATACAAATATACATAAAAATAAAATAAATATGATGTTAATAACGATATTGTCAGCTCTATTATTGGTTAGCAGTTCTGGATTTGTTGAGGTAAGTTTTAATTACACAATTAATATATATCAATTATCTAATATAATATAATATAATTGATATATATCAAATATAAATCTAATATAATATAATTTTTTTTATAAATAAAAATTTCTTAAAAATAACAATTTTAAATTAAAAAAAAAAATAATAATTATGTAAAATAAAAAATCGTTTTACCCGCTATTATATATATATATATTTACTTAGGTACAATAATATATAGTACAAATTAAAATAATATTTATGGTTAGAATCGAATATGTATGATAAAAGGATAATAGTAAAAAAAGAAATTGAGGTTAAAATTGAATATTCACCATTATGGAAATATTGTTAGTGTTTTGTTTTTACTTGAAATAATTATTTGATATATATATAAGTGTTATATTTTATATGAAATGTATTTCTAAATTTTTAATTTACGTAATAAAAGTAGGAAATGAGATTTTGTAAAAATAAAATTTTGCAATGCTCAATTACATCAGAGATTCCCAAAGTATCCTATATAGACTCCCAGGGGTCCATGAATATAGACTTGCTAGGGGTCTACGAAAAAATATTAATTAAATTAATAAGTTTTTTATTTACCTCGCTCACATTATAGGTGTATTTTGCTACTGTTAGAAATTTAAATTTATCAAAAAATGTAGCAGGAGGTCTATCAAAAATTGAAAAACATGATAAGGGGTCTACGAGAGAAAAAAGCTTTCGAACCTCTGAATTACATGGTTGCTTTAATAAAATTTAAAATAATATATGTATTAAATATTTATAAATTAATCTTGATATTGATATATATAAGGAATACAAGAGAAAAGACCCGACGCTGTATAATGCAATAAGCATATTGTATATACTCGTATGTATAAATTAAATATTTTGTTAAATTTGATTTTGAATTTTGTTATTTCAAAGTTATTACATTTTAGTCTGTATGAAATACTTTAACTGAAAATTTTTTGAATAAATTCAAAACTAATTAATAGTCTACATGACTTTTGTATATGATACTATATTGACCATATTAAATGTAAAATATTTTATTATTAAGAATTTCTTGTAAAAGTAAGACGTGTGTATTGTATTGATGGCTATAGATTTTGGTAACAAATCTGTCATATAATATAGTAATTTATCAAATTGCTTTCTTAGACCCATGATTAATCAGCTAATGAGGCGTAAATATATATATATATGTTTTTTTCTAATGTGATCTAACATTATTTTATTCTATTTCATTTTCTTCACGTTTTCGAATATTACAATGTTTGATTTGTATAAAAAATGAGGTTAAAGAAAAACTATATCAAAAATTCCATATCTCAATTCACATTTAATTTTATTTGATTACGATTTTATATATTAAGTAAATATATATTACTATATATGTAAATCAGCTATGCATTCTAAATTTTTTTTAAATAAAAAGCAAAATTTTCAAACCAACTTTACACACCTTAAATTTGTAATATTTACATACAGATCATGTTACAACACAAATTGTATAAAATAATAAGAAATTATCAAGCGTTTGTTTAAGTATATGATGTTTATAAAAATATCTAAATTATTATTTTTAGTTCTTTAACGAAAAAAAACTTTCTTTACAACTGTAGAAGTATTGTATAACTAGTTTATTAATTTTCAATTGATGTTAAGCAAAATATGTAACCACTATGGCAGTAGTTTTCTAAAATACATAAAATAAAATACTTTCATTTAGAAATATAAAAATACCACTCTTTCAAAATTTTACAAAATTTCGTTTGAAAATATGCGACGGTCTACTAATTAATAAAAAAATTGTATGTTATTAATTAAATAACACATATAAGTGGGTGGATAACTTAGATTACTTATTGTTATTGTAAGTACAATTTGTTATACATATTTATTATATATACATATTTTGAAGAAAGAGTAAATACATTTTAGTAAAATATGTAAAATTATTGTGACTAAAATTTGATCAGAATACTCGGTCATCAGAATAAAAATTTCGTTTTTTCGAGTTATACAGTAGTAAAATTTAGTATGTTAGTATATAATAAAATTGTAAGAAGTAATTAGCATATATTTATATGAAATTAAATTTAAAATTCGATTTTATTGGAATTTTAATATATGGAGGTTGTTAATTATATGTATATTTCAGTTCTGTTTAATTTGATATTCTAATACTGATTTTAATATTTAAAGTATGAAATTTCAATTACAGAACAATATGAGTAAAAATGAGTTATAATAAATATAAAAGAAATCAAAACTGTTATATATTATATTGATTTTAATTTTAAAACTTAATTTCTGTCTAATATTATAGTATTTGTAATTCTTAAATGGAAAAATTTCTGAGTAAAACCATATATACATTTGCATATATATTATATATAGGATGAAATATTTTACAATAAAAATTTTTTATTATAAAAAAAAAATTATGTTCTACAAAATAATTTTATTATATAATATAAATATTTTAAAATATATTTTATTACTTGAATATTATTAATGTGCAATGTCGTCAAGAACATTTCTTTATATTTTTTTTTTTAAACTAAAATAAAATATTATAATATATTCGAGTAATAAGTGAATAGTATGAAAAAGTTATTAAACTTCTTTTATACATTTATTATTTCTACAATTTAATAATAGTTTTCCTCTTCTTTTTATTATTACATTCCTATATTATAAAATTTTGTAAAATTGTTATTTCATATATTTATATTTATACATATTAAAATTACAAAACTAGACATTACTGTTATAATATTCCGAATTTATATAAAATTTAATATAAAATTTATAATATTATAATCATTGCATATATGTTGACACGATAATTTTCGCTAGAATATACTTGATATAATTTAATACGCGCATGCCCTACATAAGTATGATTTCATATATATATATATATATAAAAGTATGTATTTATATAACAGTATATATGAAATAGACGTGAATATATATAATAAAGTATGTAGTATATATATACATATGTGTATGAATATATTTACTCCAATTTTTCATATCAAAAAATTTCGAAGAATATGAGCGAAATAAAAAAAAAAAAAGGGGAAAAAATATTTTATGAATATAAGGAATAAAAAGTAGGTATTACGAATATATTATATATATGTATAACTCTCAAAAATCCATTTCGATTTAAATAAAATTGTCACTATAAAAGGGTATACTCTCTCCAATATGAAATATATGTATATATACATAATTATACATATACTTACTTAAATTTTGTTATAAATTTTATATAATAAATTTTAATTTCAAATATTTATTTTAAGAAATCATCAAAACTTATATATTATATACGATATGCATCTACATTTATATGTATGTATATTATTAAAAGCAGATGAAAATCCTAGAAATTTTTTTTTTAACTTATATTCAATTTACGAAAAAAAAAAACCAACAAAATAATATAAAATTTGTGTGCTAAATTCTCTTGCTTTTATTTAATTGTTATTATTCTTATATATTCGAAAAAATTATATATTTATATGTATAAATTGTTCGAATATACATTATGTTTAATGTACTTAGTATAATACATATATAAATTTTAATGTATAGATTATAAAGTTATTATAAACGAAATTTGTAAAAATTTTCTATAATTTTTTATTTAATAGAATATATAGAATTTCGTTTCTGTTAGAAGGATATTATATATGAGAATATATTGTACTTAAATGTATATATACATATGAAATAAAATTATGTATTGAGTTATATTATAATTATATAAATTATGTATTGCTATATATTATGTTATATATAGTAAATTTTCATAAGGATATTTTATATAAGTATTGTAAGTACATAAATGAATTATCATGTTCTTCTATATTTGAATATTTTATATATGAAAATTTACATATTTAAATATCGTATTACTTAATTTTTGCAAATATTGTCGGGAATTTTAGTATTCGTTTATTTTTATAAAAAAAGGAAACTATAAAATTTTAATATTATTCGTTGTCTCTGATATTGTTAATTGGACTAAAAAAATTTTTCATATATGTATGTAAGCATTCTTATAAGTGACCACTCTTCTTTGTATTAAATTAATCATGCTTTTCCTGAATTGTATATAATGTTATGTATTTTGTACATTACAGAATTTTTACGATATAACTTGTCATTATAGAATTTATGATTGTATTGTAATTGTAATACAAGATGGCTTGGATGAATCATTTAAATTTGAACATTTTAAAACTTTTTTAATTTGTGTTAATATTTAAATTTAATTTTTTGAAGAAGTTTTTGTTTTCATGGAAATTTTTCTATATCTTTTTTCACACTTTTCATAAAAAATTTATAAAGTTTTGTCAACCGCTCATACTTTAATTTACAGTGTTATACAATACAATTATTTTAGGACTGATTTTATGTTAATTCCCCGGCTTTTACATATTTTCGAAAAAACTTGGATTTCCTTATTAAGTAGTTTCAATTCAAAATTATGCAAACTATATACATTTGAGTCTAGCTCAAAATTATTTCAATAATTTTAATTTTTTTTTTTTATCAAAATTTTTAACTCTCCACCTTCCATATAATAATTATTAAAAATTTATTATTTAACAACAACTTCCTTTTGCATTTTATATTCCCATATCTACTTAAGTATATAAATATATTTAAAATATAAAAAGTATGTTTTCTATAAGATCTTTTTTGAAAATTTTCTAAAGTATATGTATATTATTACAGTATGGGCTATTCATTTTACTGATATTTTGTATAACAAGAAAAAACAAGGAAAAAAAAAATTTGGAATGGCGGTGTGGTAAATGTTTTGTTTTTGTTTCAGTAGTATTAAACGCAGTGAAAGAATTTATATTGAAGAAAAACAAGAACAATAGAATAAAATGAAATAAGAACAAAAAAAAATGTGAAGGAATGTATATCTAAGTCCTTACATTCATTTATGTAAATACAGTATATATAGGTATGTGTTTTTATTTCTAATATCCTATCATGTTATAAATTACATGACGATGTTTTCTCTGCAAGTATTTCAAATAAAACAAAAAAGAAAATAAAAATAATAAAGGAAAAATTATATGTATAAAAAAAAATAAAGAAACACACTTATTTTTTGTTTTTGTTTTTCTTATTATATCCTTTAATTCTGTATACATAAATATGTATACATATACTTATAGTAAGGGTTGAATACCATCATTACATTTTTCATCCCATTTCTATGATTTTTTCTTGTTTTGTTTCATGTTTCTATGTTGTTTTTTGTTTTTTTGAAATGTTCATGGTTTCATGGTTAAAATTGGTTTGATCAATTGCGAGTTTAGTTTATATATTATTAATATATATATATATATACTTAGTTCTAGAGGTTTTATATTATTTTTAGGATTTAATTATATTGAGATTTGATATTTTATTAAAATTATTTAAGGATATAATTGTAATTTGTTGATAGATTTTATTTTTTGCTAGCAAATATGATTTTAATTAGGAATATATTGAATTTGTAATTATATACCACAATTCAATAACAACTTTATATTTTGAGAAATTTGTTCATAATAAATGAAACAAGTTTCGAAATTTGTTAATAATGTAAAAAATTAAGATTTTTGGGACTTAACAGTTTTGTGTGCACATTATTAATTCATTTTAGATTTATTTCCAAACAAATTTCTTACCAGACCTAATTGATTCAATTGGTGCCAACACTATTGGGCGTACCAAAAAATTTTCCACCGATTCAATATATAATAAAGTATTTTTCTTCAGAAGTTTTTAATGAGATTATTCGAAAATAAGATTCTATGATCGAATATTGTTTTAGAACTCATAAATAATGGTACATTAGAATTAAAATAACCGTCTTCATATAACAAAAAATATCCCGTTTTTTCAAACATGAAAAATTCCGATATGAAGGAAATATAATGAAGGAAATATATACGTTTTATGCGATACTCGTATACTAACATCAGGCCCGGTGGTGACTTGTTCCGATACCTTACGAAATTATATAGTATTTTGATTTAAACAATTAAATGCTAAGTATACGGAGCTACGAGTATCAAATTGATTTTATTAAAAAAATTTCTCGGAATTGTGTATAATTCGAAAAATTATACTCGTAGAAAGAACCTCTTGTACTATAATTATATAATTTTTTTTTTGTCTTGTTTTGGTTTTTTATTTAAATATAATAATCTTTTACATGGGGTCACGTATAACAGAAATGCTGTTCACTAAGCATATATACATCATGTATCTTTTTTAATATTTACATACATATATATATTATGTATACATGCATACTATATAAAATTTTTTTTCTAGATGCGTTCAATGGATATTATTTATATAATAAAGTATGTTGTTCTATTATAATAAGGAACGGGTATAAAAATATTTTCTATGAATATAACAAATTATTAAAAACAAAATAAATATATAACATATATATATATATATATATATATATATATATATATATATATATATATATATATATATTATATTTATTCGCTTATGTAAACATTTTAAGAATAATATGCAATATAAGTAATTTATTTATTTTTTGTTTCTTTTGCTTTTTTTTTTACACTATACAAAAGATTGACTTTCACAGTTCTATAAATTCATTCAGAAGGACGATGATATTGTTATTATTATTATATATTTTTTTTGTTTATTATATATATATTCAAGTAAACCTACCAATTCACATATGTATATAAGATTTTATTAAGTATATTTGCAGGTATTAGAATTGATCTAAGTTATTTTATAATCAAAAAGAATTTAAAATAAAAAAAGTACTTGTATATACAAGTATAAAAAGTATGAAAAATCAAAATAATAGAAAAATATTATATTCATACTTGCATCTACATATATTTTAAATGTATATATATATATATAATTATCCCGGCACAGACAGTAGCAATATATCTTTAATATTAATAAGATTTCTAGAGAATAAAATATTCTATGTTATATTGTCGTTTTAGGTACGCACTCATTGTATAAGATTATAACAAGAAAATTTATATATACTTATACCTGATGATAAATCCCAAATGCTTGAAGAGTAGAAATATGAAGTATATTCATCGTTGAGTGGATATTCATAGGGTAAACACAAAAAAAGAAAATAAGAAATTCTAAAAAGGATGCGAATTTTTAGTATTCTATATACAAAGAAAAAAAAAATTAGTTTATATTTTTATAATTTTTCGTGTGTACCATCAAAATTTAAAAGGAAAATTTTTTTTGGATTTTCTCCAATTTTCATCATATTTTCGTTTTGATTATTTTTTTGTTTTTTAATATTTTCTTGTTAAAAAATATAATTTCTTTTCTTCTCTCAGTAAATTATGAATTTTTATTTTTCTCTGTTTTTAAGTTTTTTTTTTGTATATATGTATATATTTACGTCTTCAGTCAAAATGTCATGTTAAAAAGTTTAAATTAGACTTTCTGTTTTTCATTTTTTTTTTGTATACTTACTCGTTATATTAAGAATATTTGGTTATTTTGTTTTTTTTTTAATGTTAACCTTGACATAAGTTATAATAAATAAGAAAATATATATATGTATATATGTTTGTGTACATGCTCTCACTTAAAAAAGAATCCTTATGATGGTATGTTGATACTTAAGTTGGTTTTTTTTTTTTCGGTTGGTATATGTAACCATTTTAACAAGAAAAAGTTTATAGGAAGAGTCAATGTTAGTTATAAGCCTTGTCAATTTTAAAAACACAAAAACGAACAGGAAAAAAAAAGCAAAAATAAAACCAAAAAAAAAATTATATTTTCTTTTAAGACAACATCATTATTTTTGTGGCATGAAAGAAAGGGCAGCACACCGGAAAGTTACATATAACGTACAATACGTATATTGTGTGTGTAAGGGTACCATAAATTTTTATTATATAGGTTTGTTCTGCAAAATTATAAGTATGTTTTTTTTTGCATTTTATATAATTTATATATGAATGTATGTATATGAGAATAAAAATATATTTTTATTAATATTTTGGAATGTAATTTGATAACAGGTATACAAAAGAAATTGAGCCGGTTTTTTTTTTTCTTAATTTTGTATTTTAATACTATGTATATATTTTTTATTTAAATTTTTGTATAGCTATATGAAAGAATGTTTGTGATGAATAAAGATCAAGTTTTGTAACTGCAGAATGATTTCTTATTTTTAGAGTTCGATATTATATCTTTGTGAGTTAAAGATTTATAAATATAAAAAGTTCGAAGCAATTAAAAATATGAATGTGGTTTCCTTAATGTGGAATAAGATTGTGAGTAAGTGAAAATTTTAGTGTTCGTAACAAGATTTGCGATTATATTTTATACATTTTTTATTTTTTATAATTCATATAATTAATATTTACCTTTCTTTTAAATCAATTTCCAAAAACTCTTTCTAAATTATTTTCCAAGACGAAGAGTGCATAAACTCAAGAAGAATATAATATGAACAAGTTGAAATTTCACAAACGCGTTCGTGATATTTATCTGTTATGGTATAAAGAGTGTATTAAAAAATAATATTAATAGAATACAGAATATCTTAAAATTTATGGCATCATGTCATAAACTATTCATTTTATGTCTTTTTCAATATTTGAAAATTTTGTTTACTATAAATGATTAATAGAAAATATGATCGTATAAGGGAAGCAGTCTGATTAAGTAGGAAATAATTTTTAATATTAATTACCAATATTTTTATATTCATTCGCAAAAATAATTATATAATTATTATTTCAATGTTTACATTGCTTATTCATAAATATATATTTGGTTAGACCATTTTCGAGCATTTATTGTGATCTTTACAATAATCACCGTGAATTATTTATCAGTATTAATTCAATGAGTAGAATAGGTACTTATATTTTAATGTAAAACATCATTACATTAAATAAAATATTGAATTTAGACCATATTGGGTTGTTTAAAAATATGATTTAATGTTTTTTTCTTCTTTATTTTTTTTTTGGGTTGAAATGACCTTTTTTGCAGAGCTTAATATTTTAAAAGGTTTACTTGTTTTCTTTTAAACAAAATTTATATTAAATAATAAAATGTAAAGTGCAAAGTATATAAGTATGTATAGAATGTTGCTATGTAATAACTTTTTCATTTGAATTGAAGATTTTTTGTTTTTTTTTTTTTTTGGATGAGTTTGCATAAAGAATGTAATCTTTAATATTATGCATATAAAATAAACATTTACAAAAATTTTTAATGTATTGTATATGATTTTTGAGTAGGAATATGTAAATATGTATTGATATGCATGCATTATATAAATACGTTTTTTAAATAATATTTAAATTAAATTTGTTTATACCTCGCAAAATTCTTTGATTTTATTTTAAAAAAAAAATTTTGAAATATTCTCAATTTTTTGTTATTAAAAACTTCTTGAAAATTTAATTCTAATGTTAATGAATAAGAAAAATATTTTGTATGTACTTCTTGTTAGCCTGGATTTTTTTAAATCTAATATGAAAACTTAATTTATTTTCAAATAATTGCAACTTGAAATACATTAATTTTACAGTCGTGATTTAAAGAGACATATTTTACGAAATTAATGATTTTTCATAAAAATTGTGTTCCAGAATAGCAACATTTTCATATTTAATAAATAAATTGCATTCCAGACAGACATGTTTTAAGAAATTTGACAATTTTTCAAATATATCGCGTTCCAGACAGACGTATTTCAATATCTTGATGATTTTTCATATTAATTACGTTTTAAACAAACAGAAGCCCCATGTACATATTATATACTGTGATCCCATTTTTATTTATTAAATTTTTGTATAAACCTAACCTACTAAATATTTCATATATGTATATATTTCATATATTCAATAACATTTCTTTGACATACATACACATGTATAAAAGAAATGTAAATATTATGATTAAAAATTTATTTTTAAGCGTTTTCAATAAAAAAAAATGAATTTAATGTCGCGGTTCAATTAATTTGTCTCTATTTTTTTAATGTGTATAATTTATTGTAATATTATAAATATGTATATATTTTTGTTTGTATGACATTTTACATGTTTATCATGTTAAAAAATTTTTTACAGTTCATTCGTTAAATTAAAAGAAAAATCAATTTTTTTTCCATTTTTATTCTCTATTGGTTTTCTAATTTATATTTATTAATTTTGTTATTGACAAAAAAACAAGGTCAAGTAAAATTATTTTTGATTTTATAATTATTTTAAAATTTTTACATATAAAATTTTGAAAAAAAGTTGTGGTATAATTGTTATAAATTACATAATATACATAACATATTTGTAGTATAACAGTACGTATTTGAATTGAATATTGAGGCAAACATAAGATATTGAAGACGGTATTTTTGCCTATTATATTGTTAAGTATAATATAAGTATAACATTTAAAAAAATGATTTCAATGGGAAATAACAAGAATATTATACAAGTTCTTTATATTAATAAACATTCTATAGCTTGTCCCTTACAAAATTTTTAATTTCCTTGCATACAACTAACAATACAAATTCAAAAAGAAGATAATATGATTTGTTTTCAATATGACGCCTAAATATAACTCTAGTTTAACCATTATAACAATTTTAATGAATTCTAGTCAAACTATGCTTGTTATGAATTTTGCTATATTCTTGGTAAAAAAAATATTTTTTTTTTTGAAATTCTTTATTTAATTACATAATATTGGTATACATATGAAAAGAATGGAAATTATCATACCACAAATTGTTTTATATAATTTTGCTTAAGGGTTTAGCTTCTATTTTTATATATCTACATGCTTTTAATAAATATATACATATATATGATTATGCAAATATTTGATAAATATGTATATGGAAAGTAAATTCTTCTTTAAGATTTTTTAAAAAAACAGAAATTATTTCTTATATAATTTTATGAAAAGAAAACAAATCTCCTTGTTAAAAGTTTAGTATGCAAATCTATTTTTAGTATATTATTCATTAAATATTTATAATTTAAAAGTGTATAGGATGTTGATACAAACATATATAGAACTCTCTTGTATGTACAACATATTGTATATTTTATTCATATAATATTATAAATAATTAATGTACTTATTGTATGTGTACATATACAGTATACATAAGATATATAAGTTGGGAATTCGCTTTTAAAAAAAGTGAAATTTCAATAAAATATTTTTCCGATTCTTCTTACATATTTAATAATATATGTTATTATCTTCCGGCATATTTTACGTTTTTATTTCTTTCAAGTATATATATATGTATATATATATATATATATAGATATAAAAATATATATATATATACTTGAAAGAATATATATATATATATATATACTTGAAAGAATATACAATATATATATATATATATATATATATTTATATATATAATATAAAAGCTATTATTTCATAGTTAACATGAATAAGAATGTTAAAAAAAGGACCCTAAAGTATTTTTCATCACTTTTCTTAAATAATATTCTTGTAATATTATTTACTATTATAGCATGTTTAAAAACATCAAAAGACTTCAAATAAATGAAATTTATATAATATCGATACTTATATATAGGTATTAAAAAATTTGGGTTGCAATTATTTAAAAAAAAATTTTTCTAATTTTTAAAATATGATAATATTTTTTAAAATTATATAATATTATGAATATAAGAGAGGGTGTGAGGTTTTGTATAAATGTATACTATACCTTCAAGTCAATGGTTAAATTTTTTTATACGTTTGTGTATAATAGGCTGAAGAAAGCTCATTCTAAAGAGGGAGCATGTTGTATACAATTCAAATAATACATGTAAATTTTGCTTATTTACATATTAAATGTATAGGTATCCATCATTTTACAATATAAAACAAAGACAAACTAAGTTGGAAGTACGTTTTGTAGAATACATAGAGAAGCTTTAAGCAAAATATTTAATATAAAAATTTCATATCTAATAAATACATCGAATTTCAAAAACAAAAAGGAAAATACCGGTATTTTTTTAAGTATATTGCCTATACTGATTGAATGTAAAATATTATATAATATACTTATTTACTTTTTAAAAAAGGAATTTTTAAAATTTTTTCCACTATTTTACTAAAATTCTGAAATAAATATATAGGAAAAATTTGAATCTATTGTTGATTTCTTTGAAAATTAATTTCTTTTATTTTAAAAGTTAAAATTAGCATTACGCTACTAATCGAATAGTCTAAATCTTTCCAATTTTTGAATTATTTCACAGAGTAGCTATTTCAAATCATAATTTATTTTTGTAATGTAGAATATTTCTACATTTTTTTGTTTAAAGGAAAATAAAGAATCTTTTGTTATTAAAATTAAAACTGCTTAATTCCAATAAATTCATGAAAAAAAAATATAAAAAGACTGGTTATATAATTCAAAATAAAAAATTAAAATTAATAATCTAAAATGTGTCGGTCTTTGATTCTATACTTCAGTTATTTGCTTTTATTAATTAAAAATACAGTGGCGTCATTGGAAATTTAATGTACTTAAAAATAACTATATTACCTATAATAACTACATTTAATGATATTACAAGATATAACAAAAAACTACATAAATATATAAAAGAGTTTATGTTTTATGATAATACGAGTATTCATTCTTTACACCCATAAGTGTCTGTGACCTTATATATATTATGTAGAAATTTTTCTCTGCTTTTTGTAAACTTGTGAATGACATGTGATATTGAAACCATAAATGAGCTCTAATTTTGTTTTTTTTTTGTTTTCGGCAGTATATGCATAATATAAAAAATATAAATTTGAATATTACACTTTAATATACTTAAAACATGCAATTATTCATAAATATATAAATGCTTATAAGGTTTGACGTAATACTGAATAATATATTTCTTTATACATATAATTTAAACATATATGTATATGTATAACATTTAATGTCAAAAATAAATTAAAATCAATATTCTATGATTATTTTAAATGTATATTAAATTTTGGTAAATTCGTGTTATATAATATGGCAACTCAAAACATGATATTTTATTTAAGTCTGAAATCCATGATTATGTTAAGTGGCTTGGGTCAAAAAACTTAAAAATATATTGGCCTATCCTAGATCTGATTTATCATATCACATTTACAATTTGCGTACTTTACAATTTTTGAACAATTTGCAAGTATGTTACGTTAGTTTATAACGAAAATTGTTCTAAAATTTTGAGTCGAATAATGAGGAATCCCAAAATTTTTATGTTTTAGAGCTCATCATGACAATAAATTATATAACATTGCTATTATTTTATAATTTTTTTCAAGTATCTATATTTAAAATTTATTGCATTTTTTAATAAAATTCTTATATACTATAAATGTATCTATAAATTTATACAAATCCCATATAATAAATAAAAATTTTACAATTTATTAAATAAGAATATAAAAGATTACTTACTATATATGTAGTAATCTATATATTTAAAGGATTTTGTCTATATTCAAAAGTTAAAAAAATTATTTATTATTCTTTTTAAATTTCAAAAAAATTATGCTAATTTATTGGAATTTTTTGGTTACAATTATATAATTTTCTTTTATCTACAAATATTTATTTTATATATATATACCCATATTATGTATAGTATATGTAGGTCATAATAAATTAAAAAATATTACAAATAACCTTTATAATTACTGAAATTATTGAGTTATAATATGTAGGAGATAGAATTTGCTTATATGATTTTTCATATAATAAAAATATTTTCAAATGGTAAATATAATCTTTTGTTTTTTTATTTCTATTTATATATAAATAATAAAAAAAATATTAAAATATTCATTTTATAATCATTTGGACAACAAACATATTTGCTTTTAAGTAAATAATTCTGTATATATATAAGCATATTTTGTATTTATATTGCTAAATTAAATTATATTTCAGTTTAAAAACTCAATTCATGTACATATGTATATATACATACATATAGTAATGATTTGTAATAAAACACTAAAACAGGTCAATTTAATTTTAATTTAATTTAAATAATAAATTTGTTGTTTTTTAAAAAAAAAAAATTAGTAAATAATCAAATCTTTTTGCAATTTGAATTTATAAAGTTCCATTTTCATAACTTTTGGAATTAGCAAATATCATCGGATTATATTGTTGGATTATAAAATTTGGCTTAAAAATTAAATAATTACTTTTATTCTTTTGATATAATAATTTTCTTTTTTTTGTATAGAGATTAATTATATAGTTGTGTAAAAGATTATATTTGTCGAGAAAATGCCATCAAATTTTAGTAAATTAACATAATTTTCTTAAATATAGTAAATTTTTTTTGTCAAATTCAGAAGGAAAACCTTTTTAAAATTAAATAATTAGGACTTATCATTAATTATTTATATTTCGTTGATAATTAATAGAACGTTTAGATAAAATAACCAGCGCCAGTATGACATATACCAATGAACATATCACTACCACTTTCTTGAAAAATCTGGTTGCTATAAGTTGATCGATTTTTGATCTAGCATTAAGAACACATAATTTATTTTAAAATTTCGGAAATACAATATTTCGGAAACCGACAAAAATTTCGGAATTTAGTACTGTTAGTTTCATAGTTTTGAATAAGTTTTCAGTGACTTTGATTTTAAGCTGTTGGAATAGTGTCTTCAAGCTAATGGTAATTCTAAAAATAATAAATAGAATAATTTTTCATTCTCAAAAGGTGATTGTTCTTCTAAAGTACCAGCTTTTTTTTTCTTACCAAATTCCTTTAGAAATTACTTTCAATTCTCTGCTTTCAAAATTTATCATTATTTTTTCTTTCTCAACACAGAATTTCATTAAAAATCAAAAGAGCCTCCTTTTCTCTAAAAATAAAAAACAAAATTACTTTTTTTTTTTTCTCTGAATAGTTCAATAATTTATTTGACTTGAAAAGAACAAAAGAGAAATAAAATACAAACTTTGATGATAATAACATTTAATTTTGTTAAAATATTTTCCAATTTTAATTTATTACGATTTATATTATCATACTTGTACATATATACATACATATATCATATACATAGTTATATCAAAAGAGAGTGGAGTGTGTGTATGAGCATAGAAAGTTCAATTTCATCTTTCTCTTAATGAAAATATGGTTATTAGTTTTTTTTTTTGTTGATATTGTTTAGGTGTATATATATGTGTTTATATGTGCAATTTTCATCCATTTATAAAAATGAAACAAAAGAAAGAAAAAAACATAGTAACAGAGAATATTCTCTTCTCTTTTTCAGTGATAAAACAAAATGTGATCTTTCTTCTATACTTATTCATAAACTTATGCATATATGCACATAGACACGCACCTAATACACTTAAAATGTATATATGTATATTGTCTTTGTACCTATATAAATGTATTATATGTGAAAAGAAAAAAACAAATTTTCCATTTTAATGCACATAAAACAAAAAAAAAGTACAGAAACACGAGGAAAAATAAAAAGAGAAAAAAAAGGAATATAAACGATATTCTCTTTTTTTTTTTGCTTTCTCTATTTATTTTTATGTTATTTTTCTTGTTTTTTTTTTTCATTTCTGTAAAATCATCTTGACATAATGTATTGTAAAAGTAATTACTTGATATGCCCTTTAGCACTTTTTATATATTTACTTCCTTTTCATTACACACCGAATAAGAGAAAGATGAAACAAAAAAAAAAAATGGAAAATGAAAAAAGAAAGAAAACTGTGAATAAAAAAGAAAAATAAGAATAACTAAAAAAGTATAAAGACAAAATAAAATTTTCACAGGCATAAAGGATCACAAAATTTTTTAATATACGCGTGTATGTGTATATATATTTTTTAACTTCTTTTTTTTTTTTTTAAATAACGAGTCCTTAGAGATATATTTGCTTATATCCATATTATATTTACATTTTATTGTCTACATACATATATGTATATATATTTATATGTCAAATATATTCCGCATATATGTCAAAATTGACATCAATGTAATTTCATCTCCTATACATATATAATATAATATCTATTATCCTGCTTAGATATGCATGTATTATTATTATTACTATTATTATTATTGTTATTATTATGTGTATAAGAGTTTATATATGTAGAACGTTCAAGTATCTAAATTCTATAAAATGAACTATGTATATGTATTTATGTATGTTGAAATATTAGATAACAAAATAGATGGTATATAAGGTAAAAGGTTATGATAATAGGCATTTGAAAGAAACTATTAAATGAATATCATTTTAATGGACAGTTATAGTATATAATTTGTAAATTTTGTAGGATATTTGAAATAAATTGAAAAAGAAAATTAATTATTTTATTTTTAGTAACACGCCATTAGAGTAATTTAAATTACAAAAAATAAAAAGAAATTTACAAAAGGAAAACTTAGTTCTGTTTGGTTCAGCTCTGGAAAATTTTTTTTTTCAGAATATAATAAAAACTTATGTAAACTTAAATAAGAATGATCAAAAATTTAAAAATATTTTACATTTAACATAAATGCTATATGCGAAAAGGATCAATAAAAAATTGAAATTCCAATTGATAACCAATTCTTATTCTATTCAGATTCTAATTGAAAACATGTTCTTCTTAGCATTTCCAAAAACTTATCTAATAATGGATTGAAATTCGATAAATACATCGAAAATGCGTATCGATTTAATTTTATTGTATATAGGCAGCAACAAACTTCCCTACTATATTATATTCTTATTTACATTGAAATTTGTATTAAATACAAAAAAATTTTCTACTTAAGCAAGCCATTTTGTTATCTCTAATATTTGACCATACATTTTTACCCTATATTGCATACATTTTTACCCTATATTGCATATATATAGTACAATTTTTACCCTATATTGCATATTAATACATATTATACGATGTGTGGTTTTAAAGAAACTAATAAATGCATACCTATATGTATATTATGTGTGTTAATCTATTTTAATATATTAAAGCATTTTACGAAATATTAAAGTTCATATATAAAATTATATTTGGAAATATATATACACGTATATAATATCAGTGCTGCTCCTATTATATTGGTAGAGAACAAAAAAAAAAACAGAAACAGAAAGAATTAAATACTCTTTTCAGTTAAGTAATTTATATTTACTTATAAACTATAAAGAAAAGCTTTTAACAAGATTTCATTATTTTACTTTGATTTTTCATATTATTTCTTTGCGTTTTTTTCTTTTTGAACTTTTTTTACACCATTTATACATAGTTTTAGGTACAAACATTTACGAATTCATATATACCATATATCCGAATCTCATATATATACATTATATACGGTCTTTAATATGTGGTATGTATATAATGTGAACAAAAATGCGCTACGCACAATATTATTTCTGAAATGTGAATGAAACCATGTATAAAATTTTATTATAGCTCAAAAATATTTAAGTACTCGTATGGTTGCTTGTAGGTTCATGCATAATATCTATGTATGAATAATACGTGTAAATTTGCGTACATATTTATAATACAAGACTGTGGAATTTTTCATATAATATGAGTAGTACCTAGTATAAAATTAATAGTTTATATATAAGTATGTGATGTTCGTACAAAGATCATTGAATATAAAGCGTTATAATAAAATAATATAGGGAAAATATGCTTTTAATATTTTAATTGTCATTTATAATGTGCTTGAGGAAAACGATATAAGAAAACTTTTATTTTTTTTTTTTTCTTGCTAATTTTTGTTTTAAAACTTTTTAATTTTATTTAGTTAATGAAAAACCTATAATATAAATTTTATAACCCTATTAAAATTTATTAAAGAAAAAAGAAAATAATACGCGAAAAAAAAAGCAGAGAAAAGCCTAGAAAATTCGAAAAATGGAGTTATAAAAGAGTTTTGTTTTTCTTTATTTTTTTTTTGTCTTTTTCATTTTTTTTTTGTGATGTTGGAATTTTCTATGAAGTCAACCGCGAAATAGATTTTTTTTTTTCTTGAAAAGAAAGAGAATTTTTTTTTGTTTTTTTTTTTTTTTGTTTGAAAATAACTTTTGTTATAGAAAATTTAATAACTTTATTTAATTTTATACCACAATGAAATAAACTTTTTGGTTATATACACACATGTGAATACGTATATAAATAACACAATATTTTCTTTCTCAAACATATGCACGTATTGTGTTGATCTTATACAATATTTTTGGTATTATATAAAAAGAATAGAATAAAATTAATATAGAAAAAAATTTATTAATATTTTATATCGAAAATTAATTTTTAAAATTTATGTTTTATTATGTTTGTTTTATATTGTGTACATAGAAATTTTAAGAAGAACTCCATATTGTTATACATTTATTTATTCATGTATTGTTTTTCTGTCAAAAAAATACGTCCTTATTTTCATAGTTTTGAAAGATGGGACGAATAAAGATTTTATCAAGAAATTTAAAAATATTTTTTGTAGAAATTCTTAAAGAAGTAATTGGAGAATTTAAGAAAGTAGCGTTTAGATTATACAGATGTCTCCAATTAGAGAGTCTAAGGTCTAGAGAGAGAAGAGAGAGAGCCGGAAGAGAGTCTACAATATCTTATAATCAGCGAAGGCGTTGTTTGGACTGGCTGTCGATATCTTTTTACCGTCTACAGCTCTGGTATGTTGCAGTATGACTACAAAATCGTATGTTGGTATGAGGGTATGTTTCAGAACACAAACAAAAAAATAGTTCGCGGCTTCTAAAATTTTTTCAATCAAAAAGATTTAAGACATTATTTTGGCTTCTTTTGTTCTCAAAGGTGTGAAGTAAATGACAGGTTAGAGACTACTCAGTTTTCGTAATCATATCACACATATCGAATGGGCAAGTCCACGGACACTCGACTTCATGAGATTTTCTGGGCGTTCCAATCAGTATGACTGTCTGTCTGTAATATACTCTGACTGTCTTCCTATAGACGCGGAAGGGTTCTTCAATAATTTTAGCTCGGGATCTCTGACAGAATTTGATGTCGGAATGTCTGTTGCCTTTTGGATATTATCAAAGCTACAGTTCTTTTTTCGAATTGGCTTTCGTCTGGTATTGTGACCGTCGATCGAAATAACATAAAATCGTACAGATATTTTAGGTAAACAAGATGGAAAATTTCATTATTTTTAACTACATACTCGTAGTTCTCTAGTTATCAACATAATTTAATTAAATTTCCGAAACCAGTTTTTTTTCTAAACCATTCAATTTTTATTTCAAATATACAAATAATATTTATTAAGTAATAATAATAAATTATTATTATTGAAAATTGATGAGAATTTAATTTATTATATTTTATTTTTTACCATATATGAAAAAAACGTGATAAAATTTTTAATTAAGCAATCGTCATTTTATTATCTATCTAAATATGAAATATTTTTCCATATGTCAAAATATTAAATTAATTATTTTGGGGTAAAAAAATTTGAAAATAAAATTTTTCATTAAATAGATGGAGAAATTGAATAAATTGAACATGAAATCAAATAAATTATTTTTATTTTATATATGTGCATATAATTTGTAAGGAAATATTTTGATTTGAATTAGTGAGTATATAATATAGATTTTAGGAATTATTGATGTTATACCATATGGTTCATTAGTTTGACATAATAATTATACTGCATTACGTGAATATTTAAACAGTATTTTCGAATTCAAAATGCTATTATAGCGAATTATAACTGAATTATTTAATAATTAAAGTTTTCAAAAGTAAATATCATTTTGGAATATTTAATAATTTTGTTGAATTGAATAAGTAATATGAAAATATTTATATTTATTTCGTGTAAAATAAATGTAAATAGTACCTCTGATTTTTTAAAATAAAATTCATAGGAAATTAGTTTCTATATTTCTTGTATAAGTATACGAATATTCCATTTATTTTTTTTTCAATCAACTTTATATACACATATGGTATATATGATGTAAAAATTTTGAATAAATCGAGTTCAGTTTTAAAAGTGTGAACTAGTTGTTATATATTCAGAAATTCTGATCCTTAAACCAGATATTTTTCTATGATTTTTTTAAAAATATTATAAAATTTTTACTTATTCTTATATATTATTGTGTTTTTCTTATATATATAAACTGTTATATGTATAACAATATTAAATTTATTTATATAATAAAAAACACATTTTATTATGTGCTATAATAATGTGAAAAGTTTTTATTTTTATTTTTTTTATTTCAAGTTAAAACTTATACAAATATATACGAAAAGTTTATATTTCTTTAAAAATATAAAAGTAAAAAGTTCTATTAAAATTACTTGTTTATATTGAAAAGAAGACCCCACAAATGATTGTAAACTTTATTATTTTCATTTTTTTCTTTTATTTTTTCTTGAATTGCACGACCATATATGGTGGTTATTTATTTGTACAGGGCGAGTCTAAAATTCGAATGATTAATTTAATTGCAAAAATTTTAATAACAAAAAAAAATTTTATTCATTCAAATTTTTTTTTAAAATCCAAATTATTTACAATTTTAAAAATGAGAAATTTTCAATAATGGATTAAATTTTAAAGCTTTGTATAATAATTATAATGTATATAATATGTTTATACCGAAAATATAGATTATTCTGCATTGTATTGAAATATTTCAAAAATTCCATAATATTTAAGTTTTGTTCCAATTATTCCCTATAGATTCATATATTTAATACTGACCATTGATTCCTGATCTCTTATTGATCTCACATACTCTGTTTATTTTTTAAAAATATGGTACATTATATAAGTTCATTCTTTGTTTCAAGTGTATACAATATTTAATATCATCTGACAAAACAAACAAAAAAAAAATATAACAAAACACAATAGACTTATACTTATAAAGAGATATTATACAATATAGATAATCTCTTTTAGAAAATGATATAAATCTAAAAATTGTGGTCCCATGAACCAAAAACTTTTTCTGATAAAGCATTAAAAAATTTTAGATATGTTTTTTTTTTTTTCTAATATAAAAAGAAACCGGAACAAAAACGTCATAGTACTCACAGAATACAAAATATTCAATTCTCAATGGTGCGTATCAGTTAGAAAATAATGTATTTACTTACGTATATATATACAGATATGTATAAGAGAATATGTTATATGACAACGTGTTTAAACTTAAGTATTATCCAAGCATATATATATATACCAAATATGCCAAATATAAGAAAAGGACACTTATTTCTTCATGTGTGTGCTGGGTTTTTTTAAGGATTCTAAAATGTAAGCTATTTTGTTTTTGTATTTTATTTTTTTATTATTTCTATTTCTGTTACAGTTATAAATTTATTTTTATTTAATAAAAATGTTATATGCATAAATATTGCTTGTATGTACACATAAACATACCAACATCAAGTATATATATAAATTTTGAAAATTTATACTATTTTTTTTTATGTTTTTAAATATAATAATACTTTCATGTTTATATATACATATGTATATATGTATATTATATGAAATTTTTATTGAAGTTTTGGATTGTATTATATTATGTGTATAAGGAAAAGGTTGAGTAGTTTCTGAATTATTAAATTTTAAGTTTATTTTTCAATTTTATAACATAATAACTATATTTTTTTTTTTGGGTTAGTTTGCAAAAAATTTTAGCAGAAACTATTGTACATTTATTTATATTTCAATATGACTTAATATATGTATCTATATTGTTAAAAATTTACATATACCTATATATATATATGTACTTCTAATCTGGGATTTTGAAAACATAAAAATATTTGATATCTTTTTAAATTCATGCTCATCCATTTGACATTTGAACACAATTTTCTTCTGTAGATATATGCATATGTAGATATAAGCATGTTATTTGGAATGCTATAACATAAAGATATAAATTAAACTGAATTAGCCTTTGAAAATGTATTAAAATATTCTAATATTTTAATATTAATTTTGTGATTTTCACCTAAAAAAATTAGTACAATTTCTTTAAAAAGGAAACTTTTTTGATTTGTCAGCTGCTAGTAAAAGAGCAGAATTCTTTTTTAAATTTTTTAAATTTTTTGTTGAAATTATTTGATTTTCTCCCGCTGTATGTACCATATTATATTTTAAATATTGCAATCAAGCAGAGGCTGTATACTCTAGATAAGGTGCGGAAATGATTTTCACATATCGAATATTAAAGTGGTACATTAGATAAATTCCTTTAGTAACTGACGCCAATTTTATTACATTCGAAATTTCCTTCGATTTTATTCTATTTACATTTTTATTTTTTTTTAAGTAACTCTTAATTAAATTTCAATTATCAAGTTAAGTCAAGTGATAAAAAGTAATTTTTGATTACCTATATATATATATATACAGTATATTGCAATACATCTCTTGGTATTTTAAGTATATATAAAAAATTTCATTAAACATTTTTTATTTGACTCCATCCACATTATACGAGTAAGTTCAAGGAAAGGAAAATAATATTAAAAAAAAAATCTGATGTGGTCAGCACATAACCGACCGCAATGTGTATTGTCTAGTTAAGTGAAAACGATACAGAATATTTTAAAAATGTCTGTTAAATACTTCTTTTCAAATTTTTCTGACATTAATTAATATATCTAGAAAAATGTAAATTTGGCTCTTAGTAGAATTTCGCTTTGTGCTACCCAAATTCCCTGAAATGCTCGCCAGTTATTTTCGGTAACAACCAGAACTCAAATATCAAATTTCAAGAAATTCCATAAATTCGTTCCGTAGATATGGTGAAAAATGTAAAATCGGCCCGCAAATCAGTTTTCAAGCCCTGATCTTTCAAAAAAATTTACATGTTCATTGCTTTAGTACGAGAAATTCAAATATTAAATTTCAATGAAATCGGTCAATTATTTCTCTTTATATACACAAAAATGTATATTTGGCCCGTAGTAAACGTCTAGTTGCTGACGCCTGATTTCCTCTAAAAGTTAGGAGGTTTTGCGGTCGGTCGAGCGAAGCTGATATATGAAATTTCAAGCAAATCGCTTGAATAGTTTCTTAAAAATGATCAAAAATGTAAAACAGGCCCACTAAAAAGTGCAGTTCCCGAGGCCTGATATATCCCAAAAGTTGATCAATCCGTGCCATGGTGCGTTCCCACCAAAAACTCGATATGCAAAATTTGTTGCCATCACATAACCTACCTATTGTATACACAATACGGTCGGTAAAAACACCATATATATAATAAAAAACGTAAAAAGCCTCTTATTTTACATAAAAACGTAAACAACTCTATATTTCTGTCATAGAACCTAATATCCTCAAACCTTTTATACACAACATAGAATACTTAAAAGTACTCTAGTATCCTCCGTTAAAAATATATAAACTCCGGAATTTTTCATATCAAATGAAAAAAACACAATATATATTAAAAAACGTAAAAAACCCCTTATTTTACATAAAAACGTAAACAACTCTATATTTTTGTCATAGAACCTAATATCCTCAAACCTTTTGTACACAACATAGAATACTTAATAGCAATCTAAGATCCTCCGTCAAAAATATATAAACTCCGGAATTTTTCATATCAAATGAAAAAAACACAATATATATTAAAAAACGTAAAAAACCCCTTATTTTACATAAAAACGTAAACAACTCTATATTTTTGTCATAGAACCTAATATCCTCAAACCTTTTATACACAACATAGAATACTTAATAGCAATCTAAGATCCTCCGTTAAAAGTATATAAACTCCGGAATTTTTCATATCAAATGAAAAAAACACCATATATATTAAAAAACGTAAAAAACCCCTTATTTTACATAAAAACGTAAACAACTCTATATTTCTGTCATAGAACCTAATATCCTCAAACCTTTTATACACAATATAGAATACTTAAAAGTACTCTAGTATCCTCCGTTAAAAATATATAAACTCCGGAATTTTTCATATCAAATGAAAAAAACACAATATATATTAAAAAACGTAAAAAACTCCTTATTTTACATAAAAACGTAAACAACTCTATATTTTTGTCATAGAACCTAATATCCTCAAATCTCTTATACACAACATAGAATACTTAAAAGTACTCTAGTATTCTCCATTAAAAAGACAACACGAGTTGTGTAATTTTTTTTATGACGTTTTTTTGGTTTTCTATTTATTTGTTTTTTTTATTTATTTTTCTTTTTTTTTTTTTGTGAAGTTTGATATTAGAAAATGTTATAAAAGATATATCAATAAATCGATAAAGAACAGAGCTATATAAAAAATATACGCAAACAATGTACAGTATAACAGTATAGTACTATATAAATGTGTATATGTACATAAATGTGTGTATGTTTGCGTGTATATACGCATATAATAATACTAAAATAAAAGAAATATTATAAAATGTTGAATTTTGCTTTCAAAAATTTTAGCATATACACATGTGTGCTTTTCTTATAAATATTTTTTTTTATAATAATAAGATGATCGCATATACATATGTATGTACATACATACCGTTTACGTCTTATAAGTATGAAATTTATTTTATTAAAAAATGTACACCCATAATAATATTAAGTTTATATTCATGTACACCGGATTCCATTCTTGTACAATGACATCATAGATATGTTCCTGAAAAATTGTATTCAGCTCTTAGCTCCGCTCATTTTGAGTGTTAAGACTAAAAAAAATTTATTATGTCATTGAAATAATGATACAAAAAGTTTATTGTATACTAGACAAAATACAAACTTCAATTTTCAAGCATAATTAAACTTTCTTTTAGTATTTCAAAATTTTGCATAAAATTAAGAGTTTATAAATTGCTAATTGTAATAATTGATGCTATATTTTGCAAAATTTTTTCAAATTTTTTGGAAATTAAATTAATTTTGTTATTAATTATTGATTATAGATGAAGAATCAGAAGTTATCAAAAAATATATAAATTTTTTAAAGGGCAGTTTTCACAGAATTGTTCTTCTTAATTCTCGTTAGCACTTTTAATTAAAATAATAATTAAATTCTGTATTTAAAGGAAACTGATTCTCTAAATAAATGTGATACTCGTAGTGTAACAATCATCCTGATAGTGTAAACATACGTGAACAATACGGGCGGAAAACTGATTTATATAAAGCTTATATATAGGTAAAATTTATAAACTACAATAGGTCTACCCAAATACTTGTTTGTTTTATAAAAATATAATATGGCAGTGAATGTAAGCTAACTGAAAATTTGTATACTTAATGTTGATATATGTATCATGATCGGGTATATTGATACATGAGTATACATATCTATTTATATTATTAAATTAAATTTTTTTTCTCATTCTTTTTCAATACTTTGTACTTGTATATATAAAAAAAAAATGTCAAAGTTTTTAATATTTGACTTGTTGTTTTTTATTTTATTTTGTTTTTATATATTTTATAAGGAAGTTTTTTATATACTTATGTGTTATACTATGGGTTTTGTTGTTTTTTTTTACAAGTACAAATAATAGCAATATAATATATTAGAAAATAAAAAAAGAAGTATAGGTAAGCGAAATATAGTAAGTAGATGAAGAGAAGAAAACATTTTTTTTTTCAATATTCATTCCTTTACCAAAACTTGCACCTCGCTTCAATTTCTTTTCTCATTCCATAATATTGTATATATACTTTTATTGATTATGTATATATTACTTGTATTGTAAGTGTGTATGTATAGAAAATGAAAGATACAGTGAATCTATGTATATAGCTATAAAAAAAAGGATAAATATTAAAAAAAAAAAATTGGTGTATTATTCATTTTGTGAGTGTTTTGCGTATATTTTGTTATCTTTGTACTTTTTTCCTTCTTATTATTATGAAACCCCATATTCTCCCATTCTGTCACAAAAAAAAAAGTTATTTTATTATAACGAGTTTTTATATTTATATTCTTATATATTTTTTTTCCTGTTGTTTGATTTCATTTTATCATTTATTTATTATTATTTTTTTTTATACTCAATATTCTTTCAAGAACATTAAATGTTATATTATGGAGTAGGTTTCACAAATTTATAATAAAATTCTGGCAAAAAAAAATTACAAAAAAAAAAAAAACTATGAGAATATTTTGTATCTGACATTGGGTATACATGTATGTACACAAATTCCTCGTAACCTCATATAGTATTACATTAATGTGACATGCTGTATATATAGGTAATGTGATACAGTATAAAACAGTGAAGCTCTGCTTAAAATAAGTTCATATAGAGGTTGCTCATATGATTGTATTATTAGCATTTATTCATCAAGGTGGCAGAGAATAATTTGATAAAAAATTTAAATAATGGTGATTGTCCCAGTTAATAATTTTATTTCTTATTAAATTAATTGATTTTATACTATGCAAGTTGTGTGAATTTGTTTAATGAACAATTATACTGACTATTAATAATTTAATTAATTAAGCTTCAATATTGAATAAAAGAGGTTATTGTTAGTTTTTGCGATAAAATTATAATAAAAATTTCCTTGTCATTATCTTAAATAATATTAAAATAGAAAATGTTTTATAAGAAGTGACATTGTAAATTTGAAACTAGTTCTGATCGATAAAATTTGTTTGTTATCTAGTAGTAAAGAAGGTTAATGCTGTACAATTATGGTATTATACAGTTATATTCGAAATTCCAATCTGTTTCTTCAACTTTTAATACACAATCCTCTGCCTGTTTAATGCGAATATGTAAATATATTATAAAATCATCACATACCTATATACATACATATAATATTTTAGAATTCTAATATTTAAACAACATGTATGTTATTCTAAATATGAAATTCTTGAAAATCAATCAATCAATTTAATCTATTTCAATAAAAATATTCGATTTTTGATTAGTTAAAGGCGTTTAAAAAATAATATTATATATAGTAACATGAAAATAATTATTAATGACATTAACTTGACAAATACTTTTAATAAGAAGGAGGAATAGAAATTCTTTCCCAATGTACATATGTATATATACATATACTGTCTCTATGTGGATATAAATTATATAAGTTTTATTATATTTCTTATTATGCATATTAGATTTATAAAATGATAATCTATCTTTTTGATTGTCAACTGTAAAATTATACAAATTTTGCATATATCTTTACAATATATTGTTATACATGTATAATAAATATAATAATAATTAATTAGAATAAATATTTTATGAGATAATTAATTATGATAGGTAACTGTTATACAGAAAACAAAATTTTATTAAAAATTATTTTTAATTACTAAAAAATTAATGGAGTAATCATATCACTGTTGTGGACTACAAGTATATATAGAAATTTAATTGTAAACTTTTTCAAGTATTCTTTGCAGAAATATTAAATTTATTTTTTACTGTGTAATTAAAAAAATTATTTGACTAGTCTTGCTTTTAAAGTAGGTATTGCTTACTTTGTAGAAAGAATTATTTGTTCTGATTTTGTAAACCATTACAATGATAAAATTAATGAAGTATTTTTGATTGAAAACTATATACAATTAAAAATATAAAGGTCTGGCATAAAAAATGAACAGGTCATAAAAATTTAAGTGGAACATAAGCAAATTCACATTTCTTATATTGTTCATATTTTATTAATAAACAAATTTATTAATAAATACAACATGACCTCTTATATACTTAAAAAAATTTAAATTATCTTATTATTGAATTGTAAGAATTATGATATTTATGTGATACAAGAGAAGATAATTAAAAAAATTTCTAATTTTTAAACAGGTTTTCATATAATAAAATATGCCCGGTAATAGCATCTGCTTTTTATATTTGAAACACTTATACTATAAATAACATGAAATTCAAAATATTTCAATAGGTCATTGAATGAATTTATTATGCCAGCTATATGCAATATGCAATATCTATTAAAATAATTTAGTGTATGAAATATATTGAAATTTTCCGCATAACTTTTTCTATACTAGAAGATATTCATTAGAATAAATTCACTTTTATATTGTAATGAGTTCGAGTTCATGATTCAAAATGTGCTCTTAATTTCTACCAAAAAGTCTTGCTTTTTGGTGTGCTTTTAAATTACTTAATACTTGTTGTTTACGCTTATACTATTAATAATTATTTCAGTTCTTATTCCTATAAGAATACTTTTCACTACAATTTTATTATTTAGTTTGATTGAAATCTCAACTATCTACATAGAGAACCAATTTCTACTGCTATTTTCTAATTACATATTATATAGATTGTGATAAATTTAAAATTTGATTTAATAAAATTAATTATATCCCTCTTTTCAACTAATTTCATTAACGTTCTAATAAAGTTAAATAAAGTTTTCTGCTTATTTTATAAAAGTTTCAACATAAACTTTTATATATCACTTCTATCAATTACTTTTTAAATATAATAATATAATAAACTTGGATATTTTATCAACTTGAATATTTTTATTTAAATTAATCATGAGATCCACTTTTTATCCTCGTTATAAAATGAAATTTAATAAAAAATCGAAAAATTAAATAAAGTATATTGATTTTAAAATTAAATGCATTTTATTTTTTGTGTACGTTGATAAATAAATTTTATTTTTGGAAATTGAATTTACTTTAAAAAATCATCATATAGATGGAATAAGTGCATATGTATAAAACGCTAATATATATAGTTAACCATTTATAAATTTTAATAGAAATTTCTTTTATATATAACATTAATTTATTTTAACAGTTTCATTATATAGTATATTAAAATTTTAACTAAATATTTAAATCCAATTTATTGAAATTCTGTTTAGTGTTTTATGTGTTTTAAATAGTTTGAAAATTTAATTAGTTTTCCGAATATACTATGAAAGTATTTAAGCATTAAATATTTAAAAAAGGCTGGAAATAAAATAGGAAAAAAAAGTATTCAATAATAATGTAATATAGTATGATTTCTGTTTTATCAGTCATACAACAGTACTGTAATTTATTAATGTTATTCTGATGACCTACATATTAAATATATAGAATTATTTATTTGTAAATCGAATTGATATTAATGGAAATAAATTTTTTATACTTGAATAATAGAAGTAATATATGCTTTATTTGAAAACACAAGTAGGTATATCTATAGTATTTTAGCAAATATTTAACTCAATTTACCGTAAATTGTTATTCTAGAAAATTTGTAATGGTAATCACGAGTCAAAATCTGTTCATACATATACATATATCGTTTCATGAGGATCACTATCACCTATGGTTCTATAAAATTTTAAATTTAATATTAATATATTTATAATAATTACTTAGGAATCCCCAAACCAAGTTTATCTCGAACTGCCATGCCATTTCGTTAAAAGACGACTTACACTCCAGGATTATTATAGATGTAGATACCTCAAACTCCAATGCACTTATCGCGGGTTGGCTATCAGTGAAAATATTGATTTTAACCGCAGATATCACACTGCTGCCAAACGAGCGCAGCCTCTCCCCAGTCCCGACCACCTATACCTGAAAGATATTGCGTTGATTCAGTAAACGGAAGGAGAGCAGCCGAACAGCGGATTCCCAAGTATATATAATGGGGGTATGTATAGTGGCGAAGGAAGAGAATCTCAAGTGCCCGAGTAGGGTGAAGCGTAACTCCCCACCAATATAGATCATTGTCATTGTTTGAATTTTGCTTATCAATCTAAAGTTCACAGCTGACCACTATACTAGAGCACCGTACATCAGCTTCTGCCTCATCACCGCGATTTGTAACCAATAAACCATGTTACGTTTGAGGATCCAATCGTCTTTTTACATGAGTAAAGCACAATAGTTATTTTCCTTACCCTTTCCATAATGTTGGACGTCCAGTTCAGCTTTGAATCAAAAATTACACCCTGGAACCTAGCCTCTTTGTTAAAGGATAAGCGGTTCACGTTAAGTTACGGCGGAGCTATGCTTAGAGCACATTCAGAGACGAAGTTTAAAGCCCACTGCATTAGCCTATTTAGAACATCAAGGTGCTTCTTGGATACAGCTACTGCCTAGTCATCATCGTAAGTAAACACCTTATAAAGCTGCTCCTCCAGGCATAATAAAAATAATAAGTAATAATTAAATATATTTAAAGTTTCCTAAAATATTTTAGGATGAAAATTAAATTATAAATTTTCTACATAATAATTTTGATTAATTTTTTTTAATTTCGTTCGTTTAATTTTTTCGTTGTAAATCAATTCAATTAATTTATGAATTTTTTTGGCTCTATTATGTACATACTTTATGTAAATTCTTAATACTTTATGTAAAGGTTCAACGAGTGACTATAAAGGTTATATAAATCAACCTTTCATACATACGTTCATAAGACCATTATTGAATTGTCCCTCATAAATGCATTTAAGCGTATAATATTTTTTAATTAATAAAGGAAATATAATTCACTACTTTAGATTTTTAATTTGATTTTCATTTGAAAATTAGTTGCCAAATTTAAAAGTACATACATTAATATAATTTTACACGTTTATATATCATACAAATTCATACAATATTACGTTTATAGCTAGTATCAAGTAATAGAGCATTTATTTAAAAATTGCATAAAACCAGGCTTTTAACAATTAATAATAAAACGTTATTTAAATTACATTAGGTCACTTAAAATATACACATTATGAATGTATATATATGAGAATATATTCAAAATGGTAAGGTCATTTTAAAGGTTAAAAATTTCGTCATTTCTTTTTTATGTTTTCATAATTTCTTTGGCATTTTTGGTTTAAGGGGGAAAAAAACTTAAAATTTGCTAATTGCTTAGGGTATTTGAAAATTTTTGAATGTATGGATGTTGTATGAATTATTTTTTTGTATATACGTAGATATGTGTAGGTTGATATGAATATTTTGAGTTTTATTATCGCCCCAACCATAATATAAAGTCATTTTAGAAAAAAACTAAATATGTATTTTCTAAATAATATTTTTAATTGAATGTAAAAATCATTGGAAAACATTAAGAAATATTTTTAAAAATCTTGTATACATATGTATATTAAACAATTTTTTATGTAATTGAGTAAATATATGTATGTATACTATTTGCGTATACGTAATTGATTCAGATTTTCTCTTGAAATTAAATCTTTATAGAATTTTGTTTGTTTGCTCCTTGGAAACCTTTTATCAATAATCATATATGTATGTATATTTAATTGTTCTATTTTTAAATATTTTTGCCTCCCATATATAAATAAAAAATTTTTTAAAAATTTTAGAATAAAATAAATGGTAAGATTTTAAGAGCATATATATGAATTTAAATGACGTAGCTTATCTATTGCAGTGTGTATCTACTCGTATAGTAAATAAATAAGAAACGATTTGTTTGAGGAAATATAAAATTTAGTAATATCTAGAAATATGAAAATTACGGATATTTTTGATTTCTTGAGGTATTTTACATTTGATTATGGTAATAGTATCCACAATTATTGCATCATCTCAACCTTAAAAATAAACATATTGGATTAAAAATTACACATATTAAATATTTTAACAACGGATAAATACTATACACATACATTCATATTGAATCCTATATAGTCGCATCAATTTGCCGATATCTATACATATAATTTTATTAAGCATTTACAAAAATGTAATATTTGTACACATATGTAACTTTAATATTAAGCTAATGAATTTTTACTTACCAAGATTATGTTACTTTACCAAGTTAATATTATGTGACTTTATCAAGCTTTCAGTGCTGCATTCTTCACAGTGGTCTGCATTCCATAATTCATTCCTCTCACTTTTAAGCCAAAACAAAATCTGATTAATTGCCGTGCATTAAATTACATGAGTCTTTCCGCTTACAAAAAACTAATGAGAATTAAGATTTAAATTTTTTTTTTCTAAATCAAGATTACAATGCTCTAAGAAACTTTATTATAGAAAATTTTTTTGACAAATAAAAATTGATTACTTTTTTTAACCATTTCAATATTAGATTTAAATTTCAATGCTAAAATTGATTTGAAAAATTATTTTTAGTATTTTAATATCAGGAACATTTTGTTAACTTCTTTTTTGTATTTCTGCTTTATGTTACGTTAGATTAACTTTAAATTAAACAATATTCAACCAAAAATTTTATTCCCTTTTCAATCACCTTGTCTTATATTGGTTATCTCTTATCATTAAATTTTTTTTCTTTTTATTTATATTGACCTTTTTTGGTCACACCCTGCTTGTTTTTTGGTTACTTATTCTTATATACTATATAAACATGTGTATACAACATACAATAAATTTTATACGAATGCGTATATCAAAATATGTGTGTATGTTAGAATATTATTACGCGTATACTAAAATATGTATGTATGTATGTTCGAATGTTACACATTATATATAAATATGTACAATGTGTAAATGAAATTTTCTAAAAAGAATTTATTTTCATTACCCAATATTATTTTAGTATTAAAGTTTATTATTTTTTTTCCCATATGTATATGTATGTATGTATGTTATGTACTTTTGTTTCTGTTTGGCTAGAAAAACTAAAAAACAAAATATTTTGTAGATTTCTTTTATTTTTAATAAAAGAAAACTTGACTATACTAAATTTTCTTTTATTGCTTTAACAAAAAAAAAAAAAAACAAAACCACCTTGACCGTCTTCCAGCATTTTTGTTTTTCATGTATAAAAGTTTTTTTTTTTAAATCTTATATGGTTACTCTTTTGTATACACATATGAATTTAGAAAACAAAAATTAATAAATATAAAATAAAAAAAAAATAAAATTTATATGTATTTTGTATGTCCTTGGTTTCAAGGAACTTAATTTAAAAAGAATTTGTATACGAAAACTATTATACATAAATCTATTTGAAAATATACACATACATACACATATACACAAAAATATATTTAGAGTTTTCCTTGTTTTCGCATTCTAAATGAAATATAACAGCATTTTTGCATGCTTTCATGTACTTTTTCTTATTCTTTCTTCTTTTAATTTTGCTGTTTTGCTTTAATAGAAAAGTGAATTTTTTAGTTTTCGGTTTGAAGCTTTTTTGGATTATTTTGCAGTTACGTAAACTTCAGATAAATCCAAAAAACAAGAATAAGAAAAAAAATAAAAATGGTCAAAAACTTATATGTGTGTATGTATTTTCTTTTTTGCTAATAGGTTACTGGCATGAGAGTCTATTCAAAGTTTTCCAAGCAATATAAATACGGATAAGTTAAAATTGTGTATGTATAACACTTAAATAAAATTTTCCATTTTTATGAGCTCAAATTTGTATATAAAGGTTTAGAGAAACGAAAAAACAAAAAAAAATCCTGTGACATAATTGCCAATTTTATATTCATTTTATTGTTATACATATTTTGGTTAAGTAGTATAGCGATCGTGTGCTTTCTTTTGTTGCTGCTTCCTCGCATGTGCTTATTAATTGAAATTGAAACAACCAAAAACTAACCTATGATTTGTTAACATTATATTTGACAAGCTTAATTTTTAAAAAAGCAAAAATTCTTGTTTCTTACCTTCTAAAATTCTAAAATTTATTGAGAAATTTAAATTACAGTTTTAGTAACATGTCTAGTTAATCAATGTAAAATTAATTAACGTATAATTTTGTGGTCAGCCTGCTATTATTTTGTTGTACTTTTACCGACTCGTAGGGGACCGAAGTCCTTAGACTCTTTTCAAGCCGACCCGTAGGATCAATTGTAATTCCCGTCTTCATCTACATTAGCATTATATCTAGGCCCATAATTGCAATATTGCAGCTAGCCCAAGACACGAGACTTCCATCGTGGTCATAAAACTCTTTCCAAAGCATTCCAGTTGCTGGCGAACTAATGCCTCGAAATCACACAATAAGTGCTCCATCATTTCGTCTTCTTCAGATAGATCATCGAGAGGTAGGGTCCAGTGAGTACACCCATCAACTTTTAGCGATTACGGTAACTGGTTTTATATTACGAATTTTTTCCTAAATTTTTCGACATTTTTGTTTTATTTTTTTTTTGCAATATTTTTTACAATTTTTTCATTTCCTTTGTTGTTGATTTATTTTTAACTTTTTACGTATTAAAAATAAATTTGAGGTTTTTCTTTTCTTTCTTATTTTTGCTTGGTTCCTTAAATTTCATTTTAGAAACTCATATTTATTTATTGTTTGCGTTTTTGTTTTCATTTTTTTTTAAATACAAATTTTGTACTATTACATAATTGTGTTGTACAGAAGTGTGAGATTTTAGAAATATAAGTAAGTAGGTTATTATTTAACTAGATTTATTTAATAAAATAACATTAGGTCAGCAGAAATAAAAAATTCAAGATTTTATGAATAAATAAAAAAAATGGAAAAATTATGTGAAATTCATGACTTAAACACAATAAAATAACCATTTTAATACAATAAAGTGTTAAATTTGTTATAATGCCAAAATAAATTCTGTAAAATTTCAGCATGAATATGAGAGAATTAAAAATAAATTTTAAATATGATTTTTCCACTTGAATTTTAAGTTCTAAATAAAATTCGAGTGGAAAATTTTAACGAAAATAGAGTGGAATTCTGGAATTGGGCAGATGTTTTAATGTTGCCAAACCATTTTTTGTGTTCTTGTAAAGCAGAAGAAATGTTATTCACATAACGAGATTATGATATACGATTAAAGAGCTTTTATGTAAATATTAGGTAACATATAACCTCGAAAACCAGTATATGCTAAGGAAAAAAAAAGAGTAATTTTTTTTCAAAAGTATTTCAATCAAAAATTTTTATACTGTAAGTGAAATTTGTAGAAAATCTTAAAAATTGCTTTTAAAAGCACTAAACAATAAAAATTCCGTAATAATGTAAAATAATTGAAATGAGTACTATGTGTGTATGCTATAATTACTGAGAGTACTATACCTAGATAATTCTATTTTCAATAATTTAATTAGGATATTTTAAATTTTGTTTCAAAACGAATTGAGCTAATGCAATATTTATGTATAGTACACTTCAGAGAGAATAAATAAAGAGTAATACAGAATTTTTGAAGAGAAATATGTAATTCAGTAATTATAGTGTTCCGAGTAAGTCCTTGATTAATAAAATTATTCATTTTGTTTTTCTAAATTTAAATGTATGTTAGAGCGTTTTAAAATATTTTTTATTTCTATTTTTATTAGTTTATAAATGGTTATTTTAAGATTCAATCCTTTTACAAAGAACTTACAAATATATACCCACATTTTCTGCTTACTAAAATTAAAGTACAATGGTAAGTGTTTATAGGTAATTATTGAGAATTAGTGTTCTTTTTTTTTTGTTTTGAAATTACCCAGCTATAATATGATGCAAGTATACTTTAAATAAATCTAAACTATTTTTTATACTTGTAAAATTTTTGTATAATAATGTTGTTATATAAATATATAACTAAAATTATACTTGTATTGCAATTATTATTTGTATATAAATTAATATCCTTATTTTAAATTGAAAATTTATATACCATGAAAATTTTAAATTTATCTATATTAACTTGTATATTACTTGGTTTATTATTAAAATTGTTATTATTATAACCCTGTTCTTGTTTTTACTCCTTAATAATTTAGATTCTGTTTCTGCCCTATATTATGTAATAATATACAATTCAACATTCTCTTAACGTTCTTATATTTATAAATTAAACTTATGTGAATGTGATTTTATATATATATTATTTGTATTATTTAGGTATTTATACGAGAGTATATTTAAAATTTTATTTCAATAAAATTTTCTCGCAAAGTTAATTGATTTTTCTTTTATTATGGTTCTATTAAAAAGGTATAACAAAAAAGAGACTACATTTTCCAGTTAAATGAAGCATAAATATGTTGTATATATAATATATATTTTAGTCAAAAAAGTCTTTTGAACATATTTATTCCTGAAATAGAATATTATAATATGAATAGAGTATATAGGGTATATTATAATATGCACATACATGTAATGAACTGGGTGACATTTTAAAGGGTAAATTTACATCAAATACAACCAATTTATTTAAAACTTTTTAAATACTTATTGATTATTTGAAATTATGTGATGTGGAAGAGAAAATGATGAAAACCAATTTCTATATATATCTAAAATTAGAATATAATGTGATTGCTATTTATACATTATTTATAATGATTTTATATATGAATTTATTTTTGCCCAGATATTTAGAAAATTTAAGATATCTAAAACTCTATATAATGAGAGCTACTAACTTATTTAATCAGAAAATTAAATTTTATGTATATGTTTAAAACAAATTCGAATATATTCAATAAATAATTAATAATTTTAATTCAATCATTAAACATGAAAATTATTTAATTTTTTTAATGATATATATAAGAATTTTAAAAATAAATTTTATTAAGTTGCATCATAATTTTGAGTATTTATTCATTATATACTATTGAATTTCGAGCTCACATTATTTTTACAATAAGTACAAAAATATCTTGATAATATGATAAGATTACTTACATAAAAAATATATAGTTAAGTACTACTATATCACAAGATAATAATCAGATAATAATAATTAATATTTATGTCATCTGTTGGATTACCCATTTTTTCATTCCATATATACTTGCATATCATACAATATATACGCTCATAATAAATCATATGTATATATAGTATGTATAATAATTTTTATTACATATTATTTACGTGTATACGATCTACGAATATGTAGTACATAATAATAATAATAATATTTTATTGTATTGAACGGATTTAAAACTATATATATATAGATGAATGCAGTATAATATTAAGAATAAGTGACTATAATATAAACCAGAGTGTATTTCTATAAACATGTTCATGTTTTACAATGAAAGTATACATAAAAATTTAATCTATTTATTTATGTTGGTATATAAATGATTTTATAATAATTATAATATGTACATATACAATATAATTACATATACTTTTAATACTATTATATTGACGATTAATTATTGCTTTTATTGGAATTCCTTTTATTTGCAAATTATTTTCTGTATATTTATCGTGTAAAATATTTATAGTATATATCTTTATATAGGTTAAAATATTTTTCAGAATAATTTATTATACAATATTTAAAATTGAATTTTTGTATAAAATTATCATTAAAATAAATTCTCTTATACATATTTAGATTTTCTTATCATTATTCTTATTATGAAAAATGTTGAAATTTTTAAAATTAATTATGATACTTTAATAATTATCAAATATATGTAAAAGTAGATATATATATATAACCTATTTTTATATATGTATACAAATTGTTCTAAATTCTAATTTTATATTGAGCATTTTATACTTTTTGACTAAATAAGAGTTAAGAATTATTGACATTTTTTCTTGTATCATATTGAAATGCTATAATACATAATATAATTAAAATTAATATACAATTATTTAAATGAAATTTCGTAAAATACCTTAAAAAGTTCATATGTTTTAAAACAAAAGAAATGCGCTTTCAAATTTTTCATATAATATAAGGGGGTTTTTCATAATTTTAAGAGTATTACAATTGGTTTACCATAATTTTTAAAAATTTGTTTACATATACCTATACCGTCTTATAGCTTAGCCAGAAAATACTTTGGAAGATTTTCGAATAATCTATAATATTTTTTTAAAATAAAAGGTCAATAATAATTTCATTTGTTGCATTGCTTATATGTATACGGACCCGCTTCTGATTTGTTCTTCAACTTTCGAAGTTACCAAAAAGTGGAAAAAAAATTATTTGTAAAAACATGCGATGAGAAAAATTGGAAAAATATTTCATTTTATTAAAAATTTAGTTTTATTTTAAAGTTTTCAATAGCGCCCCCGTTTTCCGGCGCCCATTAAAAATGTGTACTTTGCCATATGGTAGATCCGCCTCTGTGTATACCATGAAATGTACTTATTATTTGATTGGAAATGTTCCAATGTAATCAAATATAATTTAATTTTTTGTATAGAAGTTTTCAAAACAGTAGAATTAATTTAAAAATTTCTGTACATATTTTACGATATACTATTATACTATAATTACACAATATATTATACGATATTTCGACTCATTTAAAAAAAAACATGGAAATTTTTAAATATAACAAAAATCAGGAGAAAAATTATAATTTCAATTTATAATCCTTTCAACATTTTTTTTTTCAATACACACACAAAAACGTAAAATTATTTTATATATAATTTTTCATTTTATTCTATTTTATTTTTTCTTTTTAGAAAAATCATCAATATCCGGTTTTTAAATGAATTTTTTATTTTCTAATAACTTCTATTCTCTTCTATTCTATTCTTTTTCTTCTTTTTGATTTTATATCAGAAACATAAAAATAAGAATAAGGATAAGAAGAACAAACAATAATAAAAATCTAAAATATTTAAATGAAAAAATATCCTTGAAAACTTTGTAACATTTTTTTGTACCGAAAAAAAAAATAAAAATTTTTTTTTTTTTTAATAGAAAAGAGACATTTTGTATAAAAATTATAATAAAAAAAAGTAAAAATATATTTGGGTATAATAAAAATGATAAAAATGACAAATGAATAAGAAATTTTATGTCCTGATGAACTTTCTTTCAATTCATTTGCATTTTTAATAATATATTTATATAAGTTTTAGCAAATAATATAAGTATTTGTCTTACATATCTAATACTATAGTGAATATTTTTACAATTTAAAATTTAAGATATTAAAATTTTGTAAAAAGCGTAAAAAAATTAATTAACTAAAAATACATAATTGCATTTCCCATTTTACATATCCAAATATTTTGTTATTTTGATTGTAATATTTTTGAGATATTGAGGAGGATCCTACATCGACGAGAAATCATATAGCAACTATAGCAGCTAAAGTTTATCAATAATAATATACTTTTTATTCACAAGATTTCTAAACAATTAAGTGTGTATAACAACTTGGGGCAATTTAAAAATTCGTTTATTTTTTAATAATTTGTTCGATGTTCTACAAATTTTTTAACTGGTGTGATCAATGTACTGGAAAAAACCAACAAATAATTCAAAATTTTCATTAAAGAAAAACATATGTGAATTGATTTTTGAAGCAATATATATATATATTGATAGATGCACTTTTCTATGTATTGCATAAGTATGTTGTATGATATTAAGGAAACTTTTAAATTATATGATAGGCATCCAAATTATATAAAATTTTCTTCGTAAACCTCAAACACTTTATTTTGTAAATTTTTTTTATATACACACTTAGGGGAAATAATAGAAAAATTTCTTCAATTAATTTTTAATAATTAAAAAACTATCAAGTAGAAAATAAGATTTTGTTTTTTACCACTTTTTTTTTCTATTTCATTAAGAGAAAATTTTTTTTGTGAAGAAGAGAGGAAAAAAAAATCAATTAACAACTTTTATAATTGTAAAGGATATCCTCCTATGTATGTACGTGTATATATATGTATATATTATGTGGAAATCGTATATATGTAGACGAGTATTTTATTCTCTAATGTATAATTTTTAACACCTTAGATGTTTTTATAACATAAAGTAATAGTGTATCATATATAAAATTATTTTATAAAGAAAAGCAAAAAATAAAAAAAAAACTTCATACTTTAGATTTTTAGATTAAAATCTTTGTATACTTACATACATGCATCCTCTTTTTATTTAAGTCTTTTAATCTTGAAAAAAAAAAAACAGAAACCAGAACCGAAATTCTGTTTTTTTTTCGTTTTACTTTAAACTTCTTTTGAACTTTTAAAAATTAATTTTATTTAAGAACAAACTATTTTTTTTTTTTAAGAAATTTTCCGTATACATATATATATATATATATATATATATATATATATATATATATATGTATATATATATATATATATATATATATACATATATATATATATATATATATATATATATATATATATATATTTATAATAGATTTAGTTAAAAATATATACCACTGTTTTTTATGCAAGATCTTCTCGATTTTTTTTTCTGAATCATATAAAATGTATATAAGGTTTTTTTTCCTATGTCTTGTATTCAACTATGTCTATATGGGAAGCTATAGTAGTCATACATGCATACAAAACCAGTACTCATATATTTAAAGAAAAAAAAGGAATATAATTTTTAAACTCAGCAAATTTTGTTTTTTTTTATAATAATTATATTTTTAATATATTAGGAGTAAAATAGTATTCAGGGATTTCTTTAAAATAATTTTTCTTTGTATATGCGAGAAGAGAGCTCCTACTATTTAATGTAATTCGTTTTTTAATGTAATTTTAATTAATTTAAAAAGGTGAACAACCTTCACATATATATAATTGAAAAAGAATTTTTGGAATATCGGTGTTTTTTATTTAGATTTTCTAATAATTTTTGTATAATATACAAAAAACTCAGCATTATTAATAATAATTTACTAGTTAAATTTCTTTTGTTTAACTCAAAAAAACTACTAGTCTCCATGCCACATATTTTATGCCAAATTTTCATAGCTTCACCTCTCCTATAAATGATGATGGCCTTGGTCAGTCTTTGTTGGATGGACTGAGAGTATTATTCTATTTCTAAATAAAATATTGTATTTGAACATTTTTTTATATGTGCGAATGGAAACAAAATATTTCATTTTATAATTCAAAACTAAATTGCATGGATAAATACTAGTGGATAATTCATTCTGTATGAATTCAAACAGTATGCATTTGTATAACATACGTGTATTCCTCTGATTCAAATATTATTTGTATAATGTAGGGATTATCGAAACGCAAGGATTAAAGATAAAAAAAAATCGTAAAACGGTTTCGCCTCTTTTTCTAATTTAGAAAACTTAATATTGTAATTTTAATTTTATTTTTATTTTAGAAAACAAATTTTTATTCTAGTTTTATAATTTTTTATTTACTTTTGTTTACGTATGTACACAAATAAAATGTTATATAGTGTAATTATTTGTTTTTCTGTTGTTTTGTTAAATAAAGAATTCCATTAAAAAATATTTTTTTTTTTTAAATGATATAAAAATTTCTTCGTTTTATTTCTCTGCTTATTTTTGATAAACAGTAGAGGGTTAAGAGATAATCCAAACATTTGGTTCGTATAATATAGAGAATTTCGCTAAATAGAAAGCTGAATTTAATTTGCTTACGCAACAATAATTATTCGTTAAATAGAGAATTCGGTATAAAGGTGGTTTTTTGCACGTGGTTAAATTGTTGTATGTGGGTAATTTGTTGTGTGTGGGTAATTTGTCTTATGTGGGTAATTTGTTGTGTGTGGGTAATTTTTCGTACGTGGGTAGTTTATTGTATGTGGGTAATTTGTTGTGTACGGGTTATTTGTTGTATGTGGTTAATTTGTTCTACGTGGATAATTTGTTGTAAAGGTGAATTGTTTTGTGAAAGTGAACTGAATAGAGTTGTAAATACTCTTGGTATTTGCAACACATTAAATTACCTCTTGGATAAGTTAGACCGTAATACTATATTTAATTAAATTTAACTAAATGTATATTTAATTAAATGAGTATTATATTATTAATTTTCTGTAAGAAATTATTAACGCTTTATTCTGTAATTTAAAAAATCTTTTAAATTTTTTTATTTTAATTTATTTTTTGAGCCTAGTCATTATTAAAGTTTTAGGTCCAATTTTACTCGATCCACCATTGTTTGTTGAAAATTCAAATATTATATTTAATAAAAAAATAATATACGTATGTATATATATACATATATGTATTTACATTTGAATTGGAGTATACAATGTTGAACTGTGTGTATATATATTTACGAATGTTAAACAAAATATTTTTACAGGTATATAAAATACACATGGTATTTTCAAATTCTTATTATTTTTTTTTTGATGTAATAAAATTTATATTGTATATGTACATACCTATATGTATGTAAACATAATATTATCAGTCTAAATTAAAACAATTTTCAATCTTCATATGTTTTATTGTATATGTGTATTTCAACATTTATTTATTTCTCTTCATATCTACACATTTCTTTTTCATTTTATTTCTCCGTATAATATTTTCTTCTGTTTCAATTTATTATTGTAATTTTTATTCTCTTTTATTTGATATATATATATATATATATTCAAGGATATATATTCGGGGATATATGATATATATATATATATATACAAGGATATATAATATATATAAATATATATATATATATATATATATATATATATATATATATATACAAGTATATGCGTATATATAACAATATATTCATAAACTGTATATAACAAATGTGTATATATATCGTTTGATTTAATTGGATTTTTCATCCATTGTATATATATAAGAAAAACTAAAACAAAACAATAAATGAAACAGAATTTTCTCATCAAAAGTTTTTCATTTTGTTTTTTCTTGTTCTTTCATATAAATATATTTTTTTTTTATTTAGAATTGTTTTATTACCCGTTAGAGGGATTTATTTTAACTACCGTATAACTTGTAAACTTCTATTTATCTCTAATATTATATGAATTTTATTTTATATATATATCAAACGAACAAAAAATGTATACATATGCACATATATATATTTAATAGTTCATACATTTATTCATTTTGTATTATAAAGTTAGTTATTGGTAATAATATTTATCTCCATAGTTGTAGTATATATTATATATTTATTGAAATTTTGTATATATGTATATAAACACGTGTCAATAATATTATCAAAGTGCCTAACTGTCGATAAAATAAAAATATAAAATGAATATTTTTATATATGTATATGTATATATAATGCGAAATTGTATATAAGACATAAGATTAATTTAATTGGTTTTTATATACATTTATGTATGTAGGTTCCTTTAGGTAACTACATAATATATCAATTTACTTTATAAACATATATTAATATGTATATATAATATATACATACTTATATTAAGCGTATAAAATTACAAAAATATTGCGGGTATATACAAAATAGGTGTATAGTTTTGTATGATTTCTAAATGTTGTATTACGTACATTTGTATATATATACATATATAATATATCAGTACATATGTAGTTTTTTGAAAAGGAAATATTGGAAGGTTATTTATTTTATTTTCTTTCTTTTTTTTTGTTGCTTACTAATACAGTTTTATTTTTTTTTTTTATTTATTTTTTTCTTCTTATTTTTTGGTATTTAGATTTCCGCAACATTTCCTTTTAACATCAATTTGGTTAAAAGTTCCATCAGGTGAATTTTTCACATAATATATGTACATACATATATAGAGCATTATATTCTAATATACCATAATAATTTTCATATAAATAGGATAATGATTTCCAGTGATTTACAATTAAGGTTCGGACAAATGAATGACAATAATGTAATTTTATATTATTAAAATTAGCTTTGTAATAATTAAAATAAGACTGATATTGAAAAATCTTCATTTGAAACTATCTAAGTCGTTAGTAAAATCAACAGAGTTTTGTTGGAAAAATCTAAAATATTGCATATATTTAGGGATTGCAAATTTTGTTTTGAGCCCGACTTAGTGCAAAATTTTTGTTTTATTTAGACAAATTTAGCTTTATATTAAGGAAATAATTAAAAATTGGAGCTGTTTGCGTATCTTCAATGAAAAAGAACAAGATTCTTAATAAATTTTCATCAGTCACTGTAATTTTGTTTTTTCTTTTTTAACATTTAAACTGTGAATAAAAAGAAATTTTTACGGGGTAATGTAAGGGTGACCTATAATGAATGAAATGTAAAGAATAAAGCTATAAATACAAAAGAAAAATATAAGAGAACATAAAAGTAAAAAAAAAGAAGAAAACAAACATATAAAAGAAATAAAAATTGGAAATGAAAAAGAGAGAACAAGTTGTTCAAAAATATATAATAGAAAAAGACATTTTTTAACTTCTCTAATATCCAATACGCAATATTACGTATGTATGTACGTTTATGAAAAGTATACCTTCGCAATATTAAAATAAAACCTTCACCTTTTTATAGGGTAATAATTTTTATATTTTTACTGTATACGTATATGTGTGTGCGTGTAAATTTTCTATACATTTTCATATTTCTACTTGTGTCATAAAATGGAATAGCACAGAGTATCGTTTATTTTAAATAACATAAAAATTTTCATATACCCATTGTATATATGAACATACTGATATATAAAATAGGGTTAGTATAAAAAAAATGCGTGTCTATACAATATTATGTTGGGTTTATGATGCAAAATATGTAAATTGGTGCATAATCTATATAATATATATGTATGTACATTTATAAATCTAAATTTGAGATATTAAAAAACAAAGTCCTATTAGAATTTTTTGAATTTTACAATATTTTTTTTTTTATTTGAAATTGTATGTCATTTGTATATCGTATACATTTTATTCGAAGATATCGATTTAACTTTGATATTATAATTTTTACTTTTATACAAGCAATTTTTATTTGAAAGACTCAGTTATTTACAAATATGATAGTTTAAAGTAAAAGTATAATAAATTTATATCATAGTTTAAGAATAAATTTATTTATTTTTTTTTTAAATTATTTCTTATGGACCAAGTTTAATGTACATTGCTTATCATATGGTCGGTTCATAAGAAATTTGTGAAAATTTGCACAAATTTTCGCGCTATTTGAGGAGATTTTGGCGCTATTAAGTTGTATAATTCTTCAGAATTACTTAAGAGAAATTTATTACCTATATCTGAATATATTTTAATTGATTTACATATAAGCATATTGACAATTGCTTAACTGAATGGCAAAAACAAATCGGTAGTAAAAAAGAATGAATTTTCTTATATAATATATTTGCATTCTTCATGCTATCTAATATTTTCATGAATTTTTGTTTTTAAATTTATTATATATTATATAAAAATTGTAAAATTAAGTTGTTATACGTAGGAGATTTTGAATCAGTAATACTATATTTCATTCATTTCCGTCCTTATTATGTGATTTTAAAAATCCACAATGAATTTATAGAATATTACTGCAATCAATACAAATATGAGATTTTAACAGTATTCAAAAGGTGTACTGGTTCATAGGACATCAAAAAAATATTTACAATAGCCTATGAGTTTTAGTGACTGTTCTATTACAATAAACGTACATAAATTACTTGCATAACATAAAAAGGGCATTTATTCTTAATTTTTACGTAATTACAATATTTCTAATAATTCAAATCAAATATTAAAATCAGAATTAATATAATCATTATTTAATAACACTAAAATCTGGGTGGTGGAATGCGGCAAAATTGTATAATTCAATTTTTTATGGTAATTTAATTGTTAAATTTATAAAGTCAGCATAATAATTTAAAAATTTCTTATTTATTTAAAATTTTTTTTAATAATAATTTAAATTGCAAATATTAAATTTATTTAAGGAATAGTGTAAATTTTTTGAAAATGGTGTAGGGAAATCGGGCGGGAGATTTTTGTTTGTATTTTTTTTATAACAAAATAAAAGTAAAATATTTCAACATTTTTTTGTTCTTTCAAAAGAATTTCAATTAGCCTTAAGGAAAGTAAAAATATCAAAAAATAAATTACCAATTTCTTTTTTCAACACTAATCTAAACTTCAATTAAATATTTAATACTATTATAGAGAGAAAAAAAAATTAAAGTAAAAAAAAAGAAGGAAAATCTTCCATTTCTTTAAAATTTTATTTAATTTTTTTTTCCTTCTTTTTTAATTTATTCACTTAAAAATAACTTATTTAGAAAAAAAAACAAAATTTCTATTTGATTTTCTAATAAAATTCGAATTCATTTTAAATATATATCTATACATACCCTATTATGTATGTATAAAGTTCATATGTACGTGAACGATTGTATATTTTAGCAGATCTATAGAAACATTTATAAGATCGTAAAATAATTTTACCAGCATATATATATAAATTTATTGTCCTGTACACGTGTTTTATGTTCTATATATATCATCATACTATAATTTCTTATCTATTTATATATACGTTAGTTTAATGTATATATAAATTTGTATTCAGGCAAATCAATTTGTTTAAAACTTATCAAATACCTTTCCGAAACGTTTTGTTCAATTTTCTTTGATATTTTGTTATTTTCTTTTTATATCTTGTACAAAATGAAGCAATAAAGTATTATGTGATTTAATATATTCAAATAATAATATACGTAGATACAATTTTTTTTTTTTTATAAAAAATCAGATCTAACTAAATTTTAGCTTTCGTACCAATATCAATATTTTACAAGCAATGGTACGTATATAGAATTGTAACCTTTGTTTTACAACACAATTTTCCATGAATTTCTATATTCCATTAAATTTTTTTCACTGCAAAGAAGCCACAATTTGACTGTTAGTTTTAAAACACCTTGTACTGTTATAACATTAAAAAAAATCAGGCCACGAAATTAAGATTATATTCAGTTTATCAGTTAACCAGTTTATAATGTGCAATTTTAGAGGCTAACTTGGGACCAGGAACATTTGATACTCGAAATTTGAATTAAAACTAAGTTTAAATGAGCATCTAATTTTTTTGGTATATGTACTTACATATTCATGTACTTAATGCACTATATAAACAATTTGAAATAATGAAAATTTCAAATTGTTTTCTTAATAAGAGATTTATATTGCAAAGACCTGCAATACATAATTATATATATATATGTATATTGACTCATTTACATAATTCCTATATATGTACATATATATGTACTTGTGTATTTTATAAATACATAAATTTTATTTTACGGTATCTCAATTAGATTAGTTTGACTGAATTGTTGTTAAGGACATAAGAATGAAAAATTTCTTTTTCTATGTTTTTCTTTGCCATATACACATGAAAATATTATTACATCCTGACTTACTGTATATATTTCACTATGACTATGTATACATTATATATAAGAATATAACATAAGAACAAAAATCGTTTTTCTTTTTTTTTTTTGTTTTCAAATATATTGTTTCATTTTTTTTTTTGCGATATAGCGATAGAAATCGCCTAGGGATTTGATAGTAAGATTTAAGTAGAAAAAATTTTGGAAAATTTTAGATCTTATTTTGAAAAATTTTTTTTTCTTCTTCTTCTTTAGTTGTTCTTGAAATATATTCTATACTGTTATTTCACGAGTTTCGAATTAAAATTTTTTCTTTTTTTATGTTTGTAATTTAAAAGTTTTACAGATTTTGCCAATTTCAGTATGAAAAAGTGTATAGGAAAAGAAGATTATTCTTATTATTTGATAAGACTTACACAGTACATAGACAATAATATTGTAATATTGTATTGTAAGGAAGTATATTTTTGTTAGAACTTATATACATACATACAGAATATGCAATACACTATATTCTATGAACATGTTTTTTTATATTTTTAACAAGAACACGTATTTATTGCTAAAATTAAAACTTTTTCTCTATACAATACATTATTATTTTGTAGATTAAGATTTTAGAAAATTTTTCAAATTTATTTGATTTATAAAACGATTGATTTTTCATAATAATAAAGATTGATACGTTTTATGATAATTTAAATAGGTTTTGATATATAAGGAAATTTTTATTCTACTCTTACTCTATATGATGGTTAAGTACGTATGTACATAGCAAGAGTATAGCATAATCAACAAAATTCAAGAAATTTCTAATAACCAAAATACATTTTAATTCTAAATTCTTTTAGTACCAACAGAGATGGTTAAATTATTCGTTCGTTGTCTCGATTTGTTTATGCAATAATTTACCATGTAAATTGATAAAGGCCACAATTAATTTCCATATTTTTATATTTTTTATTTTTAAATTTTAATTCCCAATGTTCATCTTTCTTATTACTAAAATTTCTAGTACCTAACTTTTTTAAATACAAAATTTTCAAATTTCTTTCAATTTTTCGATTTTATCATTGCATTGTTATATATAAAAAATTTTTTAATAAAACTCTGACATCACAGTGAATTTATTTATTTTTCAAGGTTTCGGGTGATTTATTACATTATTCAAATTATCAAATCAATAAAAATCTTTATTAGAATTTAATAAATTATCACATGTAGAAATGTAATGATAACACAAAATGTTAATTATCGGAAAACCTACGTATATCATAAGATTTATGTGTACATATATAAATTAACATTGTTTATAAACCTATACATAAATAAGATATTCATATATATATTGTGTGTGATGTTGATATAAATTTAATGTACATGCGGACATACACATATATATTGATATTTCAACGTAAAAGGTGAGAAAACCCTTAAAATTCAATAATCAAGTAAAGGAAAAAAAAAACAATATATAGCAATTACATTACAACAAGAACAACAAGAAAAACAAGTTCTTTACAAAATCAATATTTCCTGTGAGCATATTTTGATTAAAATGTTATTTTTTTTTCCTTTCCATCCAGTTTGTTTTCTTGTTAACTTGTTTTACATATATTTTGTGTTTTGATAATGGAACCTAAAGCAACCATATATACATACAATTTTATAATCAATTCTATATATATATAAATTATACGGTAAAATGAGTATATTTTTGATTATTTATATACAATGTATATAACATCAACATTTTGAATATTACTCCCGGATGCAAGGTATATGATTTCATATTTGGGTTCTTTAAAATAAAAGAATCCTTTCAAAAAAAAAATTATTGTTATACACATAAGTTTATATACATATATATATATATATTTACATATGCGTATATATGTATACGACAAAATCATAACATCAACAATAATAAAATATAGGTTCAAAAGTTTTTCTCTTCCTAAAATGTGTAACAATTTTGGGTAAAAGGTAAAAGGATATGAAAAATACATATGGAAAAATATAAATATTTTGTATAAAATTTGAATATATATGTATTATAATATATATATAGTCCTGTGTATAAATGAATTCTATTGAATTAATATACCCAGATATATATATATATACTCACAATTCTATATAAATATGAATATAAGTAATATACATGGTATTGTTTTGAATTTTTAAATAAATTGAAGTGGTCCAATTTTTATTTTTATATGCACGTTTTACGTATATGTTTTACGTATTGGTTAAATGTACGTACTTTAATGTGCATAGATGTGTGTTTGAAATATTATTTTTGTTAAAAAATTTTTTGTTATACCATATTTATTTTTACCGTACCTACGTACATACTACATTCTATATTAAATTTAAATAAGTTTTTTTTAAAAGGTTTACGTATATTTAATTAAAAAATTATTTTTGGAATAGAAAAACAAAATTTTCTTTCAAAAATATGCAATGTTCATATTTACACACACATATTTTTTTTTTCTTTTGTTAGAATGAATAACAATGTTGCACAATTCTTTAATAAACATATGTTAGTGTGTATATTTTTTTTTGGCAATTTTATATCAAAATTTTATGAAATATGTGCACTTATGTTTTCTCCAATTTGGACAATATTTATTTATATACGTAAACATTAAATTTGGAATTTGTAAAATACTTGCGGTTTTATAGGACAATTTTTATTAAAAAAATGTATACAGGTCCGATTCTTACATGTCCGGCGCCCTACGCCGATAACAAAAAGTGCGTGCTCTCTCTTTTTTTCGTAATGAACATTATATATTGCACATAACAAATCAATTTCATAGATTATTAATAGAATTAAAGCGTCCGCCTTTTTTGTAATGTTTGTATACATTGTACATAAACACATGTTATCAAGGTAATTTTGCTGTAAATAGGAAGAAAAAAGAATTTGGAAAGTACATAATTGGAAAAATTAAAAGAAATTTTTATTTTTTAAAATGTAGTTTTATTATTAAGTTTTCTATGGTGTCGCTGTTTGCTTGGCATATATGGTAGGTCCGCCGCTAATTATATAACGTTACTGTAAATGTGTGCACAGTATGGCATGTAGCATCCTTGATTATGGAGATTCTTGTATTAAATATATAGTACATTCTAGAATTTTTTGATTTTGGCAGCACTATGTCATGTACAAGAGTCTTTTAAAATCTATAATAATAAGACCCCGCTATATTTTGAAGTTTTTTCAAACATATAATCTATTTTATTTATTTACAAATATTAAAGATTTAAATAAAATTTCTAACAATAATAAATTTAAAACTTAAATTTTTTATAATTAAAACATTTTTTATTTATTAATTATTAAAAAATAACCCACATTTACCATTATTACTTTTATAAATCATATGTATATTATTACATTATATTTCATTATAATGAATACCTACATCATTTACAATTCACATTAACAAATATTTATATTATAGAATTAGAATTTGCACAGTATAACAGTTTTGTTTTAATTAATATTTTTCTTCTTCTTTTTTATTTTATTCCGCGTATTGTAAACAGTTTTAAATAACATTTATGGTTTTTTTGGTTATATGCATTAAATTAATATTTTTTTATACGTCTTCCTAAAAAGTAAGTAAATTTGCTTGCATTATGTGTATAACTGATATACATATTTAAATACCTAAACAGTCTTATATAGGTCATGAATTAATGTAATATTGAAGCCGAAAACTGGAGCAATTTGATATTTGAATTTTACCAATAATGTAAAAACAATTATTGTTTTTGTTCAGAAATACTAAATGCTGTTCGGCCAAAAAAAAAACAAAAATCGTAAAAAGCGAATTGTGCTAGGAATGCTTATAAATCTATTACAAAATTTTACGATTTTGAATAGATTTATTGAAGAAGGCGTAAAAAAAGAAATTTTTTATAATTTTTGTATTTTAATTTCGTTTAAGCGTAAATTTATCATTTGAAAACTGGCAGTTGTAATGACGATATGAGCAATTTTTAAGGGCAATATTTTAAGGTAGAAAAGCATACTCTATTAAATGGAGTGGACTGTGTAGTTTTCGGCTTCATACATAAAATGTTTAATTAATAATAGAAAGAAGCACAATATCCTGCTTTTTTGACCTCCAATTTTAAGGGTGTAAATTCGTGTATATATATTTAAGTTTTTTAATGTTACATGTGGCTATATTTTTTAAAAAATGTAAAATAACTAACATGTACTCATATCTACCATATAATAATGTTGTAAAGAAGAAAAAAGGAAAACGAAGAAAAAAAGAAAAAAAGGTTACAAAATATTAATTGAATTTTTATTCATTTTAAATCGTATTCATAAAAAAAGGTTTTTATATACATATATTTTATTCCTATATATACATTTTTCTATATACATGTATTTAAAAAATATATATTGTAAAATTTCGGTACCTAGAAAGGAAGAATATAAAATTTTTATAAGTAATACATATAAGTATGTACATATGTATACAATAGAATATTTACTTTAATATATATATATACATATGTATATAAACTACACATTATTTACTTTTTGTATATTTTGTAAATTTTCTGTTGAAGTAAATTAAAAACTTTCTTTTTTTTTTTGTAGTTTAACAAAAGAAATAAGGAATACTTAAAAGAGATTTTCTTTTTTTAACATTTTATGTTGGGCATGTATACACAGGTATATACATTATATTCACCTATAAATAATATTGTGTTATAAAGTGCTATATATAATGTGCTATATAACTATGTAGGTGTGTGAATATAATATGGGTACCCACACGTGAAAATAATTTTGTTTTTTTTCTTCTCATTTTTAAAAAAAACTAGAAGGAAATTTTTCCAAAGTATTTTTTTCTGTTTAAGGAAAAATCTTATCTTATTTTTCAAATTAACTAAAAGGATATAAATTAATAATGAATGAATCATTGTAGCTATGTATTTGTTTGTGTTTATATACTTTTAATATATTTCGATACAAATTCGAGAAGAAAAAGAGAAAAGGTGAGGAAAAGTAAGAAAATGAAGAAAGAAATGATGACATAAAAGCGTAATATTGAATTAAATTGAGTTTTTTTTTCTTATTTTTTTTTTATTTTTAATTTTTTAATTCATTAAGTAATTAATTTTGATTTGATGAATTAAATAACTATATTATGTAAAATATGTAAAATTGCTTCCAAAATTTAAATATATGCGAATATACATGGGTCAGATTTCATCTTAAATTTGGAGAAACAAAAATATAATTGAATGCCATAATACAAACCTCTTATGGTCGTATTTATACAATTAGTGTAAAAACGGCAATAGAATTCCGCAGGTATGTAATTGTGCTGAATTCTATATGGTCGGAATGAATTTGGAGCCATATGTTTGTAATATGTTTTAAATATGGTAGTACAACAATTCTCTAAAAACTTAAATTTACAATTCTAACAACACATATATGAGCTTAATTCTCTTATAGTCGACGTATTTGAATGCAACTGCTTAAGGCAGTAAATACAATAAAACAATGTCACCTCATTATAATATGAATTAAATGGAAAATAGCATAACATTAAAAGTTAATTGCGTATAACAGATAAAAGGAATATTATATAGGTAACACAAAATTCTTCTATATACTATAAAAATTCTTTCATTTTTAAACAAATTCAGATTTAATATTTAAAATATTTTAAATTTTAATTTTATTATTTTTATTTAATTTAAATTAAGAAATTTTAATAATAATAATTCTTTTTTCATTCAGTTTTTTTTTCTCAATAATTTAATTGTTTTTTGGGATTTTATTTTTAGTTAGTTTAATTAAAAAAAATAAAAACAGAACCAAAATAAATAAACGCAAAAATAAATAATAATAAAATTTTAAAAGAAAGAATTACTTTGATCTTTTCAAGTTTAAAAAAAAAAAATATGGGTAAAATATACACTTTTAATACCAATTCTACCATTATTATTATTATTGAGGTTTATTTTAAAGTAAAATAATTAAATAAAATTAAAATTAGATCAAAAAAACGAAAGAAAACTTTTATGCCAAAGTAAACCAAAAATATATTTATATGTATAACTATGTATATACTTACATATTATGTAAAATATTGTACATATACATATATATATATAAAATATATATAAAGATTTATATATTATTTAACTAACATGTTAAGTAAAACACCTGTGCTTAATGCGGTATTTTCAAATTATTTGAAGTTTCAATCAACATAACCAAATTATTTAACCAATTTTTTTAATTACAATATTATTCGGGTTTTTTTTATTATATTCTGTATTTATATTATGTAGATAATTAAAATTTTAAAAGAAGAAGATTATGTTTAAATTAGTTGAGAATATCTTTTAATTCTTATACAAATTGACAATTTAAAATTGTAATTTAAGGAAAGTAATTCACAAATTCGGTGAATTCCATGAATTATTTGAACATTTGATGAAAAAATAGAAAAAAAATATGAATTTTTAAATTGATTTGCAAATTATCCTGCAAATTTTTGTATATGAAAGTTTTTCTGATTGAAAGGATGTACTGGTTTTAAACCAACGAAAGAATTGTAAGTTAAGAACTGTAAAAAACTCAACATACTCAAGTAATGGTGTTGCCATTAATAAAATATTATAAATATTTTTTTGGTTTTTTTTTTCTTATTCACTCCTAGAACGAGGATAATCAGGTTAAATACATTCATAAATAATTAAAATTATCAAAAATTTCCTTTTATAATTAGAGAAACAATTAATCAAAAATATTAAAAATTATAATTTTTTTCTACAAACCATTGACTTCTTAATTTTACTTTTAGTTACTTTACTCCTGTTCTTTATCTTTATTTTATTTTTAATTACGATAAAATATTTTTAATAGGGATGTACATATATTGCATGTTTTCGGCCAAATACATGTAGGTGTGAACGCACTTTTCTTACTTAATTTTAATTTTATTATATAATCTTAAGTATATAGTATTTATGTATACAGTATTTTAACATTATAGCACTAAGAAATGATAAATGTTAAAAAAAAAAAGAAAAACAAAAACAATTCTTTTATTCAGTGTGAATAACACCTAAATTATTTTATATAAAAATATTTACGTCATTTTGTGATCCTTTTTGTTGTTGATGCCTCCGAACGCATAACTTAAAATAAGATTGAATAATAAATTTTTGATTGCCATCAAAAAGATTTTTTTTTTTTTTCATTTTATTTTATTTTTTTTATTATTAGATTGTAAAGAAGATGAATATAATTACTCTTAAAATGCTCTAACATACCATAGGTATATATAGGTATCTATAATATGTACATAATAAATTTGAAAAAGAAAAATATATTTATTATTTAATATTATTGAAATTTTTTTTTTTGTACATACATACCCACATTTATATATAATATGATATAAGATTTTTTCATGCTGTCATTAGTCATATAAGTCCTTTATATTTTTGTAAATCAGATGAAACTGACATATTTTAACATAATACAATAATTTTTATATGTATATAAAAAATTTGTGGGGTATATATAAGTATATCTATATATAGGTTTCGGTATTATGTGCTTTTAGTATATTTAGTATATATGAGTAGAATTCATATTATGATTTATGAATTATTATAATTAAATATTTTATTATACTTGTTTTAATTATTTTGTAGGAGTGGAAATTAATGTGTAATTATAGGAAATATAAGAATATACATTATGTATTTTGTATAACTATTATATAAGTTAATATTATGTATTATTTTGTCATTTGGATTTTATTTAAAAAAGATAATACAAATTTAATTTTAAATTGTCTCAGAATTATGTATGTTATGTGTGGTTTCCTCTGTAATCGTCCTTGTAATAATAAATTTTAATTGTAATTTTTAGTTTTTATGCTAAAATTATTTGCCATAATGTTATTTGTGCTTAAAATCTGGGAAAAAAATGGCTTAAAATTTTTTAGTTTAATGAGATTCTTAAGATATGTACATGTCTGTGTATAATATTTATTAGGTTCCATTTATCAAAAGTACGTTGCGGTTTTTAAAAGTAATTTAATTCACTGAATTTCAGTTTAAGCTATAAATATTTTTGAATTGAATTAAAAAATCATATTATTGTATTATTGAATCTCAAGGATTTCTAATATTTTGTATGTTCATAAATTTCATTCAATCTCAAAAATATGCAATTCAATCCGAAAAATAGCCATTTCAATTTTATATTTGTAAATCTATATATCGTATGTACTTTTATTTGTAAAATCGTATTAAACTAATTCATCATTACTCTTAATACAATTAGTTCTTTAAATTAAAATTATATAATATATACGAGTACATACGTTATAAAATAAGAAACAAAAAATTTTGTTTAATACTACATATTCAAAAATTCCTTAAATTAAAATTACATATATCTACATACATTTTAAATATAAGTACATAGAGGTATATTTTGTATATATAGCTAGAGTAACCAAAGACGAAATTTCTTAATATTTAATTTTTTTTTTGTTTTGATTTTCTTATACATAAGCTTTTAATGTATTTTTAAAATACAAGTTTGTAAATATACATAAAAATCATTATATATATATACATATGTACACATTATGTAATAAACATTTTTAAGAATAATTTTAATTATTAAAATACTTATTCTTATTTCATTTTATTTTATTATTGCTATTTTCTTATTGTTGCTGAGTCGTTAATGTTATTGTTTATGTACTTACATAATTACTTTGGCTTTATATATTTTATTCTTTTTTTTTGTAATTAAACAAGTATATTACATGTTCATATTATCTTCTACTTATTTTTTTATTCTTGTAAATTTTTAATTAATTATAATCTACTTTTATGATTATATACTTATATATATCTTATATTTTAATATATGAATAATATAATGAAAAAGTTTATAGTATTTTTCCATATACGTACTAGTATTTTATTAAAAATTAATGCGTTTTTATAAAAAGCAGAATCTCATATGTATATACATTAAGATTATATGCTTTATATAAAAATACTTAAGAATACTATATACGCATATGGTTACCATTATTTGTTTTAGAATCTATAACTTATAGTTATAAATTTGAATATATGTAATTACAATATAAATCTATAAAATAATTTAGAAATTACAAATTGATACAAAAATTCTTGAAAATTATTTGTTATTAATTATAAACAAAATTAGAAATCAAATTTAATTGAAGAATATTTTCGAGGAAAAATTATAAAATTGCAATTTTATTCTAAATATTTCAATTGAATTGTATGACATTGTGTATATAGTTTGTAGTGCTATACAGAAGATGATTTTGCAATTATTCAACAAGCTAGTTTTATGAGAGCTGCTAGTAAGTATTAAGTTTTTTTAATTTAAAAAAGCCCAACTCAAAAACAAAATATTTCTATTTTTTAATTACAAAATTTTCCTTCTCTATATCACTACAGACTATATATACAATGGTTATACTAAAAATAATATTTCCCAAAATAAAATTTCTTAAATTATTTTACAAATTATTTCCTTAAGTTTATCTACTGTCCCATCCAATTTTCCATTTTAATGCCGCTATTTAATTTAGTTCACATCTTTTTAATGAAATTTCGAATAATCTGGTGCGCAGACTGCAAATTATTTTAAAAAGCAAAATTTACAAATTAGTTACGTTGTAAAACAAAATTTTTGTTTTTAACTTACGTAAATGATTATACGTTTTCCTTGTTAATCCTGTACATTGTACATTATATTATAATTTATAATGTATATTTATCCATATGTAGATGAAGATTTCTAAGTATATGCAATATTTTTACTTTTGATGTCATCATATATACATTTTGCTCCTTTTTGAGAGGTAATATTTCCTAAAATAAAAATGAATAAATTCCATTAAATAAAATGTGTTTTCATTTTTTTTTTTTTTTTTCAAGTATAATAATTTTGATGGCATCCTGTACCTATATATATTAAAATTTATATCTGTATATAAGTATATTATATAATATATTTAATATATTTCCTATATACATATACAAATACATATACATATATATCCTATGTTAATATTATTTGTAAGTTAAGTACATTTTTGTATATAATACAAATTAATTCCCTTGGTTGAATACCGTATGGAAAAAAAAAAGTAAAGTTCCGCGCAAAAAAGAAAAACAAAAAGAAAAAAATAAGAGAGATTTTATAGATGCGTGCTTTTTTAATTTAATGATACAAAATATGACTTAGTTGTTACTTATGTACATGAACAATATTTACGTATGTATGTATGTGTATGTGCGTTAATAAAGCTGACGCAAAATGAGGAAATAATTTTCGTGTACCAGAAGTTTTGAAGGATATAATAATAATTTTTTTTTTATTTTTTTTTCGCTTATGTTAAATTTGTTGTTTTTGCTCATTTAAAACAGAAGGAAAAAAAATTCATGTCTACTTGAAATAAATTAACAATGAAATCTGCTTAATGGCATATTTTTCTTTTTTTTTTTTGATTCTTTACTTTATATTATCGTTATTATTATGAATATTGTTATTGCTTTTTGCTATCCTTTTTTTTTGTCTTTATGTATTTCATTTTGAAAGTATATGTGTAATATAAGCTGAAATGAAAATTTTAATATATTCGTTAGTAAATGTGTATGTAGCTGCAGGTGAAAATTGTATTTGTTATTTACAAAGAGAGAACATTTTCATATTTATATGCTTTATTGCAAAAATATAGTTCCTTTTTTTTAATCATATTTATTGTATAATATAAAAACGGATTTAAATTTTCAAAATCTAATTAATTTGAATTTAAAATATAAAATTGTCAATTTTTTAATGTAATTTAAAAACACCAATTTTTTTCAAGAATTTGTTGTTTTTTTTATAAATCCTTATTATTTCAGGTTTTCAAATCAATTTGTATTATTGGAATTAGGTGCGTTCTCATGAAAGTATTAGCTATGTATATTCATTAAAAGAGGCTTATAAAAGACTTAAAACTCTTTTTCGGGATAGCCATTCCGAATATCTATCTCTCACGGTATAACTTCGATTGTGAATATAAAGTATAATTTCCTCATAGATGCCTGTAGGGACAGAGTGGTCCAATTTTTGAGATTGATGGACCCAAAACAGACTCGGGGGTCGGTATACTATCAATTTCCTCCACTCTCTGATATTTCTCTAGTCTCTGATATTTGTCTGATATTTGTTCTCTGAAAATTGTCTTTATGATTTCTCCATTATGTCTATTTTCAAAGAAATTTGTTTACTTAAATAATGAATCATTTTCAATGCGTATCATTTTTGATTCTTAAATTATTTAATGTTTCATGCTATAATTTTCATTGATACTATACTTATAATTTTACATATTATATTTTATGTACTTTAGGTCTATAAATTATTTCTTTATATAATTCGGAAACTTTTTCAAAAATATCTTTTTTTGTTCTCTGAATTTTATTATTCTGTAATACGGAAATATTTTTAATTCTTAATTTTTAAAATAACAATAAACAGTATTACACTTTAGGCGACATTTATTTTGGAGATTTTTTTATGTATACTCGTATAATAAGTAATATAGCATAAAAAAAGAAAAGGATAAAAAAATAATAATAAGAAGAAAAATATATATAAAATGTCCTTTACTGTAATTTATAGGCATAAATCACGGACAACGAATAATATTCACGTACTAGGGGTATAAGGATTATGTATATACACACATATATATATAAATATATATATTTGTAATATACTTATTTGCGGTAAAAAGAAGATTTTATGGCAACTATATAGTAAAAAAAAACAGAATTAAAATAAAGAATAGCCAAAGAAAAAACATTTTCGCCTAAAGCTTACGACTCCAATTTCTCGACCTATAAATAAAGATTTCCTTGAAGTAAAAGCAATATGGAAAGGGGAAAAAAAAGAAAACAAAAAAAAACGGAAAATAAAATTAAAAGAATTATTTATAATCAAAATACTGTTCAGGGTCGGATTTTGCAATATTAGTAAAGTCCGGCCCTGATACAAAAAACATGACGCAAATTTTTTTTTTAAACCTTGAATACTTTCATTTAAAAATAATTTATGAAAATGTTATATAGATATTTTGTTCAATTTGCGACTATTTTGAAGTTATGGCATCCGTAAGTTATAGCCAGAATTCAACCGATAAGGTACTAAAGCGGACAACATCTTCTTTTTATTAAAGATTCCACCAAGATTCCGGTTTTATTTTACAAATCATAAAATATTTGTTTGCGGCTCCAAATTATGGAAGAGTGAAAAATATTTAATTTATGGACTGGCGCTTTTGAACAGTGATTGTTCTAATTCTTGCCTGATGATTTTATATTTTGATCTAGTTACACTAGTACATAAATTTATATAATTAAGTATGTATAAAATAAAAGATGTATGTATATAAAAAATACAAAAATAAGAAATCAGACCAAAAGGATATGGTCGTGAATTATTAAATAACGAAAAGAAAAGTCAAATATGAAAGCAAAAATGAAAAAAAAAAATCAAAATTAAGCAGCAGGATGACGATGTAGATGTTAAAAGTAAAACGCAAGGATTTTATTTATTTCATTTTCCTTTTTAATTTTCAAAAAAAAAGAAGAAACAGAAAAAAAAAATCTTGAAGATTTATTCCACTTTAACTATTATTGTGTTTGTTGTTGTTGCTTTTTCAAACCTTATGTTTTTTATTATTTTCGATAATTTTTCTGAAAAAAAACTTTTTTTTTAAGTATAAAATCCTTATTTTCAAAATGGGATTTTTTCTTCCTTTTTCGAATATTATTCATTTTGTATGTGGCATATTATTTCATCGTATTTATTTATGTCCAAAATATTGTATTTTAAGGATAACGGTTGGTAACTAAATAAATGCTGCTGTTTTCTGACTTTTTTTTATATTTTGAGTCAAGGTCCTTTTGAGTTTTAGATAATGAATATAAAATAAATCATTTAATTTTAAATAAGAGAAATTATGTATTTACATAACTGTTATACGTAATTGAACTAGATATGACACCGTTGTTGTCTCAGGTTAAATAGATTTGCGTATATAGCGTATATAGCTGAAGTAGGAACTTCATCAACAAATCCGGGTTTATAACAAAATTCTGGTTATTTTTATAAACCGTCTAACATAAGTTAGACGAAACAATTTTTCTTTCCTTACAATAAAATTTCTTTTAAAAATAAACCGCAATTACTTAAATGCCATAATATTTCTATAATATTATTTTAATATATTCTGTGATTTCACAAAGCAATAAAGTAATTATACTTAAATATAAGATGCCCATTTTGTTTTTTTTTTTTTTTTAAAAAAAGGGTTTTAAGTTGATTAATAAATTATTTACATTTTATTTTCAATTAAATTTATTTTATTTCTTTTGTTGATAATAAAATATTACTTGTATATACAAGAGTATAATAATATAGTGTTCAAAGTAATTTATTTAATTAAATTAAATTATAATAAAATGGTACATTTTTGGTAATTATTTGATGTTGATGTTGTATATTAATTAGTTTTAGAGAGAAAAAGAGAAAAAATACCTTTTTAAACAAATATCAACAAAGTATAAAGAGAAATAAATAAATATATAATTATATAATATTTAGAAATCTAAAGAAATCATTCTTTATAGCGTGACTAAAATATAAGATTGAATAATAAATAAAATTTTTGAAGTAATTTTTTTAATGTATATAATAACATAAATGGATGCAAATATAAAAAAGTGAAAATATTTTGCTCAAATGAAATAAATGCTATTATATATACCGTTCTATAGAAAATTTACATAAAGATCTTAATATTAAAATTAGGAACAACTACTAGCTTTTACTAGGAATAAATTTGGAACTATGGTAAAACGATTCTGTTCTTCTTTAGATATCTTTTAAAGAAATTGTTGAATTTAAGTGCAGTCTTAAGTTAAATATTAAATATTTTATAAAAATTAATAAAAATTAATAAAATAATTATAATTATGTTAACTTATTAATTAATTTTTTCCTTTTATTTCAGGTAAGATTTCGAGTTTCATACAGAAGAGCAAAGAGAACCTCTTGAACTATATACGAAGGTGGTATTTTTTAATATAAAATTATAGATAGTATTTAGAGTTTTTAAATTTCGAAACACATTTCACTTTCTTCGCGTTCAATGTAAATGTTTACAATAATAGTTTAAATTAATAAGTGGACAGCAGGACATCCAATAGTATAAGTCTATTCAGTCTTAGCGGTAGATTATAGTTATACGCACATTCACTCTAGTAATTATTGTGAATACATTTTGAATTGACTTTTGTTCTCAAATTTTGATAAGTCTATATAGTCTTAGCGGTAGATTATAGTTATACGCACATTCACTCTAGTAATTATTGTGAATACATTTTGAATTGACTTTTGTTCTCAAATTTTGATTTAGGATAATTTAAGAAAATTCATAAAAAATTTTCATCATTAATTTAGTTATATATTATGATTGTTATAAAAATTATATATATATATATATAGTTATGATTGAAATTCAGCTTTTAATAATAAATTTTGCTACATTATATAAAATATAATTATGTAAAATTTCTTATATATTTTATAATCTTTGGTTTATAAAATATAAAAGCATATTTTATTATTTTGTGGTCCCTTTCATTAGTTCCACTTATAATTTCTATATAAAATATAAAAGTATCATTTGCTATTAAAAAGAAAAACCAAAAAAAACAACAAAACTTCTCTCTTTTTTTTTTCTCCTTTTCAAGTTAGCCTTTTGATGTGGGTATATTTATCATATTTCTTTTAAGTTAAAGAAGAATATCTCTTAAAAATGCGGGAGTTTCGCTTTTTTGACCTTGTTGTTTTCCAAAATTGTGTTTTTCTTTTTCCTAAAAAAAGAAAAAAAAATATTAATGAAAACAAAAATTAAATTGGAAAATTGGATGTAAAAATATTGTCCTTGTTATATATGGTTATGAAAACACATGAAATCAAATAACATTATAAATAATAATTTATAACTATATTTATTACATATATATATATAATGTGGTACACAGTGTTATTTTTCAGAAAAAAGCCAATATCTACGAATATGATTCCAATAAAATAAAAAGTAACTTATTTATCTAATTTTTTTTTGAATAAATTAACTTTGATTTTATCTAGTTTGATTTTATCTAGATGTAAAGTAGATTTATGTACGGGAAATTTAATTTTATTAAGAATTTTAAAAAATCAGAGCTCGTTATATATATTTTACACTCAAACTTCTCTTAAATTAATAATTAATATGTGAAGGACTTTTTTAACATTTTTAAACTTAACTTTTATATATTGAATTTTTTTTCCTTTTCTTCCGTTTTCGAAGACTTTTCTACCTCTATATGACTGATTTGCGATTTCTACATTTAATTTTGTTCGAAACCAGAACATATTTGGTAATTAATATTTTTAATATTTGCAAGTACGATACAGAGTATAATTAGCATCTATATCGTATATTTTTTACTTAAACTTGTTTCGATTTCTTTAACTAACTTATTTTATTCAAAGATATTTTAAGTTATAAAATTATTTGTTCTTAAAATTTTTGCCAAGACTGTATATTTTGACTTAAGAAAATATTATGTTTGTTCATACATTGAAAATATATTTCTATTTGAAAATATTTATATGAAGTTTATGGGGAGAATATGAAAAAAATAACAATCTGTAAAAAAAATATTGCATATATATTATATATGTATATACATGTATATATCATTCCAAAAAAAGGGGAATGGGAATAATTTCTGATAAAAACAACAGTCACATGAGAAACAAAATATAAATGAGTAAAAATGGTTAAAGTGGATGAAAATTATAATTCAACTGAATATAGACGACGGTAACACGAAACGAAATATTAAAAATATATAACTACATACATGCAAACATACATATACACTGAATATGAAAATAAAGTCAACCATACTATTAGAAAGGAAATAAAATTCATATTCAGTTGAAGTCGTTATAGATGTTTTTTTTTTCTCATCTTCTTGTTTTTCTTTTTTTATTTAATATTAATGGAACATGAATTTTTTCTAATTTTTATTTTGTTTTCTTATGGTTGTCCTTTCTTTTTTACTGTTCTTTGGGATCCTTTCTATTTTTTTTTTGTCTTTTATCCGTTTTTGTTTTCCAAAAATTGTTATTATAAATATTGTTGGGATGCTATCACTGTTATGGCTGATAATTTTATGTTAAAAGCATATATATCACAATATATATATATATATATATACATATTTATGCAATTATATATCTTAGTATAATAATATTATATGAAATATGTGTGTGTCTTATTATAATGTTTAGTTATACATTTTTTCGAATGTTTGATGGGGTGATTTATATTTATTTCAAGAAATAAGCCCACATATTTTCCATCTAAATTTTCTAAAGAAGTGCTGAAACATACATTTTTATTATAAATTTTTTATATATTCATAATATACTAATGTATATGTGAGTACATGTGTACGAATTTTATAAAGATAAAATACTTTTCTTACAAGATCAAAATAAAAGAACAAGTTACAATTAAGACTATAGTTTTATAAATAAGTCACATTTTCATTTGATAATTATGTATGTATGTATAATATGTATATATATGTAATGTCTCCTGATATTTATCAGACGTTTGCTCAGCAGATTATAATCAAAAAGTTTTAGAATCGTAAAAAATTATTTAATATGCTTATAACGATTTAGAAATATAAATATAATTTTTTTATTATTTAAAAAATTAAAATTTGGCAACAATTTCTTCTCGGACCTTGTATTGGCTCAATTGAGTATAAAACGGCTATAGTAATTGATTCATCTATTTGCACTTCATTTGCCTTCACGTTCAGGAAAATTATTGCGGCCAATATTATTGCCATTCTCGATATTATTGCCATACTGGGCAAGGCCAGTATCTCTTGGTATTCATAATTCAATCTTAGAATTTTCATAATATAATACTTATATAAAATTATTATGGAATTTTAAAATAAAAAAATTTAGACAGATAGACAAAAATATTTGTAAATAAATTTATTTTTTTTTTAACTATATATTTCTTTTTGGATGAAAACGTACTTATTTAAGTGGAACAATAAAAATATTTAACTCAATATGTTCTTATATTGTATATAGTCACGCTTTTGCGTTTTTCGAATATTTTATAATAAAAATATATATACATATAAATAGTTATGTGTACATACACACACATATAAATTACATTTGGTTATGTGCGTTTCTTAAAATTAATAACCGTATCTTTAAATCTACTTAAACATGTGCGTGTATTATAGTGAGCGTAATATTATAGAAATCATGTATGTGAACATAAAATAGCTTAAGAAAATTATGATGAATGTACGATTCTGTAATCTTTATGTTATTTTACTTTTAGAATTTTTTGCATTTTTTTCTTATATTTTTATTTTTTTTTTTTTTATATTTACGTTAATAATATTCTGAACAGACGAATATAAGTGACTTTAAAACCGTAAGCTCAAGAAATAAGCAAAAATTAAATTTTTTTCTTTCACGAGTAATGTTAAAAAATCTACTTATATATAGTTTTAATAATTTTTCTGCAAAAAATAGAAATTATTTTGAAGGCAAGAAATTCATATGTCATTAAATTTGAAATATATTATAAAGTATTAGAGTAAGGAATCCAGGATCAAATTGAAGAAAACTTAATTTGTATTTAATTATAAATTATAATTGGGTTCATTGTTCATGTATTCGTCTTAAAAGTGAATTTTCCGAATAAATTTTAGTTACCGTAAATTTTATATAGATTTTGTACAATACCAAAGTTGAATTCTTTCTGAAGTTATGCGAATTCTCATTCGTTTTAACAAAAATCGTTTATACCAGGGCTCAGTAGTAATGTGGTCGAAAAATCATTAATAATATCGTTTCGAATTTCAAAATATTTCGTATAAAATCGTGTACACAACCATTAATAAGCACATTATTTGACTTAAATGAACGTTAAAATTAAGAAAACTTTTTTATATTACACAAAAAAAAAAAAAAATTTCTTTTTAATAAAAAATTCAACCTAAAAATAACTGAAAATGAAATAATAATGCTATTATCATAAATCTTTTTACATAATACTATATGAAATATTTGAATAATATGGCGCATATACTGTAAAAAAGAAAAATTGCCAAATAATTTTCATTAACATAAATAATAATATGCATATTATACATATATATATATATATATAAATGTTAATATATTCTTAAATTATAAGAATTATTATTACAGAAAATAATATTTAATAAAAAAATTTTATGAAAATTATATTTTGAAATTATTACTTTTCTTACATGTATATGTTAGGCTCTTGCTGTGAAGAAAAATTATTGGCGGATTTTTAGTTAAACTGATATAAATATTATATAATATTTTTTTTTTTGTTTAAGAGAATTTATTAATAATGAATAAATTTGTAATTGAATTTTACAAATATTAAATTTAAAAAAAATTCACAGATCAAGATTCGAAATTGTTTTAAAAATTTTCAAGAGGATTTTCTATACACATGTACGAGATTTAATAGAGTGCGATTAGAAATTTAACTCAAAAATAATTTTTAAGAATTGTTCTCAAGATTTATCCGATAATATCGCATTTTTTCTAATTTATTATTAAAACCATTAATTCTTCCATGTTATTACAATGTAAGTATTAATTTTCATTTAATAGAAAATTGTCAGAATTATATGAGATCGGGAAAAATTAAATTATGTGCATATGCATAAAAAATATATACGAGTACAAGCTATTAAGAGAATGTCAATATAAGAAAAGGATACTAATAATCCTTTATTATTTGAAATTTTTATAGGCAATAAGTAATCTGACTTGAGTATTGTTTTTTTTTTTTCGTTTTTGAAAAATTGAGAATTAAATTTTGATTAAGAATGCTGATAATTATTAAAAATATGTTATAAATTTTCAATAAATTTTCAATAATCAACACCTAATAGGCATTTCATCTTAATAATAAAAACAAAAAGACCATTATATTTTAATATTTTCATAAATAATTATATTCAATGAAAGTACTTTGATGTATTAAAAAAAATTATAAGAATATAAAATCTGTTTTTAATCAGAAAATTTCATCAAAAATTTATAATTGGATATACATATAAATTTTTTTTACCATATAATTTGACGTATACTTCAAAGTACATTAAATTTTTTTTTGTTTTATAATTTATTATTTATAAACTTTTTAATAAATTATGAAAATAATCCATGTCTGTATTAAAATTTATTAAAAAAAAAAAAGCTGACATTTATGTAAGCTTAAGTTTTCAAATGATATTAATATGGTTAACATTTTAAATTCAAACAAAAAACTCATTTTGAAATCATTATGAATTAAATTGAATATGTATAATAATCAATTATGCTATAAAATGAGAGCTGTAATATCTTTATGTATGTACATATATTGTTAATGATAGTGCGGGTATTGATAAAAGGATGTTGAGACGCTTAATAAAATCATATTTGTCAGAATTTAATGAATGTTAATTTACATAAGGTTTCATATTATTATTTCATCCTTACACAAAATTATATTCAACTAATCTAAAATAAATAATTTAATTTGTGAATATTTTTTTCTAGAACATGTTGTATTCAAGATGCTTAAATAATGTTATTTGATAAAAAAAATAAATTTTAAAATATTCACTTTTTTTAAAATTTGATTGATTTTAAATTCTATACGATTCAATTAAAGGAAATTTTTAAATTTTATATTAGAATTTATCTATGTATAATAATTTTCCCTTAAATTTTATTATTAAAGCAGCGATGGGTGATATTTTAAAATTTTCAATCGCATATGCATATATGAGATTAATTTAAATTAAGGTACACATGTATTTTACATAAATTTTTATTAAAATATTTAAAAAAAAAAGCAATTAAATGGTGTTAATTAGTTTTCATTATTTGCCTTTATTATTCAGATTAATATTTTATTATATCCAATATGGGATTCTTTACTTTTAATCCCTCTATAATAATATAGTAAATTTTTACATATGCATATATTGAATATATTATTATTTAATAGGATTTTCTATTAAAAATTATTAGTTAATTAAAAAACAATTGTGTTAAAATTAAATTTAAATTAATAAATTATTCTTTATGCATTGGGATAATTTTTGAAAAAAAAAAAACAATTGGTTTAAAATGTTTTTATTAAACAATAACACATTTTATTTTACACAAAAACTTAAATGATTCTTTTTCGGAATGAAATTAGTATTAAGTATTCTCCGCAGACTGCAATGTTCTACGTATGATAAGTTACTGGCTATTCGTACGATGTCACCATTCCTTAAATACTCTTTTTATATATTTGTATGGCGGGCATTCATTAGTTGACTTTTTTAATTTGAGAATTATGATCTGCTTGCCGTAAAAACAATTTTGTTTATTACTACTAGTACTACTACTACAGCCACTACTACTACAACTGCTACTACTAGTAGTACTACAACAGCTACTACTACTGCTACTACTACTATTAATACTGCTCTTACTACTGCTACTACTACTACTAATACTGCTCTTACTACTGCTACTACTACTAGTACTACTACTACTATTACTACTACTGCTATTATTACTTATTACTATTGCTCCAAGTATTAAAAATACTGTTACGATTACCTTACTATTACTACTGAAGCTAGTCCTTAGGCTACCACTATTACTTCCGATAGTACTACTGCTTAAATTCCTATAAGCATAACTAATATTACTACTAGTAATACTCACTACTAATTCTATTAATACTTTAACTATCTTTACTATTATTATTAATATTAAAGTTATTACAACTTTTATTTTTACTGTCACAAACATTAATACTACTGCTACTACTACCGAAACTACTACTCCTTGTATTACTACTACTAGTTATACAAGTAACACTAAAATAACGGCTACTACTGTTACTACTATATAATCATGTATAATTTGTGTCATGTATAAATCTTTACATAACGCCCGACAATATGCAATTTTTAGTCTTATTTTCTTGTATACCCGCAATGTGTAGGTATGTATATATTTTATAATAATATTCATTTTTTTTAATGTACTAACTTTATTAAATTTCAGTATATTGTATAAATTTACTTTAAATACATAACCTTATATATATACCAACATATAATGTACATCAAGAAATTAAATTATGCTCTATTTAGTTTGTATTTAATTTTAATTTAATTTTATAATTAAATTATATTACATAATGTAATTATAACATTAAACAAAATTATATAAAATGTAAAATTATATTAAAAATGTAATACAATATTTACAAGTTAGTATAACGAAGCTTATACTATTAACTATAAAAGTATTACAGTATACTGCTTTTAAAGTAAAACGATTGTTAAATTTAAAGAGAATTTGAACATTTGAAAGCTTTTTCGTAGGAACCAGTAAGAACAACACTGGTTTTAGTTTTATTATTATCAAATTATAACAAAATCCAAATATTTTTATAAAGAATCATTTGTATAATTACATATGACTGCAGGACATTAATGAGAGATTAATTTTTACTATAACATCTTTTATGTATGTAGAAATCCTTAACTTAAAACATTCTGTAACTTTATTTTACTAATTATTTAGCATTAAAATCATTAGTAACAATAATATTCAATTATTATATAATCTCTAATTGGGTACATTGTATTCTTAATTTTTAGTTAAATATGTGAAAAATTCAATAAATTATCAATATATTAAATATATATTTTAGTAATAATGAGCACTATAGGTCTTAAAATTTTTTTGGTATAATCATTTGTCAATATAGAAAATTTCCAAATACTTTCATATTTTCATTATTATAACATTTAACATTGAAATTATGATGAAAATCATCTATTACATGCATATTATAACAAACTGTTATATTTATACAAAGCTGATATTGACAGGTACTTAATATTTACATTTGTGTTAATTTATTATTTAATGAAATGTAATGTTTCACCTCCATATAGATTTGCAATTCTGTTATTACTTGGAAATTTATTATTTATTATTTTTATACTTAAAGAATGTATAAGAAATTCATAATCATTAAAAAATTCTGGAAATGTTAGTAACGTTCGCATATTCTTTATGTACATTAATAAATAACAATTTTTTTTCCTAATTGTGTACATATTCCCTACTCTTATTACATAAGTTTATATTCGAAGCTTATACTTCCAATGAACTATTGTTTCCTAAGTAAGTATAGTTATATTTGAAATAAATCATAATTTTTACATATTTATAAAATCATTTACGGGTTTTCTATTTAATTAATATACAGACATTATGAATAGAATTATGTATACCTAGTAAGTAGGTGTAATTATTTACAAAATATTTTTCGTTCATGTTCCAAATTTAGGAAGGAGTTTTTACTTGTTTTGCCATACTTGAATTTTTGGTGGTATAGGTTTTAATAAAGATATAATTAAGTAGTCGAACTGGAGTAGCAATGGAAGTAATCTCAATTATATATATACATATATATGCGTACATTATTAGTAGTGTAATGCAAGGAGTAGTACTGGTAGTATTAGCAGTTTTAATGTTTGCGATAGTACAAATAACAGTAGTGAGTATTAGTAGTAGTAATAGTAATAGCAGTAGTATTATAGTAGTAGTACAGTAGTAGTAATAGTAGTAGTATTGGCAGTAACAAAAGTATCAATAGCAGTAGTAGTAGTAATAGTAACACTAGTAGCAGTAGTAATACTTGTAGTAATAGTAGCAGTACTAGTAATAGTAGTAGTAGCAGTAGTAGTTCTATTAGTAATAAAGAACACTACTTTTATGGCAAACAGATCGTAATTCTCAAATGAATAAAATTATGTGAAATAGTTAAGTTAGTGAAAATTTATATACGCATTCCTCGTCTATGTACCATAAAATACAAGATTTATATTATATATAAATTTCAATGTGAAATTTTTTAAAATTAAATTGAAAATTACTTTCAATTTATAAAATTCTTACCAATTTATATTATGATAATATTTTTTAAATGCTAATAGTTTGCTATTATTATTTTCATAGTATTAATTAATAGACTTCTTTTATATAATATTCTATTATAACAATTTTCATGTCAATTCTATACAAAAATTTTCGAACAGAAAAGAAAATATAAATATTCGTTAAATGTAATTTTTCCATTTATTTTATAGGATCATTAAAACGAGAAAAACTGTTTTTTTTTTTTTTTTTCAGAGAAAAAGTTAATTAATATATTTCAAATTATACTGACTTGTTAGTGTACGTATGTATATATAATTGTGATATACAAGTGTATACTGATTTAAATTCAGTTAGTACATAGAATTTTCAATACACAAAATTCTGTATAGGTGAATATATTTAATGTAAATGTATATACATACTTATATATAGATTATATATAACATCATCATTTAACGATTAATTCTAAAGAACCAAACAAATTTTAGCTCATTTTTTTTTTTTGGAACCAAAATTGGAATTCAAATGTAAAATTTGTTAAAAAATAAAAAAACGAAAGAAAACGAACTTCATTTTAACTCTAATAGCTTTTAAGTATCTTAAGTTTAACTTTTGCATGTATAAATGCTGTTTCTCTTATATTTTAAAATAAGTATGTATAGATGGAGTGGAGGGAGCGTTTTGTTAATTCTGTTGAAGCGTATAACAAAATTAAACGAGGAGAAGAAAATGGAATTAAAAACAATGTAAGAAAATTTTACGCAAAAAAAAAAAAAATTCGTCGTGTTTTTTTAAATTTTTTTTGTTGTTTTTATTTAAAAAATTTTCCTTGCTTTACATTGTTAAGTGCTAAAAATTCTTTAAATTAAAATTGAATAAAAGATGAATATGAGAATATAGTTTTATATTATAAATATTTAACACTACTAAGGTTTGTTTTGAATTGGGAGCACTTGTTTCGAATGCCGTACGGAAATTAAATTTTTCAAATTTTTAAATTTGAACAGGAAACGCATTCCTATTAAGACTAAATTAATTAATAAAAGTCGTAAAAATGTTTTAGGCATTTTCAATAATAAGGTACCTAGTAAAGTGCATTTGTTGTAATTTTTTATGTAATTATCGTATATCGCTTAGAGATGTTTTTATACATTTGTTTACGAAACGCACTCATAGTAGTTACTAATCGGATTTTTATTCATTTTGTAATTATTATGACCAGTAGAAATGGCAGTGGAAATAATTTTTTTTTTTAATTATTTGCAATTTTAAGAGCTTAGCGATGTCCGTTCTTGAGATAACATTTTAATAACAGGCTAACAAAATCGAAACATTGCAACCATTTAACTATATATTTTATACTTATTTAATTTTTTTCCCAAAATTTTTCTCGCTTTTCTACGACTCCTGTCTTTAACTTTGATGGTATTTTCCAAAAAATCATTTCTTTTCTAGAATTTTCTTTTTTTCAATTAGTCATGATTACAGTATAAGGGTAAACCTCAATTGAACACAACAGTATATATAATATAAATAAATATACGGGGGAAAATATATTTTATAAGAAATTTAGAAATAGTAAAAGTAAAAGAATATTTGTATTTAGTTAAAAAATTTAAATCCTTTTTATAATTAATTTGAATTTTGTCATGGTAAAATTTAAATATTTAAATATATAGGTATACAAAGTAAAAATCAATTTTCAATTGAGAAATTTCAAAAATCTAAATTATTGTACATAACGTAGGTATTCAAATATTGTAAATTTTTAATTTATTCTAGTCTAGTTTTATACATATATAAATTAAAAATGATCAACCAATCAAATGTCTGAGTAATCTGAATGTATAAGTATGTATAATAGGTCAAAAATAAATAATAAATTAAAATAAATTATTTTTGTTAGTTAATATTCTTCTTGAATTTGGAAATTTTCAATTTAAAATTTATTGATTTATAAAAGTAAATTGACATTAAGTTGAAAATTTCATTGTAAAAAAATTATAAATTTTTGGTATGTTACACACATTACATTAAAATTGAAGTTTGCTGTCATTTTTTGGAAAGAATTAATTCTAATGGTAAAATCTTATAAATTAAGATATTTAAGCAATTTTAATAAATTTCTATTTATTGAGTTTTTCTCTATAATTTTGTAATTATTTCGAACATAAAATATATTTTATTTATTGTAAAATAATAACAAGCATGTTATCTAATTAAACTAGAAGTTAATTAGTTTTATCCATTGTGGATTAAGAAATTTTAACTAAAATTCTAATTTGATATAATTATAGTAATAATTTTAATATTTATCGACAATGATTGAGTATATGAATTGATGACACATTAAATTTTAAAGGTCACAATTAGTATAAACATATGTAGCGGTCATTATTGTAACTAATATTCGTATAATGTAATTATGTTCTCGTTGCATCCCTACGTATACCGCTATCGCTAATTTCTACTTATAAAAGCAATATGCTTTCTTTTATTCCTTCTCATTACTTAGTGCAACAGTGTAGTGTAAAGTGCCATTAGATATAGTTTATCTAATAAAGTATATGTATTTGTTATATAAAAATTATAATTGAATTAATAATCGAATTTAAATAAAATAAATTAAGATTAATAAAAGTGTTTACAATGAAATTACATTGTGGTATAATCACCCATTTTAAACATCATACATCAAAGTTCGACCAAGAATTTCTGTGGAGTGTGCAATTAAAATCTACTACAGTACTATCTTAAAGCCTCATTTTGAATATAGTTCCTCTATATTTACTAAATAATGAAAATGTGAGTAATGAAGTGTGTGAAATGCAAAAATTATAAAATAAGGGAATAAGATTTATTCTTCGTGCACACAGATTTGTGTCCATCAAATTCCCGTCAATGTTTTAGTTTATTTTTCAATGTTGAATTTATTAAAGAATTATTAATAATGTACATCCGGTATAGTTGCCTAAACTCTGAGCGTGCAACATATTGGGATCTACATATAACACAAATATTATGTAATACATTTTATTATTACAATTAACTACAATTTTTATATTTTGTTATACGAGTATGACCTAGGGTATTATAGAAATTTCTTTGAAATTTAAATATAATTATTAATCAATTTTACATGCTTATCAATAAATAATTTAAATAAATAATAAATAATTTAAATTATCATGATAACTATTCCTTATTAAAATATAAGAATATGCAATGTTATACCTACATATGTAAATATAATACTTGTATTAAGATATATTGTATGTTTAATTGAATTAAAGTACATATTTGATAACAAAAAATTTTGTTAATGAATTTCTATTGAAATAATTTAAAAAAATATAAAATGAAAAATTTATAGAGAAAATTTATATAATTTATATTGGGTTAAGAATAAATAAAATTATGTAAGTTTGTATATTAATATACAATTAAGTGTATATAGTTAATAATATATAAGTATAATATATATATATTCAATAAAATTTAATTTAATATAAGAACTAAAAGTAAAGCCAATAAAAAATTTGCATGCAAAATAAGTATAAAATAATATATTTAGTATACAAAGAGCATTTAGTAGTATTTAATGTTAAGCTATATACATACATACATCATATATATTTCTATAATATAAATACAAATTTAATAAACCCATGTATATATAAAATTTGCATATCTACATACATTATATAATATAAATATATACAAAAGCTTTGTATAACAATTTTTTTTTTGCTTTTATGTGCTCTTGTATACATTTTTCACTTTACTAAAGGGTTTAATTGGTTATTTAATATAAATAATGGTTTAAACGATAAATCAATATGGTTAAAATTAATAGCTTTTTTCCGTTCTAAAGAAAATTCATTTTATTTTATCTCTTTTTTTTTATTTTTTCTTATATACATCATTTTTTAAAGTTGGCTTACATATATTGTATAAAAGAGATCCTATATATAACCTATATATATATATATATATATATGTCCATAAAATTCTTATATAATGAAAAAAAAAATCAAAAATGTAAATGGTTTTGTATTTACGGTTATTTTGTTTTCATTTCGTATATTTTATATACAGACTTACGAATTAACATCTACTATATATTATCTTGTAAAGAAAAGGATGTTATTGTTGAGTCATTAAGATTGAATAAAATACCGATATACATATATAAAATTGACTTCTTATGCATATACTATGTATACGTATAATTAAAAATATATAAGTGCATTTGTAATTTAATCAATTTTACTGATAATCCTTTATGTATAGACGGACTAATATAGGTTAATTTTGAATTTTCATAGTAAGTAGTAAATGTGGGGTTAAAGTTAAGTTTTAATTTAATCAAATAAGAAAATAAAAGACCGTAATATGGTGCAAGAAAACGAAAGATATTTATAAATTTCTATAGTGAATTTAAGAATTTATATAAAAGCGGAGGGATTTATGTTTACTTTATCATTTTGGAAAATGTAAAAGTAAGTTGACTATTACCATTTGACTATTACTTCTCTAATCCAATCATATTTGCCGGCCTTATGATGTCAATTTTGCTTTAAACCGCGTCATGAAAAGGGTCTTTTATTTATCTACCTACCGGAAGTTCCGACATGATAAATTCAAGACCAATCCCAATCTAGCCGCCTCAATGGGCAATATCCTATTTAGTACCTCAATAACTGTACATCTATACCTTGCCGGAAAAACTACAGGAGTCCCTTACAATTCCTAAGATCGTAATTTGGCCATATTCTCGTTGAAGTGCCGAATGTTTTGTGGTCCTTTTTTCACTTGCAATTAAGGCACGATGGATATCAGTATGGACGGGTTACATTTTTTTTTGAATTGGAGGTGCCCAGTGCAGAAAGAAATTGTGATAGGCTGTCAACCTTGTTAGTTCTTGACAGCTTTTGTCAATAAGCTTCAAAATTTTTTTTCTGATTTCAGGGCCGGGATAACGGTCGAAATATCTGATACTATTGCGGCGTTACAAATCGTAACAGGACAGTCCTTGAGGATCTCAGATGTTTTCAACATGACACACAATTTTCTGAAAAACATTTGTGTTTTTAAAACAGTTGGTGAGATTTCTCCATGTGTCTTAGAAACTTTAGCATCGTGCTCATTCCCCTTTTTGGAATAATCTGAGAATTAATTAAGATCAAAATTTTAAATAGAACTTCACTTTTCACTTCAAGTTTAACTCCCTTATTCAGCTAAAAATCATGAAAAAATTTCTGGATTTTTTTTTTGATAACATTATTTTTAATTTATTTTTATTTCAATATTGCATTTAAGTTTTTTTTTAAATATAAGTAGATTAATATCTATTTTTAAAAATAATTCCATTATTTTAATTGAAAAAAAAAACTTAATAAATAATAATAAATTAAAAATATTGATTAATTAATTTATATAATAAAATAGCGAAAAAAAAGTGAATTAAAAAAAAAGTTCACTAAGGCATAAATCGAAAATAAAAATTATTATTTATGGCATCATACTTATAAACTTATATAAATTTAAATAATATACAATAAATTTTATGCACGTATGTTAACAAAATCTTCATAGACATATTACTCATTAAAATGGCTCTCTATTATATTATAGCCTACATTTTTATTAAAAATAGCAAATATACCAAGAAAAAATCATCAGTACGGAAAAAAAAATACCAATACAAATAGTCATTTAAAATCGATGATATTATGGGCGTATTGACCCATTTAAAATTCGATTTAAATTATTTATTTTGTTCTTTCTTTTTTCTTTTTTGTAATCTTTTGTTTCCATTTGGATTTTATATTTTTTCAATTCTGTTTTTTAAGTTTATCATCATCATATTTACTGGTAATACTGTACAGAAAGAATGATGCATTTTAAATCATCCAACTCACCAATTTAGTAAAATATTTGAGAAAAAAAAATTTTCAATATTAAATATTGAATAGAATTGGAAGAAGTAACTGCCGAAATGGAGGTGGTGCGCGCTATGACACGGATGAATTTGCTAAGTGTGACTCGACCATGGAAACTCCAACAAACAATGAATTTTCATCCGATTAACACTGTTAAGATATATAGGCATTAAGTGTATCATATAGGTCGTGTGACGACCACAGGTGGAAAACGCTGTCTACATACAGGACGGGAAGAAAAATGTAGCCAAAATACGATCTTAGGAAGTCGAGTCGGTTCCTCCCAGTGTTGTATCGGGAGAGCATTATCGGCCTTAAAGCAGCCTACACGGGGTTTTGGGGATTGGAGTTATCAAAGATTGATATCTTCAAAATGTTTTGATAAATTAGATAGGCCACTTATAATCCTATGTTCAGTGACGACTAGGTGATCTGCGGATGGTGTTAGCAAAACGGCACATTTGTATTAATTGAGGTGCGGTAGAGATGTCGCACCGGTACTATTTTGTTTTTCATTAATAATTTTACATTCTGCTACTCAAATTATACATAACGGGAGCACCGGGTTGATATTATATGTATATCATAGTTCACAATATTTACATATATTCATATAGTTAAAGATACATAATATGTTTGGTATGTTATATATAGTGTATTTATAGGAATTCTATAGCGTCTAGGAACATTGTTAATTTCTTTTTAAAGTCGTATGTAAATGGAGCTTAAAAGAAATGTTTTTTATATTTTTATAAATATTTTAATTTAATATTTAAAAAATAATTGAAAATTATGTTTATTGACTTAAAAAATTTTACCAATTATTTGTAGGTATAATAGGGTTATGTTGTATAAGATTGAAATATAAAAATTTAATAATTTTTATTGTCTTTCTTTAGTTCATTTAATATTATATGCTTATTCGAAATGAATTTAATTATAAAAACAAATTATTCAATTATAATAATTTTTTGAAATTTTGAAGTGAAGATAGAGCCTTTTCAATTCTAAGATGATAGAACTGGTTTAAATTTAATTACCTATATCTTAACCGCATTCATTTTAAATTGGGCAAGTTTTCAGACTGTTTTTCACAAAGAGGCATACCGAAGGGTTAACGAAATATTTTAATGAAGAAATTTTTAGGTGCTCCAATGTGAAATAGCGCCCAAAATAACGGCTTTAAGCTATAAACTTGATTGTAATTCTAAACTTCCAATTTCAATTTCCTATAATATGCATATCGTACTCATACCTAATTTACTCAAAAATATTTTTAATTTTAAATCAGAGCTAGCTGTAGTATGTAAGTTAATGTAAAATATAAAATTTTCTTTCTGTGTAAGAAAATGAAATTCTAATTACATTAATAAAACATTTTCAAAATACTTTTACATAATGATGGTATTTTCTTAAATTAAAGCTACATATATATGTACATATATAAAAGAAAGAAATATCAAAAAATATTTTTATTTACTGTTCTCTATTAAACGTTTACGCCCTTTCAAGAAACTGCCATTAATATATTAATCTTTGTTAACACCTAATATATTTTAACAAAATGAAGAAAAATCTAAATTAACTCTATAACAATATACGCGTTATATAGCATATTATATTAGGATCAGCCTCACTATTTTATACCAGTAAAAATATACAGACCTTTATTCCCGATATTATTATACGTATATAAATGTACTAAGACTGTAATTTAAAAAAAAAAGTTTCTACATTGAAATATTATGGCTATATAAAGTAGAAAATAAGAGGAAGAAATTTTGTTTTAGACTTTGCAGATTATATTTGGAATGAGAAATTAATCATTCGGAAAATGAAACATTAGCTTTTTTTTTTTTTTGCCTCTGCTTTCTTTTCTAAAATAAAAATGGCAAAAAAAAAATAATGTTAAAAACAAAATTCTACCAAATTTTAAAAGAAAAAAAAATCGAAAAAATTCTTTAGTATAGCATTTTATACTCATTTCATAAAAGAAACAACTTTAAACGTACCAAAAAATAAAAAAAAATATTTTGAATAAAAAGGAACCCTAGAAGAAGTTTTCTTGATTTTTTTAAATCACTCAATTGTGTAGAAGAAAGTATAGGAAATTATAAAAGAATAAAAAGGGAATTAGATTTTTAAGGTTCCATATTATAAAAGGAACAAAACACAATTTATTCAAATTCAACAAAAAAAAAAAAAAACAAATTAAGAATATTAGAACACAAAGACATTTTGATTTAAAAATTAGGTCCAATATTTTCTTTCATAATAATAGAAGAATGATCATCATAATATGCAAACATTATAGATTTCTAATAAATTAAATATTGAATATAATTTCCTAAATTTTTTGATTCTTATATACAAATGGGTACCACATGGGCTATTTCATATAAAAAAAAAAGTTTTCTTTAGAATTGTAAAAATAAGAAAATGTTAATTTTATAATTTGCCTGAAAATTTTCAATTTTATTAATTTATATTCTCCGATTTATTTAAAGAATAAGTAAATATTGTTAAAATATTTTTTCTTTGTATTGGAATTACCAAAATTGGAACAAATTTCCATGTAGCATGCAGAGAAATTGCCTCAAAGCCATGGAGGATACTGAGTACAAAACTTTTTAACTGTTTTGCTAGAGTTATCGTACACTCATTAAGATATAAGAGGTTTCTTACATTTCTTCATTTCGCCAGTGGTTATGATCAAAAGCGTTGCAAGAATATTTACTCGATAGGAACGAATTGGGTGAGAGCTCTCATATATTTTCTGATGGGACGCTTTTTCCAAGACAACATCTGAGCACTTACAGATTCTGTGGTGAGACTAGGAAAACTTCAATGCGGAATCTGAGGGAATGTAAAGCATTGATCCACAGGACAAAAGGGTGTTTCGAGGGTTACATTCTTATAGTGGAGAAACTACGGACGCTTCATTCTTGTAGATATTCGAATTTATCAGAGTTATATACCGTGACAATGTAATTTAGACCAAAATTGGCCTCTGAGTTGCGGTGCTTTGTAACACAGAACTGAAAACAATTAATGTCAAATTGAAATTATGAAATATACTCCAATTGTTACGGATTTTATGGAACGAAAAGAGAGTATATGATACACCGGGTATATATGCTCATTTTCATAGTGCCATAATAAAATCTATAAAATCTATATAAATATATTATAGTGTATATAAAAATGTTACCATATGTTAACCATCATATTATTATTATGCTTTAAAATTAGGTTTTATGTGATTTTATTAGAATATTCATACGCTTATAAAATATTCATTAATGTTTGACCAATATATCTAGATATTTTGGCATTATATTAATGTTGCTTTCTTTTATGGAGAAAAAAGTATACAAATTTTATTATTTTATAACTTTCATTCCTTTTTTTTCTAGAAATGGTTCCAACCATTGTTAAAATGGAATATAAAATATATAATATTAATGTGTGTTGAGGGATGATTGGAATATTATGGTAAAACCCATATGTATATGGAAGAGATTTAAAAATCCATTTTTTTTTTTTACATATAATGTAATACAGATCTATATACACATATTTTTATATTATTATATAAATAATATTGGTTAAGTTCAGTAGACCTGAAAAAAACAATTTTTTACATTTTATTATACATATGATAGATATCGGAAATTTTTAATAAAATATTGAAATTTCAAAAAGAAAAGAGGAAACAAATGGGAATATAAGAATTTAAGGAAACAGAAGTTGCTCTAAAATATAGATTTTTCGAGAAAAAAAGAGCTACTTCAGGAATTATAAGTCAAAAGGAATTAAGTATGCGGAAAGTGGTATAAAATTTTAATTTTGTAGGAGAATAATGCAGAAATTTCAAAAAATAAGGTTAATTTTCCATTCCTTAAATCCAGGAATTAAGGTCGTTTTTGAAGCTATTGGTGCATCTAAAGTAAAATTTTTGTACGTAAGGGGATGCGTATTATTTTATACGAGTTATAAACTATTGTAATATGATGCAAATTCCATAAGACGGCTATATTTAACAAACCTTACTTACAAAATTTAAATGAAAATAATTATTTTCCTCATTTATAACCGTATATGTATAATGAAATATTAGTTATAATAATTTCCGTGAATTGAAATTAAATAAATTAATTTCATATACAAAATATGAATAAATACAATTATAATATAATTATACATATTCTTTTATAATTACATTTAAATAATAATAATTACATAAATCTTATTTGTATAAAAAGTTCATATTTTAATATATTCTAAATTACACATATGGGTACAGCATATACCGCACGGTGTGAAGATAAATTTTAGCCACATTTTTCTTTTGTTGTCTTTTGTATTACATTAATTTAGTTATTTCATATCATAGTCACTTACACAACTCATATATATATATGTATATATATAAATGAGGATATTGAATTTAGAAATTTAATTATGTTTATGCGGTGAAACAAAAGTTTATTAGAATCAAGTATATATTTTATAATGTGTGTATATATATATGTATGTGTAATGAAAACCGCAAAATCTCAATTTACATAGGTTGTGACCACATACATATATAATTTTCTTACAAATTATTATAATGAAAATTTGGAAAATAAATATGAATAAATGCTTATGTGTATGCTGAATATTTATGAAAGATTGCGATGTTCATTTAAATAATTTATCAAAATTTTGTTCATTTTGATATTTTAACATAAAAAAAAATATTTAAATTTCACACAAATATATAATTGATATAATAAAATTTATAAAATTGTTTATGATTTTAAATAATTATTTGAACTGTCTTTAATTCATCATTTCGCATTGATGATAAGTAAGAGAACGAAACTAGTTGAGATTTTGGAAATTAATATTAGTAGTAGTAGTAGTAGTAAGATGGGGGGGTGCTCCACCGATACACCCGCGCAAAGCTCATGCACTAGGCCAACAGAAAAAGGCCCATGGGCAACCTCCAGAAAACACCCAACAACCTCCATGCAGTTCGACACAAGACCCCTCTATCCGAACCAGTCAACCTCCCTGGTGAAGCCCCCAGGTTATCGTAAAAATAAGCCCCAAGACACGCCTTCTCTTGACGAGGTAATAAGATGATCTGCCATCTTATTACCTCGTATCCCACTATGACCGGGAACCCAGCACACAATTACCCTGCACATAGTACAAAGCCAACCCCATAATCAACCCTCCAGTCAGTGTATGGCACCACAAAATCAGGCCTAATGTCCACAGGCCCCATTCCATATTCCATCAGAACTCTACTGTGTGTGGATTCCCTGTTTTTAAGTATGCCCATCGCTTGTAACCTCAAGGCACTCCTCGCAGCCGCCGCTTTTATCTGCGTACCCAGCGAATCCAGGTCGAGAATAACCTCCAAACCCAAAGTGGGTGTAGTACGCAATGCACCCGTCACCCCAATACACGCCATACGCTGCGCCCTTTCCAACTTCCTCCTTTCCCTATCCCGAAGCACCGCTGGCCACCAGATCAATGCTCTATACGTCAGAATAGGCCTAACCACACACTCATACAACCAGTAGACCAGTCGAGGACTCACTCCCCACCGTCTACCAGCTGCCCCCTTGTAGGCAAACAACGCAGTCGTGGCCCTCCTTACCCTATTCTCTATGTTTTCCCTCCACAACAGCTTACTATCCAGAATCACGCCCAGGCATCGCGCACAACCCGCCAAACCCAGTCCGACTCCCGCCATCCTAGGCAGGGCAAACCTAGGCACCTTCTTTTTCCTCGTGAACAACACCAGCTCGGTTTTTACGGGGTTCACAGAAAGACCGCATCCCCGCACCCAACCGTCCAGTCTATCAAGACCCCCCTGCATTATTGCACTCAGTACTTCCGGGTATTTACCCGAGACCAGGATTGCCACATCATCCGCATAGGCAGTAACTCTACATCCACTATCCCTCATGAGCCTAAAATAACCCTGCATAACCCACAGATATGACGATAGGACCCCCCCTCCTGAGGAGTGCCTCTCACCGACAGCGTCCTCACCCTACTTTGGCCCCACTTGGCCACAACCACCCTAATAGTAAGCATTTGCTCTATCCATCTGATTATGTCCTCGTCTACTCCTACATTTTCGAGAGCCCCCACGATAACCTCAACCTTTACATTATTAAAAGCACCCTCAACATCCAAGAAAGCAGCCAATGTATACTCCTTGTACTGCAGAGATACCTCCACCTGCGTGACCACCGCGTGCAGCGCCGTCTCCAGAGATCTCCCTCTTTAAAAGGCATGCTGGTCATTTGACAGACCCGACTCCCTTTCCTCATTCCTTATAAATTTTTCTTCTAACGTCTCCATAGTCCTCAGCACAAAAGACGACAAGCTGATTGGCCGGAAATTCCTCGCGCTGACATGACCACTCCTACCAGGCTTCGGCACAAAAACCGTCCTTACCTCTCTCCATTCTCTAGGGACATACCCCATATACAGGCAGTTACAAAAAATTACCACCAACCAATCAATGATCACTCTCGGTGCCCTCCGCAGCATAGTAGGCCATACCCCATCCGTTCCCGGAGACTTGTAGGGGCCAAAAGACTTAATAGCCCACTGTACCCTCTCCCCCGTAAAAATTTTTTTACCTAAAGCTCGTACAGTCTCCGTTCCTCTCCTCGGAACCCCCTTGGCTTTTGCTCTTCATTTTCCCTCGGGAATTGATCCCGGAAAGTGAACCTGCATCAACTCCTCTAACATTTCTATACTAGAGCCAGCCCAAGTACCATCATCTCTTTTAACAAAACCAGGTACCAGGGCCTCCTCCGATAGTAGTTTCCTTAATCTTGGCCTCGAAGGCCCCCCTCATAGCTGCACTCAGACACCCAACCGTATTGTCAATTGACTTACCTCTTCTTATCAGTTCACGTACCGGCCCAGTCATGTCAGATTCCAGGGCCGCCTAGTACCCATCCCAATTTACCGTTCGGGGGTTCCTAAATGGCGCCCCCACATTCGGTTGCAAATTTATCCTAAAACGAATCCAGCAATGGTCCGAGAGGGAAGACTCCTCCGATATCATCCAGTTACTGACCATTAAGTTAGTCCTAAGTTAGTTCCCAAGTTCTCCTAAGTTAGTAGCCAAAGTAAGGTCTATCACCTCACTCCTATTTCTAACGACGAAAGTAGGGTAGGAAAATAGGCAACTCCTATTACATACACAAAGGTTAGTACCACTAAGAAAATCTACTAAGGACTCACCTCGCTGATTAACATCCGAGCTTCCCCATAGAGTGTGGTGCGCATTCGCATCACACCCAGCCACTACATCGTGTCTCCACATCCTGATAGCCTCTCTGATTTTCCCGGCGGCGGCTCAGATTAGAAGAAGAGGCAAATCCTTCTTTTTCCTCTCCCAACTCACCACAGTTGTATCGCCGATTAATATTAATATATAACGTAATTTTAGATTCAGCATCTTAATGATGCAGAGGATTGGGTAACTAGAAATACAACCATGAACTTGTTTTTGTGAAATTGTGTTAGCTAACTATGCGCAATAGGATTGAAGCATTTATTCCGCAGAAGACTTCCGACCCAAGAAAGAGTGTACAACTTTTCGCTAGCGTGCAGTCCCTTCATTTCCTTCTATTCCAACGCACTCTGGAACCCTGCACAAAGTAACCAGATAATACCTAGAGAGCTCATTTAGTCTTTCGAGACAATCCTGCACAATCCTGCATTAGATACCTTTCCTCAAAATTAAAGCGGGCGCAAATTTTGATTCTATGCACCTTGGTTTGAAAGACATCACGATGTATTCTTCATGGTTTGAAGTATTTAGTTCTGATACGAAATACTCCCGCAGCAGTTCCCAAAGAAGATCTCGATTCGTCAGTTTACGATTCAATGGTTTGTGATCCCATTGGGTAGGTAAGTGACTTTCCTTTCGAATTTTTTTTTTTGGAACCTATCTTCAAGGTAAATTTTTTCTCGAAGCTATACCTTCTAACCATGTCACCAATCAGGCATAAGGTGAATGCCCATCAAAAATTCCTCAAACTCCCTTGAATGAATCACATTTAGTATACCTACACTAGCCAGCGTAAGTATTGAAAACCCTGGAGGCGGCACCCATGACCATGTGCAATAATGCAAGTCCTGCTAATTTCAAAAGAATGCCTTAAAAACAGAAAAACATTACTTTAATTTTACAGTACAAATATGATTACTTAATAATTTTTTTAAGAGGTGGGAACCTCAAACTCAAACCCTAATTTTTATTACAATACGCATACACGTATGCGTGTCAACCTACAATCTGTATTCATGCATACTATAGAGAATCCTTTTTTTATTTTTTTATTTATTTTTTTTTTAATATTTTTTTTTCCGCCATTTTCTTTATATAATAGCAATTAAAAGCAAATGATGCAGTAATATTATTTTTTTTAACTGTTTTTACTTTTACCATTTTTAAAATCAATTAATTACACATTTTTTTTTTCTCTTTCCTTGGCAATTTCCTCCTATCCGATTTTATATATTTTATTTTATTATACACAATGTGAAAAATCGCATATATGTATACTGTTATAAATTCTAACCATATTTAAGATTGGTTTGGAGGATATAAAAATTGATATTATATGGTTAAAAATTATTTTATAGCTTTTGGTTGTACGGGCATAAATGGAATACCGAAATTGCTTTTTTTGTTATTGTTGATAATATACTTACAATTTATGTAAGTAGAAAAGAACAACTAAAAGTTAATTTATTTTTAGAATCGTTCTCGTAATAAAATCAATTAAATATCTATCATATTTTAATCTGGTTATATTTTAATGTTCTCATTTATCTTCAATAGTATTTTATTATACGCACAAAATAAAAAATATATTTTTAATTTTTATGTTTTCTTTCTTTTATTTTTTTTGTTTAATTTAGAGTGCATCACCAAGATGGGAACCACAAATATCGGTTTTATGTGAAGCTGGTCAAGTATTTCAGCCACAATATTTAACCGAAGAAGGACGCTGGAGTACTGATTTAAAAATTAAAACACCATCAACATGCTTAAGGGATCGAATGGATTTATTGGATTATTGTAAAAAGGTTAGTTATATTAAAGTTTATTTTTTATATACATATAATTTTTTATTTTAAAAATTCTATGGGTCGCTGTTAGAAGAGCCTAACAGCCTTGCCAGAACTTAAGAGCCTAATGCAAATAATAAAAAAAATACCTCCATTATTTTCACATACTATATAAAGAGAAATAAATTAATTCAGCTTGAAAGCAGACAATCGAATTTTGCTCCTCATCATTTAAAATAAAATAATTTTCTGTTTTAATAACCAAGCTAAATAAGAATTTTGTTTTGCGTAGTTTAAAGGTATTTACGAATATTCGGAGTATATCTAGAATAAATACACCAAATAATTGACATAACATTTTCTGCAGCAGTCTCCTACTCAATATTGACGGACTGAATATATAATGAAAAGAATTTTGAATTCCCTTTACTCTCCTTGATTTTCTTGAGCAAGAATAATTCAGGCTCTCGAACTGATTCGCTAATATAATGTTAAATGCATAAATAAATTTACTGTACTAGACCCAAACTGTGATTTAAAATCCTATACAAAAATTTTTAACTTCATTCGTAGTTTCGTTCATACTATAATTTGAATAAAAAATTTATAAATTTCTTTATAATTTTCAGTTTTCATTTTATAACTCCAATTTAAATTTGAATTACTCGTAAAAAAGGCATTGTATACATAATAAATAGCATATTAAAATGGGAACTACGGTATACAGAATATTTTTGACTAGTTCCCTAAATTTAATGATTCGAAAATTTTATTTAACATAGAAAGGTTTTCTTCAAGTATTTTCTTATGTAATTGTGTTACTTATATATAATGTATATTATTACTCCACCTATAAACTTAAAAAGAAACTGTATATGGGTATTATAATAGCAGTATATTAGTATAATAGGTAAAAATATTCAATTGATTTTTAAATATTTTATAAAATAATATAAAAATATATTGTATACATCAAAATTCATTGAAAATATATTCCGCCTTAAGTTATGTTATTGCGATATTATTACATATTATTTTGAAAATTTTCATTTGAGCGAAAATTGGTGTCGTGGTGTGAGTTGTTGTTTTTTTTTTTTTTTGTTGTTGTGTTACATTATCTTCGATATACGTAGCTATACAAAATATTATTATTATTATTATCTCCTTTTGGCAATGGAATTTTAAATATCTAGATATTCATTAAAGTAAAAAACATCATTATTTATACGAACTTTGACATAAATTTTATTTTTCAATTTTTTTTTTTTCTGTCTTTACAACATATGAAATCGTATGTGCACTATTAAAAGTAAAGAAAAAAAAATAATATAATATAAGTAAATATTTGTGTTAATGTGTTAATATATTATTCGCACATGTATATATATATATATATATATATATATATATATACATATATAAACATAAATACATTGTATATATGCGTATTGAAATGAAATGGATTATCCCCAATGATGATATAGAAGTGTAAAAATTTTCTTGACATATTTTTCAAGTATAATTATCATAGATATGTGTGAATTGAATCTGAAGATTATGGAAAACATTGTATGGTATACTTATGAATGTAAGTATCTTATAATATTTTATCCGAATCGCAAAAGACTATATATTTTCCTAAGATTTCCTAAGATCTAAATTATTACTTATTAAAAGTATTTACAAAAGTAAAATTTTGAGGGGTTTCTTCACTCAAAAAGATTTCAGTCTTACAAAACCGCGTAATATGTAGAGTTAATTAGGGTGATCTAACGCAGAAGGGAAGAAAACGTGCTTAACTGCAATTCATTGTATTGAATGTATGCGATTTGAAATACGGAAATATTATTCTGAATACCGATTAAGTGTAATAACCAATACACATATTCGTGACTTTCTGGTGCCTCAATCCCAATCTTCGACCTATAACAACTTTTCTTTTCGAACAAAAATGGAGTGTGATTATGCATAATTGTATAATAGCCTCTTGATAGTGAAGAAACCTTGCCTTACATAATTTAGCATTCCATGACTTGTATTAAAAAATAACAAAGAATATGCATGAGAGTATCGCTAACTTTCCAAGGAAATCTGCTGTGGATGGAATAAAACTTGGCGAGTTTGCTCAAATGAGAAGAGAATTTTCCGAACAATGCTCGAAAAAGAATAATATATAAGGTATCCGACTTCCACTCTTCCACTAGTAATTTTGAAGTAATATTTCTTGGATATCATAGAATAAAGATAAGACCAATCTTTATTAAATTTTAGAAAAATATGACAAATAATTAAATTTACTTTGCTTCCAGCTTTATCAATTTGTCATTTCTGACTTCTCAACCTTATAAATAAACAATAAAAATAAATTTTTAAATTTCTCTCGTATCTGCATACACACATGCATGACAAACTCCTCATCAATATATTGGAAAACAATTGATTTTAATCGATTTGTAAATTAAAAAATAATCAGTGTACAAGCAGATAAAAGGAAAAAAAATTGAAATATGTAGATCACAATATTAAAAAAAAAAAAAAATAAACACAAAAAGGAAAAGGAAAAAACTTAAAAAGGAAGTCAAGAACTGTATTTGTATGTTTGAGTATATGTGAGAGTGTAATAGAAAAAACAAAAACCAACACGTAAAATGAAAAAAAATAAAAGAAGTGTGCTGATTTTAACAGTGATACACTCATGTTTTCCTTTTATGAAAAAAATATATATTTTTTTTTAAATTTCTCATTTTGTATCTTTAAATATATCCTGTGTGCCATATTAAATCCTTTGTAGATTTTCTACAATCATGCTTATAAAAAATATTTTTCGTTATTTCTTTAATATTTTTTTTTGTTTTCTTTTGTTTCTGCTTTTTTTTTTTGTGTGTTTAATATTACAACATTCATTCACATTAAGATAATATTTCTACATGTATATAATGATAGTTAGGTAGAGAATAATATAATATATATATAAAGAATAAGATCCTTAAGAAATTTTGAATAAGAACATAGGGTAAAGCGCCGGTAATGATCTCTTGTCTCTTGGTTTTTATGTTTATCATAGTTATTTTTCTTTTTTTTTTTTTCAAAATAATAAATGAGTCCTTTAAGCATATATGTATGGTCTAATGATACTTATATGCGTAACATAATATATGTAGGCTTATTATACTAAAACTAGATATAGATTAGATCTATTTTAATATTGCGTTTTTTTTTTTTTTTGAAGCGAATTATTAAATTAAAATAGGAAAGGAAATATTTTTGTGGTCGTTTTTATAGTGATCTTAAGGTATGAATTAAATATAATAATTAGAGATTTTTATGCACAATAGAATGTTTGGAAAGTCTCCATAACTTGTTCAGGTTTCGACTATAATTATAAGATGTAGCCCAACGTAGGGGTAAAAAATATTTCGAAACTTTACCTTCATAAAAAAATTCAACTTTTTAAAAGCTTCATTATAACTACAATATATATGGTATAATATACGTTAGAATCTAAATTCGTTAACATTCTTGAAATACAATAGTGCTTCTAAGAAAAAAAAATACTTTGCAAAATATTAAAGAAAAGCAAAAATTCGAGATAAATGAAAAATTTACTGTCTAAATTTTAATCTTCATAATAATATGTGAAATAAATTCTTATATATATATATTCATGTATATAAATATTTTTTATCATCATTGAAAAGAAGAACATTCTACATACATTCATATTACATTATAAATAAATGAAAAACTGATAATATACTGTTGATGAATCTTAAATAGCAATTGCCCTTATTTCTATTATAAATTCTTTTATTTAAAGTTTCTTATGGCAAAATGAAATATTTGAATATTATGCTTAAAAGTAATATCTAGAACAGTTTGTTATGCATCATATTGCAAAATATACCATTCTATACTATGTGCATGTATGAATGTATGCATAAGACTTTTTACAATCTTAAAATGTTTACATTTTCTTGTCAAGTAAAAATTTTTTTTTACCCCTACATATATACAATATACTTATATTTTTTATACTGAGATAATGAATATGAATGTAAATTTCGACATGGTATGATGAATTTGTATTTCAATTTTATAATATTATTTTATGTAACACAACAATTACCATATTTGGAAATAGAATTATACAATAAAAATATAATTTGAAAATTGTAAACTTTTCTAAATGAAACCAATTATTTTGTAGAAAAATAATGAAAGTGACTGTAATATTGTACTGAGTGCTGACAAGTAGTGACAAAAAAAATTGCCTTCTATCGCCTTTAATGTGAACTTAAATACAAAAATTTTGTGGGTCTGCTTAAACTGCATAAATTATTTGTTTGTAATAAGTTTTAGCATAAAATAGTTTTGTAACAATAAGGTTGTTGTTTAAGCGATATCACTATTTAATATTAAAGGCTGATATCACTATAATAACAATCATCCTAAAAAATTTAGGGTGGCAGCACTATAATCACAATCATCCGAAAATATATTGTTGGATATACTGTATTTGTCATTCAACAGACATTCGGTTCGTTACAAATTCGATTGTCAATTCCGTCAGATCAATTAAATAAAATTATTTGCCGTTGTTTTTTAATTAAATAAATTTTATTATTTCACAAATATCAACAATTTTTTTTGTAATATTATGTAATTAGTTGAAAATGACTTTGAAATTTTTCAAAACAACACTTACTATTTTCACTATAAAATTCTTTAACAAACAAAATGTCATTCTCAATTTAAAATTACTGTCAATTTAAATTTCAATGTTTTTTTCTCCAAATTAATTATGCTTGAAATGTTATATTTTGTCCTGGGATACTTGAATATAAAATGAAAAAAAAATTTCGAATATTTTTGTCTCAAAATGTTTTTTTTTTCACAATAGTTTGTTTTTGCTGTCTCGAGAATGTCTTAAAGTTAACTTGGTTAACTTTTTTCTCTGTGTATTTTTCATTTCTTATTTGTACTTTTGAATTTTTTTTTTTTACATTTTCAGTTCCAATTTTTTATTAGAATGGAAAAAAAATTTCAGTTTTTCTTAAGTTTTGTTTTCCATTTTCTTGTATTTTTTGTTTTTTTTTTTTTTGTTGCTTTCTATAAGTCCAATTTATTTTTAACTTTATATTATAAGACGAAAAACAAATAGAACAGAGTAGTTTCAGAGTCTTTTTATTTAAAGAAAAAAAAAAAATGACAATTGTATGTAAGAAGATAAGATATTTCTTAATTGTGTGTGTGTGTGTATAGGATGTCTTCACATTAAGTATATGAGTACATCAATAGATTTAAAATTTTTTTTTTATTCTTGAATAATATAAATTTCAACATTGCCATTAGCAATACTAGATTATACCCTACTCGTATTATGTGCATAAATATAAAGAAGAGATGCACTTTTAAAGTATAAATCAAGCTACCTATAACTATATATATTATGCGAAATATCAAATTGAAGAGAGAATAATAAAAAAACCAAAATAAAAAAATGTTATAAAAACAAATATAAAACAAAAAAAGGACAAACACTTTTTTTGTTTATTTTATTTCTGTTCTGTTGCTTTTTCCTCTCGCCTGTTCTCTCTCTCTCGCTTTTTTGCTTTCTGTCTCTTGTTTTTTTTTTTCTACCCCATATATTTCTCTTCAGTGATGCGATGGAATCTGATATATGTATAATATAATATGTACGATGTGATGCGATACTTCATGGATGATAATGTATAACAACGACTTAAATGCACTTTAGTAACATTATCCTGCATTGCGGTTTTATCGAAGCGTAAAATGAGAATATCCTAGATACTGTTTCTTTATGCTATATATATATATATATATATATATATATACATATGTATAATGTTTTTTGTTGTTTTGCTACTGTATATATTTTTTTTTTATATTAATTTTTATACGACTTTTTAAATGAATGAATGAATGAATATAATATAATATAAGTATATATATTATATTATATTGTGTGGATTGTGTGTACGTGAAAAATTGAAAACAAAATTATTCATATGTAGATTTAATAAAAATGCAGTGAAATACTTGTATACATATAAGAATTCATGAATTAATTCACATTTTTTTCTCTCATTTTTTTTTTATTATAATTTATTTAAACTGAGGTATTTTAAAATTATTATTTGGTTTTTAATGTCCAATAATAAAATTAACGACAGACGGACATTTTTAATATTATGTACATATTGATCTTTATATGTGTTTGATTTAATGACAAGCAAGTGTATAATTTTCATGAATGTTACTGCAATAGCAAATAATTTGAGTATAAAATTGATGTGTGAGTGAATTATAACAAAAAAATTTTAAGTGTTCCATTATAAACAAAAATTTATAAAATTTTTGACGAACATTTTTTCTCTTTGGGCAGCTTTGTTTCTTAACATACATCCTTGTTCCATGTGAGCAGTTTTCAATTTAAATTGAGCCGAATTATTAATATAAATTTTGAGATTTTCAATATTGTAATATTTCAATTTGGATGCTTAGTTGATTTACTCCGTCTTGCTTTATTGTGTTAGTTACAGCTTAAGTTATGAATTTATTGAATTGGAGTAAATCTGTCATGAATTCATTAGAATAAAGAATACAAGTTTATTTTTTTTTTTTGAATTCGCAACTTCCCTATACCGTAAAGTAATTTCGATTAATTTTAATTCAATTTTTTTTTATTTCATTTCATACTATATATATAAAAAGCAACAACTCTCTTGAGGATTTCGATTGTTTTCGCAATAATAAAATAAAAGAGAACAAAGTATACTAACTGTGAAAACTAACTGTCTTTCATTTTATAAACAACTATTTACTAACCAGGATAATGTAGTAGTTCTTTAATTTTCTCCTTCTTTTTTTTTGTAATATTTGTGTCGAAACTATTCAACAAATAATTTAGAACAAAAAAAAAATGAAAGAATTTCAAAATAATAATAGCATAAATAATTATCCTTGCATGCTCATATAAAAATAATAGGTACCATATAGAAATGAGTGTAGTTTGATGATTTTTTTTTTTCATTTTATTTGATTGTGTATCACATCATGTTCATTCTGTTTGAATAAGAGGGGAGTAAGATCCTTTATTTTCCTCTTTTCTTATTGTATTCAGTTTTTTAATTATTATTATTATTCATTTTAGTATATTGTAAGTATACAAGTATATATATATTTCTTTTATCAAGATTAGATTCTTAGAATTAAAAAAAAAATAGAGGATGGCAAGAAGAAGAAAAAATTATATTGTGTCGTTTTTTTTTTTTAATAATATATTTTGAAATATGAATGAAAAATGTTGTCGTATATCCGGATCCGGTGTCCTACATAACTATAGCAACATAAAATAATAATAATAACAGTAATTGATTAAGAAGAAGAGGGAGATTACATTTTTTGTTTTTGTAATAATAAATTAAAATAATAATAATTTGTTCTCAGATTATGTTTTTGTTTTTATTGTTTTTAATATTTTTTCTATATTAATTACTTCATATTCTGCACATCATATTTAATTTTAATATTATTTAAAATTAAAATATTTCAATATTTAAATATATTGTAGTGAAGTAAATAAATTTCATAATATTGCATAATAATTATAATATTGCATAACTTTAGGCAAATATATTAGATTCTAAATATTAGACGAGTTCAGTTACAAAAATGTGCATGAATTCCTTCTGATTTCATTTTGCAGGATATAAAAACAAAAAAAAATTTGAATTCTTGCTGTAAAATATACGAAAATCAAATAATTTCAGGAAAAATTTTTCGAAAATACAATATTGAATACAAATGAATAATATTATTTCCGCACATGCTCAAGGAAGATAATATAATTAGATAATTGAATTTTACGGTAATTTATAAATTTTTCCTATTATGATTTGCGTAACTCCAGATGTAATTTCTTAATTAATTAATAATTAACAACAATTTTTACAATGAATAAATTTTTGGCAAGAAATGAAATTTGCCAAAATTACACAACAGTTGCAATAACAAATTGGGCAGAAATGAAGAATTTACTGAAATGTTATATTAAGTTTGGAAAAAATTCAAAATTTTATTGGGAATTTCAATTTCGTTATTAAAATGAAAAACGAACTAATATAGAAAAAATTAAAACAAATTAAGAACTATAATGAAAAAAACAAACATTAATTACAAACTTTATTTTCAAAGAAATTCCAAATATTAATTACAAAATTTACATTTCACCAAAAATTTTTAGAACTTAATTTATACAACATTTTATACTCGTATACATACATTGACATAAAGAAAATTAAAAAGAAATCTATTTCAAAGTAGATCAAAAAATGTTTATACACATTATGACAAATTGGTTTTTATTAATAAGAAACTTTCTTCAAATATAAATATTTATTTTATATAAATATTAGAGTATAATAAGGATACAAAATATATTCGTGTACATATGTAGTCAATTTGTTAGGAGTGGAGAACTCGCAAAGAATACCAAAGAAATTTGATTATATAAAATATTTATTTACAATATTATAACAATTTGTGTATGTATGGCATTTATATGCTGTGTATCAACGAATTTACGAAGTGAGATTAATAAATTTTTGAAAACGACTGGAAATATTCAAATGCGAAGCTCAAAGATGAACCGTTCTTACATTTAATTTCAACAAAATTATTGAAGAACATAAAATTTTAATTTTAAATGAAAACAAAATAAACTATTGAAAAATTAAGATCGAAGAATTTGTCTTATATACTACGTATGTCTTAATGTATTTTCCACTGTTAGTCGAAAAATTTGAAGAAAACTAATTTTTTTTTCGGTATCCTATTCTCAAATACACACATATTAAGATAAGTTTAAATATATATGTAAAATATTAACAGGAATTTTACTAACTAACATCCATATTAAACATAACTGTGCAAATATATCTATACATAGACATAAATGCTTATATCAGACAAGTTTATATATTTAAATATTAATTTTATTTGATTACCGATATCAGAAAATTTCAATTTTCTATACAAAAAATTCCTATCCAATTTAATGGCAATAGCTGATAAGATGAAATTTTTAATATTATTTTACTTTATTTATTTTGTTTTTTTTATTTCTAGTTTTTATTTTAATAGAAATTTTGTATGTTTGTATATATACACACATATTTATGTAATAGAAAAATAATATCCAAATATTTTCTTAAAAACTTTGAAATTTTTTGTTGCGGTTGTTTTTGCTTCTTAAAAATGATTATCCGGCTAAAAAAAAGAGATTTTTGGTTTTGATGTTAATAGAAATTTTTAAAAAATTTTATAAACTATGTTATTAAATTGAGGATGCCATCATAAAAATTGTGCTGAGTTTAGAAATATATTAAAAAATTTGAGATTTATAATTTTAAATGATTTTGTTGTAGAATAGTTGAGATGTTGAAAATTAAGAGTTCGTGTTAAACTAAAATTAAATTCTAAATTAAATTTAAAATTTTCTCATAATCGTACGAGAAATTTTTGAGAAATATCTTAAATGTATAGCTCTATGGAAAATAAGCCATAAAATATATGTGATTTCCTAACTGGTATGATGATATGCCACTGTCAGATAACAATTGAATTGGATTATCTGAAAGTATATAAGTTTTTATATGCATCAACGTAAGAGTATACTATGCGAATTTCTGGTAATAATACTTTTTGAGTTGCAGACGCATTTATTATTGTCAATTCCATTTAAAATTAATCTAAAGAATTTGTTAAATAAAATAGATTTGATTTTTATATGTAGACTTGATTTTTATAAGTGAAATTTTTAATTAAAATCATTTTGATTGCTACTGAATTTTGAAATTCACATACCCACTACTTTTCCATATTTATTTTACTACAAATAGTTTCTAATTTAACGCGATTAAAATTAATTCTTAGAACTCAATTAAATGCTATATATCATACGTATAAGGTTATATCATATATATATCATATATGATATATAGCATTTAACTCATAATTATAATTCAAAAAATTTTGAATTTTCTTTTGCAAATTTTCAAATTGTTCGACTGTGCAATGTGTCTTTGTTAAGCTACATAAAGTGCATAATGTGAAAATGTTTCTTACAGATTTTGATAATTTCTGTTTGATCCTAAATGGTCTTAATATTAAAATTGTTTCAAAATGAAAGACAAATGACAAAACAAAGAAATCAATTTAACTTGTTCAAAATTGTCTTCTATCTTTGATAAAAAAATTTAAGAGAAAATAAACTAAAATTAAATTGATCTCTTTTTGGTTCATTATCCTTTTTTTCTTATTAATTTTTATATTTTTTTTTTCAATATAATTTATTATTTATATACAAAATTTTTATTTGTTCCTTTATTATATTTTATTTTTTTTTTCATTTCATTCTTTTGATTCTTTCTTCTATTCTCATAAATTTTAATTATGACTATTATTAAATTATTAAAACTTACTTAATAACATTATCTCTTTTATACAGAACTACAATTACTATACATATAATGTATTATATAGTATATATATATACATATATTATTTTCTCTTCAATTATAATCATTGTTATTATTATATGATTGTAATCATCATGAAATTCATCATTATTATTTATTATATTATTATATGATCATCGTTATCTTCATCATAAACCTCATCAGTTCAGAATGCATGTATTTTATGAAAATATACTAAAAATTTTTTAAATACATATATACATATATTAAGTTCATATGTATAACGTCATATGCATGTACACTTTCATAAATCAAAAAACTACAATCTTCTTGTCATTCAAATGAAAATGAAAAAAAAAAAATATATCTATATAAGTGCCTATATGCAACTTGTTCAGTATATCTATATATATAAATTTTTTATGTTTTCATAATAAGTACATATATATATATATACCTTAAAATTTATGTAGAAACATAATGGCAAAAGTAGTTTATGTACATAAGGAAATATAGTTTGAGTTATTCAACTAGCTCAATGAAGAGTTGATCTATTTATGAATAATTCTTCAAAAATTATATAATGTGTTCTTTAATTTTATATAATATAATACATAAGGTTTAAAAAATTGGCAAAAAATGAATTCTGTCTGTCTAGAATACAAAATATTTGAAAATACACAAAAAATGACTTTCTGTCTGTTCGTAACGTAAATAATTTGAAAAATAGGCAAAAAATGAATTTTTGTCTGTCTGGAACGCAAAATATTTGAAACATGGACAAAAATGAATTTCTGTCTGTCTGGAACGCAATATATTTGAAAAATAGGCGAAAAATGAGTTTCTGTCTATATCTGGAACGCAAAATATTTGAAAAATAGGCGAAAAATAAGTTTCTGTCTATCTGGAATACAAAATATTTGAAAAATAGTCACAAAATTAAATTCTGTCTGTTTGGAACGCAAAATATTTGCAAATATACAAAAAATGACTTTCTGTCTGTTCGTAACGTAAATAATTTGAAAAATAGGCAAAAAATGATTTTCTGTCTGTCTGGAACGCAAAATATTTGGAAAATATGCAAAAAATGAATTTCTGTCTATCTCTGAAATAATGAGCTCTGTGTGATTAATATACTGAAGACAGGACCCTATAATTATAAGAATTGTTTTATGTGAAAATTTTAAGTAACTTAATTTCTCTTCCCTATAAATATACTATATAATGTTATATGTGAATTAATCCTATTAAATTTTCGTTCAATCCAAATAAAAGTACATTAATCCTTTTAGCAAAATTAGCGAATATACAATTTTTTTTATTATTTTATAGTAAAATTGACGCAATTAACTTTTCTTTTTATTATTTACAAATTAATATGCATATATAGGCACATAAACATATAGATATATTGAAATGAAGTCAATTCGATATTATAATTGTAAATTAATTAAAAAATTAATTATAATTATAATACCTACATTTAAATTGAATAAAAACATTTTGTTTATTTTATAATTAAATTTTAATTATTGGAAAAAAAAAAATTTTTTTTTTTAACAATTTTATAGCAATTATGATTTCATTTTTTGTTAGTGATTATAATTGAATTTGAACCTTTACACAATATAAAATTTAAAATTTTAAGATTAAAACATGAAACTTATAAATTTCAGCAGTTGATATAGAAAAATGAATTATAGGATTTCTTAGTAATAATTTTAATTTGGTGATAATTTTAGTTTTTGATCTGAAAATATACGAGTATCATGATTCACATTATACGAGTATAAAATAAAATATTTTATACATAATTTTTACAATAAATATGCTGATGTATAACAATGGCGGACTAATCACTCGTCTAATTAACTTAATAAATAAAAATCAAGTGGAAGGACATAATACTCCCAAGTCGAACACGGTAAAAACAAAAAATACTGGTACATAGTCCCACTTATTTTTATCAGTTATATATATATTCTGTATAAGAGTAAATAATAAAATATATTTTATTAAGTTGTTGTCATTAATTAATTAAGACAATTAGTGCAACTTCTTTAGAACATTCTTCTTATAACACTAAACTAAATTTGCATTAATGGCAAAAAAAATTTAAATACTTTCAATAATATACTAATTTCAGAATGATGAGATAGCACTATTTCCCAAAAAAGAACCAGTAATTTAATTCACCTCATATTTTGCTGAATGAGAGAAAAATCATTTTTTAATTGTTTCAAATCACTTTTTGTTATGCGTCTGGTGTTGACAATATGAGAAATTCTTACAGTTTAGTAAATTTTATGTGATATAATTCTAAGTAAATGAATCAAGTCGTTACTGTAATTTTAATATTTCATTTAAGAGAAAACAAAATATAGAGGAGAAAAGAGAATATTAAATCAACTCTCACTTTATTTTATTTAACTTTTTCATCTTTTTTTTTCTAATCTTAGATCATGTTAACTTGTTCCGGTATATAAATTTCACAATATAAGTACATAATGTACACAAAATGTATATATATGTGTACAAACATATTCATAATGTATGTTTATTTAAATGCATATTTTTCATATATTCAAAGCATTATGCATTATTATTATGTTAAAATGAAAGTTACAATGAGTATTAATGAATGTTAGTAAGTCGTTAAAGTAAATATCATTATAACGAGTAGCACTTGATTTTCCCTTTTCTCCATTTCTTTATTTTTTTTTTTTTGTTCATATTTATCTTATTTTTCCTCTACTATTTTTTTTATTTTACAATTTATTTTTTTTTTACACCCTCTTTTTTTAAATTATATATTATAAGTATGTTAAAGATATTATGTAGTTAACCTGAAATATATGTGGAACGTTAACGAAAAAAAAAATTGTATAATACTTAAAAATGTTATATGTTATATTTAGTGTTAAAGTATTTAAATTGGTAAAAATATGTAAGTGAGCTCACATTTTACATCATATATACAGTTATATTTATAGATATACATTATAGCGTATATCTATTTGCGATATAATATAACATTATCATGTACCAATAAAGACATACTCATACTTATATCTTTATGTGCCCAGAAAATTCTACCTTCATATATTTATGAGCAGGTATGCTATATTTCTCTATATATACTTAAATTGCATGGAATATGATATCTTCAGGAAGACCATAAAAAAATCATTTGTATTTTTTTAACTTGTCTCATTCTATATTATAGTATATTTTTTGAAAATTTTATAAATGTAAGGTAAATAATAAAATATATCGAAGATAAAATAAAAATTAAAGATAAAAAAAAAATTTTGTATCAATGAAAAAAGGTGAAAAATTTTGATGGGGGGGAGGAAGGAGAAATTATACGGAAAACATGATAAAGAAAAACAGGAGGATTTCAAATTTTTATTGAGTAAAATTGTTATTGAAACACACAAAGTATTATGTGAGGTATTTGGGAAATATATGCAAAATTCGAATCAAGAACTTTTAATTCAAATTTCATTTTAACTCTTGATTAATAAATGTTTCATTCCATTAAAACAAATATTTTTCTACTATTTTGTAGAGAACTTACTAAAAATTGTTGCGTCTAAAAATTAGAAAAATTTTCATTTCTTTTTAACTCATATTTTTGAAATTATGAAATTTATAAAATTATATGAAAACAATGAGGTATAACATTTAATTTATTCTGACTTTATTAAACGACTAATTAAATAACTATATCTTATAATATTCCTATATCCTCCTAACAGTATGCAATATTAACAAATTAACGCATATTAAAGATTTTCTTCCAATTATTATATTATCAGAATTTGTTATTAGTATACATTCTTCTAAGCCCTAAGGTATGAGGTATGAACGAAATAACAATTTTTTTATATACCCATCAAATTTAACCGAATATTAAATAATATAAAGAAATTAACAACAAAATTGCAAAGCAAAGTTTTAAACCTTATAAGAAGAGGTGAGAAGAGTAACGAACGAAATGATAGAAAATAAAAGTTTATTGCAATGCATTTGTACGTTTTGGTGATAAACGTTTTTTTTTTTTAAATGGTGTGTAAAAACAACAACAAAAAATCAGCGATCAAAGGTGTTAGTATAAGACTCTCTCTCTCTCTTTATTCATATATTGAGTGACTTTAATGATACTTAAATATTATAGACCTATATATAGCTACATTTATGTTATAGTATGTACAAATATTTTTATGTTAAATGGAAGTTTAGATTAAAATTTATTATGTTAGAAATATAAAAAAAAATTTATTTTAAAAGAAAATTGAATTACTGCTGAAGAAGAGAGAAAAAAAAACAAAATAGGAAAGAAATAATGATAAGGTAAATAATATATATAGAGAACTTTTTAAAGACTTCTTTGATTTAAATTTAAAGAAAAAAAATCTATTAATCTACATTATATATACATATATATATATATATGTATATAATGTAGATTTTGAAAATTTCCTTTATGTATTTTCCCCTTGCAAAAATACATTTTTATATTTGTACATTGGAAATTTTATTGCTAAGCAAATGATTTTCTAACATTAAAAATAAGGTCAATTGATTGTTATAGTAGATTTTTTTTAAGTATTCTATATGTACTCTATTTAATATTAAGTATATGTAAGTCTATATACTTAAGTTGAGTAAATGAAGTTGTTTTTGTTTTTCTTTTAGATCTATATACATAGAAGAATGTGTAAAAGAACTTTTTATATTGAACATAAAAGTAAAAGAATTGAAATTGAAATTCAAATGCATAATATTTATTAATAGTTTAATGTAAAATCTATATAAATATTTCCTATTTCCGTTGAATATATATATACATAAATATAAGGAATATATGGAATATATGCTTTTAATGTATTAAGATAAATTTAACATAATTATATAAAATCTTGGCTTATTTAATTTATAAAATATTCAAAGTGAAAAATTCATTTTTTTTGTACATACTCTTAAGAAAAAAAATTGCATATATCTAGGTGCACGAAATTTTAATATTTCGTTGCAAAAATTGTGTTTTACTAGTATAATTCCAAAATAGTTTTATATTTTAAATTAAATATACAAAAAAAAATATATAGAAAATATAATATTTTATTGAAAATTTTTTTCAAAAAAATTTTCCATTCCAAATTTCATATTAAATTCGCTTTAATTTCAATAGTCATGCACAAAAGTTACTGTCCTATCATAAATTCTTATCTTATGGTTAAAATAAAATTTCAATTTTTGAAAAACAACTCATTCAATTTAAAAATATGATGACTAAGATGGACAATGACTACCAAATTATAATATGATGTTGACGTCGAGGATAACAATAATAAAAATCATTTAAAACTTTCTAGATAAAATCTAGACATTTTTAATAACCACAAAAAAAAAATGGATGATATTTTTATGAATGTTTTGCGTAAATTTATATATAGCTCATATATGTATACGAGTACTAGTAAATTGTATATAAGTTTTGTAATCATTTTCATTGTTATTGCAATCAGAGTACTTTTTATATATGATAGACATTGAGTATATGTTTCTGTACAACCATAGGTTCGCATGTTCGTGTGTATTTTCAAAAATGAAAATCAATTTTATAGAAAAAGATTTTCCTATTTTCATCAATTTCAAAAAAAAAAGAAAAATTCTACCAATAATATCTAAATCAATAATTTGTTTTATTTCTAGTTTTTATTGGTTTAAAGATTTTGTTTCCTTTTACTCAAGAATTTTTGGAATTTTATTTCTTTAATTTTCTTATAAATAAATAGATAACTGCGATTTAAAGAATTTTTATTAGAAAATGACTGCCAGAGCATTGAGATTTCTATAATTTTCAAATAAGAACGATTTTAAAATCGCGTACTTGTATGAAAATTTTGAAACTAAAGCTTCATAAAGATGGTTTTCCTTAAAATTCACTTTAAGAATCTATATCTATTGAATTGATGGTAAAAAATTTATAGCCGGATTTTTTCAAAAATTTAATAAAAAAATTAGGAGCTTATCACTGAGAAATTACTGAAAACTACTGAAAAATTAAATCGAATAATTTGAGAAAATTTTTTTGCAGTATAAATTCTGCTTTTTTAAATTTCTCTGACTATTCTTAGATAAAAGTTAGAATAAAATATTTTTGAATTTAAAATTGTTTTTTTTTTTTTTTAATTTTGTGTTTTATTTTTTCTGTTTTTTGAGAATTTGTTTGTTGTCGGTTTTGATTTTCTCCAATATTCAAAGTTATTGTATGTATATGTAGTAGAAAAACCCCAAAATAGAAAAGAAAATTTATTAAAATTTCTTGAATTCTAAAAACTATACGATATGAAAATTTTTAACTTTGAGATTTAAATAATAAATTTTTCATATAGAAAATGAATTTAATTTTCAAAAAAACGAAAAAACAAATGAAAAAACAAATTTTATACTTTATTATTACTTTATACTACTTAGATAATATGTATATGTGTATGTATACGAGTATATCAGAACTTATCAGTAGCCATAATAAAGACGACGATTTTCAGTTATATTTGTACAATTATTGTTTTTTTTTTTTTTTTTTTGTGAAAATATAAAATTCAAAGTTTTTGTGTGCGCTTCAAAAGTTTTTCAAAAACTTGAAAGAAGATAGAAGTATACTTGAGTAAATTAAAAAACAGAAAATGAAAATGAAGAAAAGAAAATTAATGAAAATAAAAAAGAAAGGAACGAGAAAAATTAAAGTTTTTTTTACTTTGATGAAGAAATGAGACGATTTTTTTCCCTCTATTTCATTTCTTCTAAGTTCTCTGAAGTTATTATATAAAGGTTCCATACACACACAAAATTTTGCATTAAAAATATTTTTTTTTTAATATTCTTTATTGAGGAATGTGATAATTTTATTTTTTCATTTATAATATTTACAAATTTGCCGGAATTTTGCATAAATTCATATTTGATCTTCGTCTCATACGTATCTTTTGGTCGTACTATTGTAAAATCTTGTGATTAAAAATAGCTTTTCGTTTTAAAGTAATTCACAAATTTATTAAAGTAATTATTTCAATTTTTTGTTATCACATAATATAATAGATTTTAGATTGTACAGATGAAGTAACAGTGCACCGCGACCTATATAAAGGATCTGTTTTTCCCCACCCTCAATGGGTGTGATGTATACTCTATAACACTCCCTTGAGGCCCATCCCCCTGATGAATTCGGGCGAGGGCCCCAGAAGGTGCACTAAGACCTCCTCATCCTACTTGCAAAGTCTACACGAGCACTCACCATCTTAGCATATCCTCCTAAGGTGACCCCTAATTCTGCAATAACCCGTCTAGAAAACCGTTGAGGATTCTCGCCTGCTGTCTGGCCAACCGTTTAATACAATATTCTTGCTCTGCGAGCAACGCATCGACCTTCTCATTTCCTTCAATGCCCACATGCCCAAATACCCAGAATAATGTGGCCCTATTGCATCTACCTAATTCGTTGAGCTTTCCAAGACAGCTCCACACTATCCCGGAGGAGGACAATGAAAATAAACTCATAATATATTAACAAAAATCAATATGTCATACTGATATTTCTGACTCTATACTTCTTCACTTCTTTGCTCTGGACCTACACCTAAACTTAAACAAAATCTCAACTTAAACAAAAATTCTTCATTCAGAAATTCAAAAATAAATTCCTAGATTTTTGTGAAAATGTTTAGTATATTTGAAAATTGTTAATTTCTGCGAAGCGCAGTATAACAAGAATAAAATGACAGAAAAGTCTATTTTTCGTTTCAAGAAACTATTAATAATTTTTGTTAAACAAATTTTGCATATAAAATGCATTTGTATTTCTTAACATAATGTTCAAATTTGTATGTATTTAAAATTACAAGTAAATATATTTGTATATGATTTTTTTGATTTTAATATTGTTATACGTGTATATAGAAAACTATAAGAAAATCGTAGACATTTTCAATAAAATTCAAATAAATATTATGTATATACTTGTATATATATATATATTTATACACATTATCTATATATATATATAGATATGCAAAAAAGTATACATACATTTAATATTTTCATTAGACTGCAGAAATTTTTTTATTGCGGTGTACTTAAAATTTGATCAAATTAAATTATATACGAAAATAAGCAAAAATATAGAGTAGAGAAGCAAAAAAAAAAACAACAAACAACAAAAAAAAATGTAGTCAAATAATGCGATAAAGTTGATGAAATCATACATAAAGATAGGAAAAGGAGAAATAAAAAAAAAAATTGTTATTTGCAATTTATACATACAAAAATACACACACATTACATATCTATAAGTAAATACAAGTCATATATCGATTTATAAAATAAATGCATGTATACATACATACAAACATATACTAAATATACACGTATGTGTACATTTTATGTTTTATTTATAATAACGTTATAGAATTGTGGTTGTTGGTTGTGTTTGTTGGGAAAAAAAAAACAGAAAAATCCTCTTTATTATTTATGCATTTATTTGTAATACAATTTAATTTAAAATTGCGGTATTTATACAAAAAAAAAAAAAAAAAAAATATAAAAAAAATTAAAAAAAAAATTTCTTGTTAACTTTTATTTAGAAAGTTCTACTACACAATAATTTCCTTGCATATACAAAGCTACTATTAAAATCGCTTTACAGCAATAATTTTTATTGCATATTTACTGGCTTTTAAAATATTAATGTATATTATAATATGTATGTATAAATTAAATAAAGAAATTAATTTTTAGTTTTAGACATTAACATTATTTGATTTTATAAAATATAAAAAATTTTATTAAGAAAATATTTCAGGGAATTATTCAAATAATTGAAAATTATTTTAAGAATCTCCTAAATTTATGCAATTTTTTTTGTTATTTTACATAACTAATAATATAACAAAAAAAAAATTTTAATTAAAATTCAGTTAATTAAAATTTTTTGATTAAATACTTAAAAATATAGTTAGCTATCAAATTTTGCAAAAATTTCCACTGATAATAGTCGATATATGAAAATGTGTGATATTAACGTACATCTATGTTATGAATAAATTTTGAATTCCCTAGTTAATATAACAGAAATTTGAACTTTCTTATGGTTAACAAAATATTGTAAAATCAAACTATATGGCAAAATAAAATTAATATTCTGTTAGTGGTTAATTAATAGTTACATATTATATAAATGAGTGATAAATTGGCATACCACATATAATTATTTTTATTATTTTAAGCTTTTTACTGCAAAAATTTAATATATAATTTTAAATTGTAACCCATACAATTGGTTTTTATAATATTTTAATTATTTATTGCAGTAAAATTTTTTTAAAGTTAAATAATTTTTCGGAAAAATACTATGGAAAATAATATATGTAAAATTCATTTAAAAGCTGTAAATTTTTTGATTTCATATGTAGCCGATTTGTTATACAATATAACAATATCGAATGTAAAATCAAAAAAATTTTAAAAATAAATTGATTTCTATTTTGGTGAAAATTGTATTTGCAATTTAAAAAAATATTGAAATTCAAAATTGAAAAAAATAGTTGATTTATCGAATAAACTTTAATATAATCCTATTTTAAAGGATCAAGTATAATAAAAAAATGGAAAATTTTTGTAAGCACATTCTTATCTCAATATTATGAAAGAAGATTTCAATTACATTTGAGTATTTTTGTCAAATATTTTTGGATTTCTTTATTTTTCTATTGCATTTTGTGAACCATTTTGCTTTTATTCAAATTGATTTTGTTAAAATGAATATGGCACAAATTTTAAGTTACAATACATGCACTTCACAAATTTTTATAATTAATTTTCTTATATAGAATAATATTAAGAATATACTCGTATGTTTTCTTTTCGATTTTCAGAAAATCAAAAATTCCTGTACAATAAATCTTAATTTCAATCATAACGCTTGCTTTACATAAAAAATTTATTTTTAAATAATTATGCAATGTAGCTGATCCGCACATCCTGTATTAATATAGATCTTTAATTTAATCGTGGATATTAAATATTTTTTAAATTTTATAATAATAAATACCTATGAATTTCATTTATTTCATTGTCACAATTTTATAAAACAATTATTTATTCTATCGTATTTGACAAAACTTTAATTACAAATATTTAAAATTTTACATTTTTTACATTTTTAGTGTACAACAATTCATTGATTTCCGATTGAATTTTTACAATTCAATTTTACATTATATAATTTGTTCATGTTTTAAAATTTTTATTTGGTAATAAAATAAAATACACATGGTATGAAATTGTGTTTTTATACCCGTACGAACGTATGTTCGAAGGGTATACTAAATTTGCCTTACCGTTTGTAACGTTAAGAAATAACGGCGTTAGATATAGACTCAAGTGTATGTTTTTGATCAGCGTCAAATTCTGAGTTGATTTAGCTTTGTCTGTCCGTCCGTCCGTCCGTCCGTCCGTCCCAACGATAACTCAAAAACTAATTGAGCTAAGTTCACCAAGTTTTCACAAATGATTTATTGTAGTAAGTGCCAGAACCCTATTTAAATTGGACGTGATCGGGGTACCGGTTCGGGTAGCTGCCGTACAACTTCAAAATTTATTTGGCTATATTTCAGAAACTATTAAAGCAATGATATTGAAATTTCACACAAACGAATACATTAGTAGGGCCAATGTGTCTCATAAAAGTTGTTGAAATTACTTGGCTCCTTCTGGTACCTGCCATACAACTTCAAAAGTTATTTGGCTATATCTCAGAAACTATAAAAGCTGTGATATTGAGATTTCACACAAGTGAATATATTAGTAGGGCCGATGTGCTTGATAAAATTCGCTAAAATTTCTTGGCTCTTTCTGGTAGCTGCCATACAACTTCAATAGTAGTTTGGCACAGCCAGTATTTTGAAAAACACATAGTACTGAAATTTTGCATAAATTAATATGGTAATACGGCAACTTAAAGTCATAGTCTGCCCCATAGTTAGTTATGGCACATTAGTTATTCGCACATAGGATAACAAATTCGTACGGGTATCACAGAGTTGACAAGGTCAACTCTATTTTTTTTCTCGTTTATTTTATAATTGCATTATAACAAATAAAATGCAATAGTGTTCAATGATTATTTTGGTATAATCTTTTTAAAAAGATTCTATTTTTAAAATAATTTTATTCATACACACGCTGCAAAATTTTCCTACCAATATTCTGATTGCAAGAGTTTCGTGAAATAAAAATTTTAAATTTTTTGTAGTAATTGTAGAAATTTGATTAACTCCTAAAAAAAATTTAATAAATTTTAATTTTATACCATTTGATCAAGTTATAGTTAAACAATTTTGAATACTGTGGAATTGGCAACGTAAATTTTTAAAATAACAATATTTAAAATTTTACTATTTTTAAAAAGTTTAAGTACTTTTACACTGTTACTACACTTAACTTAATCACAATATAACATACTTAGTCACTTATATTTTGCGTATGTGCTACTTGTATATTATTGTTAATATAGTGTTGAATTGAAATCCCAAAAGAGTTTGAAATAAAAACAATTATTTAATAGGCTGCATTAAGTGACATAATTGTTCATATAGCGCATAACATTGTAAAGAAATATTTATGGTGCATACTGTAATCTCATACACAACATACTCGTATATAGTTAGTATACAAGTTGTCATGTATATGTATATACAATATAAACGAATCGATAATTTTTTTTTATTTATAAGTTTTCGTGGCGCTCTAGTAACTAAATTAAAACTCTAAATTCAATGTTGAACACAAAAATTTTAGGCTCGTCTATGAATAAATGCAATTGTATTACAATTGTTGGTTTATAACAAATAATATAACAGTTTCAACTCTATAAACTTTATGTTATACAGAAAATATAGCGTAGTAATAATATCTGTTATACATTTTTCAAAATATAGTTTGATTCAAAATTAAATGCCTGCCATATACAAATATTTTTAACATTTTAAATAATTGAACAAAAAAATAAATAGGAAAAATAAAATTAAATATACAAACAAAATAAATTTTTTTTTTTTTAATTTTAAATTGTAGAGGTCAATTAATATGCTTCATATGACATACATATATACGGGAATATACTATAATTTTACATTTTATATTATACTAACATCTGTATAACAGTATCATAGTGTAAAATATATTACACATACATATATGTACATATATTTACATTAATTAAGATTTTATTTAAATTATGTTTGTAATCAACAAAAAAAATATATATTTTACATAATATGTATAGGTATATATATACACACATTCATATATATCAAAAATTTAGGTATATATATATATGTATATGGAGAAAAACAATGCAGTATATTATGTAAAATTTCAGCATGAATAAATTTTTTAGCATAGCTTCAAGGAAAATCAATTATAATTAATCCTGAAGTCTATTTATGTTACCATACTGTATTACAAAAAATATATATATGTATGTACATTATTATATTAAGTGTATTTACCGATATTCCTATATATTATATTGTTAAGCCTATATATTTTATATTGTGCGTATTCAAATAGTAAAATAAAATGTTAGTATACGTATGTGTGTTTCATCCTGTTATACAGTTCATATTTTTTAATTCATTATACTTGAGGCAATCCCTTAAGTAAAATAATTTATTTAATATTATATAATACACAATATATTGTATATAATATAATAAATTTTTTTTTTTTTTTTTTGGGAATTCAGTGATGAATTAAAATAAAATTTATTTTTAATTTACAAAAAAAAAAAAAAAAAATTTATATGTTTACATTATTACAGAAAAGAAGAAAGGAAATGCAATTCATTTAGATATCCTTTGTGGCTAATGTATGTGTGTAGAATAGAGAGGGCGATGAAAAATCATACTGGACCCATTCGGTTACTTTGAATTTGACGTAATAAATTATATTACATTGTGCATAATTTCATATAATTTTGAAATTTATATTTTTGTGGTGATTTTTCTTCATATATGAACTTAAAACATCCTGTACTTATGTTTAATGATTTTTTTGTTACAAAATTTTGTATTTGAATATTCTTTTATACTATATAATAGTTTTTAGAATAGTGATTGTTTTAATTATGCAACAGAAAAATTTCTGTTATTCACCATATGCATATTTGGTTAAATGGAAAAATTAATGCAAAATTAATGTTAGTGGTGTTATTGAATAAATTGTTTGTAGTTGCTATTTTAGTATACATATGAATTTTAACTTTACTATTGCTAATTTGCCATGATGAAATTTCATGTTCAACAGCGGATTTTAATTTTTTTTGATGATTATTTTAAATAGAAAATTTTTTAATATTAATGAAATGAAAAATTTATACAAAATAATTTTACAATTATAATTTCAATTTTCTGTCCAACTTCCTTTTAACATATTCATTTTTTAATGCCTGATGTATATAGATGAAGGTGTTGTTAAATAAAATTTTGCATATTGTGCAGTAACATAATCATATGTACAAGTACAACATTTTATTTTATGTATAAATTATTTCTGAGAACACTATAGTGAATTTATTCGCTATACATACATGGATTCTGTGTTATTTTACTAGTGTATGTATAGTAATTTTATATCGCATACAGTTTAGGACTTTAAAACAGAAATTCAAATAATATCATGTACCTTTGAGTACGAAAAAAAATTTACAAATTTACTTAATTTTTATTGTATTTCCTAACTGAGAGAATAAAAATTCGTTGGAAAATTATCACAATCCTATGATATACACTGAAATTCTTGTCAAGTGGACGCACATATTATATTTTAAATATCATAGTAATTAAAGAATTTGTGACCACAATATGTTCAGAGGGCACTCGTCACTATTTTAATAAATTCACTGGTTTTGTTTCCTGTGTATTTTATTCAATTTCCATATGGAATTCGGAATTATGTCCTGATGTAAAAATGATTATTTGGTATACAGAACAAATAAAAATCAAAACAAATTTGTTTTCAATTTACTGAACTCCTTTATACTACGGCTTTTCTTCCTTTACTCTATTTATTTAATACATAATCTTTTTTCAATTTTTTTTCATATTTTTTTTTTTAATTAATAAAAATAAAATATCCTTAATTGCTGTATGGATTGATTGTATATGTATAATGTGTCTTTGTGTATAAACTTGTAAGTAAAAATTATTTCTTTTTGATTTTATAAAGTTAAGAGAAGAAATAAAAATAAAAAAAAAATCACTGTTAAAAAGGAAAATATTTAAGGAAAAAGGGATGTATTAAAAATAATATTTTTATTTTCTCTTTTTTTTTTTAATATAAAGGTATCATATAGGAGGATCAAAAAGGATTTTATAATAATATTCTCGGAAAAATATTAAAATGATTATAAAATGACTTTGAATTAAAATATAAAAGATTTAAAACCTTGAGACATTATTTTTTTTTTGTCATAATAGTAAAGTTAATAAAACTTACTGTTATACATGTGAATATTAAAAATATTTCAGTAAATTTTATACAGTAACAGTGAATAATACAATAACGTGTAGCTTAATTTTTGTGGAAATTTTTGCAGGAAACCGGTTCTAGCTTAACAAAAACATTTTCATTTAATATATTGGGATTGATTAAGAGAATTAATTCAAAAATATAGAGAATTGTTAGAGAATTTTAAATAAATATTCATAGTAGCTACAAAATTAACTTCTTCCAGAGTTAATTATCTATGAATAAATTAATTAATTGAGAACCGAAATTTCAACACTTCTAAGAGGAATATAAGAGAAAGTCAAGTGATGAATGAGAAATTTAAGTTTTTACATCATTTACTCTTAAGAGTAGTCTTGCTAATATTAGTATTAAAATACTGAGAATTAGAATTAAAATTAAGCATAACTTTGATGGTCCTTGCATGACAACGAACAAAATTCTAATTATTTCAAACAAAATTCAATATTCAACACTAATGTTTTAAGAATATTATGTTGAATTAGCTTATAAAATATAAATATAAATTCAATAATATTATTAAAATTAGATAATATTCTCATAAATCATAATTTTCATTTATAATATAATATTGTTCTTATATTATGTAATTAAAATAAATCATATTACGTGTACGAGTATATGATTGATTTCTTAATGTGAAATTTTTCCATTATTTAATAATTAAAATTTTCATTACTTTATATGAGATTTTATATGAAATAGTTTTACACTTCAATTGTGTTATAAGTCTTCTACATATTATATAAAGAATTATTCAAAAAATTTTCAAAATTCCCAAAAGATAAATAATTTTGAATTATTTTGAATTCTTTCAATGATAAAAAATCAAAAATTTATTAAATAATAATTGAAAAAAAATTTTCAAATTAAATCTTTATCTTTAAATAATATTTTTACTCTTTGCATTTCAATGCATTTCAAATTTGAATTTTGGCTTTAGAAAATTTTAAAGTTTTTTTAGAATATTAAATAAAATTTTATTGTATTATGTAGAGTAATTTTGTTTTATACAGAATAAAATTGAATATTTATTGAATTTTAAAATATAAATTTTTATATGAATACATATTTGAAAATAAATAAAGCATTATATTGGATTTTTTAAGGCAATATAATATTTTCTTAAAATGAAGTAATTATAATTTTGTAGATTATTTACATACATAAATTTTCTGAATACAAGAAATTGTAAATTTTGTATATAGATTTTATGTATTATATAAGGGAATAAATTTTCTTTTTTTTTTTGAAATAATAATTTTATTATAAAAATTTATATTATACTGCAATAGTAAAAATATTTAGAAAATTTTATAATTATTTTAAATGTTAGAAGAAATAAATAAATAAATATAAATTTATATTTGTACTGTCTACAAGGATTATTATTAATTTTGCGTTCCTTAAAATTAAATTACATTATAAAGGAATAAATAGTATGCATTGTTTGAAATTGTGTTGATTTAAAGCAATATTCTACAATTTTTTTGCATTTATTAAAAAATTTCGCATTAAATTACAAATTTCTCTATTTATAACACTGAAATTTTAACTTGAAACCGTATTAACAATATTTTATGGTAATATTTTGCTATTTTAATAAGAATTTACTACTATATATGCAATTTTTAATATAATAAAATTGAGTTATAAAAAAAAGTATATTCTTACAAATTAAATGAACATAATGTATTAAGCTTGGAAGGCGATTTTGAAACTCATTGTTAATCATAAATAATTGTATGTAAATAAGGGGTTACAATAAAATAAAGAAACTGAATTACACAAATGGCTAAATATAAAATTTTTAAATTCCAATCTCTTAAATGTTAAGTATATAACAATAAAAAATTACTAATATTCAAATACATTTTAAGTAATAACATTTGATATTAAGAGAAAGGCGCATTAAAAACGAAATATTATAAATTAGCTTTTTGATTTTTTTCCTTGTTTAATAATTTTAGCATAAATTTTAATTTATTATATAGTATAACAGTAAAAAGACAAATATTTTGTGACATAAAAGCTATAATATTGAAATGTCATTGAACTGTATTCAGGCCCGGGTCAAACTAGTTCGGCGCCCTACGTGATTTTCAAAAATTGCCACCTTCTGCTTTAAAGGCAATGAACAATATTCACATAATAATTGTGCCCCTATTTTCCGGCACTCATTTTATATGCTTGCTGTATTGAAAATTTAATACAATTAAATATAACAATAATTTTTACGCACTTCAAAATAAAAATAAAAAATTTTTAAAATTAAGAAAAAAAATTTATAAATATTGATGGAGAATATTAGAAAATTGAAATTCTTAAATTATTTTTAAATATTTTCAACATGAAATAAATTTAAAATTAATTTTCATTAAATTCCTATACAGTACAAGTAAAATTGAACCAAAACATTTTATTAGGACTTAAAATCCTTAAAATTATAAGAACAAATGTAATCCTAGCAAATTTAACACTAATATTATTGCATTAAAAATTCTATATAAAAATTCTTGAAAATTTTAAATCAAAATATAAAAATAATTAAATTTTAATGCAGAAGATAACTAAACATTTTTGACAATAAACTATGTATTTTTTTGTCAAAAAAAATTAAAACAGATTTATTTATAATTGGCGCAAAAGATTAAATCATCATTTTCCCCCTCTCCCCAAAAAAAAAAAAACATAATGGTAAAAAAATTTTTACAATCTTGTTATAAAAACTAAAAACAATTTAATATTGATTTTAGGATTAAAAATCTAAAATCATATTGTTATCATAAATTAATGAACTTTAGATAATTGACAAGTGAATTAAAAATTTGAAAAGTATTTTGAGGTTAGGATTAAAAAAAAAGGAGTCATATACTATTATTATTAATCTATATTAAAATAAATTTAATAAATAAATGACAAGTATTTTATGCAGTTTATTAAAACCTTTGTGAATTATAAACTTAAAATGGAAATATTTAAAATAAAAATTACAGACTTGTGTAAACTAACCAATTTATGACATTAATTTAGTAGTTTTCTAAATTGAAAAATTTCTTCTTAAGTTGATTTTGGCATTAAAATGAAAGCATCAACAACTCTATATTTAAATATAAATAGTATATAATTTGTGGAATTCATGAAATGAAAAATAAATATTTAATATGATTAAGCATTAGAATACATTCATATACGCATACTACCCATAACAGCAATTGTTAATCTAATTTAATATAAGAATTCACAATTTAATAAAAGAAAATTCACAATGAGTCAAACATTTATTTTAGAAAATCTTTCCCTCTCTTTTTTACAATAATCCTTAACAATAATAATAAAAAGGATATATTCTATTATTTCAATATATATGTGGTATATTATGCAAAACAATAACGAATGTAATAAAAATAAATATGAAAATAAAATAGTTTTTTTTCCAAAATGTGTCTGAGTCTATATTAACAAAAAAAATCCTGATAAACATGGAAAAAATTCCATCTTATTTTTTGTTTAATAACAATTTATATAAAATTTATTTTACCGCATAATATGAGTTATACTCACTTTTTAACAGAAAAGAAAAAATTTCATCATGAAATTCATTAATATTGTAGATTTAAGAATAAATTAGATTTCATATACAATGTATATATATATATATATATATATATATATATATATATATATATATATATATATATATATATATATATATAATATTGAAAGGTATTGGAAATTCAATATGTTGACGTCATTTATAATTTATTAAGATAAATGTAACTACATATTCTCTTTAGTATTTCTCTCTAAATGGCGCCATATTAATGAAATTTCCCAATTACAATTTGTTTAAGTTCATGTATGTGGTCTGTTCTTATACAATATATTTTATTTTCTTAGACAATTCTTACATATACTCGTATATTATATAAAATTTAGTATGTAAAAATATGAAAATTTTTGTTTTTTCAACAAATCAAAATGTTGATGTAAGTTAAGAATGATACAATGATTACACTATGAATTTCGAAAGTTTTATTAAAATTTTTAATATATGTATTGTATATATATATATATATATATCATACATATATATAATTGAATTTATTCATGTTTATCTTATAATATATTTGATATATATTGAGTAACAAGTAAAATATATTATATATTTAATTGGAAAGTAAAATTTAGTTGAAATTTAAATTTTTGAATATGAAATCAAAAGATTGAAATTGAATTTGAAATAATTAAATAATTAGACTTATAAAATATTTAAGTATTATATTTAATTTTCTATTTTAATAATATTTATCTATGATTTTGTTAAATTGGATTTCAAGCATTGTATATGGCTTTAAAATATTCGGAATAATTTTTATTTATTAGTATATACTCGTTTTTAGAATAGTTGAAGTATGAATGCTTGTATTAGCTCCAGGATTAATATTTTTAATAATATGAACTTTAAATCAAAAGTTACCGATTTGCTTTATAATATTTTCTCATATTTTGAAAAATTTTAAATTACAAAGAAATTCTGTTGAATATAACAGCATCAATATAATTAATCAATTTTGAAAATTTTATTATAGAGTATAAGACCCTTACAATTTTATAATACGCTTATATATATAAAAATTTTTTAAATATATTTATATAAAAATTTCAACCCATTCTTTCAATTCTTAAGCAAAAATCTGTGTATAACAGTATTGCCTATCTATGAATATTTTCCTATATTAAAATATTTTTTTTTATATTTTATATTAATAGCACGATTTCAAAGATAACAATCGTGTATATATAAAGTATATTCATATATATACATGTACGTCATCCTTTTTTTCTGCTGATTTAGTTTTCCATTCTTTATTTTAATATTTTTTTCTTTGCAATTTTTTTTATTTTTAAATACAAAGAACCATTAAATTTCTGACTCATCTAAATTTGCCTATTCTATATAATATATATATCATATTTAGATTATATATATCATATTTTAAGATCCTATTCATATGAATACTTTCATATATATTTATATAAATATTTTTATTATTTAATTGTGTAAGCATGTAAAAATAATACAAAATTTTATGTATGTATTCAGAATTTATTACACTATATATATTTATTTAAAAATATCTACATTAAAATATAAAAGATCTAAATATGTATACATATGAAATATAAGTGGTTATAAACATAATATAAATGACCTTAAATATCCGATAAATCATATTAAAATAACTCAATTTTTAATAAAATGTAAAATATTTTTCATATACACTTTATATACATATATGTAAATTTTATTGTATATACATAGATACATATATATCGCACATATATTCCTTATTATCTTTTACAAAAAGTTTTTTTTATATAACATGTTTGTGGGTTTAATGTAAAAAGCTATAAATTTTCCTTTAACAAAAACAAACAATCTAGATAATTAAACCATAAAATTTATTTTGCTTTTAAATACTTGATTCATGTGATATATATATGATATATATGATATATATGTGATATATATATGATATATATGATATATATGTGATATATATATATATCATATATATATACATATATATATATATATATATATATATATGATATATAAAAACATATATGTAAATTTATCGAAGCTCTTATAAATTATATGAGATATATTTTAGGTACATAAGGATAATATAACATTGAAGTATTTGTTATTGGGTAATAACTTAAAGGATATATAAACTAATATTTTCGTTTAAAGGTAAAATTGTTTATTAGATAATATAATATATATAGCTGTTCAGATTATAGTATGTACATTTAATAGGATATTTATACTTATGTATGAATATTAATGCTATAAAGCAGATCATGTACGTGTACTCCCTACATTGAGACGATTCATTTAATGTCATAGATGTTTTATATACAGATATATATATACTGATTAATACGATTTTCATAAATAATATACGCAAACGTATATATACGAGTATATATTGATTTATTTCTGATAGTTTTCAAAAATTCAATTATTTCATAGCATTTATTAATATATTTTAAAGCTTTTAAGAAAATTTAGAAATTTATTTTAAAATTATATCGTATATATAATCAGAGCTACGAACTTTAATGATATATGAAAACAATAAATTACTTGGTACAATACTTTTTCTCTGATTTGTATTTTAATTCAAAATTTAAACATAAATTATAGAAGAAATTATCAAAGAATTGTTGTTAAGTATAGGCCCATTATTGCTTCTTCAGCTTTGGTACATAATGTATATATGCATTTGTTAATAGCTACAGATTACTTTTATGTCGAAAATTAAATAATTTTCCAGGATAAAATATGATTTTTGTATTATTCAATGAAAATATAAAATGTTCTCCCAGAAATATGCAATTTTATCTTAATATAAATTATGATTTAATTTTATTGAAAATATTTAAGAAACCTCTTTATTTATTGAGGCTTTTCACTGAATTCAATCGATTTAAATTTTTTAACAAAAACTTGTGATATTTCGGAAAAGAACATTAAAATCTTTAATATATAAATTTAACACCTCCACAATAAATCAAAAATTTTATTATATTAATGCTGGATTATAATAAATTTATAACAGTATTTAGAAGCTAGTATTAGAATTACAACATTTTTACAGTGATTTATTGATTGTAAATATATAATACAGTTCATTTATATAATAATATTAACTGACCAATTTAATTGATTTCCACCAATACAAATTTTATGATTATTTGTGTGTTTTATTTATGCGCAATATTCTAACAATAATTGTACTGTACAATTGATTTATTTAATATTTATTATAGGAACTATGTTCTGTATTATATCTATACATATTAATAATTTCTCTTATATATATCAAAAGTTATATATACCATATTTCTCAAACATAACCTACAAAAAAAAAAATATTCGTAATACTTGCAAAATTTAATATTATGTACTATCTGTTGTATATAAAATATTTTATTTACTACATACATTATGATTTAGAATTATATATATAATATTATAAAAATATAAGAAAAAGTGAAAATAAAACAGATGGATGAAATCGAGTTACAAAAATGAAATGACAGCAGGAATAAAGAAAAAAAAAAATATAAATAAAAAGAAAAATTGCTAATCTTTTCATTTGATGAATTTCTAATTGAATTTATACATATATACAATATGTTATACTTGAATATAACAGTATATTTGAGTATAAATTCATACTATATACTCCATATTGCTGTAATATTAGATGTGTATGCGTAAATATTACAATATAATTGAAATCATACCCATAGAACAGTAAAATTTGTAATTTTTATGCATCACAACAAAAAAATTTAAAACTCATGACATCAATATGTTTTGACATCTGTTATTCTATTTTTATTGGATTTTTCTTGGTTTATTTTTATTACACAATATATTAAAAATATATTCATGTACATGTAATCATTTTACAGCTTATTTATATAATATAAAAATTGTATAATAAAAAAATATAAGGTGTCTGGTCACTTTTTAAAATTTTGATTTCAGATAATATTTTTAAAACTGTTCATTTAAAATATTTCAGTTGAATTAATAATAATAGTCACTCTATTAAACTATAACCGTTATTCGAAACCTAATCGTTATGAATTTAATTATCTAAGCCGATGTAGTTCTTGTTAAATACTTGGAGTTTAAATTTGATATTTTCAAAATTCTATAAAATTGTAACTCAATTTCACTGGCATTTCTTAATGTTAAAAATTAAAGGGTAAATTTGCAATGGTTTTAGAACATAAGCTAAACAGTAATGTATGCTTATATGTACGCATTTATATGCTGTGTGTACACTTATTACAATAAAATAAGAGAAAAATTTTTCAAAAAGAAAATAAAATGCATAAAATTTTCCAGGGCTTTTCTTTTATTTTTGTCTTATTGTTATACATAACAAATTTTTATTCATCAGTCCCACTTTATATTTTTAGATTCGTATTTATTGCAAAAATTTTATTATATATATTAGTCCTAATTTCTTTTTTTTCATATTCTTCCCTAATACACAATATAATTTAAATGTTATTGTTAAAAAAAACATTTAAATTAAAATACATAAAATTGTACTACAATAAAAAATTTAATTGTTATATAAAAAATGTTTATATGACCTACTTATATAGCTATTATAAGAAAATGTAATTGAAATTTAATATTGAAAATTTACTTGTAAAATTCTTCTAGGTAATTCTCTTCTAAGTAAAAATCAAATTACATAGCTTAGCTACTTAATAAAATTAAATTAAAATTTAATTTCTATATCTGTTATAAATCTATTATAATATCTTGAAGTATTTTCAAATAAATTCTATTAAAAGAAATTTATACAAAATAAATGTAATATTAATATAAATTTCGCAGTATGTATACAAATAATTAAAATATTAAAAAATTGCATACTTTTCGGGGTATATTGCAATATTATGAAAATTTCGAATTTTATTTGATAATTTTTAATAATCGAATTTTATTTATAAATTATTTTATTTTTTAAATTTTTATATCGTAAATTTCTTATAGTTTGAGCATTAAATTTTTAATTTGAAATTAAAATATCAAAAAATTTATGATATTCAGTCGTAGGACAGGATTATTTCATTATTAAAATCTTATAGTTTTGCAAAATAATTTTCAAAATGTTATTTAAAGTTTATTTAAATTTTATTTAATATACAATGGTGGCAAAAATTATGAAATAAAAATGACAAAAAATCATTCAAACAAAAACTATGCCAATAGAAAACAAAGAAAAATAAAAATAGAATCAAATGAAAAAAGAAATAAGAATTTTTTTGCAAATTATAAAAAGATAAAATCCTTTTCACTTTATTATCCTGATATTTTTATTTTGCTCTCTTTTATTATACTATGCATATAATATTGTAATTGTAATCCATTTTGAAAGCAAAAGCTAATTCTTTATAGAAATTTATAAGACCAAAAATTAGTTTGCATATATATATATATATATATATATATACATAATATAAATATGTATATGTTTGCATATGAATTTAGAAAATATTATTAGTGTTGTATAATACTTGAGAAAATTTTTCTTAATTTTCACACAAAATTATATTATACCTTGTGTTATTTTCTCATCCATCTTTTATATCCTTCGTTTTTATGATCTATTTTATTATCCTTTTTTATGTATATATTCATATATATATTTATATATATGATATATATATATATAGAACTTATGTGAATATATATATATATATATATATATGAATATATATATATACATGATATATATATATTCAGATATGTTTTATTCTTATATTTTATAATATAAGAATATTATTGAAGATATAAGAATAACTTGAAGACTATATACTATAAAAGGCTTGTATAATTTTCACAAAAAAAAAAAAGACACAATTTATAAAAGAATGGAATATATTCTTACCTACAGATATATTTAGTTATATATACACACATATATACAAATACAAAAGATGAACCTTGTTATATTATGGTTGAGATATTTAAATTTTATGAACCAAAGAATGAAGAATAATCAAGAAAAATTAAAGCAGAAATAAAAAAAAAAGGATAATAAAAAAAGTGAAAAATAATAAGAATAAAAAATCATTTGATAAAGAAAATTATGACGACACTCTATTGAAATATTTCCGTTTTTTTCCTTTCTTCTTATTTTTTTAAATAAAGTAAAATACAAAAAAAATTATATTATTATTCTATATAATAAAATGTTGCAATATATGAACAGCAAATCGGTATATTTACAAGTATATATATAATATTGTAATATAATGATAACGTATTTAAAATAATGCAAATTTAAGTGCATATATATATATATATATATATAGACAGCACTTACTTCAACAAGTATATTTAAAAAAATGAAAAATGAGAGTAAAATTGAATTAAAGATAATAGTTCATATATATACATATATATATATATATATATATATATACATATATATATATATATATATATATATATATATATATATATATATACATACATGTACTTGTATATCGTTATAGAAAAAAAACTTCATTATTATATAATAGTTTTCTTGTTCTCTATAGTGTTTTTGAGAGTTAAAAATTAAAAGAAGTACGAGTATATTTTATTGTATGAGTAATCTATCTGTAAAGTATTTTAAAATAAATTATTGCAATTATTTTATTTTTTGCCATTTTGCTTTGTTGAATTTTACAGGATCTTTTAATACATATGATATTTTTTCATTATGATTATTTATTAACTATTTATTATCAGGTTTTAAAATGATCTGTATACTATTTTTTGGGGGTTATTAGGCTTTGATAATTACCCTAGTATTATACAAATAATTTTATAGAAGTTGATGTTCTCTTGAAAAATTTAAAAATATTGTCGTGCCGGATGTTGTCTTCATTTTTTTAAGACTTGAATATTGTGCATTTTATATTTTTATTGCTAATACTTTGAAATTTATCTAGTAGCATTCTTTGAAAATTAATGTGTTGCACAATAATAGGTGAACAACTTCATTTTAAAAAGATAAAATTCATAATATTTGTAAATACTATTCTGGAGCCTTCTTATTTTAATTGATTTTTCACTCGATAATTAATATTGAATACCTTTACTTATTATGTCTCTGTAATTTACGAGTACATGATAGTATAGACCAGATTTGCAGGTTCTTCAATTTATTTTGTACTTCTAAATCATCTATTTATTAATTTTGTTGAACACTTAATTTCAGATTATTAATAAAAGTAAAATTATAAAAAAAAATTAGCAAATTAATATAAAAATTATTTAGAATGTAATTTACAAACCTACTTAATAATTATTAAAAGTAAACCAAAAAAAAAAAACTAAGCAAATTTTCATTAATAATATTATTAATTCCTAAAATTATGCAATTTAAATTTTAAAATACCTAAAATAAATTTAAAATACCTTAATGAGTAATTGCTAGCTAGCTACTTATGAAATTATTTTTTTTTTCTTCTTCTATATACTTTTGCTTTCTAATAATAGCTGGAGAATAAAAAAAAATAAATATGAATATAAACTGAGTATTTCTCTCTCTCTCTCTCTCTCTTATTCTCCTTGATATTCTATTTTTTCATATTATGTAGTTGCTTATTTATTTCTTTTCTTCTCTCTGTCTCTTTACTTTTAATATCGAAAATCCTTGAATAATTCTTATGCTAATTAAGCATGTTATTAGCATTTTTTTTTTATTTTTAATAAGCTTTCAAAATTTTCAAGAAAAATATATATATAATATATTTGTGTATATACATAGATATTTACTAAGTAAATATTCTTCATAATAAATTTTCTAAATTTCTTTTTTTTTATTTCCCATGTTTACTATGGGTAAATTAAAAATATATTTTATAAATTTTATTCAATGTCACGTCAGTTTTTAATAATTTGATATTGATTTGTGAATTTTTGAATTTTTTTTTTGTTATTATTATTTCTTATTCCTTATTTAGACTATAACGTTATTGAAAATCGGGTTCACACTAGCTATATTGAAATTTTTTTAGATGAAATTTTTTTTTTAAATTATTTGTCATTTCAAAACAATGTGTCAATTTTAATTTTTTGAAGTTAAATTTTTTTTGGTTCACAATCACAACAAATATCATTCATATAAATTGAGAAATACATGTTTGAATAACATATTATATTGGAGAATATCTTTAATTTTGACATTATTTTCTCACATAATATTTTTAGTTTTGACAATTGAGTTTCATAACCTGTTATTCTGTAAATAAAGATGTTATTCACAATAGTGTGAACAGGGTATTAATAAAGATATTTTTATATAAAAATTGGAAAATAAATAAAGCAAAACAATTAGGGAGAGAGAGAGAGATAGAGAAAGAGAGAGAGAGGGAGAGAGAGGGAAAAAAAGAAATACGAATAAGATCAAATTTTAATAAAAAATTTTCATTACAGTATTGATAAATTATTTATCATTTTTATTTTTCAATATTTTATTTTCCATTTAATAGGGTAATGAACTAATAAGAAAATTCTAAATAATTTTACATAAATATATATATTACATAAATTCTAAATAGTTACTTTTTTTTATCATAAATTTTATTTTTTAGAAGAATTCGTAATATAAATTGTGAATTTTTTTTATTCGATAAGGTATTTACCGGTATATAGTAATGAGTTCTTGGGAAAACTCCTATAAATGTGTAAAGTATTAAAATAAGAGCAGCTTGCTATAACTTTGAGTTCACCACTGTGAGCTTCATACCAGTAATCCTTAGCAATATACGATATTAGTAATTTTAAAATACTATCAAAACATTATTATAGGGATAGATTTCGAAGGAATGTTTTTTTTTTAAATATTATCAAAATATAATTATTGTTTTAGAGCTTCTTTGAGTGGTTACGTTTCTGGGTGACTAAATCTTCCCATTAAAAGAACTGTGTGAGAAATCAACTCCCACAAGAAACTTTAATTTAATACAAGAAAATATCTAGAGGGACCGCGTTGAACGTGATAGGTAAAAAGTAGAGGTACAATAGATCTAATCTAATATACCATAAAGACTAATATAATGACATATAAAAAGTACGTAAACTTTTTCTTATTTTCATTAAAATTTCTTCAAAATTATAAAAATTAAATTTTTAGTAATCAAACAAAATATCTTCTTTCATCTTAATTAATGTGTAAGTCTATTTAAAATTTCAGAAGAAAAAAAAAACATGAAACTTTTATCACTTTTATTTTTGTCAACTTTTACTTAATTAGTATTACTTTTTATATAACAGATAATTTAATTGAATTTATTTCAGACTTATTTTTTCTTTGAAATTTTTTAATATAATTCATGTAAAGAAAAAAAAAATGCTTACCCTTTTTCCTTATTATTTTCAAATTCTCTACGTGTTTTAATAATTAAATTATTTAATTTCAGTTAAATATTTTGTATATTGGCAAAAAAAGGAAGGAGTAAAAGAAACTTTTTAGACTTTCGTTGCAGTATCATAAGTTTTTCTTTATATTTTTGAAATTTTTGAATATTCCTTAAATTTGAATAAGGTGACGAATACAAAAATTAATTATTTATTGTAATAATTATGAAAATTGAATTGGAAATTACAATAGAAGTTTTGTATATACGAAGGTAGAAGTTCAAATTTTTGTATATTACTAGTCGTCTGCTGAGAAATGAAAAAAGTGTATGATCGGTATGCGTTGTTCTACTGTTTTATTTCTTATCAGACGTAATGATTCAAAAATTCGATTAACATTTTTATACGGCTTAGTTGGAATACTCGTTCTACGTGGTCACAGCCTACTGTTACCCCGGTTTTACAAATCTAGAATCTACAATCTATAGAAGATTCGTTAAAATTATTGTTAAATCCCAAAAAACTTTTCTTTAAATCGAACTTAAATTTGTTAACTCAACATTTTTCAATATTTGATAGCGTTTCTTTTATTCAAAATTTTTCTAGTTCAAATCTGACAATTAGAATAGCTGGGTAGAATTGAGAATTTATGTGCGGTATAATACAACAATTTTAACTTCAAAATTCCTCATTGAGTTTATGTCAATTTTTCTAAAATTTTTTGAATTTTCATAACACATTTTACGTGTTTATTTAAAATTAATGTAATTATAAAAATAATATGTACTAACATTTTAAAAAAAATTAATTCTATAATTATACATATACATATACAAAATATTGTTAATAACGGTAAGAATAAAAAAAATTTCAGGATGTAATAAAAATTTCCTATAACATTAAAATTAAATTTAATTTTCTAATATTCAACAACCTATTTAAAAAAAAACAAAAAATAATGAAGAACGCACAGGAAAACTTTAAAATACGCTCAACTTCATTTTAAATATGGTGCCTATATATATATATATATGTATGAATTTTCCAATTAAGACTAAATCGGTGTAGAAAATTATAATAAAACTATATATATAAAAATAATTTGTATATTCTACGATACATTCACCAATAACACATACATACATAATATTAGAATTAAAAAAAAATTGAAAATTTTTTTAAAATTTATTCATCCTAAGGATATGAAAGGACATACAAACTTGTATTCAGTGCAATTTTACGCTACATATATAATATATTTAAAAAGAAAAAAAAAGGTTAATTCAAAAATGGCGTATTGCATATTATTGCATTAGGAATAAGCATGTATACAACTGTATATGATTAAAATATTTAGAACAGTTTCCGGAACTATTTCCGTTTTCAAAAAAAAAATTTGTTTTAGAATGTTTAAATTACAATATCACTTTATTTCTGCAGTTTTTCATTTTGAATTTTTTTCTAACACTTTCAGGATCTATATGAATATTAACAATATTATTTTTAAGAGAAATTTTCTTATTTTAACATTTAATTTATTTCCTGCAGTCAATTTCAATTGCAAATGTTTTATTTTTTCTAATTTTTTTTGTAAACTTATTTACTTATATCATGATTTTGGTTTTGACATACTACACATTCCGAAAACAGTATAGAGATAAGGGTAATGTAGGAGTATAATTAACTTGCATACAACATAAGGAAATGTAAAATTAAGCGATTTATGCGACACATTCTTAAATTTTGAATCAACATGAAATTTTTATTTAACATTCTGACCTATAAACAAAAAATATTTTGAGTATAACAATTTTCCTAATCAATGAAATTCAACTATATGCTGGAGTCTATTACTAATATATTTAAAAAATTTATTTGATTAAATTTACATAAAATTGGAAATTTGCCCAATTTTCCAATTCAAGTGGGTAAAGTACAAAGAAATTTATTTTGTCTATAAATGTTAAGGTTTAGAAATTTTCTATTCTAAATATAAAATCCTAGTAGGCACAATCTTCTAATATACGATAGACAACCTTTTATATTATAATTATTTTGCATTTCCATTTAGAAATTTAATGATGCGTATACTATGCGTCTATATAAGAATGTTATAATTGAATGTTAAATAAGAATGTTAAAGAAAATGTAAAGAGTAAAACTATTTTCTGTTGAATTGCTTATAATAAAAATGACAGTGAAATAAAGCAAATTTCACTTATATTTTCAATAGTGATACTATGAATACTTTTTTGGAATTCAAGTATATTTATAGGTCTTGGTTTTAACTGTTAAAATTTTGATATTCGGAATTTTTTCATCATTTATCTACGATATTCATTTATGTTTATGAATTGGTGAATTTTTACTGTAATGGTATTTAATAATAACGGTATGGTGAACTGTTAGTGGCTAATATTATAAAAATTTTAATTTGATTTACCGAATGTTCTGTGTATGTTCCATATACGTAGCCTATATGCTTGGAACATTGATCATAAAATTTATACTGATATTGTAATAATTGCCAGTCATTGCATTCGGAACAATGGTGTCCGAACAAGGCGAAATAATGGAAATTTAAAATTATAATGAATTTTTGGAATTTTCTTTTATTTCTAATATAAAATTTGAAAATTATTTCATTTGTACAAATAATAATGCTGTCAAGGGTCTTAGATTTTTTCAAATCCTAAATTGGTAAATAATTAAAGATTTTTATAATTAAAAAATAAAATTACAACCGCACTGTCATCTTCATTTTTTCTATAATTTTGTCGTAAAACCAATACATATAAATTTAATGAATTTGAATGCTTCGCATAAGTTTTGCAAAAATTACATGCTTTTGTTGCCATATGCCAATATTATGTATTTAATTGAACACAGACATCATACACAAACAAGTTCCTTTCTTCCTTATAAAATAATTAATTTTTTGGATATAAAAGGATAATGAGTACAAAGAACGATTTTTGGATTTATATGATTCATTTACTATTCACCGTCCCAAAGAGAAACTGAAAACAAGAAACTATAGTTATTCCTAAATTTTAAATTGTTTGTGTGAATAATTTTTGGAAAACAATCACGTATCTTTATTATACTATATAATTAATATAAATGAAATTGAGTTGAAATATTAGTAGAAAAGATTTTATTCCTAAAATTCTGCGCACGAAAATGGGATTTACGATCATTAACAAAACATGCGGGCATAATAAATTTGAATCACACCAAACATTTGTAAAGTAGATGATTGAAGAGTTTTAAAGACTGAAAAAAAAACTATGCTGTTATTTTATTTTATTGAAAAATGTCTTCTCATTGTATAGCTCTATAGGAGAAATTACACATTTAATTCGGCCATTTACCAAAATCTGAAGGGTCTTTACAAGTCATTGATAACCGGACGGACAGATTGAAAATAATAACTACGTTTTCTCAAATTTTTTAGAAATGTCCTAGAAACTGAGTAAGCTATATTATATAATGAAAATATTATGGTACATACAAAATAATTATTCGCCATCATTATGAAAATAAGCAGCAAGTAGTAAGTAAAAAATAAGTATGTATATATACATTGTATATCCTTCATAAAAACACCAAAATATAATATTAAAGGATTAACTAACAATTTTAATGGGAATTCTAAACAAAAAAGATTCTTGTGATTTTCTTTTGGCGCATGTTACATTTTCTATTGTAAAAAATCTAATATAAATAAATCTAATCTAATGAAAAATGAAAAACAAGAACAAAATTTATGAAAAGACAAGAAAATTTCATTTCAGTAATATTTATGTGTGGCTCTTTACTACATCCTTGTGTATATTCTTATGCTTTATTAATTAGCAGAACGAATCACAGCGAATATTAGGAATTAAAACCCGAAAATATAGAATTAAACAAAGGCCATTCCCGGAACATTTTTATACAAAATTTTAAATACATATGTGCCAAAATATTCAAATGAGCAATACAAGTAGAAATATAGAATATCAAATTTTATGAGAAAATCTAGTACAATTTTAGAAAGAGCACTCGCATCAAAAGACTACAGTTCAAGAATCAAATGAAATCATGCCTACAGTTGATGATCAACTAAAAACATTATCACAGAGTGCATTTGCTACAATCCGAATATTGCAGTTGACTTAATTAATATATCAAAATCTGATTATAAATGAAATAATATATCTATATATATAACATGAAATAACCATCAAATTTCCAGATATATGTTCATTTGAAGTTCAATGTACTTTTCAGCATAATTTTTATACATAATATACATTATTATTTCTATATTCTATACAAAATTATTTTGAAAATTATTTTGAACAGGCTACTACATAATTTCATATCACATACATACTACATATTATCCACAATATTGAGAACTTTATTTGCTTTCATTTGCGAGTCAACAATATTGAAAAAAATATTTTATAGTTCGAATTTCAAATTTATACAACGGTCCGATATATGTGTGTACATATGTATATATATAAAATCGAACCACGTTTAATAAAATATGTCATATTGTAAATAATATATAATATTTTTACTGAATAATGTCAAAATGGTAGGACAATATTTCAACATTACAATTTATGCTGCAGGATATTCAAAAAAAAAAAAATATAATTATATACTCTGTATACATTAAACCCCAATTCGTTATTATATATACTTGGTACATACACATACATTTCAACAAAATATGAGTACTTATATAATGAAGTCATTATTGTCATATGTAAATGTGCATTATATAATATTCCTATATACATATGTATGCATACATTATAATTATCCTTGATACTATCATTATCTCTTCATTCTTGCCGAAATTAAAAAAAAATTACCAAAAACAAAAAAACAATAAAGTAGAAAAAATAAAATCACAAAAAAAAAAATGAATTGTAATTTGCAATTTTTTGTCATTTTTGCACGTTTTCGTAAAAAGCAAAGCGAAAAAAGAAGCAACTCAGAAAATATAAAAATGTCAACAACAGCAAAAATAATATCATTAATGCTATTAATAGAGTGTTTCATTCTTGTTTTCATTAGTGAAATAATAAAAACTCGATTAGAAAGCTAAAATGACTGTTTTACATGACATCTCCAGTTTGTCAAAACGGCTATTCAAATTTATTATTAAGATTTATTCTTACTGTCATTTAAAATATGATAAAAAAAAATCCAATTCAATGTCATATGATATCTGTCATTTTATTCCTGAAGTCGGATGACTTAAATTGTACGTAGTAGTAAAATTGAAAAATTGGACATTTTTTATTGTAATGTTGCAATATTAATAATAGTGATGGCCTGCTAGATTAAAACAACTGTAATTTAGTAAACCAGTAAGTGACTAAACTCTCTTGAAATATGATCGGTTAATCCATGCCCTTGTACGGCCAACTCTATGTATTCGGACATTAAGATAAAATTACGACATTACTCTGTTCATTAAAGTATTTTTGTCGCCAGATGTCGCTGTCATTTGTTCGTTGTTTGTGATTTTAATTTGGCTTGAAGAAATTTGAAACACACTGTAAATCAGCATGAAAGCAAAGCAAAAAAAGGATTGCCATGCCACAACACAATATAAATTTAAAGATGATTCAGCATAAATTGTTGAAGAGAATAAAACAATGTAATACCGTGAGAAAGAGAGAGAGGGAGAGTAAAAAAGAAAACGAGACTAACTGAAATTTTTGTAGGCTTTTTTTTTTTGGGGTACACAAATAACTGTTTTACCAAAAAATAAAATTGTTTTTTTTTTTTTTTTGTTCTGTTTTATTTCCATTCATTCCAATAGTTTCATTTTCGATTTTATTTTATTTTTTTTGCATTTATTCGCGATAAAATTATATTTTTTTGTTTTTTTTTACAATTTGTTTATATTTAAAACCTACGTATAAACTTACATTATTTTTGTTTTTTGTTTTACTTTATGCATGACAGGATAACGAATTTAATTAAATTTGAAAGATTTATTATATATACACACGAATACCTTTATTACGTACACTCTATATGTTTTGTACAACACCAAAAACTTGTGTAAAATATTAGTTTGTATGTATATGCGTGCTCCTTGTTTTGTATTTTTTTTTCCAAGTTACGTGTATAGTTTACTATTCCTTTTTTTTTTTTTTTGTTTTGGCGAAAAATCAATTAAAATTCTCAATGATTTAATGTTTTAAATATTTTATATTTTGTAATTTATGCATATTACACTTTGAACACAGGCACATGTGTAGGGGTATGTATAGTAAGCAATATAATATTATATATTAAGTACATTGTATACAAAAATGTAATTATTTAGGGGGGTTTTTTTTACTCTCTATAGTTTTAATGAAAAAAAACAAATATAATAAGAGTAAAAAAATTGGAAATGTTGATGCAGTAAAAAATATCACTTTAAATTGAAAATAATTGATTATTAATCTTTATGTGTACAAACATAACATAATGTAGATGCATACTGTTATACAATTTGTAAACCTATACCATGTCTATATATACATCTAATTTATTATATACACAAATAAGTAAACATAATACAAATTAGCAATTAATAAAATTAAACAATATTATAATTTTTTTTTTTAAATTTTAGAAATTAATACACAAATATAATGGTGTAGGTATGGTTTGCACCAAACGAAATCGACCGTCCTCTATATTTTATTCTATAATTAAATGGTGGTCTGTTTAAATATAATATTTAGCTGTACGTATATTAATGTTAAAGTATAAATTTGAGATTGAAATATAAATATGGTGAAAGTTGCTACTACATATACCCGTGATAATGTTAAACATATTGCCTGAGTGTTATATGATATTTTTAATTGATATACGAAAATTTTAAATTCATTATAGTGTATGTATCTATAATTATAAAATGACGAGTATTTTATGTTAATTTGATATACGAGAATGTAAATAATATTGATATGATATGGGCATATAGATATTTTTATAAATTAATTTAAAATGTGTGGAACTGTTTGAAAAATTGGATGGTGTTTTGTGAAATAGAAATAAAATATACGAGCTATATAAAGTATATCCTGGGGCGCTATTATAGTACTCGAAAATATTCGTCAACATTTTCTATAATTTGCATTCTGAAGAATTGTGAATTTATGTGGTTTTTTCGGGAAAAATCAAAAATTAAAATTCAATTCAAAATTACTGCTACATTTTATCATACAAAAGATGTTATTTAATACCCAATTAGTTAGAAATGACGAATTTTGTGAATGCATTCTATAAAAATCATAAATAAATTTATGAGAGAGTATGGCAGTAGGAGAACCTTTTAAATTGGTTTTTATTATAAAGGCATATCTCATTTCATAAAATTCTAAAATCTTCGAATTTTTTTTCCACATAAAAAGGGTGTAATTAATAATTTTCCTCTTAACACCATCTCTTTAACATATAAGTGGATAATTAAAATGAAGGCGAAATTAACCATAATTATAACACTGTCATTCAAGATTGTTAGCCTCTTATAAAAAACTATAAAAAAATATAAAATAAAACAAAAATTATTGATATTTGAATGGGCATTATTTGATTTGGTCAATAACATGCATAAATATGATAGTGATTTCTACAATGATGATGATTATATATATAATAAAATAATGATGATGATTATTTGTTCATTCAAAGAGAAAAATTACATTTATATTAAATTTAATATTAACTATATATGTATGTATGTGTGTGTGTGTAGATAGATACTTACTCATGCATATGACATATATTTATATATATAAATGTTATTCTTATAAAATAACAATCAAAATTGGTCAAGTGGAAAATTAGTTTTTGAATTATTACTTAAATATACATATATATATATATATATATATCTATATATTAGTATATATATATATATTAGTATATATATATATATATATATATATATATATATATATGTATTAGTATATATATATGTATATATATATTTATATAATATATGTATACATATATATATATACCCATATGTAATCATAAAACATTTTAATAAATAAATTTTTTTATGTACAAACAATTTACTAAATTATTATTTATATTATATTATATATAATATATTTTTAAAAACACACCTACTTATAAGATGAAGAAGAAGATGATGATGATTTATTATGTGTGACCCATGTATTATTATGGTCTAGTATAGTGATAAATTATAATATCTTATATAAATTATATACAATCCTTAAAACGTATGCAATTTTATCCTTAATAAACATATATATACATATATATGTATATCTATTTTAAAATTATTATAATATAATAGTGGATAGTGGTAACTATTTATGAAAATCTTTGGTAAAATTTTAAGTATAATATCATAATTATAAATAGGCTTATGCACATATTCTAAAATTCTTATAATCTCAAAATTTTCCAAGTCATGTACAGAGATTATTAAATAAATGTATAAATTTCCAATTTAATAAATTCAAATAAGTAGAGTATATGCGGTAAAATTATGTATAACATGTTTAAAAAAAAAAAAAATTTATATTTTATCAAATTGCATATAGATTTACAATGTATGTATGACATAACCCATGTGTATGTGAAAATTATACCAAAAAAAAAATTGTATTTTGTATGGCTATTTTGTTATGTACATAGCTTCTTGAGGTAAAAATTTAATGCTTGTATAATGCATATTACTGAAACATATAGGTGGGAAATGCAAATATATATAGAATATTTTCTTTTGTATAACCAAGCTATTTCACTCCAAAATAAATTAAATTTTATATTAGTGTAAATTTTTAGGCCATTTATTTTTAAAATGTTTTTGATATAATTGATAAAATTGTTAAACATTTCTAAGTGACATGGTAAAATTAAATGTTTTGAAGAAAATTTAATTATTTAAGAATAAATATTTAATAAAAATTATGAAAATATTAAAAGATATTTTCCTTGATAGAAATACAATGGTAGATTGTAAATTTCCACAAACTGCTTGTGTATTTTTCACTTATATTTCCACAAACAAATTTCAATTATATTGACCGGATGTCATACTTAATTCGAATAATTAAATTTCTTAATATTTTATTAAAAATTTCCTAAATTTATTTAAAATTTTAAATAAATGATTGGATTCATTTAAAACATATTAGTAATAGACTAGTAAATTTTCCTCAGAAGCAAAAACTAAAAATTTAATCGATTATTTTAAATCCAAACGACATGCGATTAAAAAAATTTAATACAATTGCCAACCCCTACACTCAAAAATTTTTTTTTGTTCCAAAAGGCGACAAATGAAAGAAGCAATTTTTTAAATTATATTTTAGAATGACGCCAAGAAATTTTTAAAATATTTTGTAATATTTGCATACATAATAAGGATATTTGCAAAAAAAAAAAATTGTATACTCGCCTACATAAAGAAATAATTATTTCTTTTAAGCATACAAATGTATTTAATATCTGCTCTATATGACTCTTATGATGAAAATGTGGAATTTAGTTATATAATATGATTTAAATGAATGAGTCAGATATTATACGTTGCCTATATTATATAGAGCTGACTCATTGGTTTCAATTTATATGCACATGTACATGTGTATAGTTTGCATATGGAGGCAAATGATTTTGCAAAAAAAAAAAAACAAAAATGAAATTACTATTATTAAATGTTATTTTTTATATACGATGATAATCTAAAATATTAGAACATGTGTAAGTTATAATGAGACGTGCATTTCTATAGAAAAAACAAAATTGTTTTATATAATTTACATATTTCAATTTATTAGAGTGTATCTAAGAAAAGGGTTGTAATGAGTTCTTAAAGGCAGAAATTTTTTTATGCTACTATTAAATGGGAGTGGCTGTACATATCAAAAAATTGTTGTATTGAGTTCTTAAAGGCACAAATTCTTTAACCCTACTATTCATTGAGAAGTGACTATACATTAGAAATGGGTTGCATTATGTCCTTCAAAACACAAATTATTTCACCTTTCTATTTTTTTAATGAAAAATTTATTTGAAATATATTTTGCATAATTTACAAACAAAAATCATTACAAACCATTTTAAATTTATTTTTAACACATTATTAAGCACAACACTTCAAAACTACAAAAATCTTTTGCAAACCAAAATTTTATATAGCTATGATGCTTTTTCCCTGTCAATTATTATTATTACGATTATACATTCAAATTCTCATTCATTTAACTAAACATGGTTGAGTCAAAATTAATTGAAATTACCCTCTCTTGATATTCTCTCAAATGTCATCATAAATATGACAGAGAACAATTATTAGCTGTCTAAAAACAAATGTCGCATCAAAATTCAATTTAAATTAAAATTTCATTTTTTTTCAAAAATTTCTCCCACAATTTCACAGAAACAACAATATTCATTTTATGAAAAAAAAAGTTATGACATTTTCTTTTCTGTCTCTTTTATTTTTTACACAAAAAAAAAATCTTCAAATTAAATTGTCATTAGTACAATGCCAATAGAATTTTACCAATACCAAAGAGTCTAAATACAATTGCATACTTATAGGATTATCATAAGAATATTATTGAAAACTAATTTATAATTGAATAGCAAGCTAATATGAATTTTTATGATTGAAAATCAATTGATTTAAAAAAAAAAAGAAAAACAAGAAAAAAATAATAATAATGAAAATTATTCAAAAGGCTAAGAAATGTCATAATAAAATTAATTTATTTGAAATATTATGACGAGTGCTCCCATCCATCTATGTACATATATAGGGATGGATATGAATTGAATGATATGGAAAGTGTATTTTAAGTGGGTTTTTTACATCTTCATTTTTTAAATGAAAATTATTTTGAAAATTATTATTATTTTTTTTTTTGATTTACAATGCAATGAGAAAATATTATAAGTGATTTTTAAGTTATTTTCGATTTTAACAAAAAGGATACTTGAAATTTCTAAATATTAAAATTTCTATTGTTGACGTAATCATACATACATATCATATAATTACATGTAGACATACCCATTCTTGTTAACATATTTTTTTCAACCATTAATTTTGTGAATTTTTTATAGATTTTGCGAACCACAGCAATGCGTAGAGTATAACAAAACTGGGATTAGTTAATTAACAATAATGGCAGCTACAACTTGATTAATTCAAAATAAATCAAAATTTTTTTCAGTAAAATTTTGTTTTTATTTTTGTACAAAATTCTCAACTATCGCGACAAGTTCGAATCAATAAAGCAAATGGAGGATATGCTTTGTATTTTCGATTGTTATATTTGTTTGACAGTGTTATTCTATCAAATTAAATTTTTTGGTTAAATGTCTTTGGATTTTAAATATTTTCACCTATATAATCTGATCCTATAAATATTTATATACATACATCTACATAATATGTATGTACTAGGTATTTCTTATTTACATAATATTATAGAATGTATATATTTATTCAAATTAAAAGAAGTTTAAGTTAAAAAAAAAAAAATTAAAAATTAAATGCCCACCATTTATTACATATATATATATGAATATTTAAAATATATATGTATATATGTGTGACTATATACGTCATTACATTTTAAACACCCTCTATTTAAATTCAAATTCTTATACGAGTATGAATATATTTCGAATATATACGCGAGAATTCTTTAAGAAAACTGAAAAAGAAAAACATTAAATTTAATACTTAAAACTCTCCCAAAAAAATATTAAGAAAATTTTTGTTTTTTTCCGTTACTCTCCCTTCCTTCGCCCCCCTCTCCCAACCCATCACCTCTCTTTCTTTCCTCCCCACCCCCTTCATTTATATTTTCTTAATTCCATATATAAAACATGAACTTTTTGTTATTTTAATTTTCCTTTTCTTGTTTTTTTGTGAGAAAAAGTTTAATATTAAAAATTATTATTATGCTCTTTTGTTGTTTTGTTCTCTCTTATTTCTTCTTCTTCTTCTTTTTATTGTTTTTGTTCCCATTTTTATATATCCTTATTTTTATTATTATTATTATTATTACCATTTTTTCTCTGTTATAGTTTCTCTTATTATATTAAGTACATTATTCAGATAAAATTCATTGTCATCTACCATAAAAAAATTTGGAAAACAAAAAAAAAAAATCAAAAATCAAAAATAAACATACATACATACAAAAAAAATCGAAAAAAGAAAGCAAGCAGGCAAGGAGGCACACAAAGGCTTTATACACTCTTAAGAAACACCCAAGAGAAAGTACAAGTATTAAAGTTGAAAAAAAAAGGAAATATTTTCAAAATATTTGGAACAAAACTTGCGACTTTGTTTCTTGCTTTTTTGAAATGGGCGAAGTTGTGAAAGATGATGGAAATGGTGGCAAATAAAATTTAATTCTCATAGGAAAAACATTCTTTATTTTTTTTTTTGGTAAAATATATATTGTTGAAATAATGATGATAAAGTCCTGTGTTATTTTTATTATTATTAGAAGAAAGGAAGTAAACAATATACCAAATATTTTTTTTTTTGTTAGAAAACTTGTAAAATTCTAAAATAACAAAAAAAGAAAAAAATTGTTTAAAAAAATAAATAAAAATAAAAAAATTCAATGTGCATGTGTGCATGTGTTTTGTATATGTATGTATTTAAAATACCTACATATGAATTAATTATAATATTTAAGAATTACACGCTTATTATTCAAAACAAAATTACAGTACTGTACAAAATTAATTCATATTTCATTAATGAAATAAAAAAATATAGAATTTAATTAATTCTTAATTTTTAATACTAAAAAGACAAGAAATGTCTTATAAAGAATCAGTATTGGCAGCAATGTAAGATCTAGTGCAAAAAATAAGGGTTTTATAAGATTAAGAATATTACATTTGAATACAATTATCAAAATTCTGAATTGGGAATTCTGAAACAAGACAAGATGCAAATCTAACGTGAACTTGACCTATTGAGTACTTACTCAGTAATTACTGAATAAGACAATTTGTTATTAGAGCTACATTTTGGTAGGTGCCCATAGTTTTCTTTAAATAGAAAATCAATAAAATATAACATGATTTTTGTATAGAAGATAAAATTTTTCAAAAGTTATAAAATTGATAAAAAAAAAAAATTTGTAAATTTGAAATAAATAATTTGCGCCTTCTAGAAGGCAGTTGAAAAATTTGCTCTTTAAAAAGAGAGTTATCTCATTAAAAACAAAAATATTTGCTCCTTCAGTTATCTATTCAGAAATATTTATAATTTTTCCAAAGATCCAATATATCATCCATTTAATATCTAAGAAAAATTAATACAATGCAAATTTTAATGAGCCCATTCACACGTATATGCATTGAGCGTATGCATAGCCTTCACTTAATGCTTCTCACACCCCACCTACTTCTCACTTTAAAAATAAACTTTATTTGCAAGTGAGAGATAGAGAGAGAGAGAGAGAGAGAGTATGATAAGCATAATATGAGCGCTATGAATTACATAATAACATAAATAATAAATAAGCAGCGCCATCTGCGTTTCCTGTACGCATTTATTGAACTGCATATAATAATATTAGCAGTAGTAGCAGTAGTACCAGTAGAAGTTAATTTACATCTGAAAATTTAATATCACAAACTAGGTTCAAGCTAAATTTCATGAATTATTACACATGGAATAAATTATTATTACAATATGAGCCAGCTATGTAAAGAAATAAATTTTCGTTTTTAGTGTATAGACCATGTAAGAAATTTGTACATAACAACACACATGCATTTATATTTATTAGTTGACAGTCAATACTTGAATAGGTACGAGTGTAATAATAATATTAAAATAATAAGACAAAAAAAAAAACAAAAGAATATGGAACTTTTCAACAGTTTTTATAACCTTTAAAGCTATAAAAAAAAAAAAGTTTTTTTATAAAAGAATTCAAACCGTAACCAAATCATCATACCATGTAAGAAACACCAAATTTACCACTCTATACTCTACACATAAACTTGTGTTATAGGATAAAAGCTTGGAAAGAGGCACTTAATATTTTTTTTTTTTTTAACTTTTCTTAACAATTTCGTTTACATTTGTTCTTATATATTTTATGTGTTTTTTTTTTTCTTGTGTTCTTATTTTTTTTTTTTATTAACGACAAATTCTAAACTTTAACATCTAAAAACATTAATAATCATAAAGAAAATATAAAAAATAAAAAAATTAAGAATAATAAACTTTTTTTTTTTTCTATTTTTTTTTTTTTCAAAGTTACTTCTATAAGGACATAAAAATTTATCTAAATTGATACGAGTCCTTATATTATTCTTGTTGTTGTTGTATTCTTTTTCTTTAAGATCTTTGAATTTTTGGTATTAAAAAATGTAATAATGTGTATAAGGATATTTTTGTTTTTTTTTTTTATTTGAAATCTAGAAAATTTTTACTTTATAATTCTTTTACTAAATTTTTTTTTTTTTTTTTGCCACAAACTTTTTCCATATATTTTCTTTCTCTACTTATAACTGCAAATATACTTGTTATTATGCATATATATATATATATATATATATATAGGGGAGAGGGGTCTCAATTGGTATATATAAGCAATAATATTCTTTTCATCTCAAATTTCATTTATTATTACATATTATTATGATGGTAGTAACAGTAACAGTAACAGTAGCAGCAGTGGCAGCATTTGGAAATAAATGTTAACAAATCTAAAGATTTCTTTAAAATTTTTTTCTATATATATTATGTTAATCTACAAACTACGGTATGTATGTATGTATGTATTGATATTATATACAAATATATATATAATAATGTATAATAATTATACATAATATAATGATTACATATAAACACCATTTTTTTTTTTAAATTTGAATTTTGTTTCATTTGTTTTTTTGTTTTAAAGTGTATTACTTTTTGAAATTCGAATGTCCTTATCATTTAACAAAAAAAATAAAAAAAATGTCCTTTATTAATATTATAACATCTGGTATTTAAGCACATATGGTACATATTTTTTGTATATGTATATATGTACGTATAATATTATAATAGTATGTGTATAGAAATGAAAATTTACAACTTACATAATATGTGACTCAATAGTAAGGGTACATTTGTATCAAATTTTATATTTCAACATTTATACTTGATTGTATATATATATTTATATATATATATATCTCGAATAAATATATATATATATCTCGTATATATATATATATATATGTTCTCGTATATATATATATCTCGTATATATTTTTGCAAAAAAATTTTTTATAATAACTTTTAAAAATTTTATAAATAATTTTTTTTTAATAATAATTCTAGTCAGGTTTCTGCTCAATTCAGAAGGACAAAAAAAAATTTTCTTTATATTTTTTTTGCTAAGGAACACACTTCATTTTTGGGTCTAATAATCAGAACTTAATTTAGGTATCGCAAAAAAATAATATTTTAGTTTTGATTTTGTTAAAAAAAAATAATAAAAAAAATTTTCTAATTCATTTGAAAATTAAGAAATAAAATTGGATTTTTTTTTTATAAAATTTTCACTTAATACCTTTTTTTATTTCGTTTTAAATCTAAATTAAGAATTTTATTGGTTTTTGGTTCGTAAATTTGAAATTTTACAAGAAGGCACAATAGAAATTTTGATTCTTATATAAAGTCATAAAATTACCTAGTTAAATAATCCGGGATTTCGGTGTCTTTTTCAGAAATATGAACAGAATTTGCAGATATTTGACATAAAAACAAATTCTCATTATTAATTAAATGAAATTTTTTGTAAATTTTAGCTAGAAAATTCAGGGATTTTTAGATAATTTTCAAGTACAATCTAGAAATTTTATTCTAAAATCTTATGTTATATTTCACTATAAATATTAAAGATTTCCATAAACACAATACTGCAAAATAATAATTGCAATTTTGCAAAAACATAACATGACCAATATTATGCAGTTTATTTTTAATAAATTTTCTAAAATCAAAACTTTATTCACATGATTTAATTGCGGTAATAATACTAATTATACGCTATATTGCGAAAAATTAACCAATATGTTTATAAACAAATTTAATTAGTAACATTTTGTTTATGAACACGAATATATCGCATTCTACGCTATATATATCACGATATATAGGTCTATTTTCTTAAATGCAAATGCTATATAGTCCTTCTTACTCCCTCAATCTCTTTTTTTGTATCTCACATAATTATTAACAAATTTAATGTTCTTCCAATAGAACTAAGTACTATATATATAGATTATTTCCGTTGATGGTTGCTGGCCACAAATATAATTTTATTAATAAAATGATGAAAGTAAACAAAATATAAATTCGTGCAGGAAAAAGAAAGATATAAAATCAAACAAAAAATACTAAATCGGAAAAAAAGAAAAATCAAGTCACTATCATAATTTTATCAATATGAGAACGAGAGAGGATAATTTCAAGTGGCAACTACTATACCCAAATCACCGCAATAACAACAAAAACATAAATAATAATAATAACAACAATATAACGGGAATTTTTATTTTTATTTTTTTTTCAAATAAAAATTTCTTAAAAAAACGGGAAAAAATTATAATAACAGTTTTCCTTTTTGATTATTTTTTTCTTCTTTAAATTCCTTGACAAGAATGACAAATAATTGCCCATTAAACAGCATGGTGCCTTTTTCTTGTATATTTATCGATTTTGTATATAACAAGAACAAAATATATATATATATATACATAGTTTGAATACAAACACACACAAGACCATGGTGTGTATGTATGTATGGTGTATGTATTATAAGTACAAATGTTATGTGTTAAGAGTCAAGCCCCAAATAAGAAAGAAAAAAATTTGGAAGAAAAAAAAAAAAACGGAAATTCGACAAAATCCTTATACTTATATCCTTTTTATTCCATTTTCTTTATTATTATTATATTGGATAATCAAATTATTTGATAAATGTTTTGCTGCCTTAAAAGATGTGGAGAGAAGATTTTCTAGTCAGGTTTTTGTTTTTTTTTGCTTTTCATTTTTTGTTTCTTGTGTTTTCTTGCATTTTGAAGTAGTAAAATAAATTTCGTAGTCAATTTTAGTGTAATTTTTTTTTTTTTTTGTGTGTGTTTTCTTTGTCTGCTTTATAGTGATAAAAAGAGAGAAAAAAAAGGACGAAATAGCAAAAAATTAAGTGAATTTTATAAATTTTTGACCAAAAAAAGTAAAGAATTTATAGTGTTGTTTCGGCTGCTTCTGCTATTCCTGATGCTACTGCTGCCACTGCTACTGCTTTTGCTACAACTGAGCTGCTCTTGTATACATAACAATAGAAAATAAACATTTCCCTTTTTTGATTCATTCTATTTTTTGTTGTTGTTTTTCTTTTTTGCCCCTTTTCATGTAATTTTCATGGCTTTTCTTTATGGGTTTAATGTTGTTATCCTTATAATTCTTTTATATGTATATAAAGTACATCTACATTTTGCTTTTTTTTTTTTTATAATAAAGGAATATTCAAGGATAACAATAATGTCAATGAACTTTGATTTATTCTTTAGAGTTTTGTGTGTTGTTCTCTTTGTCAATGTTTTTTTTTTCGTTTTCGTATTGTTACCATATGTACAAATATATTATATTTATTTTGTAATATTTTTCTTTTTTTTTAAGTCGCAGTTGGATACAAGTTGTTTTAGAGTATTAAAAAAATATTTATATAAATTTTACATTGTTATGTCGGAACAGTGTAAATTCCGATGCACGTATGTATGTACTCATATCTACAAAATGTATATTGTTAAAGACGATATGAGTTGAATATGTGGGGGGTTAAATGTCTTAACAGCTAGAACTATAGTCTTTTTAAAAGATTAAAAACGTTATATATATGTATATACATAATATACTTAAGAGTATATAAGAAGATTTCTATTTATGTAAATATGTATATACAATTTATTTATATATTTTAAAAATAATAATATTAAATATTTTTGTGTATTTTTAAATGGTATGAAAAAATTCATGTTCCTGTGTTAATTCTTGGGACTGTGACCAGGGAAACACTATTCCAACCGAATTATTGGTTAGAAATTTATCAGAATCAACTGAATTTCGAATTAAATTTACAAACAAAATAATTTTTAATTAAATTTTGTTTTAAAGGATTTACTCTAAATTTGCTACACATTATTATCAGAAATTATAGGAGACGCATCTTAAAGAATTTTCATCTCAAACAAAGGATTCCAATCATACATAATATGCTTGTTTAAATTATCCTTAAGTTGTGCTCATTCTTAATTATAGTTATAACCACTTTTGCCTACGCTAACAATCCATTCAATAGACATGATACTCAAAAATCTTTATAAAAATTTTCACAATATTTGCTAATTTAATTTTCTACTTGTAAAACAGTTTAGAAATTAAAAACTCAAGCACAAGAATCATTTTATTCAATTGCATATCATGGAAAAACAATAATTGTAATTAAAATGAAAATTGTACTGATGAATGCAGTTTAGTTGAATTAATTAATTGTATATAATTTTTATATATATTTGAACCAAATGTGTTAAAAACAGGGGATTATCATACTAAATTGATTTTCAAAATTATTCAAATACAGATGAAAAATATTGGTTTTTGTTTAAATTTTATTTATAACACCGATTGTAATATAAGAATCTCATAAATACTAAGCTGATTTTATTAATTGGAATATGAGTGTTTTTCATAAAGAATATTTAGAATTATTGAAAAAATATCTATTAATTGACTAGATGGAATGAGTCAACTTCACACCAGGTCACTGTAGCCCTAAAGGCTTATTGTAACATCCCACCACTTATAAAGCGACAGCTAGGCCTATAATCCCCACATATTTATAGACTCGTCCAAGCGTCACTTTCCACAAGTCCAAGGGTGTCACTACGCATCTTCCTGAGTGAACCAAACGTCTCTTGGCCAGAACTTTACAAAAGCAGAAAATATGCTCATCATGACAAAATCTACACAAATGGTTCCCAAGTTGTCCCAATTTGTGCAAGTGATAGCCAAGCTTGCAGTGCCTAGTGAGGAGGCCAACCACCAATCTGACCGCTCCCTTCCTAGACGCCGACAGCTTTTTGGCCCTTCTGAGAAACGGACCAGGAATAAAATGCCTCACCTGCCTCATTCCGAACGCCCGGTTCCACTACTCCTGCTGAAGGCTGCACATCCGTTCCACCTCACACGCCATCATATAACAACTCAACAGTCCGTAGAAAGGCGCGGGTTCGACAAGATACGCCGAGACCCACGATAAAATAACTTTAGTCCTTCAACCACCAGCGCCTGTAGACATTCCCACACCAAATTCGATTTGGTATTAAATTATTATTAATTGAATAATTACGAAATTTAATTTGAATGTAAAGAATCAGTAACCGTAGACAAAAAAGCCCAGATAACATAGAAACTTCCATTATTTTAACAAAAAATTACTTGATTATCCTATACAGACAGACATCAACAATTCTCCTGTAATTTCTTAAGAATTTTCTTATACAAACAAACTAAAATTAATTTGACTTTTTCATTTTGAATCCTCAATAAGGAGCTCATTCAAAGTTTCAATTTCATAATATTATTTTTAAGGGCCGAAATTGTTGTCTAAATTATTCACATGCTTCACTTTTTTTTTTTGTTATACAAAAATTTATTATAATGTCAATAACAGATGCAGGGTTCCCAACTAACATTTTTGGATTTACTTGCTTTTTTTTTTGTATTATGCAAACATAAATAACAATAGTTAGTAATAATAATGTTATTTTCAATGGTATATACAAAAAAAAAAAAAAAAAAAAAATAAAATTGCGGCAGGAAAGTTTGAATTTTATAAAAGAAAAGTTGAGTTGAGTATAAGAGTTAAAATTGTTGCGCTTTTTGTTTTGTGATTTTTTTTTTGAATTTTGTATTGTTTGTGTTTTTTTTTTTTTGGTTTTTTGACAAATATTTTCTCTTTTTAGAAAATGGAAAACAATAATATAAAAATGGTTTCCTCTTAAGAACAAAATTTTCTTCTCTATCTCATTTAAATCACATCCTATATGATTTGCGGGTGGGCGGCTTAAAAATGAATCAAAAAGTTAAACTTGTAAAAAAAATTCTTTTCTATACTTTCTATTTTCTGCTCAATTATACAAAATATACAGAAAATTTTTGCTATTATTGTTATTATTCTTGTTTTTTTGTTTGAAATAGTTCAAAAGTGTATTTAAAAAAAAAAAATAAATAAATAAAAACAAATTGCTTTTTTCTTGTTTTTTTTTTTTTTTGAAAACTCTTTAGAATTAATTTAGGGTAAGAAATTTTTAGCTTAGCATAAATGAAGTGAACATTAAAAAAAATTATTGATTTTTTTTATTTTTTTTTTGTTTTTAATTTTTTTGGTTGATTTTAAATGTAATTTAGCGGAAAATTGATAAACATTGAAAATATTTTTACATCATCTATATAAATTTGGTTTTTTTTTTTATTGTATGGTTTGTAAGAGTAGAGTATAGGAATGAGGAGAAAGGAAGATTAAAATGGGCCCACAGTATACTTAAAATACTACTTATGTATTGTATGTGATATTCGAATTATAATTTTAATGGTAAATGAAATGTTATGTAACAAGTATGTTATTAGTAAATTGCAAAAGGGTGAAAATTTGAGAAAAAGAGAAAAATTTTAATTTTTTATTTAAATACTGGTAAAAAATTCCAGTGTTATTTTTTTCCAGTGTATCCGAACAAATTTTCATTTTCCAACAGATAAATTGCCTTTTTGGACTATATACTTTTCGGTACAATTCATGTTCGAATGCAATTTTGATATTTTAATAAACCGGGAAGCAACGGATTAAAAAACCATCATCTTAATTTTTTCCTTAAATTTCATTCCGTATATATTTGAATATTCATTCGAATTTGTTAGTTTATTAGAAAAATATTTATTTTTTCAAATAATAAAAAAGTATGATCGAAAAATAAGTAATATTGTGTTAGATTATATTACTTAAATAAGATTTTACTGACAGAAATCTAAAAGAACTAATATTCTTAGTTCCTTTTTAGTCAAATAAAAATTTATTCAAGGGTGTGTGTCATCTCGGCCTATCTGAAACAAATAATGAGTATTCAATACAAAAATATTAATCAAATGTAATAAATTTTTCATTAGGGCACACATTTTGTGCAATAATTACTTTTAAATTACTCGTATAAGCAATAATTTGGCAACTTTATTTAATTTCAAATTCAAATTATTTCGAATTAAAATTAAATTTTAAAATAAAGCAAATGTCTTTAATAACAATTAAAAATAATTTAAAAAAAATTTTTTTGTACTAAATCAAGTTATGGGAATTTTTCTCTAGTAACAAATTAAGATTAAATTTTTAATTCCCCTTATATACTTAGGTGCTTTATTACACAAATTATTACTCACGCATTTCTCTATTTTCTTTACATATCCTTTTCTTATTCAATTTTATTAATTGCTCTACATATTTCATTTAATTTCCAAAAATCTCATTTTTCTATGAAAATTAAATGAAAAGTAATGAATTTAAACAAAAAAACAAATTTTCTTTGTGTTAAAAATCAAAAAAATTCATTTTAATTTAATTTTATAAATTAAATTAAATTTCTTTCATTTAATTTATAATAAACGCTCGACAACAAAGTACAAGGCATACGAACTGACATACAACATAAGTTATGATATTCCGAGAAGACAACAATCACAAAGGAAAATTTCATTGTCATATACAAAAATTTATTAAATAAAAAAGAAACCATTTTTTATCACATATCGTAAAAAACAAAAAAAAAAAATAATTTATTTTTATAGCGTGATTAATGTAAAACGTTTTCTTTATTAAAAATTAGTGAAGAGAATTAAAAAAAAAAAACAAAAACTTTTATGAGTCATTTATGAAGCAATTTTGTTATTTTTTTATTTTTATTTCAAAATAATTATATAAATTGTAAAACAATGAGTACGAGTAATACAAAAATATCCTGTCTACCATTATTATTTTTTCTTTCATTGTATTTGTAGAAGAAATTTTCTCTTTGTTATTTTTGTTTTTTTTCTTGTTTTGTTGGATTTAACGAACATTGCACTCAAATGAATATGTATATATATGAAAAATTCATATTTTGTAATTGTATAACAGAATGATTTATTGTACTTACATACATACATATGTATATACATGCATATATATGTAATTTGTATTTGAGTATGTAATTTTTGTGTTCTTTTCTTATATTTTTCAAAAATTTAAAGCCAATTACCAAATTACCATAAAAATAATTTCATTTAGTATATAAAAAAAAAAAAAAAAAAAAATAGCAATAAAATTTTCTAATAATTCAAAAATTTATTGCAAATAAATCCTTGAAAAGGATAAAGAACAATTTATAGCTTCTCATTTTATTTACCTGTCGCCTATTTTACATTATGGTTTAAAAATTTTTTTTAAATAAATTCGTGTATGCACATTTTTTTAACTGATTCGGGCACAGTTTTCAATTCATTTTATTTGTAAATTCATTTATTATGTGTTCACTGGTAATTGTGCCCATACAAATTGCAAATTATAAATTAGACTTGAGAGCTCTAATTGAAAAACATGGCATTGAATTGTTTGAATAAAATGAGAAGGTGGAATTCTGTATACCACAATATTTTATTCACCAAATGAGAGGAAAGTAAATGAATATTACAAATTCAAATGTTATAATTTTCAACTACTGAGAGTATATTATATCTCATTTATTATAGACAAACACCACTTTTTTCAAAAATATTGAAAAAAAAATTCTCACTAACTATTTTTTTGATCACTTTGTTTTGTACTCGTATATAGAGACAAATTTAGTCGGAATATCTTTAACCACATTTCAAATCACGAAATATCTTTGTTCTAATTCAAATCTAAAATGTTATATTGAAATTCAGGAGAAAAATACCATATTTTTTAAAAAAAATTCACCACACCATCAATTAAAACAATACTAAAACAAATTATCAAATAAAATAGCAAAACTTAATCATTCTGTCCTATATATACATTTTGAACCCCAAAATATTTCATGTATGTGATGTGGGGAGTTCACACGTTAATTCATATACAAGATGAGAATATGAATCAAAGAATTTAAGATAAGGCTTTAAAAAGTTTTCATAAAAATATGCTTTTCTCATATGTTTTTTTTTTCCTCTCACTTCTGAAATTTATTCCAAGTATAGAGTAACAAATTTCTGTGTAATCCACCATCAACCGACCGGTTCATAGTATCCATATTTATTTCATATATACCTTAGCATTAACATTAAACATTTAGATTTAAAATAAACGAAGGTGGATGTGTGTAAGTAATCAAAAGTAAAGGGACTGAAAGCAAAAAATTCCATTTTGCGTGTTTTAAAGTTTTGTTATTTTATTATTATAACATTGTTATTGTTGTAGGGAAAAAAAATATTGTTTGCACGGGGTGAATAAATAATTCTCTATGGTATTAAGAAAGAGAATAACAAAAACAAAAACTTTTTTCCACATTTTTTTTTTTTTCATATCGAATGGGGAATGGGTATGAGATAAAATTCTTCACCCCTTTTCATTCACTTCACCTTTACTCACAGTGTTCTCTTTGTAAAACACAAAAGATTTTATGACGTCGTGTCGTTTTCTGGAAAATCTAAATTTAAAGAGAGAGAGAGAGAGAAAGAGAGAGTAGAAAAAAAAAATAACAAAAATATTATATTATTTTAGACTTAATATAAATATGTGTTAGTGTACTGATAATTGGTGTGTTAGAGTTTGCAACAACAATGATAATGGTGTTTGGCAGTATAAACCAAATTTAAATAGAACCAAAAAAAAAAAAAAATATTTAAAAAGACAAAAGAAAATTTCATGAATTTTTGAATCGAAATTTTCATTCTAAATTTTTTTTTTCTTTTTATTTTCGACTCTTTGCTCCTTTTGACTCCTTTTTTTTTTCTCAATTTTTTTTTTTATATTTTTGATATGCGAATATTTTTTTTAATGCTTATGGCAAATGGTTTGAATATTTTTCGATTTCTATTCTTTTATAATAATAATTTTTGGGTGTTGTTGACACCAGATTTTAAATTTTATTTTTCTTTTTTTTTTTTATTATATTTTGAGAGAAAAACAAAAGAATTCGATTTCTGTGGCTGTTACTAATTGGTTTTCGATTGCTTTAAATAATGTGAAAAAAGGTTTTTATTTGTTGTTTTTTTCCGAAAAAAAAAGAGAATTAGCAAAACAATATTCCATATATACTTGTAGTATGGGGTTGTTATTGCTAGAGGCTTATTATAAATGGCATATTGTTATATAAGTGGGTACAAAACTCTCATATCTAGATATAAATATAATTTTATAGTTTATAGAAAGAGAAAAAAATCGTTATATACAAAGTGTAGAATCATAGATATTAAAGTTATCGAATGGAATAAGACGGCATATACTCCGGGTCAGCACAGCCATTCGTGGCTAATTACAGCCCCTACATTTTCCTACCTATAATCTTCCTTTCCAAGCACGAAACATGAAATATTAGCAAAGAAATAAGACAGCAGTTTCCGAAAGCTCAACAAAACCCTGCGCAAGAAGTGCAATATCTAAAGTATTGTTCTTTCGCTTTTAAAAGTAAGTCTTTAAAAATGACTCTTTCATGGGTAGAACTGAAAAATTTGCCATTTAAAATTAGAAATCTTTAGTAATTACATGTTTACAATTTAAACCGGTTTTTACTTCAAGATTATCCAGCAATTTTTAATTTTTACTTCTGTCATTTCGGCTCAAGAGTCAAATTTTATTCATTCATATAAGTATGATGACTACATTCCGGTATGCACTAAATTGGGAGAAAAATGAAGCTGCATAACATTAAATTTTATTTCATATTTTTTCAGATAAACTCTCATATTTATACACAGAAAAAAATTTAATAAAAATGTGGTAAATTTTTTTTTATTTCAAAAAACCGTGTATATATAGAGAATGCATTTATAAAAAAAAAAAAATTAACGTAGAGGATTAAATGAATACACGTGTACTTAGTAAAGTATTATAATAATAATATTATAAAATATTATTAACAGATCTCTCTACCCATTTAATGGTATATGAAATGGTTAAAAACAAAAACCACATTTTAATTATTACACAAAAATTATGTCCCTTTTTTTTGCATATTTAATACCTTTGTTGTTTTGCATTCATTTTATAATATTAAAAGTATGTTTAAATTTACAATATTTTTAAGTATTTAATAAAAAAAAAAAAAAAAAAAAACAAGAAAAATATAAAAATTTTTTGAATAATGAATTTTAATAATAATTATGCAATATGTAGCTGCAAAAAAAAATTGTTAAAAAAACAGATGCTGTTATTCACTTTTCTACATAAATATGAGAATTTTATACTTATGGTAACAAAAATATTAAAGTATCATGAACCAAAACATAATGACCTTATCAGTCCGTTTACGTATTTAATTACAATGGAAGTTAATTACTATATAAACTATTTTATATACTGTTGGAATATAAATATATTATGTACATGAATTTTTATATCACAGTCGATTAATTAAATTTTCATATACAATCATATATAGTTATTGTGCATATTTTACATATTAACTCTTCCATATTCAGAAAAACAAAAATTATGTTACAAATTATCATATAGAATTTCATAAATTTAATGTATTGAGACATAAAAATTATAATTGATTTAATATAAATTTAATATTTTTAATTTAATATGACAAAATAATTTAGTATTCTATTAAGTAATTATTAAAATATATAATTAGACCAGAGAACAGTTTTAAAACCTTACAGAGTTGACCCAAAGAATTTAATATACTCTTTTTTTAAATTAATTGTAAAGCAATAATAAAATCTACTATTCAAATAATTTTCTCCTATTCTCAAAACACATTGGAATTGCTTTCAATAAATTGTAATTCAAAATTGTTATACTTAGCAAATACATTTCATTGAACCCATATATTTGTGTATATGCATAAGAAATTTAATTTCTTTATTATTTTTCTACTAGATTTTATTTATTATTAAATACAAATAGTCAAGTATTTTAATTATTTTTAAATTGAAAATTAAAATATGGAAAACTGATAAACAAATTATTTAGTAAAAGTATAATTATATTGCGTCTTTGGCCTAGGTACGAGTATTATAGAATTGTATAATAAAATATAATAAACATTACTATGGTTAACCAATTATTATATTAAATTATTTATATAATAATATTGAATAATTATATTATATTATAAAAATTTCATTATAATATTTTTGTTTTTTCATTTCAGGTAAGCAAATATGAAATTTATGGGCGTAAAAGCTTCAAAATTTGAAATTACATCTTTTACTTTTATAACTAAATGAAAATATTAAGGTATTTTAATTTTAAATTTTTATTAAATTCATAGTTTTGTATTATTATAATAATTATAATTATGTAATTAACTAGGTTCATCAAATTTCTTAACCTCTAAGCTGAGAAATTGAGCGTATTACAGGAAAAATATGAATAAATGTCGCCTAAATGTATGCAATTTTTTAGATTTTTTTTTTTAAATTGAATCAAATATTTAGTGAATTACCTATTTCTTTCTTTTACAATTTATTAAATTTAAAAAATTAATTTATGATAATTTCCTTAATTTTTGACAATTTATTTATTTATTAGATTTTGTGACAATTTTATTAGTCTCAAATATATAGAACTCTAAAAATATATATTTTATAAATGCATTATTAAATTTTTTTACGAAAGAACCTGTTAATATTTATAATTATATGCTAAATGTCAAATTTAAATGTCATATTGTGACAATTAATTGAAAATGTTTTACAATTCAAAATTAGAAAAAAAAATTTTTATTTAATTGGCGATCTGTTAATATGAAGTATAACATAATAATTATTGACATAATAATTTTTAATATGAACAAATTACATAATTATATATAAAAAATTACATTAAACATATAGTTATTAGATTATTTTCAACATAAATGAAATATAAGATTATTGGAGAGATTATTAGATAAATTAAATAAAAATTGTTTTCATTGCATTTATAAATTAAATATATTTGTTATATTTATGAAAATATAATAATATTAAATTTACATGTATATATAATTCAACATATATACATGTATACTCTAAACATTCCTATATAAATTTAATTTAAAATAAATTTACATAAATGTCAATAATTCGACCATGTCTCTATAATATAATTTTTCTTTTCTTCTCTATTATTTTTCTTTCCCTGTTTTTTTCTTATGTACATGCTTATCATTTCTCCCCACCAATCTATCCTATATTATACTATCTTTTTCACTCAACATTTTCTTTCTTTCTATCTCTTATGTTTTGTTTTCTTTTACTTCTTTATATATATTTTATTCCAATTTTTCCGTCATTGTCATTTATTCTTGAATGTTTTGACATTCTATTATCCTGACTGTCTGTATGTTATGTAAAATATAAGAATAATATTTAAGTATAAATTGGAATCTAAAGCGATGTTATGTACATAAGTACATAGTATATTTATGTACATGCATATGTAAATACAAGAAGAAGAAGAAGGAGAAGAACATATAGTCGTCGTAATACGCGACGTAGTTTCTTTTCCATTTTATTATGTTACTTGTTTCTTTTATATATGCTTCAGTTTTTTTCCTTTGTTTCACATTATGTTTGTTGCCGTTTGTTACCGTTATATGTTGTTATGTTGATTTGACAAAAAAAAAAAAAATAGAAAATTTGCTTTATTTTATATATGAAAAAATTCACACAATTACATGGCCACCATATATACAAATAGGACAGAAAGGAAGAGAGCTAGTAAAAGACACAAGAGCGAAATAAAGTGAAAATATAAGAAGAAGAAGAAAAAAAAGACAAAATGAAAATGTTTCTTTCTTTCTTTCTGCCTTGTGTATTTCTTTTTTTCATTTTTATTTTTCCTTGTTTTTCTTGTTTTTCTTCTGAAGAAATAAGAATTATTTAATTTTCTTGTTTTCTTATGTTTCTCTCTTGCTTTCTTTGTTATTTCTTCTTGTTTTCAACGTTTTTACATTATTTTTTTGTTGTAATTTAGTTTAAAATGAAAACGACGACAAAAAAAAAAAGAAACGAGAAACAAAAATGAAAAAAAAATTTTTTGAGACAGAAAAGAGAAAATCTCATGTTAGTTGTTAGCGAGGGCATAGACAATCAGCTTTAAATTCTTAATACCATTAATGTATGTAAGTACGTATGTAAATATGTATGTACAAATGTATGCAAAAATTTATATAGATATTTATATAGAGATGAAAAACGTAGAATTATACAAAACGGTTTTTAACATGAAAATATTTAAAAATTTCTTGGAATGTAAATGAGAAAAGTTTTTATGTACTCAGTATATATTGATATATGAAAATTATCGAAAACAGATTCATATACATGTACATATAATATCCCAGTCAACAAAGAATTGGAAAAAATAAAGGATTGATTACGGGGAGTAATTGTATATTTCTTTGAATTTTTGTAAAGTTTTTGGAGTTTAAATTTTTAATAGTATATAGAGCAGCATAGCATACATATACTTATGCAAAATTCCAATTACTCTTTTCAATTTTTTTCAAATTCTAATTATTGTGTAATATTTTGATGTAATAGCCGCCAATAAACTTTCACTTTATTTAGCAGACATGTAAGTGGCTGTCATCTCATAAATAACATCACGGCACGAGCACGAGCTGCTTTTAGACATTACCATGATTTGTATAAATTACGAGTACATTAAAAAATTTTTTTCAGTGTGTGTATAGTTTTTGCGAATTTATACATGTGCTCTAGAAGAAATTTAAACATATATTCCAATTAACAGATATAAAATAAAATTCCTAAATTGTCACAATTTATATACACACTTACTAAATAAATCTACATATACAATATACGTATGCATATAAATAATTAATTCGCAGATACATACGTAAACATATCAAATACATAGTATGTAAATGCACATATGTATTTATATAAGATAGAAAAATAAATTTGAAATAATTTAAAAAAAAAACTTTGTCAAAATATTAACAGTGTATTTTATATAAGAGCTTTCAATTTATATGATAGATGCTGTGATGACAACTGCAAATCATCAAAAATCTCTTGTCAAATTGTCTGTTCTTCTTTTGTTTTTTTATTTTTTTTGTCATAATACTTGCAATTTGTGAATTTTTACTGTCATTATGGTAATAAATTCAAATATATATGTATTGTATACGATGAAGTGGATATTGCATTTTGTACATAAAAAAATGAAATAATTTTCGTGGACATAAAATGGAAGTATTTTTATACCCGTATAAGAACTTGTGTTCGAAAGTTATCATAAATTTGCCTTACCTTTTGTAACACTAAAAAATAATTGTCTGACATATAGACTCAAGTGTATTTTTTTGATCAGCGTCGAATTCTGAGTCGATTTCTTCATGTCTGTCAATCAAGTGTCGAACAACTTCAAAAGTTTTTTGGCATTATCTCAGAAATTTCTCGCAAACAGGTATGTATATTATTTGTCTTTACTTGTGGTGATAGCTACTATACAACTTCGAAAGTCATTTGGTTGCATGTTAAAGAAACTATATTTAAATTACAGTGCTGAAATTATTACACAATATGGAAATATGGTCATTATTTTCAGTAAAATATGATATGAGTTTATATGATAATTGCCATATATAATATAACATTATACTGTTACCTGACAAATGTAAAGTGTCACCTGTCAAATGTAAACTGTTACCTGTCATTTGTGAACTGTCATCTGTCAACTGTCATCTGTCACCTGTCAAATGTAAAGTGTCACCTGTCAAATGTAAAGTGTCACCTGTCAAATGTAAACTGTCACCTGTCACCTGTCAAATGTAAAATGTCACCTGTCAAATGTAAACTGTCAACTGTCATCTGTCAACTGTCATCTGTCAACTGTCACTTTTTAAATATCAAAATATATCTAATGTCAAATGTCAAATTGCTCTTAATAGAGATTCGTTTTGTACCATTCGGATTAAATGAAAAGTTCCCCAATAAGATATGAATATAACTCAAATAGTTCCCCAATATGTAGAATACATAACAAAATTATTGATAAAGTAAACCATACAATAATACGACTTCATTAATCTGACAGTTTTCTACCATATCAATGCTAATTAATTATAATTAGCATTGATAATTCTAATATTAAACCATTCTAATTCTAATATTAAACCATTCATATATGAAAAATCACAATATTCTTCAATAAAAATTATTATAAATTAGCTTCAAATGAAATAATCTAGGCTAATATTCAACATCAATACTTTATACATGCATAAGTACCGTGATCTCTTTGATATTTCATATTGTTTTTATTCCTGAGTTTTCTATATTATATGACATTTAATATACTTGCCATATTTATTATAATATCCTATATCAAAACATTTGTTTCTTAAGAAAACGTTTCTCAAATCACAACATTATAATTGATATACTTTACTAAATATACTTTTCAAAATTATAGACATTTATGACATTTTTCTATCGCATTTGCTTTATAATGCTCTTAGAATCTTCAAGAAATTATATAGTATACGGAATAACAAAAGAAATTTCTCGATCCTTTTTAATATTTTTCTTTTTCATATAGGAAATTAAAAATTGTATATAATTACATATATTATTACATAGAAGTGATTAGTTAAGTATATGTATATTTGGTGTGAATCTTCTATACATATACAAGTATACTGTATTTATAAATAAGTAAGAGTGATCAATAAAAAAAAAAAATTAAAAGTAACATATAGAATTCGGAATATTTTTATATTCGTAGGAGCAATCAATATACAAGTACGTGATCCTTAAAAATATTTCCAATTTGTCTTTATAATATATTAAGTAATAAAATGATTGTTATTCCATTTGTAATGTTGAACTTTAATTTTGCAAAATTTGTTGCAAAAATTTGTATGTTTTTTAAATTTAATACAGGGGCGGTTACAATTTTTATTATAAATATTGTGAGCCCTTACAGCCTAAATATTAATATCGAGCAAAATTATATACCGAATTGTAAAATTTTGACAAACTACAAAATGTTATATTTGATCTTTATGTCATCGATTCCCGCGCCTACATAAAAAACAATCGCTAGTTTTCATCATGCTAAAGACCATTTTCATCAAAAATAATTTTTTATTTCTCTCCCATACTTTTTAAATGTCTCACAGTTGCATTGAACCAAAAAAAAAATTATTTTTCTTTAGAAAATTCTTTTTTTTTTTTTATTTAATTCTTGTGCACTTTACAAGGATTTTAAAATATCAGGATTCAAAGTAAAAATAAGTTTTATATTTTTGCTGTCGTTTTCTTTCTCAAAATTTCCACTGTTTTCATTTCTTTTTTCTTTTTTTTTGTATATCATTGCTTTAAGGACTAAACCAAATGAAAAGCGAACTTATTATATCCTTGCACGCGAAAATGTTTTTTTCCTTTTTTGTGTTTTTTCCTTTCCTTTTTTTTTGTTCCTTTTTTCATATATTTTATCTTTTGCCTTTAAACACGCGTCCTCTTTCTCGTTATCATTTCGTTAGGTCTATATTATGTGTAACAATCTATATTTTTTTTTATTATTTTAGTTTTTATTAGATATGTAAGTATGTATTGTACGCCGTATGTAGTTACAAATGTTATAGAAAAGTATGAGAATTGCGTTTTCTCTTTTTTCGATTCTTACTTTATTTTAATTTTATTTGGAAAGGAAAAAATATAATTTTATTTTTTTTTGTTCTGTTCTAATTCTTTTTTGTCATAAACGTAAGAAATGTGAGTATATGTTTGTGGGCTCTTTTGTGTATAAATATATTATAGTAGTGATATTGTGTTAGTATTAAGTTTTAATACATATTTACAGGGTGTTGTTAGAAATATGTTAGAAAAAATACAATTTGTCTCTTTTGAAAACCATAAAAACCCCAAAACGTCTGCATGATATTGAAAATTACAATTTGCAGTAGCTTAAGAACGTTTTATAAGTAAAAAATATTCACACAATGTAAGGGCATTATAGAAATAATTGAGGAAGAATTTAAAGTGATAACCTGTTCTTAAAGTGATCATTTATTCTTAATTGCACAATTTGAACTTTTTTTTCGGTGGATAAATTAGAGAAACAATTCTTCAAAACTATGAATTTAATAATTTTGACCCATACAAATTACATTCGAATAAAATTAACCATTTTAAAACTATTAATGAAGTGAAATATTTTTAAATTTCATACAAAATTTCTATCTGGTCCATAGCCGCCGTTTCCTTTAAAATTAATCCTTAAAGACCCCATGTAAAAAAAAATATGCTAATTTTATTTATCTACAAACATTTTTATCTATATTGTACATGAATTGAAAAATTATATTAAATATAACAAAAAGTCAGTAGAGGGGGAGGGGGGGGCGGCAGAGAATCGAAAAAGAAAAAAGATGTAGGCAACGATCGTAATGATAAAATTGAGTGTAGAATTTTTGAAAGTAAACAGGGATGTTTATATACGGTCAGAGAATATAAATTATCCTTTTTTTTGTTCCGTTTCTCTTCTTTACTAAAATTGTTTGTTTTCCGTTCTTACTTTGCCTTTTGATTATTTTCAATAATCTATTTTTGTATGGTGGCAGTTCACTTTTTTCCTTTCTACTTTGCCTTTTCTCATCAATTTAAGTATGTGACATGTGATTGTATTAGTATTAATTTTTTTTTTTGTATTATAATAAATTTTTCATCTTCAATATACTTTTCATTTAGAAATTTCAGAATTATTAGTCTAACAACGTACCAAATAAGAATCAAAAGAATAAAGGAAAAAAAAGAAGAAAATTCTCTGATCTAACTATAATAGTGTGAATTAGGCCCTCCGTACTTTTTTTTAAAGAATATATGGCAACAAGAAAATGTAACCAACAACAATATAGAATTACGATAATAAAAACAAATACAAGAGAAAGAAGAACAAAATTAACTAAAATGAAAGGAAATAACAGAATATGTCATAGGCATATTAAGTGTGTAAGTATGTATGTGTATAGAGAAGCTTAACATTTCCCAAATAGTTCAAATAATAGGCTTTAGGGGTTAAAAAGATAACAATACAACGAAATTTCTGTAAAAACACAGTAGAAGACAAAAATAATCAGAAATTTGGAAATTTTTCTGGACTTCAATGTCTATGAATTAAAATTTTTCAAGTATTTTTCGGAACTTAAAGCACAATCAAGCGTTATTAAACATCAACCAGCCCTTATTTTGGTGCATACTTGTTAAATAACTCTTAGGAATTTTTTTTTGTTTGCGCCGGTTTGCAATTTGAACAAGAAGTTCTTAATATCCCTAAATTACTTATACTATTAGTCCAACTACCCAACTAATATTGAAACTCGAATATAGACTCAAATCTATCCTCAATCCCTTTCCAAATTACAATCAATCTTAAAAAATTTTTGAAAAATATCATTATATCAATGATTATTGAGAAAAAAATGTGATTATTATTTTTAAATAAATTATAAGTAGACTCATGCTTTGGAAAGAATACAAACATAGGTACATACGTTTTTACATAACATTCATGTCTTATTCTAAATAACAGTAATAACAAATATCGTATATAGAGAAATGCCTCATTCACTTTAATAACATAATTCAGTCAAAAAAAAGGAAATATACTCCAAAAAACAAAAAAAAAACAAATAAAGCAAGAAAGAAAATAAATTAAAAAGTTTCATTTGATGGCACATTGGGTACATACAATATTATTATGTAGATATACTCTGAAGAACCATTAAAAAAGGACGACTATTTTATTTCCTTTTATATATTATATAGTATTCATATATAAAATTACATATATATTATAACTACATGTATAAGAATCATAATACATAATAATGTGTAAAAAGTTTTTTATCATTTGTTACAAAAATACAGAGTGTTTCAACTAAAACTATACGAAACATTAGAGAAAGGTACATTCTAATAATCATTAATTCACAATAGAGACTGACGCCTCCGTTTAAATTTTGTTTAATGGCAATTAGACCTACTTAAAATAATTTACAGTTCGAATATTATTTCATTCTAAAAAACACTCAAAAATTCACCATAAAAATTCACCATAATTCAAACGATATTACCTCAGTTTGGAGATGGAGAACAACAGAACAGAGTTGAATGGCGTTTACTCAAAAAAATTCCCATATAAATATAAAATAATAAATCAAAATATAAAATATTTGTTTCTCTTAAAATTTAATGAGAATGAGATTTATACCTCATAGTATGGTAAAATAAAATGAATGAGTGAAATTATTCTTATCAAAAGAGTGAAGCATTATACTCAATTATTAAACTTCTCTCATTTGAATTTATCAGTGAGGTGAGAACTTACTACAGTCATCATTGACAAATCCTGTATAAAACATATTGAAATTTACATACATACATACATGTATTCATAAAGGTATTAAAATTTTACAATCATTAAACAAAAATAAAAGCAAAAAACAAAATGAAAATAAAAATTGTACAATTAAAGAAGAGCAGCAGAAAATTATAGAATGTAATTTCATAAAAAAATTATGTATGTAATTGTGTTTATGCTTAACAATATTATATTAACTTGAATAAGTATACATACACATCTATATACACCTATATATATATATATATATATATATGTTTTATTTAAAAGGTTGATTGTACTAATGGGAATTTTATATTTTCTTTACCTCCATCCCCACTCTCCCTAAAAAAAAAAAAACCAAACCATCTTTTCGTTTCCGTTATCCTTTATCCTTTAATGTACTTTTTTTTCTATTGTTACTTTACTTGTATACTTTATTCCCTCATTTGTTTGCTTTGTTTCAAAATTAAACTTTGATAATTTATACGGCAAATAATTTAACTAAAAAGAAAAAAAAAATAAAAAAAATAAAATTAAATTAAAATAAAAGAAAAAAATATAAAAATTGAATAGAAAATTTAGACTAGATAATTTTGATAGTAAATTTTTTTTTTAGACACTATATTCGTATATATTTTATTTGCGAATAATTAGCAAATTTTTCTCTGTGTATGTGTATATGAAAATTTATTCATTTTGTAAAAATTTTAATTGCCATATTACTAAAATATTGTCATCTGATTTTTGTAATTAAGTGATGGCGTACTTATAGTTTTGCAATATACTTATGCAATTTTTGAATAAAGACGATTATAAGAGAGGAAAACGTCAGTTCTTGATATTTAGTATAATATATAACGCATATATAGCAATTCATGAATTAAAAATTTAAATATAATTTTCAAAAGTATTACGATTTTAATGAAAAAATATTGTAGTTTCCAGATCTAAAGTCTAGAATGGGTCTAGAAAATTAAGAATACTGTAAATATTTGTAAACAAATCATTGGCAGTTACTTGAATCGTCAACCTAATAAATATATTGAAAAATTTCCATTATTTCCAAATCATCAAAAATTTTAGTTATATGTATGTATATTTTTAATTATATATTTATCCTCTTCAACATTCTAGGACAATATATGAAAATATTTTATGAAAATCTATGAAAAATAAAATTATGTACTAAAAATTTTGTAGCAATACAAAAACTTACGAATAATCAGAAATAGACTGCAAAAACTGGTTCATTCTGTATCCCCAATTTGTTACGATAATCTTCTATATGTAACAAAAAAAAAAATTTAGCCAGCCGAGCGTTTACCTTAATTTTTCAAAAGATGGCTAAAATTTCATTGCTGTTGGTTTCAATATTTTTTATTTTAGAAAATTTATTTAAAATTATTCTGACAATTTGTGGATTAAGCACTAACTAACAATTAAAGCAAAGGAATTTTTATTTTCAATTTCGAATTGAAAATTTTTTTTTTGTAATATTTAAATTATTGTTCATTATTTTAATTTTAATGTTATACATACTTAAATTTATTATGAAAATTATGTTTTATTGCATATTTATCATAAAAAAATATGACAAGCCTAATATTGCAATAAATTTTCAATAGGTCACCTCTGCGCCACCTCTGTGCCATCTCTGCATATAAAATAATAATTGTATATGCATTCATAGGTGTACATAATAAAGGTGCATGTTTACAACTTTATATAAATTTATTATTATTTATTTATTCTCATAAATTCCAATCTATATTGTAAAAGAAAATAAGAAGGTCAGATTTATTCATTGTTGTTATTATTTTTGTTGCCATTTTTTCTAATAATTTGATTTATGAAAATATTTTGTTTTTTTTTGCTTTTGTGTTGTTCCTTAGAAAAATAGCCGAGCCCAGTTTTCTTCTCCTCTCACTCTGGGTTTCTGATTTTCTCTGTTTTTATTCAAATGTTCAAAGGCAAACAAATAAATAAAAAAGGACGAAAAACAAAACAAGAGAAATTAAAAAAAAATAAGAAAAAGAAAACAATTGGAGGATTTATTTTGTATTTTTTGTATTTATTTAATTTTTATTTTTATTTATTTTATAAGTTTTATTATGTTTTTTTTTTCTGATAAAAGAAAAAAAGAAGAAAAGAGAACACCTTATTTAATAAAAAAATTATTATGTAGGTCGACATTCCGATTTTTTTTTTCATTCTTTTTAATGTTTGTTTTCTGCATTTTTTTCTCTATAAATTTTTTGGATGTATTTATGTGAAAATTATAACTAATTTAGGACACAGAATAGAGGGTATATAAATTAATTTTTTCTTCTTAAAGTTTTCGAAAAAAATTAAATAAATTTAATTTAATTCTTATTGCAAAATGTAAAAGAAACGTGTTTAATTGCACATTTCATTATCATATGAGGTTCCGGTTCACAAAACTGGAATGGAAATTTCATTGATTTCTATAAAAATTTTCTAAAAATGCTATAGTTTGCATGCTAAATGTTATCTTTGTTTGAAAAGCACTTTCAATAACTAAAAATTACTATATGAATTTTAAAAGTTGCCTCCATACTAATCGATTTACTTAAAAATTCTTAAAAATTCATATGAAAATTCACGACTTAAGAACATAATCAATTGAATTATATTTACAAACATATTTCTGGCCTCTTCACTTGACATTTCTGGTAGAATATCAACTGCAAAAACAGGGAAAATTGAACTCTCTTTTATGTACTCTGATCTGCCGGGAAGATAAGGAAACGACTCGAGATATTCTGTTTTTGACTGTCTTACTTTGATTGTCAAGAGGTATAGATGGTTTTTCTAACAATTTTATTGTGGAACCTCAGATCCAAATCCTCATCGTTGAGTGAAATCTCCAGGTTTGTACTCAGGACAGGGGCAATATAAATGGGAAATGAGATGGTTACATGGCTAGCTGAGATTGTCAGAAGAGAAGAGTTCCTTGACCCATATCCCCTCTCTTCAGTTATCATCAATCTTAGGTCTACAATATTTTCAAAAATTTTGTAAAACTCTTTAAATTTCTTTTAACAAAATTCACTAAAAAAATTTTTTAGAAACAAAAATTTTCAAGTTAAAATGCAGCCAATTGAATGTTTTCAATTCAATTACGTTTTAAAATTTTTTCCGATTTTTTGACAAACACGAAAAAAAAAAATAAAGAATTTATTCGAATTTTTTAGAAAAAACCATAGTAGAAAATGGAAAATATTTTTAATTATGGCTGTCATGACATAAAATTTTCTTCCAGAATGATTTTTTTTTATTGCTTCTGTGCATTCTTTTGTTTTCTTTATAGCAATTTAAAATACTCTTAATTTTATTTATTTTCCTTCTTAGCATTTTTTTATGTTTTCCTCAAAAATTTCATAATTTTTATTTTTAATATATTTTGTTAATTCTTTTCCTCTACAGTTTGAATCAATCCCTTTCTCCTTCTATTTCTCTCTCTATATAATCTTTAATAGCTCTGAAACTCAATTAAGTCCATACATACATGCATTCATTTAAGAACAATTTATTAAATAAAATCCATAAATAACATTGTATATAAAAAAAATAAAATGCACAACTGTACATGAAATATGAATAGGAAAAGGACATAAAAGGACAGCGAATAGACGCAAACGATATACAAATAAAGAAAACAACAAAAGAAAAAAATAGAGAGAGTCTCCAACATAACAAATCAAATAAACAGCTTTATGAGCTGCCAGAAATGCAATTATTTTTTGGACATTCAGACACAGTGCATAACATAAGATTAGCAAATAATAACAAAAAAAAAATAATGACAAAAAATTTAATATTATCAAAAAAAAAAAAAATTTTTTTCAAAAAATTTGAAACCTCTCTCACCCTCTTCCTTTTTAGCACTTTTCCAAAAAATTTTTGAAAAAAAGTGCTTATTAGTTTCACTCTGTCCGTCCGTCCGTCCGTCCGTCCGTCCGTCCGTCCGTCCGTCCGTCCGTCCGTCCGTCCGTCCGTCCGTCCGTCCGTCTGTCCGTGTGTCTGTTTACAAAACTTCTACACCCTTGAAGATAGAAAGCTGAAATTTTGTACTTATATAGGTCTTTACTAGAAACTTATTTCCGTAGAACAAAATTTTTACCTATCTCCCCCCCTCTAGAAGTTATATCCCCCCAAAACAGTAAAAATGGCCCTTTTTAACTATTTGTTGCAATGAAACCATAAGCATTTTTGAAATTTTGTAAGCGCACAAAGGCAGCGGGTTGCTTCTTCTATCGCGGCATGCTATACTTGAACTTTAAAAAAACAAAATGGCCGTTCAAATTTACCGTTATCTAAAGTCTTTTTTTTCCAAATTTTTGATTTGGTTTTCCTTCTAGACCTCAACCTGTAGAAGCCTAAAATTTTAGGGGCTTTTAGACATTAACAAATAGTTTATTTCGTTAGAAGAAAATTTGCTTCCATCTCCACCCCCTCTCAAGTTATCGTCTCTTGAAATTTGTAAAATTTGAATTTTTGACACCTTATATTTCCGAAACTGAAATCTTTTTCAAATTTCTATAAACACAAAAAGCTAACGGTAAATTCCATGACATTAAAAAATATAATTATTTTTCTTAACTCACACAATTAACCCTTAAAATCGAGCATTATGTTAACCCAACTTTATATTAATTTTTGCTTTATTTCAAAGACTGCATAAATCGTTCATCCTAAATATATGCAATCCTAGAAATATTTTTGTATATGAATGAAAATAATTTTAATAGTGTGGTGGATATACATAGACTGTATTTAAAAGCAGAATTTTCACTTGTTGAAGGGAAAAGTGCTACAATACAAACCATTGGTTTGACTCAACTTTATTTTAATGATTTTTTGTATACGAAATCTACTCTTAGTTCAAGATCTACAAATTATCTGAATGAACTCTCATATTTGTGTGGAACTATATGACATTAAATAAACGTATATATATAGCTATAAATATTACATATATTAATTTTTTTTTCACATAAGAGCATAATGCATAAGGCAAATAGATAATCCAATAAATTATATAAAATTTGGCTTACTCCAAATAGAAGCATGAAACCTACACAATAAAATTGTCTGTATGATTTTTATTTTAGCAAAGTCACACATAGAAAACTTGGAAAATCATCACGTTTTGAGAAAGACAATGGAAATCTCTTCAAGTTTCTTAGTAGTTTAAAAATATTTGCATTATAAAATAAAGTAAAATGCGGCCCGAGTAAATACAACAGATTTACTGAAGAACTATGATGAACAACAAATTCTTGTACATAAAACTTTTAAAGTAACTAAAATTTCAGTTATAACGGTTTCAGAGAGAATAACTTGTATTAGTCAGAATCAGGCAGGCATGTATTAGTCAAAATATGCGTAAAGAAATAGAATATTTTTGAAAATTTAACATGAAATCTTGCATAGAACTACAAATTTCAAAAACAAAATTTGTCGGCAATCAGTACTCGTATTAATTTGAGCTAGAACCGGAAATAGATAAAAAAATTTCCAAGCAAATGAATCCATTAACTGATCCTAGATTTCCAAAATTACACATATATTCCAATATTAATGCATAAAATTTCTTAGTTTCCATTCGAGTAGCATTAGAAAACTAAAACCGAGCAAAATTCCGACAGTATTACGACAGTATTACGGCAGTATTACCTTAAATTTTTAAGATTACCCCCCTTTCATTACATGCTTAATTACATACATTTACCGCACAATATATTTATATATGCACATTCTAAAAATGAAATATTTAACAGTTTAAGAATCTTTTTAAAAAAAATTTATTTTTTATATTACCACTTTGACATAGCCAATGTCCAGAAATTCAAAATAAATTTAGAAAAAAAAAACTTGCAATATATGAGAAATGTCTACACAACAATACCCAATATAACCTATCCACATATCTAACCAAAAAAAAACAAAAAACACTTAAAAAGATTACAATAACAGCAAAATAGAAAAAACAAACCTTATAGAATCAAAATTTTTTCCGTCATGGTAACATGCATTAGTACACATGTGAAATGGTTATGGTGGTAATTTTTATGTCTAGTATAGACCAAACATACTACTTGTATAAAAATAAATTCACATATGAAAACTTTTCATATACAAATTATAAGACCAAGTACAACATATTTCATTTTCAGCATAGCTAGCCAGTAAAAAACAGAAAACAAAAAATTCACATTCATAGCTTCCATATTAAAATGTATGTATGTATATAAGGTCCATTTAGGAAACGTTTACGAGGTCATTTTAATCTTTACTCAAATGTATCGAGAAACAAAAAAGAATTCTTTTTTTCGTGTGGCACATGCATAAAAAGAATAAAAATGTAATATTAATTTTCAAAAGTTTAGGATACACACACAGCAGCTTTTTGCATAAAAATGTAATAAATACTGTGTGACACTCTGAAAATTAACAAAAAAAATTTTTAAGATTCTGGAAGAAATTTTTTTTTTTGTGCTTCTATACTTGTCTTGTAATGACATTTTTTTTTTCTGTAATGACGCACGTAAATTTAATTTAATTTCAAATTTTGTTTCTTCTTCAATAATCTGCTTTTATACATACATACATACATGTATGAAAGTTTTCTGACAAATAGTTGATGTTTTAATGGTATGAAAATAATTTCTTTTAACAGTTTAAGATAAAAATGAATAGCATGACCATATCAAGAGTTTTGAATTTTAAAAGCAATCAAAGACTTAACCGTTTTTCCTTGTTTTTTTAACACTCCTGCAATTTCTGTCAACACACTTCTCTTCCAAGTATTTCTTGGTCTTTTTACAGTTTTTGATCCCTACGGGTTCCATTCTATTGCCTGTCTTGCTATGGAATATTCAGGCCATATATATTTTCTTTTCTTAATTAGTTTCTCCATTGGCCACTCTATTCTCATATTGACTACAAGTTATTGTTTGATATTGTATTTGGCCAGAACACTCTACATATGTTCCGGAGGCACTAATTCATGAAAACCTGCAATTACTCTATGTTTTTGTAGTTGCCTAGCCAGGTCTCACTACCATATAGAATGAAAACACTAAAACATGCGAATCCCAAAATAATGAAGGAGACGAATGGAGGAATATATGCACTCATAAAACACAAATCTTCAAATTCAAAATTTATTGAAATTATTAAAAATTGTTAATCTTAAACAAATTAAATTTCAAAATCTTAATTTTTTTTTAAATTTTCCTTATATGCAATTTAAAATTCCAACTAAATATTTGATACTTGTCCTACTAAAATTTTTTGTTTTTGTTCTTTTTTTGTATTGCAATACAAAATTTAGTTAATAAATAGAATTTAAAATTTTTTTAGGTTTTTGTATACTCATATAAGGTACACAAATCATACAAACGCTTTTAAATTAAAAAAAAAAATACTGTAAATAAGCTAAACAACCATTTTAATAGTTTACTCTTTATAGAAGGTTCTTTAATATTAAAGAGCTTATACAACAAGAGGTAGTATACATTTAGTTGTATTAAATTTTTAATATGAGAATTTTTAATAACAGTACCATTAAGAAGTTTAGCAAATTGCAAAGTAGAGCTGCAAAGCATTCTAATAATTTTTTATGTGGTTAAATCTGACTTAATATTTCTTAAAAATTGCTTAATATTTGAAAATATTGATTAAAACTTCTTAAAATAAAAATAATTTTAATTTTTTTTGAAAAAATTTTTTATTTTTTACAATAATATTCGTGCTTGCTCTTACACTTTCGATTTTATTACAAAAATAAAACTAATTACACTAAATTGCTTAATATGCTAATGTAAGTGAAGATGTGAATCACAAAAGATCCTATAGGTCGACGTGAAAAGGACTTAAAGGCCTCGGTCACCTACAGAAGAAAATCACTTCGTGCTTTGTTAGAATAAAAATTTATTTTTAAAAAATTTGGACATTCAAAAAAATTGCATACCTTCAGGCGAACATAAATTGAAATTTTTAAATTTTTCATACAAAACTAGCTACTATTTAAAGATGGAAAATGAATTAAAAAAATTCAAATTATTTATCTTGAGATTCATGTTATATACTAGAAAAAAGGTATATAACAATTTAATTATTATTTAGTTAATAAACTTTATATTTCATACTTATAAAAATTAAATGTCTAAAAACTTTTTAACAATATTGTTAAACTATAACATTATTATTATTATTATTATGTTGTCCATATTATACACTATAAGCATTTTACATAGACCTGCATAATATATATATATATATATATCACTAATATTTATATATATATCACATATATATTCACAAACATTGTATGCTTAAACATGCATATTTTATTTGTTAAAAATTTCTGAAAATAGAACAGAACTTTTTTTTTAGAATACAAAAAAAAAAAAGAATTTTATATGTTAGGTTTCCATTTTTAGGTTTTATTTTTTTTATTTGTTATATTTTCTTCCTAGTTTTCCGAAATACGCTATAAATATTACATATATTGCATACACAAAAAAAGAGGCAAAAACGCAAGGTGATTCAAATGTTGTAGACTGCTACAATGTTTCAGTAAATGCAAAAATCTTCTGGGAAGCGGATGAGCTTATTTGAAACTATTTTACCCTGCTATTGTTGTATTCAAACTTATAGAAACTTATTGTCTACAAAACTGAATAGTTATCCTTAAAATAAATCAAAAATTTTAAGCAAAATTTTATGATTTTGGAAAGCGTATGCTTTTGACGTGAAAATTCAAAGTTATCATTTGCTATTTCCACATCTAATATACATATTGTGGTATATTACTTTAAAAACACTCTGTATTTAGTCTTGTATATATTATATACCTGTAAGACTCATATACATATTATTATTATACAAATATTTTTTTTTCTTTTAAACATTTTTCATAAAATGCTGAAAAAGTTTTATTCACGTTTTGGGTTTTTTAGATTTTTCTCTCTCTCTCTCTTAAGAATATTTATGTAATATATTAGATATATATATATATTTATACAAAATATATGTTTAATATATTATAAGGGCCCTGATGTTCTTTATTGTACAATATGTCACAAAGGGTTATCGGTCCTTATGGACTTTAATACTTATTCATTTCTATAATACGTACATAATAAATCGTATTTTTATATATGGTCAAAAATAATTTTTCTCTAGATATATATATATATGTGATATATTACATTTTTATAAAATACAGGTGAATATATACATATATATATATATATATATAATGTTATAATTATTGTAACATTTTACCATTTTCATATTTGTACATATTTACATATTAATATGCTAAAAGAGTTTTTATTTTAACAGTATATAACAGTATATATGCAAGTATAAAATATTATTAAATTAGAAATATATTGTGTGGGTATATACATACTTATAAAGTCTATATAAGTAATTATATTGCCAAAATAATATTTTAAGCATATATTATATAAGAAGAATATTTATAATGGAAACAAATTCAGATATATATATATATATCTAGATATAGTATATAAAAGAATTAATTGTGTCTATTATAATGTTTTGTGTTATATTCACAGGATAAGGAAGGTATGCAATATTTTTTATGTATGTATATACCTGTATATATAAATATTGTTTTTAACAACTTCTTATATTTCTTATGATATATTAATATAATATAATATATAACACAATATATATTGAAATATCAATACAATTTTCATATATTAAAAGCATTTAATTATATAACACAATTCAAGTTTAATATTCTTGTTATATATTCCTAAATTAAAGATATTAAATTATTTTACATTATATTAAAAGAAATTTTGTAACTTAATTAAATCAAATTTTCTCGGAACTAGCTATTTAATAGTTGATTCTGAAAGAATAATATGATATATATACCTTTCTGTTATATGTCTTATACAAAAATTTTTATTTAATTCTACACAAAACTTCCTTTTAGTAATTCAAAATGAAAAAAATTCGGTTTACACATTTTAAGCCTCAAAAGTACATGATATATAATTCGAACTATCTACTAAAGTAGACCTTTAATTGCTTAACAGTTCAGATGAACCCTTACTAATTATTTAAAGAGAATAATATAAAAAAATTTTGTTAAGATTTTTGAATTCTTTTGAATGAAAATTTTTTGATATTAAATTGTAATTATTAAATTTCGAATTTTTGGAAATTATTAAAAATTTCTTTAATACTTAATCAAACAAATATAAAATTTCAAAAAATTCAATCTACATTCACTATATAAGAGTCTAATTAAGTCCTTCTTTAAAATATTCAATTATTTAAGTCTAGTCTAAAATAATTATGAATAAATTTATGTATACTAAGCGATGGGAAATTAATATATGAATTTATGACCCCATTTACTAATTTTGAAGTGCTTTTAAGACCTATATTTCTCCAAAACATGTGGAAACGAAAATGAGAAACTGTATCCGGCTCCGGAAGGACCATAAAATGTTAAATACTTTGAATACTTGGCCATTACTATAGCATTTAATACTTGACACTGTTACTACTATAGATTACAATGAAAATATGTGTCAAAATTGTTGGGTAGCAAAATTACAGTGTTAGGTCAAACGAATAGAAAACATACAGAATTAAATATATTTTGAAAATATTGAAATAATTATTTAATGAACATTATAATGTACAATACTATTAACTATTGTAGCTATTTATTGAAATAGCTACAATATAAAAAATTAGTTAAGTAATCTAAGTATACAATTATCAAAACCTATTGCAATTTTTTATTAATTTTGAAACTCAACAAAATAAATAAGGTAAATGTTGAACGAAATTTTAGGTATATCTGTTTATTAGGGAAAGCAGATATTTTTACTCATATTACGATATTTTTTTAGCTCATAATTCTTTTGACGTGATACTACGCATTGAAAAACGATTATTGCATATACCATATTCCTATTACATACTACTTAAATATTTTACAAAGACATACTCTAACCTTAAATTAAACGCATACAAAAATATTATTCTGTATGTATGTAGTATATAAATTTTCACTTTCGTACATACTGTCTTACATAAGTTATTATTTTTCGAAAAAAAAAAAAACACACAAAAAATTCTCCAAAGTATTATACACGAATTTTATAATATTAGAAATAATGAAATTGTTTTGTAAAGAAAAACAAAAAAAAATATTTTCCAAGGATATTGTATATAAAAAACAAAAACAAAAATCCTTTGATCTTAGATGTTTAATTTCATCTGAAAATTTCGGAAAAATTCTCTTTCTTTGAAAAATATTCTCCTACACTGCCTCTTTGGGAAATAATTTTTTCCTTTTATTTTTCTTCTCTCGTTTTCTCTCGTTCTGTACACATAGACACATATACATTTAAACTCTCATAAAAAATACATCACTTTTTGAATTAGCTGATTAGAAAACACAAATCAAATTAAAAAAAAAAAGGAAGACAAAAAAAAAACAATAAATAAATTATCCTTCAAAAAAAAAAGAGAAAATTTATTTTCATATTATTGAAAATTATTAAAGCATAATTAAAAAATACTTGAATTTAAGGCACGTACAAAATTTATAAAAATTTTTGAAGAGAAACAAAAAAATAAAATTTAAATTGAAAAATTTTTATGCCTACTTTTGTGATCAAATATTTTCGAAATAATTATTTTTAAATTATTTAAAAAATTTTCTTTAAAGAAAATTTTTTTGACTACATGAACACATAAGGTTTTTTTGGAATACGAAAATTTCAATTTGCAAAATTTGCTATATTACCCGTCAATATTTAATTTCATTGGATGATAGACGACATGAGTAGGCACAGCATTAGCACCCTCGAAATTTGATTTTTCAAATAAAATACAAAATTTTTGGTATTATGACGAGGTAGCACTATCTGTTTGGTATTGTATAGCATGTAATATAAAATTAAAATTTTGAACTCATACACTTAAAAACTATTTTGAGTTTTGAGCTCAAGGATAAATCAAAACATAAAAGAACAAAATCTTTTTTTAAAAACAACATTTTTCATTGTATAACCCAAATTATTCAGTACTATTTGTAATAATATTAAAAAACAAATTATACCAAGGATCCAAAATGAAAATTAAAAATTTTTCAGAAAAAAAAAATATATTAAGTGGAAAAAATTATTTCTTGTTTCTATAATTTTTGTATAACATTTTAGTTTTGAAAAGTAAGTACACTTTATGAAAAAATTAGAGAAATCAAAAGTTTTATTTAAAGAATAAAATGTGCGTTTTGAATAATCTTTATGAAATATGAAAATTTCTTTTAAAATCATCAAATGCTACTATTTTTCTCTAAAGAATTCTGAAATTTAAATTAAAAGCTAAAGCATTTTAAGTATTCTTGTCAGACTAGGTAATTTTTTGTAAATTATTGTTTTCATATAAAAATGTAAATTCGTAAATTTAATAATTCAGTTTGTTAAATTATATCCAATATATAGAATTTAACTCTTCGTACAGTTTCTCCGTAACTGTTATATTTATTTTGAGAGCTTTACATTCTTTACAAATATTATTCTATTGCACCATCATCATCATCATCTTGTGGCACTATAGCTCGGGGTGAGCCTTGGCCTTCTTCACTATATTCTTCCACATTTTTCTATCCTGGGCAGTCGATTTCCAGCTCATAATATTAAGTTTTCTACAATCACTTTCGATGTTGTCGGCCCACCTAGTTCTAGGTCTACCTCGTGCTCTGCTGATATAGGGCACAGTGTTGAAGATTTTATATTGTGCCCTGTTTTCACTCATCCTTACCACGTGGCCAGCCCATCGAAGCCTCTGAGCCTTTGAAAAACGTACAATATCCTCCCCTCTTAAATAATCGTTTATCTCAGCATTAGATCTAATAGCATATTCACCATTTTCAAGCCTTTTAGCACCAAGAATTTTGCGCATAACTTTTCTTTCAAAGACTCTTAAAGAATTTTCTTCCGCTGCCGTTAAGGTCCAAGCTTCACAACCATATTGCACCAAAGTACTTTATATTCATACAATCAAATAACTTGACTCAGTAACCTTAAAAATTTTTTTCATATCAATAGGCGATAATCTGGCTCAGCTGGCTGGCTGAGTGAGCTGCAATTTTACGTACACAAGAGGCCCAAACAAATTCACATTACAAATTGCCTACACTTGCTTTCCTGGAAATAATTTTCGGCCTAATAAAATTGATTACGGTAGTTTGATATTTAATCTAGCATTTTATATTTCTGTAATGTGAATAATTTTAACCAAAAGCAAAAATATAAGCGTTTTATAAAATTCTTCCTTTTCGCACAATTTCCCACACTTATGGGTAATTGTGCGCGAAATTACCCATACCTATGGGTAATTATGCGCAAAATTAAAAATTTAGAATGTTTTTAATTACAATAGGAAATTTTTATTAATTCACGTTCAGAAGTATATAAGATAATATAATATAACACAAAATTGCATTCAATTTACTTGTTTCAAAAATATTCAATAAAATTTTAAAATAATCAATTTTTACTTCAAACATAGTGGGCGGGGCCGTATCGGGAAAGAAAATTTTCACGGGAAATTTTTCACTACTTTATTAATTCCTATTTTCACTACTATATTATGAAATATTGCGGTACAATTACTAATAATGTGAATTTGTTATAGATTTTGTCTTATGTTGGATGAAGGGTTTTCCCCATAATCCGTCATTATGTTGGGTAGACAGTGTTGTCACTGACTCTTCGATAAAAGAGTACCAAACTCAATATCCTATAAACGAGTGGATCTCCTTCATAAATTAGAGACCCAAACTCAGTATCCAATAAATGGGTATCCTCTATACATTTCTACACATTAAAATGTCCACTTAAAAAGAAATAAATTATTCCTTTTTAATTTTAAATTTTATCATTAATATATTATGAAAATTGATAATAATACTTAACTACTTATATATTAAATGCGGATATAAGAAAATTTTTTAAAACAAAAGAAACATCAAAAGAATTACAAAAAATCTTTTATAATATTAAGGATAAAAATGAAATCCTTGAATGTATGACTCATAAAAAAAATAATACATAAATTGATTTTTCTCTTTTGTTGTTCTCCCCACCACTACTCTTTATATAAATGCATTCATCTACATAATAATGAAGTGAGAATACAAAAAAAAATTAATAGAATAAGTGTGCAGCCGTGAATAAAAGCAAATATACTTTTTTTTTTCTTTGTGCTATTTGCATATAGTAGTGTTGGTAGAATTGAAAACTTTTAATAACACCTTTCTAATGAAAAAGAAATAATATTTTCACCTTAAAACAAAATCAATAAAAAGTATGGCGACATTCTTATTTTCTTTACTTTCCTATATTGGAATTTCTTGTTGTTTTTTTTTTGTCTTTTTTACCTATTAAATAAATTTCAAAGGAAAAACTTATTATTCATTTTTGATATAGAAAATTTTCTCTGTCATCTATATAATTTAAGAAATTATTACTATATGCGCAATATAATGAAATTCACGTTCTAAATCAATTTTGGAAAGAGCCCAAAATGTTATTTATTTTTTTGGCAGATTTTTGTTTTCATGATTAAAAAGTGGAAGAATGTTATGAAGAATATCAAAGTTATATTGAAAAATAAAATTGCAGATGAAAATTTCCTGCTACTAAATATATAAGTTTCGCCTTCTTTATGTTTATCTAGTCCATAATAATAAACAACAACCAGATTATCACCATAGCCTCGCACATTATACCCCCGTCACACAGCTTGTACAGAAAACCACCCAATACCATTTACCAAAGCAGAGGCGACAAAACTCCTCCCTACGGGCAAATACGCATGACTCGAATAGTGGTACTGACGCCTCCCACATTGGTCGTGATGATTCGGATTCCCAACATGCCCACAATCCATTCAAAAGTAGGCGTCTCAATTCCCTTGTTAGAAACTGCTCTTACTACTGACTTAAAAGAGGTATTGTCGAAGGCCCCTTTCACATCGAGGTAGTACTCGAGGGCTACTTCTTTGGTCTTCAACGTCCTCTCTATCTATTGAGTAAAGCTATGCTGAACAATCTCGGTAGAACTGCTTCTCACGCAGGATGTGGCTTTTATGCTCGTTCATTAATGTATCCATTGACTTCAAAAGAAATAATGTCTGGATTATTGGTCGGTACGACCCAGGGTGAATATTAGAAGGATTAGCCTTTAAAATGAATACAACCCGCATCTTCCTCCACCTATGTTAAATATTAACGTCGCATTAGCTAGGCGTAAATATTTGTGTAAGAATTGGCACCAGTTTCTCCAAGTACTCTTGCAATATTGCATGATTCCATCCCCATCCGGAGACTTACAAAGATTTTCCCAGACAATTTAGCTTGTATTTTCCTAACCTCCAAACACGTTCACCTTCGAAGTGAATTCACAGTTCCCACGAGATCATGTTCCTGTCAACTCACAGCGTTTTTCTGAAAATATATCGGATCAATTATAAGTTTTCGAAACGTTAATTCAATAGTACATATGAATGCTCAATTGTACTGAAGATCCAGTTCAGTTCTTAACAAGGAATATTCGAAATTTTCTGGTCTATAATATACGTTTCATTTTTATATTTGAATTAAAATATTATTCTTTTCAAGAAAAAGTTCCTTGAATATTAAATGTATCAAGAATGATTTTTAAATTCAATTCAGCTTAGGCAATTATTCCTGAATTCATTTCTAAATATTTAAATTTCTGCAATAGATTTAAAAACCATATTCCTGGCAATATGAAACTCGAAAGATTTATTTAAATATTTAAAATCTAAAATTTCTTATTCTTCCATATAAAATCTCAAAAAAGCAAGTCTAATTAAAGACGTACATACACACATTCATTAGCAAATTTTGTAAGTATAGTGTTGGTGTAGAAATTTATTTTTGTTTAGAAAAATTTTAAATACACACATATGTAAATATGTACATAAAAAAACAAATGTTTTAATAAAACCACATCATAAATTTTAATAGTTGGAGTAAATTATAGGATTATGTGGTTTATTCTATTTATTCATTTCTTATAAAAAAAAAAAAATTTCCTCTTTTTTTAAGGTTCTTTTATATTTCGGTTCCATATGAAAAATAAAGTTACGAGGTTTTTGTGGCAAATATAATTATGTTTTTTCTCATATTAATTTTGTATATTTGCAATATTTATATATATATGTAATATATAGTAAATAGATATTATTTCTATAATATTGTCAGTATTTTTTGTTTTTACACAACTCATATATTGTTTACTTGTGTTTCCTTTCTTAGGGAATAATAAAAGAATAACGACAAGTCACATACAAATATAATATAGAGACGTCTATTGGGAATAATTGAAATCGGATCTAAATAATTTTGTGAATGAAAACAAAGATAGAAAAAAATTCTAAATAAAGAGAAAAGAAAATTCTGCTTTGAATTTTTTTTATTTTAAATGCTTAAAAAATTGTAACTTAACGCTAATAAATATTAAAATCGTAAAAAACTGTTATACTAAGAGCATACTTAATTAATTGAATCTAAGTAAATTTAGGTTAGGCTAGGTTAGGTTAGATTGACGCTTCTATTAGATATACAATTAGGACAAGTAGGCGCGTTTTGATATCGTCAGACTTCCATGTTCCCATCCTCACATGAAGCGGCCGTATCCTAAATAAACCGGTTTTAAAGCCGCACATCTGTTTGTCCGCCATTATTTTCAATAAGTGTGAGATCGTAAATATGAGTATATGAAGTTACTGCCATATGAATAGCATTACATATTATGAATTACGAGGCAATACTAACCGTATGATAATTAAAATTCAGTAAGAAAAATCATTCATTCGTACGAGTATCACAACGCTGGCACGGTGAAGTCTACCCATTTTCGTTTTATATAAAAAAATCTCCCGATTTTAAAATTGGACTAAAAATTAATCATTTTAAATTTATACAACTTATACAATAGTTTGTGAGTATAAATATTCTTTTTTTGAATTTTCCTTATTTGCTTACAAGTACTCGTATATGTTTGTCATAAAACTAAAAAAAACTTGTAAAAACAATTTCTCTATAAGAAATTAAAAAATCATCTAGTTATACATGATTTTTAAAATTAATTTCTAGACTAATCAAATAAAATGTTCAAAAACCTATCCAATAAATTTTCCTTTGTTAAAACAATTAAAACATTTTTAAGGAATCCAGAGCTCATATTAAACAAAAAACAAAAATTAAATTAAACTTGCTTTTAAATATTTCTTGCTTTCAGGTCAAACTATTATAATGAAGTGGTTATATTGAGTGAGTTCAAATTCTACAAAATACTCGAAAATTTAAAAAATATCAAAAAACTTTTAAAATCATAAATGTTTCATTTCTTTTAACAAACAAAAAAATTTTAATTTTCATCCTTTGTACATACATACTCATATATATATATATACAGGGCTCATATATTCAAGTGTGCGTCTATATACTATAGTTTATTCAAAATTCACTTATTATAAAAATAAAATTATTAAAAAGAAACCTTTTAAAATTACAATTCTCTAATAAGTATAGAAATTTTTTTTAGAAAAAGAAGAACAATGAGATCTGTTTGATTTAAAAGCTTGTGTATATATATATGCATATATACCACCTAAAGTCTGGGTGTGGCTCTTAGGCATTCAAGGAAAATTAAGAGGAAGTGAATGAAAATTTATTCAAAACTTATAATATTTCCAAAGAAAATATTCACTAAATAAAATTAAAAATTTATGAAAAAAATTCTAATAATTGAAATGTTCATTAATGAATGCATATACATACATATTGTATGTATATATGTATATACATGCATAAAAAATTTGAAAAAAATGTCAAGCAAAAAAACATAATTCTATTTTTGGGCAGCTCTTTGTCGAAAACTAAAAGTTAAATGTAATTAATTGTAAAAACAAAAATAAAGACCTATTAATTATTTTTAAAATAAGTCTCAAATCATTACTCTATCTTGCACGATTCCGAAATTATTAGAATTCCTTTATATGAAGGACTCTTTAAGTGTCGGACTGATTTTTCTGAAATGGTTATAGCTCAAAAACGAGTATATCTGTATCTGCCGTCTCAAACTCTCCATATATTTTTTTTCCTTAAAATTGTTTAAAGACTCACCCCTGAAATCATTTGCTTATGCGAAATACCCCGTATATACATACATATTTTGAGTATTTTATAAATTATTATGAAAAATTAATTTCAACTGAAATAATTATTTATTTTTATTAAATTTTTAATTTTTAAAAATCTATAGAAATTTTGAAACAAATTCTATTTAAAAATTTTGTGTTTGACATTTTTTCATATTACGTGTTTAACACTATGCCCTTTGAACATAAAAACAGTACCTATTCACAATTATATATATATGTAAATATATTATAAAATACTAACAAAACAATAATTATACTGGAGAACGTAATTACATTCACATTCCAGACAAACAATATTATTTACGTATGTAAATATGGCAAATAGTTGTATAAAACACAGGACGCCAGTTTTATATAATAGAGCACGCAGTGATAGGGGACCGTCATATCAAAATCCTATTACAATTTTAATGTAATTAATTGTCCCTTATTATGAATAAACGATATTAAAAACTGTTGAACCCAAAGTACAAATGCATAAGACTATCGTCTAATTGAACCCAAAGTACAAATGCATAATTATTGAATGACTCTTAGAACACACTCTCATACTTCCCAACTGATTCAACTTTTAGCTCAAACTGTTAAATCCCCAACTATAACCATTTTTCCACACTCATAAAATCATTTTATTTTTTCATATATCTTTGACAATTATAAATACCAAAGCATGTTCCATAATCCAAAAAAAAAACTTGTTTTGCAAAGTTTTCCCCATGAGTATAATTACATAAAAACAAAACCATAAACTTCAAAATACATGTTAATACTCGTATTGAAATATCATTAAAATTTAAAAAACAAAAATAAAAGAAAAAATTGTTATTTTAACCATATGGTCTTTTAAATTAAAAGTTTTTTTTTTTTGCCATAATTTTCCCCTAATTTCGATTGCAGACAATATTTGTGCCTCTATATAAACACTATTATAATAAATGAAAGTACACATGTTTGTCTATTATGTGCATATATATATGTATGATGATTAAATTATATTGTATTATCATTTATTTATAATTTGAATTATTTCTCTATTATATTTGTTTTGTTTTTTATTTTATAAAGGGAAACATAATGTACATGCCCCTACTTGTTAATATTTAATAGTAAAAAGCAGTTCGTAAAAAAAAAAATTAATTTTTTTTTCATTTTGGGTCTAGGAATTGCTAAAATCTCTCTCTCTCTCTCTCTCTCTCTGTATCTTCATGTTTACACACAAATGGTTGTTACTATCAATTATATAAACAGAACTGGTTCTTACTTGTTCGGCGCCATACACGATTTCCAAAAAGTGTTCTTCTCCCTCATCCCCTGAAGCGAAATTTGTAATTAAATTAAAACCAGGAATTGAACTTTTAATGTTTTGTATATTAGTACAAGTTTTAAAGTTATACAGATTTTTTTGGAAAGCAAGCAATGACAAAAATTGAACAAAATTTTTATTTTTTAAAATTTAATTTTGTTTTTTTAATTTTGAATTTCGCCCCAGTTTTCCGACGCCCATTACAAATGCTTACTTAACATATATAGTAGATCCGGCACTGTATATAAATGTTTAAGTTCACCTTATTTTAATACTGTGCTGTTAATAGATTTCTTATTTGTATATAATATTTGAGAAAAAAAAAAATTTTTATTTGGGATTCAATAATATGGAAAAAATTAAAGTCATAGTATTTATGTTACCTAAATGAAATCAAAATACAAATAAATATTTATATGTCTAGATATACTAATAAATGAAAATATATAGCATACAACATGAATGTTACAAGGATTTTTAATATAATGTACATATACACGAAATGTATAACACATATAAACATATACTTAAAAGGGATATATGAAAATAAATTGAAAGCTGATCTAATAAATGAAAATATAATGAAAAAATATCATCATTTGGAAAAAAAAATATATGAAAAAAGAAATTCAAGCAAAAATTTATATATATGAGTATATATATATGTGTATAAAATTAAGAAAATTCAATTACTTATTAATAAAACGGAAATGGCTATTTGATGTCCAAAGGATAATAATATTTAATAAATAAAAACAAATTCTGATATACAGCTACATTTATATGAGGGATTAATGTGTACGGAAAGTAAATTTGATAAAAAAAATTTTTGTATTCAAATTAATTTTCAACAAATTTTAACTTTAATATTAAAGAAATTTAAACTGGGGCCAATATAATTGAGGCTTCATAAGAGCCATAAAATTCTTATTATAATTGAATCAGTAGCAAAAACTCAAGCACATATTCTAACAAAAACTCACAAATACAATCTTAATCTTAGATGTTTAGAAAATAATTTTTAATTTTTTAAAAACGATAATACTTATAAGAAGGCGATTTAAGGTATTCATAAAATATTACAATAATGAATGATTCGGATACACTAACAATTTTAAAACTTATTAAGAGTGTGATCCTGTATCTTGTTATTTTACTAGCCTAATATGAGGAAAGTGAATAACTATCATATATTTTTGTAATGTAACTCTAGACCGAGTAAAATTTGTCCGTATTCGTATGTCTCGTTTTTTCCTAAAATATATACAAAATTTAATTATTATTTGTTCACTTTGAAGGTACAGCCGATAATTTGAGAAAGAACGGAAAAATCCCATCGAAAAAAGTGGATAATTTTATTGGAAAAGTGACACATTCAATGACAAAATAGAGACTTCAGATTCAAACGTGAATAGAAAGTGAAATGAAAAATTTATTGGATACGCAGATTTTGTGCCTTGCAATTCGACCTGAAATCTACAATTTAAAATAATAAAAAAATCAAAGCATATGAATTTTTCATCAAAAATTTAGCACAACACACACAAATAGTTCATTTTTTCACCATATTTATACCATATGAACAGAAACAAAATTTACCTCACAAAACAAAAAAATATTCCTAAAATATTTTTTCTTTTTCAATTGAAAATATTAACTTTACAGGAAAGGACCTTTAATAAACATAAGAACCTACCCCCAACAAAAAAAAACAAATTTTTTTCATATTGAAAATTTCAATTTATTTTGTATAGCAATTTTCCTGTTTTTCCTCACATTTTCATCCTATATTTAAATTCGTATATTGCACATACTATAGGAATATTGCACATATTCTACATTTATAAAATTGTAGGTATGTAATTTTCTCATAGGATATACCAGCAAAGTGATTAAAAAATTTTTTTTTCGAAAGTAATTATACGTAAAATCAATTAAAGATGTAAAAACATTCGCATAAAAAATGCAATTCCAAAGTATTGAAATTGGAAGAAAAAAAATTCGTATACTATGAAAATGAAAATTGAAATTGGTTTATAATATTAAAAATAGAATTTCAATTTCCGAATAATTAAAAAATAAAAAAAAAAGTAGAAATGGAGAAAAGTAAGTTCCTAATTGTATCCCTCCCATATTGAAAATGAAAAAACAAAAAAAAAAAATTGAAAATTATTTTTACTATAAAAAATTTTTTTTTTAAAATGAAATTTTTTTTTTTAATAGAACAAAAAAAAATATTCTTGTATATACTTTAATATCCTGTAATAAGTGTTCATGTAGGTGTACGAGAAAAAAAAATTAATGAAATTTTTAATTTGATTATTTTTGTTGTATTAAACAGCAGTTGGCCTCCATTTTTATTATTATAATTATTTTACGTCTTGTAAAACCCCATGTTTTAATTGTAAAACTTTTTAATTTTTGTGATTATCTGATAAAACTTAATGGATTTTTAATCGAAGAGACTTGAAATTTTGAAAAAGAATTCGGAAACGTGCGAGCAAGGGCGTATCAAGCGATTTTTTTTTTTTTTTGAAGCAAGCAAAAAATATTTCGTCACATACAACTGCTAATGAATGAGGTGGTCAAAAAAAAACTCTTTTCTTCTCGAACTAGTCTCTAACCAGCGACATACCACTTTGTAAACGGACGTCCTATCAACTATCAATATGAAATGAAAAAAATTATTTTCAGTTTGCTTTCTGCCTACTACATTATTTTCTACCGTAATTATGCATGTGATATTCGAAAATTCGAAATGTTCGCTTCAATTTCAAATAATTGGAATAAATTCTATTATATCTCAAAAACAATCAGTTCTAATTCGAGAGAAATTTACTACTTTGCGACGCTGGCCAAAATGCTCATGTCCAGCGCTCTCTAACTCCAAGCAGAGATTTCTTGAGCCTTGTTTCCTCGGGTGTGCTACAGACTAAGCGAATGTAGGCGTTAGGAATTTGAACTGATTTTTGAGGAGTTGGGACTGGTTCGAATGAGGGGCGGTACCACAACCGGCTTAGTTAACCTATGTGTGTCGTTCGGGGGCCGCGAGAATCTAACATAACCTAATCTTCCCTATGCAATGACACTGTTTCATCACATATTTCATGTTAAATAACATATTTAGTTCTTCATCCGTTTCGAAAATTTGAAATCAAAGAAATTCTAATTAAATAAATGTAATTATTTGGTCAACAATATCTTCACATACCTATATACATATTATAATAATTTATAAAAAATAATATTGTTCACGAAAACTAAACATTTTAATGATATTTGCGGTAACACTTACATTCTAAAGAACTATCAATGTTCATACTCATTCTGAAATTTCCAAATTCAACTGTTTTCAAAATTACATTTTCAATATGCAAGCCCTATGTGTGCCTAATGTATATGTGTGACTTCATTTCAACCAATCAAATCTAAATATTTATAAATTTACCCAGTACATGACCTTTAGACTCGTATACAAATCTGAAAAAAAAAATCAAAAACTTTGTCAAAATAGAATGTTTTTATTAAAAAAAAAAAAAATTCTGTCTTCCTGGTATAGTAAAGATTATGAAAAACCAATTTGTTTATTCAATTTTTTTTTTTTCAATTTCTTCTAGTATTTGCTTTTTTTTTATAATCTTTTGTATTCAGCAGTGTTAATAATTTTTTTTTTTTTTTTACTCTCTTTATTAATTTTTAATCATTCAATTCAGGTTCAATTGGAATTTTTTCATCAGAATTTTTCTGATAACGAAAGAAAGAAAAAATTTCAACAGTAAATATACAAAAAATGTATACATAAATATTTCTAAATCTAACTACCTTTGTATAACAGTTTAATAATTACGAATGAATCAGTAAATCAAAAATGAATGTATGAAACTGATTGTATATAGAATTTATTTAATAACAATTGATCTGTTGAATTGAATTGTTTGAAAAAAAAATCAGAAACTAATCAACAAAAACACAAAAACAAAAAATAGAACAGGACAAAGGAAATATTCTGCTCGAGTCATTTTTTTCTGTAAACAATTGATTCAATCAAAATAGGAAAAAAAAAACTTCTATCTACATATTATATAAATATTTATATATATACACATACATACATATATAATGATATTAAGTGCATATACACTTAAAGTTCATAAAAATGTAAAATGAATTTTTTTTTTTCGGTTTTCATTTTATGCCAGAGGACATTTTAGTGTCGCCAGATATAATAATGAAAAATAAATAATCATATTATGAATGCATAAATATAATAATATAACATGTCTCCAATATGACTATATGCATATAAACTCGAATATATATAAGAATATAAATTCTTAACATGAACAATTTCATGTTAAACATCATAAAGGTCTACAAATATAATGGTAGACGAATCGTATATAAATTATTATAAATATGAATTTGTATAGTATGAAAATAAGTATGAAATAAGTATATGAGTTTAACTAACCAGAAATTATAGATTTAATCAAATTGTATGATATGTACATAAACAAACACTATAATTGAATATTCTAATAATGTAATTATATTGAATTAAAAAATCAGAATTTTGAAAATCTTCTTTGCTATAAAACGCTGTATTTCTTAATATAGCAATAGAAAATTAATCGATGTAGGTTGCTTTAAAAATCGGTGAGAAAAGTGTCACTATCAATTTCTGCTTTTGGAAATCCGGTACAAAACGTATATATGTTATACACATTCCAAAATATTATTTATGATAAATAAATAAATCAATGAGTTTATAAGTTACTTAGAAAATCTTTGATAAATTATAATTATTGTCAATTTATGAAGAAGAGAAAAATTAAGAACAAAAAGAAAAATTACATGTTAATGAGAAATTTTAAATATGCACATTTAAGAACAAAATTCTGCAAAACAGATTTTTGAAAAAAATTTCAATTTAAAAAAATATTGCATAATTTCAGGCGACAAAAAAATTTGTTTTTTTCATCACATGGTGTGAATTTTTCGAAAGGTACTGTACCTAAATTAGGTACTTAAACTGTACTTAAATATACTTAAACACTGTACTTAAACCAATGATAACACTTCCTCTCATGTATACTTGGAACAAAAACTTTTTTCCTAGAAGTAATTTTAAACTTTCCTTATTCCGCCGCTATATATGCAATAGTTTTTTCCATATACGCTCGTCCTCTTTAAGCTTCACATTCTCTGTAATATATTCAAGTATTTTTCTGTGTTTTTATCTAAAATTATTAAATAATTTTTAAATTAGGACTCGAAAATGAATTATCAAATTTTAAGTGTTAATTATAATTTATTCTGAAATTTTCAAAACTTTCACCAATCAGTTGTAATTGTGCTTAATGTACTATCATTTATATATTAAAAATATACACTTCAACACATTATATATAATTTATTCATAAATATATTAACACTTCTCAACTCAAAAATTGAATAATATTTTACAACTGAATATTAGAAATTTATCTTTATATGTCATACATATACATATATAAAATTGGAAAACTAATTATACAACTCTATTTAATATGAGTTAGAAACCAATCGTTTATAAAATGTGGAAATGTCATTTAATTATATTTCCCCCCTCTTTTTATTTATAGATATTATATAATATGTAGGTACTTAAAAGTGAAGAATATATTAGAGGATATATGCGATTGAATGATTTTAAATTCTGTTATCTATATGCTTAATTTCAAAATTGTAATCATTTAATTACATAGACACATTCAACAGAATTTATTCCACAATTTATTCATATTGAAAATATATATGTATACAACTAAAATAGTAGCTATGTGTAAATTGTACAATTTAAATTGATAGATTTTGGAATGAAAAATCAAAAGATGAAAAATCATAATTAAAAATTTTTATAATTTTTTTTTTTTTTTGAGGTTATTTCATACATTAAATCAAATGCATATAATGCTAATTAAGTTTAAAAATGAAATATTTCAAATTTTATGCATTCATGCGGCATTTATGCACATATATATAAGTGTATGACACGTTAATTTTATGAAATTTTATCTAAAATTTTATTTTCAAATCTCAAGTATTACCAATGTAATGGGCATTGAAGTGTGTACAATAATAATATATGACTTGTAGCGTTATTACAGTAAATATATATACATATGTATATGAATACAAAAAATATGCACGTACTTGTTAATAATTCTAAATGTAACGAACAAAAAAAAAAAACATTACATTAGAAATAAATTTTTTTACACGTAAACACACGCAACAAACGACCACAAAAAATTTACATTTGAAAATATTATTCTGGTAACGTATGGGCGAATATTATTTTGTGTCTTAATGATTACAAATCAGGAGGACCTCAATGAAAATTGGGATTCTAATATAAAAAAAAAAAATACTTTCCTATTTAAAAAAATCTTGGGACCTTAGAGTCTGAAACTCTCCTTCTTTGATTTACAGCTCGGCTGTTGTGAGCGGCTCGAGTGTATAGAGCCGCCACCATTTCTACTAAATCTTCCTCCATGGAGTTTAACCACTTTTTTCTCGGGTGTCCACGATTTCTTCTGCCAATTGGGTAATCTTTGAAGATCTTTTTCACGATTGTGTCATATGGCATCCTTATGACTTAACCTAGCCGTCAGGTACAGCCCTGGATTAGTTGATTAAGTTCGTGGTTAAATCTTAAGCAATATCTTCCATTATTTTCCTGAACTGGCCCGTATATTTTATTTAAAATTTTTTTTTCGAAGATTGCGAGTTGATTGACTTCACTTGTTTTTATAGCTCAAATCTTGCAACCAAAACTCTATACTAGTCTCAGTACTGGGAATCTGAAAATACAAAATTAAAATAATAAGTAATTGCAGTTGACACATGTGTATTTGAAAATTTTATCTGCCTTTTGCTTCTCATTACATGACTTACGAACATAACATCTGTCGAAAATATTACGGGTGCGGGGAGGGATGAATAGAAACATAAAATAAAGAACAATAGCTGAATTAATATTTCATTCATCCAATTTAAACAATTCTCATCCTTCGAACTCAATTATTGTCAAAAAAAAAAAATTTAATTTTCTTTCCAATCTTGTAATTTTCATTTATACAATATCAATTCGAATGGCAACACTGAAAATAATTATTTACTTCATCTTCATTATAATGTATTCGTTAATTATTACAATATTTTATTTGCCACAGCTATTAATTTTTCATTATATACAATAATTTTTTACAACTAAATATAACAATAAACAAATTGATAAATTGAATATCTGAATTTGACAAATTATTTTCAATACCCACTTAAAATATTTTTAATACCTTATACCAATACATACTAGATCAATTTTCTATATAAACAAAAAATGTTAAATAAATTTCGTTTGTTTTTTTGTTGTGCCTTGCTTTTATATTTCACTCATACAATAGAAGTTATGTATACCAACACGTACCAATTCAATTCAGAAAAAAAATGGTATTCAAACAAAATATATGTGGTTTTGATCTTTAAACAAAAAATATGGTTTGGTATCAAAAATATTTATGTTTGGTGTCTCCTTTTGTGTAATAAATATAAAAGTGTTGTCCAGCTGCAATGAACAAAAATTTCTTTAATGCATACGTCAGTATATATCTGTGCATATAGATATGTATGTGATGTCCTTGTCCTTTTGAAATTCTATATTTATACAATTATTTTACTTTTATATACTTGAATAAGATGTCTAACAGGGTATTGAAATCAATATAAAATGATAGCAAAAATTAGTTTGTATCCTGACTCATTCTATTCAAATTATATTTTTCTATTTTTTTGTTTGTTTTAATTCAATGATGAATACAAGAGTCTCTAACACTTTGGTTTCTTTTCATTTTTTTTTTGTTCAATAAAAATACTAGTGAAAAAAAATTTTTTAATCAAAATCCACTTTTATATTATTACAATTCTATTATAATTGTTTATTGCATTTTATACCGGAGACAACACAACACATAATACACAACATACACAACGCAGTCATACATGTATGAATAATATAAAATTGTATTGCATATTTGTACGAGTATATGTACGAGTATAAATAAAATTAAAAATACCCTTGAGGCAAATTTACATTTAACTTTTAACTTTTAATTTTTGTTATTGTTTTTTCATTTACGAGGGGCGAATTGTTTTTCCTGTGATACGGATAAAATAAAAAAGATGAGGGAAAAAGGGAAGTAAAAATAACATCAGAAAATAAATTTACCCTTTTTACCCTTATGACTGGTTTTTTTTTTGTTGTTGTTTTCTTTCAGAAAAAATTTTTTATTAAAAATAACAACGTTCATATGTTGGTTAATAAAACAATCTACATATTATACATACATACATAGGTATAGTATATAAAAGGACATAAAAAATAAATTGAGCGGGGGTAGGGAGGAGGGTAAACAGAAAATATTATATGAAAAAAATTACAGTTAACACAATAACATACAATAAATTATCGAATCATACCACAATTTTTATATTTTTTTTTGCTATTGCAATTATCGCTTGAAGGTGTCTAAGCGAACACACATATATATGTAAAAGAAAATATGGAATTGTAAAAATGGTATTGAAACGGAAATTTATTCGATTTTATAAATGTAATTGTGGACGTATAATACAATTATGAACCTATATATTTGTATATAACGGGTAGTCTGTTCAACATAAATTTCTATTATACAAAAAATTAAACAAATCTAAATGGTAGAAAAAAAAATGGAAAGAATTAATGTTTATTTTCCTCAAATTAGAAATTTACGTTCAAATAACAAACCCTAACGTTGCATTTTGTCTGAAAAACATATTTAAAATATTATACAAATTGAACCCATATGACATATTAATCAAAAGAGTTATAAACTAACACATACTTAAAAATGAATGAGGAATTTTAAAGTACTCAAGAGAATTATTATTCCATATTATCGTAATTTGGTTTTCAATATATTCTGTAATTCTCCTGTTAATGTTTTTTCTTAAGGCAATTTTTACACATCAAACATTGTTCAACAATCATCATCAAACAAAATCCATCAACATTTTGCTTTCTAGAAGACCGTGGTTTAAAGAATAGACTGAAATTTTAAAATTTATTGAAAAAATTGTTAGTACTCATAATTCAATATTTTTTACATAATAAAAAATTTTACGATATTTAATATATGCATGCATAATTTTATATCGTAAAATATCGTAAAATATCGTAAAATTTTATATATGCTTAAATATGTTTTGCATTAACAAAAAATAGTAAAAATTCCTAAATTTAATTATTAATTAATAATTATATAATATTTCCATTTTTAACCCGATATATCGTATATTCATACTAACTGGCAGTACATCATTTGCTTGCTATACCAACATGAAAAATTTATATAACCTAATTTATTTAGTCAAAACATTGATGAAAAAACCTTTACTTTTTAAATAAAAATTATTTCATCGCCTTATATAATATTTATCTTTATTTGAACATACTATTATACTATACAGATGAATATATAATTAATGTAGATTAAACACGTTGACCTTTATATATAAAAATTTTTACCATATGTCCCGTAATCAATTTCAATATTGTGTGGATTTTCATGAAAATGACCTCTGGTTTATTCTCTATAGACTTTACAAAATATTAATAATTCAAGATTATCTTCAATGCCAACTAAATCATATTAGGATAACGTATACAAAACAATTTAAGAATATAACTATAATGATATATATATATCGTAATTTAATCATAATTTTTTTGATAGTATTTTGGATTATGGTTATATGATTATGCCACTAGTTACTATTCATATTTACAATTGTTATATAATAATTTTTTTAAAACAAATTCTTTGTCAATACCATCCAGGAGTTTTGAAAATATTTAGAATTATACCGTGGTATTATGTAATATATGCAGAAATTATAGAAAAATTAAAACAGGATACAAATGCATAATAGAAAATATTAATCCTAAAGTAATCCTGTAATTTAATAATTACAATTATTATTAAAAAATATTGAAAATAAAGGATAATAGTAATCAAAATTTCACAGACGTATTTTTATGCCTAATTGATTTTTAAAATTATCATTTTTTATGATTTAACTGAAATTTTTGCTATTATTCGTGCTCTTATTAAATTTAATCTGGGGCTGTGGTTGTCCGGTTAAATTTGTAATTTTATATAGAAAAAATTCGAGCATAGTTAAAAGATTATTCAAACGTAAATATTCATTTTTTAAATTACTACTAAAAAATTATATATGATTATATTTCAGGATACTTCAAGTTTAACTTCAAGCATTCCTGAAATCATCCCAGAATAATTTTGTGATAAAATCATAAAAAATTTTAAAAATATTTAATGTAGAGAGAAAACAAACCCAAATTTAATGTGAAAATTTCATTCTGTTAAAGTAAAAATCTAATGATCCAGGTTTTTGTAAGTTTTTACGATATTTGTATAATATAATGGTGGACTATTTTAAAACATTTTAAAATTAAAAAAAAAAAAATGATGATTTACTTTAAAATTTCCCTAGATTTATTTATTTTTTTTTTTCTCTTTTTAATGGAAAGTCGGCAGCATACAACAAAATTTATTTTTCTTCCATTACATTTCTGTGTTATTAGATTTTAACATGAAAAAATAATTTTAACAATTTATTATAAACCTTAAAATAAAATTATTTTTTATATGTGTGATCTCAAACAAGCTCACTGTGTACAGACATACATCCATGTATATTTAATAACATGTTATAATTATTGTTATCGTACATAAATTATTGTATGTTCTTTTCATTGAAACGCAGTTAAGAAGAATAATTATTGGATAAAAATTTTATATTGCAGTTTAGAGTAAAAAAATACTAGAAATATGTACTACAATTAAAAAATAGTCTCTTCGGGCTATAAAACTTTGGCTCGACTTCCTCTTTTACAAAACAAAAGTCCGACTTTTGGAGTCGAAAATCTTTTCGGAAAATATTGAAATTAATAGAATCGCAATCACTGCATTTTATTGATTCCGGTAAATAACAGATGAATTTGAATTGTTAGCAATAGTGAATTCATTGTAAGACCTTTGTGGAATGCAAAGAAATTTTGTAGCTTCCAAAATGGCCTCGCAAAAAATCTTGAAATATTTTAAAAATTTTGCTTTAATATGATTTTGTAGTAATTTGTGCTCACTAAATCTAAAAATAATTTGTATAATCTTTAGATTTTCATGGAACAAGTTGAAATAAACCAACCTGGTTCAAGAAACCCTATGTTATATAATCACAAAAATAAAAAATTGTTATCGACCAGTTTAAATATTTAGAGTACAGCATATTTTTTAATTAAATTTTTAAAAATTAGTACAAAAACCTTCAATCTCTCGCAAATTAGTTAGAAAACGGAAAGGTTTTTAAATAATGATAAAAATCTTAAATTAAATTCATGATACACTTAAAGTTTTATTTGTTTATATATACCCTTTTTTCTAGGACATACACAAATGATTCTCTATGGGTAGGTACTTAACACGAGCCATTTTCTGTATTTTTTTATATTTTTCTTTTTATTTAATCTTATCGTACTACCATATCATAATTTATATTCTTAAATGTACTTGTGAAAAGTACAGAGTGATTTATATTTAAATATTTTAAATTTTTTTTGTTCTTCTTCAATTTTCGTTTTTTTTTGTTTTGTTCTGGTCCTAGTCTATTATGTATTATAATGAATTGTATACAAGTTCAAGTTATTTTAAGGACATTACACGAGAGTTATATAGAACAAAATAAATTATTCTAAATAAAATAAAAAACAAAAAAGAGAAGAAAAGAAGATGAAAGAAAAAAATTAAAAACAAAATTTCAGATCAGGCAAATAAAAAACAAAAAAAAAACGAAAAAAAAGGACTCATTGGGACCTTAATGTAAATGACATTTTTTTAAAGAAAACAAAAAAATAAAGTTAACTGTGTAAATTTTGTTATACTTTTGTTTTTTAATTTATTTTTTGTTTTTAGCAGTTTCCCAAAAAAACTGTTGAAAAAAAAATTCACTCTGTCCGTCCGTACCTGTACTTATCTACAAAACTTCTACATCCTTTCAGATAGAAAGCGAAAATTTTATATATAAATAGATCTTCACTAGAAACAAGCAATCTTCCTATAAAGTAATAGGCACTTATGAACAATTGAAAAAAATTTCCGCAAATTAAAAATAATAAATTTGCTTTCTATTATTCCTGCTGGCCTGGTATTTTATTAGAAAAATAACGAAATATAAACCGACTGTCAAGAAATTCTGATGAGACATATTAGTGTCAAGACATTTAAAACGTTATTAGTTTGGGTATTTCCTGTCGCGACATTTACTAGCATGACATTGAATTTTTTTTTTCGATCGAAATTTTAATTTATTGTCATGACAGTGAATGTCGTGACAGTAATTGTCATGACAGTAAATCAAAATATTGACAGTAAACATAAATTACTGCCATGACAGTAACTGTTACCACATTTACTGTTATGAAGACATTCTCTCGACCAGAGAGAAATAGGATTCACATAAGAGAATGGTAGAAAATTTGGTCCCAAAATTTTTATATTCTTATCCAAAAATTTAATTTTCATAAATATTTATGAAAATTTTTAACTCACACCCTTGAATTTGAGCATTATGTTGAGCTTTTTTTTTTTGCCTCATCCTAAGTATATGCAAATTTTTTAAATATATGAGTATATTGAAACAATGAGAGTAGTTTTAATAATGAATATGCAATACATAGATTGTTTTAAGAGCAGGACTTTTACTTCTTTAAGGAAAAATGTGTTACTTTACAAACCATTTGGTTTGACTCAACTTTATTTTGTTTTTATTTTTCATTTTTATGATCAGGATTTAAATGAGTTCTGTTTATAATTTTTCTTCTATTTGTTCTTTATTTTTACTTTTTTATTATCATTATTATTGTTATTTAAATTTTTTTTATAATTTTACTGTTTTATTTCAAAAAATTTTCTTTTTTTGTTTTTTTTTTTTATTATTATTTTCTTATAATTTTGTTTAGAAGTTGTTTTTTGTTTTTTTTATTCTCTTAATTTTTTTATGCTCATGCAGACTATATACATACAAATTTACATAATTATATTTTTTTATTCTCTGATCACTCCGAATCTCTTCTACTTTATTCATATTTTATCTACCTTTTTCCTCATACACACTTATCTCACTTAAAAGTTTACTTTTATTATGCCTATTTTAAAAAAAAAGAGAAAAATTTAAATTTTTTCTTGTTATTTTAATTACAATTTAGGTCTACCTATCCAGAAAATAAAATTTGTTTTTTATTTTTTTTTTCTACCTTTAGTTAATTTTGTTTTCTTTTTATTGTTGTTTGTCTATCTATATGATTTTATTTTGATTTTTTGCAAAGAATTTTATATTAAAGGACTTTTATTAAACTCATAAGTGTTGCCAGTATTGTGCTGGAAAAAATTATGATTTGTTGTTATAGAATCGTTATAGAGCTCTTAATCTGCAATCAATCGACATATCACTTTAAAATTGAGATCAACGTAACAGTGCAATTATTTCAACGTTATACTCATATACATATCGTTTCCTAAATAGTTATGCGTCCAAAAGACCACTTGGGCTTATAGACCTAATAAAATGTAGGAAAGCAGCCAGCATTCATGAAGAATCAATTTTTTATTGACATTAATCGAACTAAACCATTTAATAAGACATCATTTTTCTGTAATATGTCGTGATTGTAATATGTGATTGTGTTTGACGACATTTAAATGTCAGCTTAATCCAGAAAATTAAGCGAGTGACGTGATTGACATAATTGTCAAATTTTTGACACATACTGCATAATGGCCGCATGACATTTGATTGCAATATATAAATTAATAATAACAAATTTTCATTATAAAAATAATTTTTTAAGATTTAAAAAAAAAATTAATTAAAATATTTGATTGCAACTCTCTTCATTACCAAAAAAAAGAGAAAGAATGAGAGATATTATACATATAAAAATAAAGAGAAAATAATTTTGTATGTTATTAAGAGCTTGAGGCTATTGCTGTTACATTTTCTTTTTTTACTTTTATGTAGATCCTGTAGGTGTATCGTTTTTTTGTTATATACAATATACCTATAATTTTCATTCTCCTTTCTCTGTTTTCAAACACAATAATGAGAAAATTAAATTAAAAACTTTTCTTTAAAAATATTTTTTATATAAGTATAAAATCTGAAAATTTTATATAGAAATTAAAATTTTTAAATCAAAATAAAGAGAGAAAAAAACAAAGAATAGTTGAAAGCATTTAATTAACAAAATTTTAAAGAAAATCTGATAGAGTTCCTCCCACATTATCGAATTTATGTGAGGAAATTTCAGAAATTCAAACTTCATGTGGTTGAAATTTCTTCATCTGTTTAATTACAAAAATAATTCAAGATCAATACAAGTGAAATTAATATGTTGGAGATACGACTTAACACTTTCAATCATATAGCAAACCGAACATTATGTTCTTCCCATAGTTTTAATATAAGAGGTCCTTTTCAATACTTTACCGAAAATATATTGGAATTAAACACATTAAACACATGGAACATAATATTTACCTCAGAACTACGGCTAATTATATACAATTATAACAATTTTTTGATTGACCATAATAACCAGATCTATACGTAATTTACGGTTACAGTGTAAAAAAACAATAAACAAAAGAAAATTAATAACTATACACAAAAACCTTCCCTTATACATTTTGTAATTCTTAAATATAAGATTTAAGAACTTTGAATTCAAAAAAAAAATTGTAGAAGGTATAAAAAAGAAAAATAAAAAAAATATTAAACAACAAATAAAAAAAAGAAGAAAAACACAAAGCAGAAATAATTTTTTTTTTTTTATTAATGACCAAGGATAAAAGTATTTCGTGTCAAAGGCACATTCACTCCATATACATACACCTATCTACACATATACAACTAGTAAGGTTCCACTTTACATGAAGTGTTTCGTATTTTTCTCATATACAATTTGGAACTACGAATATTAGGTATTGAGTAGGTAGGTAGGAATAGGCAGGCATGCAGGAAGGTAGGCAAACAGGCATCCTTTTTATTATTCTCTTTAGGGATATTTTAATTTTTATTTTTCCAAACATTATTTTTTGTGTCCCTCTCTTTTTTTTTCATTATTATTTTTTATTATTATTTCTTACAGTTCTATAATTTTGCGTTATTGTAATAAAACTAAACAAAAATAACAATAATATAAGCATAGTAACTAACTATAAGGAATTTCAGTTAAGTAACGAAAAAAGCGAAAAAACAAAAAAAAAACGAAAGCAGGAGATTTGTGCGCAAGTAATAAAGTTTGTGTTTGTCATTTGCTACACAACACAAAAAAAAAAATAATAATAAAAGAAAACAAAGAAGCAAAAAAAAAGTAAACAGGTCTCTTGTTTTTGTGTTTCTTTTGTACGGCAGCAATAGCAGCACCAGCACAGAGAATGTCCTTAGGGATAGGTTGTTTATGGGTTAAGTTTTCTGTTTTGTTTGTGTGTTTTTTTGTTGTGTGTGTTGTTCGGAGCATGTTTTACCCACTGTTCTCGTTTTCTTTTTTTTTTGTTTTTTATTTCATTTTTGATTTTTAAATATTTTTTAATTATGACTTTTAACCTTTTTTTTTTTGCTTTTCATTATTATTTTGTTGTTGTTCTTCATTTTGTATAATTGTAGTTATTTTCATATTTTTTTTTCTCTCTGTTTTATATGAGACTCTTGAGGCATCACAATTGAAAATTTTTCTAGACTATACGAGTATATAAAAATTTTTGTAGGTACTGTTCTGCTAATAAAGAGTGAAAGAAGGAAAAATAAGTGATGAGAGAATTGTTAAGAGAGAATAATGAAGAGAGAACGAACACAGAAGAGAAGATAGAAGGGAAAATATTTAAATAAGAATGTTTATATGATTGGTGTATACACGATGGGGTCTCAATAATAATAACAAAAAAAAAAAAGAGAAACAAGTACGAGTATAATGGATCGCTTTGATGATGATAATGGTGAATTCAATAAATGAAAAATGCGGTTTGTTTGCATGATTTTTTTCGTTACAATTTTTTTACAAATTTTATTTAATTTTTTTTGTTTTGGGGTCTTTGCTTGTTTTGTTCTTCATTATAAAAAAAAACCTTAAAGGACTTACATTTTGCGTCCATTAATTTGTATTTTTAAATATCTACTTAAACACACATATTTATATATATACATTCGCATGTACATACGCACTTATTCCATTTTGTTTTTCATGCTTTTGGGGGTTTTTAATGCACCTACACACTCTTTAATAAAAAATTGAAAAATTAAAAGTTGAACAAAAAAAAATTTTTTTTTTTTTGTTTCATTAGAATTGAGGTTGAGTTGGGTAGTGATTTTTTTGTTGTGTTGAAATATTTTTATAATTTTTATAATGATGGTTAATGATGGTTGATTGTTTTCCCGGTTATATATAACAGTTTTCTAAAAATAATTTGTCATATTCAGTATCAAGAGAATTTATTATAGAATCTTTCCAGTTTCTCTTTGTTTTTTTTTGGTAGATTGACAATAATTTTTGGTTTTAGCTTTTGCTTCTTTTTATGTGTGTTTTGTTTTGTAGGCTATGGTGAATCTCTGTCGCTAATTGTTATAATTAATCATATTTTTAAGGTTATCAATTTTTGATGGGGATGTTTTTGTTTTCTTATTTTTTTTTATTTTAATATTTTAAATTTTGCTTTTAAGTATAGGAATAGGGTAATAATAATTATGATTGTAAACTCATTAAGAATTAAATTTAGTTTATGTGAAAGTGAGTGAGTGAGTTGCGGTGAGGATCAAGAAGTATATTTGTTTCCAAAAATTTTATTAATTTATTTTTACACGACATTTCCTTTTTATTAATGGAAAAATTTCAAATGTGTTAAAAAAAATAACAAAAAAAAAAAATATAATAATAATTTAGAGAAAAAAGTTGAAAGCGTTAAAAATAAAAAAAAAAATAATTGAAATTGATTATAAAGTTTTTTTTTTCGAAGGCAAGGAAAATGTGAAGGAGGAAATAAGTAAACAAGGCTAAAGATAAAATTTTTTTTAATTAGAATTTTTTTTTAAAAATTGTCTGTCGGTTGCCCAACACACAGATCGCTAAAAATAGCTTATACATGCTTCCCTACCATGTAGAAGTGTGTTTCCACCAAAAACTCCGATATATGAAAAACTTAGTGCCATCACGTATAATCTCCCTTATTGAATGCAATGCGGTCAGTGAAAACAGAAAACAAATACACTTACGCTTTATCGAAATCAAAAATTCCAATACATTGCTTAGGCGCGTAGCTCATTTTTGGTCACTTGATTTACAATTAATAAACAGGTATAAGAACATTTCAGACACAATCACTACGTGTCTATTTAAATATATCACTATTATAATGTTTATAATAATGCAAATTTAATATTTTAACATTTTTAAACATTCCATGATTTTAAAAAAGTTTGTTTAATATTTTTAACTTGATTGTCTATACAAAACATTAGGTTTTGATTAAAAGAAAATGTACGGAATGATTCTTAAGTTAATCAAGCTTTAGTTTATCTCCTCTTTTTATATATTTTGAATATTTTGTTTAATTTCTTATGTATGTTATGTATTTGGTTCACATATACATATATATAAAATTAACAAAATTAAATAGTGTAAATCTCATTATTTTAGCTCATCCTTACTCATCATTCACTTATGTACTTATTCATCATCATCACTATAGTAAATTCATACATATATGTATATATAATGTACATTCATGTAAAAAGAAAATCATTCATTTCTGAATGTAACAAAAAAAAAACTGAAAAACATACAAGATTTTTTTTTTTAATTTTTGTTTATTTTTTTCTTTTTACATATATTATTAAAGGAAATAAATCGTTTTTTCTTCAAAATTTTTACGAATATACTATATTTGCACTTAAACTTTTATATATTATATAATTATACGTCTAGATATAAATAATATGCCATACAAGCCCGATTCTCACTCGTTGAATGCCCTACGCGGTTTACAAAAATTTCAACACCCTTCTCGACCCTGCCCCCTTCAAGGCAGAGAACAATATGTAAAAATATTGCATATTACACACAATAAATCCATTTTTTCTAACTCTATCATGCTGAATATAAGATTAGTCATAGAATTAAAGCCAGGAATTAAAATTTTAGACAACGTTTGTATATGGGTTATGTTTGCAGACATTATCAAGTCAATTTCACAATAAGTACAAAAACAAAATATTTTAAAACGACGTAATGGAAAAAAATTTAAAAAAAAATTTTATATTTTAAAATGTAATTTTTTTTTAAATTTTCAATTGCGCCTCTGATTTCCAGTGCCCATTGAATATTATTCCTTTTCATATATGGCAGATCCGTCCCTGGTTTAATGTACATAACAGAAAAAAAAACGAAGCAAAAAGCGGAAGAAAACAAAAATCATACATCACATCGCATCATTTAGAATTATCCTAGGAATCAGGCATTAAATTCATATACCTACATATGTCTACAATTTTCTTAATATAAATATCTACATATATAAAATGAGTATACTCGTATAGCTAAATATAATCACACCTACATGATATAAGTATTAAATGTAATGTATTTTTATTATTTTTTTTTCTCTGTGTATCTATATAGTTGTTATGTTTTTTTGTTGTTCTTGTTTTTTTTTTAAGCCAGATTAAGCTGAATCATTTCATCCTTATTAAGAGGGTGTGTCAACAGAAAATCCTTTAATTTATCAAGGACTTGTTTCAATTTTTCTTATTTTTTTTTCTGTCTGTGTTTTTTTTTCTTTTGTCATCTTCATACTCGCCTTTTTTTTCATCTTCTTACTGTTGTATAATGTAAGCTTCTCTATAAATACACTCATATATAGTTTAAGTTTGAGTTTTTTTTTGTGTGCCTTGTGCGTTTTTCTATTTTAAGGATATATGAATATACACATATATATTGCATATCAGAATATCTGTTTCTATTCTGAAATATTTCCCTGTATGTCTTGTATAAAAGATATGACATAAAGTGTGTTTATTCATTCGTTTCAGTCATAAGTGAATATATATGTATACATATATGTGTATGACATAATACTCCCTATATATAGTATGAAGACATCGTATAATCTTTGTACATATTTTTTTTTTTTGAAAAACGTTCTGTATAACACTCTGGAGGAATAGAGTAAATATTAGGAATTGTGAGTAAAATCTAATAATACCATTTTTTTACTATGTTTTCTTAATATTTACTGATTTCCTATATAAAATAAGAATTTTTCAATTAAAATTCGAAAAAAAAAAATAAATTTTGCAAAATAACAAAAAAATTTTCTGAAAAACTAAAATAAAATTTTTTCCGTATGCTTTCTATTAATTTTTGTTTTTCTTTTTTTATAAACTATTGTCAATGGGATTCTATGTTTGGTTTTGATAAGATGAATAGAATTTAGTTCCAAAAATTTGAAAGAAACAAAAAATAAAAACAAGCTTAATTGAAGAGATTAATTTTTGGATAAACGATTTTAAGGAGTCGAAAAAAAAAATTTTAATTGAAATTTTTTTTATAAAATCTTAAACACTCTTCTATTTTTGTTTGTCAATTCTGTAGGTTTCAAACAATTGAACGTAATTAATTGATTTTAAAATTCACCATTTTACACTCTACTAGAACTACATATCTAATAATATTTAAAGACTCAAGCAGGTTCCTTGCAGACGTCTATTAAAACTCTTCTAAATGAACAAATTACAATTGCTTGCTAATGTCCATCTCATTCTCATTATAGAAGTGTATTCACTTAGTACAGCGCCTCTACCTAGCCAATATCACAAAGTATCTCCAAATAGTACCGGCCGTAATCCTAAATCCTTTCTTGTTGAGTAGAGTCCTCGTCTTCAGACCATTTCTGTTCTGCTACCGTGACTTGACTGTTCTGCTATATTTCGTCGTAATAATTTCTATGCTTATATTTCACACTCTACTAATAATTTTTATGCTTTTACTTTTCACAACAACGGGAGGATCATATATTAGGATCACAAAGGAAGTTTTATTTGTTATCCACAATGCTCTTAACATTATGTTTTATTCGAGTCTACGATTACACTAATTTGACAATGCAGTAATCGATTACTCTTATATAGCAATAGCAACATAGATTACGATAATTTTGGCAAAACTCCTAACCTCACTAACTGTTACATGTTTTGCTATTCATATAAATGGTAATTTCTTCTGAAACACCATACTTCAAAGTAACTATATGTATACGCCTTGTACGATTCAAATGATAAAAAATTAAAATAAGACACAATGATATTTCTGCACTAGACGTCTCAAAATACTCCAATTACAGAATTTCCAAAAATAAATTTCAATATTTTTAAAATTATTTCAATTATTTTAATAAAATTACAAACTCAAATTAATTATATACAATCAAAAGGTCCTTATATCAAAAGTAAAATGGAAAAACAAGTCTATATTTAAATAAAATTTTAACAATTAAGCAAAAATATTTTAATACAAACAAAAAAAAAATATTGTTCCCAAAATAAAAAAAAAATTTATTTTGGGAACAATTTTCAATAGAAAAATTTACCCTTATAATGTTATTGTATTTGTGTTATACAAAAAATTATGGAATAGGAAATTTTTTTTCAAAAATAAACTCACAATTTTATAATTACAAGAATAAAAGGAAATTTATAAAATACTAAAATCTAAAAATAATATTTCCACACTTTTAATTTAAGCTATACAATTTAAAATTTTCAGGAATTTAAAATTAAAGTCTACTAAAAGGTAATAACAAAAATAACAAAGGAAATATTTTTAAATTAAAAAAGATTTTTAAATTTTCCGATATGGAAATTTTTTACATAACTTTAGTGAGAAAATACAGAGAGTGATAACCTAGCATAAAGTTTGAGAATAATAAAAATGAGCATTTATTTTATTGTATAACAGTTATTTAACAATGCACCACGAACTAACACATCTATTTTACCTTCTATTCTGAGTTCATTTTCTAAAACATTCTCGTCATACCTACGCCAAATGAGAACATACTTTCTTGACCAATATCCAAGAAATGCTTATGAACACATGATTGTCTAACAATGCACATATTCTCCTCTCTTGTAAATTATTAATGTTTCACAGTTTTAAAGAAGATTTACTTGTATCCCGCCATACAGAGCCCATTAATTTAGAAAAATTTAAATAACTTCAAAACAAATTGCTTAAGGCAAAAGACGACGTCTGCCGTCTCTGCCTAGAAGAGGACGAAACGTAGTAACACTTATTGTGTGAATGCGATATTGCAGCTCGCCTATGACTGAAATGCTGATGGACCCCGACTGAAATCTCGTGGCTTGAGGTGGCTGCTTAGTAACATATAGTGCTAATATAGGTGGAGATGAGAATCATAAAAGATCCTATACCGGCTTTTGAATATAACAAGTATATACTCTTTCCTGTTACTTTACAAAATACGCCGATTCCAACACTTACTCGTACATAACTTTATACACATATTTTATATTTGAAAACCTCAGGAGACTTCTTATTATACAAATATTTAATATTTCAACTGATAGGATGAACTGGTACTTACTTTATTCCTTGTTAAAAAATTTGAACATGCGTATCTTTTACAAAATTTTTAGATCTACAATTATAAATAAATTTATTAGCAAAATATAAAAAATTTTTAGAGCAAAAAAAAAAACATAGAACAAAATATACAGGAATTATTTTGAATTATGGAAGAAGAATGAATTGGGTCGATACTTTTCTATATAGATAAAGTAAAACAAAGCAAAAAAAAAAATTAAAAACCTAATGACGTTAAAATCCTCAAATAAATTTTCTATTTTTGAATAATTAATTTCTTTTGTCCATGATATGATTTTTAAATAAGGATAACAAAAAAAAAATTTTTATGTTGAATATATTCTTATAAAAAAATCTCATTAAAAATTCTGAACATCCATGACTAAAAAATTTTAAAGGAATATTTTTTTTTATATAAAAAACATATTAAACTTCCTGTATACCAATGACAATATATTAAATATTTTACATAAACTTAATATAAGTTTTTTTTTTATGAGAAAAACAAAAATTTTTTTTAACAATTCCTTAATTACTAAGAATTTATGTATGAGTGTATGATATACAGAATTATGTAGTCATGTGCACATAAACAGAAAACAAATATGCTATAGAGCTGAATATGGGGCAGACTATGATTTTAAGTGTTGCCGTATTACCCTTTAAATTTATGCAAAATTTCAATAGTTACTATAATTTCAATATTTTCTAAGATACCGCAAAGAATCAAGAAATTATCGCACATAACCGCCTCAATAGTATAGGACAGCTAAACGAATCACTGTCCCGATTAAATGCAATTTAAATACTGTTCCGACACTTACTATTATAAATTATTTGCGAAAATTTCAAAGCTGAGCTAGAATAGCCCAATTAGTGTTTGACTAATCGTCAAATTAGTCAAATCAAATCAGACGGATAAATATTATTAAATTGACTCAGAATTCGACGCTAATGAAAAACATACACTTTAGTCTATATCTCAGACCATTATTTCTTACTGTTCCAAACGGTAAAATATAATTATAACACTCTTCGTACATACATTCGTACGGGTATAACAAGTAAGGTAAGATAAAGTAAAAAAGCAAGCAAGATTTTTAATTAATTAAGCTATTCCCAGTTAAAACTATAAATAATATTTAAACGAAAAATTTCTAATTCACTTTTGTCTTAAGAAAGAGCTGTTATTAATAGACTGACAATAAAGTGTTTAATTGAGGAAGAAATCAAAAAGTGGCAAAGAGTAAAGGAGAACTTATTAGGACAGTATTAAAGGGAGTATAAGATGGAAAAGTTTTCTGCGGAGTAATAATTTTTTACAACTTAAAATATTTAAAAAATTTTGAATTATTCCCGAAGTTTTACTGTCATGATTTCCGAAAAAAATGAAGGCATTGAGTGAAAAAAAAAATTGAACAAAAAAAAGCAACCTTCTTCTTTAAAAAATACAATAAAAAATTACTTGATAAATTTCAGATTAAAAAAAATAATAATACAACAAAACTAACATAATTTTTTAAGGACAAAATATAAAAAAAAAACTGTGCCTACATACTTCCTTTTATTATTTAAATTATGTAAACGGAATATTAGTGTATATAAAAAGGAAAATTAAACTTACAATTTTATTATGAATGGTAAAAAATCAAAGTGAACTACATAAATGTGAAACTAGAATTAAAACTATAAATTATACACACAAATACATATATGTAAAAGCATATATATATACTTGAAATTCATTATATACCCACATTGCAATCATCATTATAAAATATCTGTTTCTCTTAATTACATAAAGATAAAAAAAAATTCATAATTTTTCTACAATAAATTGTATAAAAAGAAGGCTATGTGTAATTGCAATGGTATATACATTATTTTAAATTCATATATAATTAAATATTTAAAAACTATCTTGTCATTGTTATAATATTATCTTATCAAAAAAAAAAGAAAAATATTAAATATTTTGTGCCTTGTATGCAAGTAATTATCCTTGACATATTAACCTTTAAAAATTACAAATTATTATGCATAATAATACGAGTATGGGGGGCTTGATAAAAACTTTATTAAAATTTTTTTGTTTTAATAACAATTATCATTGAAAATTATTGTTTTAGTATATAACAAGTATTTTCTGAATTATGTATAGTAAGTAGATAAGATTCACAAATTTTCAAAATTACAATTATTATTATAAAGAACTAATAATAAATTTATAAAAAATTTTATAATTAATTTAAAATTTAAAGTGAAAGTAAAAATGGGAACAATTATACCCTTATAATTAACTAGTAAGCAGCAGCATTTTTGAGATTTTTGCCTTTATTTAAATTTGATTTTATCAACTGATAAATGAAAACATTTATGCGCCGCTGCTCTGAACATCCTACATCAGAACTTAATTTTCTTAACTGCACCGTTAAACAGTATCTATGTGAAAATTGCAACTAAGTTTTTTATTTTTACGCAATCTGCAAATTCGGAAACTTCTTAATGTAATCAGTCGGTCGAAAATGACATATGTACATAGATGACAGTCTACAGAAAAGATTTCCGAACGCACCTTCAGTCTATAATTTTAGTTGTGTATGTAGGGTACAATTTTTGAACGTGTGCTAGGGTAATTATGCACTGCTCATAATTACTCTTATTACTGCCAAATTTATTAAATGCAATTTTGTAATCTATTATACTATCTTAAGTTCTGAACGTGAATTATTAAAGATTTCCTATTAAAATTAAAAACATTTTTAACTTTTAATTTTGCGCACAATTATCCATAGGTGTGGGTAATTTTACGCACAATTACCCACAGGTGTGCGTAATTATGCGAAAAAGTAAGGTTTTGTAAAGCGCTTAAATTTTCGTTTTGGTTAAAATTATTCACATTTAATAATTAAAAAATGCTAGATTAAATGTTAAACTACCATAATCAGTCTTAATAGGTCGAAAATGTTTCCCATGAAAGCAAGTATTGACAGTTCCCCTTAAGTACGCACAATTACACCATCTTCCCCTGCAGCATCCAAAAAATGAATTTTTTAATATTAATTTAAGAAATACAAATATTAAAATAAAATTATTTTATTAATTAATTATTAAAATTAATTATTAAAAGTAAAATTAAACTAATTTTGAATATTGAATATTCAAAATTTTTTCTTTGTTTTTTTTTATAATTTCAATATTATTTCGTTATAAAACTCAATTTAAATTTTAATTTCAATTTAATTTTCAATGGAATTTTTTTCACTTTTGCTCCCCAAAAAAATTTCTTAAATTTTATAGAATATTATAAGAGATATAAGTTTATTTTATTAGCAGGTCATTGACCAAAAACTTCACGTCTCGACGATTTCTAATAAAATATTCAGATAAGTAGATATAATATGTAGATGTGTGTGTAAAGAAATATTTTTCGTTCTTTAATATCATAAATATAATTAAAATTTTATGAAATTATTTTAGATATAGAATCAAGAAGAAACGCAAAAATAAATATCTAGCTCATCCTAATTAAACATTAAAAAAAAAAAATTTTTAAAACCAAAATTAAAAAAGAAAAGTTTTTTTTTGTTTTATTTTGAATTTTTCTTGTTTTTTTTTTTTATGATAAAACATAAAAATTATATTATCGTGCAGGAATGTGTATAGTTAATATTTTCAGGGTACTAGCAGGGTGCTTTATTTTAAAATTATTTTTGTCCAAAAAAAAATTCAATAAAAAATATGAAATCTTTAATGAATTCTTATAGCATTAAATAATTCAAAAAAATTCCATTGTCCATAACAACAGAACAAATCAATTGACATAGTGAAAAAAACAGCCTATAACTAATCAAATTTACCCGAACAATTGCAACCGAACTCTCTAAACCTCATCGTGTATCTTCACCTTTTCATCTCACTTTTTATTCTTCTTCAAATCAAAAATTCTCTTTTTTTCTAATGACTATACTTCATTTTTCTGATTTCTATTGAATTTTTTTCGTTTTTATCTCAAATTATCAAGTGAACCTTCTCACCTTCAATAGCAAATGGAATAAATAATGATTTAATTTTGTATACATTTTAAAGAAAACGAGATATACAGAATACAGGAAAATTCTTAAGTTATATAGTAGTAGTCATTCATCTCATTTTCACTTGGTGAAATATAAAATAGCGAGATAAACGATCACGCCCTAAATATTTTCGATACTAACTTCTTATTTTCAATCAACCATAACCAAATATAATTAACAAATTCACTCTGTACTCTATTTCTCTTATGTTACAGGAAAATTCCATTTTCCCAAACATTGTATTGAGCAAACACATACATACACATATATATATGTGTTAAATTCCCAATACCTTCAAATTTTTACTGGCGCCCTTCTTTAAATTTTGTTTTATTTTTACACTGTTCAAATTTAACAGGCATTCGGCCTTTTACCCAAAAAAAAAAATTAAAAAAAATTTTTACGTATAACAAAGTTTTAAAGAATTATTCTAACCTTACTTCTATTTTTTATTTAAAATAAAATTATATAAGAAGAAAAAAATAGCAAAAGAGAAGAAAATAATCAAAAAATACCGCTATATACTATGTTAACTGAATAGCTAATGCATAAGAAAAAAAACAAGAAAAAAATAGTGTAAAAAAAAAATAAAAAATTTATTTGAAAAATATGCAAAAAGTGGTAGTAAAAGGCGAAACTATGAATGCAAGAATGCAACAAAAATACCAAAAAAAAAATAAATTAGTAAAACGAATAAACGCGAAAGAGTGAAAAAAAAGGTAAAAATTTATAATAACTTTTTATAAAAGTTAAAGTAGCTATAAACCAAAATAAAAAAAAAAAAACAAAAAAAAAATGCAAAAAATTGCAGCAACTTGCATTCCAAATGAGTTTCATAAATTACAAAATTATTACCATAAATTACACGAATCTAATGTGAACACAAGAATTAAAATAACAACCACAACACTAACAACAATAATTTTTATATAGTTTAACATTAAAACAACCAAAAACCGAAAAGAATAAAAAAAGAAAAAAAAAACATAAAAATTCTAACTATAATTTTATTTAAGTAACCACAAGTTATTTTCAAAACTATATTTTTTTTTCCTATAAATCTTTTTATATACTTAATATGAAAAGGGTTAGTTAAGGTTTTTGGTTTTTGTTTTTTAATTTTTGTATTCATAAATTGTATTTCGTGTACATTGAGAAATAGTGCATAGAGAAAATTTATATAGAGTAGAAAAGAATATCAATACTTAGTTCATACCTATTACCCTCTCTCTCTCTCTCTCTCTCTCTCTCCCCCTTAATGCATTTTTCATTCATTTATTCCTCCTTATGTACATGCTCAAATTTTTTTGTTTGTATAGCATTGCATATATATTATCAGGGCCGATTCGTATTTGTTCAGCGCCCTACGCGATTTCCAATAAGTGTTCTCTGCTCCACCGGGCGCTTTCAAAGCGCTGATCAACATATGTAAAAATAATTGCACATTTCACATAATAAATCACATTCTTGTATTACTTTATCATGCTGATACAAGATTATCTTGCTGAATACAAGAATAGTCATGGAAAATTAAAGCCCAGCATTAAAATTTCTGCAATGTGTTTTGTAATGTTTGTATATGAATAGATACAGGATCACACGTTAACAAGTTAATTTCACTGTAAATAGAAAGGAAAAAAAAAATTTTGAAAAGCACTTTATAAAAAAAAAAATTTGGTTTATTTTTTAAAATTTATTTATTTTTAAGTTTTTAAATGGCGCCCCTGTTTTCTAGTGCTCATTACAAACGCTTACTATATACGGTATAAATCCAGTGCTGTATAAAATACAATAAGATATCGGTTCACAAACATTATGCATCACAATATAATCATATATGAATGCATCTTATATATATATATATATATATATACCATTAAAAAAATTAAGAAGAAAAAATAATATTGAAAAAAAAAAAGTAGTAATTCCCTTGAGTTCTTTTTTCTTCCTTTCCTCCTCTCTGCTCTGATATAAGAAATGAAAAATATCTACAATAATATTTTCTTTTTATTTTTTATTAGTAACGTTGCATATTCACATTTATAGTTTGTTTTTGTATATTGTATAGTTTTCTCCTTATATAGAAAGGAAATGAAAGAAAAAAAAAAACAAAAAAAAAATCAATTTTCATTCAAGAAACAAAAAAAAAAAATCAAAATCTTATAGAAAATTATAAAAATAAATATCCGAAATTCAAGATTCAATTACTTTTACACTCTTTACAAAATAAAAAAACTAAAACTATAAAAAGACTAAAAAAAATTTTTTTATGTATACATATATGTATATATATATATATATTTTATGTTATATAATAAATAATACTTTAGAAAAGGATAATAAGAATTTTACTCTCATATGAATTATTTTGATTTGAAAAGTATTTTTTTTTATATAATATTTGGATTGTAATCCCAAATGGATTTCGGAGTAAAAAAAAAAACCATTTTGATGATATCTAGGAGCATCAAATATATATATATATACATATAATATATATATATATAATGGAATGTAATATACCATTTTAAAGCCTATGAATTCATTTGAAAGTTTTAACAAAAAAAAATTTATGATTGTTCTATAATCTATATAACAAATAAGAATAGAGAAATAATAATAGAGAAATTTATTAGAATTTTATTTTAAATGAAGAGACTTGCAATATAAATTTTCATTATTTTTATTAAAAAATTATGGACAATACACTATAAAATATGAATTTTCGTCTAAAATGTAAACCTGATAATTGAAATTTTTGATTTAACATTGTTCTTTTAAGAATTTCTTAATAATCATCAAAATCTCATAAAAAATTTATAATAATTTCTAAAGTTGTTAGGGATTTCCGATAACTCAGCTCTAATTTAAATTTTAGCATAAAGCATGTTCAATATATACAAAATCTATACAAAATCTTCAAATATGCTACAATTCGATTTAATTTTAATATGAAAGAACCTTGTTCGGAAATCATAGCATTCTTCTAATTCTTCAATATTCTTTTAATTATTAAAAATTTCATAATTAAATGAAATTTTAAATTATTAATGTACATGTATATTTGTATGTACAATTCTTTCTTCTTATAAATTTCATATTTTACAAAGTAACATTACATTTAATATTCAAATTATTTCTATGTTATTATTACGTAAAAAAATATAAAATTATTGTTCTATTACATAAGAATATAAAAAAAAAATTCATTTCCTATTTCTGTTTTTTTCTTCTAAGTTCTTGAGGGGGTTTTTCGTTATAGTAGATTTTAATCTTCTTAAAAAAAAAAACGAAAATTAACAAGCACAGAAAACAGAGAAAAAATTCAAGAAAACAGATGAAACACAAGCTTCTTAATGTATATAAAAAAAAAAAAAAACAATATGAAATTGTGTACAAGAGGGGCTAAAAGGACCTTGACGCTGTTCGTTGTTTTATTTTTTTTTTATTATATTATATTTTTAATATATGTATATGTAAATGTCATTATTTTTTTTTTGCTCTCATTAAGATATTTTAAGATGAGTAACACACAAGAAAAGAAAAACTACTACAATTTTTTTTTTCCTACTTATTTTTTTACGCTTGAGAATTTTCTCATATTGTTCTTAATATCCTCGAGTATTTTTCTGCATATATATAAGTAAATATATATATATATATATATATATATATTAAATTACATTTCTATTTTATCATAGTTAATATAGAAAAATAGGAAATTATTTTAAAATTTGTAATATTATTGCATGTACATCAATAAATACGATTCGCCGTAATGTATGCAATTTTTTTCCTTTTTATTATTTAAAATCATTTTCGGTATTTTATTATTTTATAAGGACGTAATTATGGGAATATGATTTTTTTTTATTCAATTTCAAGTCAAATTTATATCTATATACACTTATATATTATATACTCGTATATTTTAATGAAAATATATTATTATATTGAGAACAAGCAGAAACAAAATATCGGACAAGCATTTTATTATAATTCCGGAATTGAAAACGGGAAAAAAAAATATAGCATCCACATGTAAATATAGACAATATATAATTATTTATATATTGTCGCAATTTATTATATATTTATATATTATAGTTATATGTAATAGTCACTACGCATGAATGAATGAAATATGAGCAAAATGTTTGTTTGTTTTTTTAAAAATGATATTTTTTTCCTCGTTGAATTCAGAGAAGAGATTTATGAGAGTAAGTAGATCATAGAAAACATCATAATAATTAAGAAGAAAATGTAGAAGAAGAAGAAGAAAGGAAATTGCTTAAGAAAAAATAAATATTTTTTTTATAATGAAAATTAAAATATATATTAATATGAAGAAGGAAAAATGTAAGGAATAGCAACAAAATAATTAATAATATAATCATATCCTTTAAATTTTTATTTCTTAAATGAGATACATGTATAACACATATATATATATACAATTATAATGTGAGTATGTAATACAAGTACGTATTAAAAAATTTTTAAATTCTTGAAAAAAAAAACGGAAAATTTCATTAAATGAGATGTCCTTGAAATGTACATGATAATTTTAAAATAATTATTCTTCAATTTCATTAAAAATGAACTATGAAAATTAATTTTATTATTATAAAAATTAAAAAAAAAAAATTATTATAAAATTATACCTTATCCTGCATATTTTTAAGCGGCATTCTGACTTCTTTTAGTTATTTTATGCGTTAAATAAAACATATTAACGGTAGTTAGGAAAAAAGTTGGTGTTTGGCATTCTCTGGTTTATGTAATTTTTTACAAAAATGTTGTGGTGTTAACGGAATCAACAGAGTATTGTGTTTACACTTAAATATCGTTGAGATTTTTCACGCTCTCTTCCTCGCTTCTAAGCATTTAAAACTGTTTTAAAAGAGTTGAATAGCGATTGAATAGCGATTTTGTCAAAATTTCTGTATAAATAATATGGAAAAATTATTTGAGACCGCTAGCTATATAATTGTGTGTAATAAATTGGTGAATTTGATTTCAAATATTTCACCATTTTGAATTACAACTTGTAAATTTGACAAAGATACCAGAACTAAAATCGAGAAATTTAAAAATTTTTTTTATATTACAGTCACAGTAATCATAATTTGAACATATGCATTCAAAATTAAATTGAAACACATATAATATAATATTAAATAGGAATTTAACTAAATAGAAATGCGTATAACATAAACACATTCACAATGTATGGAATATAATTTGCGAATCACACATATTATTAAATAAATTCTTAAGGTTAAACTTCAAAATATTTTTAAAGGTTACAAATCCTTAAATATTACAAAAGAAAAATTTTCTAATAAAAATCATTCCAAATATAAAGAATAAATATTATAAAGGCAGAGCTTAAAAGATCTAAAGGCTCTAAAAAGATTACAGATTGTTAAATTATACATAAATTATTTATAAAAAAAAAAAATTATTAAAGAATTGATTAGAAAATTAAATTTTGAAGGTTACAATATTATAAATACACAAAACAAGGTTGATATACAACTGTTATACTGTTATACATGCAATTATAAAATTATGCACATAATACTTATGTTATACATTAACATATTTATTATATGACTGTGACTTATTACTTAAAATTAATTTCACATTGATTCAAAAATGGCAAAGATAGCAAAGGAAAACTTCATTTTTTTTTAATTGCAGCAATCATTGCATAAATATCTTTTAATAACAAATGCGAAAAAGGATTTTCTGTCAAAAGGAAATAAGCATAGAGAATAAATTTTTATTTTAATCAATTCTCTATATAAATCTACTTCAACATAAAATACAAGATATCTTCGCCAGGTGGAAAAGGTTAAAATAAAATGAGCAAAAAAAAAAAAAAATTTTTTTTTTATCTTTTCCTTAATTAAAGCTATTATTTTCATTGCTAAAATTCACAAGGCAAATAAAAAAAAAGAAGAAATATACAAAAAAAAAAAAAAGGAATTTTTCAAATAAAAAGTGGAACTATTATACGCAATCTGTATAACATTTTCATATAACTTACATAACGGTATATGGGATAAAAATATTTATTATGTATTCTAATATTTTTTGATAAAAAGTATATTATTCTAAATCGATTATGTATGTATGTATGTGGATGCAATAAATATTTTCCATTTTTATTATATTCAGTATAAAACATTGAATTTTTCGAATACGTGAATAAATTTTTTTTAAATTTAACATTAAATAATATTGTTAATTATTCAAATTATTCGAAATGTATTATATTTCTGACAAACTACCAAGACAATGATGTATTTTCTGGTTTCCGATACGCAGGGATTTTAAGAAAATTTCAGAAAACTTGTAATTGCCTAATACTCATACTTATAACTTAAGAATAGGAACACTACAACAACAAATTTTCTAAGCACTTACCTTATATTAGATGGATTGTGGCAGCTAGACTCACCTAATTCGGATCGTAGTTCAGTTTTATATGTTGAAAAGATCCAACTATAGCTCGCATCCCATTGTTGTTTAAGTTGAAAAGATTTATGTAGTTCGGATCCTGTTGTCGCATATGTCTTCAGTGTAATTTTCATTTTATCAAAGTTTTATTTAGGTAGAAGTGTTGCTGATTCAAAAACAATACCTTAATTTTGAAAGCTTTCTTATCATACCTAATATCTCAGAAACCTTTTATATCTGGTACTCACTCCGGAATTAAAATTAATGTTAATTTTTCATCGTCTAATCAATGGTATGTATATTATTACCCACCTTCTTCAAATTCTTTTGATTCTTAGAAAAGAATGACTAACAACACATTAATGCAATTGAAATTTATTATGAATTTTTGACCAGAATATTAAAATTTCAATAGCAGTAAGATGTGTTATTGCAATGAAAAGAAAATTTTATAAATTTTAATTTAATATGTAACAATGGTCCCTATCTTAACATATAAGTATTCAGAAAAAATATGGTCATAAAATAGAATTAGCAGAGATTTTTGTGAAATCTGACTTTTTACTTTTATTTTATTTCAAATCCGTTTGTGGTTGTGTAAAGAAGAACAAAAAACAAAAAATGCCGAGCAAAAAAATATGAAAAAACCTGTAGGGCAAAAAGTAGTTAATAACGTCGTAATTTCTAACCGTTAATGAATCTTTTCTATTTTTTTCTCTTTCTCATTGTCTTTTCCACTTGTTTTTTTTTGCACATCCTGGAATATTATCTTTTTGTTTTTATAATTTATTTTTCTAATAATTATTATTTTATGTTTTCTAACTTTTTATTATTCTTTAAGTTGAATTTCTCTGTTTTTTATACCCGCACTATAGCCTATGTTCTAAAGGGTATTATAAATTTGCCTTACCCGTTTGCAGTGCTAAGAAATTATGGTCTCAGATATAGACGCAAGCGTATTTGTGTCGATTTAAGCATGTCTGTTTTTTTATCCCCGTATACTTCTGTGCGGCCGTCTAAGCGATAATCCAAAAATTAACTGAACTAAGCTCATCAAATTTCCACAACTGATTTATAATAGTAAATGCCGCAACCGTATTTAAATTGAATGTGATCGTCGCAGTGGTTCAAGTAAATGTCCTAAAACTTCATAACGTATTTGGCTATTTATTCGAAATTATTAAAGCTATAATATCGGAATTTCGTGCTAGTAAATATTTATTATTAAGGCTGTTATAGATAATTTCCATATGTTCAATAAATTTACCATTCCATGACTTTTCTTCTTCATTTTCCGAGCCCCGAACCGGAATTTCTTGTAAAACAAAAACACAGTAATTAAAATCATGTTTTATCCAAGCTATGACATATTGGTCCACCCATAGGATAAATAGTTCGTACGGATATCACAGAGTCGATATGATCAACTCTATTTTTTCCCGTTTATTTTCCTATATTTGAAATTCTTCTTATGGAAAAAAGTAAATTAAAAGAAAAACAAAAATAAAATACTCTAAATTTTTTTTTATATCGCAAAAAAAAAAAAATATAATTTTATTCATTTATACAATATGCTTTTGAATAATATTTAATACTTATATATTAAAATAATATGCATACAATTATCATAGTTTATATGTACTTACGTATAATAGATTATCTTATACGCAACCAAGAGTGTTATACACATATTATATATAAATGAGTTATAATATTATGGGAAGGAATATATGTGTTTTAAAAGTCAGGGCCTCAATATCAAATCTGTCTTATATAAATGTACCTATATATATGTATATATAATGTACAGATAATTAATACCTATATCTGTACAAGCTCAAAGAGATTTTGCAACAATTATATTGTAAGTAGTATACATTATAATTTAATATAATGCTCTAACTATAAGGTTATACTCTTTAATATAACTATTTTTAATGTTATATATTTCTGTATTTTGCCTTTAAATTATATATTATGTATGTATATGTTAAGGTACTTATTTTCTTTATAATAATTTTGAAATTGAAATGAGAAAATTGTAAAGATTTTAAGGACAGAAATAATAATTTATTTCTGTTATTGAATTATGAGTAAAATTATAAAGTATTCTATTTTAAAATTTAAAGTAAGACATTTTAAGCAAGCTTTATATATATATATAGTTGACAGATCCTTAAGGAATTTAAAATAATTTATATGATAACGCATTTGATATACAAACAACGTATTTAAATGAACGTATAATTAGAAAGACATCTTAAATGATTTGTTATATTACAGGTTAAAAATTTATTTTAAAATCTTAATGTACATACATAAGTACATATATATATATATATGATATTTTATGTGATTGGCATATCTCATTATAAAATTAATAATTATAAAATATTCTCGAATATCTGAGAACATGAAAAAAAATAATATTTAAAATAATTAATATGCATAGTAAAAAATCGAATGTGGTTAGCAAATAATCAATCGAATTCTTTATTATCTAGTTCAATAAAAATATTACAATATGATTATGGAAATGCTCTTTAAACACTTTTTTCCAATTTTAAGGATATTAGTAAGCTTTTCTAGTTAACGTATTTTTAGAAAAATAAAAATTTATACTCTCTAGTTCCATGAAAAATTTGCCCGTTAATTTCGGTAGCAAACAGAATCCTAATATTAAATTTTAGTATTAAATTAGTTTCGTAGATATAATTCAGTTTCCGAGCCCTGATATTACCAAAAAAATTTACAAAATTATTGCTTTAACGGCCCTTAGTTTAAATATTAAATTCCAAGAAATTCTGTTGATTATTTTTATATATATGCGCAAAAGTGTAAAATCGGCCAGAAAACAGGTCTGACATATCCGAAAAATTGATCAAGCTAGATAGCCTAAAATTATGTTATATATAAAATTTCATCAACATCGATTCAATCGAACTTAAAATAACCGCATGCCCACACAGACAAATCGAAACGAAAAATCGTCATCTCTCTAAAAATAGCATATTTTTCAGCTTCTCTATACTATGAAGAAGTTCGCTTGTGGCGAAAACTCGATGTATAAAATTATTGTATGCAATGCGACCGTTAATAACTGGGCTTGATACGTGTATGTATGTAAATATAATTCTACTTTCAAAAAATTTAGTTAAAAATAAGCAGCTACATAAATTAATACTAACCATAATGCTTAAATTTGAACTCTTATTGAAAATCTCTATGATGTTTCCTCAACAATACAAACACATGAATAATTTATTCAACGTCAACTCAAAATATTCTATACATAATCGAAAATTAAATTAAAAAAATTAATTAAATACGTAAGTCAAATATAACAAGTAAATTAGACATTATTGTTATAATTTGTATAATATTATCATTTAAAATTAAGAAAATTATCATTTTTAAAAATTAAACAACTTAGTGTTCGTTTTTCTTATTAATGAAATGGTGTCCTTCCAAAAGTTCATTATACCGACATTATAACACTTATATTCAAAATAGAAAAAAGAGAAAGTCAGACGTTCACTTAAACTCAAAAAAAATATGCAAATTTTATTCATTCAAAAAAAAAAATAAATTTTTGTGCTTCTATATACCTTGATAATTTACATAATGTAAAACTTAAAATTATACTTAAAATCGCTTATCTTAATTTGTTTTTTTTTTTTTTGCGAAAGGTAAAAAAAGGTGAAAATACTGAAAAATAATAATCAAGCCTTGTAAAATACATTCAAAATTTCGAATAGAATGAATGTTAATATAACAGAATGTAGTATATAACAAAACATGGTATAGATTGCTTTAGTTTATATAACAAGAACTCACACGTAAAAATTCCAACGATGGGAACATAGAAATTGTGTAAGTGATAAGTCTAAGCTACTGATAGTTGATATAAAAAAAACTGTTATACGAGTACAAATTATGTTCATATATACACAAGTTTTTTGCTAATTTATTTTTAAAACTTGGTGTTCACCTTATATAGAATTATCCAAGCAATTTCTCATATTTTATAATATACACGAAAAATTTACCAAATTCTGGAAACTACAACAAAAACAAATTAATATATTTCTGGCTTCTGTACTCCTATATTTTTACTAAACTAAAACTCAAATTTTGTGCATATTTAATGCAAATTTATTTGTATATAATAGAGCCAAACATAACAACCAAAGAAAAAATATCAAACGAAAATAAATTAACTAAACACCCACATCCAGAAAAAAAAAAATCTAAAGTAAAAATTTATCTACTTATTGCCATTATTTTCACTCTTTTAATTCTTTTGATATCGTGTATTTCATCCATATGAAAAGAAAAAATTAAATTCTACCCGAAAATAAACCAAATATAAACAAAATTAATAGAGAAAAGAGGAAAATAGGAAAAGCATAGAAAAAAGGACTATATATGAATATCCTTGCGGCGAATATTTCATATAGACTATTTGTCTGTTTTAGTATATATGATATGATCTACATAAAAATACTTATATTCCCGCATATATAATTAGTGCCTACTTTACATTATATTTCCCCCTACCACACATTTTTTTTCCTATTTCCTATTCCTTGTTTTTTTCCTCCAACCACATGGAAAAAATAAAAAAATTTTGACTTTTTTCTTTCCTTATTTACTCAATTTTTGAATCCTTTTCTTAATTTTTTTTTTTTTATTTATTTCATGATATACACAACTATTTTTAGTATTTTACAAAAATTTAAAGATATAGATATGTAGGCATCATATATGTACATATATATTTTAATATGGGGAGACCAAAGAAAATAAATTTAATTCATATAATGTACTTGTAACGCAATACACATTCAGACATATAGAAAATTTTTTTAAGAGAAAAATATTCCAACACACAATAAAAATAAAATATAAAATTGTAAATTAAGGGACAAATAGAATAATATGTTACAAGTATGTTCATATAACAATAAATTTGATCTTTTGCTTGTGGTTTTCTTTAAAAAAAAAAAAAGCAAAAATTTAAATATTTAGAATATACCCAAAACTAGAAAAAATATTCAAATAAAAAATTTAACATTCATTCTTTCAAAAATTATATTTAACAATAGGGTTATACTCTTTGTTATACCTATGTATGTAGGCATGTATATACAACTTACCATACTAATATAAATGCTATGCTGTACAAGAGAATTGATATGAAAATGAGCCTAAAAGATTTCTCTGAAAAAAAATGAGAAAGAATATTTCTCTGAAATTGTACAAAACTGAATCGGTGAACGGCAATTGCGAACCGGTTTTTATTATAAATCTAGAACAACAGGGGAACAGCAAAAACGATAACTGTTCAGTCACATACACATGCAAAAAGATTATACCGAAAAGCACCGCAACATTCTCATCTTAATTTTCTCGTTCTCACACCGAGAGAGAAAGAGAGAGAGAAAAAACCTTCACTAATAATTGAGAGAATGACAGTTTTATACAAAATTCATACAAGCTTCAGCAGGTCACGATAACCAACGGTCCAGTCAATCTAGAGTTTTAGTGAAATTTAATTTTCCTTGAAATTAAAAAAATCTATGACAGTGTTTCTTCACTTATCCTGTTTACACCAACAGCAAAACGTGCTCTATCTAATCATAAAAACAAAACAATAAAAAAAATTAAAACTATTTAAATGTTACCTGCTACCTTAATTTATTTTAGCATTTAAATAAAATTTTGTAAACATGGCATATGTACATATGTATGTATATGTGTTATATATAAGTATAAATCGTTTTAAGGGTTGTTTAAACGCCCTAAGTTTGCATTTAAATTTTCTTATTTTCTATGATTTTTTTTTTTGTCTTTTGTCTTGTTTTTTCGAATTTCTTTCTTTCACCCTATATTATTTTTTTTTAGCATGCTTTAGAATAACTCTTAATATTTAGAAAAACTCAAATGCATAAACACATGCACTTAAATGTATCTATTGGAGCTGATTGTAGAGAAATAAAGTGTAATTTGTCACTAATTTCAAATATTTAAAAATGTAGAAGATAGTTTAAGAAAAAAATTATCACATGGATGATATCTTACCGATAATAATGTCAAAAGGAAAAGATTAGACGATAGTGCTCATAGGGTTTTCACAAGAGTGACCCCATTCTCGGAATAGCCATCTCGAACATCTATCTCTCACGGTATAACTTCGACTGAGAATATTGGTAAATCTAACTTTAAGTGCTATATTGAGATCATGATTGGTAAGAACTTTTTTATATTTAAAGTACATCGCTCTGGCAATTTCAATTCTACACCTTATCTCACCTAAAGTGTTTCAATTTTCATTAAGCCAACATCCGAGGTATTTAAACTTAGTTACTCTTTCTAATGTTTTATTGTCTATAGAAAGGCTCGTATTGTTCAAGATGTTTTTTCTGTTTACAACCATATATTTAGTATTATCAATGTTAATATGAAAACCAAACTGTTTGCTGTGGTGGTTACATTTGTTTAAAAAAGTTTGTTAAACAAAATCTTCGATTCTGCCTGCTATTAATGTGGAACCATCTACGTATCTGATGTTAATAATGTTGATACCGTTAACTTTGATATCCTCTTCCACGTCACTTGTTTCTTCGTTGAATATATTCTCTGAGTAGACATTGAAAGGTAGAGGTGAAAGAATACAGCCTTATATTAATTACTAATTTTAAATTATGTTGTAGTGGCCGTGAACATAATTTAAATTGCATCGAATTTCCCATTGGTTGCATTATCCATTTTACTTTAGAAATAATCTCAGAATGTTCAACTGGACTACTAATTTTGATTATTGATGTTTTGAATAATTCAATAATTTCAAGTCTTTCAATACGAGTATAACATCCAAAAAATTTACTTCCATTTTCTTTCTGCTCCTAAACTATCTGCCTCCTTAACACTATCATTATTCATTTTTATTTGTCTAATTTTTAGCACTTTTCAAAAAATTTTTTGAAAAAAAGTGCTTATTAGTTTCACTCTGTCCGTCCGTCCGTCCGTCCGTCCGTCCGTCCGTCCGTCCGTCCGTCTGTCCGTCCGTCCGTCCGTCCGTCCGTCCGTCCGTCCGTCCGTCCGTCCGTGTGTCTGTTTACAAAACTTCTACACCCTTGAAGATAGAAAGCTGAAATTTTGTACGTACATAGATCTTTACTAGAACCTTATTTCTGTAGAACAAAATTTTTACCTATCTCCCCCCCTCTAGAAGTTATACCCCCCCAAAACCCTAAAAATGACGTTTTTCAACTACTTGTTGCAATGAAACCATAAGGATTTTTGAAATTTTGCAAACGCAGAAAGGCAGCGGCTTGCTTTCCCTACCGCAGTATACTATAGTTAAACTTTAGAAAAACAAAATGGCCGTTCAAATTTACCGTTATCTAAAGTCCTTTTTTTCCAAATTTTTGATGTCGTTTTTCTTCCAAACCCCAGCCTGTAGAAGCTTGAAATTTTAGGAGCTTTTAGACATTAACAAATAGTTCATTTCGTTAGAAGAAAATTTTTTTCCATCTCCACCCCCTCTCAAGTTATCGCCTCTTGAAATTCGTAAAATTTGAATTTTTGACACCTTATATTTCCGAAACCGCAAGTTTTTTAAAATTTTTATAAACGCAAAAAGCTAACGGTAAATTCCATGAAATTAAAAAATATATTTATTTTTCTTAACTCACACAATTAAACCTTAAAATCGAGCATTATGTTAACCCCTTTTTATATTAATTTTCGCTTTATTTCAAAGACTGCACATATGCGTCATCCTAAATATATGCAATCCTAGAAATAGTTTTGTATATGAATGAAAATAATTTTAATAGTGTGGTAGGTACACATAGATTGTATTCAAAAGCAGAATTTTCACTTGTTGAAGGGAAAAGTGCTACAATACAAACCATTGGTTTGACCCAACTTTATAATATCAATTTTTGAAATTATACAATGAAAAAATATTTCATCAAGAAGGATATTAACCTCTAATACCGTTGTAATAAAATTGAAAAGACTATTATTAAAACCAAAGAGAAAAATAATTATAAAATTTTCCAACATAAATTTTTTTTTATCTGAAAAATTTTCTATTGTCTACATTACTGGTTAAATAAGAATCAAAATAATAAATTTATTATGTAGATAGGTACCTACCTACCTACACCTATACATAAATGTAAAAAGGACACGATTGTAACACTAACGCTTTTAAAAATATTCACCTTTATCATTTTGATTTTTATTTTATTTTTATATGCTCGCAAATATTTTATCATCTCTTGTATAATTTTCATTTTAAATTAATTAAATTCCATTCTTTTATTATCTTTATAGGTTTATCCAAATCGTGACATCACAAATATTGTTGAATCATCCCATTATCAAAAAATTGGTGGATGGTGTAGACAAGGTGCTGTAAATGCAGCCAAATGTAAAGGTGCACATCGTTGGATTAAACCATTTAGATGTCTGGGTAAGATTTCTATTTAATTAGTTTAATTCAAAAAAAGAAAGCAAATAACAATGAAATGGACAATATTGGACTAAATGTTATGTTCATTTAGATTTTTTTTTTGTGAATCACGCAAATACAAGGGTTATGTGTGTATTATGAGTATCGATTTTGCATTTATCGTAAGTACAAGTATAAAATCGATAGTAGCTATATCAAGCCGAATACCAGAAAAATTCATATTTCAAATTTTGCTATTTATAATTTTCCTGAATTCTCATTTAATATTTCTTATGTATGTATATAATATATACATAGGTGTACATCTATGTGAGCTTCATACGAACATAAATTTAAGATTCATGCGTACATAAATAGGTGCATGAACTTGAATCATTTTCAAAACATTGAATTTGTTTTTGCATTTTCTTTAGACAAGCCTATGTTAAATAATTAATTGAAATTTTTCATAGACCTGCTCTTGTATATATGATTGTGTAAAATGCTATACTTTTGAACAAATTTTGTTAATGTTAATGGAAATATTTGAGAATAAATTGAAAATTATAGTGTGACTTTCAAGTTCAAAACTTATCAATTCATTAGTTATATGCTTTATAATTACTTGATGCTTTATTAGTTTTTATATTTATATTATATATTTTTTCTGTATTGTGATTCTTATAATTCGGTAAATCTAATCTTATAATAAAGGGTTGTGGAAAAATATGATATCAATTCGTCAATTTACAAAATAGACTCTGATATTCGGTACAGCCGCCTCTCAGATATCTGAGTAACGCGATTGTTTTACGCTTCTCCAACACACAAGAGTGCATTCTCTTTCTCTTTTTAATTTAGTTGGTGAGTGCTAACAACACCCTTTTTACTATAATTCATAATTCAGGCACTATATATCAGGCGTCAACTATGTTTGGTTATAGACAAAAACTTCATATTTCCATATATGTATAAGAAATTTATTAATTAAAATTATCCTATTTAATTTAATTTGCAGAAGGACCTTTCCAATCGGACGCACTTTTAGTACCAGAAGGATGTCTTTTCGATCATATTCATAATGCGTCACGATGCTGGCCATTCGTAAGATGGAATCAAACTGGAGCTGCTGCATGTCAAGAACGTGGAATGCAAATGAGAAGTTTTGCAATGCTTTTACCATGTGGTATTTCTTTGTTCTCTGGTGTTGAATTTGTTTGCTGTCCAAAACATTTTAAAGGTATTTTAATAACTATATATTTATGATAAGTCGCATTTTAATCTATTCTTTATAATATTATAGAAACCGTCCGTGTTAAGAAAACTGATTTACCAGTCATTGTTCCTGAAGAAGTGATTCCATCAGTTGATGAAGATGCATCTGATGATTCACAAGATGATGACGATGAAGATGCTATGGATAATGAAGATAGTATGTTAGCTGATGAAGCATCCAATAATGATGATGAAGAAGCCGAAGAGGAAGAAGATGGTGATTATGATTCAAGTGAAGATTTTGAAAGTGAAAATACTGGTGATGAACAAAATGATAGTTGGGATACAATAAGTACACAAAAGGGTGCGGGACCATTAAGTGGAACAACAAGTACAACGACATCTAGTTCAATTATTGTTACTAATTCTCAAACAAAAACAAATGATAATAATGGTTCCGGTAATACACAAAATTCAAATAATTCAGGCAATAATAATAATATTGCTCCAGTGGCCCAAGCACAAGCACAGTCAACTTCAACAAGTCAACCAACTGTTGACCCATATTTTACACACTTCGATCCAAGATTGGAACATCAGAGCTACAAAGTAAGTCGCAAAGTAAGTTAGATTAGTTTGGAATGTTTAAAATTAAAAAGAAAAAGTTTTTAATTAAGGAGGCACAACAGCGCATTGAAGAAACACACCGTGAAAAAGTCACCAAGGTTATGAAGGATTGGTCCGATTTGGAAGAAAAATATCAGGATATGAGATTGGCTGATCCCAAAGCTGCTGCAACATTTAAACAAAGAATGACTGCTCGATTCCAGGTAATTACATAAGTAAAAAATATCCGTCTCGGGTAAGTTAAAAGGAATTATTTTACATATTTAAATTTTTTCTCAAATTTTTTATTCTCTTTTATGAATTTTTAATAGCACACATTTGCAATTATAATACTTAATTTACAGGCTTTGATTTATATTTTTGCTATCTAGTAACTGTAGACAATTCAATTTAATATTGAATTTTTGGTTGTAGCGTTTCCTTAACCTCAACTATTTTTCCAATTGCTTAAGTTACAAAATTTTAATTTTAGACTTCTGTTCAGGCACTCGAAGAAGAAGGCAATGCAGAAAAACACCAATTAGCTGCTATGCATCAACAGCGTGTTTTGGCACATATTAATCAAAGAAAACGTGAAGCAATGACTTGTTATACACAAGCTTTAACAGAACAACCACCAAATGTAAAATAAATACTGAATTTCAATAAATTTTTTAACTAAATAATTATTTCTATTAAAAATGTTTTAGGCACATCGAGTTGAAAAATGTTTACAAAAATTATTAAGAGCTTTACATAAGGATCGAGCTCATGCTTTAGCTCATTATCGTCATCTTTTGAATTCTGGCGGTTCAGGTGGTTTAGATGCAGCAGCATCAGAACGTCCAAGAACACTAGAACGTTTAATTGATATTGATCGTGCCGTTAACCAATCAATGACTATGTTAAAACGTTATCCTGATCTTTCAGCTAAAATTTCACAATTAATGAATGATTATATTCAAGCTTTACGTAGTAAAGATGATATTCCCGGATCTATGTTAGGAATGAGTGAAGAAGCTGAGGCACAAATTTTAGATAAATATCGTATTGAAATTGAACGTAAAGTTAGCGAAAAAGAAAGACAACGTTTAGCTGAAAAACAACGTAAAGAACAAAGAGCAGCTGAAAGAGAAAAATTACGTGAAGAAAAATTGCGAATGGAAGCAAAAAAATTAGATGCTTTAGTTAAAGAAGAACAAGAAAAAGAAAAGGAAAAAGAACAAAGAGAGAAAGATGTTGAAGCTGCTGTTATTGGTAAAAATGCTGAAACTGAAGCTAATGTTAAAGAAGCACAAACAAGTGAAATTACAACAAGGTAAGTTTTCATTATCATAATTAATATATAATAATTTGTTTAATAACACAATCAAAAAATACTAAATTAAAATTTTTAGTGCTAAACCAACTGAATCTGTCCAACCAACAGTAATTAATGAAGATATTCAAGGTAATTTTGAAGATTCTGTTGCAGCAATTGCCCATAAAGTAGCTGAACCAAAAGTTCAACATGCACAAGCACATGATTTTGGTCATGGAGAACCGGTAATTAATATTTTATATTTAAATATATTTTGAATAATCAAAGCAATTCTAATTTTTCTTTTTAGAACTTTGCGATGCGTCATGAAATCTTTAATACATCAAATCGAGAAGGTAGAAATGTCTACTTTACTTTAGCATTTGCAGGTGTAGCGCTTATGGCAGCAGTATTTGTTGGTATTGCCGTTGCAAAATGGAGAACAGCTCGCTCCCCTCATTCACAAGGTTTTATTGAAGTTGACCAGGTACTCGCCAATTTTTAACTAATTTAAATATTTTCATAATATTTTTAATGCTTAAAATTTTTTATTATCTAATAAATTTATTAAAATTTATGAATTTATTTCAATTATACTAAAAATTTTTATTATTTTAGACCGCATGCAATATGCCAGTTACACCAGAGGAACGACACGTAGCGAATATGCAAATAAATGGTTATGAAAATCCAACTTATAAATATTTCGAAGTGAAAGAATAAGCTATATATGAATATATTAAATACAATAAATTAAAAACATTATAATAAAAAATAAAAATATTAATAATAAAATTAATAAATTAAAAAAAAAAAAACGTAACACTCAATAATTATTTAATTTTTTTAAAATGAAGAAGATTTGTGTATAAAAAAAAATGAAATGAAAAAATTTAATATTAATAATAAATAAAGTAATATAATATTTAAAATTAAAAAAACAAATAACATAAAAGAAAAACAAAAATTCAAAAATCAGAATTTTCAATTCCTGTTATCCTGAAAACTTTAGGAATAATTAAAAAAAAAAAAGCAAAATAAAAATAATAACAAGTATTAAAATCTACCTGTGAAACTGACATTAAAAACATATATATATATATATATAAATATATAAAAATAATTATATAATTGCTTAAAAATTAATATTAGTTCCATTTTATTACCATTTATTTTTAATTAAAGTTTTCGTTTTAAAAACCTTTTTCTTCTATATTAATTTTTATTAATTTATTTATTTTCATTTTGTTCTTTATTCAATATAATTTTTTGCTATACGCACTAAAATACAATATATTAATTATGATAATTAAGTATATTAAAACAATAATAAAAAAAAAAACAAAAAACAATTTATTTAATATAACAAATTCAAAAAAAAAAAAATAATAAAATTTATATTAATACGCTTCAACTAATATATAGGTACACACAATACATATACACCTAATTCGTTGATATTTATGTATTTATATATATAAAAAAAAATATAAATTATTTTCGTATAACAGAATTTTTTTATGGAAAACAAAAAATATACCATTTCATTCTTTTAAATAATAATTGAAAAATATATAAAAAAAAAATAAAAATAAATGTAGCTTAACTATTATACCACTATATAATGTATTCTTATACAAACTGTTATACATATACATATGTAGAAATACGTACTTTGGTATATATAGAATTAGAGAGATCAAATATAAAACTTTTTTAAAGCTTTTTAAAACTTTATATAAATAATATTCTTTTGTCATTTCTAAATAACTGTTATAACTGTTCTTTTCATAGTTATATTTCCTTTTATGTTTTCTTTATATCATAAGCGATTAACGCAAAATATGACAATATAAAAACAAAATGCAACAACATCATTAAAAACATTCCATAAAAAATTGTTTTCTGTTATACGAAATTATAATATAACAATTATAATTGTTATTGTAATAATTTATAATTATAAAAATATATAGAATAATAAAATATAAAAAAATATTTTGAATTATATAATTTTTAAATACAGAAAATAATAATATAAGAAGTGTACTGAATTCGATAATAAATATAAAATGTAATTAATATATAATTTATATAATTATTAATTAATTTTATTTAATTTATAATAAATAAAAAAAACATTATTCTAATATTTTATGTATTATTCTTTTTCATTTTATATTGCAAAATTTCAAAATTGTTTTACTACTACTGTTGTATAACAGTTTTTGAAATTTTTGAAATGTATTGTTATACTACTATATTCTTGATAAATAATTAAATACAATTATTATAAATTTATATTATTTTTAATATTATACTTATATAATCACAAATAATAATAATATAGTATAGAAAATAAAATTACACCAATTTTTTTTGTTTTTCCTCTCAATTATGTAGTATAATATATATAATTATAAAATATAAGTTATGAATTTGCTTTATATGTAATTCAATTATTTATGTACATTCGATATAATATGATAATAATGAAAATAGAAAACATTGTATAAAACATCCTTTTGAACACAATAATATTATATAAGATATTATAGCAAATATGTATATATATATATATATATATATATTTTATATAAGGCTTGCTGTGAATGAAAATATTAAAATATTATTTAATTACATATAAAAGTAATTAATTTATATATATTCATAATGATATTATGAATATAAATAAAAAAAATATTTAAATTTGAATGGAAATTAAAAAATAATAACAATATAAGATTCTGTTTCTGTATATTACTGATGATGATGATCTCATGTACATAATTTAAATAAGTAATTTTAAATATAATTTAAAAAATATTTTCCTCCATTTCTTGTATTTTCGATTTGAATTGTAAAACAAGCACATTTCGTGCATATTCTATATTCTTTGAAACTGAAACAGTTTTGTGGAATAAATTCAGTAATAAGGAATAAATTCTTTCGTGTATAAATATATACATAAATTTCCATATACATAATTATATTAATAATTATCATTACTAATTAAAATTATTCAAATTGTAAAAGTAAATTTAAATAACAGAATCAAAAATATAAAGTAAATTTGGCCCACAAATTCACAAAAATTATGTACAAAAATTTTTTCTCAAAATTAATTCTGATAAAATTAATGGTTTCATAAGCTTTTTTTGATTTTATAATGTATCACAGTTTTAAATTTATATAAAATATTAATGAACATTTAACCTTAATAATAACAAAATTAATCATTTCATTGATCAATTTATACAAATTGAACTAAAATTTTCATTTACTTCGGGATTCGGATTCCAAAATTTAACTCAAATTATAGTTGAAATTCCATAGTAAAGAATATCTTTGTTAATGGATGAAAGAGTTTTAATTATATCTAATATACCAAAAAGAATTGAAACAGAATTTATAAATTGTTTATTTATTATATTAAAATATTATAATATATAATAAATAAACAAATAAATGAAAAAAACGCAGTATGTTTTTTTTTTTAATTTTTATAAAATATTAAAATATATTAATAATTTTTTAATTTTGTTAACTTTATAGCAATTACCTTTCAAATATTAAAACAGAGATTCTCTATATATATAAAAATACCAAAAACAATTTATAGAAAATTTTCATTAAATTCACAAACACATCATTATTATAGCTACTGAAAAAAGCAAAAAATAAAAAAAAAATTTTAATATTATATACTTTTTATAATAGTTGAATAATATATTATATAAATACATAAATACGTATACTGCATATATATATATATATATATATATCCATATATACATGAATTAAAAGTTAGGAACACTATATTATTATGTAATTAATGTATTTAGATTTATATATAAATATATATTATATATATTTATATATAAATTTACATATATAACAACTCATTACACAATTTAATATATGTAATTACCAATATTGATTAAAAAATTATAAATATATGTGTGATATATATGATATATATATATGATATATATGATATATATGATATATATCATATATATATCATATATATGGTATATATATCATATATATGGTATATATGTAATATATATGTGATATATATGTATATCATACATATCATATGATATATATGATATACATATATATGATCATATATATATATGATATATATATATATATATATATCATATATATCATATATATATATATATATATGTATATATTTTTTTTTATTAATTTAATTTTTTCCAACACCATTTTTACATAACACTACTATTTATATACATATACATATATATATATATATATATATATATATACATAATATTAATAATAAAATAAAAAAAATATTTAAATACACAGAAAAATATTTTATACCAATAAAAAAATCTTATATATAACCCTATATATTTAAAAAAAATATATAAATGTAAGCTTATATATATAAATATATATATAAATCTACATATAATAAAATAAAAAAAATAATTAAGTGTAATATATAAACAGTCCAGAAAATTAATATTAAAATAATTAATATTAAAAGAAATGCTTAGAATTCAAAAATATAAAAAAAAAGAAAAAAATTTATAAAGTAATTAATAGCAAAATTTAATATGAATTTAATATAGAAAAAAAAACAAAAACAAAAAAAAAACCTAAATTAATAAAAAGACAAACATTTATTATGTAAAATTGTAATAAAAAATAAATAAAAAGAAAAACGTAGTAAACTATTAAGAGTAAAAATAACAAGAACTTTATAATAAACAAAAAATAATAAAAAAAAATGAATTACAACTACAACAACTCATTACACAACTTATTAAATATAATTACCAATATTGATTAAAAAATTCAAAATAAACAAAAAAAAAAAAATATATCGAAAATATTTTTTTGTATTTAATCCTTTAACAAGAACAAAAAAAAACCAAAAAATAAATGAAATTGCGTGAAAAGCTTCTATATTTATTCCTTATATATATTCTCATTAATTCATATTACACAAATATATATATTACAGTTATTAATATATATGTATATATATTTATATTATATACATATATATACAACATAATAATGTATATTATATAAAATTTTATTTTTTCAAAAACAAAAAAAAATGAAACAATTTTTGCAAAAAATTTATTACCAAATTAGTAACAAAACAAGAAAAAAAACCCAAAAACCAAAATATTCGTTTCAGATAATTATAATAAATTAATAAATAAATTAATAAATATGTAGATAGGTAACCCTCTTATAATTCGGTACATCTATATCGCGGTTTCAACATAACGCGGTTCTCAAAACGCGCAAAATTTGCGGTATATGACGCGGTATTCCCGCATGTTTTATAAAATATTCGAAAAAAACTAAAAGAAAACTTTATTTTGTATAAAATGTTTGTATAACAAATTGTGAAACTTTTATTGTGAAGTACACACAATTTTGTATGTACTTTAATATTACAAGGAAAATTGGCTATCTTCAGGCGTATTATCTCTTTTATAGCATATAACTACAGAATTTAATTGAGGACATAACTATCAGGTTATTTTTTTTCAAATATTTACACAAACATTTTCATATAAAACGAAAAGAATTTTTTCCGCAAAATTAAATTTTCAAAGAGTTTTTCGGAAATCCAATATATTCTGCCGACATATAAATTGTAAAAAAGTCTCGTCAGACTTTTTATAAATATAAATTTTATTTAAAGATTTTCCGTAAAATGAATTATAATGAAATTAATAATTAGCAAAATATACTCTGATTTTTGTATACGGAGTTAAAGTTAGTTTTCTAGTTAACTCTGAATTTTTCAGGAATCTATATTGACCGCATTATGCAAGAGTTTGTTACCTATATAATTAATTAACTTATTAATTTAATAAATATTATTATTACTATTATGTATCCATTATAATTAATTATTTGATTTTAATTTTGTTATATTAATTATAAAAATAAAAAATTTTTAATAAAACATAATTAAGTAAAAAAAAATCAAATATTTATTACACATACACACACATTAACACACATAAAAAACAAACATATGTTACTGCTGAATTTAATAAAATATATATATATATATACATATATACAAAAAATCAAAAAATACAAAAAATAATAAAAAATTAATTAATTAATAAATGAATACAACCACTATAATGAATGTAAATGTATAAAATATTTATTAATTATACATAAAAATTTAAAAAAAAAATCAAAGAAAAAAAAATATAATTTTATTTAATCTTCATATAATTATACCCTTTGAAAATATATATATGTGTGTATATATGTATATATTCATATTATAATTAATTTATATATAAATATATAAATTTATGTATTTTAATTTTGATTTACTCGTACAAATACAACGTTTTTCTCATTTTTATTTGGTTAATCAAATTAATTTTATAATTCATAATATTTACAATAATTTTTGTTCTTTACTTCGAAAAGAATATTAACCCAATAATATTCTAATAATATATAATATTATAATTAGATTTAGTGGAAAATATGTATTATTTTAGTAGCAAAAGGACCCTTCTACCAATTATAAATTTATGAATGTATTCATAAAATTCTAATACCGAATTGGAAACGAAATTAATTATTGAAAATTCGGAAAAATATCAACATTTTCAATTCATTTTATATTTAGTTTTTCCCTAATTACAATAATGTAATATGTATACATGTATATACATATATACATATTATGTACTTATAAATTATGTAAAATTATTTTCTTTCTGTTGAAAATTTTGCGCTTTATTAGCACCTTTATACTATACTTAAATTCTATACTAGATTTCTTTCTTATATTAAAAACCTTTTATAATTAAAAAATAAAATAAATATACATATATACATATAATATATATATAAATATATATATACTATATACTATGGTACATACATATATATCCCATATTAAAATAAAAAAAAAAAATTCACATTAAAAAATATTAATAACAAAAAAAAACAATTTCACATATTCTTCAAAAGCAAAAACAAAGAAACAAAAACAGTAAAATAAAAAAAAATTATTGAAAAGAATAATAAAAACAACAAAATCACAAACAAAAACAAACAAAAAAAAAAGATGTAACTTTAATTTCTAATTTTTGAAGCAACTTTTACTAACAAAGTTATAGTAGAAAAAAATAAAATAAAAATCAAATTTTCTTCAAAATACAAAAAAAAAATTTAAAAAAAAAAATTGTGTATTGTTCATTATTTTTATAAAAGTAGAAACGAGAAAAAATCATGTTTGAAAATTAAAAACAAAAAAAAAAACAAAAAAAATTTAAAAAAATCAAAGAGTAGTTAAAAAATTTAAAAATTAAAAAATGAAGAAAATAAGTAAAAAAATATAAAAAAAAAAAGACATTTACAATGCTGCCCTCCAATTTTTCGACCCTTTATTATTAAATGTGTTATGTAACGTAAAAACAAAATAACAAAAAATAAAAAACCAAAAAAAAAAAAAATAACAAAAAATTTGTAAAATCTGCTACAAAAAAATAAAATAAAAAAAAACATAAACATAAAAAATGTGTAATCGAGCTGAAATAAAAATTATATAGAATTTAATATATATATATATATAGATATATATATATTTATTTTTTGTAGTTTGTAAAGCAACAAAACAAAATAAATAATAATAACAATAAAAAACAAAAACATTGAAAATCAACAAAAATTTTTAAATAATTAAGAAAATATTACCAAAAAAAATATTTTTTATCATATGATATTTTTGCGAAAATTCACAATTTAATTACATAATATTCGAACTCATGCATGAATAATAAATATTCATTTGTTTGTGTGTATGATAAATATTATTTTGTACAATTTTATTTTCAATAATTAGAAAAATATATTATTTTTTCTTTGGTACAAAAATACTCACTGTATATAATACTAATATTACTCATTTTATTGTACTCAAAAGTACTCATTCTATTCATACTATTCTGCTTAAAAGTACTCATTCTATTCAGACTATGTTACTCAAAAGTACTAATATTATTCATAACATTTTACTAAAATGTACACATTCTACTCATACTATTAAATGTACACATTCTACTCAGTACTTAAAAGTACTCATATTATTCATATTATTGTACTCAAAAGTACTAATATTATACATTCAATTTTACAAAAATGTACTCATGCTATTTAGTACTATAGTATGCAAAAATACTTATCATTCTGTAAAATACTAATATTATTAATGCTATTTTACTTCAATGTACTCTAAATATTTGTATTCAAAAGCACTCATACTATAGTACTACGAAATACTCATGCTATTCATACTACTCGTTTCTGTAAAGTGCTAATTAACGTTTTTCATACTATGTATTTTACTCAAGAGTATTCATACCATTTCACTCAAGTATTTCATAATATTGTACTCAATAAAATTCGGCATAAGCATTTAAAAAATGGTAACATTTACAAATTAATTGTAATATTTTATTGTAATATATAATTTGCAGTATTTTTTTCTCCTGAAATTAAATGAGTCAAATTTTTTATTTAACTTATAAGTAATACTAATAATGTGGAATACTATATTTAATTTTTGCGATTTATTAAACTAAATTTCAAGCATATTTAATCTAATTTTATATATTATCTAAAATTTCTAAAAAATTAAGCTTTAATTTTTTATATTTTGTTATAATTCCTATTTAATTATAACATAGAGTATTTATGTAAATGAAAAAATTGTGTTTAAAAGTACATTAACAAATAAAATATCATATGATAATAAAATATAAATAATACAAGAATAATATTAATAATAATATAATAATTAATAATTTATAATAAATAACAAAATTAATATTATTATTTTAATTATATAATTAGAATAATTTTTTATTTTATGCATGCGCTTTTCCTTATTATTACTATTATTATGATAGAATTTATTTTTTAAATTAATTTCCAATAATATACAAATTAAAAATTTTCAAATATCCAATATTAATTAATTTAATAATTAATTTCATGATTTTATATAAAATTTCGGAATTATTTAAATTATTTGCAAATTAATTAAGAGTATTCAAATATAAAAATTTTTCTAAGATTTCAAAAATGTTGTTTACTAATTAATAATTTCAAAATCTTAATTAATTATGATTTTATAAATAATTAGATAAAATTATTCCGATTTTATTTATATTTTGATTCTTACTACCAAGTAATATTGATCCTTTCATAAATTTTTGAAAATATATATATATATTTAAAATAACGAGTAACAGAGTGTAATAATTTTAAATATTATTCGAAAAATTATTGTGTATTTTATTATTTGCTATTGCTTTGTTATTTCTATTATTTCTTTTCTCTATAATTTAATTCTAATTTTTCAAATTTTTCATCTTTTCTATTTTCTTAAAAAATTTAATATTCCTATACCATAATATACTAATTTTATTAAATAAATTCTATATGTATAAGTATATAAGAACAAAAAAAAAAAACTTAAATTTTTTGGAAAATTTGATTTTATTATATAAAAAAAACCAATTAAAATAGAAAAAAAATATTGGATATCCCGCATCAAAAAAAAAAAAAAAAGAAAATTAAAATGCATAAAATCGAAAAAAAAATAAATAAATTGTATGGATAAAATTCAATTAATTGAAAAAAACCAACTACATTATTATAATATAACTATTTAGTAAAAAAACAAAAAGAAAATTAAACAAATCTTAATGATTTAAGATTAAAAAACAAAAATATTGAAAAAAAAAACACAAACACGAAAATCTTAAATTACTAAATAAAAATATTTATAAGAAATATTTTTTTTGTTTTTCTTTGGGGCAAAATAAATTATGCAAAACTATAAAACTATATAATATAATATTGAAATTACAGAGAAGAAAATAATTAAAATCAAATTATTAAAATTATAAAATTTATTTGTTTATGAAAATTAAATAAAATTTGTGTGCGAAAATATGAAAAAAAAAAACAAAAAACCTCGAAACAAACAATTATAAAATCAAGTTTGTAATTTAAATTAAAAAAAAAAAAAACTAAGTATGTAGTAATTTAAATAATAATAAAAAAATTATGTATTTGTAAAAAAAAATAACAAAATTAATTAGTTTAATAAAATTTAAGTAAAAAATCTTTGACAAAAAAAAAAAACAATTCGTCCGCTAATAAAAAATTTAAATAAAGAATTTTTTTTTTTTTTTGGAATTAATATTGAAATTATTTAATTTTTTTTTACAATTATGTACTCATTATATTTTATATATTTTAAGATATTTTATGTTTTATAGATTTGAATATTCAAATAGCAATAAAATAATTTCTGTTATATAATTTTTATTAAAATTATTTATTAAAATGATTTAATAAAATTATTTATTGGACTGAAAAGTGTTGAAAATTATTAAAGCCTTTAACTTTTTATTTACATTATTATGATGAAATTCATTTCAAATATTTAAATATTCTTTAAAGAAAATTCAAAAAAAAAATGATAATAATAATTAATTTACTGTAAATGTTTTGCAAATACGGTAGACTAGTCACCTACCTAGCTAACTCTCTATGACTATAGAAACTAGAGCATCATAGATATCATGCACTAGCCCTATACTCCTCCTAGGAGTGAAGAAGGAAAAAATAAAAATGTTTTGCAATAACAACTAATATTGTTGAATTTGAATTTTTATTTTTTTAATTCATAAAAATTTTAATATAAATTTTCCACAATTTTTCTAAAATTCTGACAGAATAATTTCAACAATTTCAATAAAAAGCATAGTTCAATAACATTTGAAAATAAGAAATGAATTAAAAATTTATTATTTTTAATTATAAAAATAATATGATAATTTAAATATGATAATATTTCCAATAATATAATAAATAATTTTATTATGCAATAATAATTTAATAAACTTATATAATTTATTAAACATTAATTATTTTACTTATCACTTTCATATAATTTTCAAATATTTTCCCAATTTTAAACACAAAAATTTTCGAATAATATAATGATATTAATTAAATTATATATTTTATATTAATTAATAATTTTATTTTATTTAATTTTTGAATATATAAACCTATTATGTATATGTATATGGAAGGAAACAAATAAAATTAAAACTTATTTAATAAATAAAAAAAAATCATTTAATTATTATAATCCTTAAACTATATTAATAATATGTGAAACCAAAATATATATATATATATATATATAAATTATAATATAAAAATCCTACTATACATAATTAATATGCTTTTCAATTCAATACATATTATATATTTAATTATAATTACAAATTTAAAAAATTTATTAATAACAATTATATTGTTTAAAAAAATATATTTATTAATTCTATATAAATTTATTTATATAAATGTATAATAAGTATATATATATATATATATATATATATATATATATATATATATATATATATATATATATATATATAATAATATATATAATTAAATATTGTATATTTAATGAATTATAAAGAAAAACAAAAATTTTTTCTACTTCTAATAATTATTATAATTATATATACCTATATTTCACGCTATATAAGAATAAAAAATCAGCAAATTAAAAAGCAAAATCATTATAAATTTTAGTAAATTTTTTTTCATAATTTATTTTATTAATTAACTAAAAAATTAAAAAAAAAATTTATATAAATTGCAATAAATAAAATATAAATTAGAATTAAATAAAAAAATATCAACATATTTTATATAATTTTATATTTTTTTAGTTTGTCAATAAATATCTTTTAATATTTTAATACCTTCATTCATTACAACATACACTAACAAAACATACAGCAATCATGCATACATTTATATTAAAAAATTTCACTTAAAGAAATACGCATTTCGCCACCAATGGCACCATTAATGAATTAATATGCTTAAAATTTAATCATACATAAATCAATACATAAATTAAAAATAAATTCACGAAAAAAATTAGTAAAAATTGAGTGTTTACCAAAATATAAATCTATAACGTCATAGTGACTTATTGACAGTATAATAGTTTTAAATACTATAAATAAGTCAATTTGACATTAGATTTGCATTTTTGGTAGAAAGACGACTAATTGTGAATAAGACTATAGATAATATTTATTGAAGCATTGAAATGTCATATATTTAAATGTCAGATACAAATGAATATGTCAAATGAAATGTCAAATATTTCGAAATTTTTTGAAATTTAAAGCAAAAATTCTTTAAGCGATTATTTTTTTATATTTCCTTATTCTCAAGTAAAATATTATAATTGACAACATACTAATACATAAGGTAATTTATGTACATTATGTAAATTCCAGTAAATTTACTATACAATTATATAAAAAAAAGAAAGAAAATAAGAAAAATGTGTTGATATTTTAGAATACAGTTTTGATAATAATTATCTAATTTGTTTCAAGGATAAAATTATTAAATTGCAATTTATATAAATAATTTTATTAAATATTCTTAAATATAAACGTGTATACGTGTATAATTATATACATATATTTATATAATTTCTTATTATTCTTAATTAATGCAAAAATATCAAAAAAAAAAAATTCTTATTATTTAATTCAATTTAATTTGTTCTTTCTGATAAACGATTTGAATTAATTTTCAAATTTTTTTTTTTTTGATATAATTAATAAATTTTTATACTCATTTTATCAGATTTTTTGTTAAATTTTTTCTCAATAATATTGAAAATCAAAAGCGCATTGCTTAAATTTATATTTACAAAAAAATAAAATAAAATAAAATAAATAAATTGAAAATTAAGAAATTTAGAAAATAATATTAAGAAAATAAAAAAAAAAATAATAATAAAAATAAGGAAAATAAAATCAAATAAAATGTATTTAAAAAAAAAAAAACAAAAAACAAAATTAAAAAAAAAAGTATATATTATGAAATTTGTATAAAAACCAAAGGATTAAGATTGATGCTAGAGTTTAAAATATGCTAAAAGAAGAGCGAATCAGAAAATTTAATAAATAAAAAAAAAATGAAGAAGATTTAATAAATTCAATGATGGACAACTTATTATTATTAATTAAAATATAAGATATAAACTAAAACAAAACAAAAAAAGTAATAATAATAAATAAGAATTGCAAAATAAAAAGGGATGCAAAGGATAAAAGGCAAAAATATTATGTGTTAAATAATATTTAAAAAATTCTAATAAAATAATCTAATTATAATTTTCTTAAATTTTCATTTTATTTTCAAAAATTATTTTACGCTAAAATTTAATAAAATTTTCATTTATTCACCAGCGTTTATTTTAATTTTTTCAAAATTTTCGAAATTTTATTTTTGAACAATCAATAAAAATTCAATTAATTTTTTCAATTTAATTGCATATTTTTTTTTATATATTTTATTCATACATAAATTATATACATAACATGCATAACATACAATATTTATTTTGTTAATTATATAATGTTTATTAAATAAATTAATGCGAGTATATTAAAAAAATATAGTTAAAAAAAATTAAAAAAAAAACAAACAAAAAAAAAACCAAATAATCTGCTAAATAATAAAACCAAAAAAAAAAAAATGGAAAAAAAAGTGAAGCAAAAAATGATAAATTTTCTGATATAAAAAAAAAAAAAAAATTTAATTATGATAAGAATAATATAAAAACAAAAAACAAAAAAAAAACTGGTGTAATGTTATTTAAACATTGGAATAATAAAGACGAAGGAAAAATCTTTAATAAAATACTTTTATTTTTTGTATAAAAAATTTAATTTTCAGATCTAAAAGCAATGAATTCCCCTTTAAAATTCATTTGCCTTACATTTGTTGTAACTTTAACAATAATAATATGAAAGAATCATGATAGACTGAAATCTCTTTATAATATAGATAGATTGAAACCTGTAAAAGATCTCACATAAGACTCTCCCTGAGTCGGAGGGTAGTATCCTAATAGCGTAATAGCGTAATATCCTAACAGTACACATTATTACCATTCTTTTGATTTTGCTTATCAATCTGAAGTTCACAGCTGTACAAGATTGTAGCCACTTTAGCAGAACACCATACATACAGAACGAGCCTGATCACCGCGATGTATATATAGTAAACTATGTTTATTGGCAGAGGCCCAACACCTTTCCGATGAACTTTTTACATGAGTAAGGCACAATAGTTACTTAGTATTTCCATAATATTGCTTATCAAGCTCACCTCCGAATCAAGAACTAAATCCATTTATCACCTTTTTGAAGCATAAACGAATTTCGTTGAGTTCCGGCAGTACCTTGATGCTTAGTATCTTGTATCTCCATCTAAAAATAACTAGTTTCGTCTTTTTTTTTGGGTTAATAGTGAGCCCACAGCCAACAACCCGGATAGAATATTCCTCTTTCCAACTTGGAGTTAAGGTTATTCTTTATATATACGCCTACTTTTCCAATATCTTTAATAAAAATTATGTTAGGCTGATGGATTTAAGATCCTTTGGGCAATTGTAAGAGTCTCGCAGTCTTAGAAATGAAAGACACCCTAGCAACATTCCATATTTTTGAAATGTAGGTTAAGTCTATACAGCACTTATAAATTATCTTAAGTCAAGGAAGGATAACCCCCTCAAAGTATTTTATTTCAGCCGACGCCTATGTTGTCAGTGGCCGCCAACTTGAAGAGCTCAAATTTGGGAGCAACCCATGGTATTCCTTTCTCACAAATCACCGCATCCACACAGGACCCGCAAACGTGATAGATTCGAACACACTCCTTATTAACTTCAGATTAGAACTGAATTTTCAATTATCCATATACTCATATTGTTTTTTTTCTGAGATATTTAAATTCTAAATTAAAATTTCAAAACTGCAATTAGAATTATTACTTACCATAAATTTTTGCACGATATATGTGATTTTAAAATGCACGATATATGTGATATAGAAAATTATCATAATACATACTTATATATTAACACGATAATCCAAGTTAATTGTGCAATTAAAGTTTGAAATTTTTTTTTTTAATTGTTTTATTTTTACAATCATATATAACAAAATCTTTTAACATGGTTGTGTGACATATATGTATATATAAACTTTGAAATTTCTTATCAAATGACTAATAAGCAATTGATTAAGTGTAAACAAAAGAAAAACAAGATTATTTTTGATTAATTTTACCTAAAATTCTAAATTAACTACATTCTTAATTTTGATTTTAAACGGCAGCGTACGTATTAAACGGGAAATTGTTTTAAAATATAAATAGATCGTTGCCCCCTATATCGAAGCACACGTTTAGAATTAAAAAGTCTTAAAGCAAAAAAAAGTCAAGGTTATCAAAAAAATTTTTATTTTGTTTATATTTTTAATCTTTATTAAATGTATATTTTTTTATTACAAGGAATGTTTACTTTATTGTTTACAATTTTAATTATAGTAATAATAATAAAATAAAGAAGATTAAATATTTTACAAAAAATTAAATTTTATTTATTTTAAATATCCGTGACTCTCGATTTTTTCACTACACTGTTTGCTTTCTTATTGCATAAACCCATTTTTAGCAATTTGGATCCCGCTACATTGTATACACTTTTAATTATATTACAATATGGATCACAGATACAATGAAGTACTACATTAATACTGCCCGTTGAATGTCAGGTCAATTTAAACCTTTTATAATTTAATTTTTTTTTTAAATATTAGTTACATTACATGTAGTGATGGAATATTATGGAATACAATATATTTTATGTATAGAATTCAAAATTTCAAAATTGATTTTATTTAAAAAAAGTATAAGATTTTTGAATAATAACCCATCGAGTGATTCGACTAATAGGGTAAACATTTTTTGTGAATCAAAATTCTAATAAAATTTATAACGTATAACAGAGTTTATAGAAATTATAGAGTACAGTTTATCGAAAAAAGAGATGGATTGAAGATATTGAAGCAAATCTAAGAATAATGAACATCTTTAATTGGTACAATTTTGCAAAACAGAGAGATCCAATGGCAGGCAGTAAGTAGTAGCAGAAGCAATGTTTCACGTAACACTGTTTAACAGAGATGATGATGATCAAAGAAATATCATTAGAATTTTATCACAATTTAATTCTAACATAACTATCTTTAAAACCAAATCTATGATATGCTAAAAATGGTATATATGTAATTAAGAATAGTGATAAATATATTTGAAAATCAAAATACCATTTAAATAATTTTAATGGATAAATAAATTGTAATGTAACTAATGTAAACCATAATACAAATCTATTCCATATTGTCATTTCCTTATATAATTCTTTTTTAATAATATTCTCTTCATTATTATTATTATTATTGCTATTATTTTCACCATCAACTGCTAATGGTAACATTTTTCTATTATTAAAATCTGAATTAAAATATTCATAACCATTACAATTAACTAATCTTTTTGTCATAAATAAGAATGCATCAACACTTAAAAATGGATTAAATGACCATAAACCTTCAATTAATGGTTTTACCATATTCATAAAATCATCATTTATATTTGTTAATGATGGTTTATAAATTTCATCAATAATATTTTCTAAACGTATTTTTGTTGTATCCCATTCATTTGTACATATATTAAATTCATCTTTAATACCTAATAAATAACCAATAACACGCCAAAAATGTATTGTACCAGCTAATGTTTCATCATTATGTTTTAAACCTAAATATTTTCCTTTTAATGTTATAAAACCCATAAAACCGAATTGTGTTAATGCCATATCCTTTTGTGATATAAAACCATTACCAATTGTTGAACAATATTTTGATGATATTAAATGTGTTTTACGTACAAATATTAAACTTTTAAATATTTTTGTATTTCTTATTTTAATAATATCATCTTTATCGCTACCATTACCAAATATATACCAATGCCAATATACTGTATGATATATTGTTCTCATATATCTTTGATAAGCTGTTTTATTATTTGATGATTTTTTTGTACTTATTAAAATTTTTAATATTGTTGGTATTGATAATACTGCTATTAGACCAAGTAACATACCAATAAAAATAGCAAATATATTATGTGTATAATATTTTTGTCCCCTACAAAAAAAAAATAATTATTAAAAATGTACGTATGTATTTAAAAAAACATACTTTCTGAAAAGTTTTTCATCATACCAAGGTGGTAATTCTATTTGATCTGTATTAATTTCTGTATCCACTGGAATATCTTTTCCTTTTGTAAGTAAATTTTGTACATAATGTTTTGAATCTGTAAATAAGAAAATTTTATGTTTCTATAACAAAAATATAAAAGACTTAATTTTTAATTATATGCAAAATTCTATTTATAAAATCTCTATAATAGAAATTGTTTATAAATAACCAAGATTTACAAATGAATATTGCTCAGTTTTAATTTACTATTTTCATTTTTATTAAATTTCTTTTGAAATATTTAGCACAATTATGTAATTTTTCATGAAATAGTTATAATTATAAATAATTCAATATAATTAATTTACAGTAATTATTCGAATTCTTCGATCACTATTCCAAATATTTGTACGGTAATTATTTAAATTCTAAGAATTTTAGAGATGCAATTAAAAATAGCAATTAATTCATAATCAATTCTTTTAAATATTTTAAATAATTCAAATTTTTCAATGAAATTTTCTTTTTTTTTTTTATAAATACCATTTTCCATATTTTATTAGCAATAATTTATGCATAATATTTTAAAAGAGCATATTTTAAAATAAAAAATATATAGAGTTTCAAATTATTTTTTTCAAATTCAACAAATTTACAATAATCCGAACTTGCTAAATCTAATTTCTAATCTAAACTGAAATAATATAATGGTAATAATTCTTATTTTTACGATAATTAATTTATAAAGTACATAAAAGTTATGTATACATATAAGAAATCTGAAAATAAAAATTATTGTTAATTGAAAGCTTTTTCCAACATATTTTTACCATTAACAATAATAAAAGTATTTACATATAAACAAACCTTTTATCATTGCTTTTTGATTAAATCATTAAACTAAAACGGGCTATATGCAAAATTATGAATTTTCAGAAAATTTAAAAAAAAATTTTTGAACAAAATTTTGCCACTAAAATATAAGTGATATGATTAAACAGAATGCTAATATCCAATAAAATTTGTTATAATTTACAAGATATAGCAAATATGAACAATTTTAATAAAACCTGGAGACCTTTTTATAATTTGGTACTATATTCATATTCATGCACATATAAACGTAACCATTAAATGTTCCAATGGCATCCATACAAATTATAAATTCAAACAAATATTACAATCTTACAATATGAAAATTAATTCTATTGAATAAAAAAAAATCAATTAAAAAATCAGAATTTTAACAAGTTCATTTTCTCTAAGATCAATCAAATTCAATATTCGACAGATATTCACTTTATTTTCTATAATGATGACATTAAACGTATGTTTATATACATACATATATTATTTCTAGATTTACATACTATAATATTGTGTAATTATTTTCACTATTTGCTTAAAAAATTTAAAAAAAAAAAATTGTTAAATAAATTAGCACATACCTTTATTTTTATTACAATTTACAATATAATAGTATTGGTTTATGTGTATATGTAAAAGGTATGTTAAAATTCATTATACATCTTCTTAATATGCCAAGCATAACTTATAATATGTACATAATCTGATCAAATCATTTTAAATACCTAATTGAGTTTAGTTTTTGTAATGTGTAATTATTTATTCAATATACGTACGTAATTTCCATTATAAATTCAACATAACTTTATAAGTAATATAAAAGAAAAATCATATTGGAATATGATGAGATAATGTTAAAGAAGAAATTTTTTAATACAGTATGTTATAAAAACGTATAAATGAAATTTGGTTTTATGAAAAAAAAAAATTATGGCACAGTATTCAATTGAATTTTCGTATTATTTCGCAAAATATCAACTCCAAAAAAGAAAATGAATTAATAAATGACTAAATTTTGTACACATTTTAGAAAAAAATGAGATAAACATTCCGAAAAAATTCTTTTCACTCCGAAAACTACATTAATCCAATATATTGCAAAAATTAAGAAAAAATACATTAATTCTACACTTTCTTATCACATGGTGAGTAAAATACTGAGATACACGATTCACATCCGTAAAATTTCAATATTTCAATCCATTACAAAAATTTTAGTATTTCGATTATTTGCAATCTACTAAAAAAACTCATTTATTTTTGCGTTTACCGTAAGCTTTTAACACAGTTACTCTAATTATTCTAATATATTTATTGTAACCTAGGTATACATTTTGAGATCTCTGAATTATATTAAAATAAATACTGTTAATTATTATACTGTTAATGTAAACTTAAACTATCCTTTATTTGAGTTAATTTTAAAATATTTGAAAAATTTTTTACGATAATTACTTTTACCTTCAAAAGTATAGCAAGCAAATTTAGACTAAAATCAATAACAATATTTTAATAATAATCTATTATAAATTTTATTTAACGAATTTATAGTAACATTTTATAAATTCATTCGAATATTTAGCTGGGCTAACATAGTTACGAGGAGCTGTACTCATAAAACAATAAAAAATACATTTTTATGCATTACATTACCAATTTCAATAGGCATGATATAAGATCCCCACTTTTATATAACTTTTGTATAAAATAAATTTTGTTTTTTGTTTCTTTTATAACTCTATATGTTATACGTTTTTTATTTTCTTCTTCAATCTTCAAAAAAAAAAAAAAACAAATTTACTTGATAGTGAAAGTTTTTAATTTTCTTTTTCTCCACTTTTCTTATCCATATATATATGTATATAATTTATATAAGCATTTATATTGTATTACACGTTAGTCATACCGTCGTGGTACTACGCAATTTTACATCATTCTTATAAACTATAATATATACAAACGACCTGTTAAATGTCTTAAGCTCAACTAACTGAAACTAAAAATATTACATATTTTTAAAAAGAGTGTTGGAGCTAAAAATATAAAATAATAATCATGTACAAGAGTAAACAAATAAGTTTTACATGATATAAAAGTTTGGATGGGGTAAATTTTGCAATTATCAACTAAACCAATACTATAATATCATATATTGTAGCATAAATACAAAAATATCCATTGTTTATTTTGCACAATTTTATGTTAGCATGATTTAAAAGTTGTCAGGTAACACCACAAAAAAAAACTACCTGTTAATAGATCATCATATGATACATAAACTTGATTTTTGATAAATTGAAAAGTATTTGGAAAAAAATAGCAGAGATAAATTGTGCATTGTTATATAATATTTAAAGCTTTAAATGCATTATTAGCACTATAAACAAAATTTTCATATACATACAATATGTACACATTATTATATATGTCTGTAGGTACTTACTAAAAATGTAGTACTTTGTATTTGTTGCAACGTTGATAATTTGTTTTATCATTAAATATAGTAGATTTCTTGTTACATTTGTAATGTTGATAAAAAAAATTTCAAAATTTTTCCTATTAACGCATATAACATAATCGCAAACAATTTACAATGCACTTTAATTGCAATTATGCCAAAGGGCAAAATTTTTATCTGTACTTTTTTCTGTTATGTTATCTGTACTTTTTTTTTGATTAATATTTCCGCTAAAGTAGATTTAGTTTAAAAAATAGCTATTAAATATGTGAATTTATTTTACTTATTTTATTTTACATACTGAAATATTAAAGAAATACGAATATTAAATAAGAAATTAATATATTTAATTATCAATTCAGTAAAGTAATACAAATTGCACATAGTAAAAATTTAAAATATACACCTGTTTTCTTTTGGAAATCTTCCAGAAAAAAACATTTTCTAATACTTAGACATTTTAAAAATTTTACTATTCAAATCTGATATTAAAAAATTATTACAAAAAATTTTTATTATATTATTTTATTACCACTTTTAATAATATATGTATTTTTAAATTAAATAATAATAAAAAAAAAATTAGAACTGACCAAAATATTGATAAATTATTAATTTGAAATTTTATCTTGACATGAAAAATGCACGATTTCACCATCCGGATATTTAACAAATGCACTTTGATTTGTAAATCGTTTTTTACAAATATTACAAATACTATAAGCAGTTAAAACTATACTCTTCTTTTCATAGCGCATAAGTTTTTCTTTTAATCTCAATTCTTCAGCATTAAGTAAACCATTTAAAACTTGACAATGACGTCTTGTTTCCAACTTGTCTCTTAAAGAATTTTCTAAAAAATCCTTAATCCTATGTAATGGTATATCATTTGGTAGACACTGTGATTAAAAATTAATTTATTTATAATAAAATAACATAGTTTAACAAAGTTTATAATACCGCTATCACATCAACTGGATCAATTTTTGTGCCATATTTGTCGAGAAGTTCCAAAACAATTTCTGTATTTGGTTGTAAACAGATTGGATGTAATGTTACACCATTATATGGAGGTGCATCTGGTTTAGTTAGTAAAGTTTCAATTAAAAGAACTAAGATATTGTTGTCATCGGGATAAACTTGTTCACAATATTCTTTGGCTTTTTCAATATCCCCAAGAACTTGATAATATATAACTAATACTTTTCTATGTTTCTTTAATTTTCCTAAAATTATTGCACGTTCTTCAAATAAATCGTTTGTTGGTAAATCTTTTAAAACATTTTCAGGTGAATAAATGTTGGATGTTTTTAAAAAATTTAGTAATTTACTACGAGTAGACTTGTATGACTCTGATGCTTCACTAAAATTAATATTTCATTAAATCAAATAAAATAAACTGCATTTGCAATAAATGATTACACTTACATTGCATTCTCATCTTTTTCTAAAATACTTTTTAAATTATCGATCTCTTTTCTATACTGGTTTATTAAATAATTATGAAATAATGGAGTTTTTTCATTCCATTCTTCAATTATATGTTCCAAATATGGAATAACCAATCCTTTATGCCCTTTTAATAAAAAATCAAGAACTTCTGGCCTAGGAAGTGCTTTAATTTCATCAAAATTTTCAGTAAATATTTTAATACCGGCATTTGGATCTTTCTTTAATACCCAATCTGAATATTCAAAAATTAAATATTTATGTTCGGGTCCCAGTGTTTGTAGATATTTGATAGTTTGTTCAACTCCATAAAGACGAGTTCCAGGGTTATCTGATTGTGATTTAAGTAACTCTAAAGCTTTTTGATGTTTTCCATTTGTATTATACAAAATGTTTAATTCTGAAAACTTTCTATATTTTATCAGTGTTTTCTCTGATTCTTCAAAGTCGCAACGACCTTGCCGTAATAATATTTCAATTTTGGAATTATTTGTTTGTAAATATGTTTTTAATAATGTCGTATCTAACACAGACAGCAAAGTTGATACTTTCGGCTTTGAACCCTTACTCTGTTTATCTTTTTCACAAAGTTTTTCTATACGCTTAACTTCCTCGTGCCTTGCAAAAGCTAAATAATCTTGTAATGCTAATAAAGCATCTTCCAAATCCTTATCTTCTAATAGTGGAATATTTGAATCAGTATGTGTAGGTGATGACCGCTGACTATCATTTGGAAATAAATTTGGAAATAAACGAATCACATCGTATGGGTGTGTCGGAGACTTTGCAAATTCTTGCATGGCCGCACTAAACTGTTTTGTAAAGAAAAGTTCTCTTGCAAACCTTGCTTGAATTTTTCGTATGATTTCCTCTTTTTCTTCTTCTGATTTATCCGAAGTGTTCTAAAATGTTTTATTGTAAAAAAAAGAAATTGAAGTTATATTAAGGTATTACTGTTAAGTCGATGGCCAATTGAAATTTCTTATGGGTTTGTAAACTTTGAATTTGCTTAGAAATATCAACTCTTCCAAGATACCATAATTCAGAAATAGCTGCTGCAAAAATTGTACCTTTGCCAGAGCACTTCAAAAATCGAGCTTTACCAAGATCGGGAAAAGATTGCACCAATGATTCTTTATTTAAACCATTTGAGTCAAAACAACGAACTTCTAAGCAATCTGCAGTACGACCTAATATGTATGGTTCATCCCAAACTGAGGAAAAATATTTTAACATACTATTTTAGTGTAAGTAGATACATATCCAAAATTTTACCTAGATTTAAAACAGGCTGACTCCATAACAATGGTGAAAAATGTTTACATGCATCAGAATTTTTCGAAAGTGTTATTCTTTCTGGAATTATTTCGGTAGTAGGCTTAATTTGATTATCATCCTGCCTTTTACTATCCTTATTTGGTTTTGGAAATTCCATTGGGTCCACACCGACCAAAAACTGATCCTTTATCAATCCGAAAACGTCTTTTAATAGACAAATACAAGGATCTTGACTATAAGATGATGAAGTTGAGATTAAATCATGTTTTAATGATGGTTTTTCTGACATCTAAAAAAAAAAAAAAATTCCTTGTGTTGAATTCAGAAAAATAAAAAATTTTCCTACATCATATAAAACGTATTCATCCTTAAATCCAACACAAACAAATTCATTATATATTGAAATCGCTTTAGGTAAATCTTTTAACTCAATAGAAATTTTCATATCAGTAAATTTATTGTTTTCCCAAATATAAAATTGTAATTTCCGTTTAATAGCCACACACACTGTTATAATTGATTTTACTTCACATGTTGTCGATTCTGAAGTCTAAAATGAAATAATTTTTAAGATTTTATGATAAAAAACTGTGTAGACATAAGTATATGCCGTACTTTCTCATGAATGCAAAATAGACTTGCTCCTTTCGTTTCGGAAGCTTTATATAAACGTAATAATTTCATTTTGTTAATATAACTAACATGAATTATATTATCTGTTAATGCAAAAAGTAATTCTTTTGGTACAACTTCTAATTGTACAATAGGTTTTTTGCTAAATTCTTTATCGAAAATTTGTAAATCCAATTTCATTTTGTCTTCATCTTCTTTTTTCTTAACCGCATACGTAAGTAATTCACCTTTACGTGTTCCAAGAACTATGGTATTATCTTCAAATCAGAAATTTTCAAATTATTACTTAAATTTTGTAAAGTTACATATGTACATTAATTAATAATATATTTTATGAGACGATATTTACCAAAAGCTGCAATGGATTCAATATGAACGGAGAGTTTTGTTAAAAGTTGCATATTATACGCTTGGTGCATCATGTTTGTATTAATTAAAAACTTAAAAAATAAATTAATTTTGCTCTCTTGATTATTTTTTTCTAGAATTGAAGAACAATAAAAATAATTAATTTTACACCTCCCAACTTTATTCTTTGATATTTCTTTTCTTGTTATTTCTTTATAGAGCCGTCAAAAAAAATGTCAAATGTAAAAAACATATGATCAATGTTTAGAGCTGCCATTATTGATTGTGGAGACTAGGTAACATAAAAATAATTTTCTACAAAATATAAAATGTGCCATCTATAAGCAATACTGGTAATTAATTTTTTTGTAAAACGTATGTTTATAATTTTTAAAATTTAAGTTCACATTTTTTTTTTTCAGTTTTAATAACGGAATTCTTTACAATTATAACTAATTAACGGTATTTGTACTAGAAATAATTAATTATTATTATTAACGGTAATAAATGCAACTAAATTACATTTATTTTATCAATATTGTTTTGTTTTCAAAAGTTTATTTTTACAAGGGTTCGATTTTATTTTACACAAGAACAATACAAAGCGCGTTATTGTACATATACAATGGCTGATTTGTAAAATTCGAACTATGATATTGCTCCAAGCGTATTAAATTTATAATATCATGTTAATATTTTAACATGATAGCGCTGAAGTTTTATTAAAAAATAATGGTCTACACTAAATATTTGCATATAATACTTGTACGGTTTAACTAAATTTGTGACCAGATACCAATACCTTGCCCACTGCATATGTACAATTTACACGAATTGTAATACAATTATGTATTTACAAAAATCGTACAGTTTTATACAATTAGCAAATTTAAAATTATTTTTTTTTTTAAATTTCATGAATACTGAAATTTTCTTTTGTAATACCTATATAATATTATATTGCATTATATGTACTTAAAATGCAAATATTGACAAAATTTCAAAAAATTTTTCGATTTATTTTTAATACCTATATAAGCATATAATATACATAATATATGTAGATAGTACTTATGTATTTTATTTTATTCTTAAATCAATTATAAATTTGAGAAGTACGTACTCATATAATAATTTGCAGAGATCATAAAAATGTACAAAAAAAAACAACAACATAAAATAAGAATTATAATAAATTCATAATTTTTTTTCAATTCAGAGACATTTATTAGATATAATTTTATTACCTACATATAATAATATGAATATTGTACATAATTATTATGTATAGGGGTATATACTTGTATAATTTTGCTATCTTGCATTCTACTACTAATAATAAAAAAACATTCTGCAAAGCTAAAAAAAAAATTATTTTTTACGTTGTTTTTAACCATCAAATCATTTTTTTATTTTTTGTTTAACTTATTAATATGTACTTATGTATATACATAAAGTTGTTCTCTAAATAAAAAAGTATTTCAATCTAAATCAAAATTATATGATAAGATAGTGGAGGTCCTGATAACTAGATTAATATATAATATTAAATATGTAAGTATTAACAAAAAAAAAAAAAAATTAATAAATATACAGGTAAATAAATTCCTGTATTGGTCGAATAAAAAAAAATTGTTATTTTTGCTTCTTTTTTTCTTATTTTCTTTTTGTTGTTGTGATAAGAAATTTCCAACTGACACATAATTGTAGATATTCGATTATTTGTATTACGTGAAATTGATAAAAAAAAATCATTTTTTACACATGAATTCATACATATGTACATACACATATATGTATAAATACGAATAAACTGAAAAATATTTGTTAAAATTAAGAATCGAATTCAAATTTTTGATGTAGTTATGGAACCAAATATATGTATGGTATATGGTTATTATATGAGACATTATTATTTATTATTGCATTTCAAACTGATGTATTTTGCAATTTTAATAATTTCCTATAAAAATTGCGCTCCCCATAGACATATTGTCAAATTTTTCGATTTTTTTTTTTCAATAATTTTATTCCAAACAAATGTGTTTTCATATGCTCCAATCGAAATTCGGAAAAATTCACTGATTTCTATGTAAGCTTTTTTACTTTTATTTGATCATAAATATTAGAATTAGTAATGCATCTCTTACAATTAATAACATGTGTGTTTTTGTGCGAGTTATAAAAGTAAGTCTTTTACAATTTAAATAATTTTGAAATAATTTTAATATTTAAAAATCAAGTTTGAAATTCACAATGCAATATTAATATTTCAGGAAGCCTTTAATATTTCAAATTTATTTAATTTTAAAATGATTGTTAATTATTAACTAATAAATTAATTTAGCTTAATAAATATTATCTTTAGAATTAGTTTATTTTAATTTTTTTAATTTGTTTCTCCTTGAGCATATTTAGAAAATTAGAATATTTTTTGTATCAAATAAGAATTGAATTTTCTAATATATTTAAAATTTTAGAGAAATCAATTTAAAATATTAGAAAAATCAATTCTTATTTCTTATTCAATTGACTTCGAACCTTATTATTAACATATACATAATTCAATTTTATATAAAAATTAATTTTTTTTTAATAAAAGTACATATGCTCCATATATTTATTTATGAATACATTCGCATATGCAAGTATATACGTAATAATATCAATATTAAAAATAATTTTGTTCTTTTTTTGTTTTATTTTTTTTTATATTTTTTAATTTTAGTTAAAGATATCAATCGAAACCTATAAGTTTAAAGATAGTACTTGAAACATATGTAGATTTATTAGTTTAACTGTCTTTGCTGGACAAATTTATAGTGGACGGGTCGCTGTAATTTTTAAATATCGCAAAACAAAAAAAAAAATTTAATAATATTTAAAATAATAATAAAATTTAAAAATTTTATTACCTATTATATATTTTATTACCTTAGTAATTAAATAATTAAAATAACTCAAATAATTTTTTACTAATTTTTTACTAAGATCATAAATAATTAAATAACAAATTATTAAGAAATTTTAAATTTTATTTTTATTAATTTAATATTATAAATTAATTAACTTTACAATATAAATTTTGTTTTGTTTTTTCTTTTTTAATATAAAAAGTGATAATAAAATTTTAAAACTTTTATTTTTTTTTTGTTATTATTAATAAAAACTATGACAAATTATAATCCAAATTTACCAAATGCTGGATATTATGGCGATCATATTAATTATGTTAATAATAATAATTGTTATTATTCATCATATCCAACACATCAGGATTATACACAACCAGATTATGAGTAAGTATTTATATATTTTTGTCTTGATTTGTCAAAATTATAAAATTTCTTATATGCATCACGTGATTTACAATAAAATGTATACTGATCGAAATTATTTTATAAAAATGAAATATTAATTGAGTGAAATCAATTAGATATTACTGCGATGAAATTAAAAAAATTTTTAATCCAACTTATTTATTTATGGTCAAATTTTATTGAAATTATCTCAAAAATTTTTTATTATTAACAGTTTAAAATAATTCATTAAAAGCTAAATTACATTTAGGAGTTTTTTTAAAGCAAATAATAGTTTCGGAGAATATTTTCAATAAGGGCAATGTTTTTCGATACTCTATGTATAACAATAATAATTGACAGCCGACGCAATAACCGTAAAATAGAAAACTATTTTACAAATTTCGGAACATTTGTACATTTTAATGCTATATCAATAACTCTAAATTTACGGTATCATTAAACTTTTACAAACTAATCTTAACTAACCTTTTGTTTTGAAAATTTTAAGTACAAAACTTAAAACAGTTTTTTTCATAGTATGTTGAGTTTTGCATTTTAAACGATTTTTGCAACTCTATCTCTATCTTGTATAGACTTGCGATAATTTTAGCATATTCTTCTCTGTATCTAGCACTCTAGACTAATATTCTTTTCCTACTTTTAGTATTTTCTTTTACTACTTTTCTTGCCTGTCCAGTTTTGAATATTTCTGAGCCATGATATTTTTTCCCTTCAAGTATTTTTTTTACCTTTGATTTTTCCTTCAATTAATTGGAATAGATCATACTCAAGACCTCTTATTATACATCCAAAGCAACTTAGTTTTCTACGGATTTCTACAATAGAAATACAAAAAATTATTATTTAAAAACGAAACAAAGAATTGAATCATACATGGATTTAATTATGGTGTCAATACGGACTTAACTATATGATTTATTTAATTTTAAAAGCTTAAAATTATAAAAATATTAATCATATCAGAATATTATATTAATTTAATTTTCAATAGTATATGTATGTGTATATACAAGTACAGATTTACATTAAAATTTCTAATTTAAAAAAAATTAATTTTAAAAAAATTTATTTTTAAAAATTGAGACGTATGTTATCTCTTTATGGCGCCAAAATAATATTTGATATATAAGTTAGCAAAATTAATTTTTTTTTTATTTTAATTTTGAAATTTTTAATTCTTACATTATACATTACGTGAATTACAGTAAATTATACTAAAAACTAATTGAAAACTATGTGATTAAATTTGGTAAATTCTGATAAATTTCAGATTATTATTTATAAGATAAGCTTATAAAATTTTAAATTTATTTACATATTTAAGTTTACCATACTAACATCTTGTGTATTTTAAAACGAATTCGTTTTCCACCAAAAAATAGCAGTCATAATTTAATCTCTAAAAAGAAATAAGAAAAAATATTAGAAATTAAATAAAATTAATGAAAAATTAAATTTTATACGGTAATTTTATATATAAAAAAAAATTTATTTTATTTTCTTATCCATTAAAATTAAATACTAATTGAATTTATACAAATTCGTAACAGTTAACAAATAAAAAAACATATATACATATTATCCCCTTAAAATATAAAATGAGGCATGTTTCTGTCTCTTCAATTATAACAAAAACAAAATTACCTTAAGAGGAACGGAATTAAAAGTGGAAAATTGCTTAGGGAATCTGTGTAATTAGCATCTTATAATCATATAAATTTCAGTATACAAACACATTCATAAATGTGCTAAACATCAATTAATTGCTATTACAAATATAAAACCTGAAAATACTAATACTCGTATGATTTTTCCAAATATGTAGAAGGTATTGGTAATATTATTATTGAATTTTCGAAACAACTGGCTTTTAAAAGAATAACATTTTAAAAACTTTTTGATAATACTTTTAGAAAACGCTTATACTTTTACTAAAATAGGGATGTTCTGAGGAATACATAAAACAAAATCAGTTTACTTCTTGTGGATAGCGAAAATGTTTACAATAGATTTTCAAAATAGTTTCTAAAATTCTAGTAATTTTTGATAATTAGACATACAATGAAAGTTCTAAATTATATTTAGTCTTTTCGCACATACATAAAAATCTACAAACAGTGAATATTTTACTTTTTCCAAATTTGTAACATACTCGAAAAAATCTTCAATATCCAAGATTTATTAAATTATGTAATTTTTATCGAGCATTCTTTATACTAAGACCTAAGTTAGAGTTGAATTATCGAATTGTTAATTATTTTATATACTCGTATATTAGGCTCATATCCCTTTAAAATATTATTAGTGCAACAATTAACTATATTTGAGATTCAATCTATTCCAAATATCTTCAATTCGAATATTCAACGCAACCTTTAAAATGTACTTACAATATTTATTTCCTTATTTGAAAAAAAAAAGTTAAGTACATACAATAATAATTTATTGTCCTTTTATAAAAATATCATAGCTGTTACATCATTCCATATTATTTCTCTCTAAACTTATATGTGTATGCAAGTACATTCAAACAATAAAAATTCTTAAATATCCTCTGATTCAATAATTTCAATATTAAAATAAAAACTATAATAAAAATCAAAAAACCAAATGACGACATAAAATGATAAAAACACGCAATCCACAAAAAGGTGTGACAAATAGCCCATTTGTCAAAAATCGAATTGTAAATTATTGTCCTTTTGAGAATCAGGAAAATTATACACAAAAAAAAAAAATTAACAAAACAAAATGTACCTATACTCGTAATTGTAAAAAAGAAAAGGAACCCCTTATTTGTATTATACCGAACCGATTCAAAAAATGTGTATGTATGTGCATCAAGGATGTACGGATATATTTTAAAATCAAATAGAATTTGTAATAATTGTTTATAGTTTATAATGTAGAAATGCAATTGGGAAGAGAAATAGAATTAAAAGTGATGAGATTTTTTTTTTATTTTATTCCCTTTTTACTATTACAATATTTTTTTTTACATTTGTTTGAAAAACAAAACAAAAAAGCAAATTGTATTCTTATTTTTTAGGAAGTTACATCCGGTCATAGGATGTTATATTGAAGGACAAAAATTGAAAAACAATTGAAAATTACTTTTTTTTTTTTTTTTGTTTGTAGATACTGCACGTACAATTTCGATTTTGATTCTACATTCCACATTTAAAGAATGTACGATGAAATTTTTGTAAAATAAAAATAAATTGTTCGTATAGGTATTGAAAAAAAATGTATGATCCTTTCAAATTTGATAACAATACGGAATGAAAATAAAGGATACGAGTATCTTTCTTGAAAACGAATATTTGAAAATATTAAACATTAAAAAGGAATTTGTCTTTATATGTACAAGAAAAACCGCGTGTAAATTAGTTTTCTATATATAAATTTTAATAAAATTTAGGTTGTAACCTTCTGGAATACTGCATATACAATATTTTTCTTGTACAAATATCATTTGATAATAAAATACTTGAATCGTATCCGCGTAATGCACAAGGATAGTAATATGTAATCATTTTTACAGGGTAATTTTTTACAATTAATTATAAGATGAATAAGTTATATAAATTTTATGTAAGTAAATGATGTTGATATGGATTTATTCAAATAAAATTACCTAAAGGTCTCTTTTAAATTTACGAATTAAATGCTACTATGGGTCTTTTAGAAATTTTAAAGAAAATCATATGAAAATAATCTGACACTTATAAATTTTCTTCTACTATTTTTAAATATTAAACACTAAAATTAATACCATAATGAATAAATCTTGTTATTTTAAAGAAAAACTTGCCTTATTCGAAAAAAACGTACTCAAATCAAAATTTAAACTTAAAAATCAATTTTTTAAAATTTAAGAAAAATATTATTTTGTACTTTTTTTTTGTATAAACCCTAATTTTGGGGATATAGTAACGTTGTATGTATTAATTTCAATGAAATATTACTTGATAATAAACTTAAATTTAAATTAGTTTTTGAAAATCCTTCTAGTCTTGCCTTTACTCTAAAGAAATCGTCATTTGTAGCCACAGATTTAAAAAAAAAACCAAATTAAAAATAAAATCACTTTAAAAATTAAAATTTTTTAAAAAATAAATTTTTTCTTGAAATTTTTGAATGAGCCTGTACAAGACTGCAGGTAACATGCACTATGATGAAAAAATCTTTAAGAAAATGAAAAAAAATTCCTTTGCTCTTACATGTTTCAATGAAATATTTAGTTTTTTTTTTTTTGTTTTTTTTTTCTCATTCAAAATCTCATTGAATTTTAATGTTTTTCTTTCTTTGTTCTTTACAATAGTTTTTAATTTTTTATTTTTCTTGATTTTGTTAAGATGAATATTTACCAGACAGTATGTCGCCGCTTTTCAAACTAAATATCAATGCATATACATATATGAGTTAAAACATAAACACACACAATAGTAAATGAAAAATAAAGGTGTTAAAGGTATGAAAATTAAAAAGAAATTTTGTTTTTAAAGTGATTTTGCAAAATGTTTATCTTGTTTTAAAGATCTTTTCTACATTTGTAAGTATACCTAAATAGTATTACGATAATGTTATGATACGTGCCCAGATGCTAATTTTAAATTAAACAAGATTTTTAAGTAATTCTTAGAAAAGGACTAAATCAACACAAGTAACTATACTTATAAAATAAAAAATTATTTGATTTTATAATTATTTTTGTAAAATAGTTTCGAAAGGGTTATCACATCTTAGGATTGATATAGAATATTTAGGCACGTGTTTAATTTAATTATGTGTTTTTTTGTCAATTTAGAATAACAAGTTGTTATCCTGAAAATGTTAACTAAAAATGTGGCATGAAAATAACAAAATATAATCAAATGATAGGCTACGAATTGCAAAATTTCTAATTCAACTTAATTTATAGAGATTTATAGGTCGGCTAAATTTGATTAAATTTTAAAATATTAAAACTTATAAAAAATACAATTACAAATCAATGTTATTAATTACAGCTAAAGTTAGTAAACTTATTCTACAAATTAGTTAAATAATTAACTAAAATAAAGGCTGGTAAAAGGCCCATGTTTATGCTCCGACTATTTCAAATTAATGTCATCTCCAATGTATGCCATGGCAAGTAAAATTAAGAATATCAATCGACCAAAAATTAATGCAGTTCTCCCTTGCCTAAAATTAAGACTTGAATTATAAAAGAGAATGACAAAAGTTAAAACAAAAATGATGACATAATAATCAAATAAATTGACAAATAAAAATCGATTCATATATACATACATGACAAATTTTATACACGCAAATCGAAAAAAAAAAACAAAATTATATTTTTTAACATAAAATTATATCTAAAAATAAGTAAGTATACAAGCTAATTAAAACTAAATAAAAAAAAAATTATATTTTTAGAATTTATTATTTAAAAAGAAATTTAACATTTAAAATGTAAATAATATCAATTTGTTAAAAGAACAAACCTACAAAACTTCGCAAATATAATTTCTTTCTTGAATGATGACTATACACAATAAAAAAACGAACAAAAAGACAATGGGGGTATCAATTACCAAAATATTCAAAAAATTAAAAACTTATATAGGTTTACTTTTATAACTTCTTATAAAATACTTTTTTTAAGGTATATTTTTATTAAAGCACGCGAATACTCCACTTGAATCCATTAAACAAAAAAAGAGAAAATTATTAATAATAAGAAATCTTCCTTTTAGTTTTTACACACATAAAAAATTTAGGCATATTATTCAATCATTCTTTCATTCACTCGGGTTACCAGATTAACATACATTATTAATAACAAAATTTCAAATTCTGTTATTGCCTCAATTTTCTACCAAATTACGTTGTTATTGATCAGGATTTTGTAAAAACAAAACTTACAAAAATGTAGCTGTGATTATTATTATTTATACTTATATATTCCTAGAAATTGCATTAAAGAATGCTTGTCTTACAATTTCTTACAAAAAATCATTGATCAAATGATGTGGTTTAAATGCAATTTAAAAACCTTACTTGCGTTTTGTATTGTGTGGTAATTTTGATTATATACTGCAAATTAAAAATCCTTACTTGCTTATATACGGCAAATTCCAAATCCTTATTTCCATTGTGTGGTAATTTTTCTTGTATTTGGCAAATTCCAAATCTTTTTTTGTATTTTGCATTGTGTGGTAATTTTGCTTATGTACCGCAAATTAACATAATAATCCTTACATGCTTATATACGCAAATTGATAATCCTCAATTACATTTTATATTGTGTGGTAACTTGGCTTATATACAGCAAATTATAAATTCTAATTTGCAACACACAAACTGTTCCTTTTTAAGTATAAAAACGAATATACGTATATGAATTTGGCAAGCCTTTGTTTTAATTTTTGAATTTTTGATATATCACGATAACATTTTTTCATTAAATAACTTTAAAAAAAATGACATTAAAATGAATAATTTTTACTTTCTCTACTTTTCTTTTTTTTTTGACTTATTTATGACTTTCTCTTCTCAGCGAATCACTGATTTAATCTTTGTATAAACTTACAAATTTTATTAAAAATAAAAATATACTTTGTAAGGAACAAATGTTAAATTTCCCACAATTTCAAGTGCACACTGCATGTCAATTAATGACAATGGTGAAAAAAATGTTTTTTAAGGGAATTATTTTTTTTTCTCGTTGTTTTATGTATGTTTTAATAGTAAAATTAAATAAATAAAAAATAATAATAATAATAATAATATAAAATTCTTCAACTTTTAATAGTGGCAAAATAAATTTTTTTATTATTATTATAATTACATAACAACATCAGTGATGAACAGTATTAGAGAAAGGTTAATTGTTGTTCAAATTTTAATAAATTTTTTGTTTAAATGATCGTGATATTTATCCTAAAATACAAAATTTTATAATTATTATAGCTATAATAATATTCTTAAAATTTTACTACCACGCAGTGATTTGCTTCTTATTAATAACTTAATTTATCTCCTATAGAACGGGTAAAGTCCTAATTTAACTGTATAGCCTTCCACTTGTGTTTTTGCATTTGTACACTTTTCAAAAATAATGGATACGCCTTTGTTTATTAATTGGATTTTATTTCATAATTTTAATTCTTTTTTTTCTTATTGCAGATATTGGGTAGTTTTTGTTACTCCTTTTTAAAAATACCACACTCATATGTTTCAGTAAATTAAATCGCGCTTCGAGTAAATTTCTTTTTTATTCCTCAATATACATAGTTTATTCCATTAGCAAGGACATATTTACCACATACTGTTTGAGTATTTAAATACAAAATAAAAACCTAAAATTAAAAAAAAAATTAGTATAATGAAACATTGTTTTTAATAGCAGTAAAAAAAAAAGTAAAAATAGTATAGAAAAAAATAACAAGACGACCTATACCAAAGAGGTTAATGATTCTAACAAGTTATAAACGTTACAAGAGGATAAAAAAAACACAAAAAAAAAAAGGAACAGAGAAAAATATAAAGAAAAAAAAATCATAATTTCCGGTACCAATAACTGGTTAGCACCATTTATTGAAATAATCGCGATGAGCAATATAAAAAAAAAACAAAATTCTAGGTAAATTTCCATACCATTCGCGTAATCAAAAAAACATGTGTAAATTTACATTGTGACATACATAAATACATATGCACCAAATTAATACAGAAATAGCATGTATATAGGGAAGTTGTTCAATTTTTTTTTTTGAAAATAATTTTTGATATTGTTATGGAATGAAATCTAAAGTATATTATTTATGCAAGTACTTTTATCAAGTACCACTCTCCTTTTGCTTTTTTTTAATACTTTTTACTTTAAATTACTTTTTTCCCATTAAATATAGTAGTAATAGTTTGAAGAATATTTTCCAAAAATGAAGATATTGTCTAATGATTACGAAAAATTTATTACCTCGATTTAATTTTCGTAAAAAATTTAAGACTAAAAATAAAAATTCGAAAAATTTTGATTTTATTTTTGAAATATTTGCAAAAAAAAATTACGAACACTTAATGAATACGGAAAAGTTTAGGAAACTTTTGTTTAATAGAGTAGTTAGTGCAAACTAGATAAGATGCAAGGAAAATTATAATACATTGTAGAGCTACATATATTGCGATGTGTAACCATTTTATTAAATACATACGTGTAGAGAACGTCACTTTGGAGTAGTTGAATATATTGACTGTATAGTCTGCAAATTTATATTTCAAATAATATTTCAAATTATATAAACAATTTAATCTACATATATTATTTAATTAGATTAGAGGAATAAAATATAATATTCTGTGTGTCATTCAAAAGCATATATATAAAGGCTTTTCCTACACAAAATGTCACAACACAAATCGTATTTGTCCTGTAAAAAATTATAACTCCAGCATAAATGCTTTAGCTATACACAAAATGCGACATATTTGTCAAGAAGAAAATTAAAGTTCATTTTAATATTTAGAATTTATCGTTTAAAAAACCTTTATTGCTACTATTAGGAATGGTATATATAAATTAGGATGGCAATAAGCTAAAAATTTGCACGCTTACATTTCCTTATTTTTTTCTAAATACAATTTTATTTAATCTACATTCAACATAATTGTATATAAATCTGTTACAGTAATATAATTTTTATCAAACAATTCTTTAATTGTAAATTTTAGTTCCGAATCACAATTACTATCCTTGTACAATTCATTCAAATATTCACAAATATTTAATAAAATAATAGAGAACAAGGAAATAAAGTTTATAATATTTTTCTCAATATGTCTTGTTTTGTTTTCAAAAAAGGATATACAATGATAATAAAGTATAACACCTTTGCTTTTCCATTAGGTCCATTTATATACATATAATATGTATATACAATAGTAAATAACATTCAACATATTATAAGAAAAATTTCCGTATATAAACTATAAAAATTGACCAGAAAATTGTGTATGATATGCCCGAATATTTAATTATTATTCATGGATATTATATTGAACGTGTAAACGTTTGTATTCTCATATATATAAACATGAAATTTTTTCATCTCTTCCTTTTGAAAAGTCATCCTCTTTTGAAAAGGACATTACATGACTATTATATAATATAAAAATATGTGTATGTTTCTTTGTTACAAAGACGATACATCAAAATCTCATTCCTGTACAATATTTTTATTGAATTAAAAAAAAAAGCGGAAGGAAATTATTGTAATATGATTGAAGTCAACTGAAAAAAAAAATTGAACAACAAAGTGAGGAAAATAACTTTTTCTTTCAGTTATTTTGGGCGTTATGAATGTCCTTTTTTTTTTTGTATTATAAAACTATTGTGTCTATATATTGAAGGATATGAAAAATCATTATGTGACAATAATATACAATTGATAATACTTTGTTAAAACAGGAAAAAAAGTTGAATTTTATATTCATTATAAAATTATGTATACAAAAGTCCTTCATAAGTCATAATCAAAATAAAAATTAAATAAAAAAACAGACAAATATCTAGTATTTCTATTGTAAAATTTTATAAAAGGAGGATACGCTGATATTGAGAAGAGGATACACTACATAAAGATAATGGGAAGGTAATTTTTATTCAATCAAATGGCGGGACTTTGTCAATGAACATTAAAGAAAAAAAACCTAATGTATTTGAAAATAACCTAATGTATAACACATACTAAATTTACAATATTTATTCTGGACCGGTAAAGAATTCCATTTTACAAGAAATTTTTATAATCATCTGCTTTTTTATTTATTTAAAGAGAAATTTTTGTTTCGCCTACATTTCTTTAAGAATGTATAAAAATAATGCTTTAAATACTACCGAAAAAGCTATTTTAGAAAAATTACTAGAAAATTAAATTAATTTTGAATGGAACAGTAAATTCAATTAAAATTCAATTACAATAAGAAAACATTTTGTTAAATTAAATACAATGGATTTAAAAATTGTTAAATGAAAATTCAAACAATACAAAATGTGCACATTACAAATCTGTTCACAATACCTAAAATGCAATATTTCAATTGAGCAAATTTATAGGTAAAACTCAAGGCAAAAACCTTTCCGGTTCGATTCAAAACGAAAATCAAAATTTGGCATTACTTATTGATCTATTTCTAAGCTTCACCATTTGGAATAGTTTTGTTTTAATAATACATACATACTTACATATATTGGATTATTATTTTGTATGAGAATAGGATGAGTGTCACTTTTACGGGAACTTTACTATGTATGACACTATTATTTCAGTTTTTGTAAAATGTGGAAAGTTTAAATTCTCATCCACATCAACTTTAAATGTTCAATAAATCCAAGAAAGTATTTGATTTATTAATTTATTAAGAAAAGCTTCTAAACTTTTTTATTACTGAAATAGAAATCCAACCTAAAATTAAGAAAAAAATTATTATTCCCTTATTCCGACTCAGAATCAGATTTTTTATAATGCAAACTATTCTGAAAAACGTAAAATAAACAATAATCTTTCTTATAACATTTAGGTTACACTAAATTATACTTCACTTAAATACTAATGTTAGGCGTTGAATCCTGAGGTCTTAAACTTAAAAACGAACAGCAGAATGCTTAATTAAATGCTTACCTAAAATTAGTTGCTAATATTTTAAAATCTTCTAATTTCATTCTATTCGTACGCTATTCATCCTGTCTTTCATTCTCCACTAAATAGTTTCCATCAAATTGATCAATTATCATTGAATCAACCCGAACTAAAAGAAATAAAAAAAATTCAAATTCAAAAAATGTACGATGAAAATTATAATGACAATTGTGTATTGACATATAAATAATTAAACACAGCTGATCATTAATGCACTACAAATATGACGTATTAAATAAGCAACATTTAAATAATTCAATACATATTTGAAAACTACATTTGAATAGTAGACTACAGCCACATTTGAATTACACGAGCAATATTTTATTAAACTCAAAACATTATTAAACACAACAACTCCACACAACAGTGACAAATATGTAATATAAATTCAGTAACATGTAAGTAATATACAACACTAGCATAATAGCAAAATATGTATAGTTACAACTACAAGTGATCATCAACCACAACATTATTCATATTTAAAGTATAGTTCTAAAATTCAACAACATAGCAGCAAACTGGTGAGTAGTGTTAATATAAACTATCAGCATTATTAAGATCAAGTTATCTGTTGATCCAAGAAATTCTGCTGATCTAACAGTAGGTAACACTATTAAATATGAAATTAAATTACAAAACAATTTCCGTTTAAATTTCTTTTGAATTAATTTACTCTTATTTATCTGTGAAACACAAAAAAAAAAAAACTAAATTAACTACCGAAATAATTACTATTCAATAACGATTAAAATATTTTTTTTTTATTTCTTTTGAAATTTTTTGACCGGAATTTCTTCAATTTTTTTTCTATTTTCTTATTTGACACAAAACATAAAAATATTTTTGTATTTTGACATTGATAAAAATGACGAGATGGCGAGATCAGTTAATACCACCTACAAGGTATTAAAAGGTACAGTGGAATACATACATACATACATACATACATACTCGTACATAGAAATTATTATTTAAGAAAAACAAAATTCAATTATCCTTTATTTTCATTTTTCCATTTTCTTATTCTTAATTTACTTTGTGTATACACACAAAATGGTATTAAGAAGGATAATCTTTTCTTTAATATTTTTGTACTGGATCTTTTTTCTTTTTTGTTTTTTGTCTAAGAAGTGAGATGAAAATAGAATTACAAAATACAGTAGTATATTTTAATGGTAAAACAGCTGAGCTAAATGTAAAATTAAATATCAATTAAAATTAAATTTCTTAGTCGGATTAAAAACACCTTCCGTATGTACACTATCGCTTTCGGTCTTAATAGTAAAAAAAAATTTAAAGAAAAAGATTTTGAATTAAAGAAAATTTTTGAAAACAACAAATAAGTAAAATGAAGTTTAAATTAAATTTCATTATTTATAAAATTATTGGGTAGGTACAGTATTAGCAAGAATTTTATCAACAGAAACTATTTAGTTTACCTCTTATATTTACTTAATAAAACTAATAAATTGCAGAAGAATAGACTTCATGTATTTGGTTCTACTTCTCAAAGATTGAATCATAATTCTCTGGCCAACAATAATGATAAAAAAACACGAACGTTCCAACATAATATATTTGAGATTCATCTTTTATATATGTACATACTTAATTACAAGGTAATAGGGCAATATATTACGTTGGAGCTATGCATTAACTATATAATAAGCAATAAGTGACTCTGGTTACTAGGATGGAAACCTTGCCAATATCTATTTATCCAAAATTCAAAATCCATCTCATACCTCTAGCTAGTCTAGGTCATTTTTGTTGAACTCATGATGATTGTTTTTAATTTTAAGTTCCAGTATAACAATTTGAGACTAAATAGATAAAATTTAAATAAATTTTATTTTAGAGAGCAATTGAAAATATAAAATTTGATCAAATTTTCAAATTTACAAAATAATTTTTGAAAAATTTTTAATTTTAGTATTACAAATGCAAAACTAAAAATTTGATCGGCAGCCTAATTGCCTCCCTGTTTAAATTTCGAATAAAAAATTAGGCTTTCGTCTTTAAACTTTAAATTTATTAAATGTTATGAGATATTTTGAAAATTGTTAAACCTTAAACAATCATCTTTAATTCCTGAAAAGGAAACTGTTAATTATTAAAAAAATAATTGTTAAAAAATACAATTTAAGTAAAAAAAAAACTTCATTTAAATTCCAATTAACATAATGATTCAATTAACAAATGAAATTCAATTTTTATATCTTAGCACCCTCATTTCATTTAAAATTTAAAGCCAATTTTTACAAAACCAAATGAAAAAAAAATTTCAAAAAAAGAAAAAAGGATATGCAAGTAAAAAAAAGGAGGGATCAAAGATGAATTTTTTTTTTTTTATAAATATTTAAGGAAGATTATGCCGGGTTTGTATTTTTTCATACCATTGTTTGCGTAGGTGTTAAAAAGATTTAAAAAACAATTTAATTTTTTTTTTTCATCCTTCTTATTTTAAATTCATCTTTCTTTTCAATAGCAATGTAATGCTTTATTTTTTTAACCTATTCGTATACAACCTAGATTAATCTTTTCCCTCGTTTAAGCAAATATAAACTAAATCACATTTTCGTTGTGAAAATTCCTTTATTAAATTGCGGTGTTACAATAATTATAGATTTAAATGGTTTTAATTTTCATTCTTTCAAAAAAAAAAAAAATTAATAATAAAATGTTAATCTTAAAGAATTTTTGAAATTTTCTATATACCTGGTACATGTAGATTTAAAAATGGTGGAAAAGAAATGAATCAATCATAGATGCGAATGAATGAAAAATTCTAATATTTTGATTAAAATTTCATTTTATGTTTTGGATTTAAGATATCTAATAATTAATATATGAAAGGATATTTTATAATAAATATTTACATATATATATTGTTAATAATACATTGTTAATATGATATTAATAAAAATCTTATAGTAAAGAAGATAAAGACAAGAGGCAATGGAGAATAAAATGGTGAATGGTATATAACAGATGTAAAATTTCGTACGCAACAAATGTTTTATTAGAAAATTAAAAAATTTTTTTAATAAAAAGTAATAAAAATTTTAAAATATTATGAATTTATGATTTTATATTGCGAAGAACAGAATTGAATTTTATGCTATCATAGAAGTAATCGTGTAGATACCCTTACGTTTACTAAGAACTGAAACAAAGCTAAAAATTTCTCTCATTTTTCATAGTATAATACCTGATTTGATTACACATAATTTCCAATAAATTCCATTGTTCTCATATTTTTTCCTATCAAATTGATTAATTTGAAACTTAAAATCACTTTATCCTTAAAGACGGAATTTTAATTGTGCATAGTTTACATACTATATAAGAGTTTTTAAATAAATGAATCATACAGTTAATTACAATCATTTAGAAGTTTATTTTATAGATTTAATAACTCAGTTCAATTCCATAAATAATTTAACGCGCAAAATCACTAATTTAACAAAAAATATTTAAAGCGCAAATTAATTGGTATTATTTTTAAATAAAACCTTATTGTTCATGTCCTATGTAGATCAAATATGCATATTTTGTGCTCAATTCTAAAAGAATATAAAATAAAGTTGGGTCAAACCAATGGTTTGTATTGTAGCACTTTTCCCTTCAACAAGTGAAAATTCTGCTTTTAAATACAGTCTATGTATAGCTATCACAATATTAAAATTATTTTCATTCATATACAAAACTATTTCTAGGATTGCATATATTTATAATGACGCATATATGCAGTCTTTGAAATAAAGCAAAAAAGGGGTTAACATAACGCTCGATTTTAAGGGTTAATTGTGTGAGTTAAGAAAAATAATTATATTTTTTAATTTCATGGAATTTACCGTTAGCTTTTTGCGTTTATAAAAATTTGGAAAAGCTTGCGGTTTCGGAAATATAAGGTGTCAAAAATTCAAATTTTACAAATTTCAAGAGGTGATAACTTGAGAGGGGGTGGAGATGGAAAAAAATTTTCTTCTAACGAAATGAACTATTTGTTAATGTCTAAAAGCTCCTAAAATTTCAAGCTTCTACAGGCTGGGGTCTAGAAGAAAAACGACATCAAAAATTTGGAAAAAAAGGACTTTAGATAACGGTAAATTTGAATGGCCATTTTGTTTTTCTAAAGTTTAACTATAGTATATCGCGCTAGGGGAAGCCACCGCCTTTCTGCGTTTGCAAAATTTCAAAAATGGTTATGGTTTCATTGCAACAAATATTTAAAAAAGGCAATTTTTAGGGTTTTGGGGGGGTATAACTTCCAGAGGGGGGGAGATAGGTAAAAATTTTGTTCTACGGAAATAAGTTTCTAGTGAAGATCTATGTACGTATTAAATTTCAGCTTTCTATCTTGAAGGGTGTAGAAGTTTTGTAAACAAAAAAAGTGTCCACGGACGGACGGACGGACGGACGGACGGACGGACGGACGGACAGAGTGAAACTAATAAGCACTTTTTTCAAAAAATTTTTTGGAAAAGTGCTAAAAAATAGCCTGTTAGTTAAAATAAAAAATCAATTTTAAGGGTCATTAACACTTATTTTAGTGAAACAAGTTGTTTGTTAATCTTTAATAATCCAAAATAAGTGTGCCAACTAAAATAAGTGGTTTCACTTTAATTATAATGTATATAATATAATTATAAGAAGAAATTCACGAACAAACTAAACTAATAAATGTTTAATGTAATATTAAAGTATGTTTATACGTTATTTTTTTGATTATTTTATGTGCATATTTTATTTAACCTAATTGAAATTTAGTTGAAGAACCTATATAATTTTAACATAAGTGTTATGGTATTTAATAATTGTTATTTTGTTTTTTTTTTAATGATTTATTACCAAAAACCACTCCAAGAACTCATATAAAACTTCGGCGATCCCTTATCTCAATTGGGTATAAATAAAAGATATTTTGACGAAATTTTCAAATAAACAAAAAAAAATATAATTGCAGTATAATCACAATTTTTTCTACTTTTTAAGTGATTTCGAATAATAATTAGCCTATAATATAATTAAATTTGATACTTAAGTAAAATTAATTAACAAAAAAAAAAAATTAAAATAAACTTTACTTTTTAACTATATTTTTACTTGTTACTTATATACTTTTATTAAAATGGTTAAAATTGATAACTATATATTTGTTTTTATTATATTTTTAGGGTTTAATAAATTTTTTGAGTATGTAATATACTCGATACTCTTAAATTTTTGAGATTTTTATTATACACCACTCCATTTTTATTTTATTTACATCAATATAAGAGTTTTAATATATATTTTTCTGTTTTTAATATTATTATACGTGTGTTTTAATTATTAAAATGGAATTGAAACAAATTAAGTTAAGAGATTATAATTAAAGTATGTTTTTTTTTTTTTAAATTGGCACTTTGCTTTTTTAATATCTAAATTTGACTATTATAACAATTATTATTAAAGTTGATATTTTGTTGACAATAATTTAGATACCAATAAGGATTTTAAATTTTTTAATTAACTTAGTGTAGGACAAGTGACTCATTACTATTCCATATACGTAGAACATGATATAAGTGACATTGATAATGACTCATTGTTTACAGTTCGCGTATGTAATATAAAAATTTATCAAATAAATTTTATTTAATTTCATTGAAAATTAATATTATATATGGGGAATCCCTTAATAATTCTAATTAATATTGATTTTATCATATTTTTGATATGAATTGTTGGTTTAAATCAAATTTATATAGCATTCTCTTATAGCATCCTAGAAAACTTTTAATTAAGTTTAAAAAATACACATATGTATGTATACATTCTTAAATATTTAACAGTTCAAGACAGTAGTATGTAAAGTCATATGTATTCTGAAAAATACTAATTAAATAAAATAGCTAACTATTTTTCTTTTACAGAATTTTCAATATTAATCAGAAATCAGAGAAATTTTTCAAATTACCGTCGGATATTTCGAAATTAATCTTTAATGAATTTTCTTTAATATTAGTTTTAATAAAATGGCAATGGATTTTCATTTTATGCACATATGGTATTCTATAAATATTAAATTATTCATATAAAATTGAAATTGCAATTTTAAATATAATTTTACAATGAAAATTTTTAAATATATTTAAGACTTCTCATATTAAATAAAAATAAATAATGTGTCTATAGAACTCAAGAATTTGAAGAGTAATTATTTTCTTTATACATATACACAAAAACTACTAAAATAAATATCAAAAAATATATATGTATGTTAAAAAAAAGCTAAATATATGAACACATAATGATTATGTAACTACAATATAGTTTAATTCAACTATACATTATTTACAATCCCATATGCTTGCATAATATATACATATATATAAACCTTAATATCTTACGTATTATATGTATACTTTTGTATATTATCTAAAATTGCTAAGTTTATTCAAGTATATGCGATATGATTGCGATAAGAAAATACTTCTATTTAATATTTTATTAAATAAGTATATAATATATAAGTACGCATATAAAACTATATCTATATTATATACTAGGTAATTTATTTACTATTCCATTTTTTTTTTATAATAATTACTAGCATTTTATTATTTCTTTTTCTATTGAACTCATATTACATGCACACTTCTATTATTCTCCCATTGTTTTAAATATATAACAGAAACAAAATAACAATATGATAAAAATTAGTTTTAATCAAAATATTAAAAAGATAATAATATAAAAAAGATAATAAAAAATGCTATTTAACATGAATGTTATTTGATTCCATCGCCATTGTTATTATTAAGGAGAACTTATCATATAAAGTTTATTGGAGCAGAATTTAAATCATTGAAAAAAGTACATACATATACATACAATAAGATATTCTTATTCTTTTCTTTTATCTTACTTTTTCTGATTCTTAAGTTATATATTTATACATAATAACAAATATTTACTCTTATCATATTATAATATATGCAATTTTTCTTATATGATACTGTATTAGTATTATATACTGAAATACTGAGTATACCTATAGTAATCTAAGCGTGTAGAGGAGAAAATAGAATCATTTTTGTATTAGTAAAATTCTTACATAAATTTTACGAGAATCTATAGAACAAAAAATAAATGGAAAAATATAACAAAATTTTAGTAAGAAGAAAAGAAAATTACATATATATGTTGATAAGTAAGTGTGAACATAAGAAGTTATAGAAGTATATTAATATACAAACTGCATTATTTAATGCTTAAATATATTTTCTAACCATTTTCATATTTAAAAATGTTTGTGCCCTGTTACACTTATATAAGTCTATTGTATAAATTGATACAACAATAAGAAACAAGAGTATATCGATAATTGAAAAGAGGGTTGAAAAAGTAGGCGTTAACAAAAGGTTTTCATTCCTTTCTTCTAAATCTATAAAAGAAAATTCCTTTATGCTTTTCATATTTATCTTGTTTCTTTGTATATTTTTCTTATAAAGTTTTTGTATATATTGCTTATTCTTATTATCATTATTATTAAGGTAACTATTATTAAATATATGATTTTTGTATAAAACATTTTTAATATCACATATTTACTAATATAGTAGTACTTCAATATATAAAAATCGTTTTTAATATAAGAGGAAACACTTGAATAGCAAAAAAAAAAAAACAAGCTAATGAAAAATATAGCGATATTATATTTTATACGATACATGTTCATATGCAGTGCATATATATATCCTAACGATATCATATTATTTGAACCCGATATTGGACTAAGAATCATGAAACATCAATTTACCATACTAAAATTCAATCGTTTATGATCTTATAGTTGAAGAAATTTTAATTTTTGCTTATCTTTCTGGAATGTGGAATATTTTTATAAAAATGATTTTCCTACATTTTTCGTATTGCTCCAAAATTTTGATTAATCTAAAAGGGTTGCTAAGCCTTTCTACTTTAAAAAATTTCTTTAAAAATATATTTATATCTATTTTTATTATGCTTTCAATTACTAAGGTAACACATATATATGTACGTACGTTTAAGCAAGTTGTTGAAACTCAACAACAAGTTTGATATTACTGCAAACACATTTTTAATGCAAGCAGTATATGTTTTACATTAATATCGAATCTTTAATTAATTTACAACAGTGTAAGCCTAAATTTAACAGACATATTTAATAAAGATAAAAATAACTTTTATAATTCCGATTATAATTTTCAATAAAAATATCTTAAATAAACTTATCACTACAACCTTTTTTCATTATAAAGCACAGATTTCTATTTCTTTTATACTAAAAATATATAAAAATAAATTGTGTTTACTTTACATGATAAAAATATAATTAAAAAAAAATGTTTTTTGTGCTTACATTGATCCTTTTTTTTTAATTTGAGCATTTACCCTACACCCCATACCCTATTTATTTTATATATATGAGCTCAATATCATAATTTTTTTAAAGGATTTTGAAAAGTAAAACATTGCACAAAAAAAAACAAAATTTTCAAAGGAATCCTTGTTATCCTTTTCATAATCTTGTTATACACAATATATACCTCTTCAACATATACTCACATAAAAATGTTAAAAATGTATAAGAGCTCAAATAGATGTATTTTATTTAAATTATTTATAATATTTATGCACAAATACAGACAAATTTATATGTATTTGTATACTTGTTCAAATTCTTGGATGCGCATTTGCACCAATCCAATCGCATTTAAAAGACGAGTTTTCTATTGGTTTTCTTTAATATTCTATTTATATTGTTATTATTATTATTGTTATTATTATTATTCTAGTTTGATTTTTTGTTTTCCTCTCATATAGCTACATAAAAGTTATGTTATTATCATAAATCCTTATAGGTACCTCTCATATTCATTACTATACCTATCATCATATTATTCTACTACAATCAAAAGGAATTTTCTACACTTCAAACATAATAATATATACTGATTTATATCAACATATATACAATCATATATAAACACATTTATTCATATACATATTATATAGTATGCTCATAAAAACAAATATCCTTTTTAAATATAGTAGAGTATCCTTATTGAAACTCTCACAAAATTATTTTATAAAAGGGGTTTGGTTGATGATTTTCAATAGTTAGAGAGCAATGTTAGAGAGCATATCAAAAGTACTACACTTGAATATATAGTAGATAGGAAGAATTTGTGTAAAGTATTCTACACTGAGAAAAAAAAATTTGATAATATAAAATTTTATGTGTTTAACGGTAAGGCAAATGCCAATTAACTTAAATATACTTATTTACTTAACTAACCTTAGTTATTAAAAATATTATTACAATACTCATAGTCTCATTAGTAGTATAACAGTTGTAGCGCTGTTGTAAAGAAAACGTGAGTTTTGCACTATTTGCAGGCTATATGTAACTTAATCCTAAAAAATATACGGGAATTAGTTTAAATATGTATTATAGGTAAATAACAATTACCAACTTCAGACGTATTCTCCTAATAAGCTCGAATGTTTTGCGTAAATTGATTCTCAAAAATATCCTTATCTGTTTGATAAAAGCTTCATATCTCCCGAGAGAGTATACCGAAGTACACTCCCGAAAAACTGCTTTAAATCTGAAAGTGCCTGTGACATCCAAATCATATTTCAGCAAGTGTCCTCTGAACCGCCGATAATACTCCATCCAGGACTCGCTAATATCTTAAGCTGATTTTAGTCGTTGTTCCTATTTTCTTTTAAAGGTTGTGTTCATAAGCGCTTAGATGTCGTGAGGTGGGTTCTTATATATCTCAAATTTAGCGATCCTCGACTCGCCACGCATAATTTTATGATGTGTGACCCTTATCGCAGAGTGTAAGCGCTAACTATTCCATATCGCTTTGATTTTTTTATCGTCATCGCAGGAGGTAGAGTTGCTGTCATAGATATACCTTTTGATAATCTCCTCACAATCTCTTGTCCAAACTGATGGTGGCTTGCGTATCTTGTTGCACAAACTAAAAATATAATTAAAGATCAACTTAATTTTTTAAAATTTAAGAAATTTTTTTAAGTGTATCAATATAATAATTTTGATACAACGAGTAGTTTTTATATTCAACTATACTATTAATTCTATCAATTTTTTTCTTTTTTTTCTTTTTCACTTAAAATATAAGCATTGTGCCTATATGTATATAAGTATTTATACGAATTTTTTATATTAATATGAGAGCACATTATATATCATGAAGGAAGAACCATTGAGGATTCCTTCTTCAAAATACAAGAGGATACTATCACACAAATACATTATCTTTTTGTTTTTTTTATTGCTTTTTTTTTGTAAATGGCGAGGGTTTATACTTTAGAATTTCTATTATATAACAATATACACAAGTATATCAAGTATATTTATTTATTTTTTTTTTGTTTTTCTTGTTATAATGTTGTTTATTTCTTATTATACTGTATATATTTTTAAAAATATAAAAGTTAACATGCGCTTGTCAGGCTTTTTATAACAATAGTCCAAAAATAATATATATAGAAAAATAATAAAAAAAAAAATACTGTAAAAATCAAATAATAAAACAACAAACAAATATACTCATATATAGAATATAATTTTTAAGGTTTTATAGGAAGTGAGAGAAGGCCACTTATCGACTAACAGTTTTAGTTGATGACGGTACTTCAAATCGTTGAAAAGCATCCTTTTTTTTCAATAATAATTTTGTTCGTTATCCTTGTAAAAATTTTTATATAGTTATATTATGTTATACATTAATATAACTATATATATCGTTTAATGTATAATATATGAATGTATTTTATGGATATAAAACTTTATTTGAATTTTCATGTTGAATATCCTTTATGAAAATTACTTCACATTTAAAATTATATCATTTACCTAACAAGTTTGTTAACGCTTAAAATCTTAAAATATAACGATAATAATAATAATAATATAAAAAAAACATAAAATATAAAGATTAATTTTAATTACCTGAGTATAGTTGAAAAATTAATTGTGCATTTAAAATTTAAAGGATTTTCTTATTCTAATTACACTATACTATAATTATTGTCATTTATACATACATATATGGATTACAATTTCTAAACACAAAAAAAGCAGAAGATATAAAAAATATACTTATAAATTAATAAAATTTTAATTAAACAGATTGGAATTAAAATAAAAATTAAATTTTGAATACTTAGTGTACGTATAGAAAAATATTATAAAATATGAATTAAAATTAACTGAAATCTAATTTAATTTAAATAAAAGAATAGAATTTTTTTTTATAAATTTAAACTAAACAATAAAAATATTTAACAAAAGAAAAGAAAAAAAAAACACTTTACATGAAAAATCTCAACGTGGCTGAAAAACGTAAACGTTGTTCATCGGCATCATCGTCGTCACCGCCGACAATAGCTGATGAATTACCATTAAATGCAACTGTTGGTCATACAATGGGTAGTTTAATGGGTTCAACTGCAGCACCATTTTTAACATGGCCAATATTATTACCGCCATGGGGTCCAGCATTATTACCAGCGGCATTTTATCCATCTGCTGCATTAAGGAATGCTTTACCTGGGTAAGATTCTACAAAAAAACAAAACAGGTTATTGAGAGTGTTTATTCACAAGCATGTAATATGTACATTCATTTATTATGTGAATATAAATTTATTCAGAATTTGATTATAAAATGTTTAAAAACATTTTAAATTTTAGTTTTATCAAAACTGAAAATTACAAAATTCTACTAAATGGTTTGAATGGTTTGGGATTTTCTATATTTAAATTTAAGACCACCAACTTATCAAAAATTATATAAGATACCAATAAATAATACAAAAAAAAAACAACTGAACAGTAGTAATACCTACTCTTGTTAAATTATTTAATTTATAACACTTACCTACAAAGGTTTTATGTCACTAAATATTTTATTACTTATACATAAATTAATTTATTTACACAAATATTAATTATGCCTTATATTTTATCACGCAAATATTAAATAATATTATAATCCATTAATAAGTACACTCAATATAATAAATATATAATAAAAATTTTGATATAATTTAATTAAGCCCTAAATTATTATGTAATTGTTATAATTATATCACATAAAATATCATATAAAAATTGTGTTATATTAAGACATTGGGTACAAAATCATAAAAGAATATTTTAAATACAATTTGAATTTTAAATAATATTTTATATTGTTACTTTAATGTAGACTTTTTAGAGATAGAAATTCTAGTTTAGAATATTAAAGGAAACCAAAATTATTAATCTTTTGTAACTTCTTAGACAGCATGATAAAATTTAAGAGTTAAAAATTACTTTAAATGTGCATAGATAAAATATCGTATTAATAGTTTGTGCGCAATAATTTTATTGATATTATTAATAAAATTTTGTATTCATTTTAAAAAATATTTAATTTAAACAAATATATATATGTAAAATAAAAAGCTACGAATTAAATAGTTACTAATAGTTCCTGTTCTACAAATAAAATAGTTTTATAATACTTAAACACGTTACTACGGCGGCATATTACTGTTCAAATAAAAAATTTTACATCAAATTGATTTTGGACTTCTAAAATGATAATCCAGATTCTTATTAATTGAAATAATTATTATAATGTGGAATTAATAAAATTTTTTCTAAATCATAAACTATATTTTAAAAACTTATACGCATATCCTCGAAATTTTTAGTTCAAAACAATAAAATAAACATCAATTTTCATAAAAACGCAAATTAATAAAAAAAATTTACTATAATATAAGAAACATGCATAAATAAAATAATTTAATTTTATCAAAAATTTCGGAAATGAAATCAACAATTCGATTAGAATTCAAAATATGGGAACAAATATAAATTAATTCACATGATATATGTCAATAAATTATTGAACCAACTGATCTATTAAAAATTAGTTATATATATATATATATACCACTTAACCACCCTCATAATTATTATATATGATTGCTTTATAATATTGATATATTAATTGAGTTCATTTCATTATTTTATACAGTGCAATTATTTTATACAATATCAATTCTTGAAATATTTTATTATTCAAAAAAAAAACATATGATATTCATAGTTACTAAAATGGAAATACAAAGTGATTTTAATAGATCCTTGGTACTAAAATCGAAACTTAAAAAATATGAAATAGGCTTTAAAAACTGCTAGGTTTGTATTGACCAATATAACTTTTGAAAACATTTGAAAAGCCATTGAAAAATTAATTATTATAAAATCCTCAGATTAGATAGAGTTTTCTGATTTACATTCGATTCTCATGCAAATTTTTGCTAAAATAAGAAAATAATGTTGTAATTTAAGTCAAATGTTTAATTGTTAAATTAAAAAATATCTTAATTTTGAAGCTAAACTTATTTCGGACATTTCTATAATCTTATACTTTTGTTTATACTCATATTTTATGGTAACAGTTTTAAAATTTATTGAACTTTCTGTGTAATTTTTTACATATATAAAATAAAATATTATTATTATTCCTTTTTAACATAGTTCTAAGTTCATCCTTTCACAACTTTTCAACACGCATTTTAGTTCTTCTTCTTTTTTTGATTCTTTTTTTCGTTGTACTTCAATTCTTTTATAATTAACTTTTGAATAAAATCATAATATTCTTAATACACTATCATAATAATATTCAACTAAAGTGGTATTAAATACAACCACACTTATTTTAAAAACTCTTTCCATAGTAACTTTGAAAGAAACAAAAAAAAAAAAATACTGATGGGTAATAAAAATGTCCTACTTTTCCTGCTTTTATAAAATCATTTTCATAAATAATAATAAAAATATTAAATACTACCAAAAAAAAAAAAATATCAAGGAAAAGCTAACAGAATTTAAGCAGAACAAAAGGGATGATTTTTTGGCACCCTCCAATCATCTTTGATCAAAACAGAGAAAAAATCCCCCCCACCCAAATTAATATATATAAAATATGAGTACGTGTACTACTATAGTTCAGTTAAATTAAGCTATTATACCACTTTAAATGCTCAAAATTTAATTACTATATACATATATATACTGTATAAAACCTAATATACCAATGCATATAGTATAATATCAAAAATAAATAAATAGAGTTGGCATAGTCAGAACAAGTAAGCAAGAATTAAGCAAAAATAAAAATTAGCAGCTGCTCACAGCTAGAAATTTTCACAAAATAAAAATTTATTTTTCCTTTTATTGTTATTATTATATTTCCCTTCCTGAAAATCCTTTTTAGCAATTTACACGACTCGTCTTCTTCACTTAATTATCATATAAAATTCATTCATTTCATGATAACCAAACTAAACCATTTTTCGTTTCCCTCTTGCTTGTGCATTTTTTTTTTGTTTTTCTTTAATTTTGCTTTTCTTTTACTCAAAGCCGGAAATTCGAACCATTAACTATATAAAAGCTAATTACTTAATCGCTGATTTTTTAATGAAAATTTTATTATAAAAATATAGAATTTTTATTATTTATTATTGTATAACGCGTTATAAATCTAAATGATCAGAGTTGAAATTACATCATTTAATGCCCATGGAACAGAAATTTTTTATTATAGCAATTTTTAACTACATATTATGTTTTATGTCTATGGAGAAGAAATTTCTTAATATCGGGATAAAAAAAGCTCGAAAAGCTTCAGAATTAGATCTTAATCGAATTTTGTAAAGCATATTCAATAACGTACAGCCTAATACATAATATTGTCACAAACGATTTTCAATAATTTTTAAGATTATTTCAAATTTTCAATTCTTAACCATAACGAGCACACAAAAATTTTAGGGCATTTTTCCTAGATGCAAACTAATATACATTATTTTCCCAAATAAAACATTAACGTTAGATTTCAATTTCGTAGACGACCTAATATACGTAATATTTTAGGTAGCATAACAGGCTGCGTTTCACAAATCGAACATCGTAAGTTAACTAGACTCATTCAATTAAAAAATTTTAATTTCCGAACAAAATCAATTGCAGATTAGTTTGTATTTAGATAAATAAATTTAATTTTTTGTCGTATAACAATTCTAAAGCCGGACCTGTTAGCAATCATTATAATGTCTATAAATAACAAACTATGAAATCAAAAATTTTCACTTCAAATTTTTTGTTTATCCAAATTTTGTATTTTATGACTATATAGCTACTTACATGCTTTTTATTTTTGGAGAATTTTTGATTTTATTATTTTTTTGTTTTTTGGAGTTATTTATTATAGTTTGATTCAGGCATTAAGCTTGTGTATAGCACATCACATAAAGTATAAATTTTGTACAAGTGCATGTTATATAACTGTTGAAATAAACTTTACATTATCTTGATAGCGTATTACTCGTATTTTACGAATAGTGTATATTTTATGTGTGTAAATAAATTATATATACATATATGTAAACCATAAATAATAAAATCAAAAACATTTTTTATTTTCATTTTATATGCTTTTAATCTAATCGATATTTAATTTATCTTAATTTATGTTGACTGCTCAGGAAAAAGGTGTGCATAATATGGTTATATAATAGAATGGTGAAAATAGTCATGCACATATATGTATATGGAAAATTTATTCATTTTATATCAAAAATAATTAGGTTGATGAAATTTTTCTTGGATATAGTTTTTAAACATTTGAGTTAATTTGATTTATATTTGTTATAATAAAGCAACAGTTTTGATCTAAAATCTAAAATATGGGCTTGAAACACTAAAGGAAAAAAGGAAGATTTTAAAAAGTAAAATATGATATTTACATATATGTTTATTTCGTTGATGAATTTAAAAGATTTTTCAATCCTTTAGAGATATTCTGCATTTAACGTATTAAATTCTCTGTCATATTTGTTCTTACTACAACGTTCCTTGTAAGTTGAATTTAAAATGACAATGAACTGGACCTAAAATAATAATAATAATAATTAAGAACATTTTAATAACAATAATAAGTAACATAAAAACTTTATGCATATATACACAGGTAAAATAATTGTATTTTACAAATTAAAAATGCACAAATTAATAAAAATAACATGCGCAATAATAATAAAAACTACATTTTCATAACACTTAAACTATAAGAAACTCTCCAAATTAAATACAACTCTTAAAATATTATTTTCCTTTTTAAAACCTACCTAAATATATTTACAATATACAATTTAACTATAAAAATACACCTTATTAAAATATAAATGTTAAGGATTTTTAAAATACAATCGGCCAGATGTATTTCTTTTGATTTTTAGCACGGGAAATCCCATCCGGTGTCGGTATTTTATTGTTAAGCATGTACATATACATATAATTCAGTGTCTGTGTACATTTTATTTAAAATACTACAAAAATATTTTATTTTTTTTCTAATATCTTACAATAAGTCATCATTTTCTTTTACATTGACCTCACATCCTGAATTTTATTGTTTACAATTTTCAAAATGAAATTCATAATCTTTAAGGTAACGAAAACAGGTAAAAAAAAAAATATATTTTTAGTTAAAATTTAGTTTGTATATTCAAGTGCAATGCGCACACGTTTGTGTTAGTGTGTCAATCTTCATACTTGTCTAATAAAAAACCATAGCAATACTTGAAGATAATTATAATATACTAATATAGACCTGAACCTGCCAGACAAATTGGTGCCAAAAAAAAAAATAAAAAAAAAATTCGGGTACTATACGTATTAAAACGTGTAGGTTCATTTCAAACATATTCTAGATTCACATGTACATAAATATGGAATAAATTATACACACTAGGTTTTTTTTATAAAGAATGCCTTAAGTAATGGCATAGTATGCTATAGAAAATCTCTTAAACTTCATGAAATACGAATGCAGTTTCGTAAGTATTAAGATTACAAAACGAGGAGAGAAAAAGTTGGTCATGTCAATCTTATAATATCATAAGAATACATAGGCGAACTGTTCTACAAAATTAAAGCCTCAACAAATTTATTTAGTTAGTAAAAAGGTACATAAATTTTCGGCTTTATAGATTTAAAATTTTGTCTATTTACTTCCATTACGATCAATCCAATTAATCGATTTTAATTAAGACAATTAATCAATTTTATAATTAAAACTGACTCATATAGAAGAGAAGACATTAAGACACCATAGCTATTTTTTAGATTATTATTAATTGTTAACTCAATAAATGAACAAATAAATTTATAACACCATTTGAAAACAGGTCGCCGCAAGATTCTTTTATAGTTGAAAACTATATTTGTAAGCAGAAAAAGAAAAAAAAATGGAAATCCCGAAATTTTCTTCAAAAATATTGTCAATTAAAAGAACAATAGAAAAATTTCAACATATGTTCAATTTAAGTGGTATTACATATATAGAAAAGTAACAGGTAAAATAAGTACCTTAATAAATTTTTTCATATTATTTTTATAATATGTTAGTAAATTATTTTACAAAGACTACTATCATATAATGTGATCCCTAAAATCTAAAACTTCTCATGTTATAAATATATAAAATTCAAATTTTTAGTTAAGGAATGGCATGCATCTTATACCTTTTATTATATTATATGAATAAAATTCTTTTCTTATTCACATAATATAATAAAAATTTTAATATATGCAAGAAGAAGCTCAAAAATAATCTCAACTTTAGTATATTTTTAAACGCGATTTTATATTTATTTTGGTATTTCCAAAATGAAAACAATTAAATTTTTCTTAACATGCTACTCTCTACATATGGAAATTTGTGTTTTTTTTTCCAATGTTTTCAAAAATCCTTAACACTTTTATAAAAATTTTCAAATGAAATATTTTTTTTTAACAGGTTAAAATTAGTTAACGTTGCTACTTTGACAAAAAAAATATTCACATGTAAGCAGTAAAAAAATATTTAGCAATTAAATAAAATAGCAAACCATTTATTTTACAATTTTAAAAAGGATTCAGATTTTAGTTAATCTTGCTTTTCTTTTTCTAATAAATCTTTTAGTATTGAAATGGTAAGATTAAAAGTTTATTTTACCATAAACAAGATTTAGTTACTTAAACAATAAACAAGAATATTACAGTCGGTAGTTTGCCAGTTTGCCTTCTCATAATCATCCTTCATATTCTATGTATGTATGTGATGTGTGCGAATTATTTTAAATTCCGAAAATTATTTGAAATTTTCATTATATTTTTAAAATGTTAATTGTCATAATCTGATTAAAATTAACATTTTTAAAATTTTAAATGACAAATTCTTTAATTTTAATTCCGATAATTTTGTATTCCCTTTGTTTCACCTTATCCAGAGTGGTTCGACTTAACTCCATTAGTCAGAAGAGAGACAGAATCCCAAAAATTCCATTTTATAATTGTATATTTAACATTAATATTTTAAAATTGCTGTACATATCCAATGTAGAAGTTCATCTCTCGTAACCATACAGATTTTTTATAGCTTTGTTTTGAGCTATCTGAAACAAACAAAGATTTTTTTAAGTGTTTCCCCATGTTTGCATAACATATGTGATAGTGCTATAGATAGAATAATATACAGAATCTTTTAGGTACAAGCAAACCTTTTTATTAATACCATAAAGTATGTCTGAAATTATCCTGGCTTTCTTCAATTATTCGTTTATATATGGTTTCCATGTAAGATTTTTGTCAAATACAACTCCAAAATATTTATATTGCACCAATGTGTCTAATTTTCTGTTACTGTACGAGAAACTTATATTAATATCTGTCGATTTTTATTGAAAGAACACTTATTTCTTAGACTTCTTTATATTGACGATGAGCTTTTGTAACTCCATTAAATTTTCCATTTGTCAAATATCAATATTCAGTACCTGTTAAAGTGCTTGGCAAGATACTTCGCTGTAAACTATTGCCATTGTAAACCATCATATTTAATTATATTCAATGCTCGTTAAAATCCTTGTATAAAACAATTCTAGTCTTGGCCATATTTCGTTTATCACGGTAAATGTTGTTCCATTTGTACATCTATACGATTAGTTTGCTAATTAAAAATTGTGGATTTGCTGCTTTTACAGTACAGTCCGGAAGTAATAGCATTTTTACTTAAGTTTTCTATCGTTTTCATCCTTTTTTGTATTTTAAACATCTGTAAATATACACGTATATTTAAATTAATTAAAATCGTATCTTCTTATGCATAAGAATTAAAAAAATTACAGGTTCACCACTAAGGTGGTCAATCTATTCTTTTGGATTCTAAATTCATTCTTTTGAAAATTTCATTTTAAATCTTCTTTTTTTAAGGACATACATATACATAATATATTTTTTCTTTTTTATTTTCTTTCAATATCTCTATTATATTCGAAAATTTATAAAAGGTATTTTGCAGTTTAATCGTTTTCGGAATTTCCGGTCATAAATTTTCAATATACTTACATAAATGAAAAATATGGAAACAAAAGCTAAAAAAAAGTAGTATATTGTGTATAAGTATGTATGAGTCTTTTAAAATGACTTTTACGTCCGTTTTGATTTTTTTTTTAATTGTTTGCCTTTGAAAAAAATGTAGAACAATTTTTTTAAATTAAATCTAATCATAAATAATACTTAAAGACTTAGTCTTTTTATACATTAAATAAAAGAGCGTTTTATTTACTTTGTGTCCTGTGGACATTTAGAAATTACCGAGAAAATTTAAAAGAGTAAATAGAATAAATTTTTAAAAACAACTTTGAAAAAAAAATCTGAGGATCTTGAAGAGAGCGGTTGTAATAGTGAAATCATACAAAACGTTTGAAACAATTGTATGAAAGCAGAAATAATGTAATTATTCAAGTAGATTCTTCTATTTCAATTGTCTTAATGGAACATTTTATAAACGATCTAATTTAAAATGCCATTTTATATAGAATTTCTTCAAAATTAACCTAATGTTTACCACAATTATTTCAAACTAAAAAAGGAAATAAATTAAACATGTTGAATTTAAATCAAACATATTTGATATCAAACATGTTAAAACCTAATTCATAATTTAATGATTCTAACTTTTATTTGAAGCGTATTTAAATTAAAAATAAATATTAGATTTTCATAGATTTTTCAAAATTTAAAATAAAAAAACAATTATTACATATTTTTCTTTAATTCTTACTACTTACAGTTTATTTGAACCAAAAGTTCCTTCACAAAGATCTGGTTTTCAAATATCAGATATATTAGAATTAGATGGTTCTGGTTTAAAGAATTTACATCATCAAACATCGACAGGAACAACTGTTAATCATCATAATACAACATTATCAGGTGATAATCATACAACAAATTCTCATCTTAATCATCATAATAATAATAGTAATACAAATTTAAATACAAATACTGTTTTATCAACAACATCTAATAATATTGGAAATGGAACAAATCATCATACAGCATCACATCAAACTTTATCACCGACAGATTCAACATATCTATCGGCAGCAACAAATAATATTAATGGTAATTCAGGAACTGCATTTGGTGATGAAGCACCATATCATCATCCATTTTCTCATGCAATGTTTCATCCAGCTTCAAGAGTTGCATGGATGAGAGAAAATGATCATTATGGTAAGTGTAATTTGAAATTATTTTATTTTATTTATACTTGAATTTGACATGTCCGGTTCACAGCTATTCCTTCCGCAGCAAAGTACTAAAATAAGAAAATATCAAATTACTAATTACAGAAAATAGTAAGCCTACATTAATCTTAATTTTTTTAAATATACATATATAATAAAACTTAAAATGACTATAAAATAACTAGAGCTACATAACCTCACTTCAACGTTCACAATTAATTATAAATCACAATATGGCGACTATTGTAAACATTTTACAATAGTCGCGTATAGATAGTTACCTATATCCGTACTTAAGTGTATATGTATGTAAGTGACAGGCAATTTGTCATTTTATTTTTTCTTGTAATTTTTCAATAACTGTAAGTATCGGATTTGCTATTTCACGCACAATTAAAGTACTACTCTTCAGTTAAAAAATTAAAAAAAATATTTGTATACTTTGTACATGATATTATATCGACCCCTACCTACTTTTTTATATACTTTGATATATGAAAAAAAAAAGTACCGTAAAAAAGGACATCCAAATCCTTCTCATGTTATTTATTAAAAAACAAAATTGAATAGAATTATTAAAAAAAAAATTCACGCAAATTTGAGATTCCATTTTTATTTTTGAAGCCTTTTTTAATAACACAAACCTTTTGTATATAAGTGAAGTTTATGTACATGGATTAGGTTACATACTTATATGACTTTACATACATATAGATATTAGAGGCAGATGTGCATGTAGGATATTTTAGAATTTTGATTTTTGTCATTTATTGTGTTTTATGTTGGTTATTTGATCATTGAATGAGGCTTAAATTTTCTATGTTCAAATTATTTCAAATACCTATAATATCTATAAATTACATACAAATTGATATTGTATAATGTCCTTGTGAAATATTTATGTTTTTCTTTCAACACTACACACACACAATATTAATGTATAAAAATATTTATGTATCATTATTTTTTTTATCAAATATTAATAATATTATCATTTTATACTGAACAAATTTAAAACAGATAGAACTGTAAAAACAGATATTTTGCAATTTTAGAAAATTATTTTCAAATACACACATACAAATACATGAACAAATTTTTATTCTTTCTACTTTAAATAACATCTGTCTTGAACAAAATAAAAAGACACCATCATTATTATAATTATAATTTTTAAAAGGTTAATCATACAAAAAACAAGGGACTCTTTGAAATGTGAATTGGCTTTCTAAATTTTGAATTGTTCCCAATTCAAAAATTAATTCAGTATGTAAAAAATATTCATACGATACATATACACACATATATGTATGTACGATAGTTTAAGGAAAATTGAAAAATAATAAAAATACAATGAGAAAAACTGGATTTTTAATCAAACACAAAAATATTAATTCTAATTTAAGGACATACTTGTATATATTTAAATGTATGCATATTTTGAAAATGAATGGGAAAAAAGGATTAAAATTTTTGTTACTGTGTCTTTCGTTATAGGGGTTCTATGGAAGATTTTTTTCCTATATTTAATGACAAATTTAAATGATTTTATTTATTTATATATATTTTGATTGATTTGAAACTGTCAAAAATATTAATTTGTCATGAAAAAAAAGAAAGGATAATAAATATTTGAAAATATTTATTTATTTTATTTAGTCATTTATATAAACAATTTAAGGATTTTCTGTACACTTACACATATCGAATTTTATTCGAATTTTTAGTTCACTATTGTTATTTATGAAAACTGTAATGTGTTTATGCACTAAATAAAAGTACTCTAGTAGTTGTTACTATATAATAATGGAAGAACATAATTTTCTGCAAATAATAGTTCAACAATTAGTTTTGATTATTTAAAAATACTCGTTTTAAATTCAGAGAAATTAACTACCCATAATATTCGATATTGAATACCAACAAAAAATAAACAACAAATATCAATAATCTTCAATAATTAATATTAATGAAAGAGTTAGATTAGGTTAGATTAGGTTAGGTTGACGCGACTTTGAAAAGATACATGACATTGACTCCCCAAAAGCCATTCCACATCTTGCGAGTTCATTCGCCGTGCAGTTTCCTTGGATTCCACTTTCATCCGCAGCGTAAATCAGATCAATTCCAAAGAATTGCACCATCTGATAAAGAAATGGCCTACACCCCATTGTAGAAGTGGACGTCTCCGCAATCTACGCCTCACTATCCGTAAAAATGCTTTTACGCCAATATAATATCACATTGTCCGCCAGCTATTTTAAAATTTCGTTTGTTGCAAACACCTCCGCCTGAGTGACAGTCTCGTAGATGAAAAAGAGATATCCACACCAAGTTCTTTAGAATGGACCATTCCTTCAACCCTATTATTCAGTTTAAGCCGCCCCATATGTTACCTTCATCCCCCAAGTTTGACTTGATGGGGGCGGAAGTGATGCGGACTCACAGCCAATTCTGCCGCAATCTGCTTGTGCAGAATATAGATTGAAAGAAGGTAAAAAAGAAACTCAAGAGTTCATAACGCAACTCTCCCTGCATGTCCATCAATGCCATCCCATGAACTTTGCTTCCTAAATTCAAATTGATGTATCAGCTCAACACAGGCCTAAACACCAGAACGACGCACATGAGCACACATCCCACCCGGCGATGTAACGCCAATGAACCATGAGTGGCTTGAAAACTCGCACCTATTCCCGATGTCACTCTTTCACGAGTAAAGTGTAGTAGTAGCTTTCCTCACTTGCTCTCGGATATTGGACATCCAGTTTAGCTTAGAGTCCAAGATTAATCCCAAGGATCTAGTTTCAATATAAATTACATATGTCATCGACCTTTTTTCGAGACGAGTGCAAAGTTGTTTCAAAACATGATTTACTTGTATTCCCACGCCTACAATATCCAGATAGTCGTTTTTAATATTATTTTAGTTAGCATTTTGAAAAAGCTTTCAGGCGGTCTATATAGCAATGGAGGCAGCCCACGAACTGATAAATACAATTCTTGCTAATTTCTATTTTTTGTGAAAAGCAGCATTTAAAATAATAAAACTCAAAACTATATAAGCGATTTCAACTGTCAATAGCAGTTTTAAGCTGCGCACAGTAGTTTTGAATATTAATTGCAACTACAAATAACGTATATGCAATATTTTAAACTAACTTTTGCTTTGCAACACAAAGAAAACATGTTAAATGCTTAAATTACATGAAAATTTTTTTTGACTCTTAGAAGGACAAAGAAATACTCAATCCAAAATTCAAAAAATGTTTTAGAATTTACTCGTACTTATTTATTATGTGTAAAATACCTTTTTTTGGGAAAATTTCTCCCCTTCATTGAAGAATAAAAGATGTATTTGCTAAAAAATAAAAACAACACTTTTAGGGGTGTTTTTTTAGGGTGTGTGCGGTTAGTTTATTTTACATTTTCTTCAATTTTTTGAAAAATATTTGAGGTTTGGCAATCAACAGATTCTGGGAAGTTTCTCTATTCTTTGTATTACAATAAATTAGAAAAATATATTTGAATAGTTACATTCAAAAATGATAAAGTGTTCTATAAATTTTGGATTAAAAATTTTCATTCATAATTGCAATAATATAAATTATAATATTATAATATATTTAAAAAAAAAAGACTATTTAAAACTGAATTTATTGTACGTCTTTTGTTAAAAAACTAGAAATTTTTACGTAGTTTTTTTCAAAGTATTGAACTATTCATTGATATTTCTAAAATTTACTAAGCTAACACCTTTAAAAAGATACTTCATAAATTTTCCTCATAATGCTTTTAAATGAGTTGAAATATAAACTGATTATATTTCATTAAGACCTTAGAAAATAAAATTTGAGAAAAGAAGGATGTACTATCGGCCGAGGTGTCATACGTTCGCCTTTTTAATGTTTACAATCAGTATACCATAGTGAAATATCACGAATCAGTTGTCGATTCGCGTGATTAACTTATAGAATTTGTTTGCCAGCATTTAAAAAGGTTAGACCAACCCAGGTTAGAACGTGTAAATTCCAGTACAATTTACATACTGTTCGTCACATCATATGCACTTTTTTTTGCAAAATTGTAGTTAGATCTCGCATTATTGTTAATGAAAGTTTTGTCCGCACAATAATCAATTACTAATTGAACTCTAGGGACATGAAAAATAATTTTAAACCAGTTGGTTTTTAATAAAATCAAATGTTTAATTTAAAATTTTAAAATATATAAAATTAGTTTATATAATCAAAGAGCCTAGATATTATTAAAAATTGAGATTTCAATCATGATATCATAATTACAAGCCCAATCTATCAACTTTAATTTTTATATTAAGCTAATGATGGTTGAAAAATTTATTTATTTATTTTACTGCACCAATAAAAATAATATCACAAATACATTTATATTTTAAATATTTTGATTTAAAATTTTTCAAATACACAGCCACACACACACACACAAATCAAAAGATATTTTGTACTCCATGATTCACAAATACTATCATACATCTTATATTTTAAATATAATACATGTACAAAGTGCACACAGAGAAACATTAAAATATCCTTTTTCACTCTTTATATAAAAAAAATTTCAAATCCATACATATACCATGAAATATTTTAGCATTAAGAATTGGGCGTGATTTAATCATTAATTTTTGTCTGTATATACTTATAAAAATACATAAAGGTTCTTTTTAAACATAATGTATATGTATAGGTATTGTGTATCTACTCAAAATTTCAATAGTAAATGAAAATCTCTACAGAATATTCTAGTAGAACAAAAAGGAAAAAAATATATACATATAAAATATATTTTTGAATAATTAAATTATAAAAAATTTTTATATTATTTCTATTCAATATTAATTTTTGCTTTATAAATTTTATTTTAATTACAGGAATACCACAACCAGCTAGCCCAGATAGTACATCACCAGTAACATCTGAAGTTTCTTATACTCATATTGGTAATTGCCCACAAACATCACCATCATTACCAGATTATAAGACTGGCATTAATAATAATAATATAACAAATAAAAATAATAATAATAATAATAATAATAGTAATAATAATCAAAATTCTACAAATGTCATTACAAATGCTAATAATCGTTCCTCTTACAATACTAACAACAACAATAATAATAATTCTAATCCAACAACAAATAATAATATTGTTGGCGGTGGTTCAATTAATATTAGTGAAGATAGTTTAAATGAAAATAATCAAAGTTCATCAAATCATAGTGGCGGTGATTTAAGCCATCATAATGATAGTTTAAATGATGATGAAGAAATAATTGAAGATGATGATGATTTAGAACATGATGATGAACATAATTTAGATAATACAAATAATCTAAATAATGCAAATGGTTTAAATGGACAAGATACGATACCACATAAAAAACGAAAACGACGTGTTCTATTTACAAAAGCTCAAACATATGAATTAGAAAGACGTTTTCGTCAACAACGTTATTTATCGGCACCGGAACGTGAACATTTAGCAAGTGTAATACGTTTAACGCCAACACAAGTAAAAATATGGTTTCAAAATCATCGATATAAAACAAAACGTGCACAAAATGAAAAAGGTATATATGAAAATGCAGCTGTTGCAGCAGCAATGCATCATCATCATGTTGCGACATATGGATCACAACCGAAACGTGTTGCTGTACCAGTATTAGTACGTAATGGTAAACCATGTTTAAGTGGTACACAAAATGGTTTAAAAGATTTACCAGATGGTAGTGTAACATCATCATCATTATCACAGACAGCACATTTAATGATGTCAGCAGCAGCAGCAAATAGTCAATATCCACATAGTTTATTACCGCCATCTGGTCGATGGTGGTCTTAATATTATATGTAGCAAATATTTAAATAATTTTTTTTTTAAATTTTTTTTTTTTATGAAATATGCAAATTTTTTTTTTTTAGATTACTATAGTAAAAATACATTAACATTACCTATAATATTATATAAATACATCTGTATGTATATGGCAATAATTAATTTTTAAGGATATTTGTGAATATTATACATGAGATTTTTGTTAAAAAGAAAAGATTTAAAATTTTTTCTTAAAAAAATTATTTTAGTTTAAAATCATTTCTAATGTGCCATAATTTATAATAGAGTTTAATTGAAAAACACTAAAGAAATACTTTCAAACTATTTATAAAAATATTCTGAGTTAAACCAAATTAGTCAATATGAAAATATTAGCCAAGCAAGCTCTATAGAAAATCTTAAAAGAATAGAAAGAGAGATTTGCAATTTTTGATTTACACTTTACGCATCTAATACAGAATCGGCATCTCTTTCGTACATTTTACAAACAAAGTGTTGTAATAAGGAGCTATCTGGCCCAATCCATATTTCATATACAACTATATGAACCTTAAATAAATTTGTTTTTAAACAAGAAATCTTTTCTTATATAAACTCAAATCTCTCACTTTTATTTTTAAGTAAATAAAAATTTATAAACAAAATTTTTTAATTTCCTATTAATTTTTAATTAATTTTATAATTTTTCTTATAATTTTTCTTTTGTAAATATTTTTTATAATAATATAATTTTCATAAATATTTTCGTTTTAATACAGAGTACATATAAAATTTTGTAAAATTTAGCTATACAATATTTCGAAAAATTTTTTGAAATTTAAATACATAAAATAATGTGAAAAAAAAGTTCCAATTTGGTAATAGTATAAGCATGTAAAATAATAAAAGTTTTGTTATATAATTTTCAATATAATATTAAAAATGTTATATAATTAAAAAAAAAATATTAATAACTAGTATTTATAGAGAAACAAAAATTGATTCAAAAATAGTATCAGGATCAGTTCAGGCTTAGATTACGATTTATTCATTAAAATATCATAAAATTTATGGAGAAGTTTCTTTAAGGGTATTCAAACACTAGTATACCGGAATCTAGTCTAAGCCAATTTTGAAGTAGGGAGGAATAATTTGTAAATGAAAAACACTTTTAAAAGCAAAAACCATTATTCCATATCAAAAGAGATAACTGCAAAACGCAATACTATAAAATCATAACGAAATGAATATGCAATATATTTTTTAACTATTCTACAAAATCAAAGCAGTTTAAGTATATGATTTAGCTATATATTGCGAAAATTTAGCAATGAGAAGACCTAAAATTCCAAATCATTCGGTATTACATTTTCCATACAAAAATAATAATTAATCTTTTGGAATAAATGTACGTAGCTACACTTCCTATAACTACTCCTTCACATTGACGGATTTGTAAAAGTGTTATACGATTCTAATGTTATACATTTGAATTGTTATACATTTAAGTGTTATGTATTTAAAGTGTTATACGTTTTAAGTGTTATATACATTTAAAGTGTTATACATTTTAAGTGTTATACATTTAAAGTGTTATACATATTAATTTTTACATATACCCTTAAATTGAATAGAACCGTTAAATTTCAATAAATTTTCAGATCCATAAGTTCAGTTGAATTGAATTAAAAACATGACAAACACTCTGAGACTGAACTGAACCGCAGAGCAGTCTGAATCAATTTTGAAAAATGGTGTAAAAACATTTAATAATATATGTAAAATATGAACAAGTCAAAAAAATAAAATTTTTATTTTTTTTTTAATAATTTAAATATAAATATAAAAAAAAATTTAATTAAGTTAATTTATTTAGAAATTTTTAAACATTTAAAATATATAACAAAAAAAAATATATATAAATAAATTTTAGTGTAATTCTGTGAATGTACCTATAATATACTTAATTATATTATAAAAATATTATATATAATTAAATTAAAAAATAATAAGAAAAGAAAAATATTAATAAAATTTTAAAATTTATTCAAAAAATTTTGAAATTAATTTTGTTTTAATTTTGCGCGTTTTATAGTAACAGATCTAGTAAATATTTCATCTGATATTCTTACCCAGTTTTTCTAACTTATAAACCGCTACCGCACAGTTTTCACAAAATGTACAACTGTTAAAAGAGCGTCTCGTGTAAGACTTTTTGATACAATACAAAACAAATTAAAACGAAATTGGGTGGTTTCCCTCCTAATCGTCCTACCGATCACAAATTAAATTTTGAATTAGCAAACATTTATTTTATTTACAAATTATATTCCCTGTTTACAGGTTAAACAAATCTTTCTAAAGGCTTTATATATAAGAAATATTTTGTAAGGTCAATTTTAACTACATTATATTTATTCTAATCAATTTTATAATTTAAAATAACCAACAATTCGCTGATAAAATATGGACATTTTCTAATTAATAAAGAAAGATTTTTTTTTAATTATATTAATTTACCTTATCATCACAGTCTGTCAGTCTATATTTTATCAAAAAAAAATATATTTTTATAAATTATTATTGTGTATCAAAAATTAAATAATTAGATTAGATTGTGTGTATATTTCAATTTATATTATATAAATTGATGACCTTCGCTTAACTTTATATTACGCCTCTATCCTTTTAATGCACATTCGTATTTAGTTAAAATATTAATGGTGACAAAATTGAAAACTGTATTTAATTTTTAAATGAGAATATTTTATATTTATGCCGAATGACATGGTATACTTCCGTCCTATCTAAACTGCGATTGAAAACTATTAAATTTTTGTTGGTTATCAAGGTTAATAATGCCAAGTATTAAGATTCAACATTTAATGAATCTTAAGAAGCATTTTGTATACTGTTATATTTCCTCCTATTGAATAGTTACAGCCACCAAGTAAGTTTAGTCACCATTAACATTGCAAGAATATTACTATCGACATCCAGAAGTCATAATTTCCATTTGGAATTTTCAAAAAAAAAAGGGACACCATGAACGAGCGAATAGTATCGTTCCCTATTATATGTGTATAAGCACAAGCTTAAACTTGTATTTCCCGTTATTTCAAGCTGAAATACATGCAATAGAGATCTGTCTGAGAGTGAATTTAGAAAGGGGATGTTAAAATCGCACCATGTACGTGCTCTCATACATTAGGGTGGCGGTTTTAAAGCTCCAATCGGCTCATGTTACATCCAAACTGCTTTAATAAATAAACAACGTTCAGTTGGGTGTCGGGGTCCTGGTGTAATGTGATTGCTGACATGATAGCGCGTAGGACATGATGTGATATGTGAGAGACTATAATGAGCCATGGCTAAGTGCGGTGGTCGTAGGGAAGACATTCCTTTGCTTATATCTCTCTTCAGTGTTATCTACAATCTATAGTCAGCAATCTCTCCTTTCAGTTTTTTAAGTCTCAAATTAAAAGGAAAGGGGAAAAGACGTCCCCTTGATGGTATGCATTAATTTTGTCTACCGTTACTGTCTTGGTTTCGGCTCTAGCAATGAAATATATTCTTTGAAATATAATTCCGAACCATCGAAGCAAAGAAGAATTTCCCTCTATTTATTGCTCTTCAATAACGTTATTTTCAAAAACTAAGTTTAGGGCTCATGAAATCATTATTTTCAATTTATTCGTAGTATCTGCTAATAGCTTCCTTCTTCGATTGAATTATAGCCGTATGAGACAACGTATTCCAATTCCAAAGCAAAAAAACATCCCTTAAACCACATCTTTCAGTAACTTTAAATTTTAATTAAAAATTTAAAAAAAGTAAAGATTTTTTTTTTACAATAACCAAAAAAAATTGTAAATTAAAATTGTAAACATTGTGCTATACTGAACACCTTTTTATTTAACTTACAAAAATAACTAATTCAACAATATTGATGCCCCAATATTTGAAAGTTTCCCACATTTTTAATAATTTTTTCTTATCATCATTGAAAAAAAAACCACCATGCGTTATTCAATTATACCTAAAACAGGAAATTACTCTCCTTTTTCAAATACAATAACTAACGATAAAATTCATTAATAATTGTTTCCTTTAATTTTTTTTTGTTTTTTTTTTTATTTTTCTCTCAATAAAATGCATTCAAAATTCACTTATTAACATTAAAATTATCACGATTTTCACTAATAAATAATTATATACATATATACACAAATATTTATAAAAATGATAAATATATTTTTAGAGGATTCAAAATTAAAATTAAAATCTCACACCCACAAAATTTTTAATAAACATGTAATTGACTTTAAAATGCATATTGTATGCTATAGGTAAACGTACGCAAGGGAATCATTAAATGCAAAAAAAGCAAAAAATTAAAAATAAACAATGAAAAGGGGGAATGAATGAAAATTCCTTAATATTTTTTTTTTATATTAACAATTTTTATTAAAAATTTGTACTACATAACGTCTAGCTTATATTAATATACTAATAAACCAAAAAATTTGAATATAAATTAAAAATTCAAACCATAGGCATAACTATATTAAATATAGAGCTAAATAATTATAAAGTTATACATGTATTTATTGATTGTCCTGCTGACTGACTGATGATTGTCCTTTTTTATTTTTATACTTTCAATTTCTACATAATATAGAAATCAATAACAAATAATAATGATAAGAATAATAAACACAACTTTCTTACTACATATAACCGAGCATACATTTCGTGACTTAATATTAAATGAACTTTACCATTCTACAATTTTGGGAACACAAATATATATGCTTACATTATATATACATATATTATTTGCATGCATTAAAAAATTAAAATAAGATTGTGCGGTGTAACTTCCGACATTCAATTTTCACAGAGTATTAAATTCTTGAAAATGATTCAATTAAGTGTAATCGACACGTGTCCCTCGGTAAAAGAAAATTATTTTTGTTTATTTTATTTTTTTTTTTTTGTGTTCTTGTACCCAAATGAAAAATTTGTTATCCTTGTGCATATATAATAATCAACTACTGGCTGATTCTATTTTGTAGAGAAGATCAAAAGTCAGAATATAATATACAGTGTATATATACATATATGCACAGGATATTATGAACATTATTTACAGTGATGACAGTATAAAGATTCTAAAAATGACACGTGCACTACAAGTTAATTGTTTTAAAGTAACCAAAAGAAACAAAACAATGAGAATAATAATACAAGAGTAACAAATAATATTTAAAGTACAATGTTCTATATGTGCATAATTATATTATATGTATTATATAGTTTTTAAATAATTGATTAGATTTTGATATAGTGTAAAGAATTAATTGGGGTAATCTTAATGTTTGTGGTTATTGAATCAAAATTTTAAGGTACACACATATTATATTTTTTTCCTTTATGAATTTTTATTAAAAAATTTATTAAATTTTATTATATTCATTTTACTTTATTATTTTTAAAATTAAATTGGAAAAATTTTAATATAAAATGAACGAATTTTGAATTTATTATTTAAAATGAAGTTAGTAAATTTTATATTAAGGAATAAATTTGCAAGGGTATACTAAAATTTTCTTATATATATTTCTTCTACGACAAAAGGCGGAAAAATTTGGTATATTAGAAAAGAGAATTTAATATTTAATAAAATAAACAAGAGAGCTCTCCTTTGGCTCCTGCTTTAAGAATTTCCCGCTCGTAGAATTTTACCTCTAGAAGGCGATGCCATACCCTTATTTCGAGAATGCACCTAATTTTATCTTCAATTTTATTCATAGTGGATTAATTATAATTTTTGTAGAATACAATTATACAAATTTTTATATTTTATTCCACAAAATATTATACAAATTCATTAATTTAAATTTACATTTCCATTTTTACTATTTTTAAACGAAATATTTAAAATTGGTATAGAATGCTAAAATTATACTTAGTATAATGAACGAAATTCTAATAATTTTGCTATAAAATAAAACAAAAAGCGAATTAATTATATAACAGACGAATTGCTTAAACCAAGCAATAATTATCATACACATAAGAGTTAAAACAATCACTATTTAGACTTACAACAACCGGCTATCAGATCGCCTAACAAAATCGTAACCATTTGATAAGAAAGAAAATGAAAATGGCAGAGAATTAGTAAGGGGCATTTAAATTAATGATTCCTCTTCAATAGTACTTGTACAAAAATTTATTAAACACAGTTTCCTATATTTCAAAAATAAATATTGTATAGAAACACGCGTTTACGTCATAAATATGAGACTACTTCTAGTTTATTTACAAAAATATTCTTACATAACCATCATATATAAGCAAATATACATAACATAATGTAAAATATTGTTTCAAGTGGGAAATATTTTTTAAAATTTCTACTTTTCAAGTATAATTAAATATAAATATTTTTTAATTTCCTTGTATGCGCTTTTTAACACTCTTAGCAAATATTGAAATTAAATTTTGTATTTTTATTTAAATTTTCATGTAATTATTAATTAAACGAAAATAGAAAATTTATTCATTTGATATATACGAGTATATATATGTTGATATATATACAAAATACCTATACACATATTATAAGAATAATTAAATAAAAATACGTCGTAGCTGTGATGACATTAAAGATAGTTAATTCTAACGTAGGAATATACGTTAAATGTATAGAATTATTGAGTATCTAGGCTTTTGCTACAACTACAAAATTCACTGTTTCTAAGTGGTTTTGAAAAAAAATAAACTCAAGATAGATAAACAAAATCAAAGTTAAAAAAAAAAAAAATTTTTTCTATTTATTTTTATTATTTTTTTATTTTGTTTAAATTGAAACACAAAAAAAAAAGTACATACATATGTACAAACATTTATAGAAAACCTGGACATTTTATATCTTTTGTTTTCCATTGATTACGTGAATTATTTTGGCGTTTACGCTTTTTTTGTTTTTCTATTTAGATTTCATTGGCATTGTTTGGTTATGATATAGAATTTAATTTTTTATTTTAATTTTTGATAACGCTCTATAATTTGTTGTTCAACTGATACATATAAAATATTAGACACGTGGTAAATTAAAAGTGATTACTTATACATATAAATTTGCAATTTGAGCTGTTCTTTTACGAATTCAATTGCAGAATTGCTAAAGCATTTTTTTAGTTTTGTTGAAAATTACTTGTTTTTGAAATTAAACTATAAGAGACAGACCCAGTGACCCATAGGTCCTGACCGAATGTTCGATTACAGTTCGCCTATCTAAGCCAACAAGTTCTCTTGAGAAATCTGTCGAAGTCCTCCATCTCAATATTCGACACCTCATCCAGTCTCGTCATGTTTTATTGGTGCCAGCTAGAGCCATATCCTAAACATAAGTTCTTCAACGACCTGTCCGGTGTAGATCACTATCGAGCCCAATACGCTACCCCGAGATGTCGCCGAAAGTCCCCCTTCCCTATAAGCTAAAGTCTATAAGATAAGGTCGTATTTTGGCTACATTTTCTTTGCTGCTCCGTATATAGTCAGGACCTTTTATCTGTGATCAGTGCACCGTAGATAATATCTCTATATATTCATCTTAACGTTGTTAAGATCGTGTATGTCTCGCCTAACTCATTCGTCGGTTCATTTCCCGGCTCATTTTTATAGAATAGAATAGATTTATTAACTTGTTAATTTTTTACATTATTTTTACAATTTAAATTGTTTATACATTTTTTAAGAGATCAGTAAGATTAATTTTACTTTACAACTTTAAATTAAGTGAATAGTTAATTGCGAATTGTTTTGTTTTTATATTTGATTGTATAAATGAAGTATTATATAGTTAAGAAAAAATTTGAAAAACCTTTTAATTATTTTGATTTTTTATAAAACTTAAATCTATAAAACAAGGACAAACACGTAATAAAATTTGTCGAAAAAGACGATTTATGTTATGAGTGTTCCTGGTATAGCATTTACTAATATATTATTTGAATTTTCGCAGCTTGTTAGAAAACGCTCATAAGATATTTCCAGTTTTTCTTTGATTGTGTTTGTTCTGGCTTTTTGATGTAGTGAAATGGTGGAGAAATGCCACGGTAAATTTAAACACATTTTCAAAAGTTTGTTTTGGCATATTTGAAGTTTTTTTTTGTGACAATCAGCGCAGTTAAACCATACTGGAGAACCATATAGTATGTACGGCTGGAAAATGGTTTTAAAAATTGTGATTTTGTTGTGAAATGATAGATTCGATTTACGGTTTATTAATGGATATAGCATTTTGATGAGAATGTTAACTTTTTTAAAAAATGTGGAACGCTTCACGATTTTGCGTGTCATCCTTGCGCAGGGGCCATGCTAATCTACTCTGTATCGTTCCAATTTTAGTATATGTTCTGCCGAAGCAAGAACTCCCGGCTCATTTTATTTTCAGTAATTTGACGATGTGGCGAGCTCACAATTTTCTAAAATCAAGACAGTACACATAAATTCTTAAATTAAGCAGTATAATAAGCAGATTCTTAAAATAAACAATATGATTTATACTATCGCTTGCCTGTAGCTCCATTCCATTTAAATCAATGATCAACCATAAGTTGTTATACGTTAAATAATTTTTTTTTATATAATGAAGAACTAAATAATGAAATTATATGCTTGATATATAATTTCTACACCTACAAGTATTATTTTCGTAGCTAGATAGCCGTATAATATTATGTACTAGTTCCACCATACAATCGTGGATCATATGTATATATAATGAAATAAATGAATCCTTATTAATTTATATAAATATTCTTTGGACATCACGTAAGAAAAGAATATCTCTATAATTAAGTATTCTCTAAGAATAAATTTGCACAAGAGATTTATTACAAATCCCATAAGTGAATCCTTGTAATCGATATTAGAAAATAAAAAACATAAGATACACTAATATATCCCATATATGAAGAGAAATTATGTGTATAAGAAAATTAACAATAATAAAGACTCACACACATATACTTATGTAAATTCATTTGTATGATCGTCTAGAAACCAATAAAAATGAAAAATGCTTATTCGCAAAGTATCATGTACAACAGTCAACACTAATCAGGTTTGTAATTATTTTATCCAAATAGTGGTATTCTCATATTACTTAATGTTATCCGTGCAAAATACATTTTTAGGCTAAAAAGCTGGATCCTTACAAAATTATACTATTTCAACAAAGTAAAATAAATCTCATATATCTTATGCCAAATAGAGAGGATCCAAAAATATATACGAGTACATTAAAATCATTTGACTCCATACATTCTTCATTCCCACATGTTTCCTATATTTACATCAATAATTTTCGTATATCAAGCAATTGCCATTTTATTCAAACATCAATGGATATTCTTGAAAAATAGTTACAATAGAATTCGAAGCATAGTGAAACTCGAAAGCACATCATTATTATATTTTGCTTCAGAGTACAAAATTACAATAAAAATGTTGTATGAAACAGGAAAAAAAAACTCGACTTTCCTGGTCTAATATTGTACTCGTATAAGTTCTTAATTTACTATTTTTTCACTCGTCTTCTATTTTATTAATACCAAATTTTTTTTTTTGGATTTTTTTGTTAATTCGCATCATTACATAACTACGAGTATTACTACTTTAGAGATGGTAAGTTTATTTAATTTGAAGTTCTTTTAAGCAGTTCAATTTGCTCTAGAATGTATCAGAAGGAACTTTAGGAGGAACAGGATCTTTATATGTCAGACAGCCGGTGCGTTTTTAGGGTCCACTCGTCTGATTTAAAGGGATCCAAACTGCTTAGGAATGCGTTGACTCCCTTAACGTCCTAGCTAGGTACAACAAAACTACTTTGATATCCGTGCGAAGACATTACGACATAGACGAAAATAAAAAAGTTAATGGTTTCGCCCGGAGTGGAACGGTTTCGCCCAACTCCTTTTATTGTGCTGTAGCCATACTTTGGGGTGCCAAGGACAACAATCATTCCGTTAATGCGAAGTTCGCGAATTCTTTTATTCTTCAGAATTATTAGGTTTCTCTTCTGACGGTTAAACAACTATGGCTTAAGCTACTAAAAATACGTACTAGATGTCGCTTTTAGCCTAAATAATATTTGCGTCAATCACATTATTATCAATTAGATTACAGCTATTTTTCACATTATTTACTTTCTCTATATGCCATATTAATTTTTCTTTTAACGCAACTTGACAAACAAAATATTTATATATTTTTGTAGCACACAATTTGAAATACCAGATAATATAAATAAGAAAAACATAATATGTTAGTCAGATAGGATAGAATGTGAATTTTTTGTTATGCTTAATAGACAAGCCGCCGGAAAGATATCAAAAACTTTTTATTTTTTTTTTTTTTCAAATTGAATGAAATGTTAAGGATATTCATCCGGAAATAGTAAAAAAGATTTGAAGTTTTTTCTTTTTCAATTTTTTTTATTTTTCCTTTTTCTTATGTCGGATTCTTTTCTTTATTCTTCTTCTTTACTGGACAATAGGAAATTTATTTTATATTATGTACTTATATATACGGATGTTATTGTTCCTATTCTCTTCATATACCCAGTTCATAGATTCGTATATAACCATATATTTTGACCATTGTAAACCAAATATGATGCAACTGAAAATTCTAATTCTTTATTTATTTATTTTTTATTAGTTTTAACTTTTAATTCTTCTCTTAAAAAAAAACTCAATTCTATATTATTTTTTTTTTTATGCATTACGGGTATAACAAAAAACAAAATAAACTACATTTTATGTCCCATATCAGATAGGATTTGAAGACGCGCGCCAGTTTATTGATTACTTAAATTTTTTTTTTGTTGAATATCACTACTATTTTGATTCAAAAATTAAGGTTATTAGCCTTCCTTTTTCATATATAAATCTATTATATGTTTTCTTTATAAAAAATATATGGACATTAAGTTGTTAGAAGCAATAGACCTACAATAGGATCAAAATTATATATGAAAAAAAGATGATAGAGAAAAAAAATTCAGAATTATAGATGAAAAAATTTTAATAGGATTCAAAAAAAATTATAATTTTATTAAGAATAAACTATAAATTATTTTATGATCACATATTTCTACATATTCATATAGACATATATGAATAATATATAAAAAAATGTGTTAATAGTATTAAGGAAGAATAATAAAAAAAAAATAAATAAAATTATTTTAATAAGGATAAATTATATTCTAATATTAATTAAGGATGCATTATTATTGTACTATTTTACAATATTTAAAAATTCATGTATGTATACATATTTAATTTTAATTTAATATTCAATATTTCCGGGAAGTAAAGGATTAAAATTGTATATATGAATAGCCGCATAAAGAAAAATATCATAATTTTTATTTTCTATATATAGAAAAATTTAAATTAGATTCGGAAATTGATTTTAAACCAATGATAAAAGGTTGTTTTATTAAATGGGAGTATTAAAAAAGAAAAAAATTTAATTGAATTAAAGAGAATTATGATTAATGTTTAAAAATTAAAAAATATTTTAGAAGAAAAATTGTCTAAGTTCTGATGTTTATTAACAGAAATTGATCTGTAGCTCATTTAATATTAAATTGAATCAACGACAATGTTATAAAACTATTTCAAAGAATTAAGAAAAGATTTTTGAAATGTAAAGAATCCAACAATTATAGTCCAAAACATATTCTAAAAAAAAAAACTGACGCTCAATTGATTATATTAAAAAATTGATATATCCATAATAAATATAAAAAAAAATTAAAATAATTGACAGAAATTAAATGAAATTATAATGGAATTCCAACGGAATTCCGAATTAAAATTGTAACATCGGAAACATTCGTTATGATAATTAATTGGTTTTCTTGGAATTCCAACGGAATTCTTCTGGAATTCCAATAAAATTCCAAAAAAAAATTATTTCAACAAAATACCATGATCAATAATTACAGTTAATCAATATAATTAATTAATATATCTAAAAAATTTAAAAGATAACCAAGTTACTATACTAAGTATGGTAAGCTTAGTACATTATCCACCATACAACTAAGAAATAAGAGCTACTTTATTAAAGGAATTGTTTAACTATAAGATTCAAGAAATTATTCAATTATAACCATGAGTTTTTTTTTTTTCTACAAACATTATTAATAATTTAAGAAAAAAAAAAAAATAACAAATAATATTATTTATCCTTTAAGACAAAAATTACCTAATCAAAAAATTTATATGAATATTATAACCTACATAACCAACACTCATAAATAAATTCTTTTAATATTTGTACATGACTTTTTTATTATACCTTACTTACTTACTTACTTACTTACTTACTTATTATTATTGCTATTATTATTGTTATTATTAAGTTCCAATTATTATTTACGCGATTAAAAGTTTATGTACATAAATTGCAATAATTTTTTTTTTTGTTTTGTTTTTTAACACTTAATATTGACAATTTGATTGTGGCCCGATATTATCAAAAGTAAATAATTCCACTTTAATTAAACCAAAATCGTGGTTTTTCTTATACACGTACCTTTAGTTTTCATATATAAACATACATATTTGCTATATGTAATAGGCAAAGCTATATTTGTGATATAAAAATGTGATAAATTGGTTAAAAAAAAAAACAGGTTAGCAAAAGTTTTTATCTTATCAGTTTGTTGGTCAAACAAAAATATAATATTTTTCATTACATACATATATAAAATCACAATATTAAAAAAAAAAACTGATTCATATTGTTATAGACAATGTGATATTAGGCTGACTTAATATTTTTTTTTTGTAATTCGTATGTAATTTTGCTCTTTATTAATTAGATTTTTCAAAATATATATGCGTATAACCTTTCATTCTTAAAAAAAGTCCTACTATATAAAATTGTGTGATTTTCTTCATAAGTAATTTGAGGAGTAATTTATACAAAAATTTGCCAAAAATGACATAAAACAAGCAAATATCGAAAGTCATAACAATTGAAAATAATAATAATTGAATTTTTTATTATTTTTTTTTTTCGAATATTTACGGATTTCAAAAATATATTTCTGACATACACTGCAGCCGGACTAACACTAAAAACAAAAGCCAATTGCATATGTATGCTTGCAATATCCTGTAATATTGTAAAATTTATACAGAAGTTCTAATAAAATTTTCAGTTTATTGTAAATTATATGTAAACTTTCTGCATTTCTTGAATTCTAGGAAACAAAACTACATAGAAAACAATTAACAATAAGAATTGGCCTCCTCTTTTTGTCTGTAACATGTCTGACCCCTCCAACTACACATCAAGTTAAATAAAAATTTAATCTTCTAATAAACTATATAACTATAACCATGAATAAAATACGTGAATATCTTCTTGTATGGTTCAAGAATTTACGGAATTTTTTAAAATTTTATATAAAAATACATATTTATACTTATATACACACGTATGACTATACACAAAAACCGAAATTTAATGAAATCCCATATCAAATCATTTTCTAATCTTTTCTAACAAAATTTAAAAACAAAAATTATCATTAGGCATTGTATTTCTTTTTTTTTTTTTATATGATAGTAAAAAAAGTTTTTTGCCCTTAAATTTAATTGAAAAAAAAAAAATAACTGATTGCAAGGGCGTCCAAGATAGAATTGAAAAAAAATTATCAACTTTATTAATTTTAAAAAAAAATTTTTTTTTTCAAAAATCAATTCAAATACATATCTGTTATACTAGTAGTAGACAGATCTCAGGTTAACTTAAACTCAGCCATAAAATTTTTAATTTTTAAAATTTAAATTTCATAACCTGTTTTAATATATTTAACTTAAACTTTTATATTTATGAAAGTGTAATACATTCAATTAAGTTAACTAATATTGACCTAGCACCTATATATGTACATATATTGCAAAATATTATTTAAGAAATGATTAGACAATCTTAAGTACACATGACATTAGAACATACATGCTCATAATACTGTTACATATATGGGAAATTCCAAATTATGTTTAATTTATAAGTCACTGACATTATATAAAATTAAAAAGTTTATTTTCTTACGATAGTATATTTTTCAGATTGTTTGTTATAGAGAATTCTTGATCATTTTGTTCTTTCTTAATATTTAATTGCAATTTTGTGGAAATCCGACACCCTGAAAACTATAATTTTTTCATATTTTTTTGAAAATGAATCCTAATAGTATTCTTTTTATAAGAACTTTTTTATTTTGTTTTGTAAAAGAAAAATTCAGCTATAGGCTCACTCATTTTGGTACAATAAAATCTTTGATAATTTTGCATTCTCATTTTAGAATGTTCTCACCAGCTCAAATTAAAACTGGCCAAAAATATAATTATTAGGTTCTGAGAATTTTCTAAATAATTAAAATCGCTTTCAACCCTTATATTTAATTGGTAATCAAACATAACTTTGAATAAAAATATTTTAATATGCACTGACACTGAAAACTTTTATATTTGTTTACAGCACATTGTGTTAGTTTAATTTAAGTTGATTAAAAAAAAATATGATAGCTTAGAACTTGTTTCTCTGACAGCCATTAAATAGTAAATCAGACAAGTCGCGGTAATTTTAAGGGCATGAATACTACAGACATAATATGATTAATCTACAACCCTTTAATAATTTATGAATATAAAAAAATTTCAGAGAATTTGTCATGAAGACACAAAAATTATTATATTTATACTATAACGAAAAGTATAAATTATTCAAATTTAAATATAAAATTTTCTTTTATAAATAATAATTTGAATTTAGTACAGAATTAAATTATCGAATATTTTTTTTTCCGACCAACAGTAACATTTTATCAAAAATAATTACTTATTTTGTATATTTTACTAACCAATAACCAAACTACTTTAATATTATATGGAAATTTTTATTCACATACACACAACATACATATATATATACAACAGGATCCAGTCCATTAAGCACCGGAAACGGTTGAAAAAGTAAACAAAAAAAAATCTACCAAATTGGTACCATAAGTCTATGTTATCCTTTAATAAAAATAAATCTCTCTCTACTTATATATATAATATAGAAAACGAATAATTTTCTATTTTATAGTAATCGTATTAAAAAAAAAAAAGTAAAATAGATATTTTTGTATACAATGTCCTTTTTTTTTTAATATATAGCTAATATAAAAGTATAAAAATAAGATTTAAATAAAAAATAATGAAAACGCCATAATTTAAAATCCAAAAATAAAATAAAAAAACGATTTTTTTTATTTTGTGCGTCCAAAACTCTTTCCTCATGTTTTATTCCATATTTTAGGCTCAATATAATTCTTTATTATTATTATTATAGAATCATTCTTCCTCTTCTTCCTCATTTTCTTCTTCTTCTTCTTCTGCTGCTTGTTATAATTCTTCTTCCCTGGCAAGACTTGTAATAACCCTTCCGGGTGCAATAAATAACCAGATTTAAATTTGAATTTAGAGTTTTTCCATGTTATTTTTTCGTTTTTACATTTTTGGAAAAAGTAAAAAATTTTTCGAATATGTTTTTTGTTTTACTTATTTTTATAAATTTAAAAAGCAAGAATGAAAAAAAATTGTCTACAATATTTCTGTCTTCTTATACTTTTTATAAAAATTTACTGAAAAAATTTTAAATAGCTAAATTAAATTAATCATTAACTAATCTAGAAAATTTTTAACCTGCAATATCTTGAAATCTGTAAAAGCTTAATCAATAAATCTTAATCATTATCACCCCCTATAGTAACCCCTATCTTAGGGTCTATCCCTGAAGTATTTCTCAATTTTCATCAGCATAATTCATTTTGATACTGTTACAGCCATGAAAAATTACCCATCAATAAGAAAAGTATAAGAAAATGAGAGTTATGTCACTATTATATTCTAAATAATAATTACGTTTATTATAAAATCATATTCTCGTAACATCCCTACGAACACCGCTACGTGTGCTAAACTCTTATTATAAAAACAATATTCTTTTTTTTTCAATCTCTCATTATTAGTACAACAATTAAGAAGTTTGAAGTTCCACTCTAAAAATAATATTATTTTAAATTAACCTTTAATTTTAATTTAATATTTAATATAAATTTCAATACTAAATAATAATATAGTTAACTAATGCAAAAGTTGTTAACACATATAATATAGTTTAATAAGTGAATTGTAATAAATAACTTAATATTATAAGAAGTAGCCTATTCCTACCTTTTGAATAAAAAATTACATGGTGATATAAGAACTAACTTTTTGTACTACCATATTAGCATTCTAGTGGGGACATTTTTAAATTTAAAATCTAAATACTCATATCTACACGTGTTAAATGCATTACATGTAGAATATAGAAGTATTGGCAAACCCCCTCCTTCACGCTTATATTCTTAACTATTTTCAATTTTACAATTTGATTTAAAATTCGGATTTAAAATTTATACAAATTTTACTAACTATTAACGCTTACCCTTTTAAAAATTTAAATTTTATTCTTTCTATAAAAATCCCTTCTATACATAAAAATTTAAAAGAAAATCCATTTTATAATTTATTTAAACATTATGAAATTGATTATTTCTTTTTTAAATTCAATAAAAATAAACCAATAAATGGTATAATGATTATACGATTAATATGTGAATTTAAAAAAAAAATAAGAAGGAAAACAAAAATACACACATCAATTTTGGTCAAATCTTGTGTATTCAATTTGTCGCTTTTAAATTGTTAAAACATTTTTATAAGGATTCATTTTTAAATTCCGGAAAATTTCAATTTTTTAAACTTGAATTTCAAATTAAAAAAAATTATACTAGAATGGGAAAAAACTAATAAATTTAAAAATTTTTCAAAAAAAAAAAAAAAGGAAATTTCAAAATTCGATTATGTTTTATAAAATAATGTTGACAAAATAGCTACTAGCAGAGATTGTGTAATTTTAAAATACGAGAATTTATCGTTTGGAAATATAAAAAGGAAATCATTACTTGAAATTCAAAAATCAATTTTATTTACTTAAGATTTTGTCATTTTTTTATATTTTGTATATGTATATACAAATTGTGATTTTTAATAAAATTAAAGTGCCCATTAGAAAAATTTGAATTTTTTTTTTTCTTCCTACAAAATTTTCGAATTCATTAAATTGCAAACTATTAAAATAAATTGTTTAGATTTCAACTTTAAATATTGTTGAATTAAATAATATGTGGAAGTGTATACATTTACGAATAAACTCTTGACTCTATGAATAACATAAGAATTGTTCAGATTTACAAGAGCATGTATATAGGGGAGAAATTGGAAAATGAGTCCTTTTTTGTTCTTTTTTTATTATTAGTGTTATTCATATACTCCCCACACTTATTGCATTCATTTTAATAAAACGACATACAAAAAAAAAAAAAAAGATTAACTTTTCTGCTTCAGAAATTTTTATTGGAATTGATATATGACTTCTGTTATCCTGTCTTTTTTTTTGCATCCTTATTTTATATTATTAGACATTAAATAATTTTTGTTGTTTTGTTTTTATATTTCTCTTTTTTAGCAAACAAATTACTTTGATAAGTTTTTCTTTTTAAAAACTTCTATTGAAAAAAAAATATGTTTTGATTTTTATTGTACTTTGTTGATTTTTTTATGCTTTTGTGAGAATTTAATAAAAAAATTTTCCTTTATAAAAAATAGTACAAATAACATAATTACTAAAATAACAAAAATATAACAATACAAACTAGAATGCCTATCTACGACCTTATTCATATTATGTAATATTTATTCTAATGAGAGTGCTATATACTTTGGATTTAGTTAGGGAATGTGCAAGTATCAGTTATTAATAAGGAGTTGGAATGATAATTAATAATGATTTATAAGAAATAATTGAACAATTAAACCAAATTCACAATATAGTTACAGAATACATAATTTAAGATAAGTATAGAGAACTGAGACAAAAATCCAAATGGATCACAAAATGAAAAATTTAGTGCAAAACCTAAAACTGGATGCAAATAATTCAAAAGCAATATTGATTAACAAAGTGATCTTTAATTTAAATTTTCAAATTAATCGAATAATAATAATTCTTTCTAAATGTTTTTGAATATTATCGAAAACAATGAAACTAAGATTTAATAAAACTTAAGCAATCGAAAATTAAATCTTTTACTCTACCCTATTATATCACATGAAACATACTAACTCCTATAAAAATCTCAACATGTGTTAATCTTATATTGAACACTATCATTTCTATACACTTATTGCATTGTATATTACATTATATGAATAACTTAAGGAAAAAAATAATTATTGTAACAATGATTTAACAAAAAAAAAAAGAAAAACAATTTTTTTGAAAAAATAATTAAAACTTACTATATGAATAATACAAAAATATACTGGTCAACAATCTTTTAGATGACTTTATAAAATCAAATTGACCGATTCTTAAAAATAGCAATCTCATGCGTATACATGAAACCAAAAAAAAAAAATTAAGTAATTTCAGGCAGTTTCACAATAGGATAAGCACATTTTACTTTTTTCTTTGAAAATATTATGCCTAAAGCTTTTAATAAATAATGTAAATGTGTAATTTAAATATAAGGATGGCCAAAAATTTAAAATTTTTAAAAATTTTTTTTTCTACTCCAACTGAATTTCACCCTATCGTTTTTTATTCAGACAAATAATCAACTGCGAAACGGACTTGTAAAGAAAATATCAGCAACTATTTCTGTTATCAATTCTAATTCTGTTATTTCAACAAATCTTAAACTTAGAGTAGAACAATGATGTTTTCTCCTAAAATTATAAAATTTATAAGAAAATTAGTCAGAAAAAATCTTAAAATTCATTTCAAATTAAAAATTTATTTGCAAGTTATTAAACACAGACCAACAATTGAAAAAGCAGCTAATTACACGAAAACATGAATAAATGAACTAAAACTAAGAGAAGATTCTATTATAAATTTTTTCGAAAACTAACTAAAAAGAAAAGGATATAATCAGCATTTTATTTTTTTTTTTATGAGAAAAATCATAATAACAACTAAAGAAAAACCATTGAATATCGTTCTATATTTTTTTAAACAAATTTTTTTAACAAAACTATAAATTTTTTTAGCATAAAAACAAGGGTGATTTCATCACTCTTCTAAATTATTATAGATTATTTTTAAAAGCTATAATAAATAAATGAGGTGGATGGACTCATCATATCTGATATGTATCTCTACATTTACACTAAATTGATATAAGAAAAAATATTGGTTCATATAATTTCCACATCATCAATTGAAAAGAGATCTAATCATCATTGTGTTATCCTTTTTAGTTCATAAAATTATGACATTTTTTTTTTCTTTCATACTTCTATATAGAAAGTATTTTGGAAAAAGATTTTTTCTTTGTAAATAATCAGTGCTTTTTTTATTTTTTTGCGATTTTATATATTAAATTTTATGATTTATATGTATAAATATATCCACACATCTTCTTTGTCCACACATCATATAATGAATATATGTACATAAATGTAGAAGTTAAACCTCAAATCCTTGTATATGTATGTACATATTGTAAAAATAAAAGCAAACCCCTTAGAATGGCCAATATTGAATACAAATATTAAACGAATTGTTTGAATCTTCAAGTATAATAAAAAGAATACAGCACAATAATAATTTTCAATTGATAAATAAAATATTAAATGTTTTTGGTAAATTTAAGAAACATATGTGAAATTATTGCTTTAACATTATTGATAAGAGGTGGATTGGAGTTGTTCTTTAAACGATTTTTAAGAAAAATCAAACATTTCGTCTACAAACTTAAATTCCCTTTAGTTTTGATTATATTGTACATAAGCATGAATGTATGTACATCAATTTTAAACTTCAATGACAAAAAAGAGGAATGAACCTTCTAATATCACACGAATGAATGATTCTTAAAATTGCATGTTGATTAATAAACAAAATCATAGTTTTTTTAAATAATGATCTTGTAATTATTATGATTTCTGTTCTTGAGCAACTTCATAGGTCAAATGCTTACTAATGGTCAAAACTTAAATTCAGAATAAACGCATTTTGAAAACACAGGTACCTATCTATTCTTTTTTTAGTAATATGGTTATTGTCACAAACAATACAGTTGAATACTACTTATGTATAAAAAAAATAGACTTACCCCAAAAAATTTTCAATAAATTAAAGATTTTTCACAAGACCTATTTGTTCAATTCTTGTACTGATTCTGGAACCTAAAAAAAGACAACAAAGAAATGCAAGCCAAAACAAACAGTTATATAGTCTAAGCACTTACGCACAAACTCAAATACAAAGTATTCCTAAGGAATTCATGCAATTTATTCTTAAATTCATGTCCTCCAATCCCCTGCTTAAACTGCTTTCCTTTCAAAATTTGATCCAATGAATAAGAAATAAAATACAAATCCAAATATGTAGTTATTTTAATAATGTAATGCACAAATTAAATATTTTATTAAAATTTTTTAAATTGATCTCTTGATGGTGAAAAAGTCTTGTTAACAACACAGCTGACATAAATAAAATGGCGCAATAAAATTAGAAATGTAGTTTCAAAACATAGTAAGCGACAGAAAAGTAGAATAGTGATTCGATATTTAAAATCAGCAACAATTTAATTAGAAACACTTTATATTAAACAAGCAACAAATTAATGAACGATACGGTCAATACTTTAAATATGCAAATGTAACCCTACATGATGAATAATATCAGCTTCATTTGTAAACAACAATAATTTCACATACACAAACCCAAGATTTAAATGTAATCAGCAACAAATATAACGATTAAAAACTTCAACACCAAAATATTAGGAAAACAAAGCAGCTACAAATGTAATAAAGAACGTTCAACATTATATGCACCAATGAACCACAATCTCACCCAATTATATAATGTGACTCTATAATGTATCAGAATAATATTAGCATTTAAAGAATAATTAAAAAAATCAACAATGTAGCGCAATTTAACAATTCGTTTTACATAAATTTATGTTAAAGTGAAAATAAACACAACAACAGGTTATTAAAATATAAGCAAAGGAAAAGGAGTGTAGAAAGCTTTTTCAGATAATAAGTGAGCATTTTTCCTATTTCAACTTACCTCAATCTTATAATTATAAAATTATCTACTATTAAATTCGAAACACAGAAATAACCATAAATTTGGAATTAAAATCCAAATATTGTTTGTTTGCAAATCTTTTACTAGATATTTTGTTCAGAGAACCCTAGTATATTTATACTATCCATTTTCTATATTCTATGTGAGGTCCAAAAAAAATACTAACAAAATTCAAAGTTTCTTTTCAATTATTTATCAACATGCATAATATTATAGCGTGTCTTGTCTCTTTTAATGCCCGTAATACACATTACACTCACTTGTAACACTATGAATGTATTCATACTCGTATGTGCTATGTATCTATGAATATTACTGAAAATATATGTGAAAAATATAAAATATTTTCAATAAATATGAATTATGAATAAATTTTTTGCTTTTATATCTCTTGTTTCTTTTATGTTTTTTTTTTTTGTATTAAAATCAATGAATATTCTATATACTACACAATATGTTTATAGTTTTGAAATATACGATACAAGTAAATATTTTTGATTAATGGTTAAAATACTTTCCATTGATAAAAGATGATATGTGTGGTCACTTAACTGTAAAGTTCAAGATAAAAACTCAATTTTATTATTTTTATTAAAAATTTTTATAAATTCTAGATTGTAAGAAGTTATTCATAGAAATACAAAAAAAAAAAAAAATTCTAATACACAAGCCTGACAAAGAAACACAAATGCTTCTTGAGGCATGAATGGCGCAAGGAATTTCAACCATTGACGACTAAAAAGATCTATCCCAAATTATTTTATCCTTGAAATAATCAGGACAATCCCCATCGATAATTCTATTGAAGAACCACATACAGCGGTTGTTAAGGAACACATCAAAAGAACAGCCTAGCAGAAGTTTTCTCTTGTCAGCAATGTCGAACTTAGTACAAGTCTTGAAGACTCCTCTCGATTTTAGTCGCTCGATAACACCAATAGAAGAAATCATAATGCCACAATATAAAAAAAAGGAACATCAACGAGTTAACCAATCTGACTGTGAAAACTAACACTCGAGCACATAAGAAGAGAACTCGAAAGAACTACCCAGCTATGAAGAAAAGTTTCCATGGTCAACAGTGTGAAATGACAAATTGTAACGCTTTCCTTCTTCAGAAAATTTGTTTATGACCGTCTTCTGGTACTGCTGCTAAGGTAAAGACAAGCGGTCATCTATATTCTTATTCAGTATCAGCGTCTCATATAATTATTGTGCAGCTTCCTTCACCCTTTTTTTTGTATTGATTCAATATTGCATATGAAGGTGTAATCAATTCTATATAAGTTTCTAAATTTTCCCAATTTCATTCTTTATTCTTAACAAGTTTTCTTTTTTTTTAATTTTAACTTCACCACTTACATTTGTAATCAAATATAAGCATGTGCAAAATCTCGTTATACAAATCTTTGATTTTATAAAACCGGTTAACCTCATTATTCTTCTTTTTAATTTAATTAAAAATTTCAAATAAATTTAATTAAATTTTATTTTTTTTTTCTATGCATCTACATAATCGTTATAGATTAGGCTTTAATATATAGGTAACCGCACCGCATTCCTTTTCTACTCCTTTAAATTTAATTTTAACTAATTCCATTCCTTTTTATTCCCACAATTTTTTCTTTTTTGTGTTAATTATATTTAGATTTACCTATATTATACATTTTTAATATATATTTTAAATACAACTATAACAACAAATATATTTTAATCTCAGCATGAAGTTTCTATTATAAAATAAAATGTTAAAAATCCTGTACCTATATATTGGTAAAGATTTTATATAAAAAAAATAAGAAAATGGTCTATGGGTCCATAATAAGTTAATAAGCTATGGCATAAATCCTTTTTCGTCTTTTTGTATTTTTTATTTTGTTTATTTTATACTTTTAGCCCAATAAAATCCAATTTTAATTAAAAGAACAAAAAAAAGAGCTATGAAACATTTTAACTTTTTTTTTACCACATTTACCGCGAATAACATTAAAATTTTAATAAAAATCAACCTCTCTAATATAGGTATAAAAAAATATATATACATATATAGATATATATACACATATATATATATTTGTGTGTGTGTATTGTAGTATGTATATGTGTTTTTATGAAAAGTACGACCTATTTGATTTGACTTGATTTTATTCTACAAATATTTTATACAAAAAATCCCATCTTATATTGGCGTGGAAATCTTTTAGAACATAAAAGAATATTTTATATAATATATATATATATATATATATATATTTTGGTATATAAGCAAATTTGTATAGTATATATATAAAAGTATATATAATAATAAATATACCTATAATTTTAAATTCAATTTCTTACCCACGTAACAATGTAAATTACCTTAAATAATGATTTAAATATTCAATTATTTACACTTATTAGTAAAATAAATGAAATAAACCCATATATATTTCGAGAAATCATACATATATATGAATAAAAATGTGTATAATCGAATCAGTTTCTATTTAAGTTCTTATTTCATCCCTTCCAGAATAATTTCCAATGAAAAAATGAATTCATACACCCTTCATATTCCATGAAGTTATTTTATGTAATATAAAAAAAAAGGTCTAGAAACGCATATACTTATATATACGTTATAGGATAAACAATTTGCAATTCATTTCATTATCCAATATTTTATTTATTTTATTTAAATTTTTAAGTCATATAAATATATATATATAAAAATCACATCAATCACTTCTTTAAAAGACTTAATTAACAAGAAGAAATATTAAGTATAAATAAATATAAAATTTAATGCAAGTGTATATACATATTTATATAACACATTATCTCACCGCCAGAAGTGTGTAGTCTATGGGGCTCGTGAGTGAATTGCCCACTTTATGATATTTTACAGCAGCTCTCTAAAAAAATTACATATTTTTGTTTTTATGTCAAATGATTTTAGTAGTTCTTCAACCGAAAATGAATCAATTAACCTTAGCCCCGAAAAGTGATAGCATAAAGTTCGGGTTCTTCGATAATAATCTTAAAGTTGAGTTCCTATTACAAACCATAAAGCTAAAGTTATAAGCGCGACATCTAGGAAAACGTGATTTTATAAATAAAACAAGATATTTTGATGCCCGATGCCTCAAATCACAATTTGTGGAGAGAATTCATGCCGTGTAAATTCTTGTTTTAAAATTATATAGTTTAATAGTATACTTTAATACAGTTATCGGGAGATTACCAAAAACGAGATACTTCTTCTTTAAAACGACAGTGTGGCTCTGATTGGTAATCCAAATGTAGTGCAAAAGTACAATCGCCTTTCACAAGATAGTGCGTGTTTACAACAATTAATCGGCTCATCATTGCTCATTGAGTCTTTCTCAGTCATTGAGCCACTCTAATCAGCCAATCAAGGTTCCTGCCTCCTGCTGAATTGCATTCACATAATCGTACATATACAATAAATTTCAAATAAAAATTTAATTTTCATTAAAGGCTTTAAAAAAATTCTTAAAATTATTGTCTCTATTATTTTCTTTTTTTGTTCTCTTCTAGGAAATTTTGATTTTTAACAGTATTTATACGCGTATTATTAGATTTTTTTTTATCCCCATATAAAATCAAATACGAACCAATAAATTTTCTAAAGTGCATGCAATAGCATATGTTAAGAGACAAGTATTTTAACAGAAATCATTTAATAAAACGACCAAATTTTTCTTTTTTTGTTTTTTGTTTTTGTCTTAATAACATGTACAGAAACCAATAAAAGGATTTACAACTAAATCGTAACTGTTTTAACATTTCCTTATTGTATTTTTTGTTAAATGCATATACGGAGATTGTGTTATGCAGTGTAAGTATTTTAGAAATTTTTTTTGAAATTATAAGAGAAATGAAAACCAAAAATCAAATTTGTTCAAATCTGCACCCTCGAAATTAAAAATAAAACAGGGTAGAAGTTATTATTTGAAATTCTTTTTACAGAACTAATGTTTTCTTAATATCCAGTTAACACCCAAACATTTTAATTTAATGCACGTATAATATGTAGAATATTCTTGGGTTTACATAAATTAATGGATTTATTCATTTCGAAATTCAATTTTAGTTATCCTTAGCATATTAAAAGGATTTAAATGAATAAGTAATATTAAAAACCATTTTTTTTCATTACTTCTGTTGGGAGCATAAGACTTCCACTTGATCCTATCCACCTTATTCTAGTTTTTGCTATTTACTTGACTTAACCCAATGTTAGATTTGATTTTTCTATTTTTGACTTCACAGATACGTTCTTGAGGCATGCGGTTCTTCTTGAATCTGGTGGGCTCCACCCCAAACTCGTTCCATAGATATTCTTGGTGGGTTTTCTTAGAGTGTGTTCGAATCCATCACCACTTTCGCCTTGTTATTCCTCTACCAATAGGTAGGTATTATCCAGAAGTTTTCTTTTTTTATATATGCAGGCCAGAATATCCAACATATTTTTCTAAGTCATCTACTGATGAATATTTGCAACTTTTAGCAGACAGATTTTGATGTTAGCCAAGTTTCCCTACAATAAAATAGAACCGATTTTACATAAAACCGGTATATTCTTAGCTTAGTTATTCTAGATATCTGGCTGCTTTTTCATATCGGTTGTAGTCTAGCGAACATTGCTTTTGCTTTTTTCAGTTTGCCGCCAATGTAGCTGCACGAACTCTATTTGTTGACAACTCAGTTTTGTCTATGTTTATTTCTAGACCGACATGTCTGACGAGTTCTTCAAGGTGTTATAATTTGCTCAGTCGCTGATCATGTGAGGCAGAAGTTATCCACGTAATTCAGATTTTCTAAGTACATATCATGTGTAATTCCAAATTATGCTCCTAAAATTTTATATGCATGCACATCTCACAGTTTCTTTAAATTATTATGTGCACTTATTTTACACTCACTCTGATTACAATCTACATACATATATCAACTTTTGATCTTGATTACCTAATTTAAATTTTATAGATTTACTAGACACAGTACATATGTATGTATGTATATACAATTATTAAAGTCTTCATTATTTGGATACATTGTTTGTGTAAACAATAATTTAAATTTTACAATATTATTACACACATTATTTCCTTTAAATTTTCCTTTACATACATAATAATATGTGCATTATATTCACACACATTATTCACAAATTGACGTTACATTTACATTATAACAGTAATATTTATATTTATACAATCATCACGAAATCATTAAAGAAAACCGATTACATAACAATCAACGAATCCCTTTTCCTGCCCTTTTATTACCTTTTGTGTATTGTATATTGATGTATGTAGATATTTTATACTAGTTGTAACAATTGAATTTACGCGTGCCTCGTGGACAAACAAACAAAACTAAAAAAGAAAATAAAGTAAGAAAAAAATTCTAAAACAATAAAATTCCAATTGTTTTAAAGAGAGGGAGTGGAGTGCTCTTATACATAAAAAACCAAAACAAAAAAAAACTGTAGTCAGTCAGTTATGATTGAATGATTTAAAACAATTAGCATGTTAGTTGAATGTAATTTGATATTTTGATTTGACATGTTGGAAGAATTTTCACCAAACATTAGGAACACATATTATGACTGTTGATATTCGAGGACGATTTGAATGATTTTGATTTACACTTTAAATTGTTGCTGTTTAAATGAATATGGTTAATATATCCACTTCTTGTATAAAACGATCTGTCAAATATTATTTTTATTTACATATACATAAATTATATAAATATTTGTAGGGTGAAATTTGTTTGGCTAATTAAGGCACCTCCAACGTAAATGCTCTCCCATCACTTCAATAATTCAAAAAAATTAATTATGCATGCACTTGTAAATATTAGCAAAAAAATATTGGCACATGAGAGTACGAGTATAAAGATTTTTGTGGGTAAAATATGTATTGTGTTCACACTTCTAACAAAAAATCAGTTAATCAGTTACAGAAATAATGAATTCTCGTGTAAAATGAAAAATTAAATCTTATCCAAAAGATCAATAGAAGACTTAAGGATGTGAACATTTCTTTTTTACTTCTTTTCTCCTTGTTCTACATTTAAAATTATATTTGAACTGCTCATTTATTTCTCTTTAATAAACACACATATATTTAAGACAAGTTTACATAAATAAATTTACATATATGTATATATTAATACTTACATATGGATATTTTATGTTTGAATAGGATTCCCCTGCTTAAAATGTTTATTTTACACACAGTAATAAAGAGCATTATCCTATACAATATTCTGTATAAATAGAATGGCTTTTTATCTATCTTTATTCCTTAGAAAACAAAAAAATTATCTTCCCATTTTTTTTGTTTTGTTATTTTTCTTTGTATTTAACACACCATGAATTGTATTATATATTTAACAATTTTCATTGGGGGTGATAATTTGTTTTCATTAAATTTGTATTTGGTATTTACTTTTTAGTTCCGCTTTCATCCCATAACCATTTTCTTATAATATTGTTATTTTTTTACATGATGCCCTTTAACATGATTCTCTGGTTTTCTGTTTTATTTTTTTCTCTCAAATTTTATAGCTATTTTGTAATCAACAGATTGAATTTTTTGTATAATGTTATTATGAACTTTTGTTTGCTGTTGTTGCCAACATTTCAATATTAAAATAATATATTAAAAGGTTGTGGCGCAACTTACTGCGGAACACAATAATCACTGTTTCTGCTGAAAAACATTGTAGATGAGGAAATTCGAAGAAGGGGAATTTTTCTTTGGGATGGTGTTCAAATTTGTGCGACTACAAAGTCCCTGTGGCCGAAGAGGAGCGGTGCAAGAACGATTAATCTGCTGGCATTGAGCAGTGAGCATCTCAGTATTGCGGTTGGCATTTTCACGGGACACTACTTATTAGGAAAGGACGCTGGGCATTTCCTCATCGTATAGCTGTTTAATGAATTGTAAAAAGCCCCGCGGGCATCCATGTATTATGGGCTTCTTAACCTATTGGCCTAGTGTTGACGTTACAATTGTTTTTTGGACGCCTGATGTCTTAAGTTTTAACACATAAAATTGATTGAAACCCTATGAAAATAAAAGGTTTACAATTACTGCTTCACTAAATAGATAAATATAAGAATTTGAACCCCCTTGAAGAGAACAACTCAATTTATATTTTTATATAAATGTAAAAATCATTTTCTCGTTTCTATATATTTGAGCAAATTTTTGGGGGTTGTTATTTTATTCATAATATGTTTATGGCTTTTTGATTTTTAAAAAAAAAACAAAAACTGAATAGTACCTTTTTGAATAAGAAAACTTTTTTGCATTATATTGAAACGTTACAAAGATTTTTAATAGAACCACACTTCCAAAAACCCAACTAAAAACATTGGAGTGCATGAAGTTGTAGGTAAATTCTTATCTTTTAAGAAACATTGCAAAAGAGTCCGTGATTCACTTACGAATAAGTAAATTTTTTTAATGTTTATCAAATACTTGTTAATTTTAGAATTTAATTGAGCTATGTCTTTATCTAAATTTGTACTTTAAAATTTCTATATGATTTAAACTTTTACTTCTGATAATTCTATTCAAATTCCCAAAAGTGTGGTTTACACTTTTAGGTACGTGCATTCATTGAATTAAGTTTATTAAATTAAATTAATGCGTATATGTTGTGTGTATAGTATATTATTTATACACAAAAGTATGTATGTATACTTGGAATGTATATAATATAATAAAACAAAAAATTTTCACTAACAATTTCTTGGTATTAAAGTGTTGACAGGTTATGACTTCATTAAATTCATTTTTGGCCGGTTAATATATTTTATATTAGCCTGAAGAGTGTTAAATAAAAATTTGTTTTTACTTTTCCGTTTGTATTTAATTCTTAAGAAAACATTTTAACTTTTATCAGATATTTATAGGATTTTTATTATAAAGGGGAAATTGATGCAAAATTACACTTAATTTTTTGAAGTAAGCAGAATAGTGTGGTTTGCTTCAAACTGCAATATTTTATATGTATAACAAACAATGAAGTATGTGTGTGCAAGAAATCAGAAATAATTGATTTATACCTGTGTTTACACGATGACTTTTGTATCAATTGATATAAATACGTTTCATTCCTTCAACAGGGAACAGCTGCTACTCATTGTTGCACATTTTTGAAGTTGCTGCACTCTAAATGCATATTTTATAACTAAAATGACGACAAATTTTGAGTTCGACCAACCATACAATAAGTTCGCCCAACTTGGTTTGACCAACTTACTGTATGTAAACTAATTCCTTTCACTCAACACCTCATAAAGTTTATGACCGGAGATTGCATGGCTATTTTTGTTAGTTTATCAGCAAATTTATTTTTGAAATTATTTTTTTATTTTAATTATACCATGAATGAATAAGGTACATTATAATATATGTATAGAGTTTGTTTTTCTTTTTTCAAATTTTTAATTAAAATTTTATCAATTAATTTTAAATACGTATACATTATTATGTTTTTTTATGAATGGTGCTTTAAAACCTATTGAATATTTTTATTATTTTGTTTGAAATTATTCTACACAAAAAGGTAAATAAAATATTATGGTTGTTTGCATTCAATTAATATGTATTACATTATTGTACTTTGTTAACGACTCAAAAAGTTGACGTTCTTGTCATTTTACTATGGCGTAATTTTAAACAAAAAGGGTAATCTATACCAACTATACTTTAATATTTGATTTATCCTGATATATTATAAATAGTAAATTTTATTTAAATTTAATTTTGTTAAATTAAATTTTTTTAAATTAAAATTAATTTAAACTTAAATTTTATTTACTATTTATTAATATATCATATAATTTTATACATCAAAAAATGCTTCAAAAATTGTTCTTCTCTCAATTTCTTAATTAATAATGTAGATGGCGAAGTTCTCGCTTGACGTTATTATCAATTATTTTAATCCTTTTAATATTGGTTTGTGTCTTAATATCACGATAACATTTAAAAATTATGAAATGTTATCGTGATACTAAACTTCGAAACAAACCCAAATATTTTATCTAACGGTAGAATTTATAACTAAATTTTATAATAAATTTTCAAAAAGCACCAAATATTATCTTATTATTTTATTGTATAGATGTCGTACAACAATAAAATCTTATATTCTGTCTTATGTTTGCTAGGAAGCAAAGGAATTTGATGTGTCAGATTTCCCTGCTATTTAATAAACTGTACTAAAATAAGAAAGCAAACCAAAACTTGCCACAAAATATTTTTAATACAGATTTTATTATTAAAAAATATTATAGATTATATTATTTAATAATATAATTTGCAACGTACTCTCAATTTCAACTTTGCACTGCACATTGAATTCATTTTTTTACATTTTGGATTGTAAAAATTACATTTCGGGTAGTAAAACTCTAATTTAGTGTAAAAATAGAACCAAAACGGTGCACGATGGCTCATTTCCGTAGTTAACCTAGGTCCTAGAAGAACATCAGCTAAACAGCAGAATCAACTGTTCACTATTTTGCTTATAATATCACACACGCACATAGAATCGGATAATGTCAAAAAAAAAAACGTCAGCGGTAAAATAGGATTTTACACTACTTTTACGCTGTCGACTAAACTCGTGGCAAAGGTTTCTGAAAAGTTTTATTAATATATCATGCGTATGTGCTTTATATTTTTCGCCTTGGAAAATTACTTTTGCTCGGTTTTCATATTTAAACAAGTCGAAATGATACACAAAATACCGTTTCCAATTTAAAAGAATATTTTCACAAAAACTAAAATTCAAGTAAGTGAAAATATGAACCAAATCAAAATAATAACTTTAAAATTTTCACATGTATTATTTTTTATATATTTTTTCAAGATTTTAAAAATTTTCTTATAGTTTTCATTTTCTTTCCACAAGATGTCCCCCACAAAAAAAAATTGACATTACAAAATGTCAAATACATAAACACAAAAAAAAATGCTTTCTTATTAATCATTTTTAATACAAAAATTTTCCGTCTTATGTCGCTCCCGCTATCAAAATAAAGCGGCCATTTCTCATTCCATCTCACTCATGCCAATGAAAAAATGAAAAGGATAACATTAAAATTGCGTTGAAAAAACAACAAAAAATTCTCTAAAAACCAAAAAAAAATAAAAATTAAAAAAAAATTAAAAAAACAACAACAAAATACAATAAAACAAGACAAATCTGAAAGAAAAACGTATAGGTGAGAGGAGAAGAGAAGCAAGTAGCAAGAAGAAGAAGAAGAAAAAAAGTCAGAAAATCGCGTATGAAAAAAAAAGGGAAGCGCCGAAAAATAATCAAAAAAAAAATTTTACAAATAAAAAAAAACTTCATTTTTTTTTTCAAATAAAATAAAAAACTTGAAAAACTTTTTTGTATACTTTTTGTTTTTTCCAAAGAAAATGATAATAATAAAAAAAAAATAAGGTTTTTATTGTAAATAAAATAAAAAAAAAATTTTTTTTAATACAAATGAAAAAATTTCACTTTCAATTACCAAAAAGAAAAAAAAAGAATTTTTAAGTGAAAAAAAAAAAATTATTCATGGAAGAAATTTTTTTTTTGTGTAGAAAAAAATTAATGGAAATAGAAGAGGAAAGCAAAAAAAGAAAAATTACCAAGTTAGAAAAAAAATGTTGATTTTTTTGAAATTGAAAAAAAAATTTTCAAAATTCTTATAAAAAAAAATCAAAGTAATTTTTTTTTTTAAATTGTAAATTGTGAATTGGAAAAAAATCGGAAAGCATCAAAAAAATTTCCGAAAGAATTAGAAGAGAGAAAAAAAAAATTTCGATTGAATTTGAATTAAAAAAAAATTTCTAAAAAAAGAAGAATTTTTTTTTTTTAATGACCAAAGGAAAGAGAAACCAAGAAATTTTTTTTTTTGTACAATTTACCAAACCAAAAACCAATTTTTTTTTTGTCCTATGGTGATAAATTTTTTTTTTCTGGTTGTGATTGCTTTTTTTGATTCTAAGAATGTGTAGTGTGGTGTTGGTGCTTACATACATAGTTATTTTTTTATGAAGCCGAGTGAATCTTTCTATTTTTTCAATTAAAAAATTGAATGGGAAAATATAAAGAAAAAACAGACTAATATAAAGCTAATCCTAATTTGAAATTTGAATTTTTTTTTTTGAAAATTTTTTAAGAATCACACACAATAAATATTATGAATGCTTTTGACTAACTCTTGTTAGAATCACAATATTTATAAATACTTTTGAATGACTCTAAATATATGTATAATTAATATTTCTAATATTGTGAACTAATTGTGAATTAAAACATAAAAGCAAATAACATAAGGCTATCGAGAATAAGCATTAATTTAAATCCTCTTTATTAGTTTTAGTACAGAAGAAATATTTTATATTTTAAAATATAATCTTGGTTTAATAGAGTAAAACTAATTTATAAACTCATAGAATACAATTTCATACATAATTATTAATTTTTCAATCAGTTTATTAATTGGTAAAATTTAATTTACATATTTTTTTGTTAAAAGAAAAAATAATAAATTTTATTAATTAAAATTTGGTTTGCTTTTGTATTTTTTGTGTTTTAACACTCATTATTTCTCAAAAAAAAAAAAAATTATTATTTTTCATAACCTATCAATTGCACCTGACAAATGTACCTACCTACCTATACCTACCTACATTACTATACTACCTGTCTATATATGTATAACATTATAACCTAACTTTTTTCTTTCTATAAGAATTTTTGTGTTAAAGAACAGGCACCTTACACCATCATTATTTATGTTTCAAAAATTAAATAATTACTGTTTTCTTTTTTTATTGATAAAAAATATTTTCAATAAAATTAAAATTTAAAAATAATAAAAAAAGTGTATGTATGTGTGTGTGTGTGTCTATTATTTGTATTACAAATTTTTTATAAATTTAATATTTTTGTTCTTTTCTTATTTTCAATGTGTGTACTATAAACAATATTTAAAACAATATAATAATAAATAATGCATACATACATAAGTACATACATAAAATGTTTTCAAAAAAAAAAAAAAAAAACAAAAACAGAAGTTTTTTTTTTTATTAATGTAATAAAATAAAAATAAATGCGTTGTATTGCATATAAATAGTTCTATATAGATATTCAAGTATGCATACATAATATGACTACATAATTAATAACATTTTATTTATTATTTGAATAATAAACTACTTACTGTATACTATTATTGTAATTATTATTGTAATAATAATTGTTATGACATTTGACAAGAATTATATTAAATTTTATTATATTGTTGAATATTTTATAATGTAATGTAAATATTTATTATAAAATATTTTGCACCATTCTATTCCAAATTAATTACAATTAAAATTTAATTAATATAACAGTTAATAATATTATGTTCTAAACTGAATTTATTTTTAAATACATACATGAATGTGTCCCTTATCATTCCGTAAATGTTTTCATTCTAATCTTATAAGTTTTTGGTTTCTGTTATAACCGAGACTTTAGGCACGTATATTATGTGTGTAAAATTAAATTTAATTATGTGTGTGTTTAAAAAATTTTTAATATACATGTTTATAAATTAATTAATGTGTGTTTTGAAAAAAAAACCTACCCAAAATCATTATTTTCTATTTTCAAATAAAATTCAATTTAAAATTTACAATTTTTTTTTTCTTTCCACTTTTATTTTCATTTTAGTTTTACAATTTCATAAAGCTATAATATTAATTGTATATTATTGTGTTATGAATGTGATTTAAGTATTATAAAAGTGTTATAACAACTTGAATACTTGCATTTTTTTTTATTTGAAAGAAATATTTCACTAAATTCAATTGTTTTTACAACAAAATACTAAATATAATTATTTGAGAACAAAAAATTAAATCAATTATTAATTTAAAATGCAATCATTATGAAAAAAATCGCTCAAATTCCGAAAAAAAATACAAAAAATATTTTTATTACAGTGAAATCTAAAAGAAAAACAATTTGAATTAAAATTACCGGCATGCATATTACAATTATAGCATTTATAAACTTAAATAACAAAAATAATAATAAAATAATTAGAAAAAATAAAGTGTAATTAATAACAAATAGAAATAATATTCACCATATGTTGAATATGTAAAATAAAAAAGATATTGTTTTTATTTTTAAGAATAAAGTTTGTATTGCATACCTTTACCTATATACTTACAAAATTAAAAAAAAAATATACATAACAACGTGCTCATTTAATAAATAAATAAAATGTAAACAATAATAATAAATAAGTAAAAAAAAAAAATTAAAATTTAATTGAGAATTACTGATAAAAAAAAAAAAATAATATGAGTACAAGAATAAAAATAATAAAAATTTTATTTACATAAATTTTTCTTGTTTACTTTTTTTTTTTTGAATATTTAATTAAAAAATTAAGCCGACATTTACTACAAATAAAAACGAAAAAAAAAAAATAATAAAAAACATTCTTTACTACCTTATCTTTGTGACCAAAAAATAAAAATATAAGAAAAACATTTTATTTAAAATATGCACACTCACACAAACGTAAAGTGAGAACTTAAGTAAACTACTTGTCAAAAATCATTCATCAAATTTGAATTTATTTTTTTTTTTTTGTTTGTTTTAGAACAATTTTTTTTTTTCAAGTGTTTCTCTTATTCTTGTTGTTTTTATTTATTTACTGCTCATCTCTTTTCTCTTACACTCATATAATCAGTGAATTTGTTGGATAATATAAATTGTATTTAAATAAAAACAACAAAATAATAAAACAAAAAAATAAAGTGAACTCTCTCATGAAGTGAAAAGAAAAACAACAAAAAAAAAAAACAGTTTAAGAAAATAAAACAATAACGAGATTCGAGAACGGCACATTCATTAAAAAAGAAAACAAGCAAAAAAACATAAAAAAAGAGAGACAAATAATCTCTTTATTCTTCATTTATTTTTGCTGGTGTTTTTCCTTTCTTTTTTATTATTATTATTGTTCCCTCTTTGATTTATTTGTTTTGTTCAACATGTTCTAAAAAAAAATAATAAAAAAAATAAAATAACAAAACAAAAACAATTTTAACTTGCTTGAAAGTAAATGAAGAGATGGGAGAATTAAAATGAAAAAAAAAAAATAAATTGATGTACAGAAGTTCACCACTAAAAGTCCACCATTTAATAAAATAAAAACAATAAACAAAAAAAAAAATTTTTCATTAAAAGGAATAAAATAACAATAACAATTAAGTAAAGAGAAAACAAGAAACAAAAAAATAAGAACATAAAATAAAAATTAAAAAAAAAATACACGAATTTTTTTAGTTAAATATAAACTACATATATATATATATATGGATGTATGTATGTAGATATACATATATTTTGAGTCGCTTTTTATGTCGTCGTTAATGTTTTGTAGTTCTTCGCATCTTTCTCATCATAATCATCATCATCACTGCAAATAAATCATGGAGAGTATTTGTAGGTTGTGTTTTCAACCAGCGGCGGTATGTTTTTTTATTTTTCTTATTTTTTTTTTCAATTATTTTAATTTTATTCTTGTAATTCTTTTATATATTTTTTTTTAAGTTTGTTGATTCTTTTATTTTCAATGCTTTTTTTTTTTCTTTGTTCTGTTTTTGTTATCAATTGCATTATTCTTTTTATTATTTTACTATTCTGATAGTTAATTAATTTGTAGAATTTGTTTATATGTATGTATAACAATTAAAATATATAGTATTAATTTAAGTACACACATGCTTATTATGTAGTTTTAAATATTTTCTATATAGGAATTTTTAATTATTATATACATACCTACTTAAGTTGCATATATTTTTGTATAAATGATTAAATAAGACTGCAATGAGGTGCAATTATTTAATAATAACACAAGAATACGTATTATTTACATATGTAAATGTGTATGTTTGTAATTACATATGTATGTATGAAAGTATAAAAACGTTATAGGGTAAATGAGGGTATTTATTTGCTGTGTATGTAAAACAATGTTTAGAGCTTTGAAGAGAAATGCTACCTATGTGCCTATTCATTAAATTCTCAGAATTTTTTTTAATAAACGTGTAGAAGCTCTTCTTCTTCCGAAAATACTACAAATTAGATATGATTCTAAAATATTTTTCTTTTGACATTATATGTATTAATTTCCAGACCACTGATTTAATTATTTACATTCTACATAATCTTGCCAACACACACATTTGTGCAAAATTACAAATTTAAAATTACATAAGCCTTAAAATTTCAAATAAAGCTGGTGACAAATTTCATACAAATTAAAACTTGCATTTACGACAGTGTAGTAGTTGCAAAAAAAAAAAAAATCTCATATATAGGTATTAAGCAAAAAATTTTGCAAGCAAATCCCAATAGTCATAATTTTTGACCAATTTCAAGGTACTCTGGTGAGAAAAATTTTAAAATATGCCATTGATAAAATATAGTAAAACAATTTTTTTTTAAATATTTGAACCTGGTTTCCAAAATTTTCAAATTTTCATAAATGTTTAATATTTTACCTATCGAATTTTCAAATAAACTGGTAAATTTCCAGTAAATTTAAACGGCTATGTCATTTTTTTTATCCCCGTAAATATGCAATTCTGCTTTACTATGCAATTACATATTATGTATGCAGAGTTGATTTTTCAATTACATAATTATGTCTTTGAGCATCGAATACTAAAACATAAGATTTGATAACTAAGCATTTGTACATTTAAATTTTGGAATTTACTATTTAAGAGAGTGGGTAAAAATGAATTTAAAATGAATTTCCAATTTTATTCATCTTCGAATTTAATTATACTTTTAGGGGTGTGAATTGCTATACTATATGTGCATGCCTGAACATCATACTTATAGTTATATACAAACTTTTTCATCTACATATTTAAATTTCATTTTCTGCTCACATTTTGTTTTTGCTTGTTTCCTTCTTCTTCCTTTTTTTTTTAATATTCTAAACTAAAGCTTTCTCATCTCTCTATTACTTTTTGATTATTGATTTTTTTTTGTTAAGACACACAAATACATACACATTTGCACATTTCATTTCTTGATTTAATTTTTTTATTTTTTTCAGTTAATAATAATAAAAAAATAAGAAATAAAACATAAAATTTATTGAAATTTTTGGCGCGAATTTTGTTTTAAAATTTTTTTTTAAAGTTTTTTATAGCAAAACTAAGTTTTTTTATACACCTTTTTTAAGTGTGGTTGTAAAAGTGAAATTTTTATTTAAACCGCTAATTAATTTAATGATGAAAAAAAAAAATTCTCACCAGTTTTTTATGTACCTATGGCGTAAGTTATCTACGTTCATATGTGTGTGCATAAAAATTGTCCGAATGGAAATTGTGTACATCCTTTTCTTTACACAAAGTATATTGCATTGTATATGAGTAATATCCTGAACTTTTTCCGAAAAAGTTTTAATGTTATCCTTTGATTTGAAAAAGAAAATTAACACCCATCTTGTATACTGTTAAACTTTTTGTGTGTCACTAAAGTTTTTCTACAATTTTGAATTTTTTGTGTATGATAAAGATATTAACTATGTAATGACCTCAACAATTTTCTACAATATTATTGTATTGCATATTATGTTAGTATGTATGTATGTAAAAAAGTGTGTTTTGTGTATATGTAAATTCTAAGTTTGTATGTACTCAAAGTATTTTTATAAATTGAATTACTTATTGCTTTAATTTTATTAAGTGCAGCGATTTATTATAAGGACATATGTACTGAAATATGTAAATATGTATGACTAGAAGATTTTTGTATAAGTACTAGAATTTTAATATACTAATGTATAGGGGCAATAATCAATAAAGAAGAGAACCATTGTAAAAAGAAAATTTTTAAACTTATGAAGGAAGAAGTATTAAATAAGTATTAAACCATGTAGGCACTCCAGTTTAGATTCGGCGATAGTAATTTATTGCAACCATCGCCCATTAATATTCCGAACTGTTGCTCAAACCGATTTTTAAAATGTCATTTACCCTAAACAATTTTGGTTTTATTTTTTATTTAAATAACCTGCACATGTATAGGTTCACATGTACAAATATTATGTTTGGAAATCAAGATGAGTAAGTCTATTAAGTATAAGTGATATTCAATTAAATATAAATAACCCTTAGTTACTTTAAAGTTTGAAGACCGCTATAATATACTTATGAATAGACATAAGTACTTTCATTCTAAATGTACATAGTTGCATATTCTTACATACCATTGAAATACATACATATAATTTAATAATGTTATTAAATACATAAGATCTCGGAGTATTAACTGCAATAATAATATTATTATTTACTATTCACCAATAGTTTTTATGCATAAATATACTTACATTCATAATTATGTACGTACATACATACATACATATAATATAATCTACGACGTACTTTTAAATTAAAGTGAAAATTAGTTAATTTCTATCTAAAACAAAAAAAAAAAATCATCAGAATTTTTGTTTTATAACTGCATACAATAAATTTTAATATACAACACAATAGTTCAACATACATATATACATACGTATATCGTATAATAACTCTGTATATATGTTTGCTTGTACATATACGCAAATCCAATGGCAATAACAACAGCTTAGTTCCTTAGTGTATGTACATACATAAGTATATACGCCTCAAATTAATTTTTCTATCTGTTCTATATCAAAAAATATTTCATTTTTTTTTTTATTTTTCTGTTTTCCTTTTATTATACACCACAATTCATCTGTGCAGTGCATACAAGTGCTAACTCCTGTACTTGAAATTAATAATTTTGAATTTTAGAATCCTATGTTACATTCAATATGTGCGTGTGCATATTTATTATATTATGTTACGTATGGATGTGTGTATTTAAATTGCTGTTCAGTATATTTTATAATAGTAGTTGGTATATTTTTAGTTCATTGGTATTCATATTTAGTGTTATAGAATAGAATATTGAGTGTAATAATTTTTGTCAGTTCTTAAGAGAAAAGGAAGTAATTTTTAACTACAATTACTGCTGTTCGGTTTGAAAATAAAACAAAATACAGCTGAGTGAAGATTGCCGGCCGGTTACTTACTAATGTTTACTAAAGCTCGTATAAGTTGATTTAAGCAAGCATTCTCAAACTCTTAAGAACAAAATTAAAGCTTTTTTTGAAAACAGGTATTTGAAAAATTTTCGGCCAGTCGAAAAGCCCTAAATTTCCTTTGATTGAATGTAAACATAAACTGTACATACATACATAATCACCGCACCACTTACTTACTCGTACGCAATACGCATAGATAACTAATAAGCACCAAATTGGTATGTACATACATTATACATTTACATATTTTGTTAATTTTACCAATTTCGAATATTTAGAGTTAGAGAGGAATGAGTTCTTTTATGTTGACATTATTAGGCGCGCAAATCAAACAAAATGGAAAATATACACAAATTGCACACATTATAATATATGTATATAATAAAATATAGTCATACATTTATGTTCTATAAATTGTACATGCATACTTATTTACAAAATTCTTATTTATACATACACATTTGTATATACATATGCATATGCATGTATAACATTAATGTAAGTAAACGTACCTTATAATCTATGTATATGTCATAAAATAATAAAAACTAAAAACACTGGAATTGAATTGAGACGATAAGCAGCAATAGCAGAACAGCAGCAGTAAAACAAGAGAAAAAAAACAACAAAATAAAACGAAATGAGTGAAAAATAACAAAACATAAAAAGAAAAAAAATAATAACACTGAAAATGAAAAACAAGAAATATAAAACAAAAAAAAAAAAACAAAATTGAGGAAAATTAAAGTTCTACAAAAATTCAATCATTAAGAACAGTTTACAAATTCAAGATATCAAAAAATTTTTTTTTGTGTAGCACTTTCCAATTCCTTGAAATGGTGAATACCTATTTTCGGAATAATGAATTAATTTCAGTCCCAAGATTAACTAAACACAAGCCCTTGAATACGTTTTCTTTTTAAACTTTTTGTCCTCATTAAAAACGCAACAAAATTTTCCTTTTACAATTTTTTTACTCTCTGCTTCTATTTAACGCTATTTTTAAAGTATTTAGTCTTTTCGGAATAAGAATTATAACATAACTACATAATAATGTTGCCAGTTTATCCACTTAATTTTTAGTAGGTACTTTTATTGCCACTGTGTTCAGAATTAAATTAGTTATTCTAGGAAAACCTTATCATTATTCCAGTTTTCCGAATATTCCAAGAGTTACTCCGAAAATTCTGATTACTTTGGCAACTCCGAATCTAGATTTTTTGTTTCGATTTAAAAAGCTCTAAAACCAAATTTTAACTTTTCAATTCCGAATTCAGTTCCGAGACCCTCAACTTCATTAAATTGAGGAGAAATTTAATTTAAACCCTGAAGGAACTCTATTTCCAAATATTTGGCCCTAGCCCATCTAAGTAATAAAAATTAAAATTGAAAACATTTCAATTCGCATTTTTTCTTTTATTACTTTTGTAAATTAACCCTAATGAAAAAAGAAAAAGAAAATAAAGCAAGAAAAGAAAATAAAACCGGAGTAATATTGTTAGATTCATTTTTCTTTTTTTTTTATTCTTTCCTTTTTCATTTTGCCTCTTTTATTTTTTTTTTATTTATTCGTTTGTTTTCATTTTTCTTTGTATTTTGTTTTTTTTTTATTTGCTCATTTTTGTTTTTTGCAACGTTTTAGTACCACATCCAATAATTTTGCTTATTTAATCAGTGGCGTCTTCATAAATTTTTCATATTATATTATCATGTGTTTCAAGAATTTGAACTTAAATAAGAAATTTATAAAACTCTAGAATTCAACATAGATCTTACTTTTCTTATTCACCATTAATCACTTAAGTATTTTCTTTTTGCTAGAATTTTTTGTTATAAGAAAAATAAGATATTGAGGTATTACTAACTAAGGTATTTTTATTTGATTGCCCTCCATATACATATGTATGAACCCGTGACATCCATTTCGTAAATAAAACATAAAACTAGCAATATCACATAATCCAAGATCCAAACCAAAAATTTTTTATAATATCATATAATCCAAGTACAAAGGTTTACGTTTTGTAGATGCAAAAAAAAATTTCAATGAATTCATTTTACTAAAATAGACGCTTCCACAGTTAATTAAAAATTTTAAAGAATAGAACTGTCAAAAATAAATTGTATGACAATAATTGATGACTTCTAAGAAAAGTTCAAATTTATGATCCAAATTTTAAATTGTAAGCAATGCATTATTTTTACAAAGCAAAAAGACTGCTTTTGTCTTTATTGTTAACGGTATGTCACCGTTATTATGTATATATTATGCTTAAGTGAATGTTTATTGTGTGAATGTGTGGCTTGTATTTGATATATGTAGTGCACAGTTATGTGAAAGTAAAAAGTTTTCGCAAGAATTAATCTATTTTCTATTTACCCCTATCCTATTGGTATTTAATTGTATTTTTTTCAAGAAATGATAGCTTACATTAACTAAGTATGTCTGTTAGTAAAAAATAACTTGCAGTTATATTTTATGACTAGTACAATATACGGGAAATCCAATTTATTCTATGATAGTTATGGAAAACTTCCGTTTACTATTTTTAAGTTTTCGAGCCATCACTGTTTTTAATTTAATGCTTTCCACCCTAATCGGTGTATGGCTACAGAATATGTACATGTAGATATACATATAATACAATATAAATACATATAGATAAAGGTACATATATAGAATCCATATACTTCTTGAAAAATATTCATTCTCTCTGGCGGTTATATATAAAGTAACAAGCAAAATTTTTAAGTTTTCAAAAGACATCGTACTCGTCGACATCGTCGTCGTCGTCGTCGTCAATTTCTTACATTTTGAATCTTTTTTTTTTTTAATACCCTTCACAGTCGCCGTGGTTTGTGTAATAATATATGTATCCAATATAAAAAAAAAAAAACAAAAAGAAAACGAAAAATTAAAAAAAAAAACAAAAAGAAATTGAAATTGAAAGAAAAGAAAACAAAAATAACAATAATAAAACGCAAAAAGAGGCAAAAAAAAAAAAAACAAAATGAAAATGTACGATAAATATAAAAATAAAAAAAATAAGGACTCGTTGCTGCTGTCGCACATTTTACACACAACAAAACAACACAAACCGACATTGAAGAAATAACAATAACAATAAAAAAAAAAGAAAAAGCAAAACAGAGGGAGAAAAAAAAACAAAAAATAAAAAAAAAGCGACTGGAATAAATTGAGTAAAGTAAAAACCCAACCTCAACTCCTACACAACAGAAAATGAAAAAATAACAACACAACAATAATAAAAATAAGAAAAACAAAAGAATAAAATAAATAAATGGGGAAAAAAAAATAAATAGAAATAATTCTTTATTTATTTATTTTCTCTTTTTTCTCTTTTTGTTTATTATTATTTTTTTGTTTTTCAGTTTCATTTACTATATTGGATAGTAAGTGCGAGTTCAATACACATATTTACTCTTACATACATATATATCTTCTAACATAAGTATATACATACATATTCTACTTTTAAAGGTTAGTTAGAATCTAAGTTGCAGTGCTGTTCAGCTTTTTAGCTTTAATTTTTAGTTCTCTTACAAATCTTCTATATGCATACGTACATACAGTATATTACACACATGAAAACATATCAACGGTTTTGTACATTCTATACAAACATACATACATGAAAATTTATATCAAGCATATTATGCAGGTACATACTCACATACATATATACAAATCAAGTAATAAAATGATTGCTTTGGTCATTTTTTCGAAAAGTAAAAATTTGCCAATTCTCTTTCAAAAGTATTAAAATTGTTGGATAGGGATTTTAGGCTTAATATGTAACAAAACTGTGTAATGATACCAACCCTAAATACTTGAATACTCAAAAATTAATCTTAAATATGAAATAATTTTGGTAAGTTGTTTTTAAATTAGACCTATGAAGAAGATGATAACTTTGAAAATAATATTAAATACGTACCCGCGTGTATAAAATATGCAATAATTTCAGAAAAGCAGTGAAAAAAAGACTTAAAATGACAGAATTAAGAATATTTAATTGACTCTGAGGCGTTCTGAAGGAAAAATACTAGTTTTGAAGCAGAAAAATTTAAAAATTTTGTTAAAAACTTAATTCAATAGCTTATAAGACTTATAAGGAAGATTATCTTCTATCACTCGTCCACATTTTCAATATGACATACGAAATTAAATTTAAATTTAAGAAATTAACCTAAAATTTAAGAAAATTGAGTTTCCAGTTAAGAATTTAATAAAATTTTCGTACACATTTTCGTCTTCCTGAAAATTCACTCCTTATTCATTTTCTTGAATTTTTTCTCAATTTGCAAATAATTTTCTTTTTCTTTAAATTCAATTCTAATTTTATTTTTTACTTTTACTTTTTAAGTAAAATAGTATTCTAATTATGTATAAATAGTATTCTAATTTCTAAAAGAAATTTTCTGTTTCTTCAATCTACTAAATAAGGTTCATAACAAACTGTATGGTTTATATCCGTTAACATTTTTAATATCACTTATATACTCACTCACACTTATTTTAAATCACTTACTACCTAGATATATTAGATTTTGTCTGACTGTAGTGCCATTACTGTACTTAATACTTCACTCAATTTACTATTTTTACTCTAAACTAAGAATTCAATCAAGGCATTAGTCACTTTACATGTTTATTGCTTTAAATCAGCTTTCCATTTGCTCATAGAAAGTTTGAGGTTTAGGTTTTTCAGAATTAAAGTGCTTGTTTTATAAAATTTTTTAAGTGTGGCAGCAAGCATTTTATTAAAATACTGAATCTTACGTCTTTATTTTCTCACAATCTCATTCACTTTCATTAGATCACAAAATTTTATAATACTTAAATATGTCCAAATTTCCCAATTTTAATATTCGAAATTCGAAATACCTAAATCAGTTTGATCGGTCAAATATGTATCGATTAAAACAATAATCCGTGCCTTTTTTGAGGGGGGTATAAATAAAATGACCCATGTATCCATCCATTAACGCGTTTTATTTTTATTTCTCGTTCCTCTTATTTTTTTTTTTGTCTTCTGTTTTTATTTTTATTTCTGTGTCTTTCTTTCACATGTTAAATTATCATTTTATTTTCATTTTTTTTTGTTTTTCTTGTTTTTTATGTTTTGTTTTCCTTTCTTGTTTTTTTTTTTGTATTTTTATTTTTTCTATACATACATTTTTTTTTTTTTTTATTTAATTTTACCTTTTTTGTATTTTCTTAATTCAGTCAAGTAAAGTTAGCTAGCAAGTAGTGTAAAAAAAAAATATTTCAAAAAAAAATGTTGAAAAAAAAATCTAAAAAAAAATAAAAAAAAAAATTGAACAAAGAAAAAAATATTAAGTAATTAAATTTTTTTTTATTAAATTTAATTTTCATTTGAGTATTTTGAAAATTTAAATCCTTGCTTGCTTGCTTGCTGCTAATTTATTTAAAAATAACCCGAGAGTCACTTTAATATTACAATTTTGAATTCTGTTAATTATCTAGTTATCTATATAGTGATTAAATTATATTTACATTTATAACATAAATTGTTATACAAAATGTTTGTAACAATTAGTAGCACCTTCATTATTCTTACAAACAAATTTGTTATCTTTATTAAAATTTTGCTTACTTGCATAGCAGTAATTTTATGATATGAAAACTTGATAGTGATTATAGTTATATTGTTTGTGCACTCTTAAAGTATGTATGTATGATGTTATGATTGTGATTATTGTTTTGAAGTGTAAAAGTATGTATGTATGTATATTAGTATGTACAAATTATGAGAATGTTAAATTTAATGTTAAAAACTGTTATACACTTATTTATTTAAAGCTGTTTTAAAGTATGACCATTTAATAAAGTGCTTTGACTGCCTTGCACTGCTCTATATTAAAAATATTGTTGTTGTACCAATTTTATTTCAATTGTATTTTTATTTTTTTTTTTTTGCTTTTTCATTACTTTTTACATATTTTTATTGATTTTTATCATTTTTTCTTTTTTCTTATTTTTATCTCGTTCCTTTTTAATATTATTATTTTTTATTTTTATTTTTATATTCATTTTATTTTTTCTGTTGTTGTTAAATTAATTAAAATACAAAATAATAAAAAAAAAACTAAAATATACACACAAAATATATTTTATATGTGTAAAAAAGAAAAGAAAAAAAAAACAAGATTTACTGATTAAAAAATTTATTTTTCTCTTTTTTTTTTTTCTTTTCATTTTATTTTTCTTCCTTTTCATGATATTATTTTATATATATATATTATAGCTTTTTCAAGTGCCAGGATATAATTTACCAACATGTGTTAAATGTTCAGAACATTTAACAACAAATGGGATACCAGCAAATTTTTATCAAACAATACGACAAGATTTGGTTTCACAGCCTAATTCGGTAGTTGTATCAACTGGCGGTACCAATCTTATTCAACAACAACAAAATAATTCTCAACAACAGCAACAACAACAACAACAACAATCTCAACAACAGCAACAAACTCAACAACAACAATCAAGTACCAGTAGTAGTAGTAATAGACAACAACAAGAACAACAAAATCATAACGAAACAACTTCACAACAACAACAACAGGCCACAACAATTGTAAGTACCATACATAATAATATAATATACTTAATATAAAATAATATATATATATATATATATTAATAATAAAATATAAGTACCTACATTAATTTACTATAATCTGGGCTATATAATATGTTTGCACATTTATATGTAAATATATTTTATGCATATTATATGGGTAGCCGCCACATTAATATTTGGTGCTTAATGTAGGTATACATATCGGTTAACATAGGTAAATATAATAATGCGAATGGGTTTCAATAAGTTTTAAAATTAAAATGGAATTCGTATACATGTATGCATACATATGTATATTCGAATATGTTAGGATGAAATTTAAATATTTTCGGAAACAGAATTAAATTATTATAAAGTAAATCTCAGTTGTTTTAATCATAAATTTTCCTAGCATTTAAGATATTTAAATCCGCCCCGGATAATTGACAATATATCGGTTTGTGGTTTAAATTTAAATATTATACCATGGTCTAAGTAGTTTATAGCGCTTTACAAAAGCGAATTTTTGTAATAACACAACGAATATTAGTGAATATTAAGTTTTTTTTATTTTAAAACGCAGTGCTACTCAAAAAAAATTATATCTAGTTCTATTGTGTAATTATAAAAATTGTCTTTTGTATAACACTATAAAATCTATACAAAATGATATTACTTATAAATTATAATCAATTATATGTATTTTTAATTAAAAACTTACATACCATTTTTTTTAAAGATTATTTTGAAATCATTTGATTAATATGAGTTTACTTTAAAATTTAAAATTTTATATAAAAATATTGCATACTTTTAGGCAAAAATCCAAAATATTATATTTTAAAGTTTTTATTTTTTCAATAAATTTCATTCATAATTTTGCATTTTAACATAATTTTTAAATTATATATATGAAACAATTTTATATTAATTAATTATTAATAACTATAGTCATTACTTTTAATTTCACTCATTGTATATTTGTAACAATAAAACACTAATTATAAAAAATACTGTTTAAAACCCAGTATTTTTTAAATAATTTATTAATTTATCACAATGACAATTAAAAATTATATTATAAAAAATATTCATTATCGCAATTAATGCAATATTTCATAAAACAATAATAAATTCACAATAATATTAAATTAAATATTCACAATGTTAAAACAAAAATTGAAATAAATACACAAAAATACAAAAAAAAAATTCATTAACTTCTAAAAATTTTTCCGTACACAAAACATTATCATTTGTATCTACAAAATATTTAAGCCCTTGAAAATATAAAACTTTAATAAAAATGTATAAATGTAGGTTAATATATGACCTATATATTTTCCTTATTTATTTATTTATTTACTAAAAGACACTTTTTATAAAAAAACAAAAGTTTATATTTTTTTACTCAATCACGTTTCCTTTCTTTTCTTTTTTTTGTTTTCTTCATTTCCTACTTTTTTTTTCATACTACTTTTATTTTTATTCTTTATTATTTTTTTAATTTTCATTCCTTTTATGTATAAAACATACTTGCATGTAATTGTCATGTTTGTTTTTCCATTTTATACAAAAATACTCAATAGACGAATTTATATTTTAACAATAATATATTTATGAGTATGTCTAGAGAGAATAAATAACACAATAAAATTATCATAAAAAAAAAAAAATCTCTTCTTTTTAAATATTTTTCTCAACTTATCATCTACTAAAACAACATTCCATTACACACATTTCAATATTTTGTCTTCTTTTATTTTTATTAACAATATTCTTATTATTTTTATATGATTTTTTTTTTTCGGGTTATATATTGCTCATCTATTCTCATTTTTTACGCTCTTCAAAAAAGTTCACCAAAAACAAAAATTTGCAACAAAATTTTCTTTTTATCTATTTTTATTTTTATTTTATACTTACTTATATTTTACTATTATTATATTTAACTTTCATTCTCAATATTCTATTATGTGTAGCATTCAAATTGAAAAATAAAAACGACAAATGCTACAAAATAAAAAAGAACAATCAGTAAAAGTTAAAAAAAAATTCTCACAAAAAAAAAAAAATAAAATTTAATAAGAATAATCAAAATCACATAAAAAAATATATAAAAAAAAAATTATATATAATAAATACATTATAGTATTACACATAAATAAAGTGAAAAAAAGAAGACAACATAAACATTAAAAAAAAAATTCAATAGATATGTACATATATACATATACATGCTTACATATACATAATTCACTTATACTCTCAGGAATTACCGAAAACAAAAAATTAAGGATTCAAAAATAAGTACATGAAAACAACAAACAAAAAACAAATTTCCAAAAATAAGAAAAATAAAATTTTCTTTTGCTTTTGCGCCATCTATAATAATATTTTTTTTTAATGCTTTTTTATAAAAATAAAAATGCTGCCCTCTCTGTACTGAAAAAAAATTTGTTAAAAAATTTTTTAAGTAGAGCAAAAACAATAACAACAGCATTATATTTACATATTACATATTATTATTTTTGTATATAAATTCAAAATATACACTTGCATATCATAAAATACAAACACATTGTATGTATTCATAAATCACAATGCATTCAAAAATATACTAAATATACCTATATATATGTATATACCTATATGTATATCGTAAGTATGTAAAATGAAAAGTTAATTTTTTTTTAATACAAAAAATTTTTTTATTTATGAGTCAGGAATTTTTTATTTAACCACGTTTTTCTTTATAATTTTTTTATTTTTATTTATTTATTTATTTATTCATATTAAATAATATATAAACACATGTATATATATGCATGTATGTTAAGATAATAATATTTATATTATTCTTTTTACCGGTTTTTCTCTCTCTTGTTTGTTTACAAAATAAATAATAAAATGTCAAAAACTTTATTTATTATTATTATTATTTTTTTCTTTTAACTCATACCATCTTAAAAATAGAATAACAATAAAATATAATTTTTTTTATAAAAAAAAAAAAAGTGAATTATCAATACATTAAATATGATGACGCAATTTTGATTTTTTTATTTTTGTTATGAACTTACCCAAGTACACAAAGTATATTATAATATTTAAACTTACATTTATAAACTTATATTATATATATATATATAAATAGATTATACAATTTATATCGTAAAAAATAAACGTAAAGAATAATTTCATTCAAAAAGGCAAATTTTCATGAATGATTATTTTTTTTTGTTTTAAATTTTTTTTTTTATTTTCGGAATTTATTAAAAAAAATATTTATTATTTAATTGATAAGAAGAAATGGAATAATACTGATAAGAAATACAAATTGTATATAAATGTATATAAAGATGTGTTATAAATTAATTTATAATTGTTTACTAATGATTTCATTTTTTAAATTAAATAATTAATATTAAATATAATAAAAAAATAAATGTTTAAACAGAGCTTATAGCGGCTAATTTGTTTTTGCAATGTTTTCATTTTTTGACACAATTCGTTACAATATTGTCAATGTCAAGTTGACTTACTTTTAATTTGACATTTAATACAAAATAGAAAATATTATAATTGAATAATTCTACCAATATATGCAATATTTAACAATTATTAATTAGTAGTAGGTAAATTTTTTAATTAATTTAATATTAATTGAGAATTAAATTAAAAAGCGTTCGATTAGTAATTAAATTTTCACGTTTTGTCAATCGGCCGTCTAAATCATGCAATTTGATGCTCTAGTCTCTAGCATCTATTTTATGTGAGAAAATAGTTTAAAATTTTGCCATTTTCTCACATAGAGAAATATCATTTTTTAAAAGAATGAGACAATTATAATATTTGTTTTATATTTTGCTATATGGTTTTTTTTTCAAGCTACTTAAGAAATTAATTATGAAAGAAAATTTTTAATAAATAATTATGAATAATTAATTAATTACCATTTTAATTTCAGATTAATCAAGCTTTAAATTCGGTGGCAAATCAAAACGGAAAGAAATCAAGTAACGCTAATATGCAATTCGATCTGGAAAAAACAATGCAACATTTAGATGTAATTACCATATATAATTCTTGAATTGGAACTTTAATTTTGTATTTAAAGAAGTATTTTTTCATATTTTTTTCCCCCTTTCCTATACTGTTTTTGTTTCTTTTTTTCAATTTTATTTTGAATTTGTTTTCGTTTTCCTTTTTTTTTTTTTTGTACCATCAAAATTTTTGTGTTATTTTTCTGTATCTAGTATTTTATATCACAGGTTGATTTATTATTTAATGAAGAAGGATCATGCCCGTTGTGTTCTAAAACATTTTCGCGTAAATCATCTTTATTAACGCATATACGTAATCATTCTGCAGAGCGGAAATATGTATGTACATACTGTCAAAAAGGTAATTGTCAATTTAATATCTATTTAATAAAAATTATGCCCAATATAATTAAAATTTTAATAAAAATTAATTTATATATTGTTTTTTATTTTGTAAAGGTTTTACGCAAGCAGCTAATTTAAGAAATCATGAAAGAATTCATACTAATGATAGACCCTATGTTTGTGTAGATTGCGGTAAAACATTTACACAAGTAAGTAGAAAATTATTTACTTAATATATTTTATATTATATTTTAACTTTCTTCTATTTTTTTAGATAACAAATTTAAATAATCATAGAAGACTGCACACTGGCGAAAGACCTTTTGTATGCATTGAACCAGAATGTGGCCGATCATTTGCTCAAGTAATATATACAAAAACGAAATTTGTATTTTGTTGGTCTAATTCAATAATCAAATAAAATTTTTCTGAAATAATTTAATTTTGAAACAAATAAAAATTAATTTTTTCAACAAAAAAAAAAAAATGTTTTTCTAGGTGACAAATTTGAATAATCATATGAAGACGCATCATAAAGTTCAACAATATTGTTGTAATCAATGCCCAAAGAAATTTACTCAAGTGACATCATTGAATCAACATTTACAAGCACATGCTGGCATTACTGGATATTACTGCCCCCGATGTCCGGAAAAAACGTTTAAACAACAATCACAGCTGCATACACATATGAAATCTCATGGGTTGGCTTTTCCTTATGAATGCCTTAAATGCGATGAAAAATTTCTCCATCAAGCACACCTAGATCAGCACAATAAAATGCATGATGAATTCAAATTTAAATGTGACATGTGTCCGAGCTCTTTCAATCAAGAGGCTCTTCTAAAGAAGCATATTCAAAGACATATCGAAGGAAGGTAAGTGCTTTTTGGTGAAATTTTTCATTGAAAGCATTTTGCGAAACAAAATACAATTTTAAATACATTTTATGTATAAAAAAAAAAATAAATATAAAAAAAAAGTACTTTGATTCGGAAAAAAAATATATATATAATTATATATTGTTTGCGGAAAATGTATAACATTGGCATCATAATGTTTTAATAGAAAAAAAAATTGATTTTTATATTAATTAAAATAATTGTTTTTTTATTTCTTCTTTTGCAAATTCGAATATTCTTGTTCTCTTTTCCGGATATATCTCATCAATTTTGTCTCACCTGATCATATACAATAAATGTTACTGTTAAATTTGTTATCTATAAAAAAAAAAAAAAAACAAATATGTATATAAATATATACACATAGATATATAACATGTCCGGTAGCTAATTGTAATCAAAGTTTTGCTGTTAAACAACATTTAACAAAACATTTATTAACTCGCCATTCTCATAATGAACTTCCACCGCCAAAACGTTCGAAAAAAACACTTCAAAATTTAGTAGTACAAAGTGGTGTTCAACAGCATCAGTCTCAGCAACAAGCATTGCAAGGGGTTGTTGGACATCAAATTCAAACAACAATGGTCACTACAGGTCAACGTAAGTATTTGAAATGACAATATCTTCTAAGCGGATGGTGCAATTGATGCTCACCTTCGATTGGATTAAGAAAAACTTTAAACTGGATTTTCTTTTTTGCGTTTTTACTTTTTTCTATTCGAAACTTTTATTATTATCATTATAGTAGATATCAGTTTAAGAAAATGACAAATAGATTTGTAATACTTATTATGATTTTTTCTTATTTTTTTTTAGAAATGCTAAAGCTCTTGATGAGTTTTAATTTTTATAATTTTTATATCAATTTATTAAAGTTAATATTATTATTACTTATACCGTAGGTGGTCGACCTCCAAAGAAAAAACAACCACAACAACAAAATGCTGTAAATAATATAATAATACAACAGGATGTAAAATTACCAAATGTAACGGCTGCATCGCTACAAATAAATCATTTACAACAGCAGCAACAACAAGCTGCTCTTGTAGCCGCTGTTCAACAGCAACAGCAACAACAGCAACAACAACAAAACGGAGAATTAACGGGGGGCCATATTAAAGTTCGTTATAAATAATTAGTTTATTAATTCTAATTTTTGTTTTTAGTTCTTTGTTCCTTTGTTTTTTTTTTAAATTTAATTTAATCTCTCTAAAGAGTTGGTTTAGCATAATTTATTTCATTTTCTTTTTATTTTTTATTTTAATTTTTAAAATATCCTAATTTTGTATATAATATACTACTTCTTTTTGAAATTAAATTTAAGTGATTTTATAATGTACCAAATTTTAATGTTAAAAACCCTTGTTCTGTAAGCTATCTATCATATTTTCTTGTAATATAATCTTTAATTTTTATTAAATACAGTAAAATATTTAAAAAAAATTCAGTCTGGTACGCTAAAAAAACTCAAACTGATTCCCTGAATTTCGGTTTTTTCTGTTAATTATTTTGAGGAAAATGTTAATGTTATTATCAAGAAAAGGTTATGTTATATAATAGTTATTATAATCATTATTATTACAGTAAAAATCATTTTTAATTTTTGCCTTAAAAATTTTGCTTATATTTAATTTTAAAATTGTCATTTAATTTAATAAGTAAATTAAATAGTAATTCAATAAAATTTATGTAAATTTATGTTTTTATGTACGTAGATATATCCAATTATTTCTATTCAATTTAATTTCAAAGTTTAGTGTATAATTCTTGAAATTTGGATATGGTAATTTTCTGTTTATAATTTTCTTTTCCTTATTTAGTTTTAATTTTCTTTTAGTATCCAGTAATTAATTTTAGTTTTACAAAACAAAAACAAACCAAAAAAAAAAAAAAAGTAAAGAATATTAAGTTTTAATTAATATTGTCCCCCATTGTAGACGTCAAATTCAGAGAATACAACAAATAATCACCAAGTAGATGCCAATAATGAAGATTTAAAATGTAATGATTGTGGATTAATGTTCCAAACTGAAAATGAATTACGAGAGCATATATTTTACAAGCATCCAGAAAGGCGATTCATGCAGGTATTACAATTGTGTACAAAAATTCCATATTTTTAGTTCGTATTTCGAATTTGAAGGGAAAAAAATATTAACACAAAATCAAATAAAACTAAGAATATAATCAAAAAAAAAAAAAAGAGGAAAATAGAAAATAAAAGAAATAAGAAAAAAAAATATAATAAAATGCAGCGATTTATAATTATAAAATACTTTAAAACTATTTTAAAAGTTAAAAAACGAAAACAAAAAAAAAATTGTTTATTTTAGGTTTATTTTTATTTTTAAATACTTAAATTCTTAATTTTATTAATTTCAATCATAAATCTAATTTTTTTTTTCTTAACTTAAATTTTTTTAATTGTTTAAAACATATAGAACTCTTTAGTATAAATTTTAATTTAATATTTTATATATCATCAATCATAATATTTTTCTAATATACATATAAATTTTTAATTGCAAAATAATTATTTGAAAATAATTATACATTGTAATAAATTTCATGAATCTCTATAAATTATCTAAAATGAATGCATAGGTATATTTTTTTTTAAATAAACTCAATTAATTCAAAAACTCTGACTCAATTTTGTATTCTACACAAAACTTATTGCAATATAAAATATTGAAATAAATATAATTGTAAATAAATATGTTAAATTAAGTCAATAAAAGTTTTCACTAACTTTATAAATATTAATTTAAAGTTATCAAGAGAACCTAAATAGAAATAGTTTCGGATTTATGACGACCAAATAATTCAAATTGTCAAAAGATATGATTTATAAATTTAAAAAAAAAGAAAAATGAAATAAATATAACACTTTTTTTCCCTTTCAACATTAGTTCAGTTTTTAAATAAGTGGTCTTGACAAATTTTTTGTATGAGAATCATGTGCCAATTTAATACGAAAATGAATCTGTACTTTGTTATTCTGTATAATTTCAAAATCATTCAGTTCAATATAAATTACATTCTTAATATAATTAATTTATTTTATACAATTTCTAATACTAAAAAAGTTTATTGTTATTTGACAAAAGAAAAATATTTATCACCGCAATAATTTATACTTAAGAGTTCATCAAAAGCAACACAATTATTAATTTTTAGTTGCTATTTTTATAAGAAAATTTGAAATACAAAAAAAAAAAATTTTTGAATAAAATTTAAAAAATAATTGAAATATAAAAATTTTCAAATAAAAGTCTAAGAAAATAATTTTCAAAAAAAAAATATCATCCATCTAACACAAAATATTGTAAATTTTTTTAATAAAATAAGAACAAAACTAAGTTTTAATTAAATTCAGAATAAATTATTATTTATATAATTTCTTTTCATATTTTATTTAAGAATACAGTGGAAAATGTAGTTAAATTAAAAAATTTTCAAATAAAAATGTTTAAATTTATGAAATTACAATTATTATGTTACACATTTAATTTAAATATTTTTGTGATTTATTTTTATTTTTGAATTTTTTTTTTTAAATGAAATTCATATGTTTAAAACTAAATTAAGTAAATTAAAAAATGTTGATCAAGTAGCAATTAAAAAAGTTTTTTAAACTAAAAAGCGAGGATCTCAGTTTTGACGAGAAATTAAAGCATTAAATAAAAATAAAAGAAAAATCTTTGCTTTATTCTTGCAAAAGGAAAATAATTTGATATTTTTTAAGTATTGAAAAATTGTAATATAGTTCCATGTTATATTGAATTGTTTTCTAAAATTTCTAATTTAGTTTTTTTGAGTAAATTTAAATCCTAATATTCTTTTCGAATATATAAATATAATAATCAATTATAATTGAAATAAAATTTTAAATTCCGTAATAGATCTAATTAAATTTCAATCTAGAATTATTTTCTATTATTTAATTCTCAAAACTAAAAATTTAATATGATATTGTTAATTAATTAACAAATTTTTATATAATCTTGATCCATCAATAATTTTGTTTTTTAAATGTTAATTTCTTAATTATAAGAAAAAACTTTATAAATTTTGTAAATTGTATAAAATTCTTTGAATTGTATTAAAAGTTCTAATGATTTGTTCAGATCATCTGTATTAATTTAATTTAAAAATTAAAATAAGAAAAATGTTTTACTTGAAATTTTACTCTGAACATATACAATAATATATGTATTAAAAAAAATCATAAAATATCATTTACAATTTATATTTGTAAATGATTTTTAATAAAAATTAAAAATTACTTAAATTAGTTAAACATATTATAATAATTTCATTAATTTTAGTTTGTTATTTTAAGTTTTTTATAAAGTCAACACGAATATTATTTGTTTTGTTTTTACATATTAAAAAAAATATTAATTTTATTCATAAAATTAATTGTATTTAGTAAAAACTTAATTAATAAATTTTATAATTTTTAATGATAATTATTGTAAAACAAAAAAAAAAAAAAATATAATAAAATTAAGTAAAAAAAAATTTTTTTTTTGAATCTAAACCAAACTGAATGAAAAAAGTTATTAAATAAAAAAATAAATACAAATGAAATAAATTTTAAGTACGACTATTAAAAATATATTAAATAGAAATATCATATTTTACGATTACATAAGTAAGAACGAAAAAAAAAAACCAAAACGAAAAAAAAACTTAATTAGAATTTTTTTCGTAAACGTTCTATTTTATAATAAAATATTACGATAAAAATTTCTTGCAGGCAATATTAGAAGAAAACAGATATCTTATGAGAATACAAAATCAACAAAACTTCGTTTGCAATCTTTGCTGTCATGTTTTTAAAAGTCATTTAGCATTAGTTCGACATACAGCTAAATTTCACGGACAACTTTTGTAAAAAAAAATAAACTGTATATATATTTATCTCTCTTTATATATATATATATACATAAAAATAAAATAATAATAATTTACAAAACAAATGCCCTAAAACAAAATAAAACAAAACAAAAAAAAATTGAATTAATTAAATAAATAAAATAAAAATTAAATTTTCGTATAATCTATTTAAAAAAAAGTTAATTGAAAAAAAAAAAAACAAAAATAAAAAATTAATATATATTTTATACATAAAGAATAACATTAAAAATAGAATTCAAAAAAAAAAAAAATATTAATTGAAAAAATAATTTTGAATATTTAAAAAAAAATAATTAAATAAATAATTATAATTAAAAAGAAAAATATATAGTCAAGTCTAAAGTTCAAAAGAAAAGAGACTCTTAACTCAAAAACAAATAATATTGAATAAAATAATAAAAGTTAATTATGCTTCAAAATATTATTTTATTATAAAATTTTCAATTTTATTTTTTTAAAACACATACATTATAAATACCTAATAAAAATTTGATTTGTTTTTTCATTTTAATCTTTCAATCATAGAAATCATTTTACTTTCACAAAATTATTAATGAATTTTCAATAAAAATTTTAAATTGAAATTCTCAATATAAAAAAAAAAATCAATTTCCGTATTTTATATTTATATTAGAATAATTTCAAAATAAAAGTAATTAACATTTGTCAAAAATATTTGTTACCACAATTTAGAAAACCAAATTTTTTTTAATTGAAAAGTTCAAATTGTTCAAAATGATTTTATGGTTTGATTTTATGACTGTTTAAAATTATTTATATTGTATAATTTCAGTTATTGAATTAAATTTACAAAATATTTTTGTTACTTTTTATGAATCCGAATAAAATACAATACTTTAATTGAATACTAAAACAATCTTCAAAACAACAAAAACAATAAACAATATAAGAAATAATTTCAACTATGTAGGTATTTTGAAAGTAATTATTGAAATTATATTAAAAATTCAAAAAACAATAAAAAATTAATATCTGAAAATAATTTTATTTATTATTATAATTCTTTTTGTTTAATTATGTACTAGTTTTAAAACGAAACAAAAACTTGTCAAATATCTAAGTTAAAGAAACAAATAATATTTTCAATGTAAGATAAGTAAATAATTTTTAATATTATAATTTTTATGTTTTCATTGTAAGTGAGAAAACTATTCTGTTTTATTTCATGAAAACTTAAATAGATTTAAAATCGTGGTACTATATTTTAAGTTTAATTGAAAAAAAAAAATTTTAATTTTTTTTATTTTATAATAATTTGCTACAAATAGAATTAATAAATAATAATATAGTTATATAAAATCAGTATAATGTAATAATAAAATTCTCATTAAATAAAAATTATAAACGAAATTCTTTTCAGTTTAATTTTTTGTGTATTTCATTAATTTTAAAAAAAAAATTCATTTGTCAAATGAAAAAACTTAAAAAAAAAGGAAAAAAAAAAAAACGAAAAAAAATGTTAGTAAATAAAATTTTTTTTTTTTATTAATTCTAAAAATTAGATTTATAAACTGATAATTTGAAGCAAAAATAAAACAAAAAAAAATAACTAATTTAGTAGAATTTTAAAAATAAGCTTATAGTCCTAGTTTAATATAAAAATTATAAAAATACAAAATTGAGTTCTTTATACAGTATGAAAAAAATTTATAAAATAATTAAATAAGATAAAATAAAATTATCAATTAATTAATTAATTGACGAAACATATAGTTTATAATATCTTAATTTTAATATATTTTTTTTTTTTGTTTTTTAAACTTTTAATATAATATATAAGGTTCTAAAAATAATTAATAACTTAATTTTTTAAGTTATTTTTAAGACGAATTAAATACTTATATTATGTACATATATGTATATGTGACTTTGAAAAATATATTAATATTGATAAAAAAACAAAATAATGCAAAAAAAAAAAAATCTAATATTTTCTTTTATTAAAATTAAAATAACAATTATTTAAATTTCTATTGTGAAAAACTAAAGCAATCTTATATATAATTTTGTAATAATATTTAATATATTAGAAAAAAATATTATACATATTTGTATTTAAATAACATTAAGAATATTTTAAATAAAAATTCTAAAATTATGCATGACTTAAAATTAGAAATATTTTTTTTTTTTTTTTTAAATTTCCCGACAATTTAAATTTTTCATATTTCAATAAATTTAAATAAATTTGTCAAAATGCGGAACGCACACAACATATTACATATTTATACTCTTATTATGATCTTATTATGACGAAGCGAATGGCAAGGCGAGTCGAATAGACTAGGCGAATCGAATAATATTTTGAACTATGATCGGACGAATGCTTTCATTCGCCAGATCCGAAATGTTGCTACCGCAAGATATCAGGAAACCTACCGAAAAAAATAAGGTTAACACCACATATATGTACATTTTTTTTTGCTTTTTTCGCAAAAATAAATGAACTTTCCTATCTCTTAAACAATTTCGGGGTTGTTCTCCATTAATTTAATAAAATGCTCGAATTGCTTTTGGTTCTTTTTTTCACACTTAAGTTAATATTAAATAATCAATATGTTTTAAAATGATTTGTTGTATTTTATGAACTTACTTTACAGATAGTTTGAATTTTTCCATTATATCACTTATGTATTATTTTGATTTTTGGTTTCATTCGCCAACCTTGTCACACAGAATTTTTATTCCAAAAATTTATAGCTTATTCGCCTAAAATTTAGAATTCGCTCACCAAATACCAAAAATACCAAAATTCTAAAAAATTCATAAAAATACCAAAAATTCAACTCGCTTCGCCGATCATAATAAAGACCTTAAATAGATTTAAAAAAAAAAATAATTCTTTTTTATGGTTTTCATATAACAATTAATTGCTTTTTACTCAATATTTATTAAATAATACTTTAACGTTTATTAAAAATCACAATTCTTATATATTCAGAACTTTCATTAGGGTCGTAGTTTATTTCATTCAAAATAAAATACAAAGGGAAAGTTACTTAAAAAAAAAAACAGATTTTTGAATAAAAATGCATTTAAAATAAAATAAAAATCAGATTTACATGCATATATGGTGCTTCCAATATATAAAAAGGGAAAAATTTCATTTATATTATTTTTTTTTCCTCTACAAAAAAAAAATAATTTTATTCACAATGGAAATTGATAATCACCTTTAGTATGGAAGACGAATCACTTTAAACTCACTTTTTAAACTAAAAATATTGATTTATATTATAAAAAGAAATTAAAATTATTTTTATTATAAAAGCTAATCAACTCTTTTAGGCAATTGACTACGCGTCTACTATAAAAATATTTTAATTTTTTATTTTATCACTATTGCTTGAGTTGACTGATCGTTTATTACATTTTCCATATAGAAAGGCAGATTATTTTCGTGATTATTTTAAAAATGTGTAATTCAACAATATAATTTTAATTTTATTTTATATATTTTTTTTTTTTTGTTCTCTATAAAACAAAGTTTTATGTTAACTTTTTTATAAACAAATATATATATACATACATATATAACATCAATTCAAATAATATAAAAATTAAAAGAATGTGTACGTAATTAAAAAAAAAATAAATAATTAAAACGAAGTTAAATAATTTTTATAAATAAAACTAGTATACTATAAAATATTATTTTCGTCTTAGATTTTATTCGAATTCTATTATAATATCAACTTGAGAGTTAATTTTTAATTTTTTTTTTTAAATTTTGTTTTTATACATAATATTAAAATATTTTGAAACAAAAACAAAGAATATTTTAAAGAATCATTAAAAAAATGAAAAAGAAAAAGTACGTGTAAAGTATATAAGTTAATAAATATAATTTTAAGATATAATTAACATTTAGAAAATATTTAAGACGAAAAGATGAAAGAACAAAAATAACAGCAAAATTTAAATTTTAAGTCGATGTGATAAAATTTAAATGAATTGGTGAAAAAAAAAAGATATGTATAAAAGAATTTTAATTGAAAAAAAAAATACATTGCATTTTTATTTAAAATAATTTTATTTAAATATAATTATAATCTAAGATAACCTGAATAACATGTGTGCACGTTAATTTTCAATTGAAAACCAAAAATTAACAAACTATTTTAATTCAATGCTAAATTAAATTCTCAAATTAACAACCAGAAATTTTAGAAATTCAAAATCTAAATTAAACATTTGAAGTTATTCTAATATTTAATATTCAAACAAGTTGTTTTAAAATATAATTTTAAAGTTGGATTTCTGGTGTTGATATTTTCACTTCTAAACTAAAAAGCTGCCGGATGTTGGAAATAAAAAAGTATTAAAGCATTTTTTTCCATTTTGCATTTGCAAATATTTTTATTTAAATATTAAAATACTTTGCATATTAGTTTTTAACATTTTTAAGTTTACAGAATTACAATACACATATATCTTAATTATTTATCGCTATTTAAGCTTTCGGAAATGTCTGTAGCATCAGGATCATCATCATTATATTGTTCTACAGTAAATGTTTTAGGTATTTTACTATTCATTTTATTTTCTTTTATTGTAATAACATTAAATGTTCCAGTTTTTTTTGATAAAGTAAAAGTTTTATTTGAATTTCGTATACTAAATGTTTGATCCATTAAATCAATTTCATTTTTATATAATTCAAAATTATTATTTTTACTATTATTATTACTATCCATAAAATCATTTATATTTTGTTCAACATCAATTGATTCTTTATTTTTTTTATTTTCATTTGATTCTTTACTTCGATTAGTAAAATCTTTTTTTGTTCTTATTTCATTACTAATATTTTCAAAATTATTATTATTTAAATCAAAAATTTCATCTAATTTTTGTAATATATAATTATAATAATTATTAACAGACATTTCAAATCTTAAAGTATTCTTAGAACTAATATAATTTTTCGTAACATTTTCAATAGTAAAATAATCTGATTTTGAATATAAAACACAACCATTAGAATAATTGTCCAATAATGAAATTGCAATTATATTTTTCTCTGGATGGAATGTTATCCATGAAACATAACCTTCATTAAAAAAATATTCTTTAATTATATTTTTTAATTTAATATCCCAGCATATAATTTTTGTTTTAAATGACATGAAAATATATTTTCCACATTTCGATAGAGTAAATCTATTTGGTGAATCCTTTTGACAAGAGAAACTTAAATAAATTTGTTGAATTCCAGAACGAATTTCAAATGATGATAAAAAATTTTCTGATAAAATGTATATTCTATTTAAGAATGAATGTTGTAAGAATTGTTTAATATTACTGTTTAGTGGTGTGATTTTTCTAAAATTAAAAATTGTTGTTGTAATTTATGAATAATTTTTATATATATTTATTTGAAAATCAAACCTCAATGACCATTTAAATTTATTAGAATTGCCTAATTTCCACTCAATGACTACACCAGATTTATCAGCACTATATATTTTATTTGATTGAAATACATATGCAACACTGATAATTAATTCCTTATGATGATTTAGTTCTTGAATTAATATTAAACTATTTAGTTCATGTTCATTTTTCCATATACGTAGCACATGATCACGTCCTCCAGTAATAATACCCCCAAGAGTTGTAAAATTTTGTATTAAAAATGTTCCACAATAGACAAATGTTGGATGAAATAACACATGCTAAAATTAATAAATTTTATTAATCAATTTTAATTGATGCAATATAATATTAAAAAAATTACTATAATTTCATAGGATTTTTCAAAAATTTTCCATAATATACAGGTCTGATCTTCACTACATGACAATAATATTTCACCAATATCATCAAATTGTCTGTTAGACCATTCAAGGTAATGTATAAAACCTTCATGTCCTTTAAGAATATATTTAATTTTCATGGCTAAAATATCCAACAGTACAATATCAGATGGCTTCCTGTTATATAACACCGTATATGCTAACAAATCACAGTGAGAATTAAGAGCACAAGACGAACTACCTTTTGAATTACTGATGAAATTCGATTTAAATATCATTTTTTCTGGTATTATAAATTTATGACTTTCATTTAGTTTTGATATCTGGTTTAAATTCATATCATCATTTACAAAATCAGTGTCATTTGAATTTTCAATTGATAATTTATTTAATTCTTTAAAAATATTTTGATATGAATTTTTTCTTGAATCACTACCTTTGATGCCTTCATGAATTCTTTGACAATCAAATTTTATATTTAATACACCAGGATACTCTTTACGTTTACGTTTTGTCCATTCATCATAAACTGAATTATTGGAGGAAGATTTAAATGATTTATGAAAATAATATAATTGTAATGAAATAATTTCATTTTTAAGATTTAAAGCTATATCCGGATTAGGTCTATAATAACACCATGCTATATTATATGAATTTTCAGTTGATGTTATAGTATTTGAATTATCAATTATTTCAAAAAATATTATTATATTATAATGTTGTTGCATATAGTTTATCTCTTTATCTAATATCACAGTTGAGTTTTTTGGATTCCAGGAAAAAGAAAAGCTAAAAATTGAAAATATTGAATTTTAAGAATGAATTTTGATTACCGGAAGTAAGTAAGACGTTTTGGCCAGAATTTTACCTATTAAAATTAACGATTTTTCCATATTCAGTTAAAAAATAATTTCCATACTGTAAGTTTTTATCATCATCTTTTTCATCAGTTTTACTTAAATTTTTGCCGGAAAGAGCATCATATATTGTTATTCGAATTTGAGGTTTCCTGATTTTTTTATTAAATTTAAGTGCACTAGTTGAAACTGGTGTTACAACTAAAACAAAATAAAAATTAGTTTCAGTGTGCTACCCCTAGGGGTTTCAAAATAATTTTCTTGTCCTAGTCATTATGATTTTTGTTTAATGATTCAAGCTATACAAACCTAAAGAAAATTGATCATTTTGACTCCCTCTTTTCGATTTTTTATGCTTTTTCTTAATTGATTTTTCTAATAATTTTTTCTCTAACGATTCATTTTCACTTTGGTAAGTAATATCACGACTTCTTTTTTTATGTAATCGTTTTTTAACTTTATTCTTTCTTAAATTAGAATCTTCTAATGAATTTTCTTCTGTACTAGATGATGTCTGCTTTTTCATATTGGAAGAACTATCATCCGATTCCAAAGTATTACTAGAACCATCATCAGAACGGTTAATTTTTTTTTCCTCAATATTATTAGAACTTCTTGCCGTTGTAGTAGACAAGGATGATTTTGATTTTGATTTACTCTTAGATAATTTTCTATTTTTTAACATTTTTTTTTTATTTTCTTCCTACATATGGACTGAGTATCTTTATTTTATACTTAAATAATTAGACGTTAAGATCTGCATTGACATTGTTTAAAAGAAAAATTTTTATTTTTTAATAATTTCATTATACAAAGCAAATGTTTTGGATAATTATTATTGCTATGGAAACTTCATTGCTCGTAATTTTGTATATGAAAATTAGTAATATAATTGTAAAATATATGAGAACCTACTTCAAACACAGGATATTCTGAACTCAACAATGAAAGAGAAAAAATTTTTTGTCTCATAATTTAATACGGTATTATAACACAATTCAGCTTATATATTGTAATTGCTGAATTGTATATAAATACAGTATTGCTGAAATCCTGAATTCACCGTATTATAATGTAACGTTTTTGAACTCGAAATGATGGAGAAGGATTTTCGGCAATGAGGTAAGTATATTATTTAATAAGAAAATTAAGTTTATCGAGTTTACATGACCCTGAGCTTAATTACGTGTGGTTCTATAATAAAATTTGTTAATAGCTACACATTTTTACAATTTATCGTATATAATTTTTCAAAATTCAATTAATTTAATTTTCTCATATGTTTTTATTTACATGGCTATTTTACACCCGTTTTTTGAAAACGTTTCATTTACAGCTCAAATTTCCTTACACAATATTACAATTACAGTTTATAAAGCAAAATTATACGGCATTCAATATTCATTACATATTATATTATAGATTATGTATAAATGTAATTGTACGCACATGGCATTGAAAAATCTGGTCCCTTGACTTCCTAACCCCTTTAAAATATCTTCCTTTTTGTTAGAATAAAGAAGTAGTATTTTTTCTGTAAGTTAAAAATTTTTTGTCTTTTTTTTTTCTTCAGCACTCCCCTCTCCTAATATTAAATACTCTTTTCAAAATCCTTCTTATAATGCTCTCTATATTATTTAATTTTATGAGATCTTCTAACATTTCCTTTTTGCCTTTTTGACACGCTTACTCTCATTTTTGTTTTTTCTTTGTTCATTTTTGTTCTTATGTTGTTGAAAAGTTTTATGAAATCCAAAAGATTCTATTCGTTTTGCTATGATGTGATAACAAGTATAGCTACCAGCTACAATTAAACAGTGGGATGTTCTTTTTGTATAACAAAAACATGAGGCTAAATTTTATATTAAAGTAAGTATACGTACATACATATGTGTATTACATACAGATATTTTTTGGTGTATGAAGTATAGATAAGAAATTGTTTGAATATTCCTTCTTCTTTTTTCTTTTTTGTTGAATAAATTATGAAAAAGTAAAAAGAATTCGTTCTATATTGATGTTATCCTGTTACAATTTGATAATAATTTGCATATAATAATTATTGTGTTCTCTTTCATCCTTACAAACGCACTTACTTTCTACTATTTGTTATTTAAAAATATTTGTTGTATGTTAATTTCATTTTCTCTGTTTCAATTACTTTGTTATACCAAAGTGGAAAATGTATTCAATATTCTAAATGTATGAACGAACACCTTGCACTTGTGAAAGCATTAAAGTGTAAAATAATAATATCTTGTTGTCTTTATCACTTCTTTTCATACACGTATATACAATTAGATATACGATACCATTATAAGATATAAAGAGTTACTGTAGATATTGTTACTACTATTATTTTTAAAGATATTTTTTTTCTATTATACACAGTAGAAATATAAAACTACAGCTATTTTACAAGTTACTTACAAGACATCTTCTGTTATATTTACCAACTTGTATAGTGGAATATCTAGTGTACCTTATATGTCTGCAAGGGATTTTTGTCTTCATTTCAAAGATTTCGTATAACGTCAATATTGTGGCAATCATTAAGAGGATATTCTTAAATCAAAATTTATCTTGCTTCTAAAAATACTCAAAATTTATATTGGTATGAAGGTCGGATTCCAAATTTTAAAAAAAATCTGGCAGCACCTACCAATCTCTTCTATTTCAATCATTTTATGAATTACAATATATTTGAAATTATTCCTGCTGTAATAAAAATGATAAAGAAATATTTATAATATTCCATGAACTCAAGATTACAGTTTAATTTTATAAATACACAATTCAGCAATTAGGCATTATAAGCTGAATTATTTATTAATACAGTATTATAACATTTTAGAATTGACAAATTATTTTATATTTATTTATTGTTTATTGAGCATCTTCAGTTAATCCCCACGGCTTAAATATAATTAGTATTATTTCGAATATGTTGGACAGTGCGCCATACCACATAAATTTTTGAACAAGTAAACAATAATTTCAAAACTACAATTATACGCTATTAAAACACATTTCAGCTTATGAACTATAATTGCTGAATTATAAAATAATATCGTATTTTTGGAATTCGAAAGTCAGAGAAGGTATAGAACCTAAAAATGTAATATATTCTTTAATTTTAAATTAAAATTAAAGTGTTTAATGAAATTATTAAATCACCTCTATATATAGACTTTATCTGCTACTTTATTTGTGTGATTGTAAATGCTTTACGTAGGCCGTCATTATACTAGTATATAAACTGATAACGATTATCTTGAATATTAATTTCAAAATTAGTAAAACTAGTGGTAGGTAAATAAGGATATAAAATATGTACAGTATGTATCTATGTATAAAGAATTTAATATATGTATAAAACAAATAATCAAAAATGTTACATATTACATTTGTATATAGAAAGCTAACTATTATACATATACCTATATAAGGAACATATTATATAAATTATAAAATTAAAAGTAAATTTTTGATTGGGTGGTAACTTGAAAATTATACCAATATACTTTTGATTGTTAACTGTCTACTAAAAGTTAAAATAATAAAGGTATGTATATTTATGTATAATAAATGTAAAAATCAAAATTAGGTTGTGGGTGTCGCCATATCTTTGTTTTCTGTTTTTTTTTTTTCTTTTATTATTTACTGTTGTCCATTCAATTTTCTGTTATATTTGGTTAATCGCATTCATTCATCCATTCAATCTGCTTTATTATTTCCGTTAATCCAATATAATAAAGTATGTGTGCATGTATTCTACAATGATGTAGCATTCAATGTTTTACATAACTGTAGAATTTTTATTGTAATTTATATTGTAACTTTACCATCCTTGCATAAAACATAATATTATGACATGCACATACAAACGTTATTGAAAAGTATATTAAATTTCTATGTCGTTAATTCAATTTCTTGCTTACATATCTAGTGAAATAAAATTATTATTTTAAATTAATTAAGGTATATGAATACAATAAAATACATATCTAGAATAAGATTTTAGTGATAGATCTAATATCCAAATTGTAGTAGTACAATATACAGTGTATACTAATTGAACAATATAAATACTATGCGTATAACAGTGTAGGGTTATACGCATAGAGATAGATATACGAATATCACAGACCATTATGTGCTTATAACTGCTTGTTTCTACTTTCTTTGACTATAGGAGTGAGATAAGCACTTAAATGACGTCATTTTCTTTTATTCAGCAATTGAAATTATATAAACTTCCATTATACCCGTATATTGACAGAAGGCTACGCTTACACTACACGATACTAATAAAGGAATTTTTTTTTTAATAATGAATTTAAACAATACGCCGAAATTCTTGAATACTTGAATTTTCAGGGTTGCTGTATTATTACAGAATTCAGCTTATAAGTACAAATTGCTGAATTGTCTAATGATTCAGTATTATTAGAATTCAGATGTCAGAGCGTTAATTTACAATATCGTAAACACACTGTATCGTACAAACTGTTGATAAAAATTTATTCAATAATGACAGATGATTTGAAAAGTTAAACCTATATTCTGTATTCATTAAAAATATTACCATTATTTTCTTCATCCTTCTTCTATAGCTTTTGATTATTTTGTTATGATTCTTATTGGATTTTATTTTTATAACCTAAAATTATTATACTACCCAAAATAACCAACTAATCATTTCGATTCGTATTTTTTTGTTTTTGCTTTTTTTAAGTAGGTTGTTGGTAGGTTCGTCGTTTGTTCTCTATATTATAAAATAAAAATACATATATTCATTTTTACTTTTACTTCCTTTCAAAATAATACAAAAAATCACACAAACAAAATATAAAAATGAATTGAAAAAACAGCAACAAAACTCACATATTCCTATCCTATAATATAGTCAATAGTGTGTGAACTTAAAAAAACAGCAAAAGCAATAAAATAAAAAATTTTCTCTTCTTTTGCTCTCTTTTTCTTCTTTTTTTTTTTTTCTTATTTTGAAACCATACACTAGTTTTTGTTACTTACTCTGTGACTAGATTGGTGCTGTTTTCTGTTTGGTCGCTGTTATTTAAGTAACATAACAGTGCAATGCACCAGTCGTCATTTCAGTTATTTGTTAGATAACAGGCGAACAGAAATTTTAGTATGTAATTTTTCAACTAAAAATATTTAAAGAATTTCTACTGGTTTTTAATATTATACAGAAAGTAGCATATCAGAATGAACCATGAGAAATAATGGTCTTTCGGATTGGATTTTAAATTGGATTGGATTGAAATTTTTCAAAAATAAAAATTAAAACAAAAAAAAAAAAAAAATAGTAAGAACAGTAAAATAAAAATAAAATTGCTGTGAATATGAATGAATCTGGAATGGTGCTGTATAAAAACTATATGCGACAGTAATAATATTATTTTTTGTTTGGCTTGGCTTATTGCTGCTGGGTTGTGTGGAGTTTGTATAAAATTGATTTTTGTTTTTCCTTCTTCTTTGCGTGGAGTTTGTTTGAATGAACAAGATACTATTTTGTTCGTGGTATGGCAATATTCTCCTTTACTTTGTATTTATACCATTTTTGTGCTGTACTTGGTGTTGGCTTTACCTTGAATTAATATTTTTCTATTTGGTTTATTTTGTTTGTTGTGCATACAGAAAAATGATTTTTCTGTTTCACTTGTTTTATTCTATTTTGAAATCGTATTGCACGTATGGACGTGGTTGGTATGAAGTTAAAATAAATGTAAATGGTTGCCATTATTTTTGACATACAATGTAGAATCACCACAATAATGTTATAGAATTTTTTTTTTATATTATTCTTTTTATAATTGTTTTTGCTTATATTTTAATTTAATTTTATATTTAGGGTTTTATTAAATCCATAAAATCTTATTTAAGTAAATATTTTTCTATTTTCCAGTAAAAATAATAAAATTTTGAAGTTTAATAGTGAGTGACACATAAACAATGAGTGACATAAAATCAACTGAATTCAACGCAAATTTGTAAACACATTCCTAAGTATTGACATGGTCATTTGACATATCATTTTAATAGGGAAACTTACTTAATTTTACTTAAAAATTTAATAATATTATTGTAAGTATGAATGTATGTAAATAAATTATGATTATAGGCATGTGTACGTAATGATTGTATATTTAAATAACTAAAACAAAATATTTTTGTTGTTGCATTCACGGCTCAATCATGTTACAAATGTGCTTACATCACATCATATATATACATACATACATACATATTCAAAATATATTTATCTAAATATACAAACATATGTTTATAAAATATGTAGGTATAATACATAATATATTAGTATACAAAATATGTATACACAGAAAAAGCTATACATACATTTATACTGTATATTTAGATATAGGATAAAATGCTTTTATTGGACAAAATTTTTGGTTGGTTTTTGGTTTATTTAATAAGGAAATCAAAATATTCATATACATAATGTGTATGTTTCAATGTATATAAGTGATTGTAGGCATAATATTCAAAAATGTACATTATACATATATAAAATTATTGTGTAAAATAATTCATATTTCACATTGTATGCAAATGCATAACACTCTTAAAATTAGTATAGGTAATAAATTTATAATTAATAATATTCATACATATTAAAACTTGTATACATTATACAGAATAATATTTTTACAAACTTAATGAAAATCAACTTTAAAACATCTAAAACTAAATCTATTACTGTGTATGTATAGAGATTTATCAGGCTCGACTAAAGTATTGCCTAATTATTACTATATTACATACACAATAATAAAATTAAAGTGTATAACACTTTGAAAGTCAAAAAGAAATCGAATTGAAGATGAGAATCGACTTAGCAAACCCAACTTATAATTTAGCCTTAAAATTAAGCAGCTAATCAAAATTCCACAATAATAATAGCATTAGTTTGTATGTAACACAATAAGTTACATATATCAATCGAGCATGACTACTTACGAGTAGTTCAACATGGAAATAATTATCCCTATGGAATTTATTAAAATAAAGTAGTATACTTACTTATTCAGATATATAGATTTACTCTGCGGTGTTCATTGAATCTAATTACCAACTTCCTTTTAATATTTTTTTTTATTAGAACATTTTGTAAGACAAGATACTAGAAATTTTAAATAAAAAATAAACATTTATGTAGGTAAATAAACATATATTCGTATGTATGTACGTAATGTATAAAAGCATAATTACAGTATGTAGATAATGTATGACTGCTTTAAGAATCAGAACAAATTTAGCATTTACCCTATTTTTCATGAATAAAATCTCTTCAATTTGTAAAATTTCATTATAAGCCATTTGTTACTATTTTACGTTCAATTTATGATATCCTACATATGTATGTATATGTGTATGTAGGTCCGTTATGTAGGCTTTGTTTAAACGCATCTCTTCACTAAAAATAATAACAAGTTTAAAAACATTATAATATGACCATAATAACATTAACAATAACCTTAATAAGTTCATTCATTATGGAATGAATGTTCTGAGCAAATTCTATACTTATATACATGCATATATGTACATACGTATATATATGTATATATACATACACATGTTTCTACATTTTTAAATCTCAATAATATTATAATTTTAACTTAAAGTCTAATTTCTCTATTATTATTCTCTAGCATGGGAAATTTTAGTTTCATAAAATAAATTTTGTTAGACTGCATATAGAATTCTCAAATTACAATTGTCCTTACAAATATTAAAGCATCGTTTTCTTAAACTAATATAATAAAAGAAGAAAATTAAAATGAAACGATTTCTCATTTCTAGCAACTTTTTAGAATTTATTGAGATTTTCAATATTATTCCCTTTCAATGGATTTGATTTCTTCTATATATTGTTCTACTATTTTCATAAACATACTTATGTACCCACATGTATGAAATATATCCTTAAAAATCCTTAAAAATCATTGTAACATAATATAAGAGTGAGTGCATTTTGTAAGTAATTCAAAATTATTAATTTAGAAATATTCGCAATGCATCCTGTTTAAAAATTTTACGAAAAATTTATTTTAATTTTTTCAACTTGATACCTTAAAGTACGCGCTCTTTACTTCCTTATCTCTTAATAGAAATTTTTACAGTTTGGTATTCTTCTGTTATTTTTTGTTTTTTTCATTTTTATCACCTAAAATTTTATATGCGATTTTCTTTCAGTCTGTAATAAAATACAAAAAAAAAAAACAAAAAGCAAAAATTTGTTCAACTTTTGAAATTTTTCCCTAAGTTCTTTTATTCATTTGCAAATGACAGTATAACACCATTAAATCCGAATAAATTCAACTTTTATTTAAAAAGCAAATGGAAAATTATTTTATCTCCTTACAATTTATTATAAAAAAAAATCTTTAAGAATTTTAATTTCACTTCAAATGTTTGGCTCGGGGAGGGGGGGGGGGGTGAGGGTAAGTAATAATGAAAATATTATACGTATAAAAAATATTTGCCGTTTTATTTTATAAAGAAACACAAAATCAAATAACAAAAAAAAAATTATGTTAGCCTGGTAAAATTGATCAGTTTGAGGCGTATCTAGGGCGTGGTGGATAACCAAACAAACAAACAAAAACATATATTCTAAAATTTTAAATTTCACTTTTTAAAAATCTTCTTTTGGCATTAAAACAATTTTATTATACAAAATAAAACTTATTCTAACTCTCTTATATAAAATAATATAAAATTAATATTATAAAAAAAATATAAATAATTAAAATGACCTTTCATCAAAGAAATATGTATGTGCGTATGTATGTACATTTATTCTAGTATACACCATTTCACCATTATAAATAAAATTTGGTATATGGTAGGTATTTAAATCTGGATAAAAGAGGAAACCTTCTTTATAAATTGTGTGTCAATTCAGCTATCAAATGATTTTGTTTTATATAAAATAAAATAACACCCCCATCAAATATTATCTACCATCCTACATGTGTACATACAAACATACATATTTATATTAATTGTATTCAGTTAATCCTGTTGACATTAACAAACAAACTATGTATACCATAATATATTATTTATATATTTTATTAGAAAATTTAATAGAATTGTAAAAATTTGAAAAGTAAAATTGAAGCCCCCCCCCCCCTCCGTATCGTAGTTTCGGAATAGCAACTTGTGTTTTGAATAAAATTTGCAATTTTCCTTATAACTAAAATTTTAGGGATTTTCCAATTTAATGCATAATTGAATGTTTGAATAGAGAGTTTTTTGTTTTTTTTTTCTGTGTGGCATACAGTACATACATACCAACAAACTCACATATAAAGTAAATTGTTATACTGATAAAAATTAAGGGAATATCAAAAATCTAGCCAACCAATAATTTTTTTTTTGTTTGCCCTTTTTCATATGATAAACAATGAAATGTAATACCTACATACAACAGTTAGAATATAAAATGTTACAATGTTTTTTCCTTAAGGGGTGGAATTTTCTTTTATAATATTTTTTTAACAATATAACAGTAAAGGAATATACTTATAATTATATGCAAAAAAAAAAAGAGTAGATTCATATAGAAAATACAATAATAGTTTTGTGAATAAGAAATTTTACTTACACTTACTTAATAGTACGTTAATACTTTTATATTATTGTTATACTTATGAAGTTAAAGTTATATTTACATTTGTATATGCACATACCAACATACATTGACATTATTGCGAACTTCATGAAAATTTTAGTTTTCTTTCTTTTTTTTGAAAGATGTGGCAAACAAAAGTGCGTACTTATAAATAGACCACCACTTTTTATGTATCTGTTATAACAACAACAACAACAAAAAAGAAAGGGATAGATTTGTTCTTTTTGATTATTAATTTGAAAAATCCTACTCGCTAAAGAATGAACTATTTCAATATGAATGTATATAAGTTTGTACATTTGTATATATGACAGAATATAGGTTTTGATTTAGTTTTCAAAATTTAATAATTTCATTTTCTTATTTTTTTTTTTACGATAATGAGGAAGTACTTATAGAGTTTCTGCGAAAAGACGAAAATCTCTTATACAAACATATATACATAAATATAACATTTATTGAAAATGTTTTAAAGCATGAATATACTCCCCTATTTTAAAGCAAATAATCTTAGTTTCCGTATAATTTATCTGATAATGGGAAATTTAAGAAATTCTTCTGATTGAACAGGTATTTGATTAATATGCACATACATATGTATTTCAAATGAAATTCATCAGGTGTTTGGCAACATTTTAGTTATTGGGCAACAATTTAACTGTTGGGCTTTTTGTTTATGAACACGTACATATACTGTATATATACATATATATAAAACTAGGAATACTAAATGGTGTCAATAATTTCCACTGTGTACACAAGTTTATATTATTATTCTGAAAATAGTGATAAATTTTTATTCTTTATTCAAAAACTGATATTAGTGTCTTCAATAAAAAATCCAGATTGATTTCCTAAAATTAAATTCAAATTTAAACCTTAATTAAGGTATTTTATTCATTTAATATTTTAATTCTCTTTTACCTGTGATTTTGAATATTCATTTTATATATAATTTATATCTCATTTCAATAAAGCAGATAAATGTGGTAAAACTGCAGCGCTACTACGTTTAACTGTGCAATGTAGACTGAGACTGTTATATGAGTTGTATTTATTGACATTGCATTACTGCTATATGGATTTTATTTATTGACATTGTTTAACTGTTATATTGATATTATCATTACTCTCACATCATCATTATCATCGACACCTATACAACGGACTACATAAAATCTGTAACAAATTTTGTATATTTTTCATGTTTCCGTTCAAAAAAACTTCATTTAATGTTAGGGTGGAAACATGATACTCCCTTTTTATAACATGTATTAAATAAACCTACCGTATATAGATAGCAACTTTTTCTGTTTTTATTGTATAAACACACCAAAAACAACAACAAAACGCAAATATTATACACTTTTAAAAGAAAAAAAATCAAAATTCACAAAAAAAACAAGCAATTTCATTGTTAACCATCATCACCTAACAAAACAAATGAGCAAATAAGAGAAAAAAAAGGGAATGAATGTAAAAAAGAAATTTACAAAGTCGGCAAAAGGCAAAAAACAGTAAAGTGTGGCTGTTGTGTAAAAGAGAAACTCAGATGTTGGATGCATGTGTGTACAAAATAAAATACGGAAAAATAATACAATAGAGCAAAAACATGAAATCGAATAGGATGTAAGAATTTTAAAGAACAAAAGTTTGATGATTTTTGAAAAATTATGAATAAAATCACTAGTATGGCTACAATGTGTACATGCCTATAGCTTTTTGTTTTTATACACTTATATAAGGGAGGTAAAACAAGAAACAACAGAACGAATAGCATTCGTTTTTATTGAACAACAATTTAATTTGATACCACAAAAATAATATCGATTAGATTAAAAAAAAATTCTTATATTGATTATTTTCTGTATGTTAAATTAAAGACTTGGTATCAAACAAAATTGTGGCTTGAGAATATGTGCATTAGAAAGAGAAACAGATATTGTACTAATCACATAGTGGGAACGACTTTATCTGTTTTCCTTTATAAAAATTATTATCAGTTCTACAAGTTTCAAACCTGAATTTCTTATATCTGAAACAAATATCGTATTTTTTTTTTTGTTAACACATGTGTGACCGATCCGTTTTTTCAATAAGTTGCTACATATACAAATGTAAATTTAATAATATGTAATTAAATTGCAAATATAATTTATAAAGGACGCCAGACTTGCTTGGAATGTTTATTAATTAGCAAATGTTGCAAATATGACTTAACTAACAAGACTAGCGAGTCTACATCTTTTATAACAATTTGTTGTAAAACAAAATATTCCATTATGAATTCAAATTCAATTCGCAATTTCGCATGTTCGTTCAGTTTTTCTAGTTGACTCTCGAACGAGTTTTAATTTTATTTTAATAATCATTTGTGTTGCGTTGCGATAACACATTATTAAAATATTATTTGTATACTTTGTTCCGCTATAAAAAGTGCTTCAATTTCAAGCGAACGTAAAAACTTTAGTCGTCTTCTTCAAAGTGTATGTTAGTAATTAGGTTATCATAAATTACTAGCACGCAAAAGTTTCTTATTTAAAGTAAAATTGTTAACACACACAAATAACATTACATAAACTATATTGGTAGAATGTATTGTACGTCATAATACGATTTTACCATTTCATTTTTCAAGCGATTTCTAGCTGAGTATAGTTGTGTTGTATTGTGTTTGATTAGCTAGAATGAAATATTAAAAATGTTGTTATAATTATTGTTCGTTCCGTGAACAGCCTAGCTGTTATGTATATTAAAGTACAGCTACATGTGGATGTATAAAATATACATACATAATATATATTAGCATTAACAATATGAAAGAATGGAGTATAGATGTAGTGTTGTACTTACAGAAAGAATAGTAAATGCATTATTTTAAAGTGAATTATTGCAAATAAACCAAATGATAATATATATATATATATATCTATAAATACATACATATATGTATATATTTAAGTGAACAATTTAAATTATATACATAAAATGTACTTAAACAATAATAACATTTGCGTTAATATTAACATTTTAATAAATGTAAATTTTTTTAATACCCTTCAAAATTTTGTTACACTACACTGTTGTCGTATGAATGTATTCATACCATTTACTTCCATTCAATTTGCTGCTACATAAAATACACAAAACAAAATAAGGGGAAGAAAATAAAATAATTTTTAATAATAATTTTAACTTCAATTATTTCTGACAACCTAATATCAATGTCTGTTTTCAAACCAAGGACATTGCCATGTCATTTTTAACACAATTGAAAAAACAACAAAAACTATTATATTTTAACAGATAAAACAGCAACGTAGCCTGAGAAACCACAAAAAATTTAAAATAGGAAAAAATTTTGTATAGACAAGCAAGTAACCTGCATACCATATTCATTATCTGTAAGTTTTGTGCCACTGACATTCAATATTTATAACAATATGATGGGGTACTGTATTGTAGCCAGCATACAAGTAAAAAAATTTTTTATGCATATTTCTTCTAGCTTTCATGAAAACTAAATTAATGTGGCTCGTCTTGGCACTACCCAAATTCTTTCAGTATTCAACAACAAGAAATTTAATGCTTAAAAGAAAGAATGAAACAAACATATTATATATTTTTCTGCTTTTTTTCTTTCTGATTGTGTTGAATTAAAGTGATTTTGCTTTCCTAACACACATTCTTACTAAGTTTGATAGTGCAGAAATCATGCCATGATAAAAATTTAATGTTTCATATTTCAGCCTATTCTTGTTATTGTTTTCAATACTGTAATTTTATTATTACTCTCAATTATATTAAAAATTTGGAGAAATAACTGGTACATGTTATATATTATATTTGTCTCAGTTGTTTTTCTACTTTAAGGAAATCTAATTGAGTAATTATTTGTAATATAACTCAAGGAAAACTCAATAAAACAATATGAAATTTTTAACTTTCTCAAATATATTTTAATAAAACCAAAAATTTACCGTTTTAAATATTAAAGTTTCTAGAGTTTTGCAACAATCATTCCACATGTTTCAAAATCATAACGCCATTGTAATACTTTTACTCTCTGATTGTCATAGCCTTCTATAAATATGCAAATACATCTCACTCACGAGTGAAATGTTTTTTATTTCAGTTTAACATTTGTCAACACAGCCATAAGCACATGTATATTTCTATTCCTCTATTCCTCTTGTATCATATTATTATTACTTATATTTCTGTCTCATTTTTCTCAACTACTCATATTCATTCTTCTTTTACTTAAGAATTATTAAAACTACATGTTATTTGAAAAAAAAAGAAAAGATATTTACTTTCATACATTTATGATTGCCTAGTTAACGGCTAGCCAAAGGTACGAACAAGAAAATGAAAGTGGAACCGAAATAGCCTGCCTGTCTCTCTAAATTCCGACCGAGAATAAATATTATTATTATTATTTTCAGAAAACTACCATGTATTTTCAGAAATATAATATGAAAAAAATTATTTTGTAGAAATTAAGATAAAGCAAAAACAGTAAAAGAATTGACTCTGCATTAGCGACAGCAGCACACTGTATTGTTAAACAGCCAACTTAACTCACTAACTACTAACTAAAGAACAAACAAACATAACCAAAGTGTTCTGCCACTGAAAAAATTTATTTTGGTTCAAAAATCACATGACATTTTTTGTTTGTTCTTAGTTAATTTTGAGTCTTAATATTTTCATTACTGCTTCCCCAAAAACAAGAGATTACAATTTGAAGTCAGCCACACTAATCACGTTGCTTTTTTATAGTATGTACATACATACATTAGCATCTGAGTACATTGAATAAGGTAAAGAACATTAAAGTGCAGCTAGTACAGAAATGTATGAGAACGTACGTAAATGTATAAGGAGTTAGTATGCAATATTAAATTTGAACTATGTACATTGCAATCACATACATACATACATTTTTATGCACATTTGGGTACTCGGCTCATTTTTAATGGAACTTGAAAGTTGTTATATTGATTGACTTCATCACATTGTATTAAATAAACTGTACGAATTGTAAATACGAATAGCCAATTTCGAAATCATAAATAACATTTAACAGCAGAATTATAGGTTAATTAATCTATAGTACCCAATTTTTAGATTTCATTCAATTTAATATTTTATAACTATAAACATACTAAATGTATAAATTTATTAAATCCACACCCTAAGCTATACAATATAATAGATATGTACAAATATAATACAAATTTTTAATGGGGTGTTGCCATTTGTAGTTCTTGTACCCATATTTTACTTTCAAAAAATGCCTACTAGTCAACATTTTTTTATGATTTTCTAAAATACTGTATGACGTAATCTTGTTGTATTTGTATGTTTTATGGGGTATTTTTCGTTGACGGTATATATCTATACCTGCTTTCTACATACATATTATTTATATTGTATTAATATTACATTACTCTGTACTAAAGTATATTTACTCTATTTATATCCACCAACAAAAAAAAAACAGTTGTTATTTAACTTGCTTTCTCTTTCATACTAATCCAACTTTTACCATTTCCTAACTAAAAAATTCTACTGGTTTCGAGAAAGAGCAAGGATGGGAGCTTATAAAAGTCAAGGCAGCTAATTTTTTCCAATGCCATTTTAAATTTTATTTTTAATTTTTTTTCCGCTTTTATACCCGATTCTAATATAAACATATGTTCATGTGTATGACGTTCGTGTATAATTTTAATGTATGATAATTACTTATCTATAACAATAATTATTGTATTGAACGAGGTCAGTAAATAATAATATAATTTATGTATATACAATTTCTTATGAGGGAACGGGTATAAATGGAATCATAAAATAAGCTTTAAGAAAAGAAATCATAAAAACATGAAATACTAAATGTCACTCATGTATGTGTATGAGTTTGAACATAATATGTTGTACATAGTATATACAACATATTCCATCTTAAAATATTCGTCTTTTCGAAGCATAAACATACTTAATTTGCATACATATACATATGTACATATATTGTGTAGAATTTCGCAAAAAAAAATCGTAAAGTATTTTAAAAATTAACCTTTAAGATTTTCATATTAAAGCGTTTCATACAGTCGTTAAAATGTATGCAGAGATATGTATGTACAAACAAATAAAAGTGTTGTACATTATACTTACATTTGTATCTATTTTTAAGTATGTACAGGTATCCCTCGTATAACACGGTTAATTGGTTCCGTGTTATATCGAAACCGTGGTATACGAGGTTTTTAAAAAGATAACAAATTATGTACATAATATTGTTAGGTACAATAAATAACGTAATTACATCAATTCAAGAAAATTTTTTTGTCCGTGTAATATCGAGACCGTGTTATATAAAAACCGTGTTGTATCGAAACCGTGTTAAACGAGACTGTAAAACTAATGTATTTTCCGTGTAATATCGAAAACATGCTCCGTGTTATATCGAGAGGTAAATTTTAGAAAATCTGAAATTTCATAAAAAAATTAATGAAAAACTTATTAACTTTATTTTTTTAATATAAATAAATAATAAATTCAATCATAAGTAATAACGAACAAAAATAAAAATATAAATTCATAATGTATAAATCGTAATGAAACAATTTCATTAGATTAATTTGAATCATCGCTGTCATCAAAAATGACCCGTGACTTAGTATTAATTTTTTTCATATTTGCTTGAAAATCCTCGTCACTAGTTATTTCTTCATCAGATGAAGCAGCTACAAAATCAGATTGCAACTGGGCCAAAACTTCTCTATAAGGACCCAAGCAACTTCTGAGATCTCTTTTAAATTACGACATTTATATCTCGCTTTCTGCTCACACGTTTTGCACCTTGCGAGCAACCAGCGGCCACATTTTGTCTGATTTGACTTTCATTTTTTAAAATAGTTCTAATAGTAATTTCGTTCAAATTTAAGGATTTCGCAATTGTTGCGTTTTTTTCTCCAGACTGTTTACGATTCAAAATTTTTATTTTCGTATCGAGGGAAATAAATTTTCGTTTAAATATTTGTTTCTTGATTTTGCCAGACATTATCTAAATTTAAGGTTAAATAAAATATAGATTAAGTGCGAATTGTGACATTTAAGCTTGAATAATATTACCTTGAATTGAAATTATTATAAATTGTTTTATACAAAGACAAGCACTCTAGAGAAAGTTATTTTATTATTCACTTTGTATGTATACTTTAACAAAACATAAAGGATTAACGTTATTCTATTTATTTAATTTTTTATAAATACCACTTTTAATTATGTAGATAAGAATTAATTAAAATATTTGACATTAATATTTTCCTTTAGTTAGTTGAAACTTGAACGATCTTTCTTTATCAAAGTGAAAAACACAAGTGGCTTGACAGAGAATATAAATTATTCAAGTACATATTACGAAATGTATTTTGTATGTTTAAGTATTTGTTATTATTTTTAGGGGAAATCCCATTTTTGTTGTGTTGAATATCAAAATTTAAAAAAAAATTTCCGTGTAATATCGAAAATCGTGTTAAAAAAGTCGCAAATTTTATACCGTGTAATATCGAAAACGTGTTATACAAGTGCCGTGTTATACGAGGGATACCTGTACCTTGAAATAACAAAAATTCTGTCAGCCGTGGTATGGTACAGTAAATTTTTTTACTCAAAACTTTGCTTTAGTAGCAAAATGTATGTAGGTACTCGTATATGTATACATTTATAATATGTTTGTATAACATTATGATTCTAAAATGCTTATTTCAACTTAATTTGTCTTTCTTCCTGGATATACTTGATTGCCTGGTAGTTTAGTGAGTCACATAAAGCGATGTTTTGCAATTTCACCAATTGAGTGAGTTGTTTTTGTTTTTGTTCCTGATATTTTTGCTTTTAGTCGAGTTAAAATTTTGAAAACACGCTATCATTTTGATATGATATTTTCGAAAATGTTTGTTTGTTTTGAAAGAAAAAAATTGATCTCATTTTATAGTTTTCGAACATTATATGAAATTAAAATTCGAATCAAATAATGTAGTGGGAAAACATATTGTTGTCTTGTGGTATTATACACCCCAAAATAATTTTTTAATAAATATGAATTCAGAAAGATGGGCGTTTAGGCTTACATGTTTTGAATATAAAGTTGTACATGTAAATTTGTACAATAATAACATAATAAGTATGTAAATGGAAATTGTAATAATTGACATACATACACATGTATGTATGTACTTAACACTGGAATTATACACAAGTTCTCTAAATTATATTATCAAATGTAAGTTACACTTTGTTAGTTGAGCAATGTTTGTTCTTATAATTTCTGTTGTAATACATTTTGACAAAACAAATAACTTTTGTATTCACAATATTCATGTTACTTGATTACTTGCATAAAAATTAACTTAAATTTAACAGAAAATCTTTTAAATTAAGTGAAAATTTTCAAATTAAAAATTCCAAATTTTTGAAATTCTACAATTATTACTCCAAGTGAAATCTTGTTTGTAAAAATTTTATTATTGTTGGCTACCTTTTACAATTAAGTATTTACACTACTGGTACGACATACATACATACAATTTGTTTTTGTACCAATTGAATGAAGTTTCATTTAAAAACTCATTTTATTACCCCATATTATATGTAAAAACACTCGTTTCATAAAAATAATAAAAACACAAAAATAATTTCTTTTGAATAAAAACTATCATGACATAATGTTGCTATTGCGCGCTTCGTATCATTCAAATTTTATACATAAATAAAAAAGATTTTTTCATTTCAAATATAAATTTTTATAAAAATTTCCTTTCTATAAATTCCTGCTTTCCTATTATACCCGGGTGGAATTTACGCGCGAAACTTGTATCATCTCGCTTTGTTAATAAAATTTTAATAAAAATTTTTTTGAACTTTTTTTCTCTTCTTCCTTTGTTTTACAGCGTCGTCGCTTGAAACGAAATAAACATAGTGTTGTGTTGCTTTAATATTATTTTCGCCCAAAAATGTTGTGTAGTAGGTAATAAGAGAAAAGAAAAAAACACAATTTTTGTATGATGAATAAAAATTTTCAAATTACCATTATATTTAATAAGTGAGAAAGAGACATGTTTTCAAATTTCATACTTAGTTTCTATTTTAGGAGAGGAGTTGTCAGAACGGAATTGCCAACATGTAAAATATATAAAAAGTAACATTGTTTGATTTTGTAATTGTGTAATGGTTTCTTTTTAATTAAATGTTGCTTGTATTAAGGTGCTGGTGGACATACAATTTGTAATTTTGCAATTACTACTTCATTGTAAAGCGCGCACATCTAAAGCAACTAAAAAATATTGCTTCAATTCAAATCGATTGCGTTAACTAAAAATTGCAATCAGTTTGTAAAAATTTAGAAATTGTTTGATTACTTGATTGTAAGCGATTATGAATTTATATGGAATTCAAATGTGTAATCAAACGGTTTCAAAACTAAAAATTGCGTATCTACTAGAGATCAATGTGTTAAAATTGCTGCAACTTAGTCTTTTAAAATTTTCTTTTAAATTCATTTAAGAACAATTCAATTTCAAAAATGAATTATTAAAAAAAAAAACAAAATTGCTGGCAACTCTGACAATATTATTTGAAAAATGGCAACAAATGTTTGTCTATATAGAGAATTTGTTTTAACTAGCAGTTTCCATGCGATAAAAATACGGCCATTTTTTTTTTTTCATAATTAAATTTTTCATTGAATGATGCGCAAACCCTGACCTAGACAACACTTAACGGGGTAACATGAAAATATAGAAGGTAATTTTTGTCATTATGTTTGTTATACATAATGTATATTATAGTTTCATACAGAGATTTCATTGTTAATAATATTATACATTCAAAATGTATTCATGCATCAGTGTGTAATATGCATGTACATACTTAATACTAGTTAACATAGTCGAAAATATAACGAATGAGGGAAATAACGACTACACAGCAACAAAAAATTGTTTCTGCTTGAAATTTTAATGATATACTTGCACTTGTGTTTACAAGTGTGTTTTGTATGAATTGAATATGCAAATGGAATAATTAACATTGCAGTGGGGGGGTATTATGAAAATGACTGGTAAAATATACCCATAAGATGTAATTATGCACATACTTATTTTTCCTGATTATATTGAAATTAGGTCGTTATAACAATAGCTTCTTAATTATTACTTTGAAAAAATTGTGGAAAATTAGTTTATCTACAATATTTTTGTACATAAATACTTATGTTCCTGTAGATAGTATATAACTATAGGTATACACTATCTTACACTTATTTATGTAAATTTATATTTTTAGGGTGAATTTCCTTGTAATATACTAGTATGTACAAATAATTCATTTGTTTGTAGATGGATGCGAATATTTAACGGATGTTATTGAATTGAGTAAAAAAAATTTCAATTCCGGCAATTTTTACGTTACTTTACGTACAACAATGGTATATATACGTATATATACTTATACATATGTAAATATGTATAGAGACCAAATTTCTTTCACAATTTTGTATGACAGAATAAAAAAAAAAAATAAAATGTCTATTGAAAGCAACAAAAATTTTCAACATAATTTTTTTTGTGTATGTTTTTTTTTTGTTTTTGTTGTTAGTTTTACTTTATGTTTGTTAAATTTTTTTTTCTCGAATGCGATTTTGATCTTGGTTAGAGATTTCGGGGAAAACTTAGGTGCGTCTTTTCCTGTGTCCCTAATAATATTGATTTATTAGCAATGGCGGAGAACCAACACACAAAGAAAAAATTAATGTGTTAGAGAGTAAGTAGGAAAGAAAGCTCTTTTTCTTTTTATAGTTTGCTTTTTTTTTGTTTGATTCAAACATTTTTTTTTTTTTATTTTTTATGTTTAACAAAATCAATTCTATATGAAAAGAATCGCTGCTGATAGAATATTGAGAAAAATAAATATGGGTTTCTTTCTCCTTATCTGTTGTTTGAATGTATATAAATGCAAACATACATTCTTGTATTCGTATATGTTCATACTTATGTATATATTTACTTACAAATAAAAATTAAAAATTTTTACAATATCAAGCAGAAACTCGACGATTTAATAATGACGTTGTAACCGGAAATTGAGTCTGTAAATTTTTAAGTGCGTGGTGGTGTTATTTATAAAATCGGAAATTCGCTTTTAATTTGATTTTTAATTAATTACATAGAGGGTGTATGTTAATTAAAAATTTTAGTAAACTGAGCGAAAAATATTATTAATACTTCAAGAGTAACTGCTTGAAGTTCTACAATAATTGCATTGAATTCTCTTTAAACGCTCTTTAATTGCATGAAATCGTTCGATGTTAGAAAGTACAATTTTTTCGGGGAACTAACTCGCATTGTATTAATAAATATGTATGTAAATTATTTCTATAAGGTACCGATTTATTTATTGTATGTTCATACATACATAATTGCTGTAATTGCATACATACATATATGTATGTTTGTAGTTGATATTTTAAAATCCCATTAAAATTTTATCAGAATCTTATAGAAATTAATAATGTTTCACTGAATGTAAAATAAAATTTGCTCTTATTTAAAATATAATTAACTAAATTTTTAATAATAATGAATTAGGGTCTATAAATCATATTAATTGCAAATTATTGTTAGAGATTTGGTAATGCAATATTCGCTTGCATTTCAAACTTAGAACTTAAATAACTTAGACCACAGAAAGAACACAGCTGCAAAAATTACACTTTTGACAATAAAATGAAAATAAGTTTACTTGTTATTACTTTAATAACATTTTTTAAAAGAAACTAACTATTCTAATAAATCCTCCAAATCCGACATTATTTAATTTTAAATACAATACAAAAAGAGTTTCCATAGCAGTTGAATCAAACTCAGTTGTTGAGCGTATATCTTAAATATCTTAATTTGCAGTTGTAGTTATAAAACAAACTACAAAAATAGTACCGAATTATCAAATACATTTACTCGGCAGCATGTGCTCTACTTTATTGCCAAACATATTACACATTAATTAGTACTAAGTTAGAACTGAGTTATCAAAAATACATTTGTATTATGATGAAAATCTGCAGAACATGTTTGATATATAAAAATTGTACACAATCATATTTTATATTGTTATAAAATATAAAAATTCATCAAAAGAAAATTGAAGTAGATCACGTTGTATAGAGAAAAAAGTTATGTATACATATATATTTATTTGTAAACGTACATTTTTGTATTAAATCATTCACAATTTTTAGTATAACTTATTTGATGCACAAACTGCTATATTTTATGCGACCTTAATCAATATATTAAAATAAATAAAATTAAAACGAAATTAAGAAAAAAAAAAACTTAAAATAACGTTAGTAATTTTGTTTTTTTTTTTTTTTTTATCCCCAAGTTCTTCTACAACTTAAAGTCTCTTTTCTTTTAATTTAAGCATTAATATTGAACTTGTCTTTAATACAGATTGTTTTTTCCCAGTATTTTTTTTTTTTACCATTATGGCATTATCATACTGGTATGCACATTACAACTTCACAAAAATACTATATTATAAGAGTCGAATACGAAAAGTGTATAACAATATACATACTTTAATCTATATTATAACAGGAAATTGTTGACTGACACATTTCAATCATATATCAATTTACAACAGTTTGCTCTCATACATGTATGCACAAATTTAATTTTCTTCACTCTAGTAAACAGAAACATAATAAAGATTTCAGTATGAAATCTTTTCCTTTTGTGTTATACATACATGTTTGTCAGTATAATACAGCTGATTTATACTTTACAATAATAAAGTATAAAAAAAAAACAAACTTTTTAAATTTTATTTTCTTTATAAATAAAATAAAACAAACAAAAATATTTAAAAAAAAAAATATAATAAAATTAAAACAAAACAAATTTCTACTGGGAAATCATCATTTTTCATGTAAAACAATAATTTTTTTTTTGTTAGTATCTAAATTGTGTATATTAGTAGCTAGTGGCTAGAGGAGCTACTTAGTTAGCAAGCACACATTTTTCTTATTTATTTCAGTTTTTCTTCTTTATTTCAAAGAAAAGATATCGCATTTTCCCCACCAAAAAGCAAAAAAATAAAAAAAAAAACATAATAATAAAGAAATCAGAAATTTGTAATAATAAATAAGAATAACACTGTAATAAAAAATAAACTTTATAAATATAACAATATACAAGTATATGTATGTATTGTATGTACATACATATATATTAAGTATAGCAAGAGGTACACTTATATTTTATGCACTTCCATAGAGTTAAGCTTTTCATGCTCACCCAAAATCATTGTTGTATGATTAACATGTTAAATGTTATGCTTTCGTGTTTTTGTTAATAACAAAATAAATGTAAAATAATTACATAATATTAAATAATACTGTTATACTATTCAGATAATAATAGAACCATACAAAGTTCTCATAAATTATAGAAAAAAACTTGACAGACTCTGCATTAATAATTCACCACACGAATAATAACATACATACATGTGTTTTAGGGGTTTTTGAAATTATTATGCTATGTTAAGTATAATGTATGTACGTTACAAGCGCCCCCTCAAGAAACTTAACATTGGTGTCTTATTTAATAAAAAAAACTCAAAAATAAATAAAATGAGTAACAATTGGAGTGATAAAATTTTTTAATGGTAAAAATTTTAAAAATTTACTGACGTAACAAAGAGACTTAGTTTAAAAAAAGTGTTATATTAAATTGTTAAACTCTAAAACCAGTAGGAGTATTAATTCACAATTTTTTAATACAATATTATACATAATTGTGAATTTGAGCATATTGTAATTTAAAATTAGTACACTATTGGATAATTATCAATTGAAGAGAGGTTATCTAACATTTTCACGAAAATCGAACTTTTCGTATAGAACATAATTAAATTTCATATATTTTTAACTGTGATTACTCTTATAGCTAGAAACTTAATAGAAGACAAAATTAACAGTGCACATAGGAGATAAATAACAAAAAAATTAATAATTTTACAATTTGTTAATGAAAAAATGTATCACAATGCAAATGTAAGTTAAGTCCTTTGTCCACTTAGGTAGTATGTATTTACTAAGAGAAGAAAGTATGTACATAATGTAATGCCAATGTACTGTCCAGTCTAAAAGTCTAGTTTAAATAACACTATCATAAACCCTTACAGAATGTTATCAGTCTAATATTTTTAGAAGAAATTAACATTTGTATATGTGTGTATGTAAAAATATTTAAACCCTTTTAAATTTTGTCTCCAATTTCCTGTAAGCTTTCAATGATTATTACTGTATAGTTTCTTAAGAGCTTTTCTCATTTTGTCTCAATTACCTTATGTACATATATTTTATATGTTTGCTTATGTATGTTTTGCCGCATTCTTTTTTGGCCATATTGTTATACGACTTTGCTATTGTGTTATCTACAGTAATAGTAACAATATTCATAAAGCTCTGTAATAAAAAACAAAAGTAAATTTTTACTGCATAAAATTTTTTTTTTTGTTTTTTTTTTATTATTATTACTTTTTGAATTTATTTTGGAACGGTTAACCGGTAATATTATATTGAGTAAAATTACAAAAATTAAAATGAGAATAATGAGAAGAAAACAACCAAAACAAAAATTAAAAACCTGAATCAGATGAAGGTAAAAATTTTTTATTTGTTTTGTGCTTTTTTTTTCTCAATTTTTGTTCTGATTTTTCTTTTTTATTCGTGTATATTTAGCGGATACGCGATTTTTAAATTACATTAAAAAATGAACCTACTTACATTATAAAATTTTTTTTGTATATATAACCTTCTCTTTGGCTCTTTGGTTTTATCTTGTTTGCTTGATTGTTTTCTTAACGCTTTTTTAAATATTTTTTGTCTTTTGTTTGTCTCGTTATTCTTTACTCTTTTGTTATCTTATATATACGACTGTTTTTGTATGTAGGTATGTATGCTTACAAGTATTTTACCTAAATGTATAATGATATACTAGCTATTAGTACTGTGTGTATATCAGTATGTAGATATGGGGTTGTGGTTATATGTAGGTGTGTAATTTTTATGCATACAAAATTAATATTATTTAAAGTTAAGGTTATATTTTAAATAATAAAAAAGAAAAATAAAAAAAAAAGAGAAAATAAAAAGCATAACCATGTGATTTTGTTTTTGTTTTTGTTGTTTTTTTTTTTACATTATTGTGAATTTCTTGATTTTGTTTTTATTATTTTTCATTTTATATTGTTATTTTTATTGTTGTTTTTTAAGTTCTGTTTAAAAAAATTTTTCTTTATTTTGTAGGTACCTTATTTTCTTGTGAATTATTATGAACGCCTGGCAAAAGTAGAGCATTTATTGTACAATACTACCGCATTTGACAGGTGAAAAAAATCTAAATAATTTTTTTTTTGTTTGTAAAAAGAAAATAAAGTAAAAGTGGTAGGTGAAAAAAAAAAACACTATTAAAGTTAATCAAAATTTTTGTTTGCCCTAAAATTTTATTTCAAAAATTCACTTACTTACGATACGAATTTTTCTTTAAATTTATTTTGTTATACACGCTTTTTACTGTATTAGTTTAGTTTTTGTGGTGATCTCACAGTTAAAGAGGGGGATAATTTTAAAGGTTAACAAAAATATAAAAACAGAGATGGGAAGTATGAGAAAAATGTAAGAGTCAAATTATATGCATAACTATGGTGTCTATTTATTTCACTATTTGGTACAGAATAAATTCAAAAAGTATTCTCAAATCTGAACGGTCTACTGCATAAGCTTTAAATTGCAACAAAATAAATAACAGATGACTGACAATGTTGACTCCTTTGAATAAATGTTAAGTGGTTCCTTATGGGAAATGTTTACTATAGGATTTCTTAAAGAAATTTCAAACGAAATGTTAAAATTAATAAAAATATATTAAGCGCAAGCAAAAATATGGTATTTAAACCCTAGCCCTAGGACTTACGGGGAGCATATATTGTGGCAGAAAAAAAATAACGGTAAAAAAATACTCTATTAACACTGTTAAGCCTGTAAAAGAGCGAAACATAATATAATTTTTTTGTTTCTCCGAATTCCAATAAAAAATTATATACTTGCTTTAAAAGTTTTAATAATTTGTTGGTAGTTTTACTCTTTCTTCTCTTAAGGGTAAGAAAGGGCCGCTTTTTTATACTGTAATAAGTTACATTACGATTTACAGTCCTATGGATTTTACTCATCTCTATTCTCTACAATTATAAATATATTTTAATATACTTGTGCACATACATATTAAAACTTTTATAATTATGAACGTACATACATATGTGCAATTGTAAACTTAATTCTGATGAAAATAATATAAATAACGAGGTTACTCTGTACTAAATCTGAATAAGTATATAAGACACCTCTTTAAATGTAAAAAAATCACCCAATTTTAGAATTCCCTTGTATACAGATTGAACTGTGTATGTTTGTATATCCAAAATTTTTGTTACATATTTCTCACAATAGTGTTGAATTTTGTTTTAATTATTTATAATAATTTTGTATTTGCGTCAACAGTATACGTTACGTTCATGATAATGTTATGTCAATCGTTAATACACATTAAATGTTTGCATTTTTACATATTAATACATTCTTTTAGCATTAAGCATTATTAAATAATATATATTCTTAATATTATATAATCTGTCTGTCTAATTTAATTATTATCTAAATAGCAATCAAATTCTGTTATAATTATTACAATTTACAAAATGTTAATGGAAGTAACAATAGAATTAATAATTTCTTTCTAGTCTCTTAATATTTATTACAGTTTGATTTCTTACAGATGACATATTTATTTTCTGAAACTTTCCTTCATAAATACATAAGTACCTATAGTATTCGTATAATCAAATATTATACGTTATTTAAAAGTTGTTCCGATTTTAATAGATTAATAATAATAACATTATTATTTTCAATGAATTTTTAGTATCATAATATGTTATGAAGTTTTTACCAACCAACAGTGCCCCTTCACATTATTGATGTTTTTTTTTATTATTTGGAGACAAACGAATTTTCAAAAATTAGAAAATTTCCAAAAGGAAGAAAAAGATTAATGCAATTCACAGGTGTACAGTTTTAATAAGAGGTAAAAACTTGAAAATTTTAAATTGTTGCTTCCCTTTTTATATTAAAGTGTTATACATGCATGTTTATATATACATACATATGTACATTATAATATAAATTGAAAAGTAGAAAAAAAAAATCGAAATACAAAAGATTTTTGTTTCGTTATAGGAAAAGCAACACAAAATTGGGAAATAAAAAAGACGCGACACCGCTGCACATTTTATTAAGGAGAATCTCTTTACGTTCTTTATATGTACATATGTATATAGGAACACGAGTAATACAATCATATGCATTAACATTATTAAAACCAATACTTTTTATGCAAGCTGTTATATTAATCTGTAATATGAATTAAACACTTTCTTAAATGCAACAATATAAATAATTCATCAAACCCTACTCAATTCACAATGTTAAATTATTAAAATACATAGATATACCAATAGGTTACATACATAAATGATAAATACTTGTTTCGTATAATTTTTAGGAAAACATTTATAAAACATTTTTTTTAACATTCTGTAGTTAACAAAAATACGATATTCTTCTGAATATTCTGGAGCACACCGAAAACTTCAATAATGTTAAAAGAATAATAATAATGTGTTAATTAATGTTAAGATTAGAAAGAGATGAAAATGATTATTTGATTTACTGTTAAACAGTAACATGATAAAATAGTGACGCAATATTACACTATTCAGCTACACGAAATACATACAATGTCAACGCTACAATTCTGTCGCTTTCATTTATATTATAGAAAAAAAAAAACATTTTGTTTTCTTTTATTTTTTGTTGCTTTCTCTTTCTCTGTATTGAATTTTTTCGGTATGAAATGAAAACGATGGTTAAGCGACATCTTAGCGAAATTTTTTCTTGTGTTTTTCATTCTCACTACATTATTTGTTGTTTTTGCTTTTGTTTTTTTTTTATTTTGAATGCCCATTAATAGGGTATTTTTTTTTTTCAAATGAATGAAAAGAATTTGTGGAATGAAATTTTTGGAATGCAAAAATTGTAATAAGCACTGGGTATCATAAAAAGATGTGCGACAGTTGCCGGCATTTTTTATTTCTTATTTTTTATAGTGTTTATAGATGTATATAAGAGTACTCGTATATAAGTAGGTATGTAGCGAGATATTGTTATATTGATTTTTCTTTTATATGTTTTCTTATGTTAATCATTTTCATTTGTATAAAATGTGTGTTTATAACTGGTATAATAATATGCATATACATTGTATGTATGTTTGACATGTATAAATGTATATCATACTTAATGTATGATAATATACATAATTGTATCGTATAACATGTATTGTGTTATGCTCTCATTAATTTTTATAATAATTGTGATTATTGAAGTAGATATTTTGATGTCTGTTTAAATATGAAAAATTATACATATTGCGTTAATTTTAATGTCGAGAATGAATTAATGAGTTTAATTACGATCATGACATTCAAAGACCAATGATAAGAGACGGATTAGGAAAAATGTATGTGCATATTATAAGTATGTGTGTACATACATATGTGCTTAGATAATATTGTTGCAGATTAATTGGAGAAACGAAAAATAATACTTTATTTATTTATCATTAAATTCATTAAAATATCATCTGAGAAATACGTTAAGTTCTGTAAGAGTATGGATTTTAAATTGCAAAATAATATTGTTCGACAGAGAAAATGCATTTTCTCATAGAGAGTATAGTAACAATATTAAGTGCATATTATGAAAAGCGAATAGCAAAAATTGACTAAAAATGTAATTAATTAATAAATGTCATGATGGACTTCAAATTTTATTAGTAATTTAGTTTTAAACAAGTAGTTTCAACAAAAATTATGAATTGCACGACAAATAAATGTATGTATATATTGCGAGCTCAGAGAAGTATTTGTGACACATAATTTCTAATAGCTCTCTTCGAAAAAAAATAAGTACTACAACTGTATAAACAAGAGAAAATTAATTTCAAAGATTATTTCAGTTTCATAACGTGCGTATTAACTAGTAAGTGCCTTTACAAGCGAAGCAATGCGGACAAAGTTCTAATAACACTTGGGTGAGAATTCTGATCACTTTGCAAATTTAAGTTATTATGAAAATTGAACATTGTTCTTTAAAACATGATTAAATTCCTTAATAAAGGATTACTAAATTTTTTGTGCAAAGCTTCCATATATGCAGGTTTATAGACATGTACTCATTTAATTCAAATTAAATCTTATCCATTTTCAAATTAAATCTTATTTAAGGTAAAATGGCAAAAATAAGGCAACAAATAAAAGTTAATGTAATTTGATAATTCATTTAAAGTATGAAAATGTTTTTTTTTTTCTTATTTTTGCATATAATCCAAAAATTTGCCTTATTTTTAATGCATTAATTGCAATTTGTACTCGTGTATTTCCATGCTTATGTACATAGTTCTCTATATATTGCTCATATTATGCATATAAATATTTACAATACCGTAGTACATATACTAATTGTATAAGTATATCTGTATACATGATAATTATATGTTGCAATTATATTTTACGCTCTAAAAATTTATATTTCAAAAATTATCAAAATTTGTATCATATGTACTACATATATATGTTTATTTTTAATTTAGAACATTTTTATATAAATATCCCAGGAAGCCAAATATTAAGGTTATGTTGATATTTAACAAAAACTCATGTTGGAAAGTTATGGTGCATGGAACAATAATTATTTACCTACTTAATTTTGTAACAATTTAAAATAAAATATTTAATTATTAATGAATTTTATAAGTCCTGCAATGCAGCAAATAAAATATTTATTTTCTATCTAACAAAGTTATAATACTAAAAATTTGTGTTCCTAGCAATATATTAACTTAAATTTGCATTGAAGTAATTGAGAAATTGTAGTACTATACGTTCTGAATTTCATATTTCAGGTTTTCAACAGGAATTTATCTCTTCATCTTTAGCCATTTCTCTCCACATGTTTATGTATTGATCTAGTTTGTCTGCTCTCTTCCGTTAGTAGTCAGTCTCAATTTCGGTTCAATTTTATATCAAAAATTTTGCGATGAATTGTTCAATTTTTGAGGCATATCAGATCTTCCTAAAAATCATTAGCAAATTTATGAGTTATACCTAAAAATAAACAAAATACAGTTAATGTGATATTTACGACATTATAAATATTATAATTGAATATCTGTATTTTTTTATTAAAAATGCTCACTGGGTAAAATATGATATACAATAATTATATATTCATGTATGATGCAAATTTCAAAGAATATTTATGCATGGCTATATATGCATATATATTATAAGATATCAGGATAATATTAATAAAAAAATGTTATATGTCTAGTAGTAATGCACTCTATGATATTGATAATTTTAGCGACAAAAAAAAAATAAGCATAAAAGAATGAAATAAAAAATAAAAAATATTGAAAGAGTTCATTCCATTTATATGATTTTAATGTAATCAAGCGTTATAATAAATGATGATAACATACAAAACAACTGCAATATAACAAAACAAATAAGTATATATAATAGAAGAACGAGACTGTATATATAGATTTTATATCAGAACATCAATATACGACAATATAATAGGACTAAAATGAATATCGGATATTGGAAAATTTTTTTTTTTTTTAATATTTTATTTTACAACAAGAATTTATGTATATCATATTTTCTTATCTTATAGGTTTTAAATCTCATATCACATATATTTCAATTCAAAATGCATCTCCCACTTTTACAGTAAAAAAAATAAAACTATTTTGAATGAAATATGCATGATGCAATAACAAAATTATATAAATGAAGAAATTAAAGACTGCCTTGTGTAATTTTCCCGATTCATAATGAATGTTATACTAAGATTCAATGAATAAGTTTGAGCCTGTTGCATCAGATGTAATTATTTCTAACTATATTTAGTAAAATTTAAATATATTTTGTGTATTGCATTGAGTATAATTTGAAAAGCTATTTTTGAAAATATGGTCGATTTAACCCATTATGTTTCATAAAATAACACCTTTACGATAAAAGAAGATGTTAAGGGTTAAATAACGAAAATTATTAAAATAATTCTCTTTTTATAATATTGTATTGCATACATTTAGGAGAAAATTTCCAATTACTGTTAAATATTACTGCTATTGTAGGCAAATCCGTTTTTATCAAAATTTTTTTAGAAATTCACCAAAATTTGTGATGTTCTTAGAAAAGTCATTGAAAAACGGTGAAAGTTTAACCACTCTAATAATTTTAACCCTCTAATTCATGCATTGGAAACTAAATTCATTTATATATATGGAATAATGTATGTGGAAGCTCAAAAATAATAAAAAATACAATAAAAAAAAATCAAAAAAATCAGAAATTTTTTTTTTTTGAAAATTTGCCAAAAAAAATTAAATTCAAAAGGACATACAAGAAATATTTTTTTTTTTGAACACACACATATTATAAATGAAATTCATATCTGATTTTTTTTTGGGTAAAATCAAAACTAAAATAAAACAAAAAAAAATAAAATGAAATTAAATATTCTATTTGTAACAAGGACATTGTAATTTGGTTAAAAAAAAATTTTTTTTATTTTGTAATGGTTTTTATATCTTTTTAGTATTACTTTGTCAGCATTGCTGATGGGCTATTATTTTAAAATTTATTCGTTTTAATATATGATGATATTGATATGATTCAAAATTTCTTTATCTAAAATTTTAAATTCAACATATACTTAAATAATGTAAAATTATTTTAGATTATTTCAAAATAATTTGCTGTATATAAATTGAATATAAGCAGTATAATGATGGTGTGATATTTTAAAAAGTTCATGGTGCCATAATATTAAAAATTTTTTTAATATTTAATTAAGTAATTATTATTAATCAAATTTTATTAAAAGGGTAATTTAATTTAATAAAATTTTCTATAAAAATTGAAACATATATAGTTTGCTCATGAATAACTGGCACAAGTAAAAAAATGTATAATTAAATTAAAAATTTTCTTAACATATTCAATAATTTTGCTATTATTTGTCAAAATAATTTCTAAAATTATTTTAGGTTTATGCAAATATTGAATCAACATATGAATACAGTGGAATCTTTATATAACAAACTTTCAATACTATATGACAATTATAGCAATTATACTAAGCAATTTACTGGAACAATAGGATTTGTTCTTATTCAGATTATTTCTTTTCTATATTTCGAAATTTGTTTTACACAAAGCTGAGTTATGAGATTTCTTGTGTTCATTATGTAGAGGCTCTACTGTGTCATATTAAATATAACAACGAAATTGTTCTAAACGTAATCGTTATCAATAAAAATTGAATTCTAATTTTAATTGAGTACACATTTTGATTGTTTATTTCTGAAAGATAGTTCGTAACAGCACCAGAATATTGAAGTCCTAATGTTGTAACTCTTACGCAATAATATATTCTAGTATGTAAGAGAAATCCTTAACAGAATATTACCTTAAATCCATTAAATTTTCTTTTCTTCAAAAATTATAATAATATTTTTTTCCATGCTATATATACTCCTGTTTTCTATTATTGAAATATAACAATAATAATAAATCATATTATTGCTACATGATAATAAAATATTGCAGTATCCTTATATTTAATATTATTGTACCTGCTGTACTATTATTTCTATTATTCTCTATTTTTTTTTATTATTTCAATTTCTCATTTTTTATTTTTCATTCATATTTATATTCATAAAAAAATTTTGTTTTCCTAATAGAAATTTTATATTAGATTGTATAATACTAAAAGGATATTATATAAATTGTAAGGATATACTGAAGATTATTATGACTATGGGAATAAGTGAAAAATTTTTGACAAATTATAAAATTTATTGTTAAGAGATAGAATCAGTTCTTATTTGTTCTCATATTTTAAATTTCTCATATATATATATTGAGAATATCGAATTCAATAAGTAATTTACTATTACTAATAGGGTAAATTTTAGTAGCATTAGGTACATTTTGGGTACACATATTAGATTTATCTGAAGAACAATAAAAAATTATCTCAAATTTATGAAATGTTAACTCATTTTAACAAAATTAACAGAAATAATATTCGAGAATTTAGAAGAAAACGGCAACTTGTAGCACAAATTTCAAAATCCCGCTTATTTGATATTCAAAAATTTATTTTAATTTATAGTCAAAATAATTGAATTGTTCCCTTATATTATAACATTAAATTGTGTGATAGTCATAAAGCTCGTTTTAATTTTTTTGTATAAATATTGTAAACTGTTATACTCTCTTTATATATTCATATTGTATTCAAGCATTTATTATAATTCAATATATATTATATATATTCTATATTTTTATATAATATCCATAATATACCTATGATCATATTTGAATATATGATTGACTATATAACATAATTTTTTTTAAATACAAAATAACAAAGTTATCTTCGGTATATAACAGATTTTTTTAATATTTATACACGTAATTTAATAGTAATTATACAATAATAATATTTTCAATAAAAATTCATTATATTGTATAATACATTTTATTATATACCCTTATTATATATATACGTATAACAGTATATATTTGAAATAATTCTTTGAATATCATTTATATAATATTTATTATATATTATATAAATATGTATATATAATATGAAATGATGATCATTATTACTTTTTAAATATTATATGTACAATTTTTATTAGAAAATTATCACAAAAATATATGTACATGTATTTTATATAATTAATTATACAAATGTATACATATATTTGTGAATTACAACAAAGTATCCAAAATATGTGTATATATATATAAACACACATTTATATTATTATAGAAACCTTTTTATTATACATATTATATGTACATCATATAATATGTATAATAAAAAGACAATGCTCATTTCATCTGCATTGTCAAGAGTCCTTGCCATATTCCTTAAAAAAAAAAAAATGATTTTTTTTTCGGTACTCATTTTTCTTTTCCTCCTTTTTGTGTTCTCATTTTATTTTTTCTATTTCTTTTCAATTTTTCTGTTTTGTTTTTATTTTTTGTTTTTTTTCGAACATGAAAAACTCAAAAATTAAGGATATATGAAAAAGAGAAAATTGAAAATAAAAGGAGTAGAACACAAGAAATATGGTAAAAAAAAAATAAAATGGAAAATAAAAATGAAAAAATACCGCATGACTTGCACATCATCAAATTCCACAAAAAAAAAAAAAAACAAACAAAAATTTATTGAACAATAAAAATAAGCAAACAAGTCAAATTTTTTTTTTCTTCATTTTAATTTTTTCTTGTTATGCCTTTTAGGTTATGTTTTAACCTAAATTATCATCAATAAACAATTAAAAATAATATCCTTTTGGGTATATTAAAAATGTACCTTCCATATACTTGTGTACGAAGAGGCTATTTTAATTGTTTTCTATATTAAGAGCATAGTACAAGTAAAAAAACAAGGAAAACAAAAAAAAAAATTTTTTACAAAATTTATTTTTTCCGATTTTTTCTTTTTTTTTTTTTGGGTCTAAAAAAGAAAATTCTAAAATATTTGAGTTTTTCATTTTTTTCCCCATTTTTATTAAAGGTTTTCCAATGAAAATATTTTTTTTTTGTTTTCAATAAAAATTTAAAGGTTTATACTACATGGGTATTTAATAAACAAGAGAAAAAATATTTTTTTTTTTTATTTTTATCTTGTATATAGTTTAAATGATCCTTTAGTGACCAACAAAATTTAATAGAGAATTTGTTATAGGAAAAAATAAAAATTTTTATTCATTTTTTTTTTTCATTTTAATTTTTATTTTTTTTTTTTGGTATTTTAGCTTCAAGCAAGCACTTATAACAACTATGTATGATTCTTTATATATACTTATGTATAACAAATATCCTTATACTGTTTGAATATACATAAGTATAATGACAGACTAAGCATAATATAATAAAGTACATAATCGAAAAAATGTTTATGCAGATGTACCTGTACACATACGCATACACACACACATATACGCAGTTATGTACAATAATATTCTATAATAAAAATAAAATATATATTTAATTTTTTTTTTTTTCGTATTTTCTATATAAAATGCTGATAAACTCCTTGCGTCAAAATACAGGAGGTTTTTAAATAAAAACAAAAATAAATTTCGTCGGCAATTTCTTCATATACCTCTGTAGCTGAGCTTGTTAAGCGTCCGCCTAGAAAGCGGTAAATCACTGGTTCAACTCCAATTCGAGGAGAAAAATTTTTTAATTTTTCTAGATTTAACTCGTTCCTTTGATTACGTCATATCCATCTGTTTTGCAGTTGTATGAAGAAATTTCCATTAAGTTAATTAGTCGTTAATCTGCCAGAGTCAAAATATTAAACACAGTGTGAAAATATTAAGTACAAATTATATTTGGAAGATACAGGAAATATTTATTGTTATCTTTAATAATGTTAATAATGTTAAATAATGTTGCGGTTCTGTTGGCAAATTTATTTATGCATAATTTTAAAATGCTTCCAACAGCGCAGATAGAAGCAATAGAATTTAAATTTAATTACTTATGTAAACGGAATAAGACTGTGTTGCTCTTACATCATTTTAATATATACCAAATATTATGTATATTTTAATGAAAAAGAAGGTGTAAATAAAATTCGAATTAAAATCAACATTAACAGCCTACGTAATTTCTAAAACTTTTTCTATACTATTAAATAATATTAAATAACAGGCAATCAGAATTATTAATTTATTAGAACTAGAATTTTTAGTATTAGTATTGCATTAGAAATTCATTCTTTTTATATATTTGCACTTCTATTATTTTTTCTTTATTATTAAAACATATGTAAAAATTGCATACCTTTAGGATGCTCATAAAATAATTTCACTAGTACAAAATTTCTTATGTTGAAAACTTTTGTTTTAATAAAAAAATTTTCTTTTAATAATTTTTAAAAATATTTGCTTCCAGAAAATTTATATAAGCACTTGTGTTTGGATCAAAATTGAATTTTATATAAATAGGATATTAAGGAGAAGAGGAGTAAAAATTTTATTACAATTCTTTAAACATTTTTATTTGTTATAAGTTCAACAATGTTAATTAATGACGTGGCGTGATGTAGACTTGATGAAAATTTACGTGACATGTCGTTTAAGTATAAATTTGCAATTACACGAGTAAGTTTTAGTTACTCAAGAATAAATGGTAATTCATTCACAACGTGGTATACAATAAAGTCTTTCGGACTTCATCTTGTTGCACCTGCTGCACCAATATTGAAATGAAACTTGAATTAACTAGATTACCCACTAGATAGCGTTCAATTAACAGAGAGTAAACATAACTTGAGCCACTGTCGATTTTGGTAACGTGGGACTAATTTATTTGAACGCGTGAGACTTGCATTTTTATAATATTCTAGTAAAATGTGTAATAAAAATTAATACCTTATTTTTTTTGAACACCTTGTTAAAATTTCACCGTATACATGTGTACATAATGTTTACATACAAGTGTATTATTGTATACCTTTTAATTTTGATGTAGAATTTCATATTTTTATACATTTTTATTTTTAGTCCTTTTAGAACACAGCAAAAACCAAAAAACAAATACAAGAAAAAAAAACTGAAAATGTAAAAACAGCAGTAATAACAACACAAAACGAAATAAAAAGAATTTTTTTTTTATTCTGCATAGAAAAAATAAACATGCGCTTTATGTTCTTAAGTCTAGAAAATCGTATTATACCGTCGAGCCGATCGTCCTTCATCGTATCGTATCTTTATAGAATGCGTTTTTTCTTTTACTTTTTTTTTTGTTCTTCTTTTTTGTTTGTGCCCTTTTAATTATACTATACTATAATTTCTATTTTACTTTATTTTTTTTTCCTTTTTACTTCTTTTCCCTATTTATTTGTATTTTATACATACATGTGATCTATAACTATACATATATATATATACAAATTATGTACATATAAGCTATAAATATAAATATAGAAAAAAACCGGCTAATAATATCAGCTGTAAAATAAAAATGATGATGAGCAAATTTTTATGGGAGAAAATAAATTTTTTTTTATTCTATTTCTTGTAGATTCTCTTTCGTATTTCTCTCTCGAATGTTAAATAGTGAATTTGTGATTCGAAGTTCGAAAACTTCAAATTTATATGAAAACAACAGAACAAAAAATAATAAAATATTTCTTTATATAAATTTTTAAATATTTTATTTAGAATTTATTGAGTAAATTCGAACACTGTTATACATAATAAAGAGAGTAAACTTCGAAATTAATGATGATTTTCGAAATTCGAAATATTTTTTTTTTCTGACTTATATTAAGAAATTTTGTATGAGGGAAGCAAATGTCCTGTATTTTGTGTGTACGGTAAATGAAAAAGAGAGATAGGAGAAATTGAAATAAAATAAAAAGTTGCCGTTGTCGGTATTGAATGAGATAAGAAGTGCTTTATCTGAATGTTTTGTGAAAGGAAGAGAGAGAGAGAGAGTGAGAAAGAGTTTTAGGAGAGAGATTTGGTATTATATGAGTTTATCCTGTTTCTTTTCCTTTTTTGATTAAAAAAACTTTAAAGTTATATAGATTAAAATTTTTTTTTGTTTTTTTTTTGTATGAAAGCTTTAAAATATCAGCATTAAGTATAGAGCAGCAGGTGAATTTTTTCATGTTTCATTTGTAAAATTCTTGATTTAATTTTCTTATTATGTTCCATTATTATATTTTTGTAATATATCTTTATATATATATATATGCATATATGCATATATAGTTATGTACTTAAAATGTGTACACATAAAGAGATTGTTGTGTTAATGATTTTTGTAGTGCAATTACTATATTATTTTCTCTGCAGTAGAGTATATGTGCATGGATTCAATTTTGAATTTTATTTTTATTTCTTTTAAATTTTGTTTTGTAGATTTATATATCCTTATATAATATATGAGGATAATTTGTGTATATATACATTTATTATATAAATATACCAATTCTTCTTTTTTTATTTATTCAATTCTATGACGTGATGTTATTATGTCAATTTAAAATGATAAAGAAAACAGTTTTTTTTTTGCTCCTTTATTTTTCTTTTTACAAATAAAACAGTAAATATCCTTTTGCACACAAAAATAATTTTCATATTCCTTAGTTTTATTGTATTAAGAGTATGTATGTATATATACTCTGACTGATTCAAGTTATGACACAATCCTATTAAATATTTTTAAAAAGGGAATAATGAGAATAAACAATAGAATATACAAAGCACAAAAACAAAAAAAAAAAAAAAGAAATGAAAAAAAAAAAAGGATAATGGACTTAAATTGAACAGGGAAACTAACTGTTTAGAAGTGTTTTACGAGAGTATAGTTAGAATTTTTCTGTTATATTTTTACTTTTTTGTATTCTAATATGACAGTATAAACTATCTGTACAGATCATTAAATATTTATACTATATATATATATATATATATATATGAATGTATTGTATGTGGAAGTTTCACCGTATAAATGTGTATATGATTACTAGAGGTAAATGAACTTTGGAATGGAGTTAATATAAATGTAAATGTATAACAATATTATTGTGATATATAAGAATTTATATTTTTTTTATTTATTTATATATTTATTTTTTAATTATAAAGTAATATAGTAAAAGGTACTGTAAATATATTTATACATACATAATTGTTATACACGAAAATCAAATACAATATTGGGAAATATGTAGAATTATTTAGATGAGAGACATGTAGAGGAAACAAAAGGGTGTGATATGAGGTTTCAATCAAATTTATGGTGAATAATTTTGTTATTTTTCCTTTTTTTTTTTGTATCGAACTATTGAACTCATTATCGTTCTATATTTTAATAATCGACATACATATACACATACGTTTTATAAGTAATACGATAAATGAAAAATTATTCTTTCTTGGATGAAGTATGTCTGTTTTAAATTACATAAGATATAAGGTATATATTGCCACATACAAGGTATATATGTATGTCCTAGTAAAAAATACCATATTGTTTCAATATTCCAATTGATGAACAAATATAAAAGGATATTTGAAATGAATTAAATTGTATATATATATATAGGATTTAAAAAATAAAAGTGAGTTAAATGCGACTGACTTATTATGTATGCGAAGTCTACGTTAGGACTAATTTTGAATTAGAAATAATTGTGAATATAATTTTATATATATAGATTTCTATATAACATACTGTAAACATTTCATGAGCTGTAGGAATTAAAGGGTAGTATATTTCTTTATTCAACTAAATTTTTGTATATTTTTAAGAAATTTATTTAAAGTTTAAGAAAAATAATTAGAAATTTTTGATTGAATGCATTTCCTTCTACAATTACTCGTTACTAATTTATTAATCAATTATCGTTTACTCATTACTAGGTACTTCTAATCTCTAAGTTACCAATCATTTTAGTAACGAATTTAAGACTCTGTAATAAAGCTCGGTATCTTGGAAACCTGAAGTCGGATAGAAATGATTAAAAAAACATATTCTTGAATTTTGATAAAGAACTTCAATTTGTGTAAAAAAATTTGAAAAGTTAAGCTGTTCGAATTTGGCCAAAAAAGTAAGATCCAAAAAAAATCGAGCACTTTTTGAGACTTTTTTAATTTTTTGTTATTTTTTTAGCTTCTATTACAGGATCGGGGAATACGTTTTTTGAATTAAGTTGATAGAAGCTGTGGTTCCCGGGATATCAGAACCACTTTGATAAGATCATATTGAAGTTTTTTCTAATGTTTACGCTATTCCAACTTAATTTTAAATTTACACTTGCATACATAAACATCCACTTATAGGTACATAAGTACAATATTTTAGTGTAGAAAAAATTCGAATACGAATTTGTCACATTCGAATTATTCCATTAACTATGTGACTTTATGCGACAACATCATAAATTATGAGTAACGAGTATTCTTGATCTGTGAGGAACCAGTTACATCGAATCCTCGAAGCAACGAGTAGTTAGTATTCGTACATCACTTATATTGATCCATATTGGGCACAAGCATTGTTGTTTATTAAAATAATATTAAAATTTTTTAGGCTTCTTTTATAATTAACTCAAATAAATTTTATTAATTTTTAAAAATAAAATGTAATCAATTAAGGTAATTTATCCATGCATAATATGTTCGTACAATTTATAGGGTTAAAACAAAAAGAATAAAAATGCGAGAAAGAATCTTTGCCATATAAAATGCTTAAATTAATATTAAAATATAATCCAATTAAAATTGTTTTTTTAATTAAAATTTTATTTATGATATTAATTATTTATTATTTATAAAAATCGATTATTTAAGGTTTGTATTTCGAAAAGTCAAATGAACATATTTACATAGGTGCATATGTGAAACAATGTATTAAAGTTTTAAGCTCAAATGACCTTCTTATTTAATTTTTTTTTTAAAAGGTCTTATAATTAATATTTTTTAAATATTTTAATATTATGCTAATAAATAAATTTAAATAGGGGTAGAATAATTTATATTTATTTAAATAAGCAAACAATTTTGAGTAGTGTATGAGGGTATTCATAAATCAAACAGAGACACATAACAATTATGACTGTATAAAGTAGTGGTAGAGAGTATTGATAATTTGTTAATGTAATCAGCAAAGATGACATATATACATTGTCCAGGCAAAATTTGAACAGATTTCAGAAACTTTTCGTGGTAATTTGTTTTCGTTGTTTAGTCCGAACTCAAATTATTAGGATTCAGAAAAGACGGAGCAGTCGCACTTAATTTCCGCTTGGATTGTCTTGTCGAAAGCACTACCTTACTCCTAGATTACATTTTTGAACTGACTTCGTTTTATCCGAGAATTACATACAAGAAATTATGTATTAAATTTTGTTCTCCTCCTAAAGGTATGCTGTAAATTTTTTTTGATTTACGACTTGTTGCAGATAAATTGTTCTATGCTTCATAAACCCTTATCAAATCTTCTTTATTTTTAATCAATAATTTTCACTTGATTTGCTACTATGTATATCCTATATGAAGAAATATAAGAAAAAAATAGGAAAAATAAATTTCAATTAAAAATGCCTATTTCCTTTAAATTTTTTATTATTATCAAAAATTGCCAAAATTTTAAGTAGAAAATTGCAAAAAATTTTTGCTGACAAATGAATCCTTTACCCCAAAAAAACAAAAATTGGGATCATCATATTCTGCTTTTTATTTTTACAAATTTTTTTGTCTATTTAAATCCTTATCACAGGTCTTCCAACACAATATTATTTTGTTTGCCATTTCTTCCCTCTATGCCAAAATGAAATAGCAACAAAAATCTCTTTGAATAATTGATTTTAACTTTAACGCGGCAAATATTTTTTGCCTATACAATTTATACGATTATTATTAAAGAATTTAAATTTAATCAGGATATAAAATCGCAGAAAAAAATATAAAATAAATTTTTTTTTAATCAAATCCAAATTTTAAATGGGAACTGCTGCTTTTGTGTAATAACGATGAAAACAACAAAAACGACGACAAAAGCGAAAAATAAATTTCCTCAAGGAAATGCCGTGATTTTTATTTTTTTAATTTTTTTTTGCCTTTTGTTGCAGATTAAAATTAATTAAAATTGGTGATGATGACGAAGTGTTGTGATGGTGTAGAAAAACAGAAATATAATGTAGGTATGTATTTTTGGTATTGAAGCGTTGTTAGGTCTACTATGCTATTATGGTGTGTATAAGAGTCCCTATTGTATTTTGCATATATGTGTGTAAATATTTGTATTAATAATTTTTTTTCTTATATATGAATTTTTATTAAGAAAATGAAAGGATACAAATCCAACCTACTAAAAAAAGAAAGAAAAATACGACAAATTCTGATGGTTCTCAAGGTTTATTTTTCTAAAAAAAAATTATATCACTGTTAAAGGTAAGCATTAACACGGTAAATTCACCTGGAAATGACAGAAAATTTCATAAATATTTTTTTTTGTTTTTTTAGTTTTTTTTTCTATTTACTAGTATACATATATATATAATGTAGTTTCAGAACGTGCTGTACTATAGAATAAAACCAGAAAAAATTGAAGACAAGAAAAAAGGAGTCAGATGGTATTGCACTGAAAATTTTCTGATTAAAAATTATTCCTATTAGCATAAATAAGGATCTAAAAAATGAGAGATAGAGAGAAACAAAAATTAGAGAAAGATTATAGTGAAAATAAATAAAGAATATATGAAAATATTCCATAAAAATAAGAGTATTTAAGGGTTTTACTTGCATATTTTTTGCTGCTCGTTCGCTGATCACATTAATTTGATTTCCGCAAAATTGTAGGAGCTGTACGCAGTTTCAGAATAATTTGATTTAATTGTCAACGCTTAAGCTTCTTAGATTTAGAGGCCTCAGGACCTTTGGAGGACCGATGCTTAAAAATTTTGTTGAACATAAGTTGTAGAGATTGTGGAGACCTTTTTAACAATATGCCGCATTATCACACTTGGTGAATTTATTTTAAAATCTCTGCACATCAATAAGTGGACGAACGAGTATAGTTAAATTGACTTAGAATTTGATTCTGAGCAAAAATATTGAGCAACAATTTGTGGAATCGCAAATGTTTTCGTGTTAATGTCACATTACGTTATGATAAAGTGAATATATTCCCTATTTAATGTAAAGGTGTGTATAAAAGCTGAACCACACACAAGTAAAATTAAATGATGTTATATTGCAATGCTAGCTCAAGACTTTAAAATTGTAAATCTCTCCAATTCTTCGCAATGCTTTGTAATGTGATATGTGTGGATCAATATGCAAGACAACCTGGATCCTGATTACTTTTAATTTGGAACATCAAGGTTTTATGGTATTTAGAGTTCAATTAACCGCATTATCATATTATATGATTGCTGTGTAAGTTTTTCTCCTCATACACAATCTTCAAATTCATTTATTTACATTCTGAACTAAGAATCTTGTATTTTTCAACTCCTTATATGTACATGTATAATATTTATTTTATTGTAGACTCTATGGAATTCTAATTCTTATATTATTATGATGTCATTCATGTTCAAGGTAAATTTATGAATGGTTACCTAACATAGGTTATCCCTATACGTATAGACCACGTTAACTTTATATTTAAAATAGTTTTCCCATATTCTCATTCGTGTTTTAATTTTTATACATATAAAACTTGTATATAGGGAATTCATATAATTTTAAAACTGATGTTTATTAAATAATAGGATCAACAAGAAAGAAATGTATAAGTTAAGAAAGGATATTCGTTTTCAAAATCTAAGAGAGAGAAGCAGTGTGGCAAAGAAACCTAGAATCCAACGAATGTTATTTTTTACCTCAATCAAGTAATAGTTTGTCATTAGATATTTATGAATTATATTTATATACTTTATTATTTTCTTCTTAAATCTCAAGCTTTCCAACATTAAATACAGGATTAAGAACCCATAATGTGTAAGTGAATTAAAAATTTATATATTCTTAAGGAGAAATTTTAAAATAATCTTATTAAAATAGCTTGCACAAATGATTATGAAGGTATATGTGAAATGATTATAAAGGTATTATCCGTAAAATAATAATTAAGAAGAGACATTTGAAAAAAGAAGGAAAACGGAAGCTTAAAAATTTACACGCTTGGATAATTAAGAATTAGTTTGAGATATTTAATTATCCGGTGTTGTATAAGTTGTGAATCCTGTGAATAATACCTGTGTTACATAGTATAAATATTTTAAAAATACCAAAGGAATATCTTTTAATTTAATTTAATGTGAATTTCTTAAACGTTAAGGTATTGTTAATGTTTAAGGTATTTGATATTTTTTTAAATATTAGGACATTGAAAATAGGGGTTTTCGAATTCAAACCATGTCACTCTGGTCAAAAAGACTCAATACATCACTTGTCGTTTAATTACGGAATAGATCAAAGAATGAACAACATTGCCTCAATTTGTTCCATCTCTGGTCCACAATATAAGTTGCATTTGGATATTTTTTTCGGTTTGCCTACCTTCACATGTCATCCTAATAAATCACTTCTCCGTCCAAGACTTATCACAGCCATCCGATTTCTCATTTATGTAAAGGTCAGAATGAACAGATTGTAGATTACTGACGAGAGATATGGGCAAAGGAACTCTTCTTCTCCGACCATGGCTCATTGTAACAGAGAGCTGGACGTGAGCATTAGTCCAAATCAATTGTACCTCCTGCAGCCAGAACAAAACAGTCACACGGAATATGTATCTCCTCATCATCCCAATATTAACCGGACAACGCTCAGTGAAAAAATCTGTAATAGCACGAACCCGATTTTAATCTTCAACAGCTCTTAAGAGAACTTCTTTCAACCAACTTGCCAGTAATCTCGTTGCTACTGTGACCTACTAAAAATTAATAAACTACTAAAAATTACTAAAAAAGTTTTTAGTTATTGAGAAAAGTTTTTCACATGAAATGAACATTGTTTTAGATTTTTTTCCTCACCCTAGTTTTTGATAAAATTTTTTATTAAAAAAAGTACGATAAGAGTTTTGAGTTAATCAAATATTAAACAATCAATTACCCGTAGAAAATTATAAAATGTTTGTGTAACTTTTAAACTACATACCTTTTTCTTTTAAACTAATTTTAAATATCGCTGATTTATTAAAAAATTTCCTATTGTATGAAAGAAAAGGTAAGAGTAAACAAAGTACTTATATGTTCTTTAAATTAAGTTTAACTATATAATTTAAAAATGTATGTATTTACTTTATGCACCTTAAGAGCTTTTTGCAAAGAGGCTTTTGATAGATTCATATACTATAGTTGTGTTTCTCATTTAATGAAAAGAGGATATAAATGAGAAAAAGATTCTCATTTATATTCAGAATTTTGAGCTAGATGCTAGAACATTGAACATTTGTTATTTAGACTGCAAAGAATTAAAAGTTTTCCGTTGATCCACCGAATTCGAAAATTAAATGATTATGATTTCATCTACGAAGAATTCATTTGTGCATGAAAATTAAGAATAAAATGGAAAATCTGGTATAGACTAAATTACTAGATCGTATAGATTGTACAGATGACGTAACAGTACACCACGCCCAGAATAAAAGATCTATTAAACTTGAATGTTTCGAAAGACTGCATCTCCGCCGGAGTGAATACGTAGTTCCCCAGAATTCCCATCGCCTGCGGTTGAGGGCCCCACTAAGGTCTCATACTGCCCACAAAATTTGTCCACACTATTTAGGTTCACCTTCCCTAAGGTGACCAGAAAGCTTGCAATGTCTATCAAGACACTGGTGAGAATTATCACCTGATTTCTGTCCAATTCTATGATCTTTCTGTTTGACTAGTTGAAAATATTTCCAGCGTTCCGAAGGCCGCCTTTCTATTTCCTTTCTTAATTCTCCAAGAACCGTATTATGTCCGATTTCACAGAAAAGTTCCGACTAATTTACCAATAGACAGACACAGCAACTTTTTTTAAATTTCACTATAAATCTAATTATAACAAAACCATAAATTGCATTCTCATTGAATATTTTAATTTATAAAATTTTAATATTAAAACAAATATACGCTCTAATGGTATGCAATTTATGGAATCGATAAACAGAGAACCTATATAATTTAATTATTGCATTATATTTTTTGCAAAACTGCATGTATGTACGTATACATGCATATTATATAAATTTAACAAAGTCATGTATATAAAATAATCTTATATATATACATATACATATATACTTACATAATGCGCTTTATAAATATTGACGATATTTTTCTAAATTAGGCCAAATTCATTTTATACAGCAATATACGAAAAAAAAAAATCAACTTAAGTGCCATAAATTGCAATAAAATTAACAACAATAATATTAATGTATGTGTATATAAGTTATGTGAATATTAATTTCTATTCAAAATAATTTTAGAAATTTATTTGAATTTTATATTAAAATCACGCACACTAACATATGTAAATGTGGTTTGTTCGTATACATTTATGTAGGTATAAATGCAAAAGAGTATACGGACTCAAAAGAATAATGTATGTGAATGTTTTAGGAGATCATTATAAAATCTATTATACTTTATTATAATTTTTTTTTTTGCTTTTTCACTTATAGGTTAAATCTATAATCACAAAAGCAGTTGAAAAAAAAAATTATGTAGCAAAATCTCTGAGATTTTTGAACACGAAGAATTTTTTTTTTTTATTCAATAGAAAGATATTGTAAACCTACTTAAGATATAGAGGAAAAATTATAAAGGCAAAGCGAAGCAAAAAAGAAAAAAAATCAGAAAATATATAGAAAAGAAAAAACCTTAGATTGTGTTTATCTCGAATCACTTGAACAATAAAAATATCCTTAAGTGTTATTCCTTCAATTCTTATTCCGCTTTTTTTTTTACTTGTTTTTCTTTTTTTTATTTCTATCAAAAAAAATATATAATTATATGCTTATAATGTGTATATAACTTTAGTATATAATAAAAAAAAAATAATGTTATATAATATTTTTATTGCCGTATAAGACATTGGTTTTCAAACGGTAGCGTTATGATCCAATGAATCGAAAAAATAAAATTGAATATCAAATTGGAGGTTGTATATTATAGAATTTAAGAGTTCCCGATATACAGGAGCCTCTTCATAAATACATGACGTCAATTGAGTTGTGGAGCAATATTTCGCAGCTTGCAATGAAGAGATTCAATATAAGGCGGACATAACATCAATTACGTGGCTATATTTTACTTATAGCTTAGATGAGGAATAGAGTTCTGGAACATGCGTAAAAAATACGATATAGCCTAAGTGAATTGGTTTAATGAATTATGCGAAATCAGTCCTTGGTACATATTCATTTTAATGTAATTGTTTAACTCGAAATTACGGGATCCCATCAAGGATTTATTTCAAAAATGAATTTTTGGCGGCAGATATCGATCTGAACGTGTGAATTGTAGGTAAGTTTTTGAAGGCTGATACTTAAATCTCATTATAACTGTTGGCATTTTCATTTATTTTAAAAGCCTCCATAGACATTGGTACTATGCTACCCTGTTTTCTGAAGAAACAAGAAGACACTACGCAATATTTTGAACGACGTATTCAATTCAAGTTAAATACTCTATAGTAATGGCCAATTTCTGAAGCTATGAAGATTCCTTCAAGCGAGCGCATCGAACCACCACCTGTATGAAGCTGGTTATTCAGTGAATGCTGAAGAAAGTTTCTTCGCATATATGGGTAAGAAATATTTGACTTGTTGGCATTTTACTGTATTTAAATCAGTGTTTCAGTCAGAATTCAGCGAATTTTCTAGTTGCATGCCGAAAGCATCATGGACTCGGCCTCAAAGGTGTTTTTTGCTAATGTGTTATAGTTGCTTCATTTCGCCCGATCTGCTGTGATCTGGCATTCAAATGTGCGTTACTCTGTTAGAAGATACCAACTTGTGAAGAAACGCATGACAATCCCACTACAGTTTTGAGTTTATCGTATGAGCCCGAAACCTAAACAGAGGTTCCCTTATTTTGTTTGGATGACACTCTCAAACACAGCTCAATTGTGCGTACTTCTCTCTGTAAAGCTACAAGCGTACTCAAACACAAATTTACGGTATATTAGAATTGAAACCTTGGCCATATTGAAAATTGGAAAGTTCCTGAAATAATATTATTCCTAAATTTTTCCTAAACATACGAGTACAAAAATAATTATTAAAAGAATGAAAACTACACACACACATATTAAAAAGTTCACTTTAAATTTAATTTTATTTAAATTTGAAGCTTCGAATTTTGAAATTTATTTAATTAGAATAAAATTTATGTACTGTTTGAAATTAAATTTATTATAATGAATTGCATATCCATAGGAGATAAAAAAAAAACGTATTTTTGTTTACAACAGCAAGCAATTATTGTGATAAAAAACAACTTTTTATTTTAATTAAATTTTAATTAAATTTTTTTTTTGCTTTTATTATGAAAAAATTTTAATGTAAATAAAATGATAAATTTTTTTTAGTGTAAATTTTAAGTGGAGTTTGTTTGTATTCAACCATATTCATCAGTCGGGGTATTGTGTACTTAAATTCTTGAATCAATTAATTTTCAGGTTTTTGTAATTGAAAAGTTGTTAAATAATATGATTAGTTTAGGTGAGAAACTTTTATTTATTGTTAAGATGGAAATACTTAAGCGAATTTTGAATATATTAATTCAATATAGGGTGCAATAATTCGTTCATGATATAAATATGTTGAATATAAGATCAAATTATATTATTAGAGACGCTTTTTGGGAGGAATTCTCGGAGGTGCATATGGGTGACCTGCTAAACCCTTTCAAGCGACTTATGATCTTAAAATATCAAAAGAAAAAATGGTATACGTCCGCTTAAATCCGATATTGGGTCTATTCACTTGTTTCGACGAACCAAGACACAAATATTCAATAGATGTGCAGAGTTCACACTACTATATGGAAGTAAGATATGTTGTCAATAACGAAAACTATGTTACAGAAACTACAAATGTTTGTAAATAAATATCTATTAGGAATATTCTTGCCGTAACTATTAAACAATTCAGAAAATGAAGTAAGTGGAAATGTATTGGATATGTATTTCGATGGGATCTAAGGCCACTATAATTACGCACGTATTGCACTAAAGCCTACAAGGTAAAGGATTGGAAGGTTTTGGAAGTGAACAATTGAGGGTATAGAACAAATCGGGAAGATGTGATATAAATCAGACTGATGGCCCAAAACAAACTACAATGAATGCTGAAACCTCAACCGATTTAAATGATCGGGAATTAAGTAAATATATTTGATTCAGTTCCTCTAATTAAATAGTTCTTTAATACAGCTTTCATTTAACACAAAATCTAAGTGTAATACAAAATCTAAAGAAATTGTTTGGGATTATTGTTATATTGTCCATGTATTCAAACGAGTGTATAAGATGATGCAACTGATATGATCACAAAGTTTCTTTAACTTTTATATTATTATAATATTGAAGAGTAAAAAATAAAAAAAAAGAAGAAAAAAAAAATAAGAATAAAAGTAGAAAAAGAAAAGAAGGGGAAAACCACTTTATTCCCTTTTGAAAATTTTTTTATTTTCTTTTTTTCAAAAAATTGACTTAAAAGAATAAAAATAAGAAAATAAAATAAAAAAAAAGTGTAACGAAAGCATAATAAGGATTTTTTTATCCTTTTTTTTATTTTCATTTTTATTCTTCTGCTTTTTTTTTTGCTATTCAATTTAATATTGGTTAAGCTGGAAAATCGATAAAAATTTGTTTTGGAAAATTCTTAGTTTTTCTTTTTTTCTTTATTTTCCCTTTTTATAAGAAACCAATGAAAAACAGAAGAAAAAGAAAAATTGTTATAAAAAGGAAAAATTTTCAAAAATTTGTTAAGTCATTTTTCAATTTTTCTTTTCTGTTGTTTTTCTTATTTATTTTATTTGTTTTTTGTACACGAAACGATCGTGTGGTTTGATAACTCGTTTCATTTTTTTTTTCTTATAAAAGAATGTAAATGTATGAATAACCGGAAAATTTTATTTTTAATCCATGTATAACAGTTATTGAGAAACTTTCGTAATTATGGATATTTTATGTTTATTAAACATGTGCCTCGTTTATCCTTAAAGTATGCAATTAAGATTATCAAATTTTTATCTATAATATAGTTTAGTTAATTTTAAAATTTTTATATTGAAAGTATTCAAGATTATAAAAGAATAGTACCTACTAACTAAATGTTCTACTTATATTTCTAAATTATATACTTAACTATATATTTTCACTTAAAAACTTATATTGTTTTTTGCATATTTTTAGGGTGAAAACTTTTGAAAAGCATATAAATTTATTAGATATAAATCAATATATCATTGTTTTTCTATTTAAGAACCTTGAACCTACTGTATGAACCTATAACATGTATAAGTATTGGGGAAAATATGTATTGTACGTAACACATATGCCATTACCATTATATACTCGTAGCACTTTAGTATTTATTATCTACACACTGCACTTATTATATTAGAAGAGAATTATAATTTTAAAAACGTACTAGTGGCTATGTATACAAATTATTCAAATATAACATTTGAAACACATACATATAAAACAATATTATTATTTGATATATATAGCTTTGTGTTTAAATATTCATTTTTAAATGAATTATTTGATAAAGAATTTCAAAATAGTAATAGAAATTTTCATAATTCTCTATAGTCAAAATTTACATATAAAATATTAAATTAAAAGTTAATGTATTTGATTTTCAATAGAAAACCATTGAAATTTTTAATGAAGAATTTTGATATTTAAAATTTTATGCATATACATTTAAGGTTTATTTTATGCACAATCATTTGGTTTTATATATGTATTAATTTGTAGTTTACTATTACTACATAAGATGGATCACTGTTATCCCAAAACGTAGGGTAGGGCATAGAGTGTTCAATACAATCAATGTAGCACAGAATATGCTGTTATACAATTATTGTTTATAAAATCAAATGAAACAAATAAATGAAACTAAAAACAATTCCCTATAAAAATTACATATTTTTAGGCGAGAAAATAATATTTTTATAGATCGTAATGTGAACACGATTTGTTATAAATTTAATCAGATTTCTAATTAGCATTATTCGGACCGAAGATATTTTTTTCTTTTTTATTCAAATTCTCTAAATCGTTCTCTATTTGGGATTAGGCACTTTTTCTGATCAGCATTTTCGATGCATTTTCCCTCAATATCTAAGAATGCACATAGCACCCCCCCTTTTTTCGTTCTAATATCCTTTTAAAGGTATTAGTAAGTCGGAACAAAGCGGTCTCTCTCGACCTCCTCGCCCGGGATATTGTAGTCCATTATCTTTCCAATCGTCTCATAATTATCTTCAATGAAACGATGTATGTTAAGGTTAATCGGCCTGAATGACTTGAACACCATACCTCTCCTTCCTACCTTGGGAAGTTAAAGATCAACGTAGCCACCCGCCAGGACTCGAAGATGTACCCGATAGATAAGTTGCTCCTGAATATTCTTATTAAGAAAGGCATAATTTGTTCCAGCCTCCATTGTAGGAATATGTATAGATTTTTGATTTAGTTTACAGCAGGTGTGAAAGCTTTCTATACTGCAATTTAAACATTAATATCTTATTAAATGTGAATTTTTGCTTAAATTTTAATAGAAAAGTTGATCTATAAACACCCAGGCATTATTTCATTCCGAAATTCCATTTAAGTCACAATTCAAATTTGTTGGAACCAAGTATTAAGATTTTATTAAAAGTTTGCATTTAAGTTTAAATGAAAAACTTTAACTAAGTGAAATGCTTACCAATACCTTGTTTCATTTCTTTCCGTATCACATTCTTATATTTCAAAAAAAAAAAACTTCAATTTTAAAATAAATTTTTCACTAATTGCGTTTTCTATGCAAATATTACAAAATAAAACTTTTTTAAAAAGTTTTCATTTTTTTTTTTATTTTCATCTTCAATTAAAAATTTTCTTAAAAAAAAATCTTCCATCAGAAACTGCTTATCAATACATTTTTAAAAAACGCCATGAGAATTTTCCAAACTAGAGGAAAAAAAGTTCTAAAATGAAAAAAACTTCATTTTCTTGCTTTAATTTTTTTTTTTTTGGAATAATATTAAATTGCACTCCCACTTTTTATTTCACTTAATAATGAAGATGTTTGTGAGAATTCTTAGATATGTAGACGACGACGTTTTATATGGCATCTATTCGAAAAGTAGTTACATAACTTTCCAAAAAAAAAATCGAAAAGTTAAATTTTAAATTGTATTTAAGTTTTCATTTTGAAAATTATTCAAAAATACGGAAAAAAAAATTGGATGATGAAGAAATTTTATTCAATTTTATTGAAAGCTAAAAAAAAATTTAAATGTAAATTTAATGTAGATTAAGAAACTGTTTCTGATATTATTTGTGTCGAACAGCATGTGTTAGTGCAATATGTGGGGTATTGCTTTGGACTAATATATTTCAAACAGCAGAATCTGAATTTAACTGCGATGTTCATGGAGATTTCAACATAATTGAGATATAAGAGGATTTCAGTTTTGAATTTTCTAAACGATCTGTATGTTCCTTATTGAGCTCGTTATTCTGTTGCCACAATATGTATAGAACTATATAAAAATCACCTATAAAACATTATCCTCATTACCTAAAAACTTTTAGCCCAATATATGTAATTTTTCCAAAAATCTTATTTAAAGTGAAACATTTTCCGAAAAAAGTATTCGGAAAAAAAACAAACCGGTCGGTTATATGCTGTTCCTATATTAAATTTTTTATTGCTTATTGTGCTGACCCATGCACAAAAATAATGCAATCATCTTAATGTGATTTACATTATTTTCTAAATTTTACAAAATTTTGTTTACAGAACGTAAAAATGTAAGCACATATATTTACATCATACTCACATTAGTTTGTCTCTCAATAGTTATTTTAATAAATAATAAAAAAAAAAATGATATTAAAGTCATGGTGTAACAGGGTCCTACGGAATAAAAAATGTTAGATTGTAAAATTATATTTTCCTCTTATACAATCCATAACCCACCCAGGAGCTCACAGCTAATGTTCGTTGTAAAATCAAATTCCAAAACTAGGATAGCAAAGCCGACGTTCTGTGTAGTTATTGTTTTGATTCGCCTCATATTAGTTCTCAACAGAATATGCAGCAGAAGAGAGAAAATCATTTTCTGAGGTGTGCTTCTGGCTGTTGTGTCTGGTTAAATATTATTTTGTGGCTATCAGCAATTGCTACAAATTCGAACAACGGGTTCGGGTAAACAACTTAAAAAATTATTTTGATTATTCAAAAAATTAATAGAGGTAACTGCATAAAATTGAGCAGCTAAGATATATCCTAGAACTTTTAGTGGAATAACTTAACAGATTCGGACAGCCGCTATACAGCTCTAAAAGCTAATTTTAAATATTTACAAAAATACTTGAGAAAACTGGTTTAAATAGGCCAAATGTTATCGTACGCTCAGTGACGATATGGTGATCACGGGGTTGTGGAAGCAAAACGGTATATTTGGATTAATTGGGATGCAGTGAACCTGCTGCGTTTGTCACATCAACCAGTTCTATGAAATTTGACAAGTTGGTGCCGAAATAAACTTCTCAAAAATTTCGTTTGGCTGGTTCATGATATAGGTAGGATATAATTCAGTCGACTGAAGTCTATAGAAACGTTCTTACTTGTTTTATTAAAAAAAAAAAATTGTACTGGGGATATCTAAGTATTGTGACATGATGTGAGTTTGAACACTATGTGTATTTAATACTATTCTTGACAATAGTCAAATTTCTTGTACATTTGATATTAAATCTCTTCTGTACACACAATACAGAAAAACATGAATCAATTTTAAAATGTTTTAAATAAGAAAAAAAAAATGTTATTTTCTTTGAGTACAAAAAGTTTAAATGTAAAAATGTTATTTGCCATTTTAAAATCTACAATTTTTAGTAAAAATTGAAAAAAAAAAATTTTTACTTTTTCTCAAATTTTTTAGCAAAGCAAAAAAAAAATAAATAAATAAAAAATTCTTGTAATTTTATGGTTTTGTAAATCTTATATGGCGTCTTCAAAAACAATTTTTTTTTTGTTTTGTTAAAATGAAGATTAAATTTGCTACGGCTTAGAAAAAAAAAGGATATTTTATATGGTTACATTTACAATTTAGAAAAAAAATCCTATACACTCTGATTATAAAATTTTCTACAATAAAAATGTAAGGAAAAAAATTTAAGATTTTTGTGAATTCTAAAAAAGGATCTTATAAATTGAAACACACACACACGCAATGTTGATGAAAAATTGTACAAGTCTGGTACATTTGTAAATTATTTTTCTTTTAATTCAAAATTTCAATTTGGAAAAAAATTTACTTTCCTTACAAATTGCTTACAATCATTTCAAACCCATACTAGCCTATAACACTATGTGGTATATAAGTACAAAATTATATGAGGCACTCAAAAATGCCAAGTGAAAATAATATAACAATTTATATTTTATTATATTAGTATAAAAATTGTGTAACATTTTATATTTTTTAGTCTTAAGTAAAAAAAAAAAAAAATAACCGGAAAAATTGTAAACCTAAAGAATGCCAGTAAAACGTTTTGGTTTTCATTTCTTCCTTATTATAAAAATTTTATTTTATAGAAAATTATTGTGTATATTGTCTGTCTTCCAGCAAAAAAAAAAATTAGGGCACAAAATAAATGATAAATTTTCTTATTTCATTGAATTTTTAAAGGAAAATTTTAAAAAGTTTTCATCTTATTCGAAAATAGTAGAACAAAAATTGAGTTTGTATTAAATTAAGTAAATTATAGTTTGGAATCATTGTATCTATACAATTGAGTTGATTGAGGCTCATTGCACCTATATGCTCAAAAAATTGGCTCAATTTAAGACTATATTTAAAATTTTATAGTTAACTTTGTGGCTTCATAACCGCGTTCACATAAAAGGATCGTTTGGATAAAAGTGATTTAGAATGATTGAACCAAATTTTTTTCTGACCTTCCAAAATTTAGATTAGAATAGATCGAAGTTGTTTTACAACCAAATTGAACATGGCAATGGTGCAGAAATTTCATAGAGAATTCTTAAACATCATTAACTCGACTTATTTTTATATTCAATCTACTACCTTTGTAACTTTACTACTAAAATTTTGTTTTAAGTGCCGTACCAAAATTCTTAAAGACTGGTTGCTCGGTTCAATTTTCGATATTTTTATTTAATTTTGGTATTTCCAGTATAGTATTGAAAAATTTTCATCAAATTTTATTTTACAAATTGAAGATTTGTTGCTTTACAATCGGATTTTTCTTAAAATTCGCAATATTAATGACTTCAAGAACAAAATATATTCACCAACGCCTTAAAATATGTTAAAGAAAATTAAGAAAATCTTTAAAAGTAAAATACTAGAACAAGATTTTTTCGTTCTTTTATATTTATTTCTTTGTTTATTGTAAACATTTTAAGAAAACTTAAAGTGAGAAAAGTGGAAATTTTTTTTTTTGTTTTTCTGTTAAAATTCAACTTGTTGTAAATGTTCTTTAGTATATAAGTCCATAAATTATACAAAAAGAAACAATTTTATTATATTCAATGGTAAAAATATTCAATGAAAATATTTATATATTATATACGATTATATCCTTGTATAACTATTATAAATAAATAGGTACATATTTTCCCTGAGCTGGGTAATATGTAAGACGATGGATGGTAACGATGGAAAAATTGAAATTTTTTTAAGAAACTTTTATAAAATACAAGAAAACTGGAGGAAATAACAAATTTTTTTCAAAAGTAAAGAAAAACAGAATATAAATTTTATTTTACACCTGTAGTTTATTACATAAATGGGCATATTGTATAGGTATACTATCTCTTACTAAATACCTAACAATCAATAAATTTTATATGGTGAAAATTTATGTCTACATACATGTTGCCATACATTTACACGTTTAACAAGGAGAGGAATACAAATTTATTTGTATTTAAAAGGTAAGAAACTAGTCGTAAATGAAATTTTTTCAAATTTATTCTTTATATGTGTATTTTTCTCATCTTAAACTCTTAAATTTACTGTATAGGCACCAATATAAACTATTTTGAACTATGTATATGTTTTTTTAGAATTTTAATCTAACAAAAATCTTATAAACCTTTTTACATTTAAAGACTCTATTCGATTATTGTTTCTTTAAAAATTTTTAAGGATTTTAAGAATTTAATAAATTTTTATATTATCCTTCGAATTTTTATGTCTGAAATTCTGTATATACGTTCGCATTTCTATGTGAGACCTGCAATAGAAATGGTTATTATTATAATGTAAACTTATAAATTTAAAGAAAATAAAGAAAATATAAATTTAAAGAAAACCATTTAAGTTCAGATCTCATTATTGTTGAGTACGATTCAGGAGTAGCCCAGTTTGTTGCGATTTATTCAATCAACTACAAATAGAGCTGACCTCAACTTAGAGTTAATATTCCGAATAAAAGAAAGGCAGCTCTAATCTATTTTATTTGTGCAAAGCACATGTTAGGTAAACACATACCGGAAAGAAAGGGAGTCGTACAAGCTTTTGTTAACGTGCTTTGAACGGAGATCAAAAGAAAATTTGAGAAAAGACGTGTAGTCGAGGAAGAATTAGTACTTTCTTTTATACAAACTCAATCTTTATCAATTATTTTAAAATAAATACGCAATGAAAATCCATTTAATTGTTTAATTATTAGTTTTAAATTACATTATTTTAATATTTATCTTTTTATTTAACTTTATATTTAAAAATATAATTTATTTTTTAAACAAACACAATAGAGCATTTTGATAATTTATTTTCTCAATTTATTATTTTAATATCCTTTCTTATTGTTCTATTTGTTTTATTGTGTATTACTTGTACAAATTTTACTTATTAAGGTTAAATAAACTCAAATAACATGCGGAAATCATTAATATTGATTTAAAGCTAAAATTTAATATCTTAAGTTTTCTTAAGTAAATTTGATAATATTTGGAAATTGAAATGGTTTGAAAAAGTATTTGTTTTATAAATATTAATAATATAAAAATATAGAAATTAAAGTAAATTTTAGGGTATTTGTAAAACATAATAGTTCCAATGGTAATTATAGTGAGTGTATATCAAAAAAGAGGACAATAGCTTAGTTATTCTTAGGAGTGTGCCGAATAAAATTCGTACTTCCTGCAATTTTCCTATACATATCAGCTTTTACTCAACAAATTTACGTTTATCAATATTTAAAGCATATCTTATATCAGACGAAGAGAAAACGTGTAAATCAATTGATATTGCTTATGATGTTTCTGACGGGGTGGGAGTGGGGATTTACGGCGAGGGTATAAACATCACAAGGGTTCTCAGACACTATCTATTAATATTTCAGGCCGAAACATTATGATATTGAATTTTGTGCGCTTGAGTGTATCAGAAAAAACCCCAGGATGAGTAAGATCTTCATTATATGATAGTAGGGCCGCTCATTGGTCCTCTCTTTTGATGTAATAGGAACCAAGTTACTAAAGAAAAGCGATGCCGTAGCCGTCCTGGATATGTATAACAAAGTTACATTGATGTGGATACCAGGACATTATGGTATAGAGTCCATACTATAGACGGAAAATCTCTCCTCGAGAGATTTTCTGTCTAACTCCTTTTATTGGAAATGAAACAATTGCGCGGATTTTTTTCACTCCAAAAAATTTGCATCTCCCCTGCGATCGAGGGGGCAGAAGCGGGAGTTGATTACACTACTAGGGTACTAGGGGGTGTACTAACTGGATACTCGCGATTGTCCGTCTGAATAGGATGAGCAAGGCAGAGAGCGAGTTCGACTGGGATTCTTTGGGTGGGAAACTCTCTTAGGGGAAAAAAAGTGTTGTATTGGTGGATACATTTCAATCTTTCAATTACTAAAATGCATGATACATTTATAATCAAATATTGAAATCAAATATTACAATTCTTTAAGAAGCGATACTCTTAATACTAAGACGTTAATACGGAACAACTTTTCACATGAAAGAATTCATAAACAAGTTTCTGTTAATAAGTTTTATTTAATTTTTCAAATAAAACCTAAGACACTTTAAACAAATTGAATTTATTTTAAAATTTTTTAAAATTCTATATTAATATGCTTTTATTTAAAATTCAAAAATATTTTAAATTTAAATTTTAAAATTTTATTATAAAATTTTTTTCTCTTCTTGTAAATGGTTGAATTTTTTAACTTTTTTCTTTGCCGTTTCGTGTGTATAACAAAATATTTTACAATATTCGCAATCAGGAAATCAAATACAAATTGTTTATAAACTGTGTAAATAATTTTTTTAAATATGCATTTGCTTTATATACAACTTAAGTACATAATAATTTTTAGTAAAGTCTTATAAATCTTTTAAGGACTCTCTTGAAGAGCTCTAGCTATACAATGTGTCTTCTGCTAAAATATGAAACTGGAAGAAGAAAGAAAAAAAAAGAAAGTGGTGGTATTTTGAAGTTTTGACAACTATGGCACTTTTAAAAATGAAAAAGAAAATCAAAGAAACAAAACCATAAAAAAATTAAAAGAAATTTTGCTTTAAGGAAATAAAGGAATTGAAAATACAAATTCAGAAAAACCGTAAAATATTTAATTGCCAAATTATTTTTGTAACACGATTTCAAGTTTGTTTTCTAATGAATGAAAAACCAGAATAAAAAGCAAGTCAAAAAATAAATGAAAAAGATGGAAAATCAAAAAGAAAAAAAATTTCAACAAAAAGGAAATGATTTAAAAAATTTTTTTTTGTTCTTGTCATTTCAAGGATTTTTTTTTTTTGCATGAAAAGAAAACGATAATTTCATTTTTCAAAAGTAAAATTTCACAAAAAAAAAAATTATGGTGTATACTCGTAACAAAATTTTAACTGTTTTGTTATACATGTATGGATGAAGATATAAATTGTTCAATTGTTCGTAAAATATGCGAATATTGAAAAGAATTATTAAGAAAATTGAATAAAAAGTTTATGGGAGAACTTTTAAAATTCATAAAAATTTTTATTCAGTCGGGAAAATCAGACGAATTCAGTTTTGAAGAAGTCAGGAATGGAATTGTGTAGGTAAGCGTTTATGTATGTTGAAAATTTTGTCTGCAAAAATTGTATTATTCAGATTAACACTTATAAATGCGAATAGTATAGACATGTATTGTATTGGAAACACTAAGGATTCCTTATATACCATTTTAAGATATTAATGGCACCCTAGGTTTTGTAAATTTATTGAACAAAGTTTCTATATTTTTTCTTTGGAAGCTTTTATGTATATTAGTCCTCAGTAATTTGAATCCACTTGTATATTATTCGCAAGTTCGTCGAGAGATAGGGGTCTGATAAAGAAGTATTCTTAATCGAAATAATTACAAAAGATCAGGTTTCCTTCTACATGGTTCAGTTTTAACTTAATTTTTATTAAAAAATGTCGTTTTTAAAAAACAAGCTAATCTGATTAATTTTCAAAATAATTTTTTTTTCTCATTTTAATTATTGATAATTGTATTTTGATTGTATTTCAAGGATTTCATATAACAGTTTCTGGATAAATAATAATTAAAAACTTGAAATTTTTGTAAAAATCTGCATTGACTCCTATGTTATTATATTTATTTGCATATATGTACATTTATGTATGCATGGGTACCTATAATAATTATTTTATTCCTTCCTAACACCATCAGTATAATAAAAATTTTAAATTTATGGATGAAATTTATAAAATTTTCAATTGATTCTTTTAAATTTTTTTTTACTATAAAAAAGTCTCCTACATGTTATATAAAAAAAATTTATTGCTATTATCTAATTTAATATAAAAAAAATAAGAATTTATGATTGTGCAAAAGATAATTAGAGAAAGTTTTAGAAAATTATTATTTGAAAATAGAAATTCCATGTATGTATGTACAAATTAACTAATGGGAATCTAAATTAATTTTAAATAAATTATATACATAAATCTAAAGTTTCTGCATCTATAAAAATTTGTAAAGTCGTTTTATACAGCTATTTCAAAAATTGTATGACATGTGCTATAGTATAAATTTTATACTAGAGCCTATAAATAGTACACTATTATCTTTGTTTGAGTGTACCATTAAGGTATACTGGTTGACATAATTTCGGAATCGGAACATTGTTTAACCATCGTACATTCTACTAGGATGAGAGCTCTGATTAGATGAATTCGGAATATCAGAGTTATGCAGAAATAGGAAAATGTCAGGAAGACCTTAGAGACCTCGAAATTAATCAGGAGAAGGAAGAAAACCTTCGCCAAATACACATTCTAAACACTGATTGAGGTTTCGGGTTGTGGTGAGATAGGAATATTCATCTCTTTTGGTGCAAAAACAAGAACAGTTGAATTCTGTAATCGACGCACAACATTTGTTTTAAGTACATCATAGTATAGCGATATTCGGATTTATCTTGGGATACTCAAATATGCTATGATACGTCCACCTATACGTCAATAAAGCATTTGTTTTTCTTTCGACCCTCCAAGATCAGAGAGACCATAAAATAAAAGTGCAACTGTTAGGTATCGCCCATTCTTTTGATTCCCTAATTTATTGTATTCCTAAATTCCTTCAGTGACAACGATATCAATCCGTTTATGAAATCCGCGGCTCTGGTCGTCCCAACCTTAGTAAGACATCACAATCCTCAAATTTCTTTGTATCTTGTTATATCAAGAAACCCAAAATGTCGTTACTTTGCATACAATGCAAAGCACACTGAATACATTTCTGCGCCGTCCTATCAAACTTGACTGAATTCATCCGAAGTCCCCTATCGCTGTTCTACTATGAAGAATATGATAGTCATGATTCTCCTCCTTATCGATAACTCAATTCTATAGTGTTATGCCGCATTGACTTGCTTGCAATTTACACATAAAGGCAAGATAATTAGCACGGATCTCTTTTCTCTTTTCTAACAATATCTTGTCATTGAAAATATTTATGAAGAGATATTTTTATTTATCGGGTAATTAAGGTGAATTTTTTTTTTGAAAAAAATCGTACCACAATTATAAAACTAATAAAATATTTTAAAATTTCCCAAAAAAAAAACATAAAAAGAAGAGAATGATAGAAATTGTTAGACAAAAGGCAGTTCTCTTTCTTTAATTTTATTATTATTTTACTACCTACTTAAAAATGTTGTTGGCGACGCCAAAAATTAAACATAAAAATTAAAAAAAAACAAAAGCAAAAAATTTTAAAATGTAAAAAATATGAGAAGGCAAAAATTACTATTTTTATACATAAATAATTTATTTAGGTACTTTAGAGTTTTATTTTTTAAAAGAAAAACAAGAAAGCAAAAAAAAAATCTTGTTTTATTTATTTTTATTTTTGCTTTTTTAATGCCGGAATCCTTTTTTTTTGATTTTTTGCATTATAACTCTAAAAAATTTCCTTCATTTTCAACTGCAGTACATTTAAAATCGATTTCTTGACTAGTGCCGTGACTACCATAGTTTTGCCACTTTTTTTTTTTTACGGTTTGTTTGTTTTTATTTTCTTTTTAGTTTCAAAAATTATTTTCATGTATATTTTGTGTACAAACATTTATACAAACTGTTATTTTGTATAAATAAAATAAAAATGTTCTTCGTTATCGTTCCATACAATTTAAGTTGAATTTTTCATTAGACATTTAGACTTTTTCTATGTTGAATAGGGTGGTGATTATGTAAAGTACAAAATGGAATGAAAATTTGAATGTGTGTATAGGGAATGCCTGAATGAATTACGGTCGAAATTTCAATTAGCAATCTTGAAAAAAAAGGAGATCGACGTCCAACAATAGTTGTGGTGAATTCGAAAAATATTTGGTTTAGGAAATTTATTTCACACAGCTATGAATTTCATATGGCAGGGATTTTAAATTAAAATATATTAAATTTAATAGGAATATGGTCCCCCGAACAACAGAATTACGAAATTTAGAGGAACTTAAACCGCAAAAACGTACAAGAAAGCCATCTTACTTTATCATCATTGAAACGTTTCACAGAAAAATTAAAAACTTCCAATTGCCGTATAAAAATTTTATGTTTTTGCCATTAATTTGTGAATTTACACTATGCTCAGACTACAGAAAAGCATTGCTATTAGAGAATAATATGTTATTCGCTATAATCTGACTAAGGTATAGTCACATAGTCTCCGATATTAAACAATTTTTACGTATGACTTGAGAAGTTAGTCAAGTTTTTGAATAAAATTTAAAACTTTTCTTTAATAAAATTTTTATGTAGTCCTCTCGATTAATCAATAAACATTTTACTGAAAAAATTTTATTGAAACACCATGCAGTATCCTTAATTTACTTAAAAGTCACGGTAATGATTTGTTTGCATGTACAAATAGAAAAAGAAAAATTATTTTACTATTTACACTTTATTCTAATTTCACAGTATGTACGCATGTATATGTTTATATAAGATCTTTTTTACACATTACTACAAAAAAAAAAGAAAATAGTTTAATTTTTCAGAAAACTTTTGAAAAATTTTTTGGCGACTTGGTTTTTTTTTGTTGGTTTTAATTAGTAATAGTTTTGGTTGTCAAAATTTACTTAAACTTTGAAAAGTCTATGAAAATATTTATAAGGAATGATAGTGCCTCAATAAATATCATTGCAAAAAAATATTTAATTATTATAATGCTGTGGATATGTCCGGGACGGAATGGGTTTTTTTCCTATCAACTCTGTTAAACTGAATATATGGGCATTATCTATTGTGCGCTGATATCACTTGTAAAGCTTTGTCTGTGTGCGGAACAGCAAGCCAAATTACGCTCTTAGAAAATCAGGTAGACTCCTGACGATGTGACGCGAAACGATAGTTTATGATGAATCGCCGGCCTGACGATAGTTTACAAGGGACATTGACCATTGGGGTAGCATATCACTAGGTCGGGACTGCCCTTCAATACGTAAATTTGATCAGCGCAAACGACCAACTAGCAATAATTAAATAATTGAAAAATAAAAATAATTATTAGTGTCGGAATTTGTGCTGTTTATAGGCAGAATAACTGTTCATAAGTCACGAGAAATTTTTCCGGAAACCTTTAAATTTTGACCTTTCATAAGATTTTCTATAAAGATTTTCTTTAAAAATTTTATTAAAAACACTTTTATATTTTAGCCATCCGGACCGGACTAGCTTGAAAATAATGAATGTTATAAAAATAGCACAATTAATACCTTGGATAGATTATGAAGTGTTGAAATTCTATTCAATCTTTAAAATCTAAAATCAAATGCTAAATCTTAAGTAATTTATGAAATTTTTTAATGAAAATTTTGATTTGGAATGCATTATTAAGGTTAGTAAAATTTTATGTAATTTTGAAATAAATATAATAATTGTTATTTGCATTAATAAGAGTTTTGGAAAAAAAACTAAACCAATTCACTTTTATCTTTGCGAATAGATAGTCTTGCTCCATACCTCTATAATTACATTAAGATTTATGTTCCTTCTATACCTATTTATTTAGATGTAGTTTGCATTTGGATTTTATATTGATTTTTAAAATGCACACATGTATGTAAAATGCGTTTACAATCGTTTGTTTTCTTTGAAAGTTGATAGTTCATATGATTCGGTGATTTTGGTATACATATAAGAACTCAAAAGTGGCAGAACTCTAAGAGTTTCAAATAGATATATTCAAATTATGCGATATCATCCTTACATTCGCTCAAATTATTCGATATTATCCTTCATTCGCTCAGATTATTCGACATCATCCTTCTATTTGCTCAAATTATGCTCCAAATTATAATCTCAAAACCACTTAAATAAGGTCCAACAAATTTCTTTTCCACCAAATTGACCTAAAACTAGCATTTTCCAAATAAAAAAACAACAATATTTTGCTGTACTCGTATATTATGCGTTCTTGCAAGAAACTTGGATCTTTTTTTTTAATGAAAAAGAATGAAGAAAATTTTTATATTCCATTGTCCTTAATTTTATTTTTAATTCTACAAAGAAAAGTTTGTTTTTTTTTTGTATAATAATCAGAAAAAAGTAACAAAATGTCTTTTTATCTATAACAAAATTTAAGTCGAAAATTTTTAAAACATATTCATTGCCTACTATGTTAGATAATATAGGGGCTGTAGACTTTTATAATTTTTTCTTTTACCAACAAATACATAACAATAATAATATTGTTTTGTAAAAGGATTCGTAAGGATTTTTATTGCAATTTTATTAAAAAAAAAATTTAAAAGCAAGTTAAAGAAAAACAGTTGGTTTCAGCTAGTTGTAGTTTTTAACTTTTATGTAAGACAAGTTGAAATGAAAAATAAAATTTTGCCTTTTTTTCCATGTGTCTCGTTGTAGTTATACAATAAATTTTTGTTATTGTTAAATGGCAGTGGTTACACAATAGTTTATAATTTTTCTTATTTTCAAAAAGTATTTTCCAAATGAGATTATCATCTAAAAAAGGACAAAATGAAATAGGAAAAAAAAAAATATTCAAGTCTTCTCTTTAGAAAATATTTTCAAGGAAATGGAAGGAAAAGAAACAAAAATATGTTTGTCAGTTTTAATTTAATCGTTGGTCTGTCGGGAATAAATTTCGAAATAAATTTTATCGGAAAAATCTTTTAAAACTTATTTTTTTATTATTTTATTATAAGGCTTCGGTTGTTGAGTATAAATTGTCTCTTATGAGATTATTTTGTTGAGAATTTAATTAATTTATGGATATTTTATTGTAGTTTGATAACTATTCTCCAATCATAGTCAGTAGCTGGTCGTTTTTATATGCAATTATTTGTAGATCAGATTTCGGACTTCTATGGTACAGTCTTTATTTTAAGATACCCATACAGTAGGGATTTCTAAAAATAAATTGACAATTCTTAAAGAGTTGTAAGAGAAGAGTTACATTCCCAAAAATCCATGTTACATTTAAGCTGATGTGTCCTCTCGCGGGAGTAGTTCTGAATTTGAACTCGGAGATAGTTGATATGGAAGCAAAAGGACAGTCTGTGGACGATTATCAAAGGGGTTTGAGGAGAACGTCGTACGCCGTTATCCTCCTGGGGACTGCGTACGTAGATTGAAAAATATAAATTTGCTTCCATGTTTAAGTGAACTCCCAACATATTTAAAAAAAAATAAGTAAGAATGTAGTCATCCAATAGTCTTTCTATATGATATTTAAGAAAATTCTCCTGAGTGGTGCTGTTTGGAATGAATAAAGCAAACGTTGAAGCTACGCATACGTACTCTTTTCGATTGGTCATTTAGCTTTGCGGGGAGATAAATTTCGGATATTGCTGAGCTATTAACCAATTTACTAAGAGATATCTTTAAATTCCTCACGTAAATTGGCAAGAATCGCAAAAAGATGTGGTCATATCGGTAAAAATTTACAATCTGAATAAATCTTCGACTCTTTATAATAAAAAAATAATAACAAAATTACTTTCAAATTAAATGTACTTTTCTATAAACCATTACCATTGCTCTTATTTAAGTTTATTCTTTTCTAAGTTTTTTCCTTTACCAGACCAGTTTGTATTTTTTTTATAAACTTATTTAATTAAAATGGATTCTAAATGAGAAATTTTAACTAAAACTAATTTAATAACTAATTAGTTTTAATTAAAACTAATGTAGAATGTAATTATTTTGACATATGACAATGGAATGATTTACGAGAAGAGAATTTATGATTATCTTCTGCACTGGTTGGAGTGAATACTAGGCAGTATACTTAAAATATTTTTAGTAGAATCTCTATTGTATTACAAATAAGTGATAAGTAGTCTGTACTACTGAAAATCTACTACTTTTTCAAATTTTGATTAAATGAGCTTTAAGTGGATTTAAAATTTCGACAAACTTTTACAGATTTGAAAAGAAACGATACGTTTGCAAAATTTCACCGGATGTTTATCAGTTGATAGAAATAAAATAAAAAAAATTATTTTAAAAATCAAAGAAAATTGGGAACATTGCCCAATATCACATTTTTTATTATTTTTGTTTGCTTTTTCCATTTTTTTTTCCTTTTGATTTAAAACTTTGCTTATACAGGAAACTTATATAGGAGAATTGACAAAAGAATACAAAATTTTTTTTTTTCTCAAAACTATTTAAGACTAGAAGAAGAATAAACTATAATAGAAATTTTAAATGTAGAGAAGCAGTTGGTCGGTCGGTATACCATCTCGTATATTTTAAATATAAAAATTTTCCGAATGAAAAACAAATTGATTGGAACAATATTTTCTGACATCATATTTGTTGTGTCCGCAAACAGTGTGCAATGCAAATTGTAAAAATTTTAAAATTTATATTTGCTTTTTATTTGGCTGCTCTATGCTTGATTTAAAATTTTAATATTTATTTTAAATCCAAGTTGAATATCCCTTTATTTAATTTAATCTATGAAAAAGTTTATATGCAATGGAAAATAAAATAAAAAAAAAACTATTTGTCCTTCCGAATGTAAAATTTAATTTTTTGAACACTACATAAAAGACACTTAGCTAGTTTAGTTTTCAGTTTTTTCTTTGTTTCTTACTCAATGGCGAAAACTCTGGTGGATTTAAACAATTTGGAGTTATCCTGTGATTGTCGCCATAACAAATTCTTCACCAATGAGAAATGAGTCGCTAAATAATCTACTAAATTCGATGTAAATACGCAATTTTTTTACTGCTCCGATTCATTTTTTGAGGAAGACCCGGCCAATATCATCAAACTACACAACTGAGTTGAACTCTTCAACGAATTGACTCCATCCGGCATACTTCCACATACACTGCTATTTGAGAATGGAATCAATTATCATAATGGAATGAATTATCAAGTTGTAGAGAAATTTCAACCGAAAAATCGTATATGAATGAGCAGTTGAGTGGTGGTTGAATATTTTTCAGGCAAAACAATTATTTCTAAGAGAAGTTGTGGTGCGATGTAGTGATAGTTTTTTGAATCATTTTTGTTCCATTTCCACCCGTACTACATTGTCATCCGTCCTGAATTTCTTGAATCCGTCCGCATTTGCTGAAAATCTACGTCGATTTGGCATGATTTTCAACAAATTATAGGGGTCAAACTTATGATACTCGTAATATAGAAATTGATTACTTACTTCTCGTATTCGGTCACAATGAACTTTACATGTCATCTCTCACATATTCGAAATGACGACAACATTGGAGTAAAAAATTTTATAAACATACGCTCTAATCGGCTCAATTAAGAAGGCATTGCCACAATCGATTTTGATGATGGCAGAGGTTGTGACATCGTATCATATATAATAAAGAATTTTTTATTTTATTACGAATTCGGATTAATTGAATATTTCTACTGTAATTAGAAAATATTTTAAGTTATTGTTAATTTTTTTAGCATATTTTTCTGGTTTAAAAATTTAAAATACAAGAAAATTCACTGAAATTTTCATTGTACTCATATATTTTGATTAAATTTTTCATATTCAGTCACCGGTACTGGAATCGATAATGGATTTAAACAATATATATACATATTGTTATTTTATCACCATATTCACATATGCATGCACTTTTGCGTATTATAAAGCAACCATTATATTTGTATATATGCAATGGTTGTTATTGTGTTCGTGCAGTAAAAAAAAAATTCTATATACGATATCAAAATGTTTTATATTTGTTCATCTTAACGTTACTATATAATTTTTTTTTTTGCATTCTCCTTCATATTTATAAAAAAATATAATAATAATGTGCAGGTGTTCTATTCAGGTGAAATCAAATAAAATGTGATTGAAAAAAAAAACATATTGCAAAATATTAAAAAAAAAAAATAAAATGAAAAAAATTTGTAAAAATGTAGAAAATAATAAAAACCATACATGCACCAACCCTTTTCATTATTTTCGCATTTTTTTTTTTCATTTTACTGATAATATTACCCTCTGTACATTATTTGAAATTTTTGTATTATATTCAGAACATGAATAGTTTTTAACATATTCAATGTCATATCGTATTTAAATTGGGGTCTTGTGTAAAAAAAAGATTTGGTTAAATTCGATACCAATGAATTTGTGAGCTAGTTTTTTGGATCTAACTTGTCGAATTTACTGAGTTACAAGTTTTACAATTCTTTGTCGTATTTCTTTGTCGTGATCCTCGTTTTGTTTCTGTAAGAATTTGCTGTTCAATATCAAGGTAACTAATTTGGTTTCTCTTTTGTTCATTTTATGAACTTATAACTTCTTTGAATTTATGACCAATTCTTGATTTTATTGATGAAATGGACTCACTCTTATAAATTATAATGCATGTTTGCACTTTGGTCTACAATTTCTTCGACATCTACACAAAGACTCTAATATTTTTTACAGAGTTAAGGAATACAGAAGGTTTAGATTAGGTTTAAGCTAGGTTTAGGTTAACGCGGCCGGTAAGGTATGGTTGATACCACAAAATCCCGGATGTGCCGGATCCACAAAATCCCCTGCCTTCACGTGAACAAACCCAAGCTGTTCAGAAACCGGCTAATGCCCCTAGCATTTACATACATTCCCCAGATTCGAAGTCCGTAAAAATGACCCAAGCAATCTTCTCGTCAAAGCAGCTTCAGCAGAGATCGTTTGCATGGCGGCCTTTCCTTTTGGGTTACCAATAAGACAAAAATGACCCGTTATGACCGCTATCACAGCTCCAATGTCTCCCTGGCGGAAAGACATTAGGTCCAAAGTACGACACAGATCCTGCATTGGCCACAGTTCTCTGGTTAAGGAATACTGTAATGAAGTCAATATTTAAGTAGATATTTTTAATAAAAAAATAAAAATAATATAAAAAAATAAAACAAGCCGTCGCTTCATTCTCCTTGATTTGCTTTCTTTAAAATTTAAATGCAAATATTTTTTATATATGAAGCAGCTGCAATGAACTTGAAATTATTTGAATTTGCATAATACAAAACAACAACAGGATAGTAAATTTCCTTTTTTTTAAGTATGTTTTTCAAAAATTGTATATACATGCAAACATACATATATATTTTGAATTATATTCTTTAAACTATATTTATGATTATGATGTTTTAAAAAATTTTTTTATTTTTTTTCTTCAATATACACAATAAAATAAATATATTAATATTGTACATAAAATATTTAAAATTTTATAAATAGGATAAGGTGGTGAAATATTTTCCATGTTACCTTATAATATACAATTACAATAGAAAGAAGAGAGAATTATGACAGCTTTACTCGTAATAATAATTTTATATCCTTGCAAATATAATAATAACAACGAGTGCATTTTATACATTGTTTGTATATTATTGATTTATTTTTATTATTATTTTTCTTATATTTTAAATTTGAATGGAAAGCACTTATCAGCTGAGTTAAAATTTTATAAAATACAAAAAAGAAAAAAATTATATGACAAAACCACATAAGAAAAATATATAATTTGATTGCATATTTATAGGATGATATCATTGACACACAATATAATATGTTTTAAAGAAAAGAAAAATTGGAAAAAAATAAAAATTGATTGATATTTTAAGAAAAATATAAGAAATGTATATATATATATATATGTATATACAAGGCATGATATTAAATCTATATATATATATATATTTGTGTATATACATATATATCATTCAATATATGTGCCTATACTTGAAAATATTTTATAATTTTCTTAAGCAATTTCTATTTTTTTTCCTATACCTATTATCCTTTATTCAAGGATAAAATTCTGTTTTTTATCTGATTGTCAAATGTAAATTGCCTCTGTAATTGGAAAATTGCAAACATAAAAAAAAAACCAAATTCTGTTTAATAGCTTAACAGATGTTAACTGGTTTTGAGAGCATTTCGAAAATAAGTCTAATAAGTACATACTTTGAAATTAAGAAAAAATATTGAATATTGTGATGTCCGTCTTCACTTTCTTATATTTAAAATCATTGATTTGTAGAAAATGGAAAATTTTTAAATTGCTTCCATAGAAAGTTTTATGTTGGCCGTACAACTGGTCTTTTGAAAAATTTAATGTGAATAATTCAATTGCCAGCTAGGTTCTAAAACATTTAAATTTTAAAAATTTCAAGAAAATTTTGATTTTTATCCGTAGAATCACAGGATCATAAAATTTTGTTTTTAATTATTTAAAATTGACAATTTCACATTGCATATAAATTATTTTGTATAAAATTTTTAAACAATTTCCATTTATCAAGTATTATACAGTAAAATTTTTTAAATAGTTGGGGTGGATTATTTTCAAGGCAATCACAATATGCTGTTTATTAACACTTGGTTACAAAATAATTTATTAAAAGGTTTTTTGAAAAATTGTTAATTTTTTTCTTTCTTCCAAGTAATAGGCATTAAATTGCCTTTGATGTAACAAATAAAAATGGAAAAAAAAAATTTTATCATCTGCATCACTTTAAACTCTTCATTTTATATTGTAACACCCACTTGTTAATATTACTGAAGGATATGAGAAATTGAGATAAAAAATTTACCCTTTTCTTTTTATATTAGAAAATTGAATTTGTTTGTTCCTTTTTTTTTCTGTTACTTTTACAGGTCAATTGTTGATGATCAATTGTAAACGATTAGCGACTTTTCAGATTATCCAAATATGTATTGTATTGGATCGGATTTAAGAGAATTTTATTTTTAGAATTTAAGAGAAAATTTAATGAAATTTTTAAACATATCACCGTCTTGGGTTGTTATTAAAATCTTTTTGTTTAGAATATGAAGCAACTAACTAGCAGCTTGAACAGATCAAATTCTTTCGGAGTACCAACCGCTCTTCTTTATTAAAAATTCTGTGCAATTATCATATCGAGACAAAAAATGACCAGAAATGTATTTTCCATTTTTAATGAATTTCCAATTCTCTTTCAACGAAATGTATGGGACTTTATTGTGTATACACTAATTAAACATCACATTTTACTTTTTGTTCTCCTTTTTAATTGCATTATAATATCTCGTGAATTATTCCATTAGTTCGCTCCTTATATACTTAAGTAGAATGTTTAAATGTAATTAACAATCGCATGTATCATGCATTAACAAAACTACAAAGGTTATTTTAATTAAGATAAAACTATTGTTGGGAAAGAAGAATAGAAAAAAAAAAGGAAATATTATGGGGTATGCGAATTATTTAAGATTATATACCGAGAATTCCTTACAAAAAAAAAAAAAAATGTGTACACACAAATATATATGTTTTATTAGTATTAATTATTTTATTTTAGAAACAAAATGTTTTTATTAAAATATTTATACTATTGTATGGCGAAAGTTAATAAAATTGGGATAATGTTGTTGTATTACACGAACACTTAAAAAGATATAGGAAAAATTATCGTCTACTTGTTAACATAATCTCAAAATTATGATTGTATTTGGAATATTGATTGCACGATATTGTTACTTCAATAATAACAGCTGTCGAATTGTAAGTAATTAAGTCTTTGGATCACCTTTGATACCATAATATTTAAACTGGGACCTGTGCTATTTAAAAGAATTTTGGACCCTAGTTATGAACCAATTAAGTTTCTTCAGGATTTGCTATAAAATTGAACTCAAATAGCAATAAGCTCCGAGAACGTGGAATTTGAAAATTTTTGATATAATATCGCTAAGCAAGTCTTATCTTTCCCCCAACAGTACTTTAACTCTTATTTCGAAATAAATTGACTTATTCATTTTATATTTGTATATAGTAGAGGCATTCCTCACAAATTCTTGATTCGATTTGTGATATTCAAGTCCCAGTATCATTGCGACCAGTTAGATCTGTTGTAGAAGTGTATTTAATTAGCGTGCGACGTGCATAAAATGTGAAGCTTAGGCTGATGTTTCGCACTTCGTAGAATCTAGCTAAAGTGTTTTGTGATTTTCTCTTAGTATGAAAGTGTTTATTTACAACGAATTTAAACACAGAACCGCCCGAAACCTTGTAAGCTGGAACTCAAATAAGCGTAACACTATTTGAAATTGTCAACTATGTACAATAGAACGGCTGTTGTAGCCTGGATTCCACCTTATTAATCATAATAGATTTAATAAAATCAATAAGGCTACTGTATTGCTTGAGGGAATATTCATCATTTCTCTTAGTATTCACTATTTCTTTCATTATTTCAGGCACAATGAAATGCTCTGATATGATTAACTGGACTGGTCCAATATACTCTTAGGTATGATTCATATACGTCAGACCGTACCTCACGCCACGTTCCTGATTTATATGTGTACAATGTTAATGAGACAGACCTGATACGTGACTTTGCCGGCAGCCTTCTCATTTTTTTAGTGTTACCTTTAATCAACATCGATTACTAAATCTAGATAAGTATCCATCTGCAATAGTGATACCTAGAATAGGATTTAATATTATTTTTTTGTTTACACGTTTGATTTTTATAAATCCATAAATATTTTTGTCATTACTATTGATCAAATTCAATTTTCTTCATTACCATGTTCCTGTTTCGTTTTATTTTTTTTTGTTTTGCTAAATATTTTAATGCGTTTTTCGAATATAAACCAAAGTCCTTGCAATATTCGGTTTTGTTTTTTTTTACTGTATTTTATTTTTAAAAAATCTATAAATATCTAATTAAGATGCAAAATATTTTGTTGCTATATAAAATACATGTGACTTTTAAAAGCGAGTTCGTGTGTAACAAAAGTCAATATTTTTGTTTTCAGTTTTTTTTTTAAATATAAGAAAATTTATTAATGCGACATTTTAATGTACATTTTACTATATATATAAATTATTTAAATATTGCCTCCTCTATATTGCATATATTATTATAATTGCATTTTATTTAAAATTTTAAATACAGAGCGTTAAAGAGAGCTATTTCTCTCTATATTCGATATAGCTATACAAAATTTGTATCTAAATATATTTATTTAATGCATATTTAAACCTAAAAATAATATTTATATATATATATATGTATAAAGAGTACATACTTTTAGTTTTTATTTATTTACAATATGGAATCGGCTATATGCTAAAATATCGAATTTTTTTCTGCATTTTGTTTTTGTATTTTGCCGGTATTATTCGACATAGAGTCGCCAAAACGTCATAAATGGTCTGCAAAACTGTTACATTATGAGACATGCGATATAAAAAGGATATTAAAAAAAAAAATAATAAGAATAAATTTGAGTCATAAATTCACTCTTTTTTTTTATTATTTTTTTTTATTTTCATTTTTTTTTTGTGTTTTTATTTTGTATATTTTATAGAGTTTCAGTATAAAACTGCCGGCTCCATTTATATATCTATGTTATTTTCATATAGGCTGTGCCACATTATACATATACATATATACATATAAATTTTATTAGCGTTTATATATATATATATATCCTTATATAATTCATCCATTTAAGCCTACACACAACTAAAATACTAAAAATTAAAAAAAAAACAAAAACACATTTTTGAAATTCATAGAGAAAAAAATTTTTTCTAATGTGAAAAATAAGGATAACAGTTGCATGCTAACTTAGAAAAAAATAAATACTTGAATTCATTTTTAAATACATACATTCATATTATAGTATTTAATACTGTTATACAATTTTTTTTTCATTGGTAGTAAAGAATAATTGAATCGATTTCTATTAAAAAATATATTAAAGTTGTAAGAGTTTTAAGTTTTTTGTGTATTGTGTTTGTGAACCCAAGAAATCGATTTATTTTATTTTGAATTTTGAAATAAAATTGTAAAATATATTGGAATGAAAAGGCCTTAAATTAGTGGCAGTATGAATTGTTAAAAGACTTTAAAAATTGTTTAATTCTAAACGATTTCGTGGTTCATATTTTAGTTAGTTAATAAAATTAGGAAATGGTAGCATATGAACTCGTGATACCTACGCAAATTAATAATGAAGAATTGCTCAAACAAATTACTAAATTACTAATATTGGAGCTTTTGTACCAAGACTTACAGTAAATTTCTACAAATTTAGTTTGTGCGAAACAATTCCTAGTGAAATGCTTAATTTTACTTGAATTGTTATAAATTTTTTTATTTAATATTTATTTTAAAAAATAAATACGTATATCAGTATATTAGCACATATATAACAACTTCAATATGAAAAAATTTGATGTTCCAACATATTTTCCTTTAAGAGTACCATAAATGTACCACAGTACATTTATGGTAAAATATAAAATCCAACTGGAAATTCTATCAATTTGTTTGTGATTTAGGGGTACTTTTAAATTTAGTAGATCAAATATGCCTTAATTTTGTACTATATATATATATATAACAGTTTTGTGTAAGAAAAACTTAACCCGTTATTTAATATTCTTTTTAATTTTTTTAAAGATTATATATAAGAAGCTCTTTTATTTGAAGGACTTTTCTATATATATATAATGATACATATAATGATACATACGCACACGTATGTATATATATATATATATACGTAAATAGAATATAAATCGATAGAATTTTAAAAGATTAATAAAACACTCAATTTGTTTTTATAAATATTAATATTTTAAATATAATATAATGAATTCATATATATAGTATGAATAATATATATGTATTGTATATATATGTGATATATATACATATATCTCATACATATATATATTTTATATTGTTTAAACTATAGGCCCTTAGAGAAAATTATATTTCAATAGGATTTTATTATAATATCAAAGTTGATGATAATTTTATTGCTATAAATATAAATTGCATACTTTTAGGTGTGATTTATTTTCATTCTATACAATTAAAATTTTTTTTTTCTTTTTTATAATTTGTGTAATTCTTTTGATATTTCTTTTTTTTTATTATAAATTTAATTTTAGTTGATTTTTCTTTTGCTTCCTTTTTTAAATCCTTTTGTATTTTCCTATATAAGACGACTATCAGTTTGATATATAATAAATATTCTTTAGACTACAACTAAGTACAATATATATATATACATATATAGACATTGCAATTTCTTAAAATAATATATATATATATATATTTTAGATTTTATCTATTTAATATACTTAAAAGAAATATGTTTGTAATAATAATAATGTAAATGTACATACATATGTATTTATAAATAAATTCATTTGTTTTATAGATGTGTTGTGGATTTGGAATATTTTCAAAAAGAAATTCCCTTGAAATATAGATTTCTTTTAAGATTTAAGGCCTGATCTCTTAATAAAAAAAAAGTATTATAGTGTAGAAACATTTTTTGTTTTCTATTTTATTTCTTTTATTAAATAATTATACTAAAATATCCTATAGAACACTGAGAAAAAATTTTAATTGAATTTCACTAAAATACTTTAAATATTAATTTTCGATTTAAATCTTTTGAAAAATTGATAACTCCAAATATAGTTCCCAAAATTAAAATAGCTCTAAAGCGTGGTCGACTAATAACATATGAGATTCTGTAATTTACGCCTTATTTGTCTAATTCTAAATTATTGAAGTAGCCTGTAATACTAGGCATAAACGATTTAAAAATTTTTCTGAGTATATTTAGATAATAATTATATTATATTTTTTTATTTTAAATTTTTTAATTCTATATCTATAATTTATTTTTAAAATTCAATAGAAATGTGGCAACAATAACAGCAATAACATACATGTGTGTTCCCATATACATGTGTGTATGAAGGTAGTTAGGTAAAATAAAATATATATGGCGTGCTGAATTCACACAAATTTTAAAATTGACATAAACAGAAATGGTAAAAGTTAAAAGAAACAAAATTTTTGCTTATTTCGTTCAAATATTCTTGAAAAAAAAAACTTTTATCGTTTTTCGTGATATACTAATGGGTTAATAATAAAAATTGTATACAACTATAATAAAAGATGTAGTTGATTTATCATTCAAATTCTGGACACTTACATAAACCTATATGGTATGAATGTAGAACTAAATATAGTATTATAGTTCGCAAAGTAGTCGCTTATAAACTTGAGATTGATGAAGTCTTGCAAAATTGCCCACAATAATAACGCAGGCTATGATATGAATCAATGACAAGGATATTGGGATGACAATAAATTTTATTCGATTTGTTTCGACTTTGGTATTTGAAATTCAAGTGACGCTTAACTCCAGAACAGCTTTAAGATATTTCTCGGCTCATTGTTAAAGTTACTCCACTAATGACATTATTAACGGTAAGCAAATTTTGCGTATTGTCTTCAACTAAGTCTCGAATGCTCCATATACAAACAAATGATGATGATATTGCTGTTTGAAACAAAGCCTTAAACACTTCAACGTCTATATATATTCAGAGTCGTTATTTTACGAATGGACCGAGAAAATAACGCATGATTGTAATTGATTTTTGTTTTTTAAATTTAATCTTTTTTGTGTGACATGTGTGTTGTTAGTATTCTCAAAAGTCCTCGAACAGGTCCCAAGCTATTGTTTTATATTTTTTTTTTCTGATTTTTTGCTTTATTCACTTATTTTCAAGTTGTAATTATTGTTTGACTATATATATTAATAAATATGTACAATATTGTATCATTATATAAGGAGCGACAGTATACAATGAAAAAAAAAACACTAAGTTTTTCATCCTTAAAACTATATATATAAGTATGTAAAGAAAATAAATTCATATATATCAATATTTAAAACTATAGACTACAAGTTATAAGCTATATATATCAAAAATTATAATGGTGGATTTTGTTTTTTCATTCTCTTATACTTATACTTGCAACTAAATTTAGTTTTCCACAGAAGACAATAGATTCATATTTAAAATATGTCACCATGAATTAAATTGTAACTATTATTAGTATATATAGATAAGCATGATTGTAAACGAAATATACATGCACAATATGTAAGTGAATATAGAGAGACAGTTGGAACACATTAATTTTCATTAAATTTTTAACACGTTCATGCCAAACAAAATCTAGGTTAATATTTTGTAATCTTAAATGGAAAAGTTTATTTTAAAATATATGGAATGTTATTATAGAATACTGTAAAATTATATTTTAATTTAATAACAGATTTTAATAATTAGAATAATTTTTTAAATAAAAATGTTGAAATCTTATAGTCAGTTTATTTTTGTTAAATTTTTTAACCACAGTACTTGAACATATTACGATTATTTTAATTGAAATTTATATCTTATACGCCTAAATCCAAAATATCTTATCCTTTTGATTTCGAAATATTCATAGAGCAGACATGATGAAATTATTATTAAATTAGAAATATGTTAGAAATCAAAGATTTTTTTGAGATCATTTGAAAACTGTTATACATAATTATTAATTTTAGTATCTTTTAGAATAAGGTGTTTCTAAATCAAAAATATTGATTTGAGATATGAATTTTGAGATTTCTTCAAAACACTACAATTAATTCGATATAAATTTAACAAAAATTATCATACTCGTATAAAATTATAATAAGAAATTATCGTTAAAATATTATAGTTGCGGTTTAAAATCCTTTAGTGAAAAATACAATTATTCTGTGGTATAGACATTAAAAGTAATTTTAAAATTGTTTTTAATAACAGAACACATACTTGTTATTATATTATTCAAATAATATGGTAATAGTAATATAATACATCTGCAATACGTATACATACTTTAAAAAAGCTAATCGTATAACAATCAATATAAGAATAAATTTTCCATTTAAATTAATTCAATATAAAGGACAACACCTAATATAGAAATGAAAGAAAACTTGAAAAATAGAAATTGAAATTATTGTCATAAAAATGTGGTTATTTTTACAATATACATATTATATTGTATATGATAAAGTGTTATACATTACGAATATTCTTATATTATATTAGTATTCTAAATATTACTGCAATATAGAAAATATATAAAAAATATTTTTTAATAAAAATACAATTTCATTTTAAATTTAAATAAAAAGAAAAATATACTTATAAATAAAAGGTGACGTACCTTCAGAATGTCCTTTTGCTATTGTTTGTATACTTATAAGCTTTTCTATATTAAAATCATCTGCATTCAACTCATGTAATACTATTATATATTATGTTATGTTATATATGCACGTATTTGGAAAAATATGTAAATTAGTATAACATTTTCTTTAATTTTACTGAATTATTTTATACGTTTAAAATTGAATATAGTATGGTAAAATAAATTATAATATAAATGGAAAATGTTAATAGAATACCTTACAAATCATATGAAAACTATAGAGGTTTAATCAAACTAGAAAATGTTTGCAATACAATATGCCCTTTAGAAATACTAAGGGTTTAAATCAATTTCGTTTTCAATTATATAATTGCAATTTCTATTAAAGAGAAGACTCATAGCTAAGTATTTTTCATAAATATCTACACTATAGTTATAATCTTCTATAATTTCGAAATTATGACTTTAATAATTCGAAAAAATTTTTGTCTTAAAAAGCTTACAAATTTTGAACTTATTTTAATTATTATAGAATATTATAATATGAATAAAATAAATAAAATCTTCAATCTCTATTTAATTATTAATAATCGATTATAAATTAACTTATACATATTATATTGCATATAACATTTAATAAATATTAAATGTTATATGCAATAAATATAGTACACTTAAATTGCAAATGGTATATCTTGTAATAAATACTTAACATAGTGCAGATTATGCTTAATGATTGTATACATACGTTGTAAATTAAACCAGCAATATAAATAATATAATATAAAAGGTATAACAATATGTAAATATAAGTTATACATTTATTATAGACGTGTTTTATAAGTATACATGAATTGATTATAACTATTATATACACACAGCTATCCACCTATGTAGATATTATTAAACAATATAAAATTCGTTTTTGTTTTGCTTTTTAATTATAACGTTTTTAAAATGATTATAATTAATTACATAAATGTGTATAACATTTTTCTATATTGTATTTTATTACACGGGGAAAATATCTATATAATACATTAAAATGTTATATATATTTATATACACACATATTCATTAATACAAATTTTATTGTTCTCATAATCATCTTTTATCTATATATATATATAAATAACATATATATATATATATATATATATATCTAAGTGACAATAATATGAAAACAACAACAATATGACTTGATGATTTAATATTCTTAACCAAAATTTTAAAACATATGTTAAACATATGATTTACAAAAATAAAATAAAATCCTTTTTCGAAATTAAAAGTTATAAAAATTCGAAAATTTTATTCGGACAATTAATCAGTTTTCTTTTTAAATCCTTTTTTAACATTTCCTATTGAAAAGAAAAAAAAACTTTAACTATTGTTTCATATGTTTCTGTAAATAAACACGCATACACGTAGAAAATGTTGGCTACCGGTTTTAAATTATTATCTACTTATGTTTATGTATTGTTATATAATATAACAATACATATACATACATGTATACATATTATGTCTATTTAAATATATATATTACTTGAATGTAAAATTTATGAAATTTTGTTGTAAAAAGTTACTTGTCATGCGCAGTATTACAGTATAGTATAAAATTTCAACATTATGTACTGTTAGGTATAAGAAAAAATTATTTGTCTTATTAATATAAAACCTTATGTATCTATTTATGTGATTATATTGAATATTCGAATAAAAAAGTATAAAATGTAATAATTTTTGTTAATACAACAATATACAGATGTTGTATAACAGTTTAAAAGGGTAATTAACTGTTATACGTTTTTATTCTTACTATCTTTTAAAGACACAACAATATTTAAAATAAATACTGGTAGGAAAAACTGTTATACAAATTACATTGTTTTATATTGTGTTATATTGCGATGTCTATAAATTGATTATTAATTGTATGTAATAATATTTTAAAAGTATTTTAATAAAAAAATTTTTTTGTAACTGTTATACAAAAAATTTTATCAATTTACCCTATATGTGTACCGTATAACAGTTTTTATATTTTACTATATATTTTTTCCTTCGCACTCAAAATTCACTCTAGAAAATAATTTACAGAAACAGATAGACAAAAAGGCAAAAAACTGCTGTATATGACATCATTATATTGCATACGAATATATGCAGTCAAGTTTTAAATTCTTTGGTAAAAAACTGATCACTGTATGAGCTTAAATATGAAATTTTTGATATAATAACGTATTTGTATTTAGGCATACATATATAGATGTCATACGTTCGCTTATGATATAGTATCAGTTCGTGTTATGACATAGAATACTAGGTGTGTACTATTGAAGAAAAAGTAAGTTAGTTATATACGTATAAAGTAAGTTAGTTATATCAGTTAAAAAAATGAGTAAAAGAACTAGTATGAAATTTCGAAAAATTATACACTGATATGTGTATACAAACTATGATAAAACTGTCATATTTCATCATTATAATAATACCATATTTTTATTCACACATTTAAATAACTACTACATAAACATTAGGGCTTACACACACAAATATGAACTCTACATATTCTAAATGTATGTTATGCAGAAATATTTTTTTTTCGATATTTTAAAAATATTACAATAAATTTTTTTTTCGGAAATGATTTTTAATTTCTTCTCAATTTTATTATATTTAATATATTTATTGTTATACACACCTTATGTACTATATATTATGTATATTGTTATATTATTTATGCCCAAATTACCTACTTATTTATTATAGTTTCGAAATCTTAAAACCGGTGCTAAAGAAAATTTTGCATTCGTCGTTTGTATATCTTAAAGTTAAAAAGGGTTTTTCTCTCTCTTGTTATACTTATATTTTGAAAAAAAAAAAAGTTATTGAAAAAATAAAGTAAAAGCAAATAAAAATTATTAAAAAAAGAAAAATTATATAGAAAATTCATTGAAAAAAATATCAAAAATAAAATAAAAATCAATTTTTTCTGTCCAAACGTAATTATAACAAAAAAATTTCTTGAATTCTTATTTAACAAATATATATATATATAAAAGAAATCAATTTAAAGTTCAATAAAATATAAAAAAAAATAAATTGCTTTAAAAAATTGCTATTGCTTATTTTTTTTTTCTTAAAAAGAACTTGAAATTTTTTTTCTAAATAAATTTTTTTTTTATCTGAGAAAAATTTTTAAAAAACTTATTAAAATTTTGTTTAAATTCAATTTTTTTTCAATTCTTTTCAACTTTTACTTAAACTGTATAACAATTATAATATATATGAAATATATATTAAATTATATATATATATATATATACATTATTTGAGTGTTATTATATACCAATATTGGAAATTTTAAAATTTTAATTGAAAACTAAAATTTTTGAACTTAAAATTGGATTACATAAAAAATATTATAACAGTATATTAAAATTTTGTGAACTGTGCTACTAAAAAAGTATATAGAACAAAAAGAAACATAAAATTTTCTTAAATACAAAAATATTATATATAATTTTTTTTTTGCAATTTTAATCCGTCTAAAGTTTATTGCGGTTTCGTATAAGGAAAAATTTAGAAAAAAATAAAATAAAATTTTGAGCGATTTGTTTTTGGTTTTGGTTTTGCAAATTTTGCCAAGTGAATTGTGTGTGTGTGTTGTTTTTTATTTTCCAAAAAAAAATTTCTATAAAATATTTTCTGAATATTTTGGAGACCATCACATATAATTAAAATAAAATTTTTTATTAAAATTACTCTTTAAAAAATAGGCAGAAAATTTTTATAAAAAAAAAAAAAATCTTTGATTTTTGCATTTGCTTACATGAAAGCGTATTTGTAACACCTATTAGAAATTCTAACAAAGAAAAAACAAAAAATTTGGAAAACAACAAAAAAAAAAAGTGATTTGAATTTTTTGATTTGCTGTCCTAAATTTACTTGCAATATTTTTACAAATAAAAATTTTATATTTAAAAAAAAATCAAATTTTACAGAATAAAAATAAAAAGTCCATTTTTTATAAAAAAAAAAAAATCATAATAATAAAAAAAAATTATACTGTTTTTAAATTTTATTTTTGTTTTATCTTGCGCTTAAAATTCAAATTTTGCCAATATATATATACATTTTTTTCTCTTAATTTCAAAGGATAATAAAAATTTATTTTTAAAAAATTTTGTAGTTTAAATTATATTAAAAGTGCTTTTGCAAACAAAAAACAAACTTATATAAAAAAAATATTAAAAAAAAAATTTTCATTTTTGGCCATTTGCTTTTGTCTTTTTGTTTAAGGGTAAAGTGCATTAAATATATATATATATATATATATATAACAAACTATATAAAATTTGAAAGTATAAATAGGTAAATTAAATTTTTTAATAAAATATATATTTATGTATATACTTATATACACAAAATTATACACAAAATTCATATATTTATTGCAGCAAATACAAAAAGGAAAATTTTTGATTTCTTGGGAAAAATCGAAATATTGAGAAATTGAATTTAGTGTAGTTACTTACTATATTATAATAAAAAAATTATCTGTTATATACGTACATATTCATACATTATATAATTTTGATATATATAACTATATATATCATATAAGGATATTGAATTTTATAATAATTCTATTTTATACTCTATATATTCGGATATACATGTGTATATATTTTAATTTCTGCAAAAATTGAATGACTTGTACAAAAAAATTCGAATGTTTTACACCCTACTTATGTTATAAAATATGTATATATTGTATAAAATGTATTCTGTATATACTCTTGCATTATACCGAATTGAATATGTAATACAGAAAATAAATAGGGTCGTATTTTGTATACATATATTCCGATATATATGTATACCCGAACGTATATATCAAATTAAAATACATAACACACAATGAAAAAAAAAAATCAAGAGATAACATATTTTGCGGAACTTTTATTTTCTTTACAAAATTTTATATTTATCTCTTTTATTATTATTTTTATTCTTCATTCTATATAAAATTGTTCAAAATGAGAGTAAAAACTTAATATAATATGCAGAAAATATTTGCAGAGCAACAGAGTAATAAAAAAATGATGAGTTAATAAAAATGCATTTCTCTATCTATGCAATATACAACAAAAAAAATTCTCTTCGAATGTATAATTGTGCTCAATGAAATCAAAAATTTCTCCACAAATTTAATGTTACATTTTTCGCTCTTTTTCATTTTATTATATAAAATTATAAAAGGAAAATTTTTAATGCGCATAATTTTTCTTTCCTTATTGCTGCAAAAAAAAAAAAAAAACCATTATAAATCATTTTTTATATATAATAAAAAAAATTTTATTTAAAAAATCATATGATTTCGAACACAAATTCGAAAATAATTCGAAATGTTCTATATGTATTTATAATCCAGTTTTTATTATGTATATGAATTACAATATTTTCAGTTTTTTGTTTTTGATTTTGAATTTTCCCACTAATATATACATGTATATATATATATATATATATATTTATAAATATATGGAAAATAAGTTTTATATATTTTTTTAGCTATACATCCGTTCTGCTTACCAGTTAAATATCAAATAAAATAACTCACCCTGAACCTGAATAATTATAGTTTAAAAAAATTATCTGCATATACTATGTATAACTAAAAAAGACAGAAATATATAATTCGAATTTCGAAAATATAGTGAAATTTTTTCGAAATTCGAAAATATATAGAGATTACAAAATAGTATATACAACAAAAAAAAAAAGAAATGAAAATATAACGTATGTATATATGTGTATATAGGTAGAGAAAATGAAAAATAATAATAATAAAAAAAAAAAAAATTGTTCTCTCCTTAACCTCAGCTGATATAAGTTTATTGTGCTAGTTCAATATTTTCTCTTATTCATTCATTATATACATTATTATATAGATATTATTATATAGTATACCGTTATTGCAAATTCACACCTTAGTTACACTTAGTTACATATACAAACACAAATACATTTTATCTGATTTTATTAACGGTATATAGTAGTTGAACACACCTAAATTATAAACTGTTATATTTTTGTGTATTGAATTAAAATTACGAAATAACACATACAAATTTTCAATTTTTTCTTTATTTTTAATTTAATATATCCTTATTACTATTTTGTAAATGTAATAACAGTTTTTACTGTAGTGTTATACACATATTATATTATGTAAAAATTATTAAAATGTATTTAGTTTTTCGAAATTAGAGAAAATTCTATTTTATTTTTTATTCTTATTTTCTCATTTTATTTTTCGAATTCGAAATAAGTAAATAATACAATGCATATGCGAATTTTTGTTTTGTTCTTTTGTTTTTTGAAATATTTTATCGTAATTTACTGTTATACACCCAAGTTACAATTATTTTGTTATACTCATTTTTGCAATACATTCAAACAAATTAAATTTAATAGTATATATTTATATAATATTGTATATATGTATATATATATATACTAATACATTTACAAATTATATTCCTATTTATAAACACATATATTCGTGTGTGTGTGTGTATGTATATAAATAAAATAAAGTATATTGGAAAATAAGGAAATTAAAAAATATATTTGAAATCAAAGAAATATCGTTTCGAGAATAATCACTTCGGTAATTTCAGTCGACTCTGAGCTTTCACCGTCATCATATATTGTGACCGCTTGACTTAAAAATAAAAAATTAAAATATATATTTAATATATCTACATATTATATGGTTATAATAATAATATAATTGAGAAAAACAACAACAACAAAAAAAAAGAAAAACAATATTGGAAGTCAAAATTGAAAACAGACAGTAAAAAAAAAAATCAAAAATATAAAAATAATAGTGTACTAATAATACTTCAAATATCTTCCTTTTGACATACATACATACATATATATATATATATGTGAAAATACATATTTATACAATTATATTTTAAGATATATATAAAGAAATTAATTGTATACATGTGCATACATACAAGTATATAAAGAAAATTTTTTATTATTTTTGTTCGGCATTTTTAAACACATATCCCTTGGAAAAGTATAAAATAAAAAAAAAAAAAAACAAAAAATATTGAAGAAGAAATTTAAATTTCAAACAAAATTTAATTTTTATTTTTATTTTAGAAATTCAGTTGAAATCTTGCCGTGAAGTATAAAACTACTATAGTACCTTTGCTTTCCAATATCAAATATAAAAATTAAAAATTTAAAAATTGAAAATTAAATTTTAATATCTGTGAGTTTGTAATATTGAAATGACAAGAAATTCAATTGTCAATTAAATTAACATAAAAATTAAAAAAATAAAATAAAAATATTTTAAATTTCTCAAAAATCAGCTCAAAATTGAATGGATTACAATTTGTTAAATCTCATTTAAAGAAAATATAATAAAAATAAATTTAATAATTCGGGAAAAAATTTTAAAATTAAAAAAAAAATATATTCGTACCGCAAATAGTAATACAAAAAAATAAAACAAAAACAAATATGCAAAAATCAGAAAAATAGAAAAAAAAAATTAATCTTTTTATCCTTTCTATTATAAATTTCTTTGCAATTCCCAAAAAAATTATTTACAATATTTTAAGCACCGTGATTCTAATATTAAAGGAAAAATAACAAAAGCAAAAAATTAAAATAATAAAATAATAAATACAAAGCAAGAGAAAATATAATAAAATAAAAGGAAAAACAAAATACAAAAAAATAAAAAAAAATAATAGAAGAAAAATGCAGGACAATTAAATTCGGGTGCGGCCATATTTTGCTCGTGTTTTTCATTCTTATTTTTCGTGTTTTTTTCTTCTATATTCGGCTTTTTTTTTCCCTTTCAAAAATGTATACATATTTTTGTATATCATTTATATAGGATTGAGGATTATTACATAGTTATTGTAGACTTCTTCTATAGTTCACATTGTACTCTTTTATATTATACAATATATTTTCGTCCTTTTTATATAGCCTAAAGTCTTCGTCTTGACACAATTGGTAAAAGAAGTCTCTAAGTATTCTTTTAATTTTTCTTTTTTAAATTTTTCTTGCTAAAATAAAAAGAAAAGAATTTTAGTGTTATAAAAAAATTACAAACCCGAAGACAAGAACGATTTTATCGAGAACTGCAACGACGACGGTAATTTAATTTTCTGATTTTTTCTTCTACTTATAATATAAAGTCTTTTAAGAAAATTACATTAAAGAAAACGATAAAGAACAGAAAAAAATAACGTTTTTTCTTTTATTATAATTATTTTTTCTTGTTATTTTTTATAAATTTTATTTATTTATTTTTTTTTTAAATAAATTAAATAAAATATATGTTTTTTTGTTTTGCTGTTGTTGAAATGGAAATTGGAATAAAGAAAGGATAAATAAATAACCGGATTCATAAATAAAAAAAAAAAAAACACAGATTTTCATAAGAATAAAGATGAAAAGGACACTTTTTCCCTTTGAAATTTTTTATGAAAAAAGGAATAAAATAATAATAAACAAAAGGAAAATAAAATAATAATGAGGCTGTGATTTGATAATAAAAAAATAAAATATTTATAAAATATTTTTTTTTTTTTTTTGAAATTCGTTAAGATCAGTGAAAAAATTTATTAAACAAATTAAATTTTAAAAGAAAATTTAAATTTTAATAATTAAATGGAATTAGAAAAATTTGTGAAAGTTTTAGGATAAAAAAATTCCCATAGTTAAAATTTTGGAAATACAAAGGATTATTAAATAATTTAATTAAATTATTGTTTAGATTCCAATTATATTTGATCCAAATATCCTTAAAAAAATATAATATTTATATTACATATGTTACTTAATTAATTTTATACATACATACATATTATATAATATTTGTAGAATTATAATTATTAAAAATTCATGCACAAATTTTATAATTTGCACCTTCTACAATTTTTTATATATTCTCACTCAAATATCATTAAATTAATTTTGTATATTTGAATTTTATTAATTGAATAGCGTTTCACAATGAAAATTTTAATTTGAAGAACTGTTTTCCAATATAATTTAATTTCAGTTTTAAAACAAACACAAAATCAACAAAAATTTTAATAATTTAAAAAAGTAAAATTGCCTAAATTTATGCAAAAAATATTTTAATTTATTAATATTCTGTTATTTATGTCAATACACAAGTACAATATCCAATAATATTATACTTGAGCATTGAATATTGCTCAACAAAACATACATATTAGAATATTTATTGGATACTATTTTATATTGATCATATATATATCATACGATAAAAAACATATGATCATATTATATGGTTTGCATATAAGATCAATTATACTTATTTGTATGTTATAAATTCTATTGAAATTATTCGTATATGTAGAAACTATTCGTATATAATTGAAAATTGAATTGAAAATTATTTCTGATAAATTTTTAGATTTTTATATTAATTACGTTATAAAATGTTTTCTTATAGTTTTACAGTATAAAATTTTACTCATAAATTTTATTCGATTCTAAAACTCAAATATTAAGTAAACCTTTGTGATTAATTATATCGTAAATTCTTATGTAAGATTAGAATCAATTGATTCTTAATAAATTTATAATATTATTATAAATTTGGATAATATACCCAATTTGGATAATATACCGTATAACAGAGAAAGACAATACACCAAACATAAGGACCGAAAAAATTATGTAATATTTCAAAATTCTTGTAAATTTTTAACACTCATGTCTAAAATATATTAAAAACATATTAAGCGAAATTTTGCAATAAACATACATAATAAAGAAGGTATTATTGAAAATTTTTTAAATGTTCTCCCAAAAGTATGCAATTTTTTTGAAGCTAAGTAAATTTTAAAATTATATAGGAAAACAACAGCTATAATTAAATATAATAATTTTATCACCCACACACACTTCCTTCATTATATAAGATCTGCCCCTAATTGTATGCAAAAATAATATAAAATTATTTTTATTATTTAAAATATTATTTTTTCACATAAAATTTTTTTGAAAAAGTTTTCTTAAATTTCATATACAAAATTTCAAGGTATTTTATTAAATTTTCTCTTTTTAAAGTATCAAAATAAAAGCATTACATAAAACAATTGAGAGAGAAAAAAAAGGAAAAGAATTATTGTCTCGACAAAATTGTATGTTCTTTTCTATAAAGAAAAAAATCCAACACAATTTGTGTGTGTGAGTTGTGTTCATTTCAATAGAGACAAAATAAAATATTAATGTAGGTGTTAAAATTTAAATTTATAATAATAAACAATTGTAAAAATACGTAGGTTGCTAATTTTTATCTATCTACTACAAAGCTGATTTTCAGAATTTAAAAAAAAAATTTTTTTTCTTCTTTTCTTTGAACCTCCCTACAAATTTTACTGTCTGATTAATGAAAATTTAATACTTAAAATTACTTAATTTAGTTAAAGGTAAAATTCAAGGTATTTCATTTATAAAAATTTATAAAGTATTTTTATATATAATGAATGATGAACAATAAGCTTTTCGCTTTAAATAAAGTTAATTAAGATTTAATATTATGGTATTAAGAGCGAAAACTGTCAAAGTCAAATTTTTGACTTTTTCATTTTATTACAAATTCAAATTTCTTATAGTGTAATAAATACTCTGTATAAATATGGTTGTATTATCTCACTTATTTTCGAAATTATAGGCATAAGTTTAAAAATTTATGTTCTTAAAATCTTAATTTTCATATCTAATTTGGTAAGCTCTTTCGGACAATTTGATTTCATTGTAGTTTTGTTTATTTTCTGTCGAAAATTTATTAATGTAACTCACTTTGTTCCCAATTTATGAATAAATAGCATAAAAATCACAAATTTTCAATTCAATTTTTACAAAACACGTTTTTTTGTCGACTTACATTGATTTTTCTAACCATAATTAGTTTGGTTTTTCTTTTGAAATTATTCAAAAAATTATTGTTTTTTTTTTTTTTTAAGCAATTAAGTAAAATTTGCAAAGCAAAAAAATAATTCGACTTAATTTCATTTTATAAACGACATGAAAAACAATAACAACAAACAAAAATAAAATTAATTGCCATCGTTTATTTTTACATTTCTTTTCAATAATTTTCACCATAAGAAGAAAATAATTTTCTTGAATTTTTGTTGTTTTCCTTTTTTTTCTTATTTTTTATAATATACGTAATTCGGCATGTCATGCATACTATTCATATGATATACAATAAATTTCATCCTCTTCTGCAGTTTTGCGTGTTTCTTAATTTTTATTTTCTTACTTTTCAGAAAATTTTTACTAAAAATAAATTTTCTCCAAAAAAAAATACAGAAACAAAAAAATTTACAAAAAACTCTTCAGAAAAATTTTGATTAGGAAATTTTTTTTTTCCATGCTTTTCCAAATTACTTCATCGATATATACATACAAACATATGAAATATGAACATTATGTATTTTAAATCATATTTTGAGTAATATTACTTCAAGTATACCAGTGTATAACATTTATATAGATCAATATAATATATTCATTATTACAACAACAACAACCATATTTATTATAAAAGGTACATAATGTATAAGTGATGAATTTTGAGGATGGCAGATAAATTCTATTTTCGGTTAAAAAATATTTTGTTTTTTTTTTCCTGATTTTCAACAAAATATCATCAAGAATTTGGAAAACAGAGAAGAGATATTTTTCTTTCTTACATTATTTTCTTCCTCGTATAAAATTTTGCTTTTAAAATTATGTATTTCACTTTGATTTTCTATTTAAATTATGCATAACATACAGAAAATATGAGAAAAACGCTGAAAAAAATGTATGTGTACGCAATATTATACATGAAAATAACATGACATGAAAAAGACGAAAATTTTAAAATACCCAGACGACGAGCAAAAAATAAAAAGAAAAAAAAATATATGAAAATGCCATGTAAAGTAATGAATTTTTGCGAAAAACCAAAAAAAAAAAAAAAAATTCTAGAAATAATTCATGTAGGGAAAAATTTTTTGTCTATATGCAATACTTTTGAATATTTTTGGATTTTTAATTTTTTTTTTGTGTTATTGAAAAGAAAATGTTCTTTTTATTTGAGATTTGACTGATTGTATCGATTTTTGCCTTCTACTTATACGAAATTTTTTTTTGATTTCAATAATAAATATTTAATTATTGGAAATAAAATAAAAAAAAAAATTTTTTTACGATTATTTGGTTAACAAATTTCTTTTTATTTTTATTGTTATTACGGCGACATACAAAAATAGTTTAGGAAATTATGTACTTTGTAATTGTGCCTATTAGAAATTTGATAGAAAGGGTTTAATATAGAAAGGGGTTCTTCCGTTTAAAACGTTTAAAATTGCTTGATTTTACTATATTAAAAATTTTATGTTCTTATATTCAATTATGTGAAAAACATGCTTAAGTTTTTAGTACTCGTTTTAGTACTATGAAAATTATATGATTTTAGTATTCTCAAAAACAGTATTAAAAATTTGTTTAAATACTAAACATTTAGTATACTCTTGCATTTGATGATTAACAGAAAATTTTGGTTTTAGTACTATTTTAGTACGCGTTACTATTTTAGTATTCTCTTTATATACTATTTAAGTAAATATAAATATTACATGTTATAATTCTCAATGGTACGTTATTTTAAAAATATTTAATATTTTTTAAGTATTCCGATTACTATTTTAGTAATTAGTCCTTTTTTCGTATTTGGTTACTAAGAAAAAAATGTTTTAATAGTTCCTTTAGTTTTCATTTAGTATTAAAACAAAAAATAATTAAGTTTAGTATCACTATTAACAAAATACTATTATAGTATTTTACGTTATTGTTTTATATACTAGTAGTATACTATTAGTATATAGTATGAAAATTTAATCTATACTCGTACTTTGTATTCTTTTCAGAACAATATATGCTTTCATAGTAAAGTTTTCATAATATAGATAAACGACTTTATAATTATTGTAATTTTTTCAGTAAAAAGTTTATTATGTAATAATGGTCTCAAGTGTCTGAAAACTGTTATACTATTATAAAAGATCCTTTTATACATAAACTTTTTACTTTTTACACTAATTTTTTAAAAGTAACTTTTTCGTTAATTTTTTGCTTAAAAAATCCAAAGTAGATTTTTTTGGTTTTTGAAAGTATAGAGTGCATTCTATTATAAAAGCGCTCAAGTAACTACCCTTTTTATTCAATTTTCCTCTATTATATATTAATACATTGATAAAGAATATAAATGACACTTTATGGATACTCGTTTTACTTTTAAAAAACTCATTAAAACTTATATAAGAATAAAGAAGAATACAAAATTAGAAAAGAACTATGAAAATAACACACGAAAAAAAAAAATATACTCAAGTTTCATTGACTTCCAGCTATAGCTAAAAAATAGATGCAACTAGAGAGTTTTCCATGGATAATTGCATTTCAAAAGAAAAATTTAAAAACCATAAAAATAAAGAAAAATCTAAAGTCAAAATTGTGTACTTTTTCTATGGAGTTTTTAATATTTCGAAAAATTATAATAATTACAGTTTTCCTTATATTTGTAGTCTTTATTATTAAACGCATCTGAAAAGTTCAAAATAACTTGATTCAAATATACAAAATTAATCCATGTATATAATAACATATATATAGTTTGTTAGTATATTGTATAACAGTTTTGAAATTTTTTTTAGAAAATTATTTTTAAACAAAATATTTTAATTATATTAAAATTGTAAGAGTATAAAGTGGTACTTTGAAATCAGGTTCAGGCAGGCAGGCAGGCAGGCAGCCAGGCAGGACCATTTTTATAACATTATATCCTTTTTAATTATTTTGTTATATACAAAATATATAAGCATTTCTCATTTTTTCTTTTCCTTATACTTAATTCACAAAAATAATTCAAACAAAATTAATTTAATTTTTTCAGATTTCTCTCAGTTTTTAAAAAAACAAAAAGAAAAAGAAAAATTTAAATAAAAACTTTTATTGAAGAAATTAATTAAAAATAAACATACGAATTTTTAAAATAAACATTGAAATTATATACATACAAATATACAAAACAAGTAAAAGAACAAGTTATTAAAATATACAATTAAAAATTAAAAGCAAAATATATATATAAGAAAAATAAGAATTAAAAAAAAACAAGAAAAGTTTTTGACTAACAAAAATCAGTTAAAAGGTCATAAAAAGCGTTAAAGCAAAAAAAAAGCAAGAAAAACAAACCAAAAAGCAAAGAAATAGAAAAAGAAAAGTAAAACAGAAAAAAAAAACCAGTGAATTTTTTAATTTAAATTTTTTTTTTGGTCAAAAGTGTGATAAACTTTCTGTGATGGGGGATGAAATCAATCCCACTAATGATGGTAGCAAGAAAGAAGCAGCAGCAGCTGATAATGGAGCAACAACTCCATCGGCAGCAGCAGCAGCCGAAGCAGGAGCAGTGAATGGAAATGGTGGTGCAGTTGTAAATGGTGTTGGTGCACCATCTGCTTCATCAGCTGAAGAAATGGTAGCATCTTCAGCAGCTACTAATAACAATGATGATGATGGTATGAAAAGTGATGAGAAAAACTCTAAAAATGATAATGGTAATGGTGATGGTAATGGTGGCGGCGGCAACGGCAATGGTGACGACGGAAAACATGGTGATGAAAATGGTATTGTAACATCTGGTAATAATACCATTAATGAAACTAACGGTGCTAATAATGATGCTAATATTGATGCAGCTGAAGAAGCTAATGAAGGCGGCGAACAAAACGGTAATGGTGGCGGTAACGGTAATGGTGGTGATGGCGACGGTAATATTAATAATGATGTTGGTAATGATGGTAATCAAGAAAATACCGATGATGGTGATGCAATTGATGATGATCCTGCTTGTCCAGCTGATGGTGGACAAACAGATGGTGGTGAAACTGATGCTGAAGGTGGTTTAAATACTGAAGATGGTGGTATTGGTGGTGGTACCGGTGGTCCACCAACTGATCCCGGTTTATTATCTGAAGGATTGTCTAGTTTAGTTGGTGTTGGTCCACCAAGTCCATTAACTGGTTGCTATTTATTAATTATTTTGAGTGAACCACATTCTGATGAACATAAGGATATTATATTGCAACGTTTAATTAAAGGTAAGTGATTTTTTCATTAATATTATTACGAAAAAAAAAAAATATAAGAAAAAAATAATAATTAGAATTTTTCCAATATCATATGGTCAGGTACAATAATTATGTGTTTTGAATATTATATATTCACACATACATATATGTATGCATTTATTTGTTCATACATTTATGTAATATTTTCTCGATTTTTGCAAAATATTTCAATTTATTTCGTGCAAAGAATATTTGATTTTCTTTCATAAATTTTTCGTTCTTTACATATTACTGTTTTTTAATTAATTGTATGGAGGAAATGATAATATTAATTGATAATGTAGTAGGGCTTATGAAGGAGAAGAACAGGAGGGTAGGAGAGAGTAAAAGAGATTCATTTATCTGAATAATATTGAAACCATTAACCTTCAATCTCTGATAGGTTATAGAAATTTGCTTCCATTTTATTTTTTTAGAATATTTTTTTTAAGGTCGTCTTTTCACATATTTTAACAAGCGTTTTTATTCATAAAAAGTAATTTCGAAAAATATACCCTTAGACTTAAATGGTACTCTTCAATACTTGTACAGAAAAAAAAAATCAAGGACTTATAAGGGGGTTTAAAGGGTTAAATATTGAAATATGTGAATGTGTGTTAAAATATGTGTATATATAGAAAAATTTTGTAAATTAAAATTCATTGGTATGCAAAAATAAAAAAAAAAAATTGGTTAGTCATGTCTTAAATGAATACTTTTTTTCTAAAAAACAACAAAAAAAAAACTGATTTTTTCTAATAAAAAAAAAAATACAAGATTGTTAATGAGAGTAGACAATACGAGTAGGTTTGGGCTATGGTAAATTTATAATTAGGTTTTCGAGAAAAATTACAAATATTAATGAATTTTTAATGTTTGAAAATGTTTTTTTTGAAAAATGAGGTTTTTAAATTTTTTGTTGGGCTGTAATGTTGAGCATTAATTAAAATTCGAATATACGTAATGGAAGAGGAATTAAGATAAGTGGTAACGTTATTCTGAATATACCGAGTTTGTGCAAAATGTTGCTTCATTTTTTAACTCTAAGCTATTCATATTACATTTAAATTAATAAAACCGTGGTACACTGGTGTTGGAAAAACGCAATCTCGAAAGTTTATTGACAAAGCATAGTCTCGCTAAATAAAGTTGAAATCTCGCTATATAAAATGTAAATAATTATTAGAAAATATCAAATTTGAAATATACTGTCAAATAAATTTGTAAAATTTGAAATATGCCGCGACTACATCCCCTAGTGAGATATATTTGAACTATATTATGTCAATAACGTCTGTTTGTATATTTATCATAATTAATTGAAGAGTGTTAAAAGTGGAAGGGTAAAATGGCATTTTTTTGCAAATTTCACAGCATCCCTACTTTTGATATTTAGTTTTTTACGGGATTAAAAAAAGCAATCAGAAAATCAGAATATAAATATTAAGTTTTCCCGAAAATATAAAAATATTACTTAACTGTTTAATTTAAAATCAATTTAATCATAAAAAGAATAATTTTATTAATTGTTAGATTTATGATTGAATAATAATCAGAATTTTATGTCAACTTAAATTTTATATTAAAATTTTTACTATACCCTTTCTTTTCTAACATGTCATTTTAATAATTTGTTATGACGTAAATCCGCCGCCATATTTATTGTATATGTAATTCAAAAATTATGGGTCAATTTCTTAATCAATCAAATAGACATTCCTCATTTTTTTGACATTTCTATATTTTTATTAATAATATTAGAAAATATAAAAATAAAAGAAAAAGGGGAGAAAACAAAAACAAATAATTTTTTGACATTTTTTTTTTCTATTTTATTTTATTTGTCACGTTCCAAAACCACATTATTTATAATAACAATATTGAATTTTTGCTCTTATGTCTTTTGGGTTTTTTTTTTAAATATATTTTAATAGAAAAAATGAATAAAGAGGCACGAATCATAAATTATCCCATATGAAATGGTTCTTTTAAAAGTAAAAATCTGTTTATGTATGGCAGAATTTTTTTTACGTATATTCTCTATAATTTTGATATTGAAGTATCACGTTATTCATACAGTCAAAGTAATCGATCAACTTAATAAATTGTTAAAATGGAATTGCTTCTATTTTATACCATTATTTAAAATTTTTTAATTTTTATTGATTGAAGTACTATGAATCGAACTGCATGAGCACTGTTTCTAAGTCCTTGTTTTCGATTTAATCGATATAAAACAAATAAGGCACGTTCCAGTAAAATTTCTAATTTGAGATTTTTTTTTATCAATAAAAGACCATGTAACTAATTATGACTTGGACTGACTTAAGATGAAATTGTTATACACGAATATACATATTTGTTAATATGTTATTTGCGGTTTCAATTAAGGTTTATGTTGTAATGTAATCTGATGCGGAGTAGTTTGTAAATGGAATGGAATCTTTTGTTTTTGAAACTCTTATTAAATAGGAGAAAAAACTAAACATATTTTGAATATAACAATAAAAAGCTATCTATCGGAATGAATGTGCGTAACTATTCTCTCAATAGTCTGGTGTGCGAATAAATGTGCGTAGCTACTCTATCAATTATACCCGCATAATCTCTTATACGGCTGGAACGTAAAAACAATTCGCAAAATAATTTATTTCATTATTTCTTCTCTTAATATTTTTGTTAACTTTTGTAGAATTCGCTTATGGTACACCTCATAATTCTATTATATTCTGAGTATTATATTCTAAGTATTATATTCTATGTTCAGAGAAATACATGCTAAGAGAAAACGACATCTACATGATAAATCGATAATTTAATATAACATACTATTATATAGTATAACACTATATAATTTTATATATTTGCGGTACCTATCACACTTAATTAAAAAATTTCAACACTGCGTATTAAAAATTATTATTATTGTTTAAAGTTTGAGGTTAGAGATTATTTTGAGGTTATATATAATTTTTTGAGGTTATGTGTATCATATATTAATATACGAAAACATAAATAATCGTTAAAATCACACAAGAATTTCATAATTTATAATATTGTGGCATAATAAATGTTAAAAAGAAAATATGAGTGTAAATATACACACATGTAGACGTATAAAAGTATAACACGTAACGTATATGTTATTTCATACAAGTATAACAATTATTTCTCTTATCAATAAAAATGAAAATACTAATAAATCAATTTAGAAGAAACGTAAAAAATATAAGACATAGGAAAAAGAAAGAATAAAAATGAAAAATCTCTCGGTACTCTTTCTTTATTCCTTGAACATACATTTATCTTAACAATTTTTTTTTCTAAAAGAAAAACAAAATTAAAATTTAATTTTTGCTTTTGGAAGGAAGGAAATAAAATGCGGATAACAGAGAAATATAAGCAAAAAGCAAATCGGAGTCTAGAGAAAATGTTCTCTTTAATTATAATTTTTTTTATGCTTATACAGTTCACATGCGATTCTTAAATTTATAAAATCATATAAGCAGTCCAAGAAAGATTTGCATATTAGCTCGACAAGCTTAAATATTCGAGGATAATATTCTATTTGTTTCTGTTTTTGGCCAACTGGTTAGATTGTATTGGTGAACAATAAGAGGAATATAGGAACATCAGTGTGTATTCTTGGTAGAATAGTCAAGAGTCTCCGGACATTTGACGTGATTTTAGCATATAGTGGCAGAAGTTTGCGATTTAAGAGGGGAAGTTGGCTGCTTTTTCGAAACATAGACTATTTTGTGGATTTATTGTATTATTTTTATTGCTGGCGATAGCTCTCCTCACTTGCTATTGATTTATGTCGCATGCGGCGTTTAGTCATTATTTTCTAATTTCAAATACAATTGCAAATAATATTTTGAATTAAAATTCTACGTGTACTAAAATTTGATTGCTTCACTGTTCATTTTATAACAATATTTCCATGTAATAATTCTTTGATATATGCTTAGACATATTATATAAATCTTTAGTATACAAACATTACATCCTTTCTCGGTACGGAATTACATTACGTACATATATGTATGTTGAAAATGGAAGTATTTAATAATATTATGTTTTCCATGCATTGTAAGCAAAAAGAAAAAAAAATTTATTATTTTTATACAATTTCTAGCTCATATACTCTTGTATATTATTTACTATACTTATATATATTCTGATTATTGCATACAATACAATGTATATGTATATTCATTCATCTTAATTCATTGCGTTCATTTGACTGCTTGTCTTCTTGTAGTTTCTTGTTCTTTGAATATAATGTAGACATTCTTTTTGAGCCTTTAAAAAAGAAATAATATTTTTTTTATTTGTATACGATTTTTATGTATGTACGAATTTTGTACACAATACACATAATTCTGTATGTGTTATCATCATACTAAAGATTTTAAAATTTTAGGATCTGAAATTTTTCAACAATTCTAAAAATTAGAGCAATTTCTTCATCAATTTTGTGAGACTTTCAGTATATATGCAGAGAATATTAGGTGTTGCAGAACTGCAAATTATATTTAGTTAAAACGCGATTAGAATTTTTGACATATGTCATATGTCATTCTTATTCGGTTGTCAAAATTTTTGGTATCAGCTGATTTTCTCCTCTTATCCTCGTTTCTCTCTTATATGTGCAAAAGAGCCTTTGAAATAACAATTTTTGAAAGAAATCGATTTAGAATTTTTATTTTAGAATTCCAGTGCTGGCTGCACTTTAAAATTTTTCATGAAGTAGTGATGTATTCTGAATGAAATATTGGACAATACAAGAGTCAAGAAAATTTTAGAAAATAATTATACTACCAATTCATTGTGCAAAATTTCCAATCAAGGTGATGCAATTGATTGCAAACAACTCTCACTCATATTCTTAAGTTTATATTTGAATGACATTAGTTAAACTGGAAATTTTTGATTGCAATCATGTTTTGACGTACCGTGTATGTCGCTTACCACACTGATGGTTGTGAATCTTACAATTTTTTGAAAAGTTGTTGGAAAAATAAAAAATAATTCAAAAATCTTGTTCCATCATAGTTTATGATGCAAAATTGCAATTTAAAATATTTTGCTTTTTATATTTACATACGAAAGAATTCATAAAATAATACTTATGTTACAAAAAAAACAAGATTTACGACAACGTAAATGAGCGTATACGTACGTACTTTTGTACGAATAAAAAATATTTTTTGCTGTGTATTTTGTTTCTTTCATTTCTATTTCATAGAAATTCATATTTGAATAAGAAAATTTTCCCTTTTGAAAAATTTATATAAATTATAATTGTCTACAATGTTTATTTAAAAATAAATATATATATATATATATACATTATTATATAAATATTTTATAAAACTAAAACATATTGTATTGAATAAATTGAAATTTTAATGATGCAATGGAATAATCGTTTAGAAAAAGTTGAAGGGAAAATTAAATGAAGGCATCATAAACTTTAAAATAAAACTTAGAAAAATTTATGAATTAAAATTATAGAAATTATACTTGTTTTATTATTTTAAATAAAAACAATTGAAAATAAATTGTAATTATATTTTAGGATCAGCTTTATAATTTTTTTTTCAACATTAAAATTATAGTTTATGTAAAATGAGGATTTTTCTAATTGATCGTAATTTTTTTCTCATTCTATTTATTCTTTGAACGTAAATATTTTTGTATAATAGAAGATGAAATTTTCTTTATTTGATAATAATTAGAAAAATATAATTAAATTTAATGTAGTATTGTATTTATTATTTATTTGAAAGTAATTTTGAATGAATGCTAAATTGAAACAAAAAAAAATTTGTTTCAAAAACTTACATGAGTTTTTAAACAATTGGAAGAATAGAAAAATTCATCAGTGTTTGCCTGAGTTCTAGGAAGACTGATATGTTTCAATTTAAAATAAATTTGTGTCTGTAATGAGTCTTACTTAATTGAAATTGCAGTTGAAATTGGATGAGAACAGAAATTATAGGAGATTTCAGAGATTTTGCTCTACTTATTTAAGAATTTTCTTAAGTTAGTTTCTCTTAAAAAATTACTTAAGAATTTCCTTCTTTCTCAATTAATTTAAAACTTTAACCGGATTAACGTAATTAATTTGATATAATGACTCATAATTGTATAATTATGATATATATAAATATATTGACTCATAATGATATAATAAAAAATAACATATTTTTAGGCGGTCAGCATTATATTTTTAATTAATGTATTTAAAAACTAAAAAAAGTTGTTCTTATAAAAAACAAAAAAATTCATTTTTTACATAAAAATTAATCAATTGGAACGATTATATTAAGTACCGTTATGTAATATGAAGAAACATATTTTTAGGCGCGTAATATACTATTATAAAGCAATTGCTAAGTAAAAGTTTAAAATAACCAAAAAGACTTATAATTTATTACAAAAGAATTTCACTTTTTACATTAAAAATACACAATTAATGTAATTATTTCCATACTCTAAATATAAGGTATTCAAATTAACATACTTTTAGGCTTTTATTATTCAATTTTAAGCTATCAATAAATATAATTTCAAAATAATTAAAAAAACTAATTTTTAAAAGCTAAAATATTTTACATAAATCAAATAAATTTCATTTAGTGCGATAATCACTTCTGTAGAATCAGTTATCTTTATAGTCACCTATAATAAATTTGTAATTGAATTAAATAATTTATTATAGGAAATCATAAATGAATTAAAATTATATTTTATAATAAAATATTTTATATATAACTAGATCATTCATTAAAAACCTCAACATAATAAACTGTTATTGCATTATATATGATTGTAAATTATATAAACTTATTATTACTATATAAAATTAATATTGCATATATTTAGGCTAATAAATTTTTTTTTTAATGATATTATCTAATAATAATAATAATGTTATCAACAACAATATATTAATATTGAAAATATTTTATTGAAATATTTATTATTTATATATAGAGAATAGAATTTCTATATTAATATAGAATTTCCCCCTATATACATTTTATTATAAATTAAAAAAAAAAAAAATATTTTCTAAAAAAAGAACACAATTTTTTTTTTTGCACAAAATAAAAAAAAAATTTATGATTTAATGTGGAAATATATAAGTAGATAATACTTATAATATGCAAGTGTGTGTATGTATGTCTACTTATATAAAATATTTACATTTGTTTTTCTTTGTTTTTATAGCAAATCCGTTTGTAATTTTTCTTTTATTATGGATTTGTTTAATAATGGATTAAGGTTTTTTAGTACAAAAAAAAAATCTTTTGAAGAGGTTTTGTTTTTTTTATTTTTTAAAATAAATTATTTTCAAATAATTGTGGGGATGCGTGTGTATAAGTGAAATGGAAAAAAGAAAAATAACATTTACAAAGGATCTAAATGTTTCTTGTTTTGTGTTATTAAAAATAAATCCCATAAATGAAATTGGATTGATTTCACTTTGATTATTTTAAAATTTTTATAAAAAGAAGTTGAAATTCTTTTAACATGTGGTGAAATCAATATGTTTGAGTGTATAATGATTTTATGCTCAAAATATAGTTTTGTTGTAATAAATCAAAGCTGCTTAAGACAGAATTTATGATTTCTAGCAAATTACCAATGAAGATTATAAATCATTTTTTGAAAATACTTGAAAAGCAGTCCACTTACAATATCGAATTCATTGTCGAATTTATTGCTTTAATTTTTTCAAATTTTGCTATTTAAAATTTGTTATTGTATTTTATAAAAAATTTTGCTAGATTTTCGAAATTTTGAGAAAGTTGTCCGATTTCAATTAATTGTTTTGCTAAATTAGATTTCAGTCTAAGTATACCATAATGTCTCAATGCCTTAATAACCATATATACGTTATAACAAAGACCTAAGCACAGATTTTTTTATAATTAATTTTTTAAAAAATTCTTCTTTTCTCGTTGAATTTTTTGATCAAGAGACATTTAAAATTAGAAGATTTTTTTTATTTACATTTAGAAGCTGCAATTATTGAATGATTGAATGAAATAAAAATAATTAATCAATATTTATTCACTACACGGAACGAAAATCAACTTCCAATCATTTACAAATTATATTTGTTCCAAATTACATAAAATATTTTATTTTAAATTTTTTGGAAATTCTTCTAAAAAACCCAGATTTTTAAGGCTAAAATTTTAAATCTAAGCCTAAAATTTTAATTTAATTATTACAATATTAAATATTTTTAATAAAATTTTCTTCAATATTAAAATTTATACAAAATATAAATTTGAAGAGGGTTTCCATTTTATTTTTTTAATCTAAATTATGATTTTATACATAAAAAGAAGAATAATGCAATAATTACCAAAAAAAAAGTAATTATAATTATTATGATCATTATCAATGATTATCAAAAACATTCTACAATACATTAATATACATATATATACATATATGTATATGTACACCCACGTTAACATAAAAAGGTGTAAAATATATTTTAAAATAAATAAATCGCGTTACACAGGTGCAAACATTTGAATTAAGAACGGAAGTGTCTGCTTTTTTTTTTTTTAAATATAAAATATGTGTGTATAGGATAAATAAATATATGTATGTGCATATGTATGAATGTTTGTGTACATAAGTAAGCCTGCTTGTACACATTTCTTTTTTTTATTTGCTTTTTTGTTTTCACTACACTTGTACTTTATAATTTGTTTTTTAGTTTTATTCTTTTTTAATTTTTTTTTTTTTAGTTTTTCTGATTATGCGGTATTAACGGTTAAAACCTTTTCATATTTTTTTCCTGTTTTTCTTTTTTTTTTCGTTTTTTTCTTGCATAAGGCCTCTTGAGTGTTACGTAATAGTACACCATTGAGTATGAAACAAAACACACCTTAAATGGGGAAATTTTTTTTTTTTTTACTTGCTGCGCTACAGTTTACTTTTGTTATTATTTTGTTTTTTTTTTTTGATTTTACTTGAATAAAAAAAAGGACTTTTTACTTTTTTTTTATTTTAAATTAAATTTTTGATTGGTATTATAGTTTTAAGTGGCGATTTCTATAGGATAATTACACAAGTATCAACTTAAATATGTCAAATGCAATAAAATATTTTCTAATTTACAATTGTTCTGTATAGCAGTCAAACAAATTGAGGTTATTAAATTAATGTAAAAAATGTTAAATGAAACCTAGCCAGTTGGAATTGTCATTTTTACATAATATATGCTCAATACGAAATAATGAGCCAATATTGAGCCACGTTTAGAATAATTGAGCCACGTTTAGAATAATTAGTGAATTTGGTAGTAATTAATGAAAATTATTAAATGAATGCATTGTGTATTCTAAAATTAATAGAATTTAAAATTGATAATAGTTGAGAGAAGTAGTTGCCCTTTAATATATGAGATTTCTTATTTGAGCCCGCATATGTCGTATCCAAATAAGATATTTGAAAATTTAAATATTTTTCTACTGTGATAGCATACAATGTTGCTCTTTAATTATTGAAATTTTAAAAGCCGTCAATGTTCATTTATAAGATATCAGCTGTGTTATATGATATTCTACATTGTTATCTTGAAACTTGTATTTAAAGTTAGCAATATCTGTTCAAGATATCAAATGTGGTTATTCTCAAATTCCGGATTTCGTATATTAAGAATTTTAAATTTTATTACTCTCATTGTGGCATTTAATTATATTAAATTATTTAAGGATCTCTAATTGAGAATTCAAAGCATCTACTTTTATTTATTTTATACAATTAATTTTATGACAGTGTGATCGAATAATACCTCAATTAATTCGATCAAAACTGACTCCATTTATTTCATAAAATTAATTCTATAACACTTGATTGAATAATGCCACAATTCAATTTAGGAATTTATTTTTCAGCCGATTTCAGCAAATTATTTAAGAAACAAGTGTTACTCCAATAGAAAAAGAACTCTAAAGAAGAAGAAATTTATAACATACTTAGTACATCCTATAATTGCCCCTTTAAAAAGTTGCACACAATAATTTTTTCATTTTTCATTATTTTACATTTTACTCACTTACATACCTCTATTAAATGTTGAGTATATGATCACATAATACATAAATTTTTTCTTTATTATTATAATTCACCTGTATACTTACATAATATTGTACAGATTGAATTTTTGATTGCGAAAAAAATTTTTTTTTTAATGAGCTTATATGATGGCTTAACAAAACAGTAAAAAAAATCAGGAATAATTTAATAAGGTGAGAGAAACAACAACGTTGTAAAAATACAAAAAGAGAGAGAAAAGAACAAATCAAAAAAAAGAACAAAAAATAAAAAGGGAAAATTAAACGGAAATCTACAAATTAATGTAAATAAAATTGTAAGGATAATGAATGGTGTATTTTGTTTTCTCATTTTGTTTTTCCATTATTAAGTTTAATTTTTACTGGATTATTCGGTTTTCACATAATGTGATTTTTAAAGTGTCTAATTGAGGTTGTTAATTATTGTTTTCTTTTACTTTTTATAATAATTTTTGTACTTATGAACGGAAAGGATATTATTTTTAGTTTTTAAAAAGAGCAAAAAAAAAAGATAAAATCCCATTTTAATAAATTATTAAGTTTTTTAAACAGAACAAGCAGGGAAAACAAAAACAAGGATTATGTTCCAGTTAATTACAACAAAAACTCAATATGGTGTATGCTAATGAGATTTTGAATAATTTTCTATAGCAATTTATTAAATAAGGTGTTGTATGAAAAAATTCCAATTATCAAGTACTAGCTATTTAAAATTTTAATTTTTTAAATTAGTAATTTTGAAAATTTATTAAATTTGGAATTTAAGTACTTATACTTACAGTGATTGTTAACGGGAAAGCGAGTTAAAAGGTCTCCGCTTTTTATTTCCAGTGTCTTAATGCACTGCATATTCACATTATATCAAATTACTGCAAAGTATTTCTAGTTAAAAATTGTATTTGCTTTTAGTGTTTTGAATGGCAATCAAAAGAATGCCGAGGAATCATGTGAGAATTCTCAACGAGGTTCCTAAAAGAACACTACAAGCTTAGAAAATACCTAAACAAATTTGGACTGGGAGCTGGTGGGTGGGAGGGGACTCCAATGTACCTTCTCAATAAGTGTGGAGCGCCGATCTATAAGGGTAAGGGAAGCTTAGGCTGGCAGTTGCTGATAGGCATGTCGTTGTATGATATTACCTCGGAAAAGTTGTTCGGATTCATCAAAAATGCGGGTCTCGAGGGGATGTTTTAGGCGGGTCACTGTCCGCTCATGGTGGGCACACAATAGATCTTTTAGGTTAGAAAATTTAATCTATAGAATTGATCTTTTATTAGAAAGTTTTTTCCCTATTTTTCCCTATAAATTTTATAAATTAATTCTAAAGTATGACATCAATGTATTGTGAATGCTAAAAATATTATATTACGTGTCAAATTTTATATGTGACTACTCCTTTTATATACGAGAGCACAACCATTACCAACAAACAATCAAATTTTAATTTTATACAAAGAAAAATTACAAAAAAAAACTTTTTAAAATTATAAAAAATTTTGGTGTACAAATTTTCTTAACAAAACTTTCTTTTTACGAAAAAACAAAAAACGAAAAAAAAATTTGCTAACAATCTTATTCTTTTCATGGCAAAATTCAATTTTACGATTTTATATTTCGTGAAAAATTTTAACTGGTACGATGTTCTCATTGCATATATATAAGGTTACTTTCTCCTCCGGTCTCAAACTACTCCAATAAAATTATTATACAAAAAAATTGTTTCAGTATCAGGGTGTAGAATAAAAAGAATAAAATTTTCTTACATAATAAATAATAAAAAAGAAAAAAAAATAGAAGTGAATTGCAAAATGTGAGTAGAAAATTTTTCGAAAATAAAGGAAATTTACTGTGAAAATGAAAGTAAGGGTAAGCACCATATAACCAACCAACTAACTAACCAACCAACCAACCAACCAACCAACCGAGAAATCATTTTATATAATAACGAACATTGTATTTTTAAGTTAATTTTATTGTTAAGGTTTCTTTTTCGTGTTTTTGTACTCTGACTTGCCTTTATCCTGTTCTTCTATAACAAAAAAAAAAGACTAACAAAAAAAAAAGAGGAAAATTTAGTTGCACGCTTATATTTTTTTTGTACGAGTACAAGGTGCTTGTCATCAAAGAATATTTTTTGTTTTATTCTCCTTGATTTTGTCTTTTATATTTTTCTGGTTTTCTCCCTTTCTTCGCCATTTTATTAGTAAAAGGATAGTAAATTTTATTAAAAAGTATAAAAGAATTAAAAAAAAAAAAACAAACCCCAAACTAAATGAAAATAAAAAAAATAAAGAAACAAAATTAAATTAAAAGAAAAGTACATATAGAAAATAATAAAAAAATACAAAAAAAGAAAATCATATTACGGCAGTTAAAATTGTTATCCTTAATCGTTATTATTCTCTACTGGTGAACAGTTTTTTTTTTTTTGTTTTGTTCTTCTGCTTAAACGCATAAGAGAAATTCGTTTTCTTTTTTGTTTCTTACTCTAGAACGAATGTGTGTTCTCGAAAATGTCGCAATGTATAAAAATACTCCGCTCAATAATTACATATATTGTGAGTACGTATTAGATATTGTGAGTTTTGCTTAAGTTAAAATATGAAAATAAAGTAAAATGTTACAACATAGCACATTAAGAAAAGGAAAACGAAAAAAAAAACCATAGATTACTCACATAGTATTTAGGTTTACCAATATATTTTTTCCGTGTCATCATATTTATTTCTATTGTGTTCTCTGAATAGTTATACAAAGGTATAATACACGCATAAAATTTAATATACAAAAACCCAAAATAAAAAAAAAATAACAAGTAAAGTATAAGAAAATATGAAAGAAAAGAAGATTATTATAAAAGGACATTGTCAATTACTCATACTCATACATGATTTTGACAGAAATTTTACAAAATAAATAGGGAAAAAAGAGAAATTCAGAAAAGAAGAAAAAGAAAATTTATTCAAATACGCGTGTATACAAAAAAAAATCACTCACATACACACGCACACTAAAATAATAATAAATTATTATTTTTTTTTTTGTTAGAAGAGTAAAGTACATACATACATGCAGAAAAAGAAAAAAAATATCAAATTTCGCGTGTGGCAAATTTTATACATATACGAACTCAACTTTTATGTTTAAACCAGAAAGCAAAAAGAGAAAAAATTTAAGGACGTCAGACAAAAATCCATTATAAAATATGCGTATATGCTCATAATCTTTCAATCATATTGCTATTATTATTGTTATCATGCTGTGAGACCATTCAATTTATTCTATATCTATTTTCGTACATATTTTGTATATATATACATATATATATATATATGCATATAACCATACCATACACATATGTGTATAAATGCACGAATGTAAGCGAAATTTTTTTTTTATTTTTAGCATTGTACGCTTAAAGAATTTTTAATATGTGAAAATGTTAAATTAAATGCCACCCCATAACTAACAATAAATAACAAAAGAAGTTAAAAGAACAAAAACACAAAGAAAAAAACAAAAACGAAAAAAGGAAGAACAGGAAAATCCAAAAAAAAAACAAAAATTACACAAAATATTGTTGGAACGCTTTAGTAATGAGGTTAAAATTAGTATGAGATAGAATAGAATTAGGAAATAACTAATTTTTTTTTGGTTTGTTAAAAAAGTTTAATGTCCTACTTGTGAGGTTAACAAAAAAAAAATGAAAATTACCATGTTGTTTTTAAACATGACTTGTCTGTTAATTTTTTCTCTTTTTTTTTTTTGTGCTATCATCGTGCACATAAAATAAAAAAGTTCGTGATTATGAATTGGTAACATATGCAGAGCTCTTTTTTGTATACCTACATAGAAAGCATGCGAATGTATTAAATTAAATTTATAAATTTTTATAGTATGATTTTGGTTTTCTTTTTCCCATTTGAAATTAAGAGAAAATGAAGAAGGATGCGCGATTTTTTTTTTAGTATTTTTGGCCACGCAATGAAGTTTTTGAACTTAAATCTCAATTTATTTTATAATCTGAATTTATTAATGTTAAGAACGATATTAATAAAAATTTGCATACTTTTAGGAGTAGTGTATTAATTTACAAAATGAAATTTCTTAAATAATTTTCAAAAATCGATTTTTTTTTTTGAATAACCATTAAGAATTAAGTAAAAGATGTAGATATTTGATTTTTAAAAAATTGTCGCAATGTGTGGCTTATCCATCCCCGTTTTTTCATTCTTATTACTCTTGCAATAGGCTCTTGGTGTATTACAGCCCAGTGGTCTGTGTTATTGTTAAGCGTATGGGCCAGAATAATGTCAGATGATTGTCAAGCTTCGGTTTATGAATACCTGTATTTTGTTTGTGTATTTATTTTTTGTTAGTCATGTTTCGTAGTCATACAACAGGACTTATTTTAAACATTTGTTGAATATTTTTAATTTTGTATTTCTGAATAAATGTGAAGCAGATCGGTAATTTGCCAAATGCCACCTAACCGATCTTTAATATATTTCTTCTATCTCTTTTGTTTTGTTACCCCTCCGGCTGTTGATATTATACTGCCGAGATAATTGAATTGTTCGATATCTTGTATATTGCTTGCGCTTATGGAAGAAGTGCAATGGGTTTGCTATGTTTATTCAGAATGATTTGTTATTTTAATTAATTTCTCATGTTAATTATCAGACTAAATTCTGCCATTCTTATATGTGGCTCATTTAGCTTTGTTTGCATATCTGAGTGCGTGTGGGTTAACAGAGCTACGTTATCTGTGTATTTCAAATGTTCAAGCGGCTTGTTAAGGTTCCTTGTTTTAGGTGTTGATTTGCGAATCTTGGGCTATGCCCAGAACCATTATTTTTTTAACTCATCTTTTTTTATAAAAAAAATCTCTTCCTGGAAGTATGCAATAAAATATCATTTTACGATATTAAGAGAATAATAATCTTCTATCAAGGAATTTATTTAACAAAATAATTTTTAATTTAAAATTTTTAATTGTTTTCAGGAATGTACTGCTTAAATCTAAATTTATTTACAAAATCTTATTAGTTTGATTTGAATTCTTCAAAAGTCAACTATTAAATTGTCAATACCATTCGAACATTTGTAAAATTTCTGAATAATTTCTTTAATAAAAAAAATAACAAATTTTTATTGTTTACAATACGCCAATGACACCTAGATTTTTAAATCAGGTCAATAGTTTTAAATTTTTAATATTATGCAGGAAAACTAAAATATTTCTGTTATTCTTTAGTGTTAAAAATATTTTATGAAAAACTTTAACAAATAAAATTCAAAAAATTTTCATAATTATAATGTGAAAAGTTTAAATTGCACCAAATGCCGATAAAATGCAGGAGATTTTTTTATTTTATATAAAAATTATTTTAAAATTTATTCGAATATCCTTGTGTATGCGAGTGTGCCGAAATGAGTTTATTAAAACGTTATAATTTTTTTCTTCATGTTATACATATAAGAATTATAACAGAATTTTTAAAATATAATAATAACAATAATTTCTACTCCAATTGCTTAATGGTGTATACTGGTATGGTATTCATTATACGAATATAAGAATATTTTTTTTTATTTTAATTTTAAATTGGAACTTCACTTCTATATTGTTATTTTAAAAATTATTTTTTCATATTGAATTGTTTAAGTTTCTTCAGTATGTTGTTCACCTTTTAAAAGGCAATGAAATTGGTGGATGTCTGCGTTGCTATTGCAAACTATTATAAAAAAAAATTTTTTTTGTTTCAAACTTATTTCATGTTCAGAAAAAAAAAAATTCATATTCAGGTCAATTTAAAAAAAAATAATAATTGTAATTTATTATTCAGAAAATATTTTCATAGTCTGTAGAATTTCAAAAGAAAAAAATTAAAGAATACCAGTGAATAATTTTTGTTGTTATATTTGATCTAATAATTAATTTTAATAATTGTTTTATTAATTAAGATGATTTTTAATGTAATAACCATTTATTAGTAGCACAATGAAATTGAAGAATAAGGTCATGGCCTGTTTCCATCTTGAAACTTGGTCCAACTGGCGATTTAGCCATTCCTGGGACCAAGCCCTTGCCCCTCATTGTAGATCTGAGCAACATTTGTGCTGATATCCTTTCTGAAATTCTTCATATTGGGTTGTGGAATTCCCTTTGGTTTTCAGATTTCCCCCTATAACTTATTGTTATGGTTGAATCTGCCAGATACTACAGGACCTACAATATCTGATTCGAAATTTTATTCCACTTCCACTACTGTAATACTACTATTAAATACTTAAAGAAAACAATTTCAATTTATTCTAAAATAGTGAAAGTTACCGTTACATAATCAATGTTGTAAGGCTACATTAATAAAATTTCAACAAAAAAAAAAAAAGAAGCAAAATGTAATTTTTTAATTAAAAGCTCTTGTGCTACATCAACAATTTTCCGCATTGAACAAATTTTCATTTATAATAAAATAATTAATTTTATTTCGTTTATTTTTTTTTTTAACTGTGTATTTAAATATTAGTCTTTGTATTTTATACACGATTCTGTAGTGGGTGTTATAAAACGACAAAAGAAAATTTTAATTAAAAACCAATTTAAAATTCTAATACATTTAATTTACATTAATTATTTTTTTTTTTTTTGTATTTTCTTTATTCAACAATTAACAGAGTCTAAAGTATAATTGAAAACTATATTATGGGGTGACAATTAAAAATGTTATATAAAATAGATTGTTCAATTTTAAATTAAAAAAAGAATTAGATTTATTAGAAATGGTATTTTTTTTTTTTTGATTTTTTTTATCAGCAACATTTTATTGATACCCTTATCCTTACTCCCCCTCTTGTATTATATATATTATTTCACAATTTGTATAGCAACCACTCCAGTATCAATACTGATATTTAGTTTTTAAATGAATTTATAATTTATGCCGGTCTGTTATAAGAACAAATTTTAAAATATTGGAATTTTGATTTTGAACTTTAGTTTTGCTGCTCTTAATTTAATATTTCGAAACTCGAAACCCGAATCCGAGAAAATCTCAATTTTTCTGTGTTCTGGCGATTTGAAAATTTTGAAAAACAAAATTTTTTTAGTTTTGTTTTCAAGTGATTCCCGGAAATTCGACAAAATAGATATTTAATAACAAGACCACAATTACACTTACTATCTGAAATTGACCAAATATCGGATAATCGGGTTTTTCAATCAAATTTTGTATTTCTAATTAAAAATTAATAAATTTTTCATAAAAACTTGTGAAAAAATTCTAATAAATGTTAAGATTTCCAATTTTATCATCTTTTCAAATTATTTTTACAACGATTTTAAAATTATTTTTTTACAGTGTATAAGGCACAGTTCAATTTATTTCAGCTAAACAAGAACCTTACAATAAAGTTGTCTTAAAAATATCGCAGCTTATAGATTGAAATCCTGCATTTTTATTTATGTATATACATCATATGTTTCAACATATACATATGTATTATTTATAGTTCGAATTGAATCCTGGTATATGAAAAATGTTAACACCTTCTCATGTAATATTTATGGTTTTAATTTCCTTTTTATTTTTTTGAAATCAATATGCGTTTATTGACTTATGTTTTTCTTTTTCTGGTTTTTTCATTATGTTCTCTTCCTTCCGTTTCTCTGTCACCTCACATATTTATTTCTCTTTATATCATGTTCATTCTATTTTTATTATAACACTCTATATATACTTGTAATATTCAATATATATTATTAATGAGTTATTATTAGTCAAAGAAACCTTTCTAGCTATATTCAGAAAAAAAAAAGGTTCTCGAATATTAATATTGTGTGTGTTTTTATAGAAAACTTACAATGAAATTGAAAAGAATATATTAATTTGGTTTTATCAAATTCGTCTGTCAGTGAAACTGCTTTAATCCTACTGATATAAAAAGCTGATTTTTTATGTACACACAAGATGATCTCAGTGAAAAATTTGTATAATTAGATTTTCCCATCAAATTTGTTAAAAGTTTCAATGCAAATCGATTATTATTTTAATTATATTAAGTAGATTTTTACTTCCCTCCTAATGTTATGCAATAACTTTTTTCGTTATTATTTCTCCTCCTATAGTTATGCAATAAATATAAGGAACACGAAAATAACTTTAATTTTTAAAAATTATTTTGTTGTTTGAAATTACTTCCTTAAGAGAAACGTGCTGCTTTATAAACCTTTAGTATAATCCGAACTTATATTTTTTTTTGTTTTCATTGTTATTGACTTCCTATAATGAGAGAAGTAAAGGTTATGTTACATGTTATACTTAGATATTTCCATATATTATTACTTTGAGTATGAGTGCGTAAATACGTGCATTTTGTAATTGATAAAGTTACATATATACATACAAATCCCCATGAATATAAAAATATATATAATTTCCTACTTTTTTCTGTTGTATTTGCCTTTTTTTGTATTTTTAATTTTCTACCATGTCAATTTGAATTCGATTTTTCTTTAATACGATTTTAGGTTAGAAAAAAAAAATTATTTACAGTGTAAGTATAGGAAACAAAGTAAGAATAAGAATTATTATATACCGTATAACAAAATACCTGTGGTATAAAAAAATATTTTTCAATATTTATAATATTAGTATAGATATTTTTACATATGTGTACATATTAAAGCTATATTGAGCGTAAATAATATCAAGAATTAAAAAAAGGTAAAAAAATTTTCATTATTTTCTTCTCCTTTTTCTTCTTCAGCCTCTCATTATTACAGTAATTTTTTTTAACTATATTTAACTGTAAACATTTATTTATTTATTTTTTTTTTCTTTTGTTAAAGTCAACATTTTAATAATAACTTTTATTATGAATGTTTGTAAACTTGTAATACATGCGGTTCTGTTCTTTTAAAACCTACAATTACATTTCTGTACAAAGGTACACATTATTGTTGTGTAATAATGTAAGTATATAGGGTCTATAAAGTAATAATAAGTTACTAATAAAAGAGAAAAAGTAAGAGAAAGAAAGAGAGAGAACAGAAAAAAAACAAAGGGTGGTAGACATAGGTAGACAAGTCTACAATATTATGGTGTTAGTAACTAGAGCGACAAAATAGTAAAAAAAAACAAAAATGAATAAATAGAGAGAAAAAAGAAGGAAATGGAAAAAAAACAATACGAAATAAAAATAAAATGAGGAATGTGACTCTCAAGGAATATAAGGAAAAGGAAGGAAACTAATAAATTTCTATTATTGTACAAAAGTGTCTATGTACAAAGACACCTCAATATCCTATACATTATATTTGAAATAATATATGATTTAGACATACAAGGTATAAGGATAAAAAATTTTTTTTTTTATATAGGTGAGGTCAATAACTGAAAGTTACAGGAAGAAGAAACAAAAAAATAAAGAATAGGAATAGAAAAAGGAAAATTCTAATTACTTAAGATATTAGCGCGGTACTCAATAATTGTAATAGTATGGTGTATATTGTAATAAATTACTTGAGGCGGATAAATGTATATGTAGATATTTATACATGACCTAAAATATTTCAATATTATTATTTATTCATTATTGTTATAGTGTCTTATGTAATGTTATTAATAAAAAAAAAACCCAATATTGATTGAATAATATTCAATAAATTATTGAGTCGTATATGATGCTGATGAACTCTTTTTGTTGGTTTTTGAATTCCAGACTGGCTGCGTTGTTCTAATTCATTCTCATCACTTTGCTATTACCGATAATACTTCCTATACCGACATGTCTGAAAAGTTTTTTGAGATGTTCTAAATTGCAATGCATGTAACTAATCTTGTTGGAGTAGAATATAAGATAACTGTTGTGTGCATAATATAGTTTCTCTAACTGTTGAGTGAGATTTCAGATCATGTCCGCTGGCTCGGACGGAGATGACTTATAATATGTTGCAAAGCATGATTGTAAAGAGTAGCAAAGAATTCTTTGTTTAACTCACTAGGAAGTAGAACAAAGCTCATTTTTCCTTTATATACTATTGCAAGTTCGGTCTCTGAGTATAATGCCAAATCCAAGGCTAATTATTTTTTCGGATGTTCCACTTTTTTTCCTAAATCATGCTTAATTATATTGAGAACTTTAATTCGATGCAAAGCTTTTATAGCACCATTCTATGCTCAATTAATTATTCGTCTATGACTTGAAGCGTATTTTTTTAACAGATGCTATTCCGATATAATCACAATTCTGGCTGTTCTTTGTGAATTGTGTCTTTTATTTTTTCACATAAACATTTCTGGATAACTACCGCAAATAACTTCAACAAAAGCATGTTAAGCAGAGTGATGTATCTCCTATTAACACAATTTGTGAGACCTCTTCGTTTTTCACAGTAAACTTTACTATTTTCTTAAAAAATAATGATTATATTTAAATTTAATTACAATATGAATTTTTTTAATAAGAAATGATTTTAATATTTTAAGTGATATTTAAAAAATTTTTTGTAATATAAACATTAAAAAAAAAAACAAGGATATAAATTTTCTTTTATTGCAACCATTTTATACTCGTAAATAAATAACCACAAAATAAATAACAAAATGGAAATTATATTAATATATATGTACATCAGTATATATATAGAAAAATCCTCTTCCATTATTGAGAAACAAAATGTAGAGACACGTACTTTAATAAACTTAAATTGAGTGCACTTTATTTGATTGCACTTTTCAAAGTAATTTTTCAATTAAAAAAAATTTTACTTCAAAATGTTCAAATAAAAAATATTAAAAATGTAAAAATACTTATACAATGTTGCATTAATATTGCAAATTTTTCATTACTATATAATATGTAAATGCTTATAGAGTAAGGTATTGTAAATTTTATATTCTTTATATTTACACAATATCATGGACCAAAGTGATCAAGTAAATATAATTTAAATTAAGAGGATTTCAGATTTTTTTTTCTCTCTGTATAATTAAATTGCATTGAATTGCGGAGTAAATTGTAATTAATTTTTTTTTTATCAAATAATATTTGTTATACAATTATTGTATACCAATATGATTTTATTTATTAAAAATATTAAGTATTTTTCAAGAGATTATAAAATTAATTGTTAAAAGCACAGATAATCAAATGGTTAATTATGATTTGTTCATAATTTTTTCCATTGGATTCCCTATGGATTTCCATTTTTTATAATTTTTTCCATTGGATTCCCATTGGATTTCCATTGGAGTTCCCTTTATTCTTATATACTGTGGTTAAATAATTTAATTTTACATTTCTTCTTACAATTTTCTTTAAAACAATTATAAAAATTTATTTGATCGTCTATTAAGAAACCTCAGTAATATTAAAAGAATTTTTATAAAAATTCTTTTCCGGTTTTGATTTAAAATTATTTTATGATTCAAATATTCTCATTGAACCATCATTGGTTCTTTTATAATAAGATCAATTTAATTAGGAATGATTTTCTTATTACAAACACTAGATTACCTCAGGAATCCAAGTGTTTATTAAATATTTTTTCTAATAAAATTGAATAATTAGTTTTGGGAATGCAAAAATTTTCAATATTTAATTAAACATTAACCTTAATGTTGGAATTAAAGGAGACTGTATTTCAATCGAAGTTTTATAATAGAAAAAAATATTCCAATAAATATTTCATTTAATATTTCAAAGAATTATGAAAAATAATGTAGAGTTTTATTGTTATTATAAGAAATTTGTGTAGGTGATATTCCAATTTATGGGTCTAATTATATGGGTATCATTACCATTTCTATTAGAATGAACAATAAAAAAAAAAATATGTCAGAAAATTTGTTTTTAAATTCTGTTTACAGTAATTACACATAATAATTTCCCCTCCTCCCCCTTCCCCCTCTAATTTTAAGTGTTATTTAAAGAAAATATTTGAGAAACTTTATAAAAAGCAAAATTTTTATGAGAAAATTTCTTAAAAAACATTAATGAGTGGAAAAGATTTTTAATTTTAAAATTACATCTTTGTTACCTGTTGTTAAATATTCACTTCTGTTGAAAAATTGGGTCTTTCACTTGATCTTTGAATAGACAAATAATATAATTGACAGGAAAACATTTATAAAGAATCAAAAATAATAAAAATCATTTTGTTGTCAGCTGGTTTCAGATGAAAACCCTTTTCAAAACATAAGACATAAAAGTACAAATAAAGTTCTATTTTGGGTACGAGTATAATTACAAAAAAATATTTTTTTTTAGAATTCTCAGGAAATAATTATATTTGTATTAAAAAAATTGATAATATGCACAACTCCATTTTGTATATCTTTAACAGTTGATTGATATTTTTAGAAAAATTGAGAAATTCTCAGTTGGCGATAAAGTATTTAGTTGAAAATATTTACTAGAAATAAAATAATATTTTAAAAATCACAAAATTCATATTAAATCAAATGCCAATGTGAATTTTCCGGACTTCTAAGAGTGGAGCAATATTTTTTTAGTAGAAAATTATTTAAAATGATTTCTACTTGTAATTTTTTATTTTATATTGCTATGTTAAGTTGATTATATAGCCCTTTAATTCGATTTGGCTATTTACTTAAAAAATTTTCACTATAATTTTAAATTCATTCTTACCTAGAGGTAATGGGAATAAATTTAAGTCAACCTGCAGGCTATGTCCTGGATAAAATTCAAAATACTTCATTTAATACAAAAATTTTATTAAATTTTCTTTATTAAATTGTAAATTATTTTCTTCTTAAGTAAACTAAGATTTTATTAAGAATTACAAATATAATAAGAATATTTGGTACCAGCTATTGTGTGTATATAGAAACTTAAAATAAATTAAAAGAGATCGGAATTAATCCTTAGATATATACTCAATGTATATAAACCTTAAATTTTAATAATAAAATTTAACAATAAATTTTAATTTAGGCAAGTTATTAACATTTTGCCTATATATATTTAATATAATAGTTAATATTGTAAGTATAATTACACAAAGGTTACCATAGTAATTAGAAAATGAAACAGATGCTACTCTAATTCTGTAGTAGAAAAAAAAGAGATAGTAATAAAATCTAAGACATTTTTATTATTCTACAAAAAAAAATTTAATATGGAAGAATTTAGGGTAGTAAAGTAATAAAGACTTAGTGTTATAGCAGCTGTATTTACGTGATTTACTAGGAAATTCAATTATAAACTGGAATTATTTCTGAAATTTTAATTGCTAAAGTAATTTCAGTAATAAATATGGTTTATAAGTAAAAATATTCAAAAATAGAAGTTGAAATTAGCATAAACTCCATGAATTTAATTCAAATTCACTCGTCACTTTATTGAAAATATGAACTCCTACAGTTAATAGTTTCCATTACACTTTTTATATAAAATTATTAATTTTGTAAAGGTTTTTATCTAATTCAATTATAATGGCCTTTTATTATTACGTATCTCATCGTTTTATACTCGTTGAGAGAAGAGAAAGTGAGTAAATATCATATTATGCTCACATATAATATAATTTTTAAGTGAGAAGAATTTTTTTTGCATTCCGTATAACAGACTTCCAAAAACTAAATGTATTATACACCTATTGTGACACAATTTTGTTTCTTACTAAAGATGATCTAAACTTGAATACACCACTATAAGAAGCACCGTGCGTACAGAGTTTACTCACAATTTATTAATTTTATTTTTTGAAGCTCACAAATTCAATTGATATTTTGAGAAAAAATAAGAGAATTTTGAGTTGAAAAAGTGAATACGATCTTATTGGAAAATTGATATAGCTGACCAATTAAAAAAGAAGACGTGACTGAAGACTGAAGTCACAATGAAGGTGACTGAAAAGATAAGATACGTAAAATCATGCTGTGAAATTTCAAAATTTTAAAAAATATGAAAAAATTTAAAATTTCTTCTACTCTAAATATTCCCCCACTCTCAAATTTTTTCTTAATACACTCTGCGTAATGGCACTTGAAATTCTTAAAAATTTCTTACAATATTTCAATTATTTACTCTCTACATATAATATTTCGGACACACTGTACGTATGTATATGTATAAATGTATAATATAATAAATTAATAAATTTGTTATATAAGAAAAGAGAAAAATTTTCTTAGAAAATTTTTATGTTTATTACTTTTTACTCTTTCTCTTAAAACAAAAAAAAAAATTTTTTTTCTTTTTTACTGTTTTTAATAATGATTAACGATTCCCATTAACTTCTTTAATTTCTTCTGTTAAAAAACAACAAAATAATAAAAAGAACATCAGAGTAGAACAGAAAAAGAAATGATAATGTTATACACATTATTAAATATTAAAGTATTAAACATATTATTTGGGTATTTTAAGGAATTTTAAGGTACACAAACACATATATACATTTGTGTATTTATATTTTGTTAAGCAATGCATAATATTTCATTTTACATATTTTTAATATTAAAAAAATATAAGAGAAGAGAAAATCATGTAACCCCAAAATCTTTATTTTTAAATTTTGTTTTTCTCTTATTATTATTTTTTATGTTTTTAATTATTTACGACCTCCCATACTGTTATATGTACGTATATAAAGTACAATCATATACATACCTTCTAAACATTGAATACTGTTATATAGTATGTATGTAAGTGAAAATGTGTGTATGCTGGAAAAACACATGATGTATTCATATTTTTCGTATAATGTTAAACTTTTAATTATAACTTTTTTATACTTTAAGAAAGGTAAAAATATTTATATGGAAAATAATTTATTAAAAATTTGTATATGTGTGTGAATTTTTAATATAAAAATAGATAAATTTAAATTAATGGCAGGGTGGGCCATTTTTGTCTAATATAAAATTATTTCAGTCAACTAAAAATAACATTAAATATAGTGACAGTAAAATGATGCTTTGATTTCTCATATATAATAAATTGAATTGTATCTGTTTTCCGAACTACAATGACGAATGATAATTTGCAATCAAACTATTCTAATTCCCATTTTGTTATACGAATTTCAAACTACGATTTTTGTGCTTCAATTCGACAATGTCATTGAATTAATAGTGAATTTTAAACGGTATGACTGAACTGCTATGGCAAGTAATATATTATGGCGACCAACAATTCTATATATAAATATAGAAAAGGCCACGGTTAAATTACTACTAATATGCAACGTGCTAATTATTTATTAAATTTGACGGAACAATTGACTTCAGAGCACTTAAAATGTCCAGCTAATAATACCGTTTTTTGAATATAAGTTCAAAATCGATTAACATAAAAGCTACTGGAATGATAACATCAATTGGGTGTGCCGTTTATGTCTTACTAGACTAAAACGGATAACAACAAACGCTTATATTCGGTATAGCATAGACATTTGTGAAAAATTTTCCGCATTCATATGAATTGAAAATTATTGTTGCTTGTGTTATTTTCTAAAATAAAAAAATATTTGGCCCACCCTTCTTTTAATATGTTTATATGTTATGTAACAATAATTTGAGCAAGGGAAATTTTTATATTAAATATTATATTGGTGTTAATATTTTTTTTTGTTGTATATTTAAAGTTAAAAATGGCTATGATCTATAATTATATTAGAAAAGATTCCTTATGACATTGACAAGAGTATAAAGTTATTTTTTTTTTCGTTATAATTATTTTAAGAAAATCCAAGTTAAATATCCAATTATTTTTTAAGCTTTTTCAATTGATTTATAGCATATCTAATTAAAAAAATAATGAAATTTTAATTTAAAATATAAATAAATAATTTCAGCCGTTTTATATAACAATAATAAAAATATTTATTATATACAAGTTAGGAATATATATTTTAAATTTTTAGAGAATAAAATGTTATAATTTTTATACGAATATCATTTATTTATTTATTTATGTAACATATAAGAATATTATTTAATTTTTGTTGAGAAAATAATTTAGGTATTTTAAATAAATTTGCATATATTTAGGCAAATTTTTGGTTAATTTTTTTTCACTTTTGAATTCAATTTTGTTAATTTTGTTTAATTTATTAAATTAGATCAGTTGATGAAACTCAACTCTACTTGTAAAAATAGTGTTTTGTGATATAAGCCTTTATAACAGTCCTATTATCTTCACAACTGTTCTACAATGTTCATAACTGTCCTACAGTGTTTATAAATTCAATTTATAACAAGTTTAAGAAGAAATCTCTTGGTTTTTATTATGATATTATATATTAGTTACCATAACGATGAAAATTTAACAAAAATTTAGAATTATTGAAATTGAATTCAAAATTTTTGAATGTACATAAAAAATTTCTAAAAATATATTATATAACAAATTTTATCGAAAATTCCAAAAATATTGATTTTTCATTATAGGCTCGTAATTATTACATTATTTAATATAATATTGTATATAAAATATTGTTATATACGAGGAATACGAGTTATATAATGCATGTATTTTTATAATTTTTTGTAATGTGCTTCATCCTTAAGCTATAATTTATTTTAATTTCCCCTATAAATCGGATTATTTATAGCACTTTAATATAATGAGTATAAAGGAATACAGTTAATGTATAAAGGAAGATTTTAATGGCCAGTTAAGATTTTCCTCTATAATAATGGTTAATGAATAGCTATACACTTAATTTTCATTCATATTATGTTTAGAAATAATAAAGAATTTTTAGACATTTTTTGTTAAATTTTATATTAGAAATACGAAATATTTGTTTGTAGTCTTGTGTATTATAAATGTAATTAATTAGAATATACTGAAATCGCTTGGTTAATGATTATGATTTTTATATTGAAAACATTTAAAAATTAGCTTATTCCACTATAATATGGTGACAGCAAGGTTTTAAAATTTCCGAATATTACGCCTATTTTCACATATCCTAAAGACATTCCTATTTAGTTTTAACAGCTTTTTAATTTAAAATTAACAAAATAACATGTTCCGCAATAATTTTATCAATTTAATGATATTAATTTAATACATTTTCCTCATATATAACAATTTTTTAAGTATAACATAGCTGTTATACATAACATAAATATTATTATTGGAATATTACATGTTATAGTAATTTTTAATTATCATTTTTTATTAAAAAACATGTCCTACATTTAATATTCAACTGTTATACAAGTGCGTATAACAGTTTGTCTACTTCATTATATTCATAAAAACAAAAAATTTTATAAAAATATTTATTATTAAAATTTTTTTTTTGTTTAAATTTTGGGGAAATTTTTCATTGTTAACTTTGTTAACTTTTTTAATTTGCTTAATAAAACAAAATAGAACAAAAAAGAAAGTATAATAAAAAATGATGTTTTTTTCCGCAAAGGTGTGATTTTTCAATTTAAAAATGACCTGTTTTTTCATTACAAATTTTTGTTATGGTTCACAATTTTTGTTTATTAACCATGGTACATTTAGGGATTTGGTAGGACTTGTTTTTTTAAAAAAAAAAATTAAAATATTGTTTTTTCTTTCATTAATGTTTTTCTCATATACATACTTATATACATAGCAACAGTATGTAAATTAATTTGAATTTCTAATTTTGTATAATTGCAATTTTACTGGTTATGAAAATTATAAAATTTTTTTTGTTATTTTAAGGGCATATTTTCTGTTTTATGAGGGAATTTAAAAAAAAAATTTTTTTTTTGTATTTTTGTTAAACAATGTGGAATTTTTTTTGTAATTGTTAAGCACAAGTTTAATTAATTTTTAATTAAATTGTGGAGAAAAATAAGAAAAATATTAAAATTTTTTTAGGAAAAAATTTTATTTTAAATTTAGAAGTGACTTTAAACGAAATTTAATTTAATTTTCTGAATTTAAATTCATTCCTTTGCATATAAAAAATGGAAAATATTTGCAGAATTATTTTTAAGGTAGGCTAAGATTTTTATATGAAGGGGATGCAAGATCAGAATGAGATCTAAAATTTTAAACAATTTCTTATTTTAGGCATATGTTTTTTCACATTTTAACTATTTTAGATATAAATTTCATTCCATACAGACAAAATTTTAGAATATTTCATATGAATTCCATTCCAGACAACCAAATTTAAGGATTCACAGGATTTTATATATGAAATGCGTTCCAGACATACATTTTTTTTTGGACTTTAACGATTTTCCATACAAATAGCGCTCTACGCAGATAACGTTTCTTATTTTCACACTATTTTCTTATAAATTTAATTCTAAACAGACGTATTTTCGGATTTATACGATTTTTCATATAAAAATGCGTTCCAGACCCTATTAAAACAGACGTTTTTCGTTTGTTAACTATTATTTCTATAGATTGGCAGTTTAAGAATCTGTGTAAGAAGAATAAATGAATACAAACTAAAATATAAAATATGCGTGTAAAATATGTAGAAGATATAGTGCAAGGACAATTAATAATAGTTTTTCTATTGTTTTCGAAAGCAATTAACTTGTTTTCTTTTATATTTCAATTAAATAAAATAAATAATTTAATTTTCGTACAATATATATATATATATTGGGGATATTATTATATTTATTTATTTTACAAAAATTTCTTTTGTATTTTAATGAAAAAGAAAACAAAAAAACAAAAATATTTTATTTTTATGATGTCCTTTTTATTCAAACAATTCATATTCTTCTTGTTTCTCTTTCTTTTTTCTTAGATTTTTTTTTTCTTTCATTTTTGCTTTCTTCATAATATCGTATGTATTTTTCTACAAGATTACGTATTGTTTTCATTTCATATATTCAAAAATTCATAAAAAAAAGTAGAAAAAAAAAAATCATATATAATTCGCTTAAAGCTTATGAAAAGCACGTTTAAGAATATCCTTCCAATTATTTAACATATATATATACGAATATAAATAAATTATAATTTGAAAATTAAAAAGGACATAAAAATGGAAGCTGTTTTTTTTTGTGTTCTCTTTTAGAAATAAAATAGAATATAAATAAATGGGAAAAAAGTTTCGAGGGGCAAGTATATAAATTTGAGGGGCAAGTATATAAAATATCTTTTAATCTCATTTTCAGTTCCAATTTTGTTGTCTTATCCTTTCGAAGCAATAGTATTATAAAATTAAATTTTGGTTTTGAATCACGCTACAAAATAATATTCACATAGTGTGTAAATTTTCTTCTATATTTTAAATTTGTTTAAAAATTTTAATGCGTTAGTCTTGAACAAATAGTGTGCGAAAACCCAAATATTATGCTTGTATCGAATAATAAATGAGTATAATTAATTATACCTTAATAAAAGGCGGCTTTTGAATTTAAAATGAGCTGAATTTTTTGTGGCAAACTGATATAAATTGTTCAATGAAGCAAATCAATAGAACAATTTGCAAATATACTAGATGAATCATTTATTATGTCTTAACCCTGTAACACAACTTCAACAAACAATTCTATTTATAAAAAATCTATTTATTTTTTTAAAATACAAAATATCTTATTAAAATTGATAATCTTTTTATCATTTACCAATCACTATAAATAATCATATTATACTCATTTTCATTATACTCACTCATCTCAACGTATGTATATGGAGCGCGTCTTGACATTTATTATTGTTTTATAATATTAATAGAATCTAATATTAAGCTATCTTGGTATCCTTGAAAAAAAATACAATATACGTATATATATTTTTTTTTGTATATTTACTTAATATAATGATATTGCGTATAATGAAATTTTTAAGGGTATTGTATATAAGAAAAAACAAACAATATTATACGAGTATAAGATTAATTTAAATATATGTAAAATCTTAAGCGAAAAATTCGATTCTATACTCTTTTCTATTTTACTTTACTTATTAATGTTATTGAAAAGAAAAAAATTTTTTTTTATATTTATATTTAGATCTTGTCTATTTGTAATATTGATATTATTATTAAATTCTTTTGTTTATTTCCTTATAAATTAGCACTGACGTAATTTTCTTATTAAAATTATCTTGTGTACAAAAACAAAAACATCAATTTTCAAAATCTTAATCTATAAAAATCAATCAGTAAATGTTTTTTTTACTTTTTCTATATATTGTGTAAAACAATGTATAGAGAAACAATAAATTTCAATGATTTTTCCATAGAAATTCCATAAAATAGCTATTGGGTAAAAAGAATAATGTTTTACATACTTGAAAAAAATGTTGCATAACTTTAGGATGACATTATTTTTTTTAATGTAAATTTGATATTCATTTAAAATTTTTGCTTTTAAGTTTTAATAATAAACACAAATATTTTTTATAAAATAATTTTATTTTTTTATTTAAATTAAAATATAATATTTATATTATAAAAAATTGTAATGTAAAATATAAAAATTTAAAATAATATTTTGTTTTTATGTAATTTTGAATAATAAATTTTTTGTTATTATAGTTTGTATGTTTAGGACGATTACTTCAAACAAAAATGAAAATTTCTTGTTTTTTTTTTTAAATTAAATTTTTTAAATTTATAAAATCAAAGGGCATTAAGTTACTTAAATTAAAGTACGACGAAAATATGAGAATTTTTGAAATTTTTAAGAAAACGCAATAATAAGTCAATGATTTCATCTATACTGGCGGATTATATTTTAATAATACAATTATTAGGATTATATTTGAATAGATGCAGCAGGTCCGCAATTAGTACAAATATACCGTTTTGCTAAAACACCACCCCGTGATCATCAGGCCGTCATTGAACGTACGATTACATATCGTTTATTTTTACTGAATAAGAATAAGAATTCGGTCATGATTTATTTCATAACACACTAGTTAAGAGGGAAATTTTTTTTTTTAATTCTGAGTTTAAAAACGAGCTACTCCTTTTAATATCTTACTCGTCTACTATTCATATTATACATTACAAATCTTTTGAAGTCAAAAATTATTTCAATTTAAAAATTGCATATCCTTGACAATTACAAAGGATGTATTTGTACATATAAGAAATTTTCTCCCCTTTTTCCTTTTTTATGAATCACTCACATATAACGTAAAATTTTACACACATTCATCAAAAGCAAAAAGGCAAACGATAAAAAGAAGCAAAAATCAAAAAAGAAAAGCATTTGACAAATTTCAAAAAAAAAGATAATAAAAAATGAGGGAGGATCTGCAACTCGTCAAAAAAAAAAAAAATAAAAGAAAATTAAAATTATTTTTTTTTTTGATTTCTTCATCCCCAAATATCTTTCTTCTTTCCTTGAATTTTCACACTGTTTGTTTGTCTTTTCATTTTTTTTTTTCAAAAAAAGAGAGAAATTAATTTTAAAAATGCGTCTAATAGAATTGTTACAATCACATACTTGTACATAAATACGAATATCCTTTATTTTTATTTGATTTTTTTAAATAATTCAAGAGGATCTTCTTTTATATAAGAAATAAGGAAAAACAATTTTAAAGGAAAAAACAAAATTGGAAAAGATCATGGAAAAAAAAAACGGAAAATTAAAAAAAAATTAATTTTAGAAATGAGAAATCATTTGTATAGGGGTTTGACTTATGCGTAACACCTTTAGACACAAAATAAGGATATAAAAAATTTAAGGTGATAAAATATTTTTTTAGATTTTTTAAAATTATTTTCCAAGGTAGATGCTATTTTCGAAAAAAAAATATTTTAGGGTAAAATTAATGGCAATATAAATTGTTCTAATTAAGAATTCCATAAAACAAGGGGTGTACGTTGTCATATTTCAATATTAATTAAAATATCATTAAATGATTTCGAAATATTTTAATTAATTTTAAAATATTTTAATAAATATTATAAATGTTAAAATGCAGAAATTGTGGGAAATTATGGAAAATTCTAGCTATGTATTCATAAGGAACATGAGATATTTTCAGAAATTAAAATAAGTATACTAATATATGCAAAAATTCTTGGAAAATCGTAAATTTTCTTGAGAAGGACTAAAAATTCATAATCCTATTGCATTTATTATTGATATTAATAATCTCAAATAATTTTCTTTATTATATTAAAAAATTTCAATTATTTACGATATAAATGTGTTATTATTAAAAATTATGGTGCCGTCATTAAATACCATAAATTTCAAGATGCTATTTTCAATTGTAGTTTTAATATTTTCATTACTATTGCTTCTTGGATTAGTAAAAAAGGCACATCTAATATGCAAAAAGTAGTTGAAAGATTGTCATCTATAATAAAAAATTTTGATTTCATTTACAAAAAATTGTAATCCTTACAATCAGTTCCCTTTTGTGTAATTTTCAAAGACTCCTGTTTTCAAAAAAGAAAAATCACACAAAATACATTTTATTTAATTATTTTAATTAAAAGATTGTTGACAATTAAAAGTTTTTAGATTCAATGTAAATTTAATAATATATAAACTTACATACGTGCATATATATTTCAAATTTTATAACAAATAAGGTTAAGTAATGTTATTGTTAATTATTTAATATAATTGTATAACCACATTTTTTCTACATATAATTCGAATATGCAAGTATATAGGCGTTTTCAAATAAAATTCCCATGAGAAAATTAATTTTTAAAGAACTTAAAGAATTATTAAAGTTGGAAGGGTGTATGCTTATATAGATTAGATTAAGAGAGAAAAAATATAAAGATTTCGTAGGTTAGATTACAAATTGTACATATATATATATATGTATATATATAGATATGCGTATGAAAAACTTTTATAATAAAGTTAAATAAAAATGTATCGCACTTACAATATAAGCAATCTAAGAGATTGGAAAAATTTTTTGAATTAAATGAGAAAAATCACTTTAGGCTAAGTAAATTTTTGTATTTCGTTTTTCATTCTTGTCTCGTTTTCTTATAGTTAGAAAATTTGGAGAAAATTTTTTCATATATAAAAATTATGGTATGCACATTCTACTTGAAAATTCTGGCTTACATAAATTTTATTCAAAATTCAATTTGAATTTTCTACTACAAAATGAATCCAGATTATTAAGCCCGAAATTTAGAGATTTTAATCGAAATTTTCAACCCATTTTGGGTGAATTTGAATAGGCGAGTAAACATTTTATATACCATGTACAATTTTTGCACACTTAATACGGCACTGGTATTTGGAAAAATGCCAAATTTTTTCAAAATAAATTTCTTTACTTCTCTTCTGTCCATAACATGTTATGGTAAATATTATTATATACCTTCTATAACAAAATTGCGTATTGTATAACAAATAAACTGAGCACTATAACAGTTATTTTAAATGCTTTCAAAACTAATTCTTAAATAAATAATTTTATTTTTATAATCAGATTTTCAAAATTTTTACATAATTTAGTTAAGCTTCTCTGATTCGGTCAGCAATTTTTTTTGTATAACACTTTTTCAATAATCTAAAAAAAATATTTTTTTTTAATTTTTTTTTGTTTATTGATTTTAAAAAAAAAAAACAAAACCCACATAATTTTTAATTTTTTATAATAAAATTTTTTAAAAATTTCTAGTTTTCTACATGAAAAAAATTTATTATACCAAATATTGCAGTATTATGCTTTCCCTGTTATACTAGAATATATAACATACATATTCACTTATATTTTAATGATGACATTGCATGTTTATATGACAAAGACCGCAATAAATAACAAGGCAAGAAAAAAAGGCCAAAATTCATTATATTGCAAAATATACGTACGATATAAGCTTATAAATTTCATTAAAAATTTATTATCCTATAGGATAACTAGACTAAAATATAATTACGAATATATAGATGGTAAAATATTTTAAGTAAGAATTACCATAAATAATTAAATAATGCTACTTGTACTTTTGTATATTAAATAAATGACACTAAATCAATTAAAATTTATTAAAATTTATTAAAATATTCTATTTTTTTTTTTATTTATTAAATTTATTATTTTATAAGTATATGCACATATTAATTAAATGAATAAATTTAATAAGGATTATAATTCTTTGACATTTAAATGTATTATATTAAAACTGTTATATTTTTGGTGGTATATTAGGATTTTTAATAAAATAGGTTTCAGATTTTTAGGTAATTTTAAAAGTTTTAAATTTATTAAAATAAAAATGTAATTTTCTCTGGGATTTTTTAAATACCATTCGTTTTCGGAGCGGTGGTGAGGCCTTCCAAGGTTTCGACAGAGACAAGGACCTTCTGGGAGATTACGACCAGAAGTACTTTAGAAAAAATCATGTACCGAGCACTTGAATCAGAATGAGAATTCTCACCTAATATATTGACGGGGCATTGTACGCTCAGAGATCACTTTAGAAGGCTAGGCCTAGAAAATGAAGGTATTTGCATATTTTACGGGCAGAAGGAGTAGGCTTTAAATTTAATTTACATTCAATTCGATTAAAAATGAATTTCAAAAATTTTTTTCCGAATTTTTATCAATTTTATTGAAAAATGAGATGAGTTTTCAATATTTGGTGTCGAATTAAGTGTACCAAACCTGAATAGTTTTTTAAGGCAACACTTGAAATTTCATTCTATAAGCTGAAGGTAATAAAATTTAATTTCTACCCATTACAATATTAAAAAAAAACTTATTGAATGAATTTCAATAAAAATTAAATAAAATTTCTTTCTTAAATACCGTCCCATTCTCCCACATAGAAATTTAGGTCAATTGGCTATTCTTTCTCATACTTATTATTAATTTCATATCATCAACATGATTAAAAAAAAATATTGACAGATGTAAATGGCTTTCTAATTTTTTTTTCTCAAATTGATTTTATCATTCATTCTTATTGGTCAAAGAAATTTCAATGAAAATTGATAACCTTCTTTAAATGTTATATTCAAAATAAAACTTAAAATATAAATGCGTTTATCATGTTAAATGTTAACATCACCGCCACCACATAATGAAAAGAAATACACATGTTACGCCGGATTAAAATAGGATCAAATTTTATACATTAAAAAAACAAATTTATTTGAAAAATAGATAGCCCATATAAGTAGCTAACGAACAATCAAATAAAACCAAAGATACATGCATACAAAAAAACAAAAACAAGAACAATAAAAACGGAAAGATGAAAATTAATTTTTTTTTTTGTAATAAAATTAAATGTTCACGAAAAACCTCTCTGGGCCATTTTAACAATATTATAAAAAGAAAAGTATACCAAAAAAAAAAACCTCAATAATGTTTTCAATATTATTTGTGTTTTGGGGGAAACAAACACAAGAGAAAAAAATTATAACAATAAACAGACAAAACATACACCTGCACCTACAATACATATCTCAATTTTCAAAAAATATATGCAAACATTTTTATGTATAACAAAATAATTTGTATAAATTTTTTTATATTGGAAAATGTTTACACAAAATTTTTTTTTTATTTAAATTGGGTTCCTATTCACAATTTAATTTCCGCAATAAATATTTCTCGTTTTATATTTTATTCGAATAATATTTTAAATATAAATACTTATATATAAAATTGGATACAAATAAAATAATGTAATATATAACAATATATTGTTATCTTGTATACATATTGTATAGATAAATGTGTGTATAACAGAAATTTTTAGTTTATTGAAACGTGAGAGCAAATTGATTGAAGTAAAAATATTTTTTACATTTTCTTTTTGAAATTCAGAAGAATTTAAATATATTCATAAAATACGGAAATGGTTTCAAATTTTCTTGTTGAATTTTAAGGACTCAATATAATAGGATGATAAATCCAGAGTAAATTTTATAATGAATGTTCAAACAAACCTTGAAATGTAGATAATCGAGAACCTTGAATAATAAAGCTAATTTTTATTGATTTTTTTTAGAAATTTTCCTATTAGAAAATAATTATAACAGATTTCTCTTTTTAAAATTTGCAACAAAACTTATCATTCTAAACTGTTCTACAATTCAAAAGATTGATATTTCAGGAAAAATTTGTGAAACGGCTCAATTCAGTTTTATTATAGAATTGTTTAGCTTAAAATAATTATTAAAGTATTATTTAAAGCTATAAAATTTTGTGTTATATTGTGCATAATAAACTGTTATATTATGCATATACGGATATAATCACCATTTAAAAACATTAATACACATAATAAATTACCAAAATATTTTCATAATTACAAAAAAAGTAAAACCAACAAACAACTTTAAATAATTAACAAAACTTTATAACTTTTTAACAAGATCAAAGAATGTTTCTTAAATTGTTAGAATAAAATTCTGAATTGAATTCATTTCGAATGAATTATTATGCCAGTTATTGTGAATAAAATTTCCTTTTAAAATTTTTTTTACAATAAAAGTGTTGTTAATGAAGTAAGGTTTGTGTTTGTTAAAATTTACAAAAACAAAGAAAAAACAAAAAACAAAAAATTTTGTTTTTGACATTTTGTTTTACCCTTTTGAATTTTTAAAATAAATATACACAGTTTGTAGAAAAATGTGTATAATGTTATAACTCCCGTTTCAAATACACATATGAAATATTTAAGCTCATTTAAAATGTGCTATGAAACGCATAATATTATGCGTATAAAAGACAGCGTATTTCAATATGTTCTGATGCAGTTATGTGGAAAGATATTTTATATGAAAAAATTTTTGAGAGAAGTAGTTAGGAGCGTATAGCAGTTTTTTAATCGGTATATTTGCAGCTCATTCATAGTTGAGAACAGAAATTAGGAATTTCGAAATTATATTTGTTCCCAGTTACATTAAAAATTATACTCAAAATCTCTCTTCATAGTGTTAGGATGTTTATTCAACTATTGAATTGAATATGAATTCTCCATTACTCTCTATTCTGGTGTATAAATATCAAGTAAAATGAGCGCATATTCGATGTACTTAAAAAAATTAATCGTTTACGTAAAAATAATGAAAATGACATCTATATTTGGAAAGCAGAAGTTTGATGCTATAATATATGTAGTATCATTTTATAATTTATTCACTGTTTTGTTCCTTTCTCTCTCTTTGAATTGATATAAATAAAAATTTGAGAAAAAATATAAACAGTACCGTAATAGCACGCGTATATTTTGAGCGTTTGCAAAGAATTTACTTCTCATCTCATATCTCTTGTTTTTCTAACAAATGAATTTTATTTTTAAAGGAGAGAGAATGTAAGGAGCATAAAAAAAGTAATGGGCTCAACGCTCAATGCTCAACAAAAAAAAAATTAATTTTTAATTCATAATATTACGATAATTTTCATATTATTTTCACAGTATAACAATATGCATCTTAAATTATTTTTTCAATTGAATAACCATATATTAATATAATCGTAATAATAATATCGAATTGAAGTATATCGTAAACAGATTCATTTACTTTTTTTTTTTTTTGGAACGTTCATATACGATGTTATAAATATCTTAGAGGTTCAATATTTATTTTGTTGTTATCTGTTCTTGTTATGGGATTTTTTTTTTTAACGTTTCATATACACTTAATTCACTTCAATTCCCTTGAATAACTCAAGGTTAAAATGGTTTCAAATTATATATATTTGTATGTATATATGCATTAAAAAGAAAGAAGAAGAATCTACTAAAAAAAAAAAAGTATGTATATTTCAAATAATCCTTATAATATAACAAAAGTAACAAGGAATATGAGAGTAAGAAATGTGAAAGAGAACTAAAAGTAAAAACAAAAAACAAAATGATAAAATAAAATAAAAGAAAATAAATGAAAAATATATATATATACGTTAACATCTTGAAATATTATATAATTCTCCATTTTACTTTTTGTCAGCCATTTTGGGTTTTTTATGTCTTCATTTACTTATATACTGTTATAAATACAATGCTTCTTAAGTTCATCTATCTTTTTTTTTTTTTCTTTCAAATTGAACATCATTATTGTAACAATAGTCCTCTAGGGTATTTCTTTTATTTTCACAAACCATCTCTCCCTATCCCTGACTCTCTCTCTCTCTCTCTCTCTCATTCACTTTTTTTCCTCTATTGCTCAATTTTTTGTTGTATTTTCTCGCTATTCTCAAAATAAAAATGTATAGTTAGCTAGGTAGAAAACAAAAATACCTACGTATAATTTTTAAAATTATTTCATTTTTATAACATATTTTTAGGCTATGGTGGGAAGTAGAGCATATAATAATATTAATATAATATTATAATCAACATTTTCCTCTAAAACTCTAAATTTCCAAGTAGCTATATAAAAATGTAATTTATTTTTTTTTGTTTTTTTTTTTTTTCTGAATTTTCTGAAGAAATTTTCATAGAGTATTAAATGAATTAACAGGAATATATTTTTTGTATATAACTGTATATAATATTTACAAATTGTATATGTATTTAGGTTAGGTTTGCCTTAATTTTTAATTTCGTATTTGTTATTTGAGCAGTTAGTAGTAGTGATATGATGATGAGAAGCAATAAAACAATTTGTTTTATGTGCAAAAACCCAACTTGTATAAAATTTTATTTTTTTTGTTCTCTTTTCTTTTGTGTAATAAATTTTCTTATTGTCAATTCTAATTTTTATTGTCACACGTTTCAAAATAAAAATATATTCATTATTCATTAGAATCTGTTTGAATGAATCATTATCACTTTGACTCTCATATATATATATAGTTGTTATATTATATAAAAGTAGTAATATATATAGAAAATTCGTATATATATTTGTGATTAGGATGAAAAATAAGGATTATATCATTTGACATTTTTAATTATAGTTACATTTTATATTTGTATATATGTATGTATTATATATTATTATACTTGAATGTCTCAGGTACATACTATAAATTATCTTAAATTTAAATTAAATTATAAGTAAAGAATAAATGTATTAAATTATATATTATGTACAATATTAAATAATTAATGGAATTTTTTCATTATCATTATTAATTTATATATACGAGTATATTGTGGTCCCGAATTTATCCAAAAGAATGTACTAAAATTCTGATAATGTACACGAGTATTGTATAAATTTTTGATAATATTTGCAAAAGTACCTAGATACAATGTAAAAAATTTTCATATTAAATTTTATAATAATTTGAAGAAAAAAAAAATGACATGAGAGTAAAAAATTTACAATCCATTGAGTAAAAAATTAAAGAGTAAATTTCCTATTTCTCTTACAATTTATGTAAGAGAAAATTTAGTTCATAAAAATTGAATTTATGAACAAATTTTACTCCATACAGCCGTAATGTTATACACCGTAAATAATTAAAATCACTTTTGCTGAACAAATTTTACTTTCATTTCTTGACTGAGCTTATACTTGAATTTTTTTATTACTCCCAATTAATTTATGCTCTAATCGAGTGAACTGAAAATATCCTACCGAATTTTTAGCAAAATTTTTAATTCGAAAGCAAAAATTATTTGATTTAACTTAAAATTCATATATTTTTTTTTACAGTGTATAACATAAAATTTAAATATTTTCATAATTTTTATATTAAAATGAGTTGAAGAATTTTAATAAAATTTCAACATATTTTATTCTTGCAATATTAATATTAGCAATTAAATTTTGATGAAGGATTTTAATATACCATTTGTTATTGTATAACTGGAATGCAATATCCTAGATTAATTTGTAGAAATATAAAAGAAAATTTCGCAAAAATAAATGTAATTAAAAAAATTTATTGTAAAAATTTATACCCATGTATAAATTTAATTGATTGTGGTTTTGAAATTTAATTTATTAATGAATTCAAGAAAATTTTTGATTTATTTAAAATTCTTCAACTTTACTTAAGCTGTATAACAAAAATTTTTCTCAATTTTGAATATTTAAATTGTGCTTTAATTATAAAATGGATAGAAAAGATCCATTTTTTACATCCAAATTTTACAATGCACTATCAATAATTTCTTACAAGCAATTTGACTAATGCATTTCACATATTATTATAGAAAAGGGTCTAATGTACAAACTGCTACTATTGTCATTATATAAAAAAAAATTCTTGTATTTTTGGTTAAGGTAAAAATTAAAAAATTACCATTATTGCCATTATGTTTCAACTTTTTAAATTTATTATGAGTACAACAAGGTATTCTTCCCTTTTTCCAGAACATTGAATTGAAAATTTTCTTTTCTTACCCTCATATGATTCTTAAATATTATGGAACTCACACGCATATAACAAATAAAAATTCTTTATTGAAATTACACGTGTGGTTATGTAAAAATGTAAATAGTCAATTTTAATAAAAAACAAAAAAAAAAAAATGGAACTAGACAAAATGGATCCTTTCACATCTTTATTTAAAAATGTTTTTTTAAACATTATGTAAGGTAAAAAGTGTGTGAATAAAAATTACACAGAGAGAAAAAAAAATAAAATTGTAGAAAATTTTTCAAATGTAAATTTTTCTTTTTCACTTACTTATGTTGGTTTTATATGCAAATTTTTATATTTTTTTTTTTTTTTGAATTTTTCACCTTTGGCTCAACCCAAATTTGTTACATTTTCTTTTTAGTAAATGTACAAAAAAGGCATTTAAAAAAACAAATTGACGCATTCACTTTCATTTTTTTTTCTATTTCGTGGCAATGTTATGGTAAACAGTTTTCCCATTTCAATTCCAATTCCGTAAAAAAGAGCAAAACTAGTAGGTTAATAGAAAAATTTGGGATGTTCTGCAAAAATTTCAGAATATTTTAAAATTCTTTAAAATTTACTTAAATAGATTTTGAGTTACACAAAATTGATTTTTAAATAATATGTCTTAAATGTTAAGTATAGAAAGAGGACAGTTGTCAATAAGTAAATGAACTGATAAATTACTCAGCAACTTCAATTCAATGGAAAATCAATTCAGAATCGATTATAAAACTATTAAATTCGCAGGAATTTAAGATGATAATGATTAAATCGGCACCATATTTTTAATTGAAGAATTATTTTTAAAATTTTTTAATAATTTAAATAGGATTTGTTATTAGACTCATTAAAAAACCACATAGTCTTTTTCCAAATTCTCACAACGTATGTAAATCTTATATTAAATTGAAATCTAGTTCTAGATATTTAATTCTATATTCGAAAATTTAACATGAAAATTTTTATAAAATTATTTGAAATCATATAATTTGAGTCTACTATTTTAGCTGTAAATGGTACGATACGTTTCAATAATTTATTGGTATTTTGCTCATATACATAACTCATGAAATAATCACATAGTTTAAGGAACTATAAAAAAAAGCAATACTCCAAACTTAAACCAAGATATTATTAAAACTGTACCGCTTCTTTAAATCAAAAAAAAAAACCCCTATTTCCAATTAACAATTAAAATCTTTTGAACAACATATTTTGTATAAAATTTGCATTATCATTGCTAAAATATATTTGATTTACTCAAATATGTGTATGTGTGTACACAAAAATCCAATTACTATTCAAAAGGATTTTCTCGAAAAACTGCTTTTCAAAAATTGATTTCAAAATCCCAATTTTATTGAAGTACGAAGGACGACATGCTTTTTCACTTATATGACTATACAAGTTAGTTCTTGTCAGTATCCTAAAAATTCCCCAAATATCTAACAAAAGCAAATAATAAGTGTTATACTTAAAATGAGCATAAGGAAACTAAAAGCAGAATAAAATATAGACTACTAATATACTCTTAACACATACAAAATTTACATTTTATGCGATACAAAATGAACAATTTGTCAATGTCATTGTTAATTTTTGGTTCATTTTCGTTTTAACTATAAAAAGACAAGATGTGAATGAAAAAATTTTCACATTTATTACATACACGCATGCATACGCATTGAAAAGAGAGAGAAAAAAAAATTTAAATAATATATTGACAATTTTATTTTATGCTATAGTATAAAATGTAGATGTTTGTATGTGCATATTTTGCAAAAATTTTCCATATATTTTATTCAAAATAAGGACATTTTTTTCCTTTTGACATTTTTCTTTTTCTATTTTGTATTTCAAATTAACAATTTTTTTATTTTATTCTAAAGGTAAGAAAAAATTCATACCTACATCCTAAATCTACATTACTAGATATAAAATAAGAATTTTGATTGAGTACCTAATATTATTTCATCTTATAAGGATTAAACCCTATAATTTTTAATAAAATAAATTGGGTGTATTATTATGTAAGTTTGTATGGTTGTTTATATGTAAGAATTCTAAAGAAATCTAAATTTATAATGTTCAATTTGAATTATAATTTTATATTTTGACTAAAAATATTTTTATTTATGCATTATGTAAGATTAAAGGTATAAGAATAAAATTAATGATGTCACATATGTAAGATGAACTCTATACTTTTTACCATCATATTAAAATTTTTTTAATTTTATTAATAAACAGCCCTGTGTACCTTTTGTACTCTTCAATTTTCTAGTAATCTAAAAATAAATATAATAAAATTTTGAAAAATATTTGAATAGCTGTTGAGAATTAAATTTATTAAAAATATTTAAATAATTTTAATTAAATGATTTCTAAATTTAATGTTTTACAAAATTTTTGGAATTTATTGATCAATCGGATTCGAATAATTTCAGTTTAATATAAGAATTTTATTATCGAGAATAATTTTCATTCAATGTTGGCAGAAATCTTATAATTTTTGGCTCAATGTTATGAAATTTGAGCCTAATTATTCCTATTTAAGTCAATCTTATGAAATTTGAGCCAAATAAAATTATTGGCTCAATCTTATGAAATTTGAGTCAAATGAAATGATCAACTCCATGTTATAAAATTTAAGCCAAATAAAATGATAAGTTCAATCTTATGAAATTTGAGCCAATAAAAATGATTAGCTCAATCTTGTAAAATTTGAGCCAAATAAAATGATTAGCTCAATGTTAAAAAAAATTGAGCCAATTAAAAATTATTAGGTCAATCTTACGAAATTTGTGGCAAATAAATTGATTGGCTCAACCTTATGAAATTTGAGCCAAACACCATCATAAGCTCAATCTTTATGGAATTTTATTTGGCTCAAATTTCATAAAATTGAGCAAATTATTTTATGAAAACTGAGCCAAATAAATTGATTAGCCAAGTTCAAAGATAAGCTCAATCTTTTAAAAATTGGGCAAAATAAAAATGATTAGGTCAATCTTACGAAATTTGAGCCAAAAAAAGAATTGGTTCAATATTTTGGAATTTGAGCCAATTTAAATGAAAAGCTCAATCTTTGCGGCATTTTATTCGGCTCAAATTTTATAAAATTGAGGAAATTATTTTATGAAATTTGATCCAAACAAAATGATAAGTTCAATCTTTTAAAAATTGGGCAAAATAAAAATGATTAGGTCAATCTTACGAAATTTGAGCCAAAAAAAGGATTGGTTCAATATTTTGGAATTTGAGCCAAATTAAATGTAAAGCTAAAACTTTGTGGCATTTTATTTGGCTCAAATTTCATAAAATTGAGCAAATTTTTTTATAAAATTTGAGCTAAATAAGATGATTATCTCAATCTTATGAAATTTGAGCCAATCGAACAATTTGCTGAATTTTATGAAATATTGAGCCAAATACCATTATTTTCAAAATTGTTTAATTGCACTCTTTTATAGTTTGGGATCTATTCCTTCTTATTTTTTATTTGTCCTGTAATAAAAATTATTTTTGTTATATTCATTTGGAGTATAACCTACAATATAATGTTCAAGCTCAATTGAATTCAATTATTTTTTCAAAATTATTTTAAAATTTATAATAATAAAATTAAATTCAATTGCTAAGATATTTAAAATTAATTGAATTTTTGTTTTAAAATAATTAAAAGAAAAACAACTTGTTTACGAGTATTAAGAAGTTTTTTTTATTATTTTTATTATTATACCAGATCAATTTCATTTCTTATCCAGTTTATAAATAAATTTACATTTAGAAATGAAAAAATTTTGGAAAATTCTTTGAATTACAAAAATAATAGCAATTTTTCTTATATTTATTATTGTTTTTCCAAATCATATGAATTATTTACAAAAAAGAAAATTTATTCATATAGGTGGGCATACTTGAGACAATAAAAAATAAAATCGAAAATATTTTTTTTATTTATTTTTAAATATTCATGAATTAGACAAAAAAAAAAAAACAATACATTAAGAAAAGATGTAAAAGAAAAATACAAGTAAGAGACCCTGTTCCTGTATAAAGAATTTTAAATTCTAAATTGTTTATTAAATATTTTCTTTGGATTTAATATAAATAAATAAAAATTTTTTAATAAATATTTCATATTCGACTTTTTAAAAAAAAAATTTATTTTACATGAATAATATTGTTGTATGGTTAGTGTAGAAACAGGAATACTGAAATAATTGACATTTCCTTTCCTCAATTTATTCCTAATTTCTTGTGTCTTTATGAATATTTTTAATATAATGATGAGCCTATATATTGATGATATAATGATGAGCCCGGTAAGGAATATGTGGTGAGCGTAGTGCAATAATTTGAGTTGAAAGGAGAGAAAAATTTCTGTTTAAATTTCAAAAGCAGTATTTCACTCACAGTTTTTGTTTAGTAATAATTGCATTGTTTAATAAAATTTTATTAAAATTCATAAATTGCAAGAAATTTTAGATATTAATTTTAAATCTGTTTCATATTTAAGTGTATCTAGAATCAATAGTAACTGTCAGTGTTGGTTTAAATTGTCTTGTCTTCAGTATGATCTTAGATGTAATTCTCGTAAAAATCGGTCTAACCGAACTTGAGATATTGATCTGCACAGGCAGAATGACAAACAAACAGACAGGCAGCCAGACAGACAAATTGATCAGCATTTCTTTAAAAATATTTTATTTACGCTTCCCTAGCATGGTGACATTACATAACCTCTCCTGTAGTAATATTCGTATAAATGACAGCAAAATATTTTTTTTTTTTGGAAAAAAAGAAAAACCAAATCTTCAGAAAAAATAATAAGAAAGTTCTCTTTTTGTGTTAAAACTTTTTTGTTTTGTAGAATAAGGATAATAATAAGTAGTCAGCACAGGACAATTTTATTAAAAAACAAAGAAACTGTAATATTTTTACATAATCAGATTATTTTTGCCTTTTTCATTCTCAAAAAATTTTTTTTTTACTATTCTATTATTTTGTAAAATAGAAAATTTAAAACTTTTTCTTTTCTCTACTTGAATTGTATAAATATACAAGTTTTAATCTCGAATTCTTCCTAATAATTCCATATATATACATATATATATATATATGTATATATATCTAAAGGAAATATACAAATAAGAATAACTTAATTCCCTATTACCGTATTACATAATATTTTGTTTTTAAATTGAATTCTTTTGTTTCTACTATTCTTTAATTTGCATATATTTAGGGGCAGCAATTTTTTCTTATTTTCTCTTGTCGAGTTGATTTTCTTTTATATTTTGTTATACATATTATTAAAAGAATTACTCTCTGGCTTAAGATGTAATTTAATTGAAAATATTATTAAAAATTTAATTAAGTGAGAATTAATAAAAAAAAAATTTATTAATATATTAATATGAATAGAGATCGGGTTTAAGTGTGAAGTGCATATTCTTATTCTATTAAGCGGAAATTTAAATATTTGATTCTTTTCCGAAATATTTTAAATTAGTGAGGTCTATTCTTTATTCTTAATATTCGTTAATATTAATTTTATTATTATTAATTAAGTAATAACGATATTTTCCTGATATTTAAATGTAAATCAATTAAATAAGAAAGTATAGGATGATTATTACCTATAATGTGAGAGCTGTAATTTAAATTCCAAAATATTTTGGCCATATTATTGCTAAAATATCAAATATTTGTGAATTAGTTCAATTTATTTATTGATTTGAGGCTTAATTTGAATATGATTTAAATGTAGGGTAAGGCAATTCAATCTTTGGCAACTTCCTTATTAATTTGAATTTTGTGAATTACTTTTCGAGAGCTCTTGTCCCGTAATACTTAAATTTTATAAGGAAACTCGAAAATTTTTTTAACTACTTCCTGTACATATTTGCCTTTAATTTTACACGTTCCTATTCAATATACATATTTTTATATTGGCAGCAATATGTGGTCATTAAATGTCTTTAGATTCTAAATTTGTAATTTCTAATATTCCATAGAACATAGAACATTAAAGAAAATATTAAAATAAATTATCAATTTTTAAAAATGGCTGTTAAACGAAGAATATTAAAAAAAAATGAAAAATTATAGGGCTTTAAAAATAAATTATGTCACTTTCAGTGTATTATAAGAAAGCATATGTGAAATTTCAAATTAATTTCGAATTTATATGTTTTTTATTTTCATGTTTTTTGCAAATTCTCTTTCTTGAACATCAATTTTTTGGTCATATAGAATAGGAAAATTTTTTTGCTTTAATTTATTATGAATATTTTATATGTACAGCATATTTTTATGTATACTAGATGTCTAAGACTGATTGGAGTTCCTCAAATGTTAGACCGAATTAAACAAGGAATTATATTTTATATTTTCCTTTTCGTGATTCTCCTTCTTAAGTAAATTTCCATACTCCCTCGAAAAAGAAATTTTTTTCGAATTTTGACCTTATGTACCTCAACTATCTCGCAAAGGAAAAAAGTATCCCATCTAAATGATCTGTTGCTTGAAAATTTTTCATGGAACCTAAAATGAAATTAACAACATGGACTCTACCGGTTATATTTAACAAATTATAACACAATATCATATAGAAGGATATTTTCCGGCAAAATCAACTTTGAGAGCCAATAATGAGGGAAGAGAAAGCAAAAAACAGAAAATGTCTCATAATATTTTTTGTTGGTCTTAATCTATTCTTACATCCTATTGAGGAAATGCCCTCGAATCTCGGACACACTTTTTATTATCACAAATATATTAATTTTTAGGCATATAAATCAATGTCTAAAACACAAAACAATATTTATCTTAAATTATATACGTATATAATATAAAAATCTATAAATTTCGATTTTATTTCTAAAAATTATAAATATTATGAGAATATTAAAACCCATACACACAAACACATATATACATATATATGTATGCATAATATATAAGAGCAGGAGATTATTAAATCTCAATCCATTCATATGTAATTTATATATACATAATTTATAAGATTGGATACAAAAATATGGCCATTTTATGCATTTGTGTATACGAGTATAACAATTTATTTTAATATTATCCTATCTACGAGAGTTGTTACATATATGAGGGCATCATCGTTGTCGATGAAATATAAAATAACATAAAAATAAATATATCTCAATAATAATGATTTTTATGAGATCCGTTTTTTATTTTTTTCCGATTATTATATTTTTTTCGGCTCTTGAAAATTACATTTTTTTCTCATTCATTTTCCTCAAAAACAAAAAAAAAGAAAACTTTCACGCTCATAATATACATTAGTTCGTAAACCAATGTAGTGTGCGTGTGTATGAGAATCGTGTGTGTCTGAATATCCTTTTATAATATAAAAAAAAAATTGAAATTTTTTTTTTCCTTGATATCCGAAGATGATGTAATAAAAAGCAAAAAATTTGAAATTCAAAAACCAAAACCAAAAACACAAGGCAGTATGAACACATAATGCTTATCATACGATAAAATATAAGAGAGGAAAAGCGATCAAAATCGAAAGTAATAAATCAAAACCAGGATTTTATTACATAAATTATATATAATTTTATATTATATGCTTATATATATGTAATTGGTTTGTGTATTGACTAAGCATGTATAGGTGTTATCAAAGTTCCCAATAGAAAACTGAATATTTTTCATGTGAAAAGTCTTTTCCAACTCATCATATGGAATATTAGATTTTTTCTTAAGAAAAGATTTTGATGATCGGATATAATATTATATATTTAGAATTCGTTGAATTATATATAATGGAAATGTTAAGGACACGTATTAAAATTCAAGTATTATACGGTTATATACATGTGTATATGTGCACATATGTAAGTTCAAATCAATTTTCATTTTTGTTTTTCAGTTTTCTGGACGTTTTAGCTGAGATTTTCTTTTAAGATATCACTTGAGTAGAATTCAATTTTATTTTAAGACTATAATCAAAATAATATGTTAAAAATGAAAACTAGCGGTATATAAAAGGAAGAAGATTATTAATAAAAATCCTTATAAAATGAAAATCTATTGTCTTTATATTAGTTTAATAATCGAATCTAAATGATATTTTTTTTATACTTATATATAAGATTTATATATTAAATTAAATGATTCCTTATTTATTTAATATAAATGTGTTATATTATATGAATATAAGATGAATAATGAATGATTTTATTAATAATTTTGGTTTTCACAAGAATTACTAAAAATTACAATAAAATTTTATTGAAATTACTATAAAATTGCAATATTTTGCTCAAAAATTGAGCAATGAGCCAAAAGAAAATTGAATTTTCTTAAAGAAAAAACATGTAATAATTCTAAATATATGCTTTCAATACAAGTTTTAAATTTGTTGAGCGGATATCAATAAATAAGAAATATTGGTGGAGAATATAGAGAATTCATAGCTCATAAATGAGCAAAATACGCTCAATAATTAAAAAAAGAACTAAAAACAATAAATTAATGTAAATTTTGATAGCAATTTGGATGGCATAAAGTGAATCACTACTAAGAGCTAAAAATTTACAATTTTTTAATTATGTTGTTAGCATTATTTAAAAGTAAAGCTTGTTGTATTTAAACGACACGATTGCGTTAAACTATTATACGATCAAATCTTTTTGCGGTCCGATATGTGTAGCCAAATCAATTTCTAAGCAAATTATTAATTCTGAAATTTAAATTAAAAGATTTTTAATAATTTAAAATAAAATGTATAACAGGATATCTTTAAATTATACCCATTTTAACGTTGAGAAATTGTTTTGGTACTCAATTCTTCCAAAAGGCCTAGCCTTACCAGTATCTATACTCTTTTTAATATATTTTCAATTTGCAATTAATTTTAAAATTGAAATTTATGCTTCCGATATTTGAATAACATTTTGAAAACACCATACTGCAATGAATATTAAAGAATGCTGCAATTTAATTAAATGCAAATGGTATTGAGCACAAATTTAAAATCTACCAGAATTACAAAATATTTCAGACTATAAAATTAGCCTTAAAGTTACCGGTTACCTAATTTTTTTTTTTTAATTTAAATAAAAAATAAATAGAAATATTAAAAAAAATTATTATTATTGTTGTTTTTTAAGTCAGTCATCCTTTTTATTATAATTATTCAAAATATCTAGTACAAAAAAATATTTATGAAAGTAACATATGCCAACAATAATGAATGTCTTTTTATACTAACATGACATTTAAGGACTAAAGAGAAAAATTTCCATATATAGACCCATACAAAACAAACTATTAATAATAATAACAAATCATAATAATAAAAATAATAATAATAATATCCTGCATTCTAAAAGAAGAAATAAAAAAAAAAAAACTGTTGGTACACTTAATTTAAGGATAAAAAAAAATTTTCTATTTTTTTATAATTTAGAAAAAATTTTATAAGTGTTGCGTATAATTTTCTTTTTTATTTTATTTTTCTATTTTGTCCCAAAACACATGTTATTTATTTTAGATACTAGTATATATGTGGACGACAGGAAATTTTAACGTTGTATAACAGAAAAGAAAATAGCAGCAAAAATAAAAATATGAAATTCAAGGTTCCATATTTTATAAATATATATATAATAAGTCGTCCTTGTTAAATGTGGTGGATAAAAAAAAAAAAAACATATAATAATAATTTTTGTTTTCGCTTTTGTATATAAGCTCTTACAATAATAATTGTACCACATTTTCCATGTCTCTCATATATATACGAGTATAAATATGGTGCTCAAAATAGTACCATCATGCCAAATGCTAAACAAGGAAAAAAAATAGTAAAACAAGAAATTAAATCAAATAAATTAAATAGAAAAAAAAAAATTTTTGCTTTAGAATAAAATCTAAAAAAATAAAATGATAGAATGAGTCTAAGAAATAAATTCTGTTATACGCACCTATAAAATATAATTGTTTACGAAACGGAATTTTTCAAAAAGAATTCTTGTAGGTCAGTGTTGAATAACCTTTTTTTGCTTTGAATTAAGCAAATTGAAATATGTAATTGAATGGCCATGCAAATGAAAGGAGTCAAATTGGAAGGAAAAAATATATGACGAATGAAATGTTAGTTTACGAATGAGATTTCGGGGGAAAGCATTTCAGTTGATAAAAGCAAATATTTTATATTACAATTCATCAGTCGAGCAATTGTTTCACATTAATATTTTTGTTAAAAGCTTTGAATTCTATTTTATATGATTTTTGTACGACGAGGTCGAAACTATGCAGTGAAATTGAAAATTTTCAATAACACTTTAACTAGAGTATAAAATGTGTTATATTCGAAACTGTTAAATACCAAATCCTGAATGGACTAGACACTAGTAAACTCAAATACAAATCTATAAATTTTGAATTTACTTTTTAATTGAAAAAAAATTGTAAAAAACAAAATTTCATTTCAAATTCAGATAACGCAATTATAGGGTAATACAGACCAGTAGGATTATTCGGCCCCCCCATTTCTACATTCAACCAATTTAAAAATATAAAATTTTTGCCCTTCAAAGTTTAAGTTTCTTGACAATATTTTGTAATTTTATCAAACATTTATGCCAATGTTTACTTTGATCTTTCGATTAAGATTGAATGATCCTTTTAAGGGTATGTCATGGTTTGATTTACCATTAGTGTTTTAGGTGAAGAAATTATTGTGCCAATCAGATTTTGTGTGCTCCAACAACACAAAATTGTTCTCACTATTTGGTACATCTACATAAATTAAAACCCTATTATGACATAAATGGTATATGTTGAACAAAATTATATTGATTTACATTTACAACACAAGTAACATACATATAAACAAACATGCTATAACTATATATTATAATGGTATGTGTGTCTCCTCGTGTTTGTGATTTTTACTCATGCATAACAGCTAACTGTTTTTTCCTTTTCTCTTTCGTTTTGTATTGTTCTCATTTTTATTGTTTTTTTTTTGTTTTTGTCATCATAATAAAAGACATAAGAAAAGACCGAGAGCCGGAACATAAATTATTAACTATAAACACACACGTCACACACACATGTAATTGTGTGACGGAGCCAAAAGTCTAACCATGTAGAACAAAATCATAAAAATAAAAAAATTATAGAGATATTATAGAGTGTGTGTATCATAGGGTTAGGTCGGTCTCATTGAATAATTTGTTGTTGTTATTGCGTTTTTTTTTAATCGTATGCGGAGCGAATGATTGTGTGTGCAGGCTGTGAGCTATTATTTTTGTTGCTATTGTTTTTTTCTCTTTTGTGTTTAGTTTAATTTGTTTGGATTTTTATATAAGAAAACCAAAATATTTAAAATTGTTGTTTTTCTTATTATATATTTTTGGTTAAATATATTGATCGTTGTTGTTATTGTTGCTGTTATTGCAATATTGTTGTTGTTACTGTTGTGGCTCATGTTTTACTTTTGTTGTGCCTTTACAAAAATTTCTCTTTACTTAACCATTTAATTTTATATTTTATGTTATGTACATGGGGTAACCTTTTTCATTTTTTTCTTTAGACCTTTTTCACTTTTTGTTTTTTTTCATGTTCGGTTTTCATTTTGTTTCATTACAACGAAAAAAAATAAAATCGTGTTATAAAAAATTGAAAACAGGATGGTTTGCATTTTGTCAGAAAATCAGAAAATGTGAAAAAATGAAAAACGCAACAAAAACAATAAAAGTATGAGAAATTTGAAATGAACGAAATTTGTTCAAGTAAAAAATCTTATGTCACAGAGAAGAGGAGGAATTAAGAAGCAAGAAAAGGAAAAAATAAGGCGAAAAATATGAACAAAAAAGAAAAATGAAAGAGGAAGAAGGAGGATGAAAAATCTTTTCATTTTTATTATGTTGCGTTCAATTTCCGTACGCCGCATTATAATTCCGTTATAAACAAATTTTGCGTAATCATCTGGACTGAAAAAAATAACATTTTTTTTTTCTTTTATTTATTAAAATGTAGCAGTAATTTTTCCGTCGTAAAGAAAGAAAAAAAAATTGTAAGTAATAAGAGAAAAAATAAAAAAAAAAGAGAAGTTGAATAAAATTTATCAAGATGGAGAAAATAACTAAAAAAAGAGAAAATGTTATGAATTTCACGAACCGTTTATGTTTGGATTTTGAAATTTTATTCTTCGTAATGATTTGGGAGAGGAAAAAACAGCAAAATTAGAGAGTAATTGATTTTGATAATGAAATTGAATAAGAGTGAGTAGAATTTGTGACACAACAATCACCAGAATTTGAGAGAATTTGAAAATTTTAATCTGATGAAATATCCGGTGTACTTGAGTAAATATTTTATATTTCATTTAAAATAATACAATTAATGGCCACCGGTAGTTTTAAATTGTGCCCAAAATTAAAATATCCCTTTCAAATTTAAATTTCTTATTAAAATCAACAGTTTAATTGTCATTCGAAATTACCGTTATGACATTCAAAATGTCAAAATTGATTATTTTCCTGCCATTCGCTTTTTAAATTTTTCGCGTAGTTTTTCGTGCAGTTTTACAAATAGTAAACCGCGTTTATGATTTCAATTATAATTATCATAGACTGACCAGGCAAACTGAAGAATTCAAGCAATTATTAATTGATTAGAAAATTTTGTATGAAATTCAAGATTTTACAAGAAGTCAAATCGAATTCTTCTCGAATTTTCTTTAGAAATTATTTAAAGAGATGCTTATTAAGAAAATGAATAATTGGATTCTCATAAAACTTGAGTGATTTTTATTAAAAATTATTTAATCCGTTTAAAAAGAAATTAAAAATTAAAAAAATAAAGGAAAAAAATTTAATTTGAACACTTAATCATTTCTTAATTTCATTTTTTTTTCAAAAGATACAATTAAATCATCAAAAATTATTTTTAATTTAAAATTAATTTTCTCTAAAAATACACTCATGCAAAACAACATGTAATTTGGCTAAAATTCTATCTTATTAAAAAAAATACTGAAGACCTCCTCTTTTATTTTTTTCTCCATATTTATGGCCTACTAAAAACCAAAAATTTTTAAGTCATTAAATTTTTTTTCTTGCTTTGCCCCGTATTCAGTATTATTTTTTGCTTAGATTTTCATTTTTAAACAATTTTTTGATAGTCACAGTGTAAAGGAAAAAAAAATGAATATTTTCTAACCTCGATCCTTTAAGGATAATAAAAAAAACAAAATGCCAAAATAAAGCAAAAAATAAAAATTTCTTTTATAAGCCCAAAATGTAACTGCATGGTGGCTTTTCTCATCCTATTGCACAATAGTTAATTCTAGCGATCGTTAATATTAGATTTTTTTTTTGTATACGCGCACGTTCATAGCAACACTAGAAAGAAAAGAAAAAGTAAATTGGAAAATTTTGATTTCATTAACTTTGGCCTATATATGTTATATTTAATGATTTCATATGGGTCGAGGAAATGTGGATGCATGAAAATATTAGAATTTTTGTTAGTTTTCAAATGGTAGTTTTAGTTTTTTTTCTTTATAGTTTATTGCAGACAGAGTATGAGAAAAATAATTTATGTACTTTGACATTTTAGGGAGGAAAACACAGGAGATAGGGGCTATACAAAAACAAAATATTATGAAATCAAGGATTTTTGTTCTGTTTTCCATAAAAGGATATTATTTTATGCCATATTATGACAAGTAAAGAAAAATAAACTTGAATGGACAGAGTGGCGTGTATTTGAATTTTGTCAATAATGATGAGTAGTAGAAAAAAAAAAAAAAATTGGTTATTTAGTCATTTTTTTTTTGTGTTTGTGTGGTTGCCTTGGCATCATGGAAAAAAAGAAATTAATTTTTTCCTCTTTCTTGTTTTTCTTCTTTGGTTGCTTATTACGTAACGAGAATTTTTTTTTTGGTATTTTGGTCAAAAATAAATTCTAATATTGCATTGAAATTTTCTTATTTTTCTACTATTTTATTTTTTCTGTTTTTATTACATTCTAGTTCTAGCTAAGGTTAAAGTTATATTTTTAGACATTGATTATAATTTTGTTGGTTAAATAATTTTTTTTTTTTTTTACATTTTATCTAGAAATTACGTAACATTTACATTATTACCAACCATAACATTTAAATTATTTTCCGAATTATATTAAAAATTTTTCATGAAATATTCGTAATTATCATGAGCTTATACTTAAAGAGAGAGAGAGAAAAGAGAGTATGGAAATTAAAGAGAAATTAAAATGGAAATATTTTAACAGGCGGGTATTTAACTGTTCTGCTACCATTATATTAAACTGTTATATAGTAGTTTTGCCAATCTGTTCATATTTAAAGTTAAAACTTTAAAAGTGAGAAAATGAAATATTAAAGAGACAGAATGAAAATTTTATTAGAGGCTAGCCTACAATTTAACTGTTTCATATTATAATGAGAGATTAATGAATATTAATTCTCATTATTATATATTAGAAAACTGTTAGTAAGTAGTGTTATGAGTTAATAATCAGTATTTATTATTCTGTTAATTAGTATTGTTACAATATAAAGCTGTTGTAGAAGTATAAAACGAATTAAGATCAAAAATTTTGTTTAGATTAATAAAATTAGATGGCTATAAATAAGAAACGATAAGAAAAAATTTCAAGGTAATTTTCATGTTTAAATGGAAATGGAATGTAATTTTAATTTACATACCGAAATTTAAGATTGCAATAAGAAATTTCTCAATTTTAATATACTCAAATATTAAACCCTATTCAGAACATTTTTAAATCCTTGCAATTTGAAGAATAAAGGACAATTTTATTTCGTATAATAATTTATTCGCCATTAAAATATTACTGATGTGGAAATTTTTTAAAGAGCGAATTTTTTTTTAAGGACGAAAACAAACTTGGTAATATTTAATCGTTCAATAGAAAAATAAAGTATTGTGACATTATTTTTAAGGATATTCGAAAAAAAAAAAATCCTCGTTTCTGTCAATTTGGTTATTTTTCCTATAATTTAATAATATTTCAATCAATTTGCGAAACAAAAAATTTTGCTTCATTTGATTTTTTGATTTTTTTTTTTGATATTTTATAGTCGTTTAAAATGAATGGTTTTCTCGAGTCCCTAAACATGAACATATTTTTGGTTGCCTTCTTTTATGCAATAATTTTATTTTTCATTTTTTCTTTTTTTTCAGAAAATTTTAAATTTTCTCAAGACGATCAAGGTTAATCATGTGGAACAAAAAAAAATAAAAGAATTTGAACAAAATAAACCATGTTTTTTGGGCAAAAAAAAAATTTTTTTTTTCTTTTGAAATGGAAATTACATGGTTTAATGGTCTTTTTTTTTTTTAAAGGGGTTTCTAAAACATTTTTCCTTTTCATTTCATTTTACAAATTACTCTGGTTTTTTTTCCATTTTAGAAAATTTAAATTTTTATTTACATTTGATATAAAATTTATAATGAAATTACTTGAAATAATCTTAAAAATAAATAGATTCATAATTTAAAATAATGATCCGAAATTATATAATGTTCACGGTTCTTTGATTAATATTTGCCCAATATAATTTAATATGTGAAAATATTGGATATGGAGGAGCGGATGAAAAAGAATATTACAAATTACATATGCTAACTTAAATTTAAATTTAGGAAACTGGTTTACTACTATGAGAAGTTTGTCTGAGAAATCATATAGAAATTTCGGTTGAGTAGGATTAGAACTCTGTTCTCATTTCAAATCCAATATTATGCTCAATATTAGTTTAATCTAGCGTTACTAAGTAATTACAAAAAAAATTTATTCGCTATTTTTCAGCCCTTTTCCGATTTAAAAATTCAAAACTTATTTTATAAAAAATTTTTTGAATATTTAATTTTGCATTAAATTTTGTACTAAAAATTTTCATATGAATTATGTTTTAGTACTAAAATTTCTATGCAATTATATAAAATTTTTATTGAAATTTTGTATTATGCATGATCAATTTTGTATGGAATTGTACAATAAGTTTTGTTCTAAAATATTTATCCAAGTTAAGTACTAAAATTTCCATTTGTACTAAATTTTAGTACTAAAAACATTATATGTACTAAATCCTTCTGGTTAAAGTTTTATGTATACTAAGTCATCTTGCGTACTAAATCTTATCACCTTCATATTAAATATTCATAAGTACAAAAACCTATAGTACTAAAAATTTCATGTTTATTAAAACCTCACAGTAAACGTTTCATTTGTATTAAAACTTCATGTGTACTAGATCTTCATGTGTTCTAAATCTTCATGTTTGTTAAGTGTTCATTAGTACTTCTAACATTTCCATGTCTTCCAATTAATTTAAGTACTAAAATTTTCATATATCTTAAATTTAATCACAATATATTAAGAAATAATTAAATTCTCTTATAAATTTTTTATTTTTTAATCTTGTATAACAATTTAAATTGAATAATTGCGGAGTTGAGAAACAAAAGACAAAGTATGATTTTCTGAAACATTAGAGATTTTGTTTCCATTATTTTCCAATTCATACAAAAGACGAAATTCTTTGTTTTGTTCCACAGTATATGCACATTTAGGTACATCAAATATTTACTCACACGTATACAAATATTCTTTTCTTTTCTCTTCTTTTCTAAGTATAAAGGTAATGTTCAATCATTCATAATAACAAAAATTTCTCAAAAATTATCTTTTATTTTTTTTTTGTAGTTAAAGTGAAATATAAAAGAAAAGAAAAGAAAATTCCCATTTTTTTTTTATTCTTTTTTTTCTCATGAAAAATCAATTTGTTGTAAAGAAAACAGAAGAAAGAGAAGAAAAAAATTTAGAAACAAAAAAATGAAAATTTACTTTTCGCGTTGTGTTGATTTTCCGTTTATTGCATTTTTCATTTTATGCTTTCTTTAGTATGACTTCGTTCATTTTTTTTTTTTATTTTAAACAAAAGAATAAAACGAAAAGAAAATTTTTCCTTTTTCTCATTAAAAAAAAAGAGAAAAAAAAGAACAACAATAATAATAACAAGAAACGAGGTTGTGATGAACGTGTAAAATATAACAGTGCGCCCGTAAATATGCATTCATTTTAGTGTGTAGTTAAAATATGGTTATATGGCAAGCATAAAGAAAATGTTATGCAAGTTTTAAAGAATGAAAAAAAAAATTTTTCACTCTTGTTCATGATTCCATATTTTTCCCGTGTATTTGAAAACTTGAAATTTTTCTGTATTTTTCTTGTAAAATTTTTTTTGTGTTCATAATTTTTTTTCCCTGTTCTCTTGTTTTTATTTACTTTTCCTGTCATTTCGCATGAAATATAAAACATACAAAGCAAATGTGTGTGTACCTTGTTAATTTCCACTTTTTATTATATATGAGTATTTTACACATTTTTTTTTATAATTACGTAAAAAATACATTTTTATATAATAATAATAATTGGAATAATGTCCTTTTAATTGAGATATTAAAAATAATAATTATCAAAGGTAAAAATTATAAAATTGTTGTGTGTGTCTTTAAAATGTAAAATAAATTATGATTGTGAGTTCTTGTTCATAAATTAATGTTGATAATGAGTGTTTGTCATTTTGGATGTAAAGAACATTTTATTATTGGCGTAGGTATAAGTATATAAAGTAATTGCATAAAAAAGAAGAATACGGTAGCTTAAAAAGTTTTTAACAATAATTCAGTTAATTGTGATCGTGATATATGGTGTTTATTATGATAATAACGCTTACGATAGCAAAAGTCGTCATTCCGTCAGAGCGGAAGATTCACAGAGTAAAAGAATTTCTAAGACAGACTCAAATCATGTTTGGATTATAATTTATTATTACGGGATCGGGTTCCAAAATGTAAACAGTTCTAAATAGATTAATTTAGTTTTTTAATTTTTAAAATAAATTAATTGCAAGTTGATTTAAATTAATTTTTCGCAAATATTGCGGAATTCAATCGAAACAAACCGAATTTTGTCGAATCAAAAACTGAACGAACTGAATCGAAGATAATCGAACAAAAACGAACCGAAACGAACTTAACCGAAAGGAATCGAACCAAATTGAAACGAAATGAAACAAAGTGAACTGAATAAAAACAAATCTAAATTTGTTTTTCACAAATATTTCCGAACTGTATTATAAACGAATTTTATTGAGCTGAACCGAACCAAATTAAAATAAACTGTTAAAACCGAAACGAACTGAATCGAAGATAATCGAACAAAAAACGAACCGAAACGAACTGAACCGAACTGAATCGAGACGAATCGAACTTAAACGAATGGAATTGAACTGAACCGATCCGTACTGAGTAGAATATTAAAGACTATTTAATGTACATTATTACTCTTTAACGTTTCTTTAACCAATATAATCCAGAATACATACATCACACTTATTGAATAATTTAAATTCATACACGAGAATTAAAAATGCTTAGACGTGCGTGAAAATTTATGCATAATATTTTTTTTTTTTTCTAAATTTTCAAAATTGAAACTTTTTTATAATAAATAATTTTCTACTTTATTATTAATTTAACGATAAAATATACAATAACATTCATCTTGTATAACAGTTATAAATGGTTTTTCATGTTTTAATATATTACAAATAATATTGCAGTTACACTCATATATGTAAGCATAAGAATTTAAAATTAACATACATTTTACATGAATTTATGAATACGGGCACGGAAGAGAATGAAATTTTCAAAAAGAATTTTAAATTTTCTGTATAATAAAACTATAAAAATGTTTTCCCCTTTTGCAACATAGTAAAAAATTTACAATTATGTAAAAATGTTAATTATAGTTAAATGAAATTATCGAGTTGAAAAAAAAATTTGTATTAAAGTTTTATTAGTTTGTGTTTGAAATTCTTTGTGCATTGAAATTTGTGCAGTTTTTCTTTCCTTTGCTGTGATTTTCTGCAAGAAGAGGCAGAAATATTTACGATACAATTGTATATGTAAAGAATTAGCAATATTTTATGAATTTATGTCTAAATACAAAATTTATTTTCATGATAAATTATTTGATTTAATAAAATTTTTTATTTTATTTTTATTTTCAGGTAAGAATTTTTAAATTTTTCTACATTAGAATCATAAATTCGTACAAATATCAAGGTATGTTGACGATATTTTATTAAATGAGAAATATTAAATTTTATAAAAAAAAAATGAAATTAATTTTTTTTTTTAAATTTATTAAAAATCTATTGTTAATATGAGCAACTATTGGTCAATTTAAGCTAGTAAAAGCGAGGAATGGCGACTTCAATACTGCCATTCATCATTTATCTATAAGAGGTCGATCGGTATCCATGTACGAAACATTCTTTCTGGATAGATCAATTCAAATATCTTTGAATAAATACAACAGAGCATCCAGCTATGCTCCCGGGAGCTTCTATAATCAATCGAATCGGTACTCCGTCTAAAAAGATTTTCTTTCTCTATATCAGGCCATGGCAATTGCAAAGCACATATTGTACATCTTTTTCCATACCAATATCTTAATGTCCATGTTTCAGAATAAGTAGTACAACAAAGTATTGAGATTCTTTAATGTTAGCAAATCTTGCATTCTTACGTCTTCTCACTTTGTTTACAGAGACTTTGCGAAAGAAATTTTTTTCAATTTAAATATTTTTATTAAAAACATTCAATAAAATTATTAAATTTCTGAAATGTTATTAAAGAATAAATTTAATTTTTGGTTTTTTAAAATTTTCTTCTTTACCCACTCTTAAAATATTAAAGATAAGAAATAGTACATGTGAAAAATATTTTCATTTATACAAAATTTTTTTTTTTATTGATTCAAAAATAAAAAATTTAAAATTTAATTTTCTATGCCAGAAAAAGTTTTTTTTTTTTATTATGTAAGGCATGTGCCAAAATTACGAAAGCAGAATAAAGTAGAATTTTTTTTTTTTTTGAGCATTTAATTATGCCGGAAGCTTAGAAAACCATTTTTGTCAGTCTTAAATAAAAACCATTTAAAATAAATTTGTTTGATATAGAGAAAAATATTTTATAAAAAAAAAAAAATAAAATAAAAAAAATAAATTCGGCAATAATTTTTAAACATATTTAAAATTTATTTTATTTTTACAACACATTCTTATTTTTCCATTTGCTTGGCTGAAAAAAAAAACTATTGTATTAAATTCAATTTTTAAATTTTTTTCTTTCAAATAAAATTACAATAGGCTATAAAAAGGATACAAAGGATATTTGATAATTTCTCAGTTTCTCAGAATTATAAAATACCGAATAATATTTAAAATAAAAGAAGAACATAACCTCCAAAAATTTTTTACTTAAACTAATTATTCCTCAAGAATCTAGTCTAGATTATTAATTTGGATTTTTCATAATTTCCTAATTTTAAAATAAAATTTAAATTATCAATAATGCCGAAACGAATTGAAAACAACCGAATCGGATTAAAGCGAACTAAACCGAATCAAAACTGAATTGAACCGAATGCTATTACTAGAGCTCGAACAATATTACTCATAATTCTCAAAATAGTGCTATATTAATTCATTCAATAACATTTTGTGTTGAAATTATAAGACTTTTTGAAAAATATTTTTTTCAAATTGAGTTTAACAATTTATGGGACATACTTTGTTCCCCATATAATATAGACAATATATAGGAAAATATAAAAATAATTTTAACATGTCTACGACAGTTATTAAGGATATAAATGATATGTATTCCTCTCATATACATAAATTTCTATGTATGTACATAGAATTTTTTCAAATGTTATACTTATACACATATATGTACAATTAAATGTTATACATAACATAGATTATATATATATATGTACTATCATATCTGTGTTTCATGTGTTATAATATTTTTTAGCACTTTTCCAAAAATTTTTTGAAAAAAAGTGCTTATTAGTTTCACTCTGTTCGTCCGTCCGTCCGTCCGTCTATCCTTGTGTCTGTTTACAAAACTTCTACACCCTTGAAGATAGAAAGCTGAATTTGTATGTACATAGATCTTCACTATAAACTTATTTCCGTAGAACAAAATTTTTACCTATCTTCCCCCCTCTAGAAGTTATACCCCCCCAAAACCCTAAAAATGGCCTTTTTTAAATATTTGTTGCAATGAAACCATAAGCATTTTTGAAATTTTACAAACGCAGAAAGGCAGCGGCTTGCTTTCACTAGCGCGGTATACTATAGTTAAACTTTAGAAAAACAAAATGGCCGCTTAAATTTACCGTTATCTAAACTCCTGTTTTTCCACATTTTTGATGTCGTTTTTCTTCTTCACTCCAGCCTGTAGAAGCTTGAAATTTTAGGGGACTTTAAACATTAACAAGTAGTTCATTTCGTTAGAAGAAAATTTTTTTCCAACTCCACCCCCTCTCAAGTTATCGCTCCTTGAAATTTGTAAAATTTGAATTTTTGACACCCTATATCTCCTAACGGTAAAACTAACGGTAAATTCCATAACATTCAAAAATATAATTATTTTTCTTAACTCGCACAATTAACCCTTAAAATCGAGCATTATATTAACCCCTCTTTATATTAATTTTTGCTTTATTTCAAAGACTGCATATATGCGTCATCCTAAATATATGCAATCCTAGAAATAGTTTTGTATATGAATGAAAATAATTTTAGTGTGATAGGTATACATAGACTGTATTTAAAAGCAGAATTTTCACTTGTTGAAGGGAAAAGTGCTACAATACAAACCATTCGTTTGACCCAACTTTATTTATTTTTGTTACCAAAAAGATTTCGTCATCATTCTATATAACAATCTACTTTTAGTACAAAAGACAACAAAAAAATGTTTAAACAAATAAAAAATAAAATTTTGTGTTATACATGTTTTTCTTTATTTTTGTTTTATAATAATGACATTCAAAGTGATTATAATACTCTCAGACTGTTGAGAAAAATATAGAAAAGATCTAAAACCAAAATGACAATCAAATATTACAAACAAATTGAATATGTAATATACATATATACATACATATGTAGACATAAAACAAAAAAAAAAAATTCTCAAAATCTTATATAACACTTTAGTATAAAAACCCATTCATTATTCTTCTATCTAACCCACCTCTCTCTCACTTTTCTCTTTTTCCCTCTCATCGCTCCAAAATATTTGATAGGCTGTAAAAAATTCTATTTGTTTTTTGTATAACATCCATATAACATCCGAAAATTTTCATATGTTTAGAAATGACACATTATAAAGAGAACATCGCATTATGATTGAGAAGGGGGGAGAGGGAGAGAGAGAATTTGTATTACATGTTTTGATGTTATTATACATGAAATTTTTTATTGAAATGTATATGAAATTAAATTTTTCCCTTTCCCCATCTCTCTCACATTTTATTTTATATTTTTGATTGTTATTGTGTTTTTTTTTCTACTCTTATATTTAAGTAGTAAAAATACCATAGAGAGATAAAGATATTTTTATTTTTCATATTATCCTTTTTTGATTAATCGCAATTAAGTAAATCTCAAGTGACGTTGTTTATTGTATATACAAATAAACATGCATATTAGTATTCATATATAAAAATTTCATTTACATACATACGTGTAATAATGTACGATGTAAATTTCATAATGGATTATCAAAAAATTACGAGTAGAATCATTAAATTAAAACAGAAGAAAACACTTAAAAATACACGAAAAACGTAAACACTTAACTTGAACAAAAATTTTTTTTTGGTTTTCAACGTTAAAGAGCCCAGAATTAAAATCAAAAGTGTGGTAATTTAGAAGTGGTGGAATTTTAATCGTTTTTCGTCTTCTTTTTCATCTTCATCGTGTTTCTCCCAATAAAAAATATCCTGAACTCATGAGAAATAAATTGAAATGCAACAACAAAAGTTCTTAATATTTAAAGAATTAAGGAAAATTGTTATTTTTTTTTCCACGAAATTCAAGACAAATTTAAAATTGTAGAAAAATTGAAACCTTGAAAATAGACCTCTCCATTATCCTCTTGAAAAAAAAAATAAACACCTATTGAAATTCTCTAAAAAAAAGTACTAAAAAATTAAACAAAAAAACGAAATGTGCACACATAGAAAAAAAAAAAAATTATTTGTTTTTCCTTTTGCTCCTTTTTAAAAAAATTTTTTTAATAAAATTTTATTTAAGTGACATGGTACTTACCAAATACACCTTTACCTTTTATACAAAATTCATATAAAAATAGTTACATACACACGTTTAGACTCTTAATGCAAAATATAATAAAATACACTGAGAAAAATTTAAGTATAATTTAAAATTTTTTTTTAATTATAATTAATTTGTGTGATGAATTCGAATAATTTTTTTGAAATTTTTAATATCATTTAAATTTTAGCCATTCAGATATTAGTTTGGAATCCACAGAACGAAAGGAATATAGGGGAATCTCGTAATACATGGCAACGCATTATAGTTAAGCAAACCGAATTAAAGAGTTTAAATACTTGTCAAAAATAAAATGCTTAGCCTCTAGCTAAAACACAGTACGATTCAGGGAATAGGTTGGACGAGTAACAAAACAAGAAAAAAAAAAATCCGAGACACTTACTATAATGAACATAGTATTAATTTCATTTATTTGAATTAATGAGTCAAGTTCGACAAGAATACGTCTTTGCAATTAAAATGTCTTTAAATAACAACATACTTTGAAAATTTATTGATACATAATTCATTTTACATATAAAATTTGAGCAAATTCATATTTGATTTTTCGCAACTATTTGGATAGAAATTTTAAAAATGGTTGCATAGCAACTAGAATAGACAGCTCTTTTAAAGAAATGTAGGGAAATATAGATCCTTTATTACTTGTCACAATTATTTAAATAATCTCCCAGAATTTATTTATATATTTGCAATTAATTCATTCGTTTTGAGAGAATCATTAATTTATTATTCATTTTATATATAGAAAGAAGCTCAAAAATAAGAGAAATGAATGAATGAGATCTTTGTAAAAATTTATTGATATTCATTATCTGTTATTGTTGCTTTTTTGTTGTTAGTTGATTTTGATTCAATTCTTGTATGTTTCTGGAAAAATAGCGTTCACATTCCTTTTCTTTACAAATGAGAAAATTTGTTCAAAATTACAATTAATTTTGTAGCTTTACTTACCATACTTATAGATCTCATTTCTTTTTCAGAATTTCTCTTTCATTATCCTTCAATTTCACACTCCTTCTATGTATAGAAAGTTTCTAAATTTTCTATATAATATAGAATTTTTAAGATTATATTCTATAGCAGTTAGATAATTTAATTTTTCATTAATAATATTAAAAAAATTCTTTAATCTCATATTTTAAATTTCCATTTTGTTATTTGTTTTATTTTTTTAATTCAAATTTTTGACTTTTATTCCGTAGTGTGCATAATATTCAAAAAAAAAATTGAAAACATACTTATGAATGTACACTTGAATGCGTAACTATTTCGTTTTTTTTTCTTAATGAAGATTATGTTAAATGTTTTTTTTTTTTTTGAAATTCATTTAAGAAAAGGACCCTCTTGAGGATATCAAAACATGAGAAATAGAAAAAGAACAGAAAAAATATAAAAGTTTTTTGTGCCATTTTGTTATTATCATTTATTTTTTTGTTGCTCTCTCTCTCTCTCTCTATCTTTCTCTGTCTCTCTCTCTAAAGCGAATAGATTGTATAGTGCATAATTTAGAATCCTTTTCATATTTATAAACCAAAAAGCAAAAAAAAATCTGCTTTTTTATTTTCTACCTTTTGTAAATTACACATCCATTACATTACCACACACTATATCCAAAAATACTTGTATATATACAGTATGTGTGTTGTCTCTGTAATTTCAAATCCTTAAAATTTTTCACTATCGTATATAAGATTATACAAGTTCTATAGATTCTTGTATCTATTTGATTCTATTTGGTTTTAACGCTTTAAGCTGTTACACAAATTCATTTTTTCTTTTTTGCTTTTTAAAAGTAATATTCATTTTGTAACCATCCAGTTTTGTAATAAGAAATAAAATAAAATAAATATGGTAAAAATTTGATAGTGATTTTAAAAAATTACATATACATACGTACATTTGCTTTATGTACGAATAGAAGTTGTACAGGGATTTTAATACATATTTAATGAATTTTGTGTTTTCTATGGTATTATGTAGGTTTGTGAGATGGGAAGGGACGTATGTATACATAATATATGTAAAATACACAAGTGAATCAAAAAAAAAAATAAAAGATTATTCTTCTGATATTATTAATATCAAGGCAAAAAGGCGATAATACTCTTGTATATAAATGTTTGTGTAAAATGATACGAGTAGCATATGAACTTTTGAGCAATTAAAAAATTTGAAAAAAAAAAAATGAAAGGATATTTTTATAATGTGGTTTCATTTATAGAAACATATAGAAATTATATTAGAGTATAAGGATAAAGGATTCCGTTGAAATATGATTACTTATGATGAAAGTGGCAGAAATGTGCCAGAAATTTTGAAAATTTTGTTGATTAACATATTTCATATAGTAAAAATCGGAAAATAATCGTGATATTTGAGGATATTGCCGCAAAATGTAAACATTTACTATTTAATTCGTAAAATTCTGAATAAAAAAACCCGTGATATTAGTTTTCTTCAGTGAAGTATTTAATTTTCATATAAATGCTGCTCAGGTACAAAATTTACAACAAGTTGTCACCTCAGTGTTAAGAAGCCTTTTTCACTTTTTCCTTAATATTGAAAATGAATCACAAGTAAATTCCATCTTCAATTCAACTGCATTTAATTGCATCGCTTGCAATTCAAATTCATTATGCTTTCACGATTTTACTAAATTAATTCATGTAAATTTATTACAAAATCATGCTCAAGGTACACTCTGTGTTAACAAATGCAAAAGCACAAATCCTTACGTAAAAACCAAACCATATAATAAGAAACTGAAACGAAAAGAAAAAAAAATTATATGTAATTATTGTGTATTCATGTGAATATAATATTTTTTGATAGACGACATGATTTATGATATATGTACACATACATAAATACCTATATGGGTCGTATGTTATACAAAAATTTATTATGAAGAAAAATTACATTTTAAGTATGTATGTAAGAGAGAGAGAGAGAGAAAAAAAACTAAATATAAAAATTTAATTTTAATTTTAATCGAAAAACATTTTTTTAGGTAAAAAAAAATTTAAAATTTTTCGAGAAAATATTCAAGAGTTTTATTAAAATTTTTTTTAGTAAGTTTTAAATTTTTTTTCTAAATTTAATCCATAATTAAAACGCCTCAGAATTACAAAAATTAGAGAAAGAACAAAAGTGTTATTTGACAGGGTAAAGATGATTTGGAATAAGATTTTTAATTTTTTAATTTGAAAATGCGGCAATGTGCTAAAATTTTAAGCCAATTGAAAAAATTGCATATTTTTAGGGATTTTGAATATATAAATTCATTGATGAATTGTACTGTTACTAATTCAATGAAATGCAATTGAAAACAAAAATTATTAATTAAATACATTCAATATTGATTCACTAAAATTCTAATATTAATTAGTTTTAATTATAATAAATTATCGAATTTTGGATTTTTATATAAAAAATTAGCTAAATTTCAATAATAACCATAAAAACTAATAATTATTAACAGAATTAAATTAAATTAAATGCAATCTTTTCAAATTATGTGAGCATACAATATAACGATTAAAAACATGTAAGAAAATTACGAAAATAATTGAGATATCTTGATAAATATTAAAATTTCACCTAGAAGTATGCAATATTTTATTTAATACATATTTAAATTAAAGTAAAAATTAATTGGATTCATTAATTTTACGACGAATAATTTAAATTTTATTGTTACTTAGTTAATAACCACAACATATTTTTTTATTATTTCACATTGAATCTCAATCAACTAAATAAAAAATTTCAATTTAAATCAAAAGTAATTGAGCAGCAATAAAATCCAAATTATTTTGCTTAAAATTAAGTATCAAATTAGCATTTACTTTAATTTAAATATTTTTGACATTTTTCATTGATAGTTCTGACATTTTTATCTTAAAATGAAAGACAATACTATAAATTTTGCAATAAGGTAAAAAATTGCATACTTTTGGGCGAAATTTTAACATTTACTCAAAATAACTCATTTATTTTCGCTATTTTCTTTTAAATACATTATAATTAATAAAAAAATATAAATGAAACTATAATTAGAAACGTTTTGTATATATTTAAAATAAGAAGAAATCATTAAAAGAATGTGAAAATGAAAGGAAAACAACACATTTGTTTCTTTAAATTAATTTCGTGTTTCTTTTTATGATTTTTCTTGAAAGCATTCTTGAAGTATACTTTAAGGATATTCATTAGTACCTTGTTAAAAATTTTGTAATAGTATTTGTACTTCTATTTCTTTTTCATCCTTTAACTAAAATCTTCCTCTTCCTTTATAATTATTATAAGGGGTGGCTCTTAGAGCAAATTCTTTTCAATATTCTAAAAGAAATTTGTGTTTGTTTTTTTTGTATTTTTTAATCAAAAATAAATAAAAGATGGCGTGAAATGAATATTCTCATAGAATAATAAAAATTTCTATATTAGTTTTCAGATTTTATTTCTTGAACTTGTAATTAAATGAATTTGAATGTATAAAATTATGGTTTTTTTTTTGTATTATAAAATTTTCTTTTGCTGGATTTTTTACCTTTCTCTAGTATCTTTGGATTAGTAATTTATAATTAGAAAATTGTTCTAAAGAAGATCAGAAGAATGACATTAGAATAATATTTTAAGAGCTAGATGAAATTCATTAAAATTTTTTGAATTTGAAGTAAGAGGAGAGGGTATTAACCAGGCTCTTTTACAAAGATGAGCGACAAAATTTAATTTTTTGTAATTAGAATCTCTTTTGAATGTAAGATAATTAATTATTATTTAAAAGGGTTATTGAGCTTAATTTTATCAAACATTTGAATATAATTTTTTAGTTAACAGTGATTATGATTTGAAAATTTATTTGCTGGTTTTTGGAAAATTTTGGTATTTTATTAGAAAAACTGAGACTGAAATCTAAAAGAAAAAATGATTGAAAATCAAATTAAATTAAATTTCAGTGTTTTATTACAGCATTATGGGCGTGTCACTTAGCTCAGAAGTTGTTATTTTAATAAAAATTCCTTAAATTTCCCACCCCATATGGTTCCATATGGCAGCCACGCTAAACCCAAAAATTAAACCAAAATTTTTCTTTTTTATTTTTCTCATAAAATGAATTTGAAATTTTCTCCCTTTTTTCCCATTACTTTTGGTTTTATTTTTAATTTTTCCTCAATTTTCATTACAATTTCCATTTTCTTCTTCCCTACTCATTTTCTCTAAATTATTTATCATATTTGTTTTTTTGGGGGAAAATTATAATAAAAATTATAATTAACAAGAAGTCAAAGAAATTAACTTTCAAATTACCCTTGCGGATTAATAATCATTTTTTGTCCTTAATTTCAAGGTTAAACAAAATTTTTCTCTGCCTTGTTTTTTCATTTTTGTTTCTGAAAACTCAAAAAAACTTATTAATGTCAAATTAAATTATGATTTTTTTTTTTTGTATTTTAAAATATAGTGGAAAAAGTTATACTAGGTACTTAAAATTCCTATCATCTTTCAATAATGAAAATCATATTAAAATTAAGTAATTTAAGATTATTTTAGAATTATTACTCGTACATACTTACGAAAAATTTCAAGTACACTTTTAGTTTTCTCTCTTTATTTAGTTATACAAAAATAATAATATTGTGAATTTGAATTTATTTTTCAAATATTGTTAGTATTGTGAATTATTACAATGCTAATGGAAGAAGAAGAATAAATATACTATACAAAATAGAGAGCAATTTTGATTATAATAATAATGTTGAAGTCTGAAGAATAATACTACTGAATATGCACTCTGAATAATAAATTTAATATGTCTTCAATTTGAAGTATGGAATTATTTTATAAAATTGTATTTATGAATACAAATTTGTTAAAGTCTCAGAAAAATACATCAACATAATCTCTTAAAGAAAATTTTTAAATAGAGGCGGAAAAAGTTAATGTACTCTTCATAAAGCATAGATGCAATTTTTGCATAATTACATAAGTGGTAACTAATGATGGTACTTTAATTGGAAATATTGAACATTTAATTAGGACATGTGTGATGTTATGAGTTTCATTTATGGAAAATTTATTTCAGAGATTTTAAGATTTTAAAAGAAAACCTTGAAAATTGGAAAATTTGTGGCTGGCCCCGTTCGAGATTATGATTTTGTTAATTGATTATAAGTAGCAAAGATATTCAGATTTTTCAAATTATTGGGGGGTAAAAGTAATGAATTAAAGCAAAATTTTACAAAGTTCATTACCACAAAAATCGAAATTTAATTAAAATGAGCTAAGAAATTTGCGTCATTCTTATAATTTAATAAATAATAGCTATTAATACAATAATAATCGTATAAGTTTACAAAAATTTCCAATTCAAGGACTTTGTAATTGAAATACCTTGCATGTCATGAACCCTTTCTACTTCAAGAATCGTATATAATTTCAAAAAAGATTTGGTTACATTGCAAATACCAAAAAAATAAAAAAATAATCTTAATTATATTTCTCTAAATAAGAGAAAGTTTCTAGACATTGACAAAAAAACAAAAAAACAAAAAAGAAAAATTTCAACATAAAAGACCGTCCCACTCAATAATCTCATTAATTTGAAATTTCTATTTTTTATATGCCAAAAATCAAAATAAAACAAAGAGAAAAATTTCATACTAAGCAAAATAGAAAAAAAAAAAAAGGATTGATATCCTTTTCATTGAACTTTTAAGCTCATTATTTTTAAAAATAAATAAGATAAAACAAAAGAACCTTAAAAGAATAATTTTTGAATTTATAATGAAAATTTTCGATTTTTCGATTATTTAAGAAAATTTCTAAAAATAATCAAAAAATATGAAAAAAAAAAAATTGTTATACTGGCGTCTTTTTTTTGTTTTCTTACCAATATTTAAAAATGAAAAAGAAATTTCTTTGGCAATAAATTAAAATGCCGCAGTATGCCAGCTATAGTAGCTATACTACTACGCAGTATACCAGTTATAGTATTAAAGTAGCTATAGTACAGTTAAACTTCACTTTCTTGAACCCTTAAATTTTTTTAATAACTTGAATTTTCCTTTAACCTTAACCTAATGTTCAATTACTCAAATTTCAAAACTAATTCAAATTATTCGAAATTCTACTGTTATACTTGAATAAATTCACAATATATTTGTTATACAGTCGGAATTATGTTCCATAACTTTTTTAAAAATAAAATCTTAAAGAATAACTGGAAAAAAATATAAGAATAGGTTTTCTTCTATATTAAAATTCATTTCTTCCTTTCATCTACAGTACTTATCATAATATATTTGTCAATACTATTACGACGGCTAATAATAATAAAAAAAAAAACAAAAACAAAACAAAAAAGAAAAAGTTTTTTTTCCTTTTCAAAGAATTTTTCAGCCAATTATTGATCCTCCCTTGAAAAAATATTATGAAAGAGAAAAAAATAAATTTACTTTCATCTTGGAAAATTTATTATAAAATGTATATACAATGTATTTATATTTTGTAAGGATAATAGCATACATACATGTATGAGGATAGTAAAAAGTAGTTCATAAAATTTATGATAAAATTTTTGAGGGTACCAATACAATGTAGATATGAAATAGAAAAAAAATATTAATAAAGGATGAAAAAAAAAATTGAAAAAAAGAAAAAAATGGAAAAAAAGAAAAGTTGATAAAAAGCAGGCAAATTTTTTTTTTTATTTAAGAATATCCTTTTTTTTTGTAATCTTATACATAATAAATAAAATATTACTTAAAAAAACAAAAACAAAATGAAAAAAATAAAATGGAAAAAAAAATTGAAAAGTAAAATGGAAAAGTTTTCTTTTTTCGAAAAAAAAAAAAATTTTTTACTTTGTTCTTATTTCCTTTTCGTTTTGTTTTTATTTTTGAAATATTTTATATTTATAGAATGAAATAGGAAAATATTAGCTTAAATATTGAACATGTTAACTATAAGGTATTGCTTAATACGGTTAAAAATTAAAAGACATCATGGTTGCAAATTGAAGATTTTACAGATTTTGAATTCAAAATATTTCTAGAAATTTTGTTAAATCTTATTAAGAGTAGCTCAGTTTCATGATAGACTATTCAATTATCCTGAATTATTCCGAAATTTCGGTTGACTCAAGCTGCATAGTAATTTACTTAACGTAATTTAATTGGATTGAAAGTAAGTGAAAAAAAATTTAAATTTTAAATATTTGGATTTGTAGTTATTTAGAAATCAAAAATAATTATGGTATTTTCAAAAATTGGAAAAATTGCATTTGTTCCAAAATATTTCTGCATTATTAAACAATTCCATAAAATTGAGATACAAGACTTTAATTTTCCAATGTCAATTTTTTACAAAAAAGAATACAAAAAAAGATTAACGTAAAAATAACACGAATAATAAGAAAATAAGAAATTTTAAATAAAAATTTGTGTAGCTATATCAAAAACCGTTTAAGTCAAATTTTGTAGTTTTCCAGTTTATTACAAATTCGAATTTGCTATTGTATAATCTATATATCAAAGTTATGGTTAAAAATGTAAAATGTAATTTTTTTTTTAATTTGATCTCAGAACTTGATTCAAATTTGAATTTTTGATTATTTTATTTATGTTCAATATTTCGCCATTTTACCCTATTTAATTCCGAATTTTAAAATCAATAATCTATCTTAGATTATAAACCAATTCCACAAAATTTAAATTTAGTTACACCAAATTTTCTTGGATTTTATTAATGCCTATTTAAATAAATATATTTGCAAAAGACGAATACAAAAAAGAAAAACGAAAAACTGACATGACAAATAAAAAAATAAAGCTGCTCTAATTTTTAAGCAAAAAATTAGAGCAGCTACATCAAAGGTCGCTTAAGTCAAACTTGATAGTTTTTCAGTTTATTACAAATTCGAATTTTTTATCATCTATTATTTATCCTGTCAAAATTTGATTAGTGTTTCTTAAATATTTTCGAAGTTATGAATTTTTTTTGAAAAATTTCTTAAATCTTGTATAATTTGGTACAATATAATAATCTTAATAATTTGATACAATATTGAATTTTATCATATTTTCTATATTCTTGGAAAAAATTTTCTCAATTTTCCAGTTGTTTTTCCCGAAATTATGGAAAAAAAGTAAAAAAAAAAAACTTCTGTGTTGATTTTAAATCAAAAATCTTTTGACATTATAAACAAATTATTTTAAAATTGAACACCGAATACGACTACAATATTTTCATTATCAATGTCAATAATAATGAGTACGAGTAAATTTTTTTCAAATGCAAATACAAATAAGATAAATATTATAAAAATGACATACACGAGTAATGCAGAAATCACAAAATCAGAACAAATACAAAAAATATTTTAAAAATAAGAGTAGATTTTTTATTCAGTTCCATTTTTAAATAAATTTCTTTTTCTTATTATTTTTATTTTCCTCCTTTGAAATTTAAAAATTTCGTTTTGTTTTTCTCTGTGTATCACAAAATAATATTATTTTTACTATCGTTATTATTATTTATATTTCCTTATGTCCAGAGAAATAATGGAATAGAAAAAATGAACACATTTTCTGACATTGAATTGTAAAGAAATAAAAAAAAAAAAACAGAACAAAAAAACAAACAACAAAAATCAGATAAAAAAAGTTTCTTTCATATTTTTTGTTTCTTCCTCATTTATAAAGAGATAGAAATTAATCCTTGATCATCATCCTATATTCATTTTTTTTTTAAGATTACATAATTATTGTGTGCAATATGTGTGGTGAATAAACATAATATTTATTCACACTCGCATTCCCACACAGTCACAAGCACCCTAATGAATACGTTTACGTATAGAAGAAGAAGGAATATACGACGAATATATTTGCACTTTCTCTTTCTTCTCTTTAAACAAAAATCAAAAAGAAGAAGAAGAAGAAAAAGTAATAATAAATAAACTTTGTATATTGAATTTAGTTTATGAAATTCATGTGTGTGTGTGTGTATTAATTATTAAAAATAGAAGAAAAACAAAAATAAAAGTATTTTAATTCTAAAAAACTAGTATGTAAAATAATTATTTCGTTCCTTTTCATTAATTTTCTTTATTTATATGTTTGTGTGTGTTCCAAAAATATTGATGAAACTGCAAATAGAATGGTCAAATGTAACACATGCACTTTTACAGAGTTATATTTTGGCTTAGGCTTAGGCTTTAAATTTAATCAATAATTTTACACTTGATATAATTTTATACATAAGTAATAATTTATAAGGTCATAAATTACCCTTCAATTTAGTTAAAATGCAAATTTAAATGTGATCCTGAGCTTCTAATCACTAGTAATGTAAAATGTGTTGGCTTGGGAAATTAATTGAGAGCATAACAATATTAGTTTAATATAATTCCGCCAGGATTTCAATATTATTGAAAATTATTCACTACAAAATATTTTGAATTGAATTTAATTAAAATTCTGAAGGGTAAATCTAAAAATTTTCAGTTTAGTTTTAAAGTATTTGCCCTTCAGAAAATTTTGTTTGCCCTTCAAAATGTGAAAATTTCAAAATTATACATAAAATTGTGTATAATTTTTAGAGTATATTGAGGCATTACTGATATTATGGAATGATTAAAATTTTATTGTATTTTGTGTAGGTTATAAAAATTTTTTGAAATTAATGTGTTATATTCGGTTAAATTGTTACGAATTAAATGTGTTATACTCAAAATCGACAATGTGCGGTATTCGAGACAAGAAATTACATTTATATTCCCAAGAATCAACAGAATTTGCATTTATTATACCCTAACATCTACCACTTAATTAATTATTTTTAACACACCACCATATATACAACATGGTGATATTATGATAAAGTATTTTACTCTTAAAATATTCCAGTTTAAATTCATTCATACCAATAACATATAGGATAAAACTACAATTTCATATGATAATAAAAGGGTTAAAGTGGCAAATATTTTTTTTATAACTATTGTAAACTTTGTAATCCTATATTTCAATTATCATAAAGTGTCTTTTTATAATACATACGTTCAGCTCTCTTAACACAATATCAAGATCAACACCATAATAATATTATGAAAAATAAAAACAAGAAGCCCTAAATAGATTAAATAATAATTTTTGTTTTCTAATATTTTCAACTAACATTAACTTGTACTCTTATTTATTATATACTTTTACATTATTTAATTATTTACTTGAGTACACTAATAAAAACAGATGTTAAAAAAATTATTTTATTAATAGACGTATAAAATAATCAAGAAAATGACAACTTCAACATTTAAAAATATTAAAATATATGACACATAATAACATTCAGTTTTTAATGTCATATCCCCCTAACGTAATAAAATGTAAACACTAAAAAAATATTAAATTTATAATGTTAAAAACAAAACAGAAAAAAAAAATCATTAATATTTCTGTCATACTATATTTTTCTGACATTTTAAACTTTTTGTTGAGAAAAAAAAAAAATAAAAATGGAGTATTTTCTTAGGGGTACCTGTTATACTTGTATATATATACCTACATAAATATAAATATTATCTCGTGTACTAAAAGTGTACTAAAAAAAGTATAAAGAATGTTATCTTAAAAACTAAAGCAAATAAAATTAATGTACAATAGCAAAAAAGATGTGAGTGTGTCCCCATTTCACTTGTTTTCCCATAAATAATTTTAATATAGGTATATGTGTATGTGTAAGCAAAAATAAAGGGCATCGCATAAGTATAATACCCTTAAAAGATTACAAAAACAAAATTATACTTACAAAAAGTGTAAATTTTTTTTATTTTTTCTTTAAAAAGGACCAACATTGGTTAGTGTGTTTTTTAAGAGAAGAAGATGAAAAATAATGAATTTTAAAGTCGAATCCTATCGCTCACTAATACAAAGTACAAACAATTTAATATACAAAAATGTTGTTAGGTAGCCGTGCAAGTTACCCACAAAACAGAAAAACCAAACAAATTTTGTACAAATAATAAATTGGTACGTGCTTACAAAACCGAGAGTACACTGCGTTATATACCATTTTTTTTCTGTATATAGTTTCTTGCATTCGATATTATATGATAAATAATGATCTGTTACAATATAATTTTTTTTTGCATATTTCAGAGGGCTATCCATTATATAGATTCTACGTCTGTGTTATATAATTATCATAAAAAGTGATTATTTATGAGAATGAACAAAGGTTAAATTAGTTTTGTTACAAGGAAAAATTATTGAGATTTTGAAATGCTGTCAATTTAAAGTGATATAAGCCACAAAATATGGAATTTTAATTCATCACCACAAAATTTTATTTATTTTTTTAGTCTTAGAAATTAATTTTGAATTTAAATCTCCGTCAATGAATATCCATTTAAAAATAAGTATTCTGCAAAAATCTTATATGATTTGTTTACAAAATTAATGTTAGTTTCACAGTTTTGGGGCTAAAAATGATTAAGTTTTGGGCTTCGATTGTGCACGAATGAAAAGGATGTTCATTATTTACGTCCCGAATATTCCGAGTTTAAGAATTCAAAAATAATTTAGTTTCTTGTTTTAATTCTGCTTGGAAAAAGAAAATTATCAATTATAAGCAAAATATTTTGTAGGTGGCATCAAAATGCTCCTAAGTCCAATTTTGTAATTTTTCAGTTTATTACAAATTTGAATTTCTTATAATCTAATCTATATTCTCTCAAAATTTGATTAGTGTAACTCAATTATTGTCAAAGTTATGGGAAAAAATTTAAAAAATTAAAATTTTTTTCCTAAAATTTATTCTTAATTTCATATTTGCTTAACTAAGCCAATTTTCATAATTTTTTAAAAATTTATACAAATTTAAGTTTTCGATAATTTTGTTTATATTCTGTAAAAATTTTATCAATCTACTTCACTTAGTTTCGAAATTATTTGCAAAAATATAAAAAAAATTAAAATTTTTTAAGAAATTATATAAAAGCTTTGAACTCAATTTACTCAAAACTCATTTTTTGTTTGATTCAAACAGTTTTTTCTTGAAAATCTCTTTTAGACAATGGTTATATTGCTTGAAAACGATGCAAAGCATAAAGAATTTACTTAAAGTTCATCTATGGGTTATGAAAATTCATTTCTTCTGTGTTAATAATTTTAAAATCACTAGACCTAAATATCTTTAATTTAAAATTCTAATAAATTCTTAAATTCTGTCTGTATGGTTTTTTAAAAGCCCTCTGATATAAAATTTTATATTACAAATTCAATACATATTTTTTACAAAGTCCAATAAACTTACACACATTATTGTATATAGTTAAGTTGAATTACCCTTTATAGTACATTGGTTCCATTCCTTTATATTATATTGTATGTGCATATATATTATAATATATTATACAATATATTTATTATATTTTCTACATAATATGTGGTAGTAAATGGTTAACTGGTTGGTTTGAGCAATGAAATATAAGGATTAAATTTAAGAACAGAAAAAAAAAACAGAAAATAAATTTACTGGAGCATATAAATATGGTATATATATATAGTAGAGAAGAGAGGCATACAATGTTCGTCATGTATACAATATGTGCTCTCTTTAAAAAATAATTTTTCTGTACGTAACAGTACTACATAAGATATTTGGTATAATAAGTTACTTTTTGTATGGTATTACAAATAATACTCTTATAAATTTTTATATATGAAGAGATTATATAATCATCTCTTCTTTTCTTTTTTTTCCAAATACTCTGTGTTTTTTTGTTATGTAAGTGGATTGAACCGCACATTAAATCTTCAATTTTTTTGTTTTGTTTTTGGTACTATGGCCCTAGATTTTTTTTTTTTGTTTTTAATTTTGGTTATATAATGGTCTCTAATATCACACTCAGACGTGATAAATATTTTCATTGTTAATATTTTATTTTTTTTTTTTGTTCTTGTTTTCTTTAAGTTTTACCCAAAGTATAGGGTCTACGTGAATGTATGCATTACTTAACATAAATAACATTTTGTAGAATATAATTTCAATATAGATTTTTTTTTATTAATATATACATATACATTTTAATATATTTATGAATATTTGTATAGATATACAAGTATAATAGAACATTGAATATGAAAATATAAAGATAAAGGGATTTAAAAAGATTCACTAATTCGGTAGCCCACACTTTCGAAACAAAAACAAAAAAAAAATTTGGTTTCTTTCATATAAATTGTATTTTATCTTAAACCCCTTTAAAGTTAGCCACAAATCATGCTAACTGTTCTACCTCATTTTCAGAAAAAAAAAACAAGCAACATAGATAAAAATAAAAAAATTGTTTTTTATAGTTTATTATTTAAAAGAGAGAAAAATTATTCTTTTTTATAATAAATAACATAACATGTGTACATAAACATAAATATGAGAACACAGAACAGAGTACTTTGTATTGTGTATACGGCAGCAGAGAAAGGTTTAAGGTTATTTTACAAAAATGTTTAATATAAATAAGGAAATGGCATAAAAAAGAGAAAATGTCAAAATATAAATTTAAAAGGAAAAATGTTTTTGTGTATATGCAAAAAAATATACAAAATGAACCGTGGAGAATATTTGTATAGGTATACAATTAATATATTTGCCTACACCTATGTATACATACGATATTTGGGTATAGAGAGAATATTTCATTCCTTTCCATATTTTCTATTTTTTTATTTCTTTTAATATCTTTTCAAGTGTTCTGTTATCCTTTTCGATTTTTTTTTTGTTATTTTGGTTTTATGTACCCTAAAACAATATTTCTTTGGTTTTTATATTTTTTTGTAAAATTATTAAATTATAAAATAAAATTTAATAGCAATTATTATAATATTTTTATAACCCACAAAAAAAAATTTTTAAATGTTGATTTTTCTCTTATTTTTTAAATATTTTTCTTTTAGTTCTCTTACATGTTATAATATTTAAAGAAATTTTATATTTAATTTAAAAATTTCAGTAAATTTTCGTTTAGATTTTACAAAATATCACTCATATTATGAGTACATTAAATTATCTTAATTCTGTGAGAAAAGAAAATAAGCGTTTCGCCTATACGTAGGGAATATTTTCAATATTAAACAATTTGTGAAAAATGTAAATTAATTGCATTAATTTTCTCTTTTAAGTTTACGTGAGTAATACTCAGAATTTGCTAATAATAAATTGGTAATGGTATAAAATTATTATGCAACATTGAGAAATTTTCAATGAATAATTTTCTCTCTTAATTTTCTATTTGTTAATCTAATTGATATTTAAGTATTTTTTTAGTAAATTTTTGACAATTATTTAATTTTATAATTTCTATTTAAATCTATTGAAGGATAACATGCAATAAATTTATGTGTTTGTTTTAAATTCACAAATAAAATAATAATTTTTCCAATCTATAATTTATAATATTGTTAATAATATAATAATTTCTAATAGCTATATATAATTAGTTGCATGATTTATAATCGAAAATTTTTTAAAATGCACGTCTGCCACATGTACATGCTAAAAATTTAACTATATCTACAAATAAATACCTAATATACAAAATACCATAATATATTCCATATTAATTCCATTGATATTGGAAAAAGATTTAAAAAACAATGGAGAAAATAAAAAAATAAAAGAAAATTGACGCCGTCACATAATTTTGTTACATAAAATGGTGATATTGTTAATTTCATTTTAATTTTAAAATATGACAAGAATATCAAAGTCATATTATGTATTATATTGGTTGTGTTTTAATATTAGAAACAATATTAGTAATAGATAATATGATTAAGTATATTATATATATATATATGCAAATGTACTTGTGTTTAGTTGAGGATTATAAAACAAATGGGAAATATTCGTTTTCTCTTGTATATAGTATGGATTGAAAAATTGAAATATTTGAATTTCTTATTGTTTTAGCTGACATTATAATGTACATAATATGAAAATGTTTTTGAAATATTTAAAAAACTTAAAATATAATTAATATGAATGATTTTTAAAATATGATGGAATTATTGGATATCTTAGTTGATTGAGAATGGGTGAAGAAGATTTTGTCGCATTAAAATTTTTTGCTATTGAAAATTTTTTTAGAAAAAAAATTTTCAATAACAAAAAAAAAATTTATTTAGAATAGTGAAACTTAGAAGCAGACATTCAAATTTTAGAGATTCCCCGTTATTAGAGTGAAATATTTTTATTTTATTAAGAAAGTATATTAAAATTTTCTTTTGCATACTGACATGCTATTCAATTTCATATAAATACAATTTTTCTGTTTGGAAATGTAATCAAATAAGGATCCAATATCAAATGGTTAGAAACTTTATTAATAGCAATAATTTGGTAATAAATTTGAGCTTCATACTATAATAGCACTGACTATAGTTCCACCATTCATAACATCCTTGTACTTCAATAATAAAAAAGAGAGAATAAACAAATTTAAAATTTTAATAATATTATTTAAATATTTTTGCTTTTTATTAATATTAAAAATTTTTTTTTTATTTTTAATATTTAATTTTTTTTTTTTTCATAAATAAGAAAATTTCATGCATGCATGTAAAATTATAATTTTCTTTTACATAATTTTATTTTTAATACAATTACAAATATTTTATTTATTTATTATTTATTTATTTGTTATTTTACTTACAAAATGTATTTATTGTGTTATTTATAAAAAAAAAACAAAACCAGAACAACAAAAATTAAAATTGGTACCCATATGTTTTTGTATATCGGTGGGTTTTTTTGCTGTTTTTACTTTGTTTTTCTCTACATACCAAATCAAATACCACCATATGGTCGTAATGACGCCATAAAAATTGTCGAATCCCTTTTCTCCTTTTTCATGATTGTTATTTTCAAAAAAAAATTTTTTTTTTGGTTTTCAATTTTTTTTTATGGAAAATGAAAATGAAATTTTCCAACAATAACAGAAAAATTATTATCCAGACTTTGTCTAAAAACAAAATCTATAATAAAAAACAAAATATTTTTATACTTAAATTTTTATTTTATTATTTATATAGAAGAATAAATAAATATATATAAAAAAAAAATTCTCAAGGTCATTTTTATAATAAAATAATAAAATAGAGAAATATATGTACATATATATACATTTATGTAAATAAATTTTTTGATAATAAATATAATCGAGAGAAACAATGAAAATGGTAAGCAGCAAGTAGCAAATATCAAGCAAAACATGATAATCCCTTTAACATTTTGTCTATAATAGATTTTTTTAACTTAACTGAGAACTTAAGTTAATCAATAAAACTTTTGTATGTAAAAATTATAAATGTGTAGTTAAACGGTATGAATCAGAATTTTATAATAATGTCAATTACTAAATATGAGCAAAATTTTTCGTAATAATTGGAAATTTATTTACCTTAAATGTAAAAAATTTCAGAATAATTTTTTTTGTATTCAATTATTTTCTGTTTGCTTAAATTAATGAAAAACAGCATCTTAATATTTTAGCAATTTAGTTTTGGTTCATTTTAGTCCAATTTTGTTAGCTTCTGATTCAACTGAACCGAAAAAAATTTGCTTGTCCTTTAAAATATCATTATTTGCTCAAAAATTCATTTTATACAACATAGAAAATTTATTATTAATTTAATATTAATTTAATATTTTTTCGGTTCAGAAAATTTCAAATTATAAATAAAATCTTATAAATAAAACATGAAAAAATTATTGTGCCCCGCGAAATATGCAATTTTTTTTTTTCGTAATACACACTATTAAGAAAACGGTATATTTATTTCTCTGATTACAGCAATTTTGTAATTTTAAGAAAAATTTTTTTTTCCTAATTTAACTACAAATGCTAAATAAAGCTCCAGTTTTTAAGTTAAACGTCCTATTCTCGGTATAAATTGAAATTAATTGATTAAATTCTGAGATAATGCAAATGAAACTTAAAAGAATTCATTTTTGAAAAAAAAATTGGGAACAGTTAAGCTAATATTATTTGTAATTACAGAAAATTAATTAATAACAATTTAACCGTCATGACAGAAGATTACAAATACTGTTAAAAAAGAATCAACTTTTCAAGGAAAAATTCTCGCCTAGCCTACGAAAGAATATCAGGGTTTAAAACTTAGGTTTCTTTTTAAAATCCCTATTCTATATAAGACTAAATTTCTTTGTAAAATCATAATTGTGTTATACAATTCTCATGCTTACTATTCAATAATCAAAAAAAACAGAGAATTCAAAACAAGTATGACAAAATATGAAAATACGCTCTTTATTCCATTGACAGAAACTCAATATTTTCATAAAATATTATTGAGAGAAATTTCAATTGAATTTTTTTTTGAGAAATATAATGAGTATACAATAAAATAACTGTGATTGAGAGTTAAATATTTACGCAATATTAAATATCTCTTCCTTAAATGCAATTACTTTATTATATATAAAAAAAAATTCTTTTATTTCTGGTATGGTATTTTTATAATACCATATCCAATAAAAAAAAAAAAATAAAAAAAAACTCTTGTTAATAATATTGTCGTCGCCAAACTATCTAAAACTCTTTTTCCATTTTGTGTTTTCATTTTATTATATTATATCTTTTATAATACCGGTATTGTGGAAACGGCAACACATACTACACACATTATACATAATATGTAGATATCTACATTGGGGGGGTAAAGGGATATTGAGGTCAAATTTTACAGCTTAGAAAAAATAAGAAACAACAATACAAAATGTAAAAATAGAAAAAAAATTGGCATTAAATCGATTTGAAGATGGTGATTGAGGATTAAAACAAAAAAAAAAAAGAGAAAACAAAAAAACCTCTTTCTTTTGTTGGATTTAACAAGAAAAATACACAGGAATAAAATTCTAACAAAATAATTCAAAGGAATTACCGACGACACAAACGTACATAGGTTTGTAATTTATAAAAGAAAAACAAAAATAATAATAACAAAATTAATAAACATAAATATAACACAAATATAACAAATACATTTACGTATAACAGACGAGGTACAGTTGTATGTTAGTCGAAATGGTATTCTTGCAATATACCTACTTGTGCAGTTAAATAACTATATCTTTGTCTGAATTAGACACCTTTACGAATATTAGTTTTATGCTAAAATGATTCTTCAAATTTTGTATGACATGAGCTATTCAAATTGTTATATTACTCATACCTTAACCTATTCAAATTGTTGAGAAAATATTATAAGTTTCAATAATTTAGAGTTTTCTAATCTTACCTAATATAAATCTAATAAAAGCCATGTATTTCAAAAATCGGTAGCCGGAAAAACCACGTTTAAATAAGGACCACCTATACTGTGCCATAAAACTTGGATATAACAAAAACAAATGCTATTTTCAGCTCAATTTCAAAAATTAGAGCCGATCTACAAAATTGGAATATTTTTCTGGAATGCTTACAATTTCCAATTACATAGACCTTTGTCTAAAATCAGTTCTCAAAAAATAGCGAATTTTCCAGAAATTTCAATTGAATAAATAATATCGAAAAGTGTTTATAACGTGATATGCCTGTATTCTTACATCACTTCCCACAACAAAACAATAACGGTATATGAATAAAAACAAATTGTAAAATTTATAACTGTATGGCTTCCAGCTAAAAAAAAAAAATTTTTATTTTGTTCTTATACTCTTAGAAAATTTATATGTAAACAAATCTATAGATGAAATTCTAGATTACTTGACATATCACACAATTTTACATAAGAGTATAGAGGGATAGAGAGAGAGAGAGAGAACAGGAGAATTAGTAAAGAACCAAAACAAAAACCAAGAGTTACTAGACAATCTGGCGACTTTAGGAAGGAAAAGATTTTTCTTTCCTTTTCCCTGTACAATACACTTTTATTTTTATTGTTTCATTTCCCCAAAATATTGCGTATATTTTTCATATTTTTTTTACACATACTTGTGCTCATTTCATTTTTTCTTCTTATTATTAATTTTTGTTGTTGTTGTATTTTGTTACCCCCATTTTTTATTGCGAAAATAATTACGCTTTGTTCTTTTTTCTTTTATTCTAATTTTCTTTTTTTCTCTTTACTTTTGTCTTTGCCTTTGCTATACATTTTATGCACTAAATACATAAAACGCACTCTTAATAAAAACAGAATTGCAGCACGTACTTATGCAATTTATACAACTCTCTTTTTGTTTTTAAGTAAATTAAACGCATGTTTAAGTGTATGCAATTTTTAATGTTCATACCTACATACTTATAATTGCATACATTATTTTCACACATAAAATAATATAAAAAAATTAAATTGTAAGAATTCAAAATAAATATAAAAGGAATATGAAATTTATAAAGAGAGAAAAGTGACTTTTGACATATTTGAGAGACACTGCAAAATACAAATTAATTATTAAGCGTGTGTACAAACCAAAAAAAAAACAAAATATTAAAAGAGTGGGGAGAGGAGAAAACAAGAGGAAAAAAAAGAGATCATAATTAAGAAAAAAAAAAAATGAAAATAAAATCAAAAATATGAGTACATAATATGAGTGCATAATAGATTTTTAATAAGTTTAGAATATAGAAGAGTTGGCAAGAGGAGATCATTTGTATAAATGTGTAATTAATAAAACGCATAATTAAAAAAAATAAATTGAATTACATAATATAGTTTTTTCTCCTCTCTCCCTCTTCCTCTCTCAATTTCTCTTTAATTCTCTCTAATAATTATATTATGGGAATGGTTTGTGTCGTTAATTAATTTTTCATGAAGGTAAATGAATGTCTTGTAAATTAGCTTATATTAATGGCTTATTCTATTGGATTCATAGGCACTGTGTAAATTAGGCACTACAATTTCCAAATATGAGTTATTTTAGTACTTATTTACTTTAATATGTTTTGCTTTTAGGATACAGTCATTGGATATTTTAATATTTCTTTTATTTATGCAATGTGTTCCCTCTATAGAAGATATGTAGAAGAATACAGAGTAAACTTTCATAATTAAATTACGAACTCCGATTTTTATTATGAAATCTCGGATATAAAACCTAATAAATTAGAATTTTTCGTACAAAATTAATAAATTATTTAAAAAACAATTAAAAATTTTTTTTTCATTTCAAAGAAAATATGCTTTCAAGCTCCTAGACTACAAAATTTATAATTAAAAGTTTAAGGGTCGAATTTTATAATTGTAACGAAAAAAGGTATATAGATAATCTATATGAAAAACAAAAATAGAAAATTTAAAAATTAATTCTTTGAATTTAAGAATGTCTATGTATGTGTAGAATGAATTAGAATAAATAATTACTTAAACTAAATAAAATTTTAGCGTCCATTTGTAAAGTTCTAAATGTTATGTGCTCTAATATAAGTAGATATATAGATCTATCAAGGTTTTTAATTGTTGTTTTTCAAATTCAAAAAAAATAAACACATTTACTTACTTATTTCTCTCTTCTCGATGACCTTTGAGCTTTTGAATTTCTTATATATTTTACCGATTATATGTACGATAAGAATATTTTTATAATGACGTCTATTGTCTAATTTTTTGTATTTGAATTTTTTGCTTCAGTGTTTCTGAGAATAATATTTTTTAATTTGAATTGTTCGAAAAATTTCGAAAATGTCATCATTAATATTAATTAATTTGGATCTGTAAAATTTTATTTTTAAACTTACATAGCAAAGATTCTAAAATAAAATTGCTATTAAATTGAATTTTAATCTTATAAAATGCTTTATTACGTTAAAGTTCGTGATCTCATATTTAATTTAAGACAGAAGAATAATTAATATAATTTAAAATGGTGTATAGTTCTGTAATAGAAAAGTTATACTTAGCATTGCAATTTGTTATGTTGAATAATATTCGATTCCGTACATATAAGTGAAAATGTCTTAAGTATGTAAGTCTAGTAGTCTAGAGGATTCAGTCTGAATACCTCTTACTGTTTTAAAAGAATTCTATTGTGTATTCTAATGTAAATATATATAGGGGACTATTTAACTCAATTCTGATTTAAGATGTCTTAAGACGTTTTTGGCTTTAAGACACACAATTATTTTTTATGAAATTTTTTAAAGTATTTTCTTAATTTAAAATTTTTAATTAAAATATCAAAATATACAGGCCTCTAAAAATTGGACATTATTTTGGAAATTTGAGGAGAAAATTCAAGCGTTCTCTTGAGTATTTTTTTTACATTTTTCCATTTTATTTTCTCATATAATTTTTTTTTTTGCTGCCCCTAAATATATGCAATTTTTTAATGTTGCATTATTCTTTTAAAAAATTTTTACATGAACACCAGTTTTAAATTTAATTTAAACTTAAAAATTATAAAAAAAATAACAAAAATAATTTTACATTATTTATTGTATTATGACACTATTTTCCATTCAAATTAACACTATAATCGGACATATACGCACAAACAATTGAAATATAATTGCACACAAAAATTTTTTATACCCTTAGCTAGTGTTTAAGAAAACGAATTAGAAAAACAAAAAGAAAAAATACAAAAACAAACAAATTTTTAATGCGTAATCAATAACACGCATTTTCCATTTTCCATTTTCTTCATATAACATTTGTCGTTACTTTGTCTTTTCTCTGCCTTTTAGAATTTAATAAGTATTTAGAGAAACAAGAAAAAAATCATTGAACTGAATAATTAACTTTCTTTTTTTTATTTTTGTTTAATAAATCCCTTTCGATTGGATTCCTCGTTTCGGAGTAGTTATAAAAAAATTTTGCATACTTTGTTGATGAAATATTGGAAAAAAATAACCTACATTATCTGTTTTTGGAAAATTAGCAAAACAAGAAAAAAAAACAAAATGGGAATTAAAATTATTTTTTTATGTAAAAATTACGCATTAAATAAAAGTGCAATATTGCAAAATATTTTCTACGCATTTTCTACATGAATAGATTCTATAGAGAAGTACTCAATAATCTTTTGTTTTCCTGTTCTAAATTTAATTTTGTAACCCTTATTTTCCTTGCCATATTCATAAGAAATATTCTTAAGAATATTTTTTGTGGCAGAACAGAATTCGTTTTATAATCAAATTGAAAATTTTTAAGTTCAGCGTTCATTTTATATAAAATATTGGTCAGAAAATATTGCTATTATGAAAATTTTTTTATAAAATATAAGAGGAAATATTTCTAGACCACTTAACAAAATTTTCTTCTCCTGCCATAACTTTGTAATTTTTCCAAAAATTTAGCCAATCATTTTATAATATCCCGAATATGTGCGCCTACATAAGAGAACTAATTTGTATTATAAAATTATTGAAATCAGTAGGGGTAGTATTTATCAGTAGTATTTTAATTTCCCAATTATATGAACAATTTTCAATATTAAACAAATCTGCAGTATTATGCCCCCTTTGTTAAATGAAAATTAAAATCATAAATCGAATTGCTAGCTATAGAGGGTATCTTTGTTGGTGGTGTATAAAATTTTTGTCTCAAAAATTATTTTGGTAATAATTTTTTATAATTTTTAATGGAAATTTTTTTTTAAGCTAATATTAAAATAATTATTAAGTGAAAAAGTTTTATTGAAAATAGAACAAAAAAATTTTTCCTTTAAGGACAAAAGTTATAAACTTATAAAAATTTCAAATTTTCCAAAGTTTTAATAAAAAAAAAATTCCCCATTTTTTTAAATTTTCGTAAAGCATTTCAATATAAGTGGTTTTTCAATTTTATTTTGCAAAAAAAAAAAAAAAACAAAAACTAATAAAAATTTCAAGTGTAAAAAATTGCCCAATTGAAAAAACTTTTCTTTAATATTTTCAACACCTTTAATTGTTTTCAAAACAAATTTTTTTTATTTTTTTAGCTCTGCATTAACACTACAAATAGAAATACAGAAGAAAATATGAAATTTGTTATTTGTAAAAGGCTCAAATAGAAAAATGAATTTAAAACAAATGAATATGAAGTAAAAAATAAATAATAATTTTAATAATCAAGTATAATTTTCGGAATTTAAATGATAAATTCAAGGAAATTTTATAAAATATTAATTAGAATTACAATTTAACTCTAATTTGAATTAAATTCTCTGAAATATGTAAGCTAATTTTGAATTTTAAGTGAAATACTCACTAGTTTCCGTCTACATTTTTGTATAAATGGAATTTAATTCAGAAAATTTTTGGAAACTTAATTTTAATCCCCGAAATTTGCTGGATTTATTCAGAGTATTGGTATTCATTTTACCATAATATACAAGAGGTATGAGAAATTTATCTAATTTTCATTTACCAACATCAATATTTAAATAGCCATCTTTTATATTAAAAGATAGGTACTTCCAAGGCGCCTCCAACCACAACATATAACAAAATGCAAAACAATAGCATACAATAACAAAATGTAAATGGTTCTCATCAAACTATTAACATTCAAAAATTTAAATTATAAGCACTCAATTTAAGAACTTCTCTCTCTATACATAAAATTTTAAATCTCAAAAAAAATTTTCCTCTTTTTCTTATTTTTTTAATATTTATTTCTCAATTTTATATAAGTACTCTTCCAAGTACTTAATTTTTAGTAGGAAAATAAAACAACAGCAAAAAAGGGGGGAAAAAAAAAAAAAAAAGAGAAATTATGGGAAAATTCACGAAATTGCAAATTTTTTTTTTTCATTAAAAATTTAAATGAGAAAATAAAAGAGAAGAAATTAAAAATTATAAACGACAACAGTAACAATAACAGCAACAGCAAAAGCAACAACAATATAATCGTTGCACTCATTCTCAACTATCATCAACATCATTTTGTTTTTTTTTTTATCTCTCATCGCTTTATCTAATTTTTTTTCTTTCTCTTTTATTTTTGTTTTTTAATTTTAATCCTCTAGGAAAGAAAATTATAGCAAATGGTCCTTATACAGGACTTATAACAACAGTATATTTCTAAAATAATAATAATAACAATAAAAATAAAATGAGCAAAGCAAAAGAGCAAAAAAAAACATACTTGGCAAGTATGAAACTTTGCTGGCAAACCTATTTTTTGTTCTGTTGTGTTTGTATTTCGAAAAGCACTGAATATTATAGAAAAAGTTTTTTTTTTGATTCTCAAGTTTAACAAGAACAACAGTAACAAGAAACATAATATAGCAAAAGCAAATAAGTGACAATGCTATAAGACAGCAATAAACAAGAAAATCAAAAAAAAAAATTAAAATCAAAAACTATTAGCAGCATGGCAAGAATAGAAAAAAAAAATTCCTCCAACAGCTTTTATTGCTAGGCAATTTAGGCCAATTTTTTTCTTTTGCCTCTTATTTTTCGTATTTTTGCTGTTTTTTTTTTCAATTTTGTCCTGAAAGTGATTCAACATTGACGCCATATTTAAATCTAGAATGTCTAACTATAATATTTATTTTTTTTATATATTATTTCCTATATTATTTTGTGTTGATGAAATTACAGAGTGTGTCATTGAATATTATGTATGGTTTTTTGCTTAAATTTTCAAATAGACAATTTAAACTTGCACCTAAAAGAGTCAGAGCTCCAATATTGAACAACTTATTAAATAAATATTCTAGACAAGATTGTAACGTACAATATTCCCAAAATTAATGTCAAAATTAAGAGTAAAATTGAGGTGCAATTGGGAAATTTTTGAGTATTGCAAGTAAAATTTTGAAAAATAATGAAATTAAATGAGAAATAAAAAAATTTTCTCTGTACATTTAATATGAAAAACAGGATTTAATCAACAAAAAACAGATATTTTTTTTACACGTGTAATTAAATTACAACACACCCTGTTTACAAGAAAAGTACTAAAATTAATGGTGATAATTTTTAAATGGCAATAATTTAAGATATTAAAAAAAATATGAGCTCTCCTTTTTCTCTTCTCCGCATTTACTTTATATTATTCTCTTCTTATATACCATATCTTCTTAAATAATGAGCCAAGAAATTGTGAAATAATACAAAATAGAATATAAATAGTAAATAAATATTATGTTACAACACTATAAAGATGGTGGATAGTCAGAGAGAGGTGAATAAGACAAGTGAGTGAATGAGTGCCTATCATGATTAAAATTGAAGAAATAAAATTATAATAAAACACAATTACAAACGCACACACAGAAACTATAGAGCACAAAAAATAATCATCAGAGTCATAAACACTCAGTCAGTATTTTCAACTACATTACTGCAGAAGAAAAAAAAATAGAAAACAAAAAAAGGACATTATTAACAATGACTGCATTATTCATGACTCCCATATAATATTAAAAAAAAAATTTTTTTTTATATTTAAATCGATAGAGAATGTAAGCTTAGAATTAAAGGACATACTTACATCCAAATATATAAATGAAGTATAAGGAGACTGACACAAGAAAATAATTATCCTTTAGAATTTATAGTGTTTTTCCTTTCGTTTTTTCTAATTCTGAATATCTGCTTATAATTTATTCAAATTTTTCGAAAAATTGGAAAAAAATATTTAATATCCTTATACGGAATGGACGACTGTATTTAACTACCATATTCTTTATATTACACCCTACATTTAATTTTATTCAATTGTATATTGTTGTTTTCGTCCTTGTCCTATTTTTTTAATGTAATTAGAATTTAGGAGCTGTTTGTGAGATATTCGATAAATTTGTGAGTAATTTATTGGAAAAATTTATTTAAATGTTGAAATTTAATTTTATGCAATGTCTGACCAGATTGTTGTTCCATTAATAATTTGTGTTAATTATTGAAACACTGAAAAATGAGCTCAGATAATCTCTTATGGCGGTGTTTCAACTAAAATTTTAATATGTATGTGAAAATTTTAATAAAATTTGTAAAAACTGAAGCTTAATGTCAGAAAATATTAACCAGAAAACTGGCAACAATTCTAAGAATATTTTTAAATTCAATTTAAACATTTTGTATTTTAGCTGGATTATAGAACTTAGTTAAAGATTCTAACTTTCATTATTTATTTTCCGTAAGATTATTTTGGTAAAACAACAAGATGTCAATAATTTGCAAAATGAACAGAAACAACAATTAATCAGAATCAGAAACCAACGATTTCAAATTAAGTCAATTAATTTTCTACCTCTAATATCCTAATATAATACAGACTAAATATAATTAACTTGTATTTGTTAATTCATTTTATTTAACTACAAAATAATGACAATAAAAGCATATTTTGTTATGCTTCCATTTATTTAGGGACCCTCGAATATTCGAATTAAATTGGAGTTTTTTAGTTACTTAAATTGAAGTTTGGAGTTGGCTACTTATAATCTTCTAGATTGTATGCTGAATGCATTGAAAAAGATACAAGAATAGAAAAATTACTTGGCATTATTAAAGAATTACTCCTTCATATCCTTAAAATAATAATACAAATAATGGCAACCCAAAAAAAAAAAAAAGAAAAATTAAAAAGAGAAAAAATAAAAGAATGAAAATCTGAAAAAAAGAGGTGAAGGAGCAGTGGAATCGCCATAAAATGAGAGAAATAAAATACGATTTGAAGTTTTTTGAGTCATAACTGAAGTTTTTTTATCCTAGTTGCCATATTTAATATTTTTTTTTTTGTGTGAATTTGTTCATACTACCGTGAAAACGAATAAATATTTCCTGGTTATATTTTTATTTTTATTTTTGTCGTCTAATACACACGAACACAAGAAAATATTTGAATTTTTCACGAGTCCTTTTTATTCAATTCGCTAACAATGATAAAATATGGAAATGTTTGCGATTTCTTTTTGTTTTTACTCTTTTTTTTTTTCTCCATAACTTTTGCTCTTTTGTAATTTAACGAGGATTTTCCTTTTTTTCCTGCATTTTTAGTATTTATTTATTTTTACTGTGCTTTTTGTTTTCAGAAATTTATTGTTGTCCTGTTATGATAGGTTTTTTTATGTCTTTTGGCTCGCTATATAGTGGCAAATATAAAAGGCGACAATAACTTTTTTTCGCAAAAAAAAAAAAAAATAAAAGAGAAAAAAAGCATTATTGTCCTGAAGGCGTAATGAAAATCGTTCACATTCATATTTTTCTTTTCTTCTGTTTTCTCCTATTTCTCATTGTAGGTTCTTTTTTTTTTTTTTGATTTTAACTCTCACCCCTTTTAAGAGTTTTGTTTTGTTTGCGCTCTTGAATATCAATATGTAAATTTCAGGTTCATTTTATAATATTGAAAGCATAAAAATAATAAATGATCTTATAAGTATAAGAGAAGGTTTTTGGCATGAATGATTTTTCTCTTAAATATTATGGCGATTCCTAAGGGAGTTACAAAACATAAATAAATTTACGATAATTTCGAAATAAAATTTATTAAAATTTAAAATTCTGAAAATAAAAATTTATTCTCAGCTATTGTCTTATTATACAGTTAATCTCCATTAAGCCACTCTTTTTTGTATTTGTAATAGAAAAAGAGAGGATTACTGTAAAAAAAAAAATAATTTTTAATAATTCTCTGCATTATAATATAATTTACAATATTTAAGTTTCTCTTTTGGTTTTTGCTCTCTTAAAAATTTATCTTCTGATTTATATTCTCTTACTCTTGTTATTATTATTATTATTTAATTAAATAACAAAATTTTGCGTCAATTAAGAGCAAATTTTTAAAGTGATGGTGTGAAGACTCTCATATCTCATAATTAAGAGTTAATGTTCAGTTTATTATTATATTTTCTCTATTATAACAGAATGTATGAATATAGTGTTAATTTATTATTCTCAATTTTTTACAGATGAAAGTTGTATTACACTCTGTGATCTAATCAGTCTCTTAAAATTTTTTTTGGTATAAGAGAAATTCCTGTAATTAGTTGAAATTCAAATGAATTTTTAATTAAATGACTGATAAGTCAAAATTTTTTTTTTTAATTTTAAAAATGACCTTAAGAATCTTATAAAATTATATAATTTCAACAAGTTTAACAGTCAAAATTTAATATAATATAATTTTCGAGTTTATAGAAGAAAACAGGACATTTAATTATTCACTTTTTCTCATTATACGAATTAGATAACGTTACCTTTATACTTTAAATTCTACTATCTCTGCATATTATAATTTTATTAAGTCACTTAATGTTAGTGTGACCAACTCTTATATAATATTCTCCATCGTTTTAAATAAATTTTTTTTTCCATTTTCTCATATTTTTTGTTTTTCTTCTCTTTTCTGTTGAACTTTTCATAACTACGGGTATGATTCACTCTTATCTAAATATGCATATTATAAATGTGTATGTATTCTTTTTCTTCTGTCTATATATGACTCATGTATATATATATATACGTATATATTTGAAAATATATATATAAACTCTATAAAATTGTCCTTTTTATTTTAATGATAAAATTTTATATAATTCTGGCTTTGCTTTTCTCTTCTCTTTTTATTGTTATTTCCTCGTAATTTCATTTTCAGTTTACTTTTATATTTTATAATATAATGTACGTTATATGTAATATACCCTTAGGGCATATTTTGGCACATAAGCAAAATGAAAAGAATTAAAATTACGATTGCATATATTCAAATCTTTTTGCATATTTATCTAAGTATATACAAAATATACATAATATTATATACGTGAGATAATATACAAAATATATCATAGTATATAATCTGGCTGAGAGGGACATAAACAATCAGAAAAGAATTTTCGGCAAAAAAAAACAAAAAAAAATAAAAGCAATATGAATATTCATGAAAAAATTAAAAAATGAAATAGAAAATCACACGAGTATGAAAGGATAATAAAATTTAAAGTGAACGAGGAAAATTTGTATTGAAAAAAAAATATATATATTCAAGGAAAAAAGAGATAGCCCTCCGAAAAACTGAAATTTCACTGTTAGATTAAATAATATTTAACTTTATGTTTTACCCATAATATATAAACACATACTTACATAAACTATATGTGAAAACTATTAAAGGCTGCCATTTTCATAATACAAAAAAATCAGAAAAAAAAATTATCACCCAAAATATACAAAAGTCTCTTATAATATTTTGTTAGAATTATTGTGTTTATATCATCATCAACTTACCCGTTATTATAAAACGGGGGTTTTTTAATGTGATAAATATATAGAAAGTCAGCAGGATATATGATTATCCTTGCAATGAAAATTTTCATATAGATAAAAAATTTTTGTTTTTTAACATTAAAACAATTCCATTGTTTTTTCTGCTTTCTGTTTTCGTTCTTTTTTATTTTAAGGATTAAATCTGATTTTTGTTATTTTATCATATTTTTGTGTATTTTAAAATAATACAAAGAATATTAAAAACCACTTGTTTTTATGAGATATATGAGATTTTTATTTAAAGGCTTTAATAACGAAAAAAGAGAAAAATGCTTTCACGTTGTAATTTTCAATTGAATTTTGATAGTAAAAAATTGCAAAAGTGTTGAAATTCACGCGAAATATTTATTTCTTTGTTTTTTTGTACAATGGAACGGCAATTTTGGATCTTAATCTATTACGTAATTTAGTTTTTTGTTATTTCAGAGAGACATAATAATTAATGAATCAATTTTAATTGGTTTTTAATTTGTTCATATTTATTACTAGTATTTTGGGGATGGAAAGGAATTTATATGAAAATTCATCAAAATATGAAAAAACGTCTGCCCGGAACATTATTTATATGAAAATTCGCTTAAATATCAAAAATGGCTGTTTGAACGGTATTTATATGAAAACTCTTTAAAATGTGGAAAAACATTTGTCTGGAACGCACTTTATATAAAAATTCGCTCAAATATGAAAAAACGTCTGTCTGGAACGAAATTTATATGAAAATTCGTTAAAATTCAGAAAAAACATGTGTCTGGAACGCAATTTATGAAAATTCTCTTAAATATGAAAAAACGTCTACCTGGAACCCAATTTATATGAAAATTCGCTTAAATATGAAAAAGGGCTGTCTGGAACGCCATTTATATGAAAATTTTCTTAAATATGAAAAAACGTCTGTCTGGAAAGAATTTATATGAAAATTCGCTTAAATATGAAAAAAGGTCTGTCTGGAAAGAATTTATATGAAAATTCGCTGAAATATGAAAAAACGTCTGTCTTGAATTTATATGAAAATTCGCTTAGATTTGAGAATACGTCTGTCTGGAACGCAAATTATATGAAAATTCGCTGAAATATGAAAAAACGTCTGTCTTGAATTTATATGAAAATTCGCTTAAATATGAAAAAACGTCAGTCTGGAACGCAATTTATATGAAAATTCGCTTAAATATGAAAAAATGGCTGTCTGGAACACAATTTATATGAAAATTCGCTTAAATATGAAAAAGGGCTGTCTGGAACGCAATTTATATGAAAAATCGCTTAAGTATGAAAAATCGTCTTTCTGGAACGCAGTTTATGAAAATTCGTTAAAATACGGAAAAACGTCTGTCTGGAACGCAATTTATATGAAAAGTCGTTAAAATATGAAAAAAAGATCTGTCTAAAATGCATAATACAATTGTACAGAATATGAAACTCCTCATTTTTAATCGACAAATAATATTTTCTCTTTTTGAAAAACCAATTCAATTGTTCATTCATTCGTTCATTATTTTTGTACACTTGTGGTTCACCAATCAGTCTAAATTATTTTATGTCACAATTTTTGAAATACGATTATTAATATTTACTAGAATTTTCACCACATTCATATAAATAATTTACTTATTGTTTGTGGTAGATATATATATATATATATACATATACATATATATAACTGGCAATTCTATTCAATATTTAAAAGGAACATAAGGACAATTGCAAGTATACGATTATTTTAAGTAATCATTATGTTGTAATAATTATAATAAATTATCAAGGACATTATTTTTTCCCACAATTTTCTGCTTTTTTGTATGATTTTCTAAATGATTAAAACAACAATATAGAAATTATTTTCCTTTTGGGTATAAATAAATCTTTAGGGTAATTTTTTGAATTAAAAATAAAAGAAAAATTAGAATTAAAAATCTAAGTGATTTGAAATTACAATTAAAATTGTTGAAAATGTAATATTTTTGTTGAAATATTCGTTAATATCAAATATGAAGAATAAATTCATTTCATTTGTGAAAAAGAACAAAAACAATTAAAAACAAAAATACCAACAATAATATGAAAAGGAAATTGTCCTTAAATTGTCACAGCTGTTTTCATTTAAAATATATATATATATATACTTAATTTGTATATTAAAGCGCTGGTGATAAAGATAATTTAGTCCCTCTGTCTCTCATTACGAGTTTTATGAAAATAACATGTATAAAATTTTATTTTATACATGTATATACAAATATAATGTAATATATGTTATTTTAATTACTCAAAATATGGAATGTAATAAAATAAGGACATGACCAACAACTGTAATAATAACAGAATGTTTCTTGTTTTTTTTTTCTTATATTTTAATGTATTTTGTACGTGTCATACAAATTTTTTAAAAATTTCAAGTGAAAACATTTTAAAAAGGGACTGACTGAATATCCTTTAAAACTGAGTGTATGTTTATGAAAAGCGTACAGAGACTTGTTATAATTTACATTTATTGTAGTTAATTTATATGCGTACATTGTGTATGTAATGAAATATTTTGCTTATACATATAAATATTATTACAACATTTAAATCATATAAAATTCTGTAAAAACTTAATAAAAATGCATACATACTATGTTTATTTTGTTCATAAAATTACTGAAATAATTTTCGCATGAAGGTTACAATTTTTGTTTTTCATTACAATTTTTAACAGTTGAATTATTTTGATTAATTTTTTTTTTCCATATTTTTAAAGAAAATTTCAAAAAATAATATATATATATATAATTTTTTTTTGTTCGTTCAGTCAATTTACAATATAATGGGGAAAATTTATAATTTTTCCAGTATAACTTTTAATATAACTATGCTATTCATTATTATATTGCAAACACTATTATTATACTAAAAAAATATATTGTTAATATTCAAATTTTTGTATATATATGGAGTAATACTGAGAAATGAATTGCAATTTTAGCGAAATTCACACATTGAAATTGCTACTTTTAAACTGTTCCGAAACATTTTCCGAATATTTTAAACAGAAAAAATCGTGACTTTTCCAATTCTTTTCAAGGATATACGTATATAAAATATTAAAAAAAAACATTTTATTAAACAAAAGTTATTATTACAATTGGTACAAATATTTGGTTGAAAAAATAATTTCTTGTATGATTTAATGTAGATTTTAATTTTACATAAATTTAATATTAAATTTTATATGAAAATATGAAATTTTGTAAAAATTTCAACATTAATATTAAAAAATTTCATCTTAAATGTTAAATTTTATTTCAGCTACAATTGTAGCTATTTTAAAAAATATTAAGATTTTGAAGTATTTTAATGAAATTTATTAAATAAATTTAATAACGATTAATGAAAATTTATCATTATTTTTTAATTGTAATTATTAAATAAAAGAGTGTTAATTAAAATTTTAAAGAATAAAAATGAGTAATTTATTGTTGACATGACATTTAAGTGACTAATTATTAAAATGCATGAGGGAAAACTATAGAAAATTTTATTTAATTCCCATGCCATGCCCCTAAAAGTATGCAATTTTTTAATTTGATAATTTTTGTTAAAAATCTTTGAAAAAAATTAATTTTCTTTTCCGTATATTCAAAATTCATAAAATTTATTAAATTAATTAGCCCAAACACTTATTATTAGCAATATATTTAGTATTTAAGTTATCTATGCAATTTAATTCAAAGATTTTTATGTAATTTAAATTAATCTATGTAATTTAATTAGAAACTCTCATAATTGCTAAGTTTCTTGATTGGTTGATGCCTGAAAAATGACACAAAATTAATTAATATTCATAGAAAAAGAGGATTATTTTTTTGTTATAACAAAATTGAAGTCTTTTCCAGTCTTTTTAAAGTAAACTAATTGTTAAAAAGTAACTAAATTAAAATCTGTAATACAACAATTTTTAATTAATATAAAAATTACGAAAATATACTCTTAAAATAATAATATAATCAAGTTTCTGCTGAAATATTTCATAATATTTTCAAAATTTTATATAATCCTTGACAATTATTTTAAATTTACTAAATTATCTAATATTAACGAAAAAAAAAAATCTAATAGGTAAAAATAATTATATAAAAATCTAAATAATTTATAAAATTATATTGAAAATTAAATTTTTTATCTACTAATCACACATATTCTATTCATCCCTCTCCCTTCCTCCATAAAAAACTAATTTGATAATTGTTATCATAAAGGAAATAAAAGTAGTTGATGTTTCAATAATAATTAGATCCTGTATTATGAAAATTATCATAAAATTTTCAATAATAATTATTCCTGTTAACATGTCATTATTAAATTTATTTAAATATTATATATAAAGAAATTATATAATAGCATAATAATTTATTGAACACAATTTACAATGAAATTTTAAACAATTTTATCTTTTATATTGAATTTTATGTGGTTACAATACAAATTTATTATATTTTAGTTTATATACAAAAAATATACTAGATTATTATTATTATATGGTACATGATCTTATATAATAAATTTAAAGTTATATAAAAAAAAAAATGTGAATATTTTGTGGTTTTCTGATACATGATAATAATAAATTCAATAGAATATTTAATAATTCAATTTTTTTGTATTATAATATTTTTGTAATACGGATACTATACATTCAAATTAAAATGATAAAGGATATAATAATATATGTGGTTTACAAATTTAAATAGGAGAATTTTTAATATTGTTACAAATACTGCATTATGAATCCATAAATGATCAATATAACTTTCTAAGAAAAAAAAAAATTACCATATTTTATTAATTTGTCATGTCTTTTAAATTTTTTTTTGTAGAAATATTAAATTTCAATGTAATTTCCAGGAAATTAAATGATAAACCCTTACCAGATTAGGTGTTGCTCTTAGCCAAAATAAAAATATTATAAATTCACCACTCTAATTCTTAAAAATTTTGAAATCCAAACTAATTAAATTTAATCTGATTTAATTTTCAAATAATTCAATCATTCCAATTATTTATTTTTTAAAATAACGCAAATATTTTATGAAAATAATTAATAAATTCAAAACTTCTCAATATTATAATATATGTACTATAAAATTTCAATTAAATATCCTTTATTTTCCTAAAATCTTTTATTATTTACAAAAATAATTATTAATTATTTTTATATTACAAAATATTTTCGATCACATAATTTTTAATTACAATTTTAACAATCAGAAAAAGGATATGAATATCCTGTGAAAATTCATTTTATATTTACTTATGCCTATACCTTAATTTTATATTTACAAAATATTTAGTTTTATTGATTTAAAATTATTATTAAAATAATTCTATCACAGTACATACGAATTTATCTATTACATTTGAAATTGGTAATGCATAGGAAATTTTCTGAATTTCAAAATAAATATTTATTTTTTTCAAATTCTGTAATCAATAAGCAATGATTATTCATTTGTTTTAATAAATTTTAGAATTTTAATTGAATTTTTTTGAATATTGTTTAGTAAATTTTCTTATTTAATTGTTTTATTAAATCAATTAAATATTATTTATTCGAAATAATTATATTTATTATTAAGCATTATTAAATTGAAATAGAAATTTTATTTGTAATAATAATTGAAAATTAAATGTTGGTATTAAAATTATTATTATTAATATTACTACAAGATATTACGGAAAAATTATTAGAAGTAAAAATTTTATTAAAATAATTTCCTTAATTAAAATATTTCGTATGCTCTTTAATCGATCAATTTCCCTAATAATCATAAAATCTCTTAAGTCCTGAGGAAAATTATTTCAATTCCCTTGTAGTTAATTTCATTTTTAACATAAATAATAATTGTAAAGTGGATAAATATCACCATATTACGCGTCCAAATTACGTCATATTCAAATATTGATGCCATTTTTATTTTCTTGTTAAATAAATATGCTATAGAAATAAGCTAAATTTTAAAATAATCAATAAATTATACAAAATTAAATTACAAAATATTGTTACATTTTTTTAATTAAATATTCAATGATATTTTTACAAAAAAATATTTGTACAGAAATGAAAATGCCTATACATTTAAATGATAATAATGTCAAGTTAAAATGAAAATTTAATTTTAAAATATTACTTATCGTCCTTAATTATCCTTATATTTTGTATTTTATTTAATATTTTTTTTATTTTATTATTTTGGTTTTTTCATATACAAGCAAAATAACAATACAATTGAGGCAAAAAAATAAAATAATTGTTTTTTCTTTCATCGCCTGAATGTATGCAATTTTACATAAATTTGAAAAAAATAAATATAAAATTTGGTTACCGTAGTAAATATCTTTAATATCAAAATCTAAAAATAACACTATTAAAAAAAAAAAATAAAATTATATATGTATTTTTTTATAGTTTACACGAAAAAATTTTGTATATAACATTTCAATATACTTGCATAATATTTGTGTATGTATTTGTGTATAAATATCAAAATTATAATATTAAATTTTCATTTTACCGGAAGCAACACAAAAATTACCTTTTGTTATAATGTGAATGGCATTACATGTACAGATACATATATGTAGGTACAAAAGTATCCTATATTTTATACTTGCATATATCCTTATTTTCAATTCAAAAATATTTTATTTTCTTCTTATCATTTTTTTTTTCTTATACAAGTTGCTTTTCGCATAATAATGCATAAAATTTATTGATATTGAATTATATCTGCACTGCAGTCTATTAAATATATCTATATTTTATTATTATACATATTATATACATATGTATACATATATATATTGGGCATAAATTGTAAAAGAAAATTATTTTTATTCTCTAATATTTTATTTTATAGGTGCACAATAACATATTCTTGTATTATCGTAAATAAAAATATGGTAGTATAAATGTATGAATTGCAATAAAAATAGAAATATAAAGAAGAACCATGAACTTTATTGCAATATGCAAAAGAAAAAATTATTGTATATTCTAATTTTGTATATTCAAAATTCTATAAAAATAGAATATTAACTTGAATATATGAAAAAAAAATAGAAATATTTACTTGCCATTGCAAACTGAAAATATTCATAATAATAAAATTATAAAAAATGAAGGAGAGATGTCCTTTTTTTTCTTTGCAATAAAATTCAGTATCTACTCTAGTCTAATAAAAAAAAAAATTGTTTTCTAATAAATACATTCACTTGTATATTGTAGTGTAGGAAAATGAAAGAAAATTTTCTAATTGAAAATTTACTCAATAAATTTTGTAAATTGAGAAAAAAACAAATTATTTCTGAAAATTAATCAAAAGTGTTGGACAATAAATTAAGTAAATAATATTATTATTAAAAAATCCACATGAATATGGACTAGAAATCTCAAAATCTTTGTTATAAAGCGAGATCGAAATATAGGAATGCAAATACAGTCTCCTTAATTTTGAAATTATTTTGAACTTAAATTTTTATTCCCTATTGCTAGTAGATATTTTTAGTTTCGCGTACATTACAAGACCTAATATTATTATTAAACAAATTTCTAAGGCCCAAGTACATTAACTCTCATGAAAATTATTTTTGCCCAATAGAGTGGAAACAATCATCATTTAGACGGAAAAAATATAATTATCAAATGCAAAATTTTCATGATTTGATTGGGAAAGAAAAGAAATGGTGAAAATTATTTGAGATTATAGTATAGATAATTAAAAATTATAATTTTTCAAATTTGTGACAAAAAATTATAGCAGTTAATTTTCATAGTCTGACAATTATAAATAGAATGATGCAACAGCAGATTATACTACCTGGGTAAGAGTGCATCTCGATCGAGTATAAGGATTAATTGTGTTCCCTCATAGTACAATATCCTACAGTATTCGCTTAAGATCCATCCTCCTAATGAGCTCCAGCACCTTGTAAGGCTCAGAAATCCGCAATTTTACCACTTCGTGCTTTCCGCTAAAAATCCTCCAGTAGGACTTTTAATGGTAAAAACTTATTGTAAAAAATTATCAACTTAATAATAAAATAGCTGATTTTTAATTAAATTTCATAATTAATTTTAAAAATCTTTTGTATATGTGGGAAGAATCTTTGTGGTATAAAAAAGTGGCTTTGTTTTCTTGTTTTTATTTGCAACACAAATAAATGAGGAAAATACAAGAAAATTTTAAATAAAATAATTAACAACATTTTATACTTTAAAATGAAAAATTAATTGAATTAAAAAAAAAAAATCATACTTATTTGTTGTGCATAATTGCAATTATTTTCAATTATAATTACTCAAATAAAATGCACGCAAAATATAAACTGGTAGCGTGAAAACATTCACTACATGATGCAGTGAAAAAATTTTGTAAATTCGCGTTGGTAGTTTTCTTTCCTTTAATTTTTTGCGTGCTAAAGGTTTGACCACAATGAAGTTTTCTTTTCTCAATTTTACTGCAATATATTTAAACTTTCATATTTAAGATTCTTGAATAATTGGACTCCTCTTTGTAATAAATTTTCAAGGATTCTATTTAAGAAATTTTTAAAATTTTATTTTATAAATTTTTACCCAATTCTAATTGTTTGAGTTTGTGTAGATATTTTTTAACAATTTTCAAATTATTGAGTAAAAATTCATAAACCTCATATTTTTCTTTAATTAATTAATTAAAAAAAAAATGTACTTAATTAATGTCTACATTTTATATAGACGTCACTGGCCGCATTCCATTATTAATGCCATTGTATAAGTCAAAACACTCATTACCATTATCGATTTTATTATAACATTTTTAAAGTTTTCACATCTCATTAAATAAAAAATTTCCTCACTATTATTTATTAAAAAAAATATTTTTGTTTTCTACTTAAATTTTCTTTTATTTTATATTGCAATTTAAATAATGAATATAGTTTAAAAAATAAAATGAGAAGAAAAAATCATTTTTTAAAAATATCACGAACATTGCATTCAAAATAAACTTCAAATTCTGAAAGCGTGTAAGTGCGAAATATTTATAATAAAAAAAAAAACTTTACTGAATTTATTAACAACACTCTCTATGCAATTTTTATTCAAAAAAGAGAAAAACCTAGTGTACTCGTATATAGTAATCAAAAACTACTTTAAATATACTTTACAATTCAAGGAAATCCTTGATTCTGAGAGGCGAATAAATTATGCTTTATAGAAAAACAGAAAAAAAAAATAACAATGAAAAGGAAAATTTCTTTAAAAAAAAAATTTTTTTTTTGTATGGAAAAATATTTTTCTGACAATTACGATAATAGATTGTTTTCTTTATTTAACTTTGTATTTTTTTTTTTTTTTTGTAATATTCGTACTTATTCATTTATGAGGCTTGAATATAAATTAAACCAAATAATGAAGAGAAGAATTAAAAAATTTAAATAATTTGTCAGAATCAATTGTTGAATAAAATTTAAATGAAAATGTTTTAAATCACATAAAACTCATCACGAAATTATACTAGACAACTAACTGGGTTTAATTCTTTAATAGCGAGCCCCAACATATTTTCTAATTATAAGGCTAACGAAAAGAAGCGGTTTTGATCCTAAATGTATTTGATATCATTAAAGAACCCGAATAATTGCTTTTCAATACGAATTTGTTTTATATCCTTTATGAAAGAATTTCAATAGGGAAATTATGGGAATAATTATGAAATTTTACTCTAATTCAAAATTATTAAGAAGCCATAATATTTTTCAAAATGAAATACTTCGTTTAACCTGGTGATCACGGGGTAGTGGTTGCAAAACAATATATTTGTGCTAATTGGGATATAAATGACCAGTTGCAATTCAAATTTCAATGAAAATCTAATATATTTTTGCAAAATTTCTTACTCTTTCCCTGTATAACACTTCCCTGTAGCCCGATTGCATTATACGTAATTTTATATTTAATAATATGCAAGTAAATTTTGAAATTTTTCAGAATTTCCGGCGGCATTATAAATGAATTTTTTATTTTCTCATACTATCACAAATAATAATTCCATAATTTATTCATGTTAAATATAATTATTACAATAAAAATGTGAAATAATGAACAAAAAAAAATAAATAGATAATAAATATAATTAAAATTTGTGATGATGACGGAATAAATATTATATGAAAAAATGAAAAATTATGGTATTCTTCTGTTCCTGTTACCAATTATTTATATATTATGTAATAATTGCAATAAAAAAGAAATAAAATATTAAAGTAGAATCTTTGTAGAATGTAAAATAATATTAAAAAAAATTAAATACGAAATTGGAAAATAAATTATGAAAAATTTATAAAAATTTTGTTTTTAAAAATATTTTGAAAAATGAATAATTTCTGAGGGAATTCCCATATTATTAATGTAAAAAATGCGATTTTACCGGGACTCTGATAAAAATTTGAACTATCCCAAAAATGTATTTCGCTTACTGAAGGTCTTCTTTATCGAATAATGAAAAATTTGTACATTAAAATCAAACAAAACTGTAAATAATAATGACATTTCTATGTGGCAAGAAAAATTACATTTTAATGACCACAAGATGTCCTTCTATGTTAATCAGTATTATTACAACATAAAAAATTTTACAAAATATTGACAATTTTCTGTCAGTACTCAAAATTTAATTTATTTTTTTTTTTTAATTAAACTTAAATCCTGCATATTTCGCGAAAATATTAAAAAATACAGAATTTTTCTAAAATAGAATTTTTATTCCTTATATTCTTTAAAATTTAAATTGACACATTGAATTTGGCATATCAATTCAATTGATAAATTGTCAAAAATGACACCTCAATTATATGAACATAAATTTTTAGTTATATTCGAAAAATTGTTAAATTATTTTTGATTGCTTATTCAACTTATTTAAAAAATTGGTACACAAAGTTCTTATAGTATTAAAATACATTTTTACCACAATTGCCATATAGACAAATTTAAGGCAATAACTTACCACAATATACCAATATTATACAAAACTAGTTTTAATACAATAAACACAATTAATATTGCAACAACAATAAAATTACCCCCCCCCCCCCCAAAAAAAAAAAAGAAAAAACCATTAATTTAATTACAATGAAGTCATTTTGTATGATTATAGATCACACATGCAAAATATGTCCGACTTAATTTAAAAAAAAAGAAATCCAATTGAACATAGCACACACACACAAATTGTATAACAGTCACATAAAACTTAACCTGAATATCAAACAAAATGAATGCTGTCGTTGCTGTTGTTGTTATTGTTGTTCTACATCACAATCTACATAAGATATGATCAAAATTAATGGTTATTTTAAATGAAAACAAAACAAAAAAAAAAAATAAAGGTGTCAGAAATCAGAGACAATAAATGAACATTTTTCAGCTACAAATAAATTTAGGTCAACAATTTAACTTATAAAAGCTATAGGTAAGAATATTAAAGAAAGAAAAATAGAATCAAACTAAATGAATAAAAATTTATTACCAACCTTTTCACATTTTGATGCACAATATGAATGAGACCAATTTCTTTTATAATTATATATATTTTTTTTTTATAATTTTTTAAACCGAAAAATAAAATAAATGAAGGGCTATTAAAATTGTGGAAATAATAGACTCAATTGAAGTGAAGAATTGGAACATCAATTTGTCCCGAATAACACGAAAATAAAAATTTTATTTAACTCTAATTAATTTATTAAAGCAGGTAATCAGAATTTTACTGCAATAAATCGCATTGTCCCAGATTATTTGGGGTTTCAATCAATTAAAACGATTTTTTTCTGGGTTTAAATTACAGGAAATAGTAAATCACTAAATTATATGAATTGTTTACTTTATGGCATACTATATCCATCTTTAGAAGTGGAAAACAATTAGTCGTAAAGTTTATAAGGATCTGGAACAATTAAAAAAATTCAACACAAATTTGGGTATTCTAAAACGCAAATAATGATTGGTCCAATCATATACTATACATATACAAATTTAATAGAAACCGATATTATACTTTTATTGTAGTACAGATTGGAAAATTAAGAAAAATTTGTCAATTTAAATATGATTTTAATACATATTTCTGCAAAAACTAGTGAAAATTGGATTAAATTACAAAATAATTAATAAAATAAAAAATTCAGAAATCCCTCACAATCTATTCTGGAAACATGAAAATTTCAAATCAAAATTTCGTACTTGCATTTCATTCTATAACGTTAATGCAAATAAATTTGTATGATTCCTATAATTTTTTTCAAAAATATTCAATAAAATACGTGTTAGCCTAAATATATGCAATGAAATTATACTAATATAACAATAAATTATGTGAATAAGAAATTCTCAATTTATAAAATATTTCAATTCTTTGTGGAAAACATCGCACCTGTATTTGTGAAAATTTTCCTCAAAATTATTTTTTAAATATTTTAAAATATGGTCTAACTACTTTAATTCAAATAATTTGATTCTATTAGTTCAGATTTCCTCTTGATTCCAAATTCAATTTTCCATTTAACATGAATTTTTCAGTATTTCTTAACAATTCTATCACGTATACAAATAATTTTGTTGAAATGAAATTTTCAAAACAATATGTAAAATTATTAATGTAAATCTTTTCCACTTCTTACTTTTCATATTTCAAAAAACTTTTCAAGTGTTTATAGTAGTAAAAATAACAAAAATAGAATGTAAGCTGAATAGATAGACAACTAAAATGTCTGAATTGTAAAAAATTTTTCCTCTCTTTTTTCTAATAAATTTTTTATTTAGTAACATCAGTCGCGTTTCAAATAAACATCCTGTTCAAAACAAAAAAAAAAACAAAGTAAAAGTATACAAGTGAAAAACATAAGAAAAATTTTCATATTTTTTCAATTCATTTTCATTATAAAGTCCTGCTTGTAAAGTCTCCGGTGATGCTAAGAGGAAAAAAACCAAAAAAAAATTTTTAACCAACCACATTCCATTTTCATTTCAACAGCATAAACGAACCGTAAGTGTTTTATTTAAAGAAAAAACTTTTTAATAAATAAAATTACAAAACAGAAAAAAAGGATTAAAATAAATATTCTCAAATATCCTTAAATTATTTACAAAATTTATTTAAATAAAGAGAGATTGTACTCTTGTACATAAGAATCATAAAAAAGAAATTTTTCAAAAAACTTTTCTTCCCACTTCATTTTTAAGTATATGAAAATTTTTCTAAGTTTTATATTTTCTCGGCCTCTCTTAAGAATTTAATGATGGGTAGGAAATTTCCGAAAATATGTGAAAATTTAATTCAATTTCTGTTCAAATTCTTCATTCTAAATTTTTTGAAGCAGAATTCCTGATAGAAGGACTAAGAACTGGAAGTCTTTTAATGTACTTAATTAGCACTTTTCCAAAAAAACTTTTGAAAAAAGTGCTTATTAGTTTCACTCTGTCCGTCCGTCCGTCCGTCCGTCCGTCCGTCTGTCCGTGTGTCTGTTTACAAAACTTCTACACCTTTGAAGATAGAAAGCTGAAATTTAATACGTACATAGATCTTCACTAGAAACTTATTTCCGTAGAACAAAATTTTTACCTATCTCCCCCCCTCTAGAAGTTATACCCCCCCAAAACCCTAAAAATGGCCTTTTTTAAATATTTGTTGCAATGAAACCATAAGCATTTTTGAAATTTTGCAAACGCAGAAAGGCAGTGGCTTGCTTCCCCTTGCGCGGTATACTATAGTTCAACTTAAGAAAAACAAAATGGCCGCTCAAATTTACCGTTATTTAAAGTACTTTTTTTCAAATTTTGATGTCATTTTTCTTTTAGACCCCAGACTGTAGAAGCTTGAAATTTTAGGAGCTTTTAGATATTAATAAATAGTTCATTTTGTTAGAAGAAAATTTTTTTCCATCTCCACCCCCTCTCAAGTTACCACCTGTTGAAATTCGTAAAATTTGAATTTTTGACACCTTATATTTCCGAAACCGCAAGCTTTTCCAAATTTTTATAAACGCAAAAAGCTAACGGTAAATTCCGTGAAATTAAAAAATATAATTATTTTTCTTAACTCACACAATTAACCCTTAAAATCGAGCATTATGTTAACCCCTTTTTATATTAATTTTTGCTTTATTTCAAAGACTGCATATATGCGTCATCCTAAATATATGCAATCCTAGAAATAGTTTTGTATATGAATGAAAATAATTTTAATAGTGTGATAGCTATACATAGACTGTATTTAAAAGCAGAATTTTCACTTGTTGAAGGGAAAAGTGCTACAATACAAACCATTGGTTTGACCCAACTTTATTTTAAACACACATACAGCCAAAAAAATCTTCTAAAAATATAAAAAACTACACAGAAATTGTTATGTAATTTTATTTATCAGGTTTTTTTTGTCTCTTTCCCAAAATGTTAAAAAAAAAACAAGTTTGGAAAGAGTAGAAAACTTTCATATTAGTATTCTAATAACGCCCAAACATGATATTTTTTTTTTATTATGCATCATAAAATTTATATGCAATTTTGCAGTGAAAAATTTTTAAAAAATATCTTTTGTAACTGAAAAAAAAAAAATTCATGTAGAGGTGGGTACAAACACTACAAATAAGGATAATGTTAAAGTAATAAATTAAAAAGTTACAAAAAATATTTTTTTGTTTTTATAAAAAAAAAATTTCAACAATGAAAAACATAAAATTGGCCATCATTTCATTCATTTTTCGCCCGCCAGTCTGTCTACTTCTCGAATTAAAAAGGAAAAGAGAATATTAATTGTTAATTACATTTGAATGACAATATAGGAAAGGTTAAGAAGTTGGAATTCATTTGACAGAATTTGGCAGTCAGAGTTTTAAATACAAAATATTGCTCATGGATTTTGTACAATTCGAAGAAAAATGATGTATAAATTCTGAATGAGTTGAATTTCCAATTGCAAAGCAAAAGAAAGGCAATAAATCCTCATAAAACAAATTTCAAGTAAAGTAACTATATTCAACGCTTGATCGTTCTCTTAAATCCCATTGTTTTGCCTCTAGAAACAACATCTAAAATATTTGGTTATCTAATATCGTAAAAACTAACAAATCCTATTAAATATACCTAGGACAATACGAGTAATAATCTTTTTAATTTTAAAATTTTAAAAAAATAAATTTGCTGTCAAAACAGCAGGTTTTTCAAAACATTTTAAGAACAAAAAAAATAATAATATTTTCCCTATAGAGAAATAGGAACAGTTTTTCTCTAAAATCCTAAAATTGTTTCATATTTTGTAATATTGTAAAATTTAAGGTAAAAATGGTGTGGTTATGGTACAAAGAAAAATTTTTTATAATTTTCACTTGAGGTTTTTAATATATCGTAATAAAAAAAAAAAACATATTTCTCATTTAAAAATTTTAATAATAAAACTCGGACGGGAATAAAATCTGTGTGATGTATGAAAATCTGAAAGTGACATAAAAATGATTAACTTCATAAATTGTAATTTTTCAAATTGTTTTCATTTTTTTTTTGCGATTTCTGACGAGTATTAGAGATGCTTTGTTGACATTCAAATAAATCTAGAAAATTTGTTTTTTCTCTAAATTTTGAAATATTTTGTAAATGAAATATTTATTAATGGTTATTTTCTATTTGAGGAACTTACCGCATTGTTATGATTTGCTGTGTATGTAGAAGAATAGATCAGTTGTTATGTGGTCATGATCAAATTGATTTTTAATTAAAATTCAGATTTTTTTGGTAATTATTAAATCACAATCATCTGATTCTGATTAACTAATAATAATATTAATTTACGATATTAATAATATTAATTTACGATATTACTAATATTAATTTACGTTATACTATACGATATAGTTTCGCAATAACATATTGTTACGATAATCTACTATTACTATTATAATCTATTATAATCTATTATAAGTTTAGATTGAATTCATTATTTTGTTAAATATTTGGAAATTTTAAAATTCGCATATTCCCTAGCTCCTTTAACCCCTTCTATCTTTAAGCTCAAAAATTTATATGTGATGGCATTATTCTGTATTAATTATTGTGCATCTAGATTGTATTTGCTGCTAATCTCATGCCTAAATGCTCCAATTTCCACTCCCAATTACAGAAATGAAATGAATGAATATAATAAATTTACGAGAACCTTTTGTTGTACGAAAAATTCTAAAAGAAATTTTACATTTTTATAAAATTGTATAGCCAAATTTTGACATAATACTATTTTATAGTTGTTGAAATTCATGTTGGGAAAAATTTAGAAATTTTCTATTTTGTTAGAAATTTTCGAAAATATTTTTTTTTCCATTTTTATAAATGAAAAATTCATGTTTTTAAAAAAAGAGAAAATAAAATAAAAAATTGCAAACTTTATCACTTTTTATTCAATTTTTTCTGTTCTTCTTTTTTGGTTTTTCAACTTTTTTGGTTACTTGAAAAAATAAAATAAATTGCCTAACAATATCCAAGTTAAAAAGTCAGCAATTTAAAATTTAAATTAACAATAAAATACCTTTTTAGCTAACGAGTGAAATTTTGTCTGACATATGTGTGATTTATTGAACTTACATGAATTACAATGCATACATACTCACAATTAAGAATTGTAGAGAAGCGGAACGATATAACTAATAGAATAGTGAGAAACCTTAGAAATTATTTTAGTGTAATATTGAAATAAGACGTGTATATGAGGGTGTACATATATAAGATTTACATGAAAGTTGGACTCAACGATATATGTAGGTAAAAATGTATGTAGAATGAAAAATGAAAATCTATATTATGCATTCATATCTGCACTAACTTACAAACATATATTTGCCTATTATATTGAGTTCATATGTGCATAATAGAAAAGTGAAAAATTTTTCTATTTAATTTTTCATTCCATAGTTGTTTTCATGTTTGATTTCATTTTTTTTTTCTGTATTTTCTAAAATAAATTAGGTTCACTATATATTATGTACTTTAAGAATAATTTATTAGCATGTATTGAATTTAGAAGCAAAAGAAAACATAAATTTCATTTTATAATTTTACCTGAACACCAACTAAAAAAAAAAAACAGTGAAAAATTTTTGAAAATCGGTGAAATATTTTAATTTTACACAAAAGGGCATAGGAAGCGTTTTGACTTGCATAAATTTTTTTTTTAAATAGAAGCATATACCTATATAAATGTATTTACAATGAAAGCAATTATTATTCAGAACCTTGGATTATATAAAGTTTATCGTCTTGTTTTTTTTCCAACCATTTAAAAAAGTACATATTTGAATTGTGCATAAATTTTCGCGATATTCATCAAACACTAAAAGAAAAGTAAAAAAAATACGAATCGGAAGTAATTAATATTAAAAAAAAAAAAAATACGATATTAAAATTTACGATATTAAAATTTTACGATATACACTTTACGGTATTAAAAATTACGATATAAATTTAAGTATAGAAATTCAAAGATTAAGTTTAATTTTCATAATATTTTCATGCTTTTTATCAATTTTCATTACTATTATTGTTTGTATTAAAAAATATAATTAAATTTTTTTAATAAATTTTTAATAAATTTTTTAAAATAAATTCCAATAAAAAAATTTAATCACATATTACAATAATATGAAAAACTTTATAAGAATTTTCACTTTAATTTAAAATTTTCTTTAAATTTTTTTCATAATTTTCTTCATTTGAAAAAAAAAAGTTATTAAGATTTTAAAAATTGATCGATAAAGAAAATCTTTAAAAATTTTTATTAAAATATTTTCCATTTTCCTACTTGTACTAAGAATTCTTCATTATACAGACATAATATGTTAAAAAACAAGGGAATTTCTTTGTATATACATAATACTTAATTTTCAATAAAAAAAATAAAACCAAGAATAATATTAAATATCAAAAAAAAGTTCTTAAAACAAATGGAAGGAATTGACTAACTGCGTTTTTGAAGACTTAAAAGATCAATTTAAATTTACAATTCATTGATTCAAAGATTATGGGTAGGTGGTATTATCATCATAAATACTTGAGACTGTCTACTGCAAAATAAATAAAAATAAAAAGGAACGAAAATAATTTAATAATTGAAAATACATTCAAATACTTGTATATATATATAAATAAATATACAAGTATATAATATAAAACCATAACTATATTATCGTTAAATTGTGAATATAAATAATAATTTATATTGGCGCCATTTATATTTATATATTTTTATGTATATGCAAAATAATTTTTCTATTAATAAATTTAATCAGAAATTTACGTCGTAATTTATAGTTAGTATTGAACAATTTTTTTTTTGTTCATATTGTTATGTACTCATGTATAAATTTTTTAATAATTAAATAATATAGAAATCATAAGTAATAATTATAAATTTAATTCAACCATAAAAATTCATAAAAAAATGCAAAAATTTTATTAATTCAATATCGTATTTTAATGGTCTATTGTCGATTAAATTTTATAATAATTAATAATTAAGCTTATTTGAATATATTTTAATATTAAATTTAAATTTTCAATAAAAATGGAAAATATTCCTTTGCATTTTATTTAATTAATAATTAAGTATAATAAATAATTATTAAATTAATTAATTTTTTGTTTCTCATTTTATTTTTCAGGTAATTTTCAATTGGATTTATTTTCATGGAACATAAATTAATATTTTAATTTTTACAATTCTGGCAAAATAAGGTAATAATTATTAATTTAAAATTTTTGTTTTGTGTCTTATTTAAATAAAATTTCTCAATTAAATTATAAAGCAGCGAACCGAATGACAGAATTTTAAATCTGAATTTTTTTTAAATATATTGCATACATTTAGGATAAACAATTTAAAATCTGTACCGTGAAAAGCATGCAATTCCATTATTTTAATTCACAAGAATGCATTTAAAAATCTATTTTATGAAATTTTTTAACCCTTTCGAACCGGTTTTCGAAAAGTGTAATGAGCACATATTATGTATTTCATATATTGGATCTAATACCTTTAAATTAAACCAAATTGTCTGTGAAAGTAGAATGCCGAATCAATGTAAAAACTACATGGTACAGCGGAGAATTAAATACATTGGCATTTTTAACTTTTTGAGATGTTTGGACTTTACTGGTACATATGTGTACCAGCCGGGTTGAAAGGGTTAAACAGTTTCAATTTTTTTGTTGTAATATTTAGAAAAATATTTAATAAATAAAAACACTAGCATAAATTGAGCATGAGAAATATCAAAAGAAATTTAATTAATAATATTTTAAATTAATTTTTATTGTTGCAAGTATGAATAGGAAATATTTTCGATTTCTTCAATAAATATTTGCCAATGATATAAAAATTTTCATTAAAAATATTAGATTTACTTTAACAAAACACTCATTTCTCTTCTATCTCATGTGCTTGCTGAAAAGCAATAATATTCAACACAGTAATAGATTAATTAACCATTCAAAACTTGTACTTGTATATGAAATTTTATTCATATACGCACTTCATTCAATGAATTCAAGTTGATTAACAACAATTTAATGACATAATCAGACATGATAATGATAAATTCTGACAAAAAAAAATATTTTTTAATGAACAATTAAATAAGAAAAAAAATTTATTTCAAATTCACAATATGGTGTGAATATGATTTTGTAAAATACGGTAACAAACACACACACCTGTAACAAACACATATTTCATATGTATTATATTTTAATATTCAAATCATATTATGACATTCACATTATCTTTATTGTGAATCCTTCAGATTAAAATCATTTTTAATCTACAAAAAAAAAAGTCTCTGTTTGTGTGTCTATTTTTCTTTTTTCGTAAAAATTACATACCAATTTTAAAGTGTTTACTTAAATTAAGCAAATTCATTTATTTCTCATAAGGTACATAAAATTTTATTTACTAAAAATACGAAAAAAAAAAAAAAATTCTCTAGGCTTAAATTTCATTCTATTTTCCAGGTGAACATTTTTTTTTTGCTCGATCCTCCATTTTACATTTAATTTACTCTACTTTATTTTATTATCTGCTCACTGTTAACTTGAAATTGTTGAAATTGTTGTTTGTTCTTTTTAATTTTTATTGCAAAAAAAAAAAATAAAAAATAAAATAGGAAAAATGTTAAAATAAACGAAGGAGTGTTTGACTGTGTCTATTAGTCTGTCTGTTTAAACATTATATGAATTCGAATTTGCATTTTAATTTCCACACCTTATTTTTTCTATTTTTTTTTTCTCATTTCTTTTCTGTTTCAAATTTTAATATAATTTTGAATATGAAATTTATCTAAAAGGTATAATGAATTTAAAAATTTTAATTATAATGTTGAAATAATTGGGTAAAAAGTATCAAAGGACATTCTATATTTACGATCGATCCGTTTTGAATAACTTTAAACAGCATTTTCCGGCTAAACCAAAAGAGATAGAGTAATTTTGAGGTCATTTTTGGAAATCTTCAATCAAATAATCATATTAGTGTTAATCTGAAAATTCAATTAATTTTACAGAAATTGACAAAAATTTTAAAAAATCTCTTAATTTGGTTTCTGGAAAAATGAAAAACCGTAGCATTTTTAGCCGAATTTTTTAAATATTTAATCATGCTCATTTGATTTGTCTTGATCTAAAAAAGAGCTTCATAATACAAAGCTTTCTGAAATTTTTAAACAAATAAGAGAAATTTTTAGGTTCATATAGAACAAACAGAAGTGCGTCAATTGAACTCTTGAAAATTTAATTCAATTATTCTAGTACAATGTTGTGAATTTCACGAAGCAATACCGAACTTAAAATTTTTTGAAAAATTACAATTTGAAATAATTTTACGGAAACAAGTTTTCTGACCACATACACATACAACTTTTAAGCACTTTAAAACATTTTTTAATGCGATCCTTTTTCGTGCTTATCCTAAAGTTATGCAAGACTAAAAATATTTTATCTCTACACTTTTATATTCCATATAAAGAAAAATTTATTAATTTTTAGTAGTATGTGATCACATTAATTTGACTGATATATTTTAACAAAAATAATAGAATGAGAAGAGAGAGAGAGAGAGTAGTAAGAGAGTATAGAAGAGAAATTGAAAGGTCTGACAGAGAGGCAGAAAAATATTAAAACATTAAAAAAAATTTGTGAAAACGTTGCTTTTTTGTTTATTTTCCTTTTTTGCTTTTTTATTTAACTTTTTAATAATTCCCTAGGTAGGGGAATTGTAGGATTGTTATTTTTCTCATCAGTTTTTTTTTTTTTGTTTTTTTGACAGACAAAATGTCATGCAAAAAGATTTCAAATCAATCTTCTCTGTCTATTATTTTGTTTTTTTTTTTTGTGTTCATTTTCGTTTTTGTATGTCATTAACTTTGAAATGTGATGGGAGTAACAGTGATGATAGCGTGTGTAGGACGACACAACTAAATTTATAATTGGTGGAAAGAGTTGATGATTTTAATTGTGTTACCATAGTCATTCATTTTAATAGAGAGAAGAAGAAGCAAAAAAAAAAAATAGAAAACGTTTTTTTTTTTTAAATCCTTTTTTTATTGCTGATTTTTTTTTTAATTGGCTGGAAAAATGTTTATTTTGCGAAAAATATTTAATATGTAAATTAAATTAATGGATCTGGTATAAAAGTTTTTTTTTAACAATTAATTACGAAAATATGTTGTTGAGTGTTTTTTTTTACTCATTTTTAACACACAGATAAAATTTTTTACTCATTTTGAATTTAAGAGTTCGTTCGAGAAAAGAGAAAATTTAATTCTTTTCAAAAATTATATGTATTGTACGAGTATATGATAAATGATTCTAAAAAAAAAAAGTGGGGGCTTAATTATGACAATTATATGCCAGAAAATTATACGGTTTCTTTGGTCTTAATATCACAATATTCTATTCAGAAAAAAAGCAAAAGTTCTTCAAATTAATGATGATTAGGTTTCTTAATTAATAAACGATTATTTTATTTTCAAAATAAATATGATAATTTTAAGAATGTCAAGTGTTGTGATGACATTAAATATTATAAACATCCTTTAGAACCATATTTATCATTAGGTTTGTATGAATATATTTGAATTAAAAAATAATTTCTCCCCTAAAATTATGCAATTTTTATATAATTAAGAAATTTTAAATACCATATTAAATTAAATCGTATAATTACAATATAACATTAAATTTCAATTAAAAAATTATTAATTAAAATTAAATAATCAATATTAAAAATCGTTTATAATTTCACTCACTTTGTTAAACATAAAACTTTTTTCAAGTGCCTAACGTTATGCAATAAAATTAATAAAATTTTTTTGTATTATGTTACATTAAACATTATTTTTATTATGTATATTGTACATTTTAGTACTTTCGAACTCAAAAACAATGAAAAGAGAAAAAAAATAATATCTACTTTTATTAATTCAAGTTAAATGAGGAAAAAATAATTTATAATCAATATAAATATTATTTATAATACGCACACATACACAAACATGCATACAATTTATATTGTAAATGTTGAAAAGATGCGTATATAAAAAACAAATATTTTTGTTTTTCATAATATAACAAATAATAATAAATTTTTTACATCCTTTAGAGCCATAAGTTTGTTATACTATATTATTCATTATTCTTTCTCTTATATAACACATTAGGCATATAAACAATATACATATAATATGTAGATATAAATATTATTATTTATTACATTTTATACACCTTATAATATGTTTCTTTCAAAAAAGAAAATTTTTTCACTTTACTGTGCAATTTACTTACATATACGCTTGTATATATGCAATATAATAAATATATGAGTTACATTTAATGTAAATATACGCAATATAAAAGAGTATATGAGCGCAATACGAGAGAACATAAAAAATATGTAGTATAATTTAAAAATGATATACAATTACAATATGTATATGCGTGTATAACATTATTATATTTTTCTGCTTTCAATACTTTTATAAGGTATGAAAAACTCATTAAATATAATGATAAAAAATTATTTATATTAAATAAAGTTATAAAAATAAGAAAAATTTAAAAAAAAATAAAGAGAAAATATTATTGTTATACTTTTTTTTTTTTTGTATAAGAATTTTACACAATTTACTCTTTATATACGCATATAGGAGAATATAACAAAAAATATTATATAATAATTTTTTTTTATGATAAACAATGAAATATTGCAATTTATTATTATATTGAATACAATTTATATTAATAAAATATACAATTGTATAACACATTACATATTATTATATTAAGTAAGATGAATAAAGAAAAAAATATAAATGGGAAACAATTCTAATGGCTATTAATATTGGTAATCTAGTGGTTTTTTGTTTTTTTTGTCTGATTCATAATAGAAATTCTGAATTATTACTGCTAATTGAATATAATATGAATAAGTGTTATATTATTTGAAAATGATTAATTAGTGGTCAATTCTGCCATTTTAGCTTAAATTTTATAATAAAATTAATGTGGACTTATAAATAAATATTTGTATTATTTAAAATTATTAATATTGAAAATTTAGTGGTTACCCATTACATAATATTTTCATATTAAAGCAAAAGTATCAAATTGTGTTATAAATTGGCATTTTTGTTAAATAAATTAAAATTATTCAATTAAAATATATTGAACAAGAAAATCACCTTAATTATTATAAAAGCCTGAAAATTATCTGTTTAAAATTTTTAGTTTTAAATTCCAATTAAACACAATTTTGAATTAGAAGTACTCAACAAAATATTTTCTACTTTTAAGAATTGAATAATTTGATTTTACATTCAAAATTACTCAAGCTTTTACCAAAAACACTTAACAATTATTAAAAATTTTAATTATTAACCAATTCCATTCCTCAGATTTCAATTTAAATGCAATATGAAACCATGATTTCTGAGTGAAAACATGAAATTTAATACAAAAAACACTTAAACCTTATCAGGTGTTTTCACTTTTTTTCACAATTTAAATTTTATTTAAATTGCACATTAATATGGTGAATTTAAATTAATATAACAAAAACAAAAAGCAAATAAAAACATTAATATTTTTTTTTCTTAATTTTTAGATTTTTAAATTTTTTCACATTTCTATATAAAACCAGCAATATAATGTAACAATGGAAAAAATGTCCTTATTAAATTACAATATTTTTTATATTATAAAATATAAAATTCCATTATTATTTTTTTTTTTAACATTTCTCTTTATACCTTTTTGAATATTTTTAATAGAAAATTTTTGTAAAAAAAAATATATATACAAGCACATATACATATTATATAAAAAAACATACTGATATATGTACATATATTCTAAATTTTTCAAAAGATTATGTATGATGTCCTTTAGACAAAATGTATGAATTTTTTTTTTCCCCTAAAAATATAATTCTGATCACGTTTTATTATTTTTCTTTTATATGACTTGTATAGGAAATAAAAACAAAATATTCTTATATATTTTTTATTATATACATATATATATATGTATATATATTCTCTTCCTAATTCATTTCTTTTGTTATATATACCATGAACGAAAATATTCCCTAATTTCAAAACATTGTAATTGTATTGGCAAATACCAGATAAAAAGAAAAGCAATATCGTTAGTGCTTTAATATTCCCTACAATTTTCATTCTTTCAAAATTTTATATACATATACATACATATATATAGAACAATATTGTTTTATAAGGGAAACTTTTTTATTTTAAATGATTTTCTGCTTCTTTTGATTTTGGTTTGAGTTAAAGAGTTCTTTGTTTTTAAGGAAAAGGCTAACTGGCTTGTATAGAGAAACCAAAAAGAAAAATAATATTAAATATATGAGTGAAAAATGTAGCGATATTATGTATGTATATACAAAAATAAAATATGATAAAAAATAAAAAAAAAATTTATTATAAAATAAAAAATTCTAACAGGATATTAAGGAAGAAAAAATAGTATCAAAATAAATTGTTATTATGCTCACATACACAATGCAAAGAAGCGTTTCTATGAATTTGTAATTATACAATGTATAAAGAGAATTCTAATACAAATGAATTGTTTTTTGAAAAGAAAGAACAATGTACTTTGGAAAATTTAAATAAAAATATAAATTGCCCCAAAAAATATGCAATTTTTTTTTAAATTTACCCGAATATACATATTTATGAAGAAAACATTCTAATTCGAATATTTTTTTTTCTTTTTAAAATATTTTAAAAAAATAATTGCATATCTAATGAATATCTAACACATTGAACTCAATCAAAATCAAATTTAAACTCAAGCAATATTCAATTGTGAATAGTTCATTTAAAATTATTTTTAAAGCCAAAATTACACTAATTTTAGGACATAAAATACTCAAATTCAATATAACAATTTAAAATTTTAATTTCTAAAAATTATTATTCTCTTATGTCCAATAATAGTCAGAAAAAAATTTCTTTCTTTTGTTTCCAAATTATATGAAGCCTATATATTATTTTCAAAAAAAAAAAAAAAACAAAATTACAAAAATCATTCATCAACTTTACATTATTATTATTAAATATTATTATTACAAAAAAAAAAAAAAAATAAAGAAATTTGAATATCAATTTGATTATCCTTATATTATCCTTGCTTATGATTATTATTCTTCATGAATATTAATTTTGAGAAAAAAAATTTTTGCCTTTATATTCAAATTTATTCAATATAAAAATTTTTGATTCTGTGTATTTTTCGGATTTTTCAGACTTTCATGTAATTCTCTCTCTATATATATATATATATAAATTAAAGAAACTTTTCATTTCAGTTCAATAATTATGTAAATTAAAATTATTTCTATGATAATTCAAAATTTTCTCTATGAAAAGATTTTCTATTTAAATTTTAGAAAAGAAATAATAGAAAAAACATTTTTTTTTTGTCATAATCTATATTATATACTAAAATTCTATGGTATAAATTTCATTATTTAAAGATCATTCTCAAAATTATATATAGACATTGAATAAAATACTTTAAATCAAAAGAATCATAATTTTAAATATCATTATTTCGAAAATTTAATTTTTACTCAGAGAAAAAAGAAAATCACCTTTATAATATTCGGCATAGTTATAAATTTTTTGATCTTACAACTATTCAAGTCACCCTATATAAAAAATGTAAATGAATAATCAAAAAAATTTATTAAAATGAAAGGAAATAATTTGTACAATATTTTGAACAATGACAATTAAAAATAAGGCTTTCGTCATATTAAAATAATGAATGCATTTTAATATTTTGGGTCTATAAGGCGTATGGGAAGTGTAAATTTGTATAATAGTATTAAAAATTAAATCTTCAGCGGTAGTTAGTCTCTTAATCATAAAAAAAAATTAATTCATTTCATATTTCATGGTATTTACCATTATATAGCATAAAATTCAAAAAATAGAACAAAAGATTTGTAAAATAAAAATATTATTTATGATTTTATGAAATAAATAGAATATTTTGTTTATTCACATAAATTTGAAATTTTAATAAAAATTTTATTTTAAGAACAGAAAGAAACTAAAAAGTTTAACTAAAATTTAAAATCAAGTCAAACAATTTTATTTTTCTTTTGATATTTTTTTCTTAAATCTTTTGAAACCTTGAAAATTCATTTTTTATTCAATGACTTTATTATTTATTTTTGTTTTTTCTGTTTTGTTTCTGTTGTTTTATTTAGTTGTCAATGTCAAGTTTAAAAATACATTTAACTTGAAACCAATACATGAATTTTCTCTTTTTATTTTTTTGTTTTTCATATTGAATAATTTCATATGTATATTTTGTTCTCTCTTTAACTGCATTAAAATAATAGAATGAAATGTTGAGTAAAAAAAAACTTTGAGTTCAATAATATTTTAAAGAGCAATTAAAATAATAATTTTTTTTTATAATATTTAAAATAGTTGATACGAAAATAACGCAGCTACGTAATGTAAGTAGTATAATAAATTTATTAGTAGTATACAATTTATAAGTAAGAAATTATGAAAATAACGCAACTATATACCTAAGTAGCAGCATATACAAAAATAACGCAGCTAAGTAGTGTAGAAGTTAGAAATTATGAAAATAACGCAACTATATAACTAAATAGCAAAATATACGATAATAACGCAGCTATGTAATATTCATAATACTCAATTTCAATTACTATGTAGAGAGGTGAAGTATTAACTCATTTCTCTAATTTCAAAGAGAAAAACTATAGTGCTTGTAAAATTAATTTGTACAGAATTATTTAGCTGCTCTCACTTATCATTTAATTTTTAATATTTTATTTATAAATTTGATAAAAGGAGTTAATTTATTGTAAACCATAATGCAATTTTAGTTTATTAATTTAATAAATATTAATTTATAGTTATCAATTTAGGGGTACCTAGAGAATTAAGGAAATTCTGAGATAATTATAATAGCTAATTTTTGAGAGTTATTCAAAATTCTGTAAACAATTTTTAATTAATTATAATAATATTAATTTCATTTATTATTGAATTACAATTACAAGAATCCTGAAATTGAATTAATGTAATATTACATACATACATCTTTATAGAAACAAAATTGTGAAAACTAGCATTATATTAAAGCTGCGATATTAAATTAAAATTGGATTTTATTCTGTAATAATCCAGGTTGAGTACAGATTATTTAAACTTTTCTAAATCGGATCCAATATACCTTGTAAAAATATTTTCAAGTCAAATTGTATTTCTATAGAAATAACTCAAAATATTAATAGTAAAATACTAAAATAAAGTACAATAATAGTATTCTAGTGTTTTAAGTAAACAAATTCCATTAAGAAGTCATTAAAGAATTCCATTAAAAAATCATTGTGCATTTATAAAGCAAAATAAATCAATATTATTACTACGGTATAAAACTTAATAATTCAGTAAGAAATAATCCCATATACACTCAGAAAAAAATATTTGTTTTCTCTGATTTTTTCTCTGATTAATTTTTACTTTACTGCTTCTTATGGTTTTTTTTCTTTAAATATTAATGCTTCGATCAATTACTTTGCAGATTTAACTATAAGAAAGTGATTTTATTGTCCGCATTGAATTCAATTTTATTTATTTTTTTTACTATTTTTAATACAAAACCAAAAACAAAACATCTTCAAGCAAATCACATATTTACTCGTTTATATAGGGATAATACGCTTGTGTATGTTTGCACATTTTATGAGAATATGAAATGCTAAAAAAACAAAAAGAAGAAAAGCGACTTATTAAAAGTGAAAATAAACAAAACATTTTACAATTTTTTTTCAAATAATCGTTTCAATATTTAAGAATTTTTCCCATTAGGGGGTTGGAAATATAAACATAAAGTTTATAGTAGTTTTTCTTTCCCATATATAACCATAAACATAATCTTTCGTAAGTATGTGAAATATTTTACTTGAATACAATGCATAATAGTAGATTAACCATCAAAAATTAATGTGTTGTAAGTTGAAAAATATTAAAAATTGAATTTGATTCTGATTTTTTATACGTGTGCATATTAATTACTAAGCATGTGAACAATATTGTTATAAAATTTATAGTATAGCCGATAACCTATTCGAAGCCAATTTCAATGGATACTATTTAGTCCTATTAAATATTCAGGCTACGTACATTATTCCGGGATGCATTAATATTCTTAATTTTTGTACTTTATGGGACTAATTCAGCATTATACTTAAAATTTTCATATTTCATCATCATTTCAAATCTATACTTTAAATCTAATAATTTTTAGCCTAATTGTTAAAAATCAAGTAGGTACTTTGAATAAGTCTATAATATTCTTATTAAATTACCACAATTACATAAACTTATAAATAATTTTACAAATCTCATATAGGAAAACCAAATCTACTTAAACTTTATAATATATCAAATAAATTCATAGTATATACCAAACATATATATATATCAATTAGTTATATAATAACTTCAAAATTTTCGATTTGCTCTACTAAATTTAATTAACAATGAATGGTATATATCCCATTATATATATACACCATTAACATTAATTTATATAACTTACAAAAATAGTATGCATTAAATTGTAAAATTTGTGAAAATTTTAACTTTTTGTAATTTAAAAGTATTTATTTCCCCCTGAAATATTGTACTTAAAATTGTATATATAGTATATAAACAATATATATTTATGTTTTTGTGTATATATGTCTGTTACGTGTTAAATGAAAAAAAAAATATGCTTTTAGCACTTTTATGTAATGCATTCAAATCTAAAGTAGAATAAACAACAAAACAATTCTTTTAAAAATCAAATATAATACAAAATGGTATATAAACTTCTATACATACATACTATATATTATGCAGTGCTTATATTGAGAATAATATTTTACTTTTGTATAGCAATTGATGATAGATGTACCTGATGGGATTTTCTCTCCTCTCTGTTTTTTTTTTTTTAATGTTTTGTTCTTAGACTAAGAGAATGCAATTGTTTTATATATACCAATAAATAAAAGGGATTTAAGACAAAAAAAAAAATAAAATTCCCATTTATTTTCATTCCTGCATTATAAATTTTTTTTTGTTTTAGAGTGAATTTCTGTTGTTTTAAAAGAGAACAAATTCCCTAAATATATAGTTAAATAATGAGAATTTCAGATTACCTGATTTTAAAGCTAATCTGTTATTGTATATCAAATACATAGGATAAGATTTTCAATTTGGACTATTAAACCATTTTGGTTTGTAGGAGGCTCTGAACGAGTAATTATAATTAATTTTAATTATAGTCATTATTAACCTCCTTAAATTTCAAAATTTACCAAAGTAGATTAATTCAAATTTTTAAATATTCTTAAAATTTTTACTCTTATATAACAAAATAATCAGTCTATATATTGTTAAAAAAAAATTTTAAGTACTTGTATACAAATTCCTTGAACAAATACGAAAATCAAAAAGCATAAGACGAAAATTTTAGTTCACTTAATTTTATTATTTGTATTAATTTTTTTTTCGATTTACTATTGAAAATTTTTTAAAATTTTTCTTATTAAAGAAAGTCCTCCTTTGCTTTAAAATATTTAATAAAAAATTCGAAAAGAAAAATTTTTTCCTTTAATAGCTTGCAAGTCTGTGATTATTTGTTTTTCTCCTTTATACCCAATATAATTAAAGAAAGTAAAGAAAAGTTCCACAGTTTAAAAAAGTTGAGAAAAATAAAAAATTTTGTTTGTGAATTAATTTTTTTAAGAGAATTTTTAAATTTTTCTCTTTGTTCCTTTTTGTATTTTATTTGGGCTATTTAATTTAAATTAAAAACTTTTTTAACCATTTATGGTTGATGAATTTAAATTTTTCTGCTTAAATTATTAATAAAAATTTTATTCTTAAATTTTTTTTAAATTTTCTTATCTTGAATTAAAAATTAATTTTAATTGCAAATTTAAGAGAGAAGCAGAATTGCCAATATGTGATAATCTGAATATTTAAAATTATTTAACAAAATATTGAAGTGTATACACACTTCTACCTGAATCGCAAATTCTAAGAATCGAGAACCCCTTACTGGAATCGATGATATTTAAAAATAGATATGTCTTTGAAATCCCCATATATTCGTTTTTTGAAATACGCCAATAATTTGAAGAAAATAAGATTGTTCGTTTTCTAGATTTCAATTTTCCAGGTATGACGCGAGTTCGAACGTTTCTGATCTAAAAAGAGTGATCTAAATTTTGTATTAAATTGTTAATTACTCGTAATTGTTTAACTATTTTTCTATTTTTAAATTTCATGTGCTTTTTAAGATTCTAATGACATTGTTAAAGAAAAAAATAATTGTTCTACACAGCCAACCATTGTTAAAAAGTGCAATAATCTGTTACTAATTAAACACAACACATAAAATTTAGAATTTCTAATTATAATAATGAAAATTTAATATTAAACAACTTCTCATCTCGATATTTCATCCAGTTTATTACTCGTATTTAAATTAATACAGAAAATTAAATTTTTGTTATCACATCTTAAAGGATTTCTTTGTTTTCTGTCACAGTTACTCTTCTTCCTTGTCTTATATAATGTTCTCTGCTGTTAATGTGAAAATTAAATTAAAAATGTATTTTAATTAAAATTAAATAAGTTCCTTGCTTAAAATAGAGTTGGAATGTATGAAGAAGAAGACGAACAAGAATATTATTGTTAAAATAATTGGTGGAACATTAAAAATAAAGGATAGGAAAATTATTAAACCAATTGAAGCTACATTAAGCTCTCCTTTATATAACATTGATAATATAATGAACTTCCAGGTGCATGAATTTTAGTAATTTAAGTAATTGAAAATAAGTAATTATCCTTAATTGTTAAGTAAAATAGGAAAATCCTTGTTTTTATTTAAAAGAAAGATAATATTCTCATTTTTTTTGTACTTATTTTTTATGTTCTATAAAGGAAAGAAATTAAGTATTGTAAAGTTGTTCTATAATGATATTCAAAAAAAAAAAAATAGAAAATGTTAAAAGTCACAATATAATTATTATGATTGCTATAATAATTAAAAAATTACATTTCATAAGAGAATGTAGATCTTACTCTCACCATAAAAATTGTGTAGGGGGGCACTGTACATGTATACAGTGATAGAGCAGACTAGAATGTTAAGGATATTAAAAATCTCCAAAAATTAATTTCTTTAATCTTGCCATGTCGCACAAAATTTAAGGAGCTTCATGTATGAAATTTCACAATTTTAAAATTCCACTAATGACAAATTAAAATTTTATGAGTTGTATTTGAATTACACCTAAAACAGTGTTTCGTTTACACTTAAACTCTGTTTATTATTCTTTAACATTCTGCTGACAAAAATCTTCAAATCATATTATTTTAACCATTAGATTGAGTGGACTGTTTTAGTTGTTTGTTCGACCCTATACTACATTCAGTATCTTTCATTTTACAGAAATTTCAGGCCAACTATAATGCTTTCGTAATAATTACAACACATCAAAAAATTTTTTTCAATAAAATTCACTGCGCTGCACCAAAACTGGAAATAAAATGCAAAATCATAAAAATTTTAAATTATCTTGATTATTAAAAACTTATTAAGTTATTTTTTTTTTGGATAAAATAAAATTTCACATCCGAGTATAAGGTTGTTTGAATAAGTCGCATAAATATTTGATTACATTTTAAATTACCATGAGGTAAATCACTTAATTCAATTTTTATTTTGTTTTTATTATTTTGCCGTATAATATAGTATATAAGATGATTTTTTTTCTGTAAATTAATTTTGTAATACCAGAAATAAAATCAAAATACTCAGGAATATTGTATGGCGACCTTAGGTATAAGGTAACTTATTAACTTACCTTATTAACTTACTTAGGTCGATGTTTCGCTGGATAATCTCAGCGCTGCAACCTAGAATCCTTTTTTTGGAACTGGCTAGCAGCAGGGTACATCAGTAGAGGGACGTCCCATGTTGAGATTCTCTTCTCCCTAATGTGGCTTATAGTCATGAATGAGATCCTGGGGAAACTCTAAGAGAAAAAACATAGATAGTGCTCTTTATTACAAAAACCAAAATTTTAGACTGCTGGCTGCCTAAACAGACAATTTGGGTATTGTGTTGTACTCAAAGTTTAACTAGAGAATTAAAGTTTTCGCAAAAACTTTGGAGCTATCGGATTAAAATTCAATTTGATAATTAGTAATGTAAGTAGATTGCAAACAAGAAATTTATTATTGAAACAAAAATCCATGAATCCATCTTGGAAACAACAGGAAAATTTACTGTCATACTGAAAAACTTTAAATTTCAAAAATCTTAGATGTCTTGCCGAATTTCTACACAATTGTAATAAAACACGAATCTGAAAAATTAAGTTTCATATTTTCCATTCATATATTAAAAACGAAATGAGAATTTTTTTTTGTAATACCTGCTTAAATCCGTCATGATAATGATGAGTTCTCATTAAATGAGTTTGTGTGTTCATACAGTGTGTATATTAAGAGATAAAAGAGAATATGAGTTGTATAGGTATTTAGTGTTTGTATATAATTTATGCATTTTTATTTATAGAAACGCAGGAATAAATAAATAAAAAAAATTAAAATAAAAACAAGTAAATAAAGTAATATGTAAATAAGATAAATTTTCAATATTTTTTTTTTATATTTTCCAATGACTGCAAAAAGGATAATTTCATTTTATATTTACATATTATTTTACTTAAAATTTATCTGATTTTTTTATACCAATATACATATATACCATTGATGCATAATATATACTCTCATATTAACATAAATATATATATATATACATACATATATATAGTGATATATGTTCACATAATGCACATAATATTATACCTGAAGTATAAAGGATTATTTTTATCATAATATGGGAATCCTCTAAATAGTCGTTACCCAAAATGTTATTTACATATTATACGATACACATAACGAAAAATTTAAATACACACATATAAGCACTTCATACTCTTAGAGTATATTCATACCTACATATGTATATAAGAATACAAACTCATATATACGTGAATTTGATTTGATTATACCTGATATTTTGATTCAAAATTTCATTCAAATTTTTAGAGTTTTCGTACTCAAATTTTTATTTCTCTTCTCTTCAACAAAGATTTTATTGTTTTTCTTTTTTTTTTAGTTTAATAGTGTGTTCAAATATACTGTAATGATAATGATTATAGTACAATAATACTGTTATATAAAAATCACTTTTATGCTAACATACTAATGACATTACCTGTATAATACTTATACGAGTACAAATAACGTAAGTGTTTTTCAGTTGATAAATTATAAAATACTAAATTTATGACACATGACACATTTAAAGTATCTCTATATACGTACTCTTCATGTACATAGTATAGATCTTATATGCATTATGGTATTATTTTGTCAGTGTCGTACTGAATTTAACTTTTTAACATTTTAAAATAAATTCAAACCGCAGAAAATTGGTAAACCTAGTTCACTTCTTTTTTTTTGTTTTTGTAAAAAAATTTAAATTTCTATTTGAAAATTTTTTTTTATTGCTAGAAATCTTCTCTTTCTTTTTAGTATTGTATGAGTTGACAATATTAGTAGATGAATTTTGCGAACGATAATACAAAACTTTAGCTATAAACATATAGGATGGAACTAAAACTTTTCAAATCCATTATTATATTATATTTAATACAATAATAACTGACAAATGTGGCAGATGACTTATAGTCAGGTCGGTCGGTGAGTATTTGGCTCGAAGTTTTACGACGGAGCCAAATTCACTAGTACAATACAATTGTAATAACAGCACGAGTAGTAAAAAGGGGAAGAGACACTACCCCAATACCTTACCGGTAATCCTTTGCAACATCCGACGTTCAACCGATATCCATTCCAGCAAATCTATCATGGAAGTCTCCACAGCTCTCCAAATCAAAAACCGGCGTTTTTACCAAATATTCCCTCCTCTTCCACATCAAATATTCCCTCCTATTCCACATCGAAAAGGCAGTTCCAGAAAAGTGTTCAGTAATACAACGCGCAGCCATATGGTTATTTTAAACAAGAGACAATACCATGTAAAAATTCCGACTGTAATACTAATATCTTTTTTTGCAGCATTGTTCTTGGTGTATTTCTCATTGACTTAGAGGGAACATTAACGATCTATTCGCGGAACCCTTAAACGATCAACCTCAATACCTCAGTGGCTGCCCGTAAGTTACCTATCTCATTAGGCTTTTCACTGCCTATGCTATTTAGTTGACATTTTGTAAAATCCGAATGACGGAGTAAGATCGTACCTTGATCTTTTTTTTTGTGAGAAGAACAGGAGTGGATTTAGGAATTTTTTCTGTTTTAAGGCACATTGGCCATGATTTTCTTATTTTACTGCAAATTTGTAACGGTATACTTTGCAGCCTTTCTAAACTACCTTATATAATAATTAGGAATTGATTACTTATTTAAATTACAAATTTCAAAATATTTAATGTATTTTACGATCATAAACCAAAATAAATACGAGTACATAATAAATTTTTATACAAACAACTCTCAACAAACAATATAACTCGAAATCCGTTTATATATATAATAATATGGGTATGTAAATACTTGGTGTGCGTATTAAATTTTATTATATTTCCTTTATATATGCAATCGTGAATTTAATGCGGTTTACGATACATTATTATCCGTAAAAATAAAAAATACAGAGCCGAAGCAAAAGAAAACATTCAATCACACAAAAACATTTTATTTATTTTAATGTTAAAGGATCATTTTATACAATTTGATTTTCTTAAAATACAGTAAACAAGAGCAAAAAGGTTTAAGAGAAAAAAAAATATCCAATAAAAATTTTTGATAAGATTTTCTTATACTCTGTTTTACTGTTTAAGGATTCTTCTACCTTACTTACTTACTTATAAAGCTATCATAAAAATCACAGTATTTTCGTCTCTGTTTTTTTTTCCTTTTCCAATAGGTGCTTAAATACTTGCATATCACATACACTTGTAAAATATTTTTCTGTATTTTATTGCAAATGGCTGAAAATATATTAAAACAAAAAAACGCAGTTAAATTAAAATTAATGAATTGATAAAAGGATATCTTGATTTTGTTGTTGAAATTGTAAAATGCAAAATCTTTAACGAGGCTAAAATACAAAATTCTTAATATTTAGGTATTAAATTTTAATAAAAATATTATGAGTGTAAATAACAAGTCATTTTATTTCCAAATATTAAAATAAAATGAAATATTTAATTTTTGTTTTTCACTGAATCATAAAAATTTGCAATTTTTAAAAGGATTAAAATGTTATACTTCGGTATTTTTATTAGAAAATATTATTGTGAATTACTAAAATTGCAAATTACTGAGATTTTATATATTGACTTTCATAACATTTTAAAGAAATTTTATATAGAATTCAGAGGACTTGTAAATATTCTGTAGGAAAGAATAAGGATTTTACAGTATATTAAAAATTCTTTGGCTGTTTTTAAAAATTTTGATGTTCAAATAAGTTTTTTAGATTCTCATTATTATATTTACAATACTAATAATAACATGCGACTTCATTTTTTTTTCCTGTAGGGGATCAAAACGCTTAGGCCCTTGCCATGTTGACTTATAAATTCTATTGTAATTCTCATTAACCCTATATCTAGGCACCTGAAGAAAGGGAGTATAACAGCCAATTCAAACTACGAAACCTGAATCGGGATTACATAGCCCCTTCGGAAGCCTCTCAGCTATAGGCAAGCATCACACAATAAGTGCTCGACAGTTTCATCTCCTTCCAGTCTTCCCGACATTGCTAAATCACAAAAAAATTTAAAGTAATTCTTAATACTTTTACCAAATTTATTTATAATTATATTTTAATTAATTATTAAATTTAAATATTAATTTATTAAGACTTTATAACTTAATAAATAAAATAAAAATTTTATAATCATAATTAAATTTATTTAATTTTTTGTTTGTGTCTAAAAATAAACCAAAAATTATTTATTTTTATAATAAATATTTTTAAACACTTAATTACTAATAAAATATTTAAAAAAATATGGAATTGTGCAAAATGTCATTAATTTATTAATTTATTTATTTTTTTTTTTTTTTCAAAATTTTTAAAGTACTCTTCAAATAATATATACTGAGTAGATAGCTATATAAAAATTTTAAAATTGGGTAAATAATGAAAAATTTAAGAATAATATGAGATCTAAGAAAAAAATGTCTTAAGTTATAAAATTCGAATTTATTAGGAAACTTACTATAAAAATTCATTATTACAATTGAGGTGAATTAAGGTGGAAGTAGCTTCATAAAATCAAGACTTTATATGCATAAGGCAGTAATTACGAAATTTAATTAATTTATTCAATTTTTTCAATTATCTTAATACTTTTCAATAAAAATTCCCTATTCTTAACAGTGATTACGGCACAGCGGTTCCTTAATTTAAGTGTTTCGGGTTCAAACCATATGGTCAAGTCACTATAAAAATTATACTTAATATTATATAGCTTAATATACAATATTATATAATAAAATATTAGTATAAAAAATAATTACTCAGAATATACCCACACTATTCAATATTGAATACGAGTATCAACAAAAATAAGTCAAGAGCAACAATAAAATTTTTAATATTTTTAATGAAAATGAAAAAAAAAATACGGTAGGGTCGTCACCGCCTAATTAAACTCAATGAGCTGTGAAAATCAAATTTAACTTTATATAATTAACTGGAAGTTTCTTATTTTAACAATAAGGGAGATATGCTTTACTAAATTCCATGTTCGAAAAGTAAATTCGTAAATTATTTAAAGAGAGAACGTATAACGATATAAAAATATCGTAAAACTCGTTTTGTTTAATATCATACACATATAGAAGTTCCCTCTGTGTCCTCTAACATCAGATCACCTGAACGGATTTTTATTAATTATTTAGATAGATTTTCAAATTGGTAATTTGAGACATAAGTTAATATTTTGTTATTATATCAGGCGACTTACGTCATTTAGTTCTCAATATGAGAATTTTTTTTACAAAAAAAAAAAAATAAAAAAATTTTTAATTTTATTTTTTTAAAATATTCCTAAATTAACACCTCGAATTTTCATACCTCGAAAAGAAAAAAAAATTTAAAGCCCGTTTAATAAATTTTATTTATAGTTTTAGAATTTAAGGGGGCAAAAAATAAGAAGAGTGTTCTTGTTTTTTTTTTATTTAAAATTAGAATTTTCAATCAATAAATAATCAAGGTTAACATTATTAAAAATTATTGTTAATATGAGGTAGAATAAAATATTTTTTTTTTTCATGTAAATAAATATTTTGCTCTATATAGAAGGATGAGATCTTCATCATGAATGTTCATTTATTATACATAATGTACTTATAATTTCACTTAATATTTTATAATATGTTTATATAATAAAAAAAATGTTCTTTTCATGTGTACATAAGCTTGTATGTATGTATTCTCAAATGTATATATGTATATGCAATTTATATATTTTAAATATACTCTAAAGACTCGTCCATATTTTAGTTTCAGTTTATTTTTTCTTCTCGAAACATATATGAGGAAATCCTTGAAAATTAAATTGTTATACTCGTATATGTGAATACATATACATTATATATTTATATACAAAATGTTATTTTTAATTAATTATTTTCTCTTATATTATATAACAAAATATTTTTAAACTATATGCGTATTATTATGTTTTATAATGTATGAGTACATTCATAATACTTATACAAGAGAATACAAATATAGTTATCATAATTACTAATGTTATTTACATATAATTATGTATATATATGAGTGGTATATTGTGTATAACCATGTTTAAAAATAAAAAAAAAAAAAAAAGACCATTAATGTTATATGGTTAAAGGTTAAAAAACAACATTTAATTGAGTCACTCATTTTAATAAACTGAAAATAATAAATGGGTATATAAAAATAAACATTTATTTTTCTTCTTATTTTAATATTATAACATTTGAATTATTTAGACAATTTAAACAAAAACAAAATATAAAGTATATTAAATATATTTTTTTTTTAATGTTTTACTACAGATTATTATTATTATCATTATATAAAATAAATTAAATACCATAAGGTATATACTATATGTATGAAATTGGAAGAAATATAATTGGTATATGGAATTCACTTATACACTTATAATAATACGACATAGAGATTGGGGGCTCCATTCTATATACTATGTACTTATAATAATTAAGATATAAAATTAATAAAAATGAAATGTTAATAAAGAATAATCGACCGCATAGTATATACTACAACGGAGGTCATTTTATACTGCATTGGTATTGTTCGGGATGCCAGTATAACATAATTGAAATTGATCTATTATGCGATATTATTATAATACAAACTGAGCATCTAACCGATATGGAAGAAGAGTCAGATATCCAGAACTAGAAAAACTCCGTATATTCCAGTCCTATATATGTAAATTCAGTTATGATATACGATATCAAAACCTCGCTAATATCAAAATTACCCAACCAAAAACCGCAAGTAGCCAAATTAACGAATTAAAAAATGTGTCAGAATATGTATAAAATTTTTTTGCCGAAAATTATAAACAATAAAGAATACTAGATAATAGCAGTCAGAGTACCTGCTATCCGAACAAAGAACTGAAGCTAGATTGAACACACTCTAAAAAAAGCCTGCAAACAACAAAACCTTAGAACGGAATGTATAAGGTTAAAAAAATGCCGGTCGCGCCAGAAATACTTGGCGTAGATCTTTAGGGCTAAAACTTAACAATTCAGGCTTATCAGATTGAGACTTCAAGTAGAAGCTCGGTCCTTCCATATGGAGTATACGCCATTTTTTATATAAGTGTTTGTGCACCATAATCAAAAAAGCCATAACATTTTTTTTTATTGAGCATTTCATATTTGTTAAATAATTCTTTTATAGGAGTACTGTTGAAAAAAAATGCGTGCATTCTTGTCAATATAACATTTTAAACTTAATCACATTCCACAACCACTACTATATCTTATACAAGTGAATATTAATATATATACATACATACGATGTAGTACATTTCATAATCATATTTAATATTTTCCTTTGAAAAGAATCTTCTTTTGGTCTAAAGATCTCTCTGAAATTAAATTTTCTTAAATAAACAGAATATTATACACTGTACTTAGAAAAAAAAAACATATGTAGCTTTTCTAATCTCATGTAACTCTTTTGTAATCATTATAATTTTTACATTCAAAGAGGAAATAATTATATATAAACGTTTATTGTATAAGAAGTTGTAAGGATTATGTTATACTACATTTACGATGTTATCTATAGAATCTACTCATATTATATATAATATAAGAATAAAATTAATATATGCAAAGGTAGTTTAAAGGTAATTCTTTCATTAACTATAATGACTAAATAATATTTACCATAGACAGCATCTTGTATATACGCATTTAATCTTCTATATCTTCAAATATCTTAAAAATTAATATGCATATATGTATATAACAAATATATTTGCATAATATCAATATAATAATATTTGTTTGTAATACAATTTTCTTTGATTTATACTATGTATACGTATACAGGAATGATAGCCAAAGAACTTGTAAAATCGGCAAACATTGAAAACTTTTCTTATTAAAATTTGAAATATAAAGAAAAAAGGAGAGACAACAGCACAAACTCTTCCTTTGTAATAAAAAATAATAATATTTTTTATCTATAGATTTTTTGCTCTGTATACGGTTATTATAACAAAATAAATTAATATACAAGAAAACGCATAATATATAATTGTGTGTTGGTATGTTTGAAAATGTCTGAAATGTTAATAATAAAGTCATATTATATAATGGTTAAAGGATAATGGTTTTAAAGATAAAGGAGAAAATGAGGTTAAAATTTTTTAATTTCTCTTTTAATTTAATGATCATTAAATTTAAGAAGAAGAAAAATTGTTATAAAATATTTTAAATGATTTCGAAAAATTTTTTTTTGAAAATCATGATATTACAAAATAATATATCGATTTAGAGTTGTGTGGTACCGGTCTCACATTATCAGACACTTGAAAAGCACACTTGAACATCCAAAAGATTTTTTGACCTAGGATTTAAGAGCACTAGTTAAATGCCTTTAATATCTTTCGTAACCCTCAAAAATTATTCATTGAATTGAAATATGTTCCAAAGTTTCGATTCAAATTTCTTTGCATATCACAGAAAACTACTAATGTTCCGAAAAATCAGTTGAAATCGTTACAAATTCCTGGATATCGTCAAATAGAAAAAAATTTTTAATAATACACAAATCTAGATAAGATTCAAATATGAATATAAAATTAAAATTTATATTTTTTAAAATTTTATTTTTCCCTACCAGCACTGCAAGAATACTATTCTACTCTTTCGGAAAAATCAATTATTTCCGCACCTTATCAAATGATTTAATGATTTAATAATAACGCGCTAGAAATAGCATATTATACTCAGCTATGACGATATTATATTAATGACGCTATTAAAAAAAAAAACTGTTTTAAATTCTAAAAATACTTTTAAATTTTTTCTAAAAAGAAAAAACTCATTTAATTATAGAAGATTAATATGAGCAAATAAAATTTAAAAATAGTTAAAAATCGATTTATATACGCGAACGTTCTATGTTTCACATTCGGAAAAATTTAGTTAATTTTAGTTTAAAGTAAAATAAGTTGAATTCTAAGACCAATTACGCATCAAATTGCATACAAGCAATGCAGACATGTAATCATGACGATTACTGTAAAAGACAAACAATTTATGCCGATAATTTGTTCGTAACCCTGCAGGTCAGTTGATAAAGCATCCATCTCAATTGGGAATTAAAAATATTGAATAAGTTCTACTTAAAGTGAAATAGTCTTACGAATAAACCATTTCAATGAGTGAATGAGCCTTAAAATGAGCCAAAAGGCTCAATGGTTTCCGTTGAGCGAGTCGAATGGCTCAATGTTTTCATATGAGCGAGTCAAATGGTTCAATGATTTGCATTGAATGGCTGAATGATGACCACTGATTGAGCCAAATAGGTCACTTGATTTCCATAAAGGAATTGGAGTGCGATTTCGAACTTGGAGTATATCAGATAAAACAGAGTTTATTTTGTAAGAAAAACACTAACTATTTGTATTTAATTCATATTCTAAATTATACAAAGCAAACTCAGTTTCTCAATTCAATTCAACACTCATTGAGCCAAAGAAAACTAATCTGTCGTTTCACGAAATAATAATATCACTCTAACGCCTATTCAATTTATTTTAATAATATTAAATTTCACTATAAACAATTTTTTTTTGTTATTTTATGAGACATTTTCGAATTTTTCACGGTTCACCTCATTTAACTTTCTTAAGTACACATTGGAAACCACAAAATACAAATTATATTAATTTTTTTGATTATCAGTAAAAATAAATCTTTGAATAAGGATTTCATTAATTCTCGAATATCTAATATTAATTCAAGAAAAAAAAGAAAAAAATATAAAAATGGCCTGCGCCCGCTATAATATACTTGAGCAGTATGAGAAGATGTCTCAAATTATATAAAAATAGTGGTTAGAATACAGTTTTTGGTTATTTATTTTTGGTATTTTTCATTATAGAAATTGAATATTGTTATAGCTGCTGGTAATGGTGTACATTATGTAATTATCAAGGATTTTAACCAAATATAAAAATTGAATTTTTATATACGCGCCCGCTTAGGACAGAAATCAAGAAGAAACAGAAAAAAAAATTTAAATGGAAAATGATGGTATGAATGAAAACATTTAATTACAAAAACGTGTAAAAAATAAAAATTCACATTGAGTACATTAATACATACATACACTTATATTATATTTCAAACCTATACACTACCATATTTGATATTGAGTTAGTTGGAGAAATATTTTTCTTAGTTATTTTATTATTTCGTTTTTACCTGGCCATTAAGCTCTAATATTAAGTAGATATATAGGTGAATAAATGTACATGTATGAATAATATAAAATTAATATAAATAGCAAGAGTATATGCTATTCCAATTAAGTTATACAACTAAGTGTTTTTTAGTATTTTCTTTGCACTTACTAATATATATATATATCGGAAATATGCGCATTGAACAGTTCTGGACGGAATTACACGGTAACCTTGTATACAAAAAAAAAAATTAAAAATAAACTGTTTTTAATTCATATTGCCAATAATATAGGTAAGAAACTATAAATTATGAAACTCTTCCCTTTTATTAGTATAATGCAAAATAAATTTTTTAAAAAATTTAAAAATGAAAAAAACACAATACAAAATATACAGTTGTATACAATGTAATTTTCATACATATTTGAATCATACAAGCAGATGAGGAGCTCAATAAAACGCCTTACAAGTTGACGCCATGTAGGGCGCCAAGATATATGAAGATGTTGGCTACTGTGAATAGATACACTAAATATTAAAGAATCTTGAATACAATGTAATTTACACACATTTTTTAATCCACCGGTCTGCTAAGGGCTCAATAACATGATTAGCTGGTTGGACCCATGTTGGGCGCCAAGATATGTTAAGATAGCTGATAATTTGAAGAGATACTCAAATAATTGGAGAATCTTGAATATAATTTAATTTTCATACATATTTGAATCCTCCGCCTGATGAGGAGCTCAATAAAACACCTAGCAAGGTGACGCCATGTAGGGCGCCAAGATATGTGAAAATGGCGAATACTGCAAATATAACACTAAATATTGAAGAATCTTGGATACGATGTAATTTGCACACATTTTTTAATCCACCGGTCTGGTAAGAGCTCAATAACATGATTAGCTGGTTGGACCCCATGTTGGGCGCCAAGATATGTTAAGATAGCTGATAATTTGAAGAGATACCCAAATAATTGGAGAATCTTGCATATAATTTAATTTTCATACATATTTGAATTCTCAGGCTGATGAGGAGTTCAATAAAACGATTAGATAGTTGACCCCATGTTGGGCGCCATGGCATATGGAAATTTCGAATACTACGAAAAAATGTCCCAAAATCTTGGATGGAACGTAATTTGCACACATTTTTTAATCCATCGATCTGATGAGAGGCTCAATAAAATGCTGAAACGGTTGACCGTATGTGGGACGCCAAGACATATGGAGACGACCTCAATAAAAAATAATTCGATAGTATTTTCATTATTGGAATTCCGGGGTACCACACTTTTTATGTGATTTTTATCCTTTGATCAATGAGTGGTATATTTATACACTCGATAGAGTGAAGGTGTTGCCTGTTCAGTCACACAATTTTTTGATTTTACCCTATGTGCGAGTCAAGAGGGACATTTGCAATATAGGGGTGTCTCGTATTCGAAAAATGGTACAACAAATCTACATTCAAAGGTCGCAATGAACCCAAACTACATATTTGACATTGCTTTCTCTGTGCTTTTGTCTAATATTTGTGATTTCGAAATATCAGAGTCAAATGTTATGCATTGACAGAATCATTACCACATTAGGCAATTAAGAAGAAAACCATTATAATTAAGAAAAATCAATGTCAAAGAGTTGAGTGTTAACTTTTTAATTTAAAACACTGTCTATCGACCCAAATATCTATATACATATATATATATGTAGATTTTTATGGTCATGAAAGAATTATTTTCAATTTTCCTTTTAAACTATATATACGTAATTTTCTTTTTCCTTTCTCTCACCATTTTTCTTTTAAGTCCATTTCAATAAATATTTAAAACTTCCGAATTAAAATCATCTTTGCAAATATACAAATATCTTATATGTGAGTATTATAATATCGAATATAACTATATACACATATTACTGTGTATAGTGTATAGTGTCCTTCCTTGGCCCTTAATATTCACACTATACAAATGCATAATGTATAACAAAAAACATATATGTGTATAGTTAGATAAAGGTATATTTGGGATTAAAATAAAATCCGGTGATAATAGATATTTTATGAGGAAAATTAAAAATGGAAAAATATAAATTAAAGAGAAAAAAATGTCAAAGTTGAAAAAATAAAAAAAGAAAATTTAATTGAAAAAATAAAATTTTATTTTAAGAACTTACGAATAAAAATTCTTTAAAACCTTTAAACCTTTTTAATTGGACAAATTAAAAAAAAATAAAATATTGTGGTTTTTTTAAGTAAAAATCAAAAGTTTTTTTTTAATTACTATTTTTAAGAAATATTAAAAAAGTTACACAAAAATTCCAACTAAAATTTAAATTTAATTTAAAACGAGAAAAAAATAGAGTTGACCTTGTCAACTCTGTGATACCCGTACGAATTTGTTATCCTATGTGCGAATAACTAATGTGCCATAACTAACTATGGGGCAGACTATGACTTTAAGTTGCCGTATTACCATATTAATTTATGCAAAATTTCAGTACTATGTGTTTTTCCAAATTCCGGTTGTACCAAACTACTATTGAAGTTATATGGCAGCTACGAGAAAAAGCTAAGAAATTTTAGCGAATTTTATCAAGCACATCGGCCCTACTAATATATTAACTTGTGTGAAATCTCAATATCACAGCTCTTATAGTTTCTGAGATATAGCCAAATAACTTTTCAAGTTGTATGGCAGGTACCAGAAGGAGCCAAATAATTTCAACGACTTTTATGAGACACATTGGCCCTACCAATATATTCGTTTGTGTGAAATTTCAATACCATAGCTTTTATAGTTTCTGAGATATAGCCAAATAAATTTTGAAGTTGTATGGCAGCTACCCGAACCGGTACCCCGATCACGTCCAATTTAAATAGGGTTCTGGCAATTACTACAATAAATCATCTGTGAAAATTTGGTGAACTTGGCTCAATTAACTTTTGAGTTATCGTTCGGACGGACGGACGGACGGACGGACGGACAGACAAAGCTAAATCAACTCAGAATTTGACGCTGATCAAAAACATACACTTGAGTCTATATCTAACACCGTTATTTCTTAGCGTTACAAACGGTAAGGCAAATTTAGTATACCCTTCGAACATACGTTCGTACGGGTATAAAAACAAAATGAAATTTTAAAACTCAATGTTGTCAAACAGGACAATTAGTATCTTAATGCACCGTATGGCATTTAATTGAAAATTAAGAAATAAGTGTCGTCATTGAAGACTGTAATTCAAGACAATTGAAAAATTTCTTAAGAAATCTTCATCAATTAGAACTAAAAAATATCAGAATTTTTTATTTGTCCTTACACGTTAGACTGTAAATTATTAAAATTTAGTGATTTTAAACTTGAATTTGCATAATTTACGAAAAAAACTTGACAAAGAAGTGGTTTCGAGGCTCAGGTTTGGATCGGGTCGAGAAAATTTTAGAAAAATATTTAATAAAACCCAATTACAATGTGAAAAGCTCATAAATTTTCATTTACTCAAAAATTATGTATATCATGCCATTCATATTGTAAACTTCCCATTCATAAGATGTGCAAAACGATCTTTAACTAAAATTTAGCATTTTCTTTTTTTGAAGTTCTTCTTAAGCACTTAAATAAATTACCATCACAAAATAGGAATTAACATTTTTACAAATATTGTATAGATATTTAATATCCGAAGCCCTTACATAAAAATCAATTAATCATGATTATTTCAATTGACAAATTATTTTCAAATACAAAAAAAAAACAAAGAATTTCTCCTCTTCCATATAATAGGCATAAGTATAGTATATTTCTCGAATTACGAATAAATTCTCGAATATTACGAATTCCAAAAGAAAATTTTATCATCAAAAGAAATATCTTTTTTTTTCATCTTAATTGGTAACCACTTACTTTTACCACTTTATACTGTAATAAATAACAAGAATATAAAAATCAAATATATTACAATTCATTCTAAATTAATATATTTGCGCATTATGTACAAGTACATGTATACGGTAGAGTATCCTTTTATTTCCAGTAATCCGGAATATTATTATTTCCTCTCAAGTTTTGTTCTTTTTTTCTTTTTTCATTTAGTTCTCGTATACGTTTTCTTACATGAAATTAAATGTGAAATCCTTGATGATAATTCAATATTCTTCAACTTAATCTGTCACAACAGAAATGAAATTTTCTTTATTATTATAATTTTCACATTATTATGCTTAATATAACATGTATTGTATATATAATTAATATTTATATGCTAGTATATTCAATCTTATATTCATATAGCCTTAATTTAATCTCAATGTATACACACAAGTTTCTGAAATAATAAAATCTCATTTCTGTAATCAATTGTTATTTCTCATTATTTTAATACCTTTAATTTTTATATATGTCTACCGATAATTTGAGCTCCAAAAGAAAAAATTAAAACCAGATCGAATGAAAAAATTTTATAATGCTAGAACTACAGCTCAGATTTTTAAAATTATTTGTTTATTTTACGTCAGAGTGCACTTTGAAAATAAAAACAAATCAAATATTCGAATATGTCCAAAGCAATTCACAGAGCCTTTCTTATTCATTTTCAATCCATTAAAATATTCTTATAGCTAAAATTACAATACATCATTTCTTTTAAATACAAACAGATCAAAGTCCCAGTAGCAGAGCACCTATAAATTAAATATATTTCCAAAAACAACAATCGAAAATTTTTTAAAAACGAACCTGAAATTTATTCAATTTATTATTTCAATAGATCAGGAACAAATTTCAAAATTTAAAATGACATTTTTACTTCAATATACGCACACATTTAGCCACCACGCTCCCCCCTCCCCCTATAATATGTAAATAGGTATCTGCATATTATTCATATAAATACTTGGAATATTAAATCTTAATATTAAAGTATATAAAAAAAAAGGGAAAAATGAAAAAAATTATAACAAAATAAAAGAAAAAAAAACTACTAAAGATTATTTATCATTATCCTTTTTTTTCGTCCTTTTTCAGTTAATGCACAAAATTATTAATGTCTTATATATAGAAATGACTGTTTATAATTTCGCTATTTTTTTTTTTTGTATTTTCTATTTTCTATTTTTCCTTTTTCCTTATTCTATTTCCAATTTATACTAAACTACCAATATATGTATTTGTATGTAGGTATGCATGAATGTACAAGACAATTCGTCGTCGTCATTCCTAAGACACAAAAAAAAAAATTAAATTTGACAAAGCAGAAATTGTTTTTGACATAAAAAAGTTTATTTTTCGTGCCATTGAAAATGAATGATGAACTGTTAGAAAGGATATATACAGTCGTTTTCATAGCTGATATTATAATTTATGTATATTTTTTTATATATATACATATACGAACTATACATACGCACGCATACATATTAAATTTATTATTTTTATAAAAGAAAACAAAAAAAAATATTTTTCTCATTTTCTCATCTCTCATCTCACAAAATAAAAGAAGTTTTTTTTTTTTTTTGTTAAATAATTTTGCATTCTCTTTCTCTTTTCCTATTTCATCTCATACTTCTCTTTTGTATTTTAATTTATATGCTATATGCGAATATGAGTACACAGTCGATTCTAAATTTAAATATTAAAGATTTAAATTTAGAGAAGCTTTTTTGTATTTGTTGAAAATTAAGTTTTTTTTTTTGATATGTTGATTTTTGAGATTAATAAGAGAAATAACAAAAACTTATCATTTTAGTTAAGACAACAACCAAATTCACTATGAACAATCGAATTCTATAGTACATTTATCATATATTCGCTAAACATTCAGATAACAGATCGTTTATATTTAACCTCAATACCTTTGCGTTCAAATATTTCAGGTGATACAATTGGGATAAGAAAAAGTCTTAAATATAAGAAGTTGTCGAATTTCCGCATATTGACATGACTGACAATTATCCCTTCACATCCAGGCCGCTGACAGCTTTTAATTACAATGCCGCTAGGATAAAAAGTTCTACTATTTTTATACTCTCTTTCTCTTCTAACGAAAGTCACATTCGTAATCGTAGAAAATTCACCCCGAATTTTTTTCCTTAGCTTTCTGAGATCTTTCCTCAGTTTGTAGTGTTATAATATTAATTTTTTCGTTTACTGTTCAATTCAATTTTTATTTTTTAATATTTTAGCATTTTCGTGACTTTATTTTTTCTATGATTATTGCGAAATTAAGCAAAAATGAATTTTATTTCTTTCCTGTTTTTCGTTTTTTTTCTCCTGTTCTTTTTGTATTTTTATTATAAATGTGATAAATAATATAATTAGTTAATTTTACTTTACTTTTGCTATTATTATTATTATTGTTTGTGTTTTTGCTGCGATGACTATGACATTTGTGAATATTGTTACATTGTAATTTCTGAATATTATAAAAAATCATACAACTCTATATTATTCTTGAATATTTTTAACAAAATTTATTATTAGTTTATTTATTTTTTTATTTAATTTTAATGATATTCTCTTAATATATTTCTTTTTTTTGGAATTGTGGAGTATTTTTTCTTTTTTTTTAATAATTATATACCGGGTAATAAAATGAAAAATATATTTATAGAAGAAAGGATGATTGTAATTATTACGTTATAAAAAATAAATAAAAAATCTTCTTTGTCAAATGGAATCTTAAAAAAAAAAAATTCTAGAAGTATTTGGTTATTCAATATGAAAATCTGTGCATTAATTCAAAGTTCTTACAATAAATACTAAATAAGTAAAAAAATTCCTTGTAAATAAGCGAAAATGTATAATACGCCCATAGAAAAGGTACTCAGCTTTACTGTAGGCTTACTATATTTACAATTCTAGACTGGTCCGAGATTGCAAGATAACGATAATTGATAACGAAGATAACGAAAATTGATTCAATTTGATTCCGGGACACACTGAGAGCGACACTTTAAGTCATACCTGAAAAATGTATTTACAGATGCCCCTTAGTCAGTTAGAGTGTTGCGAAGCAATGTGACAATATGCAGGTGAAACCAACAGCAGGTGGGAAAATGGAACGACATCATGTCTGGCGGGGCCAGATCGAAATAATTGTAGGGATTATAACAGGGTATTTGATAGCATGTCAAGAGAACTTTTTGTGAACGTTCAACATTCCCGCCGAAGAAAATCTGAGACTGTGACACATTTATGCTATAATAATGTCCATTTTTGCTAAAGACAGGACAGAGATTCTTTGAATCGCCTTTTTGCGAGTTACAGTCCTAAGAATTCTAATGTCGACTGGTTTATAAATACCTCGGGCTGAGTTTTGTAAAAGATGAAACATGGAGATCCAGCGGTGTCACAATGAACCGCTATATCTGTAGCTCATTGTAGCCGTGTCAACCTTTAACATTCAATTCGGAAATTATCCTACTTAAAATAACTTGATATTTCAATTGAAAATCCCAAAGATTAAGTCATTTTAACTAAAATTTCAAGAAATTCTTATCAAAATATTTTATATTAAATATCATGACAGTCAACATTGATCTATAAATTGTAACCCAAAATACATTTTTTTTCATGTAACAATAAAATTAATGTAAAAAAACAAAAATAATTTAAAATCAAAATTCGAAAAAAAGGAAGCCAATTTCGTTATTCTATCATAGTATTTCAGTTTTGAAAAGAGATTAAAATTTTCAACAATAAGGCAATTAGACTGGAAATATTTCCACATTTTAACCATTACTATATATTTTATATTATATTTATGTTTGTGTAAATCTATATATAAGTACCGCAATAGTCAAATTCAAATCAGAAAAGTTTGGATTTTTTATTTTTTTAGAAAAAAATTTAATAGTATTTTTTCATCAATTTTTGAAATACGCTTTTCCTCAAAGATAACAAAAATCCTTTAAAAAGGATCAAATTTCTTTTTTGATTACTTTCTTTACGTTTTGGTTGTTACATTGTGAAAAAAACAACAACAATAAAAAAAATAAAAGTGTAGTGAAGAATAGACGAAATTTAAGAAAAAATTAAATTAAAATTTTGAAATATAAAAGATAAAAAAGAAATTTTAACAATTAATCCTAGAAAAGAGAGGCAAAAAAAAAATTTATTTTTAATTTCAATTTTTGCTTTTCCAAAACTTTTCTCTTCTTCAAAACTTAGAATTCATATAAGACTGACTTCAAATCCTTTTATCTCATTGAAAAACGAAAAAAATTTCGTATTAATTTAAGGACTTCAAAATTTTCATTTTAAACAGTTTTTCACTCATTTCCACCGTATACACACACTCTACTTTTTAAAATCCTGTTTAACAAAAAAAAAAACCTAAATTTATTTTAAGGCACTACAAAAATTTTTTTCTTTTTCATTTTTGCTTATTTTTGAATTCTACTTTTTTTTGCTCATTTTTGCTAATGATTGCATTTTTCAATTCCGACTGTATAAATATCCTTTTCTTTTGCTACTTTTTTGTTGTTTTTGTTAAAATAAATATAAAAAAATAAGAAAGAGAAAACAAAGAATTGAAAAATGATTCGTATACGCTTCAGAGCGCAAAAAAGACATAAACCATTAATTAAGAGCATTAAAACAATTGTACATAAATACAAGTATATAATATATCTTTGCTCTTTTCTCTCAAATATACAAGAATAAATATACAGGAATATAATATAGAAAAAAAATTTCGCTCTTCTATTGTATTTTAAGAGTTAATAATATCAATAATAATTAAACTTGTGACATTCCATTTGAAATGTTAATTTTTTTTTTCATATTTAAATACCATAAATTACAAAAAAAAAAAAAACAACAGGAACTTTGGAAATTGTTTATATAATTTGGAGGCAAATGATTTTGCATTTTTATTCAAGCAAAAATTTAAACTTGTCATAAAAAAAGGAAATTTATTATGCTTAAGCTGTCATTATGAGTTATTGTCAAAATCTCTCTTATTTAATAAAATTTTCTATTTTCTCTCTTTAGCAAATAATTATGTATTAAAAAAAAAGTTTTGTTTAAGAAAGTGTTTCTTATAGTTAATCATATTAATAATTTAGAGAGATTTTTAAAGGAGACTTTTGAGGGCTATAAATGAAGTATTCAGGCTAAATACACTGAACCTATTGAAAACGCTCGCATAACAGTAAATATAACAAAACGGAGATGACGGTAACACAAAATCCTCCTTACATTTCAATTTCGAATTTATAAAATTCTTATATATGTCAATATTGTTCTAAACCTACAACATAAGCCTGCAATACATTAATTTTTTGAAAAAAATATTTTACTCAAATTCAATTTACGTTTACGTAGTGAATCAGTCATTAAATTTTCTTGTACCATTAATAATTCTGACAATTACGGAAACAAAAATAAAATTATTAATAGAAAATAAACTAGAAAATTTGTCGTTCTCGATTTTAGAAACAATTTTCCTTATTTAAATTCAAAGTTCCCCATATTATATGCAAGTAGTATAGTTGTTGTTCTACTTTAATTTAAAGTAGACCGACAACAATTTAAATACATACATACATACATACATAAATACAGATGATTACAAAATGATAAAATTTAAAAATATTTCTAAGAATTTTTTTTAAAAAAAGAGATCACTAGGAAGGTATGCTTACAATGTTAAATTTTTAAAATATTCGACAAAAAAAAAAAAAATTTTTAATTGGCCAATTATTAAAAGATGTAATATAAATATAGCATTCCTCCTGTTCTACTTGAATATGTACAAATAATTTTTGCCATGGATACATCCACATATACGAGTACCTTTATCTATATAATTATATTGTTATATGAAAATAAATGAAAAATTAACAGAGAAAATTTAATTTTAAAATTTAAATCTGGAAAATATTAAATGATAGCAAAATTTAAAAATAGTGGCAGAGAAAAAATTTTCGTAAAATTTTTAAAAATTTTACATTATTTTGTAATTTTTATAATTTTAAATAGCAATTATCACTGGAAATGGTACGAATTTTTTCAAAGTTCTTTAAAACTGTTATACAAAATTCTGTCAATTAAATATAAAAACTGTTATAAAAAAAACTCTGGCAATTAAACACTAAAACTGTTATACAATAACTGTTATACAAAAACTGTTATACAAAAACTGTTATGCAAAAATAAACAAATTTAAAATATTCAACTTTTTGGTCTGTAAAGACTTTATTTTCTGAATGACAATCTATTTTAATAAATTTTCAGTAATGTAGGAATGTATTCAAATAAAATGAGAACAAAAAAGAATTTTAATTTGACAAATCTTATCATCCAATCTAAAATATAAAAGAAAATAATGAATATTTTTTAATTTTTCTTATTAAATACAAAAACCTATATTAAAATTTTAATTTATTTCATAATTATCAATTATATTAAATAATCATATTTAATTATACTTATGGTCTTAAATGACATTTTATGAAATAACAATGTCTGCTTTAGACATGATATTATAATATTTAAGTTAACTTTGCAATTAATTCACGTTCTCACATACACATACATACAAAGTAAACTATAAATAATATTCTAATTTTTTTTAAAGCATTGGCAGTCTTTTGTATAGTTACCCAATTTCAACTTCCATCTTTGAAAATAATTCAACTAAAAATATGAGTTTTTTCATTTAATATTGTGGAGTCGTTTATTTTTTGTATTTTCCAAGAAAATTATACAATTATGAAATCCTACATTATTTTCATAATGAAAATTTATACAGTGAAGCCTGTCTAAGTTGATCATTGGTGGTCCCTGATCAACAAAGACAGATAATTCATATGAATTATTTAAGGAAATATTTTCGTGCCAACAAATTTCGGTCAACTTAGGCTTATAGTGGATTTAGAATAGTGTTCAACTTGGGCTACGTTTGACTGTATATTTAAATATACAAAATAATAATGATTATAATTTGTAATTCAAAGATATTTTGCCATTGTCTTATCTTTCTCTTTTATATTTTATATAATAGACATACTTACGTTATTTACGTAGATATTTACAAAAGTAATTCATTTTAAATTATATACAGAAAGAAATATTATTATGACTGTGTTGCTATTTTTATCATTCAAATATTACTGAAAATACTTTCATTTCTTATTTTATGTTTCTCAAAATTTATTTGACTGCGATGTATACAAGTTTAAAGTATACCAGATTTTTATATGAAATTTTGTACAAAGAGTTTGTGTTATGTGAATTAAAAAAGTACCCAGGTGGTCGATAAATTTATAAATTCCACGACAAGGATCAAACAAAAAAATGATTTTTTTTTTGGTATTTCTTTTGTTTCTTATACAAATATTAAACGAAAAAATAATTACTAGATTAATCACTATAAATATTGCTCAGATTATTTTCTTATCTCCCAAATTATCTTAAATGTGAAGATTTTATTTAAAAATGAGATTAATTAAATAATTCTGACCGGCACTATATGTTTTCGTTGTATATAAAATGTAATGACGGAAAATAATATTCTGTCAAATATAATCACGCTAATATTTCTCATACCATATATGCATCATAGGAAAGCATTTCAAGCCAGAGCTTTAACTCTTAACCGAATGAGAATCTGTCCCAGTTAAAGGTTTTTTTCTTAATTATTTTAGTAAAAATTCAATAAATTTTAATTAGTCGAAGCTAAATCGAGGAAACATTAGCTCTGCTTTATGTTGAAGCTGTTTGATATCATATTAAAAGTTTGAACTTAAATTTTTTGAAAAAATTGTTGTTTTTTATATTTTTGCCTGCTATATTTGGATTATGCGGCACAGGGATAAAATTTTTGAAAGAATATATTAGTAAAGCTATTAAGAGCTCAAAGCTGTTTAAACTTCTTAAAAATAAAAAGTTAAACACGACGGCTAAGGGAATTTAGATTAAACTTAAAATTCCATTTTCCTTCAAAAATTCATAATTTTTTTAATAATTTCGCTCATAACTTCCGAAATAATTGAAATATAATTATCAAATTTTGCTAAAGGGTAGAGTAAATTATGAATAATTCAAATTTTCAATAAACCTGAAATACACAAAATTTAACTTAAACGGTTTTCGCTCACAGCTACAAAAATTATAGGAAAACTAACTTATTTTATTCAACACTTACTAAATCTAATAAATTTAATATTTATTGTTGAAAAAAAGCTTATATAATTCCTTTATTTAGAAAATTTTAATAATATTCAAATAATTCAATTTATTAATATTATTTTTTTTCTCATAAACACCATTTTAATAAAATAGAATTTAATTCGAACAGAAAAAAAATGTAATATTAAAAAATTCTTATATAAATTTTATTCAATATTTGAATAACAAAAGGCTTCCTATGTAAAAGAACGTATGTTAATCAGAAGAATTTTCGCTTTTTTCTATTTAAATATTATTGATACAATATGAAATTATTACCAATCGTATACAACAAAAAAAAAATATTTGAATATTTTTTTATAATAATTAAAAATTAAATTTTATTAAAAAAATGTCGGAAAAATTTCATTTTAATTCAACAAAAACATGAAACTATTCTACATATTTCTAAATAACACTGATGTGTTATATAGTATAACCATTAGAATTAAACCAAACAAATATAGGTATATTGTATACATATATTATTATAGAACTACCTCATATTATATTAGATCTATAGATCTTCGTCTGTTAAAAAGGAAAAATTGTTCCAGAATTTACCTTCTTACTCCAAAAAAAGTTTTTAAACAAATTACAAGCTTTCTGTCGAAATACGAATCAAAGTTTACATACGGCCAAGGCACCACTATACTCCCCTAGCATGTGTCAATTCATCACTTTTCAAGAGCATTCTATATATTGTGTGTAAATAATTATTAGTGTTAGAATTTAATCAAAAAATTTACTGAAATATAATTTATTCTATATATTGCAAGAATTTATTGAATTTGGTATACAATAAAAAAGTAATAATTTAATCAAATAATAAATTTGAAAAATTAATAAGAGGGGCCGGTAATTTAATAGAAATCATAATTTCCAAAGCTTCTCTTCTGATTCTCCACTTTTGTATGTGCTTAGACTACCCTTTATTAAAAATTTTTGTTAGTTTGAATAATAATATAAAAATTACATGTCCTTTGTTTCTGCCGAATGTACTCTTGTTTAGAGTAGGTATTGTTAAAAAAGCGGAACTTCTCTACAGGGAATTTAAGTAAGTTATTGTTATTATAGAAAAATGAATAGTCAAGAGTGACATTTTTGTTAATTATAAATTTTGTATTGGACCCTGGACAATCTTATTTACGGACGATAATTCAATATTAAATAAAATTTTTATTGTAATTACTATTTAATGTATTATTAAATTCACGTTTCATTACAATTTCTGGTTTATATATAAAATATTTAAACTTAATTACAAATACAATAATTCTGTATACCAAAATTTTTAATCTTGTATACATATAAGAATAATATGAAATTCCCTTATAAAAATAATAATAATAAAAATATCAATTAATTTTTCAGATCATTAAATTTTAACTATAAATGACAATAGCATATACATATATTTTGAAAATTATAGCAATAATATATTAATCATAATATTATATTTTCCAGGACATTACACACATTATAAATATTAATTTTTTTTATTAAATTAATGACCTTCATCTTAATTGTCCTTAATAATTTTTCTTTAATATTTTTTTCTATATTGAATATTAAATTTTTACTTTAATTTTAAGTCTATAAAATGCAATTTGATAATTTTCTTATTACAAAACTGTTATACACTAAAATGCTTCTTACATTTGCATATTTTATTTCAATTTTTTATTTCAATTTAATTCCTAGACGTTTATAAAACTTTTACAAAATATTTTCAAAAAAATTGATTTTACATATTAAAAATATGAAAATGAAAAAAATTTCTTTTTTGTATAAAAATAAATTGAGATAAAATTGAAGAAAATTTTCATAAATTTTAAATGTAATTTTGTAAAAATCGAAAAAAATAATCATAAAAAAAATTTAATATTTAAATTATATATAGTAAGTAGTACTGCTTATGGAGAAAATTTAAAATTTATTAAAGAAATGAAAATGTTATTCCTTTTCCTTATGAATATTTAAAGAATGCTCGCTCTGCTTTTGCAATGATATTAATGTGATGACGTGTAAAATTATGCAATAAAATTCTTGTATAATAATGTGATAATTATTTTGTACTTTTAATAACAGAATTGATGAAATTTTCATTGAATTCCTGCTTTTATTTGCATATAGTATAAGTAGATCTTTATGGATTCCGCTTATTAAATTAATTCAATCTATTATATAATAAGTAAAATTAACGAAATTAAATTAAAAATTTCTTTAGGGAAAAAATTCATAAGCCTCAATAATTGATAAATTGAAATTTGGTCAAATCAAATCTTTGTTGTAATACGCTGGCACATTACGTACTACTGTAATAATATACGTTCTACTATTATAACAGTGTTGATTTTTTTCAACACAAACGCAACATTAATAACAACACTGATAAAACACAATTGCTGTATATAATATTGCTATAATAACAATAATTTATTCTCTTCTTTTTCTCTTTAATCAAACAAAAACAGCCCATCTGCTTATTTATTATAAATTATTTGTGTATTCATGGGTATTCTACCGAAACTAGATCATGATTGAAATTGAGTTTTTATTTGTTTTAAAAATTACAAAGATATATTTACATTTTACATTTTCTTTAAATTTCCTTTATATACAAATCTATATACACATATATTTTTAAAAATTATTAAATATTATAGAAATGAATTTAAGCACATTCTACTATAGGGTAACAAAAACAAATTGTGATAGAACATTTAAAATGAATTTTTAATTTTATAAATTTCTACTTTACAACTTTTATTATTTGAAAAATTTCGTTCAAATTCTTCGGCAACGGCGCAAAATGTTCGAGCTTCCAATTTAGAAATTTAAATAAAAATTTCTAGAAATTCGAAAATATTTTGGCTATACAAATTTTCTTTATTAATTTTTCATTGACAAAATGTTAAAATTACAAACTCGACTCCAGCACCATTTGAAATCTAAGGAACACTGTAGGAGTCGCAACACCTTTGATCCTCTAATAAGTGTTCATAGTTGCTTAATTTTTGTGGTTTGTATTGAAAGCAAACAACCCCCCTTTAATTGCAATAAAAAATATTTAATTTTCCCTTTTGTTTTTTTCCTCATTAAAATAATAGAAACCATAAACAGAATCAAAAAAAAAAGATTGTTATTTTTCCATTTCACTTCCTCTTTTTTTTGTTTCATTTTTTGTTGTTTTTTTTTTTTTTTTGTATTTTACTTTACATATGTAAAATTGCAATTAAGTATGAAAGTTTTCATAATAAAAAACGGAAGAGAATAATTTTTGTGTGTGTGTGTACACTTTTTGCTTTCCTGATATTTTAATATTAACACCCGGTTTACAATCACTGAAAATTTATTATTTAAATTTCATTATGCTTATATTTATGGCAATCTGTTCACTTTTTTTATAAGAAGTTAAAGGCTCTTGAAAAAAGTTCAAATGACACATGAAATTGAATATTTGAATTTGGATTAAAAAAGTTTTAGGTTTTCCATTATTTTTATGTTATATTGAGAGAATAATGCTAATTCAAGGAAATTTTTCTTTACTAAATGGATCAAGCAATTCTTCACATTTTTATATTTTCATATTTATTTTGAATAAAACTCTTAATTACAAGGTCTTTCAAGTCAGATTATTAGTATATTTTCTCACTGCTCTTTGAAGTGAGAAATACGGTAAAAATTCTACATGATTCCATGCTACATTTAGCTACACCAATTAACTATAAATTTAATGATCTTTTTCTTACAGTTCATATATAATGGTGAAAAATTTTTGAAAAAGACAAAGAAAACAAAAAAAAATAAATAAATTATATAATAATTTATTTTACATTATTGTTGTTGTTTTCATTTTTCCTTTTATTAACTTTATTGTTTTTCATACTCTTTAGAACTCTAAATAATAATCATTAAATGTTTATATTATACATGAAAGTAAAATTTTAAATTATGTTTGTAATTTTAGGCCCCCCACCTAAATAAAAAACAAATCATAGAAGAAAATTTCAAAAAAGAAAAAAAATTAAAGAAACACAAGAAAAACAAAATAAAAAACAGGAAAATTATTGTTATTATTTTTCATTATGTTTTTCTTTTTTCATTCATTTACCACCATCACATTTTCTAATTTAAAAGCACTTTCTTGTCCTTCAATTCCTAAATTAACATCTATATAAAAAACCACTTTATACTTACATATATATAGAGATCTATATATGTACACAATTATAATATAAAAGATGTATGCAAATTCATATTTTATATATATATATATATATATATATATACATTATAAAAGGATGTTATTAATTTGTACTTTTAGATGATAGGCTCATTTGTTTCTTTCTTTCATTCGTCGAATTTTTTTTTTGTGTGTTTTTTCATGTACTTTTGTAGCCTGTAGGGGAGAAATTTTAACATCAGATGTAAATTTTCTCATAAAATATTGGCGTTGTTTTAATAATTACAAAGAAATAAAACAAGAAATTTTTACATTGTACATATATATATATATATATATAATGTCACATATATATATATTATATATATATATTGTATAATAAGCATATTATATTTTAATTGTGAACAAAATATTATTGAAAATTTCCCTTTTTATTTTTGGGGTAAAATAATTGGGTTCCTTTAGGATCTTCTGGTGAAAAAAAAAATTTAATTAAAGGTTAGGTTTAAAGATAAATAAAAATGAGATTAATTTTATACACAACACTGAATTATATAAATACGAATAGGTCCTTTTTATGAGTTTTGCAAGAAAAAAAAAATTTTGGGGAGGAAAAATTGTACTTGAGTCCTAATTAACGTTACTGAAAGCAAAGGAAAATTATAAAGGTATTTATAATCATAAATCCCCCAAAATTGAGTAATCATAATTATCCTAAAAGTATGCAATCATAAACTTCTTTAAGTATATGAGTATCCTAAGAGGATGAAATAACTATATCGCCTAAAAATATGCAATGATAAATTTTATTTTAAATCTGCAGCCAGAAACATTTTATAAGGATGCGTTTATAAATCCCCTAAAAGTATGCAATTTTTTTTTTTTTTAATTTTTTTTAAATAAATTTTATAAATTTAAAAACCGTAAAATTTTCATTTAAATAATTTTTGAATAATTATTTTAAATATTTAATTATTAATAAAATATTTTCTTTATCAGGGTTAATTTTTATCAAAAAAATTTCAATATTAAAACTAAAATTCTAAATAATTTTCTCACTTCATTTTCTTAATTAAATTGGAAAGAGTTTTGTTTGCCCTTAAGAATTAAGTAAATAAAAGAAGAATAAAACTTTAACTTTTTTGACATTTAAATTGATTTTTTTCTTTCATTATTATTTTTCATTTTTTGCTTCAAAACAAATTCAATTTTACCTGTTATCGTCCTTTATCTGCTAAGAAAAACAAAATTTTTTAAATGAATGACATCTTCTATTTGCTTCTTTTTTTTTCTGTTTTTGTTTAAAACTAATTATTTCTAAATTATTATTAAAAATATTTGATTATTTATTTAAAAAATATTTTAAGATACAGCACGAAATTTTAAAATATCAATAAATTTTTTCATAGTGTTAAGAGAAAAAGCTGAGAGATTTTTTTACAAAAAATGTAACATGGACAACGGTACTAAATTATCCTGAATTTTAATTAAATAAATGTTATTATACAAAAATAATCTGCTTCAAATTTTCAAATTTTTCAGAAAACTGGATTCATGTTTTTTTTTTCTTAAAATAATGAAAATTACCCAAAAATTTTCTAAATAAATTTATTCAAATACATACCTTTAACATTTTTGTTTTTTGCAAACCATTAACATTTAATAAACTCATTGATCGAATATTGTCCTCCTAATAAATAAATTTTTAATACATATACAAGTATATATATATAAATTTTAAATCGAATTTTAATATTTTAGTTGTAATTTATTCTATATTATAAACATATTTACAAGGCATTAACTTCATATAACAACTAATCTTGTATACAAAATTTCAATAATAACATAAAATAAATCAATTAATTATATTTATACACTAACAATTTATGCACTATATTAACTTTATAACACTCTCCCATACGCATTCGTTAAGAGAAGCAAACTATTTTGCATATTAATTGACCTATAATAATTTTTGAACAAGAAAATAAACCACATATTAATTTTATACACATGTTTTTTACTGTACTACCACCACCACTACTACACAATTTAAGCAGAACAACATATTATGTAGATTAGTATACGCATTGATACAAGTATCCTATTGAAAATTTGTTTTAAATTTTAATTTTTTGTCTATACAGTAATAATTTTAAAATGTGGCGTTCATAATTCGTTGTGCTATGCATAGCATATAAGAATTCATAAAATTAAATTTTCTGTCATATACATAATTAAAAATATTCGTATAATACTTATGAGCTTCTTAATTATCGATAATATTTCTATTTAAGATTATTAAAGAAAAATTGCAATATTTTAATATATTCGATAACATGAACAGTTTAATAATTATTTTCATAATTTTATGCTGAAATAACGACGAATCTCTCATATTAAAATGAGAATACGAAAAATTAATTAGCAAAAAATCATTCGTTGTAGACGTAACTCGGAGAATTTCAAAAATATCCCTTTCTTGTTATACAATCAAAATTTCCAATTAATTAAACAAAAAAAAATTTTAGTTGACAATCGTGATTATAATATAACACTTGCAAATACGCCATTTTCACAGAAGAGAAATTGTAACTATTACAAAAAAAATAATTTAAACACAATATAAAAATTCATAATTAATCACTATAATATAAATTACAATAATTATATACAAAGTTAATTATAAAATATATTCAAGGTTTTATTTAATAATATTTCATTTTTGACATTCATTATATTTTTCTTTATCGTATAATAAAATTCTTATTTACCTTACTAATTTCTTAACATTCTTTAATTTATTCAAAATATTAATAGTTATACACTATAGGTCATTTTAATCTTCATTCATTATTTATATGTGTGTACATGTATAACATTTTGTTTTTATTTTTTGTTATTTTATTAATCAGTTTGAATTAATGTACTAATTAAAAATCTGACAAAAATTTTTTAAATGATTTTCTCTAATTTATTTGTGATAAAAGTGAAGGTTAAAATAAATAATTAACTAAGATATTTTGTAAACACAACATTTATTATAAAAGATTGTATTCTGTATAATAACATTAAAATCTGTTATATTCAAAAGAATTATTTTATAGCTGAAAAATAAAATTTATTCTATATAAATTACCAGATTTATTTCTTGTATATTCTAAACATGGTGAATTTTATGGGTGTACGACATAGAATGGTAATGTAATTTAAAAGGAATAATTGATTTAATTAAAAATTTCATTAATATTTAATTAAAACAAGTATACGTGGTTATAATGTCAATAATTGCAATGAAATTTAAAATTGTAATAGAATTTGCATAAAATATTAATTACTTTGTGTTACAAAATAATGTTAATAATTAAATAGTTTAGGATTTTTATAATTACTGGAATAAATTAGTATAAGAATAATTTTAAATAAATTTCAAAACTGTTCAATTAATTGCTTTCAATGTTTAATTTAAATAAATAATTATATTTCTATCGAAAATCGTGTTGAATTATTAATATTGTAATGTAATTTGAATTCTATTATAGGCAAGGTATTGGCACCAAATATTTTCCATACATTTTGTTTTGATAGAAATTCCCGAATCAAACAAAAATTCATTAGAATCAAACAGATTGTATGAAAAATGTTTGATAGTTCAAAATCACTGACTAACTGCATATTATAATATTCAACAACATAGTATATTATTCATATACATATAAGATTATTACATCTTATTGTGTATATTACTATATACATATATAATTTAATATTAGCATAATTAACCATAAAATTAATTACTCATACAATGTAAATTCAAGTATTATATGTACGAGGACGAGTACTTTTATACCAAAAATGACTTCAAAACTTTTAATTAAAATTCATAAAATTGATTTCCTATACAAAATCTATATATGTAAATCTTAAATCTAAACTTAACTAAATGTACAATATATTATAGTAATAATTACAGGTTTAAAATAAAGAAAGTATTTCATATAGCAAAAGTACCCCTAAAAATAGGCAATTTTCCAAAAAAAATTACCCTCCTTAACAATTAATTATGTATGACCATATGCTGCAACCATTTACATTTTTTTAATTAAAAATTCAAAGTATTAAAAAATTTTTCTATTTTTTAAAAATTACAACACCCTAAAATGTTCATTTTCTAAAAATTTTCTAATAAACCAACACACATATTTTTTTTCAATACAAGTAATTTTTACTCTTAAAATTTAATATTTCCTCTAATGGATACAACAAGAAGAAAGAAAAATAAATAAATAAATCAACTAAATTAATGAAGAACGAACGCTTTTATTTCAATTTTTCATTTCATTTTTTTTTTCTTCAATATTTTTTCTTTAAAAGTGATTAATATCCTGACTAAAACCATAAAACGATTAAAGGTAAAAAAAAACAGAAAAAATAAAAAGGATTATGTCAGATAGAACATGTCTATGTCATCTCATCAAATGAGAATTGAATTCATTTTAATCTATAAATATCCTTTATATACAATGAGAATGCTTCATTGAACATGAAAAAATCCTTAAAATTAAGTACCTACATAGAATTTTCATCTAATGTACCAGTATAAAAGTATATGAAATAATGTTGTATATACACATATATTACTGGTATATATATATATATATATACTCTAAAATATTTTGTATATGTATGACATTTATGCCATATTGGAAAAAAACAATTTGTAATATATTTCATTAAAATACCTTAAAGATATTTTATCAGGACAAATAAAAATATATTTCTAAATAACTATCGTGTAGAAATATGTGTAAAAATATTTATGTATAAAAGTATATATCAAGTATATAATATGTATAATATAAATGAGCAATGATAAAGTCCTAAATAGCGTTTTGATTCTTGCGTTCTTCCTTTCTTCTACAATATTAATTTTTTACTTTTTTTTTCTCTACTATATCAAGGATACAAATTAATTGCTTTCGTTTTTTTTTTCCAAATTCCTGTATATAACATCGCATTCAATATCACAGTAAATCAAATTGATATAATGATTTTCTTCTATAGATATATATGTATACATATATATATATATTGACTTTTTGCGTATATATGTGTTCATACATACCAAAATTTAACACATAAAAAAAAATTATTAAAATCCTAATAGACCATCCACAACATATAGTTTTATTCAACCACATTACATGTAACATTTTCATCGTATAAAAACCGTATAACAAAATATCTTGTAATTTTGAGAAATATGTTACATCCATTGCGTTATACATATATTTAATTGTTATATAATATTGATTGTATTGACTATGTAAGTTAATCTAACTCAGTTAATCGAACCGTTAGTTAGATTTTTAAATAAAAAGATTTAAAATTTTTTTCTTAAAAAATTCAGCTTTATTGTTTGACTTTCAGAATAATAATGATTTACAAAATTTCAAATATTTTCTGATTTGAAAAAGAATGAAAACCTCGCTTGCATTATGTTTCCGTTTTGTTTACGCGTGATGCCTTATCAGCAATTATAAAAATTTAAAGAAATTAATTTTGTTACAATGTGGCAAACAAATAATGTGCATTGCGTAATTGTAATTTAAGATTTTTGTTATTTTATGGAAAACGTTTATTTTTAAGCTGATAGTGTTGATTTTGTTTATTTCGAAATATTCATTGTGGATATGTTTACATTTGATTAATTAGAAGAAATGCATTTTGAAGTGGGTACTTGAGAAATGCGTGTTGAAGTTTGTATTGGTTGTTAACTCCTCCACCTTCAAATTCAAATGTCCTCATTTGATGTTTCAGGTTGTAATCGAAGTATGATTTGCGGATGCATTGCAGTTTCTGGGTTGCCAACTGGTTTAGTTGTTTCATTTTTAGAGATGTTATTGATTTTGATGGTACGTCGTTTTTTAACTAATACACTGATGATTATGATAGTTAGAATGATAATAATTACTGATATAGACCAAAAGTTGATTGTTTGATTCCATTCGTTTTCCTGTTTTAAAAGTTCTATTTGTTTGGTATTATTTATATGAATTTCTTTTAAGAGTTCAAGTGACAAATGTTCATAAATATCCTTTTGGATTGATTTTGGTTGTAGAATAGGAGGTAGTATTTGTATCGATTTGGTTTCTTTGGAAGTAAAATTTTTACCCATTATTGAAATTGTTGTATTATGAAACTTGATAAGGTAAGTACCGGAAAGATTTCGTACTTCGTTATTAATGAAAACTTCACCTTTATACTGATTTAAGAATATTATCCCTTGGTCAATTTCTTCAATGGTTGGTATGTGTTGATTGTTGATAATGTTACAAGTGGAGTTTTTGCTTTCAAATAAACGTTTTATGCAAGCGGAGTTTTCTAAATTTACAATATTGTTTTTATTACAAATTGTTAAAGATCTTATTACATTACAATCTTTTGCGATACCATACATTTCTTTGTTATTAGTTAAAATTTGTTCGAATTCTAATTGATTTATTACATTTTGAATTTTTATTGGTTTGATTAAAATTTTGTTATAAGTTTCAATTTTTGTTAATGGAATTTCTATAACATAAAGCAAGCAAGTACCATTTGTAATTATTTTTACTTTGGAAAAATCTAAAGCTTCTTCTGCTGTTGCAAAAGGGAGCTGTTCTGATTCCAATATTTTGGAGATAGTTTTGATTTCTATTTTTGAGATTAAAATTGAATTTATTATGCCTAATTTAGCCCAATGAATACCATATTTAATATTAATTATTTCTTCTTTTAGAATTTTTATTTTATATTGTAACTTAAATGCAACCTGATCACTAAGGATATTATTGTCTTTTATAGTTTCTAAAATTTGATTACTTATATTTGATAAAAGATTTAGCCTATCATTGTAAAGGTTATTTATTATTGTCTGTCGATTATTGTTCTCTAGAATGTTATTAATTTTCTTCTTTATCATAACAAAGTCGTCATGGTCGGGAGTACCAGCGAGCCATTTCCAAGTAGTACCTAAGAAATTTATTGCTCGTCTCTCACGTTTGGGTTTTATTTCATTCAAATATTCTTTTAACTGAGAAATTTCATGACTGAGATACGGATATAAGGGATGTTTTTCGGTGACATAAGTTTTTACTGCAAGATCAATTTCTTCTGTTGCTTGTTGTAATTCCTCAAGTTCCGTGATATGTATTATTCTGAAGCTTCCTTCTTGAATTTTGGCTTGTCCCATTTGAATTGCTATTATTTGTGAATTTGTGTAATCCAATATTTCCACATTTCCTAGGATAGCACATGGGAATATCCTAAAATTAGTTTCTTATATTAGATTTATGAATTCTTTTTCCACTTTCGGTTAAAATTTCAGTATTTTTGTCTTCTTTAACAATTTCTTTAATGTATCTGTGTGTAAGTTTGGATCCTAACCGTTTATTATGTTTAACATAAATTACTTGTCCTGGCATATAAATTTGTAAAGGGTTTCTGTTTTTATTATGAAATTCGAGATCCTTAATCTGTTTATTTTTGAGTTTTTCAATATTACTTAATCTAGTTCTTTCGAAATCTGCTGGACTTAAATTGGGAATTCGTCCGAAAAATAATTCATGTGGTTGTTTTTTGGTTGTCGAGTGAAACGTGTAGTTATATTCGTTAACAGCTCTTTGTAAAAGTTCGTCAAAATTTCTATTTGTACCCTCCGCTTTGAGACATCTCATAATTTCGGTCAGAGTCGAGTGTAATCTTTCTACTTGTCCATTAACCTCACTTTTATAGGGGGGTGTTGTAAAAATTTTAATTTTCATCTCATCTTCAACCATTGATTTAATGGATGCCGAATTCAATGACTTTTCGTTATCAATCACGATCCATTCCGGAACACCATAATAATATAGGATGTCCCTCAATGCCATTTTAACGTCTTCTATAGATCGACTTTTAATTATTTTTGCTTGCGCGTATTTTGACAGTTTGTCGATTGAGGTTAATACTAATTTTGACTCAGTCGAAAATATGTCTATATGAAGAGTATGTCCTGCGTAATTGGGTATTGGTGTGTTTTGTATTTTCGGATTAGTCGGATGTCTTTCATATTTGTTTTCCTTACAAATAGTGCATTTTTTTACGAAATTTTTAAGTTTTGTAGTCATTTTTGGAAAATAGTAAGACCGAATAATATGAAGTTTATTTTCTTCAGCATTCCTATGTGCACGACGATGGGTTGAAGCTATAATTTCGTCTTGTTCTAATTCGTTAGGGATATCCTGTACCATAATTCTAGTGAATCTGATTCTATAACTTTGAAAATGTAATGAATAAATACGTTGAATTTTACCCATTATACTTTCCCCTGTCATTATTCCGTTTATCAAATTTGGATTAAGATAATTGTTTAGTATATCAATAAGGTCAGTTTCTGAAAGCTCTGTACGTTCAACAGAATGTCTGTTATATTTGGGAAAAGGGTTAGTTAAGTTGTAACTATTAGTATCACTCGTATTTAATATTATCTGATTTCTAAAAACGTTTATAGGAGTTTCTATAAACGGAATCAAACCTTGCGAGGAACTCTCGTTGCTATGATCTGTCGTGGTAAGTGTGTTAGTTTGAGTTTCTGGGACCAGTCTTGACAGCGCATCTGCAACAACATTTGTGCTTCCAGGCTTATACTTGAGTTCGTAATTGTATTCTTCTAAAATACTTTTCCACCTCTTCATCTTACTATTTGTGCTCTTATTACTAAGAGCATAAGTAAGCGGTTGGTGATCCGTGAATATTGTTACACTTTTAGATCCGTACAGGAAATTTCTTAAAGACTTCAAGGCCCACACAATTGCGAGCATCTCTTTCTCATTGGTCGCGTACGACTCTTCAGTCTTTGTCAATGTTCTTGACAGAAATGTTATGGGTTTCTTATTTTGAGAAAGTACTGCGCCAATGGCGTAATCAGAAGCATCCGTAGTGAGTTCAAATTTTTGACTAAAATTAGGATGTGCTAATAATACTTCTTTCGAAACAAGTGAATTTTTTAAATTTTCGAATGCCTTTATCGCCTCTTCATTTAAATTAACAGGTGTTTTCCTTGATTTACTTTTCGAAACGCGACCCTCCTCCCCTCTCAAAAGGGATGTCAAGGGTTTGGCGATTTTCGCGTAATCTATAATAAATCGCCTATAATACGAAGACATTCCTAAAAATGAGCGTAATTCTTTTAAATTTTTTGGGAGCGGCAGATCACAAATCGCCTGGACTTTCTTCGGATTTGTCCTAATTCCATCAACTGACACTATGAAGCCTAAAAATTCTATTTCAGTTTTAAGGAACTCACTTTTGTCTAATTGTATTTTCATATTAGCCCTTTCTAGAGTCTGAAAGATCGCCTGTAAATTTTCGAAATGTTCATCTTCACTTTTGCCAAAGATAATTATGTCATCTATGTAGACATAACACCGTCGGCCAATATGTTCTCTAAGAATATCATCAAGGGTACGTTGAAATATGGAGGGGGCATTTTTAAGTCCAAAAGGAAGGCGAGTAAATTCGTACTTTCCATTGTTAACGGAAAAAGCAGTTTTTTCTATGTCTTTTTCCCTAAGTAAAATTTGGTGGAAACCAGATTTAAGATCTATTATTGAGAAAATTTTGTTTTGTCCTAAATTAGCTAGAACCTCATTGATTTCTGGAATAGGATATTTGTCTGCTATTGTAATAGCGTTAAGTTTTCTGTAATCTATAACGAGTCTATGTTTTTTTTTCCCTGATGCGTCTTCTTTTTTTGGAACTATCCATACAGGAGAATTATATGGCGACCGTGAAGGTCTAATTATGCCATCCCGCAATAGTTCCTGTATTTGTTCTTCAATTTCGTCTTTTAAACAAGTTGGATATGGATAGGATTTTGAGTATACGGGATCATTAGTTGTGGTTCTTATTTCTGCTCTTACAGTAGTAGTGTATGTCAGTTTTTCGTTTGGATCTGCAAAAAGGTTTGGGCAATTATTGATAAGATTGCCAAGTTTTATTTTTTGGGTTGTGGGTAAATGAGAATTTCTTATGTTTATATTGTTAACTGAATTTGTGATATATTGTTTCAATGGAATTCTAATTTTTGATTGTATTAAAAGACAACTGTTCTTTGTATCAATAACAGCATCTAATTCCCTAAGACTATCGTTACCTATTATACCGTCAAATGTCATTTTTTTGGGCAAAATAAAGCATTTCAATTTTGGAAGTTGTTCGTTAAAAAGATTTAATAGTGCATGATGAGAAATTATAATGTTTCCTCCTATGGAATTCGCGTAAAATTTGGTTTTGTTTGGAATAGGGTTTTTAATAAGGCAGGACCGAACGTAGTTTTTATTAGACCCGGTATCTATTAAAAATTTCAAAATTTTTCCGTTCTTCGCCCGATGTTCTATGTATGGTAGCGAAGAACCGTCTAATCTAAAAAAGTTTCAAAATTTTGATTGTCATTATTTGAATTTACAGGAGTTTCACTTATTTGTTCTTCCCGCACTAGCGAACAATTACATTCGCATTTTGAATTTAGTTGTGTAGTTTCAGTATTAAATATTCTTTGTATTTTGTTGGGCTGACCATCACTTTGAGACCGTGGCCTCTTATAGTTTTGAACAGCATGGGAATGTTGAGTCCTATTGACTCCTTGAGTGTTATTACTTGTTAAAAGTCCATGTTGTTGATTAGTATAGGGATTTCTTTTGAAAACAGTTTGGGGGTTGTATTGTGTTTTATTCTGATATTGTTTGTTATTGTTATATGATTTTGGATATTGGTAGTTTTGAGTTTGAAAATAACCCTGGTTGTGATTATAACTTTGTTTTCTTGGAGAAAAAGAAGGTGAAATAGGTTGGCGTATTTGATATTGGGGCCCTTTGGGCGCCGTATGATTGTAAATTGGTCTATTAATGTTATTTACCTTAAGGCACAAATGCAATGCCTGAGGAAGGTCTTGGGGTTCCCTCATACTCAATAATCTTGGCAAGTCCCCTCGAAGTCCCCTAATGAAGGTATCTAATGCTTTTCCCCTATACGAATTTGTCATAGCGTCTAAAGCTTCGTCACCTAGCCCCATAGACGAAATTTTATCAAGAATTAGTGATAAATGTTGATAGACTTCCCGATAGAAGTCTTCAACCGAATTTCCTTTTTGTGTCAACATTGACATTTGATACTCTAAAGTACCAACATCGCGTTTGTCTGCGTAATGTAAATTTAGGCAGTCCACTATGTTATCCCAATTAAGTGGGGTATTATAAGATTCCAATGCAATATTAGCTTCACCTACAACTTTGTTTCTTATGACATTAAGGATGCCATAATATTTGGATGTTTTATTTATGTGTTCATAAAATTTTAGTACGCGTTCAACACTTTTTCGCCAAGAGCTGAACTCTCCATTTTTTCCTGAAAATTCCTTAATACTATTAATAATATCAGGTATTTTGTCAGTGTCTACAGTAATTTCGTGACGTCGTTCTGTTGGTTCAGTAAATATAGGTTGCGGTTGGGTATTTATTGTCTCAGCCTGCATTAATTCCCTAACAATATTTTTAAGTTGAGATGTATCGATAGTAATATTTCTAATTGTGGGTTGTGGTTGTTGATGTAAATCTTCACTGCAGTTTCCCTCAGCCATCTGGTTATCTAAAACAGAAGGTTTTAAAAGTGGTGTAGACATTGTAAGCGAGTTGTACTTCCGTAAATAGGGTGATATAAAACTTCCAAAGTAAAACACTTTCAAGTTAAATTGGGCAAAAGTAGACAATCTTTTCGAGGATAAATCATACAAGTCAAAATCGTATGATCTATCAATTTTTGCTTTCTTTATGTTTTAAGAAAATTTTTATTTATTTTTTATTTCAAAAGTAAATTTTTTTCTTCAATGTAACTATATTATAGAGATTTTATAACAAATAATTTCCTTATATTTTTTTTATGGTATCAAAAAATTTGAGGCAATTCAAAATTCAATTAAGGTAGACAATAATTTTTTTGTATTTTTATATTTTATAAATGAAATAAAAATTATTTTTCTTATAATTTTCACTAATTGGGTTTTAAAAAGTTGGGTATCAATCAATAATTAAAAAATCCAAATTTATTTTTTTGTAACAACTTTAAAACGATAATTTTCCTCTGTGTAGGAAATAATTTTTATATGTGCAAAAAAAAAAATTTTATAGTGAATTCGATTTAAAAATTAAAAAGTTTTTTCTTTAATATATTTTTATAAATTTCTGTAAAAGATGTTTTTTATTTATATTTTCAGAAAGAAAATTTTCAAATATTTTAGTGTTAGTAATATTATTAAAAAAATATTAGTTAGTTAGTGGGTATTATGTTATGAATTTATTTAGTAGATATTCAGTATTTAGCATGCAAAAAAGATATTTTAATAGCATGCATATAAAAAAATTTTTTTTATTTTTTTTTCTTTTCTTTTCTTTTATTATTTTTTTTTTTATTTTCAGCGCTGATGTTTCATATATTTTTTCTTTTAACTCGAGCTCTTATATTTTGTGTAAAATTTTTTGTAATAGAAAAAATTTCTTTTTTATAAATGTGAATGTATTGTAACCCCGTTCTACTTTACGGATATACGGATATTTATTTTCGCCTTACAGATGAGGGTACTTTTTTCAGTTACAACACAATTCTTAAATAATATTTTATTTTTTGTAAAATTTTTATTTTTATATTTTTTTTTTTTATATTTTTTTGGTGTGTACCGTGCCTAAGGCAGCCTCACCTTAGGTTATCGACGAAAAAGGCTTGATCACGGTACCAAAAATAATAATTTCTCTTTTTTTTTTTTTTTTTTTATTATTTTTTTTTGTTTTTTACTTACAGTACAATGAATATAAAATTCATTATGGGAACGGTCTGTGGTTCTCAATTCCAGCAGAGTAGGCGGCTGTCACTTCTCCTTTTAGAAAGCAATTTTCTGGATGGTGACTCCTTTTTGCTACTGTCCGCTACTAAGGGGCCTCGTTTCCTACTCCTTTTTAGCCAGCTGGAACAAGCTTCCACGTGTGTCGACAGGAAAGTGTTTTGTAGGTCCTCGCTCAAATTTCCTTTGTTTTCTTCCAAATTTTCTGGTTTATATCTTAGAGTTTTTTTTGTTTTTTTTTTTTTTTTTATGTTTGTTATAATTTTATATTTTTTTTTTATTTTTATATGAACTGTTTTGAGATTTTATGTTTTTATATTATTTTTTGTAAGAACTGTTTTTTTTTTGTGAAAATTTTATAAATTAAAATTTATAAAAAAAGTTTTATAACCAAAGTTTTTGTTTTTTTTTTTTTTTCTTTTTTTTTTTATTATTTTTTTATATTTTTTTTTTATTTAAGCGAGAACACTACGTACTTCGCTCATTCAACACAACCGACCCTTTTTAGCTCGGGCGCCAGTTAATCTAACTCAGTTAATCGAACCGTTAGTTAGATTTTTAAATAAAAAGATTTAAAATTTTTTTCTTAAAAAATTCAGCTTTATTGTTTGACTTTCAGAATAATAATGATTTACAAAATTTCAAATATTTTCTGATTTGAAAAAGAATGAAAACCTCGCTTGCATTATGTTTCCGTTTTGTTTACGCGTGATGCCTTATCAGCAATTATAAAAATTTAAAGAAATTAATTTTGTTACAATGTGGCAAACAAATAATGTGCATTGCGTAATTGTAATTTAAGATTTTTGTTATTTTATGGAAAACGTTTATTTTTAAGCTGATAGTGTTGATTTTGTTTATTTCGAAATATTCATTGTGGATATGTTTACATTTGATTAATTAGAAGAAATGCATTTTGAAGTGGGTACTTGAGAAATGCGTGTTGAAGTTTGTATTGGTTGTTAACTTGTATATTTATCATTAAATGATCATCATTTCGAAATAGCTGTATACAATACCCAATAATATTACTGTATCGTACCCTCAATCCAATGTATGCTTAGATATTGGAAAATTACATTTTACAGGAAAACACTTTAAGGATTTTTGTTAGTTCTTCTTATTTTCATTAAAGTTTTTCGTTCTTGTGTTAGATATAATTTGTAATTAGGCTTACATTGAAGAGAATTGGGTTTTTGAAATTTTGGTATTTTAATAAATTTGAAATTTTTATAATATTATCTGATATTTTCGGGAAATTTATGATAATATTATAAATTCTAAATATTAGAATAATGAATTTTTTATTGGAGATTTATCTTTAGATTTATCTTTACAAATTTGGCCACAATTGTAATATGTAGTTTGTCTCGAATATCAATGTATTAGAATTTAAGATGCTAATTACAAATTTTACAATTAGTATAATTTTAGTAGTAATTGGTATGCTTACATTTAACATAATTCATATACTTATTAATAAAAAATAATGTTACTAAAAAAAATTAAAGAATCCTGAAATATTGAAAAAGATGGTAAAGAATTATTTTGTTATTAATTTGGATTCATTGATCCTTTTCTTACAAATAATTTTTCATTTAGACATGTGTTGTAATTTTTATGATATTTATCAAATATCTCATACAAAATTATACTTTTATTTTTCACTTTACTTTTTCAACTATTTTTACATCTTCATATTAATTACTTTTATAAATCTCTTAATTATTAAAATATATGACACCCATGGGTAATTTTGGACATCATATACAATTTATTATTAACGCATAATTAAAATAGAACTCATTAATTTTGTTAACAAAACCAAATCTAATGTAATTTACAAAAATGTATAATAATTTCTAAGATTGACAATAATAATTATCTATACTACTGTTATAATATACATGATTTGTGTGTCTATTCCATAATTAATTGGAATTTTTGCTTTTTACATAATTATTACTTAAATAACAAATTTGTGAGTATTTCTTTTTTGATATTTTACAACATCTTTTGCAATTAAAATATGCAATAGAAGCCCACGTAAAGTAATAATATCACTAAACACTATCAAATCTGCCCTACAATAGTCCTGAGAAAAAATTCGTAAAGAAAAATAATTTTGATGTTGATGAAATAAATACTGAAGTCCCCAAAGAATCAAATTTTGAATTCGATTTCCATAGGTCTCCTTTCTAAAATTGAAAAAAAAATTTTGGTATTTGTTTTTTAAAATATTTTCTAAAATTACGAAATTTCATGTTCGAAACTTCAGAACACCTTCTTTTCTTATTTCCGAAGTATTTTTTAAGACAATTTACACATCAATATTATTTTGAAAGTTCTTTATCCTACATTGTTGCTATTAGTAAATATTTTTTTGCCAAATAAAATTCTACAGATTTGGATTGGATTTCAGACAAAATTTTTTTTTTTGCTTTCTTATGCCACTTATAGTCCGATAAAGATTGCACATATCTGATTTGTAGTTTATTTTCATTGGTTTTTCTAATATTATATGTGAAATATTTTCTGGACAATGCACAAATTTTCGTTTAATCCTCTTTAATACCCTTATATATAATTACAATATGAATATTAAAATTTATTAATCATTTTTAATTTAAAACACGATCAATTCATAAATGATTATGAATTAATTATTAAATATATTTTAATTATAGATCCATATACTTAATAAGAAATAGAAATTTCTTTAAAATTTGATTTCAAAATTTAAGTTTTTAAAAGCGAATCACCTGAGATTAAATATTAAAAGGCACAATATAATAATTATAACAGTTCTCAGCAGCATACTTTTTCCTTATTGTCATAATTTCCTTTTTAATACCATTTCCTTGTATATTTTTTCTTTTATTTACAATCTTCTGTCATAAACAGTAAATTTCATTATATTTAACACAGGATATTCCCGTTAAATAGGATGTGATCTAATTTAACATTTGCTTTATTCTCTCTACTTCTATATCTTCAATAACAAAATGAACGAATCATAATGATTTATCAGAAAAAAAAAGTGTTAATTTTTATTCATTTATGCATACCTGTTTATTTCTTCATTTATATATGTATGTGTATGCATATACATCTTAATGATTTAAATTATTAAATAAATAGGAATGAAAGGTGAGAGAGAAAACTTTTCAGAAGAATACCTTACACAATACAAAAATTTTAACGCAAGAATAAAGCAAAAATTATGAAAATTAGTTTGTGTATATGACGCTGCCGCTTGTTACCGCGCTGCTCTTCTTACGGTAAAAATTTTTGTTTTTTCTTTTAAATATAAGAAAAATTATTTTGACTTAAAATGTCACTTTTGTGAAAAATTGTCTCAAGGATTTTTGTTTACTTTTTTTTTTTGTTTTTTGCTTCATTTTAATTTTAAAAGTAGAAATAATTTAACATTATTAGGCATTAATTTTGCATATACATATAAAGGTATATAAGTGTATAATTTGTATACAGACATATTATTAAATAAAATAAAACAAAAGAAATTTATATGTAAGGTTTGTGTAGGAAATGTGCGTATATGTTGTGCTCGACAGCCTTTAATATATTATGAAGAAGGAAAAAAAAATTATTTATAAAATTATTTTTAATTTAACATAAATTAAAATTAAAGATAATAAAATTTTTTAATAATTTGCAATTTTTTAAACAGTACGCACGCAGTATACATGCGTATTCAGAATGAATTGTCAGTTTTTTATTAAATAATTTGAAAGTTTTGTTTGGGGGTAAGGCGATTTTCTTTACTTATTCATTTTGTCATTTTTATTTCTTTTACTTGTCATATTTATCCTTCAAATTAAGTACTCACAATTAAAGCTTTTTATATAAAGACCTCAACAGATAATAAGTATGAACATTGACCTACTGCATATCAAAGGCCATCCAGTGTATTATTTTGTTAGAATTGACTCAGACAATACAGGATTTATTCAATTTTTATTTGAGTACAGCTAAGCTTTAATTTTAACGGACAAGCGGGAGCGTACATTCACCATTGAGGATGAGAGCGTTCAATTATCATTGATTATTAATGTAGCCATTGTGTACATACCAAGGAGGACCCACCGTATCACGAAGGACCTTATTCTGGAAAGTTTGTATTTGTTTGATGTTAGTTTGGCCAAAATTGTGCAACTATTTAAATTTTCTCTTCATATACAAAATTTCATTTCACAGACTATTAATTTTAAGAATATCACAATTGCATTAACTAAATTCATGGAAGGGGCCAATGATATTCCCATAACAATTTGATTTTAATAAAAATTTCTATTTAAAAAAAATTTTTCATATATTTTTGTAAATTATTATTTACATTATATTTTTTGATTAAATCTAAAATAAATCTAAAATAAACAAAAAGCATATATTAAACCGCATAAATTAAACAAATATCACGTATGAAATTCATAAAATATTTGAACAATTTTAATTAAAATATATTTTTTTTTTTTTAATTTTAAAGTGGGAAATATTTAATTAAAATTATTGATTTAAGTTAAATTTTAATGCCTAAAATAGAATCAATTTTTTTATATAACAAAATATTTGAGTTACGATACAAAATTTTTTTTCAGTTTATTCAAAAATATTTCTAATTTAATGCAGGAAATTATTTAATCCCAGCAAAACGTTCTTCAATTCTCCTAAAAATAACAAAGAAAAAATTTAATTTCCAAGGTCTCGCTAATGAATTTCCAAATGCATTGTTTCAATTTTGCTAACAGACCATAATTTATTTCAGCTCAAGTCTAAGATTCAATTCTTACCATATTTATAGGTTAGTGACAAAATACTGAAGTATAATGCCTTGACAAACTCATGAATTCATTATTTTCTACTTAATATTTTTTATAGAATATTTTTTTAATAAACGTAAAATTAATTTTTTTAATAAAAATAAAGCTCAAATGTACATTATTCAAAATTAAAATTTTCGAACTCTTGCCAATAATTTTATGAACAATCCATTAGGATAGGGCGTAATGTCTAAGAGCATTATTATTTGGAAATATTAAAATTGTTTATACAATTTGAAAATTTTGAAAACTTAATATCGTACTCACAAATATTATGAGAGTGAAGTAAATTGCGCTTTTATCCTAAAATAAATTTTTCTCTAAAATTTTTTTTTTCTAAATTAATCATTAAATTTTTTAGTACTTACATACTCGTATTTTCCATTACCATTTAAGTATTCACATATTTTGGTATAGTTCAAGGATTTTTTTTTTTTCTCTCATAAGCAATCTAACAGTCAAGGCTCTTTTCTTAATTGTGTAAAATCACTTTTTTTAATTTTGTTGTTTTTTTTTCGCTTTAAATGTTTTAATATGAAATTTCAATAGAAATTTTAATTTTAGAAAAAATTGTTTACTTTTAACTTATCGGACTTAAGTTTTTAAGTGGGAACAATAGGAGTGTATAATTCAAATTAATTTTAATTTAGACTAAATTTATAATTGAAATATTATTAAATTTTATTTAAATATGGTAATGATAAGTGGAACATAAAATATTTATTAAAATATTAAAAAAAAAATTAATGGACCGGTAAAGAAAATAATTATAGTCTGTTTATTCACTTAAAACCTTAAAATAATCATAAAAGAGTAAAATTGATAACTAGACAGTCTACCATTCAAGACATAAAAGGTTTGTGGCTCAAATTGAAAACCACCAATTATTTTACTTTAAAATTAATGGATTCATGACTACTCATTAATTTAATGGATTCAATAATGATTGTAAGCCAAAACTGCCTAAGCCAATTTTTTTTAGTTTTCTATTTTTTTAGAAATTTGAATTTTGTTAAACTTTTTATGCATACTGTGAAAATTTGAGTGATGTATGCCAACTAAATTCGAAGTAATGATGAAAAATATAAAGAAAATTATAAATTTTAAATACAAAAATTTAACTGTAATCGAAAAAAGGCAGATATAATTTCTGTATTACAAAATAAAGACATACTATTAGAAAAGTAAAAAAAAAATTCAATATGATTTTTTCATTTACAACAACGATCATAGATAATTTAATTTTATATCATTATCTAATGGCTATTTTGGCTGATTTTCAATAACAAATAAGACATTAGATATTCCATTTCTACTATTATTTCCTTTTGTAATTTTTTCATATACAGAAAAATTAATCATTAATCATTTAAAGATTAATGTTAAACAAATTTTAACAAAAATATTCTTACCAAATGACCATTAATAATGAATTCAATGATAAAAACAAGCATATAACGGTAAAAAGTCATTTATATAAATTATTAAATATTTAAACGGAATTTTCTTAGTATTTTCCACATATACTGTTTTTGATTTCTTCAAACTTAAAATTCCATTAATCTCCTTTACACGTATAAATCACTTAATTTTCATTTTAGAAATATTAAACACTTATGTATTAATTTTTAACATTATTTCATTTCAATTGAATTTATATTTCTTGTTCATCCCAAAAATATGCAATTTATTTTAAATTACAATAATTGCCAATATTTAAAATAGGAAATTCATTAATTTTTTTTGAAAGCAAATTTAATTACAAGGAAAATTTTACCACAACATATAAAAGAAAAATTAAAAAATACAAAAGCATCATTTATTAATAATTATAATTGCTGTGATTTAATTTAATAAATGATTTCGTGTACAAAACAATGATGATAATTGCCCACTATTTTATTCGTCCCAAAACAATCGACATTATTTTATATGGGACGAACATATTTTAATTGAAAATCTTGGAAATTCTTATTTGGGGTAGCATCATTTTTGAATTAAAGCAAATAGAGTGTACCCCATATATTTTAACTAGCGCATAAATCCCATACATGGTTTGTATGCCTTATTCATGTTTCCTATACAAAATTTTCACTCATAGATTTATTAAAACTCACTTTATTTATGAAAGCATTTAAATTTTTTAACGACTTAATATAGATTAAAAATTTTATAAATGATAATTTATGTAGTACAAAACAATATCTTAGAATATTCAAATAGAGGAATAAATGAGATTAAATTTTAATATAAATTTTCCATTTTTTTTTTAATAATATCAAAAAATAGGAAGTACAATCAACTACCTTTCTCTTACAAAAAAATATAGCTTAAAAATTTCTTTCCCATTTTTTCATCTACAAAATTTTTCAGTAGAAAATTTCATAGATAATTATTTAAATTTTGCAAATTTAAAAAAAAAAAAACAAGAAGAAAGTTTTTTAACTTTGAAAACAAAAATATGAATATTTTAAAATGGAAAAATGAAGATAAGAAAAAAAATTCATAAATAAATTCATAAATATTGTCTAGATTTTTGTTTTGTTGTATAATGTTTTTTACTAATTGAACTTCAAATTTATTTTGTACAAATAAATTAAGCTACAAAATTTAAATTGAAATTTTAATCCTACTCAATTTTTAAGGGTTGTACAAAAAAAATTTTGTCTGAATCTACCAATTCTATTATACTAAGATTCTGGTTACGGTTTTTTTTTCATATACATTCTAATTGAAAGTTCTGAACTAATTAAAATAATAATTTCCCTCCTCAAAAAATCATTAGTTTCAATTTTCCTACAAGCACCTCTTGCTAATTCCGGGTTGTATTCTGGTATTTTTTATTAGCAAAACAATTTAGTTTAGTATTTTCTGAATATTTTTTTAAAAATAAAATTTTAGAAATGATTTTTGCCCCAAAAATTAAACATTTGAAATCATTTTACTTACATTTTTTTCTAAATTTTCAATTTTTGTACTTTAAATCGAAAAATAACCAATAAAATGATTCCTACAGTTGAATTTTTCAACATAAGCCGGATAATGATAAAAAGTTATAAACCAAATGATTCCAGCGGTTGAGAACTTATTTCAGAAAATATTAGCATCAATCAGTCCAAGAAAATACTATCTAATATAAGCATTAAATGAATAAAATTAAAATATTTTAAAATAAATAATTTTAGTCTTAAAATTCTGATTTTTTAAAATTATTCGAATAATATTCTAAATAAAACGTCATTTAAACATTCAAAAAAAAATTTAAGTACTTAAAATATTTTTTTGTAAAAATAATAACAATTTTCCATTCCGAAAATATTATATATATATCTACATTACTTTACCCTCCGACATTTAAACAGTTAAAAAATTTTTCCTTTTCATTACCATCTCATTCAAATACCATTATCTCATATCGATCTATTTTTAGAAGCTTTTCTTCTAATATATAAAAAAAAATACACTTTAATAATTTTCTTTTAACAGTTTTCTCTGTAAAAATAAAAAAATAAACTTTTCCCTGCGCCCCCCCCCCCCCTTCCTCCTCCATCTCTTTAATATTTTAAAGTAAAAACACTCCAGATGTTTAGCAAAAAAGAATATATTTAAAATGCTTTTAATTTTTAGGTAAAAAAAATAATAAGAAAAAAAAAATAATTTTCACTTTTTCGCAGAAATTTTTTTTTTTACATCGATACATTGGATTCAATACTGCGTCATCGTACACTATGCGGAAAAATTTCATTTTATATTTTATTTTTACTTTAGTTACTGTTATCTTTGGTTCTTTTCATCCCCCTATTGTATAATTTCTTCGTTCAAAAAAAAATTAAATGGAATTTTTTTTTTTATTGAATCAGCATTGCCATTCAGTTAATTTTTTTTTTTAACATTAATATGTACTTATACAGTAATACTGGAAAAATTGATAGTGAATATTTAAAATTTTGAAATTTTTCAGTGAATACCCCTACACAGTGTGCAGTAAAATATTAAATTTTTCAAATGAATATGGAAACTGTATATGAATATTAATCTAGCTAGCACTTGCAAATTAATGTTTTTAAGACAAAGAACTATTTATGCAAATTCTTATTCAATAAAGATTATTATTCAATAGGTTATATAAATAGGAAAAATTAATTGCCTTTAAACTTTAATTTATTTGTTAAATTAATTCGTAATGAAACAAAAAAATTCGAATTTTTATGAATATTTAAAAAACTGATAGAGAATTGTACAGAAATCAAAGGTAAAATGCTGCTCAGAAATAAATTGCCTAGCCCAAAATACCAGGAATACGACGAATATAGTTTATTGATACGAGCTTTGGACCAAATACAGAAAAACAGAATTTGAATTTTACACTGTTTTATATGAAATTCATGACCCAATTGCAGTTATCCCGATTCTATAGTCATCCCGATTCCAGTCAATCCGATTCTAACTAAAAAAATAAGAAATAAATTTGAATTAAATTGATTTTCACAAGATTTTTATATTTTAATAAATTTTCGCTCGTAGAATAGAAAATTTTTCAAAATAAAGACGTTACTTGATTGAGGAAGCACCCTGTGAATATATTTTCACATAACCGAAGTAATTTCTACTATATTGAAAGTACATTTACAAAAAAAAAAAAAAAAACAGAAAATTCAATATTTTAATATTAATAAAGTAAAATGAGAATTTTCGACCAAAATTTATTTAAATCAATAAACAAAATTCCATTATACGATATTATGGTATACGATATTATAAATAATTTACTTAATTCACATAAGAAGAGAAAACAATTTTTACAAAATTGTAAAGAAGAGAAAAAATTAAATAAATAGAAAATTGCGGAACTGATCATTGCAACAAATGAACAAATAACGAAACGAACTTATGGGATTTCAAAGAAAAATCTTTAAGACTCAATTATTTTGATTTTGGCTTAAAACACATTTTATGCCATTTTCAGTCTGATTTTAATATATTCATAGAATTCTTTAATTTGTACTTAAAATGTATTTTCTCTATAAAACCAGGAATCAATCAAACCACTTACCAAATATTGTCTTTTCATATATGTTCCACTGAAAATTGGTTTAATTTTCTTATATATTATGCAGGCATATTGTTGGATTCAATAGAGAATTTCATCAATAGGTATACAGAAATTTTTGAATTTAATTGAAAATATTTGCTTCGTGATTGAATTAAATTAACTTTTTAGAATTCATTTTTATTATTATATATGTAGAAACTTGTTATATTCATATACACAAAGCGAAAATTTTCTGCCACACAATCTGCACAAGGTAACAAATAATGGCAATATTATAGCACATATTGACATTCCCATATATACTTGCATTAACAATATGTACATAATGTGTTCATTCTTCCAAAACTGATATGAAAATGAGATTTTTTCTTTTGCCTATAATATTGAAAGCGGTTATTGCAAAACAAAAATTAAAAAGATATGAAAGAAAATCTGAAATGTTCTTCTTGACTTTAGGCATATAACAAGGAACTTTTATAAATTTATTCTGTTTTTCTTTTTCTTTTGTACCTTTAATTTTATGATTTTTTTCTTTTCTTTGTATATTTTATTAAACTTTTTCCCTCTTTTTTTTTTTCTTTTCCATTTTATTTATTTTATTTCACTAATATAAAAAGCCAATATAAAATCCTTGAATTCTCACTGGAATTTCTTCTATTCCTTAAAAATAAAGAAAAAACTTTCTTTTCGACATACTATGCATATTTTAACATTATATATGATATTATCATGAAATACAATATAAATACAATAAAAGAGAGCAGAAAAAGAAAGGATAAAAATGTTAAGAAGAAAAAAAAATAATAATAATAAAAAAAAAGAGAAACAAGTACACATAGTATAGCATTAAAAAGGATAATAAAAAGGAAGCCAACTTAATAAGACACGGCAATTGGGTTATAACGCGGTGTAATACAATACGCCGAAAACTTAAGCAATTCTTTTATATTTTCTATTCAAATATTTAAAAGATGTTTAATATATATGCACATTATATATTATACTTTATTAATACTGAATATAATGAAAATATACATATATGTACATATTATGTTCATAGTAGGGTATTACATTATGTATGAATAAAATATTAAGAAACAAAAAATTTCTTACCTAACAAACTAATGCTCGTATTTCGAAATAATAAAAAAATTTCCATAATCAAAAGAGAGAATACAATAACGAATTCCAAGAGGAAAGCCAAACAATTTTAAAGATGATATTTAAAACTTTTTTATAAATTTTTGCTTTAATAAGAATATATTATAAGAAAATAAAGTTAAAATTTTTTATTAAACTAAATTCCAAAATAAAATTTAATAAAACTTCTTCTTAATAATTGAGAAAAATTGATTAATTAGTATAAGAATTAATTGACGGTATAAGATATCGTAAATTATTTATTGCAGTTATTTAACAAACTTAATCTCAACTCAAACATTATCGTTTAGTATTTTTTTTTTTCATTTTATAATGCAAAATTAACTTAAAATGACTTATTTTACAAATAAATCGATTGTAGAGCAATTAATTTTACATTTACCGAAATTGGCCGAAATTGGCCGAAATTAGCCGAAAGTGGCCGAAAGTGGTCGAAATTAGCCGAATTGGCCGAAAATGTGAAAATCAAATACAATATTACATTTTACAATAATGAAGTAATTTTTAACCAAATTCGAGCACTAAAAAATTCATAAATATATGTAGTACTTCGGTTAATTGAAGTAGATTTTAAGAAGTCGAGGTCGTCAATTGTAAAAACTAAAAATTTATACTAATGTAACCAATGTCAATAAAAAATTATTTTTATGCCCAATGAATATCCTCCTGGAATTCCTGTCTGATCTCATGAATACTTCTCATCTAATAATATTTGAAATATAATTTAGTTTACTAAGTATACATAATTTATATAAATATATTATTATGATCATATTATACTCTGTTTACACACATATATAAATATATATATTTATGTATGTACACTAATATAATTCAAAAATATAACTTCTTTCCAATGAAATTTATTATTATCTCAGCATTAATAATAACATAGTAGTTTATGTTAAGTAAATGAGAAGTTATAAGGTTTTATATTTTATCTACAGATACATAAATATATAAGAAACGTGCAAATAACCAAGGGGTTTCATATGGAACGTTATACAGTAATGGAGTTGGAGAGAAAGAAATATAAAAAGAAAAAACACAGGATTTGTAATTTTTTTTTTTCCTTTTAAAAGAATATTTTGTATAATACATAATTCATTGAAAATTATTACTCAAATAATAAGATAACAATTTATATATTGGAAGGTATTAAGGCTTACATTAAAATGCTAGAAGACGAACAAAGTCATGCATATAAAAAGATGGAGTAGAGAGACACACGTTAGCATGGAAAATACGAAGAGAAAGCTAAAGACGAAATTATACAGAGAGAACTTTTTAAAGTGACAAAGAGATGTGGGAAATTTTTTCTGTGATAAGATGGGAAATTCTTTTAAAAGAAGGGAAAAAAAAAATATTTTTTATTTTTTTTTTTTTCGAAAGGGTTTCGTATCTTCCAAAAATTTTCTACTTTTTTTTTCCCTCATTTTTAGCATGGCTCCTGTTTTTATAATGTACACGTTTTGTAAAATGGTTTAACCCAGAAAATTAACGATTTATTTTACGACCTACACGAATCGTTTTTGTTATTTTTATTTTTTTTTTTCTGTAACTTTCCTTCGAGGCAAAGAATTTCTAATAATAACGATCTGAAAATTTTGTTTTGTATTTTGTATTTATTCTTGTTATATGTCTTGTTATTTTTACGTTTTTTTTTTTTTAAGAAAATATTTAAATTTAAAAAAAAGACAAAATAAAAAAATATGTATATATATTTTTTTAAGGATATTTTATAGCCTGTTAAGTGGGAATAAATAATAAAGTCAAAATATCCGTAATTTTAACACAAATATTAAAAGATTTAAATAGACTTATAACACATTAATAAAATGTTATATGAATATATATATGAATGTGTGTATATATAAATATGGCATGGTGTTAACGCAACATATTAGCAAAAAATATTAGTCCTTAAAGGTACGGTATATATACGGATTTGTGAATTTAAAATGATCACGATTTATTCACATAAAATCTATTAAACTTATTGAAACAAAAAAATAATTTCGAAAATAGAGTAGTAGAAATAATAAAAGAAAATAGAAGAGTAAAAGAGAAGTGAGTGTTTTTTTTTTCATATTTGCCAATTTATAGTAGAATTTATAAGATTTTAAATGGGTTTTCTTAGCGTATATAATTTTTAATTTAAAAAAAAATTTTATATAACCAAATATATTTTTTTTTGAATATGATACTTGTCCTAAAGTTCCTATGGTTCTTAAACTATTAAAATTAAAATTTCTAGTCAATTTTTAATATTGTGTCTAAGTATCTAACAAAATTATGTCTAAGAATCTGTTCAAGTTTTAAGCCGCAAGTTATTTACCCAACAACGGACGGAATCATATGACTGTTATAACAACATAACTCGACGGATTCAATTCTAAACAAGAATATTTTACACCAGAAAAAATTTAGGAGGCCAACTCTGTTCAGTATCCAACGTTCCATTCAAACGATTATAAACCACTTTAAAATAATTTTCTTGTATGATATTTTCTATATGAATCTTATATTCATTTGCTGCTCAATTGCCCAGATAATTTGGAGCTCATCCTACATTTTCAATTCTAAATCGCCATTTTCATTAATATTAATATTTTTATTTCTTTTTTTTTTTTGTTTTTTGGTTACTAAAAATATCAAATTTTTTTCATATCATGCAAAAAATTTTATTAAAATTTATAACAATATTAAATTATAATCAAAAATTATACTTAAATCACTTTATTATTGCTTTTTAACGCAAATAATATTGTTATATAAGTGAAAAAAATTTTTAATGGTTATTAAAAAAAAAAATTCTTTTCTTAATAAATTTTAATTCTACTTAATTCCATTTTTTTTTTAATAATAAAAATCTTAGTGCGCCCTCTAAATGTATCAAAATTAAAAAAAACGTAAAATAATATATCTGTTATACGTAAAAACATCATCTTCTTGGGATGTAACGAAAATCAATGATGAGATTTCATTTTATTAAAGATTTACTGCGCTCAAGGTATTAAATATAATATTTTTAATTTTAAAGTATAAGAAAATGAGTACAAATAAAAATAATTTTATCTACTACATCCCAAACTACTCATTTTTCTTCGCCCACCTCTTCTGTTCTCTGACTGAAGACTGAACTTTTCATTCACTTCTATTCTTTTGTCTTCTCTTCTCTTCTTTTGCTTTTCATACTATACCTTTAATCTCTTTTATGGTTAGAAATTTTATTTTTGTATTTATGTCTGTTTTGATGGTTGTTATTGCACATTAACATTGTAATATAAATTTTTTCATTTTATGTAATAAACTTAATGTATATGTATACATATACATATACAAATAAATACAATATTGCTGGTCATATACTATCTAAGGTATATCGAACCATTGTACTTAGCGAATTCTTCTGAACCTACTTATATATTAAATATACATAATAATTATACATATATAATATATGTATATAAAACAGTGAATATAACAGTAGGTAATAAATTTCTAAAATTATGAACTCTTTCTTTTATATTGTATAATTTTTTTTTTTTTAATACCTATACATAATCCTTTAAAAGGATTTTATATCTTTTTGTATAATAAATTTAAAGAAAAAATTATCCAAACATAAAAATAAAAAATTAAAAAAAATATTTTGAACTTTTTTGAAAGAAACGTGATATTATGAAACATTTACGTGGTTAAAATAACAAAAAAAAATTACTTATATAACAAGAAGAAGAATAAAAATAAAAAAAAAAAAATAATAATTTTCAAAATTAATGCAATTAAATTTTTTTTTAAAACTTGTTCATTGTAAATTATAAAAATAACAAAAAAAAATTTTAATTTTTTAAAATTGCAATTTTTTTTTAGTTTGAGATTTTCAAGATTTTTTCTCTATATTTTTATAATGCATTTTTATTTCTTTAGTGAGTGCATTTCAATTTTACTTTTAATTTCAACTTTTAATAAGTGAAAAAAAACTTTTATAATTGAATTCACTTTAATATAATATTTGTTATATAAATTATTTTCAAAAATGCAATATTTTCTTGATTTTCATAGATTATAAAAATACTTATTTCAATTTTAATTTAGGATTGAGGAGCTTATGACAGAGCTACGAATAGAATTTAAAAGTGCTGCCGAAATATGGCACCTAAGCAAAATACTATTGAGCACTTTCGTTGTGATATCTGAATTATGAATTATAACCCAGCTTTATGGCTCAATTTCGTGCATTATTTATTATTCATTATGAGTGATTTGAGTATATGTCCTTCAATAGAATTGTAGAATTTTCTGAATTAATGAAATTCCATAAAAGCTCTTGAAATCTGCTACAAAAACAAAATTAAGAAAAAATGAGGATTTCTCAATGTATAATATACAAAATTCCACAATAAAAATGTGAATATTAATTTTCGAAATATTTTTGTTTTTTTTCTTTTATCATCTTTTTCAAAATAAGAGGTCACATATTTTCTTCGAAAGAGAAATAGCCGAATTCTTTAATGCCAATCACTTTATACAGGCTTTCGTAATATATGGAATAAATTTGATTTGTTTCAGTATGAATTTCTTATAAATTTGTATGATCTCTAATATTTTCATAATAATTTCTAAATTTAAATCTATTCTAGTCTAAAACACTATTAATTTTAATATAAACACAAATATAACAAAATCGAAAATAATAATAAAGTTAATTAAATATTTTATTGAAATTTATAACTTTATTTAAAATTATGCAAAATTAAATTGCAAATTTAATTTAGAATTTTAAATTTCAATATACCACACTTATATTCACCACACCTATATTCACCACATTCATATTCACCACACTTTATATTACATAAATTTTATATAATCTCTTCAATAATATAATCTCTCTTTAGTTGAAAAATTAAATAAAATGGTATTTTTTAAAAAAAAGTTTAAAATACTCTTTCAGTTATACACACTAATATAAAATATGTTCGCTTTGAGACTTTGAAACTTTCTTAAATACACAAACATTTTGTATAAAATCGAGCAACTTTTGAAAAAAATTTTGATTTAATTTTAAATTGATATTTGTTATACTATCTATGTATGTACATAATCTGATACTGAAATTCTTTTATACTGTTTGTAAATTTATTTTGAAAAAAAAAAAAATCGACAAAATTTATACACGAATGATGGTTCTTCTTTGAATTTTTTTTTTTTCAAAAATAAAGAAAAATATTTAAAAAGTTACTATCCCTAGAACATAACCTCATATATACAAGAGATTATTATTATTATACATATACATTCTATTGTTATATATAAGAATACTGTTATAAAACACTATATAGAAAAAAATTTATTGAAAACTTTTACTATTATTTTGCTCATATTATATAGAAAACAATGAACATAAAAATGGAGAGAAGAAAAAGTAAAAAGTACAAAACTGAAAAAAAAATATAAAACCAATAATAAGTATAAAAGGATAAATAAAAGTTTATTATCCTTTTTTTTTTGTATTTTTGCTTTTTTTTCTTGTTCTCTTTATTTTTTGAAATTCTTTTCCATTTGATATAATCTTCATCATTTATTTTTTATATATTATTATACTTAGTTGCATATTTTTAGGAGGATGAAAATATAAATCGAAACTTATCTTATATAAGATAGTACAGTTTAAAGATCTAAATTTGATTAAATACACACGTTTTTTGTAAATTATGTTATGTAAGAAATTTAATATACGCACATGAACATGTAAAAACATTTCTATTTAAAATGTTATATGCACCTATATCATTCGATATTTTACGATATCAGTATAATGTGAAGTATATTTGACTGATAAATATCGTAAATGTTACAGGAATTTTCTAACATTGAATCCCTGCTTAATCGAAAATTGTTCTTCCAAAATGATTATAGCAGAATTTCAAAAGGACATAATTATGTAGAGAAGCTTAAAATAAGAAAATTATAATTATAACAGAAAATAAATTTATTCTAAATCTTTTTTGGAATTAAATTAGTTTAAACGAAAAGAAGACTATTATCAAATACGCCAAAGAATATTTTTTAATTAAATTTAATAAAAATTTGAGTTATTTTTAAAAATTTTCTGCTTAAAAATGCTTTTTAAACTCAATTTCTTTTCTAATGAGATTTTGTATAGCCACAGGATTTATAATTTCTAATAAATTTAAATTCACAAATAATGAGTGTTCATATTCTGGAGAAAAGGTATTTAGCCTACATAAGGAAAAGATTTTAACCAAAATATGTTTGATACTTGAAAAAATATACATAGTTTTTAAACACTCTAATACTTTAGTTCAATTCAAAAATTTATAATAATTCTTCAACTCTTTTAACTCATAACTTTAAATTATGAATAATACTACATACTATATAATACTAAATACTAACTCATAAATACAAAATATTTAACTATGCTTGTTCTAAATATCGAATGACTAAGTTATAGTATTTTTTACCTTAAAAGTTTCAAGAACTTTATTATAGACACGAACCATTTATATGAAGTGATTTGGATTTACGATAATAATATCGAAATTACGATAATTATCACTATCACTTTTATTACTCACTAGCGATTCGATATTCAACTTACTTGAAACATTAATAAATTTATTACAAATTCAATTCCTCATAAAAAACTGTACCAAATTACAGTTGCGTTCAATATTTGTAAGAAATTATAAATAATGTATGTGTATATGTACGAAAATTGAAATTCCTGAAAAAAATAATATTGCAAAATAAACCCAATTTCCAAGAAGTAAAATTTTTAACTTCAAAATAACTTTAATTTTTTTTATTTGTATCTTTAGTGGCAAAATACATATACATACATATATGCCAAAGGCAAAACCATTAAAAATTCAAAATAAAATGGATATTCAAAAATTCATATAGGTTTTATATAAAATTGGGAAAAAAAAATAGAATAATTGAATTAAGTGGTTCAATTTAATATTTTTATCCTTTATTTTACTGTTTCAATAAAAATAATTGATTTGGACGTCTTTTTTTTTTGTAGTTTTTATGTTTGATCTTTCATTTTTTTTTAATCAAGTTTTTTCTTTCTTTTTTTATACAAAAAAAAAATTTATTTTGACATTTTAATTTCATGCATTTTTAAAAACTTTTACAATTTTAAAAGCTTAAATTTAAAAACTTACTTTAATCTTCGTAAAAATTGAGTTTGAATTTAATTGAATCGAACTAGTTTGAATGTAGATATGTATGAAATCGAACATGTATGAATCAATTTTTAAATTATTATAATTTACTACTGTAGAAATTGAAAAAAAGAAAATTTCTTAGCTTCATAATTTTTAAGTACGAATCAGTATTAGGACATACACATTTGGTATGGTATACGATTAAACCAAATCAAACCGCAATCATACAAAAATAATTTAATATCATTTAACTTTAACCACATTCTGCATATTAAAATCTTAATAAAATTTTAATTTTATAAATTTACAAAAATTAATTGAAAGGAAAAAGAAAATCAAATTAGATAAAAAAAAAAATCCTAAAATATTTGAAAATTTAAATAAATTTTTTGAGAAAAGTTACTTAGGTTAAAAAATTTTTAACTTTAAAACCAAAATTATCAATGGATTAAAAATAAAGGGCAAAAATAATCTCTTCGATATTATGAAGTTGAAATGAGAAAATCAATTTTGTAAAAAATTCACAAAAAAAAATTAAAAATTGAAATCCTAAAAAAAATTTATCAAATTATTTCCTATTTCTTTATGGGCAAAAAAAAAAATTGTCCTTTTAAAAATTTGCTAACATCTTATACTTACATGTATGCTCTATATGTGAATAATATTTTCCTCAAACAAAATATTTTGCTGGTATCTTTAATAACAAATTTTAATATTTATATTTCAACATAATTTAGAATTTTTTAAACAATTTTCTTGGTCTTTAATATTTTCTGAAGAAAATTTCAATATTAAATTTTTTTATTTTAATTTTTTAATACGAATGTATTATAAATTTCCCAATTGGATTGTAACGTAAATACGTATTTAATACTTAAATTCGCCGAGAACTTGGGAATAATACGAGAATGTAGATGAAACTGTAAATCAGCAAGGCTGCAAGGCTTCGTAACTCAAAATTATAGAAATAATTTAATAGGGATTTCTTAATTAACTATAAATCATTATTATTTTGGAATTTTTCTTATTATTTTTGTCATTTCCCCTAAAAGTATGCAATATTATTGTTTTTTGGATAATAATTTAAGCTATTAAGAAATGAGCCATATCAGGTCATTTGACTCATTTTTTAGCTTTTAAATTGTAATTTAAATAAACAAATAAAATAAAATATTAAAAAAATGGCCTACAGGTGACTCTAACAATTATTTATATAGAAAATAAAAAAAAATAGAAAATCATTTTTTTTACATATTTTTTAACCAATCATAAAATAAAAAAAACTATTTATTTCTATTTCTACTTGTTCTTCTTCTTCCTATACTTAAACCAATTCTGTTTTAGATTCTCTCTCTCTCTATATATTATTATTTCTTAATATTATACATAATATGTATAATATTATAGAAAATGTATAAAAGTTGAAAGGTTCAAGGATAAAACTTAATTTATTTTTATCCTTTTCAATGATTTTGATATGTGAGTTTAAGGGTTTTTTTTTTCATAATTCTTATTCTTTCTTTATATGTAATCTTAACTTAGGTATATTGTATAACACTACATGTATATAAAATAAATATATTATGTGAATTTGTCATTTTTCTAATCTATTCGTTGTAAACTACCTTAATTTTCAATTTTTTTTTTTTTTAGTATATTTTTAAATGAAATTTTTCCTTCCTATTTATTTTTTACGTGATACACGGTTGACTTTACCAATATATTTTTTTTTTATTATTTAAAGTAAAAAAACTTTAAATATTTAATTCAAAATTGAATGAATAAATTCGTATATAAAATTTGATATGCTCTACTTTATCATAAATGTAAAAAAGGCTTTAAAGCATTTCAATTTAGTTTTCAAATACAAATTTTTCACACGGTTTTAATATTACAAAATTGAATATGTAAATGGAATATTTTTATATTTCGCTAAATTTTGTTGATTTCAACAATATTTAAGTGATAATTCAAAATAGTAAAGAAAAAAAAAATTCAAATTCTTCAAAGAAATTTTTAACATATTTTTCATCACATTTTTTATAAAATACAAAAAAAAAAATTTCAATTTAGATATGCCATAAATGTGTTGTCATAAAAAACGATTTTAAAATTGATTTTCAACACATAAATCATATTTTAATATATGTAGAAACGTGTGTTATCTACAAATTTTCGTTTGATTTCAATACGTACAGAAAATAATGAAAATTTATTTCAAATTTATATTAATAAATTTTTGAGGTTTCATATTACGATTTTTCAAAAAATATTTTACGCTTAAATGGAAATATTTTTTATTTAAATTTTTTGTAGTTATTTTCATAAAATATTTAAATAATTTAATTAATTTTAATGTGTATTGAATTGACAAATATTTGAATTAACAAAAATTAATTAAAAATTATCACAACAGGATTACTTCGGGGTGAATGTTGAGTAAGATGGCTGAATGTTGAGTAAGATGGCTGAAGTTTAAGGTATTCTGCAGCATGACCGAAGCAAATATAAAAAATGCAAATTTAAAAAAATATTATTATAATTTTTTTATAGTCGACAATTAACTCTTTACTCTTACAAATACGTTTTTGTCGGCTCTAATGAGAAGGAAAATAAATCAGTGCATATCTCATGTAACTCCGCATCCCTAGCAGGATAGCGGCTACTTTATCAATTACATCTTCTGATTTGTGATATCTGACACTGATATCTGACAAAATGTTATGGATTTATAACGGCAATTTTTCTAGTAGAAATACTCTGATGTTTTCTGATTATTCTGTTTTTCATAGTAAAAAGTTAATAAATCTATTGGAATTTTCAATTCTATTCAAATACACTATATTAATATCATATTTCAAGTACATTTTCAAATTTTTTATTCTGTTCAAAAATATCCTTATTATATATAACGTACATTTATTATATATCAACAACTCAACAATTATATCGAAATACTCGTATATGTAGTATAATAGTTTTGAATAACATAATTCAATATAAATTCTAATCAACTGTAAAATTAAATAATCTCTTGTCAAATACATAACAAAATATTTATGATGGTCATATTTTCAAATGCAGTATATAAGATAATAATTACAATGTGATATTACCTATATATTATCAATCTTTATGTTCAATTAACTAGAGAGAAGAAAATAACAAAAAAGATGATTGTATTAATTCAAAAATTGTGAATATTATACAAAAATATTCGAAATTATAAGATTATACATATAACATATTCTTAATTTAAAAGTAAAATAATTGATTATAAATGCATTAATTGAGCTGAAATAATAATTAATATGATTTGTAATTAAAAGTTTATTGAATTGAAATGATATTGAACTGAAATTTAAGAAATTTTCACAATATATCAAAAGTTCACAATGAAAAATTAATTACAATATCATATTTCGTAATTACTATGAATGTAGTTATTGTGAATTACCTCGTCGAAGACATTAACTAATATTGCCACTAATTCTTATGACAATGCTATAGTTAATGTCTTTAAATTTTATGAAAAAAAAGTTCTTGTACCATCTGTTTCAAAAAATTTTCTTTCAAATTTCGTTTCCTTACCAACTCTGTTTCCTACTTTACCTTTAACATCTTTAATTCACAAAAAATTACTTTAAATGATATTTAATTAATTTTTATACAATAATTTTATTCTTAATTCTTTATTAAAAATTTATCATTAAAAATAATTAAAAAATATAAAAAATATAAAATGAATCATAACATAAAAGAACTTTTTAAAGAATAGCAGTCATTTCAAAAATATAATAAAAATTTTATTTAAGCAAAAAAAAATATGGAACCTTCAAATTCACAGTAAAGTCGGAAAAACCAAAAATTACAAAAGAAGAAAAAAATCAAACATTTCAACAACAAATATCATTAAAGACAAAACTTTTCTATTCAAAATTGCAGCTTTCAAAATTGCATTTCTCATCATTGTTTAATCGTCAAGAAAAAAAAAACGAAAAACAAAAAATGTAATTCTCACTTCCTTACGAAAATTCAAAAATAATTGCAAATGTTTTCAAGTAAAAAAAAATGATAAAAATGAGAAAACAGGGGAAAAAAAAAATTATTCTAACCATAAAACCAAATTCATTAAATGCAAAAATGTTAAAAAAAAAAAATTTATAACAGCCATCGCTCTTCAACTACGTACCAACCAACATATATAATAGCTGAAAATACTGTGAAACCAGTAATTCTGTTATAATATTTACAATCACATAATCATCATGTTATCAAACACTTTAAATATATCTAAGAGAATTTAGGAAAACAGAGAGAGAGAATTTTTTTTTAATATTTTCAACTAACTTGATTTTGATACTATAGCATAGCATTTGCATTAAATTGAGGCAAAAATATTACTGTCATAACACAGCTGATGTATAATGTGGTGGTGAGAAAAGAAGCAATATTAAAAAAAGAATAAAATATCAAGGATTTCTGGCTTTTTGGTTATCCAAGATTTAACATTATTTTTTGTTCTTTTTTGCTATTTTTTCAGTGTTGAACTGTCCTTTTGTTTCACTTTATTTAATTTTCATTCATTTTTTTTACCCTACTTTTCCATTCAAATTTCATTCAAACGATGAAAATTTTATAAAATAAATTGTTTGTGATATGATTTCTATTAAAATTATCATAAAAGAACAAAAAAAAACAATTTTCTTTTTATTTGATTTTCTTTTTAAATTTTCTGCAAAAAATTCTTCATATTGCATGTTATAATTATATAAGAAAAATATGTAATTATCATTTTTCTTTTACAATTTATTTTAGTTCATAAGTGAATAACAAAGAAAATTCAAGGAAATTTTGAAATTTGTAATAATTTTAATTAATTATGAAAAATTAAAGTGCAAAATTATTACTTTTTTTTTTCTTCTTAATATTGTTAGTGAGTAAGTGTTAAGAATGGTATATTAATGCAATAAATGAGTGTCACATTTTGCACTTTGTTCACACTTTCATTCACGTCGCAGTACGCTATAAAAATGACAATTTAATTGCAATGAAATCTAATGCGAATATAAACAAAAGTAATTTTAACTTAAGATTTCAATATTTTAGTCTATTATCATAATAATTTTTGGCCATTTATTAAATAATTTACTGTTACTAATTCTCAGGCGAAAATTACAAAGGAATTTGTTTTGAGAATTTTATTATTTTGTACCATTAATTAAGGCACAATTAAATGAAGAATTTAAAGTGATTTCTGAGATTTACTATACAATATGATTGATCACATTAAATAAATCACATTTAATGCTAATCTGAGATTACCACCAATCACTACCAATTAACTTATAAGCTTGACCTATATACATATGAACAGAAATTAATTCTCAATTGTATTGAAATTATAAGTAATAAAAAATTATTTATAATTCTTATCTCATTTCTGTATATATTACCAGACAATTTAAATAATATATATTATGAATACATATACATATATATATATATATTATATTATAACTAATTTGATATCGAAAATTTTTGATTGAGTGATAAATTAAAATGTAATTTTATTTGAAAATAAAAATACTACCCCAATTTTATCTCTCTACTCACTTCTCTAAAATGACCTCCTCTCTTTCATCTCTCCAATATACTAATCACAATATATAGTTATAAAGAAATGAGAAATGTCATTTTAAAATCTTTATGGAAAATTTATAGCTTTTCTCTCTTGCAGTTAACATCAAATGAATACAAACGATATTTAAATGATAACAGGTCTCATAGCTGCTATTCTTTCTCTCATTCATTTTATTTGTATACCCTAAAGAATGGAATAAGAAATCAAAATTATATATTTAAGCCAATAATATACATAAATCATTTTATAATATGAAAAATTTATTTTTTCTTTTTTTGAAATCACCATTGTGTATATAAAATAAAAAAAAGCCCTTTTAATATTATAACAAATTTTAATTTGAAATAATGATTGACAGTTTTTTTATACTTCGATTATTATATTTAAGCTAAATATTTAACTATAAACAACAGACACTCTTATATGATGAAAAATCTACTAAATATTTAGAATTGAAATGCTTCTTTTTTTATAGAAATAAAAAATCAAATTAAATAAATATGACAAAATATTTTTAAATCTACGATTTTCAATAAATCTAGGAATAAATTTAGGATTTTTTCTTTTAGAAAATTTTATAATATAATCCATGACTTACATATTAAGTTAAAATTATAATATTAAGGATTTTTCTAAGATAATTTCAGTATAAGATTTCTAAGTTTACATCAGAAATGATTAATTACACATTGTATATAATATAAAAATTGTTATATAAAATGCATATAACAATATTAATGTATTTATAATAGTATGCGAAAAATTGAATATTTTAAACACTTAATACTCAATTCAATATATTTAAATAAAATGAGATTGACTTTGATGAGACCATTAGGAAAATTTTTTAGAATTATGCAATATAAGATTAACTTGAAGGCTTCTGTCAAAATATAATCGTATATAACCAGAAATCACATTGAAAAGAAGCGAATAAAGCAAATAAAGCGAATCTAGGATCAAATTGGAAAAATTTATATTTGAATATCAAATATCGGTCTAAAATTTGAATGTTCAATTTAAAATTGTAATAATAATGAACTATAAAAGCTTGAGTGCTCTAATTATTGTATAACTCAAGAGTCAAGACTATTCTCTACTCGATCTTTAATAATTTTTTGGAAAAAATATTTTAAATTTTAAACAATATTTCTTATATTAAATATTACTAAATACGATATGGGTTAAATTTTATGCTCAAAGAATAAGAGAGGGTGATAGAGGAGGCACAAAAGCACTTGCACAAAATTTTCTGGATCAAAAATGTTATTAAATAAAATTATATTTTTTCTTTTATATATATTTTTTTTCCATCTTATATACTTACATAAAAGCGTTCTCGTTTTATTTACAAAAAGAAAACAAAAAATTCAAGCTCACATATGCACGTTCATAAAGTTAATGGGAAGGACATTTTTGCAAATGCCTTTTATCATTATTATATACATTTTATGTAGGCACATGTGTATATATATAGTATAGTGCAGTACACACTTTTCAAATCATTTATTTTCAATATTTTCTGATTGAATATGTTTCCTTCACATCATTTTTATTATATGACTTCTTCCTGTACCGTAATAAAAATGGATTCAATTTTTTCTTTTTTTTTTTTTTTGCTGTTAGTTATGGTATATGAATGTGAATTTTAAATAAAAAAAAAAAAAAGCAAATTTTTTTTTTTTAAGTGAAAGAAATTTTTTTTCTTTTTGGGAATAGTATTATAAGCTTTAAGAAATATTTTATCGTGTGGTATAAATTTTGAGAATTTAAAGGATTAAAGTAAAAATGTAGACTAATATCCGCTTAGTACATTCCTCAATTTATTTCGTTTTATAAAATTGGAATTTGTGATTATAAATGAGAAATGCGAGAAGAAAAAAACTGAGTAATTTTGAATAATTAAGATTTTAGTAAATTAAAATTAATTGAATTTAAAATTAAAAGAGAATTTTAATAGCAGTATAGAGATTTTATTAAATTCCATCTTAAAACACCCTGACTAATCAACACTTCAAGAAAAGTAACATTATCATATGAGATATTATTCAGTTACCTTCTATTACCAGGGTAACACCAGACCATTATTTTTTTTTTTAAATTTTTAATTCTCAAAAAACTTTATTATTGAAAATTATATAAATTCAATTAGAATTACACCCTAGTTATTAGCAAGAAAGGAATACTGCAATAACAAATGTAATTTTACACTTTAAATTGTAATATATTGGGTAATATTACAACACTTTGATGTAAAATTAAACAAAACATAATTTTTTAGACAAGTTTTACTCTTTATAGTTGTTTCAAATAAATTTTCGCTCTTGTTAACCTTACACTTTGCGTGAATGTATTTTGACGACTTCTTAAAACTACTTTTTAGAGACCAAAAATATCACTACTTAGAAATGTAAAATAATTCCTAAAAATAGGGTAAGTATTACCTATTTGTTGCCAGAACTAACTATAGTTTTCATATTTTCTGTTTTTTTTTTTTTCGTTAACATTAATATTTACGCTGACACAACAACTAAATTTCCTTTTCAATCCTTATTTATTTTATTTTAATTTTTTTTTTTTCATCTTTTTTAGGGTTGCTGTCTTGGGACGTGTCAGATTGTCATATTGATCTTGAAGATGAACTTAATACAATTACACAACATGCACCTGAGGGAGAGGAAGCAAGATACGGTAAGTACATGCTTTCTTTTTTTTTGTTTTTTTTTTTGTTATAGGTTTTCTTTTTATTATTATTATTATAAATTTTCTTGTATTAAGGATGAGAAATTATGTTATGAATATAAACTAAAAAAAAAAAAAAAATTTTTTTATGAAAAAATTTCGTTTATTTTTTAACGAATCGTGTTGAATAAATTTCATCTTGTATGGAAAAAGGAAAATAGTTTAGAAAAATTTTTAATGCAAGTCACCATGATTTTTGGTTTTTTTTTTGGCTTAAATATATTTTGTGTCTTACTGTGTTTTTAGCAAATATTTTCTTACATATATGCTTCGGTTATATGTAGTATACAAATTTATACCGTTATGTATTCCGAATAAAACTTTAAAGCCCACTGATTGTGCTTGATGAAGTTAATAATCCTTTGGAAAATTTCCTTTCGGAACAATTTCCTTTTAAAAAAATCTAAGAATTACAGCAGACCAATTATGAATTCTAATGTAAAAATTTTTGTTTTCTTTGAAAATACTTAATAGTTTTCATATGATTAGATGAAAATTAGCTAAACCAGATATTTTTTAGTGTATGGTCTCAAAATATAACAAAATATCGCACTGATTTAAGCAATTTAAGAAAATATGCAAAAAATAAATGAAAAATGTAGGATTTTCGGTATAATTCAAATTCTTTTTTAAAAATCTCTTAATTAATTTGTTATATCCAGGATGAACCATTAAATTTCTGAACTCTTACAATAACTCTAACATATAAATACAATTTTTCTAACAAAATTACAATCGACTACACTCAAATACAAAATTATTGCTCAGTTTTCAAAATTCACCTTTAATTAAGGCATTATGACACTCTCTCATTTTATTCTCAAATGATATCCTTGGATATCATTATGAATTGAAATTTTTTCAACTTTTAATTTTAAATTTATTTAATTTAAGATAAAGCTCAATTATAAAAATATAATAGATTCTCTTATTCAAAGCCTCCTTCTAAAATAAAAAACAAATATCCTAATAGTAATTTTTAAATGTTATATAAACGTAATTCATGTTTGTACATGTATGACATAAATACTTCATAAATCATAATATCCTTTACTATATATATTTAAATACATATATAATTGTTATAATATATATTTTATAACTATTATACACTATATACTTTTCAAATAGATTGTTATAATACAAAGTCTGTCTTCTATATAACAAATTATATTTTGCTATTTGAATTTATGCACAATTTCTCTATATGATACATTGTGTACATATAACATTTAAATTGCATGTATAAGAAAATGTTAAGTACATACTTCATTTACACTGCATATGCATTTTATATATTATATGAGTTTCTCTTTAACATCAGTTGGAAAAAAATTAAATGAGAAATGTATACGTATAACACGTATAAAAATAAAATAAGAAAATATATGAAAGAAAATTATTAATTTCCGGAACTTGTTTCGTTATTGAAATTTAATTTCAAAGATGTAATTTTATATATATACACATACATAGATATTGTAATAAAATTATAGCATGAAATAATATTATAGAAGAGTGAAATTTTTATATAAATTGTATGTAATTTTTGCCTTAAAGGTTTTTTAATTTTCGAAATGAATTTTATATTATATATAATATTAAAAGAGGAGAATTAAAAATGTAATTGTAATTACATTTTTTTTATTAAAATCAAAATAGACATCACTTTTCCCGTAGATTTTAATTAAATATACAGATCTTTAGAGTGCGACCCCATACTTAAAAAATAAATTAAAAAATTTAATTGCAAACAATATGCTCAATTAAGAAGCTAACATTAATTATTTATTAAATACTCTAAATTGAGCTTTAATTATTAATCTCTTAAAATTATTGTGACTGAAGGACTGTTTTAAATAATTAAAGATTTTTACAGAAAAATTCAAGGAACAAGCCAGCCGTAAAACTTGGTATAACTTATAACTCATTAAAATTTTGTTCTACATACACATACAATTAAGAATGGCAACTCTCATTTGAAACTCTCCAATAAAATCTCCAAAATACATTGACGCCATCTTCTACGTTTCGCCTAACAATTATGATTGCAAACTATTAAAAATTTTTAAAAAATTATTTTTATATTCTTTGTAAAATATTTTACTTTTTTAATTTTTAAACTAGTTTATGAAATCAATTGAATACATCAAGTTTAAATATTTTTTTTTCGAAAACAAATTAACAAATAAAACACTTGAATTTTCTAAAAAAAAATATTTTATTTTCAAAATCAATTTGCTTTTGATTTTAAAAATCATAAAGCACTATTTATATGAGTATACTTCATTTCTATATTTTGTTAAAATTGCAATAAATTGATTTTTCAATTAAAATTTAATTTCAAATAAAGTTTTCATTTTTTTTTTTTGATTTGATTTGAAGTTTATAGAAATATTTCAAAATTAAACTGTTTTTTGATATTTCCGAAATATTTTTATTATTTTGTAGAAAATAGAAATTTAATATTTTATTTTTTACCTTGAAAATATACAGTTAATATAACAGTTTTATAATTGTATAACAGTTTTGTATACAAAAAATTATTTTAAAATATCACATAACAAGTTCTCGAATATAAGAGAAATGAGTATTGGTATTGAGTATTCGAGTGGAAATAAAATTAAAAATGTCATGATATGAAATACAAAGTGAGTACATTAAATGAAATAGAAATTGAGAAAGCAATAGTTTTAAAGAATTTTAACAATTTTAAAATGTAAGAATATTTGAGCATGTTCTGTCAGTCTGTGACTTCAAATAAATTAACCTATTAAAATTACTACATGTGCAACAAATATAGTAAATGTAGTAATATACTTCAGTTTTATTTATGCTTTCAATATCATGCGAATGCTGCTGTCGTCGTTGCCAAATGTTAACATATCAATCTGTAATATGTATCGTTTTCAATGGCCTTATTATTTTCTTGCCGTAATATTTCGTATTCATTAACGCATTTACTTAAAATATACTCACTAAATAATATGTTAAGTGGAATAAATCGTGTTATATCTACCTTACAAGCTGCAATGCCCAAAACTTAACTTAATTGAACTTTACTACTGCTGAGAGTTAATGTTAGATTACAATTGATTGTGCGATTTTGTTTAATGAAGGTATAATATTAGTATTTGCGATAGAAAAATGAAAATGATTTTCATTGAATTGAGTACGTTTCATTTTAAAAAAATTAATGAATGCCAAAAAAATTACAATTTTAATTAAATTTTGGTAGTAGAACAAGAAAATAATTTGTTATATTGAATTTAATTAGCCTACTAAGGCTACTGAAATAGGAAATCCGACTCTGAATATAATTATAATTCATATAACAAGAAAATTATAATCTGAAAATTTAAGAATTTGAATAATTTAAAATTAAAAACAATTTCCGATTTATTTTTCAATTTTTAATTCAATTCGATTGAATATTCAAGAAATACGAAAATTAAAAAATATAAGTACATTAAGTTTTAATTACAGCGATATTTTATTTAAAAAAAAATAAAAAAAAATTAAAAAAATTTATGGTTAAATTTTTATTTCCTTTCAATTTAACTCTTGAATACTTTCATATTTTTTTTTTTCTTTTTTAATATTTTTCACTTTATTTAATTACTTTTTTACTTTATAAACAATGCACAACCATATAGATGTGTATATATATATATAACATTGCACATAAATACAATAAATTGTGTATAACAACTGAAAACTATGCATCATAAATCATACAACATGTACGAGCGCACACATAGTGTTTTTTTTTTTGTTTTTAGAGTGAAACCCAAAAATAATCAAACAAACAAGCGTATAATTTTAACTTTGCTTTATTTTTGTACTCTATATTTTGCATTCGCATACTTCATATTTCTTTAGGCTCTCAACTTTTTAAGGTCACTAAGAAACACTCTTAATAAGAATACACACTATGAGCTCATGTTATATATACATATATACAAATATAATAATATTTAAGTATATATAAATAAAATATGTGTGCTTAGTTTATATATATGTATATATATATAAAACAACAACCAACCACTACGATCACCTTTTTTTCTGCCACTTGTGTAACCTTCATTTCAATTAAAAGCACTTTTATAAAACAAAAAAAAAAAAATTCCACTGTGTTATACAATATTAACGTTAACAGAATCCAAATATGATGAAGGCAAAAAAGGAAAAGCAAAAGAAAAATAAACTTGCAAAATGGTTGTTATTTTCTTTAACATTTTTCTTTTTTTATTGCAATTTTTATTTTTATTTTTTAATTGTATTTCCACATACTTATGTGTGCAATGCATATAGTTCTTTAAAATAGCAAACTTTAAATAAAAGGAACAAAAAATATAATAAAACGCAAATTAACAGAAAGTAAAAAAAACAAAAAAATGTTTCTTTTTAGAATTTTCATTTAAAAAATAAAGAAATTTTAAAAATATTCTAATTAACTAAATTAAGTCTAATTGTTTATTGAAAAATCTATTTTTTTAGCTTAATCCAATACATAGACTTTTAAAAGTTTAATTGGATCTCCTGCATTCATAAAAAAAAAAAAACTCATATATGCCTTCGATTAATCTCAAATTCAATATGGGAATCAAGGTGTTCTGAAATTAGTTTAATTCAATATTATTTTGTTTGGGAGCACAAGAAACTATCGAAACCTTATTTATGAAATTCAAACAAAACACAAATTTTTCATATAAAGTCCCTAAAAATCTACAATTTAATTAGAACAAGTAATTTTTGCCAAAAAAATTCTAGTTCCTTGAATTAATTCTATTGCTATTAAAAATTTAGTACTTACTAAATTTGAAAACTGACGTATAAATTACTCGTATACAATGGAATATGACTTACTGCAATTTTTAAAAAACCCCAAACACCGAAATATTATTAGCGACATCTATAACTGAAGTAATTCTTTTCCTGGTGCTTTGATTTAATTCTATTTCTAATGAAAATTTATTACTCACTAGATTTAATAGCTGGCAAAAAGTACTATCGAATTTTTAAAAACCCCAAACACTGAAAGATTATTAGCGACATCTATTGCCGAAAGGTAGAATTATTTTCATTAGAATTTTAATAATCTTGTATTCTTGCACATTAGGTAAATTCCTCAAAACGATATCAGTCACAAATTCAGTCTCTTCATCACTTTAGTTTTTTCCGATTTTTCCATATTCATTTAAAAGGAAAATGCACTTTTCCTTACTTCAATTTTTCATTGAAATTTAGTATTAAAAAGCAATACATTCTATGTTTTTTTTATTCTTTTTTCTTTTCTTGTGATTATACAAAATGCAAGCAAACATTGCAATTGCAATCAAACATTATATATGAGTAAAAAAAAGTATATACAACCATAAAACCATATAAGTAATATATAGGGTATTAAGAGGAAAACTCTGATTTTCATGTTAAAACCGTGAAATTTCTTTAGTAAGTTTTTTTTTTTTAAATGAAAAAAGAAAAACAATAATCAAAAATAAACATTATAAATTTTTTTTTTGCTTTTTTGTTAATTTTTGTTTTTTTTTTTTTGAAAATGAAAATTAGTTGAATCGAAAGAGATTCCTCATTATGTAATAGTTGGCTGCTGTATAACTCTTTGACATTATAAAAAATATTAAATATTCTTGGAATTTGTAAATGTTTTCATAACTTTTATATAGTTAGTTAATTATAATTTTTTTTTTTGTTATATAACAAAAATTTAATTAGGAATTTAATTGAAATTTATTAGCAAATATGATTTTCTATGATTTAAGATACAAATTCTAAGAAAGATTCTAACAAATTTTTGAAAAAACACGTGTATTTTTAACGTGACTTTGATAGTAGTGAGGAAAGTGTGCAATTTCTTTTACACGTTAGGAGGCGTAAAGCGAAATCGCTTAGAATACTTAACGAATAAAATTTCAGTTACATAATAATACAATAATATTTTCAAATTTATATTGAATATTTAAAAAAAGGTGAGCATGAAATTTAGGTGGACTATAACACTCAAACATATACATATTCTGCCTTTAGTTTGTATATCCTACCTTGTATAAAGCATGGGACACAAAACTATAACAACATAAAATTGTTTTGATATTCAAAATGTTATTCCAATCTTGTTCAAATTTAACTATTTTTAAAAGAAAAATATATTTTCTAGAAAAAGAAAATAACTATGGTACATTAACTACATCGTTTCCATACAATTATTTTTAAACAACAATATAGTCATTGTATTCTTACATTCAATTATTCCATCATAAGTATTCCATTACGAAAAAATAAAAAAACTATTCAAAAACTGCTCTTATTAAAAATAAAATAGAAAATATTCTTTATTCGTACCATATACAAAATTATTAAAGGTATGTACTGTATAACTATACGGCAAAAACGTAAAAGTGCTTAAGTCAAATAAGTGCACAATCTCGAAATATAGCTAATAGTACCATAAATTTTTGTTTTCTATTTTATAAACAGAAAAAATTCGTTCAAATCAAATTATAGTGATAAAAAAACGTCTCTCTAAAAATTTGACTAAGTCGAAAATCTTCTCAAATTTGAAAGATTGAAACAGACTTTAATATAAATTAACAATCATGTTATAATATAACAGAATATTTATAATGATATAATAGTAAAATTTAAGTAAATAAAAAATAAAATAGTTAATATTAAATATTAATTATAAAATTCTTCATTAATTTATAACCATTAATTTTGACTTAGGCAATTTTACCTCTTTTCGATATTATAAAAATTTTTCTAGCATATTAAATATATGTATATTCTCCAAATTTTTATTTTGTTCACAAAAATTTTTTAACTTATACATACATTCGTATATGTATATGGAATTTTATTAACACTACATGAGCAATTATTATTATACTAAAATGTTCATCGAAGCATATATAGCCCTTGAGTACCATATTCAACTATTGAGAAATATGTATATTTAGATATAGACTATATACATATATATAATTTTAACAAAATGTTATCTATATATATTTTAAAAATATAATATAATACATGCACATACTCTTGTCCCCTTAAGTATAAAATGTACAAAAAAACTAAAAGGAAAAAGAAGCAATTTTCTAACAATTGAATTACTCTTAAATGTCCTTAAATTCCATTTATATTGAAATTTATATTGAATTTGAATACATAGTTTATTTAAATATATTATTTATAGTTATTTATATATGCACCATAAATAATTGTGGAAAAAATTTGTAAAATTAAATTAATGGCATTTTTATAAAATATTATTCACATTTTCCCAATGGTAATAATAAAAAAATTATTACTTTTTATTATAATTTTATATAATTTAAATAAATTCCTTTAATAAATTATACACTGTCCTATATACGATAAATTACAACAAAAAAACATTTATACAAATTAATAATAAAAATAATTTAATTAAATGTTTTGTTAGGTCAACAATTTTAATAATCAATTTTTTTAAATATTTAATACTCGTATTGCAATTATTATACACAATAGTTAATATTCATTAGTATTTTGATATTATTTCTATTAATTAATTAAGTAAAAATTACTTGAAATTTTTTAATTTATTGAATAACTATTATTCAAAATTAATTCGAAATTGTGTATATTGTATAAAAATAATATAAATTCTCTTCAATTATTCGTATTTAATCAAATAAATTTTAGTTTTCTATAAAAATAATTTTATATAAATTATTGAAACTTTGACAAACTGAGTAGTATGTTCATTTTATGATTTCCCAATTTAATAGCTATCAAATCTTCAAATCAACTATTCAATAGAATTTGCGGGCCTCATCAAATTATGTAAATAATATTTCAATTGGAGCCCAAATGTGCAGTCCTTTAAGTTATTAATTTAATTCCGATATAAATAGGAATATAAAAATTACTTAACCTATTTTCAATCTCAATATATTTAATATCATTTGCATTAAATCTAATTAAATATGGTAACTAGGATTAAAAACTATTTACATTGATGATCAACAAAATTCTAAATAGAAGATCAAAATCATTTAAATACATAAATCATTAATAAAATAATAAACACAAAATTTAAATATTAAAGAAAAACAAAGTCTTCAAAAACTCTTTTGTCTATCTTTTAAAATTAATTTCATAAATTTAATTCCTATGACATTTACACTAAATAAACAAAAAAGCAAATTTTTAGTAAAATTTTTTAAATTTTCTCTTTTTAAATTCCAAAAGTTTTTACTATACCTTTAAGGAAAACAATATAAAAAAAAAATTTTTTTTTAAATTTCTATTTCAATATTGAATTTTAGCCCAATTACTTTACACTAAATTCCCCAATATAAAAATATAAATACAACTTTATTACTCGTACGTACTACAAGATTATATTAAATAGGATCTTATTAGATATTGTTTGTAAAAACTTATAGTTAGAGAAAAAAAAATACAAGCAAAAAAGAAAAAGAAAATTTATTCAAAAAATGTCTGATTTATGTCAGACCTGTAATGTCCTTTTTCTAAATATATTATACTTAAAGAAATAAATATACAGACATGTCACCTATATAACCTTAAATAGGATTGTAATTTGAATACATTAGTTTTTTGTACATGATACATAGATATTATTATTATATACATATGCTTGGTATAGACTTAAAAAATTTTAACATAAAGAAAATTTAGAACAATAATTTAAAATTATACAAGAATACACATATACATTGATATACATATATTATCATATGCATATACACCTACATATTTAAAATAAAATATGCTTTAAAATTTGTTTTTTCTCATATTGAATTTAAATTTTATTTTAAATAAAAAAATAATAAAATAAAACAAATGGAAATAAAATTTAAATCGAACATGTCACCAATTAACCAGAATTTTTTTTTTTCGACCTGTTTTTTTTTTCTGGTCCTGCGAAATACAAAATTGTTAAAAAAATTTTTTTATAGAAAAAAAATATGTGTATAAAATTGAAACAATTGAAATCAATTTTCAATTAAAATACAAGTAAACGAAATTTTAATTTTAAAATCAAACAGAATAATAAAAAAAACAAAAATATTATACATTTTATATTGATGTTTGTCACTAGTATATGTTGGTGTATTCATATATGTAGATACTATAAAAAAATTTTATACAAAAACTATGTTGCAGAAAATGCATATTGTTTTATTTTCAATTTTTGTGACAATGTAAATGAAAATCGGATAATTTTTAAACAAAAGGAAGAAAAACAATATAAAAAGCTTATATAACAATCACATATGTACATATTTGTATTTAATAAGGAAGAATTGCATATTTTTAGGCAAAAACGTATATTGTATTATGCATAACAATAAAATCACACCATATCCTTTATATTATTTTCAATATTGCTTTTTAAATTTTCGAATAACGAATTAAAAAATTCATTATTCGGTTTTTACCTCTTGAAATGATTTTAAGCTTGTGCGTACACAATATACTTTTAATATATGTACATAATTATGTATATGAAAATATTCATAAAATGTTTATTAATTAATTTTTTCCTCTATTTCGTATATTTATAAATATTTACGATTATATGAACAAAATCAATTTAAATTTTTATATTTTAAAACAAAGCAGTAAATTTTATAAATTTTCAATCATATATTACCATTTGTATTATATTCGTATTCAATTATCTGCTTGAACACTTATAATTACAATATTGAACTAAAAGAAAAGAGCTATAATATTTGCTATAAAAAAAATTTAATTTATTGTTACTTCAATACCTCAAATTACAAGTTATATCCTATACGAGGGTCACTATTTATATTTCGGGTCTAGCAATAAAAAACAAACATTTATCATTGGAAATGGTTTTATTGTTTTTCAAAATATTCCCCATGAAGATCAATACACTTTTGCATGCGCTGAAACCAATTTTCGTAGCACTTTTTCCACTCCGATTGAGACACCTCCAAAACATGGTTTTTGAACGCATCGACTGCTTCTTCAGGTGTTGAAAATCGTTGCCCACACATTTTTTTTTTGATGTGAGGGAATAAGAAGAAGTCATTGGGTGTTAAATCAGGACTGTACGGCGGATGACCCATCAATTCGACATTTTGAGTGCTCAAATAGTCCATTATTTCAGCTGATTTGTAAGAGCTTGCATTGTCATGATGAAGAATGATTCGCCGGCGCTGTGACTATCTTATATATCTTATATATCTTATGTCACTGTAAACAAAACAATTCGCGCTCGAATGACAAAACGTTCTGAGTGAAGTTGTCCTAAAAAATGTCAAACTTTCCAATGGAAGTGTCAGATTGCACCTGGCAGCACTAGTATTGCCAGGACCCGAAATATAAATAGTGACCTACGTATGATAAACGAATCTTTTCACTGAGCTTGAAGTAGTTGATCTATAAAAGAAGAGACTGTTTGTATTGGACCTCGCTGGTCAATATGACGTCTATTCAAAATATTTCTTCGGAAAAGTTGCTCTATAGGCGAAATGCTGGAGGCATGTATAAAAAATTTATTTAGTTCATATAAAAAAAAATATTAAAACAGAATTATTTGTTTAATTTATTTAAAAGAAAAAACTTTTTAAATAAATATTTATTTTTCTTAAAATAATAATAATTATAATTATAATAATAAAAATGCTGCTTATTAAAATATTGTAATTCAAGTGTTTTTATTTAAAAGAACAGCATACAATGTCATCTAACAATATTTTTATAGCCCATTATTATTTCAAATATAAAATATAAAAATTATATAATAAAATAAAAAAAATGTGCATTTACTTACACATTATTCTGACACATATAGAAGAGTAAAAAAAAATTCGCCTACAACTATCGGCCGAGAAGAGGATTAAAATAAATTAATATAATTGCACGTATATAAATGACAAATACACACAAACAAATATATTATTATTATTATGTACATGCCTCTCTGTACACGCGTTTTAATTATAATTAAGTATCATCATAAAATCAAGATAATTAGCTTCAATTTCCTTTTTTTTTTTTCTCTCTGTTTTTGTTAACCATGTCGTCATAATTCTACCATAAGAATAGAACAAGTACTCTTATACTATATTAAACTCACGTACCTAAATATAAAATTCATATATATAAAATATATTTATATAAATAATATAGAAAATGGAAAAGAAAAGGAAAGAAAAAAGTAAAAAAAAGAAAAACTAATTAAAATCTAAATGCAATTCAACCACAAATATAATTGGTAGAGAGCAAAAATAAAATTAAAAACAGAACAAAAGTTGAAAAAAAAATCTTTTATATACGTATGTATATATAGTATACAAAAATAAAAAATAATAAAAAATGGAGAATAAAACTATAAAAATAATAAAATAAAAAATAATATTTAAAACGCATACTTTAGAATGAAATTTATTAAAATGTTAAGAGCATATTCATTCTGTGTATCCTGTGCACAAATTATGTACCTGTATTAATATAGACTTATCATTATATGTATGTCATTTTACAATATTATAAAATTTACTTGACATTCTTATATTTTAAACCACATGTATGGATATAAAATTTCATAGACGTTTGTTTATTCATTATAACGGTATTACTTTAACACTAGAAAATAGGTTTTAGCTTTAAGGTATTTAAAGTACGCGGTACATAATCGTTACTTCTTAATACCAATCTACAGCAATACACATTAACCGTCTTACAGCAATAGTCATTTGCATAAAAATTATTTTGCATTTCTTTTATTTATTTTTTTGATTGACGTCTTTTAAACGAGAATTTCGAACTTTCAAAGCTTTTTCGAAATCAGATCTTCCATGAAATAAATCTTATCACGTTCTTGATCAGCCAGTATAATTTTTGAAAGTTTTACGAATTCGACAAGTAATATCGATATAATAACGGATGGCTAATCTGAAATTTCATCCCTTAATCCTTTTAAAATCATTAACAAAATTTTGTTTTAAACACGTTGTCAAATTGCGTTCTGGACAAAATGAATATTAGAGGTTCTCGATAAAATAAATAAAGGGAAATCGAAAGGGATGATGAGTATAAATCAGATTCGTAAAACAATACCAGTTCATATTAAAGCATACATATAGCTTCAAATTTTTGTTCAAATATCAAAATTTTCTGAAATTTTTGCACTTCAAAAACAAACATAATTTGTATTCCATATTGAATAGAAGTGTGCACGTTATTCATATTTATTTTAGGAACGTTATACTTATTCATATAGGAGAAATTTTTTTTGAAACATTACAAACTAATTTAATTTTAGTATTTGCATTTAATATATAACACAGCATAGTATATATGTACTTAGTTAAATTGAAGATCTTTTAAAATTTTTATTAATGTTATTCCAAAAGAGTACAAATTTCTTCGAGATATTTCTTATGTAATTTTTTTTTTTAAATATTTTTTTCTAAAGATAATTTTTGAATTATCAATTTATTTATTTACAGGCGAACGGCTTATACAATATGCAAGTGAAAATTTAGTTACTGAAATATTAATTCATCCCCAATATAATACTCTTATACAATGTATGAGAAATTTATTGAGTAGTTTTACACGACACAGACATATAATACATTCTGGCTATACTTTTTCTGGAAATGGTTCATGGATATTGCAGGTATATGATAGCTAATAAGAATATTAAATAATATTCAGTTTGCTTTTCCTTTTTTAAAATATTTTTGAAAATTGTAGGATGCAACTTTTTCTATGGCTGATTTTGCTGAAGCCTTTCAAGAACATGAAGTTCAACGAGTTCTCCGAGCTTATCCCGATACAATCACGATGAATATTCATTGTGCTGATGTAGGATTATGGTCTGTTTTGCCAGATAAACCATACACAAAATTATGTAAAATTCGTATCAATCCGACTGATGTCTTAGATACCAGCAATGAAAAAATTAATGAATTTATTGGTAAATATTACAGATATAGTTTAATCAAAATGTTGATAAAAAAAAAATTCTTTTCCCTGTTAAAATTATTGTTTTAAAAATTTTAGACTACTTAGGACCAATGTTGGTTCCAGCTGCACTGAATGATTTATTGGAAACGTCAGATGTAGTTGGAAATATACGATTTAGTCATCCTACTTTATATGTCTTCCCCGGTGGTCAAGGTGATGCCGCATTATTTGGAATAAATGGATTTAATATGTTAGGTAAAATTAAAATTATTTTTATAACTAAATTTTTTAATAAAACTTTGTTTTAGTTGACGGTGGGTTTAATAGAAAAGCTTGTTTTTGGGATTTTGTACGACATTTAGATAGATTAGATGCAGTATTAATGACCAGGATTAATAATTGTAACATAGGTGGTATGAGTGCTGTTATTGAACGCAAGCAAGGGGAGCATGTGTATCCACAAATTGGTCATTTTTTTAGCAATGTACCTGAAAGAAAAGGCAGTTTACCTAGTCCTGACGGTGACAAAGATAAGGATCCATTAATGATAGAATTAATTGAAAGGGGACATCACTTGGTTAGTAATTTAAGAAATTTAAATTTGAGGCCCCAAGTTTGTTACCGGGACTCCGAACCAATTAATTTGTACCATAAAGTAGGTCATGGTACACTGGATATGTATGTAATTAGCCCATCAAAAGACTCAAAAGAAGTGAGAGATTTTTTGCAAAAATGGCATACTAATGATAGCAAACTTTTTACATCTAAAGATTCAAAAGAATTTAATTTTCCGCTTCAAAATTTAGTGTCAATTTGTGCGATGCTTGTATGGCAACCAGCAAATCCTGAAGATACAATCACTAGAATTCTTTTTCCAGGAAGTACACCAGACTTTAAAATTATTGAAGGTCTTGAAAGAATCAAACATTTAGAATTTATGAAACATCCTATATGTACAGCAAAAAGTTTGGCTCCAGTGATGCAAACGGCGCCTGCAAGTAAAAGATATGTCAAAGCAACTCCATTAGAAAAAGCGATTCCCGAGCCAATCCTTCCGTCCAAGACCGTTAAGCCAATGCCAACGTCTGATTATAAAACTAAAGTCATTCAACAAGACAATAAAACCAAAGAATCTGAAGCGGAAATAATTCCAACTACGATTGAAGAAAAACCGTTGAAGCCAATAGAGGACCAACCAATCAAGGATGGTTTAAATGGGGAAATAGATCAAAAATCTGATGAACAAATTGACGACAACAAACAAGCCGACATGAAAGAATCTGAAGAAATATCTGACGAAATAGACAACAAAATAGCTACTGAAAAGAAAGTGGAAGTTGTCATTGTTAAGCCGCAGGCACAAGAACAAACCAAAAAAGAAGAAATAGAAATAAAGCAAAAGCAAAAAATGAAAACTGAAAAACCAAGAGCAGAGGTAAAACCGGTTGTAAGATCTCGAATAGATACGAAGCCTCCAAAGTCAATGGAAAGAAAAAGTCTTAAAAAAGATATCTCTAGTGAAAAAAAGTCTTCTCCAACGTCTACCCCTCAAAAAAAAGAAGTAGCCAAAAAGGATCATCGTGAAGTAAAATCTAAAGTTATGTCAAGAATCACAAAATCAAGCCCAAGTGGAACACCCGCAAAAAGTGCTAAAGATGCTAATAATCGAAAAGTTTTAGAATCTAAGCAGAAAGCGTCCACTAAAACTCATCGTGAGTTTACATCCAAAACTTCTGACAAAAGGGAAACTAAAGTTGAACGCAAACCGATTTCTAGACGCCCCCGTGCAACATCACCAACGAAGACACCTGGCAGTCCTATAAAATCGATGAAACCAAAATCAGCAAAATCTCGAATCGAAAAAGGAGGTACTACAACCACGGATTCAAGTCTGGTATCTACTCCCAGTGCGGATGAAGTAATTGGAAGTAAAAAAATTCAAGAAATCGAACAGCACGAAATTGACGCAATCAAACAACGCGAGTTGGATGATCTCAAAGAAGAACAAGAAGTGGTGAGAGAAATAGAAGCTGTTTTCAATCGCGATGAGCAAAAAAAAAAAGATATTAAATTAGACCACAGGGAAGTTTCAAAACAAGATAGTCAAACGGAAGCTGAGGAGGAAGAAGAATATTTAATTATAGAAAAAGAAGAAGTAGAACAATATACAGAGGATTCCGTTAACGATCAAGAAAGTAGTCTTACAAAAGAAGAGGAAATGCAAAAACACCAAAGAGACTCGCAAGAATCTGAAAAAAAAAGAAAAACCAGTGCTGAAGAAGAAATTGAAGCTGCAATTAAAAAAGCTGAAGCCGAGGAAAAAGGAGAATTTAAAGAAGATGAGCATGAAAAAGATGAAGATGAGTCAGGAAAAGAAGGTAAAATATATGATAAGAAAGTAGATGAACCTGATGACGAAATGCAACCAGACTCCATAGAGGAAAAAGTAATTTTAACATCTCATGAAAAAACAGAAATCAAAGCTGAGGTTCAAGAAATAATATCCTCAGCAAAAGAAATAGTTAAAGCTAAAACAGAAGAAACCGTAAAAACTGAAGAAATATCTTCGCCTACACCAGAAGAGAAAATTAGCTCAGCAAAAAAAACTTCTGATACAAAGGATGAAATTCTTGAAGTACCTGAAGCAAAAGAAATAAACTTACAAGAAAGTTTGCCAGAAGAAAAATTCTCAGCTACAATCGAGTCAGGTGCGACGACCGCACCCACACTACCTGAGGATGAACGCATACCCTTGGATGAAATTAAAGAAGACTTAGTTATAGAAGAAAAATATGTTAAGGAGGAAACTAAAGAAGTTGAAGTACCAATTTCTCCACCTAAGCCTACTATTATCGAACATGAAGATCGAATTTTACCTACTAAAATGCAATTTGACATGCAATCAAATCTTCTTCGAGATATTGTTAAAACACCAGATGAAGTTGCTGATTTACCAGTTCATGAAGAAGCCGAAATTACCTATGAAGATGATGGTAGTGAAATTAAAAAAAAACCAGAAACAAAAGATGAGGGGAAATCGGTTAGCCTTAAGGAAGAAGAAACTAAAGAAGAGAAGGAAGTAGAAGATGTCGCTGTAGATGTAGCGAAAACTGGAGAAGAGGTAAGAGGAAATTGTTAATTAAATAAATTAAAACGCTTTTCTAAAATTTTTAATAACAATTTTTTTTAGGACCAAGCAGTAGTAGAAGATCAACCTGAAAAGCTTGTTGAGGTACAAGAAGTTCAATTGGAAGTGGAGAAAACTGTTTCAACTCCAGTTGATGTTGCAGAAGAAAAAGTTGTTCCTGAAGCCATTGAAGGAGAAGAAATAGATGATTCTCTGGAAGAAAGAAGAACAGTCACTATTCCGAAAACGGAAAGCTTGCATTTAGACCTTAAAGAAATATCGACTCCAGCAGAAAATGCGAAAGTTGATGTTGAAAAAACGGTTTCTTCACCAGTTGAAACAGCTCCTGTGTCTCTAATTGATTCTAAGAATGTAGAAGGCGAAGAAATTGATGATTCAATCGATGACAAATTACATCCCATTATTGATAAATCAGAAACTGAAGCAAAAGAAAAGATAATACTAGAAGAAATAAGTGTTCAAAAAGTAGTAGAAATGCAAGATATCAGCGAGAAGGAACCGCTTTCACGTGAAGCAAGTGCAGCTACTTCAGAAGACGAAATTCCTGAACCGTTAAAAACAACCGGTAAGTCTGCTGAAGTTATGAAAAGAAAAAGTTCTGCTTCTGCCGAAAGCCCAACGACTGTAGAAGAATTAATACCTCTTGATATTTCAGAAACGGAAACCATTTCGCCAAAGGCTGTACTTATCACATCTACAGAACCATCGCACCTTACGCAAGCAGAATTAAAAGCGCGACGAGAATCTGCTACAAGTGAAAAACATTCGCCAGCAAAAGAATCTTCTCTAAAATCTCCTTCCAAGGAAGAAGAAGCAAAAGAGGAAGGAAAACGACATTCTGAAAAATCCATCTCGCCACTAAAAGAACAAACAAAGGAGGAAGACAAATCGCGAAGAGAGTCTGTTGTTAGTGAAAAATTATCACCATCTAAAAAATCAGAAATTGTGTCTCCTTCGCCTTCTAAAGAAGAAGAAGCCAAGGAGGAAGAGAAAGCAGAATCACGTAGAGAATCTGTTATCAGTGAAAAGAAATCGCCTATAAAAGAACCTTCTGAAAAATCCGTCTCGCCATCAAAAGAAGAAACAAAGGAGGAAGAGAAACCAGAGTCGCGAAGAGAGTCCGTTGTTAGTGAAAAGTTATCACCAGCTAAGAAATCTGAAGTCGTGTCACCTTCGCCATCTAAAGGAGAAGAAGAAGAAGCTAAGGAGGAAGAGAAACCAGAATCACGAAGAGAATCTGTTGTAAGTGAAAAGAAATCGCCTATAAAAGAACCTTCTGAAAAATCCATCTCGCCATCAAAAGAAGAAATAAAGGAAGAACAGAAACAAGAATCGCGAAGAGAGTCTGTTCTTAGTGAAAAATTATCACCAGCTAAGAAATCTGACATCGCGTCTCCTTCACCTTCTAAAGAAGAAGAAGCAAAGGAGGAAGAAAAACCAGAATCACGTAGAGAATCTGTTATTAGCGAAACGAAATCACCAATAAAGGAACCTTCTGAAAAATCCATCTCGCCATCAAAAGAAGAAACAAAGGAGGAACAGAAACCAGAATCTCAAAGAGAATCTGTTGTTGGTGAAAAATTATCACCAGCTCTGAAATCTGACATCGTGTCTCCTTCGCCTCCTAAAGCAGAAGAAACAAAGGAGGAAGAGAAACCAGAATCGCGAAGAGAGTCCGTTGTTAGTGAAAAATTATCCCCAGCTAAGAAATCTGATGTCGTGTCTCCCTCGCCTTCTAAAGAAGAAGAAGCAAAGGAGGAAGAGAAACCAGAATCACGAAGAGAATCTGTTATTAGTGAAAAGAAATCACCTATAAAAGAACCTTCTGAAAAATCCATCTCGCCATCAAAAGAAGAAACAAAGGAGGAAGAGAAAGCAGATTCGCGAAGAGAGTCCGTTGTTAGTGAAAAATTATCACCAGCTAAAAAATCTGACGTCGTTTCCCCTTCACCTTCTAAAGAAGAAGAAGCAAAGGAGGAAGAGAAACCAGAATCACGAAGAGAATCTGTTATTAGTGAAAAGAAATCACCTATAAAAGAACCTTCTGAAAAATCCATCTCGCCATCAAAAGAAGAAACAAAGGAGGAAGAGAAAGCAGATTCGCGAAGAGAGTCCGTTGTTAGTGAAAAATTATCACCAGCTAAAAAATCTGACGTCGTCTCCCCATCGCCTTCTAAAGAAGAAGAAGCAAAGGAGGAAGAGAAACCAGAATCGCGCAGAGAGTCTGTTGTAAGTGAAAAATTATCACCAGCAAAGAAATCTGATGTCGTGTCTCCCTCGCCTTCTAAAGAAGAAGAAGCAAAGGAGGAAGAGAAACCAGAATCACGAAGAGAATCTGTTATTAGTGAAAAGAAATCACCTATAAAAGAACCTTCTGAAAAATCCATCTCGCCATCAAAAGAAGAAACAAAGGAGGAAGAGAAAGCAGAATCGCGAAGAGAGTCCGTTGTTAGTGAAAAATTATCACCAGCTAAAAAATCTGACGTCGTCTCCCCATCGCCTTCTAAAGAAGAAGAAGCAAAGGAGGAAGAGAAACCAGAATCACGAAGAGAATCTGTTATTAGTGAAAAGAAATCACCTATAAAAGAACCTTCTGAAAAATCCATCTCGCCATCAAAAGAAGAAACAAAGGAGGAAGAGAAAGCAGAATCGCGAAGAGAGTCCGTTGTTAGTGAAAAATTATCACCATCTAAGAAATCTGATGTCGTGTCCCCTTCACCTTCTAAAGAAGAAGAAGCAAAGGAGGAAGAGAAACCAGAATCACGAAGAGAATCTGTTATTAGTGAAAAGAAATCACCTATAAAAGAACCTTCTGAAAAATCCATCTCGCCATCAAAAGAAGAAACAAAGGAGGAAGAGAAAGCAGAATCGCGACGAGAGTCCGTTGTTAGTGAAAAATTATCACCATCTAAAAAATCAGAAATTGTATCTCCTTCGCCTTCTAAAGAAGAAGAAGCAAAGAAGGAAGAGAAAACAGAATCACGTAGAGAATCTGTTGCAAGTGAAAAGAAATCGCCAATTAAAGAACCTTCTGAAAAATCCATCTCGCCATCTAAAGAAGAAGCAAAGGAGGAAGAGAAACCAGAATCGCGAAGAGAGTCCGTTGTTAGTGAAAAATTATCACCAGCTAAGAAATCTGACATCGTGTCTCCTTCGCCTTCTAAAGAAGAAGAAGCAAAGGAGGTAGGGAAATCAGAATCACGAAGAGAATCTGTTATCAGTGAAACAAAATCCCAAATAAAAGAACCTTCTGAAAAATCCATTTCTCCATCAAAAGAAGAAACAAAGGAGGAAGAGAAAGCAGAATCGCGAAGAGAGTCCGTTGTTAGTGAAAAATTATCACCAGCAAAGAAATCTGACGTCGTGTCTCCTTCGCCTTCTAAAGAAGAAGAAGAAAAGGAGGAAGAGAAACCAGAATCTCGAAGAGAATCTGTTATTAGTGAAAAGAAATCGCCTATAAAAGAACCTTCTGAGCAATCCATCTCGCCGTCAAAAGAAGAAACAAAGGAGGAAGAGAAACCACAATCGCGAAGAGAGTCCGTTGTTAGTGAAAAATTATCACCAGCTAAGAAATCTGACGTCGTGTCTCCTTCGCCTTCTAAAGAAGAAGAAGCAAAGGAGGAAGAGAAACCAGAATCGCGAAGAGAGTCCGTTGTTAGTGAAAAATTATCACCAGCTAAAAAATCTGACGTCGTGTCTCCTTCGCCTTCCAAGGAAGAAGAAGCAAAGGAGGAAGAGAAACCGGAATCTCGAAGAGAATCTGTTGTCAGTGAGAAGTTATCACCAGCTAAAAAAGCTGACGTCGTGTCTGCTTCGCCTTCTCAAGAAGAAGAAGCAAAGGAGGAAGGGAAATCAGAATCACGAAAAGAATCTGTTATCAGTGAAACAAAATCGCCAATAAAAGAACCTTCTGAAAAATCAATCTCGCCAACAAAAGAAGAAGCGAAGGAGGAAGAGAAACCAGAATCGCGGAGACACTCCGTTGTCAGTGAAAAATTATCACCAGCAAAGAAATCTGACGTCGTGTCTCCTTCGCCTTCTAAAGAAGAAGAAACAAAGGAGGAAGAGAAAGCAGAATCGCGAAGAGAGTCCGTTGTTAGTGAAAAATTATCACCAGCTAAGAAATCTGACGTCGTGTCCCCTTCGCCTTCTAAAGAAGATGAAGCCAAGCAGGAAGAGAAACCCGAATCACGAAGAGAATCTGTTATTAGTGAAAAGAAATCGCCTATAAAAGAACCTTCTGAAAAATCAATCTCGCCAACAAAAGAAGAAACGAAGGAGGAAGAGAAACCAGAATCGCGAAGAGAGTCCGTTGTTAGTGAAAAATTATCACCAGCTAAGAAATCTGACGTCGTGTCTCCTTCGCCTTCTAAAGAAGAAGAAGCAAAGGAGGAAGGGAAATCAGAATCACGTAGAGAATCTGTTGTAAGTGAAAAGAAATCGCCAATTAAAGAACCTTCTGAAAAATCCATCTCGCCATCAAAAGAAGAAACAAAGGAGGAAGAGAAACCAGAATCGCGAAGAGAGTCCGTTGTTAGTGAAAAATTATCACCAGCTAAGAAATCTGACGTCGTGTCCCCTTCGCCTTCTAAAGAAGATGAAGCCAAGCAGGAAGAGAAACCCGAATCACGAAGAGAATCTGTTATTAGTGAAAAGAAATCGCCTATAAAAGAACCTTCTGAAAAATCAATCTCGCCAACAAAAGAAGAAACGAAGGAGGAAGAGAAACCAGAATCGCGAAGAGAGTCCGTTGTTAGTGAAAAATTATCACCAGCTAAGAAATCTGACGTCGTGTCTCCTTCGCCTTCTAAAGAAGAAGAAACAAAGGAGGAAGAGAAACCAGAATCGCGAAGAGAGTCCGTTGTTAGTGAAAAATTATCACCAGCTAAGAAGTCTGACGTCGCGTCTCCTTCGCCTTCTAAAGAAGAAGAACCAAAGGAAGAAGAGAAAACAGAGTCACGAAGAGAATCTATTATTAGTGAAAAGAAATCGCCTATAAAAGAACCTTCTGAAAAATCCATCTCGCCATCAAAAGAAGTAACAAAGGAGGAAGAGAAACCAGAATCGCGAAGAGAGTCCGTTGTTAGTGAAAAATTATCACCAGCCAAGAAATCTGACGTCGTGTCTCCTTCGCCTTCTAAAGAAGAAGAAGCAAAGGAGGAAGGGAAATCAGAATCACGTAGAGAATCTGTTGCAAGTGAAAAGAAATCGCCAATAAAAGAACCTTCTGAAAAATCCATCTCGCCATCTAAAGAAGAAGCAAAGGAGGAAGAGAAACCAGAATCGCGAAGAGAGTCCGCTGTTAGTGAAAAATTATCACCAGCTGAGAAATCGGACGTCGTGTCCCCTTCGCCTTCTAAAGAAGATGAAGTCAAGGAGGAAGAAAAACCAGAATCACGAAGAGAATCTGTTGCAAGTGAAAAGAAATCGCCAATAAAAGAACCTTCTGAAAAATCCATCTCGCCATCTAAAGAAGAAGCAAAGGAGGAAGAGAAACCAGAATCGCGAAGAGAGTCCGCTGTTAGTGAAAAATTATCACCAGCTGAGAAATCGGACGTCGTGTCCCCTTCGCCTTCTAAAGAAGATGAAGTCAAGGAGGAAGAAAAACCAGAATCACGAAGAGAATCTGTTATTAGTGAAAAGAAATCGCCTATAAAAGAACCTTCTGAAAAATCCATCTCGCCGTCAAAAGAAGAAACAAAGGAGGAAGAGAAACCAGAATCGCGAAGAGAGTCCGTTGTTAGTGCAAAATTATCACCAGCTAAGAAATCTGACGTCGTGTCTCCTTCGCCTTCTAAAGAAGAAGAAGCAAAGGAGGAAGGAAAATCAGAATCACGTAGAGAATCTGTTGTAAGTGAAAAGAAATCGCCAATTAAAGAACCTTCTGAAAAATCCATCTCGCCATCAAAAGAAGAAACAAAGGAGGAAGAGAAACCAGAATCGCGAAAAGAGTCCGTTGATAGTGAAAAATTATCACCAGTTAAGAAATCTGACGTCGTGTCTCCCTCGCCTTCTAAAGAAGAAGAAGCAAAGGAGGAAGGGAAATCAGAATCACGTAGAGAATCTGTTGTAAGTGAAAAGAAATCGCCTACCAAAGAACCTTCTGAAAAATCCATCCCGCCATCAAAAGAAGAAACGAAGGAGGAAGACAAACCAGAATCGCGAAGACAGTCAGTTGTTAGTGAAAAATTATCACCAGCTAAGAAATCTGACGTCGTGTCTCCTTCGCCTTCTAAAGAAGAAGAACCAAAGGAGGAAGAGAAACCAGAATCACGAAGAGAATCTGTTATTAGTGAAAAGAAATCGCCTATAAAAGAAGCTTCTGAAAAATCCATCTCGCTATCAAAAGAAGAAACAAAGGAGGAAGACAAACCAGAATCGCGAAGACAGTCCGTTGTTAGTGACAAAATGTCACCAGCTAAGAAATCTGACGTCGTGTCTCCTTCGCCTTCTAAAGAAGAAGAACCAAAGGAGGAAGAGAAAACAGAGTCACGAAGAGAATCTATTATTAGTGAAAAGAAATCGCCTATAAAAGAACCTTCTGAAAAATCCATCTCGCCATCAAAAGAAAAAACAAAGGAGGAAGAGAAATCTGAATCACGAAGAGAGTCCGTTGTTAGTGAAAAATTATTACCAACTCAGAAATCTGACGTCGTGTCTTCTTCGCCTTCTAAAGAAGAAGAAGCAAAGGAGGAAGAGAAACCAGAATCGCGAAGAGAATCTGTTGTCAGTGAGAAGCTATCGTCAGCTAAAAAATCTGATGTGGGGTCTCCTTCGCCTTCCAAAGAAGAAGAAGCAAAGGAGGAAGAGAAACCTGAATCTCGAAGAGAATCTCTTGTCAGTGAGAAGTTATCACCAGCTAAAAAAGCTGACGTCGTGTCTCCTTCGCCTTCTAAAGAAGAAGAAGCAAAGGAGGAAGAGAAACCAGAATCACGAAGAGAATCTGTTATTAGCGAAAAGAAATCGCCAATTAAGGAACCTTCTGAAAAATCCATCTCGCCATCAAAAGAAGAAACAAAGGAAGAAGAGAAACCAGAATCTCGAAGAGAATCTGTTGTCAGTGAGAAGCTCTCGTCAGATAAAAAGTCTGATGTGGGGTCTCCTTCGCCTTCCAAGGAAGAGGAAGCAAAGGAGGAAGAGAAACCGGAATCTCGAAGAGAATCTGTTGTTAGTGAGAAGTTATCACCAGCTAAAAAAGCTGACGTCGTGTCTCCTTCGCCTTCTAAGGAAGAAGAAGCAAAGGAGGAAGAGAAACCAGAATCACGAAGAGAATCTGTTATTAGCGAAAAGAAATCGCCAATTAAAGAACCTTCTGAAAAATCCATCTCGCCATCAAAAGAAGAAACAAAGGAAGAAGAGAAACCGGAATCTCGAAGGGAATCTGTTGTCAGTGAGAAGTTATCACCAGCTGAAAAAGCTGACGTCGTGCCTCCTTCGCCTTCTAAAGAAGAAGAAGCGAAGGAGGAAGAGAAACTAAAATCACGAAGAGAATCTCTTGTAAGTGAAAAGAAATCGCCAATTAAAGAACCTTCTGAAAAACCCATCTCGCCATCAAAAGAAGAAACAAAGGAGGAAGAGAAACCAGAATCTCGAAGAGGATCTGCTGTCAGTGAGAAGCTATCGGCTGATAAAAAACCTGATGTGGGGTCTCCTTCGCCTTCTAAAGAAGAAGAAGAACCTAAGCAAGAAAAGAAACCAGAATCTCGAAGAGAATCTGTTGTCAGTGAGAAGTTATCGCCAGCTAAAAAATCTGACGTCGTGTCTCCTTCGCCTTCTAAAGAAGAAGGAGCAAAGGAGGAAGAGAAACCAGAATCGCGAAGAGAATCTGTTATTAGCGAAAAGAAATCGCCAATTAAAGAACCTTCTGAAAAATCCATTTCGCCATCAAAAGAAGAAACAAAGGAAGAAGAGAAACCGGAATCTCGAAGGGAATCTGTTGTCAGTGAGAAGTTATCACCAGCTGAAAAAGCTGACGTCGTGTCTCCTTCGCCTTCTAAAGAAGAAGAAGCAAAGGAGGAAGAGAAACCAGAATCACGAAGAGAATCTGTTGTAAGTGAAAAGAAATCGCCAATTAAAGAACCTTCTGAAAAATCCATCTCGCCATCAAAAGAAAAAGCAAAAGAGGAAGAAAAAGCAGAATCGCGGAGAGAGTCGATTGTCAGTGAAAAGTTATCACCAGCTAAAATATCTGACATAGTGTCTACTTCACCTTCCAAAGAACAAGAAGTAATGGAGGAAGAGAAACCAAAATCACGCAGAGAATCTGTGACGAGTGAAAAGTTATCACCAGCTAAAACATCTGACGCAAAATCTCCAACACCCTCCAAAGAGGAAGAAATAAAGGAAGGTGCAAAACCGGAATCGCGAAGAGGATCCGTTACTAGTGAAAAACAATCTCCAGTAAAAGAACTTTCGGCAAAATCACCATCACTCTTAAAAGAAGAAGAAACCATAGAGGCAGCAAAATCAGAATCACATAGAGAATCTGTGACAAGTGAAAAGCTATCACCAGCGAAAATACCTGAAGCAAAATCTCCTACCCCTTCCAAAGAAGAGGAAATAAAAGACAAAGTAAAACCGGAATCCCGAAAGGAATCCATTGCAAGTGAAAAAGCATCCCCAGCTAAAGAGCCTTCCGCAAAATCGCCTTCACCTTCAAAAGAAGAAGAAGCCAAAGAGGAACAAAAATCAGAATCACGAAGAGAATCTGTTGTGAGCGAACAGCTATCACCAGCAAAAACATCTGACGCAAAATCTCCAGCGCCCTCCAAAGAGGAAGAAATAGAGGAAGGTGTAAAACCGGAATCACAAAGAGAATCCGTTATTAGTGAAAAACAGTCTCCAGTAAAAGAACCTTATGAAAAATCTCCATCACCCCCAAAAGAGGAAGAAGCCAAAGAGCAAGCAAAATCAGAATCACGAGGAGAATCTGTTATGAGTGAACAGCTATCGCCAGCGAAAATGTCTGAATCAAAATCTCCTACGCCTTCCAAAGAAGGAAAATTGGAAGAAAAATCTAAACCGGAATCACGAAAAGAATCTATTGCAAGTGAAAAAGCATCCCCAACAAAAGAGCCTCCTGCAAAATCTCCTTCACCTTCAAAAGAAGAAGAAACCAAAGAGGAAGGAGAATCAGAATCACGAAGAGAATCTATTATGAGTGAACAGCCATCACCGGCGAAAATATCTGACACAAAATCTTCTTCGCCTTCCAAAGAAGGAGAATTGAAGGATGAATCTAAACCGGAATCAAGAAAAGAATCTATTGCAAGTGAAAAAACATCGCCAGCAAAAGAGTCGCCAGCAAAATCTCCTTCACCTTCAAAAGAAGAAGAAATCAAAGAAGAAGGAAAATCACAATCACGAAAAGAATCTGTTATGAGTGAATCCCCAGCAAAAACATCTGACGAACAAACTTCTTTGCCTTCCAAAGTAGAAGAATTGAAAGACGAATCTAAACCGGAATCACGAAAAGAATCCATTACAAGTGAAAAAGCATTCCCAACAAAAGAGCATTCCGCAAAATCTCCCTCACCTTCAAAAGAAGAAGAAACCAAAGAGGAAGAAAAATTTGAATCACGAAGAGAATCTGTTATGAGTGAAAAGCTGTCTCCAGCGAAAACGTCTGAGGCTAAATCTCCTTCACCTTACAAAGAAGGAGAATTGAAAGATGAATCTAAAACAGAATCACGAAAAGAATCCATTGCAAGTGGAAAAGCATCCCCAATAAGAGAGTCTTCTGCAAAATCTCCTTCACCTTCAAAAGAAGAAGATAGCAAAGAGGACGCAAAACCAGAATCACGAAGAGAATCTGTTATAAGTGAACAACTATCACCAGCGAAAATATCTGACGCAAAATCTCTTACGCCTTCCAAAGAAGAAGAAATGAAAGACGAATCTAAACCGGAATCACGAAAAGAATCCATTGTCAGTGGAAAAGCATCTCCAGTAAAAGAGCCTTCCGCAAAATCTCCTTCACCGTCAAAAGAAGAAGATACCAAAGAAGATGCAAAATCAGAATCACGGAGAGAATCTGTCATAAGTGAACAGCTATCACCAGCGAAAACATCTGACGCAAAATCTCCTACGCCTTCCAAAGAAGAAGAAATGAAAGACGAATCTAAACCGGAATCACGAAAAGAATCCATTGTCAGTGGAAAAGCATCTCCAGTAGAAGAGCCTTCCGCAAAATCTCCTTCACCGTCAAAAGAAGAAGATACCAAAGAAGATGCAAAATCAGAATCACGGAGAGAATCTGTCATGAGTGAACAGCTATCACCAGCGAAAACATCTGACGCAAAATCTCCTACGCCTTCCAAAGGAGGAGAATTGAAAGATGAGTCTAAATCGGAATCTCGAAGAGAATCTACTGCAAGTGAAAAAGCATCCCCAGCAAAAGAGCCTTCCGCAAAATCTCCTTCACCTTCAAAAGAAGACGATACCAAAGAGGACGCAAAATCAGAATCACGAAGAGAATCTCTTATGAGTGAGCAGATATCACCATCGAAAATATCTGACGCAAAATCTCCTACGCCTTCCAAAGAAGAAGAAATTAAAGATGAATCTAAGCCGGAATCACGAAAAGAATCTATTACAAGTGAAAGAGCATCACCAGCAAAGGAGCCTTCCGCGAAATCTCCTTCACCTTCAAAAGAAGAAGAAACCAAAGAAGAAGGAAAATCAGAATCACGAAGAGAATCTGTTTTAAGTGAAAAGTTATCACCAGCAAAAACATCTGACGCAAAATCTCCTACGCCTTCCAAAGAAGAGGAAGTAAAAGACGTAGCCAAAACGGAATCACGAAGAGGATCTGTTGTTAGTGAAAAACAGTCTCTGGCAAAGGAACCTTCCACAGAGTCGCCATCACCATCAATGGAAGAAAAAACGAAAGCCGAAGAGAAACCAGGATCCCGAAGGGAATCTGCTACGAGTGAAAAACTATCTCCAGCGAAAACGCCTGAAGGGAAGACTCCTTCCCCTTCCAAAGAAGAAGAAACCAAAGATGATCCAAAATCAGAATCACGAAGAGGATCTGCTATAAGTGAAAAGCTTTCACCAGCAAAAACTTCTGGTGTGAAGTCTCCGGCACCTTCCAAGGAGGAAGAAGTTAAAGACGAAGGGAAGCCGGAATCACGAAAAGAATCTTCCTCAAAATCTCCTTCACCATCAAAAGAAGAAGAAACAAAAGAGGAAGAGAAAACAGTATCACGAAGAGAATCTGTTATCAGTGAGAAGTTTTCATCCGACGAGAAACCTGACGAAAAGTCTGCTTCCCCTTCAAAAGAAGAGGACACAAAACAATCAATTGAGGAGGCATCTCGTTCATCGAAAATAGATGATTCAAAAATCAAATTAGGCAAAGAATCAGGCAAGTTACTTGAAGGCCAATTGAAAGATGGAGAGGAAGAAATCGCAGTTTTTTTCGCAGGTGAAGGTGAGTTTGGGTTTTTCGCATATTAAATTAGAAATTTATTTTAAGGAAATAATTTCAGATCACCAAATAGTACAAAAAGAAGCAAAAACTTCCAATATTGAGTTAGAATTAGAATCCAAGGAGCGGAAAAGCACGAGTGTATCTGGTTTTACAACAGAATTGCGAGAAACTCACATAACCACTTTAGATTCTCCTTTGGCAGATAAAAGTGTTAAACCTGCAACGGATTACAATATAGTGGTTTACGAAAGGGACGAAACTGTTCTCCATGAAATTAAAGAGGAAGAAGAGGAAACTAGGTCTTCACCACAAAGAAAAGCTAGTAGTGATGAAATAACATCTTTAGGCACCACATCAGAAATTTGTCAGATTCAGAGACCAGTTTCCCCTCGAGAGCAGGAAGTTGCCAAAATAGTAGCCAATGTTGCAGAAGTTCTCAAGTCAGACAAACCAATCACGGAAATAATTCCTGATTTTAATGAGGAAGAACTCGAAAAAAAATTGTCTCAAACTGTAGTTAAAGATGACAGTCAAACGGTTCAGAGAATGTTGGTAACTGCTAGTAGTGAAGATGGTGGCGAAGAAATTGAAATATGCCCTAAGGGAACAATTAAATTTACTCCGAGTGTAACGCCCGATGTACATTCTGGAAGAACATCGCCGGATATACTCTGTGAAAAAGAACTTGTTGAAGAAAAAATGCACGTAGATTTGTGTTCTAAAAAATCTTCGCCGGAGGAAGACAGTAAGGCTACAATTAAGTCTTTGCCTGGATCAGATAAATCTTCCCCTGAAATGAAATCTACTTCCTTTTCCATAGAAGAGAAGGATAAATACGAAATGTCTGAAAAGGGTCAAGCTCTTATTATAGAAAAAGAATTTAAGCCATCCGAAAAAATTCTTGAAAAAGAAACGGTTGCAAGTAAAATGAAAATAGTGTCCCATGCGTCATCACAACCCACTTCAGACGGGGAGGAACAAAGCGATGATCAATCATCTCCTGTTAAGGAATCAAGATCAAAATCAATCGCATCAATCATGATGACTAGTATATATAAGCCAGCTGAAGAAACAATTAACAAACTAACCTCTCTGTCCGAAAAAATTTGTGAGACTGAATTAGAAACTATCGACGAAAAATCGAAAACTGTCACAATAAAAGAAACGACCACAGAAACCACTAGTCAAATTTCTATATCACCAGAAACGGACGTTTGCAGAAAATTTTCAGATGAAGAAGTCAAAGCAGACAAAGCTGAATCAGCATTAACGTTACTGGAAATTTCTGACAGAAAAACACCACCAACAGCACCTGTAAGTCCTAACATAAAAGATGAGTACACAATGGACCATAAACAAATTTCCGTTTCCCAATCTGTTTTAACCACTTCAGCCACCAAAACCATATCATCATCGTCGATAAATGCAAAAGAAATAAATGAGTTCTCCGATACTTCATCGCCTAAAGATTTATCAGGAAAATCTAGTCCCGGTATGTTAACCTCAGAAAGTCGATCGATTCCCACTCCAGTAGAGCGTAGTTCAACTGAAACACCGGAATCTTCGCCGAAACCTACGTCTCCCTTCCCTAGAGTTAGTAAAGAAGAATTAAAAAGTTCTTCAATTATAAGTACGCCAGATGTCACTAGAACATCTACACCTGATATAACAGAAATCAAAAACTTGGAAAAATCATCGCTGACATCAAGTACTGAAAAGATAATAACAACTACTATTACCACAATTACAAAAATAATTTCCTCCGATGGGAAAGAAACTGTTACAGAAGAAAAGGTAATTACAACAACAGACACTAGTGACCCAGAAAAGGAAAAAGTGACGGTAACGAAAACCAGAACAACAAGCGAAAATGAAAAAGCCGATGATATACCGCAGCAACCCGCTCTCCCAACGACAAAAGAAGTTAGCGCTTTAAAATCTGAAATGAGAAGCTCAACTCCAGGAAGTGACGATTTTGACCCACATGAGATACAATCCCCTAGGTCTGACATAAGTTCGGGACAGGCATCTCGTGTTACAGAAGATGAAGAAATTCCGCATTCACCATTTAGCGCAACATCACAAGCAGCTCATTCACCAGCTTCAAAGTTTTCTTATGACTACGATTTACAGCACTCTAGTTCTGGAATTAGTAAAAAGTCTGACATCGATGTAGATGATAGCCAAGATGATATCCCTCCACAATACGGAAGCGAAGAATTACACTCGGCTCTTCCAGTAACAATAGCGCACAAAACAGATCCAATGAGTACTTCTTACTACGGTGCACTTCCAGAAACATTGAGCGATATTAAATCAGAACCAATAGCAATTGTAAAAAAAACACATACAACATTTTCACAAGCACATGAAGAATCATTTAAACCGTCAGAAGGTGATAGTAGTATTGCACAATCTTCTTGGTTATCAAAAAAACCCGATACAAAATTTTTAGATGAAGCGGATTTAGATTTTGAAAAAGCACTGGAAGAACATAGGCAATTACGTGGTGAAGAAGTAATGTCATCGGTTACAGCTAAATATTCTTACTCACCGTCAAAAGGGGAAGTGGTATCTGAATCAACAGAATCACGATTTCCATTAGAAGATCCACTACAAAAAATTCAACAAATTAAAAAACAATTTCCATTAGCTGAAGAGACTGCCAAAATAGAAAGTAAAGATGAAAAAGCAGTTAGTTCTAGCAGTAGTAGTAGTACTAAAATAGAATCTTCATCTAGTAAAACTACTAGTGAAAAAAGTATAGAACAAAAAGAAACAGAAGGTATAAAAGATCCAGCAAAAGTGTGGGGTAAACCACTAGGGCTTCCATCGCCAGCACCTGTTACTAGCGAAAATGATATTAGGACAACTCCAAAAAGAGAAAAGCGTTTAATTTTAAGTAAAACAAAATTTAATAATGAAAAGAATTTAAGAAAAAGATCCGAATCACCAGTAAAAGGAGCAAGAAAAAATACTCCAATTTATATGGACCTAACTTATGTACCTCATAATGGAAATTCTTATTATTCCCATGTAGAATTCTTTAAAAAAGTTCGAGCTAGATACTATGTATTTTCTGGTACAGAACCTAGTCGTCAAGTTTATGATGCATTATTAGAAGCTAAGCAAACATGGGAAGATAAAGATTTAGGTATGTATAAATAAACAAAATAAGTGTAATCTATTATTAGTATACTTTATCTTAAATTAAAAAAAAAATTGTAACCTTAATTTACTTCAATGAACTTCCACTAAATATAATTATATATATTTTGCAGAGGTTACTATAATTCCAACATATGATACAGATGTATTAGGATATTGGGTATCAGAAAATGAAGAACTTTTAGCTAAATATCATATAGATTTATCGCCATCAGCTTCAAGATGTACAATTAATTTACAAGATCATGAAACATCATGTTCAGCCTACCGTTTAGAATTCTAGGCCACGGGAATGTTTATAGCATTTTCTTCTGACATTCATTCCCAAGAATTTAGTAATTAAATTTAAAATAACCAGATTTAAATTGAAATGACACAAAAAAAAAACAAAGATATAAAAAATTCAGTTCTTAAAATTTCTATAATTTTTAAAATTGAGTAAAACCAATAAACTGTACAAATATTAATACAAACGTATTAGATAATAGCTGATGACAGTTACGGGCAACCATTTTTATATAATGGTTGAGTATTTTTAAATAATCGTTCTGTCATTTATAAAGCTAATTATCTATATATTGAAACGTTTGGTTTTCTTTAAATTCAAATCGAACACATATAAATTAAAAATGAAAAAAATAAAAAAGAATATTTCAAATTAAATAAAAATAAGTTTTGATACAGGTACACAACACTTTTATTTTCATAAATATTTACTATATATATATATTTTCAGTATAATATTATCTGAAAAGATTAAAAACAAAATTGTTATACTGAAAATATTCAGAGAAAATGAAAGTTTGGAAACAAACATAATGTTCAAATGTTAAAAACAAAAATAATGTTTTATAAATGAAAACAATTAACAAAATTAATTTAAAAAACAAATATAGTAAAAATATTTAAAAAATATTATGTGCCTCTAAAAATGCAATTGTCATGTTTATTTTCTTATTTGGAATTTATACATTGTTTTATTTGTAGATAAAATATTAAAAAAAAAAAAAAGAGATATTGAGAAAATATTAAATGTATTATGAAAAAAAAAAAATAAGAAAACAGAGAGAATAATTAAAAAAATATGTTTAAATTTTTGCCAGTATCAAAGAACTGAGAAAAATTTTTATAATTAAAAAATATTGTTTGTTGTTACAAATTACACAAACTGTTATTTTTCTTAATATTAATTATATTATTTAATTTCCCTATATTTCTTCTTTTTTATTAATACCATGTATATATTTTATAATACACACACATATTTAAGAATTTAATATGTTAAAGTTAAAAATCCTTTATAAAATATTTTGTTTTTAAGTTTATATACTATAGAAATACCAAAAAAAAAAAATCACATTGAAAATGCTATAAATAATAAATAAATAATTTAAAATAGAATAGGATAATAAATTTATAATAGTGGATTTTAAAAGAGATTTAATTTATATATATATATATTGTATTACACAATATATATATAATAAATAATATTTCTCTAAAACTCAAAAAATTTTAAATATTAACTCATAATTTTAGAAAAAAAAAATAAAAAACAAAAAACAACAATATACAAAAAATTAAAATGTCAATTTACTTGCAAAAATAATAATTAAAAATTAAAAAATAAAATAAAACAAAATGTTCTTTAAACTTTCATATAATAATTTTAAAAATTCAATGAATTTATTTTCAAAATGGTTTCATAAAATATCTTTATTATAAATAAACTATATAATATTTTTTAACTGTTATATTTATAATTATAAAATGTATGTTAAAACAAATGAAAAACATCAATTTTAAATACATACATATATATAATTATTATATGAAAATGTCAAATGGTCGATATATATTTTTAATTTTAATTCATTTCAAAAATATAACGTGATATATATGGCAATATACTTTCATATAATGATATAGCTGCGCTACAACCTATACACATATTAATTTCGTTATATTGCGAAAAAAGTAATCATGTTTATAAACAAACTAACTGTTAACAACATTTATTTATGAACATAAAAATAGCGCAGTTTTTAAAAAATTATATTGACCAAATTATTGATTTTTTCTTGTATTTTAATATTTTATTTTCGTTTTATATTAATATTTTCAATAATAATTTTGAAATTAAAGCAATTTTAAGCCGTTCCAATCCCTTTCCTTTCAAAATAATTTCATTTTGTAAATCGATCATTAAAATGTTATTTAATTTCAGAACATAAATTAAAAAAAAAACAACAAAATAATATTAAAATACTATAGAACTGGAAGAAAAATAATAGAATTATAAAATCCATATTAAAATAATTTGTTTTTCATTTAAAAAAAATCAGTAAAACAAAAAACTCCATTAATTATAATTATATAAAAGAGGTAAATAATTAAAATAATAATAAAATAAAAAAAACGTGAGATAAAAAAATAAAAATTTTAAGTTTATTTATCTTATATATAATATAGAATAAAAATATATAGGTTATACAATTAATAATAAATAAATATAAATATAATATAAGTTTATATAAACATATATACATATTAACATATATACATATATGCAAATATATATAATATATACATGCAAAAAAAAAACGAGAGAATACTATAGGAGAAATTTTTGAGATATTTGTCTCATATTTACTTCCTTGTATGTATTTGAAACATTCATTTTTGAAAGATTAGATATTGCAACAGATATATATATATATATATATATATATATATATATATATATATATATATATATATATATATATATATGTATATTAGTATATATAAAATTATATAATATAAAGTAAAAAAACAAATTAAAAAAATTATAAAAATATAAAATTAAAATGGCCGAACACTATGATAATGACATGCAGAAATATATCAGAAAAGTGAAAATAAAATATATATTATAATTAATTTAAATAAATGTATAAACATTTATTAGGTCAAAAGTAATTCTGGATTAAATATAAAAAAAAATATATATATATATATATATAATAACATCAGAAAAGATAAAGAAAAACAAACAAAAAAGAATATATATAAAAACTTATGAGCTAATTTTTAATTTAATAAAAAATAAGGAAATCGTCCATATCTTAATTTTCGATTATATATATATACATATACAATATATATATATATATATACATATATATATTTTAAAAGTGCAAATTAAATTTATTTGATTATCAAAAGAAAAAGAATCAAAAAATAAAATCATAAAATTTGAAAAATAAAATTTAAATACATATATATATATATATATATATATATATATATATATAATAAAAAAAATTAAAAGAATTTAAGATGACAAACACAAATATTTCATTCATAATATGCCATTTTTCTAAAAAAAAAAAACAAAAAACAAAATTTTAGTTTCCTTTGCACTTTAAAAATTTCGTGTATTAAATTAACAATACAAACATAAAATTACATATAATATTAAAAATATCATCATAAGACCCACGTGGAAATGTGCTTCAATTTATACATTAACATTTTTATATAATAAAGAAAAAAAAACATATGCATGCAATATTTTACAAATTATATTCATTTTTTTTTAAACATACATACAAACAAAAAATTTAAATTAAAATATCAAAATAACAAAAAAAAAATTTCTAATGACAAAATGCTCAGTCCGTTTTACATTTTAAAAAAATGAATATAATAATATTAAAAACTATATATACAATTTATTTATAAATATATATATATATGTATATATATATGATTATATATATATATATATATGTATATGTGTATATAATAAAATAAAATCTAACAATATATACGTTTATATATGTATATATATATATATATATATATATATATCACAATATGAAATATATAATTCAAAGCAAAAAACAAATTATTATGAAAAATTTTACATTTTAAATACATAGAAAGTTATAAAATAATTTTTTTTATTTTTATTGCACCCACATATTATTTTGATATATATACAAACAATATATTATATATACAACACCTATATATATAGTTTTAATATTAAAATAATGGAAAAATTTTTATTCTAAAAATTTTTAATTTTACTTTTAAAATAATAATTCTTTAAACCGAAAATTTATTGAAATTGCAAAAATGAATTTCATTTTTTGAATATTTTTTTCTTTTTTTAATTACAAATAAAAAAAAATAAAAATATTATGTACTAAATATATAAAATTGTTGCACCGTCCACGTATTAAGTATATATATATATAAATATAATATCAGAAGTAAAATAATTAGGACTATATATACTAAAAAAAAATTGACTTTAAATTAAACACACACATTATATAATTATATATATAACAAACAAGAAGTATATGAAATGAATATAGTTTTTAATGGAGAAAATAAAAAAAGAAAAATACTAAAAATGTTTAAGCATATATGTTATATATGTTATATATGTTATATATATGTTATATATGTTATATATAACATATATATGTGTATACATAACATATATATAACATTTATATATATATATATATAAACACATATATATGTTATATATATATATATATATATATATATATATATATATGTATTTTTAACTAAAAAGCAACTTTAAAAATTGAAAATAATTATAAAATTATAAAAATGAAAAAAATAAAAAAAAAAAATAAATAAAAAACTTGCTGTGAAATTCTTTGATAGAGAAAACTAAAAAAAATAAATAAGAAACTTTGATTAATTTAAAGTGAAAACCTTCTATTATTATATAACTACTAACAAAATCAATCTTTATTATTCCTTTTTTTAATTAATTAAATTTCGTTTTTAAATGATACATAAAATATAATTTTTAATTTAATCCCCATCATATAGATGCCATTTTAGTAGAGCACAATTCCACATTGAAAAAAAATTTCATGTAAGTTTTTTATATTCGCATTTTTCACATATTTTTTTTTTAATTTTTCCTTGTTATTTAATAAAACTTTTATATGAATTTTTTAATATTTTTTTTTCTATTAAATATATGAAGGCGGATATTAATGAAAAGGAACGCTTCGCATTTTTGTTTTTGTCTTAAATGATTGTAAATATATAGAATATATAAACATATATAGGAAAACATTTAATAATTAAAAAATAATAAAGTATAATAATAAAGAAAAACAAAGTCAAATATATTAAAAAATTAATAATTCAAAGGAAAAAGAAAATAAATGAATATGTATGAAAATAATTTTTTTATTTTAATATTATAACAAACTGCATATACATATATATATTTGTTTGAATAAATTTGAATATTACATAAAGATTTATATATATATAAACCATTCACTTCGTATTTTAACGTATAACTAATTTATTATTGACAGTATTTTACTGACAACAATCGTGTTGCTAATAAAATTATATTTTGCATATTGAAACATTTTCTGAGTATTGAGTCACTAAATGATAGTAATAGCGTTATCGTAAAAATTCAATACTATTATTGGAAACACAAATCAATTGTCTATAAATGATTTGTGTCTATAATAATGTTTTTAAAACTTTTATACGATAAATATCACTATCATTAATGATAGTGATACGGCAACATCAATATGAAATTAATGTCGTTATAATAGTGTTTTAAAATTTAAAATGATTTTCACAATGAGAAAATGAGTAAATTATTTTACGATCATAATATGATCGATATGATACGGTATAATAGATACGGCATCGAAAGTTGTACACATATAAATATTTATGTAATATTATATTGTTCTACATACATATATTATTATATATGTATATGCATTTATATACATCATTGCTAAATATATAATTTAATCACTGAATTGTGATGGATCCTTTAAATATGGGAATAAAAAAATATTAAAATTGAACTGATTATGTTAGGAAATATTTTTTAAATTTAAAAAAGTAAATGAGAATAAAAAAAAAGAACAAAAATATAGCAAAATCAAAAAAGGAAAAAAATTAGTTGATTTGGAATTTTTTTTTTTGTAATTTTTTGTAATTTTCTATAATTTTAATTAATTGATGAACGATCTATGATCATATTTTTGTTTTAAATAAAAATAATAATTTAGAACCATAAAAAAAGAAAAGAGATGCAATTTTATTTGACAATTTTATATTTTTTTTAGATATAATAATTTTGTTTTTAATGATTTTAAGTAATGCATGAGTTTATGTAATCCTTGATTTATATGTATAGATTGGACAAAAATTCAAGTCAGTACAAAATATATTCCTCAAGATGATATTCCTGTTGCAACAATGTGGAAGAATCATTTACTATTATTTTATGGATCAATATTACATCTTGAAAACGTTTAATAAAACAAATGAAATAGTTGATTAAGAACAACCAAAATTCAACATAAAAATTAAAAATGGAACAATCTGTTAAATTGCATCTCTTTGGCTGTGCGGTCTACCTTTTATACACCTACATAAACATTGAACCTATATTTATATAAAATTATCCCAAAAATTTAATCAATTATTTATATAAAATATATTATGAAGTTTTAAACGAAAAATTGAAAAGTGTATACCTAACCATATTTTTTAACAAGCCTTCTTTTTTTTAACAATATTTTATTATTTGCAAAAAAAAAAAAAATATTTTAATTTTTACTTAGTATCACTTATTAGAATTCTTATTAGAAAATAAATAACAAAACAAAAAGATATTAATTTCAATTTAGTTAAGTGTAAAAATTTCAAAGAAAAAAATATTTATATATATCAAAAAATAAATGAGAATAAAATTAATTTCATGAACTTGCATAATAGATTTTTTCAAATTTTTTACGCTTGAACTTTTATATTAAGGTATTATTATTATATATATATAAATTATATATATAAATAAAGGGCAGTAATTAAGAGTGTATGACGTAGGTGTTCTTAAAAAAGGCAAAAAAGAAAATAATAATTATTTTATAGCAATTTAAAAAAAATAATATTTAATATTATTATAATTAAAAAAAAAATATATAGTTAGATTTTTTTTATTTTAAATGGTATAATAATTAATTTAATTATATATACTATATAATATGTGTATAGGTATAAAATAGAATATTATATCTCAAACAGACATAGGCGAGATGAGAAGAAGTGCTTTTTTCAAAAATATTATAATAAATAAAATAAATAAATAAGTAATAAAAAATAATGAATTTTTTTTATAGGGTAGAAAATAAATGAAGCATTTGAAAAACAGAAAGGAAATTAAAAAAAAAAAATTAATAGCATAAAAAATTAAAAAAAAAAACATTTTATCTTTATCTAATCAATTATTTTGTTCTTATTACACGGAAAAATCATTATTTTATTTTTTAATTAAAAACACTTAAATTCATATAAAATTTATTTGAATATTTTTTATAATTTAAAACAGTCAACACTATTATGTTAAAAGTAATATTAAAATGCATATATATATATATATATATAAAGTGATCTTATACTGTTTGTGTATGTATATGTATATTGCGACTAGCTTTAAAACAACCAAAGACAAAATAAAAAAAATTGATATTCTGCTTAATGCCTATAATGGTCGAACATCAACTGTATATATGAATAAGGGAATATATCGAAAATTTCTAAAGAAAAAAATTTCAAGAAATACTCCATACAATAGAGTCTAATAATATCCTAAAAGGTTATTAAGGCCATGAAAATTTTTATAATAAATTACTTCATATAAATTCTATGGATTTAAAATTTTAAAACGGTAATCAAAATGGAATATACCAAATTTTTAATTAACATAAAAATCAATTTTTCAATTAAAACATCTAACATTTTCTGAAATCCAGATAGATTTACTACAATATTTAAAATTTCTTAAACTCATTAATTAATTCAACTATACGTGAATTAACAAATATTGAAAATTCTATACAAAAATTCTATTTCAATATTAGTTCCCTTTACAAATTAAAAAACAAGAACCTATTATACAATAGAACAATAATATTAATTACAATCAATATATTTATAGAACAATATATGTATAACTACATACAAAATTTTAAGAACAAAATAAATAAAAGATCACATACTTATAAAATATATGCATATTTTAATATTATATATACAACATATACAAATTTAATTATTTAATTTAAAACAGCAAAATAAAGAAGGAACAAACACTAAAAAAAACAAACAAAAATTTACAAATAATCATAATATGTTTTATTAAAATAAAAAATTAAATTAAAATTATTATAATAATAAAAAAAAACTCACATCTATATTAAATAAAAAACATAATTATTATTTATTTAGGAACACATCAAATTATGACTTAATATTATATATAAGTCTAAAAAATATTAGTAAAAAATTTTAAATTCTTACATAATAATTAAAACTATAAATATATATATATATATATATATGTTTATATAAAGGTATATACATATACATAAAAAGTGCTCATTTGAAGCAGCAAAAAAATAAAACAAAATAAATAAATAATTGATGAATAACATATAGCTATATATTTAAAATCAATTCAAAAAACTAAACATAAATATTAAAAAAAAAATTAAATACATATTATTAATTATTAAAATTTAACAAAAAAAAACACTTTAATTCATTTAGCAAGGACAAAATGAAAAATTAATAATAATTAATTTATATGTATATATATATATATATATATATATATATATATATATAAATCTATATATATACGTATATATATTTTAAAGTCTCATGTATAAAAAATTTAATTGAAACACAAAAAAAACTATATATATATGTATATATATACATTTATATATGAAATATATTTAGTATATATATATATATATATTGAATAATAAATAAGTTAAATATAAAAACAACTTGAATGTTACGGTTTATCAAATTAAAAAACAAAATATATGAAAATAAAATTATTAGAAAATACATGTATTGAAAATCAATAAAAAAAAATGAAAAAAAATAAAATAAAAAATTTGAATTTACTAAGATAATTATTATTGAAAAAATTACAACATTTAAAACTAAAAAAAAATCTGGAAAAAATTTAATATTTCAAAAAAAAAAAACAATATAGAATTCTTATTAAAATTTAATTTTAAATAATAAGAACAAAACATCAAAATAATAAATATACATATATGTATATATATATACAAATATATATATATATATATATATATATACAAATATATATATATATATATATATATATATATATATATAATTTTACTTTAAAAGAAAAATATTCAAAAGAAAAAGAAATTTCAATGCCCTATTCGAACTATAAACATTTATATATATACCTATATAAATATAAAATTATATAATAGTAGATGTATATCAATAAAATGTATAACTATATAAAATTTATTATAACACTTAAAAATATATTTATTATATTAAATTTATTTATTTTATATACAATCATTTAATTAAAAATTATTTATATACTTATACTTTTGAAAATATTTTGTAATTATTTCTAAATAGTTTTAAATTAAATATTTTAATTATAAAATTAAAAAATTAAAAGTTAATTTTCTTTTTTTTTATATTAGCAATTTTTCTATAATTTAAGAAAATATGAAAATTAAAAATGTTGAAGTGACATTTTTATTAACTTTTCAATTGTGAATTCAATTTGATATTATTTTTAAATTAATTTGATTTAATTTATAATTTATATAAAAGCACTTAATTTGATATAAATATATATATATATCAGTATTTCTATTAAATAGTTTTAAAAATACATATATAAATCCTAAATGTATATTTCTATATATACATGTGTAGAAATATAAATATATATATATACACATATATATATATATCTTATAATTTTTTCATACTAAAAAATTAAATTGACACTATAAAACATGAAAAAAAAATACTGCATAGCATTATTAAAAAAAAAAAAAATAAAAATAAATCGTAAAAAAAAAATATGTTACATAAAAATGTATTTTAGTTGTAATTTATAATGTAGAATATATAATTTTACCAATGAAAAGCTTGAAATAAATATTATCGAAAAATTACAAAAAAAAAATGTTTTATTAATTTTATTAATCATTTCCATGCAATACAGCAGCCCACTGCCTCAATTTCGGCAATATCTATATTGTTGAATACTTTTTGCGATATTTTTTATATAGTTTAAATGTTGATGTCTCTAAATGTTGATATACCCTTATTTCTAATACTTTTATGACATTCTAATTGAATTTACAAATTATTTCGAAATTATCCAAGAAAATAACTGTAATCTAACAAATTTAACGAACAAAATAATAATTCCTTTTAATTTTTTATACATTTATTACAGAAAACAATATCCTTTTCAGGTAAAAATAATAACTTTTATAAAAAATTAAGGGTGGTTTTTTTGTTTTTCCACCTTTTAATAAAAATATTCAATATAGAATTAATAAAGTTTGTCTGTGATTCGAAAACATAATTAAAGATTTTAGATACCTAAGATAATACATAAAAAATGTAATGAAAAGAGCCTACCTTCAACAGTTAATTTTACTAGAAATGAGCGGTAAAAATTTTGAAACGGTAACACTAACTAACAACATTTTTATTAAAAGTTTGTTGCTAAATGTTTCCTGATTAAATTGTATATTAATATTAAGTTTTCAATTATTTTTACTACTGTTGTATTTATATTCTATTATATTATCTTAATTTTATATTGCTCAGTCATTCCTTCTAAGTAGTCTTTGCTTTAGTTTCATTATAAATTTTAAAATATTCAAAATATTAAGTATTGAATATTCAATGACAATGGTACCAACGTAAAAATCTATAGACATTTTCTTTATATTGTGAATTGTGAATAAGTAATTGCTGTCATGAATAAGTAATTGCTGTCAAAATATTGTTTTGACAATTTGGCAAATTGTCTTATTTCCCTTTACAAATTATTTTTATCAACAAAAGTAATTAATAAGCATTTTGATGAATAAATAGTATTGAATATTTTTATTTCTTCTCGGTTGAAGACAATATAACTAAAAATGTCTTCACTAAGATATAGGGGTAAAAAAAATATTTTAGAATTAACTAAGAATTTGGATGCATTTGGAAAAATTCCGGTAAATTTGCTTATTCCCTGTTTACGTGTTTTTTTTTACCCAGAAACTTAGATTAAACTGATTAAATATTTTTTTTAGGATGAGTATAAAGAACCGTCTGAAATTGGCGGAACAAGTAAGCGAATTCAATATTATCGATATCATTATTTCAATTTTATGCTAATACATATCAATTTTTTATTTGCAGTTTCTCTTTTAAGTCGAATTCTCATTATATACTTAATTTATAGTGAAATAGCGTATTATAGTAGACCTAAATTATTATTCACATTCAAACCTGATATAAATTTAGACATAAAAGTTCGTATGAATGTTGATATAACTATAGCGATGCCTTGTGTTGGACTATCTGGTATAGATTTAATAGATGATACAAAACAAGATGTTTTTTCTTATGGGATCTTAAAAAGAGAGAGTATACTTTTGCATTGTATAAATGAATTTGAATTTCTTAAAACTCAATAATTTCAAATAGGTACTTGGTGGGACTTAGATGCAAATCAAAGATTATACTTTGAAGAAATGCAACATGTCAACAAATTTTTGCGAGAAGAGTATCATTCTTTAGCAGATTTATTATTTAAAGACATAGTAATGAAAGAACAAGAACATAGCACAAGTCTTCATAACGAACTGCCAAGTCGAACAAGTAAACCAAATATACCTTACGATGCTTGCAGATTGCATGGAACATTTTTAATAAATAAAGTTGCAGGTAAATCTTTTTACAATTTCAAAATTTATAAGTACCCCAATTATGTACTTAAAATACAATATTTAGGAATTCTGCATTTCATTAGTGGTGAAACTTTATCTTTTGGATTTTCCAATAACCACTGGCACTTAAATGAATTTCATCGAGTACGAACAAATTTTTCACATAGGATTAATAAATTAAGTTTTGGGGATTTAGCATCTCGTGTAGTACACGTCCAGCCATTAGAAGGCGACGAAAAAATTGTTCCTGGTAAGAAAACATATTTAATTCAATTTTAATCGATTCTAAAAATGTTCTCGATGAAAATATTTTTTTACACAGACAAGGCTGTAATGCAGTACTTTATAGAAATAGTTCCAACAGAAATCCATAACGTATTTTCTACAATTGCAGCGTATCAATATTCGGTTAAGGAAAACGTAAGAATAGTTGGTAAGTATTATTTAGACGACTCTTTTTATTATTCTTAAAAAATTTACATAAAATTAAAATCAGACCGAAACTTCAATAAATAAAATTTTATTTAAATAGTGTAGATGAAGTTAAAATATTCAAATTCTTAGTTTCTTTTATATAATACCAAGTTACAAATCCGGTAATCAGTTGAAAGAAAGCGGTTGTAAAAAAATATACAACTATATTAAAGTATTGTGTATTTAAATAAAGAATAACAGTAATATAACTGATATGTTCGATTACTAACAATAAATAATTAAAAAAGGGTTTCGAATAAAAATCAAATACTTCAACCGCTAAAATTTGAGATGACATACTTAAACCAAAACCAATAAATGATTGATAGAATATTATTAATATACCTAATGCAAAAAAAATAGAATTAGAGAAATATGTATCAGTGGATCCTTGTACGTTCATTACTAAAACAGCAATAGCTATTAATAACAGACCGCAAACCACGGTTGATATAATAAGAGGCCATCTACGACCAAATCGATCGATAAATAATATAATCGTAATTTCTGTTAAAAATCTTGGTAACAAATATGTTACAATACCCTCAGATGAACCAATCAGCCACGTTTCATATGATATTAAAATTATATTAATTGTAAGTGCAGTTCCAAATGCATATGTTATTCTAATAAGGGCAATTTTTATAAATTTCATATATTTTTGTTTGTCGAACGATATAGATGGAATATACATATTTATTTCCTCAGCACCATGTTGTACATACGCATTCATCATTTGTAAATCATTTGCAATATCAAATGTTTCGTAAATTTCATTACGATATTTTAACATTATATTTCTGGCTTCAATGTTATTGCCTTTATGAATCCAAAAAATAGATGATTCCATAAAAAAATAAGATGTACTACCAATGCTCAGTATGCCGCATAAAATCAATATGATTCCATTTGTAAGCCAAAATAAATACTGATTCGGTACAGAATTTTTAATTGTTTCTACAGAAACTTGTAATCCAATTAAAACGCCTAATGTTATTCCAACTTGAAGTGATGCCACATGTCTCCCACGTTTAGAACTAATCGAAATTTCACTGGCATGTATTGCACTAGAAATACTTATTAATCCATAAGCTACACCCGATAATAGATTACCGATTATGAGACCATATAAATCATTGTATGCAATCAATGATAATATTCCATGAACAATTATTAAAGTACTGCTTATATACTAAAAAATTTGAAAAGAAAAAAAAAGAATTTATTATTCTTATCACTAATATCAAATATGTATTAATATTTACATTAAATATTTTTTTTTCAATTTTGAATACTGTAAGAGCAATAATTAAGGCTCCAAGAATTGAACCAACATAAAATATTGTTGAAAATCCTTTAATTTTAGCTGAGCTAAAATTCGGTTGAATATTACTATATAAAGTCCATGATATTACTAAACCGGCTGCGATCCGTAGTAAAAATGCTAAAAAATTTAAAAACTATAAATAAAGTTGATATGAAAAATATGAATTATAAATGCAGATTATTTTATTCATAATATTTATAGTTATAAATGAAGAATTATAATTATTTATTCAACATTTTATAAGAAATAGAATTTTAATAACCTGGTATAAAAACATTGAATAATTTCCAATTGCTTTTGAAATATGTAATTGAAGTGTACGTTTGATTCCCCATTTGAAAAATTTCATTATCTTGAGTGTTATTACTTCTTGGCTGACTCATACTTGCTCCGAACAGTTAAAGATTTACATAAACACTAAATGCACAAAATAAAAAAAAATTTATTGAATTCTTCAAAAAAAAAAAACAAGCACACACACTGGTTGGACCGCAAAAATTTTTTATAAATAAAAAACTTCAAAAAAAATTGATCCAATATTTTGATAACGACCTGTAATAACCTTGCAACTTTAATGATATATAGCTATTAAGTAAACATCTGATAAGAAAAAAGTAAATTTTTCATAGACCTATGTACACGCTTTAAATTATTTTTGTTCTTTTTTATAATTTTTTATTTACATATGTATCATAAAAAGTTTAAAAGCTTTTGAATATGATTTTATAAGTAGAAATTATGCGGTTTGTCGGTTATCGGTTAAGTTCTAATTTCATATTCGTTTGATCGACACATAATATATAACTATGCAAAAAAAAATTTAACATAGAAGAATAAATATATTATTTTTAAAATATTATAGAATAAATAGTTACACACGTTTACATACATATTTTCAGATTCACATAAAAATTCATATGGATTGCCTGGAGTTTATTTCAAATATGATTGGGCTGCACTTAAAGTAATTGTAAAACCAGATAGAGAGAATTTAATAAAATTTTCAATCCGTCTTTGTTCTATAATCGCTGGAATTATAAAAGCCTCAGGTATTAAACATAAAATAACATTATATGAAAAATGTTAATAAATTTTTTAATTTTTTATATAGGTATTTTAAATAGTTTCATACGTTTTTCACAAAAACATATATTAAGATTTTTTGCACCACATATTTTCAATAAGGATGGTACATTAACTAAAATGAAATTACCAATTGTAAATGCAAAAAGTAAATCAGAACCATTAATAACTACAAATTTTATAAATAATTCCAATAATTATAATAATGTTACAAATAGTTTATTAAGTAAAGCAAATCTCATACCAAATGAAACATTACCAATCTTTTTAAATAAGTGATTTTTAAAACAAAAAAAAATTGAATTTTATTAAAATTATTAATTTTTTTTTTTTATTATTGTGTGCTATTGTTAAATAAAATAATATTGTATTAAAAATATAAAAGACGTGCCGAACAAAATTGTATACATAATATAAGCAAAAAAAAAAACCATATTATTGATTTTTATTTTAATTTATTAAAATCTTTTATATCCCATTATTATTTTAATTGCTTCAATTGCTGTATTAACTGTTAAGTTAGCATCACGTTCATCACCAAGTAATGGATTAATTTCAACAACATCAAAACCGGTAACGTTTCCTGTATCATTCAATTTTTCTAAAATATAAAATATTTCACGTAAATTAAGTCCACCAAAAACACTTGTTCCAGTACTAGGAGAAATACTTGGATCCAATGAATCTTGAATGAAATTAAAAATATTAATTAAAGTATATTTAATAAATTAAATTAATATATTTAACAGTATATAATATAACATACCAACATCGAAACTAATATGAATTTTATTATTGCTACCAATTGATTTAATTATAAAATCCATAATTGTCGGAATTCCTAACTTCTCAATATCCTGGAAAAATTAATAAAAAAAAATTAGTTAAGAGACAAATTAAAAAACTTATCATTAAATATTCACCATCATTCCGAATGCCATTATTCCTTTTTCTCTTATAAAAGATTTTTCAAATGAATCAAGATCTCGCAGCCCTATATAATAAAGATTTTTGGCTGGTAAACTGAAAATAAGAATAATTATTATATTTTAAACATTAACATTTTAATATAATTAAATTTTATGTAGATTGCTCGTATATGATTGCATTCGTTAGATTTAAATTTTACTGTAATAAATACTGAACCGTTATAAATTAGTTAATTATTACAAAATTTGTGTAGGTTTAGAAATATAAAAAGATTCGTTATAGTTTGCTATAATTATTAAGATTTTAAGATTTGATACTTAATTAAATAATTGAAAAGGAAAAATATTTGAAATAGATTATGTACTTATCAAATATGTAATATGTAATATTGTAATATTGTAATAGTTACTGTATTAAATAACAAAAACAAAAAGTGAATTTTTCCCTCTTCAGAAGAAGAAAAGTTCAATGAACACGATCAAAACAAACTTATGGTTTACTGTTTTCCTTGCCTTTTTTTCTTAATTTTATTTGCATTTTGTTTCACATAGTAAGTAGTTATTGACTGCGTATACGTATGCTTGAAAATATAAAATATTTATAAATTTATGTTGCATATGGTATATATGTGTGTACATATGTACATTGTATTATACATGTATTGTAAAGCAGAATTTTTATTTGATTTTTGTAAATGTGTTGCAACATTAATCCAACCATATTACTCTATATGAAATATGAATATTGAATAATGAATCTGACATATCGGATCGGAATTATATGTATATGTATATATTAATTTCTTTTATAAAAATCGCCGCCACACACATTCAAAAAAAAATTCAAATTTTATTAGAAAATGAGATTGGGAAATTATTTTAACAATCGGCAATCGGCATTTTATTGTTTTTATTTTACTGATTCATTTTACACATTATTTATATTTACATTTACATAATACATACGTATTCTCTTAATGTTATTTCTTTATAGTGAGAGAGATTATGTTCAACCGCAATGCAATATAATATACGAACTACAATAAAAAATTTATCGCTGAATTTTAACACGAAGGAAATGAAATATATTTATATATTTTCCCCTTGATTACGCCACAACTGTAATTTTTTCTCTTTAAAATAATTTCCCATCTAAATAAACTCAGTAAAAAAAAAATAAAAATCCCAAACCCATTTGCTTTTTAAGTTTTATATATGTATGAAAATGTATATAGTATTTTTGTCTCATATTAAATACCGAAATTTTATACAAAACAAAAATCGTTCATATTAGACAAAAAATTAATTTAAATGGTAAATTGTATACCGTGTGTTACAACAGTAAGATTTTGACGCAAAGTAAATATTAAGAGAAAAATTGCTAATTTGAAATTTCATTTATTGTTGAATATATAGGACTGTTGTAAATATTCTGATGATTTTTTAACCATAGCCTTACAATTATTATTTAACATATTGATGAGTCAAGAAAATAAGTTAAAAATTTTTACCATATTGATTACAGAAAGTTAAGCAAAATTAATATTTGTTTAAAAATAATCAAAATGTGTCAATAATATATGACACTTAAAAAATGATATGGTCCACAAATCGGAACATTAAATTTTATTTAGTTAAATATAGGTGAGTAACCGTATATAGTTATCTTTCTCTATCAAATTTTTTATTGTGATTGCGCAATAGCTATCTCGTTTAAGCCATTCATCTGTTTCATGATATATTATACATTTTATACTGTAAATTTTACCAATACTATTAAATTCATTTTAAAAAACTAGCAAAATGGTCTATTATTATTGTTATGAATACATTTAAACATTATATACGCATATACTTATTTTCTTAAAAAGATTTGACGGTGTAGTCCAAGATTTATAAGCCAAAAATTTCAAATGTTTTAAAATATGGTAATTTAATATTTTTACCTATGTGATGGAAAAACAGATTTTTGTTTATCAATTCAAATTTATTTTTGTTAATTGAACAATTGATTTTATTATATCAATTAATTTTATGTATTATTACATACATACATATTCCTATATCATTGCTATGTAACATAAAACTATAATTTTAGTATTTTTGGTATTGAATTTTACGCTATATAGAAAATAATAAGTAGAATATTTTACGAAAACATTAAATTATAAAACATATAACTTATGCAGTTTACTGACATAAAAATTTTTCGTTATAATTTGTAATAGCAGCAAAATTCTGCAGCAGAGAAATGACGTATTACAGCACTGTTTTCCAATTTTTGTTTCTGCCATTTTTTTGTAAATAAACGGCAATTTTTATTGAGTGCAAATACAAATTATCACTGTTTTTAATTTTGGTGCTTCTAAGGTATGCACGAGTAGTTCTAAGGTTCCTGTTCATGTCAAATTAAATTTTAGAATAAATGTATGTAGAATCGAAATTTGACATCACAATAAATCTGATGGAAAAAAATGGAAATTTTTAAGCATGTATAAGAAAGTTGGTTTTTATCCCTTTGAATCATTTATTTATCATATATAAGTTTATAGATCGGAAATATTTGAAACACTACTGTTACAATTTCGACATAAAAGTAGAAAATTTGTGTGATGTCTGAATATTCATCAGATTTTATCTTAGAACATAAGAGATAATTTGCACCTTACTATATATGTAAAACATAAGTTGATACTGCAAACATGAACTCAACTTATGTACTAAGTACTAAGATACATATACATCTTGGTTATCAAAATCTAATATCTACTAGCCGAGATTATTACTTTTAAAAATCTTATTTGCTAAGCTAATTAATTTCATAATGCAATATAATGCATTCAACTCTTATACTAATTTTTATCTAATATTTTTGTTAGCTATTTTCTTTTCATTTAGTTGAATGAATTGAAAAAACAAACCAAAAGAAGAAAAAAAAAAGTAATTTTAATTCTATCTCATTCTTATAAATTGCGCTTTGATTCTTTTTCTATACTTTTCTATAGATTCATATACAGAAAAAAAAATATATGTATATAAAAAATAAAAATAAAAAAATGAAAAATCACTAGCTCTTCTCTATATACATTCATCATATAAATTACATTCATACATAAGTATAGAAATACACGACACTAGTACAACACTACCATAAAATCCCATTTCTTTTGCCGACATATCACTTTCGTGCGAACCTTTCAAGAAATTTGTGGATTTTGAAATTCTATCGTCCGTGAATTAAAGTCGCTTGGTTTTTAAAAGAAAAAAAAAAATTTATTGTTCTATATTTAAAAAAATAAAAGAAAAAAGGAGAAAAAATAAAAGTAAAAAAATTTTACACAATTAATTTTTATTTCTTGAAATAAATAAAATTTGAAATTTAAATATTTTTTACTTTTAAAAATATTTTTTTTTTTATAAATTTTTTCTTTTGAAAAATCAAATAGAGTAGTACGACTTAAGAATAAAAAATATTTTTAAGTGAATTCCGCCATAATAGATTGATGATAGAAAAAAATTCACAAAAAACAAAAAACAAAAAAAAAAATTAAACGTAAGGGAAAAAATATTACAATTAGATAATTTTTACGCAAAGAACAGTTTCTTTTCATAATTTTTATAAATTTGTGCATAGTCAAGGACTAAATTAATAATTAAATAAAAATTTTTTTATTGATTCCTTTCAGATAACAAAATTCTAATTGCATATATAAAAAAAAAGTATTATTTATTGCCACTTATTTAACTTAGAAAAAAAAAAATTAGAAAATTATTTGTGCTTCTAAAAATTTTTTCTTAATAAAATTCTTAATTAAAAATTCTATAATTCTACATAAAGTATTTTAAAGTAAATAATTAACAAAACAAAAATTCATCCAAAAAAGTTTGATTTAACAAAAATAAATATTAAAGATTAGAAAAATACAAAAGGAAAAAATCTAATAAGAAAAAAGATCAATTGAAATTTGTTATACATATACAAAAATCCTAAATTGAAAAAGTAAAAGTTTTACAAGAAAAAAAATTTCATATTAGAAAAATCGATATATTGATTGGCTCTATAAAAGAAAAATAAAAAATAAAACCAAAAAGAAAAAAAGTGAACTTCCAACACACTTACAAAAAAAAAAAATTTGTTGGAGAAAATTTCCCCTTCAGCAAAATATATAAAACAAAATTTGATATAATATAGAACACACTACACTACCCTTTCATTAAAAACAAAGTACGTACATATATATATATATATACCATTATATAAAATAAATAAATAAAAAAAAAATATTAATTCTGAAAAAAAAAAAAGGATAGGATAAAAATCAAACTTTTCTCTTTTAAATAAGGAGAAAAAAAATAATGACAAACGCTGGTGGTGTTGAAACACAAGCAATTAATCAAACAGCAGCAGGGCAACAACAACAAATTCAATTACAACAGCAACAACAAGTACAGCAGGCAATTATGCAAGTTCAACAGCAACAAGCTGCAGCTGCTGCTGCCGCTGCAGCAGCAGCAGCTGCTAATCCAGTCGGTGGTGTTTTAGCACAAGCCGCAAATCAAGCAGCTGCTACACAAGCTGCAGTCGCTGCTGCAGTACAACAAGCACAGGTACTTATATATATACGGCATTTTTTTTTTTTTTTTCTGTTTTGTTATATTCAGCAAAAATAAAGAAAAAAATAATTTTTATTTTTTTAATTTAATATTAGTGAGAAAATACATGCATACACACAAAGCATATAGTTTTTATACTTATAATTAATTCGTGAAATTTTTTTTTAAAAGCCACAATTTTTAACATTTTTTTTTTTTGTAATATTTTATAATTAAATAATTCTAAAATTGAAATTATATAAATATTAATATAATAATAAAAAGGCATATATATATATATATATATAATTTTCAACTTTAAATATAATTTATCAATCCTTAATATTTGATTTTAGATACATACAATAAGTATTTATGTAAATATATGTGTGTAGCAGGTACATATATGCCTTTTGTGGAGATATAATTGATATACACATATATTATAATATATGCAAATTAAATGCAATAATAGGGTTTCTATGATTAATTAATACAAAAAAAAAATTTTTTTCTAGGTTCAAGCAGCTCTACAACAGCAAAACGGTAAAATTATGGAAACAAATGAAACTCGAACAAATCTTATTGTTAATTATTTACCACAAACGATGACTGAAGATGAAATTCGTTCATTATTTTCAAGTATTGGTGAAATTGAAAGTGTTAAATTGATCCGAGATAAAAACCAAACATTTTTGGATCCATTAAATCCAAATGCAATTAAAGGTCAAAGTCTTGGTTATGGTTTTGTTAATTATGTTAGACCACAAGATGCAGAACAAGCTGTTAATGTATTGAATGGACTACGTTTACAAAATAAAACAATAAAAGTATCATTTGCTCGACCAAGTTCAGATGCAATTAAAGGAGCTAATTTATATATATCTGGTTTACCAAAATCAATGACACAACAAGAATTGGAAAGTATATTTTCACCGTTTGGTTCAATAATAACATCACGAATTTTACAAAATGCTGGTAACGAAACACAAACAAAAGGTGTTGGTTTTATAAGATTTGATAAAAGAGAAGAAGCAACACGTGCTATAATTGCATTAAATGGTACAACACCAAAAGGTTGTACAGATCCTATTGTTGTAAAATTTTCGAATACACCTGGCACAAATACAAAATTATTGCAGCCACAATTACCAGCAGCATTTTTGAATCCACAATTAGTGAGAAGAATTGGTGGTGCAATGCATACACCAGTTAATAAAGGTCTTGCACGTTTCTCACCAATGGCCGGTGATATGTTAGATGTTATGTTACCAAATGGATTGGGAGCAGCAGCTGCTGCTGCTGCAACTGTTGCTGCTGGACCTGGTGGAGCATATAGTATATTTATATATAATTTGGCACCCGAAACTGAAGAGAGTACTCTCTGGCAATTGTTTGGACCATTTGGAGCCGTACAAAGTGTTAAAATCGTTAAGGATCCATCAACAAATCAATGTAAAGGTTATGGATTTGTATCAATGACTAATTATGATGAGGCTGCAATGGCAATCAGAGCCCTAAATGGTTATACATTAGGGAACAGGGTATTACAAGTCAGTTTCAAAACCAACAAACCGAAGTAAATATCTTTTTTTATTATTTTTAAAATTAAATTTATAATGTAAAAGTTTTTTAAATAACAAGCCTTTGATTTATTTGTGCTGAAAGTTGGTATTTTTTAACATTTTTGATTTTATTCGCTTAATTTTTTTAGTTTCTTTTTGCCTTTTAATTTGTAAATAATACCATTTTGCAAACTTTTTATTTCTTTTTATACCAGATTTTTTTAATTTTTATAATTTTTACTTTTGTTTGTTTATTAAATCTCAACTAAGTATATTTTTAAAAAACACACAAAAAACACTATAATACTAATTTATTTTCTGTCTTTTTTTTAAAGCTTATTTTAAATCAATATTGTCTAAAGCCCATTTAAGAACAAATCTTGAAGCAAAACAATTATTAAATCCAAATTTAAGTAAGAGTCACAATTAAAAAAGAAAAAAAATACTAAAATTTAAACCTACTATTGATTAATTACATACTATTTAAAAAATACTACCTATATTTAAGTTTGTTTATTATTTAATTTAGTTTTCTTTCTTTCTTATTGTTTTCCCTTTTTTTTTAATTTGTTTGTAAAAACTATTGAAATAAATGATTCATTTTATAAAATTTCAAAAATATATATATATATATATATATGTATATATATATTATATTACATTTATTAAATTATATTTTTCTTTCTAATATAAAAATATTTTCAATTATCTATATTTTGATAAGTTTATTAGCGAATATATTAATATTTTTTTTAAATATTTCAGTGTTTTAGCAAACTAAAAGAACCATGCCTAAAAGAACATTGATGAATTCGACCAAAGGTGTAAAATTGGTGTAATATCAAATTTATTAAAGCACACATTTCTCTATTTATTAATCCATGTTTAAGTGTAAATGGGACGAAAACAGAAATAAGAAATAATCATCAACAGAACCTTCAAGTTTTTTTATATTTAAATATTTTATGTACTCTTTTGTTTTTTTTCTTCCTCTTAAACTAAATTTAACCTTGTCTTAATAAAATATATGATTGTTAATATAAGACTTGGTTTAGGAAATAATTTTTGTTTTTTTTTTTTTATAACAAATATCAATGAGAACGAAGCTACTAAAAGTTTCGATTATTTCGTAAATGCTCTCATAATCTCAATAAAATATTAAGTAATGAAAATAATTAAAAAATTGAATTTTTAAATCACATTTAAAGAAATTTATTTAAAATAATTTGCAATTCAAAAAAAAAAAAAACAGAAAGTATTTATTTATTTATTTTATTTTTATTTCTTTTTGCAATAATGTTAGAATATATATTTATTGTATAAATGTGAGCTCTAACGAAATGATTCGTAAAATATGAGAAAAACATTTTTTCTAACATAATTATATATACAAGAACAAAGAAGTAAAAAAAAAAAGATTATTTATAATATGCTTTACAAAAATCATAATATGTAATTATACATAAATGTACTAAAATATTATAACGACTTTATAAAAATAAATATTAAACGTAAACCTATAAATATTGTGCACCATACATAAGATTTAATAAATAAATAAAAAAAAAACAAACAATTTGTAATCAAACAGAAATAATTTTAGTTCTTAATTTTAAGAGATCATATTTTTTTTTTTTAATAGCGATTAAGTTTTCTTAATAATTACAATAAAAAAAATTGAATATAAATGCTAAAAAGAATATAAATCAAACGAGAGATATGGCAAAAAATTTTTGTTCATAAAAATAAAATAATTTATTTAAATTGAACATTTCTAATAAATAATAACTTAAAAAAAATATATATTAACAAAAATGGAAGATTTCAAAATAGGATAAAAGAAAAAAAAAAAACTAAAAGCGTTTCTAGTCAAAATATTTTAAAAATTAAAATTTTATTAAGGAAAGATAATATATGTATGTATAAAACAGAGAAAAAACAAATTGAAATTTTTTAAATAAATAAATTTAATAAAAATACGTATTTTTATCGTCATAATTTTCTTTTTCTTTTCAATTTTTTATTTTAAAAATACTTATTTACTCTAAATATATTCTTTTTATTTTTCATCTAAAATATACGATTTTTTTTTTGTTCTTAAATAATTTTCTTAATTTTTTAATTTAAAACAAATTAAAGTAAATCCGTATACTTTGATAAAAGAACAAAAAAATATATATATATAATTGGATTAATAAAATTATTTTTTCTAATTTTAAAAACAAAACATTTTTTTAAATTAAAAATATATAAAAATTATACATGAAATATTTATAAAAACTATAAATAAAAAAAACAACCTGTGGCAATATATTAATTTATATATAGAGTAGTAAAACATATTACGCAGCTTAGAAAATATTTATTGTTTAAAATTTAAGCAAATAAAACAAAAGAAAAATCAATAAAAATAAATTGATACAAAAAAATATATATAAAAAAAAAACGAAATTTTTTACACATATGCGTTCCATTTTTTATACGGTTATTAATTCCATAATTCCTTAAATTAAAAATAAAATCGTTTTTCTTCACAATTCTAAATTCAAAATCAAAATAAAATTTTTGTATTAATGCTAAAAAAAATACTATTTATTATTATGATATACATAATATATCACAAACATAAAATATTTACTAGAAAAAACAATAGGCAAAGAAAAATACATAAACGCATTTTCTCATTTTAATTTTAATATTAAAACTAAAATTGTCATACCTATTTTAAATTGTGCTATGTTCTATTTAAAATAATTTATTGTTGAATATATTTGCATTAATTTTTCCTATTAGTAACATTCTATAAGTCTTTATAAAACATCGTTTGGTATGATTTTCAAAAATTAAAGAAAACCAATGTTAAACAAATCATTCCAATATAAAAAGTATTAATTTCAAAATAAAAAAAAAAATCGTTCTTATTTTACAAAAATATCCTAAAGGAAAACATAAGTTATCCGTTCTAAAACTTAGTTACAAGATATTAAATATAAATTAAATTGTTTTATTTGTTCGAAACGGAATACTTTTAAAATAGCTGACCTTTAAAAACTCCTTTAAAGAGCAGCGTTGTAATATTTTTTGCCTTGAAAATGAATTAGTTAATTTCTTCTAAACCAACTTAATTTTATTTATTAATTATATAATTCGGATGAACTTTTCTTTAATCTTCTTAATATTCATTTATTATGAAATATTTAATTATAAAAACAAAATATGATTAGAGAAATAAATTTTGAAATATACAAAACATTTGTTTAATATTTATTGAATAAAACAAAACTAATTGAAAAAGTCCATTCGAACAGTTTAAAGCTGTAACAATATATGGAATTCTCACAATACCAATTCTTGCTAATTATGCACGTTTTAGCTCTTTATGTATGATTTAGCCCCTTCCCATCATTTATTTCATTAAATTAATTAAAATGAGAAAATTTATGTGATGAAAAACTTTTTTAAAAGAAAAAAACGTTTGGGTATTATAAAAAATGTGTTATCTCATTTAAAATTTTTTAATTCTTAAATAAATTTAATTTTAAATTTAATAAATAAATAAAAAAAAAAAGAATAAAAATATTTTTAAAACGAAAAAAAACATGTATTTCAAAATGATTTTTTTTTTTAAATTCGCATAAAATTATGACGCTCTATAAATTAAAAATAATACAAAAAAAAAGTATGCAAATATTATATATAGTTTATATGTATATGAGTTTAACTAAATGTATATAAAATATATTATAACCAATGAAAAAGATAAACATATACATATATTTATATATATATATATTAGTATATATAAAAATATGATTTTTTTTTTGTTTGTGCAATAGTTTTTAATCTTAGATAAAATATTTTAAAATATTTATTTTATAAAAATTTAAAAAAATTAAAAAAAAAAAATTTAATAAAAAAAAAAAAACAAACAAATTCATTTTCAAAATCATATTTATTGACTTTGAAGATTTTTAATCGAATTATTTAAATTAAATGAAAATAAAATATGAAAATAAAATAATAATATTAAGATAGGAAGAAAAGAAAATAAAACAAAAACAAAAATATATTAATAAACAATACATAAACACATACACAAAAAAAAACAAAATTTTCGTATTTTTGAAAAAGAACAATAATAATATGTATTATTTAACCATGTAATTATTTACATAAGGTAATATTGTAATTTAACATTCGTTGTTATTATTAAATGTCGGTTAATTCATGTAGTATGTGTTATGATTGTGTATAAAATTGAGGCTTATTGTATTTTGTTGCAATAATTAAAAAAAAAAAAAGAAAACAAATATTTTTTCTTTTTAAATATCTTTAAATTCAATAAAAAGTATATTATGTGTGTAAATATATATTTTAGAATTATAAATACCCTTAAAAAGAATATTTTTACACAAATCACTTTTTATATATAAATCATGTATTAATGATTTATATCTTTACTAAATCATATCTTTCATATTTTTCATAGAAAATTAATATTTCACGAAATTCTATAGCATTTGCTATGTATAACTTATTCAAACAAAATGGAGAAAGAATGATCGTTTTTTATTTTAAATTTTCCAGCCACTTTTTGCTTCTTTTTTAATCAATTAAACATTGAAAACACTAATGAACTATACTAACAAAAACTTAAATATTAAAATCGAAAATTAAAGGTAAAAGTGGTTAATGTAATAGAGTCCTGAACGCTGTATATCGCAAATAATTATTTCAATTATAAGTTATAATAATTAAAATCAAATATAAAAGGGTTAATTGACTGATTATGAAAAATAAAATCAAATTGATCAAACACACATATTAAATTTAATTACAAAAAAACAAAATTTTTCTTTATTTATTTCTGATTTTAAATTCAAGAAATTTTTACAAAAAAAAACAATTAAAAATATTAATTTAAAGCTATTTAAGAAGAAAAAAAAAAATTGAGTGAAAAATCAAAATTTCAAAATAATAATTTTTTTTTTTTTCTTTTTGCCGACAAAATTCAATTTTAATAGTTTTTCAAATATTCAAAAACAAAACAAAAACAAAAAAATATTTATAAAAATTTATTACTATTTATTATTTATAAAAATATATAAATATATTTGATTTATATATGAAATTTATATATGAAAGAGACTAACATTTTAATGTGTAATTTATGTGTTTCCTTTTAATTTTAATAATAATCAAAAACCAGTTAGTTTAAAATTATACAAAAAGAAGAAAAGCAATGAAAATTAAAAAAAAAAAAAATTCTTAATTTATTTAAAATTTATTTTTTGATTAATTTTAATTTTGATTTATTTACTTTTGTAATTTCATTTTCCTTATTCTTATTCAAATTATAGTTTTTGTATTTAAATATTATTTTAAATTAAAGAAAACTTTATTTTAAAATTGAAACACACAATATTTATGATTTTATTTTTCAATTCTGTTTTTTCCTTTGGTTTTTTTAAAAATTTTTTTTTTTTTCTTATGTTTTTAGTTTTAATTTTTATGTACAACCAATATTTATAATTCACAAATATAATATAATGAATTTTTATAATAAACAACAAAAAAAAAAAAGAATGAAATATGAATATTGTCATGTAGTAATAAACATATATAAATTATATTTGGATGGAAAAAATTTTTATTTTTATTTTATTTTCTTAAGTTAATTAAATTTTTTGTTTTATTTGCCTTCTTATATTATAAATTTCATTGTACTTTTCTTTATTTTTATAATTTATTTTAATTTTTTTTTTTTTTGGGTATGGTGTTTTTTTTATTTTCATTTTTATTTTAATTTTTTTTTTTGTATTGATTGCAATATCAAATATTATTTAAATTTTTAAATAATAGAATATAATATAAAATATAGGGTAATAATAATTATAATTGTTTCTATGTCATATATCTGGAAAAAAAATTCTTATAACTAATATAACACATTTACAATACATAGTACAATTAATATACATTATATATATAAATATAAAGTGTTATATAAAAAAAAAAGAAAAGAATTAATTTTTATTTATATTTCAATTTTCTTATTTTTTTTTTGTGGTTAATTTTTGTTTTCAAAAAAAAAAAAGGAAATTATATTTTACCGAGTTGATTAATTCAATAGCAATTGAATCATCTTCAAATGTATCACAAAAATAATTTAATGTTTTCAATTAAAATAAAGAATATAAATCGTTTAATTCTGAAAATATTTGCAAATATAATAATTATTATTTTAATGCGGTGAATTATTTTCAATAAATTTTTCAAAATGTAAAATAAATGTCAACTATCTTTTTAAAAAAATTGTATACCCTAAAATGGGAATTTTTAAAATAAAATCAGATTTTAAAATAATAAATATCAAAAATATTTAAACACTTTCACCCAACCATACAAAAAAAGAAATTTTATTTTAATTGAAATAATGCAATTCGGTAAACTATAAATTTCCAATATAAATTCATATGCATACACACATTTTATATTTTATTTTATTTTATTTCTTAAACAAAAAAAACAATAAAAAAACTTTTTTTTTAGTTTATATGTTTTATTACAAAATTTAATTTACATACTTTTTTTTAATTTCTTTATTATATTTTAATTTTGATTTTGTATTTATAATTTTATTAATAAAGATTTTATTTTGTGTCCTTAAATGAAAAAAAAAAAACATATTTTATTTTATTATTTTTTATTTTTAGTATTTGCCTTCTTTATACATGCATTTTGTATTTTATCTGTTTTCAGTTGTGTTAATTTTATATTTTTGTTTTTTTTTTTTAGGTTCTTTTGATAATTATTTTTATATTCATTTTGTTTACATTACCAAAAATAAACTTCTTGCAAATTTTCCGGTCCATTTAAAAACTTCTCTACTATCTTGTTGGAAGAATAACAACAATCAGGAATAAAAAAAAATATACATGACGTAGACAATTTTTATTTTTTATACACAAGAAAAACAAATATTTTAATTTTAATATTATGTTAGTAACTAACATCATTGTTTTTTGTAACTTACATTAGTAAGATGGTATGAAATTTTGTAAATCACAAAAAAGAAAATGTTTGATAAAGGTTGAAATTTACACGGTGTGGTGTATTTTTTTTTAAAATATCTTAAAGGAAATCAAATTCTCTCAAATATTTAAAAAATGTTTTAAAATTCGTTTTTGATTTTATAAATGTGCAACTTCAATATAGAGTAATTATCAAAATTCAATATTTTTATGGAAATGTTTAAATGAAGAGACTCAATTTTAAATAACTTTATGTCAAAATATTGCATAAAATTTATCATAAATAATGAAATATTAATAATATTCTATTTATTGATACTAGAAAATGTGCAAAAATTTAAAAAAAAATACCTTATTCCTATGCAATGGTAATAATATTATTAGCGCACTGGACATTTACAAAATTTATATACTGTAATTAATTATATAACAAAGATTATTATGTTTTCGATTAGTTTGGAAGACAAAAGAAGAAGAGTCGCATAACAAATAAATTTCGCCTATTCCACAAAAAAAAAAAATAAAATTATTTCAACCTTATTATTAAAAATTTTATATAAACATTCAAAACATGTATGAAATAATGTAATTTCGATAATATTCTTCTAAAATCTGAAAATATTTTTTCATATTTTATTTATTTTTTCTCACTGTTGTTGGCTAATTATTTTAGAGAAATAATGTTTTTAACAAAAAAAATCAAAATATCATTTTCATTTTTAATATTATTCTATTTCTTCAATTTGAGTAAGCAGAATCTCTTGATATATTTCTATCATCTGCATATTAAAATTAAATATTACATAATATAAATATATATATATATATATATGTAAAGTCATTTTCAGATCTCAAAACAACGATTACAAAGAAAATTTTATTTTTATTTAAATATTCTACTATTAACAATACAAGATATTTAATATTAAACAAGAAAAAATTAATGTTATATTATTATTATTATATTTATATACTTTACAAAATAATATTTACTACTTATATTAATTGCAAACCATATTCTTATTTTGAAATTGTATCATGAATTTAAATATATGATTAATGTATAATAACAACACAAAGAATATGGAAATTAAATATTAATTTTACATAATATAATACTTAACTCTAGTATATAATTTTTTATTACATATATTTTTTTGTCTTATATAAATTTGATATTATTTATTAATTTATTCTTAAAATATTTATTATAAATTTTTAATATATTAAGGTTAATTTATTTATTGTATTTAATTTTAAATTTCTATATTATATTATATACTCATTTATTTTATACCGATTTTAATCTAAATTTTATATTATTACAATATAATGCCATTTTCAAAAAAAAAAATAAAAGAATTTCATTATAATTCTAATTTTAATTTTGACTCATTAACAAAATAATAAAAAAAAAAAGAAAAATATGCTAGTCAGAAGATTTTTTTTCTCAAAGATTTTTTTTTTAATATTATAATTTATAAAATAACTTAAAAATAATATTAAATATACATAAATATATAATACTCTTATATGAACTTTTGCAATATGTTCATACAAACATTGATCATTTATATTTTAAATATTTATTTAAAATTTATAAAAAAAAAATATTAAAACCATATAAAAAAAAAAAAAAACAATTTTTAAGCAAAATGAGAAAAATACTTAATAGAATAAATGCTTATTGTAGTAAATATAAAATATTTATGTATATGTAATATATAAATAAAACAATGTTCCAACAAAAAAAAAAGAAAAAAAAATAATAAATAAGAAAATTAAACTAATTAACTTTTACAATGTTTTAGACAAAGTTTCCAACTCTAAATAAATTAAATTAAAACATTACAGAAAAGCAAAAAAAATGTATTAAAAAATTCGAGAATAAAAAATAAGGCAAAAAATTTATATTTAAATTTAAATATAAAAAAAAGTTATTAAGAAATCTTATAAAAGCTTATAAAGATATATATATATATATATATATATATACATAAAACATTCCACTTTCTATATATACATTATTTAAATTATTTAACATATTTAATATAATTAAACAAAAAAAAACATATGAAAAATAAAATTCATTGTAATTTTAAATAAAATATATACTAAAAAGTTTCAGTGAACACAAAATTATGAAACAAACACATTAAAAAACAAATTTATAAAAAAAAATTTTTAATTTAAAACTCAAATAAATTTAATAAATAAAAAAAATATTAGAAGTTAAAAACTTAAAAATCGAAATATATAAATAATTAAATAAAAATAATATAAATTATTAAATATCCAAAATATTTGAATCATATAAAAATATAATAAGAAGAAACAAAGAATAAATTAATATATAAATTTATAATATAATTAAAAATATTCTCTTATACATATAAACAAATATAATGGAAAAAAAAAACAAAAATACAGTATAAAAATATAAAATTAAATTGAATACTATTTGAAATGAAATAAAAAATTAATTGTAATTATAATATAAATGTAACATTTATAAATATATAAAATATACATTTATATATATATATATATATATATATATATATTATTGACACATGTTAAATTAAATACATTTTTTTTTTTTGCTAAAATATCTCCTATTTATAAGAAAAAATTAAATTTAAAACAAAAAAAAAAAAATGTAAAACAATTATGAAAAAATTCTCTCCTTTTTCTCTTTTTAAATTTTAAATTTTAGATTAATTATATAATCAAGATTTATTTCATATTTTTAAATTATTATATTATATACCCGTATAACACATATATATATTTATTATAAAAATAACTTAAAGAAAAAAAAAAAAATGAAAAACTAAAAAAAAAAAATTTCTTCAATAATTTTATGAGTTTTTTATTTAATTTTTGTTAATTTTTTTTAAATCATTTTTATAAAACAGTTGTTGTTGTTTTTCTTTTCCTTTCAAAACGTATTTTTTATATTTTCATTCAAGGTTTATTTTCAAGGTTTTTATATATTAATTATATAATTAATTATAATTCTTGTTGTATATTATTGACTTGACTTCTTCGATTTTTTTTTTTTTTGATTAAATAAAATTTAATTTATTTTATTTTTATTAATTAAGTATTTAATTATATATATATATATATATATATATATATATATATAGTTCTATATAACTATATAATATTTATATGACGATATATAATGTATATATATATATATATATCAAATATTTAAAAATTTCTTCAGCTAATTTTTTTTTTTTTGTATATAAGTAAAATATAAAAAATTATAATAGTTTGAATATAATTTCTTTTTTTTTATATATTTTTTAATTATTTAGTAATTTATAATTATTTCATATTTTGATTTCACATGATTATTTTGACAATATATATTTTTTTGTTATTAGTTTAATACTTAATTTAATTATATATTAAATTATAAAATATATTTATTTAATTATTATCATTTAAAAAGACCAGAGACAATCATTATTTTTAAATTATTTTTTTATAATAATTTATTTAATTATAATTTTTTTTTTTTAAATTAAAACAATATATTTATTTCTAAGTTTATTATTTTCAAATGCTAATTTGAATTATAGATAAATGTTATGATTAATTTATAATACTCTATTAATTTTGTTCTAGTCTAATGAATTTAATGTCATTTTCTTACTTAAATTTTTAAAATGTTTAATTTTTTTTTTTGGGTTTGTCATATTTTTTAATTTTTTTTTAATAAATAGGATAGGTCGAATCCATTATATAAGAATATTTTTTACTATATATAATATTTTTAACTTAAAATTAAATTTCTTTTCGTTTCAATTTATACTTATATTCTCATTAAAAAAAAAAAGCTCAAAAAAAGATGAAAATAAATTTACTATTAGAAATTTTATTCTTTAATACTCGTATTAATAATATAGTTAAAAAAATACATATAAAAAAATGTGTATAAGTTAGATATTATATAATATATGTATTATATACTATATTATAGTTAATCAAAAAGAAAAAGAAACGAAAGTGTTCCCATAATATAATCTGTAATAATAATTCTATAAAATATAATAAAATAAATTTCAAATTGAATCTATACGATAAAAAAAATTTAACCTAAAAATTTTACATTTATAAAATTTTTAAATTCTTCTTATATAGCTAGTTATGAAAAATTTTTTTCAAAGAAATTTTATATTTCTTTAATTTCATTTAATTTTTAATATTATTAATAAAAATCATTTTTAATAAAATCATATGCAGTCGACACGAAAAATATTCTATAAAAAATTTTTCAAAAATTCTTATTTTACGTACATATATAGTTTTTTTTTTTAGAGATATTTTTTTAACATTTAAGAGAAATGAGTTTTTATTCAGTCAACAAAATCAAAAAACTATTCGCACTTATACTGCACAGAATACCTTCATTTTTTTGTAAATTTCTCTATGGTCTTCCAATAATTTATTTCACGTGTCTATGATTTTAATGACATTTTAATAAGAATACAATCTTTTTATGATTAATAGTAAAAATATTTTATTTTGTTATTTCATCTCAAAAGTTAAAAAAAAAAAGTAGAAAGCTCAGGGAGCACAAAATTAAAAAGTTATAATTAAATTAATTATTATTGTACATTCGTATATTATAATTGTTATAGTTTGTACAACAGTAGAATTCCGCTAAATGAAACTAATCAGTATTAAAAAAAAAATTTATATATGATGGCAATTTAAAAACAATTTTGTGATATTTTAAAATAATTTTTTTTTAATTTTAATTTTATATATATTTTATTTTTTAATTTTGTTATATTATATCTAAAAATACTATTAAAAGTAGGTTTTATTGTACTTGCATTCTAAAATATTATTTAAATTTATTTCCATTTTTTTTTATTTCCATTATTAATTTTGTTTATTTAAATGCAATTTTTCATTTTTTGAATTTATTTATTTATTTTAAATTTTTTATTAAGAAATAAACTCATTTTTTGTTTTATTCTTCCAAGAATATAAAGAAAATTTATAAAAGAACAAAAAACAAAAAAAGAAAAGAACAAAGTATTAAAAAATTTTATATATAATTTTTAAAGAAAAACAAAAAAAAAATAATAGAAAAATTACAAAAAAAATACAAGTTTTCTGATTAATCATAAAACATAATTAGTAAAAAAAAAAACCAAAAACAAAAAAAAACGTAATTATCTTCTTATTACTGTGTTATTTAATTTCTTTAAGTTTCATTATAAATCCAAGTAAAAATCATTTTATCATTTTATCGCATAGACAAAATTTTTTATGTTTAAAAAAATATACAGAAAATCATCCCCAAAAAGAAACAAAATTATGCTATTTTCTAATCTCTAATTCTTTTTTTTCTTTATTTAAATTTAATAATTGACTAAAATTATCTGAAAAGATTCGCCTGAAAATTCTAGTAGAAAATACAGTATATTTTTCAAATACGACAACTCTGTACTTATAGTTTGTACTAAGTATTTTTTTTAAGGCCAATTGTCATTGAAAATGTCTTTTAAATATTTTTCCTTTGCGTGCGAAAATTTTTTCTTAAACAATAACAACAAAATTTCAAAAAATTCTATTAAATTAAATTTGAAATTTTAACCTTTTTAACTAAACAATAATTAATAAGAATTAATAATTAATATTCCAGTAATAATTTTGTTTTTTCATAATTTAAAAAATGCTGAAAGATTAAGTACAGAATGGATGGAAATTAATAACCCAATTGAATTAATGATAAAAAATTTTTTAATATCTAATATAAATTAAACCAGTCAAATATTTTTTTATTATTTTAGGTTTTTTAATTTTCAATATTAAAAGAACATTGAATTCATTTAAACTTTTTCATGTGGGGATGAAGAATAATTGTATATTTTTTTTTTCTTATATATTTAAATTTTTTTTAATATAAAAATCATCATGACTGCAAATTCGTATATGACTAAAGTGGCAGAGCATAACAACCTTATATAATTATTTATGTCGCTATATAAATGAAAGACAAAAACCAGCGTTAAGAGTATTTCATAGAAATATAAAATAAAATAAAAAATCTTTATCATTTCTACCTTATTTTATATATTTTTTTTTAATTTTATATTTTTCTTTTATTTTTTAAATATTGTCTTTGTTTGTTCATATTTATTTTGTTTCTCATCAATTTATTTTAGTAGGTTTTGCATGTTAAATTTTTTGTTTTTTGTGTACATTTTTGTAAATTTTTTTATAATAATTATATAAGTAAATCATTATTATGATTTTGTTTATTTTTATACGCATGTATATTTTTATTATTATTATTATTATATACTATTTGAATGTGTAATAATTATTTATTTTAGTCTTATAAATGTATGTATGTGTGAATTTTGCTATATACCAAAAATCTCTATTACGAACTTAGATTTGACATCTTAAATTTCTAAATCTATTTATTTCAAAATTATATTAAAAGAAAGAAACGTCATATATACGTCTTATTGATTGTATTCTATAGTTGAGTTGAATTAAGAATTCTCTTTTTATAAATTTCCTAAGATCAATGTAAGTTGTAATGATATATTATTAAAAAAAAAAGTTGAATTCAATTTTAAAGGTTAAAATTGATTTCTTTGAGACATAAAACATTTTTCTCTGAACATAGAATAATCAACGCCCTCTGATTCTGTGAATGAATGTTTAATAAATTTTAAATATCGGAAATAATTTTGATAATAAGAAATGTTAATTTGAAAATCTAAATGAATTAAAATCGATTTTTAAAATCGAAACAAAAATTTTCGATATAAAATGGTAAGAAAAGGGTGACTGAAATTTTTTAAGTTATATATTATATAATTTAAATTTCATCTATATAAAAGAAACATTTATTTTAATTATTATACAACATAAATTATTGAATTTTATTATTTATTGATTTTTATACTTTTTTCAGTATTGTACTTTTTGATTCTTATACAGTTTTATGAGTTTTATACTTAATTTTGTTGAAAATCCCCCACAATAATTTTGGGTGAGGTTATATAATAATATTAGTGATGATTCTTAAATGTGGAAATGCATTGTGCGGGAGAATTAACATGGTTGGTGCAGTCATGATAACCTGTTTATATTTTTTTGTTTTATTGTATATGAATAGCAATAATCAATTTGTAATTTCACAGTTTATTTTTTTTTTTAATTTCAATTTGTTATAAGTTGTTAAAACAAATATGTCAAAAGTGAAAAAAAAGAAAAAAAAAAAAAAAAAGAATTTTTATTTTATAAAATGAAAAAAAAAAACGTATAATTTTATTAACTTTATTATTACTATCTAATTAAAGCAATTTTTAATGAAACAAAATAATAAAAATCCAATATATGTATATATATATATATATAAATATTTATGACATATGATTTTTTTTTTTCTGTTGCTCATCAAAACCAAGTGAAGTAAAATTATGTTTTTAAGTTTGAATATTAATTATTTATATTATTATTAAAAATTATTTCGGTAAGTAAATTTTCAGTTATAATTTTAAACCTCCATATTTATAACTTATTATATTTATTATACATAATTTTGTTTTTAAATATTTGTTAAATATTAGTTTTTCTCTTTATTTTAATTATATACAATAACAATTTAAATTCATTTTTTAAATATTGTTAATTTATTTTATAATATTTATATACATAACATATATCTATGAATAATTTCTATAATTGTTAATGATTTTTTTTTTTTTTTTATAATTATTAATGAATTATGAATGGAATTTTGTTTTATGTTTGTTTTTTACATATTTATTATTTAAACTGTATTATATTTATTATAAAAACATATCGAAATTTTTTTCTTGATCGAATTATATAGAAATATGGATGCAATATAAGAAACAAAATTTTTAAGTCAATTATTTGACTCCTCTAAATTTTATTATATAAATCTGTGATTTTAAGAAAAAACTTGTCAAATTGAAAAATTATATATTTAAATTAAAATTTGATTTGAAATATAAATAATATTTTAATAATTTGCACTTTCAATGTAAGTCATAAAAATTAATATCGGTACTAAACGAAATATGTCAACCTTTTGACAGAAATTTGATTAGAAAGTTTGATTTTAAAATGAAATCAAAAACAATCGAATTCAAGATAGGCTGGCTTGAAATTACGAAATTCTCAATTAATTATCATCATATTGAATAAACGCAAATAACATAATAAATTAATATGTCAATTAATGAATTCAATTATTCGAGTATCGAATAAGAAGGTAATAAATCAGCAGCCATTTGTCATAAAGTTTAAAAAAAAAAAATCTTAAAGCGTAATAATATGAAAATATAAAAATTTTCAACAGAAATATTTTAGAAATATGTGGAATAATATAAAAATAATTTGAATTAGAAAATTTTATGTATGGATTTCAATATGGAAGTATAGGATCTTTCAAAGGTTTTTATTTCAATCATGCTTTAGATAAATTTAAAATGCAAGTATGAAATATTAAAATGACTGCAAGTGTGAAGTTTACAATATAAAATATTTCAAAAAATAAATATTAATTTAATAATTTAAAACTTTTTTTAGCTTCTACAATGAGAAAAGGATGAAAATTGCAAAGGAGGAAACCCTTCTATTTCATCTTCACTATTGTCATAATTTTGTTACCTTCAATGCAAACTTTACCACAAAGATTTTACAAAGATTTTCAAAAGTATTCTAAGCAAATTTTTTGCCGTCAAAGTATTCAATATTTTATACTGATTTCAAATAATTTTGATAATCTATTTTAATTTTACAAATACTTATAATGTATCTATATATATAATTATTAAATTAACTAAAGAATTAAATTTCTATAACTATAATATAAAAAAAAAATTATTTTAAATTTAATATAATTTTAATTTCGGACAGTAAATCAATTAAATTTTTAAACAAAATTCATTTTTTTTTTTATAAATTTTTTTTTAAATTGTTTACATATTTGATTCTTATATTAAATTTTTTTAATTAAATATTACAATATTGCTATTATTTTGTTTTTAAATTCAAAAAATTTTTTTACTGTCCATTAATTTATTATAAAATGTATAATTTTTTTTTTTAAGTAGCAAACTTATGTATTATAATACTATTATTGTTTCTAATTTATATTATTAAAATGTTGCAGCTTTTTTACTCCTAAATTTTTATATTGCAAAACTATATATAGTCAAGAAAAAAAACAAAATACAATAATAAAAACAAAGCGTTAAATCTATTAGAGGATTCTTCAATATTGAAAATGTTTTCATAAAAATTAAAATTTTTTACATTTTAATTTAAAATTACAAGATTGAAATTACCAGAAAAAAAAAAAACAAAATACATTTATACTATTTTATTATTTAAACTAAATTTTATACATTCAATTTACTCATTTATTTATTTATATTTCAAAAAATTTTATTTTTAAAGTAAGATTCTTAAAATTGAAATTAATAAAACACATTCATATATAATATAATTTCAATCCTCTATGATTTTTCACTTTTATATAAAATTTTCTTTATATATAGGAAATATTAAATAATTATTTCTTTAAAACATATTTAATTGTGTATAATTAATATTCTTTTTATTCAGCTTTTTATTATTGTTTTCATTATTCTTTTCTATATATATATATATATATATTTTATTTAATTATAGTTAATTTTTTATATAATTCAATATTTAATTTAATTTTTTAATTAAATTTTTTATACATATTTATCATTATTATCAAATATTTATTATTGAATCTTCCTTTTTCTTTGTTTATTTTCAGGACAAAGCTAAATTTATGTGTAAAAAAAATAAAGCGTTGATAAAACAAAATTATATATATTTTAATTTTAAAAATTTTTGATTTGTGTGTAAAACTAAAATAAAAAAAAAATTAGTATATTATATATATGTATGTATAAATAATATATTATATATTATTTTACATATTATATAAACAAAATACAATTTTTTTTTTTTTCATAGTTTTGTTAATTTATTTTTTTTTTCGTGAAATAGTTTTATATATTATAAATGAAATTTTCATCACAAAAACATGTTTTTGATCGTCCTTTTTAGATTTAAATTACAATTATAGATTTTTTAATTTATTTAATTATTATTATATTGTTGTTTTTTCTTTTTAATTTCAGAAAGCAGAATACTAAAAATATAGTTTTAAATTTAAAAAAAAAAAAAAAAAAAAAACAATCTTCAGTTATTTATTTAAGCAATTTTTATGTTGAGAAAAAGTAAAAAGGAACAAATTAATAATTTTTTTTTTTTAGTTTAAAAAAAATTTAAAGCTAATTTGATTTGTTTTTTCTTTTATATATAAAAAAAAAAAAGAACAATGTTTTTAGTTTACTTATTACAACAAGCGTTTAACCTGGTTTTTTTTTTTTAATACAATTTCAATTTGTTGTTACTTAAATTCATTTGATATTGACTTCGTAATTACAAGAGTACTAAATATGTAATTTATCATTTTGTTAAATAAATAAAATTAAAATAAATTTTTATATAAATAACTTGAAAAAAAATATTCATTTTTTCTAAAATTTTCCTCGATGTTCAAATGATATTTCGGTGATATTATTTAACTAGCTCGATACAAAATGATATATTTCAATTGAAACGAACTAGTTTATTAAATTTTTTTCTATTTAAATGTAAAATAATTCACAAAATTTAACAATATAATTACAAAACATATTATTAACATTTTTATAATAATAATAATAAAATCATATATAATAATCAGATTAAACGCAATATTAAATTATATAAAAACTGAAAAAAATCAAAGTGCACTAAAGTGATTTTATATTATGCTAAATATTTCGCTTAAACTATATAATATAATTTTAATTTATGTTTTTATTTCATTCCATTCATTTTGTGTTAAAATTATAATATATAATTATACTATATGATAAAATTATAGTTTTCTAAAAATTAAATATTTAATATTTTTATTTTTTGATTTTTAATTTTTTATTTTGGTATAAATAAGCTATAGTATAGCTAAAATTTTCATATAATTTTTATTATTTATTTAATTGATCAATAAAATTTTTGTTATTTTTTATTTTTATGTTTTATATACAAATATTTTAATTTTTTAATTTTTATTTTAATATTTAAAATAATGAGTTTTAATTAATTTTTGTCATTTATATAATAAAATTTGTTGTGAAATCATCCAATTAAATTCATATATTTAAGAATAATTAAAAATAAAAATTAATATTCTTTGTTTAGGGAACAAAAAAGAGCTACAACAATAAAATTATTATTTAATCTTTTAGTTTTATTTCGAAAAATTAATTTTTCATTTTCTTTTCATTTGTCATAAATTTCCCATTTGAATTAATTGAGTAATATTATAATAATTAATTCCTATTAAAAGTTAACATAAATTTTTTTTTTTCTTTCATTTTTGATAATCCAATAACAAATTTTTATTAATTTATTAAAAATTTCAAAAATAAAATCTTATATACATTTTAATTTATTAAGCTAGAAACTTCATAAATATATAAAATAATAAATGATATAAGAATATATTTCATTTTTTTTATTATTATTTTAAATAATTATAAATCAAATTTTAAATCATTTTTAAGTTGCTCATCAAATTAATTAATGGTTTAAGTTCCGTACTAATATAAAATTCTCTCATATAACAAAATTCGGTGACTATATTTTATTTTATATACACATGTGATTGTGGAAATTTTTTCAAGATTTTCCGAAAATCTTTACCAAAATCTCCTTATTTCGTATAATTACAGAAATTTTATGTTTTTAAAAATAATTTTTATTATTATTTACTATTAAATATTAATTAATTTTTTATCTTAAATTTTTTTATATTATTAATGAATTTTCGATTATTTTTTAATTTTATTTAAAATTATTTGTAAACCTTTTTATTTTAAATCAGAAAATAAATAAAGAAAAAACCAACTTTATCAAAAAAATAGTTGTGAGATTTCTGTGATATTTTTAAATTAAATTAAACAAAAAACAAAAAAATTTTAAAACAATTTTTAATATTAATATTAGGAAAAATCATATTTTAAATAGACTGTAAATAAAATTTAATATTATTAATTTCAAAATAAAAAAAAAAAATACAAAAACCATTATGAAATTTAAAAAATTTATGATTGTTCCTATAAAATAGTTGAAAAACGAAAAAATAAAAACTGAAGATTAAATTTTAGGTTTATGGAAAAACTTTAATAAAAAAAAAACAAGAGACTGAATTTATAAGGACGAGACCCTATTAATAATTTATGTTGACATTTTTATTTAGGTCCAAAAAAAAAAAAAACAGAGAGAGAAAAAAAAAACATTTTAATAAAAAGTTTTTATAAATTTAGAGTTTTATTTATTATATATAAATTTTATTAATTATTTTTTAGGTGATTTTTCCAGTTCTATTACACAGTCATACTTAAATAAAATATTTGGAAAATGGATTCGAACAATAAGGAATTTTACATTTTCTTGTAAAGCACCAGCACTAAATAACGAATTTTGGAAAAAATTTATAACACATTTGGTCACATAAAATAAAAATTTGACATACATTTATAGAAGCCAAAAAAAAAAATAAATCACTATTTGATACACAAAATCTTATAGGTAAGTTTGATACACTTCGTACATAGAGGGCTAATCTATTTACAATGTGTATTTGTGAACCTGTAAGCTTTATTTACGTATAATTATACAATAAAATTCACAACAAGGCAATATTAAAGAAGGTAAACTATGATAAATCAACAAAATTATAATAATCATGTTAAGGATTTGGTTCAGGAATATACCACATATATATTAAATAATTCAAAGTAGATAACAACATGGGAATCTTATACGTTCCAGTTATATTCGGAATAAATTTGCCAAAAAAAGAGCCTAAAAAGGAACTCCAATTCAAATGCGAATTATAAAAAGGGAGTCGAGTTACGATATTATTACAATATCACACAAAATCATATAAGATTAACACAAAATAAAGTTGAAAAAATTAAAAAAGTATATTAAAACGAGTGTTTTTTTTTATTAATTTATATATTTTAGTTTTTATTTTTTTATTTTATGTATTTCCTTTTTTAATTAAATAATCAGGATATTTTGTATTCATATATAATTAGAGTATTTGCTGTACTATAATATTTAAGAATTAATAATTTTAAACTAAAATATTAATTATGTTCAGTATGGTTAATTAAATATAAATTATAGCACTTAAGTTGGTAAGAAAATTTTCAGGTAAGGGTCTATAAAAAAATGTTCAAATCTTAAATGTTTGTTTCTTATTTTAAATAATTACCCATAGAATTGTATTTAATCAAATATATCCACTATTCTTAACAAGAATAATAAATTAGTTATTACTTAGTAATTAGTTATTATTATTGTCTAATTTGTATATTATGCATGTATTTCTTTAATTAATTTAAGTTTATTATATGTTTTTACAATGATAGAAATCATTATTTTATGATTATTTTTGGTATATAAGAAACTGTTATACAAAATAACAAAACCGAATTAGAATACAATTATGCTTTTATATTATTATAGCTATTAGTTTTTCTTTTGTATTTATATAATTGTTATCTGTATATATGTCTTCCACTATAAACAACAATATATAAAATTTTGGGTAAACTTCATTTATAGATGTGTAAATAAATGATCAAGGAATTTTATATTTTAATTAATTAAAGTGAAATCATATTGGATTGGAATTAAATAAAGCATACAAATAATTAAAAAAGATATAAAAAAATGTTCATATCAGAATCATGAATCAATAATCTTACAATTTATAACAAAATGTAATACAAAAGAAAAATATTTATAAATTATATACTTACTAATTTTTCACAATTTTCGATACATCAGTCTTAATATAATAATCTTTTAATTCATCAATAACCATTGATAATGGCATACCATGTATATTACCACTATTTGATGATAAGTAAGTATTAAGATCAGCATGAGCATCAATCCATATAACAGATATATTTGGATCGAAAGCTAAATGTCCAGCAATAGAACCTAAAACAAAAATAATAAGATAAAATGATAAGATTTATATATTATAAGGAAACCCCATTTTAAATTAAAATAATTAAAAAAAAAAAAATTAAAGTAAGTATTATAAGATCTCAAATAAATTAAATTGTTTAAGTATCATTTATATATATGTCATAGAATAGGTAACCTACCAAATCCAATTGAATGATCTCCACCTAAAACTAAAAATTGATCATTTTCTTTTAGAATTTCTTGAATTTTTAATGATAATGCTTTATTAACAGATATTACATCTTGATAATTTAATGCATTTTCTAATGTTTTAACATTTTCCAAATTATATGTAAGATCACCATAATCTATAATTTTTTTATTTCCTAAAAATATAAAATAAATTACACAATCAATAAGTTAAAAAATTCTTTAAAAATCACAATACATACCAATATTCTTTAATTTTTCTATTAAACCATAATCTCTTAGAAATTTTGGTGCCAAATCAACACCAGATTTTGGTTGTCCTTTATAAAATGGTACACCAATGATACCAAGATTTTGAGTTTTTGAAATTGAATAACAAGCAATTTGTTTATAAAATATTTTTTGATATTTTAAATTTTTTGAAATTAAATTGATTTTCTGTACAATACCCGGTAACATGATTTTAAAATAAATTTTTTTTTTTTCGCCAAAAAATTATTTGTATTCCTTATAACTTTCACAATTAAAATCTAATAGATATTTGCCGCACACAAAATTCAAAATTAATATATTTTGTCCATTGATTTATTATAGATTTGTCTATCAAGAGTAAAGAAATCAAAAAAAAAAAAAAAATTGATAAAAGAAAAAAATATTATTTGATAACCTTAAAGAAAAATATTTTGTTTCTACAAGTACATTATAATATAAATTGCATATATACATACTTATAAGTATGCGAATTATAATAATTTTTGAGATAGGGAGCACCTCCAGCAGATATGAAATCTGAATTCAAAAATGGAATTTTTATATATATATATATGTATACATACATACATAAAATATATATGTATATTTATTTAATTTGATTAAGTTCATAATTATCATAATGGCAAAAATTATATTTTGTAGATTATCAAGAATAATCGCACATAAATATTATATATAAATATGTCCTACTAGAATTTCGAGTAAAGTACTTTTTGGTCTTACTAAAATATTATTATTTTGGTACAAACAATCTGATATTATAGTATATTTTTTTTTTTTTTTTTGGGTTGTTTACTTACCATCAACTAAACGTCAATACTAAATAGATTGGATTAGCTCATAAATTATTTGTCTTATTAGCACTGAATTGGTTACAATGAAAAGAAATAATAAATAGATCTCATTTACTCAACTAGTATTATAAATATTACAAAATATAAGCAAATAAAATATAAATTTTGTAATTATAATTATATTTTATTCAATATTTAATCTAAAAATGTAAAATTGCGTGTCCTATTTCAATTCAAAATTAAAATATAAATTATAGATGGAATTGAAAGTTGTAAAAAATTGAAAGAGAATTATGTGATTTTACAACGCTGATATAGAAATAATTTTTCATTTTAAAATAGGAATACCTTTTTCAAATTTCAAAAAATTTTTCGTTCATAATGGTTTTGTTGTTGAATTCATTTCTTTAACAAAAATAGATACATATGTACTGAATGTCGATAAAATGCTCGGTATGACGAATGTTCAGATGATTTTTAACATAACTATAAATTTCATATCATTCCCACATTCAAGTACATATATATATACATATATGTATATACACATTTATATTTTTTGAAGATGTTGAAGGAAATCAAAAATAATGATAATAACTGTTATTGACCAACATGAAAGCTTTGCTTGGATGATTGGCTTTAATAGTATTCTATACTACAAAAATTATTGTGTGTTTTGCTTTACATTGTAAAAATTCTAAAAATTTCGGGAACACGAAACTTTAGTTATATAAATAGCTCCGTTTAGAAATATTTTTTATTTTAAATTTAACATTTTGAAAAGAATTAAATCACATTAAATTAAAATGAGACAGATTAACAAAAATATTTTCAAATACACATTATTGTTCTACTAGATATAATACTACTTAAGTAAGTCAATTTTAAAAAATCTAGAATGGTAACTGGAAGATCTTTACTGGAAGATATTTCAACCAAATTCTTTCTTATATTATAATTGATACCAAGGGTCTCTTGTATTCCATTAACGAATTGATTTAATCCTATTAATATAATTCTTGTTGTAGATGTGGGAAATAATCTAAAATTATGGAAATTTTAAGAATAAAATTTAGAAAATAAGACAAGTAATATAAAATAATGTTAGAATTTTTGATTTCTTTTCTTTATTTTTTTTTTTTATGTATAAACTAAATTTAAAATTGTATAACTGTTTTTTTTTTCTTTTAATTTAGTTTGTTTTTTTTTTTTGTTAATTTTATTTTTTTCTTAAACAGAAATAAAATACACATGAGCACAACAATTATATATTATTTATATATAAATATATTATTATACTATGTACAAAGACTTAATTAATTAATTAATTTAAAAAAAAAAAGATCAGAATATCGTTATTAAAATAGTTTCTTAATAATAAAAATTGTTTTTACGTTTAAATTGATTAAATTTGCGCTTCAGTTCAAAGTTAAATAATTTTTTTTTTTAATCATTTTGATTCGAATGTTTTTTTCTTTTTCTAATTTTTAATGATTTTTATTTCTAAGTTTTTAATGATTCCTTAAGTATTTACAAATACCACCAAGTACAAGATGTTTTATATTTTTTTTTTTTTTAAGTTTATTCCAAATTAAAAATTTTATTTTAAGATTAATTTACAAATTAAATCTTAGATTATTAAGTAAATGAATACTCTTGAGATTTATTTGAGAAAAAAAAAAATAATAGGGAATTTATAAAATTAATATTGTAACTTATTTATTTTATATATAATTAAAATAAAAAAAATATTTACATATTTATTTATATTCTAACAAAAATCAAATCGATTATAAATTATTTATGAATTCCGTAAGTTGTAAGGCAGGGGTGGAGCGGGGTATAATTCAACCTCAATTGAAATAAAGAAATAATTCCATTTCAATTCCCAATATATTTCGACGTCCCCAAGTTATACTGTCGTATTTTACAAAATGATAAAAATAGAAGAATTAAATCCTGAAATCAAGCCGAAAAATGGAATTAAATCTATGTAATTGTAAACGAAAACAAAATGGAAAAAAAAAATTGCAGTGGTCTTACATATAACTCTTCCATAGGCGTATTGATGTTAGGAAAAACTATAAAACTATTTTTGTAAAATACGACAGTATAATTTTGAGGGTTTGATTTATGTTAAATAATATACATTATTAAAACAAAAAAGAAAATATAATATGTTAAGAGTTTGTAATATAAAAAAAAAGATAAAAAAAAAATATGCAAATTTCACCTTTTGTAAAATAAAAATTATTATTTAATTTTTAGATGATTTTTTTATTAAATATTTGTATGTGCATTCAATTTAAATGACTATGTTTTTGATTCTTGGAAAAAAAAAAAAAAACTAAATGACTATGTTCCTATGTTCTTAAGAAAATGAAATATAAAAATTGTGCTTGTAAATTACAAATAATAAAACTATTATCAAAATTAATACAGAAAAAACAAAACAATAATAAGAAAACAAAATTATTTAATTTATATTGTAAAAAAAATATTTAAATTTATGTTCAATTCAAAAAATATTTTATAATACAATATTTTTTACTAATTCAAAATCTTTAATGTAGTTTTGTCATATTTATGCTTTGAAAATGAATTTATATTGCAAATTTATATATGTTTTATCGGCCTTTAAATGTATAAATACTTGTTTTTTTTTTTGTTTAGTCTTTTTCCTATAAAACTATATTTATTTATTTTTTTAATATTCTTTTTGAAATTTCAGACTTAATTTTTTGATATTATTTTCTTTTTTTTAATAAATTGATATTTTAAAGATTATAATTTTATAATGTCATAATCATTTAAACAAAAAAAAAAAAAAAAAAAAAGAAAAATTTCGGCGGGATCTGACACAACTTTTTGTTTTTTCTAGTATTTTTGGTCAGTCTTGAAAATTATTTTTTTTTTTTTATGTATGCCGTTTAAATGAAATGACGATTTATTTATTGTAAATGTTAAACAAGAAAAATAATTACATAATTGAAAAATAATTAATTCAATAATTAAATTTTAAATATTTCTGAAACTTAATTATTTTTTTGTATAAAAATATCATTTGTATATCAAGTTTTTAAGTAGCGTTTCTAATATTTATTTCATACTAACAGAATATTTGAATTTCTCTATATTATATTTTTATTATTATTTATTATAATTATTAAAAAAAAAAAAAAAATAAAATATAAAAACAAATCAAGATATTAATTGTTATTTTAAGGTGCGAGAATATTTGCATATTTTTTTTTTCTTCTCTATATTAAATAGTTTTCTTAAATACACATAAGATTTTTTTGTTTTTTTTTTGTTTACTTAACTATTTTAATATATACAATATTATTTAATTTAATTAATATTATTAAATAATACATATAATTTTTATATGATATATTTATAATATATATATTTCTACATAGTTATTTATATATTGTGTATATAAAATTAATTAATTTTAATAAAATATATATATTACTTTTTTTTTTTCTTACTTAAAAGTTATTATTTTTTTATATTTATATTATTTTAATTTACTTAATGTGTACTTTTTGTTTAGCTTGATATTAAATTGACATTATAAAAATTTATATATATTATATTTATGTATTTGTTGTTGTTTTTTTTTTAATTTTAATTTTAATATATTTAAAAAGAAGCATTGCATAATATCAACAATTACTTTTAACGTTGATGCCTTGTTTTTATTTTTAATTATTTTTTGTTATTTTTTCCTTAAGTTTTTTTTTTATTATAATCTTATTATTTAAATTATTATTATGTTATATTTACAAATCATTATGAATATTTTATATTTATTATTTTATCTAAATTTCATTAATTAAAAAAAAAAAAATTAAAAGAAAACAAAATTAAAATTTTTAACTACGCAAGTTTAATGCTATGCAATGCTGCAATTCTTAAAATGATTTCTTAATATTTATTGGAACTTGTAAATTTTAAAAAAATTTTATAATAATAATAAATTTTATTTGTGATTCTTTATTATATAAATTTATAATTTAATTATATTTATTAAAATATATTGAAATTAAATTGGAATGTTTTCAATATATATATTTTTTTTATTATATAATGTATGTATATTAAGTAAAAACATAAAATTTTAAAGGTACATGATGGACAGAAGTTTTCAATTAACAAATAATAAACGGGCACTAAAATTAAACAATTTTAAGTAAATTTTTAGTTTAAATGTAAAAAAAAAATTTAAAGATCGTGTTATATATATATATATATATATATATATATATGTACACATATATGATATCTGAATTATTTTATTTTTACTTGAAGTAGTTTAAAATTGCTTATTTAGTAAATGCATCTAAATATGGATCTTTTGAAATGGACAGCTTTTCTTTTTATAACTTATAGTATAAAAAACTAGTTTTGTAAATGATGCTGCTAAAAAAAAAAAAATGTTGAATTACAAATTACAAATAAAATTAATATATTCGTAAAAAAAAATAAAAAAATTAATTTAAATAGTTAAAAATTATACATTTATTCATTCTTATTTACTTTATATATAATATATTATATACAAAATACTTATAAACGCAATTGATTTAATCTAAAAAAAAAAAAAAAGGTTTCGTTTTGTTGTCGTTCTAAATTATTGAGAAATTAGTAAAAATTATAAAACAAGTCTTGGTTTTTTTTTGTTTATTTAAATAAGGAAAATTAAGTTTTAAAAATGTGCTTGCTTTTATTTTGTAATCACAGGAGAGCTGCATTTTGTTAATTTTTTTTTTTTCTTTTGTTTTAACTATCATAAGACTGTAATGTTTGTATTTTCAGTTTTTTCTTTTTAATTTTGTGAATTATTTTTCTTATTTTAAGTAATTTAAAGTATTTTTTTTTTTTTTTTAATTTTCCACGTACATATTATTATTAATATTAAATATTTAGCCTGTTTAACAAAACTGGTTTCAATATACGACATTATTTGCTACGAATGATTTTGAATTTAAAGTTAAAATTTAAAAAAAAATAATCATTAATTAAAAATAAATGTTGTAATTAGTTGTAAAAACTCGACTACTATTAATTCGATTATTGAAAAAATAATTAAATAGTTATTTAAGTAAATTTTTAAATTTTTTCATACTAAACATTTTACTTTATTCGTAAAGTAAAAGAAATTCGAAACTTATTAATTAATTGCAAATTTTTTTTTATAAAAAAATTTTTTTTTTTTTATAAAACAAAATAAATTATAATATTTTATTTAAATTTAACTAAAATATATTTAATTATAAGTCAGTAAATTCATCTTTTAAGGAAATTTTGGATTCAATTAATCACAGTTGTTGCCATTTTTATTGAGCATAACAATATCTTCTTCACTTTCATCTTCTTCGTCTGTATCGATAATAGGATCTCTATCATCATCATAATAAGGTGTTGCTTTTATACCACCTTAAAATAATTAAAAAATATAAATAATACCATAAATAATTGATATTTAAATTGCTTTAATTGATCACTTACGTTTTATAGGTGATCTAAATAATTCTGTTTCATCTAAATCATCTTCATCATCATCAAATAAACGTTTAGGATTACCTTTTTGAGATAATATCGAAAAATTATAATGAGGTCTAGCTGTTCCAGTTATTTTATTTGTTTTAGCTCCAACAAATTGTACACACATCGCACAACAAACTATTAACAATACTAATATACATCCTGTACTAACTATAAATAATAAACGTGGTAGGCCCCATATTCGATCATCAATTTCTAATCTAAATATAACACCACGTATCGTTTCTCCTCCAAATGTACCAACATGTACTAAACGTGTTCCAAATTCATGTCCAGGTGCTTCTGCTTTTAATGTTACATCACCAGCTGGTATATCTTTTAAAGTATATATTCCACTACTATCAGAAAATGTTGTATGTGGTAAATCTGGTGATATTATAGATACTTTGGCATTTTGAATTGGATGATTTAAATTATCCAATACAAATCCGGTTATGGTAGCATCATTGAAATTTCCTTCTTTTTGTTGTTGTGTTTTTGGTGTAAAATCAATATGTTCACTTTCATTATTTCGACCGATATCTAAAAATACATCTCCCAAATTATTTATTAATCCTTTGTATACTTCTAAACTAATAATTTTAGTTTTGTGTCCACTTGCTTTTACAATCAAATCAAATTTTCCTGGAGGTAAAATCAAACGGAAATGAGCAAGATTTCGAGTAACACTTTGTACTCGGGATTTTTGTCCGGAAATTTGAACGTGAGCATTTCTTACAGGCTGTCCTCTTTTGTTTTTAACATATCCTTTAATACCAGTTTCAGTCAAATAAAGGAAATTTAATAGTTTATCTAAATTCTCCCGCCATACTGTACCAATATCCTTAGCAACTGGCATTCTACAGCAAGAAACTTCTAGTGTAAGCATTGGAATGTGATATATATCATAAAACAGATTCGTTATTTTTTGTACAATTTCATTTTGGTTCGATCGAAGTTTGCTTGATGGGCATGGTTTTGGTGGTGAAATCAAAAACTCTGATTGTTGTGTTGTTTGAACAGTCTTTGCCAATTTCGGATATATTTCAACTGAATCATTTTTCGGCTGAGGGTAACTGTAAATTTCACAATGATAAATTAATAAAATATCTTTTAGAAAAATAACTGTAACTCACTAAATATTAGATCCACCGGAAGAGAATGACAATATTAAATCGAATCCTTCATTATCAAGCATTTTTAAAAGTAGATTTCGCTGCGGTTGCGATTCAGGACTTACAATACTGGCTGCAAGTTCATTCTCAACTTCTGGATCACATATTGATGGGCTAATAAAAAAATTAATAGTTCGCATAATAACAAATAAAAGAATTTATAAATTTACTTTGACATATATTGATTATAAATATCTTCAAATCCTTCCATTACAGGCAAGAAATGAATAACTGTATTATTAAGTAGCTTTCCAACTGGAGGTTCCTTATTGCCCGCAATTATATGTCGAGCTAGGTTCATTGTAAGCTCTCTTCCTACTGGAATCGAACTGAATACAGAACTTAGTATTAAAATGTGGAATTTCGTTTCTTCAGGTGAACCAATCTACAATTAATAAAAAATTAATTTAGTAGATTTTATCCCGCTATTTTACTTTTGTATCATAATTATTGTCGTATTCAATTGTAAAAATAAAAAACTGAAAAATGTTTTTTTAAAAAATTTATTGTACTTTTCTAATAATAGCTAAAACGAAATTTAATTTCTTATTCATCTTTAAAAAAATTTTTCTTTCCTCAAAACTATCAAAGTCAGATTTCTCCAGTTCATCACACGAATCTGTTCCACCATTACCACCTGTATGAGCGTACAAAGCTAATCTTTCACTAAACGCAGCTACTCCACACCATGCTCGAAAGGTTAATTTTCCTTCATAATTTCCTGGTTCCACAAATTGTTCAACTTTTGTAACTACATCAAGAGTACCATAAAATCCTAAAACATCAAAAAGAGCTTTTCGGAAGTTCTCAGTAGGAATGAAACGTTCTTCTTCGTTTCCGTTCTCATCTTCCTGTTGCGCGCTCTTAAATTTTAAAAACACTCTGCGATAAATCGATTTACGTTGCCTTGAAACCCAAGCATATTTCGACAAATACTCAAAAGCGGACATTTTATTCAATTCTTCAAAATTCATTGGGATTTCAAATCTGCAACCCGATTTAGACAGTTTTCTTGGTATTTTTTGATCCGCTTCATACCATTTCACAGCTTTTCCAGTTTCAACTATAGTAGGGGGAAAAACAGGTAAACGACTGGCTGAGGTTGGTTGATCAGAATTCTCAAGTTTTTCTTGTTTTAAATAAAGATATTTCATAGCTTCCTTTCGAGCTCTGTATAAATATTTTTCAAAAGTATCTTCTAACACATCAATATCCAAACCAGTCGATAAAACTTTGAAAGTTTCTGTTGTTAAAAAACTTTCTTTTAAAGCTTCATACTCAACACTTCTTTTCCCCATGCTACTTGTAGCGACTGGTAAAATTAACTCGGTTGTTGGAATTAAAGACGGTCTAGTACTCGCGGCAACCGATTCGGGCCCCAAAGTGGATATTTGCGTTTCAGGGTCCTTGTTTAAATGAAATGTTGTTGGTGGCTGTTTAAGTTTTTTACGTTTTTTACCACGTCTCTGTTCCTCTTGTTCTTCAAAATCATCCCGATCATTTATGCAAGTGGTAGGCTGAACAGCGTCATTATCATCTTCCTGATTTTCTTGATCATCAGAGGGACTTTCAACACATGTAGTAGGATCAGTTTTAGCTTTACCTTCAACTGTCTTACTGTCTGGTCTTTTTATTTGCGGAGCAGATTTTTGATCATCCAATTTTGACCTATCATCAAAATGAGACATTTCTGAAGTTATATCTTTCGAGGCAATTGTATCTTGACTATGTGATCGTCTTAAATCCAATATTAACTGTTTTCTTTTATTGATTTCAAATTTTCCCCATTCTGGTGTAATACAACGTCTATTAACCATAGACCCAGTACCACTGGTACGAGTTTTTTCACTAATATTTGTTGGAGATGGCGATAATGGCCTGGAATCTGTTTCTCTATACCTTTGGTAAAATTCTTCTGGTATAACTCCGTTTTCATCCAGATGAAATGTTTCGAACTTTTGTTGATCTTGTTTACTATACGATTTTACATCTTGCAGTTTACTATGTTTAGCGTTTTTTATAATACTTCGAAGAATTCTTGGTGCTGGATGATTGCAAAGAACAGAACAACGCGTTGAATATGGATTATACAAATCTCCAAAGGGTCGAATACTTAGTTCAATAGATTGACAAAGTTTATAAGGAATCAAGTTAAATGATGGAGCTTCATCATGATAAATTTTTGTTTGTGGCTTTGTAGATTTAAATAAAGATTTTGAAGCCGGTATTAAACCAGTTCGACTTGCAGGGCTAGTCATTTTTTAATTCACATACCATCTGCACGATGGAAAATCTTTTAACTAAAATTTGTATATTTTGAATTTCCTTTTTATTAAATCGATAATCAAAATAACAAGTTTTCTTGTTTCCTAGCAATTTCCTGTTTTGTTTAAACTTTCGACGAAAGCATTTTGAATATTCACTTATGTCAAAAACATATGCTTTAGCAATTATTATTCACTTACCGTATTTATTTTCGTTATTATCATAATTTAAAAATCGTTATTATAAACAAAGTTTTAAAATATTTTTATACTTACACTTGATGTAACTTTCAAAGAATGATATTTCTTCGGAATATTTGTATCTCCTCCAGCTTCAAAGGCAACAAAATCTATATTTAGTCTTTGCAATTCATTCATTTGCCTATTAATTTGACTATTCGTGTAGTATTTGGTATTAACAACATGTTGAATTATTCTGTAATCGTGTGCGGAAGCCCAATGTTGTGCATCATCATGCATTAAAGATATATCTAAACGTAATGAAATCGATCCGTTACCCTTAATTTCGAATTCTTGTATATGTGGTTCATACCTAATCATAAAAAAATTAATCCATTAATTAATTACAATATAAACCACAATTTAATTAACATACGAGTCAGCGATCACTGTTATATTATGTTTTCCAGGTAAAACTAATCTCCAATAATCACCATTAATTCCAGTATGTGAAAACATTTTTCTACCGTCGATCCATATTTTAGCTCCGGCAACAGGATGACCAATCGAACTTTTTATATAACCATGAACAGCACCATGTATTTGTTCCATATATTTTAAAAGTGGTTCTCTATTCGCTTCCCAGAAATCAGGTAATTCTGATGATTTTGGATACTTTTCACAACTTAACTCTAATGTTAACTCAAAGCAACCTGCTTTTATATAATTCCAGTCCTGCATTCCTCCAGTTACCGAATACCATTGTGCTCCATTCGTTATGCCATTCTTAAATTTCTCTAATGGGAATTTCGGACAAGGTTCACCTAAATGCATTGTCGGATGTGAATTCGAATAAGTTTTAGCTAAATGAACAAAAATATCATTATCTTCTGTTGGATTCCTCTCGGCATGTACTAATCGACTAAGTACTTCATTTTTAAATGATTCTTCGGTGTCATCATAGGGATAGTTTGCAACTAAAGATCCACCATGTAAGTTTGCTGATAATACAAATGGTATAGATAATGTCCAATTCATTACAGCTAAAGTTTCAACTTCCTGTTTTGCATTGAAATTATTTATGCCATATTGATCAGGAAAATTTCTATTTAAATCAACATTATTAGCATTTGTACGACCATACGAATATTTATCCTCTAAAAAAGTAACAAAAAAAAATTGCATATATTTTTTTTTTTTGCTGAATTTTTAAAAATAAAAAAATAAGTCATTAAATACCTAAGACTGACATTTCGTATCCATCAGGGTTCATACTAAATAACAAATGAATTCTTGTATCATTGACAAGTTTTGTAACACGTTCATTTATTCCATAATTTTCACATAAATATTTAGCTAATAATAAAAGCATTTCTCTACCTACAACCTCATTTCCATGCATATTTGCAACATATTTAAATTCAGGAATTCCAGGTGTATGTTGTTTAGGATTCTTACCAATTGCAAGAACCCATAAATTTCTACCTTGTACGCTTTTACCAATTGAATACATATATGTTAATATTGGATATGTTTCTGATAATTTACGAATAAATCTAAAAGGATTTTTGTTTTGTTTTAAAATCATTGAACACGAAATAAATTTATAATAGCAGAGAGATATTGTAACTAATTATACTTACGCTTCCATTGCAACAAAATTATGATGTATAAATTCTGGTGGTTGTATAAATCCATATTTATCTTGTCCTTTCCTTTGTCTTACAACAGTCCTATAAGCACCTGTTAATAAATTTTACAAGAATTGTGTTATACTCTTCAAATTAAGGTTTTCATAATTACAAATTTATGAACTATATATTTTTTGTTATGAATCCACATGAAGATTATATTTTTTTATTTATTAGTCATCATGAACAAAGCAAAAGCAAATATAAATAGAAAAAATGCATTATATTATTTTTAATAGCAAAATTAAAGTTTTTCATAATTTTATAGTCAATATTCAAAAAACTGTTGTATTAATTATTTTAAGAATTATTAAACTGTCGGAACTAGTTATTCCAAATACCCTCAATTTCTTTTAAATAATTAACAATATATTTTTTATTTAAATTAAAATGAAATGCATAAACCAAGCTTTAATTAATCAGTCATTGTTTCAATATATGAAATCTCAATAAGGAATTTTAAATTGAGTTCCGAAGTATGAAAATTAAAGGAAATAAGACAAAAAAAATATTTGATCTTACTTGATGAATAAAAAGAATACTTGATTTCTTCTATTAAAAATAGAATTTGAGTCGGCATTCGAATTAGAAATTCGAAGAATTTGAGTCGGCAAATTATTATTTGAAAAAAAACTTATTTGAATAATATAGAGAAATTCGATATTCTTTATGTGGAATATTATGTAATTTATTTTTCTTTCCACAATTCAAGAAGTTATTTTGTCTTTTATATTATTTTTTAGAAAAGAAATTGGATATTATCCTGCTACATATTATTCAAAATTAAAATGTAATACAAATCTTACGAGTATACTAACATTTTAATAACATTTTGAACAAAAAAAAAAAATGAAATAAAATTTAGAGCTTATTTTTATGACTATTGCCTTATGAAAAATTAATACATACATATTTTATAATACATAATATACATAAGTATATTTTGACTATAAATATTATATATATTATTTTTTTATTTTATTACCCAAGAAAAGCATAATTAAAAAAAAAAAGTATTAAGCATCAATTATTATTATAAAAAAAGCAACAAGAAGTGCATAGCAAATAATATTATTATTAAATTATTTCAAAATACATATTGAAGACGAAAAAAAAAACAAAAAAAAAAAATTAATAATTAACAAAACTAAAAACATAAAATAAAATAACAAAACAAAATATTAAACACAAAAAAAAAATAAATAAATACAAAACAAACTAGTTAATTTTATATATATATATACATTTCTCTTATTAAATAATCGTTAATATTCTATAATTATAAGTTTTCTATTTTATTATAGTAAATAATAATAAAAAAAAAAAATAAAAAGAATTTTGTAATCATATCCAAAATTAGCATTTCTTTTTTATGAATTAAAATCGATAAATACGATATAATATAAAAAAATTTTATTAATTTTAATTTGATCAATCATGCCAAACATATAAGACCTTTTCATAAACGCAGCATATATTGCGATTTTATTGTGAAAAATTTGCTATATTTTTTGTTTAAAATAAAATACTGCTAATCTATTTTGTTTAAATTTCTCGATACTAATTGGAGAAATTAGTATAAGTAGTAAAGTTAAATCATATAAACTGTTCTGATTTTATAGAATATAATAAAAAATATATATTATTTTATGGTTAAAAATATATATATATTGCAATACATATTACGTTTCGTTGTTGGGTATTTCTGAAAATCCAGTTCTTAAGGTTAAAACTACCAGAACTTTATGCACAAATTAAATGTAGAGGTCTTAAAGCTTTGCAACTCTAACCATAAAAAACTGCACTTTCAGAAATACTCATTGTTATGCAGTATTGCATTTATAAAAGTCTCTAATAATGTGCTACAAAATTCTTTTTATTCATTTTTTTATAAATATTTTTTTTTTTATTTTAAATAAGAAACAAACACTCTATACTTTTAAATATTACACTCAAATATTATGTCATATATATAATTTTTTTTTTTATTTATTTTTTAATTTATTATATATGTAATTTATACAAAATAAGAATAAAAATAAACCAAAAAAAAAAAAGCTTATGTAATAAAAAACTTTTCCAAAATTATTTAGATTGAAAAATTTCATTAATTTGGTTTTTTTTTAAATATAACTTTATTGACCCACCTTTACAACATTATAATTTTTGGTTTTTTATATTTTTTTTTTTTTGAATTTTATATTTTTTTTTATCTTATAATATTGAATAGATTGTACATTTACTTAAGTTTTTATGTATATATATATATATATATTTTGTTTTTAAATTTCTTTAAATCTTATACATACATACACATTTGTTTTTTTAATTTTAATAATTATTATTTAAAATTTTCTAATGATATAATAATAATGAATAAATTATAAAATATATTATAATTTATTTAATGATATTTATTGTGTTTTTTTTTTTTTGATTTATAATACACATATGCATAATATACATGAATAATTTTAAAATTACAATTTCAAAACTAACAAAAAATTTAAAGTTAAAAAGAAGTTTTTTTTTTTCTTTTTTATGTTAATTTTTATGAAAAATAAAATATAATGTCAATTATTTATAACAATTAAGGTGTGATTAAAAAGAATATTGTAAAATGAATTATATTATGAAATAAATATAAAGAAAATGTTTATTTAATCGACAATTTTTATATCTTTAATATTTTAATCTCAAATAATTAAATATTTTTTTACTATTAATCTAATATTTTAATCCCAATTAATATTAAATTTAAGTTAAATAGTAATAATTTCAAATTTTACATATCTAATAAAATTTATTAAAACTTACCAGAAAAAAAAAATGATAATAAAACGAACAGAAATGCTACCTAAAAACATTCTTTTTCAAATAATCGATTAAGTCAAACGTAAATCGGTTAAATCAGATTATTATGATAAAATTAATTAATATTGAAACATATTTTAAAGATATATGTATCTAGAAAATTTTATTCTATTCTATTCAAAAAAATATTTCATGTAACATAACAATTTTTAATTTGATTTTTAATTTAATTTTTTTTAATAAATACATTTTGGAATTTTTAATTTATTTTAGTTCAAAATTTTAATTCCATTTTTAATAACTATAACATGGACTATAATAGAGCAGGATCCTATTACGCCAACCACTTTTACTTTTACTTTGATATTTCAACTTTCGGAAAAAATTTTTTTTTCTATCAAATATAGCTTATTAGTGTTTTGACTCTTGGTGCAACAAAAAATTTGCAAATTTTTTGATTAATTGAAATAAAAAAAAAGTAAAAAGTGCTTGGTGTATAGGCCTCTGTTAAAACTGTTTAGATAATTAGAATTATTTAAAATATCTTAATACATTTATTAATTTCTATTATTAAAAATTAAATAACCATTGATATTTGTTCATAATAGTATGAATAATAATTTATCATACTACCATTTTTAAAAAAAAGGAGGTATGTAATTGGTAATTTTGTTTTTTTTTTTTAATCGGTGAGGAATATTAAATATTTTTTTAAATTTAATATTTTTATTTTATTTCAAATACTAAAAATATAAAAAGATAGATATAGGATAAAAGTCTTTAGGTACAAGTTTTTTTTTCTAAAATCCAGTCTTGTATATTTAAAAATATAAAACAAAATAATATATTAATGTAATTTATATTTAAAAATTTTAATTTCATATTGATAAAAATAAATTTTTTAATACATAAAAAAATAAAAATTTCATAAAATGTAAAAAATAGAAATTTGATTTGAAAATATAGTTTATGTTTTTCTAGTTAGTTATAGTCTTGTTTTCTAATTTATTTAAAACAAAAATGAATACTGTTTTTTTTAATGGGTTGTTAATATATATTCTTTTAATTAATAATTATGTGAAATATTATTATATTAATTTATATATTGTAGAGTAATAGTTACTATATGTGTATTTTTAAAGATTTTTCTCCTTTTTTATAGAGTATAATTTTGATTAAATGTATATAAAAGGAATCTATTTTATTTAATAATCTAAAAGTATTATATTTCACATTCAAATATAATAATGTTTATTGAGAATTTACTCATAGCTGCTTTCTATTTTTTGTTGTTTGTCTTATTTATTTGTTTCTTATTTAATTAATCTAACACATACTATTCTTTTATATAACAATATAAGATATATTATTTAATTATGAATATTTTTTTACATGCACGTGTATTTGTAATATTTTCATATCTCACATTAATTTGATAACAATAAATTTTATGAATGGGTACATGACATGTCGTTGACTTCAATCTCATTGAAAATATACTTTTAATATAATTTTTTTAATTTACAATAATAATAATAATTGTATGAAATTTTTAATAATAATAAATTAATACATTAAACTTTGACATAATATAATAACATTTTGTTTTTATTTTAATAATATACTTTAAATTTTAATTTATTAATATTTTATATTAAATACTTTTTATATTTAAAAATGTTTATATATGTTTCTGTTTTGTTTAAAAAGTGAATTATATATATATATAGTATTTTAAATTTATATTTTATAATAAGTGCATTTAATTTTTTATTATAAGTTTTTTAAAACATAAGCTTTATATTTTTATATATATTTGCTTATTTTTGAAATTAAAATTTCTGAAATTCAATGAAAATAAAATAGACGATTTTAGGACATAATGCAGAATGAAAATTTTTATAATTAATACAATAAAAGAGCAATGAATAAAAAATTGTTTAACAGATTAAAAAAAACATGTTTTTATATGGTATATTTAAATTCAGTTCGATTGAAATTACGAATACTCACATTTACTGAAATGTTTATTCGTCTTTAAGGATTTGTTTATTTTATTTTAAATAATTGATCTTAAATTTAATTGTTTTGTAAAGTATCTTCGTATTTTTTTTTTGTTTTTCACAAAAATAAATTTACTTTTTTTTTTCTTTTCTATTTTTATAATTACAAAGGATCAATTTTTATAACCAACACTATATTAATGCAATTGAACTTGATTGTGAAACAAATAAGAAATCCCAAAACCTTTCAGAAGAAAAAAAATAAATAACCGAAAAAATAGTTATAATGTATTAAAAATAAAATGAATGAGAAATTTAAAACAAAAAAAAATCAAATAATAAATGTAAGAAATAAAAAACAAAAATAATAATTCTATTTTTTAAATGAAAATATTTGAAAAAAAAAAATTATATAAGAACAGTGCACAAAATAATAATTAATATTTTTTAATGAATATAATGAAGTTAAAATTGAAATAATATGATTCTTAATAATTAAAATAATTTGTTTGTATGCTTTGTCGATTTAATTAAAAGTAAAAATAATAAAAAAAAATTCAATTGAATTTTTTTTTTCTTATAATTTTTTTTTTTTAGAATTAAAATATAATTTGAAAAAAAAAATAGTATTTTTTATATATAAGTATATTTTTTATGCAAAATAAAATTAAAATTAATTTTGCTTTTAGTTTATTTAGGTTGTTTTTTTTTTCTTAAAAAAAAAAAAATTAGTTTTCTTTTTTTAATTTCCTAAATAAAATGAATTGTAAAAATTATTATTGTTGGTACCATCATTAAATTCAGCTGGTTTTAATGCAAAATCAATTCTTGTTGCAAGTTGATTTTCACCAATTTCAATAGTTTTTACTTCACTTGGTTGAAAACTGAAAATTTCAATTGATATGGGAATTCAACATAAAAATAAAAAAAATAATAATAATAATTAAATTAATAAAAATGTAAATATATATGTTATTGCGTTAAAATTAAAATTACCCAAATGCCTGTGCTTGTATTTTATATTGGCCTGGTGTCAATAAACGCCAGTATTCACCGCGATCTGTACTTAAAATTGGTTTACCCTCAAGACCTTCAACAACAAGTTTTGCATCCGCAATAGGATAACCATTTAAATCAGTTATTAAACCCTAAAATAAAAAAAATTATAAAATATTAGTATTCATTTATATTATACTATATTCTTTAAATACGCAATATTTTCTGAACATATATTAATTAATTTTTGAATAAACTTGTAATTTTCAATTTACATATATTAATTAATTTACCTTAATTCCAACATGTGCCAATTTTATAAATTCCAATAAACTACGTTTATTTCTTTTCCATTCTTCTGGTAATACTGATGCATATGGATATTTACAACATGATAATTCAATTGTTAATTCAAAACAATTTGTAAAAGCATAATTAAAATCTTGCATTCCACCATTTAATTCATACCAAAATGCACCATTTGTAATACCATTATTAAATGAATCATTACAATTATGTCCATTTCTCATAATCGGATGATTTATTGAATATGTTGATGCCATTTTTTTAAACATATTATTATCAGGTGTTACACTTTCAATACAACAATCACGATGTTTTCTAAAAATAAATTAAATATAATTAATTAAATTAAATATATGCATATATAATATAATTGATTTTTTTTTTCGTTTTGTAACATTTACATTGAATTATCATATGGATAACTTGCAACAACTGCACCACCATGAAAATTTGCTGATAAAACAAATGGATTTGATGTAATCCAATTTATTACTGCTGATGTTTCTGGTTGTCTTGCTCGATCAATTGTACTATTATCTAATCTATCAGGAAAATCACGATTTAAATCGATTCCATTTGCATTATTACGTCCAACAAAACCCGGCAAAGAATTACAACTTCCTTCCTGTAAATAAAAAAATTAACAGTAAGTAAATTAGTTTTATAAAGCAAATAAAATTAAGATATGTAAATAATTACTAAAAAAATATAATATAAGTAAATAATTAAGGGAAATTAAATTTATGTAAGTAATAATTGAAAAAAAAAGTTTATTTAATAATAATTGTGATCTGGATTTGAAACTACTGAAAGTAATTTAAAAATGAAGCTAATAAAAAATGACAACTTTAGTAGACATTTTTAGTATACATAAAGAAACATCAAATTCAAGGAAAAGTAGTGGGAGACGTCTGGCGATAATTTAAGAAACTTTCTCTTGAGTTATAACTTTGCCGAGTTATTTACGTAAAACATAAAACCAAAGATCTTTTAACACTTAACCCTATAATATACAGAGTGATTTAGAAAGACACAATACATACCAATAGTTTGAGTATCGAATATTAATAAATATTTGTTTAGCAGTGGATACCAAATCCGAAGGGTTTTCGAGATACAGGTATTTTTACAAATTTTCACGAAATTTCTCTTTGTCCTAACTTTTTTTTTTCTTACAATTTCCATTTTGAAAGAAATAGAAGCGTCAAACAAACGGTTTTTGAAGGGGCCAGTAAAGATTTTAAAATCAAAATATTATTTTTTTTGGAATATTATGTACTTTCGGAAACATAAGCATTCAAAATTCCAAATTTTCCATTTTTTTTAGTTTTCTTGTCATTAATTTTCCTAAGAAACCCTAAAATTGTTTGAGAAATGAATAGAAATAATTTTTTTTTTGAATCATATATAAAATAAATTAAATATTTTATTAAATTATAAATTGCAAATAAAATACATGTAAAATAATAAAATATTATCAGTTTATTTAATATTTTTAGCAAAAGTAAAATATTAAAAGGTCAATAATAAAATTGATAAACTCTTTAAGCTAAAAAATTTAAAAAAAAAGCAAAAATAAAGTAACTAAATTTTTTATTAAAAATATTTTTAAGATTGATAAGACATAATTATAATATGTACAAAAATATATTATCAATTATTTCAGTATTTCGTTATAGAAGTGAATAATTTATTATAAATTAAGTATAATGAATACTATATAGGCGTTAACCCTATTCTACTTCGGGTGCTCAATAATTTTTCTGTTGCCACAAAAATATTTTTTATTTCAAATTAATTTTGGTAATATTTTTTTTCTTTTTTGCACTAAAAAATATTACGTAGTCATTTATTTCGAAAATTATATGCTATTATAACAAATTAGTTACAATTACAGAAGAAAATTTAAAAAATTTTCTAGCAATAAAATAATAATCAATCTTTTCAAGGATATTTATGCTTACATATTGTATTTAATGCTTTTGTTTTTTTTTTTGCCCTCATAAGTATTTAGTTATAAAACTATGTATATTTATATGTTTAACTATAATTACAACTATATATAACAAACTCTTGAATAATATAACACTTAAACAATTTTTATAGTTTTTTAGTAAATATAAGGGTTCATAAAATTTTCTTATTTTTTTTTTGGTATTTCTAATATTCCATTTACAAAATAACAAATAAGAATTTACTATAAAATATACATAATAATATTATTGCTATAAACAATATAATAAAATAATGTTTTTATTTTAAAATCAATATTAAAACTACGTATGAGTATATAAATAAAAATTGTACTTGAAACCTAAATATTATCAGTTGTAGTACCTAATTATAAAAATTTAAATTACAACGGAAAGTCAATAAAATATTCTAATTAACGCATAATTTTAATTTTCATAGGTTAAGGTTTTGTTGTTTTTTAATTTCGTTCTTGAAATTGTTCTCATCTTATCATTGGTACGAATTATTCACATTTTATATTTTGTGAATTTATTATGCTTTACATATTGTGAATTAAGTCCGTTTGTAGTTACATGTAGAAGCTATCGATACGACATTCAAAATCAAACAAAAATGTCAAGAATAGTGAAGAGACACTAACTGAATTTTGAGTGTTATACATAAAATTAACAATTTCTATACCACACGACAAGTATAAGCACATCATGCGAGTGGAAAGTCTTCAAATTTTATAATTTTAAACAAAATAATTGAATTAATCAGAAATAATGGTTTTAGCATATTTAGTATATTTCCAATATTTGGAATATTCGAAAATCATGTTTTTTTGTACAATATATTGTAAAATATTATATTAAAATTAATTAATAAATTTTGTTATAATCAATATTATAATATTGATTTACATTACATTTGATAACATTAGTGAGATCAAAAGGACAATTATTATTAATTAAAAAAAAATGTTATGGTTTATGAAGTCTTGTACATATACATATATATACGTTATCTTCCTACATCGATTTTATACTTAATATGTGGGCGATTATATGTGATTCAATAGCAAAATGTTATCAATATTTTCCAATTAATTATAAAATTTTTTTGCATTCCTTACATAAGTATCCAAGTACATTTCATTGATTCTAAGTCATGTAGTGTACAATAATGATATTTAGTTGACAAGTTAAATGTAAGTCATATTATGACAATCAAATGCGTCAACCTACGTATAATCAAATTAAATTTCTTTTTTTTTTCAGAATTTTATTAAAAACGGCCCTATTCAATTTTGTTTCATTTAGTATTTCAATTTTTATTTTTTAAATCATCAAAGATATAAATCTAAAATGATCTTACGCATTAAATACACCTAAGGAAATATTATGAAAAGCAATTGAAATATAACAACAATGACAACAATAAAATGAAATTGATGTCAATGAGGCGACTTTTGAATGAAAAATGAAAAATTGTAACGCAGGATACAAAAATATTTCTGAAGTGCGATTATATCTTTTAGGTTCTTCCCTCAATTTATTTTTAACTTTTCAATTTATATTGTTTTTTTTTTTGTTATAAAATTTATATTTGAATCAAAAGATTAAATTTTTAAAATTTAATATAACTTAAATTTAAAGCAAGTACTCAACTATATGGAAAGAGAACTCAATGGTCTCAACGGAATTTTTTCATCGCAAATTTATTAATATATTGATTCAGTTATTAATAAAATAAAGGGGGGGGGGGTGTGAAAGAAAATAACACTTCTTTAAAAAGAAAATATGACATTTTTTCTTTTATTATTCTTTCCATTTTAGTCATTTTTTTTATTATAATCACGAATATAACAACAAGATAAAAATTAATGAGTAATAAAAGTACAACAGAATAATAATAACCAATTCTGATATATAAAAACCTATATAGATATTTTTATACATAAGTGTGCTAAAAATAAAGAATAACAGAAAAAAGAAAGTCTATAAATAATTAATGTCACATAAGAATATCCTTGGAGACCTTTCAATTTTTGTTTTTTTTATATTATCGCTTTCAACGATGTTATTTTTATGCATTTCTCATTTTCTGCATAAATACAAAATAATATATTCTACAAATATATTATTTATATATACATAAATATATATAGCTATACTGTATTTTCCACCCGTCTGCACATTAATAATAAAAAAAAAAAATATGTAAAACATACTTATGTTGATGATAACGGTATACATAAACTTTATAAATTAATGTGCATGTTGTACGTATTTTATGGAATATAATTTAAAAAACGGAAAAATTTTATACACTATCTTATCATTAAATTAGTCTATATAGTATAATTTTATTGTGTATTTAAAATAATTTTAAGTACATTTTGTGAATGGTATGTTACAATATATAATAAATAAGTAATAATGTGGAAATGCAAAAATAATTTTGAAAGAAACAAAAACATCGGTGCGCTTTGTGGTCTTATATATAAATTTAATATACATACATATATGTATGTATAGCTACATTATAAATAAAATATAACAGTTTTGAGAAAACAGTAATATAAATTTAATTTCATGTTATGTATAGGATTTATTGAACACATAAAAAATGTTTCGGCTTCTTGAAATAAGATGGAGTCATAGTAGTTCATATATATGCTAATTGTTCAATAACACTTAAAAATAGTTTCCAAAGTCGGGCCCTAAAATGATATATTAAGATCAAGCGTATTAAATGATAAATACATAATTGTATATTTTAAATTTCGTAGAAATATCAAATTTTCTAATATGGCCAAGTTAAGTATTTTACAATAATATTCTCGATGCTGTAATAATTAGTATTCTATTACTTAGTGTAATAAATGGTATTTAATTCACAAACTTTTGATATGTATGTATATACAAATGTATATGTACAATCAATTAAATTAAATTTTAAGCTATATGTTACGATCTTTATCAGAAAAAAAAATAAAATATTTTATTATTTTAATTTCATACCACAATATTACAAATCATAAAATTTTAGAATTCATTGATTATTTAATTTGTTTTTCTGGAACTAATTTTAGAACAAAACGAAAAAGTATTGGAAAAAATTAGAAATAAAAATTTATTTTTGCACTAACATTAAAAAAATGGAACATATTATTAAAGAAATAATGATTATATTGTAAAAAATTATTTCATAATTATTTCTCAAATAATTAAAATAATTTCTATTCAAATAGATTTCAACAAATTAAACAAAATAACTAGTAATTGATGAGAAGAACAAAGTAACTAGTAATTATCAATAATTATTATTATTTGCATTTGTTTTTTACTATTTACTAGGATTATCGAAATAATGGTTCTGGTATAAACCGTACTTACTACTACAGTTTTAAAAATAATCAAAAGATGGAAGTAGTGGAAATATTTGTTTATAATTTTTTTATAATGCAATTAAATTTATAATTTTTTGACATATGTTTTAAGTTCTATTTAGTGATTTAATTCGGTCAAAAATTTTGTTTTTTATAGCTAGATATTAAGTTGCACATATGTAAGGTAAGTGTAGCTAATACTGACAGTGGCGGTAATACTGACATATATGAGGTTTTTTATAATTATTAAGAGATTTTCTCTATACAACATATATATATATTTTTATTTCTAGATTAATTCAAATTATCGCAATACTTCCTTTTATTTAGTTTTGAAATAACTCCAAAATATTGAACATAAATCAGTTTTGTTTCCATAGACATAGCAATGGTGGGTTGAATTGGAGAATTTCTTATACTTTTTGCTTAATTTTTCCGATTTTGTTTTTATTGCTTTTTGACTTATTTGAGGGTTAAAAATATATGTATTTATATTAAATTAAATATTTTGATTATTTTTTATCTTATTTTATAAGTAAATCGGAGTAAAAACATTAAATAAATAAGAATTTTAACAAATAATTTCTGTCAGTATTAGAAACATGTAAAATTCGACCATGCTTCTATTACTGACATATGTGTCAGTAATACGTCAAAAATCCGTATTTTTATAAATTACGTCATTTTTAAAATATGTAAATTTTTATTTTCGTATTTATTTAATTAAAATCGAATTTGAATTTTCTTTCTAATGTCCGAATTCTGACACTAAGAATTTACTACAGGTTCGGAGTATTTTACCTTTAAAAACTGGTGTCAGTAATACGATCTAATGAGGGTCAATATTATGTACAAAATTATGTCAGTATAAAGTTTTAATTTTGATATTCATTTTAGTTAATTAAAATAATTTCTTTATACTTTAAAATTGTTTAAACTATTTCAGTCAAATGAAAATCGATTACATTTGTGAAAACCTATATCTGACTACGACCTTTTTACCTTTTTAATAGTGATATTCGTCTAATAAATTGTGTATCAATATTGTATACAATACTGTCAATAAAACAGTACAATTCGGTTTCTAAAAAAATGCTTTAAAATTACTGTAAACGTTAACGCCATAACAAATATCACAACGGAAATGGTTCTCTTTAAATAAGAAAAGTAGTCCTTTTTAATAACCCAAAATGTTGTTCTAAAAATTGAGAATGGGTTGCTTTCGTTACGTACTTAATACATAAATAGTCTTTGTTAAAGCAAAAAGCAGCTTCAGAATAGGCTTATTAGCAGCTTTAGTATATATTGATCTGATTTCTTATAATTTCGTGTGATATGGTACATCATATTTTAGGTATTATTTATAAGAATACATTTGTAGCAAATATTACTTATAATACTTTATAAAACATTATGTAATTTCGAATTAGATTTTTATAAATATCTTTTAAAAATTTTTATTTATTCATTGTTGCATATTAAGACTACTAGCAAAAGTACATTCTACAGTAATAATAAATTCAAATCAGCTGAATTTCACATATTTTTACCTTTAATTCAATAAAAAATATGTTTTTTATTTTTGTTTGAATTATAATATGATAAATTTTTAATTTTTTTTTTAAATAAAATGAAATATCCGTAGAAATCTAAATTATTATTCCATTTTTATTTAATATTATCATTTTAACCATTTTAACCATTATTCATATATAGAATATAGATTACAGCATATGAAATTACATTGTCAGTATTAGGAACACAAACTGTCAGTAATAGACACAAACATTTGCGGTTATGTCAATATTAGGAACATTTTTGCTTTTCATTTTTAATCGAAAAATTATGAATTAAAAAATATTTTGATTAAATAATTTTATAAAAAACATTATTCTCAATTATCCAAATTATTCAAAAAATCGGAAACACGATCATTTATTGTGTCCCACATATAAAATGTCTCACGCCAAAGTTGAATTTGTTGCGAAGTATGTCAGTAATAGGGACACTTACCTTATATGTATATATACACATTTAATTTAAAATATGTTTATCTAATAAGATTTTACGCACAATACATTTTACAATTGTTGCATTATTAATTAAAGTTAAGTTGAGATTTATGAAAATTATTAATAATTGATGTACTATAAGTGATTCGGCTTAAGAATCATTCATGCCTAATAATGTTATGTTCATATATATCTTATTTATGCCAATATAGCATTGCCATCTAAAACTAATACAACAACATACAACATGCGTTTTTTATTATTTAAAGCAAAGTCTTCCGAAAATATGAATAGAAATTAAATTTCTACCTTTAATTTGGTCTACTAAATAATTTACAAATTGTGGCTCACTTTCAATATTCATTGAAAGTTTGTCATTTTTTTATGCAAAAATTTGAAGCCATCTACTGGAATTAACTACTAATTAACTACTATAACGTATTTTAGTTAGGAATACTTTCCCGTTTGAGTATTTACTATTTGAGAGGATATAGTTCAGCCCCAGAATGTTATTATGTATATTTAAAGTGTTATACATACGCTTTTAAATGGAACACTATAAATAATACGAAAATATTAAACAAAATATATAAGTAGGTATGTACATATATTTTTTGCATAAAAAATAATAAAAAACAACGGCAAGATTTCATTTATTAATGAATCAAGAAACTTCTTCAATAACATGTTAAATCCGGTTCTCATATCCTATAAATTTTAAATATATCTAATTATTTTAGTTATTATTTTTTTTTTTGTTCACATAATACTAAAATAAATGGCAAGTTGGTAACATAAAAAAAAAAAACACAAAATGTTAAATACAATATGTCAATCTTTAACATTGTATGACAACAATATATTTAAATATATACAGGATGCCGCCTCCCTATAACATGTCGGGGCATAAAAAAAAAATAAGGTTATAAAATATTTTTAAAATCTATGTTAAATTTATATATATTTCCATTGTAATATATTACACATACATATATATATATAAATATATATATTAATTATGTACATGAATTTTGTATATATGTACTTATAACGTGATAATCTGCAAGTAAATATTCGTATAGACTACAAAAAAAAAAAAAATAAAACAAAAATATAACATTGTAATTTTCTATTTTCTATAAGTATGCTATTTCTCTACTATCATCCTACGCGCATTTTCATTTATTTGTAATAAAATCATATTATGTAGTAGAGAGTATACGATATAACAGTAAACATATTATACATACATATATGTACATATAGCAACAAGATAATGAGAACCTCTATATAGTTATAATAATAACATTTTGTAAAACACAAAAATTTATCGATTTTTCAAGCAAAATGAATAATAATAAGAAGAAGAAAAATTCATGTAATTTGTAAAATATTATAGGAAACAAAAATCATTTCTATGTCTGTATGCTGATACGTCAGAATTCTATACTTTATTTGAATATTTAGAAGGTTAAAATATGCTCAAAAATTTTTTAGTTCTAATTTCATGTTTAATTTTTAAAGTTATAAAAATATTGAATATTCTACATTGAATTTTTGTGAATTTTATAGAAAATTTTATTTTTTAAATTTTCATTTCTTTAGAAAAAAATTTGATTTGATTTTCTTATTTTTTCTAATTTTTATTATAATATTTTTCTAATTTATATGTTAATAAGGGTATTAACTTAAAACAAAACAGAAAAAAGAAGAAATGAAAAAAATTGTCCTTTATATTATAAAATTAATACCCCCTATTGTTTTGTTTGATTTTTTTTTTTCTTACTGTTTTTCGCCTATATTTTATAACAAAAATCATGACTCTTACTGAATTAATATTAACAATAGGATAAAAATTAAAATAATACAAAATAACAAAAATAATAAAGGAATTATTTCTATTATACCTATATATATATTTTTTACCTGTGATATTGAAAAACCATCAGGATTCATTGTTGGCATTATATATATATCAGTTGTATCAATTAATTTTGTAACATCTGGTATTTTACCATCATTAAATAATAAATATTCAGTTAAATATATTAACATTTCACGGCCAATTGTTTCATCACCATGCATATTTGCAATATATTTAATCATTGGTATTAATAAATTTCTTTTATTAATATTACGACTTATTTTTAATACCAATAAATTTTGTCCTTGTAATGATCTACCAATAACAAATAATTTAGCAATATCTGGAAAATATTTTTCCAATCTTGTAAATAAATCTTCAATTTCATTTTGACTACGATAATGTGGATCATTTAAAAATGATTCATCCTCTTTTAATATATAACCATTTATTAATGAAATATTTAAAATAATATTTAATGTAATTAATAAATAAAAAGTTAAATTTAAAAAATTAATTGAATTTTTTGAACTCATTCTTTTGTTTTGTTTAACAATTCTTTTAAACTTTTATTTTTTTAATTAAAAAAAAAAAAAAAAACTTTTTCTTTCTCCTTTTTTTTTTTTATATTTTTTTTTTTTTTTTTTTGTAACTTTTGCCTTCTTTTCGCCTTGAAATTTTTTTTTTTATTTTCTTCCTTTCTTTTTCGTTGATTTTCACAAAATTTTGTTGATTTTTATTTTTCTTCCCTTTTAATTATGTAAAATTATTTTAAAATTTCTTCCTTTTTATTTTAATTAAATAAATTTAATTGTAACTTTTTTAATAAAATTCAAAATTAGAGGAAAATTTTTTGTTCAATTATTTTGTTGTGTTAAAAAAATTAAAAATTTTTTAAATTTTATTTTTTTTGTAAAAAAAAATTTGATTTTTGTTTAAATTTTGAAAATAACTTGGAATGAGAAAAAAAAAATTTGTTGTTGTTTTTTTTTTTTTTTTTAAATATTTACAAAAAAAATTCTTTTCGATGCGACTTTTTTCATGTTTTCTCTTTTATTAAAAAGTCCTGAATGAAAAATAAAATCTCATTAAAGAAAATGGAAAAAAAAAAAGAATTTTTCATGTATGAAAAAAAATTTTCATGAAAATTTAGAAAAGCTTTTTGTTTTTTCTTTACATTGAGATTTTTCTTATTTTCTTTTTGTTTTTGAAATTGAAAATAAAAGCTTTCATTTTATTAACCCTATTAGGATATGTTTTAATTTTTGTATATCAAATAAGTAGCCTACATTAAACTAAAAAACACAATTATATGAAGGTACGTACCTCTTGTCATAACATTACCAATTTACATAAATCTTATATAAAGAAATAATAATTAAGATATGAGCAGTTGTAAACACATTTTATACGGTAGATGGCTTTATATTTTTATGATATGGAAATATACATAATATTCTTTTCTATAAGTATATATATATACGAATGTTAAAACATATTCATGTTGTATTAAGTAAAATTTAATAAATTATAAAATTAAAAAAATTTTACAAGAATAAGCTAAATTAAAACTTTTCAAAAGAATGTCATTTAAATTTGATTTGCGCTACTGCAAACCGCACAGAATTATTCCGTATGAAGTGAAAACAGAACAAGAGCGATTTTCTTTAATTCTGCAGCGAATTGTCAGAGTTCATATAAAATATACACATATACATATAAAATGGAACTGTCCGGAATCGATTCCTATTCTAATTATAATTCGTCGGCGGTTTTTTTAACATTAACTGTTTTCATATCAGTTTGACACTATATACAAAATAACGAAAAACGTTCGCCGTTGACGTTTACCGCATTGGTTACGTTTTAACAATTACACATAGTATTTAAATAACATACAGTGTATTTTTGTCATACATAAAAATATTCTTGCTCATCAACAGGTTAATTAAAACTCATACAATTTTTTTTTTCTCTTTTTTCTTTTTTGAATCTCTTCATTGTTTAGAGAGGAGAGAATTTATTTTTTTTTTGTTTACTTACAAAAAGTTTTTTTTTTTTGTGTTCTTTATAAACTGTATAATAGTGTATGTATAGTGTATGTAGTGTGGAAATAATGCAAAAAAAAAAAGGAAAAATGAAAAACCCATAACTAAAAGAAAAAAAAAAATTTAAATGAACTTCCTTGCCAACATTTTTTTTTTCTTTCCTTCCCGTTTATTTTCGTTCGTTCTTATTTTTTTTTTTGGTAAATATTATATTACAATTTTTATTTAGATTGATATTGATAACATTTTGTATAAGTAACTAGTTAGTCCAAATTGAAAAGTTATAATGCTTATAATATTAAAAAAGAAGAACAAAAAAAAAAAAAAAACAAAATTCTAAAAAATTGATTCATTATTAAAATAATAATTTGTAAATGAATATAATGTATGTATGTATATTACACATATGCCACATACTTAATATGCAAATATGTACGTACGTAAATACTTATTTGGGTTAGCCTAGCTGCCCTATACAGATGCATATATGATTATATAGAAAATTTTTTAACCCTAATTTATAAATGTAAAATATGAGGGTAACTTTATTTTGAATCAGTTTTATATTTTTTAATTTTTTCTCTTTTTCACCTGCATATCAAGGTATTTAATTGAATATGTACTGCGTTGTACTTGTAATGTTATATGTAACCTTAATACAAAAAAATATTTAGCAAGAAAATATGTAGGTATATTGAATAGTTTAAATTCTAGGCCAAAAATATAGAAAATATTATATTATAATAGATTCGTAAGAAAGAAATGAACCTGAGTGAGGCATACTCTGTTACTTATAGGGTCAATTGTATTCCATCTTGTTCGTACATCATTTTGCACATATGCTTTGCATGTATGGTCACTCAACTAACGGACAAAAAAAATTTTTGAGATTTGCACTAAAGTCTTCTGCCTTGGGAAGACCCCATCATCCTCCCTTCCTTATGAACACAGTCTCAAATTAGTTCATTTAAATCACTTTAGTGAAAGACGAGATGTCGTGCGAGTATTTTATTCATTTTTCATCTTATGAAATCTGGCTTAATGTATCTTCGCATTTCAAATAAAATTGTTGCTATAACTCTAACTTGACGTCTCGTTCCTCCGATATTTATGTGCTTTCTTTTCGTAGGATCAATTATGGTAGGCATGAAAATGTAAGTAGAATGCTAAGGTTTACATGTTACAAATATAAATCATTTCGTTAATTTATAAACCAATATATTTGAACATGCACATACGTAAATATATAATTTTAAAAATTCAAAGTAAAATTTAAAATTATTACAATATTCACGTACTCGTCTATTAGAATTTCTGATTAATTGATTTAAAATAAAAAAAATTTTTAAAAATTTTATTTGAAAATTAATTAATAATTTTTTTTTTATTATTAAAATTCAATTTGCATTCAATGCGAAATTCTTTTTAACACTATTGGTATACACAATGTGTAGACAACTTTTCTTGCCATGAAACAAATACGATATTTACTTAATAATTTAAAATTTTTATAAAATAAAATTTTATCGATTTACTTACACCCATACTTATATTATTTAACTTATTTATTAAAAGAATAAAGAAAACATTCTTAAACGATTTATTTAAAAAAAAAATATTTTTTTTATTTACCACATTATTTGTAACTTTCCATTTAATTTAACAAGCAAGGTTAAAATTTATTTATTATAAAAATGTGCATTAGATTACTTGAGATAATTAAGGAGAATTTTATTAAAAATTAAAATTGGATCAAACAAATGGTTTTGTAAATTAGCACATTTCAACAAGTAAAACTACTGCTTTTGAAAAAGAATTTATTTACTTTTATTCATTAAAATATTTCAAATTATTGCATACATTTACGATGAAACCAAATATAATTGAAAGAGGGTTGAACATAATGGTCGAATTCAAGAGTTACATAATTACGCGGTTTAAATTCTAGAGGCTTTCAGATCTACAGGGTTTCAGAGACGATTTTGTCATTTCCAAGCTCGACTATAAGTACTAAGCCACACTAAAAGAAGCCAGTCATTACTTTTCTGTGTTTACCGAATTTAAAAAATGTTTGTGGTTTTGTTACAATAAAGAGTCAAAAAAGTGCATTTAGGGGCGATAACTTTTAGTTATAACCCCTACACGCTACGGAAAGTTTCTATTAAAAATATATTTATATAAAAAATTTTAACTTTCTACGGATCTTCTCCTACGAACAGGCAAAATGAAACTAATAAGAATTTTTTTTTTTTAATTTTTTTGGAAAAGTGCTAAAAATATTATTAAAGAAAAATAATATGATGGGGTTGCCATAATAAATTTTCAAATTTCCTTTTCACAATTAAATGCTTTAGGCGGCATTCAATTTTCATTATAAGACACAGGAGATAGAAAGAGAGATTGAATTAAAAAGATGAGAAATTTTGTTATATATGCACATACAGTGTATAATATATATATATTATATAATATAGAGTTCAATATGTCGGATCAACGGTAAAAAACCAATTCAATATTTCTGTTACATAAAATGCCCTTATTAATTTTATTAGAATTAAATTTGTTTGCAAAATTATATCACGTAACTGTTGTTTTTTTTTAATTAAAAAATAATAATAATTTTTGTTATTTTTATATATGTATGTACATTAGTGAATTGTACAATAAAAACATGACAAATGATGTTTTACTTATTATAACAAAAAAAAAATTTTTATGGTAACGATATTTTCATATTCAATTAAATTTTCTGCAAAATGACAATTATTTCATATTTGATCAAATCAAAAATAATTATTGTTGAATCAAAGAAATTATTTTTTTGTTCCCTAGTCAAAATCTATGAAGTTAAAATAATAGTATAATATATAAGGGTCTTTCAAAAATCACACCTGTGATGGTGTTTTAAAATAGAAAATACAAAAAATTTTAATTTTTAAATATTTTACTATATTTTTAATAAAAAATATGGTCCATTTGAAAAGGAAAGGCAAGGCGGAGGGCGAGATCTGTCGTCTCTGCCTTAAAGAGGAAGAATGGGGCGGTGCACTTATTGTGTTGGCGCAGCAGTTATTGAATGGGAGGCAATGGTTCACCTACTACTGGAGATGTTTCCGAAAGGGTTTTATGGCTCCAATGTAGTTCTTGCGGCTTGGTGGGGCGCACTATACAGCAATTTTTAATGTTGTTTTTACTGTTCTTTTTCTTCGTAGTCGTAATACTGCTGTAAATACGAATATTTCCTCCTTAAATGGAATTGCTTATATGTTTGAGTTTACATTTGGTGGTACAAAATATAAGTACATACACATATATATACAAAATAAAAATTTGTTCCGCTTTTAATAAGATGATGAATAATTTTTCTGAGTAAATTGAAAATAGAATTTTACTTATACAATAAAATCCGATTTATTTATTTATCAAGGATTTTTTTTTTTTGTTATGCATTTTTTTCTTTAAAATTTTTGGAAATCGGAAATTATTTACAAAAAAAAAAATTGTATTTTCTTACTCTTTATTTGAATTTTAAAGAGTTTTAAATAAAACAAATTCAAATTATTCAAAATAAATAAAATCTTAATAATAGATTTTTTTTTGTGTTTCAATTATTTTATTTAAAAAAGATTTCTATATAGTACAAAAGAGGCAACAATTCGTACATATACATATATAATTGTATAGAGCAGAACATTTGTGTTATACCATGAACATACAACAATTAAATATCAATTTGTATGTACCTAACTTACAGCAGAATATCTATTAAACGAATACTCCTATCATTTTATTATAAATAACACTTAATCAAATTTGAATGTTCATTATATAGAAGTTTCACTGCATTCTAAAAAAAAATTTATAATTGTCAATTATTATTAAATTAAATTAAGAACCTATTTCATTTCTTTTATTTTTATCTTTACCACAATATTTCTTTTTTTTTTAATCTATATAAGTATATATAAATACTTGTATATCAAATTATATTCAATTACATGTTCGAAATACCCATTAGATTACACACATAATATGTTAGTATATGTAATTCCCTTAAAGGTTCGTTTCATTAAAAATTTTCAATTAATTCAAATTAACATCCTGATTAATATTATTGTTATATACCACTAACAATCATATTATATATATTGATACAGTTTAAGTATTAATATATAAAAAAATATCTACTTATATGTGTGTGTATATGGAATATGAATTAAAGAGATAGTGTTACAAATTGTATATATTCTCTTAAGCGATAAAAATATAAAAAATTAACTCTTCATTTACATATATGTACGTCTACAGTATATACGTATATGTTTATCTCTTTGATAAGGATAATAATATAAATTTCTCGAGGGTTTTTTTTTTCTCTCTGTTACACATATATTTGTATAATTAATTTAATTATAGTAAATTATTATGTGTATGTATATATAGGCAAAAAATGTTAATAAATTAGATATGATACCAAAAAAAAAATAATTTTTAAGAAATGTACCGATTTATGACCTTATGAATTTAATTGATTACCAAAACTAAAGATCTGTAAATTTCTGGGGGAAAAAAAAAAAATTAGGAATTAAAGACTTAAATATAAAATTTAAGCAAATTTTTTAATAAATAAATTTAATTTTTAAATAAAATACGAATATTTTGTATATAAAATTAAAAATTCATTAATATTGTAGAAGTACACATTTAGACACTTGTTTATAGCTTTTATTTTGGTTATTATTGTAAAAAGACTGTACTATAGTTAAAAACACGGCAGGTTGAATTTGCTGAGTATAGGCTACTGCTCATAAATACTTACTCATAAATTATGTTTTTTAAGAAAATAGTCGATTTTCAATAAAATCATCTTAAATTACAAATACTTTAAAATTTTTAAACTTTTATTAATAAAATATTACTAACAGTCCCATATATTTTTTAAATAACACTATACATGATGTGATTTCCTTTCTATTATATACAAAAATTTTCCATTATTTTCGATTTTCAAGAACAAAACTCAAATAAAAATTAATCATTTTATAAAAAAAAAAAAATCAATTTAAAAATAATGTTCATACATACGAGTACATATATGGTTCCAATTATTCATTATTAAAATTTTATACATGGTCCCGAGACAAGCAAAAGATAACAAAAGCAAAAAGGATTGTTGAATTGAATTGAAAGCGATCATTTATGATATTTAATGCTTAAATACGTAAAGCTTTTATTTTATTGACGTTCTATAAGTATGGCACGTAATATATTCAATCATATTTTTATTATGAATTGTATCAACTATATTTGTAATAATATACTTATGTATATACGTATGTAGAAATTCGTTATCCTTTAAGACTTTCTTGTCAAAATAACAATTACTTTCATTTGGTTATTATATTTTTTTTTTCTCTTATATTTTTTCAATTTCGCATTGTATGTAGATATAAGAATGTAGATTTTGTACGCGTAGATACATATGTATATATATATTTGAATATACTCTTGTTTTGTTCTGTTATATTACATATGTAGTTAAATATATAGGAAATCAATTAAGTATTATATTCTTAAAATATGCAATTTTTTTCAAATAAAATATTATAAGTGTTTTTCCTCTTAATAAAATTGTAAATTTAATTAATATTTTATTATTACACACCCAATTCTAATCAAACAAAGTAATATTGTTTTATTTGTTAGATAGCCATAAAAATATACACATATGTGTATGAAATAAGAGGAGCAGTTTTAATTTAGAAATTAAATAGAAATACGCTTTTGCAATATTATTAAAGAATTAAATATAGAAAATTAATTTTAGAAATTCAAATGAAGTTTCAAAATTATATGAAATTTATTTGCTACAATAATAATTATTTTAATTCTTATTAATTTACTTATAATTCACCTTCCTCAGCACTCTCCACTTATCTCAGCTAGCGAAGATACATTGAAATCTCCTCCATTTTCCTACTAAACATGCAAGTGCCGTCTCTTTCCAAATCCGCATTCTCCTTATGTTTCATTAAGACTTTCAATAATTACTGTAAGAAACAGCAACTATATATAAAAATATTTTGAAACAGTAAACAACAGTATTCTAATGACACATGTCAATAGACACTGTTGAGGAGACAAAATTCTGTTGACACATTGTAGCTGCCAACTGTTATAGCTCTCAAAATTGTATAAGATAAGATTTTTACTGTGCTCTACAAATCAAAGATTTTCAAATTAAATGGCGGCATTTAATATTTATTAAATATAAATTAGCATTTTTAATGCCAAATTTCAGATGATCTATCTACTGAATATTAGGTTTTCCAATTACTTGACACAAAAAAAAAATTATGTGTGAACATGAAATTGTGATAAAATTGAAAATGTGATAAAAATTAACCTCATTTTTAATTTAATTGCTCTATTAAATATTATGAAAAATTTAATAGAGAAAATTGTTCTCTCTTTTTATATTATTAATCATTTTGTGTTTATTTTACACCTTTCCTTTTCTATTTTATACAATTATCATAATCAAAATTCATAACCACGTAAAATAATTACAATTTTAAATATGAAAAACCAAAGAAAACAAGAATGAGAACAAAAAAAAGAGATTGTAAAATATTGAACGTGGGTCTTTTATCTTAAGGGTCCGATTGCGTTTATATTATGTTTTCATTTTTTTTTTATAAGTCAACCCGTTTTTCTTTTGTCAGTGTTTTTTTCATCACTTTTCTTGCGAAAAAGAAAACAAACTTTTAAAAATATTGTTTTAGGGGCTTTCCCTTTTCTATTTTTTTTTTATTTCTTTGTGGTTAAATATAGAAATTATATAAGCATAAATTTTTAATCAACAATCAAAAACACAAAAAATTTGATTATTATCAGATATGGTTCACGAAAAAAAAAGGGAAAAAAAATTGTTATAATTTATTCTTAGAAAATATGAATGAAAATTTCTTGCATTTCTATATTCTTTGATGATGAAAAATTATGTGATAAAAGAGTAATAAGATAAAATTTTAATTATAATTTTAACTTTATCATTATACAGAATAAGATAGAAAGAGAGACAATATAATAATAATAGCATTTAAAATACAAAATATTAAAAATTAAATTTTCTTTACAAATTAATTACTTAATTATTAATTTTAAGGTTATAGAGATGGAAATGATTTTTTTTTAAAAAATTCATTGAATATTTTATTTTATTAAACCTTACAACTTTTTATTAGGGTAAAAGTTATTTATAGACTTGGTTTCGAATAAATTTTTTTTACAAATATTTAAATAATAATTTAATATTAATACTGTTAATTAATAGAATTTGGGTTATTTGTGAATTTAAATATAAAAATATTAAATTGAGCGAAAATAACAATATTTCATATAAAAAAAATTTTATATTTTAAAATTTTCTTTTAAAAATAATTTTTGATAGATGAAAAAGCATGATTTTTCATTTAACATTTTCTTGATTCTAAAAATTATGAAAATTTCATAATATCACAATGGCGCGACTATCACGCCATAATGGCAATCAAATGAATTATTATAATGATATTAAAATAATATCACACCGTTTTTATATTACTCCATTTAATTATCATGTTATCCCATTTAATTCTAGAACGGCAGAATCAACTGTTCACTACGGAAAAGGCAGACAAAGGCAACTGTTTCGTATTTTGCATATAATTGCACATACACATGGAAACAGATGATGTCAAAAACAAAAAAAAAACACGAAACAGTAAAAAAATTAGATTACTTTATCGCCTTCGGTTGAATTTGCGCCAATAAATTCGCTTCATTCTAGTCTGTAAATCGCTCTTGTTCTGTTTTCAACTTATAAGAGAGATAAAAAAAATTTCACTCTTCTCTCATTATCTAAATCAAAATGACTTACTTAATGTCAAAATATCAACATTTTTATGTCACTTAATACAAAAATAAATGTACTTATGTTAATTCTTTAATTAATAAAGTTTTTTTATGATTATCAAGAACAAAGAAGAACAAATACATTTCTAATAATAATTGATAGCTTCCTTTTTTTTTGGTTATAAAATTCTAGCATATATCCCTCACATTTCATTTTTATTTATGTATATACATACTCGTATAAGTAAGTAATTATGTAAAAGAATTTTTACAATAATTTACATAATATTAATATGGCAAGGTACCTTAACTAGTAAAATTAGTTTTTAGAAAGAAAAAGTTTTTAATTAAATAAAAGCTAAAAAAGAAGAAGCAAAATAAAATTTAATATTTTGTAGACAAAATAAAATCAGTTTCAAATAGAAGAAACAACCAGAAGAAAAAGATGAAGAAATATCAAAAGTTTTTGCTGAATAATTTTGTGAAAAATTCTTTGTGTAATTCAGAAAAGGTCAACGTACATCACCACACCTTTTTCTTTCTATTACAATAAATTTTACTTATTCTTGAAATTTTTGAAGGAAATTTATGTTTTTCATAATTTTCTATTCTATTTTATTCTATTTTATATTTTACGTTTTTAATTGCGTTGTTTACCCACAGAGTACCAACAAAATTTGAAATCATATTCAAATAATTTAATAACCGGCTAAAACCAAAATTAAAACCAAAATCAAATATAAATTTCAATATATTTAGCAAAAATTTATAAAGAAATTGTATAAGCTTGCAATTTAAATTAAAAATAATTAGCAGGGCTATAAGAATGACTGATAGAGTCGGTGATGTTAGGAAGGGCTCATTTGTAGGATCGCTCAGAGAACTGGTCTCATTGAATGGTACAGACTTGAGGTTGATGGTTGAAATTTTCAGAAAATTTTCCTTATAACATTACGCTGCAATATTTAAAACTATTGTCGTGTATGTTGTCTATTAAGTTAGAGCTTTCTCGTCATTAAGTATTTTATTTAATTATTGAATTAAATACTTATTTTTTTTTAGCACAAAATTTTACAAAATTTCTTTGTTTATTCGAATTTATTATATGTACATATATGTAAACATAAAAATCGTGTATAACAGTATTTAATTTGATATTGATTGTATAATCTAATAAAATAATAAAAAGAAAAAAAATCATAAAACAAAAAGTTACGTGAACTTTTATTCTGTATACTCTTAAATAGATTTTCAAATATAAAATTTTACTCAGTCCCTTTGATTTAATAATGTATGTTGTACTCGTATACCATATAAAATACTAATAGTACATATTAATGTGTGTATATGTACATGGAATTTTAGAATTATAGCTTAAGAATGGAAAACATTTTCTCATCACATAATATTTGTGAATTTAAAGGTTTTTAACATTTTCCTTTTACCTATAACAATACACACTCAAATTTTATCAGTTACAATCACGTATACACATACATTAGTTTCATATGCATACCGAGAAATACAAAGAATTAAATCACAAAATGTCGTTATTGTTTGGAAAATAATTTCAAAATATTTCAATAAAATCTTTAAACATTGAGCAATTTTTCATATATATTAGACGAATTGCTTGGGCCAAGCATCAATTGCCATGCAAATCAATGAGTGCCAAAAATCATTTAGACGCCCAAAAGTGCGATAGTGGGACAGTAATACTTTGTCCTATATTTTAGTTCAGCTTATCAGTTAAATCAACAAGTTACGTGTATTATAATTTTACTAATTAAATCAATGAATTTGTAAAAAAAATAATAAAATTAATAAGTAAGTTAATTGATAACTTATAAAACAAAAATTATATTAATTATTGTTTATGAAATAAATTCCATTAAATTACAAATTTCTCTAAGTTTGACATTTTGTAATTGATTTAGCTTCATTTATAAATCTTCCGTGTGGGTACTAAACTGACAAGCACGTGTATACGTATCCTTAATTCTTAAAACTTACGAAAGCTCAATCATACCACATTTCCTTGTTCTTTCTCCTTTTTTTTTTTTTTTGCTTTTTATATGTTTTATTAATGATATGCGCTATTCTTTGTTATACATATACATATAACCATTTTGCTACTTTAATTTTATATTTTATATATATGAACAGGTCATATATGTGATGTATATATAACTATGTATATCACCTATGTTCATATACCACATCCTTTTTTGTTTTTTTTCCTTGCTTTGTTTAAGACCCCCAGACATTGTGTCAATACTAAAGATTTTATTGCCCTTTGTTTTATGAGTGTGCTGATTGAGTTTCTTTTTTTTTTTCTCTATATTATTTTGTAAAAACGTACAGGCATACCTTACTTTTTACGATCAGTGTTAAATTTTGTATTCATACAAGTATGTTTTTTTCAATCATACATGTATGATTTCTTTATTTATACATGTATGATTTGTATTCATACATCAAAATATACGATTTGTAGTTGAAAATCAAGCATTTTTGTTATTTTAAAGAGATTGGATTTCTAAAGCAATGTAATTTTAATTCTGCATTCCTAAATAGTTAAGAAAATTCCGGTCCTGTGTAAAATCGATTCTGTTGTATGGCAACGAACTGTTGTATTTTGTGTGAAAATTAAAATTCATCAGTGAAAGATCTCGTACAATCATTAATGGAAGATCTCGAATAAGTAAGTTACTGCTTCCTAGACAGATGTTCTACCACCTGGGCTATAGTGAATAAAGGGCTATATTTAAAGCAAGTTGAATTTTCTCATTTGGCGATCGTATCACTGTATAATATTAAATATTCCGAAAATTAAATTACATGACGTCATATTATTTTAATGAAAAAACTATAAAAAGTATCAAATAACATAAAAAAAAACAAAAAAAAAACGGAGGGTGAAAAAGGATTACAATAAAATTACCATAAAAATTTTGTGTCTTTTGCGTGGGTCTTGAAAATTAAATTATGTGTACATATATATATACTTATTTGATTTTAACCAACTTGTATATATGCATATATATATATATATATATCATATTGGTATAAAATTTCAATATCAAACCATAAATAATATAAAATTTTTGTTAAAATAAAATTATTTTAAGGATTTAATAAAATAAAAATGTATTGTGTGTGTTTGTATTGTTATATTAAGTGATTTTTCGCTGCCAAATTTTTTTGTTTATAAATAAAAATTATTGAGATTATTTTATGTTTGCTTCTGAATTAAATAATATTAAATGTTAAAAATATATTATTTTCTATAATAAAACATAATAAAAAATGTTAAAAAAAAAGTTAAAATTAAGTTGTTTGCTTTCTTACGTTTTACAAATCAAGACAAGAATCAAATTATAGAGCATGCCTATAAAGCAAGAAAAATTAAAAGAATCCCTGTTTTGTATAGCTTATTCCAACGAACCGCTGTTAACTAGGCAGTTCAAATCTGAGGAAATTCTTTTAATAAAAATTTTAAAATGCTTTAAACTGTTCAGAATAAGGCAATTTAGAATATGTTTAGATATAGACAAAGAACAGCGTCGCGGTTTATTTATAAGAATAACAACAACTTTCCAAAATCTCTTGATGGATTTTCTAGCTGGCCATACAAATATGTCTCACATATATAATTGTGTAACAGAATTGATACTAACGTAAAACCAACAACAATCAGAAAATTCGAATCATGTCATTTAAATCCAAATTAATTAGCCATGATAAAATTTATAGCAGAGCTCACAATATCTATAAAAACATACCAACTGAAATTAAAAACATTACTGAACGTCACTGAAAATAAAAGATGTGTAGAGTTTTTTTACCCTGACTTAAAATTTTAATATTTAACTAGAAATAGATTCTTTTTCAAGTTATTAGAATAAAATTTTTGCTCTATAAAAACAACAACTTCACAAAATTTTAACACATAAATTCCATTAAATTTATAAATTCTATATATAAGTACGTATACATGTACTTTAATAATACCTAGACTAATTTTGAAATATTATTTAATTTTTTGCTATAAATTAATGTTAATATATAAATAACCCCTTTAAATGAACTCATTTTGAAATTTAACAGAAAACAAAATACCCATTCAAACATATTATATATAATATTTTGTGGATATACCATCTATTTAGGGAAATACAGGATATACACACACAATCACCATTGTTTTGTACATGGTCCAATTATCATTTTTCATACAATATGAAAAATCTAATATATAAATCGAAAAGTTATTTTACCTTTCGTTTAACAAAAAAAAAAAAATCAGAACAAAATAAATAAAAAGTTTTTTTTTTTTTTGGGGTACCTACATGGGTACATTATTTAATTTTAACTTTTGTAAAGGTACAAAAATATATATATTTAATTGTAGGTACAAATAACCATTTATATAAATCATAAGAGATTATTTTTTTTTTCTCTTTCTTTTTTCATTTAAAAATAGATGTGTTCTTTTTAAAATAAATTAAAATTAATGTTTAAGTACATATAAAATAAATCCTTTTATTTTTATTTATTTATTTAACCCATAGCAGGTTAAATTATATTTAGCACAAATCTACAGAGAACTAATGTATATATGAAAAAGGAACATACAACTAAAAACCTTAGGTTACAGGAAAGTAAAATGGATACAAAATTTCTCAGAATAAAATCCAATTGAAACATTTTCATTCTCCTTATGCTTACAAATTATTATCAACTTGATTTATACATAATGGCATTTATACTTAATTTGATTTTAATCACAATAACCACTCATAATTAATTTATATAAAATTCGAAAATGTTTCTAACACATATCAAAAACACGGTCTATTCTGAAATGTCAAAAAAAAAATTTTTCTTTCGATATGTCATAGTTGTCAACTTGTCATATATATTTGTCAAAAACAATGATTGAAAATTGAAAAATATCGAAAAATATTTTTTTTTTGGTTTTTGCCAACTTAATATAGATCATGTAAGGTCTAAATTAAAGATTTACGATAAATAGTACTTTGAAAATCCTCTGACGTTTTTCATGATATATTAAAAAAGATATGAATGCTATGTTTGAAATATTTAAGTATAAGGAGAGAGATCGTAAATCTCTTTTACTCGCAATCACATTTGTTCGTATACCCTTCCTATAATAAGAAGTACTAAGAAGTCATAGCTTAATATATTCGAATAGTATTTCTAAATTAAGTGTATTTTACACTTAAAACATACATACATTCTTACAATATATAAAATAAATTCAGTTTTTAATCTATCAAATTTCAACTTTAATTAAAATCAAACTTATATACATACATATATAAAATATAATTAATAATCTAAACAATTTAAATTTATTATAAAATTTTAAATTTAATTAAAAATCTCTTTATCAAATCTCTACCAAAATCATGTTTTTATTAATATAATTTTTTTAATTCTTAAATCCCTAATTTTCTAACTCATTTCTTATAAATTTTCAACACAATTTGAGTAAAACAATCAAAATGTCTTGAAGCATTTTTCATTTAATTTTCAAAATAAAAATCAAATATTTTTTTAAAAATAATTTTTTAAAGCTTTAAAGAAAATATTTTCTCTTGAGTTTTTTCTTGTTTTCCTTAAAATGATTTCTTATTATCTCACCTATGTTATCTATATCCTTTTTTGCCTCGTTTTTTTTTTCTTTTTCATTAATCATATCTTTTTAAAATTATATTACATTTAACCGAAAAATAAAAAATATAAAAAAAAAAACAATTTTTCTCATATTTTTCATTTAATCAAAAATGAAAAAAAAAATCACAATAAATTGTGTATAAGAAGAAAAAATGAAATGGAAAATTTTTTATCCTTTCAAACAATTTACGTCTTTTACTTTTCGGTCCTTCTAAAATAATATGTAAGTGTATACGTTACGTATAACAATATTATTTTGATGGAAGATTTTCTACAAAAATAAAAAAAACAAAACAATAAAAATATTAAAGATTACAAAATAATGAAAGAAAATCAACCTGCAGCAACAGGATATCAAATATTGTCTTCGGTCAAATTAAATAAAACAAACGAAAAATGAAAAAAAAAAAATGAAAAGCAAATATACAACTTACAAGTAAGAATAAGGGAAAAAAAAAATTTTTTTATGATTATCTTTTGGCCCCTACATCCCCCTCCACTCATACTCCAACATCGTAATTATTATATAAGTGTGTATAATTTTATAATATTGCGTGATGATACCTTTAACCATAATCTGATATTAGAAACAGTATAAAAATAAAAACTAAAACAAGTAAGGCTCAATGAATGATTTTTCCAAAACAGCAAAATTTATACAACAAAAATTTAAAGTCAAGATTATTTATCAAGACTGTTGTAATTGTAAATATAGAAAAACTATGGCATGTCTCTTATTTTGCGGTACGGTATTTTATTGCATTACAGCGACACCGAAAGGCCCCATACGGTATCGGAAAATTGAATATTACATACCATTACAATTGAATGAGAAATATAATTTTTAATTTTTTAAATAAAATTTTGAATAACTATTACAGTACAAACAAAAAATAAAATTGCGATAAAGACAAAGACTCTTGCCGTGGCAGTGCCGCTGCAATTTGAGTAAACATTATGTGTTTCAAATGAAGTACTTTGAAGAATTTATTTTCTATATTTAGAAAGATTTTGTTCCTACATTTATCACTTATTTACACTTTTATAAATATTTTGTTGAAAAAAGGATAATTCTACTGTAGATAGAAGCGTTGGAAGCCATCGCGATGGGTGCCCGGGGGAAATGTTTTCTTAACTCATTAGGCTTCCTTGAACATCCCATTTACAAAAATTTAAACTAATTAAATTAATACAAATGTTTAATTTAAAAAATAAATAATAAGTACAGACTAATTATAAAATTCAATAAAGTTGGGTCAAACCAATGGTTTGTATTGCAGCACTTTTCCCTTCAACAAGTGAAAATTCTGCTTCTAAAAACAGTCTATGTATATCCACCACACTATTAAAATTGTTTTCATTCATATACAAAACTATTTCTAGGATTGCATATATTTAGGATGATGCATACATGCAGTCTTTGAAATAAAGCAAAAATTAATATAAAGTGGGGTTAACATAATGCTCGATTTTAAGGGTTAATTGTGTGAGTTAAGAAAAATAATTATATTTTTTAATGTCATGGAATTTACCTTTAGCTTCTTGTGTTTATAGAAATTTGAAAATGCTTGCGGTTTCGGAAATATAAGGTGTCAAAAACTCAAATTTTACAAATTTCAAGAGGCCATAACTTGAGAGGGGGTGGAGATGGAAAAAAATTTTATTCTAACGAAATGAACTACTTGTTAATGTCTAAAAGCCCCTAAAATTTCAAGCTTCTACAGGCTGGGGTCTAGAAGAAAAGCGACATCAAAAATTTGGAAAAAAAGGACTTTAGATAACGGTAAATTTGAACGGCCATTTTGTTTTTCTAAAATTTAACTATAGTATACCGCGGTAGGGGAAGCAAGCCACTGCCTTTCTGCGTTTGCAAAATTTCAAAAATGCTTATGGTTTCATTGCAACAAATAGTTAAAATAGGCCATTTTTAGTGCTTCGGGGGGGTATAACTTCTAGAGGGGGGGAGATAGGTAAAAATTTTGTTCTACAAAAATAAGTTTCTAGTAAAGATCTATGTACGTATTAAATTTCAGCTTTCTATCTTTAAGAATGTAGAAGTTTTGTAAACAGACACACGGACAGACGGACGGACGGACGGACGGACGGACGGACGGACGGACGGACGGACGGACGGACGGACGGACGGACAGAGTGAAACTAATAAGCACTTTTTTTCAAAATTTTTTTGGAAAAGTGCTAAAAAGGAAAACAGCTATGGCTGACGGATTAAAACTGAAAAGAAAATAATTTTCTCTAACAATTTTGTTCAAAAATTCAAGCAAAAAAAAAAATTGAAGTATAAAAGAAAAACATAATATAAAATGGGTAGGTATGTCACATTAAAATTATATGATAATAAAATAAAAACATATTTTTTTTCTTGTTCTTTTTAAGTAATTTAAATAAAAGTACGTACACATGTATTATATAATTAAGAATAAGAGGGTCTATATTCATACACGTATGTATCAATATTCATTTATATATAAATTATCCTTAACCTTATATTTAACGATATTAGGCCTATATATCTTATATACCCTTATTATTTCTACTTTAAATTTTATCTCATATTATATTTTTAACATATATACTTTTATTTACCTACAGACATTCTTAAAATATACACTTTAATTAAAAATTATATTTGTATAGAAAAAAGGACGAAAAAAAAGAAGATTCTTTATATAAAAATATTTCTTTAAGTATTATATTAAAATGTGGGTTGTTTACGCAATATGAAAAACACATACATAATTATGTGTATGTACAACAATATATTTAAAATATATGTCATTATATACTTAATGCCAGAAACAGAGTCGAAGAAAATTATAATACTCGTTTACACATAGAAAATTTTAGTTGACCAAAAATTAATAATAGGTAATTAATTTGTTTCCCGCCTTGGTAATTTGGTCAGAATTTTGAGAAGATTATTGTGTATAAAGCTTTTGAATACGCAACACACGCTATTGTCAATTCGTTAAACTAAAGCTATATTTTTTCCCCAAATTATCTATGAAACATTCCATTAAAAGCAGTATGCTTGAACTAATTGCCAATCTTTTAGGACAAACTCTTATAAAACTATCATACATATCCCCATATTATCACCTTATATCGTACATTTCAGATATTTCATTACCCTAAGGCCACTGACGTAGGTAATCCGACCCTGTAAATACGCTTTATATTATTGTATATATATTAATAATTTTTATTGTTAATTTAAGTATTTTAACATAATATTTTACATACATTAAAAAACATAAAAATATAAACCCAATCGGATTTTTAAGTACCAATTTTATTGATAATGATTTTACTAAAAACATAATAAAGCTTGTAGGCGGACAACTGTCTTTTTTTTTGTTCCAATATTATTTATTTATAAAGTTAGAATCAAAATTTTTGATCGGATTGTTTGTATTATTTTTGGCACAAATAATAATGATTCTTATACTCAACATATAAGAAAAACAAAAAGAACAAAAAATAAATGTTAAAACTGTTATAGCATGAAAAAAGGACATAAACATGAAATACAATAAGATTTTGATAAAAATATAAGACAATAAATAATTTTTTATTTCTATTTTATTGCAATAATCTTGAGAAATGTTCGGAATTCCAATCAGATCAAATGTTAAACAATACGTCTAATGACTACATATAAATATATATTTATACGTGAGGATAAGAAGAAACAAAGATAGCTTGCAAAATACGTTTTTTTAATTTAAGTTTACTTAAAAAGGGCAATGCAAATGAAGTATATAGATCTAAAGCTCTTATGCAAACTGTTCAACAATCTTAAAGATTAGAATATTAATTAAGCGATACAATATTTTGCCTCAAAGTCCGAAAAAATTCTCAAGTGAGTTAAAAAAGAGGGCGAGAGTGCAAATTTATTAACTATATGAACTAGTGTACATTATGTTTTTCACATTTTTATAACTGCCTGCTACCACCGGATCTCCACATCCTAATCTCCACGTAGTTTCCATGGACTCCGCTATAACCCGAAACCCAAAACGGCTCCATTTTGAACGATTACGTCATCTCGTTGAAAAATAATCTGTTATCCCGCACCGTCCTAGAAGTAGAAATTTCTGCTTCCAAAGCTTTCCGACTGTTCGTGAAAATGCTGATACACCTACATAATATCACATTGCCAAACAGGTATCAAATACGAAGACCACTATGTTTTTTGCATTTGTGAAAATCAGAAATTTGTTCAACTAAAGTATTGTAATATCTCAAAGAAACATTTTCAATTTCCTTTTCTCAAAAAGGGATCTTCAATACGATCAATAAAACGTGAGCATGATAATTCCTTGAAAATCCAATTGGGAGCAGTTACGTATATACTTACCGGCATGAATGAATGCATATAAATCTATAATGTAAATCTATAATATATATACATATATATATATATATATATATATATATATATGTATATTTATTGAAATATATTCTAATATTAATATACATATAATGTATACTTTATAAAAACCCATACATCCGATGAATATTCATTCATTATTATGAATATACGCAGAAATATGTATACTAAATATGCTTAAATATTAAAATTTATACACTCAAATTTTATGAGAATCAACAAAGTTAATTTAATTTATCTTCTATAATTAGAATCACATATTATTTGTATTTGATATAGGAGAAAAAAATGGAATTATTTTTTTCCTTATGTTTAATTAAATGAAATAAATAAATAAATATAAAATGTTGTGAATTATGTATATACCAAGAATTAATTATTTGTAACTTGAATATTTACTTTTATGCTAAATAGTTCTATTTATATATATATTTAAGCAATTACAAAATAATTATGTATAATTTTCTTATTAAGAAATCATATTTACACATTTAATTTTAGCAAAATATTTGTGTTTGTCGTCGCAGTTAAAATTGCCAAACTAATTCAACAAATAACTTATGTTAAAATGCTAAAATTATTAAAGATGAAATTATTAGGGATGATATTACCTGTACCTAAAATTAGTATACATCTATCCTTGAGAGCCTGTAAGTACATAATATTTATAATTATTTTAAAATTATTTTAAAATTTATTGTACTTTACACTTTTTTTATATAGCTAACACTTTCAATGATCTCTCCAATTCTGTCTAATCAATATCTTCAAACCAATATTTAATTTGTATGAGTATGTAATTATTTTTTAATCAATGCATTTATATATTTACAGGTTATTCCGAATTTACACAATTTCAATTCGTTTTGAACCAACAGAACGAAATTCAATAATATTTAGTCTTCAAGTATACTGCTAAAGATTCCCAAATTTTGGATCAACTGAACCAATTTAATTGAATTAATTTTGTGAGAATGAATTTTCTCAAAACAATAATGGCGCTTTTTATAATCTGCAAAAATAAATATGAAATATTTAATTGCTCGGTAGACTAAACAAAAGGTGCCGTTATATATATTATCAGAACTATTTGAATATTACACTTATTATTTTTCCAGAAACTGTCATAATATTTTTAGTTATTTGGCCTTAAACATTTCACTTTTAATAATTTTACACAATTTGTATCTGAATTATAATCAAAACTTTCAATTATATAATATGTCTTATTTCTAGTTCAAAAATCATATTACTTATAAAATAATTCAAGGATATAGAATTAAGAATAATAATATAATGTTTCTTATCATTTTTATAATACTTAAATAATTCCCTGAAGTAATTATTTCATTTAATATAAATATAGAGTAAAATTAATGGTGATGGAATTGTATTTTTATTTTGCAAAAATTGTACACAATTTTCTTTTTAATATTTTTTATTCAAACAACAATTTAAATGAAAACAAATCTAAATAATTTCGTATAACAAATAGATAAGTTATGAAAGACAAATAAAATAATATTACAAATTTTGCTTTAATTTAATCTCTATAGATATTCTTATGACCTTTTTTTGCAGGCTAGCTAAATAATTATGAGTCAAATATTGTGAAGATTACAGAGATAAATAGATTAAAAAGAGTTGTACTTAGAAATTATTTCACTTATTGTACATACTCGTACTATGTATATTTGAACTTTTTATTTTATTTACTTAAATATAAGTTTATTTATTGAATTTATTATACGTTTGTATTTTTTTGGGAAAAAAAATACCAAATTATGATTTGGGGAATTACGTGTCAGAATTAGGAACGATTTATTTCTACTCGAATTAATGAGTGCGATATAATATATATATAAATCTAAGTGTGAGTAGTGATATATGTATGATTCTCAAACTCAAAAATGCCATTTAGTTAAAATAAATTTATGTGGATTGAAAAATTTCACTGTAATTTGGCCGATTCTGAATTAAGCAAAAATTAAGCAAAATAACTTAACTTTTCAATTTTGGCAATTAATAAAAAATTTTAGTAAATTTCAATTAGTCTGTTAGTCAACCAAATTTTTTAAAACAAAAACTCTACCTAACATCACAGAGTTAACTATAATATTCCAATAATAATATTTTCAAATATTTTACAGAAGTAGCAGTATCGTAAGCAGAAGTATCGTATAGTACCTATTATTTACATGTATGTGTATATTGAGTATATTTTGTAGTTACAATTTAGTATTAATGAATGCTAATTAGATTTTCATATTTTTTTTTTTATTTTTTTTTATTTTGATGATGATGGCAATGATGGATAAAGATAAAACCATAAAAGATGTAAAGAATATATAAAAGATAAAATAATGTAATAATTTTATAGTAAATAAATACACAGTGTACACTGTATGCATATGTACATGTAAATATTTAAAACTAACCATATAACAATGAGTACCATATTGCCATAAATTTTACCATTTAACATTAAATTTTTCGGTCATTGCTCTCTTTATACATACATACACGTACATACATTTATACCATACATAAAGTCAGTTTCAGTATAATTTAGTTTACCTAGTATTATATGAGAGGATAAGACATACATTTATACCACTATTAAATAAATATGAAAGAAGGGAGCACGATGCTACCAATAAAATACAAATTTTTTTTTCCTTTTCATGCTCAAAGCATTAACGCACTGATGTGTTAAAAAATGAACGTTGTTTGTTGTTTTTTTTTTATTTAATCTTTATATAAAAATTTCAGATTTTGATATAATTACTATACATAATGTACCTTATGTACATAAACTACATTAATAGCATAACTATAAAATTATAACTAAAAATATTATATTTATACATAAGTATGTGTGTTTATAGATGAGGCATACAATTTTATAGGTAATTGGGTATGTAGGTAGATATGCAGGTATCAGAAATATAAATGCTTTGCAAATAAAAACTTTGAAATGCTTTCTTAAAGTAGATCAAATCAAAATCAAAGCACAGAAAAAAAAATCATTGCAAACCTATTTAATTTGTTTTCTTTTGAATAATTTTTAAAGTATTTTTGGTTTTTTCACTCATATATGTACATACACGTATGTATATGTAAGTTTTTAGGTAAAGTAAAATCAAGACAACGTAAATATTAAAAGTAAAAAAATTGGGGTGTGTAAAAGAATTTTTTGTAATGAGCTTTTTTTATTGACGAATACGTAAATTTTAGAAAAATTTCAAGAAACCAAACGTGCCCAAATTATATTGTATAACGATGTATGTATACATAAATTTGTAAAAATGCGTACGTAATTGGTTTACATTAAAGGCTGTTTACTACTCTCAAAACACACTTATTGTATAAGACAAAAAATATCGTGTACAATAAGAAAACCGAAAAAAAACTGGTTATTTTATATACAAAAATTTTCTTTTATATCTAACTAAATCAGATTAATTTTTTGAGTGTAAATAAATATGTATGTATACTATATGTATGTATATGTAGTATAAGAAATTTCATTTAAATGGGCCATTCATTTTTAATTCGGCAATATTTGAAAAAAAAAAAAATTTAATTTCACCTTTCATTTTGAGTAAAATTTCACATGAGCAATTTTCAATATGATCTCATTTTTTCTTTGAAAAATTAAAATGTGTACCGGGTGGAGAAATATTCTTAAAAAAAAATTTATTTTAATGTTAAAAAATAAGATGCTTAAGTATGTAATAAAACAATAAAACAAAACAACAAAAAATAAATTGCTTTTCGATATTCAAATACTTAATGTCGTCCCACACTTTTTTCTCCATACTCAATAAGTGATAAAATAATTTCTATTTTATATTGTTAGTCAAAAATATTACCATTATTTGGTTAGAAATTAGTAAAAATTCTACAACAATTAAATGAAATTTTAATTTTTTAATCAAAATCCCGAAATAAGTCTCAAATAGAATGAACACTGTTGGTACTTTGATATATTAAAAAAAAATTTAAAATATGTAAAGTTCATTTAACTTCTTTTACAAAAATTTAAAAAAATCCTTGGGTAGTATAGAAAAAAAATGGGAATTTCCAAAAAACTTTAATAAATAAATGCAAAATTATACACATAAAAAAAAATATTTAATAATAAAGTACATCCTTTTTAGATTTTTTTAAGATATTTTCCAATGAATTTTCATAAAAAAATCTTCTTAAATATTAAAATATGTATTGCAAAGATTAAAATTATAGAGATAAGAGAAACTCATCAAGTTCAAAACAAATGAAAATTTTTTCTCTGAGTTCTTCACTCAAATAATGAATTCAAATTAATATGGTTAATCAAATACTCACATCATATTTATGCAATTTTAACATTGAAAAGGTCAAAATCATAAATAACAATTTTGAAAGATGACAAAATATTTAATAAATTTAAGGTAAATATTAATCTACTTTTTAAATTTTCTTTATAAACATTATTGAAGTTAAATAAAATTTTAAAATAGACCACATAAAATACGAATTCAAAAGAAATTTTTTATTACCCTTCATTTGTCAAAAAATAAGTTCATATTAAAAAATCTCGACAATTCCAACTTCGTGAGAAATACGATAAATAATGACTATTCTTTGAAATACGACATTATAATTAATGACTACTTATACTTATATTGGAAATAAATTTCATTGTTAAGGTTATGGCAATAATGGTAATAAAGAACTACAATTGTAAAATAAAGTATTCTTTTGTTTCAATCTCATTTCATTAACAAAGAATCAAAATAATCAACTTTATTCAGTATATGTGCACATATAATGTGTACGCATTTATTGTTTTTCACAATAACTTTTAACTACATTGTAGTAAAAAAGATATTAATTTTTTTAAATTTTATTTCAAGTATTAAAATTATCTGTTTTACTGTAATGGAAATGGAATAAAAAAAGAGAATACAAAAAAAAAGTAATATGAAACCTACAGACCCATTAACTACATTACATTTTTATATTATGATCAAAGTACGTATAACGATTTTTTGTACATTATTATATTAAACCGTAATACAATGGTACTTCCACAATGAAATCAAATTTAAATTTTTATAAATCAAAATATTTTTACACCATAATACTCGTATTATGACTGTTATATTATGAGTAATAAATGGATTAAATTTATGAATAATGAGTAATATATGCACTATATAATCATCAAAATAAAATTATTTTATTTTCTTTTAAAATTTGAGTATAAAAATGGATGGTAACACTATATTTTTACATACTCAGTTAAAATGATTTAAAATCTCGAACGTTTTATGTATTAACCTGGAACTTTTTGATATTTTTAACTGTATTAAAATTTGCACATGTTTTGTGGAATGCGTGTAATACGGATGATTCATTTATAAAAAATTATGTTCGTATAAATTAAGTCCAATGCCATAAAATATTCTGATTTTGTATGTTTGTATAATATAATATGTGTACTTGCATTTCTCATATTATATTTTGTATAAATAAACTGTTCTTCTGACTTCCTTAATCGGTAAAAGCCCCAACATATTTACATATACATTTAAATTCAAAATTGTTTATAATATGATAATTACAAAAATATATACAAAATTATGCAAAAAAATGAACCAATTTCAATTTTGGATGACAATCAATCGTTTTTTTAACAGAAAACCCATTTTTTTTTTCTATTTTATGGATCAAGAAGTAAAATATGTACATGAGATAGTATAATTGCAATTGGTATTATGTACAGTTGAATACTCTTATATGTGCTTACTTTTTCGGGCAAAATTTTTTGCTCATATATGCGTATTGTTCATTAACACATTTCCGATTTGATTACTCGTAAAAAAATTATATGTGGACAAAAAATGCAATGCGTATAGGTATTAAGGAGTTTTACTTGGATGTATGTTACAAATAACCGTGTTCGACTGTATGATTTTTAATAATACCATAAAATATTGACAGAATTAAGTAAAAAGATCCCATGTTTTGAGAAAAATTTATTTATCTAATTATTTGTAATATCATTAAATACTCTAAATGGTAGATGAGTTTAATAAAAATTTGTCACAAAATGAAATTTCTACCATCGAAATTGTGTAATATACATTCATAAATTTATGTACATATACATATTCATAACAAGCGTGCAACATAACTGCTTTCATATTAAAACTTGTTTTCTTAAATTTTCTTTTGATCTCTACTTATAAATTATTATTTTTATAATATCTACAGATACAGGTTTGCTTTTGATTTACACACACTTACCATTTTCTTTTTTTATTTTTGCAAAATTTTAAACTTTAATTAAAAGCATGTTTTTCATAACACAAAAAAAAAATTTAAAAAATAAGAAATCAAATTAATTTTACTCTCATTGACTTTCTATTTCTATTACAATAGTTATACATGTACCTATGTATGTATGTACATTATACACGTTTTATGTAAAAATCGAATACTTACTAAATTTTGAATTTTTTTTCAAAGAATTTTCCTTTAATTAAAACTTCATCAAAAAATGACAAAAAAATATTAATTATTTTAACTTATTTAACAAAATAATAAATATTGATTTCGATTAAAAACAAAAAGAAAAATATTAGTGAAAATAATTAAAAAATAAAAAAATTTTAATAAAGATTTAAAAATTAGCAAAAGCTAAAATTCAGTCTATTCAGGAATTTTAAGCTAAAAATGATTTTCATTCAAGGAAAATAATGAGAAAATATAGAACAAAGAAATATTTTCTGAAATCTTCAAAGAATTTTTAGAAAAAAAATTCACAACACACAATATACTTAACTAAGCACAAACAATTGCAAAGTGAACAGTTATATATATAACAGTTATACATATATATATATGTACATAGTGTTTAGAAAAATTACAAATACATAATCAATGATTATGTAAAATTTTCGTGTAACGTGTGTGTTTGATGGTTTTTGAAAACTTTATTTAAAATTAAGTACAATTTTCAAAATTTTTATTTTCTGAATATTTAAATATGGCTTACTTCACATTATAACGCTAGGTAGCGACTAATAACACGTAGATAAGTACATACGTACACGCATACTTTCATTCGTACTCATACATTACTTACACAGAATAAAAATATGCAATTGTTCCGAAATTTTTTTATAAAAAACATATTTTCTCTTCGTGCATATACACACATTATTTAGTTCATGTTCTTCATTCTTTCCTGAAATTTCTAAAATTTTGGATATGTACATATTATTGATAAAAAAAAATAACACCCCGTACTACTTACATTACGCGCCTATTAAAATGTTTAAATTCCTGTTTAAATTTTGTTTTATGAGTTTACACGTTGATATACTTAATATATTGCTACATTTATTGATCTATGTAAAACGTATCCATCTTTATCTGTACATGTACATATATCGTGTAGGTTGGTAACTATACAACATAACGTGTTTTCAATACTTCTAGTAGAGAAAGTAATCATCTGTCTTTGACGTACAATGTTTAATATTTTTGCAAAATTTATTATTCGCGAAATACGAATAAAGGAAAGAAATACGTACCGAGGCACTTAATATCGTATACATATACTTAAACTCACACTATCATATTTGAATGACCTTAAAACAAAAAAAAAATGAATTTTCTTTTAAAATTACGATAATTTGCATATTAAATTAAATTATTCAAATTTTTTCAATCATTTAAAAATTTATTGATTTCATTTACTTATTGTATTTTAAAATTTATTAAAACTGTATTAATTTTTTTTTCGTACATTTTTTTTTTCATATACCAAAAAATCGAACAATATTGATTTTATTAGGTTAATATTGTATTTGACACCAACTCCAATATCGATAACACGATCGATGAGAAAAGAACAGAAGAAGTCAAGAATAATTTTATGAATTTAAATTAAATTTTAATTTAATAAATTTGCAATAATGCAATATGCAAAGTATTATTTTTAAATTACTTTTTAAATAAAATATTATTCAATTTAAATTAGCAACGGGGTCTCAAATTTAGTACCGTTAAATTCAGTATATGAAAAATTTTAAAATTTTGAATATTAGCGCAGTTTATTTAGAAATGAAAAGATTAATTTATTTAGATTTTTATTGAAATTTAATTGCCCCGTCATGACGGGCTTACTGCCATGAGAACATTACTAAAAAATCTATGTAAAGATAATCACTCAAAAAAGTCACTCAAAAAATTACTTGAAAAAATCACTCAAAAAGTCACTTGAAAAAATCCTTTAAAAAAAGTACTCAAAAATCACTCAAAAAAGTCACTCAAACTTTCCCAACAAAGAGCAGTGTCTAAAGGTTTCCAGATCCCAGCTTTCTACGTTGGGCTGTTTTCATGTTAGAGTCATGCAAAAATATCATCAAGAGTGTGACCAACCGACAAAAATTTCGAATCGTCTTTGAGATGATTTCCAAATAATAAACTCTCATTTAACCAATATTATTTTTACTTCTCGCTAAAAATATTTTTTCCATTGACAATAATAATCCAATTTTTTTATGTTTTCTGACATATACTTGCTATGTAATTTTTCTTACAAAATTGTCTACCATAGCTTTCCTCGTTAATTATTTTATTTCCTGTGAATTTATTACTTATAAGTATGTACATCGAGATTATTAATTATAGAATTTAAAAAAAAAAAACAAGAAAACAAAAAAATTTAATCGGGTTCTTTGTGTCATTGCGTTGCGTATATTTACACAAATGAATTGTATATAAATAAATATAACCATTATAAAATAAATTTAATAATTTTATTAAATTAAGTGACGTCAATGGTATATATAAAAATATCATTAAAATATTATACATTCCCCATTATATTAAAGTTACTCATATAACACAAAGCTTGTTTTAAATTAATATATTTTTAGTGTTCGAACTCAAATACTTAACACGATATTTTGAAAATGACATACATACATGTATAAAGCCATATATCTATGTTCATATATAAGTAATATATAAAAGAAAAGCGTACATAGACCTCAAATCATATTGTGGATATAGCTCTTTTAAATTAGAAACGATTTTTCTTTGAAAAAAAAAACAATTTATTTAGAGTAATATTGAGATATTTTAATAACCCTGTAAAAAGCAACTTTAATAACACTATTTTTTTAATAACAACTTTAATAACTTTCCAAAACATTAATTATAATTAGTTCACTTATCATATGGATGAAAATTATTTTCATCTTTTGTCTATCTATATATATATATATATATATATTTATACAAAATATTGTATAACAATAACATTTCTCAGTATAACACATGTGTATGATATTATTGTGTTCTTTAAATTAAATATTGTATTGTATATAAGTTCTAGTTTGCATAAATATGTACACAGTGTAGTCTAGATAATTTGAACCATTTAAAAAATTTAATTCGAAAAATTTATGTTTATAAAACGAATTACATAGTTTCGTGAATGAATATAGACTGGCATAAAAAATGTATTTATAAATTCTGGGATATTCGATTTCTATATTAGCAAAAAAATTGGCCTAGTTCGGAAATTATAGCTCAAAATTTAATGAATGACAATATATGTGTTGGCCGCACTGTTAATAATTTTTATGTGTATATTAAAGGCTATTCTTAACAAGTGCCTCAATGAATTAAAGACGTATAAGTCAGTATTACAGTTACAATATCGAACTCCTTTTTGAGACCTTAAAACCTGTTTTAAATTTTATTTACTGCTTTAAAATGTAAAACGACAACTCTCATTTTATTTAATGTTTAAAAGTGTTAAAAACAGTGTTCACTCTGTTCTTTTATTTTATTTTTATATTTAAATAGGTAAAGTAAAGTACTTGAAATATTCATGTATTTACAAATATAATATGTACATGTTCATGTATGTATGTATGTCATTCTATATTTTTTTAAATAATAAAATAATAAGATGAACACGTTCAATTTTTTTTTTTAATTTAAGGTAAAAGCTTTTTTATATTTTACCAATTTTAAATGTAGTGTCATCTATCAGTATAATGAATACGTGGATTAAATTTAAAGTTTTTATTTTATAAACATGCCTATGTGTGTTCTATCGTAGTAAACATGATATTGAACTAAAAATATTCACAAGCACATATATTTTTGTACTATGTACATGGCATCGTAGCATTGTACATAAGTAAGGTTTACAAAAAAAAAATTGGAAACGCATGACTGAGTAAAAAGTCAAATGGTTATTAATACAGTTATTATAATATTGTTGTTAAAATATTATATACTTGAGTATAAAAGTAAATAAATTCCAAAAAAAAAAAAAAATAGAATAAAAAGTAAAAAAACAAACAGAGAAATGTGCAAATAAAGAAAATGTTTTACTAAAATAAAGAAGATCGAAAACAAAAGGAAATAAAAAGTTCCAATATTTTTTATTATGATAAACGATCAATGATGATGGGTCCCGACATATACACCTAGAAATGTACATATTTAAGATATGTAGCTGAGTTCGGAATGTTCGATATTTCCGAATTTTTAAAAAATATTCTTTTATATGCACATCTGTAAGTAGTATTATGGGTGTATATGGTACATTTGTATGTTCAAAATAGGAGAATTAATGAATTAATAGAACAAAATTACCTATAGTCCTGTATACATTCCTATAGAATTTCAATGCATGTATGCACATTCACTAGTAGCAAGTTCAAAAATTTTATTTGCTGTGAGGAGCAAATAAAATTGCTCACTAAAGAATTTCTATTTTGGGATAGTTTACAGTATTGGGATATTGACATTTTAATGTCAAGTTTGGCATAATGAATTTACACAATTAAGGTAAGTGTCGGTAATACTGACAGTGGCGGTAATACTGACATATACGAGGTTTTTTTTAATTATTAAGAGATTTTCTCTATACAACATATATAAATTTTTTTATTTCTAGATTAATTCAAATTATCGCAATACTTCCTTTTGTTTAGTTTTGAAATAACTCCAAAATATTGAACATAAATCAGTTTTGTTTCCATAGACATAGCAAGGGTGGGTTGCATTGGAGAATTTCTTATACTTTTTGCTTAATTTTTCCGATTTTGTTTTTATTGGTATTTGACTTATTTGACGGTTAAAAATATATGTATTTATATTAAATTAAATATTTTGATTATTTTTTATCTTATTTTATAAGTAATTCGGAGTAAAAACGTTAAATAAATAAGAATTTTAACAAATAATTTCTGTCAGTATTAGAAACATCTAAAATTCGACCATGCTTCTATTACTGAGATATGTGTCAGTAATACGTCAAAAATCCGTATTTTTATAAATGCCGTCATTTTTAAAATATTTAAATTTTTATTTTCGTATTTATTTAATTAAAATCGAATTTGAATTTTCTTTCTAATGTCCGAATTCTGACACTAAGAATTTACTACAGGTTCGGAGTATTTTACCTTTAAAAACTGGTGTCAGTAATACGATCTAACAAAGGTCAATATTATGTACAAAATTATGTCAGTATAAAGTTTTAATTTTGATATTCATTTTAATTAATTAAAATAATTTTTTTATACTTTAAAATTAATTTAACTATTTCTGTCGAATAAAAATCGATTACATTTGTGAAAACCTATATCTGACTATGACCTTTTTACCTTTTTAATAGTGATATTCGTCTAATAAATTGTGTATCAATATTGTATACAATACTGTCAATAAAACAGTACAATTCGCTTTCTAAAAAAATGCTTTAAAATTACTGTAAACGTTAACGTCATAACAAATATCACAACGGAAATGGTTCTCTTTAAATAAGAAATGTAGTCCTTTTTAATAACCCAAAATGTTGTTCTAAAAATTAAGAATGGGTTGCTCTCGTTACGTACTTAATACATAAATAGTCTTTGTTCTAAAGCTGCAGAAAGCAGCTTTAGAATAGGCTTATTAGCAGCTTTAGAATATATTGATATGATTTCTTATAATTTCGTGTGATATGGTACATCATATTTTAGGTATTATTTATAAGAATACATTTGTAGCAAATATTACTTATAATACTTTATAAAACATTATGTCATTTCGAATTAGATTTTTATAAATTTCTTTTAAAAATTTTTATTTATTCATTGTTGCATATTAAGACTACTAGCAAATGTACATTCTACAGTAATAATAAATTCAAATCAGCTGAATTTCACATATTTTTACCTTTAATTCAATAAAAAATATGTTTTTTATTTTTGTTTGAATTATATTTTGATTCATTTTTATTTTTTTTTGAAATAAGATGAAATATCCGTAGAAATCTAAATTATTATTCCCTTTTTATTTAATATTATCATTTTAACCATTTTAACCATTATTCATATATAGAATATAGATTACAGCATATGAAATTACATTGTCAGTATTAGGAACACAAACTGTCAGTAATAGACACAAACATTTGCGGTTATGTCAATATTAGGAGCATTTTTTCTTTTCATCTTTAATCGAAAAATTATGAATTAAAAAATATTTTGATTAAATAATTTTATAAAAAACATTATTCTCAATTATCCAAATTATTCAAAAAATCGGAAACACGATCACTTATTGTGTCCCACATATAAAATATCTCACGCCAAAGTTGAATTTGTTGCGAAATATGTCAGTAATAGGGACACTTACCTTATATAAGATAAAGCAAAAATGCTCGATTTTTTTAGTTCAACTTTAAAATTTATAAAATTTGGCACAAAATAACAAATTAGCTAATCAAGCAAAATTTACTTGGCCAAAATTTGCTAACACTGGTTGTTTTGCTTGATAAATTGCTAAGCAATATGAAAAACTTTTTAGTTACATATGTACATATGCAGCATTATTTAACAATATAAAATTAAGAAGAACAACAAGTATGCTGCTCCAATTTGTTTGCCATCGTTCACTTCTCTATATGCATATGGTATGAACCCAAGTTTAGGGCAGCAAATACTAGTGTACCATTTTCAATATTCTCAGATGACTTTCTGATTATTTTCTTTAACATTTTTGATTATTTTCGTTCTTTCATACTGGTTTATTATACATTTTGCTATTTTCAATAATTAAGGCTTCTCCAATAAAAATAAAAACAGAGCTATGTTGACTATTACTAAAAATCATTCTACTGTTACTATTTCTATAGTTATTTCAAAATCTCGTATTTTATTTCTGTTATTTATTTTTTTTTTATGTATATGTAACATACTACAATAAACACAGTTCAAAAAACAAATCAAAATGTGCGGGTGAGCATTTTATTTTACCACTCATAGTATATTATTTAATGCAATTACTTTTCTGTATTTAAAATCACAAAATTTAAATACACAATAGACAATATGATTTTGTATGCATGACTTATTAAATTTTTTATATGTGTACATATGTATGAGTTCTATGAAATCTGATAAAATCTGTATTTATGTACATGAGTATAGTTGCATCTGCTTTAAGATTTTAATTGAATTTTTAAAAAAGACAATAAAATCAATTGATAAATTTTTGAATTTCGATTTTCAAGAGCATTTTTTTTTGTTATTTCCTTTTTTTTTTGAATAAATCGATTCTAGGAAAATTTCTATTGCAAAAATAATAAATTCAGAACTTATTATTAGATTTAAAATACAAATTTATGGTCTTGTACGAAAGACAATGAATTTTGTTATATTGAATAGTTAATCGAATACTTACTGCCATAAATGTTAATTAATTTAATAATAATTTTCAGGTGGGCGAGTTAGTACTGAATATGATAATGTTTCAAAGAAGAAAATTATACAGACACCAGTGCCAATAACTCCATTCCGAAAAATATAGCAACAACATTTAGCATTCAATCATGTTTTTACCGCTCTGTGAGTAAAAAGGTGTAATGCAAAATTATATTCTAATATTTTGAAAATGGGGGACTGTTTTGTAATGGAAGACTGTATCTGGCGACGAATGAAGCAAATTTTTAATACCATATTTTTAAAGAGAACATGAAAATATGAAAACAATATAGAACTTTTATAATTATCAAATATTAAAGAAAAATGTGCCGGAATTCAGACTGTACACTTTTAATTACATATCATCCTTCAATACTGTTGAAATTTTTCAATTAATCTTATTTTAAAAATCTTCAATAATAATTTTCGTAATTTTTTAATAAAAAACTTTCTAAATTTTGCATAAATTCAGAAAAATAATTCAAAATAACATGGATAAGTTGAAGTAATGGTGGTACTTATGCTACCAACATTAGTTACATTTAAAGCTTTTCACTTTAACAGTACATTTTTCATTACCCAATTTAAATAACCCAAATTGTTTTTTAACAAATTGATTTAATAATTGTATTAAGGCAAATGCTTTAAAAAAAATCTAGTTAATAGTAATTAATTAAATATAACAAAAAAAGACTATACTTATAAATTACAAATTGACGGATGATACAAAAATTTGTTAAAATTCATCACATTTTTTCTTCACATTTTATTAAAGTATCTAAAATTATCTCATTAAAATTTATGTCTTTAATTTGAAATGAATCATAAATTATGAATCACATGGGAATATAACAGTATGCAATATAATAGGAAGCTATTAATTTAAGTAGGTAGAAAGTAAAACAAGAAATAAAATAAAAGTTTTCTTTTTTGATCTTTGACTACAGGGAAATACAAATTCCAATACAAACGGGAATATATGTATGTATATATGTATAATATATAGAGTTAAAAATGTCAACTTTGTGATACCCCCCCACACGAATCAAGGAATTGAAGAATTATATAATTTTGCTACACTGTACTGTGTTGTTTTATATATGTATTTTTACAATGACGTTTATTAACATGTCATTTTGACATTTCTACTCAATTTTTACTGGAAGAGTTTCCATATTCCCTTAATATGATTACATCATTTTTGAAAATGTATATGACAGCTGTATATGACCTGAACAAATTTAGGAAATCTTAGTGAATTTTGCAACGAAAATAATGAAAATTTTAGTCATACATGTCAGATAGTAGCTTCGATATATCAATAACTTTTAAAGTTGTATGGCAGCTACAAAAAGGAGTCGTATAATTTTAATGACATTTATCAAACATAATTGCCGAAAGAGTATATGTATTTTAATTTGTACGAAATTGCAATTCTGTATCTTTAGTGGTTTTTGAGATGTAATCAAATAACTTTTACAATTATATGCCTGGGACGGACGAACAGACAGACAGAATTGATCTCGTGACAGAATTTTGTATCTCGTTTGTATTGGAATTTGTATTTCCCTGTAGTCAAAGATCAAAATTGCAATTCTGTATCTTCAGTGGTTTTTGAGATGTGACCAAATAGGTTTTCCAATTATATGACTGGGACGGATGAACAGACAGTCATGACTAAATCGATTTAGAAACAGATGCTCATTAAAAAACATATATGTACTTATATTTATAAGTCAGAACGTCATTGTTTATAAATGTAATGGTAAATTTATAATACCTTTCAAACACAAAAAAAACAAAATTCAAAACGGTATAAAATTTTATTTTAACAAAATATAAAATAGGTTTTTAGTTTTTGCAGATTTATTTAAAAAAAAAAAACATAAGTAGAACTATTTTAAGTACCTAAACATGTACATAAATGTATGTCTAGCTTAGATTATAAAAAATGTAAAAAAATATTCAAAATAAAAACTCTATTCCGATTTCATATTCAATTTATTATAATTTAGCGCCATTATTAATAAAAAAAAAATGTCACTGTAGGTACCACTGTACCAGTGATTTTGTGTTATACAAAATTATATTCGAGTATATTATTTCCTACAATATACAAATATTTATAAATTTCAAATAAAAAATTTTGATGTAGTTCGTATGTAACCATAAAGTAGAATATTTCTGAAATATTATTAATTTGCATAACCGGTTTATTCTATTGTTTTTTTTCTTCTACTAAAATTGAAAATAAAAACAACAGTATGACGAAATACTTAACTCGTATACTTATTTTGTATTGAATTCATAGTTAGTATGTTTACAAAATGAATTCTAAATTAAGTAAGTAGGTATACAGAAAGAAATTATTTAAAAATTAAGTAGCTATTTTAATAAAAACAATAGTTGGAAGTTGAGAAACTTATTTAAGCAATGTGTAAAAGAATTAGTTTTGAAAAAAAAAAACATGATAATTAATTTGTAATTATTAAATAATTATTATTTACTTGTTCATTTGTTATGCATGTAATTTCGATTTAAAATTAATTACTATGCTTACAGTTCTTAAAAAATACTGTTTTCACACAGTTGGTTTTGCATAATCAAATACATTAACTATTTTAGTATTATGTTTATATACCGTATACTAGTAAATATACAAATTAAAATTTTATAAAATTATAATTGATTTAAGTATATGAGATCTAGTACATAATAAAATATACACGTATATATATATATAATTAAGTTTTACCGTACTTAACCTCTCTACTAAATTGAAAAAAAAAACTTTAGGTGCCTTGCATTTTTCTACTAAGTAGATTGTGGTTAACTTCATTTAGTATAACACAATTTTGGATGACGTAGTAATGGTTACAGCTCCACTCAATTGAATATACCGGATTGTGGTTATTCACTTATTTCTTAGAATTAGGGATTAAAGAATAATTTTTAAAGCAATTTTAAGTACAAAGTACTTGAAATGGCCAACGAACTTGAAAAAGTTCTTTTCTTTTTTTTTAAATACACTTAAGTAAAAAAAAAATCGCTTTAGTTAGTTAGTATTTTCTTTTTTTTGTTTTAAATTACTTGAAAAAAATATGACATTTTTTTTTTATAAACACTTTAAACTGGAATTTTTTTTATGGTACTTTCCTTACCATTTCTAACAACGTTAAGTATTTTAGAAGACAGTAAATACTTAAATAGTATAAAAACACCTATAAAAAAGTTCATTTAAACTTTTCTTAAAGTTTATAATTTTTTGAATATGTCTCGTGACACCTACACCATAAAAAAATTTAAGTATTTATACATACGTATAGAAACATAGTTATATATGTATACATTCTTATACAAGTGTTAATTTGAGTGAGCAATAACAAGTACAATACAAAATATGATATGCATAGCTATATGCAAATGTAAGTACTTACTACGAAAATATTTCACGAGAATATTAAACGTCATGTTTTTCCCAATCTATTTTTAATTTTCCACGATTTACTTTTATTATTTTCCATATTTTTTTTTTCAGTTTTTATTTTTTTATAAATGAAAAGCAACAAGTTACAAAAAATAAATAATAATAATTAATGATTTTATTCTCTTATTTGTTATTATTATTTTGTACTCGTATATATACACTTATATGAATTTTTTGTCAAGTAAAATTAAATATTTAAATTAGAATATAAAATAGGTAAATAAATAAAATAATTCATACATAGGCACATATAAATTACTTAATTGTAATCATACGTATGATATGAAGCATAGGTACAAGAATAGTATAGCTAACAACAAGTACATATTCAAATATTGTTAGACGTAAGTACTTATCACGTATACATATATAATAATAAATAAATGAGATTCAAAAACATACTTTACCACAAATATGTAATTATTATATGCAAGTTTTACCGCATTATTTAAAATTATTATTCCATTGGTTTTTTGGGTTTTATTAAATAAATAACTGTTTTTAGAACAATGAAATCGGTTAAATTTCGATGCTTGTACTCATGAAAAATAATTCATTAATAGGAGTACTTATGTATGTAATTTTAAATGTAATCAATGCGTTAAATCTTGTCACTAATTACATACATACGAGATATTGATTAAATTTGTTTAAATATTTATAAAATATAATAATAAAATTCTGAAAATTTAGTTTTAACGATTTTACTTTGAAAGCATGTAAGTACATACATATATACTCAAATATACGTAAATAAGTACATTTTCAAGTATACAATGTAGAATAATCAAACTCGTATACGCATATGATCTTATATATTTATTATTCTTATGGGATTATTTTAAATAAATCTAAAAAGCTATATAATTATATATATACATAAATGTACTTATATATTTTTTACACTTATTTACCACACTTTTTAAATATTTTATTTTTCTTCTTGTTTTATTACTTTTCTCATTATATTCAAAGTATACGTACTTTTATTATAACATAATTTTAAAGTCATCATACAAAAAAAAAGTAACACAAAAACAATAGGAAATATGCAAGTACTTATTTACCTGCAGGAAAGCAAAAACTCAAACAACTACTATTTAAACTTTGTAAAATTAAAAACAAAAAAAAAAAAGTAGTTCAAGTATTTAAAACTATAGAAAATTTTCTACATTTAAATTTAAGTAGTTGTAAAATAAAAACAAAGTAAATAGAAGTATACGTACTGACAAAATTTAATACCATTAAATAAGTGTTTGACTTCTATATACATTCAAGGCAAAAAAAAAAAATGTACTTATGTAGGAAACATATTGTTATACACGTACGTAAAGTAAGTACTTATATAGTGTATGTGCTTGTATAACTTTGTACTTAATTTTATTTTAGAAAATAAAATAATAACCTTGAGAAAATTCTAAATACTTAAATCATAATAAGAGGATTATACATATAAGTACAAATATATTATATAAGGGCCAATATTTTGCACATTAAAAACTATAAATTACTTATTATTAAATGACACATACTTATATGTAATTTGTATATATGTATAACATACCAAAGAAAATGTGTAAGTATATACATATATAGAATTATGAATTATGATGTTAAAATTACAGAAACCTTGTTGATTTTTAACATTAGAATCTAGATACATATGTGTAAGTTACGAAAGTACCTACTTTTGCGGTATATTTGAACATCTAAGAATTTTTTTTTTTTATTTAATATTTCGGTTAAGGTTGTATAAATATTTAAAATTTTTTAAAATAATTTCAGCAATTCAAACATTCAAAGAATTTAAAAAAAACTAAGAATTTTATTAAGTAATTTGTTGAAAATCATTAGTACCGAAATTAATTACCTACTATAGTTACTCACGATTACTAAGTAATTAATTAAAAAGTGTGAGTACATAAAGAAAGACCCTGATTTCGAAAATGAACGAGCAAAATAAAAAAATTTTTTTTTTTAAATAAAATTTCGTCAAATAAAAAAATACTCGTATTTGTAAACAAGTCTATAAATTAAGAATCACAAAAAGGTCCTTGAATTGTAAAATTAAATGTGGGTGACAAAAAAAATAACACAAAATATTTATAAGTATATAATGTAATTGTTTTTTTTTTTCCTATTTAAAATGTAATCTTATCCACTAAATGTGGATTATATTTTAATTGTTTAAATAAATCTTAATTCTATAGAAAACAATTTGTATAACACAAGTAAAATTGTATAAATAATAAATTCATTAAAATTTCGTGTGATTCAAAAATATATTATAAGTAAATAAAAATGGAAAAAGTATGTAAAATTGTAATATATAATAATATAAATAAAAAAGTACTTATACATATATTTGTATATTACTTGTATATTGGGGTGGATCACAACACAGTTATTTATTTTTTCCAGATCAATTTATAATAAAAATTCAGAGTATGTTGTCTGAAAGCATTCTGGAAAATTTTGAATTGAATGTTTGTACCCAATTACTTTCTATTTACTGAAGTCTATTAAGCAACATAGAATCACTAATTATTACAATTTAAATAAAATCTGATCCACCCTAGTGTAAATATAATTATAATATACTCATAATTTGTAGAAAAGAACAAATAAGTAAGGAGGTGGATTTATTTATATATATATACTCGTACGTGTATTAAAACCACAAAAATTTTTATTCATAAATATAATGTAAAATTAAAAACGTTAAGTAAATTGTATTTATAGAATAAAATATTAATTTTTGCTTTACAATATCCACACCTATAGGTTTAAACAAATAAATAAATAAAAAAAAAAATTAATTTTGTTATTGCAATTTAATCAATTAATCGTAATTATTTTCAATTTTAATTTAAATTGAATTTAATATTAATTTTATAATAAAGATTAAGATAAGACCAGATCAATAAAGATTAAGAATTTATTTAATAAAAATTGGCATTCAAATGCATTTACAAATCAATCTAGTCTCTCTAATCTCTAATTCTTAAATTTCACTCAAAAGAGATAGCGATAAATTACCACCATATTCAAGTAAGTAATTTTATATTGCAATTTATTAATAAAGTTGCCAAGTACGTGAATATTACAATTAAAAATTTCAAGTATTTTTTATATCTTAAGTATATATGGTGCAATTTTATTGTTAATGCATACTAATTATAAAATTTTATAAGTAAATATGTATTTTTCATATAAAGTGTAATTACTAATTAAGTACATTCCTCATTTACTAATAAAAAAAAATATTCTTATTATAAAAATTTAGTTCGTTTGAGCTAATGAACTAAATTCTAAACATGTGTTCTAAAATTTACTAAAATTAAAAATTATGTTATACCAATAAATGCTAGTTCCCACACAAATTATCACAATTATGAATTTAACCTTCATATAACAGCATCATAGCAATTTATTTTTATTGCTAATTATAGGGATTTTTTTTATATTTCAATAATTGCTTGGAAAATATGACTGCATATACTAGTAAAATGTATGAAAATTTAAAATTTAAAATGAATTTTAGTTGAAAATTTTAATTATAATTAAAATTGGAAATTGGAAATTTTATTTTTTAAATTAATTTTTTTCATTTTTATTCTTTGAAAAAGTGCATATCCACAATTTAAAAATTTACGGACATAGACGTAAATGTGTAGCCGGGAATTAAATTTTTAATAGAAAAATAAGCAATCAAATTTTCAACAATCTTGTTACTACACAATATTGTTGAGGTCTTAAATAAAATCATATACCCTGATAATTTCAAATTAATACAATCTATTTTAAGCAAAAATTAAAATTATTTAAAATTTATTCAAAATTACGTTTTTAGTTTTAAACCACGATTTTGTACTCTAAATGAAATTTCCAATTTTTTATTTTAAATTTATGTTGTGTAAAAAATTGCGGTTTTTTCCTTTTTTGTTTTTCAATTTTTTTGTTGAAAAATGCGATATTTATGTTAATCAATCCCAATGTAAGTCTATTAAGACCCCAATCTATTGTATTCCAAACAACAAGAAAAAAAAATCCTATATAACTTAAAATTCATAATGGAATTTTTGATAAATTTTTTAAATAATAAAATTATTAAAATTAATAAAAATTTTGTGACTATTTGTTAAATATTTTTTCTTTGTTATCTGATTACGTATTTTACCTTATACAATTTATTTTTAACTAATAAATTACGAACATGCTTATATTACGCTGTTTGAGTACTAATCAATTTTTGTTATTTGTTTACTTATTGTCATATTGAGGAGACAGGCAGGAGAAGAGAGGCAGGAGGAGATAAGAGAATTAATTTATAAGTAAAGAAAATTTTTATAATACGAAGACAATATAGAATAAAAATGTTTGAATGCAACAGGTTAATCACCTGCTTTTGTAAATAATACATGAAAGTTAGTATAATACTTAATATAATAATAGGTAATAACACGTATTTTATAAGAACAAGATTTACGATAGCTCTAGCTAAGAGATATTATATTGTGCTCGGAAATTCAAGTAAGTATTTTTAGATATGTAGATTTTAGATTGTGGATTTCAAGGGAACTAAGTGTAGCAACAAGATATCTCTCCGTGGGAATAAATATTTACTACATCATTTTTTATATAATCTCCAATAAGATTTTATGAATTACAAGTAGAATATAGAACTACAAGGCTATAAGTATAAATTTACGATCGTTTTTTTTAATAACAAAATTTAAATTTTACACCTTTATTGAAAATTAACTATAATCTAAATATCAATTCTTGGACACATAGGCCTAAGCAACATAATATAAGTTCTTAGAATATTTTTTTGTTTTCTAAAATTGATTTTACTTATTTATTAAACTTGTTAACATACTCTAATCTTTAATGCATCATAAATCGGCAATTCAATTTTCAATATTAACAAAACTAAATATATGTACATACATACATACATTTAATATACATATTCATTTCTACATAAATATCAAAAAAAATTTTATGTCTTGACATTAATCTTATATTTATTTCCCAAGTATACTTATGTGTTAAAAATTTTAAAAACGAAATTCCATTAATAAATCAAATACATAATCTTTAAAACAGCAAAAAAAAAAAACAGCAAAAGAACAAAATTTTTTTTGGACTGAAAGCGCCAGAAAGTGAATTTACAAGGAATACTTAATATTAAATTTTTTTTAGCATTTTTAAAAAAATTTACAGGGAATTTTTTTTGATTCAGAAATAATATTGAAGTCTTATGTTTTCTAATAATTTATCAAGTCAAAAATAAAAATAAGTAGGCAGAAGGTAGTACAAGTTTTGAAAATTTCAATTTACGAAGAAAACACTTGATCGACCCATTAATGAAATATATAAATTGTTTGCTCTATATTTGTTTTTTATAAATTATTACACTTGCTTGTTTTAAATGTAAATATCCGGCTTTTTAAAAGAGCGTTTTGTGAAATTAAAAAAAAATTTTAAAATTTTTTCGCTTCCTAATTTCGTGTATATATCAGATATTTATTTGCAAAACATTTGATAAGATTTGAATTAGAAGTTACTTTACCTAAACCTGCCTATTACTTATCTAGAAATAATTCCTTTATATGCCTATATATTTTATCTATCGTTTATTTTGAGTCTGATATTTTTAATGTGATAATATTTTGTTTACAATAAAAGAATCATGATTGTAAATTTCAAATTTAGAAATAAAATTTTTTTCACGATCAGCTTATCTTGGAGTAAATTTTTTGAATATGGGCTTCAAATTTATTTATATTTTAAAAAAAATTATGAAAAATTAATCATAAATATCAGAAGTAGTGCGAAAAATTATGAATCACGAATAACAGAGTCCAAGTCATGTCTATATTATCATATAAGTTAACCTACCCACCAACAATTTTAATTAATTGATTAATGAGCGTGAACAATTTATTGAATTTGTGAGGCCAATGAAAAGTAGGTATTAAATACATAAATTAGTAGGTATACCTATTAGTAAGTCACTAAGAATTATTACTTTTTAAATATAAACTTTCATTTGGCTTTATTTACTTAATTATTTGATTAGTTTTATAAAAATCTGAGTAAATAATAAGCAATTTAAAAATAAGTATATAAAATTATTTAAATAATAATAATTTTCGCTAAAATGAACAGATATTCTAAATTCCTTACCCTTGATTTTGAAAAACCATCTGGATTCATTGTTGGCATTAAATGTATATCAGTTGTATCAATTAAATTTGTTACTTCATCATTTTTACCATAATTTTCTAATAAATATTCACCTAAATATATTAACATTTGTCTACCAATTGATTCATCACCATGCATATTACCAATTAATTTTACCATTGGTACTAATTCTTTTCTTAATTTAACATCATCATTAATTTGTAATACAATTAATTGTCTTCCTTCATATGATGTACCAATTGAATATTGATTTGCTTGTTTTGGATATTTTAATACAAGCGTTTTAAATAATTCTTCTAATTCAGCTTCACTTTGATAATATGGTTCTTTTAAAAATGATAATGTTTCATTATCAATATTTGATGTTAAGGATGATGATGATGATGATGTTATAATATGATGATGACTAGAATCAGTATTAGTTGTTGGATTTGGATATGCAAAAATTATATTTAAAATATTTATAAATAGAATTAAATTTTTTATATTCCACGGTGGCATTTTGATATTTATTTTTCTTTTAAAATTTTTTTTCTACTAAATTCACTTAAATTTATATTTAAATACTATTTTATACTTTTGCAAATATTTACTTAAAATTGAATTTAAGTTGAAAAACTTAAAAAAAAATTTACTAAAAAAACAAGTAAAAAAAAAAACTTGTTTTATTTTATTTTTTCTTTTGTTATTTACACGATCATAAAAAAAATGGTAAATAAATGTTCGCAAGTTAAGAAAAAAAAATATCCCCTTGTTTCTCAGAATTTTTATTAATTTAATTGAAAAATAAAAATTAAGAGGGGCACGCAACTACAGTCACTACACTATTATATTTTTAAAACTGATCGCAAATCATAACTATTATAATATTGGTTTCCTTTTAAAATACAAAAATTATTTTGATTTCTTATTTATTTTAGTAAAATGGTCAAACAACACTATTCAATTTATAATTTAACACATAATAAGCAGGTCTTAATCTATTTTATACAAAGCCCAAAACATAATTTTGCAAAAATTTTACAGTTATAATTCAAGCACACGGTATATCGTTTTAAAAAAAAAGTAAAGTTTCACTATATAAGTACGTTCAAGAAAACACCGAAATTTCTCCTTGATTAATCCAATAGCTCAACTTTAACTGATCCGAAAGTTTAGAAAAAAAATTTTTTTTGTTGTAAAGTAATAAAAAAATAAAACTTTCTCATCTAAAAAAAAAAAAAATGACAGCACTTTGACAACTATATTTTGATTTGTTTATATTGTTTATTTTTTTGTTTGGTTTTTTTTTTGTGACATTTTGTTAAAATTATATATTTAGCTAATATAGCGCTTATAGCGGCAAATATATAAACTAAGTCATGTTAAATATTTGAACGAAACACACTCTATGCAAAAGAAGAGAATTTTGAATTTAAATTGAATTTGAAATAATAAAATTCGGTCTTAATAAAAACGTCTATGTCAAAATTTTTAAATTTTTGTGTAACAAAGCTTTATGTTTTATTTCATTATTCTTTATAAATTTTGAACAAATTAATAAGTATTGATTATTGTTAAATGAATACATATTATTTTTGGTGACATTTAAATTGATTTAAATTAAATATTTTTAGTATTGCCAATTTTCATCAATCTTTATTTGGATTTTATGTCGGTTAATGTAGTATTTGAAGTGATTTTTTGCTTTTTTTAGTTCCCAGTTAAATTTTGAAATTCCTTTTGCCTATAGTTTCATGTGTCTATAAGTTTATTTAATAAAAAATATTAACAAATACACCAAGTTAAGAATATACCCATGGATATCGTTTTGCAGTCTCATACTTTAATACAATTCTTGTGCCTTTTTCATATCTTTCCCGATTATTCGGATATTAAAAAAATACAACATATACGTATCTGTTTTTTTTGAAATTTTTTTAAATTTTATTGATTGAATGTCACACGCTTGCACTAAATTATTTATTTATATATATTTTTAATACAAAAACCAAAAACCACAAAAGTTAGATCAAATAATTTAAAATTCTCAATGCGATTTTTTTTTATTCAAAAACTTATATTATACCTAGGCTAAGTCCCTCTACTGTGTTAGGTATTTTTTATTTAAAGGTATAATTCAAGAAAAATATATTTTTTTTTATAAAATTTTTAGTTGTAAAACTGCTTTTGCAATATATAATTCGAAAAAAACTTTCAAATTAATTTTGAATTTTTAATAAAAATTTATAATATAATAAAAAGGAGTTCCATAAAAAGGTAATATAAATAAATATTTAAAAATTTGAATTTTATAATTCATATTTAAATTTAAAAATTTGAAAAAATTTATTACTTATAAGAAATATCAATTTATAACTATAAGAAAATGTTGATGATTTTGATTAATTAATTTTTGACTATTAATAGAATTTAAAAAATATCCTAGAATAGTCGAATGTACTGGGGCCGGATAAAATTTAAAAATTTTTCAATAGTAAAGCTTACAACTATAATAAAAAACATGTTCTGCTTAATTTAAAGTATGTGTGCATGTAAGTAGAGGAATACCGTAGCACATCTATGTATTTATAATTCGAACTTTAACTAAAATACTTTTTTTAATAAAAAATTTTTCAATAAAGTTTGAATAATGTTTGAATAAAGTATTTTTCAATAAAAGTATTGTTCAAACATTTTTCACTTTTCCTTTCCTTTTAAATCAAGTTTATATAATTAAATTAAATAATCCGATTTGCATTATAAAACACTCTCCGGAATATTTGTATAACAAATTAATAAAAACCTACTTAAACCTTTTAATTTATGCATATAACACCATCTACAACAACAACATTAATAATTGGTGTTGGATCATCAAAACTGAAATGTGAGAACTTTTTTTTTTTATCGTCATCTTCTTTCTATAATTAATACACACTTATAAAAACTACAAACATTCTTATATGTAAAAAAAAAATAAAAAAATAAAAACGTGATGACTAACAAAAATATGGGAGTCACATTTTATTTTAGCATATTTTTTTTTTATTTTATTTTTTTTTTTAACTCGTAATTTTATCTTGTACAATATGAATTGAGTATATTATATAGGTTTTATACCAGTACCAGAGTGAACTTGTTGTACTAAACTAATTATTTTTTAACGTCACAAATTCATTATTATTGAATTGTATAACAGTAGCATTTTAATAAACGCATAGACAACATTGAATTCAATTAAATAAATAAAAAATAGAAAAAATTGCAATAACCACATGAAGTTTTATTTAAAAAATATAAAAACAATTAAATTCAACAATAAATATGAAGTATTTAAACATACATATATACATACATACATATGTATATAATATATAAGGAAAATCTTTATCTTATCAGAAATTTTTTATAGTATATTTTTTTTGTGCTTTTTAAGAAAATAATAAAATAAAGTGCCTTAAAAGATAAACTCAATGGAAATAGTTTTCTTATAACACATATGTAGCCATTATTGTATAAATGTTTATTTATGTACATACATATATGATAAGTTTTATATTCGTATTGAATTCTTTTATAATAATCAGTTTAAATTTACAATAACTGTTCGAAAATTTCATTAAGATTAAAATCAAATTTATATGCACATGGACGTAAAAGTGCTAGTTATCATTTTTATAATTTAATGAAATACAATTTATAAAATAAAATAAAAAACTGAGATATTCAAGTTCCTTTAAAATATTTATAACAAAAAAATAAATACTCATACATAACCTTACTTTTTATTTAAAAAATTTATTAAAAATTCATATTGGTTTAATTTTGATTTTTTTTTAAATACACAAAAAAAAAAATGGAAAAACGAACAAAAAAAAGTTTAACAAGTTCTTTACATGATCGTGCAACAACTTCATCATCATCATCATCATCAACAAATAATAGATTTTTAAGACAAAATTCAAAATCATCATTAATACCTTCATCATTATCAAATTTACAAAGATTACCATTATTTGTAACAATGGAACAATATGATAAATTACAGAAAAAAATTGAAATATTAGAAAATGAAGCAATACGTCATAATAAAGTTTTAAATATGTATATAGAAAGAATTGAAGAATTAGAGAATACTGTCAAGAAATTAGAACAAACTAATAAAAAACAACAGATTTTATATGAACAAAAACAACAACAGCAACAACAAAAACAACCTCAACAACAATATCAACAATATCAAGGATTAAATCAAGAATTTAATGATAGTAACGATTCAATAAATATGATTAAAACAACATTATTAAGAGGAAATAATACATCAACACCACCTCCACCCCCAAGTGTAACTAATTCACCAGTATCAGGTCATAGATTATCATTATCAGTAATGCCATCCGATAAAGAAAAGAAAAGAACATTGAAAAAATTAATACAATTATCTGAAGTGAACGCAACACAAACAGATGGTTATAGTGGTAGTGGATTTTGGACAAAATTTACTCAATTTTTTAAATATCGTCCAACAGTGGAATCATTAAAAGAACAAAATATTTATCAAAGTAAACATGAAAATTTTTCTTATATTTTTTTCTTTAAAATTTTTTTAAAAATATTTTTCAATAATGAAAATTCTTTATACATAAATATTAAATGGAATTATAAGACTTACCTACTTGGAAACTAAATGAAAAAGCAAATTTTATTCAAGAAATTGGTCATTACATTTGGATCTCTTTTCGCTAATGGTCTCACGTTTGGAATAAACTTTTCGCTATACAATAAAGAATTTTCATTTTCAGATTTATTTTATTATATTTTTTAAATAAAATTAATACTAATTTTAAAAATTTAATATTAATTTATTTTAGATGAACCCTGTTTTGATACTGAACTAGAAAATGTTGTTAAACATGAAGATTATCCAACAATACCAAAAATTGTTATAGAATGTGTTAAATTAATTGAATTGAAGGCAAAAAAGAAACCAACTGAAGGTTTATATAGAATGTCAGGAAATCATGTTGAAATACAAAAGATACGCTTCCTTATTGATGGAAATGATTATGAATGTTTAAAAAATATTAGAGATATTCATACAATAGTTGGTGTATTGAAATTGTTTTTGAGAGAAATTAAAGATCCATTAGTGAATGCATCCGAAATAAAATTATTTATTGGTGCAGCAAGAGATTGGAGTAAGATTTATTAATTAATATTACTATAATTTTATTTAAATTTGATAATTTGTATATATTTTGTTTTTTAGCTTTGGCTCCAATTAAAATGAAAATTACTGTGCTTCAAAAATTAGTCAAATCATTGCCAGAACAAAATAGAGATACATTATCATACCTATTAAGACATTTGCATAAGTGAGTAGATTATCTTTAAAATATTTCAAACTTCGTACATTATACCAGAAACAGAAACGCAGACAAAATACACTTTATTATTAAAATATTAAAATCATTGGCAGTTTCCGGTTGAATTGTTTCCGTTTCTTCAATAAATTATGACCCTATTAGCCATATATTAAAATTTAAATTTTTCTTTGTTTTTTCTAAAATTCTTTATTTTTTTTTTTTAAGATTAACACGTATGCCTCTGCAATTTGTAAATTCTCGGAGTTTAGCTGTTTCATTAACACCAACAATATTTCATTTTACTGTTACTAATAATGCTGATATTCATACAACAATGAAAGAAAATGAAATTTTAACAAGCTGTTTAGAAGTTATGATTGAATATGATGAAAAAATTTTTGAGTAAGTATTATTAAATTATACAATTTTTTAATTTCAACATTTATACTGTTTTGAATTTGTTCCATCATAAATAAACTTGTAAGTGGTATCATTGTATTCGAATCTTAGTTTTACCTCACAGAACGAGTTTCGGCAGAGTGTTATCTAGGCAAATCAGCAAAAAATGGCCATCATGTCCGTGTATAAACCCCGGTCGGGTATATTTAAAGGCTATTCAATAAAATAAAATTATTGAAGAAAAAATAATAATACAGCAAAAGAAATTTAATAATATAAAATGAAGCATATGAAATTGTATGTATATTTTTGTATTTGTATTATATACGAAAAGAGTTGAAAAATGTTATAGTACCAATAATACATTTAATATTATTATGTTAATATTATTATATAAAATTAATAAAATAATAACTTTTATTATGAATTTTTGTTTTATATTTTTTACTTTTCAATATATTTATTTACTTGCTATATACAAAGAATTTTGGTTTCTTTTTAAATAAATTTTGACGTAATAGATTTTTATTTACTATTTTTTTTTATTAATTAAGACGGGATCCCGGAACAACAAAATTTATTTGAATTAAATAAAACTGTTTAATAATTCTAGATTTTGGGGATAAAATTAAAAAGAGTTTTATAAAGATCAAAAACTTTTAACATTATAAAAAAAGAGACGAAAATATTTACTTACCTATAAGTATGCAATATTTTTCTGACTATTAAACTTGAACATTAAAATCTAGTTTGAATTTCTAGTTGAAAGAAGAATTTACTACATCTAATTAAATAGGACGTTAAGCATAATTATTAGAAAATTTTCGATTTTACATAATAAAAATGCATTTTTTTTTTTGTTTGCTTCATAATTTAAAATATATTATTTTACAATTGCATATAATTATATATATATATATTTATATTTTTTTTTTCTTCAAAATCACAACAATATTAAAAATAATATAAAAAAAAAATTTTAAGTGAGATAATATTTTTCCTTTTTTAGTGAAAAAACTTTCATATATTTTTTTTTGTTTTATTTTGTTTAAAAATAGAAAACAAACCTTTATAAAAAAATATCTTTTCTTATAATATGCACTTTTCACAAAACTTTATAATGCCCATTATATTTAGTTTGTCTTATTTTTCAAAAATTTCAAAAAAAAAAAAAAAAAAAAAACTACATAAATAAAAATATTTAAATACTACGTAAATTTATGCTCATTATTTTGTAGCGCTATTATAGAACTCTGAATAGAAAAGTATATAAAACATGACATTAATGGTTTTTTTTTTGTCGATTTTTGATCTTATTCATCTTATAAACCTTCATTTTAAAATAATATTAAAGAATATTGTAGATTAATAACTTAAATTTTTTTTCTTAATTTATATAGTGTTGTTGATTCAAAATATGTATGTGTATATTATGTAGTTATTTTGTTTTTTCATTAAATATATTTTAAAAATATATATGGGTTAAAGTCATAGATGATTTTTTTTTAATTACAAAAATGTTAAAATTTTTACTTAAAATTATGTAGGTAAAAACAAAAAAATAAAAATTTAATAATTTCTTTTATGGGTAAATTATTATTAACTACATATTTTTCGAATATGTATATTAATTAAAATAATATTTTAATATTTCTTTTTATAAAATTTTAAACATAAACAAAAAACAATACAAAATATTATGTTTTATACAAAATGAAATTTTAAATCAAATTTTAAAATTTTTTATTTTAATAATTAAAGTGGGCCATTTTCTTTTTTTTTCGTAGCATAATTTTATAGTGAATTTTCTTTTTCTATTTCAATAAAATGATGTTTTTTAATTAACAAATTACAATGATATAATAATAAAAATAAAATAATTATAGTGATTAATTAATAAAAAATAAAATAATTATTAAATTGTTAATATATTTAAAAGTGATATACTTTTAATAATCTAAAAATAAAACATATATTGTTCGGACATAAAATTTATATTTTAACAAAAAAAATATTATTAAGCATGTCCTTTAAATATTATTTAATATATATATATATTATACAAAGTGGTAGAAGATTTGTAAAAAACACAAAAACTACCAAATTATTTGAATTTAAACAATTTGAATGTTAAAAAAAATTATATTTTATGCATTCAATGAAAATAACAAATTAAAAGAAATATTTTTTTTCTTTTTCAAATAAAATACAAAATTTAATAGAATTTTTTTTTTTGTTTGTTTTTACCAAATTTCCAGTACATTTTTTATATTTTTTTTTTTGTTACAATAATTTTTTTTTACAACTAATATTATGTAATACATAATAAATACTTATAGATACATATATAAATTTTATATTTATATATATATATAATTTTAAAGTTATTTTCACCTATTTTGTTATTTCCACAAAAAAATTTCAAAAATCTACCTAAACATTATTAAAATTTGTTTTCTTTTTTTTTCGGGTATTAATAATTCTTTTTTTATATTTATATATTATGTATGTACTCTTTTATATTTAAATTTTTTTTTATACAATATTTTTATTTGATTATTTTTTTTTTGCATTTTTAATTTTTAAATCATCCTTTTTAATGTTTTGTTGATTTGTTTTTTAATTAAATAATTTTTTAATGTTTTTTTATTGTAATGAAATTTTTTCTAGACTAGACATAACATAATTTTTTATTGGTTTTTTTTTTTTAATTTTACATTTTCTTAATTTTGCTTGTTTTACATTTTTGTTTTACTTTTAAATAAAAATATGTTTAAAACAAAATATTTATTTAAAATAAATTTTTCTCATGTTTTTTTTTTTCAATACCAATTTTATTTTTAAATAATTTTTTTTTTTTTTAAATTCCTATTTTTATTTTTTTTTATTTTTGTGGTTTTAATTTTTTTTTTTGATATATTCCTAACTATTATTATCTACTCAACAACTTTTTTTTTTTAAGTTTTTAATTAAATTTTATGTTTTTATTTTGCTCTTTATTTTTTAACTATGATGAATAATAGTAACCTATGGATTTTTTATATTTCAAGAATGTAAAATTATTCAGTATAAATGAATATTAATATTAAATTATTAAATAAATTTAAAAACGAAATTCATTTTCAAAAAATCACTAAAATATTTTGTTGTAAAACTAGATTAAAATTTTGAAAATAAATGTTTTTATTGAAATGAAGTGAAAAATTTATTTATTTATTTATTTATTCTATAATACATTACATTAAATGTAATTATATTAATAGTGGACCTTTAGCATTTCGACTTGTGGTTCTTATAAAAAAAAATATAATACATGTATATAATACATTTAATATTAAATAAATATGACAAACAAAAGTTAAATGTAATATAACAAGTTTTTAAATTATATAAATTTAAAAATTTTGATATTTTTATGTTGAATTTACATATTTGGATTAAAATAAAGATTAAAGTGTTGAAAAAAATTCTTTGATAACGAAGATACATACTTCAGTAATCAATTATTGATAATGCCAGAATTTTTGCGTTAATGTAGAAAAATTGAAAAAAAGAAATTAAATCAAATATAATAGATAATTATGTGTGTATAGGCAATAAAAAATCTGTAAATAATATAGGTGTTATTAAATCCATAGGTATACATTTTAAAATAACATAAAATTTATAAATTATTAATGAATTTTTGTTTTTTTTTTTTTGTGTTTTTTTTTCTTCTTTTTTGTTTTAATTATGATTCTTTATTTCAATCATCTGTTTACTATATGTTTGGTTTATTTTTTTTTTTTTTTAATTTAATTAAATATTTTTTATTTAATTATAATATTAATGATAATGTAGATTCTCTAATACACACATTTTATTAAAATATTTTCTTGTTTTTATTGTTTATATAATTTTAAATTTTTTTTAAATTTAATTAAGAATCTTGCTGTAATTTTCTTTTATTTTCAATTTTCATTTTATACATAATTTTCATTAGTTTGGTTTTATTTTTTTTTCAATTTTCTTAAACTTGGTTTTTTTCTTTTTATAATATAACTTATAAATGTCGATAATTTTGTGTTCACATTAAAACAATTAAATATTTTTTATCAAATCCCCAAAATTATGTGCCTATCAATAATTATTGAACATAATACCTAAAAAAAAAAATGTTTTTTATATTTTTAAATACATAATATGTATATCTATTAGATCTTACAAGTAATGTAATAAACAAAAAAAATATATATATATTTTTTAATAATTAAAAAGCATTAATTATAATTATTAATTACACATAAAAATTATTTATGATACGGTTTTTTTTTTCTTTATTTAAAACTTGCGCATTTTATAATTTAACAAACTTTAACAAAAATATTTTATATTATTTATTTTTTTTTATATGATTATAATGGGTTTTACACTGGTTTTTTTTTTCTTTTAACAAAATTTATGATAAAATAATATGTTATAAGATTTTTTTTTTAAAAAGATTTAATTTTTTTCCTAATTTAGAATAAAATTTTTCAGATATTACAAATTCTGTTTATAAAAAAATAATAATTTTGTTTCTATTTTGTTTTCCAATCAAATTTTAAAGAATTAAAATATTTTTTTTAATAATACTTTAAAATAAAAATCTTTTTTAATTAATATAATAATAATAATAATAATAATAATAATAATAATAATTAATAATTGAATGAAATATATATTTTTTTAATATTATATTTATAATGTTAATTTTTTGTATTTTTTTTTCCTATTTTGTTTCAAAAGTTTTAGTATTAGTTTTGCAAATTTATTTCATTTCATATTTTTTTTTGTTTTGTTTTTAAAATAATAATGGAATAATAAACAATTACTTTTCTGGTATAAAAATATTAATATCACATGCAAATTTAGCAAAAAAAAATTACAAATATGTACTTATTACAATATACAATAATAAATGAAAATTAAATTAAAACATAAAAATTTTTACTTAAAATACAAAAAAAAAAATATTGAGAACAACATTTTATATCATAAAATTTTTTAAAAACTAGTAAAAAATAGTACAAACATTTCAAATTTTTATAATTTTAAGATAAATACACAAAAGAACAAAAAAAAGGAGGCATAAAGAAAAAAAGTGTTAAAATAAAAAAAGATTTTGTAAAATTGAAAATAAAAATTTTTTCATCTTATTTTATAGCCATTTTAAAATGATTAATATTGATTTTATTTTTATATTATATTAATTTTGTTTACTGAAATTTACTTGCTTTTTTTTGTTTGTTTTAAATTATCACCAAAAAATTACTTTTTTTTTTTTGACTTGTCCGTTTAACTTTTTTCTTATTATAAAAAATTTGCCCAATTCGAAAAAAAAAGTATATATTTTAAAATATTTATTATTTCTATTTATAGGTTTAACATTTTTTCTCTTTCTTATTTATTTTAGTTTTTATTTATTCTTTCATTTTATATTTTATATATTATAATATAATGTAAGATGTAAATATAAAAAGTATACATAAAATTTAAACATCGATTTGTCATGCTTTCCTTGGTGGTGGAGGTGGTTTAACGTCTTTAGGAATGTTCTCATATGCTAAAACAAAATTATTATATCATTATTATATAAATAATTAATTAAAATAAAATTATATTTTTATAATTTACTTTAATATTAATATATATTTTTATAAAATACCTGTTTGAGAAACAAATTCATTCTTTGGAGTTGATTGATCGATTGGCGATTTATTTTTAACCAATTTATTACTAATATTATGATTATCTTGATTTTTGTTAGTTATACTTAAGCTAGACATTGACGGTGGTAAAGGAGATCTTAATTCGGTTCCAATATCTCCAGTATACCTAAAAGGAAAATAATATAAATTCAATATCAAGTGAAAACAATCCAATGTAGAATAAATTTTTTTTATTTATAAAAGGAATTATGAAAAAAAAATAATTTACTTTCTTAAATTTTAACATTATAATGCGTTTCTATTTAAAAAAAAAAAAACATTCTAATATCTTTCAATTTATCACATCCTGTTATTAAAGAAAACTACCTAGCTATATCTCTGTTATTATTATAACTATTATTCTGCGACACAAAATTTAACCTTGAATTTGTGAAGCGGAAATTGCACAGACTATTAGTCATAAACATAAAAAAAAATAAAATTGAATGGTGGATTTAATTTGACATAAAGCACAAATCATACAGGTAATATACATATAAATGATTCACAGTATTATATATATGCGAATATATAAATTATTCATATTAGCATATTTAATGAATTGTGAAAGTTTTGCAAATTATACAAAAACAGATCTATTTGAAAAATATGAAAGATCATAAAAGTATAACAAAAAAGCTACAGAATAAAATATGGGTCAAGGTCATTCTTTTTGGTTCAGTAACGTTCTATAAAGAAAATTTATTATTTTTAAAATAATTTCGTTAATTTGATATGAGTTTGTTTATTTTACCATTTTTAGGAAATGAAAATATTTATAAATAATTATATATTTTATATGCTTTAAAGTTTACCCATAAAGCATAAAAAGATTTGCATTTTGATTATTGCGATCATTGATTCATTTCTATTTCAAATTATTCTTAAAATTAATGTTATTATAAATAAAAACATTAATCTTAAGATATAGGAAATAATTTAAACGTATGTACAGAAAATACAAACGAAAAACTTCTTTAAGGTGTAAAGGAGTTTTTCGTTTGTAAATACTTTCATCCCTTAAAAAAATATTATTAAAACAAACATTTTATTGCAAAATATATTTAATTTATGTCAGTTTGATCATTTTGATTATTTAAATGAGATTACTTAGGGTAAGATTTCTAAAAAAAATTTCAGTCATATACAAAATTGAAAAGATTTTTGATATATTTGAGATGAAGGCAAAAATATATAAAATAATAATATCATATAATATTTAAATAAAATTTGTTTCCGTATATGCAAGGATAATTCTCTACCGTTTTAAAAATATTTAATGTTTAAAATTTCAATAAGATAAAAAGAAAATTAAACCTATTGTGTATATAAAATATATAAATATCTATATAAAAGTTTTTTATTCACAATTTTCCTTTCTGTAGCGTTTATTTGTTATTAAATACTTTTATTTGTAATACTTTTATTTCTTTTTCTTTCTAAAATATAAAATTCTAAATCTAAATATTAACAAAATAAATACATAAAATCTTAAAATTAATAATTAAATTATTTTCTTTTATTAATAAAAATCGTTTTAAACACCTATATATATCTTATTGTAAATATTTTATTTTTGCTTTATAAATTCTATTTATTTTTACTAGTTTTCTTTATTGTTTTTTTTTAGTTTAACTTTTTTTTTAAACAATATCAATTAAAATAAATATTATAAAATTCTAAACATAAAAATCATCCACATACTTAATATTGGTATATTCACGACCGAATTGTAAACTTTGCTCTTCAGCACGCTTCCTCTGGAATAATGTTTGAATATAATATAACACAGCATAATAAACAAATTTATATTGTGCTTCAGTCTGCACCATTCCAGAGCGTTGAGAACGAACCATTTGAATTGTTCTTTGAATATCAATTTCAGTATCCAAACCTAAAATGAGCAAAGAAAAATGAATTTAATAAAAAAAAAAAAAATTATAATTTATATGATAAAATATAAATTTTATTACAATATTTACCTTCTCTATCAATTTGATCTAAGATCATATCAATCACAATAAAGGTTCCAGTACGTCCTATTCCTGCAGAACAATGTACACAAATAGGTCCCTAATTATAAATTAAAAATAAGTATTAATATAAATTTTGAAATTTTAAATTTTATTTGAAAAACTTACAGGATTTTCCCCAGCTTGGCTTAACTGATTTTGTCTGGTATTAACATCATATAAAAAATTTAAAACACAACCTGGATCACTGGGTACGCCATGATCTGGCCATCCAATAAAATGATATTGATATATTCGGCGCTCTGGTTGAGATCTCCACGAGAATAAAAATTCTCTTAACTTATATTCTTTTTCAGAGCTTTCGGCGACCCATTTTACTTTAGCACAGCCCCATTCCTTTGTTTGATTCTCGTCAGGCCAATATTTTGCACATTTTTGTTTTGCTGAAACAAAAAAAAAATTATTTCAATACATTCTGTTTTTTCTAAAAAGAATTTCAAATATAAATGATCAAAATTCTTTTATGTGCATATACCTCTTTCATATTCTTTGGTCGTCATCACAATAACCCTTGTGTTTTCTTGCCAAATCATATTCCAAAAATCTTGTATTGTATTCGGTAAACAGCCTTGTGTCGCAATATATGTTTTAAACATTTCTTTTTCATTTTTTTGTGATTTATTATCATTAGCGGAACCGCAACCACCTGTCCCACTACTAATACTACTTCCATTATTAATTGAAGATGATGTAATTGATTCACTTCTTTTATGTCTACTTGTTAATGTATCTGATTTTTTATTACAATTTGTGCAATTTGATGATGGTGATACAGATTTCATGGCACATTGTACACATATTTTATTTAACATTTGACAATTTTGGCAACATTTTTGTTGTTGTGCAGCTAAACATGCCTGACATTGTTGATGTATACTATTATTTAAATTTTCAGATGATGAATTAAAATTACAATATTCTGAATCACTTGGTAAACGTATATAATTAGCATTTATATATTCTCCACCATTAATATTTGGATCAACATCTTTTAATTTAACACGTGTATGATCAACTAAAATATAATAATAAAAATAAAAAATTAAAATCAATTACTTTGGAATAATACAGCAAAATATGTATGTAATTAAAAACATGAAATTTAAACAAAAAAAAAAATTTTTTATACGTATTCAACTAAAAACAAATAAATGGATAATATAAAAGAAATTTGACATACGTCTACTTTTATTTTTATACAATAAGATTAAAATTCCATTAGATTATTCTTTATAATTGTGTTTGTTTTTTGAGCTACTAACTACTTTGAAGTCAATATAGTTAAAAATCAATATTTGATTTTAAATGAAAATTGTTTTAACAAATACATAAGATATACACGAAATTTTGTAAAATTTATAAAAGAAATTTTTGGAAAGAAAAACAACAGCAGTTTGTTTTTGTATTTGATTATTTTTTGAAGCATGTGTGTTATGAATTTAAGCGACTGGTACAAAATGTGTTAATTTGTTATGTATTTCACACCTTTAATATTAATAAATGGCTAAAAAGAAAAAGCAGTACGTATTAAAAAGAACTCATATTCAATTTTGCTATAAATAACATTTTGTTAAAATTTTCTCAATATTTCGCTAAGTTTTTTTTTTGTTTCTTTCAACTAGAATTTCAACTAGAAACCAAAAAAAAAAATACAGATTAAATTTTTTAAAACAAAACTCACATGGAAGAATATTTTTATATCTATTCTTATTTTTATTTTCAATTTTGCTGCCTTCTTGCCTAGAAAATGTATCACGACTATCTTGCTGTTGTAAAGATTCAAATTCCTCCCAGAAACCACCCTAAAATATACACAAATTTAATATAACATTTATAATTTTCATTTATTAATTTTTTACCTTATTTAATTTTTCGACCCTGGCACTAATTCCAGCTGCTGTTATTCTAGTAGCATTAAATGGCTGTATTAGCTGCACAACAGTACCACAAGTTTCAACCATTGGATTCTCTTTATAATGGGCAATTAATTCTGATAATGTGGAAAATTTTTCACCACCTCCGATATCGTATTTTTTATCCTAGAAAAAAACAAAAATTCAAGATTTTTATTAATATTATTTCATTTTTTTTTTTAGTCATTAATAATTATTATTTTTATTGCATTTATATTGCAAAAATAAAACCAACTTTACAAATCATTACAAAAAAAAAAATTTAACCTTTTTATTTTAAAACCACAGAAACCACAAAAAATGAAGCAGAATAATAAAAATATTGAAGTTGTTAATTTATAATAAATCAATTGAATTTATAGAACATTCATTTATGGTTTTACTTTTTTATGAATTCAAGATTTTAGAAGATTTTTTCTTTATAATATTATAAATAATTAGTAATAGCTACTAGTAAATGTAGAAAAACTCTTCAATTAAAAAACTTTTAAATCACAAATTAAATAATACTTGTTAAATAAACTTCAAAGTCATTATGACCAAATTGAGAAACAAGTTGTTTAATTAAAAAAAAAAAATGCAATAACAAGACATTACAAAAAAAGTGAAATAAAACATAAAAATAATTAAGTTTTGAATTTTTTTTTTTCCACCGAACGTAATTACTTACTTGCCATCTAATTTTTACATGTGTAATTTTATCTTCTGAAGATCCTTTATCATCAGTTCTAACAGTTAATGCAAAATCCCCTGGATCACTTTCAGATTCTCTAACCAAAAATGAACCGTTTTTACCACGTTCTAATAATAGTTTTTCTGCTTCTTTACCAGAAAGATTACCATGAAACCATCTGTAAAAAGTAAATAAAAAAATTAAAATTAAAAAATTTTGAAAAGTAAAATATTTAGTTTTTGCAGATTTTTGTATATATGGTTGTGCAAAAAATTTTACGATTTAATTTAGAATTTTCAGTGCAATATCTGAATCATCGAAAATCCTCAACAGTTTTTTTTGAAAATTTTCTTTTCAATTTTAATAAAAATTTTCATAATTTTATAATAATAATAATATTTCAATAATTCCTTACAACATTTTTAATAATTACAATTATTATAATTATTAATTTGATATATAAGGTCTCAATTTTGATTAAACAATAATTAAGATTAACTAACTATATGTTTAATGTTTACACAAAAACTTAATAATGCTTACTGATTTACAGAAAACAATAATATTTTGAAGAAACAAATAAGTTTTCCCTATGTGTGCTTTTATAATTATACAGCGCAACAGCACAGCAAATTTTGTATAACTTGTGTGAAAATATTTGCGCACAGAATAAATTAATAATGAATGGCATGGCACGTTAAAAAAACAAATGACAAAAAAAAAATTAAAAAAAAAAACCAAATTCATAAAATTTTGCTACTAACTATGAGCTAAAATTAAAAAAAAAAAATTAGAAGAATTAATTCTGAAAACCCCAATTATAAAAATATAAAAATGTAAAAGAAAGATTTTTTTTTATAATTAAGCTTTTTTACTAATTCTTCATAAAGAAATTAAATATTTATGATTGTTGCCTCTTTAGTTATGATGCAAGGGAATTTTTCTTTACATTTTCTACGTAATTTTCAGAAAAACAGTTTTATAATATTTAACAATAATTACTCAAAGCTTTAATTTATTATTAATATAAATTCAATAGTAATTTAGTATGTAAGTACATATAAGGTAATTACTTATTTGCATATAAGCATAAAAATTTATAATTTATAATTTAAAATACTCCATATTTAATTCATGTTTATTTTATTTTTAGAAATTGTTCTATTAATAAATTAATTATACAATTATTATTATATCATCTAGAATTTCTATTCTATTTGAATTCTAAGGAAAAACCTATAGATATACTATTTTAAAAATAGAAATAGATTAAACTTAAAATAATCTTAAATTAAATATTCCGTTAATTCCCGTATACGTGAATGATAATTCTTTAAATTAATATTACTTTCATGTAAGCACCTACATAATAAAACTTACCGAAATGGTAAATAATAACATACAAAACGAAAATAATAAATTCATAAACACAAAAATGTCCTTATTCTCGGATATAAAAAAAAATCAAAAAAAGAGACACCTACATGCAATATCGTAAATTTTTTTTTTTACTGTTACATTTACTCACTATTGCTATTATTATAATATTTTGTATTTTTGTTCTTCTCCTCTTCTTTAAAAACTAATTCACATGTATGAAAATACCAATAATAGTTAGTTGTTTTAAGTAAAGACCTACATTATACATATATGGGATATATGATGAGAAGTAAGAGGTTAAATTGGGGACGTTGTAATTGATAATTTATTGATATGACCTTTATTTTGATATAAAATCAATTCTTATTTTTTAAGGAGTTCGAAAAAAAAAAAATGAAACAAAAAGAAATTTTTTGTTTTTTTTTAATAACAATTTCCTATGCGTCATTAGCAATTATCGTAATGAATATTAATATATAACCGAAAGAATTTTTATATTTTTGTGCCCACACGATTTTTTTTTTTAGGAAAACAAAAAAAATCAATTATTTCCTGGTAAAATTACTTTGTACTTTTTCTAAAAAAAAAAAAAAACAAAAAAATTTGTACATTTTAATGTCAGTAATTCAGGGCTTCAAAAGTTAAATAGCAATGGGCCATGGAATTTGATCAAATATAATAAATTTTTTAGAAGAGATACAAAATTAAATTTAATAAAATACTTTAAATTTTCGCATTAATTAAAAATGTTATAGGCATTTCTTTTCTTTAAATTTTGATTTTTTTCTTTAAAATTTACAAAAATAATTGAATTTCGGTAGGAAAGATCACAAAAAAAGTACGTTTGGAAATTACATGCTGTACCGCAGCGCAAAAATGCAAATATAACAGTTACTAACAATATATACTAGTATACAATATGTCCTAGTACAATTTACAATTTTATTTGAAATAGTGAGCAGTTTATAACAGTAAAGTTCATAAACTATTATTAGATAAAGATAAACAATAGATACTGCCAAGTTGCAGTATTTGCAACAAATATAAAAAGTACTCAATTTTAAGATTAAAATGTGAATTAACAATAACTTCAAACATAATGGAAATTTATTAAAAATTAAAATTTTCTATTGCTTTTCTATACTTTATCTTATTTTGTTAATTTATTATACGATATAATAGTAAAAAGCAGGTGAAAGTATATTATTTTATAAAAATTTATATAAAATTAATGAAACTAATGATAATAATGAAAATATTATTAACCTTGTTAATCAAATGAATTAAACTTTTAAATAGATACAAAAATATTTTTGAAATAGCTACTTGTTTCACCCGAAATGTTGAATTCATACAAAAATTATTAATGTATAAATGAAATAATATAAAATGATAAGTGAAAATTTTTTGCCCTCTTTTGATTAAATTTTACAATATTCGCACCATAAAACTACGATTTTATAACAAATTCAAAATTAAATTGAAAAGTAAATCAATGTTATTATACAAAAATTATAATGGGTTTATTATACTCTTATTGATTCTCTTATTAAGAGAAAACTGCTTACAATAACAGAAAAATTAGAAAACAAAAATTTTAATAACTAAAATTTTGACTGACCAAAGACAGCACTTCCAAAATAATTCTAAATTTGAGAAAAAAAATTCTAAATCTCAGAATTCAATTGAATTCAATTTTCAAAAGCAACTTTAACATTAAAATAATAATTCATGAGAAAATTTTAAAATTGCAATATTTTCAAAATCCCACTAAAAACTCGAATTCAAATTGGAATTTATTCCTAAATCATAATATCCGAAATCACAAATATTCTAATTTAATTTCAAAATTAAAAAATCTATTCAAAATTCTAATTTAATTAACTACTTTATTTTATAACTTGTCCTATAATAAAACAAAATCAAATATGTATTTATTATTATCTACAGTATAATCTCTATATATTGAACACGCTATATAACAAAAATTTTCTATTTAACGAAACATTTGTTTCACTAATAATTTTTATTTTTAACTTTTACAAATTTTACATTATATATAAAATTGTTTTCAATTTTAAAACAGCTGTCTATCTTTATATTATGAACAAAATTTGTGAGATTTTGAGCGTTCATTCTATAGGGATATCATTGTATCATCAACAATATATATCAACAATATATAAAGACAGGAATTAATATTTACCGAAAATTTTATGCATATTTCATATACTCATACATATACAAACATAATATAAAATAAATATAACAAAATACAATAAACAAGTGAATCATACAAAAGTTAAGTTATTATACGTACAAATGCACACACATAATATATTGAAAATAAATATAAAATATAAAAGTAGAAGAAAAGTTTAATTATAAGAAATATTTAAATCAAGGTAGTATTCTAACTATTATTCTAATTAATCTAAGTAATTTTTCTGTATTTTTTTTTTTGTTATACATAGCATTTAATTGATTTTTTTTTAATAACTTTATTATTATACTTGAATTTAAAAATAAATTCACTATTGTTTTATTTTAAAAATAATTTTTTTTTTTTTGTTAAAAATTATATTAGTTATTATATGTATATAATATATTGAATATAATTAGTATAACACTTATATAATTTCTATATTATGCATTTAAAAAATCTATTAAGACAAAAAAAAATTGAATTATAATTAAAACGTACTTAAGTTGAAGGTATTTCCTTTTATTCATATATGTAAATTTAAATTTATATTTTTTAAAATATATTTATCTGTTATATATATTTGTATGCAATTATTATATGTGGAGGTAACAATCTTATAATGTTTAAAATGACCGTAATCCTTATTCTCTTTCTACTCGACTCTTATTAAATCTTGTTAATTTATTTAGTTTTCCTTTATTTTTAAATTAATAAATTAATAATTTTAATAATTTCGATTTTTATTATTAAGTAAATACTTTTGATTTTAATGTATTTGTATTTAAATAAATTTTTGTTAATATTCGGAATTTTTTTATAATTTTAATTATTTCAATAAAATTTATATTTTAAATACTAAAAAAAAATATATTTATTTTTAATTTTATAATTTTTTAATAATTAATTTTTGTTAATTTTTTTTTTATTAGTTTAGGTATTAACGCAACGAGTATTCAATTATGACTGACTGACTGACTTAAATTACATGCAGTACTATATACTTTAATATTTTTTTTTCTGACTGTCGTCGTCTGTCTCTCTTTTATTATTGTGAATGAATTTCTAAAACGGGAAGAAAGCTTTTCAAATTAAAAAAATAAAACAATAAAAACAAAAACTAAATTATTATGTATATCTATGTATATATATACACAATTATACAAACATATATATATAAATAGTAAGTAGTAAAGGTACATACAGGTTAAATTTACTTTGTCACATAATAATAATAATCTTGACAAATATACCCAAAAAATGTTACATATATAAATTTAGTATATACATAAATTTTGTTTATTTATTGTTATCTCATTCTGATATATGTACATAGGCATATACATACATACATATATATATTTATGTATATATATATATATACTCGTATATATCAGAAAATTGTCACTTTATTTAAACATAATCTTTATTTTTTTTATAATCAATACAAAACATTATTGTGTTTTTTTCTTAATAACATTTTATGTATGATAATGAATGTATATATATATATGCACATGTACATTCATATAGTATGGATATACATAAATATGTTAATAATGTATGTATGTACATAAATATCAAATGATTATACACAATACAAGCATTATTGTTATTTTTTTTCTTTAAGTTCGACGATATTCAAAGCATTTTTTTTTTAATATAAATTACACAGAGAAAAAAAATAACATAATAAATATAAAAAGAAAAGCATAACATTAACAGAAATAAATAAAAAAAAAACAACGCGAAAACGCGAATAAAAGAAATTCAACATTTTTTTTTATTTTAATTCAGGGTATCAATATAAAACATTAATGTTATATATATTCATACAATATATAGATATAGTATATATAGGCTTATACATACTTTATGATATAAATCAAATCGCATGTATTTGACATATTATTTAAATATAAATACATATATTTTAATATACTCAATATATACATAAATATTTATGAATATATATCCAAAAATATATATACTATAGTAATACAATATGTAAACTGTTATACTACATACTTCGATTTAAATTCTAGATTCTATATTTGGCGCGTAAAACCACCTTGAATTTTTGAAATTCAGTTTTTTACTTGTTTTTTTTTTTTTTTTTGAGGACTGCATTAATGAATAAGTGTTTACCAATAAATTATTATATTGCCATAATATACATAAACATTTTTACATGTATGTATTTGTATCAGTATATATATTGTATGGTATGGTAAGTTTTCAATATATTTTTTTTGTTTTTAAGAATTTTTTACATCACAAAAGCTTTTTTTTTTAAAGATTTTTGTTTTAATTTTTTTTTCTACATTTGAACATGTTTTACCTTATAATGGTAAGTATATACCTTTATATACATAAATATTATTATATAAAATTATATTCCAATAATACAATGTATTGAATTTATTAAAAATATGTGTGCATATATATCGATTGGTATATTTTTCCTTCAATATATCTACATAAATTCCTATACATACATACATCCATCGTAAAATATCCTTTATAAATAAATATTTTTATACTGTGAAATTTATTATTATAACATAAAATGGTATATATACGTTATAAACATGGTATAGTAAATTATATTGAAAAGAATTATTTAAAAATAAAATTGAACTAATATAATAAAGTTATTAAACCTGTAGGTGACACAAGCAAATAAAAATTATGAGTCATTTGACAGATGTTTTGCCGAAATTTTAATAAGAAGATTTAAATTTCAAAATTAAAGGGAGAAAAAAATAATAATAATTCCGAACACACTCTCTCAGATAAATGACAGCAAAAGAAGATCAACAATAGACGTTAATAAATTTTTGACGTTTACTCTCTTTTAAAAAATAAAAATAAATTAACAAAAAATAAATTATAAAAATTTTAAAAAAAGAAAACGACTAGTTCTCTTTATTAAGTCTTACCGTTATTTATTTAATTTAATTAAAACTGTTATATACACCAAAATTAACATTTTTGTTTTTTACAACACGAAAATTTTCCATTATTAAAAACTCATGTTATATTAAAAATTTCACCTTCGTCATAAATAAAGAGAGTAACAGTGCATATTATAATTTAACTGTTTGTATAAAACAAAAATAGCAATTCCTCGTGTGATCACTGCATAAAGCCATTAAATTATCTTTTATTAATATGTATGTGTATGTGTGTGTGAATAGAGAATAAAAATCAATAATCATTGTAATTAAAAATAGCTAGTACAGTTTACTTATAAAAATATTAATAATAGTAAATAAGGGTTATAAAATAAATTTTATAACAATAGAAAAAATGTATGAGCAAAAATATTAAATAAATTTTGAATATATGCAAATAAAAAAAATCCTATAAAAAAACTCAACTAATTTTATAGTTATACAAATATTTATAAATACATAATATTTGTTTTTATGAGTACCTATACTAAATATGCATATGCACATGTGTATATAAAAAATTATTTGCATACCACGTGTATATGAAAGCCTATTAAAGTGGTTATAATCCTGCATAATGTAGATCAAGGACTAATTTTATATTTTTATGTTTTTGAGTTACAAATGATAAAGTTCCACATATATTAAGGGAGTTCAGTATTCTATAAGAATATACAGTTAATTTCAATATTATGAATAAAAATTCTATTATGCATAAATATACGCTTATTATAATGCAAAAATGTATGTGAATATTAAATATCGTAATTATTTGTATATAAATGCAAATTTAATAACAAAAAAACAAATTCTCATTAATTTCAATTCATTTTTACATATTATATAAATTGAATTGACATTCAATTTAATTACAAAATTTCCAATTAATTATTGTGGTTCAATAATATTCTATAATAGTTTATTTGATTAATGAAATGTCATTATCACAACATATACATAATTATAAAAATAATTAAAATAATAATAAATTTATATTGATAAAGGGATATTATACATTTCCATATAGAAACTTTATCCCCAAAAATTCTTGTGTATGACATGCTAAAAATTGTACAATATGCGTTCAATGTGACCCGTTTGTTTCTTTTTGTTTTTGAATGTCATAACTATTATAAAACGAACAAATCCACTGCCCGACTGTGTATTACTTGTTCAAATGCATACGAATGTGTTTATGTATTGGTTCAATTATAGGACATGGGTTAAATAAATTTTCGGCGAAAAACAATATTTGACTTTATCGTGGTATAACACTTTCACAGCATAGAGTATAGCATTCAAGAAACTCTCTTCTTCTAAGTGGTGGCTCATAACTCATAAAAGCAAAAATTTTAAAATTTAATTTAAAAGAATGTGAGACATTCATAGTAACTCTAAAGCTCTCTTAGAAGAATTTTATAACACATGCTTATCACATTGATTTCCTTATATACTCGTTCAAAGTACTTATAGTATATAAAAGTGGCCTTCATAGCCACGCAAAAGACAAAAACATAATTGAGTTATACTATTATATAAAAATTAACTTTTCACAAGCAAATGGTATTCCCAACTCAAAAAATAAATTTATTATAATTAAAAAAAAAAATCCCCAATTTTTGTATATAACATCAAATTATAGTATTACTGCATTGATATTTTAATTAAAATGCAAATATTGAAAAAAAATTTTACCCATATTTTCCATTGACCTATATTTATTGAAAATACATAAAAAAATTTTTTTTTAAAAAATAATGAAAATTAGGGTAAATAATATTGCGTATATACAGTGAAAAACTGCAAGAAAAAAAATTTTTATATGTGTGTATAACAAGCACACATTAATGAACATTATGTATATGTATACATATCGGATATGAAAATACGCTAGCATAGCATTGTATAACAGATTTTAATATAAAACAAGAATTATTTCATTCAGTACAGAATACAGAATTCATTGCACTTATATATTTACTTTATGGAAAGAGCAACAATTCATTAAATTTACCCTATTTATTTATAGTATTGAATAATTTCATCCAAAAAATATTTAATGAATTTATGAAAAGGGGAAAATTGTCATTTGTAAAGAGTATGTGCTTTCATAAAATTCCATTAGTGGTTTTTAATCCAATTTTAATTTTTTTTTTCCCCATTTTTATTTTCATAAATTTTGGGAAATACTCTTAGATTGCTTATATTTGCACAATATTCAGTTAAAGGATTTTTCATTTTAGCAAATTTAGGTCATAGTAAAATTAAAAATAAACACATATACGCAAAGTTTTAATTTAATTATAATAATAATAACACTGCAATGTATCGCTTGTTATTCAATATGTCGCCTAAAAATAGGCAATTTTAACAAATGTAATAAATAAAATCCTTTTTTTCTTTAAATTAATCAATTAATTATTAAGAAAGCACTATAAATTACTTAGACTTTTAATTTATATATAGAAAATTTGATTTTATGTTATGACATCATACAATGCAATAAATTGCGTGATATTTTCTTAAATTTATCAACATCTTTTGGTATAATTTCAATAATCATTACAAACTCAATCGTTTTAATCTGATATGCATGTAAATTATATGAAATAGAAGTAAAAATATTTCTTATTACGGCCGAACACGAATAAAAAATTAAATTTATTTAGAATTTTAGTTAAGAATCGTCCTTGATTTTATTATACCCGCAAATTTCTAACATACAATAAATTATGTCAGAAAAAATTGTTAAAAAAAAAGTATAATATGTAGGTATAAATAATAAATTGTTAAGCAGCAAACACTTCCGATGGTAAAGGAGGAATATCGCATTTTATAAGAGTGCGTTACAGAAGAAAATGACAGAAAAGGAGTTAAAACGTAGTATAGAAATTGCGTAGTATACATTCATACAGCTTCATACGCATTTCATTGTAATTATAGAAATTTTAAAGAATTTTTAAAGGATAATTTATATTATCATATAATTGGTATACGTGATATTTTTTCATTATTCTAATAATAATCAATATAAAAATTATTTTAATTTTACAACTCAGAGAAAATTCTAAAAATTCCGCAAGTTTATGTACAAATAATATAAATTAAATAATTATTATTAATTTTCTGAATAAATATTAATTAATTAAAATGAATGCGTTTAATGTGTATTTTATTACAAATTAATTTGTAAAAAAAATGTACGTACATATATACACGAAATCATAATTCAAATGCAAATCACAAGAATATAAATAAAACAAAATATTTACTTAGTCTGATCTTAATCGTGATTGAAATAATAATGAAATTTTGCAATGACATCAGGACAATTTAAAAGATAAGCAAGCTACAATTTACTTTTTATACTATAACGCTAGCATGCACTCAAAAGTCACATATATGTATATGTAATTAGAAAATAGAACATATTGCGAGTCTTGAAGAGAATCTATATCATATATATGTAATGTGTACCAGGTCAATGTAATCAATTAAAATATCATCACGAGAACTTGCACGATTGCTAATATTTAATTTCAATTTCAAATTTTCAATATTTTCATTTATAATCTCGGAATTGTATATATGATACAAAATTGCTGATACAAATTTTGTATAACATACAGTTTAACACTATAACAAATTAAAATTTTCAATTGAATCAAAAAAAGTACTAAAATCGATTTAGGCAGTTCTTGTTTTTAACCACAGATATTACAGTCAGACACATACTCATAAGTCACAAACAATGAGTCTGTGTCTTTTCTTAGTTAAGGAGTTATTTTTAAGAAAACAAAAATATTTGTAAACTGAAAACTAAATATTAAATTTTAAGTAAACGTAAGTAATTATGTAATAGTTAATTACGTTATACTCTCATTTTTTAAAGATTACACAAATTAATCATTGTAATCAAAAAATGCTTACAAGTCATTACAGATTAACATTTAGATTATTCATTAATTTAAAAGAAATTCATTTGATTCATCATGAATTCGTCATATTAAACACATAATAGACAAATACATAACATGTATTCCAAACCGTGCCTCGTTCTACATAATATTATTTTTTATAATTAGTATTCAGTTTATGTACATAATATTCATTCTAACAAATCTTAAACTCATATACAAGCGAGGCTATTCGGTTTCTCATTGAAATTGAAAAAAAAATTTAAATTAAATAAAATATTCTTAAATAAAATAAATATTTTTTTAAAAAAACTAAATCTAATTATCTCAGTTTTTCAATGTGTATTTGATTTAAAATCATGATGATTACATTAAATTATTGTTATTGCTTTTGCCATTGATTACATATATGTGATTGGTTAGGTAGATATCCATGGTAAGTTATAATTCTGCTTAAAATATCAAAAAATCCGGTTCTTGGGTCTGATATATAACAAAAGTATACTTAATACAATGCCTAGTAAAATATGACCTGCATAACAATGACGAAACCACAGTGCACACCCTTTTCAACTACCCGGTACTTGGTGTCTGGTATGGTAATTATTTTGGCCAGGTTTCCTATTAGTCGCGAATGGCTGCTATGATCCGAGGGAGATATCCTCTTACCTCATTCAGTTCCCTTAAAAATCTACATAGCTACAAGATAAACTCATAGGTTATAAATAGGAAACTCATAGGAAGATGAGCTAGTAAACTCTTATATAATAATAATAATAAAGAAAAATTTCATATAAGTTCAATAAATAGTTTTTATAAGAAACGTCGTAAAGATACAATTATAGTACCAAAAATTTGAATGAATTTTGTTCTATTGAAATTTGTTAGCAATTTTAAAAAATCACATTGATTCTACAGTGAATCCTTTAAAAATTTATATATGTATATGTAGGAGTTTTTAGACAATATAATAGTTACTTGATATCGTTATATAACGCACGTGCTTATCCACACTTATGGTATAGGGGAAAGCACACTATTAATACTTGTTTTGAATTTAAGAAGTTAATTGATAGAAATTATAATGTCGAAATTTATTTCATTATTGTTTATCTGAATCATACTTAAATATGTAGAATGTGCAATAACACAAATAATAAATACACCATTTAAATTCTATTGTACTACATATTATAAAACATTGTTTACGATTAAAAATTTTATTCGATATTATTTTTTAAATATCATTATTACTAGTAAATGCAGTCAATTATATTTCACATCTACATGTTGTAAACAAAATAATAATATAAAAAATAATTAATAATGATGATATTTATTAATTTATATCACGCATAACTTCTGCTTACATTAGATATACATATACTACATATACTTTTAATTATAATATTAAAATGTTATATATAAAAAGACGCAGAGAGTAAAACATAATTTTAAAAGCTTGTAAACAAAAACTAAAGTTTACATATACGATTTTGACACTTTTTTATTTATTTAGTTTTTTCTTTTTATTTTTTCATACTATTTTTTAAATATAACCTTTCTAAACAAGTTTTTTATTTTTCACCTTTATTTTCATACTTCTGTAGTTATTTCCATAATATATATCCACATAACATGTCGTAGTATACATATAAGGTGTCGCACATTTGTGAGAACAATAATTTATTTAAGTCAATAATTAGAGTGATATTAGACTGGCTTTGGTATAACATTTTTCTTCAATAAAATAAAATGCGGAAAGAAATGTTGTTCATACTCGTTTTCTTGCAAAATGAAGTATCGGGGTTTTAATACACAATTCAGCTTATAACGGTAAATTGCTGAATTCAATCTTATAAGTATGAATTGCAGTACAACGGTATTAATACACAATTCAGCTTATAAAAGTTATTTGCTGAATTTAAGCTTATAAGTGTTAGTCGAGAAATACGGTGTTAATATAAAATTTGTTATGTAAGTTTATAAGTTTGATTTTCTGAATTGTGTATTAATAAATGTTTTACTGAATTTAAGTTTATAAGTGGAAAATACAATGCGGTACGAGTATTAATACACAATTCAGCTTATAAGTTTGATTTGCTGAATTGTGTATTAATAAGTGTTTTGCTGAATTTAAGTGAAAAAGTTAATGAAAAGCTGAATTTAAGTGAATTTACAAGTGAAAAATTCACTAATACGTTATTAATACGCAATTCAGCTTATAAGTTTGATTTGCTGAATTGTGTGAAAAGCTATATTACTAAGTTTTGAAAGTCAAGGACTCTTTTAGAACATTAGTAACAACGTTTGATACATTTTAATATTATTTAGGGTTGATTTTCAGTTAACTATAAATATTTTGAATACTGGAATGTAATGTATACATATATATAAATACATTTTTGAGTTATGTCGTTGTTTTTCTCATTGTGCGATATATGTGACTACATAATTTTGTTTTGTTTTTATATAAGTAGGTGGAAATTATCATGTCAGAAATTTCCTATTGTATAAACTTTTCTTTTTAACTTGCTTATTTTTTCTGTTATTGCTATTGTTATGACGCTTTAAAAATGTGTTTTTTCTTCTTAATAATCATTAGAGTGTCAAGAAAAAGCAAAAACGTGGAATTGAAGTCGAAAAATCGTTTTTAAAAGAATATTTTTTTTTTGTTGTTTTATTAAAAAGCAAATATTTACCGGAAAAATACCATTCATTATTTTTCTTAAAAGAATTCAATATTTTTTAATTTTTTTTTTTTCCAATAAAATTTTTCAATTTATTTTTGCCAATGTCTTGATAAGACAATAAGCAAATAATGCTAATTTAGAATTATAGAAGAGAACAAAAATTAGTCAGACACATCAATTTAATTATTATATTATTTGTCACCTATTTTATTTCATTTAGAGTCGGAAAATTTTTTCAAGTTTAACCTTATTATTAAATTCAATGTAGTGTAGACAATGCGGCACACTTATTAAAAATTCAGGTTGGTTACAGAATTTTTTTTTTTTTATCATTATTGTTAACTAATTATCGTAGATTTTTTTTTTTAAAAATAAAAAATGAAATTCTTATTAAGTCATTGGCTATTTATCAATTAAAATCAGGAAGGTACAATGTGTGTACGTGCATATTACATGAATATTTTTACCTTTTAAAACAAATTACTTTTGCTAATATTTATAAATCGAAAAAAAATATTTTAAATTTTCAATACTTTTCGATTATTTTTTCAGGTTCATTGACATGGAATTTTACAAAAAGAAAAAAAACTAAAATAAATAAAATAGAAAAAAAACGACAGGTCTTTTAAAAATGCGAATGAACATTAGAAATATATTGGAATACCTTATTGACCTTTAATCGAGTTCATAAAATAAAATGTTAAAAAAAAAGAGAGAAGAGGTCGGCTAAGCACATGACCGACCGCACGATGTATTTTTTATTTTTTTTTAATAACATTTATGAATTTTAATAAGATTATATACGTATATTGATTCTACGAAAGGGTCGTACAATATTTTATGAAAATTTCCGGTATCATTTCAAAAATTAAAAAAAATTAGTAATTTTCTAATTAGAACATTTCTAAAAATTTTAATTCGACTTTTACAGAAGAAGTTTACATTCAGAAATTTGAAATTTTTCTTCTCTTTAAAAAATGAATTATATGAATGTTTGGATATAGTGACTCACACATTCAATTTTTAAGAGAAAAAGAAGAGTAAAAATGATTCTTTTATTAAAGTTCAGCTTGATTCAGCGATTTATTCTGAATTTTTTTTCCCAATTATTAGACCAGAAAAATATTAATTTGATTTTTCGAAAACGGCCCGATGATTGCACATAATTAGTTCAAGACATTTTTCGAAAAAACCCTGGTTTAGAGAACTACACATACTAAAACAGTTGATCAAATTTGTTACATTCGTTTAGTAAAATCAGATATAAATTTTATTCAAAATCAGCATTATCGAAATTAAGATACAGTAATGGACTCATAACTCAATAACAAATAGTATATATTTACGATTCTCACTATCATAAAGAAATATGTATATATATTATATACAAACTTAGTGAAATTTGGTGCTAATGCAATACCTATTCTTATTTTGAATACAACACTACACATAAGAAACGAACGATATGAATTTTTAAGTATTGATCGCGTAAAATAAGCCTAATAAAATTAGTTGTTGTAATTAACCCTAAAGATAGCATGTATTAAATAAATATGTACGAGTACATAAAGTGTGACAAGGTTCTGACCATTGAATTTACAAAAATTTTCCTTTAATATTTTATATGAACTCTTTTATATAACAAAAATAATTTGTTTACATATATAGTTTTAAAATATTCAAAATTTATATTATAAATTTTTAAATATTTTAATTCATTAGAATTGCTAAGCTTTAAGAATAAAGATATCTTTTAAAAATAAAAAAAAAATAAAATTCAATCGGATTTAATTCGGCTATTGGTGACGTAAAGGATATATCACAAAGTTATATTGTAATAATCAACATTCTAAAATTGTAAAAGTTCATAAGAAAAAATTAGATGAAATTATTTATTGTACTGAATTTAAATATATATTTTTTTTTAATTTTAAAATATTAGAATTTTATTATAATTAATTAATAACTGGTATTGAAAAAAAGAACGGAAACATTTATGTTTATAGCATTAAGATAATTTTTATTTATCTATGAGTAAGAATATGTATATAATATAATATATAAATCATAATACATATAAGAAATATTCTTGAAAATCAATGAATTCGACGTAGTAAAATAATGGCAATTTTTTTTTTTAATTAAAAAATTAAATGTTAATAAAAAAAAAAAAAAAAATTTTTTTTTTTATTATTTATGTTGTTTGAGAATTTTTTAATTTACATATACTTATTTACTAAAGTTGTTTCCTAGAAATTGTATTAATTTCAATTTATTAATTATGATTTTTAAGAAATATTTTTATTCTATTTAATATTATTATTCAAAAAAAGTGCTACAGTAAGAATTTGCCTATTTCTATATAAGCTTTTTTTTTTGTATAGTTTCCGGCTGTCGGTATTCAATTTCTAAAATAGCATTTATATTAAATTATCAAAGATAAATTTATGACAAATGAGTCAACTACTCTCGTATATAAAATCATGTATATTATAAATAAAAATTGTAGAATACTTTGCCTATAAGTTCAAAATTTCATAATATGACTTTATTTTAAGCACAATTCAGTAATCAAAACTCATAAACTGAATTTGTAATATAAATATCGTGTTGCGACAATTTTGAATTCCCTAAACTAGAATCGGATCCTGTGTTATAAATGCAATATTTAATGAAATAGTTCTATTGACTTGTAATCAGTCATTTGAAAGTAAATTTAACAAAAACGAATGCAAGAAAGGTTTCCAAAAAAATTTATACTACATTTCACACGATATTCTCAAAAAAATTTTTAAAATATATACTGTTATAAAATTTATTTATTTAATTTCAGACAATTTGTATAAAATTATGCATGAGAAATTAAAATCTACAAACTAATCTTAAAAACTAATTTTTCTAAAACTCACATTGGTTTACAAAACATATTCTTCTTTTTTTTTAAAACCATATTTCTTTATAAATTACCGCTAAGGTTTTTAAAATAATAAAATATTTTGTCACTCAAATTTAATTATTATTTCTAATTTTATTGCAAATTGAATGTCTATTTATACAAATTTCTTATTTATTCAACAAAATTTATCAATAACAAATTCTTATGCAATTGTTTATGATAAAAGAAAAAAATGTTATTATTTTTTAATAAAATTATTTATTTAATATCTAAATTTTTTCAACTCATTTACTTATATATTGACCTTATTTGTATATTGTTAAAAATCGAATTCCTTTTTAATTGTGTTATCAAATTCAAATTAAGAAAAAAATATTTATTATAATATTTTGATTATATAAAATTAAAACTAATTTAATTGTTATATTACATATATACATACATTATATATATATATATATATATATATATATATATATATATATATATATATATATATATATATATATATATACCTAACAATAAAAAAAAATCAAATATTCTTAAATAGAAAGCACATTAAGAAAATTAAAACTGCTGTACAAATAGAAAAATTAGATTACATATTATTATAGAAATAAATAATTTATAAATTTGTAAATTAAAATTGTTTATTATAGATATATAGATATATGCATATATATCTATATATATATATATATATATATATATATATATATATATATATGCAATTCATGTTTTCAATTATTTGAGAAAAATATTTTTCAAGTGATCTTAAAAAAAATTTTACTATTTAATTTATTACGAATTATTAATTATATTCAAGTATTTGAGTTTTGATTATTTTGAAAAGCAACTCAAATAACAAAAAATATAATCTAATTTAAAATTTTAAATAAGAATTTTACTTATAAAAAATATTTTAAATGTAATTATCTATTATGCAATTATAAGATTTTATTTAAAATTATTATATTGTATAATTTATTGTAATAAATTGAAAGATAACAGATAATAGATATAAAGTATATAGTAATAATAAAATAATTTTAATTGAAAAATTCGAACAAATCAAATAAAATTTTTAAAATTTGTTTCATAACAGAGAATCGACGACATTCAAGTATTTCAATATTTCTAATTAAATTACAATTTCTGATTGTTGATATACTAATTTTAATTGAGTTGCTCGAATAAAAATAATTTTAAATATTATACGAAGATATATGTATATAGATTCTGTAAACGTCACCAATAATCGAACTAACACTCATTGAACTTTATTCTCAAGTTATCGAAATTAAACTATACAAATGTCGTTACGATTTGAATTTGATATTTTAAATGGTGATCGCAGTGAAACTTTTCAGGGATTAGTAAGAGAAACATGTGTTTAAATCATATTGTAGTTGTCGTTCTGAAGCGGCGTAGGTTAAGTAAAGTTTTTTTGTCACGTAAAGTATTTAGTTGTCATATGTTCGATACACCACAAATAAAATTATAAGAAATAATAAATTTTATAATAAAATACAAAAAGTAATTCATCAAATTTGTTATTTTTATCATAAAAATTACAACAAGAAAACAATTTGAAAATATGGTAAATTTTTAAAAAATTTGAAGTTATTGGAATATACAATGAATTCGTAAATCAAAATGCAAATGAAGACATTTTTTACTTAAAAATATAAATATATACATTGAAAACAGTAGATTTTTTGGTAACAGTAAAGAACACCGACGTGCGCGGCGGTATCTGGCATCGAATGGGCGGAATTTTGTGAGCATTCGGAAATTGCTGTCCAATTCTCTTGGGAATATCTCCATCTTTATACTTAGAAGAGGGGTATTATAGAGACGGGAGCGTGAGGAAACTTTAATAACTCGCAAATGGCTACAGTATCTTTTTGACCTACGTTTTAGGTAATTTTTTTTAAATTTTACAATATAATAATAATTAAAGCGTTACTCTCATACTATGACCTCATTTTATTAGATTGTTGTTGATTTGTTGGGACTTATAATATTTTTGTTTTTTGTATATTTTATCTTTTATTTTGAAAATAATATTTATTCTTTTAATTTCTCTTATCATTTAAGCAAAGACAAAATTTCAACCACCATTTGTATTAAATTTAAATTTAATTCTAAAATATTAAAGTAAATGACTTAATACAAATATTATGGCAACAATTTATAATGAAAAAACAAAAATATATTAAAGTATTGCTAATTTTAAAAACTAAAATCCAAAACCTAATTGATAAATATTAATAAATTGAATGGATGTGGAATGTTTTTTGTATATTTTTGTAATTAACACGTACATATATTAAATTTAAAAATTTATATACATACATTTGTATAAGAGAGGGAGAACCTCTAATCACGTTCTATATTTTAACTATTTATACACAAAACTTTGTTATTCAGGTATAATTACGGTATATTTGAACGAAATTTTATTACTTTTCTCGATATTTCGTCTTTATTTATAATTGTTTTTGTTTTTGATTCTGTTTTCACAGAATTTATTTTATTAGCACGTCTCGAAATGATTTTTATGTATGCAAAGAAATACAAAGTAAGTAATTTCATTCTAAATTGATTTAATATAACAATAATATTGCAATTATATAAGTAAATATAATAAAATGTAGCGCAAAAAAAAAAAATTATTCATAAATTTTATTTAATAAATTTTTTTGAAAAAGTTTTCTGTATTTATTGTAATAATTATTTTATTTATTTATTTTTATAGCAAAATTTCTAATAAATTTTTTTTAAATTAACTGTTATATTAAATGAATAAATTTTAAATTTATTTAAAAGAAATATCGGTAAAGTATTAAGCGTTTATTAAGAAGAATTTATAATTCTTTTTTTAATGAATTCTTAAAAAAGTCAGAAAATTCAAAAGATATAATATTAGATTGTATAACAATTAAAATAAGCCTATTTTCTAAAAATAGAAAATATATTACGCATAAAAATTCTAATTAATATAATTTATTAAAAACACCTTTCATATTATTAATTTTCTACAGAAATAATTAAAAACTATCACCATATTATATAAATAATACAATTTAATATTTTACAATAAATTCATTTAAATAAATTATTTTCAAGGTGCAAAATACAATTATTAATTCTATATTATATAATTTTAATTGAATACTTTTTAAAAATTCTTTAAATAGAATCATTGCAGTGTTTAATTCATTCAGATTGAAAAGATTCTTTAGAAATTTCTATTTAAAAAAAAAAAATATAATTAAAAGCTAGAGAAAGTATTTTACCCTCAATTATTATCATTCCCCCCCAATTATAAAATTATGAACTTGACATCAATTATAAATATATATGTGTATATATAGAGAGAGAAATTCTGATTTAATAATGGTATTCCATTATTCCAATATTCTAATTAAAAATTCAAAAATAGAAAATTTTAATTAATATTAAATTCTTATTAATTAAATAATTATTAAGATAAAAATATTTCATAAGTATTTATTCTATTTTAAAAAGAGTTCAAATGTTAATAATAGAAAGTTTTAATTATTTATTTAATCATGCATTATTATGAATTCAAAATAGAAAAATATATTTTTATTAAAATTAAAATTAAATTCTTTAAATTGTTTTAGAATATGACATAATAATATTTTTACATTTAAAAATACTTTTCTCTTATTTATGAAATTAAGATCTCCTACGTATACCCTATATTTTATGGGTATATATAGAAAAAACATAAAATGGGAATTGGTAGAACTGACCCTGTCAAATCTGTGATAATCGCGAAATTTCAAAACTATGTTATTTACGTCTCTATAGACAGTTATGACTAAATCGACTCAGAATTCGACGCTGGTTAAAAAAATATACTTGCGTCTTGTAAAAGGAGTGGCAACACGTTCGTACGGGTATTCTAATTATTAATTAATCAGTTGCGTAAGTTAATTAAAAATTTCATTACAAATTTCAATACAAATCTCTAACAGGCTATACTCTTATGACATATGGCGAATTTTTAATAATTGTAATTAAAATCTATACAAAATAATGAGGAAATATTGTAATATTTTTTTGGTTTGATCAACTTTAAAATTTTGATGAAAAACATTAATATATATGGCGATCTCAAGTATAACATTTAATATTAAATATAATAAAAATATTAATTAATAATTTTTATATTATATGATCAAAGACTATAGCCGAAACAAAAATAAAAAATGAAAAATTTTTTAAAATTTTATTGTCATTTTAATGAAAAACACTACATACACAATTTAGTAATTAAACAAAACATTGTTTAATTTTTAATTTGGCAAAGAAACAAAAATAGAGACTAGATTTAATTAAGTGTATATATACATGTACTTATAGTAGATCTTAAAATATTAAATAAAATTTTAGAATATTAAAAATTTTAATTATTTTAATAGTTTTAGCAATTATATTTTGTCATTAATTCTATAGTTTAAGCTTAATTAGTTAAATCTATAGTATTCATACTAATATATAGTAAAATAAGCCTATATATCGTTAAATATATAGTATATATTAAATAAAATATATGTTTTGTAGTAAACAAATAAAAATATACGTAGGAAAAATGAACGCCTTCATGTATTATGTAAGTCTATTTTGTAATTTTTACTAAATACACCTTAATTTGAAGGCGATTTGATATATTAAAATGTTGAAATTATTTTCTTTATAATTATTAAATAATCATATATATTTATACAAATGAAAAAAGTACAGAAACTATATAAAATTATAGTCAAGACTAAGCTGATGAGAGCAATGAACGAAAATCTTTTTTTTTTTATTATTAATTACTTTCACCACACTACAAATTTATTGGAACATAGAACGTTTTATATATAAACTGCAGTAAATACACGTTCATTGTTCTTCATTTTGCAAATATTTCTACTCTTTAAATAGATTCCCATTTCCTGACAAATATTCAATAATTTGCAATATCTTTATACATAATTACAATTACAATAATAATAAATTACAAAATTTTCCATTAAATCGCAATTTCAGCATAAATTTTGTTAATTTTTGTATAGCTATTTGAATAAGCTTTAGTCAAAAAATAAAATTCTGCGTATATTTCAAACATATTTATTTTGTAAATTTTTTTTTTTGTATATACATACTTATTATAATATAAATAAATTTTATTTTAATATACATTAAATTGAATGTGTGCCTACGCACGCAATAAATTAACATTAGCATTTTTCAGAAATTGCGATCCAATTCTATAACAAAAAAAAAAGGAAAAATTATATAAATGTACATATAGTATATATGTACATATATGTTTATATACCATATATACCATTTATTACAATAAGAGTCGTACACTTTACTAAATCGATTACGTCTCAAATAACAAAGAAATTTTAATCGGTTTTACTTTGTATTGTTAATTTTTTCTATACATGGATATTAGTGGGATCTCTTTCTTCAGAATCTTGAGACTAGAAATAAAAGTTTTTGTGCAAAAGTACATGGTTTTTTTTAGTACATATACAATGGAATTGGCATTTACCCTCCTGTCCGTTAACTAATTTGGGCTAAATGAATAGTTTTCATTTCCCTCAAACAATTGATAACTCTTATTAATTTAATAGCACTTATTCAAACAAAAAGAAAAAAAAATTGTACATGTGGTTGTTTTATTAACACCATTTTCTTAATATTCTCACCCTTAAAGTACGCAATAATATTTCTTTATTGCATACTTTAAGGATGAGGATAGAAAGACTAAAATAAATAAGAAATAATTAATTAATAACAAAACTATTAAATAAATATAAATGGAAAAATTAATTTATATTATTGAAAAAAATTAATATAAATGAAAATTTGCATTTAAATTTATAAAAACAAATAAATTAATAAGAGAATCTTCTAGTAATTTTACTACTTTAATTTATTTTATAATGATTCATTATTAAAATTATTTAAATAATATTATTATAAATATAAATTTAATGATAAAATTTAGAAAATTGTCAAATAAATAGCTTGTTTGCTAAAATACTTAATATAATCAAGTATAAAACTAGTTTCCTAATTATATAAACTCTATATATGTTATTTAATTTATAGATAAAAATAAATGAATTAATTATATAAATTTAAATTTTTTTTTTTCAGTATATAAATTGCTACTATTATCATTATTATTAATTATTAACACGTGTATGATAATTTCAAATTATATTATCAAATTAAGAAAGTAATAATGACGAAAAAAAAAATGTTAATTAAGTTGCATTAACATAAATATGAAGATTATTTTCAGCTAAAAATATTTTAAATATAAGACAATAAGAGGGTCATTAAGCTTATTAACAAAAGAAAAAGTAAGCGAACCAATTAATTAATTTAATAAGAAACACAGAAAATTTTCAAATTTACACGCTAATTTTATTGAAATCGTTAAATTAATCGTTGACATTTACATATTAAGAGATTACTTCGACCGGAATATCATACCATTTAGATCGACTGGAATATCATACCATTTTCATGTTCAATACTGTTTTGAAGGCTACAATACGGTGCCAAATATATCATTTTAAACAAGACAATTATCATTTATTAGTAATAAGAAAAAAATCAAGAGGGTTGAAATCAGATGATACAGATTGCCAACTAACATCAACCAAAATCTAGGCAGACTAAATAATTTCAAATTAATTGAAGCCAACTGCTCATCCGAACTAATATAATTATTTTCTAACTAATACTTGCAAGTATTAACAATTTGGACGTGTTATTCGGGCGTAAGTCTCAATATTATGAATTAGCAAATCAAACTAACAGAAACTATATATATACTGAATAAAAATCACGAAAATGCAAAAAGATAAGAAAAAAATTTTAATATTTCAAATCATATGAAATTTAGCCCTCTCTGGAATCTACCATTTTATTATGGAATAACTTGAAGATTTTTTCAAATATACTTGAAAATTTTAAAATTTATTAGCATTTTTGTATTCAACATTTAAATAATATAGCTAGATATAAAAAAATTTTTTTTTTTTTTGTTTTTTCTTACAAATATGGTAATTTTATTTCATTTATAAAAATCTTCATACCAAGCCATATGATTCATAAATATTTCTTAAATCATTTTAATAATATTTGGGAAAACATATAGAAAACCATCATGTATCATGAATAAAATTGGAATTGGAAATCTGAATAAAGAATCAAAAATTTCCAAATTAAGTAAAATTATTAAATGAGAGGCAATGAAATGAAATTAATGAAATTTTAATAATGAATTTTATTCCATTTTTTTTTTTCGTGTCAAAAATTAATAATATAAGAAAAAAAAACAAATTTTTTTTTTAGTAAAAAACTGATGAAACCACAAACAAAATTATGTTGTATATGTATAATTTCTTCGCATATAAGTAAAATGAAATAGGAGCAAATAATTTTGAATTTATTTGAAGAAAACATTCAATATTGGTGCGGGTAATTTAAATAATCACTTTACAATTTCGTTTCTGAATATAATAAAGCCAATTAATTAGAAATTAATTTGAATTTATTAAAAAATAATGTCAAAGTTTACCTTAATAATATAAAAAAAATTACCAACGTTTTCTATTGAAAATTTTCTCTCTGTGTATACTTTACCATATTTAGGTGCGTATACACAGAGGGAAAATTATACTTAAATTACAATTAAATTATTAAATTATTCACTAATTAAAATATTTTATTAAATCATATAAGGTTTGTTCTCCACTACTTAAGAATGCCTTTTATTAATAAGAAATTTGAATCATAAATCAATTTTTAATATTATTTTAATATTATAAATATTAAATAACTTATTTTATAAAATATAATAATTAATATTTAAAAAAAAATTAAATAAAAAATAAAATAAATTCAATACTAACATAACTCTATATAAATTAATTCGATTTTCAGCAATTTCTTTTGGTAAAATTTTCAATTCAAATTGATATAAATCAATTTCTTCATCAAATGTACTACTTAATGAATTTGTTCTATTATCATTATTATTATTATTATTATAACTATTATTTGTTATATTATAATTATTATTATCATTATTATTTTTATTTTTAATATTTATATTTTCTGTTGGTTTTATTTTTAATAATAATACATTATTATTATCAATTTTATGACTATTATTATTATTATTATTATTATTTGTTAAATTTGTATAATTATTATTATTTTTATTATAATTATCAAATGTATTTTCATAATTATGATTATGATGTTCTTTGGCTCGTTTTTTTAAGTAATTAACAGTATTAATACTGTTTGATATTTTTGTAACATATTTTTGAAACATTTTTTTTTATTTATTTATTATTTATTTATTTATTTATTATTTATTTATTTATTAATTAAAATTAAATTTATTTGCATAAGTAATTATAATAATTTGTTTCAAAAATCAAAATTATTGTGTTATTCAACACAAAGTTTTAAATTCTTTAAATAATCAATTAAAATTGGATTTAATTAAATTTTTGATTTATTTTCACAAATAATTATGAAATATTTATTAATCTTTTTATTATTATGACTTCTTTGGTTTTTATTTATGAACATTTTATATTTTATGTAAATTTTTTCAATTAACTAAATTTATTCAACTAAATTTAGTTTTAATAAATTTTTTTTTTTTTAGTTGTGATTAATTAATTTTGTCCTGCAATATAACTGTATGTGTATAGCTTCTCTTACACTTATTTTATCAATAAATTAACACTTATAATTTTCAGTGATTATTGAATAATTCATAAAAATTATTGTTAAAAAATTCACTGTCATCATACTCATATTGGGTCAAATACTCATTAATAATTTAAGCTTATTCATCTCTCACTAATTTAGTATATGGTGTATATAAATTTAATGATTATATTATAAAATTAATAAAAATATTTAAATTTTTTAATTAATGAAATGATTTTTAAGGCTTTTTTTTGTATATTAAATAATCATTTTTTAATTTAAAACTTAAATTTTTTTTTTATTAAATTGCGTTGTTAAATAAAATAAAAAATGAATTTCTTTAGAGTTTATTCTTCGATTTGTTTTAACCGGAGCCGCAAAATTTAAATATTATTTTTTTTTTTAACATTTTTTATGTATATATTAAAATATATGGACATATTTTACATATACATAATACGTATGTATAATATATTTTTTTTTATAATATATTTTTTTTTAAATTTATTATTTAAAATTAACACGTTGTTATCGGTTCTAGTAAATTAATGAAACTAAACTTAAATCTTGCAAAATTTTTATATTTTATTTTAGTCCAAATTGTTTATACAAATATTTATTAAGTATATATACACATGTAGAATATATATGAATATTTTTATATAAATTAATATGTGTGTATGTAAAATTAAATGTATATACAAATAATAATAATAAAAAAGAGAATAAATAATAATGTTATGCTTTTTATTTCTTATTATTGTTTTCTTTTACTCATTATACGTATATATGATTTTATACTACACACACATAAATTATATATATATATATATACTTTTATATGTTGGTATATTATAAAATAAATTTATTTTATTTTAATATTAATATATGTATTTAAATATATCTAGTTATTTAATATAAAATGTTTTGGATTAAGTACACATAAACTCACAGATTTCGAAGATATTGCACATATTTTAAAGAATTGTATATATATATATATATATATATATATATATATGTACAATTTATATAAAACGCATAATACAAGAAGATATTTGATACACTAAAATCTAAAAAAAATAGAGCAACTACTTAAATATTTCATCAGATTTTTGTTTTTTTGAAGAAGTAGAAGAGTTCAATTAAAATTTCAAGTTCAGTGATAATGAAAGACATAAAGTTCAAACCAAGTTCGGGCTTCATGAGCTTATTAATAAGTTTGAGCTTCATGAGCTTATTATAAGTTTCATGAGCTTATTAATAATAACAAACAATATAACAATCGAATATACTTATTAAAAAAATATTTTTTGAACAATGCTTTTAAAATACATGTCGCGAGGACTTTAGGTTTAGAGAACCGATGCAATAACTGGCGCAAAATTTGTCACATATGGATTATATGTAAAAACAAGTCAATATTTCTAAAACTCTCTTGAAATATTAAATCATATACTAGGTATAAGAAATTTATTTCGAAAATTAAAATAGAGTGCCTTCTAAAATATTTTTGTATTCTGAATTTAATACATAGGCCACGGGCAAAGGGTTTGTTCTCTATTTTACCTATGGATTTGATCTCACTTTCTCATTTCATATGCCAAACTCAATTAACAAATAAATGACAACTGCATACACAAAAATATAAATATTATTCAAATTTTTTTGACACCTAGTGTAAATTTATATAAAGACCATAATATTATTTTATATACTTATGTAAGTATAAACGAAAATAATATGAGTGATAGACTTTTACGATTCAATGTTCAAGTATAGTAAAATTTAAAAATGAAAATCAAAACAATTTTTATGTACATAAGTTTACAACATTTTATGCCTATTTATGTACATATATATATATATATTTCGAATGTATATATACCTACTTATAAGAAGAAGAAAAAGAAATAAAGAAAGAAACAAAAAAAAAAAATGCGCGAAATTTTTGAATTGCAAAAGAAGAAGCAAAAGAAATTAATAAAAAAAATAAAAACCGAAAAAGGCTTTTATTTTACTTGTAGAATGTTAATTTTTTTTTTTCATTTCTTTAAAATTTTTTTTTAAGTTTAATATAAGTGTGTATATTTATATACATGTATACAATATATACGTAAATACTCTTAAACTATTAAAAGCTTTAAAAGTATTAAAGCATTTTTATATTGAGAAATTTAAAGATATAGTTTCCTTCATTTCATAGAAAGATTGTATTTATAGGAAGTCATCTACTTTTGAGACACCTTGTTTTTAAAAAAAAAAAATTAAATTAAAAGGGAAAGTATTCCAAAAACACACTTAGCGCTATCTAGTATTGTAAAGAAACAACAACGTACGATATTGTAATATTAATAAATTTTTGGCAGTACGTGCGGAGCATGGCAACGCTACCTAACCTAATCTAATTTAAAATGAATATTATTATAAATTTTAATATTTAAATTTCAAAAAATTATTAGACTTAAAAAGTATTTCGAATCTACATACATACATAATACAAATAATTCTTAAATTGTAAACCATTTATTCAATAAAAACCTTTAAAAATTTTATATATAATTAACTTTAAACTCATTAAAACCGTGTCTCCTAAGACTCAAACAAAAACCACTCAATAAATATCAAATTCAGCGAACAAAAGAATTAAAATTTTTTGCTTTTGCCGAATAACAAAAATAACTGTAATACCAAATATTTAATTGTAATTTTTATGAAACTTTTTAGTATACCGCAATTGTAATAAGGGTTCCCTCCTTATTACTTTATTATTCAAATAATGGAAAATTTATTTTAAATATTAATAAATAGCTACCTAATTCTTATTGTTTATTTCTAAAATAAAAAAAAATTCCATTCTACAATTCCATTCTACAATTAAAAATATAAATTAAATATTAAAAATTACGATAAAACTTCAAATGTTTCTACTTATTTATTTTATATATGAAAACTAAACACAGAAAACTTTAATGTAAATAAATGTACAAAAAATTTTATAATTAAAAAAAAAAATATGATGAAAAGTTAACAAGGTGCTCAATATTATTTTATGATAGGTTGAAGATTAATCTAATTTTTTTCTTTTTGTTATTATTTAAAAAACCACATTTATATTGATAAATTTTTTATAATTAATTAAGCTTAAAGTTCAGCTTTATTCAAATTTTTCTATAATATCAATAAAAAATTTTAAAAATAAAAAATATTATTATTTGAATTTTTATTTTAACAATTGCTATTTAGATTTCTTGAGGTTTATTTATTGAACTATTGAAATATTCGTACAATAATTATTAATAATAAAAAATAAATTATACAAGTACTAATCAAACATTATGGATGTAAGAACAAATAAAATGAATGACAGAAAAAAAATATTTAATAATATAGAGAGAAATGTAAAGGAAATAACAAGTGCACCAGACGTTTTTATTATAATTAAAAATAAGAAATAAAGAAAAAAAAACAATTAATTTATTTTTTTTTTATTAGATAACAATATCGTATTTTAGTTATTACATATAAAACACGTTTTTAACCACCTTCCCTTTTTAATTAAAAAATTTAAATGAGAAAAAAATATTGCACAAATTACATTGGGCCTATTTACACACTGAATATATGCATTGAGCGAAAATATACACAGTATTAAAATTTGTAGGTAAACGGTAAACTCTCACCAAGAGACAAGTTTTATTTTTATAGATAGGAGAAAGAATATGAGAAACATAAAAGAAGATATGAGAAATTAAAAGAAGGGCTGTTCAGCGTGGAAAGGACTATGTACAATTCGATATAAATTAAATTTCAAATGCTGTCACAATTATGGTACGAGTATTCATAAATAGATGGCGTTACTAAAAAAAACTTCTTACAATATCTTTGATTGATTTTTAGAATTAATCTCAATATAATTATTATTATAACACTGTGTAATCATAAAATTTTAAAATTAATAAAAATGTTTATATCTCACATGTGTAACACTCTAAAATTCAATCTATATGAAATAAAATAAATTTTATTTTTATTTAAAAATCGATTGTTATATGAGAATAAAATTTATTTATAAAATTGAATATTTACGATAGGACTGGCATTTATATAGAAACAAATGTACGTATGATTATTGCTCGCAACTATAACTCATTTACGTAACCTATATATACTAGGTTATTATATATGTTATACGTATAACACCTGAAATGTTATACGTATAATAAAATGCCAAAAATATAAAAAAAAAAATGCGTAAGACAAAAATTTCAAGTTTTATTTCCGAATTATTATTTAATATTATATACTTGTATAACAGTAAATCTAATTGATTTATTTTATTATATTAAATTACTCCAACATTCTTTATAATTTAAATTCATATGTATACGTACATAATACACACATGTACATATAAATTTACTCAAACTTTATGATATTTTATGAAATAAAAATGAAAGAAATAAAAGAAAAAACTTTTACTTCCTATATTATTTTAATTTATTATACAAATATGATAGTTACGAAAGAATTAAATCTTAAAAAAATTTCGATAATAAAAAAGAAATAAGAAAAATAATAAAAAATTAAAAAAAATTGAATTAAAATGATATTAAATTTTTGCATATTAAATGAAAATTTATTTTAAATTGAATAAAATCTCTGGATTAAGCCGGTATTTTAATTTTTTTTTGTTTAGTTTTCATATATAGCTATTATAAATATATTGATTATAACAATTTTATAATATAACATTCTCATATACATACATGTATATGTGTTATATTTGTATTTATATACTTTTATAACTATTATACTAAAAAATATTTTAAAATTTTTAAAATAGGTTTTGTATTTGGAATAAAACGCACATTTTATATTTTTTTTCTTCTCTTTCTTTTTTGTTTGATTAAATAATTTTGAGGTGATAATAATGTAACAAAAAAAAAATTTTTTTTTGCCATTTTTGATTTATATTTTTCGGTTTTAGTATACGAGTATGTGAAATGAAAATAATATTATGCAAATTTAAAAAAATTTAGAATTTTAATATTTTAAAAATAACAAACACCTGATGAATTCAATTTGAAATACACATTAAATTTTAATATATAAGAGAATTGTTTTCAGAAAAATTGTCATTCACATGACACTTATTGAAAATTTCTAACCTCAAAATTATTTAATAAAATATTGAAATTTTGAAAAATAATTTGTAAATAATTTGTAAACAAATATATTGTACATACACTACGTAATCCTACATATTTCTGTTAACTTTAATTTGTCTAACTCAAGTATCTTTCTTGCTCGAACTTTTTTACGTCATTAACATAGTTCGAGATATAGAAGTTCTACTGTACTTCAATTTATTGAATTTGTTATTTGCATATGTTTAGCTTTTAATTTCTATACGTTTAGTAATTAATTAATAATAAAAATTTTGTTATTAACTAGAAAAATCTGTATATAAATACTAAAATATAAACATGAAGATATTCTGAAAAATATTTTTTATAAAAATTGTAAATTTAAAAATTATTTTAATTGTTTTGGGAAAAAAATATTGTAAAATGTTTATTGAGCCAACTTAAGCCATCGTGTATACTATTGCAATATTTACTGTAGCCACATCATAGTTTTGTATTTTTTTTTTTTGGGCAAGTTCCTCTTCTAAGTCTTTTGTTTTAGAAAATGGGTCCATGAGAATACAGGTATGAAAAATTACCGGTTAACTGGTATATAAAAGTATGGTATAAAGTACAATCATAGTACAATTTTTAAGTCATATTGTAAACTTTGTTTTTTCTTAAGAATTAAATTCACTCATAGTATTTATTTTACATAACTCTTATACATTATAAAACTAATCATATATATGAATTTATTTTTGTGTTATACACATATTTGTACATATAATAATAATTTATAAAATGACAGCCATAATACTGTATTCATATTTTTTCTACACCTTTTTGAAATTTATGTGAAGATTATTATAAAATTAAAATTATTTAATTTTATATTTATTCAAATTGATATTGTATATAACTATTGTTATATTTGTATAAATGTTGATAAATGTAAAGTTACACAATCAATTTAATATATATATATGTATACATAATGTGTATATGTACACATATTTTTTTCTCTGTTATTTTTCTACTCTTTTTTTTTTTTGACAGAAACATATCAAAACTAAAAGTCAACATGACCATATGTGATAAATATTTTTTTTTCATATTAATTTTTAAATATTAAACTGTCATGACAGTATTAAAATGTGTAAAATTGATAAATATATATGTACATATGTGTAGGTGATTTTTTTTTGTTGTTGTTTAAATAATTAACAAATTACTAGCTATACAAAGAATTGAATTGTTTTATTTTTGTATATGTACATATGTACTTTAAAAATATTGTTAATAAAATTTCGAATTAAAATTAAAAGGAAAATTTTTAATATATTGATCATTTTATATGTAAATAATTTCAAGAAGGCAACACCAATTATGTATGTATTCCAAAAAAATTAATTAATATCAATTAAATTTTGTCACAATCCTAAAATTTAAAATTAATTCAGGATCACAATTGTATACTATTACATATTTATCAAACAATAAAATATGTTAAACAATTCTATAAAATTAACATTAATAAGATTTTTCAAATTATACTCTACAGACCGAGTATACCTATTATAATTTCGGAGTAATTGAATTTGACAAAGTATAAGTAAATTAAAAAAAAATTAATTTATTGTGATAAATTTTTTGTCACATTGCTATATACAAAATAATGATTAAATTTAATTACGATACTCGTATGTTTTGTATAATATTCTTTTACTTTTTAATAATATAATTGGCATTAAATTGACCGTAATTTAATTAAAAATTAAATTGACATTTCGGGTGAGTAAACTACATTACAACAATAATTTTTAATAAACTTAATTATTAAAATCACCAAGTAAACAAATGCTTTATTTTTTTTTTGGTAATTTTCTTCTTAAAAATTTAAAATAATGATATTAAAATTATCTCTGTTTTTAATAAAATTATTTTACGGAAAGTAATGGGCCTTTTCATAATCGCCTGTAAATCACGATATATAGTAAAAATTGCGCTATATTTATGTTCATAAACAAATGTTGCAAATCAACAAAGCTCATATATACATTGCTAAATTTTAGCAACAATGTGAACTGTTTTGATTTTATAGTTAAAATTATATTGCATATATTCAACAGGTTATGATTTTGCAGTATTGCGTTTCGCAGTTATTGTTTTGCAGTATTGTGTTTATGAAAATCTCTAATAGTATATTTAATTAATTATTTCTAATATTTAATTATAAAATCATTTTTAATTCAAAATTTCTAAAATAATCACATTTTTTCAAAATTTTTGTAAAAATCTCCACAAATTATTTCTGATTTATAATATTGTTTCTTATTAGTCGAACAATATATGATAATCAAACAGAATTTGAATTTTTTACGAATTACTACAATATTTTTATAGAATTTTTCTTTTATTACTCATAAAATAATCATGAAACTATTATCATTTTTATAATATTGTAACAGAATATCGGAGGTAGATATACTTACATACCTACTATGTATATCTTACATGTCATTCCATTCAAAAAAAATTTTTTAATATACAATAGTCATACCGTGTAAAAACATAATACCTACTTATTTATAAAAAAAGAATAGTAAAAAAAAAAAACTTATGTATTTCAAAACTTTACAATGAAAGTCATCAGTCTTATATTTTTTACTTTCTGCTTTTACATAAACGAAACTTATTCAAACTAAACAAAAAAAAACAAAATACGTTCATTTTAATCTCTTTTTTTTCTTTTTTTGTTATTTATTTTCCTTTAGTTTGTAATAACCTTGACTTTGTCCTCTCGCTAAAAAATTCTTCAAACATCATCTTGAAGTAAACTTTTATTTATGTATGTATATAATTGTGGTTTATATATACACATACTTAATAATGTTTAGCGTACAATACAGTTAAAAAAAAATTTTTATATAAGAACGATGAAAAAGTCTACGACCGTTTTTATATTAAAATATTCGTCAAATTCAAAATTACGTTAATAACATCATTATAAAATTAAGTCTTGTAAAATTTTAATATTTTGAGCTTAGTGCTTGAAATGCGGCAAGGAATATTGAATTAGTATAATATCTATGTAAAATAATATTTTATAGCTTTTAATCTGAAAATATTACAAGTTCTCAGCTCAAATTATTAAAATTACATTATTACATTGATAATTTGTATTTCGATAATAATCTCAGATATTTAAATTTCAATCTAAACTAATTAAATTTATATTAAGGATAATAAACTCATAAGTGTTAATGCATAACTGATTAATTATGTAGTAAGTATAGATTATAGCATCCGAACCAATTATATGTTTTTACTGTTAAAAAACTTATGATTGAATTGACTTAAGCACAATAATAATATGAACTCTACAGAAATATTTTAAAATACAAATAAGAAGACAAAAAAATTTCTTTTGTCATACTTAGGAAACTTTAAAAAAAAAAATTGAAATTAATCGCAATTAAATGTATTTCGGAAATTTGCAAACATAAAAACCCAACTAGAAACCAAAAATTTAATAGATTTTAAAAAAATTGTAGCTGATTATCAAGGCTAACTAATACTAGAATTAAAATTTCCTAAAATGTAATTATAATCGTACCATCGTTTTAACTAAAAAATAAAATAAGAAATTAAACAAATGTAATCTTGTAGTTTTCATAAAAATAATATTATTCTAAAATAAAACAATATCAAGGATTTCAAAACTACTTAAAATAAATGTTAATTTTTAATAGTTTTATAATAAATTAGTTTCAAATTTGTCACCAATTTTTATATTCAAACAAATAATTAAATGATATTTTTCACTACAACTCCCTAAGTTATCATTATTCTTGGAATTGTTTATTTTCAACTTTAATACACAAATTAATAATTATATTAAAAATAACTATAAATTACAGATAATTATATATTTTAATAATATAATTCAAAGGAAATTCATTATTAATATAAATATTGCATGATATTAATTAAAAAAAAAAAAAAATATATAAATTAATTAATACATTAATTATATTATTTTCTATTAATTTAATTTTGTACCGCAAAATATATAAAAATCGTAATAGTTTAGGAATAACAAAACAAATAATAAATCTAAAAAAAATATAGTAATTAATTGTTAAACAAATTCTGAAACACTTTTAAATCATTTCAGTAATTTTAATCAAAACAAACTATTTAAATTCATATAAAATTTCTAAATTTATTATCAAATAACATTTAATCAAATAATCCTACTTAATATGTCACAAACTAATTATTATGGAAAAAACTAGATAATCAATATAATTTAGCAAAAAATGAAATAAAATAAAATAAAAACAGAAAAAAGAGTTCTAAAAACTCGAGTAATCTTTAACAATAATAACAAAATAAGAGATAAGCATTTTGTGGAGGCGTTATTATGTATGTACGTACATAATATTATTTAACCACTTCAAATTTTCAGAATTATTATTTTTTTATTTATTATATTCAATACACAATTCTTGAAATTCTCTTAAATTCCAAAAATGGTTAAAAAAAACAAAAAACGAAGACCAGTTGAATCATTCTTATATAAACAACAACAAAAATTTAATAAACAATTATTCAGAAATTTGTTATTAACTTATGACGTTATAATTTTCATATGTATACATTTTAATATTAAAAACACAATATTTAAATAGCACTACCAACATTTCCATTAAAGGAAAAGAAAGCCTATAGCGTCATGAAAAGAAATAGCTCTGACGTTTTTCTTAACATTTTTGTTTCTTTTGTCATTGATTTTATTTTTTTTTTTTTGAAAGCATGTACGAAAAAATGAAGTGGGTGAACTTTAAATTCTGCAAGTTTAACAAGAAAAAGAAAAAATTATCACCATTTAAGAATCATTAAGAATGCAAATGGAAAACAAATGATCAGTTTCAAATAACATGTTACGTACTTAGTCACGAATTAATCATTTCATGTATATAGATTAATTTAAATGACTTAATCAAAAATTATAATATTATTGAATTTATGTACAATTACGCTTCTTCTTACATTATTTTCAACATAATTAAGTTGTCGGTCGAATTAAATTAAAAAAGTAATTTCTATAAAAATTCTGATAAACTAATTATTCTGGCAAAGTATTCAAGATTTTATTGAATAAAACAAAATTTTTATAATTAAACTATTTTTGATTTTTAGATTTAGAAAATGAATAAACCATTATGGTTAACACGTACTAGCAACACAAATAAAAATTATTTGAATAAAATCTATTCTAATGAATTCTTTTTGACGTCAATAATGTTCGCGTATTCGAACATTAAATACAAATTCTTCTAGATTAAAGATAAAAATAATTCCTACCCCCATAATTTTAATATGGTTTTCCAACTTGACAATATCATTTTGGTACTCTTCATTTTTTTGGTCTTCCATAAATCATTAATATTCTTCAAATACAAATTTTTAATATTCATTTGTACTACTTTTTAGGTAATCCACCATCAAAAAAAAAAAAATCCTAGGAAAAAAATTTAATAGCTGACACGGTAATCATAATAAAATGAACAAGCAGACATGATATATATGCATGAAAAATTAACGCTCTTCTACATTTTGTTAATTGCGTATTCATTTCCATTTTGAGAAAAATTTTAACCGCATAATCGTAAAATGTTAGCATATAAAACTTACCTAAAAATAAAATAATTTGAAAAAAAAAATATTAAATACTATTATACATATAGTTTCTAATTGCACTTGTTGCACGACATTAATTGTTTCTCATATAATTTACTAATTTTTTGAATCATAGAACATTTTTGTTAAATTTTGAATTATTTTTAATAATATTCGGGAAAAAATATTAAATAAACTGAAATATTTGTAAAACATATCCTAAAAACTACTAGTTGAATAATTAAATATTTGACAATATCATGAAATTCATGTTAACTATACAAAGATACTGAAATAATTGGGTAAAATCATTTGATCCGATCCAATTTAATAGTTAAGCTAGTATTATAAAATACGAAATTCAAATAAATTTAATAACAGTTGACAAAAAATTCGATTATAGTCCTTGATATAATTTAATAATTTAGAAATTCAATAAATGAATTTTATTTAAATAATTTTTACATTTAGTGTTGTATATTAAAGATTATTGAACTTTTAAATATGTTTTTATAGAAAAAACGTGCCTCTAAAACGGAATTACCTTAAATATGAAAATACATACATTTTTATAAAATATTTATATTTTGCCATGCCATTTATTTTAAATTACGTAAAAAGTTCATGGAAAAATTGTACATTATTATAAAATTTTAATAAAATTTTATTTAAACAAGAACAGCAAAATAAAACTTCCTAAAAAATTTTAAAATTACTATATGTAGCAGAGAAATACAATAATTTTATATTAATATTTACTATACATTTTTTTTTTTTATAATTCTCATTGCTTAAACTTAAACAATAAGAAATAAAAAATATTGACGCACGACAATAAAAATGGAAACAATACTAGAATACTTAATTAAGTGATCGAGATTTTTTTTTCGTATGAACAGATTATTTTTCCTTAAAAACTTATTTTAAGCTTCTACTTATTCTATAACAATAAAAATAAAAAAAAATTTTTTATTGAAGGTTATACAAGTGTTTATAAAGTTAAAAAAAAACACACGAATGCATTTACGTGCCTTCATTCATTCTCTTCATTATATTTAATTCGCGAAAAATTACTACCATCTCAAAAAAATAATATTTTAGAATTTTATTACAAGTTATCAGTTTTACTATTATAAATATTTCGATAGGTAATTGCTTGAATAACAAAAAAAAAATTAGGTACTTACCTTTCCGTTGTTGGTTCAGAACAAATTAATGGTTGCTTTAATTCAATTATTTGTCCATTTCTTTCCTTTAATTCACCGGTTTCCATGTAATATTGTACAAGTTCTGGTAATGTTGCAAATTTCTCTCCTTTAATATTTATTTTTTAATATATATAAAAGAAAAGATTTCTTTTTTAACAAAAGTTTATATAAAATTATAAAAGAAAAATTTATTATACCTGCATATAGATCAAAGAAATCTCCATTATTTTGTATTTTAATATGTGTAACTTCATTTCCACGCCTTACAGATAATGTATATGCTCCAGGTGTTGTAGTTGAATGACGTGCAAGAAATGAACCATCAAATCCATATTCAAGAAGCAGTCTTTCAGATTCAATGCCAGTTATTGTAGGATGAAACCACCTGCTATAATTGAAAAATTTTAATTTTATATAAGTACAGGTATTATATGTTCCTCTATTTAAAGTCTATAAAATTAATAATTTTTTTATTAGAAATTAAGGATGTAAAAATTAATGTTAAAAAAATACTTTAATAAATTTTGAATTCTTTTATATCGAAGTTGGTAGGGGCATTTTGTTAGAAAATGAAAAAAATGTTAGTAAAATTACAACTGTTAAGAAAAATTTTGATGCTCTTAGTGGAACGAAATAGTAGAAGGGTAGATGAAGATATTATCAAACAGTCATACAAAAAATCTATTAATTAATTTAATATTATTTTTCCTTTGAGTAGGGCATAAATTTTTGTTAAATTTTTTTTTTTACTACCTAAATCTTTATTGAAAAAAAATTTCACATTAACTGAACTTATCACAAATAAGTAAGATTTGCAATTTGACCTACTTTTTCAGAATACAAAGAAATTTTGTTTGAAATTAAAATATAAACTTAAAAAAAAATAATAAAATGTATAAAACGATTTTGTATCAGTTGATGATTTAATCTTTTTCAATTAGTATTATGGTTATATAGAAGGGTTTTGTTTTTTATTTTGTTTTTTTTTTTTTCTTGTATCCATATAATATTGTATACACATATAGATAGGTACCTACCTATGTACCTACCTACCTACATATTACATTCAAAATGGCCTAGTATATAGTTATTCATGACAAGTACTGTACTTAGAAGAGAGATAAAACATATGTAGGTAGATGATAGTTTACAATGAAACAAAAGCTGATCCAGATTATCTACATATGTGTGAAATGCATTCAAATTGCAAAATATAAATCAGATATAAGTATGTACACAATATAATTATTTGGTATATAAATTTTTTTTCTATTGTTTAGTAAGTATATGGAGCAAAAAATTTAATCAAATTTGGATTAATTTTATAGACAATTCGAATTTCTTTTTTAATATAGTTTCATTTTGTTATTGGTTTTTTTCTTGACATAAAAGAATTTTAATTCTAAATTCCTCTTTTTTTTTTCTTATTAGTATTTTAACACCATTTGAGTGAGAGAAAAAAAAAGGTTTACCTTCTAGAGATCATATCTTCACTTAATTCTCAATTTAAACAATGACTTTGAATCCACCAAAGACAGCTTAGAATTTTTTTTAAAACCTTAAAATTTTTTTAAAAATTTGATAATTACTTTAATTGTTTAAAATATTTCTTGAACTTAAAAATTATATATATATATTAATATATTGGCACTTTGAAACACACACCTCTCCCTAAATCAAAAAATTTTGACAACTAAAATCTAACAGTATTACCAGATTTATTAATCATAAAAAATGATTGGAAATAAAATTTTAACTGAAAACTATTAAACATGGTTTACTTTTAAAAATAAAAATCTTTTATACTTTCATATAAAAATATATATATATATATATAAAAATATATATACTTTCTATTGGAAATTAATTTTTATAATAACATTTTATTGATTTTATATAATATTTTATAAAATTAGTAAAAAAAAATTCTGCTGATTTTTCTAAAATTTTAATTTGTTTAACAAGAAGTGGTTTGGTAACACTTTCCAGAAATTCAGATTTCACTTATTGAAATTTGACATTATTTATTGAAGTTTAATTGTAAATTTCAAATTTGTAACTAAATTGACAGAAATGTCACAAATAAGTTTTCACAATAATTCACAATAGTTTTTACAAACTACATGTTAGTTACAGCTTCTGAAATATTTATAATTTGTATAAAAATATTTTAAAGAAAGAAAATAAACTGGAAATCTATCGCAAGACTTACGGAAACGGTTAAAGTTAAATTAATTCAATATTCCGTTACAAGTATCTCTAAATTACATTCTAATTTACATATAATTTTTTTAGAAAATCCTCCAGTAGAGAAATTTCTTTTAAAATGTTTAGATGAATTTGATTTTGAAATATTTTAAGCATTTATAATGTTATAAATTAATCAGAATTTGTAAAACGGGAACTAAATTCAGAAAAATCATATTGAAAACTAGAGTAAACTAGATATTTTTTGCGATATTTCTTTATCATACAATTTCATAGTTTACGAAACTGTTTCATAGCTCTTTAATGTATATATGTATATAAATATATACAAATTAGTATATGTGTATGTTATTTCTTTAAATTATAATATACAATACCATAATCAAACCCAATTATAATGTTGTATATAAAATAAAATTTAGCCAGTTCATATTGTGAATGATTTTAATAACAGGAAATTTAGAAGCAAATTTCTATAAATTGGGAAATTTTCAAAAGTACATGATGCTTAATAATAACAATAAATTATCAGCTGTTTAACATTATAAAACAAAATTCAATATTTATATTTTAATAAATTAAAAAAAATTGAAGAGAATAATAAGTAAATTACTATTCAGAAAATTTATTTTATGAACTTAAAGTGAATTTATATACAAGAAACTATTTTAAGTCAGAAAAATGTTAAATAAAAAAGTTTCAAGAAATCAAGTATTGGATAGAATGCACCGTGGTGTAGTTTGGACTTGCATTGGGCTAACTTTATATGGATCATATCTATTGGGATTAAGAGTTCATCGCTATTTTACTGTTATTAGGCCAGCAAAACAACAAAAAGTAAATATAAATGGAATTTAAAATAAGTTTTAATTAAAAAAAAATTTTAATCACAAATTTTAGGAACTGCAAATGATAGAGGAAGGAAAACATCCCAGTTCAAGAACAACAATTGATAAAGCACCAGAATTAAGAGCATGATTTGTATAGCTGAAATTTATAATTAAATTTAATTAATGTAGTAAAAAAAATATAATGGAGAAAATTTGTAAATAAAGTTGGCCGCCGGCAGGTTCTAAACCCTTCACTAAAAGGTGACAATATATTATTAATTTAAAGTGTTGCATATTATAAATATGTAGAACTGATATGTAGGAAAATATAAAGACATTGGCGAACATAGAATAAGTTCATTGAAATTTATCAACACTTTATGTCTGTATTGAAAAAAGATCATTTTCAATATTGCACTAAAACGGCTATAAATTCAACTAGTCAGGCCTTCATCAAAATCAGATTACATATTTTTAATTTAAAAATTTAAATTACATATACATTTATTTCAATTTTGTATGAGATCTTCAAAATAGGAGGTGTGAACAGAAATTATGCTTGAAAACAATTGAAAGTATTTTTCTCAAAAATTTTTGTAAAAAGTCCAGTGCCAGTCATTACTTATTAGTACTATTTATGACGTCATTGAACATAAAATTTTGTTAAGAAGAAGAATTTTTACACAACTTTTTAAGGATAATATTAAGTGATGTTAGCATGTTATAAACAATCTTTCTCTAATTTCTTCCCGATGACGTCACTTTTTTTTTTTAAATTTCGTCACATTGACAATGTAGATATAAAATTTTAAACCATCGCCTAAAACTAATTGTCATTTTCACTATTATAAAATCACATGATTAGCTGATAAGTCAAACTTCAATCATAGCAAATAAAATAAAACTTGTAAAAGTCTGAATTGTTTATCATCACAAGCTAAAGAAAAAATTTTTGTTTGTTTATTTACTGAAGACTTTTTCGCTACAAAAGGAAAATAGGACTGGAAAATAAAATAGCTTATGTCGGACTAAAAATTTTATTTGCTTTGTTTTTATAACACCTTCCAAATTGCACTATCCAAAATAATGTAAAAATGGCAAACAAAGGTAAATTCACCTTTGTTACATCGCATTATAATAGGTGAAATAATGAATTATGTAAGGTGCAAATACGAATGAAAGTTAATTTTGTTATGTTTCAGTAAACATATGAATAACTTTAGTAATCAGAGATCTTCAAACCAAGACCCATTAATTATATTTGAATCTGATTTAAACCCTCGTAACCCACTGGACGATAGATGCGAATATGAAATTAACTCTGGTGTACAATATAGACTTATAGAATCTACAACAACCGCAGATATAAGACAAATACAGCCAATACAATTACAGCAGCAAATACAAGAATCTGCGAGAAATAAAAATACTCAGCGTCTGGAAAATAATACACAACGTGCAGATTCAAACATAAGTGAAATACAAACAAACAGACCATGTATTATATATCCAAAGATACCAATAGTCCCAAATTTAGAAACAAAAACGAAAATAATAGAGCATCCCTCACGTCCTCCAAATAGAAAAGTAAAAAACAAAAAATTTTTAAATAACTTTTCTAATTTAATGTTTCTTTTAGCGTGATGAAGCCCGACGAGCCAACCATAATGAAGTAGAAAGACGTCGACGTGATAGGATTAATCAATGGATAGAAAAACTAAAAATATTATTACCAGAAGATGATTGGCCAGAAAAACCAAGCAGTACATCGAAAACATCAAATGATTCAAAAAGTGCAATTTTAATTAGAGCTTGTGACTATATAAAAAATATGAAAGAAGAAATAGAAAGCCTCAAAGGAAATTTGTGCCTTGAAATGGATGAACTCGTTAGTTTAAAAGAAGAAAATAGTCTACTAAGAGCTGAAAACGAAATGTTACGTATTCAAAATGAAAAATTAAAAGAAGTATTACCGAATGAAAAATAAAACTTATTCTTGAGACTATCAGCCAATATCTTTGGTGAATATTGGATTCAAAATTGTCGTACCTAGTTGAGTTTTAAATTTCTAGATCAACCTCGTCCCCCCCAAATTATAGTTATTTTTTGTTATATTTTCTATGTTAAGCAACTTATAGAGCCCTAAATTTATTGAATATAGTTTTATATTGGAAATTAATTTTTGTAATTTGATGAAAAGCTAATAAATTTTAGTTTTAATAAACATTATTTAGTTGTAAAAAACTGTTGAGATGACTTTTTTTCTGGTCATTTAAATCGTCTATAAATACAAAATCCAATACCATACTTATAAATATTTATATTTACTTGTACACTATATTCATGAACAAAAAAAGCAAATAGTGATATTAATTACTGTTGTTGATATTTGTTTTTGCCTCTCATATGCAATGGTAGAGGTACTGTACCTGGACAAGGGACTTGTCCGAGTATTTCACATATGCAGTGTCTGTCACAACCATAACCAAAATTAGCTGGATTATCTTTTTTCTCCGCTAAAAATGCCTCCATAGCCAATTGTTCTTTTGATTTACCAAAAACTTTAATTAAATGATCTAAAATTTCCGTTCTATTTCTGTTATCTATATCCACAAGAACCTGCTTTCCATCATCGTAGTAACATCTAACAAATGGTGTAGGTGTCATATTCTTAAATGTTATAACCTGAACAGCTGGATTTTTATATTGTATTTGTGGTATATTCCAAAATACTATTTCTCGGGCACCACTGTGATTATCAGCAAAAGTATTATAATTGATACTAAATATGCGAATATTTTCTTTCAGCACCAATTTACCGGCCTCAAGATATTTAATAGTTCTGCGAATTGGAGCCCGTCCTTTCATAAACGGCATATTGTTTATTTAGAAAAGAAAACTTTTATAAAATGAATTTAAACAGAAATGAAATGTTTCGAATGTTCTTCTCTTACATAAAACTACAAAAAAATGCTTAAAAAATTGTAAGTTTTATTAAAGATAATCGAGAAATCAACCACAATGTTTTTATTTCATTTTGATTAAACCAGCTGTTTTTGAAAATTATCATTAAAACTCATTGCTAAATATGAAAGGTTTAATTAATGACATTGACGTTTTCAAATATGACGTCATCTGAAAGAAACTTATTCAATTAGAAAAAACTTACAAATCTATACATCTGGTTTCCATTTGTTACTTAAAAAAAAATTGTTCCCTTTAGATATTTCGCATAGTGCACACTCTTAACTAATTTAAACGCGTAAATGAAACATAGTTTATATAACTCCTTTCCATATAATTTATCTCCTCGATTACGTCACCTTCTCCAAAAATGAAAACTGTTCTCTATTATGCAGCACACTTTGTAAATTTTCAGACCATCATTTAATTCAACAAATTGTTCTGAATTCAGGATTTTGACATTTTAGCTATTAAGTATTCAAGTTTTTTCTCAATAGTCATTGGTTCGTCGCTTTTAAATTGAATAACTTTAAGTTGATTGACTTACATTCAATTTTTGGGATTTTCTTTTTCTTAAATACATATTTAACGTTTCAAATTCTTCAATTTTTTGAAAATCTTTATTTGAAGAAACTTAAAGTCAAAAAAGCTCTTACAAGTCTATGTTTAGTGAAGTTTTCAAAAAATTCTAACAGAGGTCTCTCACGTAAAATATTTACTTTGAAACTGTCATTCTGACAACTGAAATTTCATATGTATTCATCAGCTGGTTTCGTCATAAATAATTCTTTTGTCCATTGCCTTTAAGCAAATTTCGACTTTTATTTTGATTTTGGAAATAAATTCACTAAAATGATTATAGTGTTTTGAAATATCTAAAATTAATTTGTGTAAAATATTCTTAGGAAAATAACGATTTATATTCTGTGCAAACAATTTGTATTGATAAGGGGAACTACTAAATTTAATTTGTTATAAATAGTTGCAATATCGAAATTTCGACTTAGAATAATGTTTAAAGTTGCAAAAGCTTGCTCACAACATATAAATCGTTGTATATTTGATTGGAAAAATGTATCTTCTTCAACTTCAAGCTTCAAGAGTTTTATTATTAAGGACCATTATGAATTTGACCAAAAGGTAAATTTGTGTTTTTTTTTTTTATCAATAATAATAAAGAATTATTTTTTAAAAGAAAATCATAATAGAGGAAAATTTTTACAAATTTTTAGGTAGTAAATAGTGAAAATCCAGTAATCGTCAATTTTCATGCAGAATGGTGTGATCCTTGTAAAATTCTTACTCCAAAAATGAGTGAATTACTAGAAGGTTCCAATGAAATTGATCTTGCTATTGTTGATGTCGAATCTAACCTGGATCTTGTTGAAACTTTTGAAGTGAAAGCAGTGCCCGCTGTTTTGGCATTTAAGAATGGGGTTGTTGTCGACAAATTTATAGGTTTAGTTGACGGTGATATAATTACAAATTTGATAAATAAATTGAAAAAGAAAAAATAAATGGAGATTAGTAAGCAAGCTGTAATTTTTAATGAAATTAAAGATAAAATTTTGTTTCGGTTTGTTGAGACTTGTGCTATTATATTGTAACATCCAATTTTTTTGAAGAAGAAGAAGAAGAAAAAAAATTTATATTAATGGTAAAAATTATACACGTATTAGGTACTAAAGTATATTTTCATAATTTGAATTACAACTTGATAGTGCTAAGAAAATAATAAAATTTTGTATAAATTAAATTTTTTTTTTTTTTCTTGAATTTTTTAACTTGGTACATTATGTTTGTATTTACAGGGAGTACACATTGATGAAGATTTAATTATTCATACATGTATATATAAGTGCACGTATATATCTTGTCCTATAATCCGTATGGAAGAATCTCAATTTTCCTTGGACCTAAAAAATTTCATACGTTAATTAAGTAAGACACCAAATTAATCAAAAAATCAGATTTTCTCTTGAGAAATTTTAAATAAAATTATTTCAAAACAATTTGTCTAGCATAATTTTGCTAGATATTGAATATGTCTTGATTTTAATTCAATTTTATAACAAGCTAATTTGAATTAAGAAATTTTTTGTGGTTGTGAAACAGCTAGTCCACTGGTTAAACTCCAAATTGAACTCAATATACATGTTCATTGTACATGTTCATATACATTTATTACTATGTATAATTATTAAATTTAATATTGTATTTAATTTGAGGGTTTAAAGTTCCCATAAGCAAAATTATTAGTAATAACATACCTATGTGAAAAAAATTTAAAAATATTTTAAATAACTTTTGGTTATATGCAATTATTCGGTTAACACAATACAGATTCTAGATATTGTCATTCTAAATTTTTATTTTAAATATACTAAAATTAATTATTCAAATTGTATTTGCATAATATAGAAGGAAGTTACGATTCAAATAATTCAAAAATTTTTACTCCAATAATTAAAGAATCTTTTTCATTTGTTAACATTTATATTCAGAGAAATTTTTTAATATGGCAACATTAACAATATTTTACAACAATTCAATTACATATTCCAAAAAAAAAATTGTCATTGGTACCAACTTAATAATTTTGATTGACATTTAATTTTTTATTATGATAGTTTGTATTTTTTTTCTTTATTCATTTTTCAATACAAATTTGACTTTTTGTATTTTTGTATTCAAGTTATTCGAATAGTTGTGTAGTTGCTGTTTTATCAAGCCAACAGGCTGTAAAAGTTAAAGCGGATTACGTTCTGCTGTCGTTTTTACACGTTTCGTTTTTTTTTTTTTTTTGTTTTTTGATAATCAAAAAGCTTGTCGGCTATTCAATATAATACTTTTTTTTTTTTTTTATTAAAAAAAATAAACATGGCAATTAAACCGGGAATGGGGAGAAAAAGTTCCAAATCTCCACCAATTTTAAGTCATGAATTTGTAATACAAAATCATGCTGATATCATATCTTGTGTTGCAATGGTTTTTGTTGTCGGTTTAACATTACAGGTAAGTAAGTGGTATGGTAGTAGTTAAGAAAAAAAAAAAAAAACTTTCATTTAATAAATGTTACCTACCTTCAAAACAAAAAAGAGCATAATAATCCTAAAATTTTTTATACTTCTGCCACGTAGCATCTTCATTTAAAATGAAGAAAAAAAAAGGTTAATGAATTGATTAAAATAAACAAATTTTTTAATTAATTTTTAGCTATGTATGTATGTATGTATTTCGATAATTAGAAAAAATTTACAATATGAATTTTTTTTTTTTTTTTTGGACCGGTGTAATTAGAAATTTGTTATCATAGGCACCTGAAAACTGAGAAAAAATTTTTTGTTTTAAATGTTATGAAAGTAGTAGTAGTAGTAGTAGTGTGGTTTTCTTTATGTTGCTGAAGGAATAATTTTAATTAATTTAAAACTTATTTCATATCTACTACTTATATTTTCTTATTTCAAATAAAAAATGCAATTTTAAAGAAATTAATCATAAAAAGTTTTGACAGAACATTGAAGATTAGAAAGTCATTTATTAGAATTTTCTTTTTTTTTTTTTTTTATTAAAAATGACATTACCTTATTTAATTGGACTTGCGTGAAAATTTATTTTTTGTTTGTTTCTTTTTTGCGTCCGGCAACTTGTGGAATTTTTCTTTGTAAATTATTCTTGAATTATTGAATGATTTCTACAAGAATGTATTTTTGATTTTTAATTAAAATATTTCATAAATTTTTTAAGTTTACGATTTTTGATCTTGAACTTGAATAACATGTTCGTATCTATGTAAAATGGACAAGTGATAGTAATAAAAATTCATTCTTATAACAAACAAGTTGTAGAAATGCAATAGGTACCTTGTCTGTTGTAAAGCGTTTTTTTTTTGCTCAATTATATTTAAGATTATATCAGCTTTATCTTCAATATAAAAACCGGTTTGAATTTGGCTGGTTGGTTGGTAATTGCATATTGACAATATTAAATAAACCAGTCACTTACCTATACCTATAAAAAGTTTGCTTGAGGCGAAAATTTGCAACATTATTGTAGCCTACCTTATATACCTTATGTATTTTATGTAATAAATAAATCTAAAATTTTAAATTAACAATTCTCTTCATATTCTTAATCATAATAAGAAAATAAAATCAACGAAATTAAATAACTTTAGAGAAAGTTTCAATTATTAAAGCATAAATAAAAGAAAAAAACATAAAAATTAACATGATCTGTTTAGTTTACGCGTACATTATTAATTTATACGTGGCTTATTAAAAAATTTAGAGCTTTTAGGTTTTTTTATTATTTTTACGTCTTCTTGTTTTTTGTTTTTCAAATATCAGTAGGTACCAATCTATTCCAAAAAGCATGGCATTGTTTTTATTTTTAAACAAGTTATCAGAAATATCTTATCAAATTTCATGTCTTATCTGAAAAATATAAAAATCTCTTGAGATTTAACTATGGTCATAATATAGGAAATAGGTGGTAATTATACTTGTATGTATCTATACCTAATAATTTTTGACTGCATAGAACAATTTCTATAATTAAGTAACATAATTATGATGTAGGTGAATACTAGTATTTTAACTATTAATATTCTGGATCAATTAAAATTTTAAAATTTATTTCTAAATTCTATTTAGGGTACAAGCTCAATTGCCAATTTATTTATTTCATTACATCATCACATAACACCTGAAGGAACAACCGAAGATTCTTTAAGGTAAAATTTAAATGTTTTTTAAATTAAATTTTTAATAAAATAATGAAAATAAATCAAAATTTTTATTATTTTTTTAGGGATAAACGGATGATATATGAATCTGGTGTTAAAGATTATTGTGCTGTATTCTTTTATACATTAATATGTATTATAATGCATGCGATATTACAAGAATATCTTTTAGATGTAAGTTTTTAAATACCTATAAATAAACAATTCTAAATTTTCAAATTAATTAATATATAATTTAATTTTTTTTTTCTTTTTGTATTGTAGAAAGTATCAAAAAGATTGCATTTATCAAAATATAAATTATCATTATTCAATGAATCCGGCCAACTAATTGTATTCTATTTAACATCATTTTTTTGGGGTGTTGATGTTATTATACGTGAAGGATATATTTCAAAATTTAATTTGTTATGGAGTGATTTTCCAAATCATCCTATGATATTTTTACATAAATTATATTTTGTAATACAATTAGCATATTATCTACATATGCTACCAGAATTATATTTTCAACGAATTAAAAAAGAAGATCGTCAACCAAAAATTATTCATTCCGTATGTGGTTTTATAGTTGTTGCAAGTAGTTATTTCTTAGGGTATGTTTTAAAAAAAAATTTTTTTTTGGCATGTTAATATTCCAAAAATACAATTTTTTTATTAATTCTATTTCTAGTTTCCAACGAATTGCCTTAGTTTTATTGACATTGCACTATCTTAGTGAAATCATTGCACATTTATTCCAATTAATAAGTGTATTTGATCGTGATGAAAAATATTCTGGTTTAAATTATATTAATAGTATAATATTTGTTTTGGTACGTTTTTCAACAATGGTCATATCAGTTTTAACATTATATTATGGTGTGGCAAATACTGAACAAGCAGCACGTGGTTTTATTGCATTAATTTGTATAATAGTATTACAAGGATATTTAATATTTTCATTTATTACTGAACAATTAAAAGCAAAAAGAGAACGAGCACTTGAAGCAAAACAACAAAATAGTAAAAAATCATCAAATAAACAAGCAAATAAAGATAAAAGTAAAAAGAAGAAAGAAAGTGATTTACCGGAAGCAGATCAATCGCCAATAAATTTGGGAAAAATTAAAACTAGATAAACAAATTTTCAAAAACAAAAAAAAAAAAAAACAAAAATAAAGAAACAACACACAAAAAATACATACATTAACGATTAGCACACAACATACATATTATATGAAAATTCCGGCATTTCAAAAAATTTTAAGTGAAAAGTTTATTATGAACAAACAATGTAAATTTTTTTGTTTTAAACCTTTTTTTTTTATAAAAAAAAATTAAAATTACAAAATATTTGTTTTATTCCTATTCCCAAATTTCAGGACTTTTGATTATATAATTGAAAATTAATTAGTTTTTTGAGATAAAATCTTATACCTTCTTTTCAAGTATATGCTGACTCATTTATTAAGACAACTACTGCTTAGATCAAGCATTAAGCATATCGCTAAAAGGAGCCAATAAACATCATAAAGTCATCAATAATTTTGCATTAGAATTTGCATTAGATTTTGTATGAGAACAAATTTTATTTCTGAAATGAAACCTAAAACTCAAGTTTTTAATTAAATTAAGAAATTGAAAAAAAAAATTTATTTTCCTTTAAATATACATTTATATTTTTACAAAATTCAAATTCAATTTTTTCCATTAGTGAGTTGAATCCATATTGTTGAAAGTGATCAAATATTTGCGTTTTTCATTTCACATCTCAAACATAAGTACATGTTAAGCTTGTTGTTATATAAACTAAATTGTTTTAAATTTAAAAAAAAAACAAAAGTATTCAAATAAATTTCAAAAATAAATAAATTTTCAACATACACATATTTTTTTTTACAACAATTTGGATCGCATCTAAAAAAAACTGATTTCTAAAGTATACAAAAATTTTTGCATTTTTAAATTAACTACATAGAATGTTTAGGTATTTAGTGTATCATTCTGATTGGTCAAATCTATTTCTTATTTTCCTTTCTTATTTATTTCATTGAGTTTTACAATATTTCTCAATTCTTAATTACTTTTTTTCTCTTTTTTATTTTCTTTGAGTCTATTCAATCTTTGCAGGAGTGTTGGATGGGAATGGTTCCAAGCTGAATACATCCAGTCATAAACTGGAAAACCTAAATTATCAATATTCAATTTAATCAATGCACCTCCAAGTTCGTCTGAAAATCCTAATTGATTAGCAAAATCATCAGCTTGATATTCGAATCGTCTTGAAAGTACAGTCATTGCAAAACTTATTATCGCATTATATGCTCCTAGAACATATGACAATATTAATAAAAGTCCTACTAAAACTGGACGTTCTCCTTTTGGAAAACCAACGGCTTGATAGAATTCATCATATTCAAATAAATATTGAAAAGCTGCAAACATTAGTAATAAATGAATTTGCATAACTACAATATTTTTTGTAACGTGACCCAATTTCCAATGACCAAGTTCATGTGCTAGTACAGCTAATACTTCATCATCAGTACATCCTCTACCTTTTTCATCCTCTTTTAATTCAGAATCATCTTTCATTCCTTTGTTTATTAAAAGTGTATCAAAAAGAACAATTCTTTTGGAACCAAATAATCCATAAAAATATGCATTACTATGAGCAGAACGTTTGGAACCTTCAACAACATAAATTTTTGTTAATGGAAATTTCAATGACGCAGCTAATTTTTCAATTGCTTCACGTAATGGACCGTCATCTAAAGGACGATATTTATCAAACAATGGAGCAATAACCGATGGATAAATTGTTAATAACAAAAAGACAACAATTCCAGTGAAAATCCACAGCCATAAGAAGAAATACGGACCACCAAGTTTAACTATAAATACTATTGCGGCAGCAATTGGTATAAATATTACTTGTCCAATAATGAATGCTTTAATTTGATCCCAAATAAAAAATTTTAAAGTTTGTTTATTAAAACCATGTCTTTCCTCCAATGAAAAGGTTTTGTACAATTTGAATGGCATTTCTTTTATAATTGTTAAAAAATTTGTAACAATAATGAAAGTGCAACTAACGTGAATTTCATTATCTGAACTCAATCCCATTAATGCTGTATAGTCTTTCGATTTTTGCCATAAATATGCTATAAAACCAAAATATATTTCTATTGTTAATATTATCAGGTCTAGAATAATTGAACGAAATAGCTGAAAGCATTCTTTATCCAATCCGTAAATTCGTGCCTTATCAAATGTTTCATCTTTCATTACATCTTTTAGTTCATTCGGTACTTTTGTGCTTTTACGAAATACTTTAATCTGAAATAAACAAATATTTACATAAATTCAATTACATAATTGAAAGTAATATCTGAAAATTTTTGAAGGAAACTACATTGTAAAAACCACGTAACCCATGTCTTATAGTGAATCAAATTTTACTATTTCTTCAAACATGCAGAAGTTATTAACAATTCCCATGTTATACAGAGCTCAAGCTTTATTAATATTTATTATTTTCTAAAATAACTTACCTGTCGAAAAACCAAATAATTTTCCCATAAATTTTCTAAAAACAAAATTATTATCAAGGTATAAGTTATGATATCGTACTCCATTTTTTATAAAGCATAAAAAAGCGGTGAAGTTGGAAAATCTTAATAACCTATAATATATTTTTTTTCAACTAGTATATTAATTAGTAATAAAAATTATATATCAAGTCTTTTGTTAATATTCTGTACTCTGTAGAATGATAATAACTGTCCAAAGATTTTCTATCCTAATTTAAAATTTTAAACAAGGAGAGACGCAAACCAATGTGACATTTCTATCAAAATTAATTTGACATAGTTATCCTGCGAAATAGTCAATAGATATTTTGACAGCTCTGCATGTTTCTGTAAAACAGGATAATTCAACAAACTCAGCATGGCATAGCCCAAAGTGGGTCGTTTTAATATGTCAAATTAATGAATCAAAATATTTTTTTTTTTTGAAAAATTGTGATAATTTTAATTTATTTTTAGCAATTTTAATTTTATTTTCCCAATTTTTTTTTTTTTTGCTGCCTGTTAAAATTTGTTACTTGATTGCTAAATATGCAGGGTTTTATTGCAATAGCAAGTTTTTACTACTTTTCACCGACTAATCAAATATTTATGTTTCCTTATTTTTGTGTTTTGTGTTATGTTTCTTTATAATTTATGTTTAATCGACTAATCAAAATATTTATGTTTTTGTTACGTGAACAAAAACACTAGTAAATTGTACTAATAAAAAAAAGTACTTTTTTTCAAAAGTTGGAAAGCAAAAGTGGTTAGAGTAATAGAAATCAGATTTAAATTGTTTTGTTGATTATAATATTATGTTATATATTACATATATATATAAAATTTTGAAACTGTCAAAGTGAAAAAACAATCATATTATTGTCAAATTATGTTTATAATTTCTAGTACATATTTTTTTTTATATAAGTACTAGTATTAATTTTAACATAATTTTTTGACATTGTCAAAATATACTTGAATTACTTTTTGAATTGAAGTATTTTTAAATTAGTCGCGACTTTATTATTTACCTGAGTTAATTTTTGTCGAATGAAGCATTTTCGCATTTCTAAGTAACTTAAAATTGCAATTTACAATGAGAACAAGATATAAATTGTTGAATGAACTGTCATGCATTTCGTTTTTTATTTTTATAGCAAAATGACATTTTGTAATTAAAAATTTCTCCTTTTTCGTTTCGGCTGTCATATTTCATACAAATTTTAATTTTTGTATTTATTTAACACAAGAGGGAAAAGGAAAATTTATTTTCTGTTTTCTATTTAAAAAAAATTTTTTTTACCAGTTTTTATCCGGCTTTCAAAAGAATAGCGTTAAAAAAATCGAAGCGTTGTTTACAAAAAATTTAAAAAGAAAAAAAAAAAATAAAATTGTGAAAGAAAAAAAAGGAGAATTATAAAATAATTTTTACATCGTTAAAAAATTGAAAAGAAAATTCAGATTTTCGTGAAATTTATAAAATTATTTTTAATAAGAAATTACCGATTTTTTTCTATAATAAATTTAATGAATTCACCTCAATCACCTTAGTAATTTTTTTACCCTACATTTTATTTCTCTTTGAATACGTAGAGAGAAAGGAAAAGGAGTTTTTTTGTTTGCTTTTTAATCTTAAAATATTTAAATTTAAAATATTAAATTTAAAGTTTTAATATTTGAATCAATAAAAAATAAAATATAAAACATAATTTTGAAAAAACAAGAAAAGAAACAAATAAGGTAATCTTTCAACTGCCAGGATTTACATATTTTTTTTATATTGGAGTAAAAAAAAAAACCGGACGAACTTAAGTGTGAAATGTCGTCAGATACTGCTGCAAAAAATGTAAGAAAAAAATTGATATTTTAATGTACATATTTATATAATATAGCATTACATTTTGATACACATGCATGCATACATACGTTCTATATACGTATAATATCTTTTATATACATAATATGTACATACAAACATTGTGTGTATATTTACAAAGATTTTTATATTCATTTCTTTACTTTTTTTAGTTTGTTTTTGCAATTTTATATATTGTACATATGTACATACCTCTGTGTAATATGTAAGCGTGTATGTACATACTTGATCAATGCTAGTTAAAAAGATACTTTTTGTTCCCCCAAAAAAATATGGGGGGTTATTTGATTTTTTTTGAAATAAAAATTAATATTGCCAAAGAATTCCTGTTTGTAGGCGTTGTCTGGTCTTAATACAAGAAAAAAAAAACTATAAGAATATAATAAATAGCATATAAAAATCAGCCAGCAAAGGAACAGAGAAAAAATAAACTTAAAATTGCATGTTAATACTTTTTTTTTTTTTTTTTTTGGATTTTGTGGAAAAATTTAATATTTCTATATGCCATAACTAGATGTACGTATTATATTATGTACATATTTCCACTTTATTTATTTTATTTCATATTTAATAAGCATTTCAAGGGCGTTGTCGTTTACGGAAAACAGAAAGGATATTAAATTTAATATTCTCATTTTTCATTACATTATATTGTATAGACCTATATGTACCGAGGTAATATACATATAACAATAAGTATACTTATTTATTAAAATCGTTCCTTCTTATTCCACTTCTTATAATTTATAATAGTGTTATAGATATATTGTACTACTGCAATCCTATTATAATTCTAAGTAAATTTGAGGACATTCAATTATGTACATATGTAGGTATAGGTAATTATTGGAAGAATTCCTCGTATAATCAATAAAATTTAAGGATAAATTAATTTAGAATATCATTTAATTATGGTATTTTAATTTCTAAATTTTTACACGTCATACTTATCTCTAAAAATCTTCTTTTTAAAGTTGTCTAAGTATAGAGTTAATAGATGTTTTAATACTTAATATTATTTAATACAATATTTTCAAATATTTTAAATAAGAACACATTATATACAAAATGATTCAGTAATTAGTCCCTTAATATATACCATCGTTTTGTATAGGGTATAAAAAATGAGTAAAATTTTAGTTTGGAACTAGATGCAAAATCTAATTCAGAACAAAAATTTGGAATGTTTTCTGAAATGTAGGAATTTTAACAAATTTTCATGAATTTTCAATTTGCCAAACTATTTTTTTAATTTTGCTTTAAGCGCTTCCGAAATAGATAAAAGCAGTTTGGGCAAACCATTTTTGAAAGGACTAGATCAGGGATGGGGAACCTTTTCTCTATATAAGGCCAAATTTTAGTCAATGCAAAGTCAATCAGGCCACAAAGTTTAAAAAAAGTCCAAAGGTTATAAATTTTTGCTTTGTGTAGGTTGATGAAAACAAAATTATGTCAGAATATAAAAAATAACATAAAACAGTTTATTTCATAAATAAAAATAGATAAGTAAGTATGTACATTATTAATAAAATAATATGGTTCATTATTTCAATGACTTTTCTGTGATTGTTTGTTGCTCGATAACAATTTTATATTTGGTTCCAGCCTCGTTTGGCAGCAAAATTTTAACTTTTAAGAAATATAAGAAATAAATTTTTTTAAGGACAAAGGCCACTAAAAAACAGTTAAAAGGCCGCATGCGGCCTTAAGGCCGCAGGTTCCCCATGCCTGGACTAGATTAAAGGAGCTTAACTACAATATCTATATAACTAATATTTTATGTAGACCTACAATCTATACCTAATTTCAGAAACACAATCATTTAGTGTTTAGAAAAATATCAATTTTTTCTTCTATATTTTATTAAATTTTTAGAAACTTTAAATTATTTTTTTTTTTACAAAAATTTTGCACAGTTTCGTATCGTAACCTTTAATTTAAAACATTGAACGTTAAAAAATTTTCAATAGTAGGTACATATATAGGAGATAAGTAAAGCAAAAAAAAAATAAACCATTTGTATTTAAAAATTTTAAAGGAATATCGTATTTTTTTAATGAATCACCCTGTATATTTTTAGTACACATTTTAAATGAATGCATACATAATATCGCGCATTAGGTATTCAAGTGAATATTATCCATAACTATGACTCATAATATTTTCATGCAACAATCAATAATTACACATACATATAGGTAAACTGTTCCATACCTAGTTAAATTAATTTCAGACACATGCATTTTATAATATCAACTTTATCACCTGCCTACTCATATATTTTTTTCTCTTATATAATTGAATGTAAATAGCTTAAACTAATAAAATTTACATTAAGAAATAATACAAAAAAAAAATATGAAATTTAAAATTAATATTAAATTTATTAATTTTGTTTTGGAAACATTTTTTATTTCTTGCTTTTTTTTATCATAAATCCATTAATAATACACTGTGTAAATTATTTCTTTCATCTTTTTCTTTTAATAATTAATAAATAATATTGTATACAAAGGCATTTTGTTTTTTGTTTCTTCTATGAATAAAAAATTTCATGCATTCTTGCATCCATCTGTTCTTGAGTCATACAAATTGTTCTTATATTAATGTAGGTACCTAGTTCCATATCAACTGTGTACAAGAGGAATGAAAATTAAAAGCAAAAAAAAAGATGCAAGAAATAAAATATGACTAAAAGTTCTTCAATACTAACCAGAGAAAACAGAACGACTATAATAAATTAATAAATTAAAATATAAATATAAGATTTTTAAGATTGTAATTTTTCTGGATGCTAAAAAGAAAAATTATAATCTCTTTAAAACTTCTATAAAAATGCCATAAGTATATTTGAATTTAATATAATTTTTCTTTATATTTGCTTTTATTTTTAGTTTATTACTCAAAAAAAAAAATTTCTAAGCCGAGTTGAAAGAAAATTTATTTTAAAAAACATCTTTTGTATTATATAAACATAGAAAAAAGAAAACACAAAATTATGCTATTAGAGGGGTGTAAATTGTTTACAACATACTTAAAATATTTATGCATGAAGAAAATCATCTATGAAAAATATGAGAAACAGAATAGAATTTGTTGTTTCTTTAAAAAAAAATAAAAAAACTGTAATGTAAAATAATTATCAGACCGGAATGAATTTTAGAAAATACAAGGAAAAAACCAAGAAAGCAGAAATAAAAAATAATCATATTTTTTTTTTCTTAACAGCCTTAAAACATTCGATGACATCCAAATCGTATCAAAAGTTGTATATTACAGTTTATATATCGCACTATTATAAATTTATATTACCGTAACAGTACTTTGCCGGTACACATGAGCTAGATATCCCCGTAAAATATTAAGATATCCCCATATTACCGTAAAATATTAAAAAATTCGCATCGAACTTTTCAGAAAACGGTTAAGATCCCTGACACTAGCTTCCATCAGATCCGTAATCCATAAAAATTTTATAATTTAACATTTTGGATCACTATTCTTGCATATTATTTATAACATTTAAAAAAAAAATTCTGGAATTCAAATCAAATCTTATTTTTTGTTTTTAATAATCACATTTCAAAAATGATCAGCTGTTTTCAATTTAAATTGACAATGTCAGCTACATACATATTAATGTTTTGACTAATCAGTTTTACTAAAGTATAGCAATTTAAATTTTTAGATGAATGGCTTGCTTTATTTGCCTTTTATTAAATATTTCGAAGCAGTTCTAATGTTTTAAACAAATTTTTAACATAGTTAATATTTTCTAAATCATACAACTTTGTAAAGTTTGCGTTTTACTTACAATTTGGATGTCAGAGATTATTAAAATAATTATATTTTATTTAAACTTGCTTAACATCTTTAAAGAGATTTTGTGAAAAAATTTTATCATAAACAATTTTAAAAGCATGTTTTTTTTATTCTACTGTAATTTTCCTTTTTTTTTTTTAAGAAAGAAAGAAAGAATGATTATTGTTTGCTTTATTTTTGATTTTTTAAAAATATAAAAAAATTTTTATATACAATATATATGTAGGGATGTAACTAAAACGAATGTATTATGCATTAAGTGCTTTTTTACACTTTGTTTGATATTAAATCACATAATATTTTTCATAAAATAAAACAAAATACTTATATAATAAGTACCTACATAATTATATACTTATACATACATATGTAAGTAAGTAATAATAAAATTTGTTATACTTACATACCTACTAACATATTTCTGTTATTTACCTATAAAAATAATATTGGTCAGTAGCTGATGAGGAATAAAAAATAAAAAATAAAAATAATTATTGTTATGAAAAAATAATTTTACCATTATTTTTTCTAATAGATTTTGTAAAAATTATATTAAAAATAAAATTGCAATTAAGTACATACTAGCCCCTAATGAAGTCATTTTCATATTTCCTACAAAAATTTTGATATTTTTAGAATTTATATTGTTTTATTAAAAATGCTGATATTAATTTTTTAAATTAAATTGTAAGAAAATTATTAAAATTTCGGATGTGGTACAAAAATGTTGTATAAAAAGATTTTTTTTGAAGCAAGTTTCAATAAAACAAATAATAAACAAGTACTTAGCATATATGTAAAAGTCTTTATGAAAATTTTAGTGCTAATGCTATTCTAGACTTCTACATTTGCACATTGCTTTTTTTATATCTAGTATAGTAACTAATTAAAATAAATTTTGTTTATTCAAAATTAATAATATTTAAAAATTGAAATTATTAATTAGGGATTATTTTAAATTAATTCAATTAGAAAGCAGTTTCGTAGAATTATTAAAATTAATTGTATTACAAAATATTCTAATTTTACTACTATAATTAAAGTGAATATATTTTAATTTATTTCTTAATACAAATATTTTTAGTATTCTGTGAATGAAATTTTCTATTTAATTGAATTAAATTGTGTTGAATGGGCCTGATTTTCTATTTCGCCATTTTACTCGGAAAGTGAGAAGCAAGTGAGTAACTGTCATATACTTGTATAATGTAATTTTCGAATGAGAAGAATTATTTGGTATTGAATATCTCGTTTTTTTTTTTGTAAAAAGCATACAAAATTTATTCACTTTGTTTTTGAAAGTGAGACGTTCAATTCACTTTGTTTTTGAAAGTGAGACGTTCAATCGATAATTTGAGAAAAAATGCAAAAATCCAATTTAAAAAAATGACTAATCTTATTGGAAAAGTAAAAAATCCATTAGAAATACTGAAAATTCTGATTTGAAAGTGAATAAAAAACGAGATATACTCTCAGGCTGTAAATGTAATAAATAATTAAATCTTTAAAAATCAAAATAGGAAAAAAAAAATGGAAAAATGCCTAAGAACTTAACCTTCATTTTAACTTGTGACATTTAAAAAACATGAAAATAAAATAAGTATCAAGAAACTAATAAGATTTTCATAATATAATTCCAATAAGAATTTAAGTAGGTAACTAAAAATGGCAAAATAGATTTCTTGGTATTTATTTACAATTCTTATTATCACTCACTTCTATTTTGTATTTTTCAAGTACATAAAAAAGTGAGATTTTTGCTTATGTTTTTTTATATTTCATATTCTTTCTTACATAAGTAGATAAGTACGAGTATATAGGAAATTATTACATTTTCAATTTCATACAACAACATTATTATGGTGAAGTGTTTACATGCATATTTTATAAATAAATAAATAATGATAGAAAAAACAAGGAAGATAAATGAAATAATAAAGGAATAGAATAAGGTATAAGAAAACGCTTTACATTCAACATTTAAATTGAAATAAATGAACAGAAAAAAATTTATGAAATTTTAGTGTAAAAATTCCAAGCGTACATAAAACGTTTTTTTAGTATATTTTGCTAGTGCAGCAAATACCCAAAATGCAAATGGGTTTCTTCTTCTCATAACATTTGAATTCTATACAATCTGTTACAAATATTAAGAACTCTTTTATTATTAGAATCGAAGCACATGTACATATATGACAATTTCTAATTAATCCTGCTTGGTTTATTTATTAGTTTTCATATTAAGTTTAATGAAATTCTCAGCTTTACTTAATATCAAATCAGCTTTAGAATTCAAGAATTTTGTACCAGAACCGAATTGAATCTAAATATTATTATTATTAATTTATTTAAAATATAATCTTCTAATTAGATTTAAATACACAATTCCTACAATTCGGAACCAAATTACTGTAATATTTATATAGTATTTGTTATACATATGTATGTATATAAATACTAGCTATTTAGCATAAAAATATTATATAATTTAATTTTTGGGGCTTTTAAGGATTTGGCAACTCACTCCTCCTCTAAAGCATTAAATAAAATGTTTAATGGGCCGTAAGCAAACCATAATTCATAAACTACTTACATATTTCGATGTGTCACGTTAATACACACTTTATTATGTACTTTCAAATTGCAGTGCCGAATTGAAGTATGGGAACAGATTTGACCATTTAATCCATTGGAATTTTTATTTTTTTTTATGTTAAAAGAAATTTGCTTTTTATTTTCTCTAAATTATGAAAATTTAGTAAACATTTAATATTTTTATTCTTCTTTCTTGTTTTTAATCCTCTTTTACTTTACAAGTTTTTTCATATCACTTTTAAGACGAACGATTATAAATTAAAATTTTTCTGGATTTTATAACGGTAGTTTATAACTGCCTGGCTGGCTTAACTTGAAACTTTACAAAAAAAAAAAAAAAAATTTTTTTTCATATTCTTTTTTCATTGTTTCTTTTGTGCTTATTTTTTTTTTTTATTTTCTAAATTGAAATAGAAAGAGATGAACGTTTTTCATTTTAATATTTTATTTAAAAAATTAAGAATGTAAAAAAGTTCTGCAAAAAAAAAAATCAATTCCAATTTTTATTTTTATTTTATTTTTTTCTTTTTTCTTTAAAAAATTATAATCTCACTTTAACTGTAAAAATCAAGTATGTAGGTAGTTTATGGTTAAAAATATTTATGGGGTGAATAAACGGGGCAATGTTCCCGATACAAGTGCATATAAACATTAGTATGTACAATATACATTTAATATGTACATATATACATACATACATATTTAACGTAAATTATGAAAAGTATGTACAAATATGACTGTAAAAAATAAATTGATACATGAATAAATTTTGAAAAAATTGCACATTTCCTGGAAGGATGCACAAAATATTAACCCCCCATATCTAAGTACATACGTTTAAATACTTAATAATAAAAATGTATGCATACTTACATGTACACGAAAATTTATAATTTATTTTTATTGTAGGAAAAATGGAAATAATATTGCAATTTAATTTTTATTTTTTTTAATTTTAACTATGTAAGCGCATGGTTTTGCATTATTGTTGTGCGGCTATGTGTTGATATTCAACACTGCATTCTTATACATGGTGGTAGCATACATACATACATATTTTTTTTTGTTGTTAAAAATAAAAACCCTTCTACTGTCCAAAAAAAACTTTTTTTTTTTGTCAACAGAATTTTTTTTTTTTTGTATTGTGGCTTACTTACTAATTTAATGTAATCACCACAAATCGGAAATTTAATCTACTTATGAATATAGTCACATTTTAGCTTTCTACATAAATAAGTGTATAAAGTGTTGTATTACAATAAGTCATTGTAAAGCAAGCAAGCGTCATAATACTACAAAAAGAAAAGGAAAGAAAAATACAGAACAATGTGGTTTTGGTTTTACTTTCCATTATTTTTTAATATTTTTAGTTTTTAATTTAAGGGTTTAAAGTATGTAGTTATTTTTTATGTTTGAAAGAAATAGAGATTTAGAGAGGGAAAGTATATTATAGCTTTGTAGGTATTTATTAATTTTTTACCGACCGTATTAAATTCAAAAAGAGAGAGGAATAGGTATTGTAATCTAACTAGATTTCACATGTCGTTTTTTTTTTTTTGGACGAAAACGCTTTTCTTCCGTGCCTGATAACCGTAAATATCATAAATTAGTTTATTTTTTCTTTAGGGTCCATTATCGTACTATCGTTCAGTACTTTTTGCACTCATGCTGATCCAAATTTCGGTTGAGTATATTTAAAAAAAAAATTATGTCTGAGTTTAAATTTTGATATTTTATGAATTTTGTTAAATTTTGGGGATATTTTTAAGTTTCAGTTAATGGGGTGCGTCTAATATGGGACGACGTTTAAATAATATGTATTTTCGGATATGTGTAAGAGAATTTTTCAATTAAAGTTTACTCAAAATTTTATATTCCAATCTGATGGATGGACTTAAGTGATTAATATTAAAATTCTGTTTGGCAAACGAATTAATTAAACATGGACGGCCATATTTAAATGAAATTTTTTTTCTTGCAATTCTTAAAGACTACAATATAGATTTATTGGAATTTTGATATACCTACTCATAAAATACTAAATGCGGTCGATTATGTGCTGATCGTGCTGATCACATCAAAAATTTTTATTTTGTAATGTGTTACATTTGTAGTTTCACAATTAAATTTACTAGAAATATTTTGTTATAAAAAAAATTAGAAACAATAATTTAGGAAAAAAAAGAAATAATAAAAATTATTACATGGTTTTGAAAGTTTTATAGCTAAGTAAATTAATAAGTAATTGCTATTACTTATGTTAGTTATGCATAGTGAAAACTTACACAGAAAATGCTGTTCTGCTAAATAATTATGCGGCTAATTATATTTGATGTAGAGTTAAGTGTGTTAATAATGATGTAGTTACGTGTTAAACAATAGCTTTTTTGAGATTTAAATGAGAAATTGAAAACTTTGATTATAGCGTCTTGCTTGAAAATTATATTCCAAAAATAGGCTAAGTGATGCTTTATTTTTTTTTTGGAAGAACAAATTAAAATTTACAATTGAAAATGTAAAATAAAAAATGTGGGATAAATTCATTTTAATTTTCTTTTGATAATAGTTTAATTATTTGGTCAAAGAAATATTTCTTTGCACTGCAGTCTGCACTTTGTGTGAAATACAATAACTAAGTGTTAATTACGAAATTCTTAAGTTTTTAATGAGCTAAAGTATAAGGTAAATTCTCTTTTGTTAATTATGAGTACACTTTATAGGCTTCTAAGCTTTGTGAACGATAAAAATGATTTTTTTTTCGATGTAGTGTTAAAGGGGTCTTACCCTATGGGGTAAAATGTTTTGTTTTAGTGTGGTGTTTGTTATTAACTTCGAGAAATAAGTTTTAAAACGCAACTGTAATGAGAAATTTTAGTTAGAAAATGAATAAATTTAAAAATTTTCTTGCGAATTCTCGAATTTACTTTCAAAATTAAAAACAAATTTTGATTATTCTTAATTATTTTGTCTGTCTGTCCATTTGAAAAATTTTTAAATTATTTACTAAAATGTTTAAGATTGGAACACGAATAAATTTTATTGGTTTTTGATCTAAAAATTTCAAAATATTGTAAAATAATCAACAGTTGTATATTCTTGGAATTTGATCTGAAATATTTTATAAAACTATTTAAGGTTTAAAGCGATTTTTTTCAATTTTAATTATTGAAATGACTTGAATTAACATGGAATTTCATAAGTTTTATTTGCTATTTTATTTTAACAAATAAATCTTAATAAATTCTCTAGACAGTATACTTGCTTGTTATATGTAAGCACGATATACGTATATTTTATATTAACTATTAAAAAATATTATTTTTAAATTAATTTGAGTTATTCAGACAATTAAATTAGAATTCTTAATAGTAGTTCAAGTAAATTTAAACTAATAAAAAAATTTTTTTTTCGTTTTCATACGAGTAATAGAATTAAAACAGAATGAATAATCTGTATAATAGGTATCTGAAGGGAGGAAAAATTGATAACAAATTTCAAAAGTTTTCATGATTTCCGGGCGGAATTCAAGACATACTTATTACACTTTTAGTATTTATTTAAATATTTGCAATTTCCTGAATTTAAAATTGAATGTTTTTTGTTACGAAAATATTTGAACCGCTTCAATTTAAATTGAAGCCACTGAAATTCTTAATCTGATAAATAATTATTGAATTTTTAACTAAATTTATTCTGATTCTATTTTAGGTATAATTGAATTAAGTAAGTGATTCTATAACGATAGAAGCAAAATCTAAGGAACAAACCGTTTTTAAATACCTACATGGCAGAATAAAATTTTAGCTGATGGCCAGTGTAAATTCAAGCCATTTTTATGTTTGTACAAATGTATAGGACAATATTGAAGATACATAAAATTAATGAATGTATTGCTTATGTTATAGTAAACATCCTCCATTCCAGTGAAAATAATAAATATATGTAATATAAGATCATCTGAAAATGTAATGGAGAAAATTCTTAATGTACAAATATAATTTTACATTTAAATTTGAACATTATAAACGATTATTGATAAAATTTTTGTCAACATTTAAGATATTTACTTAAATTAAAAAAATTTTTCCGATTCATCCCCTTGTAAAATAAAATTTGTATATGTATATAGCTTTTTGTTCATATAACATTTTTCGAATAACAGGCAATTATCATACTTATAATTTGATAATTAATTTGATTAAGCAATTTGAAAATTTTAAGTACTGTTGTATTTTTTACATTATATATACGTAAACATTTTATATGTATATGTAATTAGATGCATAACTACACAAATTTGTATATTTTAGGTCTCAAATTAAGGTCAAAATAATTATTATTTTTTTTTTTTCGTGCCTTTTATACATAATGTTATACGAGTATGCTCGATTTTGTTGATGAATTAAGCAGATGATTGAAATGGGCATATTTTTTAATTCAAATTTGTATAAGCTGGTATTAATTTAATTTTCATATTTTTATAATTTTATTCAGCTATTTTTTATATATACTTTAATTTTTCATGCGGTATATTGTTCAAATTATTGCTTAATATTCAAAAATATTTTCGATAAGTAAAATATCTTAAATAAAAATTTTGAAAAATCATAAGTATTACATTTCATTTACATAATAAATAATAATTTAATTAATGAATAATAAGTATTTAACTTTTATTTTAAATATATTTTTGCGAATTGTAAGATGATTTTATAAGTATGAAATCGTATTAATTAATAGGCTGTTTATTTTTGCTTGCTAAACACAGAGTTTCATTTTTATTTTTTAATTTCTTATCTTTATTAAAGTGACCCAGTTACTTGAATGCGTTTAATAAATATGTAATTACTGAACAATTGAATAAAAATTTACAATTTCTTGCTAAAATTATACAAAATCGAGAAAATAAATAATTATTTACTGAACGCTTTCATGAGATATTCATTAAATTCAAGAATTTTTAGGAAATATTTGAAATTTTTAATTCAGCATCATGAAATTTAATTTTCTTATAAAAATAATTTGTATTTGTTAATAATTACCTTACTAAAAGTTTTTAATTTTTTTGGTTTGTTGTAAAATTTAATGTTAACACTAAGCCAAATTGCAAATTTTGTTATATGATCTGAAAACTAAATCATTTAAGTGTAGCTTTTTAGTAATAAAATAAATTATTTAAAATTAATTTTGTAACAAAACTGATGTATGTAATTCAAATTTTTATACATGACTTGTTCCATATTTAAAACCCAATGGTTTTAATTTAATAATTTAACTTAGGAAATTTGAATTACATAAATATGTTAATATTATTCAATTGCATATTTAAAATTTACTAGAAATAAAAATACTAAATTGAATTAGAATTTTCAGTGAGTTATTTTCCCTCTTATAATATTGAATAATATTATTAACCCTTTAAAATTAAATAAAATAAAGTAAGAATTGTATAACGCCTTCTATTCTCAATAATCACATAATATGTACTTAAATAAATTCTTTTTTTTATGTCTTCCATTTTTGCATTTAATTTCTGTTGTTGCCTCTATATAAAAATAAGTGCGTACAACAATAAGTACATTTTCTTTCTAATATTTTACCACTTATTCTTACTTTATACAAAATTGATTTTGTGTCCTTTAGTTCAAATAATATGAAATATACTTAAGTATTTCTTCAGACTATAGTAGAGATAACAATATTATAGTACTTTAATCCTTTTTTTTTCATATTTTTAATTTCTTTTTTTTTGTGTTTTATTATTTTCACGTTCAAATAATATATATATACTTAAATATCGTTGTTATATTACAAACATTTGATTAAAATTATAATTATCTTCTTATAAAATACGATTAAACTCAAATACTTACTTGAGTATAATCCATTGAAGTGCATAAAAATGAATAAATTTTGAATTAAAATATAATTTGGTTTTATAAAACAGCACATTTTCCATTAAATAATTTGAGTGGCTCGTTATTGGACATATCATTTGAGTGTTAAAAACAAACAATGTTTTATTTTACATGATTTTCTCAATATCATAATATGTTAACTAATTGCATACATTTAGGATGATAAATAAAAGTAAAAGGAGGATTAAATTGAAAAATTTGTTGATGGATTAAGTGTATAAACAATATTATGCATGTAATTTTTAAAAGGAAGACATTTTGATTAAAATTTTGGAAAATTATGGAGTTTAGAAGAAATAATTTCTTGATAATTGCAATTTTATCAAATTAGAGTTTGAAATTTTGCTAATATTAAATTGGAAATTATAATTGAAATTGAAAAAATTTTTGATGGTTCCTCAAATTGTCAATAAATTGTCAAAAATTATTTCTTTACACGATATTATTACTATAGGAAAATTATTAGACCATTTTAAATTATTTCATGGAAATAAGTAGGTTCCCCACGAATTTACTTATATGAATTTTTGTATAAAATTTCACCTTTCAAAATTAAATGATGTAAAAATAGAACAATTTTTTTTTTATAAACAAACGAGTAGACTACATTAAAATTAATAAATAAGTAAATTTCTTATTCTTTACAAATTTGTTGGGAAATGTTCTAAAATATTCTCTATAGTTACACATTTAAATATTTATCTATCTAAAATAATCATGAAAATGAATTAAATAAAAATATAAACGGGTGTGACTTTTTAAATAAAAAATTAAAAAAACAAAGCATGCACATACTTAGGTGTGTGTAAGTATTTACATATATATATATATATATATATTCTCTACACATGTACATGTCTATATGGTGTTATTATATATGTATGTATTTATTAATAATTAAAGTACAATACATGATTTTTTACCGCATTTAAATACAAGGTACAAGCTTGCAATTTAAATTAACTTTCTGCTGAAAGACAATAAAGAAAAGAATTTTTTTTTTAAAGATTCTTTTAGATAGAGGTTATGTGTACTTAAGTATGCGAATAAATTTACTCTTAAAACATTATTATGTATGTAAGTATGTAGAGATATACGGTGTATGTGATCACTTAAGTAGTATTTATAAGAAAGAATAAGGAAATTTTTTTGTTAAACATTTTAGAATAATAATAATTGTACATACATACATACGTACTCATAATAAGTATATATACATATTTGTAATGATTAAAATCACCGTAAGTACACTTCCATACTTTTAAGAAAAACAAAGCACAAAAAAAAAAATAAAGACATACTTAAAATGGTTTAAAAAAAAAAAATCATACTTTCATCATACTTTCTTACTTATGCATTATGGAATTTTATGAAATAAAAAAATTCACAGTAAATAAAAAAAATTTTTTTTTGTTACTTAAATAGGAATAATAATAATGTATGTAAATACTTATATATACTTAAATGTAGATGGGGTCATAGACAGCCTTTTATATACTAATGAACTAATAAACGTGTCAATTATGCGTTATGCATTTCAATTACTCTTAAATAAAATAATAAAGAAAAAAAAAATGAAAATATTTTTGAATTCTTTTCTGATTTCGTTCCGTTTCATTTATTTTATTAAATTTATTCTTTCTAAAATATATTGTAGGTATATAGTTAGGTAGGTATGTAGGTATTTTTTTTTTGTAAATGTACAAAGTGTTTCAATAGATAGGGTGAAGGTTAAAGAATTGGGAAATTTTGTCAGAAATATGAAGTGGATTTCTCAAAAAAAAATTAAATTTTCTGTGGCGACTAGAATTTTTATCTAATAATTCTAGTCACCAAACAATTTTTTCTCACTCATGTTAAGAAAAAATTATTTGGTGAAAAAATTTTTACTTTAACTTGCCAAAGTCATAATTTATGAGTACTATTTTTTATTGATTATTTTTTTAGCTTCATTTCTTAATGTTTTTTACACATTTTACCTAAATATGTATAACAAAATTTTCGATAAACTTACTACTAACGCAATTTACTATCTGTGAATGTAAAGACCACATTACTTTCATTTATTGCTTATAAATGTATACTTACATTCATAAGTACTTACATACACATAATTTACTTACATAATGATTTAATTTAAATTCATAAAAAGAATTTCTTTCGAATTATACTCCGATGCCAGTTCAGTTAAATATACTTAAATAATTATTTTTGTATTTAAAGTTTCCTTACAGTTAATTTTGTTTTCGAATTTGATAATTTTTAAATTACAAAGTTTACGATCCTAACTCCGAATTTCTGTATATAAATAAATTTGTTAATTTTTCGATTTCAATGTTTCAATGTTTGCTCAAAGAAAATGTATAAAATTTCAATTTTGCAGCATACTGACTGAAAAGAGGGCTGCAAGATGTAAGAGACTGCAAATAAATTAAAATGAATCAAAAGATTTTTCCGTAAAACACTATTTTTTCCTTATTGACTTTTACTTCAAATGGAACATACTGTATTTTACACTCTTATAGGAATGCCTGCATAAGTAATAACTGATTTTTAGTAGATTTTGATGAGTCGCCTGTAAAAAAAAATATTTTTTTATTTTTAACTTTTCCAAATGTTTTTTGTGTACTTACAAAAAAAAATTTTTTTTTTTTATTAAAGTAAGTAAATGAAAGCGTTTTGTTAGCGCACATATACACACGTATGGGAACAACAATTTTAATCAAGAATTTTTTTTTTTTTTTTTATTTTCTTGTTTTTAGTTGCAACAGTTTTTTTATTATAAAAAACAAATATTTTTTTTTTAAACTAAAGAGAATTATTTGTTTGAAAGTGTGTATAAAAAGTATCTTTGTGCTTAAGTAGAAAGCAAATTTTTGAAACGCATGAATAGTTAGTCAATAATAACATTATTATCGAATATTATCGAAAACGAAAAAAAAAAAATACTTATGAACAATTCAATTAGGTTTACACCATTTAAGGGGGCACACATTTTTTTTTTAATAAAATGGGATGACAAAAAAATGTTATAGAATAATGACAATAAATTGACATTAATTTGATGGTGTGCATGTAATTGCAACACGCACAATAATTTTATATTATTGTAATAAAATGAGAGAAAGAGTGAGAGAAAGGGTAAAGAGAATAGTTTTATTATAAATATTTAAGTATTTCTATTTCTTATTAAATTAGTTAGGAAATAATTTGAATTCTTTTAGACTTTTCTAATTTATTTGAGAACGTTGTAATTAATAATTTTGATTGAAATTCCCGAATATAAAGAAAACTCTTTAAATATCTTATAAAAACGAAACAAATGACAAATAATTGATCCTTTAGAATGAATGATTTTCTATTTGCTCTTTTATGAGTATGAAATTTTATTCTTTACTACTTGCTTGTACAATTTTCATCACTTTGGAATGTAATACATATACTTCACAATATATGTATATGAGATTGAAATCCGAATAAGATTTTCTACATTGTTATGACCTAAAAACTTACATACAAACATAAGCACCTTCTCTTGGAAAAAAGACAATGTGTAATTACTCAAAATTGGTGGTGGTGATTGTTTTCAGCATTTATAAGATGAACATTATTTAAGTTTTCAAGTGAAGTGTGATTTATTAATAAAAATATTTTTTTTATTTTTCTATTTTCATAAATTTTGATACAATTGATTTTTCAACAAAATTTTTTTTACAATTTTATTGAAAAATGGTTAAATTTAAATTGAATATTTTATTATACAATTCAATTAAAATTCATTTAAAAAAATTAAATTATTCTGAAAATAGCTAGAAAATATAAAATTAAATTGTGATTGAATACTATTTGATACATTTATAAAATTCTTGAATTTTTTATTAGCTAGATTTTCAATTTGTATTCATTAGAAAATTTTCAATATTATTGTTTTAGTTTTAAACTAGCTGCTTATTACTGTACATTGTACACATAGGGTTAATTTAAATATGATTTGAAAATATTTTTAAATGCATAATGATAAATGATTTTTTTATATTTTGTTATATTGTTTATTTGTTAACAATATCGCTCATTTACTGCGACCATGACATAAGCAACAAAATATGATTTCTGAGTTTTTTTTAAGCAGAAATAAGCACTTAAAAAATTTCTTTTCTTGTGTAAAAACCACTAGGGTTTTGTGTTCGTACTTATGTTATATGTCTTCCTGAATTTCAACGAATATCATAATCTTTCATCATTTGAAAATATTGTAGTTAATTTTTATATTTGATGACAATTTTTCCATTTATACTTAACATTGGACCTGTTTATACGAGCATTCATTGAGCGTAAATAATAAAATAAATTTTATTTGTAGACGAGAGAGTATGAAGAGCTATTTGAAACAAGTATTAATGATTTTTAATTTTTTTTGGGTTTCATTTTGATGTGTTCAAAATGTGATTCATTTTGTCTAATAATGTTACCTACCAGTTTTTGTTTGTAACAGAATTTCAAATTATTACAATTTATATAATCGAAATAAAAATGTTATTTACTTTTTTTTATCATTTTTTTTATTTATATTTGAACTCTTAATTTCGACATAAGGTAGTTGAAATATCTTTCACTTAAGTGTTAAGATTAGATTAAACATTTATTGGCTATCATAATAAATAAATTAGTAAACCGCAATTTCCGGATATACTTAGGCAAATATTGATTAATTACCGTAAAGTAATAAAATTTTGATAAAATTCTAAAATAAATATAAATGTACAACATTTTGTAAATAAACATAAAATGAAAACAAATTATTGATTGGGTACAAAAAACTTTCTTTTTTTAACATATCTTTTTCTTTTTTTTTCTTTTAGTTTTCGAGCCTTGAAACTCCTGGCTACGTTGGTTTTGCTAATTTACCAAACCAGGTTCATAGAAAATCAGTAAAAAAAGGTTTTGAATTTACATTAATGGTGGTTGGTGAATCTGGATTAGGAAAATCAACATTGGTGAACAGTTTATTTTTGACAGATTTATATCCAGAAAGAGTTATACCTGGAGCTATTGGTAAAAAAATTTTTATATAAGCATTAAATGTAATAAAAATAACTTGTACATATTTATTTGTAATATTTTAGAAAAACAAAAGCAAACAGTGAAATTAGAAGCATCAACAGTTGAAATTGAAGAACGTGGTGTTAAATTACGTTTAACTGTTGTAGATACACCAGGTTTTGGTGATGCAATAAATAATTCAGATTATTCTGCGATATTAGAATATATTGATGAGCAATATGAAAGGTTCCTAAGAGACGAAAGCGGTTTGAATCGACGTAATATTGTTGATAATCGTATTCATTGCTGTTTTTATTTTATATCACCATTTGGTCACGGGTATGTTTTTTGTTTTTTTTTATAAAATATAATTATATAAAAAATTATAAATAATATTGTTTTATTTTTTATTTTTAGATTAAAACCATTAGATATTGAATTTATGAAAAAATTACATTCAAAAGTTAATATTGTGCCTGTGATTGCAAAAGCTGATTGTTTAACTAAAAAAGAGATTCAACGTTTAAAAACTAGAATTTTACAAGAAATTGAAGAAAATCATATAAAAATTTATCCATTACCAGATTGTGACAGTGATGAAGATGAAGATTATAAGGAACAAGTAAAACAATTAAAAGAGGCAGTTCCATTTGCTGTATGCGGTGCCAATACATTATTAGAAGTTAAGGGTAAAAAAGTTCGTGGTCGTTTATACCCATGGGGTGTTGTTGAAGTTGAAAATCCAGAACATTGTGATTTCATTAAATTGAGAACAATGTTAATGTATGTACTTTAGTTTTATGTTTAATAAAAAAAAATATTTTATAAATTTTAATATTAAAAATTTTGAAATTTTAGTACACATATGCAAGATTTGCAAGAAGTTACACAAGAAGTTCATTATGAAAATTATCGTTCTGAACGTTTGGCAAAAGGTATTAAAAATGGTATTAAAAAAGAAGCAACTGATAATATTGTACCAATAGTTACATCTGATAAAGATAGAATATTACAAGAAAAAGAAGCAGAATTAAGAAGAATGCAAGAAATGTTAGCGCAAATGCAAGCAAAAATGCAAGCGCAACAATAAATATTTACTGAACCCATCCAAAAATATAGAATTAATCATAAATTTCATATTATATTTTGAAATTAAAGTTACAGTTCATATTAAAAAACAAAACAATGAAAAAAAAGAGTAAAATCCTATCCACATTTATATTCTGATTTATATTAATATGTTATATGTAAATACATACATAAAATAAATTAGATGTGTTAAAAAAATGAATAACAAAAATTAAATTAAAAAAATTTGTTTATATACAAAAATATAAATAAAAGTATAAAATTCCCTAAAATTCTAATTATAAGAAAATTTATACCCTTTTTATCGTAGACTGTATTATAAAACAAAATTTACAAACTAAAAAAAAAACGTATAAAATAAAAGTTAAAAGAATTTTTGTGAATTTTGTGTTTAAATAAATTTCTAAATTGAAAAAGAAAAATGAAACCTACATACAAATATATTGTGAAAGTAACTTAAAATAAATTATATGACAAATATTAAATAATAATTACTTCTAAACATTTTCTTTTAATATTTTAATATTAAAACATAGAAATATATTTGAAAAAAGAAAAATTGAATAAAATATCACTAGGTTATAAGAACAAAAATAAAAATCACAAATTATGAATTTCGTATAAAATAATTAATCATATATATTATTAATAAAAAATTTTTTTTGTAATTAATTATTTAGCTTTGAATAATTAAAATTTTGTAATTAGTATTTGAGTTTGTTAATCATTTATACAAAAATTTTTTAGTTATATTATTTAGTTTAGTTATGAGTTGATTTTTTAAATTTTATTAAGTAATTTAATGAGAATGAATAGTTTGTTAAACTGAAAACAAAATCAATAAATAAAGATCATTTCTTATAATAATAATAAATAAATATCATTTTGAATATAAAAATTATTGAAATTGCATAAGCATTTGAAATGTGTTCAATGTAAATTGGAAATTTGAAACAAATCATTTTAAAATCAAAAAAAAAAATTGATATTATGATTACATTTAAAAATTAAATAAAACCCAAAATAAAAATATTGTAAAAGATTAAATGAAATTTTTTAAAAAAAATTTTTATATAACAGCAATAACACAGCAAATACTAAAATTAATTTTAACTAATTGCAATTTTTTTAGAAAAAACTTAATCTTTACACTTACAATCAATCATAATTAAACATGGTGCCTATAATATAATTTATATAATATGAGCAAAATATTAAAAAAGAACTAAATTAAATGTTGTAATTTGCATTTTGAAAATTGCATATATGTATTCAAAATAAATTAAAGAACTTGTAACATTTTGTGACAAAATTTTGAAACATTTAAAAGTTCAAGATGGAAATATTAAAACAAATTGAGTTCATCTCATTCAAAAAATTTATAAAATTATATTCGGTTTTTTATTTTGAATTATTCAAATATTTAAAGTATTTTCAATTATTTTCTAGAATCTCATGAAGCTCTTTTAAATATCTTTCCCTTATTAACCAACTTTTTAATATGTTATAAAAAATTTAAATTTAATATAATATTATTTACTAAATACTAATATGTATACTATATTACATGTATATAAATATTCATACATAAATTATATGTACGAATAAAAATATAAAAGTAAATTTAAGTTAAGCTTTTGTACTTTTCTACGGAAAAAAAACATAAAAAAATTAAACAAAATTTAAAAACATGAACAATTTGATCTTGCAAAATATAATAAAATTTTAAAGTAGTTTTATTTAAATTTAATATTTGAATTGAATTTTGAAAATATTTAATTTGAAACAACACAAAAAAAAAAACTTAAATCGCTTTTCTTTTCAATTTGTAGTGTTTTAAAACAAAGAGTTGTGAATAAATTATATATTTTTGATTTACAAAACTAATGACTAAATAATTTAGGCTCAGTAATTATGAAAAAACTTATTTTCAACAAAAAAAAAAAACAATATAGATTTCATAAAATAGATATGTATATTTATTTGATTGCAAAAAAAGTTGAATAAATTAATATTAAGAAAATATTTAATTATAATTTCTGCAATGCATATACTACTTATGTATATACCAAGTATTTTTTGAATAAAAATTTTTTATTTTTTATTTTAAATTTTATATAAATTTCTTTTTATTTCAAAATAAGGATAAAATGGATACGAATGGTGAGCATTTTTTATAAAACTTCAAATATTATAAAATTTCTAAGATCAATTTCAGCTATTATGTGGTCAAATATTTGGAATTTTAATGATATTCATTTAATATTCTACAAGTAGAAATCTCAAGTTAAATTTGAAATAAATTCAAAATTAAATAAGAAGGACTTGACTGTTGAGAAGGCCTAAATTGTAAGTAACGAGCAATTTTTGCTTTGTACCATACTGCTTAGGTCGCATGTTAAATTCGAGCAACTGGCTTTCCAATGAGGAGTAATAAATTTGAGAAATACTGTTACTTATTTTTTCTTTTTTTTATAAACATTCTAGAAACAACCGATAGATGTCTCATCAATATCAAATTCACAATTAAAACAAATTTATTCACAATATCAAATTCATATGAGAATTATGAAAAATTTTTTTATTATTTTGAATTTTACATTTTTGCTGTCAATGTCAAAAAAAAATATGGCAAAATAAATTATAATATTGTCTTTCAAGTTGTCATTTTCTATTTCTGTTTTTGGTTTTAAATAATTTGACATTTGTACAAAGTTGTCATTCGGTACGGTGTTGTTGAATTGGTATGAATTGTATAAGCACGAGAAAATACATACCTTTAATTGGAATTTTTCGCAAATAAAAAAAATTATAGAAAGAAATTAGTGATTTTTTTTTCCTACTCGCGTAATATCAATTATATTTTATTTGAATTAAACAATTAATATGATTATTAAAAAAATAAAATGTAATATAAATATTGAAATAAAATTAAAGAATAAATATTTATTTTTTAATTAAGTGGTCTAATCGAATCTTCATGCTCTTTGAGTGATTAACCTTTTATGACATTGAAATTATAAATATTGTGGTGCTTAAATGTACAAAATATTTCTTATTTAATATATATTTAATATTAATATTTGAGAAAATAATATATTTAATTTAATTATTTAAGAAAATTTAAGAATATTAAAAATAAAGAAATCGGATAATTGCACAGTATACTTATAGTAAATCTTCAATTTCAAACAATAAATTTTGCCTATTAAATTTTCATTGTAAGAAATTTCTACATACATACATATGTACATACATATTATAGCTATAGTTTATAATATATTCTTCCAATTAGGATTATTTAAATTAATTTTAATTACATAAATTAAAATATTATAAAATAATATTTATAAAAAGTCAAATTGACTATAAAGTGATACAATCTTAAATTTATTAATAATAATAATTAGAATAGAAGAAAATCAAAAAAATAAAAGAGAGGCTAAATTTTCATATTTTCTAAGAAAAAAAAAATTCAAAGTTACCTTATTAGAATTATAATTAAAAATTTAATATTTAATATAATAAAGTAAAAAAAAAAAAAAGAAGGAGAAAACAAAAAAAAAATAAAATGGGTGCAGAAGAAGAAATTGATGATGATATTCTACCCGATAAGGATGCTGCTAAAGGATTTTATGCAAAATATGAACCAAAAGAAATTCTTGGCAGGTGAGTTCTACAATAAATATTTAATTTCATATAGCTAGGTTTGAATATTAATTTATTTATTTATATATATTTCAAAGGAATTAAACCATAAAATATTTTTTAATATTTCTTATGTAATCTTTTAGGTTAAAAATTTATTTACGATAAAATAAACAAGTGAAAGGCGAAAAAATAATTTTGAAAGCAAAAATTTATTTATAGCGGTAGGACCTACCAATTTAATTTGTTTACTTTTTAATTGAAGAGATTGGGATGACATGTGTCTTTTTTTGATTATAGTATAACTAAGTACATAGCTATATCTATGTAATTTTATATTTTTTAATATCATATGCGATGAAATATAACTTGTAAAAACTGGATTCGCTTTTGTGTAAATTTGGGTAGATACCCTGAAGAAAATATTTTTGCGTATATACTTGGGACCGGGGTAATACAAGTGTGATATGGCTGGGCTACAGTAACCCATGGTTTGGCTGCAGTGGTTGGAAGGGAGCAGTTCCTTTGCTCATATTCCTCTTCATTAATATATAATCTACAATAATATTCTATATTTATATTTATACATCAACATAATAATATGTAGGTCTACGTCTAGTTATAAATTTTCAATAGAAAAATACAAACTTTAAATTTAATTATGTTGACATTTTAAATGTTCTCCTCTATTTTCCTTTCTAAAATTTTCGAATAATGATATAAAAAATGTTTTTTGTTGAAAATTTTGTTATATTCTTTGATTTAAAAATAGTTTTCTTTTTTTTTCTGAAAAGTTTTCAAATATTTCTTTTATAATTGGTGTATTTTATATTTTTTTCTATGTAAGTATATTAAAAAGCTTTTGGCAAAAATTAATTTAGAAAATTATTCTTAAAAAACTTGTTAGAGAAATAGAACATGTACATGTGTATGTATATCTACTCAATATAGAATTAATATGATTTGGTTCAATTCATATACGTGTAGAATAATATAATTTGTTAAAAGATACTATAACATCACTATTAATTAAATTATAATACTGAAAATATTTTAACAAAAAAATATTTGTACATAATGTATATTCAAGGATTATACGGAACAATATTTTTAAGTAGATAACCTATTATACTTAGTAGAAAGTGAAAAATAATAAAAAAGAAAAAACAATTAAAATGAAAAGGTTATAATTAATTTTTTTTCAAATTTAATTAAAATAGGAATTTAAATCATTTAATTTTTGTTTTGCTTTTCTATCTTGCCACCAAATACCATTACTAAGTATCAAAATTTTTAAAATATTATTATAATTTTTCTTTATTTTCGCTCTACTGAAAAACTAAATACTCGTATATGTACAATTCATTACTCAATTAAATGTTAAGTATAACACCATTGTTTAGAAATTGTTTTTACTTATTGTGATTAATATTAATCAATTCTCTTCAACACGACTTGATGTGATTTTAAATATGTAATATTTCCACAATAGGTGCTACATTTCTTATTGTATTAAGTGCTTCGTAAATTTTAACAGAGAAGGTAGCTGCATATGTAGGGCCCTACTTAAATATATTGCGAAATATATTACAATGTCTTAATATACCGTCAAGAAAGTTTTTTATGGCATATTGTCAAGAACTGTTACATTTCTATTTTATCTTATTTAACACCAAGTAAAAGTTCGGCACAATTCTCTATTGCTATAATTATTTGCTTAAATAAATAATAATTATTTTTTTCAACAATAAGATTAAATACCTATTTACATAACTTTCGAACTGTGATTATTATTAATTTAACTAGAAATTGTTTTTGAATTAAGAAATAATTTGATTTCATCAATTGAATTCCAGATATACATATTTTTATAACTATATTAATGTTTATTTTAAATTTCCTAAAAATTTAAGAAAATTATAATTTATTATTAAGCAATTCGTTTAAACACCTATTTAGTATTTCCTCCAATAAATTAAGTAATAGCTCTATACGAAAAATCTATTCCAAAAAAATTTTAAGCTTGAAACATTTCAATTATTACAATTATTGTCAATTTTCTTTTATATTATTTTATCAAAAAAAAAAAAAAAAATAAGACAACAAACCTAAACCCTATTGTTTCTTATTCTTATTTACTTAGATAAGTCAGAACAAACTTGATGGGTATCTACACTTTTATATACTTAATAGATTTATAATTGAATCTATTTATAAAAATGTTTTGATATATTTTTATTATTATTTGCCTTAATATATACATACATATGTATAAAATTATATATCATATACATATGTATATTTACAAATCAAATATCAACAAATCATTAATTTAAAATAATTAAGAATAAGTAATAAAAAATTTCGAACCCGGCATCTGACGTGAATAAAAATATATTTGTAATATTGTGATTCGACAAAATTTATATTGAAAGAAAAGAATTACAATTATTGTTCTTTTGTTTTTTTTTTTATAATTAAGTATTTTAAAAGAAAAGAAAAAAATAATTTTAAAAATAAAAAATCGAAGCAAAACAAAAAAAAAAATAGTCAATTAATTTTAATACAAAAATAATTTGAATGATGAATTTGCATGCATTCATTATAAGGACGAGCCCACAAAATTAAATAAAAAAAAAATCTTTTTTTTTTTTTATATTCTAGATATTTATAGTTACCCTATATTATAAGAGTATATTTATATATTCTTATACATTTATATTTGGCTGATATTTAAAATATGCACATATACGAGATGTACTTGCATACTTATATATTCAGAATTTTAAAAGCTGTAAAATATATATACTTAAGTGTATTTATAAATAAAAAATTCATACATCTTACATTATTTTATTGTCTGTCTTATTCAATGTCAGTGAATTTTTTAAAATAAAAAGAAAAAAAGAGAGGGGCACGTGCTTAAATCTTTTTTAAATAATTTATTGTCAATCACGTTTTTTTTTTTTTGCTTCTCTTATACTTGTATTTATTAAAAGCTTATTTTGTAAAATGAACAAAAAAAAAAATTATGATATAACATAATTTTATACAAAAAAAATCAAGACAAAATAACAAAATGAAAATTTGTTAGATTGAATTGAAATTTAAAATAAAAAAAAAATAATTCAACTTTATTTTTTTCTCTGTGTAAGTAAGTACATTATTGCTACTAATTTGTGATTTATTTGCTATTTCACTGACAAAAAAGAAAAAAGAATTTTTCTTTTTTCTTCTCGATTTTTTTTTTTTATAACAAACTAAATTAACACATACTTACTTACTTATTTCGTTATTTAAATTTTATTTACGTCAATTTTGAATAAATTAACTTAAAGTACTTTACTTATTGATGACGATCAATATCGATCACAGGAATTTTGACGATTACAATTGATTGCAGGAAATAAAAATTTAAAAAAATAAAAAAAAAAAATAAATTTTGTTTTTTTTTTTATTTGGTATTTAATTTTTTTTAAATCCGAAAAAAAACATAATTATTTTAAATATTTTCAGTATTTGTAATTAAGTAATTTATTTTTGAATCATAAAATAATTAAAGTAAAATAGCCCTAATTACATTTTTACAAAAATAATGAAAATAATTTAAATAAAGTACTCGTGTCTAGTACCTGCTTTGTTTTTTTTTTTTTGTTAAGAAAATCAGATGCAAAATTTTTTCGCTATTTATCTTTTTCTTTTACAATTTTATTTTTATTTTTAATTTAAAATTTAAATAAAATATTAATTAAATTTAATTTTTGGATAAATTAATTTTTGATAAGAAGAATATTTCAAATTGGATCTCAATTTTCCTTAAAATTTCTCAAATTACTTGCATAGAAGTGTGAAAATTTCTTTGCTAAAAAATTCACCCATATTCTGTTATTCGTCTCACTTAATAAAAGTTTTATAATTTTCTGAATAAAATCAATTCAAAAATTTTTTAATAATACCCCAGTAGCTTCACGTTAATCCGTAATAATTTCAAGAACGATCCGAATAGCAGAATTTTATGTAATTTACATATTACTTACATTTTATTATTGTAATTTTAAAATTGTTTGTGAAAGTGAAATGTTGTATTTAAGTATAACCTTTACTACTCGTATTGCCATTACAATTATTACTATACAATAAATAGAAAGTTGTACTTATTTACATACATAAATTCAAAATATACAATGTGTTTGCCTAAGGGGCATTAAATTGTTTTACTAATTACTAAACCTTAAAAATTTTAAAATCTTATTAAAATAAGTAAGTTAATTATTTTTTTTTTTTTTGTTATATATATGAGTGCACATAAAAAGTTTTAAATTTTTGAAATTCAATATGCGTTTGAAAGGGCCAAACAATTCTAAATTATTAGAATTTAAAATTAAATTAAAATTTTAATTGCATTTCTTTGTTTTACAAAATCTACTTGTTCTAAAATCAATTTCTAAATTTCAAGTCCAATTTTTATCAATATTTACTATTAAATATTGAAAAAAAAAACAGACAAAACAAAAAAACTATTTTATTAATTTTTATTAATTTGCGAACTTTTTCCTTCAAAATATTTTTTTATGTATTCAAAACAAAACAAAAAAATGTTTTGCCTTCAAACAAAATCCATTTAAAAAAATTAGTTCTTAAAATAAAATTCAAATTCATAAATTAAGAAAAAAGCTTTAAAAATTTTGCGTCGCAAACTTTGCAAAAAAATATTTTATTTTTTTTTTATAATTTGATATTTTTGATATTAATAACTTTAATAAAAGAAATATGTAGATTGAAACAAAATCATTTTGAGATCGCCTGATTTTCAAATAAGAAATCATGAATAAAAAAAACTGAAATGTTTGAGTTTTTTCTTATTAAATGATAAATAATTAAATAAATATATGAATAAATAAACAAAATTATGTATAAATATTTTTTTTTTTAATTCTATTTTTATAAAATAAGAATAAATTTTTTTCTTACTGTAGATATTTGAGCTTTCGGCGTTATGTACAAAGTATATTTTATGCGAAATTTCTTTGTGAATTACATAAAGGAATAAAAAAAAGAATAAAATAGCAAAAAATATAATAAAAATTAATTATTTAGCTTTTTCTTATGAAATTTGACTCCTTTAATTCTGAAATTCTGTGTTTGATTTAAAATCAGAAATTGCGTTATTAATTTCTGTTCAATTTTTAAACAAGAAAATTGTGTCTCCTCTTCTTATGGTACACACATGGTACCTTAATTAAAAAATTTAACTTAATTATTTGTTTGACTAACTAAATATGTAACGTTATTGTGCGCTCTGTAATAATTTCACATATACTTACTTATGTACATATTTACAATGTTCAATCATTGATATATTTTATAATACAAGAACTACTGGAATATTTGGTCGAGCAAATTGTGCTAAATTATGCCAAATGTAATTTCATTTTATGCCGAATGAAAGCTGTTTATAAAAATGAACAACCTTAAAAACTTTTTTTTTTCAAAGATTCTTTAATGGTTTTTTCAAAACGTTATTATAATTAATCTTTAAAAAATTCTGCCAAATTTAGCATTAAAAATATGAATATATCCCAACACTGTATACGAGTATATAATTAATTACAGTTATGTTATATTGTAAGTAAGTTCTAAAAAAAAAATATTTTTGCGTTTGCAGCTGTTAATGACCGCTGCTTTTTATTTTTTTTTTTATTGTTTTTTGGTGGCGACCTCAAAAATGTAACTAGAAATAGATTTATTTTCACAATAAATTGTTATAAATTAAAATTATTAAAAACATATGTATGTATATGGCGTCTCAGATTGAAGCTCATAAAAAATAAATTAATTTGATTTTTTATTATTAAGTATGTATTGCTTTTTTATTAAATAAGTCAAAACATTATGTTTGATGTAATATAATATATGTACATATGTATGTACATGTACGAATAAATTAGTATAAAGCTTAACTTGGAAAATGAAAATATACATACATATGTATGTACGTATGCCAGTAACAGAATATTATTTGTTGGTAACGCGAAAAGAGAGGAATTAAATGATATTTTTGGAAGTCGCAAATTAGTTTTAGTAAAAAATTAAGTTAATCAATATCAAAATATTTTGGTAAACTTAAAATTGCACACCAAATCTCAGATGACGTTATATTTGTAATATACATAATAGATGTCTTGCATCTTGTTCAAAGCAGTAGTAAACTTGTCAAGTATCGTATTTCTTGTTTTAATTCATCAATTTTCAATAATATTAGAAATGGATTATGCATGCGGTTTATTTTTAGCACAAATAAATTAATACACAACAATATGCAAATTTTACGAATACTTAAATACGCTACTCCATACTGCATAATGCGGCGATTGTAGACAACGCATTACTTTATTACTTAATACTTCTTATAAATACGAAATTTTTAAATGATAAAATTTCATTGATGCGTTCTTTCGTACTCTCATTATTAATCATTGTTCTCTTCTTTTGCTGTAAATTTTTTTTCTGAATATTTTTTTTTTTTTGTTTAATTTTAATTTTTTTTTTTTTTATGGGGACTTTGAACTTGACCTATTTTTGTTAGTGGACCGAATATATTTTTTACGATATTTTATATTATTTATATTCTAAATTTGATAGCAAATTATTTTAAAAAAATTTAATTAAAAAAATAAAAAAAAAAATTAGGTTAGATTAGATTATTAAAGTAAAAATTTTATAAATTTTTGTTTATGATAAACAACAAAAAGTAAATATGTATGTACATACATATGTGAAATTTTAATGTACATATGTATATGTATATTTTAGACAATGTATTTTACGTTCTTGCACTCCCATATATGTATATGTGCATATGTACGTTCATACGATATCAAAAATATTTATTGTATTTCTTGTATATTATCTATTTTTTCATACAAACTTACATAATTAGGTATGTAGGTATATATACTTTTTATAGAATGAACTATAAACATTATGTATATAGGTATGTACATATGTACGTATGTATGCTCTTAGAAAACGATTATTTTTGAATTTGATTTCCTTATAGTTTTGTTTACTTAAAAAAAAAAATTATTTTTACAGTTATTTGTTATATAAAATTTGTTTCTATTATTCGTCGTCATTTCATTGTGTGCCTCCAAAATTTCTTATTTATTTTCCTTGTTATGTGTGTATGTATTAATATTTTTGTATGCAGATTTTAAATGAAGCGAAATAAAAAAGGAAAATATAAGTGATATATGTACACACATATGTAAATTTTGAATAATACTATTTGTGTGTAATATAAAAAAAGAAAAATTAATATGAAAAAATATTCTCTGTTATACAACTATCTAAATATCTCAATTTACTGTATTCCACTGTCATTTTTTCTAAGGTAATTTACGTATTGGAACAAATCTAAGATTAAATCTACGATAAAATTTGATGTTTTTTTATTCATATGTAGTATATATGTACATATACATATGTATGTATGTACATATATCAGATTTAAAAATTTTTCTCACTTTTTGTTAAAATTTAACAATTTGCTAAACGAAAATTGTAACCTATGTAAATAAAAAAATAACTAAATCTGACAGCAAATCTTATGAGAATAGAGAATAGGCTATACTCTCACTTGTTGACTCCTAAAAAACTTATTTACGTTTTTTACATATACATAAGTATAAGTAATAATTTACTGATATATAAACATGATGATGTGTGTATATAAAGTACATTTCCGAGTTCTGTATACATATGTACATATGTATATACGTATGCACGTACATACTTACTATATACAAATAATTTCGTATATGTAGTTTTATAATCTTAATTAAAATGTTTGAATCACGTGAATAAATTATGAATTTTTATTCGACGTAATATTCTAAACTAGTCGAATCTGATTTAAACAGCCAATACAAAAAATATATGTACCTACTTATAATAAATTCCGTAACTTCCGTACTGATACTTACTTATGTAGGTATATCAAATACTTTAAAAATACATTATAAAGTCTTTGCTTATATGTAATTGCTAAATTTTTTATTGAAAGGATTAGAAATACCTAAGCCAATTTTAATATCATATGATTAATGAAAATTATTATTTGGCAGGGAAGTTGGAGAAATAAGACCAATTAATACTCTTAATGTTTTGTCAAAGTTGATCAAATGAAAATTTCGTGCAATTGGAAATTAATATTAGAAATTAATTTTAATTGATTTATTTTTCTTTATTAACTGCTTGTAATACAGGCTTTCTGCTTTTCTTTTACAGTATTACAGTGATAATTCAATTACAAAATCTATACTTAAATATAGAAGTTGAAAATCGTTTTAAAAATGAAAATAACTAAATAATAATTAAAAGTTAGTGTTTGACAGAAATATTTTGAGTAAATCTTCTTTGCTTTTGAAATTTGAAGCAACTTTTAAGAAATCTTATAAAATTATCAAAGTGTAAAAATAAATATTCCTCTAAGAAGCTTAAATAAATTTAAATAATAACCCTATACTTAGTGTACTTAAAACTTAAAAGATAAAAGTAAATTTTTACCGCCATATACTTGAGTATTACCCGTACATAAAGTCATTTATAAATGGATTTAAATAATTATTTTAGAAATTTTATGATTTATTTCGAAAGAAAATAAAAAAAAATAATAAGTTTTGCAAATAAAATGTGAAAAGTATGCCATAATCGAATTAAAAAATTAAAATGGAATGCAAACAAAAAAAAAAAATTAAAAAATAAATTTATAATTCAAAAATGTCCTACTTTTTTAAATGATAGAATGTCTTCTATATAGAATATATATTAGGAAGGTATTGTTTTCACCCGAATGCGAACGGAGTAGAATCATCAAAAATTTAATAATGTGCCACAAGTCGAACCACTTAGAGGGCTCTGACTCGAAACTACTTTCATATACTGACCACATACTGAAGAAATCTTTCGGTGCTGAGGCAGGTCAAGGAGCTTCTAAAAGAATATGAGCAAAAGCGATTTAAAAAAATTAAAACGTTGTACAAGAATCAGATGAGAATATAGAAGAATTTAATTGATAAGATTTTGAGTTTTGAGATATTTGCAGATTCTGTGGGTACACATTCTGGGGGAGTAAGATCCTCTCGCTCATAGGAGAAGGAAAATACTAGGAGGCTTTGTTCTCATGACAGAGGAGATACGGTCTTCCGGGCATCAAAAGATTTCCGTCCATCACAGGGTTTATTTTAAAAAAGCTCACAATGGTTCGATAATATGCTGATCATATCAAATTTGTTTTTTTTTGTTCATGATGTATAAAGAAATATTTCTAAAAAAAAAAATAAATAATCAGATAATAAAATTAGAAATTGTAAGTACTTAAGTAACTAATATTCATTCAATATTCATGGTGTCAATAGCTTTTAAATTAGTTACATAAAAAAACTAAACCAAATTAAATTGAACATAGAATTTATTTCAGAACATAGAATGGAAAAAAATTTATGATTCTTGACAAGTAGTTAAGTTAAATATGTTTCTGGGTAATCGAAAAATATAACGGAATGGAATTTCAATTTACACAGTATTTGAAATTATTTTAATAACCTATATTCAATGTCAAAAATCGATGTATTATGTATGTATGTGCTTATGAATACGAACATTCGAGTACCAGAATTTCTAGACTCTTCCTAGAAAAATCACATACCTATAACAAAAATATTTTTTTATGAATTTTAAACATGTATTTTAGACCGGTAATGTTCCCTTTGGTTTGACAATATGTTTGATATATTTTCATTTTTAAATGTCAAACAATTAATATAATAAAAATACCTATGTATGTATGTGATTCGAAATTTAAAAAAGAGCTTAATTTTGTTTTCTTTTGTGGCTCACATTTATATTGGCATTAAATTAAATAAAATTAATTTAGTCCATTATTCTACTAAACACTTTATTGTACGATAAAACTGAAATAAAGTGACAAAAATATAGAAAAATCTGTGTCATAATCTAGTATTTTTTCTCTATTTTAATATATTAATGGTATATGTAAATAAGTATGTGTAAATAAAAGGTAATTAATTTGAAACCTTATAAAAAAATTTAAGATTTAAATAAAACACAAATAGAAATTTTAGGTCCAACATTAACATGCCGATGTACGATAAAAGGTTTATTGTGTTTCAGTGAAAACAAATTTTTTGCATACTTATAGGATTATTTAATTACACGCTAAATATAATTATGTATATACATAATATGTATGTATATATGTGTCGACAAGCAAATTCTATCAGTATTAATGATACCTAAAGCCATATTCAACAATTAAAATATGTATGTACATATGTATATTTATTGCAACAAAACTGAGGACATGACAAGTGACGTATACATATTTATGTACATACATATTTATTATCCGAAAGAACTCAAATGCCACCAATCGACTATATTATGAACTATACATTTAATGTATAATTAGATTGTTTATATATGTAAAATATATAAAGTATGTATACGTACATATATTATTTGGACGTAAAACAATATTCTTATTTTATGTCCGCAAAAATTTGACGTAATATGAATAGACGTCTACGGAACTTTTAAGTTATATACTTTACGATTTCATTTTATGACTGTGTAAGTGTACACATATTCCAAAATCAATAAAAATATAGAATTAATCTCAAAGAAACTGCTTTGTTTCCAAATTCAATTCTAAAAATTTTTGTATACATATGTATGTACATACTTAGTTTTTCCTCAATTGATAATCAAATTTTTATTTTTACTTGTGCTTTTTTTTTTTGTATTAATAAAATTGCAAAATTAAATTTTTGAATTGGAAATACATATATGTATATATGTATTCTTATATTATATGGATTGACATATTTATATACACATATGTATGTATAGCATTTTATATGAACATTTATAAAAAAAAAGAACGAAAAAGAAGTGGGCGTGATTGTTAAATTTTACCTAAACAAGTAGTGAACTTTGTTATCAGCAATTCGTTATTGATAAAAGTCTGTCAAAATATGTACACGTTCTAAAAAAAAAAGCTATCAATTGACATGGAATTTGAATGACAACATGCGTAAGTACATATACATACATAGATATGTATGTACATACATATATTCATGTACATAACCTAACTGTACAAATTTTATTGCCTTTTTAGAAAAAATGATAAACGTGAATAAGAATGTGATGAGTAAGTGATGAAACCGGAATTTAATTTCAAATAATATTTTTAATATTTTGCGTGCAAGATTGTTGAAATATTTATTTTAATTTTGCTTTTGGGGTAATAAAAAAATTTTGAAGGCTAATAATAATTTTGATTTTATTTTTGAAAGGAATCAAAATATTTTAGTAGTTTTTTTTTGTTATAAAAAATAAATTATTAAAAATTACGAGGAAAATTTTTTTAAAATTTTTTAAAATTATGTATTTAGAGAATTAGAGGGTATTAAAGTGATCCATATATGTATGTATGTAAATGTCAGTTTTGATTGCAAATACCAAATATGTATGTAAGTACAATGTTTTAGAATTTACGCTATGCTAAAAATATTCAAATTTTCGGCGAAATATGAGCTTGTTATGTCGCATTTTCTCCAGAATTCCAATTTTACTCAACCGAATAAAGGTTAATACTGTTATATTATAGAGGGTACATGAATTTTTGTATGTACTTACGCATACATAGGTATATGAATATTTTTAAACAGTTCTCCGTACAAACGTAAATTCAGGAATTTAATATGGCAAAAAAATCTGGGAAAAAACGAGCTAGTATCCGACACTGTCGTTGAAATTGTGGTCTTAAAGTGTTCCACACAAATTTGTTTCCAGTTTTTGCTTAATCTTTTTTTGATAATAATTTTAAAACTATCTCCAAAACTCATGGATCCTAGAGAATTTTAGCAGAGTTAGAATTTTAAAAGGAGAATGTTCCTTTACAAGGAATACAATCGAATCTCGATTAGTATGAAATGATTTTAGTACAAATTTATTTTTAGTACTAAAATTTTAATTAAAAACAATGTTTAATAAAGTTATTCAAAATTTAAATATTTATTTATTGTACAACTGTAAAAAGTAAGAAGCTATAAGCATTCAAGAAAATTAAAAATTTCCTTTTAAAAATTTTAGACTCTTGAACTTACATACATAAAGAGATCAATGATCATTAATTAATTATTTTTTTGTTGATATGTTTTAATAAAATACCTACGTCATACTTAAATATTTTGCAAAAAGTTCATGATCGAACGAATATTGTAAACAAATAAGTATATTTTGCGAATATACTCTCTTGACATACTCACATATGCAAACACGTACATAGGTATAAATATATTTCTATAAAAATATACTCAAATGAATTTAAAAAAAAAATTAACAATTTTGTTGCTTAAAATGATTGATTTTAAAAATTTTTCAATAAAAAAAAAAACATGTGAAATTTTTTGAATAAAATTAAAATGTAATAAATAACAATTTGCATATTCTTTTTTTTAGATGAATTAGCAAATTTTATTAACAAAGTAGTTATAGTTATATACAATAATTTTAATTAAATGCTTCATGGTGTTAGAGAAGTTTTGCAAAATATCAAAATTAATAATTTTTTAATGAAAGAATTTAATTAAATAAAATAGTGGAAAATTTTATGGAATTTTTTTCTTTAGATTATATAAAACTAATGTGAAATTAATATTTAAATACATTAGAGTAATTAATTATTAATAATTTGTAATGCGATTGCTGTTTTTTCCCTAATGAAATCAAATATACTCAAGTATTTTTATTGGCTTTATACTTTCTGCCAATCCTATATTTAGACAAGAGTATTATTTTTCAATAAATTTAACGGATAAATATATGTACATATGTACATTAAAATATAGTAAGAGAGAAAGTAAGGAATTCCTGTGAAAATTGTAGGGGTACACAGCTAACAATAAAATAGATAACTAATTTTTTTTTAATATCCTTTATTATTTGTGAAAAAAAAATTTTTTTTTTATTTGAGGCCTTAAATTTTTCATATACGGAGTGGCCGGGATTCGATTGTATTCCTGACTGACTCTTGAATCACACTGTATAGACTTAAATGAACAAAATATAATAAAGTGTTTTTTTGTTCTTTGAAATTTGAAACTCTAAAATTAAACTAAGTAGTTAAGATATTTTGGCTTATATTTTGATACTTAAATGAAGACTGGTAAGAACAGGTTCTAAAAAATATTTGATCTATTATAAATTTTTGATTTAATCATCAAAATTTGCTTCGATACTTTATACATAATTTGAAAAAAAAAAAGAGTCGAACATGCTTATATATCCACTCGTTTTGGTGGAATATTTTGTTTATGTTCGGCCTTTGTTTTGCTTTTGCCAAATCAAAAATTACAATTCTTGACACTAATAATATTCATTCGATAAAAGTCTTTAACCCCTACAGTCTCAGACTTCAAATGGCGTGCTTGTGTGTTATTTGTTAATAAAGAACGAAATAATCAAATGAAATGCACTACGTTAAAATTTAATTGATTTTTGAAAATTCGTTCATTCCATTCGTCGATATATCAACGTTACTCATTTTGTGTCATGTTAACCATAACAATTTGTTTATTTTACTCCTTTGAATGGCACTCATTGATTTCTATAGTCTCTCATTTTTATTATTGTAATTTATAAATTGTAGATTATGTATTACATATTTACTCGGATATATCATATGCATACGTATGTATGAAAGCAAATATACTTGTATACGTGTAAGTATGTTTATGTAATATGTGAGTATGTCTAGCGAATATATTCGCAAAAGAATAGTTAAACCGGTTTTCTTATTGTATTTTTTAACAAGTGTTTTGATTTATTGGTAATAAAAAATATCAAAAGTGTACCACAAGTTATTTTTATATATTTACCTAAAACTTATTTACTGGTTTTCCAAATTTTTTTTTATTTTTTTGTTATTCTTTAAAGATTACCGGTAGCAAGTTTTATAGGTTATTTTTGTTTTTTTATTATTTCTTATTTAAGTTAAATTGACCATGTATGTAAGTACTTATTGAAATCAAATAATTTTTACTTTCTTGGGTTTGATAATTCAATAAAAATAATTTAATAAGCAAAAAAAAAAATTTGAAAATAATTGTAAGAATTATAATTTACACAGAGAGAAATTTATTTTGATTTGAAAGCAAATACCATAAGTTGAATGAAAAATGGCATACACTTGATTTCTCATTATATCCGAAAATTCTGAGAAGAATTTCCTTAAGTATGATAGAAGAAATACATATTTTCACATGAAAACGTAACCCTTCGGCGAAAGTAAATTAATGATATTTACAATTTAAGTAATATGGTTAATATTTGAACTTGAACGCGCCAAAACCCTAATTTTATTGTAGCATTATTAGGCTGTTTTTGTGTTTTTTAATACTCATACTTATCAATATTTATGTAAAAATATTTGTTTTCTAAAAAAAATGTTCGTATTTTTTTATTTTTAATTGTCTAATAGATGCAATTTTCATATAAATAACAAACAACTTGTAATTATTACACCAGTGGCAATAATGTTTTTTTCTTTATTTAAAATAACTAGAGCAAAATTTACATATAAACATACACGACCTTGTAAGACAATTAAAAAGGTTAATGTTCTTGTTGCTATCATGAAAATGTGATAATATTTCTTAATTAAAAATTTTGACATTTGAAATTTTTTTTAAGAAAAATTGAATTTAAAAGTAAACAGTTTATAAATAAATAGAGCAAATTTAGCGCCAGGTAAAACAAATTAAATTGTAGTTTATTAATTTAAATATAGAAATAAATGTATTACTAAGGGCAATAACGTAATTATTTCATTTAGGTAAATCTAAATGAGTAAATAAATGAATTAATACTAATATTGTGTAATTGAATTTATGTAAAACTATAATGCTTCTTGTAGATGTCGCCACCGAATATCACAAAATGACAACAAATTAAGTAATGTAATTAAAATATAGTAAGTGTTTAATTATTTAAATAGAATTTTCCTATATAGATTAAGAGTTCATCTTTCGAACTTAATAAATTTTACTGTTTAAGTACGTAGGTACACATTGTATTTTTTAACTGTTATATTATTTTTTAAGACAACACAGTTTTACAAATATGGAAAATAAGGGCTTTATTTTCAAATTTTAAATTATTTTTTAAAATTGTAGCCGTTTAACAAATTACAGAGGCCATAATTTAAAATCAATTCAATTACCAATTTAGACAATGCTTACACTTTCCTAAAATGAAACACTTATTCATCTAAAATGTTAATGTAAGCTTTAATAATTTTTGATCTACACTTATTTGCTTACAATATTTATTAATTAATTTAAGTCCATATTCAATATTATCGTGGGTGTGCAAAAATAAAAAAAAAAAAACAACACAAAATTTCTCTTTTCCGCCGAAATTTGAAAATTTCGAACTTTTTGATTTGCTTATTTATATTATTGTTATAATTATTATTTTTGTAATAATTACTGTTATTATTATAATTGTTATTGTTATATTATTAATTGTTATTTTTAGTTTAATTACTCTCATTACTGTTATCATTTTGTTATTGTTTTCGTTTTTAATTTTTTTTTTTGATTTAGTTAATATTGAAATCGAATATTTATTGATTCATCCGGTCAAGGAACTCAATATTATTTTATTTGTTTGTCATTTTTTTTTTTGTTGATTTATTTTTTGAAGAGAGATTCTTTTTTGTTGTTTTTATTGTATGTTAATATTTCTTGTTGAATTTCGGGTTCAAATCGGTAATATGAAAATGAGAATAGTGTGAGAAAAAAAAAATAATATTGCGAAAAATTATGTTTTTATACAAAAAACTTATGCATACCTACATATGTATGTACATATATAATGCATTTATGAACAATAAACAAAAACATGAATTTTGTAATTGAATGTTTTTTTAATAATTTGAGTACTTATACTCATTTAGAATGAAATTAAGTATGTGACTAAATGAGCGTAAAAGGTTTAAAATTACATAAAAATTCTTAGAATTTAACAGGTGATTAAATTATTTGTGGTGTTTTGCATATTTATCAGCATATATGCATGAATGTATATTAAAGTATGTACATATGCGAATTGATTTATGTTTTTGTTAATTATGTACATATTTATCTACATATTTATAAAATTATTTATATGATATCATATAAAATTTTAGTGAATTATTTGATATTGTTATAGAAGAGTTGAATAACACTTCCAAATAAACTGACTACAACACATAACTAAATTAAATGAAATTCCATTCTCATAATGATAATAATCATAATAATTATAATAAAGTATAAATATATAATGTATGTATGTATGTCAAAAACAATATCCGTTATAAAATTCAGGCAATTGAACTTTAATTTGTAGGTGCAAATGTATATATTTGGGCCTAATAAAAAAAACATAGGTACCTGTAATATGAATGAAATTTAAATATTAAAAATTAATATTTTTGTTATTAAATTAAAAACTAATTTTGTAATTAGTAATCAAAAACTTACATGTTAATATTAATTTTTAAGCATTTGAGACATTAATTTTAATTAAATAAAAATATTAAAAGCCTCTATTGAGAAAAATCGTAACAATCTAAGTAAGTACTGCTTTGTAATTGAGAGTAAATATGAAAGCGTTTATTTTCACTCTTTTCCTGAAACGTAACAAAATTTTATGGTCCTAATTTATAGTTTGACATTATAAATTTATTTTGATTACAATTCAGTTCTTTTCTAAGCACCACTTAGCATTTTCTCTGGAAAGTAAATAATTTTATTGATTTAATCTTTAACTATATATGTATACTTATTTGTAAATCAATAAATTGAATATAAATTTGATTGTTAGACATTGATTAAAAATTGAAGATTAAAATAGATATGTTGTACATAATATACATATACATAATGTGTATATTTACTAAATATATGTATGTGGAAGAATATATTGAAAAAATGTTTGCTTTCAAATTTAAATAGCAATATTTCATTTAAATATTTGTGTGAGTTTAATAAAGTTTTAAGGGATTTAAATTTTATCAATAAAATATCAACATCAGATGGATTGTCTCATAGCGTTTAACCTTAAATCTTTAATAATTTGTAAATGTTAATTAATTTTCTAAATTTATTAAGCAATTATAATTGCTTAGAGAAAAATGATTGATAATTTTATTCAACTACATAGACGATAGCCTACTTTATGTGATTAGTAATTCTATAAGACAATAGATGGGGCATTTAAAACATTGAGAAAATGATAATTTCCATAATATTGTATTGTAATACAATATAATTGTATAGTGTCACCCGACTCTTTGTCAATTGTCAAATTTTCACTTTAAAATATTTAAAATTAAATAATATCTTAATGTTCCAAAAATTTAATAATAAATTCCCAATAATTTTCTATTATTTAAAGTGTCTTACATTATGTTTGCCTGTATTTTTATATTTTTATTTTAATTGCTGCATATTAAATAATTAATTTTACCACAATTTAACTTAGAATTCTTATATTCAAGAAATATAATACTAAATATTTCACATAAATATATTTAATATTAACATGTACTCGTACATATGATATAGTTCATAAGGAATGAATTCAATATGCTATTTAAACAAAAAAATATTATTCGCTGCGTGACCCGGTATAGTGTGTTAATAATCACCAATTTTCATGTTTATCTTGTTTGCTACTATTGCAGCTACCTAAACTACATGGTGCTATTATATAACATTATACATACATATTACATACATATGTATGTATGTAAATTCATAAAATTGTAAAAAAAAAGGGAAAAGGAAAATGCTTTATAATGATAATTTTAAATTTTTGGTGACTTTAGTCACGTTTACACGAATATGTCACCAAAAATAACAGATGGCGTGGTGTCAATGATTTGTTTTGATTATTTGATTATTTTCATATTATTTTTTGATTATTATAATTGGGTTTTTATAATTGTTTTGGACGGAATTTTTAATTATCGTAATTAATTTTAAGTATATGAAATGAATGACAGATCAAATCTAATCAAAATGAAATGAAAATGTATGAGTTATGCAAAAAATGAGCACAAAGTTTAAATTAAAAACGTATTTTTAATTTAACAAACTATTTTAATTATTATAACAGCAGTTAACCTTTCTACAAAAAAAAGATTTTTATCTTACATATTCATTAAAAATTTCTTAAGGACAAAGTGCCTAGCTGGGTTAAGGATAACTTTTTTTTTACCTGAATATTTAAATTTCGCATTTTAAATATTTTTGGTACCACGTGTCTGAGAACAAGCGTTTGTATTTTTCAAATCAAATTAATGAACAGGTGCAAACACAAGAAAATTGAGAGAAGAAAAGAATATTAGTTTTGTTTGTTTCTCTTCCTGAATGCAATGCGTTTAAAGGACTTGAAAAATATTTATTCTAATTAGATTTTTATCGTAAAATCTTTTCTCTTTTTTTTTATTAGTTTAATTTTTGAACTCGGAGTTTAGGAGGTATTTGTAAATGATAATTTAGTTTATTATATTGGAGAGTATTCTTGAAAATCTTAAAGGCTAATAACATACTTTAAATTTAAGACATAAGGAAATTTAGTTATTTTCTCTAATAAAAAATATTCCAATATTTAGTTAATCATAAAATTAAAATTTTTGCATTCAATATGAAAATACTTGATAAAACGTTAAAAATTCTTATCAAATTCAAACAAGTTTACGTATGTATGTACAACTACGTACATACATGTAGAATTTTATTTCCGTGGTCAAGAGGTCTGAAGTTTCATTTAAGAATTTAAAAATATATTTAAATAAATTAAGATAATTGAAAAATCTTATTTATTTTTTAATAAATAAGTACAAAACCGTTCTACAGTATAATTATCTAACAAACATAAATACATACACACATCCATAGGTATACATACATAAAAAGTAAAAACGTGATTATTGATTAATTTCTCTTGGAAAAAAATTTTTTTTAAATTATTCGTGATTATTTTAAAATTTGCTTTCTGTTATACAAATGTGTATGCATACTTATATACATACATATACATATGTACGTATGTACATATCTGTATGAATTTCTATACTCAAGTGCGTGCCATGGCATAAAAATTTATAATACAATAAATACAGTAAAATTTAAGAATTTAACGTGATGATAACATAATTAACCGCAGGCTGTGCTGTACTATTTTTTTGGGTGACACTAATAGTGGTATTGTCAATTGTATCAAGTCAGAAAAGAAGGTAAAAAATTGGTTCTTAATAAATGTAAATTTTTAGGATCGGGTTTCCTTAATAATTTCAGAATATTCGGCATTCAATTTCTTATTAAAAAAAATATATCAGAAGTAAAATATACAAAAAGTACTCCAGTCTCAGTTACTATGCTGTGTTCAATTATTAATAGTATTTATGTATATTTGATAATCCCCTATATACATACATACATATGTAGGTGTAAATTTTCCTCTTAGAATATTATTTTAATAATAATTCCACAAGATCTAAACACTTAACATCTTCTTCTTTCTGTGCGTTACATTTCCTAGTATCTAATCCCAGTATCTATGTAGTAAATTTTATACAAACATATGAAATTATTTTTGTTTATTTGAAAAACGGCTCTTTTGTTCTCTTCTCTTTTTCATGCATATAGGCAGTGATATTTATAATATATATTATATATTTACGTACATACATAATATAGAATGAGATTTGTGTATGTTGTGCAGACTTTATTTTATATTAATAATAATATAATCTGGCTGGCTGACTAGTGTGTACGATTGTGCTTATAATATTATCTAGTTCTAGTAACAAAGCAGATTTATTCGGAATATACTTGGTTATAAATATTTTTTTTTTATTGTTTTCTTTGTTATTTTATTTTTCCTTTCATTTTTGTTATACATAATAATTATTCTTTCAATAATGCCATGCCACACATTTATGTGTGCGCTAAGTGCTTTGATTTTTCTGTTTTGTCTTTACTGTAAATATACCGTATCGTAAATTGTATGAATGTATAACACATTTTATGTAAGTATGAGTTTTACTGTTGTGCTGCTTTGTTGCATAGGTTTTTTTTTATGCTCGTTTCTTTATTTATTTTTATTTTTATGTTCACTTTTTTGAACAGAGAAATAAAAATTTTTTGTTTTAATCAAACACAGGTCAGTTTTATTCTGTCTTTTAAGAGTGAAGTTGCTTAAGGCGTCTATTAATTTTTAAATTAGAAAAAAAAAATTAATTATTATCATCGAATTCCGCGCTTTTTATTAATTTTTCTAATATAAATTTATTATCAAATCGATTTGAATTTCATAATTTATCGAAAAAAAAATTTTGTGTTTTTAAAAATTCGAAATTTGATAATAGCACAATAAACAAAATATCGAACGAAGTGTGAAGAACAAAATTTTTTTTTGTTAATATCGTAAAAAAATAAACTTGCAAAATATAAATACACATACATAAATATTTTACTGTTATAAAAGTTCAGTGAATCTGTGCAAAATTTAATGGTAAAGAAAATAAACAAAGGAATTTATATATGTAAGTATGTATGTTCAGAATTTGTAAATAGATAGCTAAGATAGGGCAATTTTAGATGTGTAGATCGTATTTATGTACAATTTAGGTATAAAAGGAGGAAAGAGTAAATATGTACAATTTAGGTATAAAAGGAGGAAAGAGTAAGAAATCGATTTTTTTTTTTTTTTTATACAAAACAAGTGAATACGCACTAACCGGCTGTATAATGACATACATATGTACATACATATGTATATTAAAATTGTTATAGCGCTTTGTATTGTGTTATAATAAGACCTTGAAATATTAAATAGTACAACAATAATAAAAAATTCTTTGATATTATAATAAAGACGGCAAATTATACTGATTGATTACTATTTTATGACGTAATTGTTATACTATTCGCATTTTAGTATATATGTATATCTACAATGCGATATTTTATTTCATGACATTATAATATTTACAGTAATTGTTAGCAAATGGTAATGGAATTGAAATTTTTACTTGAAATCTCTTTAATCTTACTTTTATCACAGTAATTAATTTATAATAATTATAATGCAAATTATAATGAGGTACATATGTATGTATATATCAGTATAACCATGTACATATATATTTAATTAATTTTGGAATTTATTAATAATATAAGTGAATTGAGCGGAATTGTTGCATTTGTTTCTTGTTAATAGCCATATAAATTTGTTTTACGATATTACAATAATACATTTATATAGTAATTAACTAAATATAACTACATACATTTACATACATATGTAAATGTACTCCGAGTAATAGTTGAGAGTTGTTTTGCAAATGGAATGCGTATTTGCATAATTTAGTTAAAACAAATTAATAAAAACTTATGATATTAAGGATTTGTATTAATTTTGTTTATAAACATATAAAAACCATCTACCTGAAGAATCCGTTATGTCTATAGTATAATGAACGGTTGGGGTAGTATTTCCATTATAAAGCATATAAAGTGTTATACAGTTGCTTATAAAAGGATTGCAAACAATTTTTTTCAAAGGTTTTTTCTTTTCTATTTTCAGTTTTTAATAGGTATTTAGTATTTCGACTGTAATTATGATATTGGTAAAAATTATGCTTTTATATGGGTCAATAAACTTTGTGACATTGAACTATATGGTTATAGGTATTTTGTACAAAATAAACATTAATACTATCATGATAGTTATAATTACTATCACGATGATTCATTATTGCATAGTGTGGTTGCACAGTAAATTTGACAAGCAAATAATTTAATTTAAAAGTGGTATTTTTCGGAAAACTCTAAATAATTTGTTAACCTGCTTAGGTTCTTAGGTAACCTACTTAGTATCTTATCCACTAACCAAAGTTATATAATTTTTGAATGAAATTTTGAATGATAGTGTTAAACGATCGTTTCAAAGAACATTTAATTATTCTAATTATAAGGTGTGGAATTCGAATAATTAATTTGTTTTATTACGCGTTGTAGGTAGTGTATCATGTTTATTATAATTTTTTTTTTTTGCAAGTTTGTTTTATTCAAATCAATAATTTTATTTAATTTAGTTATTTTAATAGAATTTATAAAAATTTAACAACGCAATTAAATGAAATTTTTAAATATTTTTTAAGAATTTCAAAATTGGAAGAATAAATGAATAAGAAATCTTTACGATAAATTATTACGATATATGTAAGTAGTCTTATTATTTATGGAAATTACCGTTCATTGTCGTATATGTTGTATACTAATGTAATAAATATAGTATGCATAAATGATGAATATACCCCCGCCTAATTGCATATACATACATATGTATGTATATACACATACTTATTAATATATATATAGTATGTATATACACATACTTATACATATATAAATTTTAATTATTTATTTAAATACTATTCAAATAATATGCATGAATTTTTACTCTACCTATTTTTTTAATTTTATATTTTTTGCGAATTTAATTTGCGCATTTTCTTTTTTAATATTACTAAGTAAACTTTTATACATTTTGTACTTATTATGTTCGAAAATATTTCTAAAATATTTTCAAACTATGTAAGCACATAACGTAAATTATAGTAGTGCTAATGTGGTATGTTTATTAGGAATAGTCAAATTATTTATTATAAACAATAATGACCTTGTAATATAAAAATCAATATACGCATATAATACAAGTACCAGTCTGTACAGAATTAGTACAGACTGGTACTTGTAGGTAAACATCAATTGATTTTTGCAAAACTGTAACAACTCAGAAAAATGTAATATTCCAGTTAAACATAAAAATTTGTTCAGAATAATTTTTCTATTATCAGATGGATGAAAATTCTTTTAAGGCGTAAAGCGAACGGATGGCTTGGTTATAAATATTTAATAAACTTGGTTTAAAATATTTTATCCGGTTTTTTTTTTTTTCCGGCGGTTTACGCTATCTATTTTTGCTGGAATTTTAATTTGAAAATTAACAAAATGCGCAACTGACTGTCTTGTTTAATTTCAATTTGAAAACTAACAAATTGAATATTAACATATTTGGAGTTGTTACAATTTTGTAGCAAATTGGTATATGGAGCCGATATATGTATGTAGGTTGAAGAACATGCAATTATATTCGAATTTAACTTATGATATCGTAAATTTAATTATGAATTGTGTAGATTCTATTATTGTTAGGTATGTTGAAGAATTTTTTAATTTTAATATTTTCGTTTTTTACTTGAAAATTTATGAAGGGAAAAAAAAATTTGATTAATATGTTGATAACCTTGCAATTATGTACTTTTTATCTACATTATATAACAGTTTTATTTTTTATCGTTTTGTTGCTTTTTTTTTAATTTATTAAAATGAATTTAATTTTGATTAATTGTTCTTGATTTATATATTATTTTTTCTGTTTTATGTGAAATGATTTTCCGAAAATCATTGGTGGGTGAAGAAGAATTTTAAAAATTATTTTTATTAAATTAAGAAAAATTTTTATAATCAATAGTGATGGTATTGTATACACTGTAAAAAATTGGTTGAAATAATTTTTTACTATAATTTAAGGAATTTAGTTGATATGACAGGAAGCTTTTTCTTTTACCATATTAAAATTATAAATTTATGGTAAAATTGAAGAAAAATATTCTACAATGAGCGATTGGGGTAGTACTTCCATTATGGAATGGAATGTAGAATCACTGAAAATGAGAATGAAATGGACTAATATTTCCTCTTAACCGGTGAAAATTTCGTAGAGAAATATAATTTTTACAGTAAATTTACTCTACAGTTCAATTTATTCTAATTAATTATAATTAATCGTATAAAATTTTAACCTCATCATGGCACTTTTACTGCTACAGACAAGTTAGTATTTGAATTTTTTCAATTTTTACGAAAATTTTTTTACAGTGTGTACAATAAAAAAAATGTTGTTAATAAATTTGAAGTTGCCTAATAATGTGAAATGCAAGTGGGCAGGCAAAGTATACTTGTGGTTTCCAATTAATTGTTTTCTTGTTAAAATTTTTACATATGATACTTTTCCCACCATATTTATTGTGCTTCTCTTTTTTTGTTAAACAAATTTTGATAAGTAAATTTCCTAGACTGCTTTTTTTCCCAACTTTTATTTGAAATACAATTTATTATAACAAAATGTTAAGTTTGAAACATAAAATATTCATAAAAATAATTTAAATGGAGTTTTTATAATAAAATTTAAAGTGATTTTTGAGAATGTTAAAAATTTTTTAAATTTTTTGAAAACTTTCTATGCCTTGTTACTTTAGCTAGAGGTTTTTTATGGTCATGTCATGTACATATATTTAATTTTGGTTCGATTAAAAATGTAATTTTGTAATAAAACAAATGTGTCATAAAAGTGTGTAATAAAATCAAAACCAAACTGAGTAAGTCTTCTGTTTTGAACAATTCTTTTTCTGTTTAGTAATTAATTTAACCTCTTCGTATAACAGTTTCTAAAATTATTTTTAAAAATAAAATTTAAAATTTAAATAAATTAATTATTATAGTCTTTTTTTTAAATTATAATGCATAATTAATTTATGAAAATAAGATTAAATAACTTCAAGAATCACATAACCTCAATTTCTTTAATTTGTAGAATGCATTATAATTATTACATGAACTATATTAAAATAAAATGTCATAACATGTCGATCATTCAAATTACATAAATTCTATATTTACTTACAATTCATACAAATGCATACATATATATAGTTCTATTTTCCCCCTTATTATTGAATTTCATCAAAGAAAAACAAGTCAAACAGTAAGTTCAAACTGGAATACAAATAGCCCCATTAAAGAAGACTGAGATAAAAAGAACAAAATATTAAATCTATTTTTTCTATTGAAAAATAAAAATAACAACATCGATTTTAAAATATAAGTATAATACTAACCTATAAATGGTAGGAAATAAAGAGAATGCATAAAAAATTCAAAAAAAAAAAGATCAATTTTGTTATAAATTATTGTTTAGTGTGGTGATAATAAACCTTATCTGACAGCTACAATTATCAGCTTTCAAAGGAGTCTTTCAAAAAATCTAAAACGTTCAATATATTTTGTTATTTTTCTGTTATTCTCTTCCTTTGGCTCCCTTGCTTTTATTTATAAAATTTATTCTTATTTTGAAATTTATGGACCATCCATCAAAATTTGAATTTGTTCTTGTTTTTCTGCTTTTGTACACTTTGTTCTTCTTCCAAGTTGTATTTTAGACTTTAGTTATGAGTATTTATTACTATTTTTTGATGATGTAAAGAAACAGCAGCACGCTTCTAAATTATTACTCGTTTTTTTTAATATATGTACATATATATATGTACACATCTACATACGTATACGTATATGAATGAATTCTAAACAAAGAAGACTTTGACAGCTTTGGCTATAAAATCTAAAAAATAAAAAAAAATGATAAAAACGCAATATTAATAAATCAATACTATTATACACATACATACGTCTGTTAGCAACATAATATAACAAATAAAAAGTGTTATAAAAAATATAAGAAAATTTTTAATATACTGATATGCATGTTGCAAGTATAACAAAAAATTGATCATCAAATCAAGATCAAATCGAAAATTTTCATAAGAGTTCAATAATAAGAAAATGAAATTAAAATCAAAGAAAACAACGGGGGGTGGTGCAAAAGCAATGCGGCAATATAATGGTGATTTGTTAAAACAGCAAGATATATCCGTACATATAGGTATATTAAGTGTATAAGTATGCATATTTAATATGAAAAAACTTAAAATGTATAAAAAATAGTTTTATAAAAAATGAAATAAAGGAGAAGAAACGACAAATTGAGCTAAAATGAATTGCAAATTTTTGTGGAAAATGTTTGAAATATAAGAAACTATATACATACATATACATGTATATAGCTAGCGCAGTAACTCATACGTCAAATTTTTAGTTGAAGTTTTTGTTTGTGTCACAATAACGTCACCGTATTTCTGAGTTAGCAATTGATTAAAATTTAATTTTAAAAATATATGTTTGTATAAACAATTTAGAATGTGACATTCGGACAATTTACTCCTACCTCTTCTTGATCTACGTCTTTTTTTAAGTTTAATTTTTATAATGCTGGTAACCTTTTTTTTTTTATTTTAAATATTCAAAAGCAGTAGCAGCAAAATATTTTTTAATCGATATCGAAAAACACAGTGTGTGTTGAATGAACCAAAAAAAAAAAAAAAATTTAAAAGAGAAATAAAAACATCTGGCTTATTATTATACCCGTACGAACGTATGTTCGAAGGGTATACTAAATTTGCCTTACCGTTTGTAACGCTAAGAAATAACGGTCTTAGATATAGACTCAAGTGTATGTTTTTGATCACCGTCAAATTCTGAGTTGATTTAGCTTTGTCTGTCCGTCCGTCCGTCCGTCCGTCCGTCCGTCCGTCCGTCCCAACGATAACTCAAAAACTAATTGAGCTAAGTTCACCAAATTTTCACAAATGATTCATTGTAGTAAGTGCCAGAACCCTATTTAAATTGGGCATGATCCGGGTACCGGTTCGGGTAGCTGCCATACAACTTCAAAATTTATTTGGCTATATCTCGTAAACTATAAAAGCTGTGGTAGTGAAATTTCACACAAACGAATATATTAGTAGGGCCAATGTATCTCACAAAAGTCGTTGAAATTACTTGGCTCCTTCTGGTACCTGCCATACAAGTTCAAAAGTTATTTGACTATAACTCAGAAACTATGAAAGCTATAATATTGAAATTTCACACAAACGAATATATTAGTAGGGCCAATGTGTTTGATAAAAGTCGTTGAAATTGCTTGGCTTCTTCTGGTAGCTGTCATACAACTTCCAAAGTTATTTGGCTATATCTCAGAAACTATAAAAGCTGTGGTATTGAAATTTCACATAAGTAAATATATTAGTAGGGCCGATGTGCTTGATAAAATTCGTTAAAATTTCTTGGCTCTTTCTGGTGGCTGCCATAAAACTTCAATAGTAGTTTGGCACAACCAGTATTTTGAAAAACACATAGTACTGAAATTTTGCATAAATTAATATGGTAATACGGCAACTTAAAGTCATAGTCTGCCCCATAGTTAGTTATGGCACATTAGTTATTCGCTCATAGGATAACAAATTCGTACGGGTATCACAGAGTTGACAAGGTCAACTCTACTTTTTTTCTCGTTTTTTTTATGTTTTCTATGGAAAAATCTTTGTATTTTTGCCTTCTCAACTGAGAGCAATTATTATACATTTTTTTTTGTTTTTTTATACAAATTTGGTTTGTTTAAATTCCTAATGTTCATAATATATACATTTGTGCACATATAAAGTGTTTGCTGGAGGTTAAGAACTCTTAAGCGAGATACTCCATATATTTAACCAAATATCTATGAAGCATACATTACATACCAATACTGTCATATTGTATATATAGATATATATCAAAAACTATTATACTGTACTAGAACTTCATATTAAATGCATTTTATTAAACGAAATGTGAAATAAAAGATGAATATAAGTGTTATACTTATGTTAATGTTAAAATATTATTGAAGTATGAAGAATGTAAGAGAGAGTGAGAGATAAATGGTGATGATGAGTACGGTATTATATAACATTTTTCTCCATATTATTTTTTTTTTTGTTGTTTTTGTATGTAAAAGAAGGGAAATAAAGAAAATAAAAATCAAATATAAAAATGAAATGGAAAAATGTAAACAAAGAAAAATTTTGATTTTTTTTCCTTGAGTTTTTTTTAGAGTTTTGTAAAAAAAAAATGTTTGTCTGTTGTAAAGGAATTTTCCATTGTTTACACAACCTTTTTCAAGTGGTAATGTTCCACAAAAAAAAAAAAATAATGTTAAAGAAGAGTTTTTTCTTTTGTTATACATACAAATGCTTTTTATTAATCATATAAGAATTTTCTATTCGCATATTTTGTTTAGAGTTTTTTTTTTGTTAAGTGTGCATCTAAACAGTTTTATTAATATTATTATGGTTGCTACGACAGACTGTTAAAGCCTACATTTTCGAGTGTTAATTTTCTATTTTCCCATTTAATATCGTGGTTGTTGAAATTGTTTTTTTTTTTCTTCATTATATTGCATTTTATTTATTTTTCAGTTTTTTAAAATGTTGATCGTTTGTTATCTTGGTTATTTTCCATAAAAATGAACAAGGTTTTTGTTGCTATACAAAATTGAGTGTATAATAGTAATCATATAGGCAATAAAGTGATTTAAATTGTGAATTTTTTTTTCACTTTACTTCACTTTTTAGTAATTACGATAAAATTTGAAATTTACGATATCGAAATGTTGTACATATTATGTTTTTGTATTAAGCAACAAAATTACATACTGACTGTGATGGCGATATTTTGCTATAGTGCAGTCAAAGAAAAATAATAAAAAATTTTTAACAAAAAATATTTCATTGTGATCACATTAAATCTACTACATTACAGATATATACATAGGTGGATTAGCAACACTGAAATTAATTTTATTTAAATATTTTACAATAATTGATTAATTTAAATTGAAAATCTATAATTTAGTTTTAATATTTCTTTGACATTAACTAGTAAATTGGAATTAAAATGCCTTAAAATTAATTATATTAAATTTAATATTAGAAATTGTTGACAAAATTTGATAATAGCAGTGCCAAAATTGTCTGACAGCCTAAAATTTTAAGAAAATTCAAAAAAATTTAGGGGCTGACATTTGAAATTTAATTATATTTCATAAATTTTCTTGTTGCATCATGGATTAAACCATTGTCATTAAGTTTATGACTTGATTTCTGGGTCAAATTGGATTTCTTTTCAAAATTTAATAAATATTATGGAATTTATCACTGTTCGAATTTATCAAAGAGTGAGATCTTTTAACAATATCTTTGAAAATTCAATTAATATATGATTTTTATATTTTATTTTTGTGGAAAATTTCAAAAAATAATAATTATTTTAAAATGGTATATTAACTTTAAATTGTTAAAGTACGCAATATTTTTTTTTCCCATAATAATTAAGTGTAGTTATTGAATTTCAAAACGAAGGTTAAGTATTTTATTATAGAGCTAGAGCGATTATAGTTTTAATATATAGAATGTTTTTTTAATAAAATAATCATAATGCATTTAAGTACAATGTTTAAGTTATTTTGTAAATTCCTTATTATTTTTTATTAAAAATAAGTAAATGTCAACACTAAAGGAAGTAAAGTATAACAATAAAAGTAGGTAATAATAATTAAACAAATAAAATAAGATATACATATACTTATATATATAAAGATAAGGAAACTAAACTACTAAACCGCACTCTTAAGTTCTTATCAAGATTTCATTCTATGATAAAAATTCAAATAAAAGTAATTTGCTGATTAGAATTAAAAAACAAAAAAAAAAAAGTTCATGATCATGGGTTCAACTTAAAAAATTATTTTCTACTCACATTTTCTTCCCATATGTGATTCAATTGTTTCGTTTTAATTTTGGTTGCGTTGTGTGACTATATTAAGAGTGACTATTAAATTTAATAAGTTTCTTAAATCTTTTTTCCTCATATTAGATAATTTTAATACGAGTAATATTTAAATTATTTCAAATTGTAATAGGAAGTAGGATAAATAATATTTAAAACAAAAGATGAAGGCTAGATTAAATTGTCAAAAAAAAAATTGTTATGACTCATACGCGTAAATTAAATTTTAGTTTAATAAAGGTTAAACTTTTAAAGGCCGATAAATTTCTTTAATTTTTTAAATTTTTATCAGAAATATCTAGTATGTACATTTTCGAATAATTAAAAATTCCTTATTAAGCCTTTTACTTATTGTTTCGGTATACACTAAATTCCAAATTTATTTAATTGAAATTAAAGTGGTAAGGCTAAAATAAATATATCGTGACTTGACAGATATTAAAAATACCAATGCAAAGAAATAAATATATTCAACTAAAATGAACGCATCAGAAGAGTAGATAAGTTCGTTAAGTTTTCGTAGTAAAGAATATTTTTACGATAACAGATATGTTGACCAAGTATACAACTAATCTGAAATTTTAAACAATATGGACGCGTTTGTTTTGGTCATTGTGACAATATTACTCAAAATATGTCAAAATTTTTTCGATAAGTTTGCACGTGTTCTCTCGAAATGCTTATTTTGGTTACAATTTAAAGTTTGATTTAATTTATGTATTCATATTTGCTTTCAATCAGTTGTGTTTGACAAAATTAATGTTATTAATAAATTTTAGTGTAACAAAGTAATGAATACTTTTTAAACGGTACCAATAACATTTTAATTTTTTACAGTGATACCAAAAAATTTTCAATTTTTAGCAATTATATAATTTTGTTCCATATTGCATTTGAAAATTTTCAATATATGCATTATCTTAATTCTCTTTGGGATTATAATATAAAATATTTTATTATAAATATTATTCTTACTTTTAATCTTTTTCAACTTAAATAAGTAATAAAATTGAAAAATTTGTTCTTTGTTATTGCCATTTATTGCCGTGTTATAAATTTTAAGTTTCATAATTTTGTTTATTTTATTAGAAATTGCAAGTATAAATTGCACTTATTTATCTTAAGTGTATATTTCTTTTTATTTTTCAAAACATGCACTAGACTCATGAATCAATTACGTTCTATAATAGTTTTACAATTAGGTATACATATTTAGTATTTATTTGAAATAAAAGAATGAGTAGTTTTACTAAGAAATTGCAAAAATTTACAAAATAAATAATTATACAAAATTTAAGTAATTAAAATTTTTAAAAGTAAATATTTAATTAATTATCTAATTCATTCATTAAAAATTAAAATAAAATTTATAATATTTATGGTGTAACATACTTGTATAGATTAAATATTAATTTTAGCTTAAATTATAATATGCGCAGAAATTGCATTAAGAATGAGCGCGATTTTATTTTATTGTTTGAGTATTTAATTAAGGTTTTGTACTTTCCATTTTGTCTTAAATAAATATCAGATTTAAGATAACGGTTAGTTTTCAGAGGTTGCTTTGTAATAGTGACATTTGACTGTCTATTAATGACAGTTGCCATGACATTCTGTTGTTATAGAATTTAAAAAGTGTTTAGTAAACATACAAAAATAGGGTTTTCAAAATATCATTTTTTTTCTTTAATTTTGAGTGAAAAAATATTCTTTGAAATTTTTATATTTTTTATGTTTCTATGTCAGAAAATATTAATTCTAAATAAAGTAATTTTCTATTATTCAACCAAAATTTTTAGAATATTTAATATGTATGTATTTACATATTTTTTTTTAAATACAAGATAATTGCCAAAAAACCAAATATATTTTAAGTAACTTGGATATAAAAATTAAGGTAACTTTAAAATTTGTCATTGTCACATGTGACAAAGAAGACGAAATTCTCATTTTTTTTTCTTACAATTCATCCACCAACGCAACAATTTCTCCTCTCATTTAAAATAACAATATTGTGTATGAATGTGCCTATATGTGTGCCTATAGTAGAGGAAATTCATTATTGTTTGTCACAATAAGTAAAAAAAAGTAAAAATTAAAATTTTTTTTATTTTATTAATTTTAAAATTTATCATTTATATTTCACGTTTTTAACACTCTTTTAAAGCGTGTACAAACATCTGGTCAGAAGAGTTTTTAGCATTAATATAAAAAATAAAAATGAAAAAAAAAATATAAAAATTAAATATAAGGTACAAAGAATTTTTGTATACCAAAAAATTTTACAAAAATAAAAAATTTAAGTTCATTGAATTTATTTTAAAAATTTTTATAGGATTTTTATCCTGCGTGAATGATCTTATTATTTGTAAGGGTAGACTAGCAATTTTTTAAAATTTTCCTATACTGTTTGATTGCTTATTTGTATCAAATAGGTATTTTATATTCAAGCGCGCATACATGTGCAACAGCATGATCGCATGCAATTAAAGCAATCAAACAGTTTATGTAGGAAATTATGATTGAATGTAATATCTTGCTACCTAATAATATATTCGAGATGAGGTTAAAATATTGAAAATTTTAAGTGTCAATATAAAAAATTAAGAGTTTATTTTTTTCAACTTATTAACGAAAATATAAAATTTTGTTTACAATTTCATTTTTGCTGAATATGCAGTGGAAAAATACAATCTTTAAATTTAAACCCAAACAAATTGAGTAATAAATAAAAAAAATTAATAGCTTATGACTTATGACTCATATGAGTAGAAAAACAATAATTGATTATGTTTATAATATTTTAGCATAGATAGTAAATAAGCTGGACTAAATATAAAATAAATAATTTTAAGAGAGTACAAAGTCTATTATAATCAGATAAATATTTGTAAAAATTAAAAAAAAAATGAAAAACAAAAAATATATTTAAAACAATTAAGTATACAATGGCTTTTCTTTTTATGCTTTTTGAAAAAAAAAATTGTTGATAAAAATATTATTTCGGAAAATACCCATGCAAAAAAATAAAAATATTTTTTGTTTTTTTGGAAAAATGCCATTTTTTTTTTTTGCTTTTACTTATCAGAAATTTAATGATATTGGAAATTCAATTTGTTTAATGGAAATTTTTTTCGGAAGTTTAATAATTTTGCAAATTTATAATATGAAAAACTATATGATGTACATACGTTATACGTATAACATAAATTTGCACGCATATTATAAGTAACTTCATTTGGTATACGTAAAGTGGTATATATAGGAAATAATTCTTATAGTGATTTAAAAATTAAAAATTAACCTTTCAGATTTAGATCGACATTGGCTTCTTTCGACATAGTCGAAGTGATCATCATTTGATAAGTCAAATGACCGTAAGAATCTATTTGATAGTTTTGAAGATTGTTGTTGATTGTCATTTAATTTTATCGAACGCAATTTAAACAAATAAATTGTGATGATTTGGCCTCCTAATTTTTTGCAGTTGAACTTTACTTGAAGATTTCGAAAAGTTGAAGTTTTTTTTTTTTATCGAATCTTCAAAACGAAGATTTTATTTTGGAAGAATGAAAATATTTGGATTAATCTATTTGGCAGCAATGCTTTTAAATTTACTACTTTATAGACTGATGTAGTTTGCTGTTGTTTTGTAGCATAGAGCTATATTATTCTAATTTTTTATATTTAGAAGATTGTTGCAGATTCTTGCAGATTTTTGCAAATTTTTATAAATTAATTATACGAATTGAAGAAAAGAAAATGTTGTGAAGTTTAGAAGGAAATGGTGAGAGCAATTAATTAAATCGTGTTGTTGTTGAATAAATATTTGAAATTTTCATTGTGACTGGTATACTCGAAATATTAACACATAATATACTCCATTACCATGAAACAAATTTTTATTTCTAATTCTATTCATATCAGAATTTTATTTATTGTTTCACTTTAAGTATTTAATAATTTTCAAAACAAATTGTTTACTTTATATTCAAAACAATAAAGTATATTGTTTTTAACGATAAAATTACATCATCATATAATATATAACAAGTATATATATATATACAAGTAAATAAAAATTAGCCTTGATAATGATTTTCTAGATTTACAAAATAAGAAATTATGAAAGGAATAATTAAGTAGAAATGAGTTCATAATTTTTAAAAATATTTTAAAATATTTGAAAAAAAATATAAGAAATTCATTTATAATGAAAAATTTTTAAATTAAAAGCAAATTTAATTGGACTGTCAATGTTTGCAATTAGGAACAGATTTGGCGTTTTGCTTGAGGGTTAATCGAATCTTCACTGGGAGGTTAATGAGGTATATCATCACAGCTATTGTGAATGGATTGTTCGTGCTTTTCATAATTTTCACAAACTAAAATAGTAAAATTGGATTCTCATTTGTGTAGATTTTGGCGGAATGATGAGGAGATGGATGTACATATTTTGTTCTGACTGTTGCGCTCTACCCGTCAGAAGGCACAAATGATTTAGAAGGTCCTTTTAAGTATAAGGGAGCTCGTATCCTACTCCCAGAGGGATATCACCGTGTATTTACTTGGGATACTTGAATAGTATAAGTGAATGCGATATGGAACGACTACAATAAACCATGACAGGCTGCGTTGGTTTGAGGGAGGTGTTCTTTTGATAATTCAGGGGATTTCAAACTTTTCATGTTTGGAAATTATATAAAATTTTGATTTTACTATTTTTTAAAATAATTACGATTCTTTCTCTATCACAAAATATAAAATCAAAATAATCCTTTTCAATTATAACGTAATTAAAATCATCATTATTCTATTACTTATATATTTACTTTTAAACTCATTTAATATTTACTATAAATTTAATAAAATATTTATTTATTTATATTTTTGTTTTTCGTTTGTCTACCAGGGGCTTACCTTATTTGTCGTCATTTAATTTTGACACACAATTTTTTTAAATTTTTTTTTTTTTTGTTGTGTGTATATGTGTTTCAAATTATTGTTGAATTTAAATTTGATTAAAGTGTTTAGAAATCAAATAATTATTTTAAATAATAAATATAATTATAATTTATTAAAAAGGCGTCAACCAGTTTGTTAATTATTTGTAATTTAATTATTATATGTTTTTAATGTAAATAAATTTTTATTTAAGTACATTTACATTAATGCATTGATGTTATTTAGTATAATGCGCAGTATTATTATAATTGTAAATTTATTTGTATTTAATTTCTATATTAACTACAAAATTGTGAATTAATTTGTAAATATTGAATTTTACGATATTCGTTTGTTTATACAGCGAGACAATAATATAATTTTATGCAGTTATAGTAAACTGACACTGTTATAAGTCAGGAATAAGAGGTTTCCACTTAGCCTCTCCGCCGCACTTCATTGTTTTGTAGTAGCCTTAATTGTGCCCATGTTTTGTCCCTACTTTTGATCTTTTTTTCTATTGTTCTTCGCCATGTTGCTCAAGGCTTTCCCACCTCGCGTTTTTTCTCTGGTTTTAATTTTAGAGCCCATCTGGCAATTACTTCTAATGGCCTTCGTAAAGTATACATCGCCTCCATCTTCTTATCTGTACACTTACTGGTTTCTTATTGGATAGTGTCAACAAGACGGTATTCCCAATTCTTCTAGACCAGAAGATCTTACATACAATTCGTAGGAAATATCTAGAAAATAGGTAATTAGTATTTATGATTGACTTATTCAAATGAAAATTACGTATATGCAAATTTGAAATTTACTAGTTTCTATTTTGTAAAACGCAATTAAAATTACAAATTCTTAATTGCGATTGCGTTGTATAACAAATTGATAAATCAATAAATTTATATTTATTTAATAATATTGTATAACAATTTCAATTTATTATGTAATTCAAATGACATTTTATTATAATAATAATTTAGAATCACTTCTATTGTATGTATATACTTATATAACTTTCTATATATTCTATATTATTATTTAAAATTCAATATTTAAGTAATTTTAAAATTTGATTTGATGATAAAAATATGCATATTTTCAATTATTTATTCCGTAATATTATTTAATTTAATTTTATTTTTTTTATCTATTTGTTATATTAATTATTAATATAGATAGATTAATAGCAAAAAGGTTGTTTATTCGAATATAGTGTGATAATAGTTTTTTAATATAAAATCGACAAGTTTATTTTAAAATTTTGCAATTTTTTTTAAATTATATCATAGTTTCGCTAATTGATAAATTAAATTAGAAAAAAAAACTAAATATTAAATAATCATGCTTTGAATTTAAAATTATTACGGTAGTACATTTTCTATATCTTACAGCTAGTATAAGGTATAGAAAACTTTTATATTGACATTCAATTACAATTTATATCAGATCTCTCTTGATAATGGTATGGGAGTGCCAAAAAGTTTACATAAAATTCTTTTGTTTTTTTAGTATGAGAAATTTAGATATTTAAATCTCTCACACCTCTCACCTCGTCACTTTTCAGGCATTTCCTAAAAAACGTACATATGCCTCACAAGTTATGGAACCCAGGTTTATATTAAAATTTCTCATTTTGTATCCTGCCATGCCGTTATAGGGTACAATTTGCACTACCTCCAGTATTCGCCAGTCTTAAAAATTATTGTCATTTCTGTAAATCAAATTGCTATAGGCCAATTGAGTTAAAAGCAACCAATAGAATTGATAAAACACTTCAATTTTTATGTTACTGCGTTTTGTGTATAGTCAACCACATACTGGAATTAATTGTTTCTGTAATTGTTAACAAGAATTCAACTTAGACGCACTTATTTTAATTATTTTTACAAATATTTGTGAAGAACAAGAAGGGTATACAAAAATTTTATTATTCAAATATGGAAAATTTTCAAAATAAATTTAAGTATAATTTTTTTTTCCATTTCCTATATTGTATTTGAATTTGTATATATTCATGCTTATATACATGAATAAATTAAAATATATATTTTTCACTTTGTCTATTATGATTTTTATTCCAACCAAATTTGGTTACGAAAACGAAAAATTATTAATTATCGATTACTATATAGGTTGTTTTCATTATTGTTTCCGTATATTATTTAAAATTTATGATTTAATTCCTTTGATTTACATACATGTGTCTATATAACATGTACATATGTTAATAAAATTATATTTTTATAAATACAAGTACTCATGAACTTATTGATAAAATAAATAAAAAAATTTATTGTGTTTACATTTTAATTCTAATATTTTATTTTTTCTTATATTTCAGAGGTGTTAGCTCAACAGTACGCCGATGTATTTGTAAAGAAACTGGTAGAGAATATGCAGCAAAAATTATAGATTTAGGTGGTCTTAATGATAGTGATGAAATGAATCCACAAAGTATGAAAGAACAAACTAGACAAGAAATTGCAATTTTAAGACAAGTCATGGGACATCCGTATATTAGTAAGATATTAAGCTACTTAAATATAATAGATAAAATTGTATATAGAGAGAAATTAATGAAATTTTATTTTATTTTTAGTTGATTTACAAGATATTTTCGAATCGGATGCATTTTATTTTTTAGTATTTGAATTATGTCCAAGAGGTGAACTTTTTGATTATTTAACATCAGTTGTAACATTATCAGAAAAAAAGACTAGGCATATCATGCGGTAATTTTTATACAAAATTCTTTAAATTTCAAAAATAATGAAGAAGATGAAGGGATTATATGACATTTTTAAAATTGATAAATTTAATTTAATCGTATTACAGTGAGTCTAACAATAGTCATTTTAACTAGACCTTCATCCTCTTTAAATATTTTATTTACATTAATTAATAAATAAGTAATAATAATGTAAAATTAAAGTATACATTTATCATATTCTTTTTTATTTTTAGACAAATATTCGAAGGTGTAGAATATATTCATTCAAAAAATATAGTTCATAGAGATTTAAAGCCAGAAAATATTTTATTAGATGATAATTATAATGTTAAAATAACCGATTTTGGTTTTGCAAGACAATTACAAGATAATCAAAAATTAACTGGTAATTTTAATATAAAATTTTTCCATATTTATATTTTAAAATTATAATTTTTATTAAAATATATAGATTTATGTGGTACACCCGGTTATTTAGCACCAGAAACTATAAGATGTAGTATGTATGAAGGTTCACCAGGATATTCAAAAGAAGTTGATATGTAAATATTTATTTTTTTATATTCTATTAAAATTATATTCAAATTCAAAATAATGTTAATAAATTAAAATTTTTTTAAATGTATTTTAGATGGGCATGTGGTGTTATAATGTTTACACTATTAGTTGGTTGCCCACCATTTTGGCATAGAAAACAAATGACAATGTTAAGAAATATTATGGAAGGAAAATATAGTTTTACATCACCAGAATGGGCTGATATTTCAGGTATAGATATACTGATGATACGAAAAGAATATTTTCATTTATGAATGTCTAACCATAAGATTAATTAACGTACATATGCTAGAATAATTTAAATTAGACAGGATTAGATTTTAAATTTAGAATTTTAAGTTTCAATAAAGTAATCAATAAATTATAGGTTTTATTATTTAAATTAAATTTTGTAAAAATATTCAAAATTATTAGTATATGTATTTACTCAATTAATTTTTGGTTTTGTTTTTAATTTTTTGAAATTTATGTATTTTTGTGTTTATTTCTATGAAAATTTAAAAGGTTTGAATTCTTAAAGTTTATTTATAATTATTTATAGTAATTTTTGCAATTATTATTTAATTAAAAATTGAAGAAAAATTCTATTTAAATTTGTATTTTAAAAATTTTATAAAATTTTATACATTTTTGAATAAAATACAATAATTTCTAATAATGTAAATGTTATACTTATCAATACGAATAATTTATTCCAATATTTAATTAAAAAATACTATTAAAAAAAATAAAATTTTTATTGTATTTAAATCGAATTAGATTTAGTTAATCAATTAGATATAACTATTCGGTTAAATATAATTATGAGATTAATTTTAAAAAATTCCTATGACTCATATTTATTTTTAAATTTATTTTTTTTTTTTTTATTCTGACTAATAAAAATCAAATTTACTTTTAGATTTAAATTTTAAATTAGCATTTGGATAATATTTTGTCAATGTAATTTAAATTTTGATTAATTTTTCCAAATTTTTATTTTCTATAATTGCATTTAATTGTTTTTTCAAAACATTAAATTTTTTATTTGATTAATTTACTTATTTTAAGTTCAAATTTTAAGTAAAAATTTTATTAAAATTCAAATATTATTTAAGTATTTTTAAAATTGATAAATATTCAAGTTATTAAAGTTGACAAATTTTTATTTTAGTAACATTTAAATTAAAATAAGTAATTATTGTAAGTTAAGTTAATTAATTTAATTTCAAATATTGATTTAAATTATGATTTCATTCGAATATCATTAAAAAATTTAATAGTGATTTGATTATAGTAATAATAATAATATTTTTTTTTCTTTTTGCACCAATTTCTATTTTATAACTACTAAAAACTTAAGGATTAACTGATATTATTATTGCACTTACAAATATATAATTTTAATAATTTAAAAAAAAAAATTAATAATAATAGAATTGTAAGTTCTTATTTTAAATAAAATTGTAAATTTTTAATATATTTTTCATAATTATTATAATTTTTTTTTTAATTGTAAAGTAAATTATTTACTTATAGTAATCTTTTTATTTTGTTCTTTTGTAATTTTAGAGGATCCAAAAGATTTAATTAGGAAATGTTTAGTTGTTGATCCAGCTAAACGAATTACAGTCAGGGAAGTCTTAAAGCATCCATTCTTTAATCAAATGGTAAGATTTGTAATGAAAATAATGTTTGAAAATTTCGATTTTATTTTTTTAAAATCCCAGTTTCTTTTTTTTTCTTCTTCTACTTTATAAATCCTTTTTATATTATTTTTGTTTTCGGTATATAAATTTATTGTAATTATCAGATTTGTTTCATTTAAAAAATCTCTATAGAAAAAGAGCTAAATTCAAAAAAAATATCTTAAGCACCAAAGTATTTTTAACTTTTAATAATATAAAGGTTTTTTTTTTAATTTTAAGTGTCTATAAATCTTTTCGATATACAGAAATTTTTAAATTTAAATTCTTATGCATTTTTAGTATTTAGAAAATTTTTCTTTGTTAATTTTTGGATTTAAGTTGAAAATCATTTTTCTATTTTTAGCTTAAAAATTTTAATTTATTTTTAATTTTATTACAAAAATTTATTAATTTATTTGTTTTCTTTTTTCTTTTTTATTATTTTTTTTTCATTTATTTTGTGGTTCAATACTCTGATTTTAAATATAAATCAAAATACCTTATTTATTACTTCTTTAAAACTATTTTTTTTTTGTTTATTTTATCATTAATACAAAAATTAAAAAATTATAATAATTAAACAAATCAAACATAATTAAATACCAATAATATAATTACATGTTCTTGTTAACAATACAATCAAAAAAAAATTAATTAAAACACAATCAAAAAATTCATATAAAATCAAAAAATCATGCTAAAAAAAAAAAATTATTCAAAAAAATAATTTAAAAATAAAAATATAATATTGTAAAATAATAAATCAAAATAAAACTAAAAAAATAACAATAAATTATTATAAAATATAAAAAATTATATTCGCCACACCACGCATATGTGTGTTGAAATTATGTCATATTTGGCAAAATGCCACGCAATGTGCATTTAAAATGACAACCTTTATATGAATGAAAAACAAAAATATTTAATAGCTTTTCGAAGAAGATATTACTCAATTGAAACGCAAATTATCAATGAAATCAAGAAGAATGAGTCGTATCACAGAATTAGCACTGGTAACCACTAGTTTCTGGACAAAACAATGTTTCAATTTTAAGAGACGAGTGAAAGATCCATTTATATTATTTTTCGTTTTTTATAATAACTTTTTTTTTTTTTTTTTTTTTTTCAATTTTTGTTTGTGAAATTAGAACTAAATTTAAATAAAACCAAAATCTCATATTTGTTTTTTCTTCTGATATATACCTACCTACATACATATATATGTATTTACCTATACAATTTCATACATAATTTACATTTTGTTTTTGATAATTTTTGTTTTCTTCCTTTTAATTTTTGAGATTATTTAAATAATAGATGTTTTCATAAATACGTTTAATTTTAAAATGATTATTGAAAATTATTTTCATAAATGTTATTAATAATATTTTTTATGTATAAAAAGTATAAAATTTTTTTTTAATTGTCAAATTATTGTAATTGACAGATCATTTGATCGACAATATCAATTAAAATCTCACACATTGTTTTTGACATTTTGTTAAAAAAATTCACAAAAACTATAAATTCGTATTTTTGAAAACTTCTATGTCTCTTGTTTAATTAAATTGAATAGATCATTTTTAATTTGTTAATTTAATTTTTTGATTTATACATTTTTGTATTTAAAATTAAAATTTTTAAAATAGTTCTATACTTTCAATAAAAAAAAAATATATTCATTTGATTTTCATTTAAATCAGTTTTAATTTCATTTTGTTTTTTCTCTTAATGTTAATTTTTATACGTATACATAGAGAATGTCTTTTAACTCGTTTCTTCATTTTATTTATTTTGAAATTGAAAATTAAAAGTCTATCAAAAAAATTTTAAATTCTTATATAAAAATAAAAAAAAAAATATTATTTAAATTGTCTTTTGTCTTGTGTCTCGTCTTATTTTGAATGCTTAAATAATAAAAATTGATTGAATATTAATAACTAATAAAATAATTAACATTAATATTTTGATTTTGATGACATTTAACACATACTAAATTTTAATTGATATGCAACATTTACAGTTAAGAAAGTGATTTATTATTGTTATGATTGTTAAAATGGAAATAATCTAAAAAATAAGAAAATATTTGAATTATAATAATAACAATGAAATATTTTATTAATAAATAAAAAAAAAAAATTAGTTGAAATTTAATTTGAAATGAAAAAAAAAAACAAGCATGATTTTTAATATTTATTAACACAAAAAAAAATATTTTGATATTTTTGATTTATTATTTAAACATATTTTAACACTAACATACTAACTTTCAATTTTCTATTTTTAATTTGTCTTTCTAAACTTGATTGAAAGAAAATAGCTTCCTTTTATAAACTTATTTATAATAATATGAGAGTTTTCTTTCTTAAATTTGCAATATTTTAATAGTAATTAAAAATAATTAAAAATGTTTAAGAGTTTTTCATATGCTTAGAAAATTCAGAAATATTTTTTTTTAAAAAATTTAAAATTTTGAAAATTTTGTTTGTTATAAAAAGCGAATCTATAATTGAAAAATTATTCATAATTTGTATCTTTTCTAATTCCAAAAATAATAATATATTGCATTTAATATATTGAATTTCTATATTTTGATATTGTGAACAACAAATTCAAAATAATTATTCGATAAAATTTTCGATATTTTTCTCAAAATATAGAATTTTCCCCAATTAATTACTTGTAAAACTAAATCAAGTTGTCCATATTTTAAAAATTTTTTATATATTTTTTTTTATTGCGTTCATGTTTTCATTATTTCCATTAGAAAATACAATTTTATTGTTAAATTGTAGCTATCTATTTCTCTAATAAAAAATATGCGATATTATGACATAAGTCATAATTGTAAACATGTCGCGATTGTCGCTGTCAAAATTTGTTTTTTTATTACAAAGTGATATTTGTCTTGCATAAAAATCTCTTTGTAGGAACGTGACTGTCACAAAAAAACTTCTTGTTTTTTATAGTAGATTTTGTAGAATATTAACTTGATTTATTTAGTAATAATGTTTTAATATCTCAATAAATCAATTTGACATCTGTATTATTGGTAGATGTCCTTAAATTGAAATTGTATATTAAAGTTAAATTTTATTAAAAAAGTGTTCTTATATTTTTCTTAAGTAAATATTTATAATCGTGTAATCTTTTCTTAAACGTAGCGTGAGTGAATATTGTCTACTTAGATTATTGTTGCAAACAAAGAGTTTTTTTGTCAATCTCAATTTGAATACTATTTTGTGCTTTTTTTTTAAGTATTTTCTACGTTATTTTTCTTAGTATTTTTGAGTTGCATATTGCAAAAATACGATTTTTAAATTCAATTCTGGTTAGGTATGGGTAGCGGAGTTCTCCGTGCTCATATATTTTTGTATAAAAATTTGAGTTGAATATATAAAAATAGCATCATTGCAACTTTATCTATTTATTACAATTCAATAATTAACATTATTTTAAGTTGAATTGTGAAGTAAAATATTATTTTTGTAAATTGAATGTAAGGGATAATTTTTGTAAAGTTGTCAAACCTACATTGATAATATAAAGTTTTTGGGGATTTTTAGTGTAGACTAAAATTTTTTTTTTTATTTTATTTAATTAAATTATAAATTAATAATATTTTAATTTTTAATTATTAGTTCAAAATTATTATAAAAATGGCGAATGAATTTTATTAACTTTGTTTTTTTTTTTATTTTTTAAAATTAATAAACATCATTTTATATAGGATATACATATGGGTGAAATACAACGTTTTACAAAATGTGTTACAAATATTACAAATCTAATAAAATTTGGTGTTCTTAAAAGTGATGAGCCAGTGAGTAAATTAAAAACTTCATGCACATACTACTTATATATACTTATACTATTAGAAAAATCAATTTAAATTCTAATTTATATTAAAAATTAGATTTTTAAATAAAAAGATTTTCTCATTTAATAAAATTTAGTTGTCTTTTTTTATATATATTTATATAATGTTGGTAAAAGGATTCGCTTTTTATTTAAAAAAAAAAAAAAATAAAAACATCCGTGCACTTACTTATAATTTTTTTTTTATTTTAAATGTGCACGCTAAGTAGCAGCAGCAATATACTTAACTGTATTGTATATAAAAGTTTATTGCTTCTTGGATATTATTTAATTATACATTATATAAAATAGATGTTTTAATATTGCAAAAAAAAAATTATTTTTGTTTAAATTTATTTAAAAAAAAAATCTTAGATTTCAAATTAATACGGTATATTTAATTTGAATTCAGCAATGAAGCTTATTTCTAACTATCGAATCACTAAGTCATAGTGATATTGATCGTAAATTTTTCTAAAACTTTATTTCAGACACGAACATTTTGTATTGGTTTGTGTTTCCAATAATAATATCGAACTTTTTACGATAATTATCACTATTAGTGGTTCGATATTCAGAATAAGTTTCCAATATTCATATTTAAGTTAAAGTAGACAAAAATTGAACTGAATCAGTAGTATTAGCTGAATTGATTTCAATTAAAATCTCAAACATCTGAATTCTAAGCTCAATTGAATTTAAGGGTCACATTACCGTATTTTTGAATTTAAGAAATTTAATTTTTTAAATAAGTTAGCAATAGTTAAAAATAAGCATCTTCTTGATTACAAATTTATTAATTTTATGTTATTTTGATTGATGTGCCAACGGTATGTAATTGAATTTAATATAGCTGATGACTCATTAAATTTTTTTTTTAATTTAAAATTCGAGTTCCTAACTCCTAAATTTGTATATGATTCTTGCTATACGGCAATAAAATATATTTCTGAATTTTCGAATTTATTAAAATAAAAATAATTAATTTAAAATATTTTTTTTTTTAAATTGTGAGAATTATTTACAATATTTCGAATTTCCCTTATTTATTTTCATATGCAATTTATTCTTATTAAAATTTTGATTTTTAATTATTTATGAATATTTTTCACTTATTTATTATAATTTTATTAAACTTCTAGAATGTAAAAAAAAAAAGTGCAGAAAATTTGAAAAATTTTTCTTAAATTTATATTTACTCTTCTTTTTATTAAAATTTGGTTGTACTCTAAAAATTTTTCAGTCTACTTCTTAGCATTCATTGCTTGAGGTATGTTTTTTTCTTTTATTTTTAATAAAATGCTTTAAAAGCACTGAAATAATGAATAAAATTCAATTAAAAGGTAGAAATTTTTAAAAATTTTTTATTCTCTGTGCAAGCAAAAAAAAAAAACTAATTCGTATATTATAAGCCTTTTCATAAACGCAATATATAGCGATATATAGTGAAAACTGTACTTTATTCATGTTTATAAACAAATGTTGCTATTTGGTTTTGCAAAATTCTCGCAATAAAGCGAAATTAGTTTGAGTAACGCAGTTAAATCAGTTGAATTATGTTTTAATTTTATAGAATATAGTTGAAAATATATGCAACGCGTTGTTATTTTCCCAGAACATCATTAATCTGACGAATATCAGACAACTGTCAATCACATTAATCATTTTTATTTGCAAATTACAGTCGTATGCAAATAAAAAAACCGTTTTTAACTGATGTTTTATAAATTGTAAACAAAAATCTCATTTTTTCTTACTTGTTTTTTCTTTTCTATATCCAAATCATTTATTTATAATTAATTTTTGCAAATGCAATAACAAATAAAAAAATGCAAAAAAAATAATAATCAAAAAATGACAATAACTTGCGTTAGCAACTAAAACTGAAATGTATGACGTTAGCATCAAAAATTATTGGAATTCAAATTGCAGTATTGCGTTTACGAAAATCTCTTATATATTCTTACTTGTAATGTTTTATTTAATGTTTTTTTTTCTGTTCTTTTGATTTTATAATTACTTATTGACAATAATATGTTAGAATACTACTTGAAGCACTTAGAGAAAATATCGAAATTTATTTTTGTCAAAATTATTTATAATTTTTAATTAAATATTTGCTTACTTCTAATGTAAGAAAAATTATTGTTTTTTACATTAAGTAAATGCTATTTTTTGAATTTTTTTTTGGCTATATTTTAAAATTAATTATTTTTTTTTCTATTTTATAATTTTACTATCATTCTCAAGTAAATGTTTACAAGACCAAATATACTATGCATTTCATATAAACGTACCATGAAACGTATGTAAAATATTCAAAATTTCCATAATGTATACATACAGTTAAAGTTCAGAATATGCTAAATTTTTTATTTATAATATAAAAACAAATTCATTCAATTATTTCGAAACGGTTGGTTCTTCTATAAATGAAAATCATAAAAATTCAAATATGAAATATTGTGATAAAGCAAATTAATATTATGCACAGAATGCAGATTATCTGCATATAAAAATTAAATAAAATAAATATGACGTATACATGATTGACATAAAACATAATTTTTATTTGACATTTAAAATGTTAAACTTTGAATGACAGTAAAAACTTAATCGAGATTTTATTTTAATTTAACATTTAAGAATTTATAAGTTAAGAAAGGGCTAAAAAATCTTTAATTATTTAGAATTAATATTAGTATGAGGAATATTTTTTTAAAATATTTTATATTAATAATGTTAAAAATTCCATTAATTCATTTCTTCTTTAAATATTTCAAAATGAACAGAATCATATTCATTATATATTATAATACTGTCAAAAATATCCAACTTCGTATTACATTTCTTCTTCTATATACTTTTACATATTTTCAAAAATCTTGTTTATTTCATTAAGATATTCAAATATAATATGAAAAATGCTTGCTATTTTATTATATAATTAATTTTAAAATGAAATTATTTTAAAATTTTAAAAATTATATTTTTAGTATTAAAATTATCTTATGTTTTTTGTCTGCTTTTTGTGCTTTCTATATCTTTTAATTCTTTTTATTGTTTTCTATGTAAATATATTTTCTATTGTAAATTTATGCTGAGATATGATTTTTAAATTTATTAATTTAAATTATTTTATTTATTTTCATATCTCATCATTTTTTACATTTTGTTATATTTGTATAGAAATTCTGGATTGAATGAATTATGATTACAATTTGTGTGTTGTTTTTTGTTTATTTTTTTTTTACTTAATTGTTTTTTATATGTTGTCTTGTTATTGTTGAAATTGTTATATATGTTTTTATTTTTTTCAAAAAAATAATATTTTTTTTTATTTTATTTTTCTTTTATTTTCAATAATAGCTCCGTAAACAAAGTCGCTTTAATGCACGGAAAAAGTTCCAATTCGCTATTATGGTTGTAAGAGCGATGATAAGAATAAAAAGATTACGTTATACTGCTGAACCTTTAAGAGCTGAAGATGCTATAAGAGATCCATATCGTGTTAAAATACTTAGAAAGGTAATAATAAATTTTATAATATACATAAATTTTATACAAATTGATTATAATACTTTATTTTTTTAATTATTTTTTTAGGTAATTGATGGTTGTGCCTTCCGTGTATATGGTCATTGGGTTAAGAAAGGTGAAGGACAAAATAGAGCAGCACTTTTCGAGAATACACCACGTACAGAACTTCATGCTATTTATTTAAAAAAGTTACAAAGTCGGTAATTCGACTTTTAAGTTTTTTTTAAATTAAAGAAATTAAAAGAAATTATTACTACCTTAGAGTAAAAAAAATTTAAATTAAATTAAAATATAAAAATTTTTTATAAAAAAAAATAAAACATTTAATAATTTAGATATGAAATAAAACAAAAAAAAAAGAAGAAACAGAGAATTATAGAAAAAAATATATTGAAATTAATTCAGTAAATGAAAATGTAAAATTAAAAAAAAAAAAAAAATATAAAAAATTTCATATTGTAATTAAAAAAACAAAACCTATTTATCAATATTTTGTTATTATTTCTTTATTTTTATAGAAATAAATTAAAAAAAAAAAATAATTTTTTTTTGTTTATTTTTCATAATTTTAAGTAAATGTAAAAATAATAATTAAATAATTCAATGATCAGTCATTAAACTTAAATATAAAATTATGAGTAATTTTTTTTTTTAATTAATGTAGTAATTTTGTATATTCAAATTATATACATTATTAAAATCAAAACTGAAAAATTAAAATTAAATTTAAAAAAAAAATATATATCATATTTATTAGATATCAAATTTTTAATTAGCACTTAATCAAATATAATATTATTATTAATTATTATATGTATTTATAATAAAGCGATCACATTGAAGATAAATATATTTAAATATCAAACAATAAAAATATTACAATAATTTTTGTAAGGCCACGAAATAAATTTAGATTTAAAACTTAATTAGATTAATTAAATATTGAAAATAATGTGAATAAGAAATTAATTTTTAAATATAATTATTGTTGAAATTTTCAGTAAATGAAAACAATTAAATGCAGAATGAAAAAAAAACCAATAAATTTGTATTCTACATAATTACTAAATTATCCAATACAGGAAGAAGAAATGCAATATTCGTTTTATAAAAATTTTTATATTATTTATTTATAATGTATATAAAATGTATATTTTTATATACATTATAAATAATTACAAATTATTTTCCTTTTTCATTATTATGTTTATAAAATTTTTATTTCTTTATTATATTTTAATAAAGAAAATCATAACAATATTATATAATTATTAAACGATTGTTCAGCTCATTGAATTTTCTTGCACTTTGTTACAAATAATAAATTTTTCTATTAAATAAATAATATTATTTATTATAATAAAATAATATTAATATAAGTGACAAATATTATATGTGTATTATTAATTAATACTTTGTTGTATAAGTGACATACATACGTCCTTAATAATTATTTTTCAATGCTGTTTCATATTTTTTTTAATAAATATTTTATTAAACAACATTTGGAAATTATTAATTGTACCTACTCCTTGTGTTTTAAAAAAAAATTTCATTTTTTCATTTTGTGTGAAATTATTTGAATAAAAATTTCGAATACAAATATCAAAAATTATGAGCATTTTGAAGACAATAATTGTAGCCGGTTTTCTGATACAATAATTTATTTATAATCTAAATTTTATTTATAATCTAAATTTTATTTATAATCGAAATTTTTATTGTGGCCTACATATTGTTAATTAAATCATATATTTTATTTTTTTTTATTATAATAAAATTTCTTCAATAAAAGAATTGATTCGTATTAAAATATTCAATGAAAAAGTTACGAATTAGTTTTTTTTAAATATGTGATTTTGTAATAGTTTTTCCAAAAAAAAAAAAAAAACATATAAAAATGTAAAAAAAAAATTTAATAAATTTAATAGAAAAACATACTAAATTAAAAATTATAAAAAAAATAGATAAAGTAGGTGTCTCATTATTTAATTAATTTCAAAAAATATATTGTTTTTTTTTTAAATATTTTAAACAAATTTTTTCTCTTTATTTCAATTCTTTAATTTTTCACTTATCAATTTTTGATATAAATTCGCTAGAAGAATAATTTATTTTTGATTTTTGTAGATATTATTTTGCAGCTACATTCCTTTTCGTACTATCATTCAAATATGCAAGTTTATTTAATATTAAGGAATAAAACTCTAATTAAATTCAACAAATATTTTTTATACTATCAATATTCAATAAAAATTAAAAACTGATTCCAAAAAAAAAAAAAAAAATGGTTAATCTTAATTATTTTGTTCAATCTTATTAAATAATCAATTATAAAAAATTGGAAAATTATAAAATTTTCCATCCCTTTACCTTAATTTCATATATTATAAAATTAAATTTTTAATGGGACACCTATCTTTAAATATAATATTATTAGTTAAATAAAATAAATTTTAAAATTATAAATTAAAATCAATTTAAGTATTTATTTATTATAAACTTAAAATATTTTTATTCAATTAAACAACATTAAAAAATATTATTTTAAAAATTATTCTATTTTTGTTAAAATTCTTTTATTTTTTAGCATTTCAATTTTAGCAAAAATAAATAAAAGATATTTTGTAATTTTAGAATAATATTTTTTTTTAAATGAAAGCATGTTAATTGAATAATATTAATGTAGTTAAATGTTAATTTATGCCAAAATTTCCACGCTTGCCTAATTAATAGAACATTATTTTGTTTATAAATATATTGTTATTAAAAAATTAATAAAATAATATTATTTATTTTTATGATAGAATTAATATTAGAGAAACATTTATGTACGTTAAATAAATTTTTATTTTTTTTAAATTTTTGATTTATTCGCGCAATGTATGCTTGTTCATATTGTGGACTACCAACCAAATATCTAATATTATATAATTGAATTGTTTAAAATAAATAAGGAATAATTAATTTTTCATTATTATGGAAATTATAAAGTTTTCTAATGTTTATTTGTTATCTATTTAAATGATAGATAAATATAAATTAACTAAAAATATTGAAGCCGATTATTGCGAGTGTTATTTTTTCTAAAGCACTAATTTGTATGCAAGAATTTAATTTTTGATAATATTTATACAAATATATATTTACAAATTGTAGCTTCAATATTTTTAAATTGAAATTATAAATATTATTAATGGTATATATCACAAGAACACCTTCACATTTTATTAAGTTTGTCATTAATAGGTGATCGTTCTTTAAGAACTATTTTATAAAATCATTAATAAATCAAATAATTATAATTTTCATTACCTAAAAATAAATGAAAATAAATGGCGAACAGAAATTTTATATGTATAATTTAGAATTCAATAAGTTCTACATTAATCTAAAAATGTGTTTTATTTCATAATTAAAATATATTAATCATAAATAATAATTTAATTAATAATTGAAATTAATATTATAATATTAAATAGAAAAATTATATAGAATTATAATATTAAATAGAATTAATTTAAATATTATTTATTAATCATAAAAATAATATTTAAATTAATTCACTTCAAAAATATTTTTTTTTAAATTATTTTATTGAAATTCAAATTTTGGTTGGCTATTTTAAAATAAATTCAGACTTAATTAACGTACTAAATTGTATTCTTATATATTATTATAAAAATAATAATATTATTTGTTGAATGTGAAAATAAAATTATAAAATAGAAAATAATATTTTAATAATATTATATGAATAAAAATTTAATAAGCAATAAGTCAAATTATATGTGAATATAAATTCATTTGCGATATTATTTATATAAAAAGAAAAGAAACGAAATTATTTCCTATACGAATTAGAAAATTTTTTAATTTAATTGATATTTTTGAATAATCACTTATATTGTGTTAGCAGTTGATTCACTTGGGGTAATAAGATATTATTGAAAATAATTTTATTTTTCAGTATAGAATTTCGAGTTTCGGAATAGGGTTATATTAAGAACAATTTGAGATTTTTTAATAATAACTTATCACGTCAAGTGATTCGACTAACACAATATAGGTGAATGTTTTTTAATACAAAATAGTATTTTTTATTACTGTTTTTGTTTAAAATTATTGTCTATTCGATTTCAGTTAGTTGAAACTATTATTAGAAAGCAGAATAATGAAAAAAATTGGATAAAACTTTATCTTGAATTTGATTAGCTTGAAATAATGCATATTGATTTCTTTTTTTTTCACATTATAATAAAAATGTACATAATGTTAAGTTATGAGAATTTGAAATAAATTATTTAAAAGAAAAAAAATTAAAAACAGAAAAAAAAAAATATTAAGTTAATTAAAACTTATAATAAAAAAAAAAATATATAAGAAAAACCTATAAAATAGTTTTTTTTTGTTTTAAATATATTTATTTTATTTGGAGAATTAAGAAATGTTACTGTAGAATAGGTTTATCTAACATAGCTGCTATTGCAGATTTACACAAAAACTAAGTCGGAAATGAATGATTAAAAAATACCCAGAAATTTTGAAATTTTATATTTCTAATTTTATCTAATTGAGTTTTTAGATATAAACCCATTGAGTTTATGATGGTTTTTGTTATAACATTTAGAATTGCCTTGGTTTATACTTAATGGAATTATCTAGTTATATATTATAATATCAATTGTTCTGACATGGGTATATGAAAGTTTTCGATAATTCAGATATGCGCTTAAAGCTCTAACTTAAGTCTTAAAGAAATCTTTTTTTGCATCATTATAGATCTATATAGGAACCAAATAGTTTACTTTTATTACAGATTATTAATATCTTACATTTTTGTATGTGAAACTTAAAATAATTTTGCAGCATTTAAAAGAAAATCTTTAGAAATGCTTTATTCATTTTTAAATGTGCTTCTTTTGTAGAAAAGATTTTTCAAATATGCTACATTTGAAGTTTTTGGTGGTTGCAATTTATTAAACATGCCTTATATCTTAAGATTTGGAACTGAATTTTCGAAAATCCTTTATTTCTTCAACAATAAATTAATTGGGACGACTACTCTGTATTTTTTATATTCTACTTAATATTTGTACCAAGTTTTTTCATACTTTTTTGTAATTCATATTGAGGATAAGTTTTTTAACATTAAAAACTTTGTTACAATATTCTTAAAAAAACAATTCGTCGGTATTTAAATGTAGTTTTTACATTCTTTTTAATGAGTATAGTTAAAATTTTTTGATTCTGTATAAGAAAATTTGATTTTTTTTTGTTTGAAATGGAATGGCTACCAACTATTTAATTTTTAGCCTATTTAATTTTTTTTAAATCATAATTTATAGCTTTAACCTACTTTTATTGAAAATCATTAATCGTTTTTTTGTGTTTTAATTCTTTTTTTACTTTTAATTTTTTCTGTATGTAATTTTCTTTTAGTCAGTGAAATTATTTTTCCATTTCTAGACTACAATAAAATGCAATATACCATTAAAATTTCCATTGTAAATTAGACTTTATTAAATTTTACTTAAAAATAATATGAAATCAGAAATGTTCAACCTTTTTTTATTTCAAGAGTTGAGCGAATCTTATCATCAATCTTACTATCAATACTATCAAAGATATGTAGAATGGAATAATATCGGTACTTATTATACATGAATTACTTTAGTCTTTTATATTTATTTTATGATACTTGCATTGGGCCACTGTTTAACAAACCTGAACTTCAAGATAATGGTGCTTCAATTTCCCATTTGAAATGAATACAAAATACAAAATAATGCAAAAAAAAAAGAAAAATCATGCAGACATCATCACATACCGTAAAGCTCATTATTATTTTATTCATTTTTTATTTTCTAAAGTAATTTTCGCTAAATTTTCATTCTTATTTTTTTTTTTATACTCTTTTTATGTTTACCTATCTAAAAACCGCGACAAAATGCTCTTTTACTTATATGTAAGCATAGAACAACGATTACACGCAATTTGCTGTCATCATCATGATTATGCATAAATCAAAATTATAATAATAAAGATAATAAAAAGAAAATAACCGAATAAAGAAGGAAAAAAGCAATAAGAAGTAAAAATCTAGAATAAGAAAACACAAAATTACAAATTGAACACCACATATAACATTTTATTATAATAATGGTTAATACCATAAAGAAAAGATATAAACTCTAAATTTTAAAGAAAACCGAGTAACAATAAAATTTATATTAAGGTAATATCGAAAAAAAAAACAAATTTAGAAGTTGATCATAGTTACTATAAGGTTTTATTTAAAAAAGAAAATTAAAAATTAAATGAATGACAAGCAGAGAGTTTCTTTGATTCGAATTTTTCAATTTTTCTTTGAAAATTACAATTACTTCAAAATTTTGAATATTTTTCTCTATCTATTCAACCAGATTTCAATTTTCATCTGATCTTGAATTTCATTTGTGAAAAATAAAGAGTAGTAAATTACAAATTTCAAAAATTTGAAAGCAAAAATTCTAATGTCAAAAAGTTTGATTTCTTTACTTTAATTAATGTTATAAATATAAGAGAAGCAAAAATTTTATACCATTGATGCTGACGATTTTTTTTCCAGTTTTACAAACAAAAAATTAATGCTTTTTGCAGTAAATAACAACAATGTGCTACCATTGTTCCAGTTCTAACTAATATTAGGGAGTAAATTATTAATATTGTCATAATAATGAAGAGGTAAGTGAACAAAGGAGTTAACTAACATTTTGACGAAATTTAAGCTTTTCGGATAGAACATCATTAAATTTCATATATTTTCAACTGTGATTACTATAACTTATAGCTAGGAACTTAATAGAAGACGAGATTGACAGTGCACATAGGAGATAAAAAAAACAAAAAAAAATTAATAGTTTTACAATTTCTTAATGAAAAAAATGTGTCAGATTGCAAATGTAAGTTTGTAATCCCTTTGTTCACTTACCGCTAATTATTATGCTCATATATTTTTATTTTTTCGCTCTTATTCTTGGGCGAACAAATTGGGCAAATTCAATATACATAGAAATTTTTTTTCTCGAAAATCTGCAAATATGTGACGCTACAATAATTCTTAGAATTTTATAACTGTTAATCTTCATAATTCTAATATTCTTTTTTTTTTCTCTACAAATTCCAGAATAACAATACAAAAATAAATACTATGGATTTACAAAATATATGATGTTTTAATAATTAAATACGGTCAATTTAATAATACAAAATGCCTAAAAATTACGATAATCCCTCATTATTAAATAATGTAATACCCTTCTCTTACAACAATAAAAAAGAAAAACAAAAAAATAAATAAATATGAAAAATACAAAAATAAATTTTATTATTAGCGTAAGAATTAAATTAAAAATATTAAAAAAAAAAAAACTAAATAAAACAAAACAAAAAACACAGAGAAACAAGAAGAAGAGAACAAAAAAAAAAATGCAATCTATTTTGAAGTTCAACTATGTAGAGTATGAAGAAGAGTGTAATAATTATCGAAAGGAATTTTAAAAGCCTTAAAGGCTCACGTGCTACAAATTCCAACGGAAACTCTTAACTTTTTTGTTTTTCGTCGTTTCTTTTTTTTTTTTTTTTCTTAATACCCTTGTATTTATGATTTTTTATTATTTTTTTTTTTTATAATTTATTTTTGTTTTGTAGCTCGATTTTTAAAGTAGTACGTCGGGATTTTCTTTCTCAAAAATATTGTTTTTGTTCCCTTGTTTTTTCTTTTCATTTTCTTATGATTTCTGAAATACTGAAAGATATTTACTATGTGTAGTGTTGTGTGTTGAATGCATCCAATATATGAATAACATATTATTTGTACCAGTATATCAATATTTTCATATTCTTTTCATTTATATTTTTTGATTTTTGTTATTTATTTTTTTTATACCTGAATATTATTTTACACACTTGAATATATAGATAGGTATATAAAACCAGGTAAACAAATCATATATTATTATAAAAATACTATACACCTGCATAATAAAAAGCAAAAAAAAAATTATTAAAATGAAAAAAAGGAGAAAAAAAAATAAAAACAAAATAAACAAAAGAAAACAGAGAAATATTGAATAGGAACAAAAATATGAGCCACTTTATTAACAGAATATTAACCAGTAACATAAAAAAATAATAAAAAAAAATATATTATATAAAAGTAATAAATGGATAAACATGTGTGCATATATAGATGTATACAAGGTGTTTCCACAAGCTTCCAATTATAACTGGCAAATAGTTCTACTGACAAAACTATGAAAGATAGAAGAAAATGTTATACGGGATACATTTAGATCTCATCGAGAAAATTTTTGAGAAATTTCGAGTTTCGTAAAAAAAAATTCTACATTTAACGAGCTGTTTCTCGAAAACTATGGCTCAAATTAATAGTTAGACCAAAAATAAAAAGCAATCAATCACTTGTAAAACAAGATCCTAATGGCAATTCTATTTTGTATGGTTCCGAAGTTATAAACATTTATTTATAAGCAGAAAAAGTTTGGTACTGTTTTTCAACAGACTGTAGCTCGAAAACGTGTATATCTGCATTCTCCCCCCGCACCTATACAATTTTTTTTCGAGAAATTGATGAAAGAATCAGACCAGAAATTATTTGCGAAACACCCTATATATAGAGTTAATAAATGCATAATATATATGTACATTATGTAAATAAAAAGAGAAAAACAAAAAATCACTATTTAAAAAAAAAATTTAAAACCTTTAATTAATCACTATACGTATTACAATTTTCATATTTATATAACAATTAATAATTTACTCTTAAAATTAATAAAAATTCAAAATTTCTCTTTAAGCAAAATTATTAAAGCTACTATACTGCAAAAATACAAGTGAAATGAAAGAGAGAGAGAACAAAATTGTCAGTGTTCACAATTATTCAATATTTTAGTAACATTAATAAAAATTTAAGTTGTGCAATAATTGCAACATACACATACATGTGTTATATAAACTCCTATAATTTACTCCTTTAATATATAAAAATGTCTGTGGTTAAATTCCATCACCATAAACTAATATACTAATATCTTTTATAAAGTTTCTCACTTTAATCTTTTATATACACACTTCCATTTCCCAATGACAATTTCTCAATTTTGAGTAAATTTAAATACAAAAACTCTTTATTTTAAATTAATTTTATTTTTAAAATACCTTAGATTGATTTTTCAACATAATGCAAAGAGAAAAATAAAGAAAATTGAGTTGAATTAAGAATGAGAGAAAAATTAAATAAGATCTATTTTAAGGTGAAATTATGTTGGTATAAAAATTTACAAGAGGAAAGGTTTTTAACCTTAAAATTTTAAAAGAAGAGAACTAAAATATTTATGTTGTATAAAAATTTAATGAATACTCTTCATTTTTTTATAAATAAAAGAGAAAAGTTATTAATTATTATTGTTATACTTATTGTATATAAGTTTATATTGTAAACAAATAATATTGAGAATGAGAATAATAACATTTTTTTTCTCTTTAAATTTTTAATGATAATTTTTTCAATTGGAATAGTCTTATAGTGTTAAATATAACTTTATATATATATATATACATAATATATTCTGTAGATGAAAATAATACTGTGTTTTGTGTTGAATTTCAGTGTTGAATTTAAGAAAAAAAAAAATAAAAAGAAAAACATTATGTATACCTATACGTTTATAAATGCAGGGAGCTATCGAGTATCGGGTCCGATAAGTATATACTTGCACATTATATAGAAAACACATACAATATATAAAAATGTTATATATGAATGTCTTATATAGGTATTTATTTATATGCATTCATTTAATAATTTTTTGTTTTAATTTATAAATTTTATGCATAAATAAATTGAAAAACAGTAGTTAAAATTTTAAGGAAAGAAAAAAAAAGGAAAATTAAATGAATTCTATTATACTGTACATGTAAGTATATACATAGAAGGATTCTTATTATAGTTTACAATATTATATAATATTATGTGGCATATGTGGCATATGCTTCACATGTGGCATATGTGTCACATGAGGCATATATGGCATAGTTTATATTAAATATCATATTAAATATGCATTTGATAGGCAAGTTGGCCTATAAAAACTATACAGAACGAATACACCATTTCTAAATATCAACATTATACCATCCTGATCTATTACAATCAATGTAATATCACAAGATAAAACAGATATGAGCCGATAATACACTATATTATAAGTTTAAATATCAGAAGAATTAAGACAATCGTAGATCCTCTATGGAATGAAAGTATTAATATGCTTTTTAATTCTACGAAAATAATTATTGCCCTATTCCACAAACAGTATACCTTTGATCAGATTCAGATGACCTTACAATTTTTGTATTACAATTCCAGATAATTTTTTTTGTAAATATAACTCGTTCTTTTACTGTTGAGTGAAATTTTTTGAGCATAAATCGCACTGCGAGAAGATAATCGCCTCACGAAAGCGATTACGAACAAATTCAATAATTTTTTAAATCAATATTTTTACTCACCAAAATTTTAATATTATAATTTTTCCATCTTAAAATTTCTTCTCTCATCATATTATTAAATACACGAATGCAATACATTTCATTGAAATCATCACAAAACTAATTAGGAAACTAAAAATAAAAGAAGAACAAACAAACAAAAAAAAAACAAATCAAAACTAACTATTAAATTATTCAACTCTCCATGTACGTACATACATGCATACAATCACATATAATAATATTATATAAGACGACAACATAAGATTACCATAGTAAGGTATACTTACCTATAAAATTGTTAAATATACGTGTAGGTACATTAAAAATAAAAAAAAAAACAAAAATTAAACAGAAAATAAATTATGATCATTCTCCAGCATTCATCTCACCTGTTTATCTCGTATAAAAAATTGTAAATAAAAAAAAAAACAAAAAATACAAATAAATAATAATACGTTTTTGTATCTTAAATACGAAGATATTCTCAATATTCTTAAATATCCACCTTTTTATAATTTAAAGAGAAAAAATGAAAAAAACAAAAACAATAAATAAAAGACAAGTTCCAAGTTAATTTCAAATTTCAAGTATAATGATTATAAGATTCCAGCTATATGTATGTATATATATATGTATACGTCCATGTGTATAATATATATATAAATAAGCATTTACATATTTTACATACTCACAAATCCCAAAACAAGAAAATATAAAATTTTTAGCATAAAATTTATCTTATTAGCATCAGCGTTTTAAGAGATTCATGATATTTTTATACTCTTTTCAAATTATTTAAAAATTTTCTCTTTCATTATTGTAACAACAGAATTGCCAACAATAAGGGAGGTATTACTTAGAACAAAATAATAAAATTTTTTAAACAAACTTTATTAAATAAATATTATTTAATAAATTTTGATCAAACCAAGATCCAATATGTTGGTTTGTAAGGAAATACTTTTCTCTTAAATAATCTATGACATTATTTAAATTACAAAAACCTTTTACTTTATTGCATACTTTCAGGATGAAAAAAAAAATTGAGGAGTCAGTCAAGATAAAATATATTTATAATTTTTTGATGACATGTCATTTACCGTTACCTTTTCGATTTTATAAAAATTTTTACTACAAGTTGCCGTCTAGAAGAAAAATTATATTAACAAATTTGTATAAAAAAAAAAACAAATCTTAGATAACGGTAGATTTCAACGACCAAATTTTGTCTTTTTAAATATTCAATTGTGTAGTGTTGCGGTAGAAGAAGCATGTCGCTAGCTTTCTGTGTTTCGGTTTTAAAGGTTTTTTTTTAGGAAATTGCTATACAAAATACGATCGATTATTGATCGTATATACATATTGATTTTATTTCTACTTTTTATAATTTACGTTAACTTAACGAACATAATGTAATGTTATAAATGAAAAATTGTAAAATATTTTCATTAGTTTTTAAAAAAAAATTCATTACTAAAAATGTTTACCATTTTTTATATAAAAAAAAAAACAAATTTAAATTTATTCAAGTACATTTCTATATATTTTATTAATTAATCTCATTAAAATGAGAATTAACTCAGAAAAGAGAATGTTTTAAAACCAAAAAAAAAATACAAATACCAAAATATTTCCCATTAAACTGAACCTGGATCTCTCAATTATAAAAAGAGCAAAAAGAATATCAAATGTTTCCGAAACAAATTAAATTTATTAAAATTTTAAAATTAAATTAAAAAAAAACACTCTAACTCTAAATAATAAGAATAGTATAAAATATATTTGTATATATATAATCTATTACATATAATACAATCATAAAATAAACCATAAAATAATATGTGATATATACAGCATAACATATATATATATATATATAATGATAATAATTCAATATATACAACAGCAAATTTTACAATATAGCATAAGAGAACAGCAGCAGCAGCAACAGCAGCGGCAAAACAATCAGCAACAGTATATATGTATGCTACTATACTCTATATATATATTATTAAAATATGAGTATATAGCGAGGCATGGATTGATGTATAACAATCGTTATGCTTTTAAATTTAACCACTCTTTACTTGTTGAGCTCAGTTTTATTTGTAACGTTGAAGTATTAAGATCGTTTTTTTTTTTTTGTCTTCTAAAAATTCCGAATTTATTTTTGTTTTTCTATAAGCATTAATTATAAAAAGTAGAAAAAAAAAACGTGGGGAATTTCGGTTTTATTTTTTGTAATTATTTTTGTTTTTTAAATAATATTAAATTGTAATTATATGTGTATATACATTCTGTATATACATACATAATATATGTTCAAAAGTATTTGCTTGCAAAAAATTATTATATATATGTATATATATACATAAATATTATGTTACAAAGTTTTTCAACATAAAATTTTTTATTGTACGTTTTTTTTTTTGTTTCTCTTTTTCAACTGTTTTTTCTTTTTAATTTATTTTGATTTTATTATTATTATTTTTATTTCTTATAATAGTATTATGTTGTTTATATTGTATATGTATGTATATATATATATATATATATATATATATATATATATATATATATACTTAAGTATATATATGAAAAAAAGTGCATTTTTATAACCAGTTTTTAAGAAGAAAACATAAAATTTGTGTCATTTTTTTCTTCTTCTTTTTTTTTGTTATTATTTTTTGGTCAACTTTTTTATATTATCAAACATACATATAAGTATGTATTGTATGTGCAATGTATATGTATAATGAAAATGAACGAGAAAGGCAAAAATAAAAATATATAAAAAAAAAAATTTTAATTATAAATGAAAAATTGTAAAATTTTTTTAATATTTTTTTTTCTTGTTTTCAAAATTAAATTCAAAATAAATGAATATTTCAAATTAGTTGAATTTAATTTAATTAAGTATTTAAGAAAAGAAAATCTAAAACAAAATAATAATAAAAAGAATAATAAACATAAGAAAAACAGAAATGCAAAAATTGCAAAATTAAGTTGAGGATCAAAAAAAACAAAAATACAAAAACAAACAAATCAACTTTAAGAAAGAAGAAAAAACAAAAACAATAATAATAAACAAAAAAAAAAGTTAAATTTTACAAGAATGGAATTTTCACCACACTCACAAAAACAAAAAAAATGGTTATATTTGTTGTATTGTTGTTTAGTTTGTATGGCTGCTATGTATGCTTTGCTGTGCTCTCTGTAAAACTTTTCTTATATGACATTTTTGCTCGTTTTTTTTGCTTTCTCTCTTGTTGTTTTTTTTAAATATCATCATTTCGATTTCTTATTAATTACATAAAATTTGTTTATTTAAGTCATAAATTCAATATTTTTATTTATTTTTGTATATTGTATGTTCATATATCATATTTTATCTTATTGAAAACAAAAATAATTTTCTTAATACAAATGGTTAAAAATTGAATAGAAATCAAAAACAAGCAAAAATAAATTAAAAGAAAAAATTATAAAACTTTTAATGTGGTGAATATAAGAATAGTTTTATTTTTACTCTTTAAAATTGTACAAAATTGAGCAAAAATAGAACAAAATTTTAATCAATTGAAGAGAAAAGAGAAGATAAATTGTCTTTTATATACATGTCTATATCTATATATATATATATATATATCAAAAGAGAAATAAATTGTAGCTTACAAGTAGGTACTAGTACAAGGTAGTTTTATTTAAATATCTGAGTATATAGGTATGTTTCAATGTACATTTTTGATTTATTTTTTTGTAATTAAAATAATAATTGTATAATTAATAAATTTTTTATGGCTTAATTCAACTTACCATTTTTATTCACAATAATTAAATTTTACAACAAACATACAACTTACGAGTACCTATTTGAGTTGAGTTAAGCCAAAAAAAAAAGAAATCTTAATATAATATAAATTTTTTTAAAATATTTTTTTTTGATAATTAAATATTTTGATAAGTTATTAATGATGACAATATTTAAAAGATTCTAAAATTTTAAAGTGTGGTGAATATAATAAATATAATCCTTAATATTACTTACATGCTAATTATGTATATAATAATAATGCAAATGATAATGCCTATAATGAATTGCAAATATTATGGTAAAATAACAAATTTAAGTTGTTTAATTAGAAAAAAAAAATAAAGAATAAAAATTAAGTTATATAGCATTATTCCGGACATTTCAATTTTACATATAAATTTCTTTTCGAAAAAATTTCTACACCTATTTATGAATCTGATAATAGCTTAACCATCCAACACATTTTTGATGATTATCACAAAATTTCATTTCAAGTATCAGAACCAAAATATAAAATACAAAATATTTAAGTCTTGAAAAGTGAAGACGAAATATATCACATTAATATGATATTTTAGTAAATTATACAAAATTCTGATATTTTAGTAAAGTATTTATTGTATAATTTTATTATAATTACAGATATTTTAAAATAATTTATGAAAATTAATTAATAGGGCCTGATAAAATCCAAAAGGGTTACGTATTAAGACCAATAAAAAATCCTCTAAATAATAATAATAATAATTAACTGATTTCTTTTCATAAATATGCAAGTAGCTTACAATTACTATCATGTACACAATTTTAAATTTTGTACTTAGCATATTTTTGTACTTCATCGTCAATAATTTGTTGATTATAATCGAGATTAACCATAATTATATTTCCAATAGAAATAAAAAAAAAATATGATATATAATATTTGTAAATAATAATATGAATGGTTTATTTGTTAAAGTGACCCAAGTCTCTGTATGCGATTTCAAAATCCTTTAAGGAAAATGTTAATATTTAAAATAATATTATCGAAATAGTAAAAAAAATATTTTAAGTATAAAGCAAATAATCGGTTAATTAAATTTTTAGTTATTTTAAACCGAAAACGGAGCCATATTTGATTTTTATTCGAAAAGGATCTTAGATCATTCGCTTGATACAAAACTGATGTAACTCAAAATTTTCACATTTGAATAAATTTAATTTTAAAATTTTTTATTATTTATTGTAAACGACAATGTTATTGTCAAGGTATATACAGAATTGGTGTTTTTGCATAAATGTTTTAACACAAATAAATAACTAATTCAAAAATCGCATCACACGGCTGTAGAATTTAAGTGATTTGTATACGTATGTTTTAAGCATTCATAATTAATATTTATGTAATATAGTATTTTTCAAAAATTTTTTACCTACTTTATATCAACAATATTTTTTATTGTTGTATTTAATTGTTGAAAATTAATTTCAATTTATTGTTGAAAAATCTAAACGGAAATCTATCTTCATATGTATATATGTATATATATGTATGTACATTATATTTGTATAATTATACAATAATTATGTTTGTATACTTAAATATTATTAATTTTTGGTTTTGACTGTTTTCTTTATATTCAAATTTTCACAATATTGTTCTACTTATACCTATACCTAGATATACATGCATATATATATATATTTTAATTAAATTTTCAAAAAATAGGTGAGTAGGTGTTGCATTCATTGTGCATTAATTTATTTATGCCATTAAATTTTTATTTTTATATTAAACATACATAATTACTTCATACATACATACTTATAGTATTTAGAATAGACTATAATATTTATGTAACTATATTAAAAAACATGTTAAATTCACCTGAATTTAATTTGAAAAATGCAAAAGAATCAAATCAACAAAAAGAAAAAAATATTAAAAAGTTCATTAAAAAATTTTATCTATATATAAATTTAATTTATGTATGTAAGTAAATGTTTTAGCGCAAAAAATTTAACTGTGGTAGCTCACTGGTTACAAAATTAAAATAATATTAATAATAATTACAGTAATTAAAATTTATAGATTGGTTGTATTTGAAATTAAAAAGAAAAGAATCCAGAGTTTATTGAAGAAAAATTCATTTAATTTTTAAATATTGTGTGTATTTTTTACAGAATTTTATGGTTAAAAAAATTTCAATGAAAAAATATTAATTGTGAATAATACAAAAATTATATGTAGTTAAAAAAATATTGAAAATATTAGTGAGAGAAAAAAAGGAAAATAATTAAAACGGGGTTGGAAGGAAATTTTCCAACTCTTATATGAAAAAAAAATTTAACAATTTTGAATTTTCATTTAAAATAATTAAAATAAAAAAAAAATTTTTTTTTGAAAATAATAAAGTACAAAATGTTATTGTTTATTGTGTCAATTTTATTAATTATTGTGAATAAAAATGGTAAGTCAAATTTGAAAAATATTTTTATAAATTAAATTGTAAATTAATTGTAATTTAGTCGTTTTTGGAGAGTTCTAGGCAGCTCTTTAAAATTATAATAAGATTATGGCCTTTAATTTTTATACACCACTATTCACCATTAAGACATTTTTTTGTTTTTATTATTAAGTATGTTATGGCTTGATAATGCATCGCTTGTGTTTTGTATTGTATTCACTCTTTTATTTCTAGAACAAGAATGGATTATTTTCTAAAATATTAAAATTAATGTTAGAATATACTTAATATTGATTAACAGTAATAAATAATTTCAATTACTTATATGCTAATATACAAGTATAATAATCGTTAATTTAGAGTAGATCATTCATCTACATAATTGAAAATGTGCTTACGATATTTCAATCGAATTGTATGATTTACGACTTCCAAATATATAAGTACATATAATTAGAAAATTTGTAGTTTGTTAAGTACGTGAATTTATATACTATTATAATAAATTAAACTCTAATTATTAATTTAACGAAAATATAAGGGATTGGATCAAATGGGTTACAATAAATTTAAATTTTTCTATTGTGACTTGGTATTATTATTGAGTCTATAAAGAAAAGAGTAACATAAGGATTTTATTTGCTAAACAAAATATAAATGATTCAGTTCCCTTAGATTCTTTAAGATTAATATCAAAATTCAAACAATAACAAAAATTTTAATAAACAGTATGGTTCGGGTAGAAGAATACTCAGACGGAAGTTGTTTTTTGAACGGAAAATAAAAAATTATCGTAAAAACTTTACAAGGTTTATAGTTCAAGGAAAAAAAAAGCAGCGAAACAATTATGTTATTTCTCTCAAGTCTCACTCAGGTTCTGTAAAAATTAAATAATACCTACTGCCTGGGCGGGGGGAGGGAGGTGTTTAATATTATGAAATCTCAATTAACTTATAATTAATAACTTATAACATATAATTGTGTATGTGTATATAACAAGTGAAAGTAAAATTATAATATTTTTAATTATTAATTTCAATTATGTTTTCTTATTAATTTCAATGAAATTTTTCTTCATCTTTTTAAAATTTTGAGATTATTTTAACCTTTTCTTTTATATTTCAAACCACAATAATTATGTGCTCCTTAAAATTTTTATTTTCTTATTAATTTAAATCTACTACTTACCTATAGTATTTAATAATATAATTATACTTTCGTACTGCTTAAGTATATGCTTACATACTATTATATTGCAATAAATAATATAAAGCTGGAAAATACATTTTAAAGTTACATAATTTATAAAAAAGAGAAGAAAAAAAAATGTTTTTTTATTATTTGGTTTTTAGAGTTTGGTTTTTTTACTTCAATAGCATCGAATCATAGATTTTTGTGGTTTTAAAAATTACAGTAAAATTTTTATAATGCACACCATATTCTTACGGTGCTTACTCAATAAACTTTCCAGCATCTTTATAAAAAATAAAATGTAATAATTATTTTTTAGCTTTCAGCTCATATATTGTATGTTTATCAAACGTATTATAGTACAAATACAATTTGAAAAGTATTATATTCCAAAATGAAATTATCGTGTATGGAATTAATGTTAACCCAAGTGAGGGCAGTTTACATTTATATTTTATGTACATTTGCAGAAAACTATTCAGTGTTTACAAGTTTATTTTTGCAATAATTTCCAAAAAGATATTAAAAACACTGCAATGTTAATTGTATTGATTTCGATTTCGGCTGTACTAAGTGATCTCGATTTGGCAGTTTGGTCTATTTATTTAATATTATAATTTATAAAAAAGTTTTCTTTTCGCGTAGATTGAACTTTTATAAGCGGAACTATAAATATATTGGATCTTTATAAAGTGACAATTTAATATATCGTTCTGGAAGGGAAACATATTATAATATTTATTACTAATTATATTGCTGTTAACAGTCTAACAACTTTATGGAATTAAAATAAATTCGAATTTCGAAATTTTTTCGTGCTTTTTAAAGCATGGAAAGCATGCAATATTGTCGATCATGTGCTGTTCAGATCGAATTTTTTTTTGTGCTATATTTTTATCATTATTATTGTTTTTTTTTTTTGCATTTTCTTCAACTTGTCAGATTATAACCAAAATATTTTCAATCTTAAAATTATGCCTTGAGGGTGTTTCTTTTTATTTTTTTTATAACATTGTTTTTGAGTGGAACAACACTGTGTTCCACTCTCTCGCCTTTTTCAATATTACTATTATTAAATGAAAATATACCTTATATTTATTACTTATATATATACATAGTATATATAAATATTACAGTTATATATAAAAAATAAAAATTATTACAATCTTATAGTTATTATGTAGAAGTTGTGCAATATAATGTAGGTAATTTGAAAAGAAAACAAAAGAGCGCAAAAAATTGAAAAACTGAAAAAAACTAAATATACTTACTTATATATATATATATAATAAAAAATTGTCTTTAAAATGGTATTTGGTATATTTGTTATGCATTTACTTAGTCGTACATGTGTATATGTGTATGAAAGTATATGGATGTAGGTATTATAAGTATTTATTAATTCCTTAATGACCTTTGCGGTTTTAAAATTGTTTTGTGGTCAGGTGGAATGATATGATTATTATATTGTTGTTGTTGTCTATAAGAATATAGTTATAAGCATATTTGAAATACTTATATGCACTTACATACATAAAAATTTTTTTGATTTTTTGCATAAATTCATATTGTATATATATAGTTAGATTATTGATTTTAATCATTTAAGTGTACTTATTGCAAAAATAATATTGTACTGCACAAGTGCGGTACTTATTGCAAAAATAAATTTTTAACTAAATATTAATTTTTCAGTTATATGAAAGTTTGATGCGTATTAAAATATATATGTATGTGTAATGAAAACGACTAAAAATCTAATATATATGCATGGTAGTTTTGTAATTTAGTAGAAATAAAGCATCTTATTTAGAAAATAAATTTTGAAGTATGTAAATAATTTAAAATTGATATTTTTGATATATGATTATTTAATTCTGTGGGTGCTATAGATATGTATATAGAGAGAAAAAATAGGCAAATTCAGTTAGGTTTATTACCCGTATATAACAATGAATTCATATTTAAGTATGAGATTAAAAAATATGAATTTGGTTATTTCATTCTTCTGTTTTTGTTTTATTTATTTTATGAATTATGATCATAATATTACAATAGCCGTCCAGTATACACTTGTATTAACTCAATAATGGAAGAAATTGAAAAATATGAAAAAAAATAATTATCCACGATTCATTTATTAATAATTGAAATTTGGATACACGGAACGAAATTCCGAAGAACGTATATGACAACCTGGCATACTATATACTGAAGAATAAAACTATAATAATATAAAATTACGTCAATAAGTATACCAAATATTTAAAAATTTTAATATTAAATTTTCATAAAAATATGGAGTTAATCGAAATATGAACTCAATAGCACTTGTACCTTGTATATATATAACAATAATATATATTAACTATAAATGGTATAGAATGAATTTAAAAGGCATTTAATAATATCGAATATATATATTATAAAAATGTTAATATATTATTATGCCTATAAAGAATAAATTAATAAAATAATAATTAATTAAACAAAAAAAGAAAAATTAAAAATTCTTAAATAAAATTTATTGAATATTAAAATATTTTTTTTTTCATTTTCTTAAAATCTCATCATTATATTTTGGATTCCCGGCATATTAGGATAATTTTAAGTAATATGGTTTATTTTTTGAATAGATTCTATATTTGAGGTTTGGAATTTACTTATATACTTACTTAATGTACGTCTTTTTATTACCTTCCAGTAAGTGTTTAAATTTGAAGTTTTGTTTTTGATATTTAACATTATTAAAAACATTTTTACGTAAATTTTTGGTATTAAATTTAAAGTTCTAACAAAATATTCAATTAATTTGCAATTTATAAATATACTTACTGTTAAAAATTTTTATTTTAAGGAATATTATTTATATTTGAAATTACAACTATAATTGCTGTAGCGAGTAAGAATAAAATACACATATGTTTCTCTTGCGAACAAATCGGGAGATCTGCACAATGTGTGGTTGTTTGTTTATTATACGCGTACAAACATTATGTTTGAAGGATATACTAAATTTGCCTTACCGTTTGTAACGCTAAGAAATAATGGTCTGAGATATAGACTCAAGTATATGTTTTTGATTAGCGTCGAATTCTGACTCGATTTAGTCATGTCTGTCGGTCTATTTGGCCGTTCGCCCGTCCGTCCGTCCCAACGATAACTCAAAAAATAATTGAGCTAAGTTCACTAAATTTTCACAAATTATTTATTATAGTAAACGCCAGAATTTAAATTGGTTATGATCGTGGTACTGGTTTGGGTACCTGCCACACAACTTCCAAATTTTTTTGGCTATATCTCAGAAGCTATAAAAGCAGTGGTATTGAAATTTCGCACAAACAAATTAATTAGTAGGGCAAATGTGTTTGATAAAAATGATTGAAATTTTTTGACTTCTTGTGATAGCTGCCGTACAACTTCAATAGTAGTTTGGCCATATGTTTGAAAATATTGAAAAATTCATAGTACTGAAATTTTGTATAAATTAATTTATGGTATAACTTAAAGTTAAGCAACTTAAAGTTATAGTCTGTTCCATGGTACGAGTCATTTACTCGCACAACGGATAAAAAATTTGTACGGATATCACAGAGTTGATACCGTCAACTCTTATTTTTTTATTTTTTTTTTATTTAAATTTCTTTTTTTTTTGGCAATTTTTTTATTTTTTGGTAAATTGATAATATATTGGTAATTTATTCATAATTATTATTTTATAATTATTTTGTTAATTATTCATAATTTAATATAAGTATGAGTAAAAAAAAATTAAAATTTTTTTTTTCTAAATTAGAAGTATGCAAACATTGTCGCATGCTTCTAATTCATAAAACACAAAAAAATCAAGACATATGCTAAGTATTTATTATTTAATTATTATTTATTATTTTTACTTATTATTTATAACAATATTATTTGTTATATAAAGTTACGATTAATTGATCTAAAGTGATATACAACATAATCACTAAAAAAAAAAGTATTTAAAATGATCTTTTATTAATAATATATCAATAATTTGAATCTATATATATGCATGTATCTTAAATCCAAGTATATGTATATTTGAGGAAAATTTGATGCACAATTATTATTATTTAAGTTGTACAAATTTATAAAGGGGGAAAAAACCTTATAAATTATCATAAGAAGATATAGTATATATATATATATATCATGATAAATACTAATTTAATAATAATATTAATTAAATATTATTACTCGTATATTTAAAATATTTGTTAAAAAAAAAATCCAAATATGTTTATTAATGTTTTCATTTTAAAATTGTGTATATACTTATGTGATTATTTTTGAAATTATTATACTAAGCACTTATATTAAGTGATACTTAGTATATTTATATATATTCTTCTATAAGTATACACTATAAATACTTTATCGGTGTATGTTGTTTCGGCGATATATTCCCGCATATAATATGAATCATTTAGTTTAATAATTACTGTATATAAAATTGTAATCAATTTTTTAATATTTATTTAAGAAATTTTATTTAATAAGTAATTCATAAATTTAAGTGCTCACATTACTCTCATATAATAGGTGCTTACAATAAATAAATAAATATTATATGTTTATATATATATATATATATATGTATTTCCGTGTAAATATTTGTACATATATATTGAAATAATAAAAACAATTAACTAAATTGTTGCTACTACGCAAAATATACATATACATATATTTTTTATAAAATATAAAAATATTCTTATAATTCTTCTAATTAAAATTGTTCTATATGAGTATGGTGCAGAGATTAATGTTTCCATGATCATGTTAAAATTGTTATAATTAATTAAAAGTATATTTGTTATGCCCAACCATGTACATGAAAAATTTTTACAAAATAAAATTATAGTAAACATTATTAAATTTTAATTTCCAATTCAATTAAATAAGGTTTTTGTTATATACGTATATGAATGTGTGTGCAATGGGTTTTTCAATAATAAAGATTTATCTTTTTAATATATAGTAACATAGAAATTAATAATTCTCGATTGAATTTGCAGTTCACAATACGATAAACCTTATGTGATGACATTGTATAATAAAACAAAGCTTTTAGAATAATAATTATTGAATGTTTTGTAAACATTTCTGAAGATCGTATATTATTTAATATGATTACAATTTATAAAATATGTTTGAATAAAATTGACAATTAAACAAAAAAATCAATTTGTTATTTTACGTTTTTGACCATTAAAAAAATTTGAAATCCAATTATTCCTATTTATGTACAAATATGTATGTAATGCTGAAAAACCCTTTATGTATACTTTATGTTGATTTAGAAATGTGGGTTGGATTTTAGATGAAAATTTTAAAATAAAATGTAGGTGGAAAAATTCATTCTTCTTGTTTATTTTTGTATGTATAGTCTTAATTTTTGTTAAAACATTCATTATTAATCATTTTAAAAACAGGTAACAATCAAATTAAGTTAGACCTTTTGAATAAATAGAAAAAATGCTATAATTTCGAAAATGTATAACTAAAGTTTTTGATATAGTCGAATAAACTGTGCTCATATGCATTACTTATATGGTTTGTAAAATGGTACATTTTCTTTGGACAATTTAAGTAAATCTAAGAGAATGCTTATATCGGCGAATTCGGGTATAGCGAAGAGTTGTATAGCGGATATAGTCGTTTTCATACAGACTTTAAAACAAGTGCCTAATGGTTAGCCTATAAGTTTCACGATTCCGACGTTATTTGTATATATACGAATCAATATGCATATATTGTATCGCTTAACGACAATTTCAGTATATTAAAGATTTGGCAATAATGCCATGTCGATTGCATTGTCAATCGCTTAATTTTTCACATTACAATCATCTGCAATTAAGTATATTTTGCAATATTAAAATAGTTTTTTTAAGAAAAATTTAAAGGAATATTTAAAATGATCGTAAATTACGTGAGCAACGTATATTGCAATACGTATAGCTAATGACACTTTGATATTCTTAATTAATGTCAATACTTTGCAGTTATATATAACATTTGACATATTGGAAAATGGCCTATTTAAATTACGTTATTCACTCAATTAGAATGTGTCATAATTTATAAAGTTTTTGTACTCTATTTAAATATTTATTCTATATTTTAAAATTAAATAGATAGAAAATAATTAAATGCATTGTTTTTTTTTTATCTTATCATATTCAATTAAAAATGTTTTTTATCATTTTATTTATTTTCTCATATAGACGATAAAAAAGACGATATAAAACTAATGTTAAATTCATTTTATTGATTTCATTCAAAACTATTTCATTTCTATTTTTTCGATATTTTGTTAATAAATTATAAAAAAATGTAAGAATAATATTTTTGAAAATGTTTTTTTGCAAAAATTAAATTTGAATTTTAAATTTGATATTCTTAAGTTTAATATTTTTATAATAACTCATATATATTTCTATAATTTAAATTTTAGAGCAAAAGAAAATTGAAATTTTAATTTATAATGGCAAGACAAAATTATTTAAGAGATAAAGAATATTTTATGTTGACTGCCATATTAGCAGCACAACGTTCAAAAGATCCAAAAACTCAAGTTGGAGCTTGCATTGTTGATAATGAAAATCGTATTGTTGGTATTGGTTATAATTCTAGCACAAAGGATTTTTGTGATGAGGACTTACCATGGGATAAACCTGAAAAACATTTATATGTTGTACATGCAGAAGAAAATGCAATATTAAATAAAAATATTGCTAATATAAATGGTGCCAAAATTTATGTTACATTATTCCCTTGCAATAAATGTGCTCAATTAATAAAACAAAGTGGTATTAAAGAAGTTATATTTTGTTGTGATAAAGATAATGAAAAAGATTATAATATAGCATCTAAAAAAATTTTGGAAGGAATTGCACTTACAAAATATGTTTTAAAAACTAAAAAAATATCTTTTACTTTTGATGATACTGAAAAAATTAGTGCTGAAATTTCAAAAAGGTCTACTGATGATATTTCACAAGAAGGTAGCCAATATTGTAGTCTCCAATTGGAAGATCTTTGAAATTTTGTAGATATTAAAATGGTTTTAATAAATGAATGATATGTAAATTTTTGATTTATTAATTTTATAAGTAAATAGCTGCATAACCTTAATTTTTTTTCAAAATTATACATAATTTTATTAATTTACCCTAATTAATTCTATATTTTGAGCTTTTATTTCAACAATAAAATTAAATTGAATAAACTTTTGTATGAAATTCTTAATACTTTTTAAAATACCAGAAACAAAATGTAATTTACTGCAAGAAAAAACAAAAATGGGTCTAAATAACATTTAACCAACAATTTTTCTGAAAATGTATACTTACTGGTTTAAGTTTGTGGTAGTCCGTCCGCTTTATAGGCCGGCCATCTTTTTACAATATTTTATTTTTTTTTTTTTTACCTTCCTTCCCTACCCCAGCTCTCCCTTACTCACTTCAATTATCACTTCTCGAAATTAAATAAATTTTCATATTCAAAGAGTTAGAAATTCTTTTAAATTACTTAATTAGATTTAATTATGTGCTGTACTTTTAAATTTAATAGCTTTATCCAATTTGTTGTATCCTAAAGGTATGCAATAATGCAACATTTCATGATAATGCAAGAAAATAAGAACAAGAACACAATATTTTAAAATACAAAATTATTTTCAATTTCATACCGAAAGTGCTACTTTACAAGGCTATATTATTCCTAATTTATTTTTTATACATATACTTTTGTAATACCCTATAGCAGAGATGAGGAACCTTTTTATCCTTAGTGGCCAAGTATATTAATTTTTGCATTAATGAAAAAGAAAGCAAAAAACTAAAGTAATCGACCACCGCAAATATAATTTCAAGAAATTTACCTTGAGAAGAAACCGAAGGAGGCCAAAAGTTTTCCAATTCTGCCTCTGACTTCTGAATGACTAAATCGTCATTTATTTGCAATATTTAAAAATAAAAACACAAAAAAAAAAGAAAAAATAAAACAAAACAAAAACGAAAAATTACAAAAATGTCAAAGGAATTAAAAATTTAAAATAGCAAAAAAGCGAAAAAAGTGAAAAAAAAAAAAAATTAAGCAGACCACCCAAAAACTTTTTTTAATATAATGCGCCGCCATGTATTTAAAACACATCAACATCATTTTCATTTTCAACCATTTAGATACTTATTCAATTCTGTTTTATATACAGGAACATGTAAGTGTAGGTGGTTTTATTAAAGAGGTGCTGTTTTTAATAAAGAAATCATTAAAAATAAAAAAAAAAACAAAAAAATATAAAAGCAAAAAAAAAAATTGCAAAATAAAAATTCTTCACGTTTAATTGAGAACACTTTCTGTTGTTCCTTTTTGCAAAAAAAAAAATTACAAAATAATATTAAATAAGGAAAACCTGAAATTAAAATTAATTTTCACACCAAAATAAAATTCCATGTTAAAATAAAACTTGAGAAAATAAAAAAAATTGGAATTTTAATTACAAATTCCAAATTTTATACAAGTATAATATAGCTTAAATCTCTCAATAATTACACTATTCAAAATTATATAAGTAATTTAATCTATAAGATTAGAAACACATAGGTAAATGCCGATTATACGTATGGAATGGGTAAGGCGATAGGAAAATCGCTCTTGTCCTGTCTTAAACTTAAATCTGACCAAATTATGTACACCAAAAAAAAAAAAAAATAAAATGGAACATAATAATTGTAACAGAAAAATAAGTTATTGCCTAATATTTAGTCACATAACACAGTCAACGTATAACATATCCTGCATATGTAAGAAGGAGTTCTGTTAATGTAAAAATTTATAAGTTTGCGTTGACTTCATTCGTGGAGAAATCGAATAGTAATATGGTACTTCTGCCTATCGTGTTGTTTTTCTTACTTTATTTACATAATGTGTATAAGAACGTTTAATAATTTTATGTTAACTTATTCGGCAAACGAATTGAATGCTACTTACTGTACACATGTAAGCATAAATAATTTTTATTGTACATGCACGTCACATAAATAATTTTTTTTTCTATTCTGACACAATATAAATATAAGTACATGTAATTAGCGCAAACCATTTTGGCAATTAAAGTTCATAAATTAAAACAACAATTAAAAGAAGTAACAGAATTATTTCAATCTATTCTCTTCTTTAATTGTTCATTTCATAATTTAATTTTATTTGCAGAAATCTACTATGTATAGTAAAACTACACATAAGAACAATCAATAACAATAGTAAGAATAATTATACCATACACACATGTAATTGTTTATGCTGCGTACAAAGGCAATGAAACGAAAATGAGTAAATTGTGCAGAAAATCGTTTTACATCTTATACGATATAAATACGATATACGAGTAATATATGTACAAAATTGAGAATACATTATTTTCTTCGTTTTCTTTTCGTCTTTTTCTGCATGTTGTTTTTTTTTCGTTTTCTTTTTGTGTGTTATTTCTTCTGCAAACGTTGGAGATCTTACTTGGGCTTATATTAATAAAATATGCATATATAATATTTGTGTGTGTGTAATACATTATACACTCGTATATAAATAAAAATTTAAGAATTGTATTTTAAAATTTTATTATTATGATTTTAATTACTTTATATACGATTATTAAATATGCATATTTAGTTATTAATTCTAAAAAATAAAATATATAAAATATCCTATATTTATATGTCGTTCCAATGAAAATAAAATCCGATATTAAATTTAAGTATTTTAACTATATGAACCTTTGTATTAATATAAAAGAACGAATATTATTAATGAAATTTTATATTCAAAATTTATAAATAGTGCATTGAAAAGAACAAAAAAAAGAAAAACAGTTAAATAGAATGCAAAAATTTTATAAGAGAATGTATTTCTTAAAATTAAGACTAAAAGGTCTGTTTGTGCTTTTATATATAAGATAAGAACTTTTAACAGTATATCTTTTCGGAGATACAGAAAACTGATTCTAAAATGTAAAGGTACTTGCAGATTCGGCTAAGGATAAATTGAAGATACATGAAAGATGCGGTGTGTACAAAATGAATTGTAATAATTGCGATAAATTTTACATAGGACAAACGAAGAGACCCGTTACAACAAGACTTAAGGAACATTTAAGTGAAATAAAACGTGCAAGGAGAGTAGGATTTAACCGGATTTTCAATTCTATGGTTGCAAAACACATTTATGAAACGGATCACACAATCACGGAAGATAACTTAGAGGTATTAAAAGAGGTAAAAGGAAAACACAGGAGAGAAGTTCATGAAAGCATGCAGATATACAAATCAAACAAGGACTGCCTACTAAACACGGACGAAGGTAACGCGGCTACTTGGCTCTTTAAATTAATTATTTGACCAGTTTTAAGGTTTAAAACAGGTATAAATTTAGTTTGTAAATAATAACAAAAAAAAAAAAATAAATAAATAATCAAATTCTAGATTAAGTCAGGTAGATTATATTAAGTCAGGTATAATATTCCTAATTTTAATAGATTTCAATTTTTATTGTTTGTTGTCTTAATTAGAAGAAAATCAGCTTTGATAAAGTGCTTATGTAGCGCACGAAATATATTAGCGAAAAATAAAAGTATTTTATTCCGAATAAAAGGAAGTTTTCTTTTCACACCAATTAAAAAAATAAAAAAAAAAAGGTACTTGCAGTTTTTGTAGAAAGAAGGTTTGACAAAACTTTAATACATGTAGGTAACGTTGTTATATTTAAAAAGTATGCTATAGTACGGTATTTTAGTGATATGACAGGAAATATTAAAAAGAGAAAACTGTAAGTTCTGCATACTCACGATGTTGAAGTTGTGGTTTGTAAAACTTTAGCGGTATAATTTTCGAAGAACGGTTGTGTAGGGTTATGTCTCAACCCTTAGAGGATTGATTACGCTAAATTTTTTAATACAAGCTGCAATCTAAATTATTATCTGAATTATATAATATAAACTTAATTTAAGCAATTTAATAGCTTGAACAGTCTTGAATTTTGCTATGTGTTCAAATTAACGTGAATCTACTGTATAATAAATGTAAGTTACTCATTATTTTTGCACCAATATTTTTCTCTACTTTTAATTAACAAAAATAAAAGTAAATGTTTTTTTTTTTTTTTTGCTTTTATCGCAAAGAAATAATAAGAAAACATCCTTAAGCTATATAAGCTAATAATTAAAGAAGAAGAATTTGATTTTATTGAACATTATTGATGAAAGAAAGAGAAGATGCAAAACAATTAAAATTTAATTTACATGATTTTATTTTAAGAATTTTTAGAACTTAATAAAAATATTTATACTTTTAATGTTCAAATATATTTGATGATTTTTTTTTTGTATTTGATGCAAATGTAGTTAAGAAAATAAAGACAAAGTATGTGACATTTCAAAAATTTTTTTCATTTTTAATAAACTTCATAATTTTGCCGTAAGGTTTTGTTTAAAATTTTCTTAATGAGGTTTTAAATCATTTTTTCATTCTGTAAATGCTTTTAAATTGGAATTGTTTTATGTATTTTTTTCTTAAATTAATTTTTAGAATGAATATTTTTAATAATTTAATTTTATCAGTCAAATTTATTTTAAAAGAAATACATGTACAGTCAAACCTGTTTAAGACGAATTTTTTTTTTTGGCTCCGTGCATCTTTGACAGGTTTTACTGTGTATATGTAGTTAAATATTAATTTTAAATCAAAGAATACAATATGTATATGGCATATGTATAAAAGTGTATTTAAATTTAAATGAAATTATGGCATTAAATTAATGATCGTATTTGAAGCTATCATTTAGAAATTGTATTGAAATTTGAACTGAATTCGATAAAATCGAGATTCTTTTAACCGTAATAATTGCAAATTTTTTACATAATTCACTATTTCGAATTTTATATGCGTTCTGAATTAATCTTTGAACATGTAATTAACAAATAGAGAGCTAAAAAAAATAAATCGAAAACCTTCTAAATATCTGAATAATCAGATAAATTTGGCAATATGAGAAAGCAGCTCATGGCACAAATAATTTTAAAATTTCAAGTCTCAGTTCTCACATAAATAAAAAAAAAAATAGAGATTAACTTGTTTTTTTTTTAAAAAATTAAAATAGTTTTTTATTATTATTCGATTTAATATCGCAAAATTTATTTATTTAAAAGAAAAAAAATACAAAACAAAAGTCGATTAATTTTATTGCCTGTAACCATTAAGATAACTCAATTATTATAAACTCTTTTAAATATTTCCAACATTTTAAATGAAGTATAGCTATGTATATATGTATATTATAGAGTAAGTGATGGACATTAGCCTTAAGTTAACGAAAAACAAAAAAAAAAAAACAACAGTAATACTAACAAAACGCTATTGTGTATGTGTTTTGCCGCTATTAAAATGTTCCTCAAATTACAAAATGCTCTTTTAATTATACAAAATGGTTCTCTATTTCGTTGTCTATATGCTGTTAAAAATAAAGTTAGTGGAAAAAAAAATGTTTTATGCTGTTGTTTTATAGGTTTTATAGGTTTTCTAATAAAAAAATTTTCCTAGAAAGTTTTAAAATTTTTTTCATAAAACGAAAAGAAGTTTATTTTTTGCTCTTCAAACATTTTTGTTTTTAAATAATTCGTCCTACATACGTTTGGAGTAATATATTCTTTTACATAGGAATATAAGGAATCTGAAGGGATAGACAAGAATATGAGAAATAGAATTCATAATATAGAATTTCTTTAAATCTTTGAAAACAATCTGCTATACACAATATTTAAATAGTTTTCATTTACATAACGTACTAAAATATTCCAAATTTGCATATTGCATACATTTAGGATAATAAAAAAAAATTGAAAGGAACATTAACATAACGATCGAATTCAAGGGTTAATTGCATAATTTAATAATTATCTTAAATCAAACAATTGACCCTCCATGAATTTTTGATAACGGTTAATTTTATCAACTATTTTGAATTTTCTCAAAGAGAGGGTCACAAAAATTAAAAAAATAAAGAGAAAATATGTATATATATTAATTTTATAGAAAACATTTTTATCAATTTCGTTGATTCATTGTGAAACCGAAGAACCAATGAATCAAGTCTCTTGTATTAATCCTAAATGTATTTGATTGTAATGTAACTTGAAATTCATGTTCATAATTTCACATACACAAATATACACACAATAATATAATTATTTAATATAATGTCTATTCGCCGCGTTTTGACATATACAAGTAATATGTCTCTTATCATAAGATTAAATATTATTTTAATAATCAATTTTATTTTTTTTTTCCTTCTTCTATCACTTTTTCTTAAATTTAAATTGTCACAATTACACTACATGTGAATGAATCAAAGAGAAAAAAGAAAACAAAATTTCACTAAATAAAAAGGTAATTAGATTTAATTAAATCAAGTTAAATATTAAAAAATTTAAAAACAAAAAAAAAGTGAATAAATAAATAAATAAATAAAAAATTGTCGGATCATCTAAGATATTTAAAATTAATATTTACTCTTTATTTTACTCTCCTTATTACATACATAACCCATATACATATATGTAATCACATTTAAATATTTATTTTTGCATACATTATTTAAGTCTATATATATATATATATATATACGTTTGTATATGCAAATACAGTTGCGGATACGGATACTGAATTGCAAAGACAACAGAAAAACAAAATAAAATATACAAAAACAAATAAGTAAATATATAAAGAAAGACATTTAATTGAGTTGACAGTTGACACATACAGACATTAATTTTAATGAAATTGCACATATACCAGTTTTTATATCTTAAATCATAGTTATATTTATGTATATTATATGTACATAAGTTTTATGTATATATATATAGAGATCCGAAAAGAAAATCAAATGCTCATGTTCATTAAACAATTTTCTATATATTTTTTTATTAAATGAGTTAAGGTTGAAATGTTGAATTTTTTTTGTTTTTAATATTTTATAATTATTAATATGTATAATATTATTATAATATACATTATATATACATATAATATAATAATAATAATTAATTAGAAATACACACATTTCTTTATTTTATTAAATTATTAAATTTATAACAAATAATATTTATTACATTATTTTATATTTTATAAGTACATCCATACTTTTATATAATACATTACATTTACGTTCATAATGGCAGAAATAACAAGATTTGAATGTATACATATATATACATATATCAATTTGATTTAATTTTTATTTAATTTTAATTTTGCATTAAGGATTTGCACTATCCATTTGGATAAAAATATTTTTACGTATTATCAGTAGGAATACAAACACGCTAGTATACCATAGTATAATACTTATATAGATTACAAATGCATATTTACATTTAATTCATAGTTAATCACATACAGTATAAATCCTTTATAATGTACACAAAAGGAATTAATGTACAAAAAAGAGAAAATACGAAATTCTGTTATACGGATCTACCTGCAATTAAAAAATTATACAATTATTTTATGCAATTATACTTAATATGAAATTTGAAAAAAAAAAAATTTTTCGGAGTACTTATATTTTGATAATTTTGCAGATTTACATCAGTATGCGGATTACAAACTTTCTTTACAAATTTTATTAGATCAGTTTAAGTTAATTAATAAAAGTTTGTTGTAGTAAACGTTCACATAAATTTTTGTTCAACATAAGAAGGCAGAGATATCACTTCAACTTATACATATATGTATAACAGTTTGTTGTAAGTTTTTAAACAATATTTCTGCAATAAAACTGTTTTTGCTATTTTTTGTGTTTTTTTACGGTACATAATCAATCAATGGTTATATTCGATGTTATGTACGGTATAACTGAGTTATACTGTAAGTATTGTAATTATCATTTACTATAAACATATAATTTTTATATCTCTAATTTAAATGATATGATAGACACATGAAAAGGGGTACTAGCTAGATACCGTATAAATCTTATAATATTTCGATTGAATTCAAAAATTAAATAAAAAAAATATCTATGTACATATGGAAATGTAAAAAATAGAAATTATACGAAACTACCAAAATCAAAACATATACAAATCAAATAAATGTTATAGAAAAAAGAAAAAAACTTATGTCAAAAACTGTGAAAGACATGCCAAAAATGAAAAAAATCCAAAAAAAAAAAAATTTTATACGGAAAACTTTTATATTAATATTATTTTATTGTAATATTAATTTTAACATTAACATAACATGACATTTTAACATTACATTACATGTTGTTTAAATATTGTAATTGCTATAAATTGAATCATTTATGTGTATACATACATATATTTATGTATGTATCTTTAAATACTTGTGTATACTCTACATAATTTTACATTAGAAAGTTAATTTTGTTATTTTTGCATACAGCCCTAAATTATTTTAATCTTGAGAATTTATTGAGATTGCTTAATCTTAGCTAGAGATTGATAAGTCAAAAATGTGGAATTAATTGGTAATTAAATAATATTAAATTCTCAATTACTATTAGAAGTATATTGCTCAAATGCTGAAGTTTATAAGTTGTGTATGTCAATTTCAAAAATAAAGGTTCAGGTTTTCTAATTTTCTGTTGTAGAACCTAAAAAAAAATCATTTCTAACAGTTTATACTTTAGTTATAATTTTAATTAAAACTGTTAAAGCTACAGCGAAATCGGGTTCGGAAACTTTTTTGTCAATTTACAGACCTAACGTTATGTAACAGTATGCCAAAGATTGATATCAGACTTACCGTTCTCAAGTAATTGAAAATAAATAGCTGTAAAGGATAATAATGCATCGCAGTACAAACGAACTGTATTCAAAATAGCATTTTTACAGAATATATGTACTAAGTGCTTAAATTAATTATTTACTTGTATATTAAGTATTCATTTGTATAAATGTAATTAAGTATATATCTACTTGAAAAAATTTTAGTTAAAAAATTTTTTAAAGATTAGATTTTTTTTTTTGCTTCATTACTCTTTAAGAGAAAGTTGCCATAGGAATTCATACAAACTTATATACATACACATAATATATACAATTTCGTACATATACCTATATATGATAAATTTATTTTTAATAAAAGTAAGTAAGTAACGTCGATTAAAAAAAGCAAAATATTTTTTTGTTTTTGATGTTTTAGAAAATTTTTTGTTCACCTATTAATATAATAATGTGTTATACATATGTATAAATGTGTTATATTATATCTATAATGGCAGGTGTGGCCAAACTTGGTCGTGGTAAGAGCCAAAACTCAAAATCTTGATTTTTTTGCGAGCCGCTATGATATAAATTATAAATTATGTAATATCTGGCTGAAAATGTCTTAGTCCTACAAATAAAAAAGAGTTAGAATTAAAGAAAAAAAATATGATATTTTTATACTTTACTGGTTGATGCATGTGGCTTGGTTTGTATTGCAAATTTCTGAAAATCTGGCTTATAATTAATTGTAATATAAAAACGTAGAGTATTCGGAAACTCAGACAACTCAGATTTTGTAAAATTTGACGTTTAAGAATTTACCAATATATACAAATTATTTTTCCATACGTTAAGTAAGCATTGACAAAATTAAAAAGTGTGGGAAAAGTTATACTCTACTGCGTTTTTACTTTCAGTCAAATTTCCATAAAAAAATTTTTTTTGGGAATATTTTTTTTCGACTTGAGCTGCACTAAAAATATTTGTTAATTTTTTCTTCGAGAGCCGCATGAAATTGGTTGAAGAGCCGCAGTTTGGCCATGTTTGTATAATGGTATATGTTTGAATAAACGGTATATAATTTTAATATCATAATGAATATCTCATGAAATTCACATTTTACTTACATAAATAATTCTTTTTCTTTTTACTTGTTAAAAATAAAATTATAAAAAAAAATTATTTTGTGTTAAATTTTTTCTTGTGTTTTAATTTTTAATTTTATTTGTTTTTTTTTTTTTGTATTTTTTTGTGTTTTTTAGGTTCTAAAATAAGTTGTTGAGTTCATTGTTTAGTTAAACTTGTTTACTGCTTTCTTAAATTACCTATATAATCTATTTCTTTATTTATTTATTTATTTATTTTTTATCATTTTATTATTATTATTTTTTTTTCTTAATACAACTCTCTTTATAACTACTTTTCTGTTTTATCTTCTCTGTTTTTTTTTCGAATAGGTTTTGTTCTGTTTTTTTATTTCTTTTTTGTTAATTTTTAATTTCATTTCATTCCTCTTTCTTCTGTCTCTTCACTGTTCTTCTACCTCTTCTTTCTTCTTCTTTTCTGTTCTTCTTGTTCATCTTGCTCTTCTTCTCTTCTTACTCTTGTTCTTCTTGTTCTTCTTTTCTTAATGAGTCGATTTTAAAGTTTATTTTCTTCGAAAAACTAAATCTAAATTTTTTTTTTAATTTTTACTTGCTTTTTTGTTTTTAACTAGCTTTATTTTTGTTAGTTTTTTTTTTGGTTTTTAATTTCTATTAGAGTTATCAAGTTTTACTAGGGTCGTTTTAAAAGATATTTCAAGAGAATAAGAAGACAAAAACAAAAAAAAAATCTTAATTATTTTTTATTACAGTTTATTTTAAAATTTTAACCATTATATTTCTATATTCTATTTTAAGAAAAAGAATATTACAAGCAAAAAAAAAAAAATGCCATTTAAAATAAAAAAATTTCATTGCCATAGTCATAATCTGTCTCTAAAAAAAAAAAAAAAGAAAACTAAAATACTAAATTACAAAAATATATGGGAACCACAAAATCAACTTTTCAATTTTAATGGGCTCTTTTGGGGGTTTTTTCGTTGTTCATTTTGTTTTTTCATTTCTTCTACATATATACGTAGATATGTGTGAAGGTACGCAAACTATTATTAAAATTCTGTCGTATTTTCGTTTCATTTCACATTTTATACAAAAATTAAGGAAGGTATTGTGATCGAAACAAATTTGAAAAGACGAATTTTCAGCACGAATATTTATATATTTTTACCTATTCGTTATATAGAAAACGTATTTTGTTGTATTTACAGTTCTGTATTACAACTTTATAATTGAACAGAATAATAATAATGAGACTTAATAAATCTTTTCATTAGTTTCGAATAAACTGATATAATTTCTTTGTTTGTTCGTCGTAGCATTATTAACAGCTATTCGGAACGCCTGAGAAAGTCAGAACGGCAAAAATATTTATTATGAGTGAGATATCGGATTTTCTGGATACAATGAATTGACTTTGCAGCATACTAGAATAAAAGAAGACATATTAAAAACATTATCGGAAATATTTTGGACAATTACTCATTTGACAGTTTTTTTTTCAAAATTTTATATCTGAGATCTATATTGAAAAATCATGATTTTAAATTTTCTTAAAGATTTGGTCGTTCATTAACTGTTCACATCAAATTTTTTGTTTTTTTATTGTTTTTATTTTTCGGTTGTTTTATAGTTAGTAGGTACATAACATTCTTATTATTTTATTTGTTTTTTTTTTTTCTTTTTTTTTTTAATTTGTGGTGATACCTTTTAAAGTTTTTTTTTTTAATATTATAGTTTTTAACCTTTAACTGAATCGGAAGTTCTGCACTGTTTTTCTGTGTTAAAATGAAAAAAATAAATAAAAAGAGAAAGGGATAGATATAGATAATGAGTTAATGATAAAAATAAAAAAGAGAAATAAAAAATTAAAAGAGTTATTTCGTTAGAGTTTGGTTATAACTCTTGCCAATGTATATCGGAGAATCGTCAAAAACAAAAAGAGGTCGGTCGGTTCGTCGTCTCAAGTAGCAATAAGTGTAATTTAAGAAAAAAAATAAAATTAGTTTTTTTCTCTTTTCTTTTTCTTAAATTAAAAAATTAAAAATTATAAAAAAATATTTGATTTCCATGTAAAGAGGAAATCTATGTAATCAAAAATAAAAATTTTTACACATAATTACATATACATATGTATATATATGTATGTACAAATATAAACACCGTTTCTATATTTTCATAATATTTAATTTCGGTGGTTGCAAGAATTATTTAACATACTTACAATTGGTATGTAATTCAATTGTTTTATTTTGTAATTTTTCTTTACACTTGCCCATGTACAAAATGTGTATTGAATTCGTGAGTGTAAAAAAGTTCGATATAAATATTGTAAACACAAACCAATTTTTATAAATGATTCGTGTCTATAAAAAAAATTTTTGAAACTTTTCCGATTAATATCACTTAGTGATTCGATACTCAGAATAAGCCCCAATGGTTTGTGGTTTTAAACATATTCATAAAATTTATTTTTAATGCCGATCAGATTATTTCCATTGTTACAATATCGCAATTGCCTAAGTTGGTTCTTAAAACTCTTTTGAATTGTTTCAATTTCCTATTATAAAATGATCAATATTCTGTCAAAATTTGATTAATGAGCGATTCTTATTTGTTTCGAATTTATGAGTAGTAAGCAGTGCGTGTAAAATTTTGTAATTTTATTTGAAAATTAATTTTATTTTGACATTTATACCTTTCATTTCAATTGACCAGATTCAGAACTTGTTTTACTGAATAATATAAGGTGTTTTCCTAACGATGGTATACTACGTGATAGATAGGGGAATGCGCTAGTATACTAGGATAAAATTACTACAGTTATTACCATTAAATTATATTATGAAATTTTTGGTACTTCCGCATCACTTTTCTTACACGTGCACTCCAATTGTACCATGATGAAATCCCATCAATTTTCTTTGGAAGGCAGAAATTTAAGTGCCTTAATTGTGACTTAATTCAAGATAACCATTTTTCTGGACTTGTGAAACTTTTTCTTGTTTTAAAATAAATTTTACATATATAAAACAATGGAATAAAAAATTAAATATAAAAATTTCATAATTTTCACTTTAGACCTCAAAGTTTGACAAGTTTATTATGGAAAAAAAAATTATTTTTTTTTTGCTTTATTTTTTCTTTTGGACAATAGATTTGAAAGCAACAATTATAAATAATTTTTTTTCTGTTTTATGTAAAATGATGGAAAAAAGCAAAAAAACTAACAAAATTATAAGTAAGTTTAGTTTATGCCAATTTAAATCCAAAATGGCGCTATTATCCATTTCTATAATTATTTAACAGTTTTATTTCTCATAATTTCGTTTTTTCTTTTACTTAAAAATAATAATTTATTTCCTTATTGCTGCGTATTACTTAATAATATTCAAAGTATAAAGCAAATTTAAAAGAAAATTACAACTTGAATGAAGAAAATAAGAAAAATTAAGTACAGAGTCTTTGTTTAAAAAAAAAAAATTACAGCAGCGCCATCTTTTATTGATTATCAAAAATTAAAATCAATTCGTTTGCATAACAATACTTTTTGCACGCTTAATTTTTTTTTATGGACACTGTCCTTATTGATTTGCATACTAACGTATGTTGGTAAAATTACGTTTGCCCCGTCAGAGCGGCAAGCCTTATTCGTGCCGCTTGAACGGCTTGAATCTTGACACAATTAACGAAAATTTAAATTTCTTGATCCATAATTTTAATGGATTAAATTCCATATCATAATACTTGCCGATTTTTCTAAAGCATATTCCTAAAATTTTGACTTCCAATGGCCGATTATCAAATTTTGATTAAGCCGGCAGTGTTTGTTTTTATTTCACCACAAATCACCATGTATTGAATAATATGCTTTTATGTTTAATTAAATTTTTTATTGCAATTAAATTTACAATAAAATAATACAAAAATTATCATATTTCCGTCTTAATAATTAAAATATTGATTTTTCGTAATAAAATTAAATTGAGCAAAAAAAAAGCTTAATACTGAATTTAAAATGATTTTAATAGAATAAATTTAATTATATTGTAATTGATAATTATACTGATTACATAATAATATATGACTTTAATATATTAGATTATTTTTGATTTCTTTAAATAAGGTGTTGATTTTTATACAAAAAATGCTGGCGTCATAAAAAGAAAATATATTTCATTTCCTTAGATTAATTCACCATCGAGTTCTTAGTATTCTTGTTTAACTTGTTATTTTATTGTGGGTAGATTTTGAGTAGATTACTACGAGTATACACATGTAGAGTAACCGTTTACCGTCATCTAAGAAGTGGATCTTTGGCGCCTTCCAAGCAGTTATCATACCTAAAGCGCCCGTTTTAACTGCATTCTCCTTATGTATTCAGATATCTTAAGGGGGTTTCTCACACCTTCCTTGCCACAAGGACGTCCACAGACTCACTTCCATATTGTTTTCTCCTGTGAACTAACTCACCATATCCACCGGACGGTGATAGGTGCATCAAAGTTGTTTGAGTTTTTCCATATAAAATAAAAATGTGTTTTGTTCTTCCAAACAAAACTTTATCAGATGACCCCTGTGTTGACAATGTTAGAAGATATTTGAGTATTTTCACTTGGTTTCTACGCATTCCCATTATTTTTCTATATTAATTTATATTTTTTTTTCTGTTTTTGTTATTTAGAAGCTCTTTGATCCTGCCGCAGTCTAAGACAATTTTGTGTAGAAGAAATTTAATTATATTAAAAATTGCATAAAATTAGGCGCATTAAAAACAAGATATTTCAATAATTTGTAAAATTGTATTAAAATGAAAGTGTTAAAAATTTTGAACATAGTGCAAGTTTTAAATTTCAATTTTGTATTTTTTTTTTCTAAATACAATAAAATTATTGAAATGGTTCGGTAAATAACAGCTTAAGGATAATTGTTTCATATCATTTTTCCTGTCAAGTAGGTTTTAATTAAAAAAAATTCTGAAGAATTTCTACAATGGGTTTTCTTTGGTTTATTTTTCTTCACATTTTGAATGGTTGAGATAAAATTCTTTCTTGCCATATTATTTAGCGATTAAAATAATTGCCAAAGAAGAAAAATAAGAATTTGTTTTTTTAGTAGTACTTTTTCAACAAAATTGAAAAAAAACGTACTTATTGGTTTCTGTTTGTCCGGCCTTCTATCCCTGCGTTTGTTTACAAAACTTCTCTTCCGCTTGAGAGAAAACGCTGAACTTTTACATACCAATATATATAAGTAGATTTTTTCGGAAAACTTATTTTTCTCCAATTTTTTGACAATTTATTTCATCGAAAAAAAATTAAACTCCTCAAGCGAAAAACGATAATTATTAATAAAATAACCGTTTTCTGATATTCGTTTCTTTTTGCAAATTTTTTACAACGTTTTCCCTAAGGAGTTGTACTTTGTAGAAATTGAAGATTTTAACGGTTTAGAGCATAAAACAGTGTGATAGGTACACAGAATTTGAAAGTATAAGAGAGCAATATAAGGGAATCGGTTAAATGTTAAAGAGCGAAAAGAAAAGTAATTCAATTTTATTCACGGGAAAAGTGCTACTTTACAGATCATTTGAATGATAAAAAAGAGGAATATAATAATTTCATTTGAGAAAAAATTAAGAACCGGAACCTAATATAATATATACCTCTCTCTCCCCTCTCTACTCTTATCCTCTTCCCGTTTTTAACATTCTAAGATTTTAATACAAAAAAAAAAATTATACTACAAAATATAATGAAATCTTAATATGTAATAATAAGAAGAAAACAAAAAAGTAAGAGAAAAGAAGCATAAGAAGAAGAAGAATGATGGCAAAACTGGTAAAATATGCAAGAGTATAAAAGTATAACAGGTAATTAAGATTATAGTGCAAAAATTGCATAACATTTTCATTGAATAAAAAAAAATACAAAGAATTCAAAAATAATATCAGAAAAAGAAAACAAACAAACGAACAAATTAAATTTTAAATATCGTGTTGCGTGTGTGTATTTGTTGCTTTTTTTTTTACATTTAACCTCATCCGTCATTGATCATATTTTTGTAGAAAAGTGACAAGATCTCATGTCATTTATTTTTACGATAATTTTTTTACTTTATTTTTTTTTTCTTGCTCTGTTCACTTTGCTTTTACATATATCTATCTCTTTCTAATATGTTTACATCAAAGAAATAGTAGACGATAATTATAAAGAATGCGTAGACGATGGGGTGCACCATTCTCAATAGTGTAATAAATTTAAAAATTTATTATAAAGAATTTTTTCAAAGAATAAAACAAAAATAAAAAAAGAAAATAAAATATTTATTGTAAAACTATTTTTAATACCTTAAAATTTTCTTCCTTTTAAGAATAATCGTGTTTTATTGAATTATTAACTTATTAACGAAATTAATTATATTGGCCGTATGAGTTTTTATTTAAATATTTGAAATTTATTAACAAAATTATTGAGGAAAATAATACAAGCGCTATAAATAAAATGAAAGAATACTTAAAATTTGTGATTTACAGGAATGATTTGAGCAAACATTTTCAGAGAATATGCTTTAGCAACAACATTTTTCTCATAATGTATGCAGAAAGTAATTTTATTTGAAGTGTTGCGTCAGGAGACCATTTGCAATTACGCTCACCTTCCGTCTTGTTCGAATTGAATTCGAATTATTTGAATAATATTATTAAATATTTTTTTTTCTTAATAATTTTAAATTAAAAATAAGAAATAAGGAAAAATTCATGTTAATTACTGGAGTAACATAAGTTATTGTCAATGAAAATATGTACCTGTAAGTAAGGGAAATATTGTGAAGATATTTTTATACAAAAATTATATATAATTACAGTTGAAAAATCAATTTCCAATATTAAATTTATTCAGAAATTATAGAATAATTAGATTTCTCTTATTTCCAAATTGATATACATATATACTATTACTAAATATAAAATAATGTGAGACAAAAACAGATAAAGTGTTTAAACTCATTACCGGATTACTATGATGAATAGCGCAAAAGACTATGAAAGAAATAAGAAAAAGTGAAAAAACGAAATGAAAAATTATTATAAAAAAAATTGTTTGTTATACTTTAAAATAATGTCAAAAGTACCGTTATAACTATACATAATTTGACGTATAGATGTGATTTTCTTCTTATATTTTACTTATAATTGCTCTACTATACTTGTATTATTAAATGCATTAAAATATTGTGCTCCGAAATGTTTTAAATAAAAATGAAAAATTATCAATAAAATTCGCATGTATTTAAAATAAAATATGAGTAAAAGAGATAGCAGAAAAGAATTAAAAGTGTACGTGCACACCAGAGATGGGAATTCAAAAAATTTTACAATGCCGCGTTAATCAAACCGAGAGTGAGACTACCACTACATCAATTTACATGTGTTATATGGAGTAGTACTACATTATATTGGCAATCATTGGATATTCATATATCATAGACATTATAATGTTAGTGTTATAGGGAATTACTGATTTCTTGCAGTTTTTAGCTAAATATTATTAATTGTTGTTGTTCCAAGTAAAGTTTACAATATTAATGATTTTTTTTATGTTTTTTGATTGAAAACTAAAGATTGAATTGGAACAGCCTCAAAACGCTTCCAGCAGTCGGAATATTATACGTATATTAAAGTTCTTATATTGGAATAAAGTATTGTCTAATTCTAAACATAGGAATATTTGTTTTTCAAAAATTTTTAAACGCTTTTTACAGTCACATTTTCTCGGCTCTGAAGCATCCACGCTCTTTAAATCTAAGTAGCATTTTATACTTTTGCATCATATCTAAAATATACTTTTTATAATGAGTGTCACATATATAACTAGATATAGTATCATATTTTTGTAGAGCGTACAGTCGTACCAATTTTATTTCTGAAAACACCACATTTGTCGTATACAATCACATTTGTCGTATCACTTTTTCCATCCCTGGACTACACACTATACACAATAAATATTGAATTGAGTAAAATGAAAATTGAATGACAAGGAGAGAAAATATTAATAAAGGAGAATAAAAAATGTTTTTTTTTTCAAATACCCATAAATGAACAGTTGATTAGTCCAAGTATACAACTAAAAAGAAGTTATTACAAATATGACACTTTGAAACATTTTAGGAAAGTATAGGCTTTTAATGGCTATCAGGTTAAGTTTTAAAGATCTTGCTAAGATTTATATCGTTTTTCTTTTGATATTGTTTCTTTATATATTATTGTCATGTTCAAAACTAATTATAGTAAAAATTCTTTGCATACCGTAATCATTAAAAATTTATGTTGTATTTTTTTTTTCATTTACTTTATTTTTTTTGATTGATGTCTTTAATTTTTATATTATTTTTATTTATTTTTAATGAAATGACATTGATTTCAATCTATATAAAAGAAATAAAAACGAAAAACGATTAGAGAGTTTTTTATAATTGCTTTTTTTTTTTTTTTGAAGCCCTCATCATTAAAAGAAATACTTAAATTAAAATTTAATATCAAAAATACTTAAACTAAAATTTATTTAATTGTGATGGTTATATAGAGACTTATATATGCATGCATTTGACATAATGTGAAAGTTATTGCATTAATTAATCAATACCAAGTTACAAAGATTTATGTGGCTATATAGAAGAAAGAAAGTGAAGATATGGCTGACGTACACTGTAGTCAGATTGAAGCTCAAAGGGAAGGAGAATTGAGAAATATACTTAAAGAGATCGAATCGAATGAAAAATATTTGTAAAAATAATGTGACTAGCCTATAATAGACAGAAATTTAGAGAATTTAGAGAGATCCTTTGAAATACGGTAGTTAATGTCCCCCTCTGTAATCTACATATATCATTCCCCATATTTGTTTTCTCTAAATATAAATTTTTTGAAATTTTATAATTTCAAAATAAATAAAAATAATTCCATTTTAATTATTTTAATTTTATTACAATTTGCTTAACAAATGCAATTCATTCAGATTATATTTTGTTAATCAAGGTCGTATTTTTTTCTCAAAATTAAATTTTTTTAATATTTGTAATTATTTTGACAATATGACAATTGATGTCAAATATTTATTTAATTGTGTCTAAAGTCATTAAAAATTTTTATATTATATATATACGTGCATACACTTACCCATTGGGAATAGATGACTTTTATATTAATACAAACTATATTCGTAGGATATTGTAAATTTAACATAACTTTTGTAATACCGAGAGTTTGGAACATTGAGTCACAAATACGTATATGACACTTTTACTCAGAATGTTAGCTACTATCTCTCTCAACTATATTTTAGAAACTTAAACAATTATACTGATTAAAATATGTTATATACCTTCAAAAATCTTTAATTTGAATTCGATGCGGAAAGAGTGTCAAGATTTGCGTCCCAAATTATCGAAATTCTGATTTTGGTCGAAATTGTGCAAGTTCTGATCTTCTTACGATTTTGTTTGTTACATCGAATTTTGATTTGTAAAAGTTTTCCTGCAATATAAATTAATTTGAAATATATGAGAGTTTTATAATAAGGTCACCATTTAAATTGTAATTTTATGAATCGCTTTTTTTCAATTCATCCCAGTGTCTTAGAGTCGACACACAATATACTTAATTTTTTACTTCTATTTATTTTTTTTTTCGAATTTTATTTAATTTTGAGAGAATGAATGTTGTTGTTTTTTTCGTTAATAATACACTTAAAAATTAAATAAAGTTAGTGGAAGTAGACAGTGAAAAAAAATATAGCGATAACAAGGTAAAATTGTAAAGCGACCACAAACCTTGCATGTTTATAATTTAATATTTTATGTACAACGTACTATTACTGTTACTTCCAATACATTATTGTGGTATTTACATTTAATTTTTTATTACAATGTTTAAAAGTTAAAACTTCAACTTACCTGTGTAATAAATTTACCTATGTGAATAGTGATAAATATACAGATATTATGTGTATAAGTGTATATTCTGTGCGTTCAATAACAATAAGTATAGTACAATAGAGACGTAACAGAATAATATAGTGCATTATATTTTATTGAGAGAGAGGGAGAGAGAGAGAGAGATTGAATGTGGAACGAAACCTTCAAGAGGGATTTGAATTTCCTCTTTAATTTCAAAATAATTTTCAATAATTTTTGTTTTTCGTATTAATCGTTTTTTTTTTTTATTCTCTCAAATCTCAATCAAATGTAAAATTAATACTTAAGATAAAAATAATATGATTTTATTATGTAATTAAAGTGTTGTTGTATTGTTAATTTATTTATTTTTTGATTATTTTTTTTTAACATTTACAATTTTAATGTTGTTGTTGTTATTAAAATTGTGATTGTTGTTATTTTAAAAGTGGTTTGAATAAATTCTTTTCGAATTATTTCTCTATATTACAATATGTTTGATTATGTATATATTGGAAGAGAAGAGAAGAGAGATAGAGGGTGAAATAGAGGAGATTAATTTGCTGTTTGATGGTACTTTAAATTTTTTGCTCATTTTTTGTATACGTGAACAAGTTCGAAGAATAGGTTGATGGTCTTTTGATTATTTTTTATTAATTTGCGTTTTTGGTGTATCTTAGATATTTCCATTTTTGAAGGTTTTTTTTCGTTTTTTTTTTTGTATATCTCAGTTAACATAAGTGGGTAAATTAGTATCAATTTATTTTGATCAGAATTGAATAAAAGTGAAATAATTCTTGATTTGTTGGAATTTAAAAAATTTGTTTTTTTTTTTTTTTGTGAGAAAATTTATAAAATATTTCAAACTAATAAAATAGAAAAACTAATAGCAATGAGAAAAATATGAACGAAAAGTAAAAATATGTTTATAAATATAAAATTTGTAAAATTAATCAGGACTTGGTTCAAGCAATTTTTTCACAAATCACAGAAATTTTTGTGTATATTAAAGGTTTCTTGTTTAATTGAACTCTTGAATACGAAAAAAAAAACTATTTAAAACGGACATCCATTTGTTTCTTTCCCATCCCTTTTAAAAATAAGAAATTAAAAAGCTGATTAAACTTATCTACCTCTTTCTTGTAAGTCGAAATGCACATGTTATGTATATTTATCCCTGCTAAATATACATAACATAAACCGTCATCGGATTAATATAGCTCACTAGCTATATAAAGTATATTAATTTAATTACTTATTCAATACTATATAAAAATTTCAATCATAGTATTGAGGAGTGTGACCGGAACTCCTTTAATTCTATCTATTTAAAAAATATTTTATTGGGTTCACATAATATTCTTAAGCAGATTAGTTTTCGCACAGTATGTTTGTGTATACATATATGTATACTGTACTGGATATTATGTGATAATTATTTTGATTAAATTAATATTACAATATTTTAATTATTAATTTAAAATTAAATAAATTTTTAGTTTAATAACAATTATAGTATGTTTTATTATTATAAATATAAGGTTTACAAATTATGAAATTATGAGGTGTACATATATACTCAGTTCAATATATAGTGCTAAAATTGTTTATATATATATATTAAGCATTATATTTTTTATAAATTCGTGAAATTTTAAGGTTATATTTTTAATAAAAAATTTACATATTTTAAATTTTAGAATTTTAAATTTGATGAAATCATTTGTCACGATATTTAAATGTATACATGAATTTTATGAAATCATATGTTGAATATCTTATGTAATATTAAATTTTAAACGAATAATTAACCATTTTAAGTTTATAAGAACATCTTAAAGATTTATTCCATTAAATGTAAAGTCGTCTAGGTACATAATATATGAGTTAAACAGAGTTTTTTTGAATTTTGAAAGTTTCATGTTTTCTGTCATGAAAATTCATTATAATCGTTAATATCTTTAATATTGAAAAAAAAAATTAGAATTTTTGATGATCAATTGAAATTTTCGTGATTTTTCTAAATTAATTTTTTTGTTTTTATAATATTATTTACAAATTTATATAGATTATCATTATCATATTATTATATAATTTATTTAAATACAACATTATTTTATTTATAGATGACAAAGAAGTTATAGAAATAATTAAATTTCCTTTAATACTTTAATATTCTCTTTGTATTTTAAAATTTAAAATATTTGAATTTTAAAATTAATTAACACTTTCGTACCCATATCTAAAATTATGTATTTAGAATAAAACTTAGAACTCATTGATCTGCCGAATTCAGTTGTTTAACGAATTTCATTATTTAAGCTCATAGCTTTGGCTTAATATATTTTATAGTTTTCAAGCAACCCTGAGAATAAATTTTGTTCAAAAAAAAATTATTCATTTGGTTTTCGTATTCGGCAAATTATATTATTCGGCCATATGTTTTACTTTCTTAAAAATTCGACAAAAATTTATCAACTCATATTTCAAAGAAAAACTCAATATTCTTGTAAGCTTTTTGATTACTGGCCTGGTTAAATTTTACGTTCTTTTTCGCTTTGCAATTATGCTTGCTATAAAACAAAATAAAATAATCGTATATAGTGAGTAATCAAACTTCATTTTAAACTTAAGTGGCATTAAATTTAATAATATTGTGACGAAAAGTGTTATTACTTTGATAATTTGTAAACAAAAGTTGGAAGAAACAGGTTAATAATTTTAGTGTTATGAAATTTTTTCGTAAAATTTTCAATTAAAATTGAAACTGTTCGTATACTAATATAAGCTAAATTTATAAAAAAAGGAAAAGTAAGACTGACGGACATTTCTTTTTTGAAAAATTGTAGAATTGAATTTTCTATTTTTTTTATTTTTAAATAAGTAAGTATACTTCAAAAATGAATTCAACAATCTTTAATTGTGATAAATCTTTGATGGTGATTATTGGAAATATTATTGAATACACAAACGCTAGCAAAAACGCTAACAAAAACGCTTAACCCAAATGCTAACACAAACACAATATGATCAAAGTAACTTGTGTATACTTTATTATACTCGTAATAAAATAATGAATGATATTTTGATGAATATTTTAGTTTTTTTAAAAGACAAGCTTAACATAAATTTTCATCAATTTGCACTCTTTAAGTGTTATTATTATATTATATAATATTTTTTTTGCCCCACCTGATTATGTTGTTTATTGATATTAATAAATCAATTTTTCGAAATTTACATGTAATATGTTTACATGTGATATTGTGTATATGTTCAAGTTATGAATAATATATGATAAATATTTTAGGGGATCGAATTAATTCATGCTGGTTTTAGTTATTTATTTTTGCCATGTGAGCTATAAGCCATGTTTGATTAAAATGTTTTTATTTATTGGACGTTTTCCTTATGTATAACGTATGTTTTATGTGTATATTGAAAATAATTGTTTCTTATTGAAATATTTGAATATTTTTATTTAATTGAATTTAATAAAATATTCGGCAAAAAAATTTACATCTAATATTACGAACGCTATTTAAACAAATATTATTTATTTGAATAAAATTTCTAAGAAGATCGTTTAGAGAGGATTGTGTTCACAAATCGATTCATGATTGCATTGATCTTACTCTCTCGGCCGATCTGAGTGAACAGTAAAATAATGAAAGCAATTGATTACATTTTTTCGTAACGTAATTCAGTAATCGTCTTCTTATAAAATTAAAAAGGCTTTTTATTATGTTGTATAGCTTAATGTTAGATGCTTTAGTTACTGGTCATAATATTTCTAAATTTTTGCAAAACCATGCTCTTTTAAAAATAATATTGGAATATCATAACTAAACATAACAAAATAATTATTATTCTTTTGATTTAATCCATAAGTCTTTTTAAATGTTATATTGTAAGTATATACATAATATGTTCATTATAACTAAGTACCTATATAGTTAAAATATTTTTAAAAATTGAGGAAAGAAATTACTTTGAAATTATTTCAGTTTAAAATTACAGATTTTTTTTTCCATACAATTTTTGTTATAAAAGTCTGACAGTTTGTATTTCTCTTTTTTTGTTTTGATATAAAATATGATGGTATGATATGGAACACAGGGTGAGAACGAGAGAGATAGAGACGAGAACAATACAAAAAAAACACCATTCTTGATACTTTAATTCAACCAATTTGTAATTTTTATTTTATTTTAAACTTCACCTCCCCATAAATCAGAAAAATATATATTTTTTTTTCATATATAAAATATTACAGAAAACGTTTATTCTTTTAGAATTTTCTATAAATAATTGTCTAAAACAAAACGCTTTCTTCGTTATTATTTTATTTTGTCTGTTGTTTGTTTTTTTTTTGCTTTTTGCAATGCAGAAATATGTACAGGTTGTTCCAAAGGAATCTAACTGATTAATTTCGATATAATTTAATTAAAGAAGAGAAGAAAACCAATTTTTCTTGGAAAATTTATTCTATAATTTTATTATTAAAAAAAACCGAATTATGATTTTCACCACAAAAATATTCGGAATTTATATTTCACCAAAACCAATTACGTAATGTGAAATTTGCAATGAAAATTGTTAAAATTCAATTTTTGTAAAGAAATTTTATTTTGAATATTTTCGAAATATCGAAAAATTTCACCACAAAGATTTTCGAAAATAATTTTTTATTATAAATATTTTCGAGTTAAAACTTGAATTTAAAGTTTTTATTACGATTATTTTCAAATTTTAAAATTCACCACGAAAAATTATTTCGAAATTTTTCGAAAATTTAAATTTCACAATGAACTAATTTTTTTTTTTAAATTAATGTTTTTCACAATGATATTTCATCACGAAATCACAATGATCTTTCTTAACAGAAAATTTTCGAAATTTAAATTTGACTAATTTTTTTATATATACCTGACTCCTCTCTGTTTTATTGAGCTAAAATTTTTCGAATAATAGTTTTAAGTATTTAAAGTTTTACTATGAATATTTTCAAAATTCGAATATAATTCCGAAAATTTTTCGAAATTATAATTTTAGCCGCCAACATTTTTCGAAATTCGTGTTTTAAATTTATTAGAATTATAAAAATTTTTCCTCATTAAATTTTAATATTACAGTCGATACATTCGTTATTTAAATATTGGATTGTAGAAACTAGAAAAAAAAAAATAAAAAGAAAAAAATATTTTTATATCCAGCATTGAACATAAAATTAAAAATGGAAAATCATGATTAAAACAATTTCTTTCCGTTTCTATATAATTCTATTTCTGTTCTGTTCTCCAAATGTTTTTTTTTTGTAAGTTGAGTTCGAAAAAAAAAAAAACAATTTTTTTTTTCGTCAAAACTAATATAGAATAATTATTATTATTTGCTATATGTGTAGACGTATGTATATAAGTTCATTTAGAATGACTTGCTTTATATGAAACTATACAAAAAATATTCTTGTACACTCTTGTATATTATAATTCGTTTTCTTTACAAATTTCTCACAATTATTTAACTCCAGCTGTGATATGATGATACTTTGAGAGGCACCCTATCTATATTTATAAATCTAATATATAAATTTGTATAAGTATATATATATATATATATATATATATACATAATTTGTTTTTTATATAAAAATATGTGCTTTTCATAAATATGTGTACAAAAATTTAGTTTTTAGTTTTTTTTTTTTGTTTTTTAGTGGGCTGTTCTTTATTAGATCAAAAGAAAACAAAATATACAACGCAGTCATAACAATCAAAATAAAAACGACGGCAACACAATAACAAACAAAATAAGAGAAGAGAAAAACGTACACATTATTATTATTGCAGAGTAAATTTTTTACTTTTTCTTTTTTTACCTTGATATAAAAAGGGATTCTTTAATTAAAAATAATAATAATAATAATAAGGACAATAATAATATAAGAAAAAAAAATATATAAAAAATTATCCTTATATTAAAGCACGTATAAAAATTCTAGTTTTTTTGTTTTTGTTTTGTTTCAAAATGCTATCTGGGATAAAAAATCATCTGTGGTATATAATATGAAATTTATGATTTCCAATATTCCCTTTATCACTTCACTTCGTCATTTTATTTCAACGAGTACTCTTCTATATCTCCAAACTGTTATAATATTATTTTCTTCTTCATTTATATATTCGTGTTTTAATACTGTAATGTTCATATATATACTTGAATTTTGTATTCAGATCATTGTTCATGTGTTCAACTTAAATGCAATACAAAAAGCAGTAAAATTATTAAACAATTTCATTATAGGCGCAAAAGTACTCGTATACAATCATACATTGTATAAATATTGTGGATCCATCAGGCGCAGACATTATATCAAAATAATAGGAACATTTCTCAAAATATATAAGTAAAGGAAAAACAAAATAAGAACAATAATAATAATAATAATAAGATGAAAAGATGAAAAGATGAAAATAACATATTCTTTTTAAAGAGGTGGAAATATGTGAATCTCAATCACATTCCTTTAAGTTTTCTTTCTTTTTTTAAACTCATTCATATTTATATTATAATAAATATACACTTAGATATAAATATACTTAGGTACTTACAATCATATACTATAAATATTTTATATGGATATGTTAAGATCTAATAAGGAATCCTAATGGGAGAGAAACTCCCACTTTTGATACATATCTCCTTTTCAGAATCTTTTTAATTTTTTCTGTTTTGATATTTTATATATACTTTTCTTTTCTATATACATACGTATATATGTACCTATATATTTCTTAGCTCATCGTCATCATGGGCTTCATTTGAAAGTATGAAAATTATTGAAGACCTCTTCTCTTTCTATATGTATACAGTTTTTATATGTATATTTTTACTTAAACCTTTTAAAAATTATGTGTACTTGCCTTTATGAAGCTAAATAAATGTGCAACTATTTTAAATAATATCAGCTGCTGCTTTGCTCTGTTCTGGTGTTTATTTTTTTATTTTTTAAAAAAAAAACGTTCAACCCTATATCAAAAATGAATCTTTTAAATTCAGTTTAAGTTTATGAAATTAAAAATGAAAAACAAAAAATATGAAGAAGAAAAAATAAAAAAAAATTTATTATAAATTTATTTTTTTTTTCTCTTAAATATTTTAGCAACCTGCAAAGTTACTTAGTATTTTAAAAATGAAATTTAATTTTTTATTATTTTAGTGTTACCATTTTACTCAACTTAAAATTCAGAATTGAAATTGACGTTTTCAGAAAGAGAAGGCTAAACGAACATTTATTTCTTGGAGAGTCGTATTTTAAGTCGATAATCAAGACTTTGTGTTCAGGTTTACTTGTTTTTGATATAAGGCATAACATTAAGAGTATGGAAACCACAAAAGACCTCACAGAGTTGGCCTCAAAAATCCGAAGTTTTCCGAGGGCAAAAATATTTTTTTTTTTTGTTTATTAAAAAGTTTTTATACTCTATATGAAGAATATTTGTGTTTTTAGGCAGATTCGTTAAAAAATTAGAATTAAAATTTACCGTTAACTGTTAAATATCATATTTGTTTTAAAATACAAGTGTTCTTGTGATTTCTGAATTAAAATGCAACCAATAATTGTTATTCGTAATTATTAAAAAATAGGAATTTTGAAATTAATTTTTCTTAAAATTTTAGATTGAGCTTAGAGTTTTTTATACATGATAAATTACCACAACATTTTCAATATCCACTGGAGGAAAAACACTTGAAACTCGTAATAATATCAAATTTATTATAAATACTTCATTGATATAAATCAACCTTCACACCTTTATCTTTTAAATTTTCAGGAAATTTCCAAAAATTTTTTTGAAAGAATATAAATATTATATTAGTTTTGTTCGTCCCCCTATTCGTTAGTGTGAAAACGTTTACAAAAGTTTTGGAAACAACTTGAAATTTCACAGGCTAATAGGTATTCCTTTGAATAACATCTGACAGATCATTTATTATTCTAAAATTAAGAAGGTTTTTTAGTTTTTCGCCTATTTCATTTAAATAAAATGTGCTATTCTGCAAGCCAATAAACTAATTTTCTCTATTTTTGTTTTAGAATTTTTGTTTCTAATACAAATTCTATACGTCGTTATAGGTATATAAACGAAATGAAAAGAAAAATTCTTATCAATCTTTTCATCAATATTTTACATAATTGTATGCTATTCAATGATATTCAATTCCCCATCAGATATTCTTGTATAATAAACTGTGTACATGTGTGTACATAAAATGTGTGAACAATTTTTGAATTATATAAAATCAAAATATCATACAAATTACCATGAACTCCACTTGAATTTCAAAAAGTTACTCTTATAATTCTATTTAAAATTACAATTATTGTTCATATATTTTTATACAACTTTATAATACATATTGTATAATAACTTTCATATTGTGACTGCATTGTCAAGAGGTGCTTATATACCATATACATACATATACAAAGTGACAATGAAAAATGACTTTTTATATTTAAATAACAAAAATCAAAAAAAAAAAATTTTGAATATTGGCCGCAAAAATGTTATAATTTTCTTTTTCTACTCCAAATAATTTTATTATATGTAAGTTTTGGGCATTAAAGTAGATTTATTATGTAAGTATTTCACACTTAATTTATTCTATTATTTTGTAATAATAAGTAAGTATATTGTTATATATACACGTATATATTGTAATACATATTAAAAGGTGAAGTAAAGAATATTTTAATATAGGCGGCTAATAGTCGAAAAATTTATGCATATTATAAACAGTCAGTATAAATACTAAACTGTCATAACTGTTATAAAATATTTGATTAATCTTTGGTTAGCGTATAATTGGTACTCGTTCAATTATTGTTATCAATTGCCCCTGATTGATCTATGATAGGCACTCGTTCACGATATAAGTGTATAACTAAATCACTAACGCTGGCAAATTTGTGCCCAACGGAACACGCCTCTGCAATACTCGTTGGGCACTTAGAAAAGTTATTTAGGGCACGTCAAGTGGGAAGTTGTTTAGGCTTCGTGTTATAAAAAGGAGTGAAATTAATTTACATCATATTTTCGATTTCGTAAGGCATATTTTCGTACAAATAAAGAAAAACCGCAACCTATTGTAAGAAAATATAGCACTAGTTTTAAATAAAAATTAAATTTTCACAAGTATAACACTCTGTAAGCATATCACTCCCAATCATAACACTAGCCTGTATAAACGAGGTATCAGTTGAAAGGAGCAGTTCCGCACATTTCTTTCGAAACATGGCTTGGTAGTGTTCCATTCACAAACTACTGTCAAGTATTACGTAGCAGTTACAAGTATATTCGTGTGAGACGAACGTGCAATAGGTATTTCTGTGATAGGAACGCGCATTATTGGCTAATATTCAATAATACGTAAAAATTACAAATATTTTTAAATATTTAAGTGTAAAATTATTTTTGTAATTCAACATAAAATTTAAAAATTTATTATTTTATGCATTGAATTTTTTTTTTTTAATTTTCTTATCTTTTATTGTAATAAATTAAAATAGTATAAAAGAAAAAACAAAATGTTATAATAATTCTATTCAGTAACCACAATATGTAATTTAAAATTCATGTTGTTCCATTAATAGTTTCATATATATATGTATATACGCACACATGTACATGTTTAGATGTTGATATGCATAAAATGGTATGTGTGTTATTCATAAAAATTTTTACTTATTTTGCAGATTTTATTAATTTCTGAATATTTTTCAATTATTTGATATTATTTTATATGCATGTGTGCATGTGTGTATGTTTGTATGTAGTCAAGAGATTTGCTATTTAAGACACACTTTATAAAAAGTTCTTTATGAAATATTTTTAATTTTTCATAAAATTCATATCGAAGAATAAAAACAAAAAATAAAAATTTTACGGCTTGTTTGATAAGAGTACACGATATTTTTTGTTAAAAAATTTTGAATTTTCTTGAATAATATTATAAAAGTTATTATAAATTTGTAATGCGCATTTCACATATACAATATGATTTGAAATTTTAAATGTTAATGATAAATTTTTTACATAAACTAATCCTATCAAGAAGACCAGTCGCAATTGCCAAGAAGACCAGTCGCAATTTAGTACAACTTGGGGTTATGCATTACAATTTTGTATAATTCACCTGGCACTGAATATGTCTTCTCAGTTTAAAAAACAAACTTCAACAGCTATAACTTTGCAAAATTTGCAATAATGGGTATTGAAACTTATTTGGCCTTCTTTACTATTGCAATTTTAAATATTGGGCCTGTAAGAGTAAGAAAAGATTCCCTGGCCTATGACATTAATGACGTGTAATTCCATATTCTGATATGGTTATTGCATCCCAAACTTACGATAATTCCATAATTTAGAGTGCTGGGTTAAAGAGTATATTACATTGTTTACCACATTTTCTTGCTTCTCCTGTTCATATAGCTTAATTTTATGTTCAGTGTTGGTAATTATCATTAAGGTCATCCATTGTGATTTCCTGAAAAAATTTCAAAATTTTAATTCACTGAAAATTTTCCATAAAACGTGTTATCTCCAAAGTTGCAATTTTTTAAGTTTAATTTTTTAAAAATCAAAAAATAATCCTAATGTTTTGCCCACACATTTAAAACCAAAAATTTTATTCATCTTCCTTTTTTGTAGTTAATTTTTTTTTTCTTTTAACAAATTCATGTACCAATTTAAAAGATTATTAAATATTATCGCGTTCCCAAGACCTAAATATGTGCACTTTATTTCATAAAAAAACAAAAAAAAACACAAAAATTAATAGTAAAATGTTTAAAAAAAAAATAATAAAAAAAAAAATTAATATTTTCATAGATGACATAAAAAGATTGATAAATATTTGGTTTTATCCGTTTTATCATACTAATGCTATAAATCAAATAAAAAATACGTGTATGTATGTATGTATGTATGAAAACCTATTTATATTTTATATCTTATACTTACGTATATGTGTGTACTCAACGGCATAATAACAGTGTTTCCCAACAAATACGTTTTAATTAGTGAAATATAAGCACACTTCTCCTTCTTTCTCTTTCTTATCCCTCCTCCCACCCCACTTCTTTTCCTCAAAGATAATAAGCTGTAGAGACGTGGTACAAGTGAATAGTTAAAATATTTCACGATCCACTAGTTCTTTTTGATTACAGCTGAAGATTGCTAAATACATTTATATAAAGTACCTAAAGGTAGAAAGGTCGTGAAGTTTTTTGAAAACCCATGTCTGGGAGGCTTCCTCAGCTTCAATTCTTAAAACGCTTTAAGAAGAGTCTGGAAAGAAATTATAACAAAAAAATGGCCGTGACGTCGAAAAGGAAATTTTTAGAAATCCTTGTACATTTTCCAAGGAAAACAACTTTTATTAAAATCAACGAATATTAAACAATTGAAAATCTTAAAAATACTCAGAATGACTAAAATATTAAAATGCTTAAAATTTCAAAGAGAAGAGATTTTGTTTTTCAAATAATTTTTTTATCATCTCATATCATTATTTTCATCACGGAGACACCCTATACCCATATATGTATATACATGATTGTTATACATACTTATATAATAAGTAATTAAGTATTTAACCTGACAAGAATAAATCGTGAGATTGAATCAATTTATAATTATGCTTTTTAATATATATGTAATAATTAATGAATGGATGTGTGTGCGAGAGTATGATTGTATTTACTTGCATTTTATTTTATTGTAAATTTTGTTGTGTAATAATTTATTTATATTTTTGTTTTTAAGGTGTAATTTTAAATGTTTTAGGCGTTAATTTAAAGAAAAATGAATTTTTTTTTTTTTGGTTTATAAAGAAGTGAATTTTTTAGTAAGTTTTGTGTTATTTACCATTGTAAATGCATTTTGTGTATTTATTTGAGTATGTTCACTAAAATAAAAGCAAAAATAAAAATATTTTCAATTATTTTATACGTAATATTTGGAAAAAAATATTCGATATTTTAAAAAATTGTAAAAAAAATTCACGAATTTAATGACAAATAAAATGTAATTTGTTTATAGATCGATGATTACAGTGTATTGCGTGAATGAGATCATATGTCCTCTTCATATAGAAGCGCACTTTTTAAGAAAATTTCGTTTCTTCTACGATAATACTTTACCTTTAAGCACATTTGTTTATTAAAAGCTCATTTTCAATTAAAAACCAATTTGTTAGGATAAATTTGAACGTCTTTTCGTAAGCAATATCTGGAAATGTAATACTAATATAACTATGAAATCGTCTTCAACAACATATTGACGATCAATATTTTCAATACCATCTGAGCGAAATTTTATTTTTAGTGCTCTTCTTCTTTTTCTGTGGAATCTCATTTAAGAAAATAAATTATATGTACAAGTTTTTCACTTAAATCTTTTGTTATTTTCTTATGAAAAATTTTATAATTTTGGTGATAAATTTTTTAACCCTTGATAGGTCGTTAAAATTTTTACAATTTTTTATATTGAAAATTTTGAAAAGCACTGGGCTTATTCAAATATAAGAAAATTTTCTTTTTGAATTAGGAAAACTAGGAAGAAAAATTATTAAAATTCGTTCATCTTGCTACTTCATCTTCAATCGAAATGCTGTGTGTAAGTGCTGGCAAATGTTACGAAAATAATTTTTCTTTTTTTTTTAAGTTTAATGCAAAAATATAAAATAAAAGTTACCGAAATAAATGTTTTCTCTCAGATTTAAGTTTATTTTTTTTTGTGTATTTTGGGTTAATCTTAGTAAAACAAAAAGAAAAACAATCTGAACAACGCAAGTAACTAAAAACAAAAAAAAAATATATTGAATTTTTTATTTAATTTCCTTTTATTTTCTTTTTATTTTTTAACTTTTCCATTAGTAAATTTGTAGTAAAAAAAGGAAAAAATTAAATTCTGTATAGAAAGGAACTTTACACTTCTATTCATTTTCTGATATTCTTAAAATATTCTTTTATATTATATTTTATGATTGAAATCAAATATATTATATAAGTACGTATGTTTATGCATGAATTGCATCTCCCTCCTATACTTGCATTATATTAATAAATATGCGAATAAAATTGTTAAGTTGGAGAAAATTGCCAATATTATGTATTATATAGGTAATAATAGTACCTATATAATAATAGTACAACAACAGTAACAATGATAACAAAAAACAATAATAAAATCAAACAAATTTTAACAGAGTACCAACAACAAAGCAAGAGCACAAAAAAGAAAAAAGTAAAAAACGCGCAGATGAAATTGACAAGGCGCGCGGCGTGTATTTTTTTTTTTATTTTTGTTTTTTGTATTTTTTGTATTAATAATTTTTGTGTATAATTTTCCTTTTTATTTTTTTTTATATTTTTTAATTTTTTTCTTACTTTTCCATTCGTAGTGTTTTTTTTTTACCCTGTCTGCTTTTTAAATTTACTTTTTATGTTCACAGATAGAATCAAATTAAAAATAAGAATAACAAGAAAGTAAAAAAAAAAAAAACCAAAATTACAACAGCAAAAAAAAAATTTTTTTTTTATACAAGATTCCCCAAGCTGGCAAATAATACATACAGCAACAACAACAAGCATAGCACATAACAAACAACATAGAGTGCTGTTCGCAGTTAAACATTTGAAAGTTGAAAGAAAAACAAAAAAAAAAAATTAAAAATTAAAAATCAAAAACAAGGGAAAAATACGAAAAATAAATACAAAAAAAAAAAAAAACAAGAACAAGAAAAAGAGAGAAAAAAAGAGAAGTTAAAGGAAATGTAAAATGATGCGTTTGTTGTTCATCTTTCTTTCAATCCTTATCTCAATATTATACTATACTCGTATACTCCTAAAATAGGATTGCCAGATTATATTAATATATTAATGATTGAGTAATTTGACTAATTCGTAAATTATGGAAATTATAATTAATTTTTAATGAAAAATTAATTGTAATATACAAAGACCGTGTTAATTACATGTATGGTTAACAATTGGTAGGGGGGTTGTAGTAAAATATTTTTGTAATTAAAGTAGTGGATAGAATTTTAATTTCATTATGAAATAATTTTTTCAAAACAGTTACCTAAATTTTAATTTATTTATCAATAAATTATAAATACTGCCTTTTACGTCTAAAATCAGTATAGTCTCAATTAAATAAAATTTTAGGGATTAAAAATTATGTGAACCACCCAAACTAGTTTGATATAATTTCAAATTAATATTAGAATTCTTTCAAATTAAACAATGTTTATGGATACATAACACTAGTATACTGTTATAATTCACTGTTAAAATAGAGGATAGCGATATAATAGTTATATGATTGTTAATGTAAGTAAAATTTTCCCTGTTTTTAATTAAGCAATTGCAGAATATGTAGTTGGAACTGAAATTTTGTTTTTTTTATAATTACATAAAGAGAACATTTAAAAATCTAATTATTTTAATTCAATTTAAGAATCCAGTAAAAATTCGAAATTATGTTGTACGAACTTGAACACATATTTCCTATTTATTTTCTTATTATGCTTAAATAAAATTTAAAACATTCTGGTAACCCTAAAATTTTAAATATGCTTTTCTTCAATTTGAAAATTTCGTTCTGTTTTAGTTTTTTTTTTTTTTTTTTTGTTATTTTTTTATTTTGATTATATTTTAAGTTAGCCTGTTATACGTACAAACATACGTACATACATAGGGAATATAGAGACAGGAAAAACAGCAAATCGACCTGCTTGATACTTGGTTTTGATATGAAAACCTAGGTAGGCTAATGTAGATTTTTTTTTTCTTTTGCTTTTGTTTTTGTATTTTTATTGTTTGTTTTTTTTTTTTTCTTGATTATTTTTATATGATTATCAAATCAAATTATATGTACATATATACAAATATATTTTTTGTCTATAATATTATTATGCAGATATTATGTGTATGTGTGTGTGTATCTCTATATGTGTGTATTTAAAAATAAACTGAGCATATAATAATTTATTTGTTGTTATTGTTATGTGTTTTTTTTTTGTATAGATATTTGTATCTTTACTTTTCTCATGTTATTAAATTATATTTTCCCATTTGTTCAAACATTTTTTGTTGTTGCTGTTGTTGTTGTTTTTGAATTTTCTGTTTTGTTATATTTTTTTTTGTGTATAGTTGCTGAATTAGTTGTCTTCACTAGCAGAGAGTTAAAATCATAGGTCCATTAGGGTAACCAAAAAAAAAAAAAAGCAAAAATAAAAAATAAAATTAAATAATAAAAAAAAGCAAAATAAAAAAAAATTATAATTATGCAGGTAAATAAAAAGAAGAACAAAAATGAATAAAATGACAAGAAAACACAAGAAAAACAAGAAAATATAAAAAATATTGTAAAAATTCTTTAGAAAGCGAACACTGTTGAAAAAAAAATTAAAGAGAGTGATTTATTTTTTTAGCGTGCCCAATTCCTAAAACTAAAAAAAGAAAAGAAAAGAAGAAAATCAAATAATTTTTGAAAATTTAAAATTGAAATTATTTGATTTTTATGTACCATTAAAGTATGGACGGATCTGTTCATTCCATTAGCGTTTTGTGTTTTAATTTTTTTTGTTTTCATTTCATATTTTTCTTGTTATTCTTATTTTTTATTATGAATCTTTTTCGATTATTATAAAATTTGTGTTGCATTTTTTTTTTGATATTTTGTTCTTCTTGCTTGTTTTTTTTTTTTAAAGTGTTATAAAAAATAAGCTATCAACATTTTTGCTATTGTAATAATTAATTTGAATTGTCAACGGTTTACATCGCATAGATTTTTCTCTCTCTCTCTCTCTTTCTCTCTAATATTTTTGCCTATTAATAGAAAATTGTTTGAAACAAAGAAAATTTTTAATTTTTTTGTTTTTTTTTTTTAATAATTTTAATGTGTGGTATAGAGGAATAAATTTTATTGTAAAGAATGATGTTTAAAGAGAACTGAATTGAAATTGAAAATTTTTTATATTCAAATTTCGCCGTCGTACTGTACTCCTACGTTTTACTACGTCTTTTGTTTGCATTCGAAATAAGAGTAAGGATGATGGTATCATGGCATTGTGGTACTGCCTATATTTGAAGGTAGCTCATTTTCACCATCTCATTTACGTGAAAAGGCTGAAATATATTTAAGAGTTGATAAAAAATTGCGTAATGTAGTAGTTAATTTTACTCAATGTTAATGATTCACTCCAATATTATGGTCGGTTAATAATTCCGCCACTCTTTTACTTCCTGTGGTACTTATTTCTTAAATTTTAATATATATTTGCTCAAAAGCTGCTCATTTATCTGCATTATCTGCATAGCTTTCGCCTCCGCTGCTACTTCATCTTTGCTATTGACAGATTTATCGTAAGATATTCTTCTCATTTCCAATGCTTTCAAGTTAATAAGGTTTGTGTCTATACGATTGACAAAACTATGGTACGAGCAGACAGTCTGCGCATATTCTTGCAGTATTCCACACCAAATAAAACAAGAACAAGTAAAAATATCTTTTAAAAGGCTCAGATCTATCGATAATATTGATGATAAGTGGAGTAGAATGGTATACTGTTTAAACAATATATGTATATCAAAGAAACTATAAGAACATTTATTATACAAGTATGATATTAAATATAAGAAAATTTTTGAAATTTATATATTTTTTGTATACCTTTTACAATTATGGATGAAATTGAAATGAATATCATTAATTGCAAAGTCATCAGTTTTGCAAAATATATACAGTTTCTATATGTTGTCTTCTTCTAGTACTAAGAATTTCATCAATATTCAAACAACAATTTAACAACTAATGTATAGCGATCATTCAATATCTCTATATTGATGTTCTTTATCTTTTCCAATTCATAAAGCAATAAAGTTAAGATTATTTTCTTTTTTTCAGATGAACTAGAATTTTATATTAAATATGTAATGTACTCATCAACTTGTAAATGATTATTAATTTCCTGTATATAATATTATGTAGGTTTTTAGTTAGGAAATATTAAATAAGTGTTTTTTATGTGAACTGTTTTTTTTTTCTCACGCTTCATCATCTTTTTAATATACAAAATATTGATTATCTGACATGGATTACTTTAGAAATCTCATTCTAATTTAAATACAATATACAAAGCAATTCATATCTATAGTTTTAATAACTCTTCCGAATTGACAGTCGATAATATTAAAAACAGCTTATGATTATTGAAGCTTAAAAAATATACACATAGTTGTCAATTAAATTTCAGTATCTATATGAAATGAAGAGAAAATATAAGAACTCCTCGCAAATGAAGAGAATTTTTATTTATAAATTGACATTTTTAGTTCATGAAGTTATATTGGAATTTACTTATTGACATTTCGCACATACCGCCAAAACCATATATTGAAAAACAACACAACAATTTTATAACAATTCTTTTCATAAAATAATTATCATAATATAAATAGTGTATATATATTATATTGTATATATATATATATATAAATATATACTTAATTTAAATTGTTAAGAAAAATTAATTCTTAAACTCATCTAAAACATTTCCTTGATATAAATTTAAAAAGGAAAATATTTTAGTACTTTTCTTTTAAACTATCGTAAAATATAAAGAAAATATTAGAGAAAACAAAATCAACTTCAATGAAATTTTACCATTTTTGGTAAAATCATTAGTTTTCTTTAAACGGCTGTAAATTATAGAAATTAGAAATATTTTATTCACTTCCTGTATATTATAAAAGAAATTTTCCTTATAGTAGTGTTTTCTATATATACATAAGTATACTGAAATTAATTGTATACATAGACCAAGTCAATTAAAATAGAGTCATTAATAAGCGTACCTATAGTTAAAAAGTTTTGAAATTTTTGCAAATTCAACAATTTGATGCGTTTAAAATATCAAAATGCATTCATTAGCAGATGAAAACAATGGAAAATATAATAAAAATGAAAATAATAGGAATAATATCCTGAATATACTTTAGTATTAATGATAATTATGTTCCTGGTAGGTAATAATCAAACAATTTACAGGAAATGTTGCCAGTGCCAGCGTTAAATATTAAAAAATAGAATTAAAATGTAAAGGGTTTTTTATTTTATTAAGTAAATGCTAGTTTTTATATGATACTTTGCTTAATATGAATTTATTTTACAAATGTGTGTGATTGGCCTCTCTGTAGTTTAACCAGAATTCATATCCTAATTACATAGATTTTATTTATGTTTGATAATACAATTTGGTTCGATTTGATTTTGACTGCTTTTTTACAATCTTTCCATAGCCCTTCAACAAACAAATCATATTCGAACAATTGTATGATCCGAATTGTATGACTCTAATAAGCAACATGAACTGTTGAACTGTTTAAAAACGAGTTATTTTCGTTCTAAAAAACTATCTGTATCATATAAGCCAACATGTGGATAACAATCAGTAATAATTTGATTTATACAATATGTAGAAGTGTATAAATTGTATTGTTGTGTTTGCATAAACGGTAAACAAATTTAATTCATACATGTATGAAATTTATAAAAACTTTACTCTTAAATTTATGATTAGTATGAAAACTTTATTGTATGAATGATATAAGTAACTTTATTCATGCACATATGAATTGAACAAAAATTTTATTCATACATGTTTGAATGAAATAAAAATCATTATGTTTGTATGTTATGAACATCCTTTCATACATGTATGAAAGAGTTTAAAATGGTGAACGTGTACTTTTCTTATTTGTTTGGACCAAGTTTACTTTTGCAAATTTTCAAAAAACTTTATATAGTACTCATGTTACATTTCTCCTCTTTCATAGGTTCCATATGATATCAGAAATAGCCAGGTTCCTACGTTATTGGATTTTTGATTATAAAATATTAGGAATTATTAAAAAATATTTTTGTTCGTTTTGGTTTTTAACCTGGATCTGAATAAACTGATTATTATTGTCATAGAGTTTCCAAAGGAAATAATCAAAATTTGTTGAGTTTTAATTCTTGGTAAAGGCGGAATTTTTTATTTTTTTTATTCCATAACTTTAAAATAAATTTAATATTATGGCAAAATAATGTTATAGTCAGTAATCTTTAAAAAAAAAATTATTATCAAAAAGTAATCAAAATTATTGTTACAAAATTTTTATGTGTTTGAATGTTGCTTTTAGTTGTCTTTTATTTTCGAACATTCTGTTCTGTTCAATTCTGTCTTCGTTTACTTTCGATTATTATCGTCATTATGTTTTTAATGTAAATTTGAGTTTTTTTAATTTTTTTTTTTTGAGAGTAGTTTGGGTTAATAAACAAAATGAATTTTTTTTTTTTGCCTGTATGAAATTAATGTTATTTTTGTTTTTATGTTATGTTATTACTGTTTGGTTATTTGCGGTCAAATATAAATTGTCAGATAATTGAGGCTAGATATTGAAGACCACGAAATTATATTTTTGTATAAATGTAATTGTGTGTATACATAAATATGATTTTCATTAGTTTTTTAAGGAGTAACAGGAAAAATACATGGCGGGAGCGAGGTTAAAAGAGAGCAGAAAACAGAAGTTTTTCTTTCGTTGTGTAATTGTAGTGTAGTAAACTACCATTTGTAGGTAACAATAATGCAATAATAAAAACAGTATAAGAGTATAGTAGGTTAAGAAAAAAGGAGGTAATTTTTTCTTGTTTTCGGTTTTGTTTTTATTTTTCTAAAAGAATAATATGTGGTATGTGGTATTACCATAACATATCTTGCCAGTTAATAAAATATCTCTGGTGGCATATATATATATATATATATATATATATAAAACAATTTACAGGTGAATTCACCTGGCTTTTTGGTACGCGGAATTGCATTTATTTTTATTTTGTTCTGATTTTGCGTTGGTTTTTATTTTGTTTTGATTTTATATGTTTTTTATCAAGCTGAAGTTATTTCGAGTAAAATAATTTTTTAAAGTTTTCAGTATGTACATAAGTATACATATGTGTATAATTAGGAGCGAAGAATATCGCAAAAGAATTTATAAGGTATTTCAATATAATTTGCCGTTTTTTTTTTTTTGGGTTTGAAAGAAGACAATAGAAAGGTTATTAAATTAAGGATTTAGTAGAACCGAATAAATATGTACATATTAAACATATTCTAATACAACTTTAATTGAAACCAGGTATTTTGGTGAGAAAAACTAATTCTGAATATTCAAATTTTCCAAAGAATTCTTAACTCATTACGAGTAGTAGTCACAGAAATTCATTGTCAATTAATGTATATGGGTTGTTGATAATCACTGGATTAATGAGGATGACTCCGGCTTCAGCAGTGGAGATACTCCACTGTCTTCCCGACAGTTAGATGGCGATCAGCAGAATCGTTAAAAAAGTAATCCAATCTTGAGTGTTCGCTGATATGGGTTTATACGGTAATGTAGAAGCGCATAGATTTGAACGGAAGGCAATTGGCTTCTTCTCGGATTACAGTGTTTTGAACTATCACATAGCATATCATATAACCAGCATGAACTGTGAGTGGCATTGGAAAGGTATTGTAGATTTTGCACCGTGGAGAAGAAGATGGTCGATTACATCTTGAGTAACTGTGAGGCGTTAAATCGGCGTCGATTGAAAAAAACAGTTGGACGAGAAAAATTAAAAAAGTTAATTTTAAGAACTAATTTCTTTCCAATATTTGTACGTATGTATACTTATATATATATACCTACATACATATGTAAATAATTATTCATTGAGTAAAAAAATGGAAATTCAATGCGCAATTGCATTAAGTAAGGATTTATAAAACTTATTTTGTGTGTCCGCAAGAATTTTTTTCACTTTTTTTGTTTTTTTTTTTTGTGCTTATTATACAAGGGATTGAAATTTTTACTTTGTTTTTTTTTTTTTTTCAATTTGTAATTTAAGAATCAATGTCCTGTACTGGAATTTATATAAAAGTTTTTATACAAAGGCAGCAGTTTGAAGTATTGATAGCCAGTGTTATGATCTGCAATGCTTTAAAACAGCAGACTAAAAGTGAGACATAAAGGCAAACGGTTGTCAAGAAAGGAGTAAATCAAAACCTAAGACTCGAATGAGGCCAGCTACTGTTATATTTCTTTTATTACATAGAAGTTCGAAAAAGCTTATAATGGTGACGTATTGTTGAAGAAGGAGACTGAAAATTGACATTTTCCAAATTTTGGAAGATGTGGAAAGAAGTGAAATATTTATCGGTGCTCGTGAGTGAACTATTTATAAAAAATTGAAGTATATTCGTGATTGACACAAAGGGGAAAAATTGCATTAAAAAAATGGCAAAACAAGGAGAGGAGACGCAAAATAAATTACGTTTAAGAGAAGCAATGACATTAAAACTTATTTAAATCTGACATCTCATATTTTTATGTTTAAGGGTGTAGAGATTGCAAGAAAGACGGATTTTTATTAGGAGAATACTCAAAAAAAAAGGGCAGAAGTTTGTGCTTTGCTCTCCGTTATTGTAAATAATCAAAACTTTTTAAAATCTAATCGTATTAGTTTTAGTGTTGCCGTTGTTGCTCTTATTTTGCAATTATTGAATTTACAAGAATTGTATATTGTGTACACACACAATATTTATCCACAATATAAACAATTTCATTTTAATATATGTATAAGAGAATTAAAATATCATATTCTATGGTAAACACATTGTAATTTTGAGTGGTAAACCAAAAACATAAAAAAATTTTTAATGCGTTCACATGTTATTAAGTTTTGGGTTCATCAGGTATTATTCGCTCCTTTTATTTAAGATACCTATATGTGCATACAAAAAATTTTTATGAGGATATTATTATTAAACTAAAATGAAATGATAGACGCGTCGCGACTATGTGAACCGACATTTTTATTATTTTTTAGAATGCTTATTGAATTTATTCTTTTTTTTTTTTTTTTGATTATCCTCTTTTTGTTTTCTTGTATAGTTTTTTTTTTTGTAGTTTTCGTTTGAAGAATTACTATGATGAGTTTTATTAAAATTTCTAAGGGATAATTATATAATAATGATGATGTACATATGTATGTACATATATACTTGGTTCTTATTTTATTGTATGGTTGTATACTCTTGATTAGAATGATCATCATAAAAATATTAAGAATTTTTAATGAAGATGGCCATACATATATAATGATGATGATCATGTAAATATGATCATATTGATGATGATTAAAAAATGGGGGTGGGAAACGGAAGTTCGTAATATTAAACCACATTGATGAGAAGCAAAAAAAGTAAAAAATTAAATATAAGCAATGGGAAAAAGCAAAAAAAAAAAAACAAAACTGAAATGTTATAAAACTGACAGGTAATATAAGTTATTAGCAGATAAATGAAGTTCGCGGTCAAGAGCAACCAACATAAAACTCTCACAATAATAAAAAAAATTGAATGTATTGAAATTAAGTATAAAATAAAGTTGCAGCAGAACCAAAGTTGTGTCGGAATCCTTTGAGATTATTGTTTTTAATTTTCTCTTTTTTTTTTTTTTTGTTGTTTTGGGTTTCTGATGCTTTCCTTTTCTGTTTCGCGCACTTTAATAATTTTTTATTACTTTGTCTTATATTTTTTTTCTGTGTGTGTTTTTTTCTTATTCTTGCATTGTAAAAATTTTTGTTAGATCATAAAAAGCGGAAATTAGTAAATTTTTTTTTTATTTATTTATTATCATTGTTGTTGTTTGTGGTTATTATTAAATATTTTTTTTTCTTTTTAAATTAATTTTGAAAATTATATATTTTTTTTTTTGTGTTCTTTATTTACTTAATTTGTAGTTTTGATTTCTTTCTTTTTTTTCTGTTTTATTAATCATTTTTCTTTTATTAAGAAAAATTTATAATATCTACCTTATAAAGTATATGTATATATGCATGTAAAAATATGTGGATGTAAGTTTTTTATGGACAGATGTCTGTTAGCAGTGTTTTATGAAGATGAAATTAAAGAATACAATAGATTCGGTTCTATACTCTTAAGTATACAAAAATTTTTAGGTATACGTTGTAGGATAATCCATGTCGATCGTTTATAAGAAGTATAAAATTATAGTTGTAAATATGTTTATACTGACCGTATTTTATATGAAAATACGATCTATATGAAAATATACTGATCGTATTTTATATTTCTATTCATTTTCCACTATATTCTATGTAAAATGTAGAATTTTATATGGAATCTTCAACAGAAATATATATACACTGATCTGAACTTGATCTTGGATCACACATGTTAAAATGTACCCGATTTAGGAGTTATAGTAGTGTTTTATGAGGCCATATTTTTGTGTATAAAATATTTATTTACATCTTTATTAAAGTAAACTTCCCGATGTCTTCAATTATAGAAAACTTTACCGGATCATGGCAGAATTTTTTCGAATTTTCATTATTCATTATATATTAGTGTCATTTTAAACAGATTTTTCGCCATGTTACATTATAGTTATTGATAAATTTCAATGTTAATATTTATTGTCCTACACACACATTTTGTTAATTATCATATTAGATCATTATTAATATAATCATAGAGCAGATAATAATACAAGACAAGAGAAAAACAACAAATTTTTTGTATAAAATGTAGAACAATATTATTCTCCTATTTTTTTTTTTTTTTGAAAATAATATTATTCTCTTAATGAAATTTTCTTTCAACAAATTGAATATGTGATTAAATTGTGAATACTATGTTTATTTTTTTAAATTAAATTAATTAAGGAATAGTGTGTCATTTTCGTAAAAGTGCTGTCTTATATATATCTATTATTTACTCTATTGTGAATTGAATTATTATGTTATGATTGTAAATCCCGTTAAAATTAAATATAGAAATAAAGATATTAAATCATAATTATTATTTTATATTTATGTATATTTAATAATTATAACAAAATAAATATTAATAATTTAATTAATATGATTGAATTGCTGAATAATAAATTATTTAATATTAAAAATAAAGTTGTTAATTAAAAAATCACAATTGTAATTATTAAAAAATAATTGATCATGAAATTTTGATTAAATTATTAAAATTATAAGGTTGAGAATTTTAAATAAGGAGTTTTGAATTAATTTCTTATTTATGTTTTCTTTTTAAATTAATTGTAATTACAAAAACAGGTTGTTTTTCTTTCTAACCTAAAGTCAGTTTGTTTTCCTATAGTAATTTACATTCGAATTTAAACAACATTTTATTAATTAAAAAATTTAATTACTCGTTTTTAAATAAAATAATTACGTTATAAGAAAAATTTTAATCAAAACCCAAGGTAATAACTTAATTTTATTTATAAGTTAATGACATTAAAATTATTGCTACCTTATATAAATTTTATTCATATAAAAAAATATATATATGAAGTTTAATTTGAATTTGTTTGTACATCGCGTGTTACTTGGATTACCCTCAGTGTATACTTTGAGTAATCCAAATATATGTAATATATATGTGCTTATAATATGTATAACATTTAAGATAATAAAATGTAATTACATAAAATTGTACATATATAGCAATATATATATGTACGTATATGTATAACAAATTTTTTATGAAATAATTTTGATGGGTATGTAAATATTATGAGATAATTGTTATTTTATAATTAAGGTCTTCCTTTTTGAATTTTTAATTTAATTTTTATTATAAGTATTTTTTATTCATATATACATGTTTGTACGAATATATATATGTAAATATATGAATATCAAATTGAATTAGCAATAATCCAAAGACTACCTCTTATAAAGGATATCCTTCATATACTTATAATAAAATGTATTAAAAATGATTTAAAAAAATATATATATAGTATAACTCAATTATTTTAATAGAAATGCAACTGAATTATTAAGTTCACAATCACAATCATTTGGTAATTTGGTATGCATGTATAGGTATACCTACAAGAATGATTTTCTACATTGTAGAATTTACAATATATGTATGTACATATGTACTTAAAATTCAATTAGATTGTGATGAACTGGAATTTAAAGATTAAAATATCAATTAAAAATGTTAGTGATTTTTAATTATTTTATTTAAATTGTTTTGCATTACTACTATACTCAACATTAATAATTTAAGAAAATACAATATTTCAGATTAATAATCATGTTTGCTTAGAAAATTTTATTTTAATATTCAAAAAAAAAATTTTTTTTAAAATCAAGTATTCTCTTGTTTTTATGAAAATCAAAAGTTTTAAAATTTTCGAAAAAATTTCTTTCAAAATGTACAAAATTCTTTTAAAAAAAAATTTCTCATTTTCAAAATTTAATAAAAATGTGATATTTAAATAAAATGTACAATTTATTGAACAATTTTACAGGAGGATTATTCAATTAATAATTATGTTAGGTATTTATTATATACATATGTATATTTTAATAATTAATATTAAATACTAGTTACATATGTACATACATATGTATGTATGTTATTTAAATTAATAAAATTTAATGTTCGAATCTCCAATAATAAAATATAATATTTTTCATTTTTATTTTTCAGATTACTGATCCAGGCTATTCACAATATTGAAAATATTTTATTAATGTAAGTCATTTAATTTTTAATTAACTTCTAAAATTTAATATTAAATACATATTATGTTAAACATACATATGTATGTATGTATCTAAATGTATGTACATAATTTTATTTACAATACAATTTTATTCTTATTTCAATAACATTTTTAGTATTAATTCAAATTTAATTCTTATTAATTATTCATGTATGAACATAAATAATATCAGGTTTCATATACATTACAAACAAATATTAGCAATTTTTATGATATAAATGCATTATTTAACCCATTTGGGCTGAACAATTTTAAAGAAAATGTTTTGAATTAAAAAAAAAAAATCGTTTGATTATTCATAACGATGAGATTTTTCTGAAGTCATACTATACCGCTCCAAAAAATTTATGCCAATGTACAAAATCATCTGGATTTTGAGGATCAATTAGTTTGATATAAGGTGTTATAATCGATCTATTGAGTTATTCAGAGAAATTTGTGCTAAAAATAATAAAAAAACAATATTGAAAAAGCTTGGGCAATGTTCATATTATACAACAAACCTGAAAATCTTAAGCTTTCCCATTCAAAATAATAAAAACACATAAAGTGTAGCAAAAATTTACTCGTTCGAATCACATAATCTTGTATATATACGCTTCAAATGGTTAAAAATTTTGACTAATATGTTGTTAAAATGACTTTGATGAAAATTTTTCAATATTTTACGTAGATTTACAAAAATTTCAATAATAATTTTTATTTTCTTCAGAATTTCTCATATTTCATTATATGCCTTGATTCATAATCATACATATATATTCTCATTTTAATGTCTAAAGTTGCCGTATAATATTATTATACATGTGTATATATAAATTCTCTTCCATTAAGATAAAATTCAATAAATCCATTCTTTCGTATAGACTAAAATGAACATAAATTAAATTTAATAATTCTCATTCATACATGTTTTTTTTAATTTTTTATTAAAGAAAATTATATAAATAAAGTTTTATTTTTTAATGTTAGTTGGGTGTTATTTCAAATTGTTTTTTTAAAAATATTTTATATACTTAAATAGTTTAAAGTAATTCATAATTCAATTTTAAAAGATTTAAAAATTTATTTTATGTTAACGAAAAATCCATAAATTTAGAAAATATTGATTTGTCATTTTATTTTCATATTTCAAATTAAAAAAAAAAAAAAAATTATTTTTGTACACTCCTTTTCAACAAAATAAACATTAAAATTTAATAAATATTTAAAAAATAAATGTCAAAATTTTACAAAATATAGAAATTAAATTTTAAAAAAAGTAAAGTAATATTAAAAGAACAAGAAATGAAATGATGAGATTTTAAGATCTTTACTTTGTCCGGTATTTGAAGTGACCATAATTTAAAATTTAATAATGATCCGTTAATAATTTAAAAGAATTCTTAATAATCCTTTTTTCTCTGTCTTTCTTTTATTATTTTTTCCCTTGATCGTAAATTTTGTGAAAAATATTATATGTATATACGTGTCATTTTATTGTTTTCAGGAATGTGAAATTAGTCATTTTTGATTATAAATATTTTATATTTTAGAATATTAATCAAAATCATAAGAGTTATATTGCAATCGAAATTTTGTATTTTCAGTTGTCATTATCTCATTTCCAAAATATGTTTCATCCATTCAGGTAATGTTGTCTGAACACATTTGTATTTAGTTGTACTTTATCAAAACAATCAATATAAAAAAATCCGAAATAAAATCGGAAATAGAGGAAGCTTAACAGAAACATCCAATAGCCGGTTGAATACTATTGAGAGAGTAAAATTTAAGTTTAAGACAATTGCTCAACAGCGACCTTCTCTTTCTCAGAAGGATTTCTGTTCACACTTAGATTCCCATTCTCTTGAATTTGACTCTTCGGATCCGATTCTTTAGTTCAACTCCGATTTTTTAACACTTATATTTTGACTCTTCGCTTCCGACTCTTTGACTCCGGCTCTTCGACTCTGACTCTTTGACTCCGGCTTTTCGACTCTGACTCTTTGACTCCGACTCTTCGACTCCAGCTCTTTGACTCCAACTCCCCGACTCCAACTCTTCGACTCCAACTGACCGACCCTGATTTTATGAATTCGGCTTTTTTTGTTTTCGTGATTTCGACTTTTAAGCGCTCACTCTGCCATCCATCCTGCCTGTATGCGAATATACATGCATATAAGACAAACTATTTTGCGTAAAATGATCGTGGTCAAATTATTGTTTTACTTTTAAAAACCCGTCCAATTTGGCCGCACTTATAATTTTCTTATTTTATATTTTGTTGTTATACAGCCCATTTAAGAATAAAATTTTAAAGTATTTAAGTAATAATATAAACAAAATAAAAAAAATTTTATGCATATTAAAGAAAATTTTATTTTGTAATGAAAAAAAAAAAACATAATATTTAAATAAAAATAAATTTAAATCACTAGCTACTACAAAATGTCAAAAGTAAAATTTAAAAAGTAATTAAAATTAATCATAATATTAATAATTTCCCCTTTCATTCATTCTTTTGCCTTCCATCCGATTCAGCCCAAATACACTGAGAAGAAAAAAAAAATGCACATATTAAAAGAGTTGAAGAGTTTAAGAGGTGAAATAAAAAATCATTTTTTCTTTTTTTTTTTTTTAAATATTAAAATTCAATAATAAAAAATATTTTAATTTTTATTGCATTTTAAATATAGAAAATAAAAAAAATAATAATAACAATAATTAATAATCCTAATTCCAATATATTTATGATAACGCGGCTATATGTGGCACCCTTTATGATTTTTAATGTGAATTTAAAAAAAAAAAATTAATTTCAATTTTTCGAAATTTTTATAATAAAAAAATTTTTTGTAACTTTGTATTTGATTCTTGTTTGTTGTTTTTTTTTTTTTTTTGCATAGCAATAACAGCAAAAATTATTGGCAAAACTGGTTTAAAATTATGACTTTTTTTTTGGTTTTTTTTTTTTTTAATTTTTCGTTTCGAGCATATTAAAAGCCGAGCCATATAATTTATAACTTTGAAATCGAATAAGATTATGAGGTTATAACACTTAAATGCTGCAGCTCATATTGTAAAATACAACAAAAGAAAAATTTTAATATTACTGATAAATGTTTTCAAGTGCATAATAAATTTTTGCTAGAATACTTGTAAATTCAATTATTATTTTTATCTTGCTCTTGGTGTAACATCGTAAATTCCTATCTTGGTATATCCGACCTCAAATATATAATTCGCTGATCTAAAATTGTTATAGTGGTGACCTAAATTAAGGTTTAATTTGTAAATTAAAGTGTTAAACAATTGAAATAGTTCTTAAAAAAGTTAAACATACTCAAAAATGTACTCGGAACTGTGTAACTACTCGGATGCCACATATTGTTTTGAGATATCCAATTTATTTTCAATGTTTGAGCTACGTAAAGCTGTGAGTTATTAAATAAAACCGTAAATTTTTTCTCTATGTTTTTCTTAATTTCAATGAGAAAGTATTGCTTATTAAAGGCATGGCATATAATTATTAAGAATTAAATTGTTTTTTAATAATTTTTATTGAAAAAAAATTGAAAATTATTAATTAAACATGTTCGAATAACTGATTATAATTTTTTTTTTGTTTTAAAAGAAATTTTAAAATTTTATAGTTGCTTTTTCCTTATATGTATGTATGTACGTGTAATAATCAAAATAGGGTAATATGCGCGTATTATGGCACAATGAAACCAATCAAGTCTTAAATTAATTTTCACAATATTAAAGCTTAATGTCCATAGAATTGATGATGAAAAAAAACTGGTGTATTGTACCCTTCTTATACACTTATGCAAGTATATAGGTAGTTAAGTATGCACATAATTATATTTAATATTTAATAAAAGGATTAAATTTTCTTTCATATTTTTTTCCTGAGCTTCTTATTCTTTATTAAAATTTTGTCGTCTTCATTTTTAAAGTGTATAATTTTTTTTTGTGTTTTTTCTTGTGTTCTTTTCTCTTTTTCATAATTTTGAAATCCTCCGAAATAAAAAAAAAAAAATTTTTTAAAGATGAGAGAATTTTTTTTATGGCGGCTTAATTCTATTAAAATTACATTAAACAAAACAAAAAAGGTTAAAGAACATCATCGCGTAATATTAAGGAAAACCAAATCGATGAAAAAAAAAAAGTGGAATTTAATTTTTAACTCGCTCGGTAATAATGTGCAATTTCTTATAGAATATTTTTGTTTCTGCTTTTCGTTGGATAATTTTTAAAAAATTTGTTCATTTTAAATTTTAACTAAAAACCAAAACAACTTTTTGTTTTTTGAAGGAAATCAAAAAAAATTTTTCATCCTTTAATAACCTTAAAATTTTCAAGTTATTCACCATAATTATTAATGTTATTGTTTATTGTTATTTTTATTATTATAAGGTAAACGATATGTTTATGTGTACCTGTATAGTTATGATATGTTTGATTTGGTTATGCACATTTTATGTGTAAAACGCTTATTATTTTTTCAAAAAAAAAAAAACTTTTATTATTAAAATTTCTGTTATACATGTATGATATGGTATTGAGTTTTGTTTTTATATATATTAACTGTATGTGAATGTGTTTATTTGAAATGCACATATGTACAAATATGAAGAATTTTTAAAATACGGTATTCTAATATTAATTTTCGATTTTTAACATTAATTTTCTATTTAATTGTATTATAATAATTATATATTTAAATAATTATTGTGTTAATTATTTTCGACTAGCAATAAAAGTATATGAGAATTGATAGTTAGCGCGAATTATTCTAATCGTTCCGGTTTATTTGACCTTTTTTTTGTAATTGTTCTTGAGTTTGAAGCGTAGCTAATGTTGTGACTTTTTGTTTCAGTTCGTTGTGAAAAATTTGTATTTGAAAGTAGTAAATCATTTCTAACATTATATGTATATGATCGGATTGCTCCATTTTAAGCTGGCGTCGAATGGTGATAATGTTATATTCTCTGTTGTGATAAGTAGAAGTGGACCTTCTTTCTTCTTGCTTTATTTGGAATTAGATTTAATAACCTTCTGAATATCTTTGTACTTTTCTATTCAATTTTATTTATATGATGATTCCAATTAATTTTACATTACTTATTTTTTTATAATAAACGTGACGGAACTAGATGTATAATCAACAATAAAAATCGATATTTTAAATAGGATTCTAACTAAACTGAAACAGGATGTCTTAGGTTGGCAACATGCAATCGGACGTTCTATGGTGACTTATTTCTTAAGAGTTAAGTGTATTAAAACGGCACATTGATGCGTCAACCCAACATCAACCAAACAACCGTTCTATATTCTCATTCTTAAAATTCTCAAAATTTTCAACTGAGTAGAAGAATTTTGTGTTCAAAAATTAAAATATGTACTCAGATTTTGTTTTGCTCTTGTGTATAGCCAATAGTATTAAGGCTCAACTACAAATTTATTTTTCATTATTAGATTGTTTAGGGTGAAATAATAAATATATTGTATGCACATATTAAAAATTTTTTATATTTTTTCAATATTTAAGCAGGCAGCCCTACAAATCGTATTAATATGGTACATTTAAATTCTCATTTTCGAAATTAAACGTTTTCTTGTAATTTTTTTTTTCGTTCTTTCTTAATTTTCATTATAGTATTTTGGTACTTTGGTTATACTTTTCTCTTCTTATATTATTCTTTTTATTTTGGGATCTTTGGCCTGTTAAACTAGTAAGTTAAGTACTTTTTTTTTGCGAGCATACACTTCATATATAACATTTATTATAATAACTGGTGAAGCTGTTAAAATTTATAGCTATTTTCATTGTACATGATGGAATTTTTAACGGTTTAATTTCAATTTTTCACAGTCATTTTCATAAAGAATATTAAAGTAAATCATTTAAGTGGAAAAATGAAGAGAAAATGTATAAGAAAAACAAAAAATAACTATAATAAAAATAAATAACATAGTAACTGGTAATTGGCTTTTTTTTTCAAATATAAAAAATCATTAAAGTTTGATATTATGTAGATGTTCCTTACTCGTACGTGTGTGTATGTACACTTATACTTATATTATATTAAATTTGTATTTAAAATTTAGAACGAGGATAAAACATTTTAAAAAAATTTTTTTTTTTGTATTTTGTATAATAGTTTACAAAATTATACTTCATAGTTAGTGTACATACCGACATTTCAATATTATGTACGAAATTCATTCAAACATAGGCACATCACATATAGCTTATAGTGTAAATAATGCATCTGAATATAAACACACACTTCTATATAGAATAATATTTACCTACATAGGTAAAGCCTAACATACGTACTTAAATGAAAGAGAGGAAAATTTAAAAGATTCTACAATAGAAAATGTAAGAGAAATTAGAAGAAAATGTATTAACTTATTTCTTCACTTATAGGGTGTTTGAGACTCAGTTGCACTACCCATAGAATTGATCCAAAAATACAAGAAAATAAGGGGATATCTTTGTTTTTATTCTCTTCTTCGAGTTTCCGAAATTCTAAGATGGTATCCCTATGAACAATGAATAGTTCTAATAATATTTTCTTGGTAACTCGAGAAATATTACAAGCTGACTTTGTGAATCCATTTTTAAAGGTAATGAAAATGTTGATTCCATAGTCGTATATTAAGGCTTTTTAACTTAATGGAATGATTTGTCCAGAAATTTTCTTGCATTCAAGGCTTGCTTACTAAAAGGAATATTTTAAACACTGATCCATAGCATTTTATTTCTCACGCTATATTTATATTTTGGAATTCAGAGTAAACAGTGCGAATGAGAAAGTTGATGAAAAATATTTTAAAAATTATGATTTTCCACTTAAATATTTCTTTGAAACATGCTGGCTTATTCGGTGCTATTGATCATATTTCGTGACTCAGTAAAAAAAAAACTTGGGAAATAGAAAGTACAATAAATTGAGCATGAGAATGGGAGCAAGAAAATGTCACCCATAATTTTTTGTTCGGTTAGATTCGTTCTATCACATTTCTTCGGAAGTACCATTCAGTTTCGGCCACCCTATATATAAAATAGAAATTGCTCTGGATTATAAAATTCTGAATTAAATTCTGAAAAATGGAATTTAATTTTTTTTTTCTTTGTATACTTTATTTTTATTGTTATTATTGAAGAAATTGATTTTAATTTTCTTTTTTTTTTTTTTTTTCAAAATAATTGAAATGTTGTTTAACTACATTTAATTGAATATAAAAATTCTTATATAAAATGAAGCTGTCCTTGATCTTATTGGTAAATTAACTTTTTCTAAAATAGTTAGTAAATTTAATTTAATTTTATGTGCTTTAGAATGTGTATGCTCAGAAAACCCAAGTATTAGATCATTATGAATAAAAACGGAGGAAAAAAATTTTAAAGACAGATGAGAAAATTTAATTAAATTTTTTTTTTATAAAATTTCAATAACACTTTCTAATAACTTGTATTTGAAAATAGTTTAAAGTATAAAAATGTTATAAATATTTTAAATTTTAAAATTTATATGAAAATTTTTTTTAGAAAATGATTAATTCTTGTACATTAGAGGAAGAATAATGAGAGCTCGATTTAAAATTTAATTAGTTTTTTAATTCAGAAGTAAAAATTATTTTCATGTATAACTTATATTTAAATATTTAGCATTGATTTATAGGTACTATTATCGAATTTTCAAAGCAAATCTAGTTCTCTGTGTTTAAAGATACATGAAAAATTACGTATAGGTATCACAATATCATAATATTTCTGAATTTAATATTAATTTGTATAATTTTTATAAGAAAATTAGTCCTACAAAAAATTATTATTAAAATATAATTGCAATAACAATAAAATAATGATTTTATATGTCATATAATCATTTTAATTTTTTAATTATATGGTTACTCAATTGCCCCGCTTTAAATAAGCAGATGATTTAAAAATTCAATTAAAATCTTAAATGAAACTCAAATTAATAATATTTAACTACATATTTTCTTATATATTTTGTATATATTTATATGTATATAATTATTCTCCCTTAATCTTTTATCTGAATAATATCAAATCTGCCAGTAAAAAAATATAAAATAAATTGAACTAGGCTGGGCAATAATTAATGCATATATACATATAGTACATACAGGTGAAACTATAACAAATATATACAGTTTAAATACATATGTACAGTTGAACCTGGATAAGACAAATTTGGAATTAAAACTTGAATAAGGAATTCGAAATTGAATTTGAAAAAAGAGAAAACTCGAAAAAATGAATTTATTTTACGACTTTTATGGATATTATTTTAATCCAATCACCGCTTGCATTTCTCTACAAGAGTACTTATAAAATCTCGTTAAATAATGGGATGTCCCCGTCTGGATATATTGAGTTTTTCCAAACCAGCCCATATGACATTAATCACACAAAATGTGTTTGGCAGCCTTCTCATCGTTTCGGCACAATATACTTAAAAGCGAAGTAAATTTTTACCGACCGTATTGCGTATACAATAGGTAGGTTATGTGATGGCAACAAATTTTGCATATCGAGTTTTCGGTGGGAACGCACTTCTCCATAGTAGGGAAGTGTAAATAAACTATTTTTACCAACCTGTCGGTCTGTCGGTCTGTGTGTGGACGCGTGTATCTCAAGTTCTGCTGAACCGATTTTTATGAAATTTTATATGTAATTTATTTCCAACATGGCACGGATGATCAACTTTTGGGATATATCAGGCCTAGGGAACTCCACTTTTTAGCGGGCCTGTTTTACATTTTTGACCATTTTAAAGAAGCTATTCAACCGATTTGCTTGAAATTTCATACATAAGATTCGCTCGACCGGCCGCAAAATCTCCTAACTTTTGGAAGAAATCAGGCGTCAGCAACTAGACGTTTACTACGGGCCAAATATACATTTTTGCGTACATAAAGAGAAATAATCAACCGATTTCATTGAAATTTAATATATGAATTCCTCGTATTAAAACAATGAACATAAAATTTTTTGGAAAGATCAGGGCTGGAAAACTAATCTGCGGGCCGATTTTCCATTTTTCACCATATCTACTGAACGAATTTATGGAATTTCTTGAAATTTGATATTTGAGTTCTGGTTGTTACCGAAACTAACTGACGAGCATTTCAGGGAATTTGGGTGGCACAAAGCGAAACTCTACTAAGAGCCAAATTTACATTTTTCTAGGTATGTTAACTATAAGCTTACTAATGTCCTAAAAATTGGAAAGAAATATTTAACAGACATTTTTATAATATTCTGTAACACTTTCACTTAACTAGACATGACATGACCAACGGTTATGTGCTGACCACATCAGATTTTTTTCATTTGATATGGAAACTTCCGGAGTTTATATATTTTTAACGGAGGATACTAGAGTACTTTTAAGTATTCTATGTCGTGTATAAAAGGTTTGAGGATATTGGGTTCTATGACAAAAATATAGAGTTGTTTATGTTTTTATGTAAAATAAGGGGTTTTTTACGTTTTTTAATATATATTGTGTTTTTTTTCATTTGATATGGAAAATTCCGGAGTTTATATATTTTTAATGGAGGATCCTAGATTGCTATTAAGTATTCTATGTTGTGTATAAAAGGTTTGAGGATATTAGGTTCTATGACAAAAATATAGAGTTGTTTACGTTTTTATGTAAAAAAAGGGGTTTTTTACGTTTTTTAATATATATTGTGTTTTTTTCATTTGATATGGAAAATTCCGGAGTTTATATATTTTTAATGGAGGATCCTAGATTGCTATTAAGTATTCTATGTTGTGTATAAAAGGTTTGAGGATATTAGGTTCTATGACAAAATTATAGAGTTGTTTACGTTTTTATGTAAAATAAGGGGTTTTTTACGTTTTTCAATATATATTGTGTTTGTTTCATTTGATATGGAAAATTCCGGAGTTTATATATTTTTAATGGAGGATCCTAGATTGCTCTTAAGTATTCTATGTTGTGTATAAAAGGTTTGAGGATATTGGGTTCTATGACAAAATTATAGAGTTGTTTACGTTTTTATGTAAAATAAGGCGTTTTTTACGTTTTTCAATATATATTGTGTTTGTTTCATTTGATATGGAAAATTCCGGAGTTTATATATTTTTAATGGAGGATCCTAGATTGCTCTTAAGTATTCTATGTTGTGTATAAAAGGTTTGAGGATATTGGGTTCTATGACAAAAATATAGAGTTGTTTACGTTTTTATGTAAAATAAGGGGTTTTTTACGTTTTTTAATATATATGGTGTTTTTTTTCAAATGATATGGAAAATTCCAGAGTTTATATATTTTTAACGGAGGATACTAGAGTTCTTTTAAGTATTCTATGTTGTGTATAAAAGGTTTGAGGATATTGGGTTCTATGACAAAAATATTGAGTTATTTACGTTTTTATGTAAAATAAGGGGATTTTTACGTTTTTTAATATATATGGTGTTTTTACCGACCGTATTGTGTATACAATAGGTAGGTTATGTGATGGCAACAAATTTTGCATATCGAGTTTTTGGTGGGAACGCACTTCTCCATAGTAGGGAAATGTGAGTAAACTATTTTTAGCAACCTGTCGGTTTGTCGGTCTGTGTGTGCACGCGTGTACCTCAAGTTCGGCTGAACCGATTTTGATGAAATTTTATATGTAAGTTTATTTCGACCATGACACGGATTGATCAATTTTTGGGATATATCAGGCCTGTTTTACATTTTTGATCATTTTAAAGAAACTATTCAAACGATTTGCTTGAAATTTCATATATAAGCCTCGCTCGACCTGCCGCAAAACGTCCTAACTTTTTTTGATGATTTGATTTGAAGTAATTTCATAATATTTGGATTCTACTGTACTATACAAAGTATGTATGAATAAACATGATGAAAAGGATATTAATTGGAAAAAAAGAGAGAAAAATTTCACATTTTGTTAATTAGAAACCATTAAAATTTTATTAAAAAAAAAATTAATTTAGTAAAAAAATTAAATTAATTTAATTTAATTTTTTTTTTGTATATTTACCCTCAACTTTTAGTAATAGTCGACCGTAGATTACAGAAAATAAAAGAAGATTATTAAAAAAAGCTCCAATTTCAATTACACACAAATTTGTTATATAATAAAGGCCTATGTATTAGTGTTTATGTGTGTGTACCTATATTGGTAAACATAATTGGTTTTATGCTATACAAAAAAATATAAAAGTGCATATTATTTTTTATCTACTATTCGATTTAAAATATATGAATGCATGTATGTATGTATATGTATGAATAACAACATCATATTATTTCAATATTGATCAAAAAGATATTTTTTCAATAAATAATTACTTTTTTTTTTTTTGATTTTTATTATTATTTTTTTCATAAACGTATTATTTCATAAAAATAATGTAAAAAATAATAAAGAAAAACAAAATGAGCGAATGCAATTCAATATCAAATAAATGTGAATGAAAGAGATAGAATGTGTATATGAATTAACAGTAAGAAAAAACAGAAGAAGAAAAAAATGGGATCTCATCCAGATAATAATAAAGAGTCTAAGCAAAAAAAAAAAAAAAAAAAAGAGAAAAAAAAACTAAAAATTCCTATGTGTATTACACTTTGATGATGAGATCAAAAACCAATTTCCTTTGGAATTTTTATATTTTTAATATTGCATTGCATTTGCAACAGAAAGTCGATTTACTTTAAGTACCTATATGGTTGTTTTGATGACGAGTTGAACAAGTTTTTCTTTTTTGATTTTTCTTTTAACAAAAATTTTCATTTTTCATCATTTTCTTCTTCTTATTCTTGCATTTTGTAGTTATTTTTTTTTGGTTACTTTACTTATTACATGTTATTTTGAACAAAAACTAAAAAAACATAAACCCAAACCAATCATCATTACTATTATTATATTATTATTGATGATAATCATCATCCTTATATCATCATACATATATTGAGTCTTGTATACGTAATATGTATATCGTGTATATGATCATCAATATCAATATCAGTAAGCGAGGATTTTGTACCACATTATAAAATATGCTATATTCTCCCATATATAATATTATTAAGGCATATATACAGTCGAACACTCGTATTAGTAACACGATTAAAAGCAAAATTCGCTTAAAATCAATATTCGTTTAAAAATATATTCAATTTTACCGCCACTATACGCTTCCACGCAAATTTATATGCATAAATTTAAAGTTCGATATACGAGTATAAATATGCACTTAATATCCGAAAAAAATGGGTGTGTATATATTTGCGTTCGACTGTACACAAATATGTATAATATTTAGATGATGGATCAGTATTATACTCTTAACTGAAAAAAAAAATCGTAAAAAAATAAGAGAACAAAAAGAAAATGGAAAATTTAGAGTTTTCTTCGTCATTGCATTGTGAATAGATGAATATTAAAACTGTGTTTATAAAATTCTAAAAAGAATTTAAATTTTTGAGAAAAAATAGTTTGTTCGATAATAAGATAATTCTGAATATTATTCCAATGTTAATAAGATAAAAATTACTAATTTGAATTGATTTGGTATAGACAAACTAAGAAATATTATGAGCAAATTGTGAGTACAGTCCCCCATATTCCAATCTTCAAATTACCAAATATTTGCTTTAAATTCTATAAGAATTTTAAAATTATCAAATTAAATGATCCCGGGGGGAATGATTTTCAAAAAATTTTTAACCAATTTATCCAGATTTCAAAATCGCAATAACATGGTATTAATACATAATTCAGCAATTACAATTCATATAAATTGAATTATACCTGTATTAATGCTGCATTATCACGTACACTCCTATACAATTCGCATATTAATGCAATACGTGTGCTTTTAAACAATATACATATTTGGATTCTGACTAGGACAGTATTATCTTACTGCTCAATTATAAAATAATATCAAAATATTTACAATAATATTAAAATGTCAACTAATCATCTTAGCCCATAGTCGGGCGCCATCAATAAAATTATGAGATTCTAATGTGTATTACAAACGTTAAATTCTAAATCAGAATACCTTTAATAAGTATTAATAAGGGAAGAAGAGGAGGGGAGGGTCGGATTCTATAGAATCAACGAAAAAATAGAACAACAACAATAATAATAGCAAAAAAAAATATTGAAAACTCTTTGCAAACAAAAAAAAAAAACATTAATTTTTGTTTCGCCTTGTTCTCGATCTTTTTTTTTTGTTTTTATATTTAGTTATTATAGAATTTTTCTTTAAAGTTTAATCGAACATCGATTGCAACAATTCATAATTTCTGTAATTTTTTTTTTTCTACATAAATTGCAATATAAGAAAAAAGAAGAAAAAGAATGAAAAAAAAATATTGAAAAACAAGAATCAAAAAAAAAAATTGTAGCAAACAACAACAACAGCAACAAACAACAACAATTATAATACAAAGAAAATAAAACAAATCGCCAAATGAATTTGCAATTATATTGATTGATATTGATTGTATTGATTGTATTGATTAAAAATTAAAATGTTATTAGTAATATTGAAAATGGTATGCCAGTGTTGTTGTTGTTGTTGTTACCATTGATTACAATTATAATACATAATGATATTGATGATGTACAGATGATGATTTTTGTAATCATATTGTAAGTGATGATGATGATGATGCTGATCATCATCATGATCACTTTGTAAGTCATAATCAAAGCAATCAACTATCGTCATAATTTTATTTTTTCTCGTAATTTTTCTCGTTTTTCGTTTTTGTTGTTCCTGTTGCTCATATTTCTTTTTGATGTTTTTTTTTGGTGTTGTTTTTGTGCTGTTTTTGTTTCATCTTGGGATGTAGTTATGTTATTTTTGATGTTATTTATATTTTTTTTTATTGTTTTTATTAATTTTTTTTTTTATTTTAAAATTTTTGATATGGGATTCCAAGCGATCAGGATATTTTGATTTGAAATCCTTTTCCAATCCAATAGACAATTTTTTTTTTGCATTTTTTTTTTCAATTTTTATTAATACAAGATTTGTATACGTATATTATATACGTATGTATATACTTTATAATAAAAGTAACATGAGCGAAAAAGAAAAACAACGTTAGTCAGAGCAGTACAAATAATAACAAGAAAAAAATCGGTAGACCAAAAGTGGTATTGAACATTTTATGAGCTCCGTATCAAATTTTTTACTTTGTCTTTTCGGCTTTTTATTGAATTTGATTTCTTTTTGAGTTTTGTCCTAATACAATAATAGATGTTGTGGAAGAGCGAAACAAAAAAATCAGCCTTAAGATTTTTGAAACACGGATTTAATGTTCGCTCCATAATTTTTTTCTTAAAATTGCTTTAATACTGATCTCAATTTAGTAAATGCACAACTTTTTATTCTGAATGTGATGTCGACTTCTGGACGGTAAGAATCTGTAAGTTTAAGCTTAGACTACGGCGATACTCCGAATTTTTAATTGCGAGGTCTATTCCGGAAGGTAAATTTCTTTGAATTTCAGCTTATACTACAGCTGATACTCCGAATCTTTAATTGCTATTGCACAAACATTTTGGAATTTCATGAATTAGGAACAAATTTTATCAAGAGGAAGCCTTCATGATCGCGAATTATGCGATAGATTTTTTTTAATTTTACATGCACTGTTATATGGAAGAATTGTGTTCATAAAAGGCCGAATATACAAAAAAAAACAAATTCAGAAAAAGAAGAAGCAGAAGAAAAAGAAAAATACAAGATTATCAAATATATAGCGTATATATATAGAAAAATATGATTTTGGGTTTAGGTTTAAGCTGTCAGAAGAAAATTCTATCTTTCCATTCCTTAGATTTATGTACAATTTTTTTTTTCTTATACTATTGCTGTTGTTGTTATTTTATTGATGTTGTTTCTGTGTTTTTTAATTTTTTTTTCTTATAAAATTGAGTACTGCAACAATTTACAGTCTTAAACATTTTATATACTTGCGTATGTATGCATATATGAATTTGTTCATATGTACATGTATATGCACATATGTGTATATGAATAGTTGGCATTTACAACGAAAGGAAGTATGGAAATTTTCAAAACGCACGACTTCAATATTTTTTAGTATTTGAATAAATTTATTTTCTGCTCTTTTAATTTTTTTTCTCATTTTTCTCTTTTTTTTTTAGCATAATATGAGTAAACTGTGAAGAGAAGTCTGCATTAAACTTTGTTTTATTTTGTTGTTCTTGTTGTTATTAAAATTGTGAGAAAATTTTCAAATACTAATTTTTATTTTTTTAAAATTTTTTTTTTTTACTTTTTCCCGAAACAAAAAAAAATTTTTTTTTGAAATTTACTAATTTTTGCAAATTTTATTAATTGAGTGCTATCAATGTAATTTTTTTTTTTGTAGAAGCAATGAGGTTAATGAGTTTCTTCCGAAAATCTACAATAAAAATTTTTGACACCCAAAAATTATATAAATTAATTTTCTCTTATTCTAGAAGTACTAGATTAATCCAGGTACGGCCATTCTGAAAATTTTATCAAACTCTCTCAATTTGGGAGGAGGAAATTTGATTGATTTACAGAAGTTAATACAGTTTTTAGTCATTAGCCGTTTTACATACACCCCAGTCAGTTCAAGCCACGAAATTTCCATCGGGGTCACGAAACCCTTTCCGAACATGTCAGTCACAGGCATCACCAGGCTTTGAATCCCTGTATTGCTTTATTCGCAATGCTCCCTTCGTAGCTTTCTTTTAAGGTGAACATTTTCGAAATTATTTCTTTTCAAATTGAAATCGAAATCATATTAAAAAACTTCAAAATGGTGTTAATTTTCACTTTTTCATTTTATTATTCAACTTCCGTTTCTAATTTTTTTCAAGATAGAAACAAAGTTATTTTTTTTTTCTCTTTTCACTTTCCTAATATGAAATTGATTGCCTTACCAGAAAATAATGGCAAAATATCTATTGTAAATAATATGGTTTCTATTTCAATTCATTCTCTATTTCATAATTAATGTTTGTTAAGCGTTAAATCTAAAAATTGTTTTTTGATTTGCTTATTTTTTTACCAAAAAAAAAAAAAAAACTTTTGTTTAAATTTTTTATATTGGACAAAAAAAAATTTTTTCTACGAATATTTCGACATTAAGTTAGTAATCCATTGGAAAGGGTCACCATTCACCTATTCAATTCATTCCATTATTACTAATATTGTCCAATATCTTTTTTTTTCAAGTTTTGTTTTTTAAATACCTTTGAATTTTACTCTTTGTTTGGTTCTTTAAAATTAAAATTATTCAGATATAGTAAACTATCGAAGTTATTGCTAATATTTTACTGCTTACCAGTTACCAGGAACAGAACAAATTTGTACATTACACTTAATTTTTACCACTGATTGAGACTTGGGAAAAAAATGTGCTATAATCAAATGTGTTAATGGGGTTTTTTCTGGAAATCTGACAGAATATCAATTCGAGTTCCAATTCGAACCAAGTACGTATTTATGCTTCAAATTCAAATCAAAATTGTTCTTGGTTGAAGATCTAGACCCGGTCATTATCTGTTAAATATTTTTTCAATATTTGGAAAAGTTTAAATATTAATTTTAACCTTATTTTACTCATTCAAAATTTACAACAATTTTTTATCACACTTTTAAGCTTCCAAAAAAATTTCAGTTAATACCATGTAGAATTTTTGCTTAATATATGTAAAATTACAATGGTATATATTTTCTTCAAGGTTAGTCAACTTTGAAATTAATGTTAAAATGTATTTGGATACATTGTAATTCTAATTTGTCACGGTATAAAGTGAAAATTTATAAAATCTCTAAACTTCTCAGCAGATTTACAGATTAACAATTAAAATTAACCAATTTTACACTTGACTAAATTCAGTTGCATAATGACAGTCATAAATTATTAACAACAGCTAATTAAAAACTATTTTGGTTATGGTGGTATTTTATAGAAGAAAGAAATACAATAGGCTTTTGTTTGCCAAAAAAATTTTTCTTGCAAAAAATTTTTTTTGGAGTTTTTTTTTTTTTGCTTATTATTACGTTTGTAATGGACCAAAAGTTTTGAAATATTCTTATAATATGATAATTTTATATAGTTAGCTTAAAATAATCATTAAATTGTCTTACTGCTTTCGGTAATTTTTCTATTTATTTGTTCCAAGGCAAGTTATTTTCGGTTTCCTTACTTCAAGTTTTCCTTATGATGTCTTCAGGGTATACCGCCGCCACCGATATTTTGTTTCTTTTTATTTGTGTCATTACGGGCTCCTCAACTGCCAGTTCCCACCATTCCACATTGCAGATTCTTCTTGACCAGAAGATCACGCACATTTGACGAAGGTTTTACTCTCATACAATAGTATCGGTTCTATGCAAATCCCGCAGAGTCTTAACTTAGTTTTTCTGTTCAGGTCGAATGATCTCCATGCAACCCATTTTTTTGCAAATCCTGCTCCAGCCAGCCTAATCCTATTCAAGATGTGTACCTCTGTACTCCCTTGCGTATTAATTATACTACCGAGGTAATTGAATTTTTTTCATATCACTTATCTTGAACTGGTATGTGTTTCGACTAATTATTCTGAGGAAATTTGTCTAGTGTGTGTTTATTCGGAGGTGAGCTCTTCTCGTTTTATCGCGTTTGTCTAGCATCTCTTCATATGCATGGCCGTTAGGTGTGCACGTGACCTCTTTCATTTTTTCATCTAAAACTGTTTGCAATAGCACCATCGAGAGTGGACAATCTAGTTTCGCTCCGGTGTCTGTGTTGACTGGCTAGCTTACTGAACCACTATGCAGTATTCTTGTTTAATATTCTTCGTATAGTAGTTTTATTATCAGATTATTTTTTCTAGCATTCTTTTCTTTCTTAGTGTCTCCCAGATACCTCACAATGTATTGCGTCGAATGCTATTTCGAAATGTACGAATGTAATCTATATTCGTGAGTTTCACTCAACTGATTGCTCCACGATGGTTCTCAACGTATTTGTTTTTGATTTAAAAAATTCTGAATACAATTTTCATAGGGGAACTGGATTTTGTGAGAATACAAGAGATTAAGTACAGATTTTTAAAATAATGCTAATCTAATTTTTGACACGACTTACGAGTCGGCTAAATATATTACTTTTTCTGTTAGCCACAGATATCTTTTTTTTGACTTTTATACATTCTATATTATTTTTTTGTCATCAAAGTATATGAACAATTTTTTTTCTTATTTTAAATGACTTATTGTGTTTTTGAAAATTATTGTAAAATGATACAATCGCGCGCAAAGAGTAGCACAGCATAACTGATCTGATTATAAAGAGAAAGTAAGCGGGTGTGAATTAAAGTAATAAATTGTCAAATAAAAAAAAAATGAATTTTAAAAACACAGAAAATAAGAATCAAAGAAAAATTTAAACATTTTTGGGAAATTTAAAAAATAATGTACAAAAAAAAAAACAAAACAACTTTGTAATATTATATAGCCGAAGCTTTTCTTAAAAGGAATGTTAAATAAATAATATTATTATAAGGTTATTGCATTCAACTAATATTTTATGTTAACAGTTCATTAATTTTTGTAAAAAAAAAAAAAAGAGAAAAATGTGATCTTGATTCTGACATTATTTTACGAAAATATTATTATTGAAACTATAGATGAATTTTGCAATTAAATACTTTACAAAAATCTCTTATATTATACGTGCTATACTAAAATATTAAGGTTTGTATTAAGGTTTAAGAAGTATATGGCATTTCAAATTAAAGCTCCCGTTGATTTACAACAATATATTTTTAAATTTATACATACATTATAATAAAAATTTCAATAAAGTTCCGAAGTTCATTAGGTGAATTTTTCCGGAGTTTATTTTTACGACACAAAAATTTAATTAACCGTATACTTTGTGATTAATAAACTTGTCGGTAATTTAAATAATTATTAAATGCATCAATGATTTTATTCAGGTGTTCTTTATTGTGACAATGAAATCATTGCTATAAGTAGATAATTGCAAATATTATGCAATGATTAATATTTTGCTTAATACTAATCTGAAAATAATTTAATGCCTTTTCTGTATAGTTATTTTATTACCATTTGATTTATACACATTTAAAAATTTTAAAATTAGAGTGTATTTCTGGTTAAAATTATAAATTTTCTACAATTACGTCACGTCAGTCAGTTTAAATCGGATAATTATGGTGAGAACATACTAAATTTTGAATCTTATATACTTAGTCATTTACATAATATGTGATTTTCTGGCATAATTTATCACTAATCATATGGCATAACATATCACTAATAAAGAATAGTGTCATACTGCCATGTCATTTGGTTTTGTTAGTGACACTAAAGTCACTATTGTTTTCTCCCTCTATGTGTCTTTAATTCAATTCAAAATATCTATCAAAAAATTATCAATATTAAATAATCTTTTATTAAACTACTTACAATAAAATATGCAAAGAATAAAACCAATAAGAAAACTAATTTAATTTGATTATGTTTAAAATAATAATGACAGTATTTTTTAATTAATGATTTTTTATACGCTGTATGCGCGCACTACTTACTTACCGTTCATTGTGTTTTTTTTTTCTCTCTTCTCTTCTTTACTTTACTTCAACATTGTTCTACTCATTCATTCTATAAGAAATCAAATTATATTAAAAAAACAAAATAAAAAAATAAAAACAAGAATATACGAGAAATAAAAATAAAAAGAGAATAAAATTCTCAACGTTTGCAATAAATGCAATAAATTCCTTCTGATTTTTAATTAAAATACTAAAGCATACCGAGTTAATGTGCTTATCGAATTGATTATAATCATTTTGTTCGCCAATAACCACAAAAAAAAAAAAATAATAAAAAATTGATAATAATTTTATTTACGATATCGTTATAAAAATTTTTCCATCATTTTTATGTAAGTATATGTATAAATTGTTTTTAGAATAGTGTAAAAATTTTTAGTGAGGCTGAGGAGAAATAAAGACAAGAGAAAATCGATTTGATTTTGATCGTATTCGGATTTCTGATACGATTACGTTGATTTTGTTGAATTTAGAAATTTTATTAAATAATTATGTTCACGTAATATGTAGGCGGTATTTAAGCAGATTTTACTTAAGTAACGTTTCAATTTTGTGACCTGACTTTCAGTAAATTCACATAATTTACGATTATGGCCGAACTTTACGATTATCAATTCAACAAAACAATTAAAAATTATCAAAACAAATAAGACAAGTGTATTAAAAAAATGTGAAACCTTCTATTGGAGACAGGAAAATTATGTTTTTTTCTCTCACCATTTGCACTCTCAAGTGGAGTATTAGGACTGTTGTATACTATAATTTATAACATACTATAATTTCTTTACTCATTAAGTATCTAATTCGGCGGGTGACTATACTGCCTCCTCGTACTCAATTTTTATTTGGCTGTTTTAAATTAGATTTTTTTTTTAATTTCAACTTATTCAAGATTTTTCTTCTCCTTAATAAAATTCTCTTTTAACTCTTCTAAACTTTAAACATCTCTATCAATGTGTATCCACTATTTGTTCAAAAAAAAACTTTTCTCATGAATTTAATGTAATTTAAACACTGAGAAAAATGTATAATAAAATATTCTAAAAATATGGTAACTTCACATTCCTTACAACACAATATTTTCAAATTTTAAATTATAAATAAAAAAAATATTGCATTTATTTTAATAAAGATCATAAGAAATAAATTGAAGAATTAAAAAAGAAAACTGATGTTAATAAAGTTATACAATGTTGCACATTATATTTGAAAAAAAAATATTTAATTATTAAAAAGAAATAACCAAAAACAATTTAACAATCTTGATCTCAATTTTAAATTTTAAACATAACAAATGCAACAAATAAGCAACAACAACAACAGAACACATAAAGATTAATGATGATACAATTTTGTTTTGCTGAATTTATTGTTGTTGTTGTTGTTGTATCCCTTTTTCTCTTCTTTTTAAATAAAATATCAAATTATCAATTATAAAAGATTTTCAATCCTTTTTAGTACTCATTTTACTTATATTTTATATTCTTAATTAAATCAATATTTAATAATGTATATTGTATATATATTTTGATATAGAACAATTAGAACAATGTAACAACACAAGAAATATGAAATTACAACAACAATATAAAAAACATCATGGTGAAACAACAACAAACTATAAAGTATGTATATGGGGGTACCTAGGTACATGTAGCGTACTGTTTTTTTTTGTGTTTATTGCTGAAAATTTGTTGCAACAAAGTTTTAAAATGGTTTTCTTTTTATGAAAGTTGTTAAAGACAACAACTATATTTTTGCGTTTTTAAAAGAATTAAAAAAAAAATTAAACTGCTTGTTTTTTTTTTTTGTATTTTTAATTCCTTTTGCATTAAAATGTTGTATACCTTTATTAACGTTTTAAAGCCACAATACACATTTATACTCGTGCATATAAGATCAATGAGAAAACAAAAATAATGTTAATAAAAAAAAAACGAGAAAAAATCTGCTATACAAGAATTTCGTAGTTGTCTTCGGATTGTGTTTCATTTCAATTTTTTTCTTTCTTTTTCATTTTATGTAGGTATCTTCTTCTTTTCTTGTTGTTGTTGTGTTTTTTTTTTTGGTACACCACCATGTGCAAGTGTAATATTATTTTTGGTCAGATGTTGGTACACATTATTTTTTTTTTGTAAAATTATGAAGCACTCAGGTGACAATGAGAGAAAGCGACTTTCCAATAGTGCCAAAGTCTAGTCTTTTTATATAAACAAAAATTTTTTTTTTTTGTCGCCTCAACGTTCTTCTTATTGTTCTGTTATCGATTCTTTTCAGTTTAATTAAAAAATTAATATTTTCTTAATTACAATCACTGGCATCTCATCTCTCAAATTCTGGAAATTATTATTATTTTTTTTTTCACTGTGGCATAAATTTTTTTGAGCAAAAATTTGCACTCTCAAAATATTTTGTGATTGCCCGAAATTTTTTTTTCGTGCAGTTAAAACATTGGTGTAAAAAAAAGTTGTGAATTTCATTTTTTTTGTGTTTTACTATTGAGTAAAATTTTTTGAGCAAAAATTTGCACTCTCAAAATATTTTGTGATTGCCCGAAATTTTTTCATGCAGTTAAAAGAATAGTGTGAAAAAAAAAATTGTGAATTTCAGTGACAATGCGTAGTTCCAAGTTTGTATGTTGCTAGAAATTGTTTTAAAATTGTGGTGCAAGAAAATTCAACTAAAATGGGGAATGGTAATAAGTTTGAAATATTTTTAACATAAATTTAGGCGCCTCACTGCAATAATACCGGAATTCACAATTTCAGATTAAAATTGAAAAAAAAAAAAACAAATTTCACAAAATACAAATAAATGTTAAAATTTGTTGCAAATGCAATTCACAATATGTAATTTGTATTGTATGTGTGTTTTGAATTAAATGAGTGTGTATTGTAAAAGTCGGAAAATCTGATTACAATTTTTTTTTCAATATTTTCTTTTGTATTTGTTTTGTTTTTTATTTTTCTATCATCTTTTTATTTCATTTTTATTTTTATTATTATTAATACTATTTATTGGTATATTTGTATGTTTAATATTTAAAAAAAAAAAAATAATAAAGAGAAACATCATTGATGCTGTGTTACTACATGAAGCAATGGTGTAACTCATCTTCAAGAATCATAAGAATAATAAAAATAATAATGAAATAATAAGATAATAAAGAGAAAAAAAAAACCAAACAAAAATAATAATAAAATAAAAAATAAGAGAAAATTTTTGGTGTAATTTTGTTGACGTTGTTCTTATTATTATTGTTGCTGTTATTATTTTCATTTTCTGTTAATGTTCTCATTCCTCTCCCCTGTGCTCTTTTATTCGGTAAATGAGCGTACGTTATATACAAGAACACGTATATAATATGTGTATGTTGTTATATTGAATCGTTCTTTCGTGTACGTGCTATAAATTCTTGCGTGCGTGCTTGATCGATTTGCTTGGAATATATAATTTGTTTTATGTTTGAATTTGAAGAGAAAGATTTCAGATCTATAAAGGTATGATTTCCTTTTTTTTTCTGTTTTGTTTGTTTTTTTTTCCAACGAAAGATGCAATTTTTTTATTTGTTGACTTTTTTTTTTTTAATTTGTTGCCCTTTTATTTCTGTTTTAGTTTCCTTATTATTTTTTTTTTTTTGTTTTCTCGTATTATTTCAATAACTTTAAACCTGCCCTTTAGGTTAATGTAAATTCACCTATACACACATTATAATTTTTTCTTATGTTTATATACATACATATAATATTAGTCCAGTGTGTGTTGGCAGAACATTTGTTTAAGATAAGAGTTTAAAATACAATATGAAAACAAATAGAGTCAGGAAAAAAAAAATGAGAAAAAAATTTTTTTTTACAGGAAATTTTTTAATTTTTTTTTTTTCCGAATTTTTCTGTTGTTTTTGTTTTCACGTCTTTTTCGAAAATTCAAAAAATTTTTAATCGCAAATGACCGGAATCGCGAAAACAGTTCGCGCGAGAGGAGAATCATATAAAAAACCAAAAGGAAAATCAAATTTTTTTTTGTCATTATTGTGTAATATTTGTATTTTGTTGTATGTACAGTTTAAAATATATATATATAAATATCTACACAGGTACAATATAAACAATATATGTGTATATAGAAGAATAATAACAAATGTATTTATATATATATATATACATATATATATAAGAGAAAATGTATAACAGGCGGCAAACAAAAATTTTAATCATTTGTAAACCACCTGGAGTATTGGGGTCACCATTTATATATCTAGGTATGTATGTATATATTATTAAGCACTCAAAATCTGATTTTATAAAACTGATTTTCTGTTTGGTTTGATTTCGTTTGGTTCGTTTGCGATTTGTTGTTCGTTTTTTATTTTATTGTGGTCGAAATGATTTTGTTGTTTTAATTTTTGGATATTCTTACTATACGGTTGAAATTATTGTTATTTGTTATTGTATTTATTCTCTCAGTTTTATACTGCAGGTATATTGGATTCAAAAGGCTAGAAAAATAAAAATAAGAAGGCGAAGAGTAAAAAAAAAAAAAATGAGAAAAAATTTTAAGATTTTGGGATTTTTTTTTTTTGTGGAACACGAACTTACAGCTTAAAGCGCATGAAAAACTTTTTTTTTTTTTCGTAAATAACTTGCAATTTTTGTAAAATAAAAAAAAAGAAAGAATATTTTGAATTTAGTATGCAAGTTAATCTTTTCTTAAGATTTTTGTTGTTGGTGTTTTTGTTATTGCTGCCGTTGATTTTCATTTTGTATTTTTTACTTTTCTTTTTTTTTTTGGGGATTTTTTTTTTTGGTAATGCTCTTTTGGCTTACAAATTAAAAAATTTGAAAATGAATTAATGCTTAACCTTTGACACCTGTTTAAGAATTTTGGAACCCTGATTATTTTTTTTTTTTTGATTTTTCATTTTGTGTTTTTTTTTTTTTTGTTTTTACCTTGTTGTTATCTGTTCTGTTCATATTAAATGTTAGTTGGCTCTGTTACATTGTAGGTACATATGTACATGTGTATTTTCGGATGAAATATTATTTTTGGCGATGGACGAGAGGAGGCGGTGGGGGGGAAAGAAGTGAGGTTAAGGTATTTAAGATTTGACCCATGTGATGGCATTAATTTCAATATTTTCATTATTTTATTTGGTATTTTTTTTTTTTTTTTTTTTTTGTGGATTATGAAGATTTTTTTGTTTTTTTGTTTTTTTTTAATAAAATACCGTTGACATGAGCTTATATCTTAACAAACGTGTGTATGTGTGTGTATGAGCTGATTATTATTTGTATAAAGATATACATATATTCTGTGTGTTTAATTTGTGATGAAAAGAAAATGTTGATAGAAAATTCCGAAATTTAAAAAATAGAAAATAATTATAATAAAAATTGTATAGTTAAATTTAAAATCAAATTGGATTTCGTCAGAATAGGATTAAATACCTATAGGTTGAATTGGTTTTCAATTCGATACTTCGTGTAAAAGTGAGTTTATATCGTAGGTTGATTGACGACATTCTTTTAAAAATTTATTTAGAAAATAATTGTTGGGATATTGTTTCGGTTTTATTGAGCTCTTATTGAAAATATTAAGATTTGTTGAGAATATTGGAATTATTTTGTCTATAACTATTTTCTCTTTAGTATAACTATGTTATATTTTCTATCTTAATATTAAAATCCTTTTTAGTTTAGCAAAATTCGTTATACTAATTCTTACTCAAAAAAAGTGCATCTTTTATACAACATTGATCATTATTTTTGATTAAGTGAAAATTACTTACCATTTTTTTATCTATTACTTATTTCAATTTCTATAAAAATCTTTAAATAAATTATTACATTTTTGTGTACTTTATAATTTTGGCTACAATTATTTATATTTGTAGCATCCTCTATAATTATAGTATCATATAAATTCTATACATCCTATAACTATATTTTACGATGTTATTTATATGAGTACATGTAAACGAGTACGTGCATATTTGTATACTGTGAAGAGAAAAATAAAGAAATTTTTTTAAGGGCTATTAAGAGAGGTATCGAGATATTGAGGCGAATAGGAATTTTATATGGGGTAGTCGTATCAAAATAGAAGAAATTAATATAAAAAATTCAAGTTTCAAGTAAAGGTTTAGAAGTTCTTAAATTCTTCGCTTTTTCTCAAATTATGCGACTGTATCGCATTAAGGAAGACCAAAGATATTTTCAGGAGAATCCAAAATATTCGCTAATTTTTAAGAAGTAACCAAGAGTTTTCCGAATGACGATTAAATTAACTGGAATATGCAAACGCTCTTTATACACCAAAGAAGTATATACTACAACCAAAGCTTAATTCAAAATATTTCATTAAATGGAGAAGGAGGGCCGAGAAAGAAAAATAATGTTGGCTAATCTATGGGTTTTACACGTTTTAGTCATATTCACGCACACTACTACAAGGAGAGAGGCTAAAAAAATTGTACACTAAAAGTCTAAATCCTCTCATAAACAAAATTATATGCTTATACAAAATCATTAATTCTTAATTTAAGCAGTTCAACTTTACATATAAACATTACCCACTGTGTGTGGTGAGTAGATTATGCTAGAACAAAAATATTACAATTAATTGGTTATTTTGAAGCAACCATTTATTTTTATTCAAATAAATTAATTGAATTTTGAACTTTAAGAGTAACGCATAATTTAAAAAAATAAAATATTTAGAAAGTTATTAAGTAAGGTTAAAAATTTAACCACCGATACAAAGTGATCAGATTTAGATATTAAAAAAAAACAAGACAAGAAAAAAAAAATTGTCAACCTCAAGAATTCTTGTTTCAAGAGTTTTGTTGGGCTTTTTTTTTTTTTTTTGGTTTTGTAATTTTTTTCCACGGGAACCATTTCTACTTAAGTTTTTTTGTTTACCAAGTAGTTTTGTATATGAATTCATGTCTCATATATGAAATTTTCAATTTTTTTCTTTTTTTTATATTTTATTTATGTGTACGTGGTTTTAATATTTTGAGAATTTATTATCCTTGTCGTTTTCTTGCAAAATTTTCATTTATTTTTCTTGTTATTTTTTTCTTTTTATACTTTCTTATATGTGAAAAAGAAGCAAAACATTTAAAATTTTTAAAACATAACATTTTAGATGTGTATATATAGACTTGACTTGTCGGGTAACTTACTGAATCACAAGTCTACAAAATATATGTACATAATATGGTAATTGTGCAATATATAAGTATAAGATATAATATGAAAAAGTATATAAGAATTAAAAGGTAAAATTATGCATTTTGAATTTAAATTAATTAATTAAAACAAATAAAATAAATTTATATATATACATATGTAGTTATGTATGTATATAAATTTATATTTATTTATTTCAGTCTTTATAAATAGTAGCATATTTTGATTTTTTTTTTTATTTGAAATTTTGCATTTATTATTTTTTTTTTTTTTTTGATTTAAGAGAGTAGATCTTCTTATACTACATGCCTACATTTTTTATTGCACACGTACGTATGGTCACATTTTAAGTATATTTTTATATTTTTATATAATGCGTGCATTTAATTTTATCCTTCTAAAATTTTAGTATATTTCTAAATTAGTATTATTGTAAAAAGGAAATATAATTAACAGTTTCATTCTGTTCGTCCGTTTGTTTTTCTGGTAACAATATTAAAATCTTCATTGTTTATAATAGAGAACTGAAATTTTATATACAAATAAATTTTGCTGAAAATTTCTCTTCTACTTTGAAGAAGAATACGTTCCAATGAGAAAATGGCTATTTAAATTAATTGTTTCCTTAAGTCCATTCATATTTCAATATAACATATTTTTTCTTGCAGTCGGTAAATTACTGCACTCTGAAATTTAAGAAGCTACTAGATAATAATAAGAAATTCATTTTGTTAGAATTAAAAAATTTATTTTTTACACCACATTCTCTTATCATGTTTTGGACTTTTGAGACTCACAAAATTTCAATTTGCACTTTTCTATTGCTCCGAAACGATAATCTATTCGAATTTTTTTTGTAAAACCTAAAAACAAATGGTAAATATTTTGTCATCAAATAATATAATATTGTTTGCGTTAATTCACTTGATCAATCTGAGCAGAATTTACCCATTACGTCAATGATTTTTTTGCTTCCCGTCCTAAAAGTATGCAATATTTAAGATATTTTTTAATACAATACATTAATTAAATTACGGTTTTTTTTTACTCATAATAGCCCTGGCAAACGAGAGTATTATTTATATTATAAAAATTTATTATATAAAGTTATATAAATAAATAAATGAAAAAATATATTTAATTTCACTTGTTCAAAGGAAATGTGCTATTTTGCAATCCATTCATTTGAATAAAATTTATTCTGTTTTTGCTTTTAATTGTTTTAGACTTTTGAATTATTGGGAGCCTCTACTAACTTTTATTTTAGTACATTTTTTAATATATTATTTATATATATACAAAATAAAATAAAAAATTATTGCTGGTATTTAATTTTTAAAATCTACAAATAAATTTTATTATATATATAAGATAAGAGAAAACTGTATTAAAAGAGAATAAGTTATACATGTTTGTGTAGGTATTATATTTAAGTTTATTAATGTTTAAATAAAGCATAGCAATTTATATAACAATATATGAAAGGATAATAAATCTTTTATGTAAAGCACTCTTATATACATGTATTGTGTATATATGATATAGACGTTCTATTTTATATTATGACGGTATGCGCTTAACAAATGCGTGTATGTGTGTATATATATAATATTTAAATTAAAACTAATTATTCGATTGGTAAAATATGATAAAATTTTTTTTAAAGATTAAAGATAAGCTGGTAGAATTTAAAAAAAATTATTTCTTTTTTTTTGGTATAATTTAATAAATGGATGTTAAATATTAAATTGTGTAATCACTTATACTTACATTTTATATTTTAAAATGAAATTAATTTTAAAATTTCATATGCCGAGGAATTTATATTTAATGGGATTTAGTATATTATCTAAATTATACTGCTGAAATTATGAAAAATTCAAATTTGATATTGTACAACATGTACAACTAATTTTTTTTTATTTTGGAAATATTATAAGAGCAGATCATATCTAAACTGTTATTTCATGAAATTTGTTAATATAAAGTTCGTTGCATTGTTAATAATATTATTTTATAGATGCAAAACCGACAATTCAACCAAAGGATTTCGGTCGAGTACGAAACTGTATTCAATGGCACATGTATTGTTCGAAGTTAGTGAACAATAATAGGTCTATTTTATAGAATAATACCTTCAAGTGACCATCTATGATTAATAAGTGTTTACATTTTGTGAATGATTCATCATATTTTTGAATTGACTATATTACCTTGGAAAATCGTAGAGAATTTTCAAAATTATTAAATTTCAACTGCATATTATTTGTTTTTTTTTCGATTTTGTATTGTTTCTCAGTATCTTAATATTTACTGTGTTCATTTAATATTATATATACTAGTATATATAATATTATACACTACAATATTCTAGAAAAATATAATGAATATTTTGAATATTTATTTGTACATTTACACTTGAATATTCTTAACATTTACATTATAATGACCGTGAAAGAAGAAAGAAAACAAAAACTAGGACAACAATTACTTTGAATCAATTATGAAATTATTAACACTTGGATTTGTTTTTTTTGTTTTGTTTTTTATAAGAAATGGTAATTACTAAAATTGTTAACAACTTTTTCAATATCATCAGATAGAATGAAACAATATTGAATTCCATTTTTGTTATAAAGTAAATTGTTTTTCGAGTACGGCAGTAATTATACCAATATTAGTAATTTTGTAAATTACAGTACTAAATTGCAATCTAATGTACCCTATGAGCAACAACTCATAGATATCTAATACCTTATGAGCAACTATTCATGGTCTGGTTCCTTTTGTGTACAACCGTATAACAGTTTAACCGTATAACAGTTTAAGTGTATAACAGTTCATACGTATAACACTTATTACTATGGCGGAAAATCGTATTTTCCACTTTTTCCGGTAGATTTCATGATGGTGTGCCAATTTATACTAAAATTTCAACTAGATTGCCGTAATATACGATTAAAAGGAAATGCATTTTTTGGCGAGTTCAAACAAAACTTATTTAGATTAATTGCGAATTCAAACAAAACTAATTTAAATAAAATTAGTTCAGATAAAATTAATCAAAAAATATTTTTCTGGTAAGAAAAATATCTCAGAATTTTTCAATTAATAAAAAAATCTATTGACCCGAAATATAATTTTTTGACTTACTTGTTTTTTTTTCTTTCAAGCTACAATTTATATATTGCATAACAGCCTAAATTATGCACATACAAATAGTTCAAATATTGATTGATATCTATAAGAATATTTTAAAATATTAGCATTGAAATTATGTTTGAATTTACGAGTATTTTAATTCTAACTTAAAAATCCATTATCATAAAAATAATAATAGACATGAAGTTTTGTTGGAAAAACAACAAAAACATTTTAAAATTAGTGTTCATATTTTTATTAGAAAGGTGTTATTTTACATTAAAAACGTGTTATTTTAATTTAATTTTTGCAGAGAACGAAAAATAAAAGTTCTTATAATTTTATGCCTTAATATTTTTTTAATATTCTTCTAGTTAAACATTAAAATCTTAAATATCCTTAAGGCAATATACAAAAAAATCTAGAATAGTAAAGTTTATTTTTCTTAAATTTATAGATTTTTTTTTTAAAGAAAAATCATTTCTGAACGTGGTATTTGTGCTTTGTATATATGTATACTCGTAAGTAAGTGTGTTGTTCTAAATATTTTTTAATTTTGTATATAGTCAGTAATAAATTATGAACTCAAATAGGGGGCAATGTGCAAATTATTTTGATTTTATATTGAAGCATAGATGTGTTTATGTATGTAGTGCAATAGACTAAATTTTTATTTATTAGTGGTATTTAGTGTTGTTGTGATTTTAAACACGAATAAAGTGATAAGCTCTTGGTATTTTTTAGATTGATTGAAAAAAAATAGAAGGTTATTTTCAGGGAGAAGTTACTGAATACAAGCCACAATAAAATACTTTTTATTGTGAAAAACTTTATGAAAACTGACATTACAACTAAATTTTCATAAATTTGACATTAATTTTGAATTCAAAAAATTTCGGAATAACTCGGGAAATATTCGGAATAATTCGAGGAATATTCGGAATAATTCGGGAAATATTCGGAATAATTCGGGAAATATTCGGAGTAATTCGAAAAATATTCGGAATTAATCGAAAAAATCGGAATAAATGTACAGAAGTAATTTTCTTAATATTTTTTTTAACTTAAACTGATATAAATTGGTACTATAGCTAGAAAACTTAACACAGTATGGAAACTTAACATGAACGCTAGTATGTGATTTGCTATGCTAAAAAATATCTTTTTTTATTAACAGAACGACAACAGAACTTACTTCCAACTATCCAAGAGAATTCGAATTTAAATAAATGTCATGTGTTACAGGACTTGACTTATAAATTTTACTTGAGTAAAATTTTTATACAATATAAGAAAAATTAATTAAATAATTGCGTTTTAACACAAAACTCACCATATTTAGATTTTACATATATGTTTTTTTTAAATATTAACAACATTTTATTGTGATTTTAACAACATGTTTTCATTATATAAAATATGTCAAATACTTTATTTTGCTTACAGAAAAATAAATACCTTATACACCTAGAGACACTCTTAATCATAATTTTATGACATTCGTGCACTACTCGTACGATGTGATTTACAAAAAAAAAAAGTAATTACAGTAGACAATAAAACAGAAGAAAAAAAAATTGCAAAAAATATTTATTTTAAAGGTACCTCTAAAGGAAAATTTTTAAAAATTATATAAGCATCGTATACGAACATAATAAAATTTTAACCGTTATGTTACTCACACAGATATGCCAACAAAGTGATTAAATTTGATTGATATCGTGTTAAATTTTTTTTGTTTTGGTTTATTTTTTTTGCTTTATAATTGTACTTTTCAAAAAATTACATGAAAAAAGCATCATCATGGGATTTGAATAACAAAAACCATAAAATCAAATAATAATGTTATTCATAATAAGTAGTAAAACTACTACATTCTATTCTTAATATTAGAAATTTTCAACCTATTAACCTTTTTAAACGAAAATTGTTGTTGTTGCTGTTATGGTTGTTGTCTATGCTATTTTTTTAACATTATTGCTGCTGTTCTGTTCTCTGAGTTTGGTTTTTTTTTTGCAGTTCTCAATTCTCATTAGAAATTTTTTTCTTCTTCTTCTTTTTTTTGCTGTTTTTTTCCGCTTGATTTGCCTTGCTTAACTGTTTACTTGTTTATTAACTATGCTTACATTTTATTCTAAAATTGTGTACCAACTTATATAAGTATGTATGTATACATATATGTCTATAATAATGATTAGTTTTTTTTCTAGCATCTTATGAAGCTAAAATAGAAAAATATTTACATTAAAGTTGAAGAAAGCAAAAACGAAAAAACAAAAAGACAAAAATTGAAATGACAAAAAAAGTTGAACATTTTCTTTTATTCTATTTTCGAAAATTTTTTACAATACCGAAGGGATTCACGGAATCACCATCACCATCAGCATGATCATCATCATTACAGCCAATCATTATGATTAAAACCATCATCAATATTATATAATCAATATCATTATTATTGTCATCACTAGTTACACACAGAAAATCATCAAAATAAAAATAACATGTAAAAGAGAGAAAAAAAAAACAAAAAACACGGTTACAAAAAAAAAAGCTACAAAAATATCTGTGGTTTTTTTTTCTCCTCTCTGTGTTTCAACTCTATAAAAGTTTTTAGAATAAGATGAAGTAAAGATTAAAGCCACCGACAGGTAAATCAGTCATCAAAAAAACAAAAAACAGAAAAAGTATAGAAACTTTTTTTTTTTTTAAGAAAACAAAAGATTTTGTTACATACCCGGACAGGTAGATGAAAAATCAAAAAGAAAATATCATATAAAAATAATATATAGAAAAAAATAAGAAAAACAAAAAAAAATAATAAAACATAACATTTCAATGATGGTTACCCATTTTATATATACTATACACAAATGAATGTATATATAACAATTTATAACACATATATATATATATATTTGTAAATTGGAAATATATGTTCAAATATTCGCTATATCTACATATATAAAATATATTCGGTGTCCGGATTTTCAATTCCCAGAGACATTAGTTCCATATTAAGATGATGTTCATTTTATATATATATGGACATATGTATGTAGATATATGTATAAATAAATTAAAAAATTTCCGTGGGTAATCATAATTTTCTAAAAGATCAAGAATATATAGAAGAATTCTATAAAAGCTTTAGAACAATACCATATACCATATATGTATTTAGAAAGTTCAAGTGTTTTAGTATATCAGACACTGCCACAAAACAAAAATTTTCTTCTATGTAAACACAATTCGTCGGCTGAGTGCTATTTTGATCTATACGCCATTTTCGAAATTTCTGACTTAAGACCACTTCCGTAGGTTTTCGACGATGATCTTTCAATATATGTAATCAGATTTTCGCTATATCATTTAGTTTCGTAGATACGCCGATGTCATTTTGATCCACCTTTACTTAAAATTTAATTTGGGATCCATTTTGATCCATATCCAAAATCGTTGGCGTATGGATAAAATTTTCATATAAATTTTTCAAAAAATTTTTTAATGCTATAATGACCCATGTCATACAAAAAAATTTTTTTTGTGACATGGATCATTATAGCACGTAAACTGTAAAACACAAAGAAACAATGTGATTCTTAATGATTAACATTGAAAAATTATTTTGCCTAACGATTTCGGAACTTTTCTGTTAAAAAAATAACTTTGAAATTTTCGGGCCTTTTGAAATTTTAATATCATGGTATAACAGTCTCATACACGCTGTAAACCAGGTTGTACACTTTTTGTTTTTTAAAACATATTTAATTAAATTTGGGAAATTAAGAATTTATTCAAACAATTGGCAAAGAAAATTCAAAATTTTGATTCGATAACCTTTCAAATTCAAAAAAAAAAAAAAAACAATGGTTAGTAAATTTAAACATTTCACCAAAAATTTCGGTAAACAAATATTTCTCGAGTGATCTGCATAAACTTGACCAAAAATCATTTACTAATAATCAGAGTTTTTCACTTTTTTCCAATAAATTTTAAATCTTTTATATTAGGACTTATTTTCTGTTATACCTTATAGCGTATATGTATAACATACAAAATTTAAAAATTTTTGTATGCAATTTTAAAAGAATCTTTGTCTCTTATTATTTTTTATGTTTTTATTTTTTGTTATATTTTTCTCTTTTTTTTTGTATTTTATTTAAAGAATTTAACGGCCGTCAACGAAACAGTCACTCAACAATAATTTATTTGTGCATTCAATTGCCGAGAAAATGTCATTTCACTCAAAATCAACCTAACATTCATACATATTTTTATATAGTGAAAAGTTTGTTGTATGCAAAATAGTAATTTATAAACAAAATGTACTCTTATATATAAGTATATATACATATATGTAAGGTATATAGTATGTTTATTTAATAATGTGTACAAATATATTTATTTTTGAATATTTTATATCTGAATATCTCTTTAAACTTAAACGACAGAAAATATAACCATATTACAGGAAAAAAAAATATATTTTTTTTTCTTTTAACTACTGCTCAATCTTTTAACAATGCAAAAAAAAAATGGAAATATTCAATTCACAATGTATTCATACATATCTGTATTTTGTACAGACAATTCCAGATTTATTTCTGTATTAAGTTTAGAAATTAATTGAATTTTAAAAATTTGGATTTTTCTTATTTAATTTTGTATGATCGAATTGTCGAATTAAAAAAAATTTTTTTTTGAATCAAACATGTTCGAATACAATTCAAACATGTTCTAATTTAATTCAAACATGTTGTATTGAAAAAAAATTTTTTTTTTTTGTTCAATTATGTAAAAGTTATAATTTTGTGTAACAATAAATTTGATTAATTTTCTCCTATTAAAAATCCAAATTTTTTTAAATTAAATTACATTGAAATGGTTACATATTCAGCGTTGTCTATATCAGATTTGAGCGTATTCTATATATCAGAAAATTTTAAAAAATGGGGCTATTGTAATTGTTTTTGAAATTTTTCATACTTTCATATAAGTATATTAGATTGGAAGTTCAAATTGTTGTATTAAATTGTAATGGCACCAATTTTTGTTCACTAACATAGAAAACGTATATATACGTTTTCGTACATTGAAACACAATATTTGTTTTAAGAAAATAAATTACATTTTCATTCTATTTCTTTGTATTTGTGTCAACATTAAAAGAAAATTCATATTTATTGTGGATGTTTATTTATATTTGTTTGCAATTTGTTGAAATATTTATGCAATTTATTTAAGTTTTTTTTTTTTCATTCCTCTTAAATTAATTTGTTACACATGTTAACGTAATGATTCACAATTTTTAATTTTATTTAGATCTTACCATTCACATAGCTTTATTTTAATAATTTTTTTTTTTTTGTAATTGCCGTGATGCTTAAAATTATTTAATAAAAATTTTCTCATGTATGAGCGGTAAAATTTTTTTGTTTTTTTTTTTTTAAATAAAATCTTAAGTAAAGGTTTGCTTGTGTGACTAATTTAAAACATGAAATTTATTTATTTAAATTTTTTTTTTTTTGATTCCTTTTTAAAGAAAAAAAAAATCTTAACATACATATTATAACGTAATTTTATTACATGAATTTTTAATTATAATTACGAAATTTTATCACATTTGCGTGCATTCACTTAATTAAATACATTCATACATACATACGTATGAATATAATATACATATACATTAATATTAAATAATTTTTAATTTACAAGTAATTCAATATTGAATTTTAAAATTTAAAATGTAATAGATTTTTATGTAATCAATCTTTTAATAATGGGTGATATTTGATTTTTGGTCTTCAGTTTGTCATATTTTAATTTTTGACACTTTACCGCATTGACACTTGACACGTTGCAGTTGTCAACGTCAAATCGAATTAGTTTAATTTGTCATTTAATAATAGATGGCAGAATCAAATTTCTAATTTTTGTAATACTTTACAATTATTATTTAAGATTTGGTGAGAAAATAATTTGACAGTTAGTTATATTGTACTTGTAACTAATCATATTAAATTCAATATGTTTAAAGTATGTAGCAAAAATTGAATTATCCGAGTGGATCAGTGGAAGAGTATTCACGAACAAATATATGAAAAGTATTTACTTGAAATTAAATTGTTAAATTTTTCGATTCCAATGAAAACGTAAATTTACAATTTTTCCATATTTTTCTCGAAATCTAAGTGCTTTAATTAAATATCACCCATTATATATGAATATATATGTGACATATTATAAATATTAATGTAGGTGTATATATACCCGTATATATAGAGAAATATAAATGTAAAACATGACAAGAAATTATAAAATCTTGATAAAGAAAAAAAAATTTATTAATCAAATACCTAAATATTTATGATTTTGATTTTTAAATAAGACAGTTGGAATTAATTGTCTTGTAATGAAAAAATAAAAATGTAATGAAAAATATTTTAATTAATATTAATCCTGTTTCTTATTTATAATTATTTTGAAATTTCTGTTTAAAATCAACTTGAGTGCATAAGATTATTGAAGTTTAATAGATTTAATAATTAATTTTAAATTAGAAATCTTATGACTTGTGAATTGCAGATTGTTACATAAAGTAACCTTTTTCCCTGACGTATAAATTGGATTTGAAATGCCCCCTACTCATGTATTACACGTTAAGCGCTCCTTGAAGTCCTATATCTTGATTTATTACGATATGGGGCCATTTTCGGACAATTACAGTCTATTTGTCTATGATTACAATAATGAGAAGAATTTAATGTTAACAATTTTTTTCAGTGTACTTTTAAATTGAATTCGTCTGTAAATTTTAGTTATTAAATTGGAAAGCAATGGTAAACAATTAGAGAATAAGAATAAATAAGCTTTTAAATTATGTACTGTAAATTTTATTTTTTATTATGATTTTGTTTTTTTTTTGCTTTTCTTTGCTTTTTGTTTACATACTTTTGCGCGGAATGCATGAACTTTTCAAGTATTCTTAAAATTCTTATACTAATATAAAGTATTAAAAATGTGAATGAACAGAAGAATATTAAAGAATACAGATATGAAGGTGAATACAATGAGAATTTTCACTCAGTAAAAGGATGGATGATTGGAATATATGCAAAATAAAGAAATGCAAAAAAAAAATTGGAAATAATAAAAAAAATTCACTAAAAAGATGGGTGGATTGAATTAAATACTTTTTTTTTCTTTTTCATAAGAAAAGAGAGAAAACAGAAAAAATTCTTTTTTAAAGTAGAAATCATCAGCCCAGCTTCAAAATTGGATTTTTGTATATAAACCCCAAAATTCCTTTAATATATTTGTATAAAGGTTTGTAACATCCTACCTCTATAATAAAGGTATTGTAACAAAAGAGTAGCACTGAATGTAACAGTAAAGTTGCAAAACAAAATAACAAAACTTACGAAATAAAAACAAAATAAAATCAAAAAACAACAAAAAATTCACAAACAAAAACAAAAATGGTGAAAACCAAAAAAAAATCATAAAAATAACAAAAAAATATACACAAAATTTTATAAGAATATGAAAACAATAACAACAAAAGACAAGAGAAAAATTCACATTTTTCCCTCAAAATTACAAAAAAAAAACAAAAATAAAGTGGAAAAGAGTGAATATTGTCCAGAATATGCAAATTTTTTTTCACAAAAAAAAAAATTATGTGCGCTTTTTTTTCCTCTTGAAAATTTTTACTTGAAATGCACATAAAATGCAACTTCTATACCATAAACTGTTTTTAAGGGATTTTAAATCAAATTGATGACGATCAAACACACGTTTGAGAAAATGAAAACAAAAAAATAATAAAAATGAAGAAGAAGAAGAAAAAAGAATGGTCAACAATAAAAATGGTAATAAAAAAAGGCAATATGAAAAAAAAAAAATTGAAAAAGTTAAAAAAAAATATAAAAAAATTTCTTAAACTGCAGAAAAAAAAATGAAGAGAATAAGAAATGAAAAAAAAATGGCAGAAAAAAAAACTTACACTTTAATTTCTCATTTCATATGATTGTACATTTCCAGAAACAAAATTGGCTACAAAAAATCTTCTTACAGTACTTGCCGATCGTCTGGTTGGCACCTTTTAAACATGGGAAGGCTATGAACATACAATGAATGTCACATTCATTGTATGTTTATAGCCACAAATTTTTGTTAATGATACTTTTTGCAATTTTTCTTCTCATCCTGAACGTATGCAATAATCATAATAATAATATTGGTTTTGTTACTGAATTTGTTTCTTTTAAACCAGTTGTTGAAAGGAAATGTGCTATTTTACAAACCATTCTAAAATATCTATCAATTTCGAAGAATTAAAATAAAACATTTTCTAGCCCAATAGTCCTTTCAATTCCAGCTGAAATCGGCTCGGTCCGGTTTAGAATTTCTTGAAATGAAATTCTAAATTAAATGCCTACTAGACATTTCACAAAATTGTAAAATGTCTAGTAGACATTTGTTAATATTGTTTACATTAAAATGCAACATGTAATCTTCTATTTGAAACACATAATCACAAGGAATAACTACAAAATTTTCCATTTTTTTTTTGCCATGAATCACATACAATTGCTACCTTTGAAATTTTCGTAAATATTCATTTTAATCTTGGTGATAGAGTCCAAAGAAAATCTCTTAGCAAGTAAAAAATTACTTACATTAAATTTACTTACAGGTTTTGTTAGTCCATTTTGTGATTGTGGGTAGTCCATAAAATTATTTTGTGGGGTCACATATTTAACGTTACATATAGGAACGCTACATTTTTCGTATTGTATTTGTATGCACATATAAGATGACTGAGCTAGATTATAAACGGTTTCTCAATTTCTTAGTGATAGTGAAAATTTATGAATCACTGATGTAGTGCCAAAAGTTTAAGATTTACAATTAAATTTTTATTTTAATTTATGTTAAAGGTAATAAAATATTTTGATTTATAAACGTTGAAATCTCTTCCATCTGATTTTTCTTTAATATTAATTGTATTTCAAAACGTATTTATTAACATCGCCAAAATATTGAATTAATAAGTGGCCGCGTATATACGAATCGTTTCTCATATAATAGTGCGTTTGGGCTGTTTTGCGTTTTTTTCTTTTGGATGTTTGACTTTTCTGCATTTATTTCTTGATTGCAGTCTTTATAGGCTTTTTCCTTTAAGTTTTTTTATTATTTGAGTTTATAATTTTCTTCACAAAAATATATTTTTCTCTTATTCTTGTGTTTTAGTTTTTATTTATCATTTTGAATTTTTTATATATTTTTTTCTTTTTTTTTTTTTTGATTTTGTGGTGAACTCCTCTCGCGCGGTTGGTATCTCTCAACACGTACCGGGGAGATGCCACCGAAATATTTCTTTATTTTGTCTAAATAATGCCAGAAGTATAAATGTAAAATATTAAAAAAAATAACAAAGTTTTTACGTATAACCATTAAGTATATATACGTGTTCGAATGTATAAGTATAGCATGTATTCGAACTTATATGTACATTTAATATGCACATATAAAATAAATGTCAATATACAAGATGATTTAAAGAAGAGGAGGAAACAAAAAAAAAAAAACAATAAAAACAGAACAAAATAAATTTCAAAAAAAAAAAAAAAGGGCTAACAACAATTCTTTGGAAATTGATGATATTTTTAGATTTAATCATTTTCGATTTCCTTTTAGAATTTGAAATTTTTGACAAAAACAACAAAAATAGCAAAAAAATATAAACACAAAAAAAAAAAGTTGAAATAACATCGAAAAAAAAAAGAGACACAATATTTTTTTAAGTTTTTTGTTGTCATATTTTCCCGGCGATTTCGGATTTTGGATGTCAATGACATTATACATTATTTTCTCGGATATTTTGACATTCAGATAATCTATTAGTTTTAACAATAGATGGCAACTCTGGTAAAATTTTTAATTAATCAATACTCTATTTAAAATAAAATTTAATTTAGAATCTTAAATTAGATCAAATCTGGCTGTACCTGTTAATTAACAAGCCCCTATTATTATTTAAACCTAAGGTTCTTCGCCAAAACCAGGTAGACTGTTTGCCATAATCATTGTACTATTATTACCGCGTTACCAAAAATTGAACGAAACTAATCGAAACTAATAATTGAATGAAATTATAACAAGATAACGATGACCGAGAAAATTACGAAAGTAGTGTTCATTTTAGTTTACAAGAGTACATTTCTTTTGTTTTATTTTTTTTTTTTTCGAGATTCCAATAATTTTGGGTTAAAAAAAATTTTTTTTGCCTTTTTATTTTTTTGGACCTTAAGTTAAAAATTTTATTTTACCAAGGATAGCATTATATAAGTTTATAAAATATACAAAGAACGTGTATAGTATAGAAGAAGAAAAACAACTAAAACAAAAAAAAAAACAGTCGAAAAAACGGTCAAACAACCAGATGAACAATAATCATGAAAACTGAAATGATAATTTTTTAAAATTTAATTTTTTTTTTTTTTTGAGTTTTCGTTCATTTCATGTTCAGAATATATGCTTAGACTACATAATTAGTTTAGATTTAATTGACTAAAACCAAAATGTATTCAAGATTTACAATACATAACAATAATAATAAAGGAGAGAAAAACAAAATTAGGAAAAAAAAAATATTTTATGAGATTTCCATTGAAGTTGATTTGGTGGGTTTTTTTGTACTCATATTATCCTTTAGGGGACGGACAAAATTATTATTTTTTTTTATTATTTTAAAAAAATAAAAATTATGATAATTTTGAAGGGAAAAAAAGTTGATTTCATATTAATTTATGCCTACATACCTACATACATTTTAATATTTAATTTTGTTTTTTTAATTAAAATTATAACTAATATTAATTTTCTACCTCTGCAATAACCCTAAAAATATATATATATATATATAAAAATTTTATTAGGAGAAAATTTGATTTGCATTCAAATTTTTATATTTTCTTTCTCAAATTATTATTAATTCAGAGAATTCTATACAGTTATGCTCTTTTGAGCACGTACACCCTCATATTAATATTATTGTAAAACTATATTTATTGTATTGTTCTCAGAGAATAAAATTTGTGTTTACAATAAAGATGATAACGCCAACATTTACTAGACGAATTTTACGGCTTTCTACGAGCTTATTTTTTTTTTGGGTTATGGAACAGGAGGTGAGTAACGTTAACAAGTCCCGGAACTCATCCCAAGATGAGACCTGAAACCATAAAAGATAATCAATCCTTTTCATAACAACACTACTCATATCACTCATTGAATATAATAATTTCAAAATTCTCCCGGGCCGAATTAAGGTCTTATACGACCTGTGATAATCATTAATTTGTTTGGTAGGTTAGACAAGCAGTCTAGTCACAAATAGATTACTTGGATACGTGGCGCCCAACCGTGGTTATAAGCCTGGTATATATCGACGTATATATCGCCTTGTATGTATCGACTTCCTATCTCAATCAGACGTAATAGAAACTACTGCTTTTATAGTCTATATATTTCATATGACACCTTTATATTTTTCACATATAATATGTAAATAAACTTAATATGGCATCTATAGAGTTCACTTTTTTCAAAATAAATATACGATCAGATCCGTCTTTATACATAAAGTAAAACAAAAATATATGTAAGTTCTTTTATTTGTAAGTATACACACATATTTATTTCCGATTTTAAATTCTTATAACTCTTATAGTGCAATCAAAGTAAGCCCTTTTATTTCAATTTTAAGTACTGCATTTTAGTAAGTAGCATATGGATTCAATATCTTAACTATTAATATAAGATAGCGAATATTCTTCCTTAAATGGAATATGCAAATTATATAATTTTATAAAAAAATAAATTTAATTTAATAAATAATGATCAGATTATCTATATACAACATACTTACTAAATATATTGTAACAATTTTAAACAATATATTGTAGAAAATTTTAATTTATAATGGAAAATAATGTTGCATCACTTAAATTGTAATAAATATGCGTTTTTAATTGAATATAAGCAAATAAATGCCCCTTTTTTGGTAAATAAAAATATGTACAAAAAAAAAAAAGGCAAAAAAAAAACAGAATTCAAAATTCTGGCAATACTTTTATATTATATAATAATAATAATAACAACAATATTATATAAGAGAATAACGTTATCTATGAAAAAAAATCTTTTAACTAAAATATTTCTAAATATAGGAAAAATACGTGACAAAAACTTCTTATCTTTGTACATACTCAGTCAAAATTTACATAATATTTATATAAGATGTACTTATATTTATAGTTATATAATAAAATAGGGTAAAAATACAGGGCTGTGTTCTAGATTTTAAGGTGACGGTCCATGGGTAAATATGCCAATGTTTTCAAAGAAAAGGGAGTTTTTTTTTTGTCATAGAATTTCAACCGACTCTATACAAATAGTGATATCTGAATAAGAAATACGACGAAGATAGATAATTAAAGCTTGCTTTATAGGACTCCGGCTCAATGAAGAAAGTTTGAAAGATGTTGTTATCTTACAGATTCGAAATAGCTTTTCCAAAACTCTTTACGAAAAAAATTGAAAGTTGGTAAATATTGCTGGAAATTACGGTTAACCAAGTCACTGAGAAGAGTGCACTCACAAATGTGTTTATTTCAAATGATTCCATGATATTAATTCCACATTATTTGCTCTCCTTCCAAGTTGAAAAAATCCTCTCACATACTCTGCTCAACAAAATTTTATATGTACTCGCTCAGCATTTCAATTGATTTGCAGATTGTTGTAGAGTAAAGTTTTTTTTTAAGATCCGGTTCTGTGCATTTGTATATATATCGTTTATTATTATGTATATCATTATTATAATATTTTATTCTATTATTTTGAATTATACGATAAGATTTCATTCATATATTTAAAACAAAAACAAAAAAAAAAGCTGTAATCATTGAGTCAAAGTACCTTTACTCTTATACATTTAAGCTCTTGGACTTTTTTTTTTATGTCGCATGGTTTATTTTTTGTATACATTAAGCTTTTTGAAAATTCTTGTTATACGAGTAATAGATTTTTCATTGAGACGAGTTTTCTTAATAGGGAAATTTTTTTGCTTTATTGTTATTGTTGTTTTTTTTTTTGCCCATATGATTTATTATCGTGCATATTTTCTCATGTGGGCAGTAGGTTTTTCGCATCTAATTCTTTGTTCTGTCTTTTTTGTTTTTTTTTTATTCTTTCATTTTATTTGATTGTAAATTTTTTTTTTTGCTTTTTTATATTTTTTATATATTTATATTAAAATATGAAAAAAAAAATTTAAATATCATTTTGATCACGCTTTTGAATATTTAAATTTTAAAAGTTTGTAAAATGTTCAAATTGTGTAATTTAAGATTTTCGTTAAGAACAAAATTCCATATAAGTAAATATTCAAAAAAAAATTTAAAAAAATTGTTGTGGTGACGAAATAAAATTTATAAATTATCATTAATAATTTTAAAAAATTAGCAGACCATTTGGCTTCTCTTCACTTGAGTTAAGTACTTGCGAAATATTGTTGAAATATTGTTGAGTAATTCATTTGTTAACTTAACTGGTACTTATAAGCATATACTCAATGTTTAAGATTGTATAAAAATTCATTTTCGACAAATCAATATAAGTTTTGCGAATGGTTGATGTTTTATATAAGTTCTACGAATGGTTGATATTCAAACCAGCTCCTATACTGTGTTTATTTTTTGAAATTTTTCACCAAAATCATATTCCGAAAAGTCATCGTAAATTGAGACACAAATTTACCTTAAAAATTATTAATTTACGCTTCTACGTTCATGAAATTATATTCAGCTGTGATGATACTCAGGTTGTTATTGTTTCTTAACTATTACGAAAAGTTATCAAAAAAACCGAAATTCGGAATAGATGTTCAGAATAAGCTTTTTCCTTCAAGGGAAAGTAGATTTTATTCGGAAACTTTTGTTTTAAGAAACTCCGAAATTCGGAATAGATGTTCGGAGAAAGCTTTTTCCTTCAAGGATAGTAGGTTTAATTCGGAAACTACTTTGGATTTTCTTCTTTTTCAAAAACTTTTCAAAAACTGTTTTCCATTATCGGAACTCGTTTTACGTTCCTAATACAAATTTTTCGGAGTTCGGAGAAAGTTATAAGGATATATATTTTTTTGTACAGTCAAATTTTCTCCATTTAGATTAAAAGAGCACAATTAAAATTTTAAAAATAAATTATGAGGCGATTACGGTATATAATTGAATACAAAAGAGTCCATCTTTCGTACATATAAAAGTATTAAGGAGGCCCAGCATTATGTATGTATTTATATTGAGAATTTTAGTAGCAATGCGGTTAATTTTAAGTTTCTAACTAAGTTTTCTGTAAAAGATTTTGAGAATGGTAACAAAATTGCAAGAAAATAAACCCCGGGAAAATATGGAAGGAAAATATCTGGCTATCTAATTCAAAATGATTGCAAATAAAAAAATTCTATAATTAATAGCCCATTTTTGTATGTAAATGAAATTAAAATCAAGACTTTAGTTCTTGATTTCTCATATTAAAGGTGTAAATTTGCAATTTTTAGAATAAATTTCGCTTTCAATCTACAAAAAAATAATTAAACAATTTAATAGAATTTCAATTAGTATAACAAATTAATATTTATATATCAAAATCTATACAATATTTTACAATATTACAATCATAAAAAACATTATTTATGTATTAATAAAAGGTAGTTTGTGTGTCTAACAGATAAGAATCGTAATTAAAATAGATTAGTCATAGGTCTAGTAGTTTCTAAATCAATTCTAATAACAAAATGTCTGCTTTAGCTGTTCGATTTTGCGTTTTGCTTTAAGAAAAATTAGTCATCGATTAAATTAAAACCTGCTCTATTTAAAAATACATATATACACAAATGTATTAATTTACATATTCATGAATACACTCATAAAATTTATGAAGTCTTATAAATTATAGTAAGCTCTCACATATTACATATAATTTAATTAAATTTATTTTACATTTTATTGAATTATAATTTTTTTTCTCTCGAAATATTTGAATCCGATTAATCTTTTTGATATAATATTAATTTTATTATCTAATATGTAAATCCAACAGAATGTTAAAAAAAAATAGATTACATGTAAGTTAAGAAAAAAAAAATTGTGATTTTTTTTTTGTATAACAAAAAAGGAACAAAATTTATTGTTATACTTGTCAATTCTGTGGTTACAAGCAAATTTCCATTATTAAATAAAAGTGGACTCTTATATACATTATTGTTGTAAATAGTAACTAAATTGTTTGTAGGTGAATGTAATGCATTACTTTAGTCATATGGATGGAACTACATAATCATAGGTTAGATTGATGTAACTCTTCGAAGCGTGCAGTTATGCTGAAGAAACTTCATCTTGTAGCTCCGGATCTCTCCTTCCCATATCATTTGCACCCGCCTGACATGATTTTACAAAAACCAGCTATTATCCCTGGCATTTACATTAAATAAGGTAGATTTAATTCAAATTAATTCGTGCTGGAGATTAGCATATAGGAGATGCCAGTCGTACGAAAGATTTTAAGTTTTAAAAACGTTCTAATTTATTAAAAGAGCAGTGGGAGAATTTAATTATCAAACATTTTAATGTGAACATTCTAAACTCTTAATCTTTTCCAAGATTCTTTTTCAAAAAATATGCTCTTATTCAAATTGTTATGAATTTAATTAAAAAAAATTAATTACATAAGGGAATAGATTGTCGTAGATATAATGTAAGCGTAGCATGTTATGCTATAGATAAATTCATAATTTGCATGTATATATATATATATATATATATATATTGCTATTATTAATTTTTAATTAAAATCATGATTTTTCTTTTACAAATTCATGGTGACCAAGTTTCTTGGGGTTTTTCATATTGAAATTTTTCATTTTCTTACATTATTTTTTACATACGAAAGAATATTGCTTCAAATTCTATAAAGCGAAATAAATATACATATGTAGATATAGACAAGATATTGGTGATGAATAACATTTTTTTAAGTGGCTAATAATATTGAAACACCTCTATTTCTTTTCTATTGAATTTTATGTTTTTTTTAATTTTAACAATTATTATTAATTTAAACGCATATTGTACATATACATAATATTTTAACAGCGATTGCGCATATGAGTGCCATAAGTGCCATATAGGAATAGCTAAGAATGATTCCGTATATACCAATCATATATGTAGGCACAGTATATAGTGCCACAAAATACGTGATATGTATACAATGATGTTCGAATGTATATTCATATGTACATGTATAGAAAATAAAAATAAATTATTAAAAATATTATTGTTAAAATAGAAATAAATTAGATAGAAATTATTAGCGGTAAATAATAGTAAAATTTATGTATAAATTATAGAGTATATATACTTACATAAAAAATATGTGCTAGAAATAAATAAAATTAAAAAAAAAAAATTACTCAAATCACGTATGATGGGAGGTCTTTGTATATTGGGAAAAACCATTGTTATTTTAACACAAAAAAAAATTGTTATTTTAAATGAAATGCTTAACAAAGAAAATTTATTGCTTACTTTTTTTTCTTTATTAAGAACTTTTTTTTCGCAATTCTATTGCATTTTCTTTAATATTAAAAATTAATGATTAATATAGAAAAAAAAATAATAACTAATAATTTTCAATTGTAAGAGTAAAAAGATAAGAAAAAAATTTAAATTTCAATAAAATATTTTGATTGATATGCAAAAAGGAAAATTAAGACAGCATGAGTTGTTGATGAATGTGGCATACTTTACAGCATTTTATTAAATACTGGAGAAAAAAAACCCTCTCTTCTAGACATTGTAATATATATATATATACATATTTTTAATTATAAATTCAATTTAATTGGAAAATCTTATACCCTATATGTTGTAGTATTATTTATAGTTCAATGATTTCAAAAGTATTTTAGTATGTTGTATGTATAAAGATTTATTTTAAATAGCCATTTTTTAAAAGCTAAGAATGTTTAAGATGTATTAAATAATTGCAGTAATCAAGAATATCATAAATTGAACAATGGCTATAATCAACAATATTGTGAACTGAACAATATGGTTTATATTTCTGAAAAATGTATCACTTGTTAGAAAAATGTTAAAATATAAAGCGAAAAATCATCAAGAGAACAATAATTGCAAAATATTTCTTGCAAGGCAAATTTCTTTTTCAATTGCCGACCTTATTATGAACGGCGAACCGAATTGTTAAGCGAAATCAAACAAATTTGGCAAATTCAGCAACATTTCAAATTATAATCGACAAATAATTTCATTTGCCGGATCTTAGACGTTACTACCGCAAAAAATTAAAAAACTGAATTCGCTATAACCTCAATTGTTAAAAATTTAGGCAAATTCGCCGATAATTTGATTTAACCTCATTTGCTTAAAATTTAGACGAATTCGCCGATAAAAGTGCTAAAAAATCATTTTCGCCAAGATCATTATTCACTTCGCAGCGAATGACAATGTTTTAGACTATATTTGCGTTTATACAATGTGCATTGTAAAAGAAGTTTCATTGCGATTCCGCTGCAAAAATGTAAGAAATAAGGTTTAATAACATATTGTTTACCTGAGTTCTGAATACAAAAGTATAGAGAACTTTTTTTGTCTACTCTCTTTGTTTTTCTCCGTTTGAAATTTTTTTGTTTGCATTTTGGACCTGAGTTCAGTAGAATATTGCAGTCATAATTTTGTATTGCATTTTAGATATCAGGAATATTTGTAATTTTCATTTAAAATTTGTGAAAAATTATTGCCTTATTTTTTAATTTAACTAAAAAATCATATGACATTAATTCTGAAATTTTTTGTAATTGGAATTTCATAATTCTATTTTAATCCTAAATAATTGTGTCTACATTTATGCGCACTAAATATTACAGAAGCTACATTATAACTTATTTCCAATTATCTTTAAATATTTTGTTCTGAATTCTAAATTTAAACACTCGACACTTGTAAAATACGATTATTTTTTTCTAAATTAATTCCAATTTATTTTAAAATTCTTAAATTTAATATTTAATATACTAAATTTATAATATAGTCTGAATAAAAATTTACATAAAAACAATATTAAACATAAATTAAATTTTATTTTTTTAGTAGCACTTCTTGTTCAGACGATAAGGCTATCGTCACATAAATTAAAATAATAATAATTTTTTTTTGTTTTTGTTCTTACAATATTAAAAGTAAATCAATTATATATGAAAATTTTATTTTAATTTTTTGCATATCTTTCTGTTAATTTGTGTATTATAAATATTAAATGTGTATGTTTATAATATAATATAATTAATTAATAGAACAAAATTATAATGAATAAAAATTTATTATATAATAAAATTCATAATGCAAAAATACAAAAACAAACAAGAATGAGAATAAAATTAATTTAAAATATGAAATCAGAACTCTACATGTTTTAATGTTTAACACAAATATAGAGACTACAATAATTAATTTTATATCAGTGATGATAAATTTTATTATAACAAAAATATTTTATGAAAAAAATTTTATTTTAATTAATTAATTTATTTAAAAAATTCCTTAGATAATTAAAAGTTTTCAAGCAAACTGCAAGAACTACAAAAAGAAAAATTAACCACAGAACTACAAAACTGTTAATGCAAGCAACAGTCGTTTGATAAGAATAATTCTGCTGCAAAGCCGAATTGTTGTAGTGGTTAAATCAAACTTCATATTTAAAATTTTAATACGTTGTTCAAACCATTGTAGCACAAAACGTGTTTTAAATAAAATTGTGATTTTCAACAATAAGATTGTAGGTTCGTTTGTATAATCGGTTTAAAAATTAATGGAGGGCATACTCCTACAGTACCTGCTGGAGATCCACTCATCTGATCAACTTAAGTATGTACATATAGTTCCCCACAATCTTTTCTTTCTTCTACGAGTGAGAGCATCACACTTCATCAGAAAATATATTGTGGTCTCTTCACTTTTCGGACAAAATTTTTTTTCACTTTCAAAATTAAATGAGTTTTCACTGACTCTGAAGTGCCAAAACAAAAAGACAGTGAAAGCGCTCATCGGATACTCGTGGACCCTAATAGAGCTTCTCAAAACAACCCTACACTGCCCCGGAAGATACTGTTACAGTAGTGTTACAGTAGTAGCCCAATTATCTGACACAATCACAATAGCTCGTTTCCCGTTCTCAATAACAAAGAGATTGAGAATCACTTTTCATATTCAGAACTCTTTATATTTAAATAAGTATGCCTCGATTTGCTGGAAGCTCAATATTATAAATAAACTAGGTATTATTCGTTTTATTTTCTGTTTTTTAACAAGTAAAATGAAAATTAATTAAAATAAAATTCAATAATATAATGTCAATATCCATACATACTTACATATTTGCAATATTCCATAATTCTAAAGTGTTTATGCAATCTAGAATTGCTATTTTGAGTTTTGTCTTCACTGCCTCATTTCTTAAATGCAAAATTGAAGAAAAATGGAAGTTTATTTTTTTTTTTGCTTTTTTGTCTACATCAGTTTAGTTTTTTTATTACGTTGTTAATAAATTTGTATTGATTATTAAATGTATTTTAAAAATACATTCAAGTATACAATATTATGCATATACATACATACACTTATATAACGTAATTTACATACCACTTGTTATATGTTTTACTTTTTTTTTTTGCTTATTTCTTGCAATTCTACCAATAATTATCATTACATGTGGTTTGTATTTAACATAAAAAAAAAATTTTAAACGATTCCAAGTAAAAAAATAAGTGGAAGAACAAAAATTATTTTGGATTAAACGAGGAATTCATAGAGCACATTTCACCTTAAACAATCTAATAGATGTTAACAATTAGAATGTGTGAAGGAGAATGACAATTGACTCTAAATAATTTGATTTAGAGTCAATATTACATCACTCAATCTCACTCTTGTATCATTCTGTTCTGCAACATCTTATTGCATAACTCTCGGTGAAGAGTAGGAATCAAGAGAAGAGTTTCCGTTTGAGATTCGCCCTCCTGATGAACTCGAGTACATAGTTTTCCAATATTTTCCCTCTTCTGCGAGTGAGAGCATCACGCAGAATATGTATTATGATGTATTATCATGTTTGAATTATGTTTAAATTATGTTTGAATTATGTTTGATTCGGTAATGCTGTTGACTGTTGTGAAAAACTGATAGGTATTAAACTTGTTAGGAAAGAATTCACATTCCAAGTCTTTTATACATTTCTGTATAATAGAAAAAGAGTGTCATGTATAAGCTATAAGCAATCGGTTCTTTCGATTACTTAAAAAAGTTTTTGTTTTTCAATTAATTTTGCAAATAAGTGGACAAATTGAAGCCGATTGGCCCAGTTTTTCCAAAAAAAATTTTTTGTAAAAATGAAATTTTAGCATGAAAATAAAAAAAATGTTCAATTTTTTTTTCTTGTTAATTTTTTTCCATAAGTCTCGTTTTGATGTTAGCAACCATAATATGCTTTGCTTTAAGTCAACCTATTTGTGTATGAGGTGATAACATTTTAATGATATTTTTAAACATGCTAATAATGATTTTACCATATTATACAGTTTGTTTTCTAAAATGTTATATTAATTTTTTCTCATTCAACAATATCAAATCCTAATGAATATTAGTTTGAATCGTCAATTCAAATGATAATTATAATAATTTTTAAAAAGATTACAGTAAGTATAATATAGATTTTTATCGAGATTATCTACATTGGATAATTTGAATTTCAAGACGTTTACTATGTACATATATAGGAGGTTTCTTATAATGAAAATGAATTGGAAATAATTTAATATTGTTTAAATAAACATAATTTAAAAGTTTATTTTGTATATATGTTTTGATTTGTTTATTATTAATGATGTAGGCTAAATCTTAAGGAGAATTCTTAAACGGAAATCCAATGCAAATAAACATATAATTTAACTGATTATGATGTGGAGCAGTTATTACAGAGGGGGCTTTTTGATTTCGGTGGAAATTTTGCTGCTTGATGTGGCTGCTATACTGCAATTTGTCAAGGGCTTAGATATAGAGCTAAAGTAGGTGTGAATGCGAATCACAAAAGATCATATGTCTCAACGTAAGAAGGGCTTAAGGGCCTCGGTTCCCGCGGAGAAAAAAAGAATATTATTTTGGTTCAAATGTTTTCAAAGATATCAAATACCGTTTATATTTTTTTTTATCCTCACTCCAGTCCTCTTAGGAGTATAACATTTGCGACTTGCTATCTCCATCGTATTCTCTTTTTTTGGCTTTTTGTTTGATTGGGTCCCATGACAAGCCCAAATTCTCGATTTTTGACTTTATATTTTGCATGTAAACTATATCTGGGATTTCCGAGCTTTCTTGAATCCTTAATATTCCACCTTGAGCTCATTATATACATATAACAATTGAAAAATCAATTATAATACAAATTCAAATAGCATTTATCCAAGAACATATCTGTTATACAGATTGTAAGATTGTATAACCGGGGTGAAAATATATTATTTAATAAAATTTTCTTAATCTGTTAATTTTGTAATTTAAATAAATTACATAATTATTATTCATAACAATAAAAATTATAAAATTATACCTTTTGAATCTAATTTAAAAATAACATATTGGATAATAACTTTATTTATTATAAACTTTGTATAATTCTTTTCTAATATACAATCAATTACTTGTCATACATGTACATGAATTTGCTTTTAAAATATATTCTAAATTTTCAATATTATGTTTAATAAATCTGATGCCTATAAGCTATGTAATTGTGACAAAATCAACATTCCTATTATTAACAGTTTTCTATGTAAGTATAAATACATTTTTTTTATTTTTAATTTTTCAATTAAATCAAACTTGTTTGTTATAGTCGCTCACAAGTCCATTATAAAATCACAGTGTTATAAATCGTTATTTAATATAATTGCATATAAACATATAAACTATAAACATGTTCACCTATATGTCTTACATATACATATAATATATAGATGTGGCTAGATTTAACTGGGTAGAAGAGTGCATATCACTTGATATATCATAGAATATTCAATTTAGTTATGGAATCTTAATTGTATGTGCGGTATGAACATAATTTTCAATATAAATACTTAAATAAATAACAAAAAAAAAAAAAAAAAATAATTTCAATAGTTCTGCAAATATAATTTTCTCATATTAATAACCAAAATAATATTACGATGGCATGAAACGACGAGCTATCCAATTTAAAAGAAAGAAAAAAAAAATTAAATTCGGATTAAAGGAAGGGTTCGTAAAGTAGCACATTCCACTTGAATAATTTTAAGTTGTTTGAGAATTAGTTTTGTTAATGTTGCTATAATTTGTATTTTTATTGCATATATTTAGGATGAGCGATTGCATACTTTCCGGATTAGCTTAAACTCGAAACTGCATTCGATCAACTAAGTCGGTTAAAATTGTTTGATAGGACAGAACTATTTCTTTACCCTTAAAAGTTTTACCAGGAAAATCTCAGTTTCAGAGAAACAAAATGTAAAATATTGTAATTTCTATATTTTAAGAGATAATATGGACTAACTATAGGAGGTAGAACAAGATTTTTGTTCTGAAAATAAATTACAAATTTAATTCTACAGATCGTTAAAGTTTATATTAAAGGTAAAGACAAAACGTATAAGAAAAACATGATGTTAAAAACTTGGAAATTGTTATAATTCGACAAACTGTCGAATTCAGCGGCCATTTTGTCTATTTAAGATTTATGTATGTGTTTTTACGACAAAAGAAATAGATTTCTCTCTTTAAATGTTTTTGGAATTTAAAAATTGCTTACAGTTGCACCATTACAAGTTGTCACACGAGTAAAAGAGAAATAAGTGGAGGAGGGAACGAGGAGAGATAAAAATAGGTTAATGAGCAGAAATTTTGTGTATAAACGAACAGAGCAAAGTTTGTAAGGTCATTTTCTTCCACTATTTTCTTAGAAATATGCTAAAAATGAGAATAAGAAGAAAAATAGCCATTATTTTTCCATAATTTAATATAACGTCTCTTTGAAAAAGAATTAACTACTTAAAATTAATAGGTATAACGGTTAAGATTTTCTTTTCTGTTTTCTCCATCTCTCTCTCTCTCTTTCTCTCTTCGCTTTTTCACATATTGTACATTCATTTATTATGTATACTATAAACTAGTTGTTTTTATACGAGTATTATATAGAGATATATATATACACTATATTATTATTATATAATGTTGGTGCGAAATTTATAGTTAAATGTACAATATATTTAAATTATATGTACATAAAATTATATGTATATACATCAGAAAATATACATAAATACGTGCATGTTATTTAACTATATGATGCATAACACTTGAATGTAGGTACATCTATGATATATATATATATATATATATATATACCGAATAATAATGTATAAAAGTCAATAATTTCTTAATGCATTTTAATAAATAATTTTATAATTTTTAATTTGATTTGAACAAAAATTTATTATTTATTATATTTTTATATTTATTTTAATTTGTCGAATAAACGATGGGAAAATATCAAATATTTTTTGGTTATTTAATTTTTTTTTTTTATTTTAACAAGCATTAAAAACATAAATTATTATCTAATGGAACGTTTATTAAATGCTAATGTATAATAAGATTTTGGTACAGTACCTAGACAAATGCTAATGACATGTACCCATAATAGTTTATTTTACAAATATTTATACCTTGAATACACAAATGTATGTACGTCTATAAAATGAGTGTATATGTATTCAGTCACATTATAAGATATATGGTAATTGGTAGCATAATAATATTGCAAGTAATAAATAATTTAATTTGTTTAAAAATTTTAACAAAAATATCCTAATAATTTAGAAAATTTATACTAGTACTTATGCTTATACTCAAGAAGTTTAACAACCGAGTAAATTAAAAAAAAAAAAATGTTTTAGTTAATTTTGATTGGAATTTAATGTATTCGATAATTTTGATTATTAATAGTTAGGATTATATTAACGTATGGTTCATAATTGTGCTTCAAACATATTTTGGCAAATAAGACTGATTTTGAAAGACAAAAATGACTTCAAATTTGTTTTCAATATAAGTCAATAAAAAATCAATATATTTATTTTAAACAATATTATTTATTTAAACAGTAGTAAGAGAGGGGGATCCACACACGAAATTTACACATTAGGCCAACGAGTTGGCCCATAGGCAACCCTCAAATCAACACTCCTAAATGCTATAGCAGACCCACAGCCATCTGTTGGAATTGATTTAACTCCTTGACGAATCAAAAGCTGCGCCAAAGACTCTCCCGGCTGGTACCCCAGACCTTTGTAAAAGAAGATCTCCCGGTTACGCTTCCTCTTCCACATCAGAGACGAATATGTGAAACATGTTCCATATCTTCTATCTGCGCAATATCCTAACATCCCAAACAGACATTTGTCAAAGCGACTCCAAGTACTTTGTCCATTTTGCCTGAAGAAGCAATGTTCAGTCAGCAACCCCAACAGTATGTTGAGATCCGCCTCATCGTATCTAAACCACACTTTTATTTTTTTGTTTATGAGGGCTTTCCAGTATTTTAAAACAATTTAAGTTTTAAAACTTTTTTACGAAATCATTAATATCAATACGATTTTATAAATTAGTATACGGACCCTGATTATAAATATGGAATCAGTCGGACTCTGGTTTTAAATACCGTTTATAAAGAAAATATTAAGTTCTAAATGAGTTTCAAAACTCTAATAAATTTTTTTTTATTAGAACTCTTCAAATTCGGAATATTAAGACTATTTAAAGTTTGAAAGGCGCCAAATACATTCATATGGGATGGTAGCAGTGAAACGATCATTACCTACTGCTCAAATATAATTATGCTGCATACCGTCGAAATGATACTTTGGATTAATTCAAAATCCAGATGAATGCTAATGAAATTATTCCAAATAATCTTTTATAATTCAAAATTCTTAACAAAGAAATTTTAGAATATTTTATTTTTAACTACTATACTACATATAATGCGATTATGTTAATATTATATTGCAATTATTATCTGTAAGTTTTATTCTAGGTAATAAAATTTTAATAATTATGACTTAAAATAATAATATTAATAATTATAATTTTCCGTATACTCAATTTTAAAAGTGTTTATTTATAAAATTCCTTATAATTCTGTAATTAAAGTATTTTGTCTGAACAATGTACTCATAAATTGTAATTTAAGCAAAATATTTACTTTATAAATAATTTATTTTTGTTATATAATTAAATCTTATTATTTTAATATTGTTATATTCCAAATTTTTCCCACACTTCTGATTAAAATTGGAATTTTTTTAAATTTATTTCTCATTCACTTTCAACTCTAAGTGTACGCAATTTTTAAGTATTTTGTTAAGTGAAAAATATAACAAAAACTTCATTAATGAAGTAATAATAATAATTATATTAAAAAATATTCACAAGGTCAGTCAGTATAATTTTATTTAAAAAAAAATTTTCAAATAATAAAATAAATCAAAAATAATATTTCATTCTTTTTATATAATTTCAAATTTTAAAATCATTATTAAAACTTAAATAATAATTATTATATTTGTTATATTAAAAATTTCAAGGTTTCCTCTTCTGTTTTTTAATATTTTCATCGAATAACTCATTGAGTTGTTGAATAAATTTTCGACCATATAGAATTTGAAATTAAAAATACAAATAATATAAATTATACTTTATAATGATATTATTTTCTAAATTATAATAATATAATTTAATTATCAAAATATAAGAGTTAAAAGAAAAATAATAATATAAATCTAAAAATATAAAATAATAAAAGAGCATAAAATAATAATATGGTTTTCAACTTCTCAATCAGTCAGTGAGTCAGTCATCATTAGGCAAGGTTATAACATGCAATTTGTTTCATTATCATATAATTATATTATGTATATCATTATGTTTTTCATATATATGTATATTATTTATGAACCGTTATAAAATATTTGCACATAAAAGTGTGCTTTAAATTTTAAATTTAGATTTATAATGTGAAAAGAGATTTGTGGCCAACTTCAACAAATTTATTTGCGCAGTTAAATTATGAAATTTAAGTATATTAATATTTTCATTTAAAATAGCAGGCATTACAAACTGTTATAATTGTTATACAAAAAATTAAGAGAGTCGAGCTATTGAGGACGAATTTTATTCAATAATATAATCTGTTTCAGAGTAATTGGTGACAGGTTTATGTCAAAATTGAGACATTATTAATATATCTCAATGGCATAAAAAGTCATCTAGCGGAAAAAATGTTAATCACTACTTTTCTCTCTTACTAATTTGTATTGTTTTTTCTCTCTTACTCCATTATTGCGACTATTATTGTCTTCCACTTGATTTTTTCGAGTCAAGCTTCAGTTACACAGAAGTCATTGAGTAAACTAGCCGATGTCATGTTTATGAGCTGTAAGTTGTGAGCAATAATGTTAAAATGATTCAATTTTTTTTCCAAAATTAAATTTTTAACTTGATTCGATAATGATTTTTTCGACTGTCTACTCGTACTTTTTTTTTTTTTTCCCTTAAAATCACAAATTCAATAGGATTTGAAATTTGATTAAAGAAATTTTCAATAACACCAATATTTTAGGATTTAGAGAGAAAATTATTAAATACCTTTAATTTGTAAACATATTTTTTACGATTAAAAATTTTTTGCCGTTTTTCCTCGATTTTGTCGTTGATTGCGTACGTGTTCTTGTACATGAAATCCTCAAAGAAAAATGTTTGTGTGTGAATTCATTCGCTTACCTTTTGGTTGACTAGATTAACTAATTTTCTGTTTTGTGTTTTTTTTTTTTGCAGTTACTTCTTTCTTTTTATTGTTTCTTCATGCTTTAATAATTATGTTTTATTTGAACACCATATAAAATTAAAAAAATATTTTTCTGATAACTAATTTCCGCTTCTCAAATTAACTTCAAAAATTGTAAAAAAACAAAAAATATCAGAAAAACGAAGCAAATTTCTGTGTACAACAACAATAACATATTATGCTGGTAAGCCATCGCTTGACTATGTATACTATATGGCATTAACGACATTTGCCAAGCATTATTATGAGTGTGTATTTTGCGAATAAAAGAAGTGTTTCGTTGCATATGGTAAAAAGAATGATTTGTCGTTTTGTCCATAATTTTTTATCTTTTTTAAGCGTGTAATTATTTTTAGTATTAAAATTTATGTATTTTTGTATAAATATAGTTATATAGCATATGTATACGAATATTTTTGCACAATAGGTTGTAGAAGTGAGAAATACTAAAAAGTACAAGTAGGAATTTTTTTTTTCAATAATTTGTTCCGATATGTGCGCGCAGTGTTAATTTTGATTATTTTTTATTCATGTGCTTTACGATTTATTTCATTTTGTTTCCTTAAACTCGTATAATTTATTTATTTCAAGATTTTATCAAATTACCGAAGCAATGGTGGTATTAGAGTTTTATTATTGGAATTATTGCAAAAATTTTTAAGTACTACTTTCTGAATTAGAATATTTTAATCATTTAATATAATTTATAAACAAAATTACCCAAATATTTTAAATATGTTAATTAATTTTTAAATTATTTTTTATAATTTCAGATTTAATACACACAGCCCAGTCATATAAATGATTGAAATGAAAGCCCAATAAAATATGTAAAATTAGACAAAATGAAATTTAAATTTATAAATTTCAATATTTAAATGGCTGACTCAAGGATTTAAATTTTTAAAGGAAGAAAAAGAAAATATTGAAAAAACGACGGAAAAAGGAACAAACTAAAATAAATTTATTAGAAATGACTACTATGTCACAGAGAGATTTTTCTGAGGTAAGTGCATTCTTATTTTCTTAATTTATTTCTATAATAGAATTGATTTTGAATAGAAGTTGCATCACTATAACTTTTGAATTTTTTGAATGAAATATTAAAGAATCACAAAATTAAACTATATATTATAAGTTATTCGAATTTAATGCTTACATTAGATTAGAATCTTCATTCTTTTGTAAATACGACGAGGAAGCTGTGGACATAGCTAGACTTGTCTCGCACATGGGACCTGATATCTCTTCGATGGGGAAATATCGGTGCTCTAACCCTATATCGGGAGATATAGGGGTTCTGACTGGCAATTGTCTGATTGACGAACGTGCAAGGAGGAAGGGAGAAGGGTTTCAAGGGAAGGGAAATCTGGCGCAACAACTACTAAACAACACAGTGTGTGTATTAAATTTAAGTAATACAATTTGGCATATTCGTCATGGCATAGTCATTTAAATTATCTATGACCAATTATATACTGGATATTATCCTCTATTATTCTCATTATATTTCCCGATTATGGTGTTTACGTTAACCTCTTTATGATTCCTTTTTAATTTATGTTGTGTGTACTATGATTTTTAAAAATATTTTCAAAAGTTTAGCCGTCAATTATGAACATTTTCTTCTTTTCGTTCATCACAAATGTTTTTTTGATGTAGTGTGGTCCAATACAAAATGAAAATCTTAAAATATTTTACTCCTAATTTAATTTTAATTGTAAACGTTTTAGGTAATCTCCGCCTTCGCATTTCTTAAAAAAAATTTAAGGTTTAATAAAAAAAAAACCTGGAATTTTTATTTTTAAAATATAAGTAGAAATTTTTCATAACCGCATACATTTTAGGTTAATTTTTAAGTTCAAATAATAAATTTATCATAATTTAGGATTTTTACACGTTTACATAGCAATTAAAAAAATTAAAAGCAATAAATTCAGAAAAGGAATTTTCCTTTTGATTCTAGAAAAGCGAATTCTTTCAAATTATTAATTGTTCTATATACCCAAAAAAATGTTGACCCTCCCGTTTATAAATTGAAATCCTCTAACGATTTTGTATTTATCTAAATAACAATTAATTCAAGTATAATATAAAATTATGAAAATAGAAATTAAAAAATTATTTTTTAATAAAATTTTATAAATTATAATTTTTTAATTGAAAATGATGGTATGTATGCGTTATTTTTCAATTTTTGAAAAAATTTTGTTAAATTTTAATGAATTTTATGATTTATTGTACAAACAAATGTAAAATGTACATATACCATTGTAATAAAATTGCAGTAATTCTTTATTAATTAAAATATTAATTATCTATCAAATTTTGTAAACTCCTTCTTTAGAAGCAACCATTATAAAGATTAGTAAAATTGGTGAATTTAACTTAGTAAAAAAATAAATCACTTTTTCACGTTTTAAAATTTTTCTTGTTTATTTTGCTTTTATTTTTTCTTTAAATACCAGTTAAATATGGTGTACACCTTGTTCTTATTATAAACCAGTGTTGGTTATAATTAAAAAATTCTTAAAATTTTAAACTTAATTGTAAATTTAATTATGAAACGTTGGAGCTTAGGAAGATTAGGAAAATTATTAAAATTTTAAGAATTTTAATTCAAATTAGAAAGGATTTTGATTTTATTCTGAAAATTTCAAAAATCCGCCCTTCAAACTGAATAAAGTTTTTAGTTTCAATGTAATAGAATAAATATAGAAAACATATTATTAAACTGATAATATCTTTAAAGCTTAATTTAGTTTAAAGAGGGGAGATGGCAGCCGCAGCGCAGTCACTAGACCAGCAGAAGGCTAATCGGCGTCCCTCAACAGCATACATTAATCCCCTAAATCCACTGAAGTCCCTTGTAAAAGCCCAGCAGATCAGTGAGAGACACCTCTGGGAGCTCCTCAAATCCGTCGAACTGGTATCCTCCCAAAAAAGCGCTCCCCTCTTCGCGTCATTTATTTTAATAAAATTTACCGATAAACTACAGTTACCTGAAAAAGTTATAACGAAATTAAGTATGTATATTATACTACCATAGTATTTTTTATTTTTACGTAAATTTTTCGCAATTCAGTCAAATATTACAAAATTATAGTATTATACTCAGGACATCTTCTGACCTGTTTGGTGCCCAATGTGGTTTCAAAAAAGTGCGCTCTCTCGCTTTCGAACCAATGAATAATATACAGAAAACATTGCAGATTACGTATAATAATTGCACCTCTGTTTTCTAGCGCTCATTGCATATAATTATTTTGCATGTATGGTAGATCCGGCACTGATTATACTACCATCATTTAAATTTTAACATCACTGATTGCTTGTTCTTTTCAATATACACTTATTTTTAACCACATTATTCAACTACACTTTAAAATACAGAAAACAAAAACCAAATTATATTGAAAAATTTCATGAAAATTTTATAAAATATAAAACTTATATTAACTTTTAATATGGGGATGGGAAACTCTTAATTTTCTTATATTCTTACATATATATGTGTATATATATATGTGTAAAACAAAATTACAATTTATATAAATAATTTAGAACAAATTTATTAAACTGGTGTCGGTTCTTTATCATCTCTATCCCACAAAATATGTATAATATGTACATATATATCACATATATCAGTATACATAGTATCTATCCAAATATATTAACATACTATTATTCAATATACATATATATTGGAAAATAAATTGAAAAATTAAAAGCAAAATCTAAGATAATTTTAACCTTATATCGTTTGATATTCTCTTATATATACATACGTTTGTATTTATATATATATAAAGCCGATGAGTTGAGTTACCGTATAATGAGATTTTAAATTTTCTCTATTTTTTATAAAAAATTTTTTATTTAAAAAAAAAAAGTTAACAAAAAAAAATAAGAAAATCTTTGAAAACCACACATAGTACAGCCTTGAACTTGACTTGATAAAAGCATTTTGTAAAAATATATAATATTTTTTAATATTAGTATATAAGCCTTCATATATATATATATGATATATATACATATATACTTATTTATATATTTAATATTTATTGGATTCCGACTCGATAGTCTTGGTTAAATTTATAGATCTCTTATATTATCCATAGTTCATATTATTTATTTATTTTTTTAAGAATTCATTAAATCTGGTATAACATTATCACAATTAAATAAAAAATTAATGAAACTTAGTTTGATTATTTTAATATTTGTAACAAAGTATTGATTTTAGTTCTCACATTTTAATTAAATTCATTTGTAATTGATTTTGTATAATAAAATATTGATATTAAAATAATAAAAAATAACATTTGATTCTGTATAAAAATATTTGACTTGAGAATTCAGACATATCTGATACAATAAATTTAATTCTACAAGTAAATTGCAATAAATAATAACGATTAATGAAATAATTAGTATACATACAATGTAAGCTTAATTCAGTATCTAACACTTTATTAAATTAAGATTATTTTGTAATTGTAATGTGGCAACCTTATACTTATAAGGAGTGGATTATCTCTTACAGCATTCAAAAAAAAAAATAATACTCAAATTACGAATATGAAATAAAATTTTTACAGGCATTATAAAATTCTTGAGTTTAAAATTTTGCAAAATGAAAATTCAATTTTAAATGTTATACTATAATTATACACAAGAGGTCATAATTCATAACTTTGCCTTCACGATTAAAAACAAAAAAAATTACATTATTTAATTAGGTGAGAAAACAAAAACTTCATAGCCTGTATTATAATAATCTCTTCTACAATAATGTTAATCTCACAAAATTTTATTCTCACTCTCATACAGAATTATAATTCTCTCACGTATTGATATAATAATGAAATTTATTGATAACTCTCAAGAGATTGAGTGATTACAGTATGAATTTGTAATATAATTAAATTCAAAAGTTTTACAGCCAGTTTATGTATCTCACTTTTTCAGTCACTTTACTGTTTTATTTGTATATGTAATTTTTTCAATTAAATTACTCATTTTTTCAACTAAACATTCTCATTTTTTCTGAAAATAAATGTCAACTTGTCAAAAAATAGAGTGAATACAAAAATTTATGCCAATTTAAAATTACATTATACGAAAATATGATACTCATTCACTTTCTACTCATGCGTAGAGTAAAAAGGCAAGATACATAATCGAGTTCTTATTTTTTATTTCTAAGGAGAATGGAGCTATATAGAATATTTGTTACCGCAATCTTTATGGATTTTGAATGGTTATAGATTATTTTGTAAACTTCTCATTCTCTTGACTTAGAAATTAATTAAAAAAGGCAAAAGTTTATGAAAGATTTCATTACATAAAATTTTGAAATATTGGGGCCACATAAATTTGTATATAAAATTTCTGTAGCGCACAGTAACAACGAGTATAACAATTTTAAAAATGTATACTAATTTGGCAATTAATTTCAATATAGAATGAAATTATTTAAAATTTTTTCTTACAATTATTTTTGTTTTTTTTTGTTTTTCTATTTTTTCTTCAATTATAAATTGTTGACTGAAATTTTATTATTATTGGTATTTGTCGTTGTTTTTTCTTATTCTACACGTACTGTGTGGTGCTAGTTACTTGTAATATCAAAAAAAATTTCTTGTTCTTTATATTTAATTTCTGCTTTTTTTTTTATTTTACTTGTATTCCTAACACTACTCAACTATTAATTTTAAACTCAAATTCATAATTCTAATATATTTTTTTTATATATATATAAAATGTTGTTGTATTTTTTTTATTTTGTTAAAAAGGTAAGTACTATCAATCGTGTACCACTGAAGCGCACGAAAATTAAATTTATAAATAAAAATTAAATAATGATAAAAAAAAAAAGAATAATATAAAACAAAAATAACTTAAGAACAGATAGAAAATTAGTTATAGAAATAATAACAAAAAATAATAAGAAAATAAAAAAAAACGAGAAAAAAAATAGAGTTGACCTTGTCAACTCTGTGATACCCGTACGAATTTGTTATCCTATGTGCGTATAACTAATGTGCCATAACTAACTATGGGGCAGACTATGACTTTAAGTTGCCGTATTATCATATTAATTTATGCAAAATTTCAGTACTATGTGTTATTCAAAATACTGGTTGTGCCAAACTACTATTGATGTTGTATGGCAGCTACCAGAAAGAGCCAAGAAATTTTAGCGAATTTTATCAAGCACATCGGCCCTACTAATATACTCACTTGTGTGAAATCTCAATATCACAGCTTTTATAGTTTCTGAGATATGGTCAAATAACTTTTGAAGTTGTATGGCAGGTACCAGAAGGAGCCAAGTAATTGCAACGACTTTTATGAGCCACATTGGCCCTACTAATATATTCGTTTGTGTGAAATTTCAATACCATAGCTTTAATAGTTTCTGAAATATAGTCAAATAACTTTTGAAGTTGTATGGCAGGTACCAGAAGGAGCCAAGTAATTTCAACGACTTTTACCAGACACATCGGCCCTACTAATATATTCACTTGTGTGAAATCTCAATATCACAGCTTTTATAGTTTCTGAGATATAGCCAAATAACTTTTGAAGTTGTATGGCAGGTACCAGAAGTAGCCAAGTAATTTCAACGACTTTTATGGGGCATATTGGCCCTACTAATATATTCTTTTGTGTGAAATTTCAATACCATAACTTTTATAGTTTCTGAGATATAGCCAAATAAATTTTGAAGTTGTATGGCAGCTACCCGAACCGGTACCCCGATCATGTCCAATTTAAATAGGGTTCTGGCACTTACTACAATAAATCATTTGTGAAAATTTGGTGAACTTAGCTCAATTAGTTTTTGAGTTATCGTTCGGACGGACGGACGGACGGACGGACGGACGGACGGACGGACGGACGGACGGACGGACGGACGGACGGACAGACAAAGCTAAATCAACTCAGAATTTGACGCTGATCAAAAACATACACTTGAGTCTATATCTAACGCCGTTATTTCTTAGCGTTACAAACGGTAAGGCAAATTTAGTATACCCTTCGAACATACGTTCGTACGGGTATAACAACTAAAAAAAGTTGATGAAAAATCTCTTCCTTGTACCATTTTGTATGATTTTATCTATAATACTCTATAGCAGTAGCAATTTAATGAATTAGGAAAAAAATAAGAAAAATAAAAATATCAACAAAATCAGTAACAGCAATAATAGCAACAACAGCAGTAGCACTACTATAACAGCAGCAGCAGAAGAAAAAAGCAAGGGAAAAGAACAACAAAAAGAAAAATATTGCAATTTGTGTGTGCGAGCGCAGTGTAGTGTTTGCAAAGATTTTAATTTTTTTTTTTTGTTTTTTCAACTTTCTTATGTGCCTTTTTGATGCATCTTTTTCGATCTGTCAGATAAAAATTAAAAAATCTTTTTCTAGAAATCTATTGGAAAAAATTTTCTTCAATAATTTTTTTCTTATTCTTACACTGGAAAAAATTCATTTTAATTTATTTATTTTTTTTTGTTTTTTTTTACTTTTTTTTGATTAAAATTTCTTTCTAATATCAAAACAATTTGATTATTCTATATATATACATACACAAATATACTGTCGATATCATGTTTTTGATCTCGACATTTTATTTGTTATATAAGCTTTTCAAAAACTTGTATATAACATAATTCTTAAAACACATATTTTTGATGCCATAAATTTAGATCATACTTGTTTATTGTGCCTATATGCACACTTGTTTTACTTGTGTTTAATTTAGTTGCATATATCCGCACCTATATATATATACCTGAAAATATATATACATATATATATATATATATATATACATATATGCATGCGTGTATAATTTTTAAAAATGAAATTTGCTTTTCAATAGAAAATATAAAAGATTCTTTGAATTTTTCAAATTAATTAAGGTTTCATTAACTCATAATGTCTTTAAATTTTTTATAGAAAAAATTTATATTTTAAAAAAATTTTATAACCATAGATAATAAGTTTTTTAATTAAATTTTTTATTAGTTGCGGTAATTAATTTTTGATAATTTTTCTTAAATTGTTTTTTTTGTACAATTTTAAATTATAATTATTAATTATTTGAGGAGATTACGATGTAAATAATTAATAATGAATTGAACAACGTATATATGAATATTAGAATTAGAAAGTTTGGTATCAAATACCCATTTATATTTTGCAATGCCATAACTATAACGCACAAATTGTCAATGACACATATTTAGGCTTAACCATTACAACAATATATCAAATAATAATATAGAAAGAACAAATTTAATTTATGAAGAAATTGAAAGCAAAATTTACACATTAAACCATTGTTCATGCATTTTGCTGAATTTGATTAAAAGTTTTATGTAATTTGGATGTATGTAATGTAAACGATTTTATCGATTTTGTTTGAAAGAAAAAAATCTGAGATAACCTCATCAAATAAAGTTCATTTGATGATTTGTGTAAACGCTGACTAAAACTCTATTTCTCTCATTAAATAGTTTATGCTTTACTCTTGAAATTGAAAGAATTTTTATTATGTACTAATTTTTAAATATTTTTAAGTAATATTATCAAAAAACAAATATATTAGAAAATTTTAAAAAATTGCATACTTTTGGGTGCAACAAAAAATTTAATTCTTATGTAAAATATTATTTTGCTATTTATTTAGAAATTTTTTCTTTACAAATTTTCAATAAAAAATCTTATATTTTTATTACACAAAATTTTAATTAAAAGAAACTATTATTCACCTACTTCAGTCATGAAGATTCAAAAATATCGCCGAATAAATGCCGACAAAATATAGGACATAATAAAATATAATTTTCTTTGAATTTTCTTAAGAAATTTGATCTCTCTTTCTAACGAAATATATTCTAGGCAGCTATTCAGCTCTTCACAGTATATAATAAAATAAATCTGCTATGATTGCCTCAATAAATATGAAATTTTTCTCTAACACTATAGCACATAATATAAAAGAGTACTGTTAATAAAATTAAAGAATATAGTTAAGATAATATTCTGAAAATATTTATCACTCAAATGAATCCCCAATAAAATCTCAATATGCTACTAGTATTAAGTTTTGTTTATCAATTTTATTGGTATATAAGCAATTCATATGATTATCATGTAATCAAAATTAAAAATCATCTCATGTTCATTTTGGTAATTCAACACCCTTATACAAAAATATAATGAAAAATTTAAACATAATCCCCATCTTATCTGCACAATTTCACAAATAATCTTCTATATATTCACTCTGGCGATAAATTTTTTTTTTTAAAGATAATAAAAATCTACTTTCACATTGTCGTGTAATTTTGAAAATTTATTTTATATAGTTTTATATAAATGATTGCGGGACACCATCATTTAATACTAGCTAGAGTTTGTATGTATGTTAAAACAAAAAATGCATTTTTTATGTTCAAATGATAAAAAAAAAAATATATTTGACATAATCTCATTACGTGTTAATAATCTTGATTTTTTTTTCTCACTCTATTGGTTGTCTTAACTATTTTCGATGAAAATTTATCGAATAGTTAAAAAAAAAATGATGTACTGGTAATTTAAATAATAAGAAAAAGACATACACAAAAAAAAATATGAAATAATCATGCAAAATTTTTAATTTCACTTCTTGTATAACAAAATATTGCATGTGCTATCAAAAGTCTCTAGTTTGTGTAAATGTTATGTGTACAAGTACATATAAATTGTAAATTTGAAAAAAAAAAATATGTACAATTATTTTACATGCGCGAATGCAAATTAAAAATTATGAACTTTTAATTTCTTTTCTTTTCTCTTATATACTATTTCATATATATGTATATATATGGGGTGGGAGGGGGTCTGGTATTAAATTCCACATAGAAGCGATTTATACTCCTGCGATTTCAATGACAATTTGAATTGTATATACACAATATTTTAAGTATACTAATAAAATATTATTAATTAAACATGAATTTTATTAAGCATGTATATATTGTATATATATATATATATATATATAAAATTAGACATACTTCAATTTTAGATCTTCACCAATTTACCAAACCTAATCTTTAACAAATTTTTGAAATGAAGAAATTAAAATATTTTCATATAAATTTTTCATGAAAATTAATTATAAAAAAAAATATAATTTTCAAATTGTATAATAATATATTGAGTATATCAATATATTACAGTTATATATAGAATGGTAAATTGTAGGAGGTGAAACTTTGTGAGGACATAATATTTTCTTTAATTTATTTAATATTTCGTGATCATATCCTTATACGAGTATTATTTTTAAAAGTCAATTATTTTTGCATGAAAATTTTCATGATATTTTTCTATGGAATTTTTGCATGTCGTTTTTTGTTTTTTTTTTTTTTTTTTGTTTTAAATTTTTTAATTGAAATTAAAAGAAAGAGGGAGCCACGGCTAAATTTTTTACTCAAATTTGGTAATGGTGAGAAAATTTTGTACTTCTTAATGTTATTTTTGTACTATGATTTATGGTTGAATTTCACTTTGGGCAGAAATTTGTGAAATCTCTCACAAAATTCAATTGTGTTATAGTCATACAGTCAATCAAAACCAAAGAATTTTTATAGAATTATGCACTTAACTTATTCCTTTTAGATTTAAAAAAAGGAAAAATTATTAATTATCTATCAATCCCAATAAATTAAAGATTAATTTCACATATAAAATTTGAATATAAATTGAAAATTCAATTTGGCTAAAAAACTTTCCAATTGAAAAAAAATACATAATCCTTATTATAATTAAATTAAATTAAATTTAGTATAATTGAAAAATACCATAAAACTTTTGAAGAAAAAAAAAGATGTCTTTTATGACATGATGAAGATGAAATTAAGCAATTCGAAATAATTTAGTAATCCACTATACAATATTTCTTCATTTGATAAAATACCTACGATATCATTTTGTTTATCTACATATTTTTCTTTAAATTTGTATCAATTTATATATGAAGTATACAGGGTGAGTTACACATTTTTATATAAGGCTTCAAAAGATTTTAAATTAAAGGTTTTTTTTACTTAATCTTGTAAAACATACAACATTTAATGGTTTTAATTAAGTAACCCTTTCGATTTTTTGAACAAAATTTTTGTTGAAAGTTTCAAAGAATTTCATACGAAAATTCTAATGGTAAAGAAAACTAAAAAAAAAATAAAAATTAAATATTTGGATTTTTTTTTTTTTAATTAAAATGCTTCATATTTCGAAAGTATATCAAATAAAAAAATAATGTTATTTGATGATTTTAAGCCCTTTATTAGCCTTAATTAAAAATTATTTATTTGAAGCTTATATCATTTTTGTAACGGGAGTTATAAGTAGAAGTATTCGAAGGGCCAAGTAAAAACTTTGTGAAAAATCGGTAAAATTCCCAGAAAATTAGTCCTAAACAAAAAATTTACCCATATTTACACATTTTTACCCACATTTATCCACTTTTACCCATTTTTACCCATTTTTACCCATCTTTACCCATTTTTACCCATCTTTACCCATTTTTCCCTAAGCTGTGATAGTTGCACTAATTACTGAATAAACCCTGTATACGACTTCCATTATTTTTTTTTGTCGTAATTAAAAGTTAATAAACTTAAATAAAATGCTTAATTTTTTTTTTTTAAATATTTAAAAGCCCATAAATATATTAATATGCAATGAGTAGATATGTATGTATGTATCTGAATTATAAAATTTTTTTTGTTAATTAATATTAATTTGAATTTATCATTTTACAAATCGCTCTCAATGCCTATTTATATATACACAACCATACATGCGCTTACCATAGTTAATATTTTTCTTATCTTATTATTTAAAACCAATTTTTATATTTGCGCGCACATCCTGTTATATACATTTATTATTTTTTTTTTCACTTTTCTACTTGTGAAGCCTTTAAATATTTTATCTTAAATAAATACATATATATATATATATATATATCTAAAAAAAATTTATTAACTATATATTATAAGCTTGATATCGCAATTTAAAATATCAAAAAAATAAAAAATTGTAAAAATTGTAAAAATTGTAAGAAAAAAATAATGTACAAAAATATTTTTTTTATCATAATTTTAAACGAGTCTATAATATTATACAGTGCATTATACAGGGTATGTAAGTTTGTGTATATTTTATACAAGTTCCATTGTAAGCATAATAACGTGTATACAGTACACATAGTTATCGAAGAAGAACAAGAAGAAGAAAAAGTAGAAATGAAATGAAAAATAAATTTATTTAACTATTGAGAGCCTTATGCACTCGCGCTGTACACACCTATTGTCGACAATTTAAATTCAATTTCAAATTTTTTTATTTAGTTTTCATATTTTTATTAAAAAGAAAAAATTATATTTTTTTTTCCATGTTTCATTTTATATTTTATTTGCGTGTTTTTTGTTTTTTTTTTTTTTTAATAATAATAAAAGAAAATTTATTCATTTAATACCGTTAACATAATTCAATTTCTATAATGCCTAAAATAAGAATTATTGCACAATACCAATTATCATATTTTCCCTCCCCAAAAAAAAAAAAAAAAATAAATAAATAAATTTTATATAGGACTGTAGATAAAAGACGTTCCATTTGCGTCATATAATATATTGTATATATGTATGTATGTGAGAATGTATGCCTTGTACACTTGCTTTTTAATTTTTTATTATGCATAACCGTTTACGTAATATACACACAAAGAAATTTACCTAGAAATAATAATATTTAAATAATAAAAAATCAAAATATTGAAAATTTTAGTTGAATAAACGAATAAGTTTTTAAAATAAGCACATTTTCTTTTAATAATTTAAGTCTAGATTTTGGTCTTATAAATATAGTTTTAGGTGTAAATAATGAAAATAATTTATTGAAATAATTATTTTATAACAATATTAATTTTGCATAAACGTAGGAGAAAAATTGAAGTAAAAATTCAATTTTCGACGCGGTATTGGATAAACAAATCGACGCGGAACAATGGATAAAGAGGAAGGGGAGGGGAGGGAGAAGAAAATATTCAAGTTTAATAATTTGCCAATAGTCTAACCTGGCAAACTATAGCTTATTAGTTCACCAGATTCACGCAATGCTACTACTATGGTTGTTTACGTATCTCGAGAGGGACTGAAGAAGATGTTAGACGCTGGACATACAGAATTGGCGGAATGATCTGAAAATCGCAATACTTATCTGGAATAACAAGTATCAAGTCAGTCTTCTTATATGGTTCTCAAACTTGATTAACACCAGAAAATAATATCAATTAGCTAGATGTGTTCATATAGAGAAGAATAATAAATTACACAAAATTATGGATCGTTAACAATCAACATACAGTGACTACCACAACAACATAAAAGTAAATGGAGCTGACTGAACGCATTTCAAGCATACTGTGTGTTTCAAGCATACATAGATTTTAATTCATAATGTAGGGAAATTATGGAAGATCAGGAAATAACACAGAAGTGACTGCATTTTACAAAACACTGGCAGCGCTGATAAATTTAGCAGAGAATGTAATATACAAAAAGACTGCAGAATTTCTGTGCTCTTAAATTTAAGAGAAAATCTATAAGAAAGGGACAAAATCTACTCTGAAAGTTGGAGAAAAATCGACTTAATCAACTTGAATACATTGCTCCCCTTAAATATAGATGTTTTATAAACAGACATACAGACAGAGTAAAATTAATAGTCCCATTTTTTTCACAAACACAAACACACATAAATATAAACATAATGCATATATTATAATGTATAAGAAAGAGAGTGAAAATCAATTTTTAGAATTAAAGATTTAGTACCGATGAAATATTTATGTTACAAATTTTCTTCAATGCTATATAGTATATATATATATATATATATTTGAATAAAATACATAAAAATGTGCATAATTTTATAACTGTCCCGACGGTATGCTTCCAAAAGTCTGACATTATTATTGTTATTTATTTTTAACAATATAAACAAAAAAAAATGCAAAATAACGATATGGAAAAAAAAGAGAGAAAGAGACAATATTATAATAAATAATATTTAAATATGTTTTAACTGTATGCGCATACATATGTGTGATTCTATGTGCAGTTATATAAATCAATTCTAAAAAATAATAAAAAGTGTTAAATTTGTTGCTGTTATGACACTTAATTTTATCAAAAGAAATTTCATTTTGCACATTTCAATGAAACGGAAACACTGGAAAAGAAAACAAAACATGTTGACCGTGGGTATTCTTTTCTTTACTATTCTTTGTCATGTATTTTTAGGACCAACACCCTTTTTCCTTTGCAAGTTCAACTCCAAAATTTCCTTTCCGATTACCGCAAGTGACTATCGTAATCTATGACTTCTCTATTTTCTTTTCTGTTTTACTTTTGCGAATGGTAAAATAATCACAGATCTACATTACTTATTCGCCTGAGCCAGAATTTTTGGCAGATGATTCTTGTTTCTCTTCTATTAGTAAACACCTGTATTTTATATCTGTATTCAATCTTTTTTAGCCACTTTTCGTCACAATAAAGATGATCAATTTCATACAATGTGTTAAATATTTTTACTTTTGTGTTACTGAATAAGTATAGCGGCTTCCATGTGGTTCATAATCTGGAAAACGCCGCCTTAGTCAGGGTATCCCTTATTGCTTCAAAAAACTACTAAATATTTTTTACTGGATATGCATTCAACAGTAATGATCTACTTAATTTGTCTATGAATTTGTCGTTTTTCACTTATAAAGTTGTTTTTCTTTAACATCATGCAAGGGTGGGCTTTAAATATACCAATATAGAATGCGAATTCAGAGTATGCACCCATATTTATTGCAATTTCTTTTGCTTGAAAAGGAGATTCTGTCAATAGGTTTTCAATAAATCTTTTTATATTTAATTTTTATTTTTTTTTTATTAATTCTAATACAAAATAGAAAAATTAGTTTTTTAATATTTTTTTTTTATTCTTTTAAAGTAAGCACCAATTGATTTTACTCATTTTATATGTAGAGTTTATAGACCATCATAGTAATATGATCATGACCTGATAAAATATAGATTGAAATCTATACTAGAGCGATATGTTCCATACATAATATGAGTAAACCATATAAGTTGAATTGAAATGAATCTCTTGATTTTTTTTTTAGTAAATAAATGCAATTATTTATATATGAACATGTGTGTATGCACATATGAAAAAAAATAGAAGAAAAATTGAATCAAGAAAACTAGAACCCGATTTCAAGATACAATTATTTTACAACAGCGATGTAGAGAAAAAACAAAACTGAACTTGGTAAAAAAATTAGTTAATAGTTTATTAAGCAGCACATTTCCTTTTAAAATTATTTCCCTTTAATAAAAATGGCCTTATCTTTGATATATTTTCTTAGTGTATTATTTTATTGCATACCCTTAGGAGGATAATAAAAAAAGTTAAAGAAAATGCTAACATAATTTTGGTGTTCAATTCGATTAATAAGGTCAAATTTGGAAGATAAACCATTTACCGTTATCTTTTTGCCTCATAGAAAAAATCGATAAAATTTATAACTCCAATTAAATAACGGGTTTGCCGGAATGAGATTTTGGATCTCCACAAATTGTGGACTACAGCAAAAAATTTGTTTAAGATCACGGTTTAAGGGGAGAGAGGTATGGGGTAATAATACTACATTTTTGAATTTCGAAATAACTTCGAGATTTCGGTACGATAAATTCGCAGAAATTTTGAAATTTTAAATTTTAGGATCTTGTACAACAGGAAGCGAAAGTTTTTGCTTATTATCTTAAAGAATCTAGTATTTTACTAAGTTTAGAACCAACAGACAATAAAATGTACAGAAGCGGGACAAAATAAATAAACAGTGTTCTGTTTATTTATGAAATGTGCTAGAAAAAGAAAGCAATCTAGATGGAAAATAAAAAAATAAAATAAGAAATTTATTTTTGTTTTTCTTTTAAGCAAAAAATCAGGTATACTGTTAATATTGCAATTTAAAAAATCTCACGTGGGAATAAAATTTTTCTTATATTTTTCTTATTCTCTATATATTCTATTCCACCTTTTCTTACATTGTTATTTGAATCCAATTTTTCTTCTTTAGATTCTTTTATTAAAAACATATTTTTATAAACCTTAACGAAATTAATCTACTTATAAAAAAATTAAGTGGAAAATGTTATATAAGAAAATCTTACTAAAGAAGAGAAAATAAAAGATTGTGTGCATTATTAAAATTATTATTGATATATGTAGAGATGACGTATATATATGTATAGATTCCAAATTAAATATAAAATATTTTTTAAATTTTTAAAATTTTTGAAAAATTTTATGTGTTTGCACTATGGAATTTTTAATTATAAATTATAGAATTTTCAAAAAATTTTATAAATTATTTTAATTCCTAAACGTGTAGATTAAAATGGTGATGGAACTGTTATAATTGTAATTGAAATTTAGATCATTACAAAAAATTATTTTGTTTTGAAATATGAAAGATGCTGATGAGGTACTGACGCTAATGATTCAAGTGTTCATTCATATTATCAGCAAACGAACGAGAAAATTTAATTCTTTTCATGAATTTTTGATCTGGAAATCAAGTGCGTGATTAAAATAGTACATCTGGTTTAAGAAATGAAAGATGACATATTTTTAATTTGCCCAGTCATTTCGATTAATTCTAACATTTCAATAATAATTATTTTTAACTATATTTAAAGACAACACAATCGATCTCAATTCTAATTATAAATATTTTGAGTAGAGACTGCTAATTACTGATTCAAATTCAAATTGAAACAAATTCAAATTCCCGCCCGAATAAAAAAATTAATTCCATAAGTACATTGTTTTCGAATCAGTTCCACTAAAAACTCAAAAGTGCTCCGTCCCGGTTGCCATTACCTCATTTGTTATATATCATTGTGTTTGTGTAATGAGTGAACAAAAATTTTAATCCTAAAAATATAATGAGTGAAAAAATAAATCCTAAAAATATTTTTGTGACATAAATCGAAAATTATTCCAAATTTTTTAGTTTTTTCCATTTTTCATGAGATTTAAACGTACAAAAGAAACTCTGCTATTATTATAAAAAATATACACAAAAAAATAAAAATTAAATAGTCTAGAATTTAATTTGACTATCATCACAGTTCAGTCAGAATATACCTCAAGGGGACTACGATTCTTCTTATATATACTCTTCTTAATAAAATGATGATTAAGTTTCCTGTTAAAAATATTGCAATGCCATTTAAAATGATTCTCTCTATATTCTCTTATATATTATTGTTGTCGTGCTATTTCTTATTATTTTTTAATATACTGTTATACTATTATTGTTATATTGTTATTGTTTAGTTTTTTTTTTTTTGATTCGGCAATATCACAATGTTAAGTGCAAATAAAATTTTTTATTATTCTGTTTTGTTTCTTTTTTTTTTTTTTAAATAAACGTCATGTAAAATAGTTACTTATGTGCTAAGAAAATCATTGGAATTTCATTTAACTATATGATGTGTTTATATATACGATAATTATGTATTTATTTATTCTTTATATACATTTTATTGCTATTATGTGCGAATATAACACAAATATAGTTATAACAGAGAACCCTTAGTTTTTTTCTTATAATATTTCTCTGGAAGAACTTAAGTACATAAATGCATATTTAAATTTCAAGAAATATTTTCATTATATTGGTTACTATAATTGATAAGTCTGTTAAAAGTTGATGTTTGTGCAAAAATTTTTATTTTATAAAACTGTTATATGAAATTGCACATCGGTTTGGAAATAAGAGTGGAATGAAGTCTGAAATTTAGAATTTTCAATTTTTTTTTTGATGTTCAAATAAGTGATTTCTATACAAGGATTTTAATGTCTCTATATAAGGGAATAAAAAATTTTAAAATATAACAGTTCATAAAATATAACAGTTTACATATAATGAGTAAAAGTTTATATTTCTTGAATTATTAAGCACAGGCTGAAATTATTTATCTGAAAAAGTTTATATAACATTATAGATTCTGTTATACTCTTAAAATATAACAGTTTTCTTGAAAATTTTCAGATTTAAATTTACAATTACAATTCTGTTTCATAACATTTTTAAGACAATGTAATTGTTATATTTTCGGATAAAACCACATCTACCTTTCCTTCTATAGCATTTCACTTTTATTTTTCATATACTTTGAGACCTTGCCAAATATTTTATAAAAGAAAATTATCGGGAATACCGATTAAAATTTTAAATTTTCTTTAATGTTCTTTTGTTGAATAATTTTCTGTGTTTAAATTTTTTATTTTCCTTCTCCTTCTTTTGAAATTTCCTTTGTTATTTAGTTGAGGGTCTCTGGATTTTTAATATTTTTTTTCCCAAAATCTATATACAAACTCCTCATTATCTATATATTATGCTTTCATACATTTCTTATTGTTATTAGTTGGTATTTTCCATTTTCTCCTAAATATCATGTCTGTAATTTTCTATACATATACCAAAAATTACATGGTATAACATCATGGTAAAACAAAAAATTATTGAAAGAAATTAAATAAAAAAATGTGTCTAATATTTAAGAAGTCAAAGATTTTTATAGAATCAATGTGAGAAAACTTCAACTCTATATAAACAATCAAAATTTCAAATATGAGAGAAAAATTTTAATTTTCAAATCAAACATATTATTGATGAAAATTTTGTTTGATTTACAAGTTTGAAACCTTCATAAATTTTGATTTGATAAAAAATTGTAAAACAAAATCCATCCAATTTCGAAGAAATGCGAAATTTATTAATAAAATATTTATAATATTTTGAATCCTATTTTGTATACATTATAATCACATCTCTAGTCATGGATTCTCTGATCTGGTCAGGGATAAATATTATTGTATAATTATAATAGATTAATTATCTTGAACATTTAAACCTTAAAATGAGACACCTTATATATTCTGGCGGTGAAATTTTCAAAAATTCAAGAGAAAAAAATGCAACAGAATTGAAAAAGAACAAAGAATTTTACATACATAAATAGTATAGAATTTATATACAAAGGTTGTCTATAGAAATTTCTTTAAAGGCAAAAAAACAGCTTAAAAACAAAAATTCAAATTAAATAAAATTGAAAAAACTATATGAACTATAATCAAAACAATAACAATAAAAACGGCACCAGTAACAACAACATCGACAGCAACAATAGCAACTATAGCAGTAACAGCAACAATAACAGCAACAATATTAAACTCTTTCATACTTAAAATGTATGAAAAGTTTTAATCAATTGGAATTAAATTTAATTTTAAAGTTAAAACAAAAATAAAAAATAATAAAAAACCTAAGCGCACAATTTTTCTTCTTGTTTTTGAATATTTTTTCTCTTTTTCATTTCTTTTTTTTTTTGTTATTATTTTTGCTTTTTTGTACTATTCTAGGAAATGTTTTCAAAAAATTTGTTATTACATAAGAAGAATAACAAAAACAAACAGAGAGAAAACAGAGAAAAAAAAGAGTACTAAAGAGAGTTATTTAAGTGACTTTGAGTTTTTTTTTTTTTTTTTTGAAAAGATGGGAAAAATTTGCACAAAAAAAAAATTTCTTTGTATTTTCATTAAATTTTTCGTTTTTCATTTTTCGTTTCTCTCGTTTTTGCTTGTTTTTAATTTTAAGAGTTTTCTTTTAATTTTTCCGTTGTCTTGTAACTATAAAAATTCATTTGTAGGTATTTTTGATATTTTCGATTTTTCTTCTTGTGTTTTCTTATAAAATAATTACTAGTATCACTACTATTTTTGTTTGACTTTTAAACATTTTTTTTTTCTTCATCTCTTTCATGTTTTTTCGGTCGTTTTCTGTTTTTTTAGTTTTTTCCTGTGTATTCCTTTTAAAATTTCAAATAACATCCGATATCACTTGTATATATATATATATATATATGTATATAGATATTTTACTTTTGAAAAAATTTAAACCGCAAATTTACAAAATACAAAATAGCAATAATAATAACAGAAAGTTTAAGATCAATGTAAAATATAAGAAAAATGTTAAATAAAAATTTCACATTTTGTATGTAATTCCAAAAAAATTAACTTAAAAATAAATCCTTGTTGTTGTTGTTTCGTTTGTTGTTAGTTTCGCTTTTTTGTGAGTGAGTATTGCATGCGCCAGTCCATGAAACAACCGTGATCTATGAACTAAAAATTTAAATTAAATACTCAAATTGATGAGATTTTTAAATTTTTTATTTGTTCTGCTTATTATTTTTGTAATCAAATGAATTTTTGGTTTTTTTTTTTTTGTTTTCTTAAGGAATTTTAAATTTTAGTTAAAGAAAAGGAATTGGTATGTTATTTAAAAAGGTTTTTATTTTTCATTTTCAATTCGTGTTATTCTTCTTCTTCTTCGTGTTGTTTTTTTCTCTCGTTGAAAACGATTGAAATTTTATAAGAATATTTCAAATATTTTTTACAAAATTTTAATTGAAAGATACGTTTTATACGATTTTTTAAATTAATTTATAAATATATACATGAAACATTGTAAAAATATAAAAAGAAAAAAATAAATAGGAAAAACAAAACACAAAAGACTTAAGAGAGAAACTTGATTTTGTAAAATTTTTCTATTTTTTTTTTTTTTTATTAACAAATCGGAAATTTATTTTTCTAATGAACTATTTTTGTATCTATAATATTATATTATTATCTTAGGAGGATTTTTAAGAAAAAAAAAAAAATAATAAAATCAGGAAAAATTCGTTATCGTGCACACAGAAAAGTGTTTAATTTTAGTGTAAAATAAATAAAAATAAACGAAAAAAAAATTTCATGTTTATGTTAAAAATTAAACGAAAATACATTTATTTTTATTTTCTTTGAATTTTCCTTTAAAATATTTCAATAATAAAATTAAAATCTTTAACAATATTTACAGTATACTACACTAACATAGAATATACCCAATAATAATATCTTTTAATTTAATTAAATACCAATACTGAATCGTGAAATATTTTCTTATACAAATTATTTGTTCGGTCTGAAGTTAATTATAGACAGGATTAATAATATAGTGAAAAATAAATAACAATAAACTGAGTCACTCTTTTAGTATATAAGGGCAAATAAACAAATAATAGGTGCAATTCGTAATTATGAGAAGAACCAAGAGCTATCGTGCAAAGGTACTCCCTATTTTATATTAAGAGCGCGGGAAAATTATGAAAATATAGAAAATTTTATCTTCAATTTTTTGCAATTCGAAATAAGAGCAGAACAAAAATTCAACATTCACACTTGAATATCGTCAGCTCAAGGGAAAAAATTGATAATTCGCAAAAGACAGGTATTTTTCAAATACAAAAAGAGATTCATGACAAAATTTCTATTTTAAACTTTTTAGTGTTTGCAATTTTAATATTTCCCATAAAAACTAATTAATTATTAGACAAAAATCAAATTTTATTTACTTATCAAAAAATTATAATCATTTCATATACAATACAATTCCAAATCCCAAGACAAATAGGCAAATAAAACTCACCACAAAATAATATTCAAAATATTAAAAATACAATAACAATTTTTTTTCTTGCTTTCATTAAAATCTCATAACATGTACCTTATTTTGCATTCAAATATAATGTTATGTAATGTTTTCAATTAAATTTAAAAATAACATTTTTATTACAACTTGCATATAATTAAATGAGTTTATTGTTTATTTTTTTATATTTTGTCTATTTTTTTTTTTTGAGTTGAAAGACATCAAGTTATGTGCAATGCAACAGAAAAAAATTGTATACAATATTCTTTTATTAAATAATAAAATCTATTGGGAAAAAATTGTGACATGCTAAAAGAAAAAATGTTATAGACCTAAACAAATATAATTGTTTAAGTATATAACATTTAATTGTTAGATTTTTATGTTATATAATATAAAAGAATTGCAATTATACAAGTATGTATTAAAGAATATTGTATTATAGAAGAAAGAAATAAATATTATAATTTTGTAGACATAATTATTATATTCATATAATGTGTGAAAAATCTCTACACCTCTACCATAATTTTACGTTATAATAGTATAAAAGCAGAGATAAAGTGAAAATTTCTCCAAAATTTTTATGCGAGAATTTAATTTGATTTAAATTCGAAAACGAGAATCGAGATTCCGGTATAATTATTTTATTATCTCTAGATTTTTCAATTTTATTGATCATAATTCTCAATTTCTCTTATTTTAATAACAGTAATAGGAAATTCTCTTTCATATAAAAAATTTCTCACTTTCTACATAATATGTATTGATTGAATTATTATTTTATTCGAAACGAGCATATTTCCATTCAATGTTTTTCGGAAAATGCAAGTATAATGTAAAAATTTAACTGAAAAATACGAAATTGTTCTCAATCGAAAGAAGGAGGAGAAGTCATATGAGCATTTGTGTTGAATAAAAACAGAATTATATTGATATACTGCTCTGAAATTAAAAAGCTCTCATTTTATTTTAAACAAAATTTATAGTAAATTTAGAGTACAAGGTGTAGTGAAATTTTCACTTATACCACAATAAAGAAACAAAATAAACTAAAAAAATTTTTAATGTCATGTTAAATAATTTTTTTTTTTTTTTTTAATTTCTGTCTAAACGTTAATCTTAAATAATTATTTCTATAATATAGTGAGAATAAAGAATAAAGATGTCATTTGAAAATTCTTGTATTTCCTTATATATTTTATTAGAAAATTGCATTTTAAAAAATTTTCACAATTCATAATAAAAATTCATACATATTATATTTACATACATACATACATATATACAGAATTTAAATTTTCTCTAATGCGTGTAGAAATTTATATTTTAAAAATTAAAGATTATAAGCGACTCACCCTTTCAAAATAATAAAATGGGAAAGCATTTTGTTCTGTTTCTTGCATTTAATTAACTTGTATATTATTATTATTATGTTAATATACCTAAATTATTTTTCAAAATAATTATAAAAGAAGAAAAAATGTAATAAAAATTAAATATTTTTTTTTTTTTGAAAAAATTTTAAACTATAAAAATTGTAATTAAATATTCATTAGAAATTGCTAAACATTAAAATCTTATGTAATAGCATACCTTATACATAGAAAGGCGCTTAATTTAAATATAATTTATACTATTAATTGCATAATAATAATATTGAACAAAATAATTATATTTTAATGGTATTAAAATTTAAAAACGAAATAATTGCTTTGTATTTAGTATACACAAATATCTTTTATATATAATTGCAATAGTAGCCAAACCTCAAGAATAATTATACGATATAAATATAGGAAGTTCAAACCCAAAAAAATTTAAATGAAAATTTTAACAAAAATTCCAGATTTTAAAGGCTACGAGTAACTAGCAAATGTTATAAATTTTAGACAGTCAGTTTCTGTAATACGGTTTGTTTTTCTCAGTATACTAGCACGTCATTTGTACATCAATCACATATGCCAACTATAATATATAATTTCCAAGAATATAGATCTAATATATCTAAATATATACCTTAGTGTATACAAGTATAATACATTAATAGTAAAATATCTTAATGTTAAGAAAAATATTTTCAAATTTTCCAATTTTTTTTTTTGTATTTTTAAACTTTCTTTTATTATTATTGGAGTAAATGTATAAAGATACAGAAATAATGTTGAAAATTTTAAAAAAAGAAAAATCGAGTCTTTAAGATTTTTAAAAGAAAAATTTGAGAGTATCTGAAATGATTTTAAAAATTTCTTAAAAATTATTTTGCAATCATTGTTGTTTTGTTGCTGCTGCTACTGCTGTTGTTGTTGTAGCCTTTTACTGTAGTATAATTTTAATTTTTTTTTCTATCTCATTTAATAGTTTTGTTTAACAAAATAAATGTTGGCGTCATTTCAGAGTTATATTTTCATTTATAATACTATTAAAGCAAAAATATACCAAAATAATTATTAAAAATATAATAAAACATTTTGAATTTCAAAATTTTTAAAAATTTTCTTCTAAGACACATTATTTGGCATAGACGGGTTTTAATAAATTTAAAAATTTTAAAAATTTATAAGCATTCATGAGAATTCTAACACTATGGTTTTGGTAAAAGAATTTCACGCACCAGCTATCATTATTCGTACACGATTGTAAAATAACCAATATTTATGGTTGATATGCTATCAAAAATTAGATTCGACAACGATTTTGCACCTTTGAGAGCTGATTACATTTTAAATTTAAGCGAAATTTAATGGTAAGAAGTAATTGTTAAAAGTAGTGTACATTCCGAATTCAAATTCAAACCCACAATATTTAGATATTAAAAAAAGAGTAATTAATGTAATTTCATTAAACTATAAATTTTAACAAATTTTACCCTTAAAAAACCCAAATAATTACCCACTCCTGTAACTCGCTCAAATTCTTTAAAGTAAATTATTCACAATTCATTTTTTCGAGTTTCTCACTTAAGTCTTTTGTTTCTTACTCAAGTATTATTCGAAATTTAAATAATTTTTTGTTATTTTTCAAAATAATTTTTGTTTTCTCCTTGAATTTGACTTTAATATTAACAAATGTATTCCATCAAGACTATTATATGTACTAAAATGAGATCAAATTATAATAATCAAATAATAAAGATTAATTTTTGTTTTCGAAATTTTTTAAAATTGAGTATAATCTTTGGCATTTAATTTAAATTTTTTTCTCTTGCAAATAACATTACTGGAAAATTTTATATAAATTTCTAATTGTTATACTGTGTATTATGAAAATTTCTTAAAAAATTCTTAAATTTATAGGATGAAAGCATATTTTGTTTTTCATTCAATCACGTTCACAATTTTTTTTTATTCCTGTTCGAGAACAATTTTCAAAAATTAATTTATAAATTATATTAATACAGAGAGTAACAAAATGGTTTAAAATCAAGATGGTTATAATATGTTATACATTTTTTTTTTTTCTGAAAAATAATAATTTCTTTTGAAATAACATGCTTATATAATGAAAAATAATGAAAAACAAAAAAATTATTTTTTATAATAGCTCACGTACTAATAATTAACCTAAATTGTGGGTATTACAATAGAAAGTTTCTTGGTTGGTTGGAAATTATTATTGTGAATGAATGAACAAACAGAATTTGTATTAAAGGATTATTATAGCTGGTGTGTAATACAATAATAATGCAAAGCAAGTATCTTAAAGTTGACCCGGTCAATTTTCATTTTTTTTTTATTATTTTCTTATTTTTATTCTTAGTTAATTTTAGTAAAGCAATTTAATGCAAAAAAATTATTTTTCTTTTCTTTTTTTTCTCTCTTTTTTTCCCCTGCCAACATTATTTAAGTTGACTATATCGTTAACTGTTTATTGTTCCTGTACTGTTGTTGTTGTTGTAAATTCTCTTTCTTCTCTTTGTATATTTTTTGATTACTATTTACTATAATATGTTGCAAATGTTTGATTATATACAAAGTATATATATATGTAGTGATTATGATAATGATATTGATAATGATAATAATGATAATGATGATGACCATAAATATAGGTAAATCGAAAATTTATGTGTGTGTATGTATGCATTTATTATATTGAGTTTTTTATATTGAGTGTTCAAGTGTCCTTAATGGCCTTGATATACGTTATGCGGTTATCAAAAGAATTACAAAATTTCCAATACTATAAGAGTGCATTATATGAATTAAAAAACCATTTTAATTGTTACTAACATTTTGTAACAACAAATTTGTCTACCATACATTTGTATAACAAAAAAATGCATACTGCCGCATAGTACAATTTCGGTATGTCATAATGGCAATGCTTTAATTTTCATACTGTATTCTGCTACCACTTACGCCTAATACTGAGAACAATTAGAAATCAAACAATTTTTCATGGATTTTGTTTGATTAGAATATTGACGAAATTTGAATCAAACTCTCAACAAATTTCAAGTAAATCATACTAAGTTTGATAATGTATTGAACATGTTTGAATGTTTGAATATAACAAAAAATGCATACTGTCGCATAGTACAATTTCGGTATGTCATAATGGCAATGCTTTAATTTTCATACTGTATTCTGCTACCATTTACGCCTAATACTGAGAACAATTAGAAATCAAACAATTTTTCATGGATTTTGTTTGATTAAAATATTGCCGAAATTTAAATCAAACTTTCAACAAATTTCAAGTAAATCAAACTATGTTTGATAGTGTATTGAACATGTTTGAATGTTTGAATATAGCAATAAATGCATATTGTCGCATAGTACAATTTTGGTATGTCATACTGGCAATGTGTTAATTTTCATACTGCATTCTGCTACCATTTACGCCTAATACTGAGAACAATTAGAAATCAAACAATTTTTCATGAATTTTGTTTGATTAAAATATTGACGAAATTTAAATCAAACTTTAAACAAATTTCAAGTAAATCAAACTATGTTTGATAGTGTATTGAACATGTTTGAATGTTTGATTGAACATGTTTGAATGCTTGATTAAACATGTTGTTTTTTTCAAATTGAATTTTAAATAAGAGAAATTTCATTTTAAGATCTTGAACGAATTGCTCGTCTGTTATTTAGAATTATGTTTGATAAAAAAAAATGAAGCTCTAATTAATTCAACGTAAATTCATCTAGTATTTCTGATTTAAAATTTTATAAAAAACACAATCTAAGTATTCAATATTTATACACTCTGTACTGTACCAAAATTATTAATAAATTCCCTATACTATTTTATTACATGATATTTTGTATATAAATTTTCCATTTCTTATGAAGCAAATTAAAGAGATTCAAGTGAAATTGTGATTTAGCTAATGGAATTTTTTTTGTTTTTGCTATTTTTTTTGCTGCAAACTTCTTATTTAATTTTTGTAATTTCAGTTTTTTTCTTCTTATTTTTAACTCGATTTTGCTTTTCAGAATTTTAAACTGTATTTGTTACACAGTTTCAATTTATTTTTTTTAAAAAAGTTTTTTATAGCACAAAAAAAAAACTAATTCAAGAAAATTCAAATTTTGTTGATCTCCATAGTCGACAATCGTTCGTATTCATACAATATAAGCTCAAATTTTTCTTGTGTAGTATTCATTTGCGTTGCAATCTTCGCCGTCCCCATCATTCTCGTTCATCGTTGTAGCATTGTTGGTGTTCGGGCCAATATTATTTTTTTTGCATTTTTATTTTTCTACTTCGTCGTCATCATCGTCATCTTCGTCGATCTCAATTATATAAATTACTCGTAGACAAGAATCGTGAATTCCTTTAAAATTTTCTATCTTTCTTATGGAGTGAAAAAAATGTATGATTGTGTGCTTATATTTATACATATATAAATACATTATTGCATTCTCAATAGGTGTATATTGGCAATTTGTTTTTAGAAAAGAGAGAGATGTTGAAAACGAATACTATAGTGAAGAATTAAAATAATAATAAAAATAACAAAAAGAGAAATAAATTGAGAGATGAATTATGTACAATTTAAAATTACCGATTTAATGCATTTTGTTGTAAGGGAATAAAATCGGATGAAATCGGCAATAAACAAAAAAAAATAACAGGTAAAAAACTTCATATTACTGTTTGTGTTACTGTTGTTTCTCTGTTTTTTTTTCTTGTTATTATTATTAAACTATTATTTTTACTCTTTTTGTTAGAGAAAATATGAACAACAAACACAATAGTAGTAAAAAGAAAACGGAAAAAATTTTCATTCTTCAAAAGAGAGTTTTGTTTTGTTTTTTCTTCTCATTATAATTTTCAGATCGTTGGTGTTATTATAGCTGTAAGTTTTATATGAAAAAGAAAATGAAAGAGAGTAAAAAAAAACAAAAACAAAATAAGACTGTGATCACTACTTGGTTGTTGTAAATTTTAAAAGAAAAGGTTTTGTACTCTTAAATGCCATATACGTTAAGTACAGAGAGAGCATGTTAACATTTAGAAGATAGTTAGAGTGCATTTTTTAAAATAAGGGAAAACTGTGAATTATTAAAATAATAATTAATTGTGTTTGCCATTTAAGAGCATATAAAAAGCACTCCCAACTTCTAACATTGAACTAGACCAAACAGAAGTAATTTATAGATATAGTTGAACACATTTATTCCGATAGATCGGGCATTGATTCGATCACTCAGTATTAGAAATTCACTCATTTACTTATTGAAATTATTTAAAAGCAGCCATCATTATCATTCTCTAATTTTTTCTTAAAATGAACAAGTAACACTACTATTATTATTTTGTGTTTCCAGAATTAATTCAGATTAAGATTAATTTCGGCTAGTGAGCTTCAGCTCAGAACGGTTAATGTAACAATTGAGTTAGTTTGCATATTTATATTTTTAAGCATTCCTACAGTATTCAAGAACACAATTCCTTTATTAACTACTCATTGCCCCTCCATCATATAAGTTTTCTTCTCATTTTTACGATTTTTTTAAGTCAAGAAAAATTTGTTTTCTAACAATTTTATCTTCTCCTATATAATATAGAAAATAAAATGAAAATGTTAATTTTTACCATATCGTAAAAAAATATTAGAAAAAATTTTTCCTTCAACTCAGAAAAAAAAAAAAAACTCAAGAGACTGACAACCGAGTTAAAGGTCATTAAAAACAAAAACTGAACAGAAAAAAAAATTGGAAAAACTAGAAAATTAGTTGAAACGAGAAAAACTTTGAAATGAAAATTATGAAAAATAAGAAGAAAAATAACAACAAATAATAAAAAATTATGGAAAATAACTCTGGCACTGATTAAAAGCCTCCAATTTTTTCGTTTGAAAAAAAAAAAACCTTCTACTTTCATGATGGTTGCTTTATTTTTTTTGCTCCTTAATTCCAAACTAAATTTTCAGTGTCAGTTTGAAAGAAAAGCAAATTGTAACTCTTAGAGTCTTAGTTGAAAAAAAAGATTTCCAGGTTATTTTTCCTCAGTTTTCTTTCCTCTTTTTATTAAATTTTCTGTTTTTCAAGCCTCATTGAAATTCTTTTCGAATATTCTCTGTCTAATGGACTAAAAAGATCATAATTTTAAAATGAAATAATTTTGATTTTCATATTTTGTATTTCTACTCTCCTTACCATTATTGTTAAAGAAAAATTATTTTAGAGTGTTATTTTAGTTGTTCCATAAAAATCTCATTAATGATTGCTCCTCTATACAAACACATACAGAATATGTAAGTAGGTATATTTAGTATAATTTCGTTGTTGTATAAAGAAGCTATATAATGTGATTTTTGCGCCAAGAATTTCAAAATATCATTCGAAAAGTTGAAAAGGTTAACATTAGAATGAATGGTGGTTTATTTGTCAAAATTTTAAACAAAATGGAATTTATGACATAGAAAATTTTTATTTTGTTTTATTTTTTAAAATGTCTTGTATATTTTTTAAGTGATCATTATAGAAATTAATGTTTAAAATGAATTAGTTTACATTTTTTTTTCTTGTTGTTTTGAGAACAAGAACATAAAAGTAGAACAAGTAGTTAATTATTTGGATTGATGTTCTTTGAAAGTAGCGTTTTTGTTTTTAAAATGTAAGTACAGTAAAAGTTAGGAAAAAAGGACACACAATATTCGTGATAAGTTCTGTGTAAGTGTTCTGGTATTAACTATCGAAAATAAAAATATATGAAAAATGTTCTATTCCTTCAATCCTGTCTACCTGAAACCCAAAATATAGGAGAAATTGGCCAAAAAATTAAATCCTGTCTGTCTGGAACGCAAAATGTACGCAAAATGTGCAAAAAAATTAATACTGTCTGTCTGGAACGCAAAATATACGTAAAAGGGGCACAAAATTGAATACTAGTCTATCTGGAACGCAAAATACACACAAAATGAGCAAAAAGTTAAACACTGTCTGTCTGGAACGCACAATATACTCAAAATGTGTAAAAAATTGAGTCCTGTCTGTCTGGAACGCAAAATATACGCAAAATGTAGAAAAAATTAAATACTGTCTGTCTGGAACGCAAAATACACTCAAAATGGGCAAAAAGTTAAATACTGTCTGTCTGGAACGCAAAATATACTCAAAATGAGCAAAAAATTAAATACTGTCTGTCTGGAACGCAAAATATACGTAAAAGGGGCACAAAATTGAATACTGTCTATCTGGAACGCAAAATACACACAAAATGAGCAAAAAGTTAAACACTGTCTGTCTGGAACGCACAATATACTCAAAATGTGTAAAAAATTGAGTCCTGTCTGTCTGGAACGCAAAATATACGCAAAATGTGGAAAAAATTAAATACTGTCTGTCTGGAACGCAAAATATACGTAAAAGGGGCACAAAATTGAATACTGTCTATCTGGAACGCAAAATACACACAAAATGAGCAAAAAGTTAAACACTGTCTATCTTTAACGCAAAATACACACAAAATGAGCAAAAAGTTAAACACTGTCTGTCTGGAACGCACAATATACTCAAAATGTGTAAAAAATTGAGTCCTGTCTGTCTGGAACGCAAAATATACGCAAAATGTGGGAAAAATTAAATACTGTCTGTCTGGAACGCAAAATACACTCAAAATGGGCAAAAAGTTAAATACTGTCTGTCTGGAACGCAAAATATACCCAAAATGTGCAAAAAACTAAATCCTGTCTGTCTGGAACGCAAGATGGGTAAAAAATTAAATCCTGTCTGTCTAGAACGCAAAATGGTTAAAAACTTGGGAAAAATATTTTTTTTAAATGAACTTTTCTGCAACTTTTTATCAATTTTACAAAGTTTATACGTTATATATATACAATGTATACCAAACCTAAATATGTTATGTAATAGGTCAAATGTTATAAACACAAAATGCATTTATAATCGATGAAAAATTACATTTTAAAATCCATTAAATTTAGTTTAAATCTAAAACTGTTATGATTTCAACAAAATTAATAAGACAACATTAAATTCTAATACAATAATAATAATAATGAATATATGACCGCGACATAGTCGCGATTTAAAGCATTAGAATCCAATTAAAGAATAATTTTTAAAGAATTTCAATTCAAAATTAGAATTTATGCTCAAAATATGAATAATAACTCGTATATAAAATTTTTTTTTTTTTTGAAAAACCTTTCAATCCGATTAAAAATTTCAAATGATTTTCGAAATCGAGTTAAATTTTAAATAGAAAATAAATTGTATTTTGCATTTTTAATAAAAATTATTTCTGCTATTAAAAATATCATGCAGGTTTATGCAATATTATTGGTGCACATTGAACCCATTTCTAGCACACTATTTTTTTTTGATATTTTTATTATTATTTTTTTTTTTAATATAAAATATGACCGTTTACAAATTACAATTAACCTATAAATCTTTTTTTTTTTTTTTGCAACATTGTTGCATATACGGGTGTTCTTTATAAAATTCGCACATCTGAAAATCTCTTGCATTATAAGTACCAACAATATTTTCCATTAAAATGCTGTACTTGTACGGGATGTGTGTGTGCAATTATATTTTGCATTCTCATATTAAAAGTAGTTAAACTTCTTTAAAATTAATGTGACAAGGAATATAAGAAATAAAAATTATATTTTCTGAACATTATTATAGAATTAAAGTTTAATATATTTCAACAAGTTCAATTCTTATAGTAAATAAGTATGTTAAGACACATAGTTGAGAAATAATTAGCACTAATAATTTAGAGGTGGAAAAGTATGTGTTACAAATATTGGAGGAAAAAATATGTGTATAATACGATAAATTATGCAAAAATATTAATGTTTATAGTTTTTATTACAATTTCATATTTTAATATTTTATATACAAAAATTGGGTGTTATTTGTTAACTTTATTTAGTGTTTAGTGAGTTAGGAATTACTTTGTAGTACGCTTCTTTAAATATTGGTAACATAAAAATATGTATGTATTCTGCAGCTGTAAACAGTTCCAAATTTGTCTGGGTTTGCGCTTTGCTGCTCTAATCCAGCAAAAATATAAAAAATAGTTCTCCAATAATATTTTAAGGTATATACCAAGTATAAATTGTGCCGAAAATCAGTGATACTTTCCTTGGAAAATGAACCTACTTCCGAAAATTCTATTGTTAAGACGATTTCTTTTTTTCGCAGTATAATATTACGGTAACACTACGGAATTTGAATAAAAATTTCAACTGTTATATAGTATTTTTTAACTGTTAAACAAAATATTTCAACTGTTATAAAGCATTTTTCAGCTTTTATACAAATATTTTCAACAGTTAAATAGTATTTTTCAACTGTTATATAAAGTATTTTAAACTGTTATACAATAATTTTCAACTGTTATATAAAACATTTTCAACTGTTATACAGTCATTTTCATCTGTTATATAGTATTATTCAACTGTTATATAAAAAAAAAGTTTCAACAATTTTCAACTGTTATACAAAATATTTCAAAAATTTATTTTTAGCCTTATCTATGACCTTTACGTGAAAATTATAAGATTTTCATTTGCATGTGCTTTTAACTTAAAAAACATTTTATGTTTCTTAAATTTTAACATGTTTAAAAAGAAAGTCTGTACATATTGCATCAAAATCAGTTTTGTAAATTGTAAAAGTTTTTGTATTACTAAAATTATTACAGATAAAATAATTAGATAATACATAATATTTTTATATAGAACAAGAATAGAAAAAAATTAAAAAACTCAGCAAGTCTACATGTTTTCCTAATTTTACACAATTTATAATTTCTATTTTTTGTTTTGTAATGCTTCGCAGAGAAAATTCACTATACATTTTGTTTATTTTTTTTTTCATTAAATATTTGTTTTTGTAATATTAAAATAATAAAAATTATTTAGCAATAATAATTTTTTGCTTGCTTTAATCCTAAATTCCTCAGTTATTTCTAATTTGCAGAATAAATTTTTGTTCCATTTTATTAATTTTTAAATAGTTTTTAATGTCATTTTAATTGCTCATAACTTAATTCTTTCCGATTATAATTTTTTTCTCTCTCTATAATTTCTCTTATATTTTTTTTTATTTCTCTTATATTTATTTTTATTTAATTCGTTCCTGCAGAGAATTTAAGTTATTTTTATAAAAATATTTTTTAATGTTTTGTTTTTTTTTTTGTTTGTTATTTAAAATTATGTTAGAATAATCATAATGTTTTGTTTGTATGAATGAATGTTAAATAAAATTAGCACTAATAATAATGATGATGAAGATGATGATGATTCCCCGATTTTTTTTTATATCAAAGTTTTTTCTCTTGTTGCTTTTATTGTTCTTGTGTTATGCTACTTGTATACTTTTAAGCTACCTGCCTCCCTTTTCGTTCTCCACACAATATAGAATTAATTAAAATTTTGTTGTAAAAGTAATTTATTTACAAAACTGGTATTTTGTTTTTTTTTTTTATATTCATAAAGTGAAGAAATTTTTAATCCACAAATGTAATCGTAATCGGGGTTGCAAGCATGAAAAGTGTTGCTTTTTTAAAGCTTTGGTTGATTTTTTTGGGCTATAAAAATGAGTAGGAGTTTATAAAAATCATTGTCCGATTTATTTTTTGATAGAATATAGCTCAAATTAATTAAGTAATTTAGTATACCAGATTGGCTAATCTGGTAATTCACAAAAATTTATAAAAAAAATTCATGAAAGTTCCGTAAAAGAAGTTATAAACAACATGCCCATGACTAAGATTGATATAAAAAATTTACAATTATTTTGACATTATGAAAACTGTTATATGAAATTACTTAAGACATTTACTTAAAAAAATGTTAGCAAGCATATTTTTGATGAAATTTTAATGATAATTCCTATTTGACACCAAAAATGTTTTACATTTTCATATATAAAATTAAAACTTCTATATATACGTAATCAATTAAACAATTCAAAGCATACACACCATACCAACTGAGCTACAAAATTATGGGAAAATTTTCGGCAATTTGTTATACTGTAAATTTCTGAAACACCCTGTATATATGTATATACCATAATTGTGTATATTTGAATGCATGATAATAAATACACACAGGTATAGTAATGCCCGATGGGGTTTACATGTATGTGTTAATTAATAAATTAAAAAAGTACAGTATCATTTAAAAGTTTATGAGATTACGGTATTATAAAAATGTCTTTAGAAGCTCTTATTGTCGTAAATAAATATGTTAAATAAAATTTATATTATTGTTGGTGCACATAAAATAAATTTTATTTTCTACCCATTTTTTTGTGCTCATTCGTTACCGAACAATTCATCAAAAATATTTGGTTCTTATATTTAAATTGTTATACGAAATATTTATACTTTTAATTATCCGAAATTTCGATTATATTATGTAAGTTATGGCTTAAAAGTATGTATGTCATACCATTTCATAGAATTCTGTTATATATAAATGTGTCTATTGAAATTATGTTTATGATTTTCCATTAAACAATAGTTTTCTAGTTATTTGCTTATGAAAATTTTCCTATGGCAGTATTTAAGATAATCATTCGTAAAACTGTTATACAATTAGATTTATACAATTTTTTACTTAAAAATTATATGATCAGAACATACAGAAGAATTTATGAATTTACATAATAAAAATTTATACATGCCCTTGTTCATGTTTATTAATTAAATGAGTCTCAGTTTGTTAGTCTCATGTTTATTAGTTAAATTATAAATTAAAGTTTATTCTTGTTCTAGACGACCCTAACAAAAATTTATTAAAATTTTATTCCTATACCAAATTTAATATTTCCTATACTAAATTTCCTATATCAAATTAATAATTTCCCCTAAGTATATTGTAAGTATATAATTGGATTGGACAAAACTGTCGACCAGTACTGTTTATTGTTGTACACATACATTAAACATTTTAATAACTGGGTTAATTTTACAAAAACAAAAAATTATAACTAAAAAAGAAAGTTAAAATAAAATAGTTAAAAAATAAAAATAAAAATTGCACAAATTAATGTTGGGTGTTCATTTTAGAATGAATTTGAAGACAACAAAAAAAAATTAGAAATTAAAATTTTTTTTTGTTATTTTAATAATTCATAAAACAATTTTAAACACGTGCATTTTTATGAAAAAAAAATTTTTTTTTTTTCTCTCAAATATTTTTAAAACAAAAAAATGTTAAAGATTTCGTGCTTCCTTTAATAAAAACCATGGCAGATAATTAAAATTGCCCTGAAAAATTAACCTTTTTTTTTTTTATTATAATTCTGACCTGGAAAAATCGTTATACAGATTACACTTTATAAAAATTAAAATGTTAAATTAGAAAATGCTAATTGCACAATAACCAAAACAGAAACAAGAAAATTTCATTTTAATTGAATGACCGCAATGCATTTTATGAAAAACTAGAGTAAATTATACGGGTTTAAAATTGAAATTACTGCAGACATTTTAATGGGCTACTAAGATTATATAGCGCAAATGCATAGCAAAAATTAAAATTCTTTGAATTAGCAGATGTGTAATCTAACAATTAAGGAGTTTCGATTAAAAATTCAGGGTCTCAATTCAATAAAAATTGATAAGAGTTGACTATTTCAATTTGTTTACGCCAGTATAAATTTGTAAGAGTTTGTGAGCAATATTACAGCTCTGTAGTCTATAAACACTTTTCGTCCAATGATGTGATGCGATATTTCATGATTTTGTATGATATTCTGGTACCAATAACTTAAATATTATGTGATTTCTTATTAATTTTCGGATAGACAATCATTTTAATTTTCTTAATAAAATTGCTCAGTTTTATTGAAATTTATTAAAGGATTTTTATACTATTATAGCACAAATAAAAATTTTCATTTAACAGCCATGGGCTCCATGTATTTTCACATATTTTAATTATTTTATTTTATTTTAAAAAATTATTAATTTATTTTGTTACATGCTGCCACAATCATATTATTCGTCTTCAAAATTAGTTAAAAAATCTCTTAAATGACTATATAAGTTTCTAGTTTCAACAAATTATATAACAATTTTTTTGAATATTTCGGTTTCGAAAATTAAAATTCTACCCCACAATTCTATAATTTTTTCAAATTTTTCATTTCTCATCATTTTATCGATCACAGAGTACCCCATAAAAAATAAAATTTTAAAATCATTTTTCAAATTTTAAAAAAAAAATTACCAAATAAACAAAAGAATTCTTTATTTTTGTCTCCCTTTCATACCCTTCCCTCCCTTCCTATCCATAACTTTTTCCTAAACTTCGTATACGTTCACAAATATATAGGCAAACTTTTAAATTTTTCAATTCCTCAAATTTATAGTGTAGGTGGATTTTATTTCACGATTTTCGCATCAAAAGCAAAAAATCACCAACTGCTTTTTTGTTTTTATTTTTTTTTATTTTATTTTTTTTTATTTTTATTCAATCTAAAATTTGTATTTCACCCACTCAAATTGTATCTTTCATTCTCTCTTTTTTCCCCTTTTCCCCTCAGAATTTTTCCTCTTAATAAACTTTTACCAATTGCCTTCTTTTCTTTTTCTCTTACATTTTTGTTTTTTTGTTCTCTTTTTCTAAATTTCATTCTCATATCCAACATTAAAATATCCGCGCGTAGTGACTAGCGTATTCAAGGATGGCGTATCCATAATTTTTCAATTTTTATTGTATATTTTTTTTTTTTGGTTTAAAAAAATTAAGGAAAACATGTTCGAAAAAAAATTTTTTTTTAACTAAAAAAGTCTTTAATTTTAACAAAAGATATGAGAAGAAAAATAAAAAAAAAATAGAGTTGGACACATTTTTCTTGTTTTCTCGTTTTTTTTTTAAAGCAAGTCCATCAGATCAATTTAAAAAATTACAAAAATACAAAAGAAAAAAAAACCTTAATTTATAAACGAAAATAAAGGGCCAAAAAACAAAGTTTGTGAGCGAAAATTAAAAACCTAAAAAAAAAAAATTATCAGAAAAACAAGAAGGTTTTTTCTGTTCCCTCTTGCTCTGCTCTACTCTTCACCATTTTCCTCTGCATATGCTGCAAATTCGCCCTGTGTTTTACTTAATTAGGAACGACAAGTTTTAAATTAATGTCGGACCAGGAAGTTTTTTTTATTATTTTTTATATGCTACTAACTACCTTGCCTATGCAAGAAAGACAACTAAAAAAAAATTCTCAATTTTACCCAAGATTTTATTAAAATTTTTTTTTTTTTTTTTGTATTTCTTGCTATTGTTTTGATTTTTTTTATCGTATTATAAAAAGAAAATTAAACTGACGCTAAAATTCCAAAAGGTCTTTAAGAATAATAACAACAAAGTAAAAATAAAATAAACAAAAAAAAAACAAAACTTCCTTTTAAATCCAAAAAAAAAAAAATAACAGTGAAGATTTTTTATGAAAAACAGAAAACATAAAGCACTGCAACCACTATACTCGTACTAGTATAAGCAAAAGCAATAGTACTAGCGCACAACCACCGTCACAACACAGCTCAATTTTGTATACAAAAGAACAAGAATGAGAATGAGAATTACAATAATTTGAAAAAAAAAAAACAAAACAAAAAAATAAAAAATTTCTGACTAAATTGAATACTTTTTTTTTTTTGTTATTCTTATTTTTTTTATTGATTTTGGGTTGAATTTTTATTTTTGTTTTATTTAAATTTTAATTTCCCACATTTAAATTTGTCACTCCTTTTTCCTTAATTCTAAAATATACAGAGAAATGTACGTAACTTAATTCTCTATATTGAGAGAGTGATATGCACGTATATATATGTATACTGTGAGCAGTGAGATATTTGAATAAAATATACGATATTGTACTTTACCCACATACAAACATATTTACGTGTATAATACAAAACCCATATTTATTATTGCTTTGCTGTTATGCAACTCTTCCTTGCACTCTCCTTTTCCCCTCTACATTTCTCTCTTTGTGTATTAGATTTTTTCTTCTCTATTGATTTTATATTCTGATTTGTAAATTCTGATTAACCTCTGTATACTCTCTCAATATATATTATATACTATATATACTTACTCTCCTGTGTTATTATTATATGCATTTGGGACAAATAATCCTACATTTCTATTCCTATATAATCTCTACTAAATAATAAAATATACATAAATATTGGAATCACAAAACGATTTCAGACGAAAAGCAAAAAAAAACAAAAAACATTTAAATTAAAACTTATATGTAAATAAATAAATAAATTAAAAACAAAAACTGGACAAATAAAAATCAAAAAAAAAAATCCCTGTGTTCCCTTATATAGTAACCTATAAAAAAAAAAACAAAAACAACAAAATCAAAATTCAAAAACAAACAGGAAAAAAGAAACAGAACATCATCAGGAAGACGATGATAAAAAGTCGTGCCAAATTGTATCATCGGTCACCTATTCCCATTTTGGTGAAAAAAAAAAAAACCTAAAATCAAAACTAAAATCTTAAGCGGGCGAAAAATAAAAAAAAAATTGCACACGAAACACAAAAAACAAAGAAAAAAATTTTCATATAAGTACCAACCACTCTTTGGATTTAACTGAGAAACTTTTTTTTTTTTACTGATATAGAATTAGAGATTTAAAATTACGATATACAGAAAATGAAGATTTTTCCAACATTAAAAACGAAAAAAAAAAGCAAAAAATTAGGACAGAAACATTAATTTCGACTACAAAAAAAAAAAAATTAAAAAAAAAAATTTGAAATTTTCGAACAAAAACACCTCAAGAATATTGAACTATGAATCGGAAAATATCAGACTTACACTATTGTCATGTAAATAAATTTGTGTACGAAGAATTTTGATGAACAACTTTGTCATTATTTATAATTTAATTCGAAAATAGCATTCAATGAATTGAAATCAAACTCTAACACCTAATTCGAATTCAAGTTCATACTAATACCACTAAAACGTACTACTAAATATCGGTACTTTATAAAGTCAGTTACTTAATACGAGTATTTATAGTATAACAAAATATAGGTATTATATTGAGTTCCATAATCCAGAAACAATAATTTTTAAAATCAATTCTTATATCTTACGAATGGGAGCGGTAACAAGCTTACAATAAACAATATTTTTTGCAATTTGGAATCCAGGATTATGACATATACATACACTTATAAAATTAATTTTATTTATGTATTTTGAACAAATTATTCAAAATATTTACGAAAAAATATTAATTCTAGATTAATTATAAAGAAATTTTACAAAGATGTCATAAGAACCAATAAAATTTATAACATAAAGATGACATTCTACTGTTATTTTAACTCTGCTGTTAGTTCATTTCCAGCAGATGGAATATCCACATCAATGACATGAAGTTTACGTGCTTGTGGTGCTCGAACAGCAAAACAAAATAACGTGGATAAATTTTTGTTAGTTTTCATCTTAAATTGCTCAAATGAAGCTAGATGGCCTATTGTTCAGAATCACTAAGGTCTAAAACCAAAGATTTTGCAAATAAAAATCAACAGTTTTTGAGTGTTAAAACTAAAATGTTATATATAATGCATATTATTAATTATTTAAAGATTTCTAAACGTTGTAGTTAACAATTGATTTACGATTAAAATTTTGCTTTACTTTTGATTATAAAAATTATGTAAGCCCTATATTTTTTTACCGGAAAAACTTTTAATTTAAAATTCAAAAAATATTTGAAATAAACTATCACTGAATTTTGGCTGTCAGTCTAATTATAGTAGGCATGTTCTTTGAAATTAAGGAACACATTGAAGAGAAATAAAAATTTGACTATAATGAAAAATCAAGAAAAAATATTTTGTGACTTTTAACAAATTAAGTAGTATGATACGTGGTATGATATGTGGGTATATGGATATACACATATCCATATACCCACATATCCACATACATACACACATAGATGAAAAAATAATGTTACTTGTAAAATTTCTTCTCTTGCCTTCTTGTTTGTTTGTTTCTTTTTTTTTTTTGTTTCCCGTATTCGTGACGGAATCGAATGGATTTATTCCTCTTGTTTTTTGCAACTTTATGTAGAAAAAGCAGTCAACTATACATTGGTATTCATCTTTTCTACACCAAATTCTAGTTTTCATGTTTTTATTTTTTTTTCTTGCCATTTTTCTTGGCTTTGGGATTTTGGCTTATTTTGTTGTTCCAGATTTTTTGTTTTTTTTTTTTTCTGTTTCTGATTTATTTTAATATCGCCCTCATCCTCAAAATGAAAATACTTGAATCACGACAAATTTTTCGATTTAATTTCCACGAATGTGATTTTTATCAATTAAAATTGGAAAACAAAAAAAAAAAAAATCAGGAGCAAAAACAAAAATTCTAAACTTTTTTTTTGTTTTTAAATAAAAAAAAATTATTTTGCATCCATTAAAAATTCTCATTAACTTTTTGAACTTTTTTAAGAAGATTTTTTTTGTTCTTCTTCTTCTTCTTGTTTTTATTTGCACTTTATTTTGTAATTAAAATTTTTTATTATTATGATTTTTTGTTTTCTTCTAAAATAGCTTTCTTCTAAATTTCTGTAATGTTAAAATAATGTTAAAATTGCTCAACAATATTTTGTTTGTTAAACAAATTGTAACAGAATTCAAAACTTTACCATTAAATCATTTACAAAATACATGCAAGTATAATTAGCCAAACGAAATGGTTTGTGAACTGGCACTTTTGATTATGGTAATTTGACTGACATTTTTAGAATTTTGAGAGGTTATAACTCGATGGGAAGCAAAATTGTAGGAAAATTTCCTGTTCTAGAGAAATAAATTTTCTAAATGATGAAATTTATATTATAGTTATTAAAATTTTCACCTATTTACCTAGAACTGTTGCAAATGGACGCATAGAGGACCGAACATACAAACAAACAGAGTAAGACTATAATATTCTAATTGACGAAATTCAAAGGATTTCCAATAGAACAACAAAATATTCAATTGCAAATTTCTTGATTTTATCATGAAAAATAATATGACCCCAATTTATTTTTCCTTAACTGTATTGGAAACATCATTACTAGATTAATAATTTTTTCCAGAATTAATCAAAAATTCAAGAATATTTCTCATACTTTCTGATTAAAATGTTCAACAAGTAAAAAAAAAAAATTTAGTATATGCTGGTAATTATTTTAAAATTATCTACAACCTAGTATCAAAAAAAAACCAAATCTTATTAAAAAAATATTGAAGACAAAATTTTGCAAAATATGCGAACCAATATCTACAAATAGAAAATTCATATGCAAACTTCCACACGACTATATTTAATTTTTACTTTATTATTGATGAGATTGGAAAATTTCTAAAACTCTGAAATTATTTTTCTACTTTTATTTTCCAAAAATTTTTGAAAATAAAAAAAAAACCTTCATCATCTTGGTCTTGATTATTTTGTTTTCATAATTTCTGTTTTTCTTTTCTTTAATGTGATTTATTTCCAATAATTGTTAAAACATGCTCAGCAAAATAGCGAATATAATAAACTTATATGCGTTTTATATTTTCATTGTCTCTGTATATTATGCTCAGACTGTTATTGTAAAACAACGTCTTCCGCCTTCAAAAATTTTTAACGAAAATTGAACAAAAATAACACAAAAGAAAAATTAAATTAAATGAAAAAAAATAGTTAACCCTTTAAAGGCAAAGGTTACTCAAAATCTCCGTCAAATTTTACTGCACTAAAAACTTTATCCCCAACATATAGTTTTATAAAGCCATCAGAATACTACCCTTTTTCTTATGACCCCATTTTGAATTTCACTGTAACTAATAAATGCACCAAGCAAGTTATTATTTCGTCTAATATAATTAAGTATTTAAATCATAATTCAGTACACAAGGGGTTAATATATTTTCACTTTTCATATACTTTTGATTCTTGTATTAATACCATTGGTATACAAATAACTTGTATACAAAAAAAAAAGCAAAATAAAAGTAAAACGAAAAACGACAGATAAACTAATTAAACGTTGTATCCGCCATAGTATCCGCCAGAGAATATTCACCAAAAACTAGAATAATGAAAATGAAAAACAGCCAAAAACAAAAAAAAATAAAAATTTATAAATGATGCCAAGGTGTACACATTTTTTCTTCACTGTATGTGCGGATGTGTTCGTATGTATGTAAATATTTTGTATATGTACACGATCCTTCTTAGCAGAACAATTTTTTTATTCTTATTATACTGTTGCACATACATTCATTTGCTTATTATATAACACGTTCACATTTTGATTATCCTGGCCTCCAACTTCTCATCCTCTTTTCAATATTCAAAGATTATTTTATGTTTTTGTCTTCTTCTTCTTTTTTATTTTCTGATTATTGATTTTTTCTTTTCACAATTTTTTTTTTATTATTTTTTTGATTTTATTCTTAAATATGTTTTTTTCCCCCAATAGGTTTTTTTTAATGTTTATTGAATTCTCTCCTTCGATATGTTTTATAGTTTTGTTGCAATAAAAAAAACAAAAAACAAAACAACAACATCAAATATTCAAGGAGGAAAAAAAAATTTGCCATATAACAACTTAAAAAATAAATAAAATTTTAACATTTAACAAAGAAAATAAAATACAAAAAAAAAAAATAAAGAAAATGCAACAGCAAATGCAAAAACAAATTATTTAAGAAAAATAACAACAATAAAAACAATAACGAGAACAACAAACCAACAACAGCAAGAAAAAAAATGAGAACACATCCTTTAAACAGAAAGATTTATTTGCATGTGGAAACGTTCAACATGTTTTTTATGTTACAAAATTTAGTTTACAAAAAAAAAAATAAAAAACAAAAATTCTTTGGAATTTTAAAACAAAAGACTTAGACGAGAAACTTGAAAATTTAAATGTAAAGAAAAAATATATACTAGTGTCTTCCAATTCTTTTTTAAGAGTCTGAATTTTTTTTTTCGATTTTATTTTTTTGTTGTTTCATAGAATTAGGTCTCTTATTAATACCAAGGAACCCATAGTATTTGTACAAACTATTTAATTTACTTAAAAGCAATCGTCTTAGACAGACAACCCAAAAAGAAAACAAAAACAAAACCCTTTAGAGTAAAATATAAAAGTGGAAATGGGCAGATAGAAAACAAAAAAAAAAATATATGAGTGAAAATATAATAATAAATTTTTTATTGTTTTTTTTTTCGACCAAAATGGCAACCCAAATATATATTTTATCAAAACAAATAAATTGAATATTGCAATAATTTCAATATTTCTCGAAATAATATTAATGATAACAGGATCCGGGATAGTAAATGAAGGGTATTTGTGACCAGCTATATACATAGATAGTTTTAAATTTCCTTGGATTTGCACAGATGTTAAAGCTTGCTTCGTGCAGGAGTCAACCTAAATTATTTATGATTTATTATCTCGGTTTTAGGCTTAATAATGCAAAAATTTCGTTTTCACATAAATTATGACTACGAAATACATTTTATTATCAACTAAACAACTCATAATCATCAAATTTCTGTTCACCGGAAACCAAATTTTTGAATTTTTGTCTCTAAATTTAATAAATTTTGTGTACATATGTGGCACATTTCTAAAATAAATGCAGAATTTTTTTTAAATTTTTTAAAATGAAATGGAATAAATGTATGTAAAATAAACCTACTGATAAGAACAACAATAATTTAATAAAATATTTTCAATTTATTGGCACACGTGTGTATATCTAAAAATGTTTCAAACTCACTCAATAAGATTATTGTATACATTGGTGATTAAGTGCTTGTATTATTACTTGTATATTGCTAACTATGTCTTTATTTTGGGATCCATGATCATTTTATCGATTATTTGTAATTCCAATTACAAATCGATTATTTGTAATTTTAAATATCTACATAATTTCCCACAAAATTCTTCTGAGAAATTTTATTCTTTTAATTTATAATTACAATTTGTATAAAATTTATATAGAAAATTTATAATTAAAATAAATATTTTAAGCCAATTATTTGCTCTAATTTTTAATTTCTTATTTATTTATTTAAATATAAAACCTTGTATATTTTATAGCTATGTACACTTACTACTCGTATATGTAAAATTCCATAAATATTTTGCCGAACGGGCATTTAATTTTTTTTATTTTCCATACATGAATATTAAAAAAATTAATAAAAATATAGTATAAAACTATTAATTATCTAATATCTAATTATAAAATTCTTGACTACTAACTATAGGGGAATAAAAAAACTAGTATTAAATTTTTTTTTTTTGTTGAAAAATAATTTCCAATATTACTTGTTAACTTGTTATATGTGATTATGATTATGTTAAACAAAGTAATTATTATATAAACCAATCGAGTTTAAACATTAATTTACAATTTTAATATAATTATTCAATTATATAACAGTTATAGATTAAAAAATTATTTTTTTCCCATTGAATTGAAAATTTTTTTTAAAGAATATAATGTAGTGTACATAGTGTACATGTAAAATAATTAAAGAATGTTGAAGAATTTTCTTCCTTAATATTTTCTGTTGCATGAAAGCAGTGATTCTTATCAGGAGATACAGAAGCAAAGTTATATAACAGTATATATTAACAGTATCAAGCAAAAATTTTAGTTTAAATTCAACTTGCAAATTGATCTAAATTCATGACATTTGCCATTTTACTATTATTTGGAACTGTATATATATATATTTAAGGCAGATACCTGGTTTTTGGAATAAATATCCACAAAATGACAAATATTTTGTTGCTTCAATTCCACATATTGTACATGTTTCTTATGTATACATAGGTATTGTATATTATGCCTAATTTAATTCTTAATAAAATTCTCTTTTTTATTTTTAAATCTCAAAATTCAATAGTGGTTTTTTTTATGCACAATATACAAAATTATTATTTAATATGATAGCTGTGTAATCAGATCAGTCTAATTTACAATATATTTTAAAAACGAGTATAAGAGAAAATTAATACTCAAAAAAAAAAAAAACAAATTATTATTGTGAATGTTTTTAATATTTTACTGGTATATAAGTAAATATACGAATTGTGTAAAGCAATGCAAAGTCGACAATAGTATAATTGTAATATAAAAATAATATGTTAAATGTAACGCAATAATAAATAATAACAGTAACATAAAAAATCATAACAAATCATAAAGAGAAAAAAAAAAATGTATGAATTTCTCAAATTGCATGGATCACAGACATTTTCTCTTCTCTACGCATTTTTTTTTTTCGTATTAAGTAATTCTGATTAAAATTTAAGATGACGCGGTGATGATGAGGATGGCGTCTCGTCTAATTTATACTTACATGTTATTCTAATTTTTTATTTTTTATTCATGCGTCTTTATGATTTGTAAAATATAATATTTTTACTTTTGTAATTAAAGACGACATATTAGACATTTGAAAATTGTACGGGAAAAGAGCAAAGAAAAAAAAATTAACACAAATTTTTTTTTTCTTGTTTTTCTCTATTGTTCTTGTTTTTCTGTATGCGTATGATTATGAAGTTATCTAGTTACTATTGAAAGTATCATTGTGCTTGGCGTTTAAAAGTAAACAACAACAATTTTTACTTATATTCTGGGATCAATTTCTAGTTTGTCCATTTGTTAAACATACTGTTATCGAGATTTGAGGCTGAATTATGGAATTAAACTGTCATTAGATCGACGTTTGGCGAATATGAAAGTTTGGTATTTAAAACGACACACTTAGCGAATTTGAATATTTGGTAAATTTCTCCAGATCTGAAATTCGCCGAATTTCATATTCACCAGATTAGATTTCTTTTACGAATTTCACGAAAAAATTTGGCGAATGGGAATATGATGTGACAAATACGAGCATTTTTGGAAAGAATAAAGAATTTCATTGTGATATTAGTGTCAAGACTTTACAATATTTGCCCAGAATATCGAAACGCTATTCAATTTGTCAGTTCAAGAGAAATCGGCAAATTGGTGAATTCATCATAATTTGCCGTCGAACTCAATATTATTATATTAAAATGCCATTATTTTTTTTTTTTGTGTTATCCTCCTAAATATATGCAATTTATTTATTTAAAGGTATGTTCATCCTAAATGTATGCAATACAAATGTGTTATCTAACAGGGTTTTAAATTTCTGCAAGTTTGTTTAATTTGTAAAAATTTTGGATCAATTATTAATTTAAAATTATTTAGTATTAATCCGGAATTCTGCAAAATTTCCATTCTTAGTTAGAATTTTCAAATTATCAATACCCAAACTTTGTATGTTTAATAATACACAATGTCTTCTAGAGTACCTATACTCTATTTGACCATCTTTAAGGCAATTCCAATAAATAATTTTCCTCTTTTTAATAAAATTGCACATTTAAATGATCTAGTAATGTTGCCTTGCCACCATCATAATAATATTGTAAAATTTCCCGTTGCTTTTTTCAAGAACAAAAACAGCATATCTATATGTATATATATATATATGTGTATAAAATAACAAGATATGGTAATTTTTTTTTTCCAATACAATTAGAAAAAAAAGTTCCTTATTCTAATTTATGTACATAAATATCATTCAATCATTAAAGTTAACAAAAAAAAAAATAAAAACGCATTTAAATGTTGAACTAAAACGAGAAAATTGGAAAATCCAAGTATAGAAAAAAAATTTTTCATATATCTACTAGTATATATATATATGTATATAGTTATAATATATTTTTTAACAAGATGATGATATACTAGAGACCAGAAATTATTAAAATATATATTGAATATATTATAAAAATGTGGGCCAACATTGAAGATGTATATATGCAAAAGAACGATCAATTCTTGCAATAAGAAAATTAATTCCAGTCATTCAAACAATTTTCACATACCAGTATATACATACATATATTTACATGCATATGATCAATCTAGAAATATACTTAAATGTCAACCTATATTTTTAAAGTGGGTATATAAAAATAAAGAAATTATAGGCAAAAAAAAAAAATTAAGGATGTTAGAAAACTGCGTATTTTTATAGATCAGATCAGCGCATTGAAAAATGCCTTCAATACCCTCTAGTATTTAAATTTACATTATTTAAAATAATATTGTATAATAATAATAATAAATTTTAATTGTTTGGCCAAGAATATATTGAAATTCTTGAAAAATACGAGTAAACCTAGTTTTTAGTTAACTATTAATTTTAAAAGACCTGATTTTATTCCCGTTTCAGTAAATTAAAAATGATTTAATATTATTATGGTTTAAGATTTTCTATGGTTTAAAATGATGCGGTATAATTTTCTCCTAATATAGGTAAAAACAATATGTTAACAAAATAAATTTTAATGTGTCACATCTAATGAGTCTATAATATGTAGCACATTTTATAATTTTCAATATTACATATAATGGGTACTTAAATATAACACTATACATAATTCATAAATACACTTATATTAATATTTTAATTTTACAATGTTGCATTTACTTATTAACTGAACATTTTCCAGTCTAGAGCCTCAATTCCTTAAAGGATAAAAGTCTAGATATTAAAAATTCACTTTGAAATTTATAGGTCTGACCAAAAATATTAAATTTTAGCAAAAAAGAGCACTTAGTAATGCAAAACACGCTATTTTTTTCCTATTGGAATGGACCACACAACAGTCTTAAAAGCTGATATAAACAAAAGATTGGCCCTTATAGTATTTATAAAAAAACATCGAAACGTGAAGTTTCAAATCGAATAAATCGCAATTAATTTTAGTATCTTACCATTATTGTGCATTCTAATGTAAGAGGGTAGCAAGATTTTTTAAATAACCCTTAAAATCGTACTATATACATTAATAGAATTTGGGATCCTTTAAATCCTTTGACTAGGGTTTTGGTAAAAGTCAATCTGGCTCTAATTATTACGTTATAATTTATTTAAAAACAATATTAAATTGTATTACAAAATTAATTTACAATATAACAGTTTTAATTTCAGTATAACAATATCAAGTTTTAAAAAATTTTCTGAACAACAAATTAAATTCAAGTTTATTTCATTGACACTTTTACTTATATCATAATTCATACATATACAATTGTACATTAATTACCATGTCAATACTATTGTATATTTTTAGTATTACACTCAAAATACGCACATTTGCATGTAGAACAATTTTATTATAAAGTTAAAGTTGTCCTCGTATTTATATTAACTAGTTTTAAGTTATTAAACTATTAGATACCTATAATCTAGCAATTTAAAACCTCATGTATATATGCATATATACATATATATACTTACATAATATGAATTTGAACAATTTTTTGTTCAACTCTTAATTGCAATATTGTAAAATTATCAAAAACGTTTTTTTGTATTTTTAAATTTTTTCTTTAATTTTATTTTCTTTTTATTTATTCTTAAAGAACCTTTTCAGATAAAAGTGTCAGCTTATTGAACTCCAATTTTAAAAATGTTAAAATTAAAAAAAAAAAACACAAGTGTCTGATTCAAAACAACTCTTTGTATTAAAGCACATTTTCTTATTAACATGCATAGGACAGCAGCTATTAATTGTTTATTTTCACTTAAATTTATTGCTGTTAATTGATGAATGAGAGAGAATAGGGTGCGAATTCTTAAAAGAGAATATTGTTATGCTACTGTTGCATTAAAACTGTATGCTAGTAACTTTATGAAAAGCTTGTAATTAATAATTTTTTCAATATTTTATTAAAATTTAATAAATATTTTTTTTTTTAAAAAGAGTTTTAAAGACAATTTTCAAAAAGTTCATTACATAATTTCTTTCGATTTATACACAATAGTAAATCAAAAATTGAGATGAACAAATAGGCATGCTGACAAATGATATGATTGAAATTAGTTAGACAGCAAATATTTGTGAATTTGATTAGTTTTTCTTTTAAAATATGCTAATAAGAAAACAAAATAAAAACTCCTTTGAAAACAAAAACAAAAAACTAAAGAACTCAATTTGTCATTTTATAAATTTTTCATATTATTATATATATATATATATATACATAACAGAAAGAGAGAAATAAACGACTGTCAAGTGAATTTGTTAAAAATTATCAAAAAGTAATAAATTACTTTTTGATAAGAAAAGAGTAGGTATTTCTTTCTCTTCGAATACATACCATCAATGATAATGATGATATTGATGTTGTTGATTTTCATAGTATTATTGGTGAAATATAATAAGAAAATTTTTTAATTTATCATAAAGTTATTCTTATTACCGACAGCATTGCATACAATAAGAGAGGTCATGTGATGGCACCAAATTTCAGATGTTGAGTTTTCGATAGTAACCGACTTCTCCATAGTAGTGAAGCGTATAAATAAACTATTTTTAAAGAGATCTGAGTCTGTCTGTCAGTCTGTCCGGTCCGCGAGTGTACGGGTGTACTTGAAGTTCGGTCAGCTATTTACTATATTTGCAAAACTAATTGATTGAGTTTACTAAAATTTAATATTTGAATGGCCAGTTAATTCGAATGGTACAATACGAAACTAATTTGACATATTTTAATATTTGAAATTTTACAGTTGACAGGTGACAAGTGAGAGGTGACAGTTGACAGACGACATGTGACAGATGACAGTTGACATTTGACAAGTGACAGGTGACATCTGATGACAGTTGACATTTGACAGGTGACAGATGAAATTTCACAACTGACACTTGAAAGGTGACAGTTGATAGGTGACATTTGACAATTGACATCTGACAGTTGGCATATGACAGGTGAACATTGATAATTGAGAGTTGACATGTCTGATTTTACATTTTTGCGCGTTCAACGAGAAAAAATCAAATCAATTGCTTGAAATTTAATATTTAAATTCAGGATGCTTAAACAATGAACCTATAAAATTTTTTTGAAAAGCTCAGGTTCGGTTATGTGCTGATCACATCAAATTCTTTTCTTTATTCATGCACATAATCACTTAAATGTGTACATACATAAAAACAAGAATATTTTTCAATGATGATTAAAACTCAATTGACTTTTGTATACAATTCTTTCAATTCAATTGATTCAATGCAATTGAATAATGTTTGAAATCAAAAGTTGGTGTTTTTTTTTTTTGATTGCAAAAAAAAAAACATGTTTATTCCAACAAATGAGATTAATCAGCAGTAAGAAAATTAAAAGAGATTAAAAATATAACATAGTATTACTATGAATAAGGTTTAATACTAAAGTAAGATAAGCTATAATAAAGTATAAAACGTGTATGCATATAAAATACCTTAGGATAATTTTCAAAGAGGTAATTATGACCACATTTAAATGTAGCTCAATGACGATATTGTAGCAGAAATGTGTTTATGCTATTATAATATTAGATCAATTCATCAGTTCAGACAAATGAAAACCGCTTACGACAATAATTAATTGGCTGTTCAGCAATTAAAATCATAATACATAAATGACAATATTGCTTAATTAAATTTATTTTACCAAAATTTAGTTAAAAAAAAAAAAATCAAGTACAGCATTAAATTTTTTAAATCATTTGTAGCCTTAAATCAAAAAGAAGAACCGGAAAATCTGAATGTCATTTTGTTTTTTTCCCAATGAGCTTTTGAAGGGGATATTGAATACTTTAAAAAGTTAATTAGCAAAAATAATAAAATCAAGAAAAAAAAAACGAATTTCCTCATTTTCACAAATAAAAAATTTTTGTTTCCCCAAATTTTATACTCTCCATTCTACAATACGACGAGTAGAGTATCTTACCAACAACTAATTTTAGTAATATCACATATTTTGTCTTTATAATGCAACAGAATGTTTTAATGATCTCAATTTACACATTTCATTTTTTTTTCTCTCCCTTTTTTTTTTTAGCATGCATGTGCTCTTTGTTTTTTGAAAAATTTTTGCTTTTAATTTTTTACATGTTTTTTTTTTCCCCGAAAAACAGTAAAGGGTGTTAAATTATATGTCGAGTTTTTCAACCAGATACTCTCGCCTATATATACATTATGTATGTATATATATATATATATACACAAATAAGGATTCATTATTGATCTTAATCCAATAAATCAATTTCTTATCATCATCTGTCATACTTTTTCCTTGCATATTATTATATTAAAGAAACAATATCAAAAAACACCTATAAAAACAAAAATTATAATACGAATAAAAAATAATCACTTAAAAAATATAAAGTAAAAAAAAAAAACAAAATACAAGTTTAAAAAAAATCCCATCAATGCTGTTAATTATATTAATTTGTACTAATTATGAGGCATAACTGGCATATTGTATCACGTATATAATTTTTTAATATCTCGTATATCATGTACAATATCTTATATACTATATGTACTTATATATGCTAGTATATCTATGTATTCAATTCAAAATACAGCCAATTTTGCTGTTATACTCCTGTTCATACTTGCAAATTCATTCATTCTTAAATTTTTTTTTTTCCCTTTAAGGTGCAATTTTGTTGAGAATTATTTTGTACCTTTTTATATACTCACAGTCATTCATACATATATACATTTTATTCAATTATTTTAGCTTGTATTTTTAACCCTACTTGGCCCTGAATTGGTTTTATGGCTAATTTAATATAGCTGTTGTATTTTGTAACCCTCCCACCTTCTGCTCCAACATTATAAGCTTGTTTTTTTTTGCAAATTATTTTTTTTTACTTGATTTCTGTACATTATGTTGCATATCTGTATACAGAAATGCAGTTGATTTCATGGTGACTTGTGACGGATACTTTTCAAAAATAAAAAGCAAAAAAAAAAAAATTTTTTTTTTTTGAGGTTTTTGTTACCGTATTGCAATTTAATTGCAACGTATACGCTTTTATGCACTTTTTTCATATAAGATTTTGGTGAATTTTGCACAAGTTTTACACATAAATGTCGTCGCATATTATGAGTATATATGCAATATTTTACATACATACACACATATTAATATACAAATAAATATGTTAACTTGCGTGTATAAAATATTTCAATAAAATAATAATAAAGTAATAAAGAAAACAATAAAAACAATGAAAATAAAAAAACAAAAAAAAAAATTTTGTATGGTGTCATGTTGAGTTTTCGCGTTCTTTTCATTTTTACAATAACTAAAATACTTTTGTTGTTGTCCAAACTCCCCTTCTCCTCCTCTCTCTCTCTCTCTCTCTCTCTCTCTCTCTCTGTCTCTCATTCATTTTGCAATATTGTCATCAAAATCATTGTCATCATCGCCGCATTATCATGAGAAAATCATTTTATTTTTGTGTTCCCCCTATTTTTGAAAATTAAATTCCAAAAGTATTACATGGCAACTTTTTGTTTGTTTTTCATACATATTATTTCTTATATATATATACGATCATGTCTGCACATACATGCGTGCATATAATGCAGTTTTCTTCATTTTTTTATTAGCTACCGTTTCTTTTTCTTTCTCTCTCTTTCACTCTCTATCAATTTTATTTTTATTTTACAACACTATTTAGTAGAGACGTTAAATAAACAGAACGGAACGTATAAAGTTAATCCCTTTTAAATAGTAATAATAATAATAATAATAACAATAATGCTAAGAGCAATAAAACAACAAAAAACACAAGAAAATTCAATAAGAGTATACAACAATGAGCTTAAACATTTTTATGAAAAAAAAAAAATGTAATAATAACAATAATCATAATAATAGCAATAATCATAATAAAAATAATAAAATAAAAAAAATTAAAAGAAAATAAAAACGAAAAAATTACAGTGGCGGCGGCGCCTCATCGTCATCATGATTATCATTATCATAACAGTATCATCAGCATCATGTACATTATATATTATTATTATATATATATAATATGATAATCACTATCATCATCATCATCTGTACCAATATATCAAAAAAAAAAAAAAAAATTCAGAAATTTATAATACTGCACTGTAATTGAGGGAGACCGAGAGAGAGAGAGAGAGAGAAAAAATGTTTATTGAAACATTGTTTTTATTCTTTGTTTTTTATTATTTATGTTTCTTAATCTTGTTATGATTGTTATTGTTCTGAATTTGTTATTGTTTTTATTATTATTATTGTTATATTTACTATGTTGCTGATTGTAAGTGTACTCATTTTGCTTGTTATTTTGGTAATGTTATCTAAAAGGATTAGTGATTGTAAACCTTTAATTTTTTTCAAGGGAAATTAATTTCAATTTATTAAAGGATGCGGAATATGATTTAAATCTTAAATATGATGTAATAGTTTGTTTAATTCTAAAATTATAAAAATTTTAAAGATCGGAAACTTATTTCGAAACATAAACTTCTGTTATATGTCTACAATGCATTAAAGGCAACTGTAAATGTTTTCCGGCCAAAAATAGCAACTATTTTGTTTACCCAATTTAATAAGTCCTCTGATTCAAATGTTTAATTTATTTTTTTAATATTTCTTTTGTTCCCCTATAAGTATGCAATATATGAATACAAGGCAGAGAAATTAATTAAATACTATTTCGTTTAATTTGTTCAATATTCGGTGACAATACACAATAAACAATTTATTTGCTATTATTTAAGACTGGTCTTTGAAATAATACAATTGATCGCTTTATTTTCAAAATTTAAATTCAAAAATAAAGCATATAATTGAATTGATATCAAAAACTTAAAGGTTTACTACCTCTGGAAAGCAATTTTTCTATGAAATATATTCCACAATCATATTGTAAGTCCAAAAAATACCACAGAAAAAATTAAATCATGATAAAATAATAAAAAAAAAAATAAATTTTTAAAGCCGAGAAAGAAGAAAATTGCAAGGCATACTTGCAATACCAAAAAAAAAAAACAAACTCACAACAAAAATTCTACCTTTATCCTTTTTATTTTTTCTTCATTATTTTTTTTCTATCATTTTAACCTCAATATTCGTTGTATGTTTCCCTCATACATTCAATGTCTCGCACATATTATGTAGTTCAAAACTATTTTGTTAAAAGGATTGAAATAAAAATTCTAGATATTTATCAGCTGGTGTGTTCGAAAAATTGCAAGAAGAACAAAACGAAAATCATGAAACAAAAAAAAAAAAAAGGATTTTACAATAGTAAAAATATTTTTTTTTATTGAAATATTGAGAAAGAATTGGACCGACGAGTAACACCATAAGCTTCAATAAAATTACATAAACTGCTGCAATTGTACATTCGTGCACACAAACACACAAGAACAGGCGCGCATACATTTAAAATATACGTAGTAAGAAGAAATCATTTAAGATCTTTTTTATTTTTTTGTGTTTTTGCAATTGTTGCGTTCAAACTTTGCTCGCATCTTTTTTAAAAGACTTTGTACTCATATCAATTTTTTTTCTTTATTTGTTTGTTTTTGTTCTGTAACTCTTCTGTAAGTCTTTAACTTGTTACTTTATTTTTTTAGGATTTACTGATCTTTTACTACTTATTTTCCTGCTGCTGCTGCTGCTGCTGCTCTTGTGTTGCTGCTGTTCTTTGCTATTTTTTGTTATCTTTTTATATACTCTCCCTTTTTTTTTTCCTACTTAAACAATATTTCATTTACAATTCCTTTAGATGTTTAATTTTGGATGGACCCTTTTGTCGGTCGGATCTTATGCTATGCAATGTTGTTGTTCTTTTTTTTTTTTTGTGTTCTTTTCCTTACAATATTTTTGTTATAAGGCTCTCTCTCTGTTCTTGTGTTTATTTCTTCTTTTTTTTTTACTTATTATTTTTGTATTTTACTTGTTGTCGGTAAATGTCAACAAGAAGAACAATTACGTGTAAAATGACATTCTCAATAAATGCAATGCCGCGCGATATTAATATAAACTACTAACAATAATAATAAGAATAAAGACAAAACAGAAAAAAAATAATAATAATAAACCAACAACAAATTCAACAAACAACAACAAATAAGAAAAATTACAACAAATTTAACAAGTAAAAGAAGAAGAAGAAAAAAGAAAATTATATTTGTGTATAGCATGTATGTAGAAAATTTTATAAGTATGTATGTTTGTGCGTTTATATTCATGTAAAAGATATATTGGACATACAACAACAACAACAACAACAACAACAACAGTAAAAGAAATACATCAAACAAAAATAACAGAAGTTAAGAGATGAACAACAAAAACAATTAAAAAACATATAGAAGAGAAAAAAAATTAAGAGAACAACAAAAAATTGAAATGAGCAACTTAGAAATACCTAAACGCATCGGTTAACATCACAGGTGAAAGGTTGTTATTTCGGTTTAAGGAAAACAGTACACAAAAATAAAACAAAAATAACCTAAAAAAAAAACAACAAATTCATTTTTTGAAGATTACGCGTTTGATATTTTGTTGAAAATTCGAAATGATAGAAGTTCAGTTAACAAAAAAAAAAACACAAAAAAATCTTGAAAACCGCAGAATAAAACAAAATTGAACCATAAGATTTGGCCTCCCATCCATTCTACTATAAACATTAAAATAAAAATTGCTATTATAAAAGATTATATGAAATACAGAGAAAAAAAGAGTAGGAGAGAAAGAAAGGGAAAAATTTTGAGTAAAAAAAAAAAACAATCAAATTATTTAAAAAATAAATTTGTAACTTCAGCAGTCAAATGAAATTTTTTAATTAGTAATGGGAAATTTTTGAGCACAAAATTAAAATTCTCTAATTTCGGTACATGAATTCTGTCAAAATCTCTCTCTGGTCCACAAAAAGTATTTTGATCGCTCATTATTTCAATTTGCACCATATTTTGTTTTTGGCTAACTAATTTTCTTCTACCCTCTGAATTCCGCTCATAGTCAATATAATAGAATATAGTTTTCAATTCTCTAGACAACGAATTCTTCAACTCTCTAAGCTTCAACTCCTGCTCACGGTTCTATTGAATCAGCATTGTGAAGTACGGCATTTTCAACGGCACTTCAAATATATAATGCATTAATTATTTTTTATCATTTTGTCAGGAATACCTTCGTTTATTTTGAATGGTTTGAAATTCTTCTCGATCAATTATGGCAAATACTCTCTTGAAGTTATCAAAAATGATTTACGTACAACACTGAGTTATATTCAATCGATATTTTTATCATAACTCTCAGTATTTGGCATGTTAATCGGATCAATTAAATTCCGTACGCTCGTGAAACTTGACAGAACAGTCTCTGAGACTTTTATTTAAATTGTTTTTTCTTCTAAAGGAAATTATAAGCTAGCTTACAATAAAACTGTCGTCAGATATATATTCCGCGCGATACCGTTAATTCGCCTAATAGGAATTTCTTTGAACACAATTCTGCTGTTCGGCCTCCTGCCCTCTGCCCACTGCCCGCTGCTCACTGCTCACTTCCCTCTTCCTCCTGCCTCCTTGTTATCTCAATAATTATTTCTTTAATGAAGATTCCCGTGTAGTTAAATTTGACTGACTATTTACACAATTTTTTTTACAGTAGGTGCTGAAAATAAAGATTTTCATTTTGAAAAAAAAAATATTTTATGATGAAAAATTTAAAAAATAATAACAGCATTAAATGTTGTACATCATTAATGTTGACATTATTCATTAGTACAACAAAAAAACGAAAAAAAAAAGAAGAGAAGTGTTTTTAAAAAATAAATTTTCGGATATTTAAAAAGTGATTATCACAATTATTACATTCAAAATAAAAAATACAAAAGTATAAAAACTCATTAAGGTAAATATTTGTCAAAAATAACAAAAAAAAAAAACAAAAACAGCAGAACAAAAAAAACATTTGGAATGAAATTTTAAGACCTTTTTTCTAAAACTAATTTTTTTTTTTTTTCAATTCTCCTCAGCCAACCTCAACTTATACATGATAAAGAAGACCATTATCAACACCCATTTATTAAGAGTTTTAAAGAATTTTGGACCATTCTTTTATAATATACTCTTACAATTTATTTTGTGTGTTCTCTGTGTGTGTGTGCATGTTGATCTTGCTGCTACTTTAGTTTATTTTTTTTTGGGTTTCCTGTATACCTACAAACATATTCTTTCATAATAAGTAAATAAAGAATTATTAAAAATAAAATCCATTGATATTATATGGAATTAGAATCCTTGAAATTTTTAACACAAGAATTAAAATCTTGAATATTTTTTTTTTTTTGTAATTATTGTGAATGTTTTATAATTTATGAGAACGTGTTATAGTGTGTGTGAATGGTTATGGTATATTCAATTAATATTCTTTTATTAAAATTTTGTACAGAAGTTGTGGAATTTTCTTTGAAATTATTTATTGTAGGTATTTTTTTTTTTCATTTTCTATATATACTTATTTAATGTGGATAGATTCTTAAATAAATATAAGAGTTTTGAGGATTCCATCTCTATGTATAATATAGAAGATTAAAATTAAAATTCTTAACACATTTCCTGCCTGCTACTGCTATGATGAGTGAGTGTATATTATTGTGTTTACATTACTGATTGATCTTTTAAACGTTTTTTTTTTTTGTTTCTTTTACCGCCTTAAATAAATATTGTTTTTTTGTTGGTTTCGCTGCCTTTTTTTTGTTTTCTTTTAAGAGATGAAAAATATTTTTAATATTAGTTTTATTTTTGTTCTACATTAATTTTGTTTACTTTTTTTTTTTTTTTTTTGATTTTCCATTGAAATTCCTTTGTCTCTTAATTTTGAAATATTTAAGAATATTAATTATATTAGTTTCAATTATTTACTTTTAAGAGCTCTAATTGTATATTTTAAGTTAAAATGCCGACATGTTCTACAATATCGTGCCGAATGCTTCCGAATTAACAATTAACAAACCATCAGTATTTTAGCAAATTATTCCAATATATGAGCACTTTCATAAAAATCTCTTAAATATGATTTTGCAAATTTTGCTATGTTTTTGCTCATTTGCTTTTTATTTCAAAGAAGAAGTTATGATCTTCGCCATTTAAAATAGTATACAATTTCTTATATATGTAGTACTTTTGAAAACTTCTAATTATTTGCACCCAAGTGTAAAATACCCTAATGTAGTATACCGCCTATATAAAATACCCCACTGTAGAATACCCCAATGTAGTACACCGCCTGCATAAAATACTCTACTGTAAAATACCGCTATGTAGTATACCGCCTGTATAAAATACCCCACTATAAAATACTCCCTTGTAGTATACCGCCTGTATAAAATACCCTACTGTAAAATACCCCTATGTAGTATACCGCCTGTATAAAATACCCCACTGCAAAATACCCCAATCTAGTATACCGCCTGTATAAAAAACCCAAATGTAGTATACCGCTTGTATAAAGTACCCCACTATAAAATACTCCAATGTAGTATACCGCCTGTATAAAATAAACCACTGTAAAATACGCAAATGTAGTATACCGCCTGTATAAAATACTCCACTGTAAAATACCCCAACGTGGCATACCGCCTGTAAAAAATATCCCACTGCAAAACACCCTAATGTAGTATATCGCCTATATAAAATACCCCAATGTAGTAACCGCCTGTATAAAATATCCCACTGTTAAAGGTCTTCTCAACCTTATACATTATTTTTCTCTAAAAATTTTTAAGAAAATACTAAGCATTCAAAATTTAATTTGGACAATTTCTAAAATGCGATAAAATTTTTCCTACTGCATTTTTAAAGCTCAATTGCTTATTATAAGAAATTTCCCAATAATTAAGTAAAATTTCAAATAAAAAGGAATATGAAAAGGAGGCCATTTTAAATAATAATGAATTTCTTTCGCTTAGCAAATAAGATTTATCTAAATCTAAACTTTTATAAATTTTAAAATTTATATATTTGAGAACCATAGAAAATACACCCCGTTAACAAATAAATGAAATTCTAAATACAAGTACAATAATAAATTATTTTTCAAAAAATTTGCAACATAGTAATGGCAAACATACTAAAACTATGAAAAAAATATCCAAAAAGAATAAAAAAAGAAAAAATGAAAACCGAGAAATACAAAATGATTTTTTATTTAAATGTGATTGTCATTTCATTTGGAGGTTTTTTTTTTATTTTAACTTTCAGATTCTCTCGTTGCTTGTCTTTTATTTTTTCTTATTTCTTTAAATTTTTGCAATCCGATGTCCTTTATGTCATTCAAGCGGTTTTTTTTATTTTTTCTCAATTCTTAGTTTTTATATTTTTTGATTTTTCTTTGAAAATACAAAACAACAATCATTATAAGGAAGAAGAGAAAAAAATCCCAAAGATTTCAAGCAAATTTTCAAGCTTAATATAGTATTTTTTCTGGGTATTAATAAGAAACTGTAACAGTAACTGCAATAACAATAACAACAACAAACATAAAGAAGAACAGAAGAATACAATAATAATAAAAGCCAAAAATAATAATAACAGCAAAACACTATCATAATAGCTTTAATGTTTGCAACACAAAAAAACGAAAAAAAACTAAACTAAAAATTTTGTCCCTTCATCAACTCAGTATTGATTACGATCAAAGACCTGTCAACTTATTCAGATTTATAGAACATGATTTCGTATGTAAAATAACCTTTAATCGATGGGGATTGAGAGTTGAGAGTTTTTGAAAGTGAGTGAATGAATGAGTGAATATTCGTTGCATTTTAACATTTCATTTTCTTAAAACATTGTTGTTATGCCATACACTTGAGCGCAACACTGCCTGCACTATAGCGCTGCTAATAAATTTTTTTGTTTTTATTATTTTATTCTTATGTCAATTCTTTACTGCTCTTTTAAAATAATCCATTCTCTTTTCTTTCTTATATATTTTTTTTTCTCTTCTTTATTGTTATTGTTATTGAATTGTTTTTATTTTTTTGGGTTCTCGTTCTGTTCTGCTGTGCTATGCTGACAGTCGAGCAATAGCTGTTGAATTTTTTAGTTTGTTTTTTGCTTTTCATTTTGTTTAGTTGGTTGATTGTTTGGTTACCTTGGTTGGTTGGTTAGTTGACTTGAATGGTTAGTTTCATTTTGGATTTTTATAGTTTGATTTTTGGTTAGTTTGCAGTTGAATATTTTGATTTTATTTTTGTTTTTTTTTTTTTTGTGACTTCGTATTTTTTGCAACTATAAGGATTCCTTTGAGACGAAAAAAACTATGACATTGATTTTTTGGTTTTTTTTTTTATTTTTTTGTTTTTCAATTCTTATTACAAGATTTTTGGTTAAACTTATAACCATAAGAAATAAAAATTGAATGATACAAAGGAGGAGAAGGTAAAAAATCACAAAAAAAAATCGAGACTCTCAGTACTTTTTACTTATTTTTAATAAAATTATTAGTTTCACTTTCTTTGCCTGTCCAGCCGTCCGTGTACCCGTTTACAAAATTTTTACACCCTTTAAGATGATAAGGCGAAATTTTATATCATACAAAACGGGTCTTTACTAAAAAATTTCTTCTTTACTTAATAGAAAAGGAAATTTTTATGTATCCTTTCCTCAAACCCTCCCCCTTTCATTTAAAAGTTGTAACGTCCCAAATTTCGGAAATGCTGCTTTTTTCGATAATTTGTTGTATTGAAATCACAAACATTTTTTGAATTCCACAAAAGCAGAAGAGTAATGACGTACTTTTTTAACTGTTATGGTACACATTAAAACGACCAAATGACCGGAACCTAACCATTGTTTCATAGCGATATTTTTTTCGAATTCTCACATCTAATACTTCGTCTACACCACAATTAATTAATCATCGAATTCGAAGTTTCGGTTTTTTTGATTCGTGTTCCGAATTATTGCTCTTTCGCCAAAATGTATGCAATAATTTTTTATTGCATAAAATAATTTTGCCATTTTCACTTCTTCAAAATGAAAACTGCCCTTCGAAAAGCCAAAATTTTGATCCGATTTTTGTAAATCAAAAATAAAAATTATTTTTTTATTTCTCATTTTTTTTTTTATAGTTTTTTATTGAATACACATTTTAAGCGACGAACAACGGGCGATGACAACAGCAAAGCCATTGAAAAAAAAAAAAAAAAAAAACTAGAATAAAAAAATTTTAAAGCTAAGCTTATACTCGTAGTTGTTTTTATTTTTTTTGAAAATCCGATACACTTCGAACATTTCATATATTGAAAAAAAAGCAAAACAAAAAAAAAAAGAAACCATTTTCGCTTGACTGATCATTGAAAATTGACAATTGTCAAGGTATTCAAATGATAAAAAAAATACCCAAGAAAAATAAACAAGAAGAATTGAAAACAGAAGAAGAAGAAGAACGACAAAAAAAATTTATAAAGATAAGGAATAAAATTGTTCATCCTAGGGTCTTGAGAAAGATGATGAAGTTTTGCTTTTTTTCTTATTTTTGGATTAAAACTAGGAAAAACAGAAAAGAAAATTTGCAAAAAAAAAAAAGATTTATTGCCATTTTTTAATTTTTTTTTTGTTTTTTGTCTTTTTGTCTTTTATAGAAATCTCGAATCGAATTTACAGATCAAGATATTCTTATATTTTGAAACTAATGCTTGTTGATTGTTTTATTGCGGTAGAAAATTATTTTATTTCATTTTAATAGTTTTATTTGTGGTTTTTATTCCAAGAATATTGCAAAAAAAAATATAAAAAGGAAAATCAAATTCAAAAAAAATTTTGTTATACAAAATCTCGGACAAGTTTATAATGTCAGTCTATAAGTTTAAGGGGGAACGATAAAAGTTTAATTGTTAAATAAATTTCGTTAAATATTGCCGCGACCTCTTTTAAATTTTGATAAAACTAAATTGTATAACAATATAATTAAGTCAATCTTCTAATGTGTCTCTGGCTCTGTTCTAATTTTTCAAAATTCCCTAATATGTTAGGTATATAGCCAGATTTTCTATGTTGTCAAATAATTTGTTAGTACAATTGAATTGGAAATTTTTGAGTAGCAATGGTATAATTGGTGCTTGTGTATAACAGATAATTTTGTAATAATAATAATAATTGTAGAAAAATAAGAGCATTTTGATAATACGAGTATATAGTAGAAGCTATAGTCAACAATTCGGAGTGATTCTTAAAACATAAACAGATCCAATAGCATTTTCAATCGTTAATTTGCCGTGTTGATTTGTTTTGATTGATTTTTCATTTGAAATCTATATGTACAATTGAATTTTCAATTGTTTTCTCTTTAATTTTCCTACTCAAACTTCTGGTCTTTCACCTCTCCCCCTCTACCTTTTGAAATTCATACATGTATTTTTATATATTTTGAATATATTTCAGATTTGATTTGTTTCTCTGTTAATTTTCACCATAATTTTCCGAAAAATTTTCATATTATCCAAATTATTTTAATTAGGCAGCATTTTAAATTAATTATATTTAATTTGTTGCAAATTCTCAAGATTTTCATTTTAGGACGACTTTTTTTCCAAAAATATTTACATGACACGTTCAAAGTTTTTAACATCAAGTATATAATTAATGATGATTACTTGTATAGTTACAGAAGAATTTCCCTTTCTAATCTTACCATTATTTCTTGTATAATCTTCAACACAAACAATTTTTTTCTTCTTCATATTCAAATATTTTCATAACTCTAATATTGATAAGCTACTTTCAAGTATAACTATCTATTAAAGAAATTATATAGATAATCGCATGAATCTATATATTTTGCATTAAATTCTGCTTAATCAAGAGTAGACCTTCTAAGTAAAATTAAATTCTTACCTGTTGGTAAACCCACTACAAGTATAAAATTATAATTTAAAATTTCTTTAAAGTTTACCGAAATATTTAATAGAAATATTCTCTAATTTTAACACAAATAATTGCGAATTTTATATAAAGCCGAGAAAAATTTTTAAATTTTAAGTGTTATACAAAATATTTACATGAATTATAAGTTAATAACGTATAATACAATGTATAAGAGTGAATTTCATACATCAAAAAATAGATACACAGACTTATAATTGAAATTCTTCTTAAAATATTAAGAGTAACATTAGGGTAAGGGCTATATGTTATAGTTCTATAATAAATGTAATTGAAATGTTTCTTGTGTATAATTTGTTATACAACAGTAAATAAATAAAAAGATCTTACATACTACAATATAATTTTAGATGTTCTTCAAAAAGAAAAGAGAAAATTCCCATATATAAAAAATATTTTATGGAATTTCTCGAATTCCAAGAATGATTTGATATTGTTGTTGTTGTGTTACATGTAATTAACTTAAAGAATTCAAATAAAAACATTTAAATTTTAAAAAATTTTCTTGGAAATTAAAGGAAAATATGTGCTACATATATATACATATATGCGAAAGAGATAATCTATGTATGTATGTCTAATGTGTAATTATTAATGGTTTAAAATAACAAGTTTTTTTGTTTTTTTAATTTTAAAAATTTCTTTAGAGAACAAATTACTTAATTCCATCCTTTGTTGAAAACTAAAGACCATTTTCCTATTTTATTCTCTTGTAATTTTTATTTTGTCTTTTGTAATTTCAATAATCCGGATATCCTATAATTAGAAGGAAAATTATATTAAAATTTTACACTTAAATAATATTGATGATCGCGTTAGAATATTTTTAGCGATTTATTTAACATTTATGTACATACAAACATATTATGTACCTATGTATGTATCGTATGTGTAAGCGATTTGTTTGGTTGTATTTATTCAAATAGCTTTTCATATTATATAATTTTTTATTATTATTTTTTTTTTTTTTTTGGTCTTTTTCTTATTATAATATTGATTGTTCACATATCAGTTATAAGAGCCGCGTTTTAGATATAGATACGGGCAATTATATTAGTTAGATGCAATTATGTATATATACGTTATGTACGTGGGTATGTTTTATACAGGATACTCAATTATTTTATAAATTTTTTTAATTATATTTTATAATTGTTAATTATACATTATACAAGACTACAGAAGTAGTATACATAATGAATTTTCAAAAATTTAATTATTTAATATCGAAAAATTTAATAAAAAATTCTAAATTTATAAATTAACTCTTATGGGTAAATTTTCCCATAAATTTTCAGCTTTAAGTAGAAAAATTCACCACAAATTAATTAAATTCTTTGTAACGCTATAGGACGGTAGATGTCAGCAATATACAAATTAATATTTTGAATACAAAACAATTTCAATAGTAACGAGAAAAAAAATAGAGTTGACCTTGTCAACTCTGTGATACCCGTACGAATTTGTTATCCTATGTGCGAATAACTAATGTGCCATAACTAACTATGGGGCAGACTATGACTTTAAGTTGCCGTATTACCATATTAATTTATGCAAAATTTCAGTACTATGTGTTATTCAAAAAACTGGTTGTGCCAAACTACTATTGATGTTGTATGGCAGCTACCAGAAAGACCCAAGAAATTTTAGCGAATTTTATCAAGCACATCGGCCCTACTAATATACTCACTTATGTGAAATCTCAATATCACAGCTTTTATAGTTTCTGAGATATAGTCAAATAACTTTTGAAGTTGTATGGCAGGTACCAGAAGGAGCCAAGTAATTTCAACGACTTTTATGAGACACATTGGCCCTACTAATATATTCGTTTTTGTGAAATTTCAATACCATAGCTTTAATAGTTTCTGAAATATAGTCAAATAACTTTTGAAGTTGTATGGCAAGTATCAGAAGGAGCCAAGTAATTTCAACGACTTTTACCAGACACATCGGCCCTACTAATATATTCACTTGCGTGAAATCTCAATATCACAGCTTTTATAGTTTCTGAGATATAGCCAAATAACTTTTGAAGTTGTATGGCAGGTACCAGAAGGAGCCAAGTAATTTCAACGACTTTTATGGGGCATATTGGCCCTACTAATATATTCGTTTGTGTGAAATTTCAATACCATAGCTTTTATAGTTTCTGAGATATAGCCAAATAAATTTTGAAGTTGTGTGGCAGCTACCCGAACCGGTACCCCGATCATGTCCAATTTAAATAGGGTTCTGGCACTTACTACAAAAAATCATTTGTGAAAATTTGGTGAACTTAGCTCAATTAGTTTTTGAGTTATCGTTCGGACGGACGGACGGACGGACGGACGGACGGACGGACAGACAAAGCTAAATCAACTCAGAATTCGACGCTGATCAAAAACATACACTTGAGTCTATATCTAACACCGTTATTTCTTAGCGTTACAAACGGTAAGGCAAATTTAGTATACCCTTCGAACATACGTTCGTACGGGTATAAAGAAGCAGTAATTAACTTGCAAGTATCATTTATTTTTTCATTACGAGTTAAGTTGCTCCAATTCCTTTCAAAATTTTGAACTCTAAAATAAAAACAAAATGAAATTATAATTTTCAAATTGAAGATAAAAATGTTTTAATTAAAAATAGCATTTTAAAATAAATGACTTATTTTAAGTAACGGTACTATTTAGAATACCAAATTCTAATTTTTTTTAAATGTCATCGTTTTGAGACGAGAGGGAATGAAATCTGATCAAATAGCCCTTATTACGAGAATTTAATTTTTATACCCGTACGAACGTATGTTCGAAGGGTATACTAAATTTTTATACCCGTACGAACGTATGTTCGAAGGGTATACTAAATTTGCCTTACCGTTTGTAACGCTAAGAAATAACGGTGTTAGATATAGACTCAAGTGTATGTTTTTGATCAGCGTCAAATTCTGAGTTGATTTAGCTTTGTCTGTCCGTCCGTCCGTCCGTCCGTCCGTCCGTCCGTCCGAACGATAACTCAAAAACTAATTGAGCTAAGTTCACCAAATTTTCACAAATGATTTATTGTAGTAAGTGCCAGAACCCTATTTAAATTGGACATGATCGGGGTACCGGTTCGGGTAGCTGCCATACAACTTCAAAATTTATTTGGCTATATCTCAGAAACTATAAAAGTTATGGTATTGAAATTTCACACAAACAAATATATTAGTAAGGCCAATATGTCCCATAAAAGTCGTTGAAATTACTTGGCTCCTTCTGGTACCTGCCATACAACTTCAAAAGTTATTTGACTATATTTCAGAAACTATTAAAGCTATGGTATTGAAATTTCACACAAACGAATATATTAGTAGGGCCAATGTGTCTCATAAAAGTCGTTGAAATTACTTGGCTCCTTCTGGTACCTGCCATACAACTTCAAAAGTTATTTGACTATATCTCAGAAACTATAAAAGCTGTGATATTGAGATTTCACACAAGTGAGTATATTAGTAGGGCCGATGTGCTTGATAAAATTAGCTAAAATTTCTTGGCTCTTTCTGGTAGCTGCCATACAACATCAATAGTAGTTTGGCACAACCAGTATTTTGAATAACACATAGTACTGAAATTTTGCATAAATTAATATGGTAATACGGCAACTTAAAGTCATAGTCTGCCCCATAGTTAGTTATGGCACATTAGTTATTTCGCACATAGGATAACAAATTCGTACGGGTATCACAGAGTTGACAAGGTCAACTCTATTTTTTTTCTCGTTTTCTTAATTAATTTTAATTGTTTGAATATTTTTTTTGTTTTTAAACAAATTTTTAAAAAAAGTGAACTTATTTTCAACTTATTGTTCTGCTCTTTGATAATTTGGACTTGCCCATCAGTAGACTAAGCAATTTAATAAACCTACATATGTAATTGAAAAATTTTCTTTATGAAAATCAATCTAAAAAATATTTAAATTGAAATAATTAAATTGAAATTATTTATTCGAATCGGGTTAGAAAAAGAATTGTAAGGCTTTGCTTAAAGAAACCGAAGAGATTATAGACTTTACTGTTATAAAGGCAGAATTATCCGCATATAATATTTGCTCTGAATATTTTCTCTCTTCTAAATTACTTTAAATTTTTAAAAATTATAATTGAATATTGATTAAATTGATTAAATGATAATAATATTAAGTATATAGTTTAATTTATTATATGTATAACACATATGTAGATTATATTAATATTAATCATGACAGTGAACATCCCATATCATCATGACAGTAACATTGATGATATTTAACTATAAAATTGAACATTATATTACGGTGTGCCATTATACATTTTTTTTAAAAAATAATTTTAAAAAATTACATATTGTGTACGTATGAATGTCAGTATATGCAATTGAAACTTGTATGCACATACAAACATACATACATATTATTGCAATTATTTTATATCAAGGTTTCATAGATCGAAACCTTGTTATTTAGTGATTCATCTTAAAAATTCTATACAGTTGATTGATTTTAAAATGAAAATAATACAAAAAAAAAAATAAAAAACCTATGATCGTGTAATTTTATTGATTTTTCATTATTTATTTTTTTATTTTATATACAATCTTTAATTTTTTCTCTCTCCTTACTTTTATGTTATGATAAATTGCATATATACCTATGTATAATTGAGTACCAAAGTTTATATTATGTGAATTTGATAGCATATATGCAATTATGCAATAGTATGTACGTACTTATTCAAATTATTCAAGATTTTCATCTTATTCTTACTCATAAAATATGAAATTTTTTATTAAAAATTATTTTCCACTTTTACAATATTCACAATATTTACAATATTCACAATCATACAGATATAAGATTAATTACAAAATTTATGCAAAAAAGTACTTGAATAAATTCAGAATTGAGAGTTAAGAGTAATTTTTTAAAAAAAAAAATTTTTTTGAAATTCATTGTCAATCCGAAAATATTCTAGTATTTTAAAAATAATTATTATAAATTAAAATATTTTAAAATAATAAATTAAATAAAAAATATTTCTTAAGAATTATTGCAAGAAAAATCATAAGAAATTTTATAAAAGAGTCAAAATATAACTAAGACTGCTGTTTCTAAATTGCATATTTTACTCCAGAATTTGCTATCTATAAATTGCTATATATATATATATATATATATATATATATATATATATTTGTGTAATAATGTATATACATACCTATACATTTACTTAATAAATTTCGAATGCAAATCATTTATTTATGTAAAAATACGAATTATAAAATCATTGTGGCATGAAAAATTAAAATTCTGAAATAAAAAATAAAAATATTGTAAAATCAAGTAAAATAAGAATTATTTTTTTTCGCCAAAAAAAAAAATTCTCTTACCACTCTTGTTATTATTAAAATGCCGGTATAATTTTCATTTATAAATTCAAAAACTAAAAGCACAAAAACAAATTACAAAATTATGATGGTGAATACCAAAAAAAAAAAAATTGTATTTCCTTAGAAAAATTAAATTTACAAAATACAAGTATATGAAAAGGAGGACAATACAAAAAACAAAAACAAATAAAAAAGGAAACCAAAATTAACTACCGCATTTCAATCCAAATTTGTGAATAAAAGAAAAAGAATCTGATGTGGTCAACACATAACCAACTGCAATATATAGCGAAAATATTACCTAGAAAAATGTAAATTTGACTCTTAGTACAGTTTCTCTTTGTGCCATCCGAATTCTCTGATAAATTAGTTTCGATAACAACCAGAACTCGAATATTAAAATTTCGAGAAAATTAATCAATTATTTCGGTTCATATAGTATAGAATGTAAAATCGGTCCCTATAGTTCGGTTTCCGATCTCTGATCTTTCTAAAAAATTTTATAGATTCATTATAGTAACACGACTTTGATCAAATCAAATTTCAAGGAAATTGTTTTTATTATTTTTCTATATAGTTTGCTGATCAATGTAAAATTAGGACTCCAAAATTGGTAAATTCCCGAGTCCTATAATAAATCCCTGAAATGGAGAGGTTGATTTTCACCGAAAACTCGAAGTCCGGTACCATCACATAACCTCACTTATTGTATTCAATGAGGTCCAAATAAAAATGAATGAATTTGTTAAATTTAAACAGCTCACTGTTCGAATTCAAATCGGTAAAATAATAAAATGTTTAACATTATTTTTAAGTGAGTGACCAGACTTTCTTATCTTCATATTATAAAATATTTATTTAAATTGGTAGTTATTTTACTCGTCATATAAATTTTTAATTCTTCTTATATGATTTTTTAATTTAATCCACAAAATATTTATGTATATTTCGTATATATATGTATATATGTAGATATTTAATTGCATAATAAAGAATACCATAACCAAATATTATTCCAGCTCAAGAAAAAAGCGTATATATACAATAAAAACAATAAAATTAAAATTCAAAGATGGTGGGAATTTATAATTAAAAAAAAATTTTTTTTTTTTTTTTAAAAAACCTATAAAAACAGAATCAAAAATCGAATAAAATGAAGACACGGGGTGGTTCAAGAACAAAATAATTTTTATCTTATTTTTTAATCATCATTATATCGTAATCAACATCATCATCATTACCATCATTATCACAGAGCATCAAATCATTGATAGCAAGTTAAAAGCAGCAGTTTTAATCGTTTTTTAAGGGTATTTTTTTTTTTTAAAGTCGTAAATTTTTACTAAATTTGGATTTTTTTGCATTTTAATTCTTCCGCATAACCATGTATGTATGTATGTATATTGTAATATAACATGGTAGCACATACATATATTATAATGTATGTATAGTATTTTAATTCTACCAACATAATGAAATTAATTCAACTTTTAAGTTTTTTCTTTTATTGCATCTTGAAAATTATTGGATATCTGTTGCTAATTTTATCATTTGATTTCATTTTATTATCGTAAATTTTAATATACTCGTATATATACTCTAGTATGTCGAGTATATAAGATATATTTAATGAATATTAAAAGTTTAAAACATGATTTGCAAAACTATTTCAAAATATTGCTGTTGATTGAAATTGTTCGTTAGTAATCAAAAATAATGCTATACTGCTTTACTGCTATTAATAGGATATTTGATGAATTTAAATCGAACCTCAATAAATCATAAATCATTATTATCAATTTCGGAATAGATTAACATTTACAATAGTATATACAGATCACAGGCTTCAAAATTATATAAGTCTTATAAGCATAAATACTCAATTCAGCTTATGAATTATAATTGCTGAATTGTGTTAAAGTGCAGTATAATTGCATTTTGGAACTCACAATAATATAATATATATATAAGCTTACCTTTTTTGAATTATTAATTAATATAATTATTATTGTTGTTGTAGCGAGTGAGGACCTGTATCCGAGCTGACGATCCTTGGCCTGGCTCTCAGTTATAATTGAGTATATCTCTTCAGTACGTAGAATCGATCGTCATGGGAGAGTAATACAATTGTTGTTCATGCTAATAAAAAATTATATAGTAACCTGTTTCCAACCTTAATAAGAGATATCAAATGTATATTATGCTTCTAACCGTGTGATTTATTTCGAGTTAATTCGGCTGAATTCGTGATAATATTTATCAATTTTATAAAATAATTTTGACTATTATATGACATTAATATTTTTTCATCAAAACTACTATATTTGTCGAAAAATATGTTTTGAAAACTGCCCGTCGCAATAATACTAAATTGTTAAACAATTCAGCAATTATAACTTATAAGCTGAATTGTATATTAACACGATTATTTTTACTCTGATGAAACTTATAATGCCTTTCCATTTTAAAACTTCGTTCTCTCGTATTTTGTTCTTTTTTTTTTGAAAGGTGAAAATCAAGATTTAAAGAGAAAATAAAAAATATAAAGAAAATACCATCAGTTTTTATGACTTTTCCGAAAAATAATCACAATAAAAAATAATTTCCTTTTTTTTTCTGCTTTTGTTGTGCCATTTTTGTTTTTTGTGTTATATTCTTAAATACCGATTCATTGTTTAGAGTTAACCTTCATATAGCCGTATTAAAATATTTTAATTTTGCTTTTTTTGGTTTTTCTTTTGGGAAAATGGTCTTTGACTCTATTATTTATTATAAATGTATTTAAAAATTATTGCAAAGAAACTATACACATGGATAACAAACTGTAAGAATGAAAAAAAAATATTACTGTTGTTTGTTTCAATTTAAGTTAAACACACATACAAACGTAGTGTAATGCAAATTCATCAAAGCAAGAATTAAAAAAAGGCAGTTAATTTCCTAAAAAATTGCATATTATTATTATGTGATATTGAAAGCAAACCTTTAAATAACGAAAAAGGAGGAACTGAAAAGAAAACAATGAGAAAACAATGAAATTAAAAATTAGCCTTGTTTACTTTAGGATATTAAATTCAATTAAAACTCCAAACCATTTCAAATCAATTTTAATACAACCAGCTAAATACAAATCTAAAAATGAATTCGATTTATTCAGCAATTAAAATTGTATTGCTGAATTAGTGAAGTTTACGGTATTTCAAAAAATATATGAAAAATCTAGTAATACTTGGTTATCCGGAAACTGAATTATGCGGCAACGACATCTATTGTTTTGGTAAGCAACAAAAATATATAAACAATTCATACTGAATACAAACAATTGGTATTAAAAATTCCGAACTAAAATCGAAAACCGCCGGAAATTTTCGGGAATGTTCGTATTATTTATGTGAACAAATATTTTTTGGACAATTAAATGTTGCATACTGCATGTGTTATAAATTCTAAAACTGATTCTTTATACCATACACAAAATGAGCTGTAAAGAGTTTGAAAAAAAAAATAGAATAATTGAATAATTTTTCAAATATTTTATGACACCTAAGGAGTACAGATAAGAAATTGCTATTTTTCTCTTTATTATCCACGACTTATTATTATTTTTAATTTTTTATTTCAATTACAGTCCGTATCACAATAAAATCCTATTTTAATTCTTAAGTACTTAGATAATTGAAGTGTTTTCGTTCCTTATTTCATCTTATTAAAATTGAAATTAAATAAAAATAATTACATGGTGTCATGAAAATTAATTAGCTACACAAATTGAAAATATACTTTGACAAATAATAAGATGCAACTTCATTTATAACAACAATTTTCTTTCATTTGAAAATATTTTCATAATTTAATAAATTTTAAATTAATTATTTCGTAATTTTTCATTTTAACAGAATGAACCTGAAAGTACATCTGAATTACCAGCGGCTAACAGAGCCTTATTTTTGGATAAAGTACGACAATCGAATGCAGCATGTCAAACAGGTGATTTTGCTACTGCTGTATCGTTATATACTGATGCATTACAATTAGATCCAGGAAATTATATATTGTACAGTAATAGATCGGCAGCTCGACTAAAACAGGGACAATTTACATTAGCGTTACAAGATGCAATCAAAGCCAAAGAATTATGTCCACAATGGCCAAAAGCATATTTTCGACAAGGCGTTGCATTACAATGTTTAGGACGATATGGTGAAGCTTTAGCAGCATTTAGTGCAGGTTTAGCACAAGATGCTAATAATAAACAACTTTTATCTGGTTTAATTGAAGCATCAATTAAAAGTCCATTAAGGCATGCACTTGAGCCAACATTTCAACAATTACAAAATATGAAATTAGATCAATCATCATTTGTTGTTATATCAGTAGTTGGACAAGAATTATTACAAACTGGTCAATATCAATCAGCAGTAACCGTTTTAGAAGCTGCACTTCGAATTGGCTCATGCTCATTAAAATTACGAGGTTCAGTTTTTAGTGCATTAAGTTCTGCATATTGGGCTCTTAATCAATTAGACAAAGCAATTAGCTATATGCAACAAGATTTGGCAACTTGTAAAAGCCTTGGTGATACAGCAGGTGAATGTAGAGCACATGGTAATTTAGGAAGTGCATATTTTAGTCAAGGATCATATAAAGAAGCCCTAACAGCACATAGATATCAATTAGTACTAGCTATGAAATATAAAGATGTTCAGGCAAGTTCACAAGCTCTTACTTCACTTGGACATGTTTATACAGCTATAGGAGATTATACAAATGCATTAGCGAGTCATAAACAATGCGTACAGCTAGTCAAACAGATGGGAGATCGCCTTCAGGAAGCTAGAGAAATTGGAAATGTTGGTGCGGTGTATTTAGCCATGGGAGAGTAAGTTGATTTTAAGTTCATTATGGTACTATAAATTAAATTATTGAAATTTCTAGATTTGATTCTGCAGTTGATTGCCACACACAACATTTAAGAATTGCTAGAAAATTAGGAAATCAAGTAGAGGAAGCCAGAGCATATAGTAATTTAGGATCTGTTGCACATTATAGAAGAAATTTTAGCCAAGCAATCAATTGTCATGAACAAGTATTAAGAATCGCCCAGCAATTAGGAGATCGAAATATTGAAGCTCGTGCATATGCTGGATTAGGTCATGCAGCCCGTTGTGCTGGAGATTTAGTTCAGGCGAAGCGATGGCATGAGAAACAATTAGAGATGGCATTAGCAGTTCGAGACAAATTTGCAGAAGGGCGTGCTTGTTCTAATTTAGGAATAGTTTATCAATTATTAGGTGAAAATGATGCAGCTTTAAAACTACATCAAGCCCATTTGAGCATATCAAAACAACTTCAGGATCGTGCTGGTATGGGAAGAGCATTTGGTAACATAGGCAATGCTTATTCAGCAGCGGGTCTATATGAAGCTGCTATCAAATATCACAAATCAGAATTAACAATAAGTAAAGAAGTAAGAGATAGAAGTTCTGAAGCTTCTACACATGGTAACTTAGCCGTAGCATATCAAGCCTTAGGAGCTCATGATATGGCTCTGGTACATTATCGTGCTCATTTAAGCATAGCTAGAGAACTAAAGGATACTGCAGGTGAAGCGTGTGCGTTATTAAATCTAGGAAATTGTTTGAGTTCTAGACAAGAATTTGCTCAAGCAATAATATATTACGAACAGTATTTAATGTTATCCCAAGAACTGGGTGATATTTCCGCTGAAAGCAAAGCTTGCCACTTTCTCGGTTATGCTCATTATTGTATAGGAAACTATCGTGAGGCTATTCGTTACTACGATCAAGACTTAGCTTTAGCGAAAGACCTTCAAGACAAAATGAATGTAGGTAGAGCCTATTGCAATTTAGGTTTAGCTCATCTTGCCCTAGGAAATACACAAGTAGCATTAGAATGCCAAAAATATTTCCTAACAATAGCACATATAACAAATCATTTACCAGGAAAGTTTAGAGCTTTAGGAAATATTGGAGATATTTTAATAAAGACTGGGGAAACAGACGAAGCAGCTAAAATGTATCACAGACAATTGGCTTTAGCAAGGCAAGGACGTGAAAGAGCTATGGAAGCTGCAGCGTGTGGCGCCCTAGGTCTAACTCATAAATTAGTTAAAAAGTTTGATAAAAGCTTAGGATATCATACACAAGAACTGAATTTGCGAAGAGAAATTGGTGACATTTCGGGAGAATGTAAGGCTCATGGGCATATAGGAGCGGTTCATATAAGTTTAGGTAAAAACAATAATTCGATAAAATATAATAGTTACTCTTTATTAACTAAATTATTCTAGGTAATTACTCTCATGCCATCAAATCTTACCAACAACAATTGGAAAGAGCTCAAGAAATACATGATTCGATATTAGAAGCACAAGCATATGGAAATTTAGGTCTAGCAAAATTAAGTATGGGCTTATTTGAAGAAGCAATTGGTTTTCTAGAACAACAGCTAGCTACTTTAGAACAACAAACTGATACAACAACTATATTACAAGATCGTGCAAGAGCACTTGGCCATCTCGGAGATTGCTATGATGCTTTAGGAGATTATGAAGAAAGTGTCAAATGTCATGAAAGATATTTACACTTAGCTACTCAATTGCAAAGTTTCAGGGATCAAGAAAAAGCATATCGCGGTTTGGGTTTAGGTCATCAAGCCTTGGGTAATTTGAAGGAAGCACTTGTGTGCCTTGAGAAACGGCTTGTTGTAGCACATGAGCTAGGTAATACTGCGTTTGCCGATTTAGGTAAAAAAGCAGCCGCATACGGAGATTTAGGAAACATCCATAATGCGTTAGGAAACTATGAGCAAGCTATAAATTGTCTTGAACACCAGAAGGAAATTGCAAAAGAACTTGGTGATGAAGTTCTTCTATCTGACGCATCAAGTTCGTTAGGCAACGTGTACCAAAACATGGGTAAAGGTGATGATGCCTTAAAATTACATATTCAGGATTTAGAAAAATGTGAAAATTTGGAGTTTGTGTCATTGCAAGCCAGAGCTTGCGGTAATTTAGGAAAAGTTTATGAATCATTGAAAAACTACACAGAAGCAATAAAATATTTTGAAAAGCAATTATCATTGGCTTCAGACCGCTTATCTAAAGCTTTCGCTTGTGGAGCGCTAGGTAAATTTTATAAGCTGCTATTTTCAACCAATTCTGTTATTGAAATACAAATTTTTAAAGGTCGTGTTTATTTACAAATCGGAGAGACAGCACAGGCAATAAACTTCTTGCGTCAAGGACTTGCCATTGCCCAATCATTAAACAAATCAGAAGAGGAAGCAAAAATAAGACATCAATTGGGTAATTTGATCTGAGTATTGTCAATGAGAAATTTTTAGTAACTATTTTTGTTTTATTTCAGGTCTTGCTTTACGAACTTCTGGTGAAAATGAAAATGCTAAAATTCAGTTGGAAACAGCGGCTCAAATACTTGAATCAGTAAGGTTTGAACAGAGATCTCCGGAGGCAAGAACTATTTTATTTGATTTGCAGACATCCTGTTTCCACGTTTTACAACAAATTCTTGTAGAAATGCAACGAAGCGAAGAAGCATTACTAGGTTGATATACTCTTAATAAATAAACGAACTAAATTTAAATTTTTAAATTTATTTTTAGTTGCTGAAAGATGTAAGGCAAGAACAAGTACTGACACAAATAACATAACAATTTCAAGAAAAAATATGATTATTTCAAATGAAAGCATTTATGAAACTGTTAATAAAGCTAAAACAAATGTTATTTACTTTAGTATTGCGGGACAAGAACTTTATGCTTGGTTCATACAACCGCAAAAGAAAATTATTCGATTCCATTCAACTAAAATTAATGAAATAACTTTGAAAATCACATCAGACATGTTGTCAAACCGCCGGTTCAATGAAAGTGAAAGCTTACTTGAAAAGTACGTGAATATGGTAAGAGACAGTTTAGGAGTAAATTCCGATAGTGTATTGCATGAAGGAGATGGTAGTGGCTGGCGTTCAAGTTCAGAAAATTTACTTGATGATTTTGCTACTGAACGATCTGGGTTCTTAAGAATGGTTAATCGGAACCACTTAATGAACTCAAGTAATTATTCTCTAAGTTCATTGTTTAGTTTGGGTAGTGTTGGCGGATCAGTCACAAGTTTACAAGGATCAACACGATCTGTTGGATCTATTCAAGGGTCGAATAGAATGCTTCCACAATGGCAAGGTCCAAGTTGTTTGCACACACTCTATAATTTACTTTTAGAACCATTTGATGATCTACTTCCAACGAGCGACACAGTTTCCAAGATCGGTCGAAAAGAATTAATTCTTGTTTTAGAAAATGAGCTCTATTTGGTACCGTTTGCTGTTCTTCGTAGTGGTCAACAAAATGGTGAATATTTATCAGAAAGATGTTCTATTTTAACAGTACCATCACTTCAATCTCTACGTTTAAAAAGTAAAATTATAAGAAATCGAGATCAAGCACTTTTGCAAACCGCTCTAGTAATTGGGGGACCACGCATTCCGTCAAGTTTATCAGAAACTTGGGGATGGTCTGATTCACCAGCAGCTATTCAGGAAGCCTCCATGGTTGCTGATATGCTACAGTGTAAGCCCTTAGTGGGCTGTAACGCCACAAAGGAAGCTGTAATGACTGAATTACCTGTAGCAGAATGCGTTCATTTCGCAGCCAATTTAAGCTGGAAACTGGGAGCTGTTGTACTGAGTCCTGGTGATGTAGTAGATTCACAAAAGATGATATATCCAAACTCTAATGAAAGAGGTGATACGGAAGATGACGCCAATGATATTTCAAATGATATTGAAGTTCCACCTCTACCAGAATTTACACTTACCTCTGCTGATGTTTTGACAATGAAATTGAATGCTAAACTTGTAGTTCTCAGTTCTTATCATTCTATTGAGCCAATAAATGGAAATGGTGTTGCCAATTTAGCAGGAAGCTGGTTATGTGCCGGAGCTGGAGCAGTTTTAATATCGCTTTGGCCAGTGCCAGAAACTGCTGCAAAGATTTTGCTCAGAGCTTTTTATTCAGCTCTTTTACAAGGAACAAGAGCTGCAAGGTAAATTAATAATATTAATATTGTACATTATTAGCTAATTGAAAAAATTGTGATGTATTTGTAGGGCTTTAGCAGAGGCAATGCAAACAGTTCAACATACAAAACACTTTGCCCACCCAGCCAACTGGGCAGGTTTCCTTTTAATTGGCGCCAATATACGTCTATCCAATAAAGTTGCTCTTATGGGGCAAGCACTGTGTGAATTAATGAAAAACCCAGAAAAATGTAGAGACGCTTTGAGAGTTTGTTTGCATCTTGTTGAAAAAAGTCTACAAAGAATTAATAGGGGTCAAAGAAATGCAATGTACACTACACAGAAAAGTATCGAAAATAAAGCTGGTTGTGTAAACGGATGGAAAGATCTTTTAATGGCAGTGGGCTTTAGATTTGAACCAGCAGCAAATGGTATACCATCTAGCGTATTTTTCCCACAGTCAGACCCGGAAGATCGTCTTTCTCAATGTTCGGCCAGTTTGCAAGCGCTATTAGCCCTGTCGCCAACAACTTTGTATGCTTTATCAAAGCTAGTAGATAGTTCTGAAATAGCAGATGATATAATCGCTGTTATAAGAAATGTTTTAAGCATGTTCCCCCCAAAAGGAAGTCCGGAAAAAGAAGTAAATTTGGAAGTACCTCTAAGTGTACATTTATGGAGAACATCTGGTTGCCATGAATTACTGGCTTCTTTAGGATTCGATTTAATGGAAGTAGGTCAATCTCAAGTAACTTTAAGGACTGGGAAGCAAGCAAGTCGAAGAAATTGTCAGTTTGTTTTACAGGCTTTATTAGCCTTATTTGGTGAGTTTATAAAACAATCTTGGTTAAGAAACAAAGTATCTAATTTATTTTATTCTATTTTTAGATACACAAGAAGCTCCGAAAAGCTTAGGCCTCGACTCGTGCAGTAGCTCAGAATCTTTAAATGATGAAAGTCGTTCGGAAGTAGCTCAAAGCAGTACAAGCCAAATGACAATGTCATCACAACAGCAGAGGAGCATTTCACCAGCTGGAACTGTTAAATCTATGAATTCTCAGACTATTTTTCCGCCAACGATTCCTAATAACAGACCACAAATTTTGAGCGGAACAGGTGCATTTACTTCATACGTTCGCAGAAGAGGAGAACCTGATGGGGGCCAAAATGATAATGATGCTCTACAAAATCAAACAACAAAAATATCAAATCCAACTGTTACAAATGTTTATCCCACATTGGATACAAATCAACTTACTACAGACAGTGAACTTTCAGACGGATACACACCCTACACACTAAATAAAAACAAAGGACCTAGGTTGGGTTATTCAAGTTTAAGAAATCCAATAAGAGTTTCTAGACCAGGTGGAGGTGGGGAGAGTGATGCAGCTTTTACACCCAGTCCACCTGTTACTACACAAAATCATGCAGATCCCAATGTTCAATTGGCACTTGCACATCAAACAAGAATACGTAATTTATATCCAGGAAATGGATTCCTTGGTGATAGCGTAATTCCAGAAATGACTGTTGCTCCAAATATGTCACGGCGTCCTGATAGTAGTAGCTCAACAAGTTCTGCAACAGATTGGGAAGGTTCTGGTCATGCGACAGTTCTACGTAGATCAAATCCAAACCAAACATATAGGCAACCGTTAGTAGATAGTTTACGTAATTTGAGTACTTTAAATTCAGCTTTCCATGCTGTTAAAAATCATTTACAATCATCTGGCAACAAAAACATCTTACCAACTTTAGAATCAACAAGTTCAGAATCAGAATTTGAACGTGGCCTAGAATTAGATACTATAAATTCTGGAAATATATTTGGATTACGTGGTAAATCTAAAATTAAAATGGGTCAACATATTAGTATGACTAATCGACCTAATCAAAAATTCAATTTTATGGAACGTTTAAATTCAAGGAATATTGTAGAAGCTGCTAATTCTAATTCAAATGATAAAAATACAGCATTAAATGAATGTGAAACATCATTAATATTTAATACAACGAATCTATGTATATCAAATTCAGAAGATGATTTAGAAGAAGAAACTCAAATAAGAAATACAGATTCTAATGGTAATGCACAAAAGAAACATTCAATTCCAGTTACATCAACACCATCAAGTAAAGATAATAAACCGAATATTAAAATTCAAGATTCAATTATGCGTCATATGAATAGAGAAATGACACCAACGATAAGTGAAGTTTATCATGAAAGAAATATTGGATTAGGTTTAGCACCATCATTATCAAAATTATTATTAACTAAAAATTATGATGAGACTGAATTAAAAATAGTTAGTGGATCAAATGAAAATTCTACAGAAATATTGAATAATGTAACAACAACAACAAATACAAATATTTCAACGGTAGAACCATGTTCAATATGTGGTGAACCAGGTGATATAATATGCCGTTGTAAAGCAGCAACTGTACAAAAGAAATCATCATCTAAACCATGGTTAACAAATATACCATCAAGAATAGTTAAAGGAAGTGATTTAGCAACATCTGAAATTGTTGTTGAAAGACAAAATAAATGTAAAAATAAAAGTAATCCAAAAGATATTATAGTTAAACGATCTACAAGTCCATATAGTGATTTAAGTAAAAGAGATGAAGGTGATGGCCGTTCTGTTGCTGATTCACAATGTAGTAGCACATATAAAACTGATGTAAATGTAAATAATGTTAGTGTAACTTTAACAAAATTTTCAACTCCAGCAACATAAGAAACTATATATGAATAATGGAATATGTTAGATAAAATACAGAAGAACAATGAAAATGCAATAAATTTATTATAAAAAAAAGAACAAAAATTAAATATTAAAATTTTTTTTTTTAATTTCTATTAATTTTAGATAGAATTTTATTTAAATTATTATTATTATTATATATAATATTATAATATTTGCCACTTTTGTATAATATTATTGCCATTAAGTTAAAATATATTTTTAACATTTTAAATTTTAATTAAATTTTTTAACGCATTTATATATAATAATTATGTAAGTACAATTTTATTTAATATTTTAGTTTAACTTTTAAAAAATTATCACATTTTTACGTAAATATTTTTATAATATTATCACTAAATAAACAAATATATTTTTTTAAAAAAAAAACAAAAAAAATGTTTATGTGTTGAAAATAAAATATAAATTTTAATTTATTTATTGTGCTAAAATATATATAAAAAAAAAAAAAAATAAAAATTAATTTTACAAATAAAAAGAAAACCATATTTTAAAAAAAAAACTTGTATTTATTTTTCTATTATTGATCAATATTGTTGCCCACATAAAATACAATATGCGCACTCATCTTGTTTAATTTTCTTTTCGTAGCTCTTTAATCTCACACTATCATATCAGATTATGGCTTAGATTTCAAAATCGGCTGAAAAAACTCATCATTTTTGTCTTTAATTGTATTTTGTACCTCGATTTCTTACTAATGATTATGGTATACATACGTTAGCCATGGTTTAGTCTATTTTCGTATTAACACCATAGAGATTCTCATATAGGATGAGAGATTCTCTCATTCAGTCACTGCTTCTTTAAAAAGTAACAAGTTAAATTGCTATTTAAAAATTTTTTAAATGATAATTGACAACAAATGAGGAATCCAATTTGATAAAACAAGAAATATAAGTAAGTGTTCTACACTCAATCCTGAAAACAATCTTTAAAACTTTAATTTTGTCCTGAAAATTACTATGTTTTGTAATTAAAAATCAAAATTTCTTAAATTCATTTTCCATTTATTATTTTTGTTTTTTTTTTTTCCTTTTTTTTCTCTTTTTTTCTTTTCTTCTTTTTTGTTTTTCTATATTTATTTATTTTTTAATATTTTTTGTTTGTTTTGATATCATTTTTTTTTTTTTAGTGTGTTTTTATTTAATTTTTATACAATTATTACAATATTACAATATTATAAATTTCTATGTAACAAAACAAAAAAAAAAAAAATAAACAAGGACAAAAAAAAATAATAATAATATATTTATTTAATTAATAATTAAATTTTATTTCATATATTTATATTTATATATATATATATTTATTTGCATAATATATAACGCCATAATATGTGTAATAATAATAATAATAAACAAGAAGAATTTTATATAATAAAAAAAAAAATGTTTAATTTACAAGATTTTTTAATTACAATTAAAATTAATTTTATTTATTAATTTTTTAGAAATAATAAGGGAATTTGAAAGAGGAAAAAATAAAGAAAATATTTTTAATAATAATAATAATAATAAAATCAAAAAATAAATCTTAAAATTAATTAATTATTTTAATTTGTAATTATTAATTATTAATTATTAATTTATAAAATTTTTTTTTTTTTTTGTATTTTCAGTTTTTTTTATTTATTAACATAATTTACAAATAAGATTTAAATGAGTAAATTAATTTTTTGTTTACTATTTCTTTTTTTTTATTTTTGTAGTTTATTGTGTTATTTTTATGATTATAAAATTATAAATTTTCTGTTTTTTTTTTTTTATTTTTAATATATTCTTTTATTATAATTTATAATGTTAAATAATAATAATAATATATTATCCAGGACAAATAAAATACAACATAAAAAACAAGAAAAAAAAAACAAAATATATTGCTCTTATAAACATATATATATAACATATATATAAACATATATATATATTCTGAAAGGAAAATTTTAAAGACTCATTCTAAAGATCCTAATAATTAAAAAATTGTTTAATAAAAATTCGATGATTTGTTATTTATTATAATTTTTCATCTACATATTTTAAGATTTTAATTTATTTCTTATCATACATATGAGGCAGGCGGTCAGCGTATTAGTGGCTTACTTGCAATGTACCTCAAATTGCATTTCGAGTAAAATTGAATATTAAACATTAAAATATTAAACATTTAATTTTTAAGAAAATTTTTAAAGTTAAAAATTGATGACAAAATAGATTGAAAAGAAAATTAAGTATTTTGAAAATTTTGAATAATTTTCTATATATTCAATAGATCTATATGTTCTCTAATGAATGTTCAAAAAAGCTGTAAAGGTTTAATTTAATTGAACATAATAACTTATTTTTACAAAAACAATGATTAGGATGCAAATGCACTAAGAGCCTCATATATTGCATTCTAATAATATTTTCTTATTATTTTTCATTTGTATTTGCAACTGTTGTCTAATAAAAAATTTAAAGGAATACCGTGACAAATTATTATAATCAAAATATATTTAATTGCTAAGCATACATAGATAAGTTAATCCTTTAGATTTCCAAAAATTCTTTGCAGAATTTTTTTCGTTCAGAATTTTTTAGTTAAATATTTTTACAATTTAATTCATATATATGTTATATAATTAAAATATTATTATAATATTTAATATTAATAATTTTTTTCTTCAAAATAAAGGAAAACAAAATATATAACAATTAAAGAAATATAAAAATATTATATAAATAGAAAAATTATCTTTAAAATATTATAAAATACAAAAATTAAAGAATTTACAAAACAAAAAGAAAAATATTAAATTAATACGCATAAAGAATTTTAAAAATAAATTTCTCATAATTATTTTATAATTATTTTTGCTTCATTAATTTTTCTTTTATTTTAATTGATCTTATTATTTTCAATTAAATAATTAATGTAATATTAATATTTCTTTTTTTTTTGTTTTTTGTTTAATTTTATTCATTTAATTATTTTTCTTTTTAAATAAAATATTTTGGTGTTTTTTTGTATTTGGACCTTTTTCTTAATTTAATTAATTTTATTTTACGAATATTTGTGAATAAAAGAAAAAAATCTATCATATAATTTTGAAAAATGATACAATTTTTACTTTTAATCTTATTTATTCAATTTTTTTCATTTTGTATTTCTAATAATTAATTTTAATTTTATACTTGTATTAGGACTATTCTTTGTTTTATTTTTCTCTGTGTCGTCTAATAAATTTGAATAGTTATACAATTTATACGTCGTTTTTTCAGTATTTAGCGCCGTTTTTAATTTTTCTGTTCTTTTCGATAAGCTATTTTATTTATTTTATGATGATTTTTCAATTTGTATAAGGATTTAGAAAGCATTATATAATTTTAATATCTATACATATAAGTAATAATAACATAAAATTTTATTTGCGATTTTTTCATATTGCTTTGTATGAAGAAGAAAAAGTAATTAATCAATATTAATAATATTACAATTCTTTATATTTAATAAAAAAGAGCCAAATTTTTATTGAAAAGATCGTAATATTTTGAAAATAATTTCAAATAGAAGATGAAGAAAAGAAGCAAAGAAAATCTAATAATTTTTTTAATAATACAATAATCTAATATTTTGATTAAATTGCAATTACAAAATATAAAAAAATCAACAGGTTTGAAATATTTAATTAAATCTCTTTTTATTTTAATTCATGAATTAATGAATTATCAAGAAACAATCCAAGTGATTTGAGAATTTATATTTTTGTATTCAACTTAATAAAATTATAAAATTAATTATAATGTTAAGGGTATAACTTTATCTGTATTTTATACGGTTTAATATCGAACATGAGTTTTGCTTTGATAGTAAAAATGAAGAATTAGTCCCTTATTATGAACGGCAAAGCGAATGAAATTATTGGCGATTATGAATTTTTGGTATTATGATTAGTGAATTCACCTAAATTTTAGACGAATGTGCTATCAAATCTGTCGAATGAAAATTCTTTGTGACAAGCTTTGCAAATAAAACCAAAAATCAAAGTAATACATGTGTTTTTTGTTTCACTTGATATCATAGCATTTATAGAGATATAATGAAAAAATCTTTAAAATATCTAAAATTCTAAAAATTATTCTAAACAATACTGATTGTTTAATATTAAATTAAGTGTGAAAAAAAAAAGAGCCAAAAACAATTCGAACATTTAAATAAATTAATGGAAAACAACCCACTCAATTGTTTTTGCAAAAAAAAAACAAAACCAATGTAGATATTTGTGTTGTAAACCTTATTATTTTGGGTAGGTTTTTCTGATTTCTTGTGATAGCAACATTTTGAATCTGGCGAATGAAATCATTTGCCGATCATAATTTAAAATATCATTCGATTCGCCTAGTCTATTCGACTCTCCTAGCCATTCGGTATTGCCAATCATAGTAAGAGTATTAATTTTTAAAATTAAACACGTTCATAAAAAATTAAGTCATCTTCAGATTACAAAAATTTAAAAGAATTTGCAAAATATTTTATATTCTGAAATTAATAAAAATACATTTTCAAATAAATTAAAAATTGTATGTATAAATACAATTTTCGTATAAATTAAGTAAAAGCAAAACTAAAATATTATATTTTAAAATAAATAGATCTCATTGTTTCTTTTGTTCTTTTTCTTCATTTCTTTTAATTTTCTTAGTACAATTGATATTTCTTTTTCATCTTCATTATTATTATTATTATTATTATAATTATGCCAACTAAATCCGACGAATTTTAAAATAATATCGTAGCCATGAATGATGTTTAATAATATAGTTTTAATTTATTTTCTTTGTTTTTATGGTGATTAAAAATTTCTTTTGATTTAAATTTAATAATAATTAATTTAATTTTTATAATTAATTAAATCAATTTAAATTTGTATATTTTGTATAAAATTTATATACAAAATTCACAATATTTTTTTTTCTACTTTAATAAAAAAAAATCAAAATTATTTTTATATTTTTTAACAGACAAAAAATATTTAATTAAAAAAAATTTATTTATTAATGTAATTAAATTTGTATTTTATTTTTTTCTTTCCATTATTTTTCATTCATAAAATATTGCAATTATATTGACTTTATATTATTTTTATATTCAATACAATATTTGAAATTTGATTTAAATTCGAAAAAGTTTTTATTTTAATTTTAATTAATTACAATGTTAAATGTGCATATTAGATCAAAAAAATTAAATAATACCAAGATCAATTTTTCATTCAATTGAATAATTCATTTAATTCATTTTATTGAATAACAAATATTTTGCAAATTATAATTGAATTTTGTTATAATATGAAAACCATAATATTAGATATTTGTGTAAAAGATTCAATTCTGAATTTTTATAGAAAAAGCGAATTTTAATAATATTTTTGCTATTTATTTTTATTAATAGAATTAACATGAAAATAGGCAAAATTAAATATTTCAAGAGAATTTATTAAAAAATTAATTTATTTTTTTCATAAATAAATAAATATGCACGTATAATAATATAAATGTTTAATTATAAATAATAATTAATTTTCAAAAATTCAAACAGTTTAAAGTAAGAGTATAGATTTCAAGAAGCGTCTTTTTGTTATCATAAAATGTAAAAATTATGAAGATAAATTTTAAAACGTCTACAAAAGGATAATAATTAAGTTGAACTGCGAAACATTTTTATTTTTCTATTTTTGTGAATTATCAATATTTTATATTATTATAGTATTTATATATATAATTTATATTCTTAGCAAAAATTATATTAAAGTAAGAATATTTAAATAATGGTTTTTATTAAACAGCAATATTTTATTATCAAATCGATAATAATTTAAAAATTAATTAAATAAGAAATTCATGTAAATATTGTAAAATATGTATAAAGAAAATTATATTCATTTGTTTTTTTTGTTAATGTTCAATATTTTCCGAATATTAATCATTAAATTTAATTAATATTTGCTTGGCATATAGATTAAAAATTTATATTGAAATACGAATAATAATAGGAAATTATTTTTTTTTTTTTTTTTAGAAAAATAAATTATAAAAATAGCTAAGAAATGAAACTTATTCAAATTATGAACTATTCATTATTATTCATTTCTTGAAAAAAAAATTTACCAATATTATATTATAAATTCATTTAATATTTAAGACACCAAATATATTATATTTACTAAATTAATGTACATATTACATTAATGTATATATTACATTACAAATATAATTACATTATTTTGTCTTGAATACAAAAATAATAAAGTAAATATACATATTTTTTTTTTTCATCCGTATTAAATTTTGGTTTTACTTTTTTCTTCGTAATAAAACAGCCTTTTTATCAGAATTTAGCGTTTTTTTTTCTCATTTATCATTATTATTATATTATTATATATTTAATTTTATTTTTATTTTTCTAAACTATTTTAGTTTGTTGTATGTTATATATAATATGTATTTTTATTTTAAAATATTATGTGTAGAAAGACAAATAAATAACAAAAAAAAATGTATGATCATTTGAAAATTTTTTAGTCTGTCAAATTTAGTTTTATCACCATTACAATGTTCAATTAAATTTAATTAAATTATTTTTCTTTTTTATATTTAATCTTTAAGAACTACAGATAATTTAAAATTAAAGATTTATTTCAAATTAGAAATGATTTAATTTTATATTAAGAATAAAATTATGTACAATTTTGTCAGAGTTCAAACATAGACTATATAAAAATAAAATCTATTTTGAAAAATCGGACAATAGCATACATATTTAAAGAATTTGAAATATTAATTTGAGAAAATGTAGTTTAAAAATGATTATCTGTAGTACTTAAAATTTGAAAAAAAAAAAATTATATATTGAAGAGAGATTAATTTACAAATAGTTTGTCTTTTATGTTTGAATTTTAATAATTACAATTTCTATTCTGTTTTTGTTTTTTGTTTTAATATTAAAATATATGGCCCTAATAAATTTATTTATTTAATTTTTTTAGTTTTTTCTAAATTAAATTTTCTTTTTTTTTTTTTCATTTTTTTTTTTTATTTTTATTCTTTTACAACATCACATCACAATTTTAGATTTATATTAAATATTAAATTACATAAGTTTGTAGTTTCATGAAAAGAAAATTTTATGAAAATTGTTAATTACATTAAGAATGAAAATAATGATTTTAATTCAAATTCAAAGTTAAAAAGCAAATTTAATAATGATTAAAAAAATAAGAGAAATTTATAAAGTTTTTTATTCAAATATTTAAGTATTTGTTATAGAATTCGAACTTGCTTCTTTAACTTAATTTTTTTTTTAAGAATAATTCAAAAATTCTAATTAAAATATGTAGATTATATATTGCAATGAAGATTAATTGAACAAAAGCTAATCGATGAATTATATTGAGAATCGAAGAGCGTTTTTTTTTTTGATTATTTGCGATTTTTGATGAAAAAAGCAAAAAAGATATGAAGTTTTAAGTTTCGAACAATAATTGGAAAACTCAAAGGAATGCATTTTTATAAAAAAAATTTATCTACTATTATTTTAATTCAGACTTTATTTATAATGCAATTAAAAAAATAAAATGATGAAAGGAATAAAGTAAAATTAACAATTTCCATTTTTATTATTTTTTTTTTTTCTAATATTAAATATGACAATTTTCTCATTAAATTTTGCTTTTAAACTTGTTTTTTTTTTTAATACTTCTAATAAAATTTATTACAATATTTTTTTTTTTTTTTGATTTCCACATATTTTTTTTAATTTTATTATTTTACATTTTACTAGAATACGCATTTACATTTATAATTACAAATATTATAAATTTTTTTTATAATAATAATAATTTATTTATATTTTAATAATATACATATACTTTTTTAATATACACAAATATTTATGTATATATACATACTATATTTGTAATATATATTTTAAATAATTTTATCATTTTATTTTCAGTGTTTCAAATTCATAAGGATAAGTTCGGATATTGCTACCGTTTAATATTCCTTTGTATATTATTTTTCTTTATTTTATTTTGTTATTTTCTTTTCAAAAATTATGTTTTCCTTTTATTTTTTAAATTTTAAATCAAATTGACTATTTCTTTTTGTATGTTTTACAATTTTTGTTAGTTGTGCGAAATATTTAGAGTTTTTATTAATATAGTTACATTTTTTCAATTATGATTTTACTATTTAAAAAGATGATAATAAGTTTGCTTTATTTCAGTTTTTTTTGAAATATGATATTTGTTTCTTTTTATTTTTTTGGTTTCTATATTTAATGTACAAGATATTTTGATATTCCTTTTTGATTCTGATGAATATTTTTTAACTCAAAATTAAATTTATGTACTCGATTTATATACAAAATTGAGATTTGATAGAAAATTAAAGAAAAATAATGCAATAACACTTTTAGATGATGGAGAGAAAAATTTTAAGGGACATAAATGGCTTCAAAATTTGAATATATTATTATATTGAAAAATTTTGATTTAAATTTTTGAGATTATTAAATTTTATTTTTCCTAAAAATGGATGAATTTAAAATGCAAAATGCCAATTATTGTGTTAAGAATTAATTCCTGTAACTGATACAAAAATTAATATAGTAAAATTGTTAGTAAAGAAATATTTTTTATATTAAATATACATACATTAATTATTTTTAGCAAAACAATATTATTTCTTTAAAAAATATAATACATGGTATCCAATTTGCTTTAATTAAATATTAAAATTTGTAAGAAATTTCAAAATTTTAATTAACTTACGTTGAATACCATAAATTGAGTTTATTATAAGCTATTGAAATCTAAATTTTAAATGATTATGATTCAATTTAATGATGATATAAATTAATAATAATTTAAAGATATATGAAATGAAATAAAATATAATTTTAATCAAATTTTACAATCTTGCAAATGCAGAGTTAAAAAATACTTTTTTTTTTCATTTTTTCTTCAATGTATGTTTGTATAAATATGTACTGGATAATAAATTAATTATTTTTAGTTAATTTTTACAATGTTTGTAACATAATTTTGTTTTTTTTGTTTTACATAATTTTTACTTTTTAATTAAATTTACATTAAATTTCCCTAATTACGTCTCTCCTAAATTTTAAATGGCCATTTATATTTTGTTTGTTTTGTTTAAATTTTTACTAAATTGTGTTTAATTTGTTTTTTTATTTAATTTAATAGTCACAATAATATATGAACATTATTTTTGTCAGTTGTGTTCTGGACAATGGTGTTTCTTATATACTTAATAAAAAAAAAAAATCCAAGGATTTATAAAACAAATATTTTGTAGTTTTACGAAAAAAAAAATTATCACCATTTCGAGTTAAATTTAAATTAAATTAATTTAAAAATACAATTCATTCACATTTCATTTTTTTTTTCATACTGTTGAATTAATGTGCTTATGTTAATGAATGGTAGGGTTTTAAATGTTCAACATAATTTTCTGGTATTAAACCAGTTTTTCCATTTAATGTACCCTGAAGCCAGCCAGGTTCATGTGAATATCGTACTAAAAACAATAATTACAAAGTTATCTAAATTCACTATCTAAATTTAAAAAAATTTATACCATTTGTGATAATTTGATTTGGTTCAAATGAAAGTTCACCTTCATTTTCTCCCAAACAAGCGTATAATGTTCTCACTCGTCTAAAAAAATATTAAAAAAAAAATTATGATTTTTACAAATATTAAAAAATTTAAAAAATATTTTTCAAAATAGAGAGCACTTACGCAGTTCCAGCTTGTAAATCTTTTTTAATTTGATTAATATCTTTTGTTCGATGAATTTTCTTTGGAGCTGGATATTCACTGGAATGTGTTGGTGTATCATCAACTAATAATGTTGATATTGATGAATTAATTGATGATGGTGATGGTACATAATCTGTACTACCACCGCGAGATGTTATTGTTGTTGATGTTAAACCAGAACTTAAACGTCCTATTTGTTTGTCACGATTTGATGATATTGAATCACATACTGATTCATTGGAACTGCTTGTTGAATGTTCTCTACCAGGATAATGTTTAGCTGTTGCATATGTCATATGCCTTGAATGTGTTGTTTGACCATATATTAAAGATCTAGTATCATCTAAATTTCTATGAGCATTTGATTGTGGTGATGTTGTATTTACATTTCCAACAACCGATGACACATGACTTTGACTTGATGATAAACGATCTCTATGATTAATTGGTTGTGCTGTTGCTGTTGGCATTGATGCTAATAAATATTCACTTCTTAAACTTGATTGATTTTGATGATGTGATGAATTATTTAAATTAGCACCGACACCACCGCTACTACCTCCACTATTACTAATTGGTCCATTTGATCCAGTTAATAAATTGCTGCTAACCGAAACATATGTTGGTTCTCTTCTAATACTAATATCACTTTCTGATAGCGCCATATGCGGTGATAATTGATGATGATTTTTTACACTACCAATACCACCACTACTTCCTACAATACTTCCATTACCGCCTCCAACACTATTATTACCACCACCTGTAACGGTGATACTATTACTCATTCCTGATGGAACATTTTTAGGTAAACTATTAATAGCATGACCATTATTTTTAGAGCCATTACTGCTACTGATACCACCACCAGTCGATGTACTACCTGGTGATGTATTCATATATATACTACCATTTGGAATGCTTTGTAAACTTGATGACATTGGTTGATCCGTATAATTAGATTTTGCTACAAATCTAAAAACTTGTTGCTGTGGTGAATACATTAAACTGTTACGTGACGTTGAATTTGATGATGATGCTGGTTTTGTTGGTCCATTATGTCCGCTATTTGAATTACTTGTATGCTGTCTTGATGTGCGTAATGGTGGACTTGCATCAATTGGTGCACCCGAACCAGGTGCCGTTTTAAAAATTAAATCATAATTTTCTATTAAAATATTTATAACGATATTATTAAATTTAATATCTAATATAGCAGCAACAGTTTCCTCTTGTGGACGAAGTAATGTTGGACCGAATACTACACCCAAATTAAAAACTGACATTTTATTTCGTTCATATTTTCGGGCGACCCTAAAAATATTACAAAAAAAAAAAATATTTTTTAAGTGGAAAGTTTTTATAATTAAACTGTTTTCACATTGAAATTCACTTACTCTGTCAAATGCCTAATAACCATTTCCAACATTTCATAATTTGCTTTAGGAAGCCGATGCACTAACGTATGAACATCATGTACTCGTTGCCTTAAGCTTTCTTGTTCTAAAAAACAAAAATCAAATTTTTTATGAATAATAAAGGAAAAATTAAAAAAGGTAATAAAGAAAACCCACTCGCTGCCATTATAAATCCATTGTGATATCTATATGTCATCAAAGGTTCACTTAAATTTCTTAAATATGTTTTTAATGCACTGGCTATTGTATTACTCTCCATTAGATCACGATATTGTTCATCAGTGAATACTATTTCAGTCTTTTTCCTATCCATACCAATTGATAATAATTTAGCAATTTTTGTTCCAACACCACTTTTTCTATATATTCCTTCATCTTCTAGGCCACGACTCTCTAAAACTTCAATACATTTTCTTACAAATGTAAAACCAACTTCATCTAATTGATATTCCTCGGCCCCTTTTGCTTTACCAGGTTGTAAATATGTCTAAAATAATAATAATTTTTTACATTATTATTTTACATAACAGACATTTTAAAAATATGAAGTTAAGATACCGGTTCAGTTCCATCCATTGCATTAATCCAAGCTTTACGATCCTCTTCACTTAATGCTTGA